>NC_140958.1:120038869-122973869 GCF_014529385.1 Adiantum capillus-veneris
ACCTCACCAAGGCAATCCAAGAGTCTCTTAAGGATAATCGACCCCCTCAAAATAGTCACATGTATCCAAGAAGGGAGCAACAATGGTGTTCCATTTGCTTAGGTCCACTTAGCACTAGTGAGTGCCCTACGTTTAGAGTAAAATTTAATGGAACTTGCAACGCATGTGGTAGGTATGGTCACCAAGCTAAGGATTGTTTAATGATCAAACGTATGATGGCAAATAGACCACCTGTAGCCTGGACGGATGCACCTCGAGCTCCTGTATTGATGCCTACTCCACCTGTTGAGCAACTACCGCAACACATGGTCCCTAGATCTCAAAATGTTGTACAAGCTACACCGCTACCACCTCCTGTGCTAGGACCGCAGCCCCCGCATCCAAGAGTCGCCCCTATGAACCAAGTGGGTTGCGAGCCATCAAATGCTTATGCAGATGGTTGTGAGGAGGAAATAGACACTAGTATTGCCTACGGACTTGATACATTGGAAGAGTGTCCTATATACTACATGGAAGATTGTTGGGGACAAGTCAAGCCGGTTTATCAAGCTGCTGCTCTCGCATCCAGAGGTCAAAATATCAACACCCAGGCTAGGAGGCCACCTCTTCAATGCTACGAGTGTGGTGGACCACATCGAGTAGCGGAGTGCCCTATTAGGCTGCAAAAGAATGCTGCACAGATGCAAATGAATCAAGGGAGCACGTCTGCAATGCCAATACTCACATGTAATCGTTGTGGCATAGATCACTTGATTGCCCAATGCCCCTATAACCCAAATGCGCCTAAAATCACACCCCTGAATTTGGTCGAAATTGCTAGTGTGACATCGCCAATACCACCCGTCGCACCCGCTTATGCGATTACACGGTCCATGCTTCAAGGGCCAGGACATATCCTCGAAGAGAGAGATACCGCGTCAGTTATCCAAGCAAAGAAAAAGAAGACACGAAGGAAGAAGTCGCAGAATACGGAAAATTCAAAGCCAAGTTCCAAAACAAACATAGGAACAGGAGATGACCCCGTGTATATGAATGACCTCGAGATGATTCAGATTCAGTCGAGACAATGGAGACTAGAACCAATACCACAAAGGGAAAGACCGACAAAGAAAACCGTAACATGGAACCAAATGAAAACCGAATAAGAGAAAACCATAAAGAGCCTCTGAAAACACCACAAGTGTTTCCAAATCCAATCCAAGACCCCCAAGATAAACCGCAGGGGCAAAAAGGGAAGAATCGTAAAAAGAAGATTGGGACGTACCCAAAAGTAGACGAGATTGAGCAGGTGAAACATCTAAGAGGTTTAGTGGAGGAGACTCAAAGGAAACTAGAACCAGAACCCATGCATGTCAAAATTCATGACACAGTGTTTCCCACGCAAGTTCATCCACCCCACATGAACCATAGACCGTTAGCCATATCTAGTATCATCCAAGAAGGGAGTGAGGACGGGACATCAGAAAGTGAGCATACACCCTTCTTGTTGGAAAGGATGTTTAACGAAGGAATACCTGATCCCATTGAGGAATATGAGATTCCATCCTCACCAGTTCCTAGTCAAGGACCTACACCCTGCAAAACGCCAATGAATGTTGCCAAACTAGTGGACTTCATGTCTTCTGAGGTCCGAACCACGATCATAGCAAAGCTGTATGGAGATCCTGAGTTATTCCTTGCACTTCGAGCATTCCTTAACGGAGAGCTACGAACGGGATTACCGCAGTTTGCGCAACCAAATAGGCCTGACTCGATTATGATTGATGAGGAAAATCATGTGCAATCACTTGACTTAGATGGACACGAGTCTGTGATCGAGGTACCCATTAACGAATTAGGGCAGTATTTTGAAGGCGACGAGTCTAATGCGACCCTACCCATCACTACCAAGGGATTAACTATAAAGGGAATTCTTGATGGTGGTGCGGGAGTTAGCATCGTTACAAAAGATTGTTGGGAATCCATGGGAAAACCCCGCCTCAGTGTTACTAACATTGTGGTAAAGATGGCAAATGGTACCATAGCCAAACCTATGGGGATGCTCAAGGATCTTAAGATCAAAGTTCTAGGACACAAGGTACGACATACGTTCATTGTAATGGATTTCTCTAAACACCTTATGTCATATGAAATGATTTTAGGACGACCATTCATGAGGGAAGCACAAATGGTTCACGATTGGTCTAAAAATCATGTCTATTTGCAATTCCAAGACTCTGTCCTTAGAGTGGATTTGGTGACTGGTAAGGTACACCCCTTAGGGAGTAAAACCATTATTGATCATCGCTCTGACACCACAGTTCACTCGGCCCCACTACAATATTGTTACACTTGTAAGAAGGATACAGACATTGGCCAAGATTCTCCTTATATGGATGTCCTACCGGGATGACGGAGTCGGACAATGTGGATTGGGTACACCTAGCTGCAACCATAGATACCTGGGGAAATAGAGGAACCACTTGGGTCACACCAGAGGGGGAAGAGGTACCACAAATTGCACCTCTGAACATGATAAGTGCCATACATGCATCTTCTAAGGGCAAGGCAATTGTGGACCAATCTGACAGTGACACTGATAGCTCAATAGAAGACTTTGACCAACACGACTTGGACACTGACTCCCAGAGTGAAACGGATTCTGAATCTCATGAATTAGAGAGTGGAGCAAGTTCAGAGTCAAAACATTCGGAAGGACCGAGCACATCAACCGATGATAGCTCCTCCGAGAGTGAAGAGGACACCAACGAGGACTCCTTTAGTGAGCCAGATCTAAATGCAAATCAAAAGCAGGTCTCAAATAAGAAAAAGAAAAACCTTAAGAGGCGTCGATATCGAGCCAATGTACGTGCTAGGATAAACAAGAAGAGATCCTCAGCAGAATGGCTCAGTTATATAGGAGCATGTGATGCTCATCGAAAATTGGTAGACAATTGGGGTGAATATCTCCAAAATGTTATGTGGTGTAGACCACGACCCCATGACATAGCCCAATTAGAGATCATAGACAAGCCAAAGTTGAGCCGCACTGCAAGGAGGCGTCAAAACCAAGAGTTAGCTCGACAACACAAGAAAGCAGAAATGGAAGCACAAACCAACGCACAACCAGAATCCACAGACTTGCATCCTGCACCAGAACATTTCAAATCTTACACCACAGGGGAAGCAAAGGTTGTGTACACAAAAGCCCAAAGAATACCTATCGATGGGAATAATGGAATCTATGATGGTCCGGCAATAGTTAAAGAAATAGAATTAGCTGACCCCGGTGAAGAATCAAAACCTGTTTTTATTGCCCAAGACCTCACAGAAGTTGAAGAGGCGGTCCTCAAAGAGCTTCTCAAGGAATTCAAGGACGTATTCGCTTGGACATACCATGATATGAAAGGTGTTCCGCCTTCTGTGGTCCAACATACAATCCCTATGATTAGCACTGCGAAGCCCGTACAACAAAGACCCTACCCGATGAATCCTAAGTACGCAAAGATCATTCAAGAAGAACTAGAAAAGCTTATCAAATGTGGGTTCATATATCCTATTGAACACTCTGAATGGGTGTCGCCAATAGTTATCGTGCCAAAAAAGAATGGGAAACTCAGGGTGTGCGTGGACCTCAAAAAAGTTAATGCAGCTACTAGAAGAGACCATTACCCCCTACCATATTCCGAACATGTACTCGAAAGAGTTGCAGGCAAGGAAGCTTATAGCTTTCTAGATGGGTACTCAGGCTACAACCAAATCACGATAGCGCTAGAGGACCAAGCTAAAACTGCCTTCATCACAGAATTTGGCGTGTTTGCATTTCGTGTGATGGCTTTTGGCTTAACAAATGCCCCTGCTACATTCCAACGATTAATAAACACTGCTTTTAAAGAATATTTGAGAGAGTTTTGTGAAGCTTTCTTAGACGACCTTTGTGTTTACTCTTCTTGGAAAGAACATCTATCATGTTTGCGGAAGGTGTTTGAAAAATGTAGGTTATATCGTATCTCATTGAACCCGTTCAAATGCCAATTTTGGGTCAAGCATGGAGTTATTTTAGGGCATATAGTATCCAAGAATGGTATCTCAACCGATGAGAGCAAAATTAAAGTGATTCTAGAGTTACCACCACCAACCAATTACAAGGGAGTTCAAAGGTTCATGGGACACGTGGGTTATTATCGACGGTTTATTTTATTTTTCGCTGAGATAGCACGTCCTTTGTACAAGCTTCTCATTGAATTTAAATGGACTGAAGAGTGTGACCAGGCCTATGAACAATTGAAGAAAACACTAGCAAGTGCTCCGATTTTAAGGACACCTAACTGGGATGTCATTTTCCATGTGCATATTGATGCATCAAACTTTGCTATTGGGTGTGTTCTCACTCAACCAGGAGAACATAAATTGGACTATCCCATTAGCTTTGCAAGCCGTCAATTGAACGATGCTGAAAGGAACTACACCACTACAGAGCGAGAAGGTTTGGCAATGGTTTATGCAGTAAAGAAATTTCGCTACTACCTTCTGGCAAACAAGTTTGTATTTTATGTGGATCATCAAGCGTTGCTGTATCTGGTAAACAAGCCATGCTCCACAGGAAGAATCACACGATGGTTGTTAATTCTTCTTGAGTTTGATTTCACGATTGTAGTGAGACCGGTAAAAGGCACGTCATGGCTGATCATTTGTCTCGCATACCCAATGGTGAAGCCCCTACAGGAGTTGATGATGAATTACCCGATACTTCCCTATTCATAGTTGAGACTATGCCTGAATGGAGTGAGAACATTGTTAACTTTTTAGTTAATGGTTTTCCACCCAAGGAACTTCGTAAGGATATCGCTCGAAGGCTAGTAAAAGAATGTGAACCCTATTGTTTGATTGCCGGAACCCTGTATAGATTAGGCAAGGATGATATTCTTAGGCGTTGTGCCCGCGAGGATGAATATTTGTATATCTTGCAAGAAGCACATATGGGCATAGCAGGAGGACATTTTTCAGGGGACCTGACTGCTAGAAAGGTGCTGCAATCAGGCTATTGGTGGCCAACTTTATTTAAGGATGCATCACTTTTTACAAAAGGGTGTGATGAGTGCCAACGTTACAAGACCACACAGCGCAAGGACAGAATGCCCTTACATCCTATTAAAGTAACCCAACCATTTGAAAAATGGGGCTTAGACTTTGTAGGTCCAATTAGTCCCGCAGCTCGCAACACTCAATCTCGATATATTCTAGTTGCTACGGACTATGTAACAAAGTGGGCTGAAGCTAAGGCTTCACAAAAAGCTGACGCGAGGACAACAGCTAAGTTTCTTTTTGAGAACATTATCACAAGATTTGGTTGCCCTTTTGAAATTGTTAGTGATAATGGTACCCATTTTATAAATGAGGTAATAAGAGAGCTTACCACGACCTTTATGATATCCCACCATAAGTCTACACCTTATTACCCGCAAGCTAATGGACAAGCCGAGAGCACCAACAAGACTCTAATCTCTATTTTAACCAAGACGGTAGAAGCTCATCGCACTGATTGGGATTTGAAGTTGACATCTGCTCTATGGGCTTATCGTACTGCTTATAAAGTGGCTATTAATTGTACGCCATTCAAAATGGTATACGGCCAAGAAGCGGTTATGCCTTGGGAGTTTGTCATTCCTAGTCTTAGGGTAGCTTCGCAAGAAGGATGGAATGGTAACCCCTTAACCGAGCGTTTGTTTATCTTAGAAAAACTAGACGAAGAGAGACAGTTGGCTGTGCAAAATGCTCTTGTGGAAAAGGATAGGAGAAAGAAGTGGTTTGATCGCCATGTGAAGGACAAGGATATCAAAGTTGGTGATAAAGTCCTTATGTATGGAGTACGTAAAGAGAAGAAAAAGTTGAAATATGCTGGTAAAGGACCATATAGAGTATGTGAAATTACCCCACAAGGTACCCTTCGTGTGGAAACTCTTGATGGAGTTGAAACCATTGGATTCCTCAATGGGAGTAAATTCAAAAGATATTATGATCCTTTAAGCCAAGAAGAACTACGGGCCATTCATCAAAAGAAGGCCGCCAAAGCACAAACCGAGTTAAACAAGATACAAGCTCAAGCTGAGGCTAAGGAGCGACAACAACGTATAAGACAAAAACGAGAGGCTAACCTTGGGGTCACAAATGCATTCCACGTGGAAATCGAAGAGGATGGGTTGGACTCTGACACACCTCTACGATACCCCATTGAGTTAAATAGTGCCTATGGAAAAGTGCTATATAACGCCTTATTGGACACGGGTGCTAAATACAATCTGCTATCCTATGGGGTGTGGTGTCAGTTAGGGAAGCCACCTCTATCTGAGAGTATTATCCAAGTCAAGGGTGTCAACAAGAAAAAAACTGCGGTTTTTGGAATCTGGCACACTTCTGTCAGTTATGACAATGGGGTGGTAGCTCAAGACTTTTTGGTCATGCCTACTGGAACTATGGAGGGTAATATAAACCTAGGCCGCACGTGGATGATAGCCACCAAATGCACTATTGATTGGGGGACTGGGGGTGTTACAACGCAAAAACCAACTCTTAGCCCTACCACTCAAACCATAGTCCCTGAGATATTGCCAAGGAAATAAAACCCAAGACATTGCATGTCCAGGAGGTTGAACCATACGTCCCCATAGCCCAACTCTCTAGAGCTTCAACTAATGTAGTTGAAAGAAAGCTTGAGACACACAAGAACCATCCTAATATAACAGAGAAAACATACAAGTGGGTCCCTAAAACCTCTGTAGTGAGCATGGTTGATGCAAAAAAACGGAAACCTAGTAAGAACCGTACCACTCACTCCAAGAAATGTAAAGAAACGCTGCGTTGGATTCCTAAACGACTATTGGAAGCCCAAGGATACTATGAAGGAAATGATCAAATCTGGGTGCCCAAACGTAAAGTGTACTCTTACCTGTCACCTGGCCCATGTAAACCCAATCCTGTGGCTCCAAAACAAATTGAAAATCGCGGAAAGGAAAAAATCATGGAATGTTACACACCCGTTCTAGAGCTAGTTTGGGTACCAAAGAAAGAACGATTTGTTCCACCTAGCTCAGGAACAGGGAAATCAAATGATGCTTCTTGCTCTTCATGTAGTTCCTATATGCAAATAGAAGCTTCGACACAACCTCCACCTACCACTGTACATATCCATCCAAGCACGAAAGAGTTTGCACCTTCCGGGGTAAGTTCACCACCTACAACAACGTTGCAAATAAAATCCTGGGAGAGTACCTTACCACCCTTACAACTTGACGAGGCACCTAGGGTAATAGAAAACTACTGGCAAAATCCTCACCTATTACCAACTGGAACAATTGGTTTCAAAGGGTGACAAGCTCATTTCAAACGGTATGATCTACCCAAGGAAGGGGGGAGTGTTTGTGGACATCCATCATTCACTTGCTTCCCTCTCAACCTTTTTCCCTGACCTCTAATCTCCGATCTTAGGGAATGTATATATATAGCCTTATACTCACAAAAAAACAAAAATAGTAAAGAGCAAGAGCGCCTAGCAATGAGAGAGCACCCTATCAGATCTTACATATAAGTCCAAATTCACCGTGTCAAGTCAAGCAACACACAAAAACAACTCTTATGTTTTAAAGGCCTAACCAAATCTATTTGTCTTGTCAGAAATGGCTACTTCACCAGAGGCATGCACTTCTATTTTTGATGAAAGGTACCCCTTGTCTTTTCAACAAGTGTTCTACGTATGCTACCCTATACTTTCTTGCGAATGGGATTTGATAGAGAGCCTTGCATGTGAGAGAAATTTTGAGGAGTTAGAATGGCTGATACGTCTATGGCTAACTAGTGATCCCTACCCAGTGGTGAATGTGTCTCCAATGGCACATGCTTATTCTTTTGCACAAGATGAGTATCCAAGCATCACGAGGTACTTGATTAGCATGCTTGCACAAGAGGATGATGAAGAGGAACTAATAGAGACCGAGGAAGACTATGGCCTCACGGACAACGATTTTATTTATCTAGATGATGAGGATAGAGGCCTAGCCTTAGGGTGGCCACCCGGTTTATATAATATCCTCTTTCCTTGATTCTAAAAGGGGTGACAGATAGGTAGGTTAGGGGTCTAGATTGTGTTTTGAGTTTGTTTTTTAGGAGTTTTAATTTTTCCCACTGATGTGCCTCCTGGAGGTATTCCTTTTGTTTCCTAGTGTGTACAGGAGCGTGTTTCTATTGATAGGATTTGGACCTTCATGGAACCTTTCTCTCGTTCACACTTCAAATCAAGTGCGACCATCAACACAAACAGGTGTTTCTTGTCCATTAGCATTGCCCTTATCTTTTTTGCATCCATGTTTGTCTGCTTTGATTGTGATTGGTAGCATAATATTCAGTGCATTTGCTTGGTATCAAACATTTAATTCAATGTAATCTTTTGTCATAGTCACTTGTCTAGGTTTAAAAATCAAGCAGTCCGACTAAGCTAGTTTGACCAAGCTAGGTATTAGAAATCTTCTCTTAATACCATGGGGAATGCCTTCCTAATAAACAATGGTTACTTAGGTTCTTAATCCGATTTAGGCAGCATTGTATGAAATGTACTAGGGCTTTCTAGTGGGCTTAACCCTATTGACCTTTAGCTTAAGTATTATAAAGGGAGTTTACTAATGTGATGAGCCTGGGGAGGGTAACAGTGTTATATGGCCCCCCAAAGTTACAAAATTAAAATGATGAAAATGAACAAACAAAAAATCAAAGTGCCACAATGTAAAATTTTAAGCTGGAAGAGAAATCTCAGCTTGATTTGGTACTTCACTCACATGTATTGCCTATGGTACTAGAACCCTAGAGGTTCCCAGTGTGGGCGCTTTTCCTTGAAAAGCAAAAAACCCAAGGCATACAAAATAAGCACCACTTCAAAATTGAATCAGTGTGAAAAGACCTTGGGGGGTCAAAGAAAAAGTAATCAGTCAGGCGATGATTTCATGAGAAATTCCTTTTATGGTAGCTTAACTACAAAGTTTTCTAGGTATAGCCTCTAGTCAGCCCTCGAACATGAATACTTGGCTCTCGCGATTAAACAACTTAATTGACCACAGAAAGTTAAGAAGCTTACCCATGGTATTAATATTCGATCTCTAGTGCTTTTCGACCGTCAAATTAGCAACCCCAGACTTGTTTATTTTTCTACCTTTACATCTGTTTATGCATTTGATTACATTGCAATTTAATGTTCATTGCTGACAAATTGTTTGAAATTCTTTTTCAATCAATGTGTCTACCTAAAACTGCATATGCTTTTTAAGAGAATGCCATTACTGTGCCAATGTTGTTTGATTTTGCAGTGACTGAAGAAGGCTAAGGACATTCATCTCAAATGCTCTTCCACCTCGACGAACCAGCTTCAACTCAATAGCTTCCGAGGACGGAATCTACATCAGGAAGGGGGGCATGTTAACCCTCACGGCACACGGACACCCTATCACCTACGATGGACGCGTATTATGTATTTGGTAGAGTCAGGTACCGGGCTTGTCGGACCAATAGGGAAAGGTAGAGTGATCGCCGATGAGAGGCGCACTTTAACTTGGACATTCAAGGGATTAGTTGGTTAAGCATGGGCGCCCAAGTGTGAATGGGGTGAGCTCCTATAAAAGCCAACTAAACCTAATTTTTACTCATTCTCTCATTTGTGCAATTGAAGAGTGCTCTTGCTCCATCTCCATCTTCTTCTTCTTCTTCACCTCCTTGTGTGTGTGTGTGAGAGAGAGAGAGAGGGAGAGTGTGTGTGCGATCGAGCATTGCGAAGGCACGACGGCGGCGAAGCGGTTGAGCGCGGCACGACTGCAGCTTCTTCTTCATCGCGGCGAGGAATCCACCACGAAGGCGAGCGTAGAGCGGTGAGTGACACACCCTTTGTTTTCTTGAGCTTGCTAGTTTAGGCTTGTTGTGTGCTTGGAGCCGTTTGTGGCTCGCGTACGGTGTATTGGCAAGTCCCTTGCTTCGACAGTGCGTCAAGGAGCGCACAGTATTTCGAGAGGAAACATGCTATTGATGTGTTGTTATCAGTGGTGGATCCATGAATTGAGCCAAGTAATGCCAAAAGGTTGGAATCTCCATTTGATGAAAATGAAAATATGTGGGCTCTCAAAAAGTTGGGGAATGATAAAACCCCTGGTTTCTGTGGTTTGACAAAGGAATGTGTATTGACATTTTGGGATAAGTTGGGCCCTTCGGTTGTAGAAGCTATCAACCAAATATGGCTAACTCAATACAGGGACCCCTCAATGAAACAAGCTCAAATCATTAAAATATTACCCAAAAAGACTTTTCCTTTTTCCTTGGCTGATTAGAGACCTGTCAGAATGATGGGAATTCTCTATAAGGTATTAGCAAAGACAATTGAAGTAAAAATGGACCCATTTTTTAGGAATCACATTCATGAAAATATGTCTAGGTTTATTGGGGGTAGATCAATTATGGATAATATCTTAACAGTGATGTTGGATATAGAGGCATGTAAAAAATAATCAAAAAATGGTGTTGCATAAGCTAGACTTTGCCAAAGCATTTGACTCTATCATCTGGGATTTTGTGGTCGAGGTAATGAGGAAGCTTGGGTTTGGTAGAATAATTTTAGCATGCATCTTGCTTTTGGGAATGGGGTCTATGTAATACATATGGATCCATGGTAGAATGTATGATGTAGTGTTGGTCACCAAGTCAGTAAGGCAAGGTTGCCCCGTAAGCCCATTTACTCGTTTGCTAACTAGATTCACAGGCTAGTGCTGGGAATATTAAAGGTTTGAAAATTGGGCAAGATAATGTGGTTGCACTAGGTTTTGTTGATGCCACTATCACTTTTTGCAAGCTGAAAATTTGAATATTGAAGAATGTATGAATTATCTAAGTTTCTACTCTCTAGCGTTGGTTTGAATTGAAATCTTGCTAAATCTCAATTGAATGACATCTTTACTAAAAACTTTGAGAAGGGAGGTAGAAGAATTCAAAGGGGCACTTTTTTCAGGCATCTCGGGTACCCAATTGGTGTGGATGTTACCAATAGACAATTGACTAGATGGGTGGAGAAAAGGGTGTATAGGAAAATAGCAAGGTGGAATTGTGATGAGTGACCTTTCAATGTGAGCGTGAGGATTCTTCTGCCAATCTTGGTCCCGCATTTGCTATACTTTCTTCCATTGCTAACTGGTTAGATAAAGCTCTGACAACTTTAGGTCTTGTACTCTGAATTTTTTGTGGTGTTCTTCTAGCAAAGCCTGGATTGCTTGGGATCATGTACCTTTGTGGATTCAATTGGCTAGTTTGGGGATATTAAATCTAGAAAAGCACATCATGGCTAGGAGAGCCAAATCCATCAAACATATGTTGAACATTAACACCTGGTAGTCTAGAATTTTGTGGTGGTTGATCGATAAAACAATTGTGTACTTTCATGGAGCCTAGGATTTGAAACCTTGGGATAATTGTTCTCTACGGTTTGTCTTAACACTAGAATGGTAACATGACACTTTTATGTCCTTGGACACTTTTGTGTCCTGTTAAGTGACCATTTTTCTTGAACTATTTGAAGAGTATGAAAATGAATTTCTAGGCGCTATATATCCACAAGGCTGCCTTATGAGCTGAAAAAACTTGACATTTTTTTTGGAGTATCGATCTCACCATTAACCTTACTCTTGCACAACATTTTTGAACCTAAACTGTGTGAAAAAACATGTCTTGTTTTTGGCTTTTTTTCAATTTTTGGCAACTATACCACTCTAAACTTCATGTTTGTGAGGTTTAGATGGCTAGAGGTTAGGCCTTCATAGTTCTCAACATGTTTTGATGCTTGTAGGGAGAGCTAAGTGTTAAAATTGAAAGTTATGACCAGCTTACAAGAATTGCATAATCCTGTTTTTTTGGTGGCTTTCTTGATATCCAAATTAAATTTTGGTTGTGTAAGAGTAATGTATAACATAAATCTAATCTTCCTTGAGTTTTGGGGGACCTAATATGCTATATAGCGTAGTATATGATGATGGTTGAGTTTTTTGATTGCTGAAGATACGATACATTTTAGAGTAGCAAGTATAACTTTATCAATATTGCTAGTTTATTAGACCAATTGTGTGTATTTTGTAGGTAGTAACCATATCTAATCATAGATTACAAACTTGGCTAGATATTGAGTAGTTTCTATGGGTTTCTAGAGGTCATAATGCTAAACCTAGTTTTCTTATGTTTGCTGTATTTAGCACTTTATCATTGGCCCCAAGGTTCCACTTAGTAAGAGCCCCATTATCCTTTTGACATGCTCCATGGCTCCTTTTGAATCCAAAGGCCCAAAGGGAACTAACAAAACATGTATATAGTATCTGTATTGAGTGTGACTATAGAAACTTTGATGATAGGTCCGTAGAATGGCAAAAATGCAACTTTTTTGTACCTAATTTTTTTGCCCAAAAAACAATTAGTGAGGTAAAAGCAACCATATATTTTGATCACCAACCCATTGAAGTTAATGAGGAATTTTATCTCATGCCCTACAAAAATCCCCACTCTTATTTATATGCAATCAACCGTAAGAAATTGTTGTTTTGGGCAAAATGCACTGGTCCATCAACTTTGGAGGCTTGTAGTGACCAAGGGATGAGAAAAATTACAAGTTTCTCATTTTTTCCATATGTAGTAGTTCTTGAACTATAAGCTCATGAAAGGATTTTTCAAAATGAGTGGATCTACTATGGTTTTGGAAAATTTTTCCAAAACCCTGAAAGGACAATTTTATGTCCTGTTAGGTTACCATTCTAGTGTTAAATTGTGTACTTTCTTGGTTTCGATTGGTTGCCTACATCTTATCAATTAGTTCAAGTTGATATTCAGATGTCGTTATCTGGTACAATTAACTAATGCAGGTGATTTACATGCCTCTAAAAAGTGTGGTAATACCATACCGTTAATGGTTAACAACTTGCTTCTACATATGGATGTTTTTCAAAATGTTATGAATAAATCAATGGCAGTGCTTGGCTTGACTCAACCTGTGTTAGCAAGATAGAACTTCTGTGCAGAGGTGCAGGGCTGTACTAGAAATGTAGGAAAAGTTGTGGCAAAGCAAGAAAAAAGGGAAGTGCTTAAGGCTTATGAGTATGTTAAATCCAAAGTTTCTAAGAATGTATCAACCCTCAATGAGGAGGAAATTGCTGGTTTGATTGATTCTAGATAGGTTCTTAGAGACTATGAATCAGAGTTAGCAGTTAGGTCCAGGTTTTTATGTAGGCAACATGAGTTAAAGGATGTACACTATTCCTCTAAGATTTTTTTTTAGCAGGCTAAAAGTCAAGCTGCTAGACATAGTATCATTATATTATAAAAGATGATGGGGGGACAATGGCTAACCCTGCATAGATAATTTTGAATAAGGATGTAGGTCAATCTTCCAAGGGGAAACAATCTACTGATGTGTTTTATTAGTGGTGTATCCATGCATTGAGCCAAGTAATGCCAAAAGGTTGGAAGCTCCATCTGATGAAAATGAAATTTTGTGGGCTCTCAAAAAATTGGGGAATGATAAAAACCCTTGTTTCTATGGTTTGACAAAGGATTTTGTACTGGACTTAATTTGGGATAAGTTGGGACCTTTGGTTGTGAGAGCTATCAACCAGATATGGCTAACTCAATGCATGGACCGTTCAATGAAATAAGAAATCATTAAACTATTGCCCAACAAGACTTTTCCTACCTCCTTGGCTGATTGGAGACCTAGCACAATAATGGGCATTATCTATAAGGTGTTAGCAAAGGCAATTGCAGTCAAAATTGGACCATTATTAGGAAGAACATTCATGAAGCTCAGTCTGGGTTTATTGGGGGTTGATCAATTATGGATAATATCTTAACAGTGTTGCTAGGTATAGAGGCATGTAAAAAAAACAAAAAACAAAAAATGGTGCTTCATTAGTTAAACAAAAACTCTGGGATTTTGTGCTTGGGGTAAAGTGGAAGCTTGGGTTTGGTAGTATAATTTTTGCATGCATCTTGCTTTTGGGAATGGGGTCTATGTAATACATATAGGTCAATGGTAGAATGTCTAATGAAGTGTTGGTTACCAGGTCAATGAGGCAAGGTTGCCCCTTAAGCCCGGTGTTGTTTGCAGTAGCAGCCCATCCACTGTTTTTATTTCTAAATTCAGAGGTTTTTGCTGGGAATCTTAAAGGTTTGAAAATACCCCAAGATAATGTGGTTGCACTAGGTTTTGTTGATGACACTATCACTTCTCTATAAGCTAAAAATTTGAATATTGGAAAATGTATGAATTAACTGAGTTTGCACTCTGTGGCTACTGGTTTGAACTTAAATCTTGCTAAATCCTTGTTGATTGACAGTTTTCCTAAAAACAAATAACAATATCATATGGGGAGGTAGAAGAATTCAAAGGGGCACTATTTTCATCCATCTCGGGTACCCAATTGGTGTGGATGTTACCAATAGACAACTGACTAGATGGGTGGAGGAAAGGGTGTATAGGAAAACACAAAGCTGGCATTGCAATGATTGGACTTTCAATGTGGGAGTGAGGATTATTTAGTCAATCTTGGTCCCGATGTCGTGAAACTCCGCTCCCATGCTAAGAAAGATGCCAGAAAAATCCACATCAAGTTTGTTTGAAGCTTACATGATTAATGAACAGAAATTAGGGCCTGGTAACAGGCCAAGTTTAATGCTGAATGTATGTCAAATGCGACTAAAAGGGCCAAAATATTCCTTAATGATTCTTAAAACTGGTTTGCTTGAAGTGGGCACGGATGGGATATTATGACCTATAATTGTAGTGCTTGAAGTGCTCTATCGGGCTGTCTTTACGGCTCGTCGATTGGAGCTACGATGAAGAAGTTATGGCAGTTTGAAGTTCGAGTCGATTGCAGACCGTACCGGATTGCACAACTACAGCTGAGGTGGCAGAAATGAAATGAATGCACGAGCCTGAAATTCTCACTTTGTGGAGCACGTCGGTCTTTTCAGATCAGTGATCGGAGTTCCGGTTGCCAAGATATTGGCTGTAAAAGATCCACTGGGGGCCACTTCCATATTGGTCCGGTCGGCTTGGTCGGTGTCTCAGCTAGGAGTTTTGTCTATTGTCTAGTTTTTGGATGTGGGAGCAGTAGCACCTTGATTAGTCTCATGCGAGGATGTCCTTTCATGTAGTGCTTGGCCAGCACTGGTCGTATACCCGGCTAACAGGAATAAAACTCTGACACTTTTTATCGGATGTGATGGGAAGGCCTTACTTCAAAGCAATCACTCATACTTGCATCTTGAGGGCAAGAGATACTGATGGGGAAAACAAAATCCTGATGATATTGTCAGATTATGGCTAACGGGACTCTTGACGCCAGCGTGTATGCCAAATATGGTTATGTATGCATGAAGTACAAAAAGTTCTTGATGAGCCCTTATCCGAATGTCGTCTCATGGAGCGTAATGATTGTGGGACATGCGAGGCTCGATAGGGGATGATGGAGAAGGATGTTGTGCTTGGCAGTTCCTTGCTAATATGCGTGACAAATGTGGTGCCCTACAACGGCCTAAATCCGCCAAATAAAACCCATAGGGAGGGGCGGCCACCCAAAGGATTATCTAATGGCCACCCTAATTTTAGTGGGTGTGTAAGCAAAAGAAGAAAAAGAAGGAGATGGCGGGCAGAAGGGAGCGCAGGAAGCGTGGATCGAGAAGGAGAGATGCAGAGGCTGCGGTGATGCTCCGATGAGCGCGAGCCAGGACGAGAAATGACGAGGTCGCCAGGGCGTGTTTTTGGCATTGGTCCGGGCAGATTTCAGCAGGGTCGGACTTTTCTCCTACCACGTCATTGAGCCGACTCCCGCACCACATCAATGACGCCTGGCGCCACTGCTAAGGGAGGACACACACTATTTTTAGCGGGATGCCTTTTTGCATGCAGGTATTGCAAGCCAACGAGAACTGAGGAGGGAAACCAAGGACTATTGCAAAAAAATGAGAGCTCAAGGAGGAGACTACGAGGAAAGAAGAAGGGAAGGGAGAGCTCGCAGAAAAGGGAAAAACTCCCTCTGATCTCTCTCTCTCTCTCTCTCTCTTGCTCCCTCTAGTTCTTGAAGCTAGTGGGAAGCTTTCGAAGCTTAAGCAAGCCAAGAAGAATAAGGTTCACTAGAGAGCTTGGACGAGTCCTTGATCAAGGAGCTTGAGGAAGAAGCTCTCGAAACTTGAGCAAGACGAAAGGATACTCCAAGCAAGGTCAAGATAAAACAAGCAACCAAGATCAGAGCAGTCAAAGGCAAGTAAACTTGTCGAGGTCGAAGCGAGCAAGCTTGAGAAGGCGAGCTTGGTCTTGAACCAAAGCAAGATAAGAAAGCAGGAGAAGGCATCCACGATAAACAAAGCAAGGTAAGAAACAAGAGAAAAGCATGAGGCAGCCAAGCAGGGGTTAAGGGACTCGGAGAAAGTCGAGTAGAGGTGAAGATAAAACTTGTGAACGGTAGATAAGCCAGTCCAAAGTGCATAAAATAGGAAGTTACTGGATAATTGGTAGTAAATGAAGCTTTATGATTGAGATAGTGAGCAGAGTCGAAGCTTGCAGAATCCGCGAGGTATTTGAAGTAGATAAAGTGGCATGAGGAAATTTCCATAACTGTCATCAGCTAGAAATTGATTTAACATTTTGTTAAGTCCGGTGTCTTTAACATCCGGGTTAATCCTGTAAATGGGAGCTTAAACTCCTAGTTAGCAGATGATCCAAGTGACGGCGCTGTTAACAACCTGCCTTGGCTAAAGATTAAGTTGTACTCAAATGTATTAATCGATTAATTGATGATTGCGGTGATTGTCAGAGTCAGTTGCATCAGTGTCTCTTGTTCTCTCTCTTTCACACCTCCCACACCTAGAGGCCCAGCACCTGCCCGGCTCACGTAGCGAGCACATATCCCCCGACAACTTTGGTGAACCCGACGTGAAACGAGCCGGGGTGGGAGGTAAAGATGGAGAATGTAGAGCAGATGATGAAGATGATTGCAAAGTTAAGTGCGAACGGTTTTGATGATAAGTCAATAGTTCTAGATTTTTCAAAGATGCTTCAATTGGTTCAAGGATCTTTGATTGAAATAGAGACCATAAAGAAGAAAAATCAAACGGATGAAGCTTTGGATGCAGCTTTAGATGTAGTATACGACGAGAGATGACTCTTTGATGGATATGATCCAGAGGGCTACCTAGAGTGCTATGAGCTGGAGATCAAGGTAAGAGGGATACCATTAGAGTTGTTGATCAAATCTTTTGAGCAGTTAGTGAGTTCAGATGTGAAGGAGCAGATTCAAGAGGTTACCAGAGCCTGCAACAAGAACTGGGGGTATTTCAAAGAAGCTATTGTGCAAGTAAGATAGGAGTAGTATGAAAGCTATCAAGAACAGAGTTTAAATCTACCAAACTATGGAGATATTTGAGGACAAGTGCGATCAAAGTTAGAAGCTGTGATTGATGAGTTTATTGTGCAAGATGCTAGCTTCTTACAGGCTAATGATGAAGACATAGTCAAATATGTGTATGAAAATTTGGGTTTTGCAGATGCCATGAAGTAGAAGTCTTTGAGGGTGAGTCTCTACAGCCTCAAACCACATAGCGTGAATTTTGCAAAGAACATATACCTGGAAAAGAAATAAGGGGAACAAAACAACTAAGTGTCTAAAGCTCAGAAATAAATTGTGCAGGTGAATGAGTGCAGTCGTATTTAGATAGACATGCAGGAAGATTCAGTTACAGCTGATACCTTTGCTACTGAACCAGAATTAGAGCAAAATTTTTCTAATACAGATTCTACGATAGAGGTGATTGAAGATACTGGTACAGGTTTTTCCAAAGATTTGATTAATGATACAGATGTCATAGGTCAAAGCAGGGCTATTGTTGAGAGCAACAAGACCATGGATTTTGGTATGCCAGATTTACTGAATTTGGATGTACCAGATTTTGAGGACTTGGCTAAGCAAGAGTATGTGATTGATTCAGAGGGGGTGCAAACTCCTTCATTGACAAGCTTTTGTGAAGCACAACTACCAAACTGGAAAACTGATCTTGAATGTGATTGTGATGATTTAGAGGGGGTGCAAACTCCTTGACACGCTTCTGTGACCTAGAGCTACCGATCTGGCAGACTGATCCTGAATTTGATGATGGTGATTTAGAGAGGGAGCAAACTTCTTCTCTATCAAGAATTTGTGACATAGGGCTCACGCTGTGGTAGAATGATCATGAACTTGATGATGCTGATTCAGAGGGGGTGCATAGTGAAGTGCAATCTCTTGATGTTGAATATGATTGGTTTCATTGTGCTGATGATACAGACAGGGAAGTAGATGAAATTTTCAATGTGCAGGCTAAATTTTGTGCTACAAAAGTGCAAAGATATTTGGATGAGGGTAAAAGACTTAAGAGCAGTTTACTGCAGATACGTTTAGTATGCATGTCACATGTGGAAATCTTGGTTTACTGCAGCAACCTGAGATGTGCAAGATGGAGGAAGCTTCTGAAGCAGTGGACCTAGATCTTATGTGTGTTGAGCTTATATGTGAAGCTACTCACGGAATCGATATGGTCTACAACTTTACAGAGAAACTACCATGTGAGGGAATGGAATCGATGTGGTCTACAACTTTGCAGAAGGAAGTTTTTTCAAATTTGCATCAATTTTGAGTTATCGTTCGCGAACTGCGTACATACCTGAAAAGCAACTTTCGCTTTTTGTTTTTGATTTCTCTGCTAAACACCCCTTGACCCCAGCCAAATGGTCATCTGATGGTATAGAAAGGTTCTATTATATTAGGGCATGCTATGGTTCAAATCCCATCCGATCAAGCTGGTAGGCCGCTATGGTTAGTTTTAGGTCGTAGATCTTCGTGCACTGCTCTAAAAAAGTAAAGTAAAAATCCTATAATTAAGAAAATCCCTTGAAAACCACAGCTTTATTGTTTTTTGTTGAATTTCTTTATTTTTTATCCTCCTTATCAACAAAAATGATGAAAAATACCCAAAAAGGACTATTTTTGATGATTTTATGAGAGTATATACACTATTTACACTCATTGGGCAGATATTATCATTAAATTTTTCCTTGATGATGAACTATAAGGGAATTATTAGGTAATTTTGCAAAAAATCACACGTTAACATGGAACTTTCTCCTCCCTCTTCAAACATTGCCCTTAATTACTTCTTAGTACTTAGTGCCCTTCCACCCCTCCTAGGTGGCGTACTCCATGATGACTGCGTGCATGGGTTGAACAATTGTGTCTATGCATAGCCATGATTGGCTCTACCATGATATGAATATTAATGCAATGCAAACTAATACGATGTGCAAGAGCTGGGTCTTGAGTATTTAACTCAAGGGTTTTCGATGTTGAGGTTTGCTGTTGATGTCTTCCAAAGAGAAAATCCTGTACAGCTTTTGTGCTCTCTTTTTGATTGTACTATCAGGGTGTTTTAGCACGTTGATTTCTTGAGATGTAGGTAGCACTTTTGACTGTTGTCGAGCTTTTTCTCTCCATTGGTAATTCGGTCGGCTTCGTGCTGCATGGTGTGGTGGAGTCTATTGAGACTTAACTAACCACCACTGCTTGATTGGTTTCACAGTTTGTGGAGAAGATAAGTGCTCCTTTTTCTTCCAAACCCGTTTCATGTTAGGTTCCTTGATCATAGATACTCGATTCTGTGTTTGACTCCATGGAACCTTCTTTTGTTTCTTTGATGAAGTTTTAGGAACCTATATCTGAATCGGTTTATCTTTAAGCTGTGATTTTGGTACCCAAATCTACCTGTCTCCTTGCATGCTACATTTAGCATTTGATTGTCGAGGGGATGGAGAAGATTGGCTTCGTGGATTTTTTTTCTAATTGCTTCTTTTCCATTCTTCCTTTCTTGGTGTGTTAAGCTTGTATGTGACGCTACTCAATATATTGCTCCTATATATATGGCACCCAGGTCCCCTCTATATATATATATCATATCATGTGTGTATTCTACACACTTTGGGGTTCTATTTGTGTGCTCTCTCTTTCTCTCTCAACATGGTATCAAAGAAGGAGGTTTTTGTTTTCAATCTTTCTCCTGATTGAATACAATTTTGCAGAAACTACTCACGTAAGACACCGGAATTGATGTGGTCTACAACTTTGCAGAAGAAAGTTTTTTCAAATGCTGCATTGATTTTGAGTTATCGTTCGCCGACTACGTACATGTCCGAAAAGAATCTTTGGTTTTATGTTTTTGATTTTTCTCCTAATTGAAAACAATTTTGCAGAAACTATTCGCCTTGAGCCATCGGAATCGATGTGTTCTAGAACTTTGCAAAGAATCTTTCTTTAAATTTGCACCGATTTTGGGTTATCGTTCTCGGACTGTGCACATGTTTGAAAAGAAAATTTTATTTTTTACCTTTGATTTTCCTCATAATTGAAAACTTATGAATTATATTTTCTCTTCATCAATCATATATTTGTTACTGTCGTAACTTTGTTGCAGAAGACAATTACATATCATTCCCATTCAGTTGAGTCATTGATGATCGTCCAAATTCTATCGAGCTACTGATGGTAAATGATCTTTTGTTAAATGATATATTCGTTCATTGATTCTTGTATAATTATTCTTCTAGAGATATAGTTTACGTCATTTTATTAATAATATCTCGTTGATACCATAATGATTTTGATGGTACCATGACGATGTTTTTCTAGTACTTTGGTCATGGTGATTTTTGTTGATACCATGATGATATTTCATTGATACCATGGTTATTCTCGGTGATACCATGATGTTGTTTCGTTGATACCATGGTTATTCTCGGTGATACCATGATGATATTTCGTTGATGCCATGGTTATGCTCGGTGATCCCATGATGTTGTTTCATTGATACCATGGTTATTCTCGGTGATACCATGATGTTGTTTCGCTGATACCATGGTTATTCTCGGTGATACCATGATATTGTTTTGTTGATATAATGATTATTCTCAGTGATATCATGATGTTGTTTCGTTGATACCATGGTTATTCTCGGTGATACCATGATGTTGTTTCATTGATACAATGATTATTCTCGGGGATATCATGATGCTTTTTGTTGATACCATGATAATTTATTCATTTTATTGATACAATGATGATATTTTGTTAATACTTTGATGATATTCATTGATATCACTACATTGATAAATGTTGTTTTATGTAGTATATACACTTGTCATTAGCATCATGTAATCACGTATCTTGTACTTCTATGTTCATACTTTATGTACCAAATGTTGTCGTGCCTATATATGTCGTCAAAAGAGTGGCTTCACAAACCATCTCTTATGGCATTGTGAACTTATTTATTTCACTAACAATGCTAATAATTTTCATGACTATGTTTTTTGAGTCTGTGATCTATGTAGGATTGATCAAAGAATTGATTTTTTGAAGACGAACTTGGTGACAATAAAAGATTTATGATGACATGTTTGGTGATGCCATATTGATGACAAGCTACAGAGGAGAGTCACGGAGACACTTTTGATTACGAGCTAATCAATAGCCTTTACACCTCTTTATTGAACCTTTGTATTCATTATTGTATTTGATAGGATAGGAGTAATGTAACTCCTCATAAAACATTCATTGTAAAAGGAGTGATGTAGCTCCTCATAAAATATTCATTGTAAAAGGAGTGATGTAGCTCCTCATGAACATTTGTATATTCAATGATTTTTATAATATAACGATCAATGTATATAGAGCTGTGGGTTTTTCGCTTGATCCCCCAAAGGGTTTTTTCATCCACAGTTAGGGACTCTTATTTGAGCGGGGGTGTTGAGCTCATATGTGAAGCTACTCAATATATTGGTTCTCTATATATGGCTTCTCCATTCTTCCTCTATATATATATCATCTCATGTGTGTGTTCTACACACTTTGGGGTTCTATTTATGTGCTCTCTCTTTCTCTCTCAACATGGTGCAATTGAAACAATGATTTGCCCATCTTTAGGTGATAGCTTTAGTTGATTCGTATTCCAATCTGATACTACTTTGCATGTACGCATCCAGGGAATTCCAAGAATCATCGTCTCATTCATGTGTTCATCTCGCAAGCATACAAACTGATGAGGACATGAAAATCCATGTACTACCACATTCAAGTTGACTACTCCCAATGTTGGAGCTGGATTCTTGTTACATCCTTTGATTGTCTCTATTCCTGCTGTCAATGCTTGACTTGTTGCCTTCTTGTATGTGGAATAACTGACTGTATTCACTCTAGCTCCTGTGTCTACTGAAGCATTGGTGCTATGATTTTTCAGTTGTACTTTGACGTGTAGATCCATTCCATCTAACCAGTCGTCATCTGTTGAAATTGTATCTTTAGGTATAATTCCCATTGTCAATCATCTATTTCCAAAGTGTTGATGGGAATCGGTATCTGTTGAATCTTGAGAGCAGCATTACACTTGAGTACCCAAAGTCTAGCTTGCTCTTGGGCTTCATCAATAACCTGTTGTCGCTTGATCTTCCTTTATTTGGCTGCATGCATTCTGTCTAGAAATTCATTGGTTAGTGGTGCAAATTGTATTTCTGTAAACGACATCCACTAATCCTATTAGCCATTGGTTCACCATCTAGGGTGGACAATTTTACTGCTCCACTTGGAGATACATCTTCAATGATAAATGGTCCATTTCCCTTTTTCTTAAACTTGGGAATGTGTTGCTTAAGGGAATAGACTAGAACCAAGTCCGCTTTCTTGAAAATATTTGTGATTAAGTAAGAATCAAAAAAGTGTTTTTGTTTCCGCTTTTGTGCATAGATATGAGCTACAGTAGTTAGACTTTGCTCATCTAGCTTTTCTAAGTCTTCAAGTCTTTCTGACAATTCATGTCCGGTCCACTCAAGATTTTGTGCTACCCTTAATGTCCGCAATAGAAACTCTATTGGCAGTATGGCATCAAGACCATAAACAAGGTTAAGGGGTGTAGCATTTAGAGCTGTTTTGAATGAAACTCGATAAGCCCATAGAGCAGCATGGAGATTCATTTCCCAGTCTGTCCTTCCTGAACTAACCACTTTGGTCAGTAGTGAGCTAAGAATTTTATTCGTATGCTCAGCTTGTTCGTTTGCTTGTGGGTGATAGGGAGCTGATTTGTTATTGATGACCATAAATTCAATAAACAAATACTCTATTACCTCATTGAGGAAATGAGTTCCCCAATCACTGAAAATCTCTATTGGCAGTCCATATCTCGTGAATACATACTCATATAAGAATGCAATAGTGGTTCTGGTATCATTCTTTTGAGTCGCTTTAGCCTCGGCCCACTTGGTCAAATAGTTCGTAGCTACAATGATATATTGAGCTTGGGTTTTATAAGCAGGTGGCTGTATTGGTTTAACAAAATCTATACCCCATTTTGCGAAGGCTCTAGCCCCCATAATGGGTCTTAAGGGCATGATGTATACTCGTGTTGGCATTTTTTCTTGTTGGCAAGCATCACATCTTCAAACATATTCTTTGGCATTTGCAAAAAGTGTTGGCCACCATATGTCTGCCATCAAGAGTGCTCTTGCGATGGTCTCACCAGAAAAGTGACCTCCAGCTAATCGAGCATGTGCTTGTTCTATAATCGGAATATACTAGTTTTCATTTGCACAAAGACGCAAATGTTGATCTTTACCTCTCTGATACAATTGGTTCCCAATAAGAGCATAGTCTCTTGCTTCAGTTTCAATTTCTCTTTGACGGTGTTTACTCATATCCTCAGGAAATGTTCAGCTCGATAAGTAAGTAACCAGATAATTACTCCACTTAGGAACAAGTGACATTTGAAACAATGTTACATGAGGATTGGGTGGTTGTTTTTGACATTGAGGGCAATCTTTTACAAAAGATCTAACATCTCTCCTCATAGTCGGTCAAAATACTCCAAGTCTCAAGATTCGTTGCATAGTTTGGTCTTCCGCAAAGTGAATTCCTACTATTGTAACATGTGCTTGACTTAGGTATTGTTCTTTTTCTTCAGGGTTAATGCATAAAAGCAATATCCCATCTCAATTTCTTTTATATAGCCTTCCAAATAGTAATTGATACATAGCCGATTGCTCGATTAAATCAATTGTGATAGGAAGTGGTATTTGTGAATCCACTTGATCTATTGTCATCAATGACACAATGTTTTCCGACCATCTAGGTATCATTTCCACGGAGAACAAATAGGCATCTGGTAGATCATCGTCTACTCCTTTAGGTGATTCCCTTGAAAAAATCCTTCACAAATGATCTGCTCGTTGATAGTGCCTTTTTTTACTACCATAGTGAAATCAAATTCGAGAAGAATGATGGACCATATCACTATTCTCCCTGTGTTGTATCACTTGTTGACCAAATATAACAAAGCTTGGTGGTCCAAAAAGAACACAAACTTGGTGGCTAATAGGTAATGTCTATACTTTTTAATGGCATAGATCATTCCTAGTCCTTTTCTTTCGGTGGTGGTGTAATTATTTTCTGCCATGTTCAATTGTCGGCTAGCATAAGAAATAGGAAAGTCAATTTTCCCATCTCCTAATTGAGCTACTATACAACCAATAGCAAAGTTTGAAGCATCTACATATACGTGGAATACCTTATCCCAATTTGGTGCTTCCAATTGGTGCTGAGGTGAGAGCTTGCTTAAGCTTCATGAAGGATTCTTTACATGCCTCAGTCCATTCAAAGTGTGTAATAAAGCTATACATGGATTTTGCAATGATAGCATGCATGTAGATGAACCGTCGGTAATATCCATAATGTCCCATGAAGGCTTGTACCCCCTTGACTGTTGTTGGTCTAGGAAAATCAGCAATGACATGAATCTTCTCAATATCAGTAGCTATGCCATTTTTAGACACTATATGTCCAAGAATTTTCCCTTGTCTTCCCATGAATGTGCACTTTTCAGGATTTAAGCAAATCCTATAAAGTCTACATTTCTCAATACCTTTTTGAGGTGTTCAAAATGATCAGCCCGGATTGACAAATGTACGCATAGATCATCCATGTATACTTCTAAGAATTTCTAAAGATACTCTTTGAAGGCATGGCTCATCAACCTCTGAAACGTAGCTGGACCATAAGTTAACCCAAACGGCATAACCCGATAGGCAAATATACCCCATTCTATTGCAAAAGCAGTTTTATGTTGATCTTTTGGGTCAACCAAAAGTTGATTGTATCCCGAAAATCCGTCTAAGAAGCTGTAAGCTTCTTTTCCTGCCACTCGTTTCAAAACATGCTCAGTTATCGGAAGAGGAAAGTTGTCTCTAATGGTAGCTGCATTCACCTTTTTGAGATTAAAACACACACTCGTAATTTCCCATTCTTCTTAGGTACTACCACAATTGGAGACACCCAATCTGTGTGTTCAATTTCGTAAATGAATTCAGCTTCGTTTAGTTTTTCAATCTCTTCTTTGATCTTCCTGGAAAATGTTTCGTTATAAGTGTATGGTCTCTGTCTACTTGGTTTCGCATCGTCTCTCATGGGTATAGTATGTTGACAGATTTCTAGATCAACACCCTTGAGATCCTTGTAAGACCAAGCCAAGATATCCCGGTATTCCTTTAACAAGCCCAGAAAAAGATTTTCTTCTTCTTCTGCTAGGTCATTCGCAATGTAAGAAGGTATAGGCTCTTCTCTTGGTTCAGCCAAGTCTACCCTTTTAGCGTGTTTAGGCCCTTCGTAAGATTTGCCTTGTTTTTGTAGTTCCCTAACAGGTTGTTCAATTATGATTTTCCGATCTTGGAGAGTATACTTTTTGTAATGGGATGGAACATGCATTGCATCTTTGCCATCCTCTTCCGCGGTTTTCATTTCGGTTGTATATATCTCCTTTAGAGCTTTTCTCACCTCTTAATATTTCTTTTTTCTCTCAACTCTGGTCATGAGTTGTTTCTTATTCTGTGATTTTTCTTGAGTCTCCTTCCTTGTTTTTCTTGATGTTTGAGACATTTTTGAAGTTTTGTTTGAAGGATATCTGCTAGGTATTTTTTCCTTGACACAATCATTAGCATCTATGTGCATCAGGAATTGTGTTTTACTGGAGACTGATGGCATATGTCGTGTTTTTACGATATTGGTGTCTCTCTTTCGTATATACCATTTTTGTCTTCTTGATTTCTAGTTTGGAAAGTCAAATTTCTTTTCCTCTCCTCCCCTTAAGAGTAACTAAACTCTCATGTGCTCTTTTTCTGACCCTGGATCTTCTGAGGTAGCTGAGTGTTCATATAACTCATCAGTTGCATCATAATAGAGGTCAGAAAAGACTTTTTGAGCTTTTATCAAGTCCTTGGGCTCCTCATCTTCATTTTCAATGTTGAGGACTGACATCATTTGGATGGGAATTATGTCGTAGCCATCCTCATTCCAAAATTGAGTACGCAAAGACGTATTAACACATACATCCATTGTTGCTAAAATTTGAGTCCACTGGAATGGCTCAAATAAATGCTCTGGAAAGGGTTCAGGTATGTAGCCTTCGTCTGTATAGTCCCTTCCTAGGATACATTCCTCTCGTCTTAAGCTTCCATTTTTTGAAGCTCTGCACATCCAAATAGGAGTGTCTTTGTTTAACCAAGATGGGAGTTTAGTTTCAGCCGAAGAGACTGAATCAAACTCTTAGATGGGTGTTTTCAAGAAATCTCTGTAAGTGTGATCTTTTAGATTGACTCTTGTTATAGATCCCACCTGCTTCAAGTATAGATAGTTGTTTCCCCAATCTTGGATAAGTTGTACCTCTCGTATGAAAGGTCTTCCCAATATGATTTCATAGTTGATTTTTTTCCCAAAGTTTACTATGGAAAAAGTGTGTTGATATTCAATTCCACAAGAATTGACTATCACTTTTTCAAGTAGCCCTAGTGATCTCTCAATGTGTCCGTCAACCAACTGCAATTTCATTTGCATTTGTCTAATGGTTGGCTGTCCCCAAGATTCCTATACTCCTTTAGTGGCTATGGCTATGCCAGCTCCACTATCCAGTATTCCCATGGTTTCAATGTCATTATATTTCACTGGGAGAGTAATGTTTCCTTCTTTCCCTTCATAATATTCTCCAACCTTATTCATAGGAACTGATCGAATCTCTTTGTTTTCCATTTCATCTTTCAATTTTTCCAAATTCTTAGAGATTAACCCCGTTATCCCCACCCTCTCTAGGGTTTTCTGTAAATCGTTCCACAAGTATGGCCTGAGTTTCCACAGTTCTCCCAAAGTAAGAGTGTATTGGATGGGTGTAGACATGATTGAACAAATGTTGTCTACTTCTAGGGTCTGTTTGGCTCTTTTTACTTGAGTGGTCTTGCACACGATGGATTCATCTTCGTTATCTCCCAAGTGAGAAGGTAATGTTTTTAATGTCAATGGTTTAGATATTCTTGAAGCCTTCGATCTGCAATCCCCGTACAAGGATTGTAAATCCATGTTCATATCAGATGGTAGGTTATCCAACCACACTTCCTCTATAGGAGCTGACTTTAAAGTTAGGCTCCCATCATTGATCTCCCTTACCTTTTCCCATAAGTGTACTGGCCAGTCTTCCTCTAAGAATGGAATTCCGTCTAAGGCATCTTCATTGTCTGGCACTACAATCTCTGGTTCATTTTTTTCAAGGTGGGGTTCTGCCACCACATTGGATTTTGCTTTTGTTTCTTCTACCGCAAGCTCTTCAAGTTTCGTAATACTTTCAAGCTTGGGTTTTTGTTTGTCTAGTATTTCTTTCAAGATTTTTACCAATTTTTTATAAGCCTCCACCTTCACTGCTTCCATGTCTGGAGATGGATAGTTTTTCCATTTGTTTTCCATGTTTTGGCCTACTTTAAGTCCTACTTGGTAGGCTTTTAAGGCATCATTAATAGGCTCAAAATTTTATCAACCAGAAAGGATCCTCCAGATTTCACGGTTGTTTCCTTGAATTCACTGTCAGTTTCTTTCAACTTGTCTTGGGCTAGCATTTTTTCTTTCTCTTTGTTTTCAACCCATTGTTTTTGTTTTCTCATCTCATATCTTTTGCTTTGGCTCCTTTTGATTCTTTGAGAAGAAACTTTCGTGTTCTCCGAATTATCAGAGGAGTTGTGTTTCTTTTTATTTTCCTGGGCTCTAGTAACTACCTTGATTGGAACAATCGGTTCACTCTCTCATGAGCTACTAGGCATCACTTAGACTACGTTTACGACAAATTTTCCCTTGTTCAAAGGATTTTTAGGACAATCTTCCGGAAAGTGTCCTCCCTTTTTGCAACATTGTATGCAATAGGCTTCAATTGGTTTGAGGTTTTTGTCAGGCTCTAGACATTTGTTCTTCCAATGGTCATCAACACCACAGTTATGACAGTTTCCTATTCTAGGCTTCATCATGGGTCTTTCTATGGTGGGAAACTATGGGAAGACCTCACCTTGCGACCACAACCATAGTAGTGAAGATGGCCAATGGGTCTATTTTTAAACCTATTGGGATGCTAGAAGATCTCAAGATCAAGGTCTTTGGACATAAAATAAGGATTACCTTCATTGTTATGGATTTCTCCAAACACACTATGGCATCGGAGATGATCTTAGGACGTCCTTTCATGAGGGAAGCAAAAATGGTGCATGACTGGTCTAAAAACCATGTCTACTTGCAGGTCCAAGATTCTGTCATTCGAGTGGATCTTGTGACAGGTCAAGCACATCCTCTAGGAAACAGGTTTATAATTGATCATAGATCTGACACCATAGTTCACTCGGCCCCATTGCAGTATTGTTACACGTGTAAAGCGGACACTGATGTTGGGGAAGATTCTCCTTATATGGATGTACTACATGGGATGACTGAGTCGAAAAATGTGGATTGGGTCCACCTAGCAACAACCATAGACACTTGGGAAAATAGGGGGATGACTTGGGTAACACCTGAGGGGGATGAAATGCCCGTGCCCTTAAATATGCTACAAGCAATGCATATAGCTTCTGACAAGACTCATCCTAATATAACAAAGAAAACATACAAGTGGGTCCCTAAAGCTTCTTTAGCGACCATAGCTAGTGTTAAAAAACAGAAGCCTTGTAAGAAACGTTCCACTCGCTCCAAGAAATGTAAGAAAACATGGCGCGGGATTCCTAAACGACTATTGGAAGCCCAAGGCTACTATCAAAGAAATTATCAAATCTGGGTGCCAAAACATAGATTGTGTTCTTACCTGTCACCTGACCCATGTGAGCCCAATCCTGTAGCTCCAAAAAGAATTCACGATCGTGGAAAGAAAAAAATCATTGAATGCTACACACGTGCTCCAAGGCTTGTTTGGGTACCAAAGAAAGAACAATTTGTTCCACCTAGCTCAAGAAGGGGGGAGTCCCATGAAGCTTCTAGCTCCTCATGTTATGCATCCATAGAGGTAAAAGCTTCTCCATAGCCTCCACCTACAATAGTGGACCTCCATGAAGCTACGAAGAAATCCACACCTCCCAGTGTTCAAGAATCACCTAATGAACCACTTCAAGTTCGATCCTGGGAGAGTACCTTACTACCCTTGCAACTTGACGAGGAACCTAAGGTAATAGAAAACTATTGGCAAAAATCCCCACCTATTACCAACTAGAACAATTCGTTTCAAAGGGTGACAAGCACATTTCAAATGATATGATCTACCAAAGGAAGGGGGGAGTGTTTACTGACAGTCATCATTCACTTGCTTCCCTCTCAACCTTCCTCCCTGACCTCTCAATATCCAATCTTAGGGAATGTATATATATAGCCTTATACTCACAAAAAACAAAAATAATAAAGAGCAAGAGCAATTAGCAAACGAGTATGCACAATAAAAGTCAAAACATTGACCAGACCGACACATTCACATCCGGTACACTAAAATAGAATCCTATGTCATAAACACCTTTGATCCTCATCACTCGAGTGATGGAGGGTAGGTAGAATTAGGACGATAGGAGTGTTTATGTTTTAGAGTTGAGTGATTATAAAATTTCCTTTTTCCCACTGATGTGCCTCCTAGAGGTATTCTTTGTGTTTCCTAGTGTGTACAGGAACGTGTTGCTGTTGTTAGGGTTTGGACCTTCATGGAATTTTTCTCTCATCCACTTTTCAAATCAAGCACGATCATCAACACAAACAAGTGTTTCTTGTCCATTAGCATTGCCCCTTATCTTTTTTGCATCCATGTTTGTCTACTTTGATTGTGATTGGTAGCATAATATTCAACGCATTTGCTTAGTGCCAAACGTTAAATTCAATGTAATTCTTTGCCATAATCACTTGTCTAGGTTTAAAAATCAAGTAGTCTGACTAAGCTAGTTTGACCAAGCAATGTGTTAGAGATCTTCTCTTAATACCATGGGGAAGGCCTTCCTAATTATCAATGGTTACTTAGGTTCTTAATCCGATTTAGGCAGCATTGTGTGAAATGTACTAACGCTTTCTAGTGGACTTAGTCCCTATTGACCTTTAGCTTAAGTATTATAAAGGGAGTTTACTAGTGTGATGAGCCTGGGGAGGTGTAACAGTGTTATATGACCCCCCAAAGTTACAAAATTAAAATGCTGAAAATGAACAAACAAAAAATCAAAGTGCCACAATGTAAAATCTTAAGCTAGAAGAGAAACCTCATATTGATTTGGTACTTCACTCACATGTATCACCTATGGTACTAGAGCCCTAGAGGTTCCCAATGTGGGCGCTTTTCCTTGAAAAGCAAAAAACCCAAGGCATACAAAATAAGCACACAAATCAAAATTGAATCACTGTGAAAAGACTTTGGGGGGTCAAAGAAAAGGTAATCAGTCAAGCGATGATTTCATGAGAAATTCCTTTTATCGTAGCTTAACTACAAGGTCTTCTAGGTATAGCCTCTAGTCAGCCCTCGAACATGAAATACTTGGCTCTCGTGATTAAACAGCTTAATTGACTAGAGAAAATTGAGAAGCTTACCTATGGTACTAATAGTCGATCTCTAGTGCCTTTTGACCGTTAAATTAGCGACCCCAGACTTGTTTAATTTTTACTTTTATATTTGTTTATGCATTTGATTATATTGCAATTTAATGTTTATTGCTGAAAAATGGTTTAAAATTCTGTTACCAATCACATTGTTTGCCTAGAACTGCATATGCTTTTTAATTCTATATGGGAATGCAATTATTGTGCCAATGTTGTTTGATTTTGTAGTGACTGAAGAAGGCTAAGGACATTCATCTCAAATGCTCTTCCACCTCGACAAACGAGCTTCAACTCAATAGCTTTCGAGGACGAAATCTACATCAAGAAGGGGGGCATGTTAACCCTCACCGCTCACGGACACCGTATCACCTACGATGGATGTTGTATTATTTACTTGTAGAGTAAGGTACCGAGCTTGTCGGTCCAATAGGAAAAGGGTAAGAGTGATCGCCGATGAGAGGCGCGCTCTAACTGGAACATTCAAGGGATTAGTTGGCTAAGCAAAGGCGCTCAAGTGTGAATGGGGTGAGCTCATATAAAAGTCAACTAAACCTAAAATTCACTCATTCTCTCATTTGTGCAATTGAAGTGTGCTCTTGCTCCATCTCCATCTTCTTCTTCTTCATCTCCTTGTGTGTGTGTGTATGCGTGAGAGAGAGAGAGAGAGAGAGTGCAATTGAGCATTGCGGCGGCATGACAACGGCGAGGCGGCTGAGTGCGGCGTAGCGGCGTCTCCCTCTTCTTCGTGGCGAGGAATCCTCCACGAAGCAAGCATAGAGCGGTGAGTGACACACCATCGTCATGTTTGAGCTTACTAGTTTAAGCTTGTTGTGTGCTTGGAGCCATTTGTGGCTTGCACGTGGTGTATCGGCAAGTTCCTTGCATTGACACGTGCGACATACGTGCATAGTCTCTAAAGACCACCCCAAAAAAAGCTCATTTGAAATCCCTTTTTTCACCTTTTAAATGCTTGCCACAGGCCGGTCCAGGGTCAGATTTCCAAGCCGCAAAGCCCGTCGGACGAGACCACGTTTTGCTGATTCCAACACGAGAAAGCTTGATTTCCTTTGGTGTCCTTCGAGCCCACTATCCAAGGCCATTAAAAACAAAGAAAACCATCTGCATACACTCCCCCTTATTTCTTCCTAGGCCGGAACTCAATGCTCGGGGCTTAGAATCATGAGCCGCGACTTCGTGTTGACTTCACTTGGTGTGCTCTACCTCCCCGAACCCTGTCGAGGTCTAAAAAACATCAGATGGCGCATTCTTCAATGCAGACCACAGACCCGCCCCCCGAAAAATATTCAACTGATCATAACTTGCTAGCCAGAGCTTCGATTCGCAATCCAAGAAGACCTACATGCTCCACAACTTGAGCTCTACACATCCATCCACTAACACCAGCTTGGGCCACCTGTCCCCAACTGTCCTATTTGTTGGGGATTTGGTACACACTCTACTTTTAAACTGCAATATCTTGAGCACCGAGGCTCCGTTTGACGAGCTATCTGGATAGGCTTCTAGAGCACATCAAAAACTATACTTTAGGACACTGACTTACCATTTCACACACCTTCACCTGCTATCCCAACTGAGCCATCTTTTAGCCTCCTCGGCCTAAAAAACCGCTTCAGACATACTTTTCCACTATCCTTTGACTGCCCACGATCTTGGCACCTACCCTAGCCTTCTGCAATGCACCTGCTGCCTCTACCTAGCATAGACCACCTTCTAGCTTAGACCAACTTTGGCTGCACCATCATTTCCAAGCCCCGTCGTCAAACATTTATGTTCGACCAAAAGCATATGTACAAAACTTTGAAACTGGCACACCAAACTGTCGATTAAAAGCACTTGCACAACTATAATTGTATGTACAAAAGCTCCATCTTCTGTCTCTTGCACACCGCATGCTTTAGGTGGGTTGCCCACCTCCCTTGACTATAATTTTTTGCACTTCAGGCACTAAATCCCTCTCAAAATATAATTTGAGCTGCACACCATTTACCCTGTTCCTAAGAATCTTGCCATTTGCTCTTACCAGCTGATAGGTTCTATTAGGAAAGGCCTTTTGAACTCTATACTGACCTATCCACTTCTTCTTGAACTCTTTTTGGAATGTAAAATCCAGGTAGCTTTCGTACTTCATGACCAGGTCTCCTTCCTCTATCTTCTTGTTTGGCAGGTTCTGATTGAACTTGTTGACCCACTTCTCTCTCTGCTTCACATAGTAGTCTCCCCCTACCTCTATGTCCATGTGAAAAGCCTCTAAACTGGCTATCTGATCCTATAGAACTCCTTGTTGAGTGGCATTGACACGCCACATACCCGTCAAAGCACCTAGTTTTGTAGGCACCTGCAACACAGCCTCCTTACCATAGACAAGCTCGAATGGAGTGAAATTTGTAGCGATGTTTTATGCGCCCACAGACACTTCTCTAAATTTGTCTCCCACTCAGCTTCCTGCTTGTACACTTACTTTGTAAACATGTTGATGATTTGACCATTAGCACTCTCAACTAGACCATTGCATTGGGCATGATAGGGCGAGGAAAACCGATGTTGAATCTTTAGCTTTTCCACTAATTCACTCATAAGCTTGCTTCTAAACCCCTGACCCCTATCAGAACTAGCACCCATGGAACACCCAAATGGCAACAGATGTTATCGAACACAAATTGAGCCACCACATTAGCATTTACTTCTTTCACTTCTTTGTCCTCGACCCATCTGGTAAGGTAGTTAGTGGCTACCACTACGTACTTCTTATCGCTCGTAGACTTTGGGAGAGGACCTATATCATCCACACCCCACTTCTTAAAATCACTTTGTGCGATGATGGCATCCTGTGACTCCACTACCAGTGGTCTTTCACCTATAGTTTGACACTCGTGGCATGTCTTGCACCAATAATGTATGTCCTTCACATTGGAAGGCCACCAAAAACCTTCTCTAAACACTCAAAACAGAACCTGGTCTTTGCCTTGGTGTCCATTCTCTTCGTGGCATTGCTCCAGCACCATTCCTATCTCTTCTTCGTACAACACCCTTCTAAGCACTCCATCACCTCCATATTTCATGAGATCCTCACCTACTAGTGTGAATTTGTGGGCCTTTTGCACCACTCTTCTCTTTTGCAACTTGGAAAAACCTTTTGAACATTTCCCTATACTCAAAAACCCTTCAATCTCCTTTAGAGTCTCCGTACCTGCATAAGTGGTTGGGGCCACATATAGACCTGCAACGTGCACCTGCACTTTGCTACTTGCTATCTGATCTGCTTCTTGGTTCTGCTCTCTTCTCACATGCTTGAATTGGACTTCTTCAAAAGACTTTAGCATCTTCTTGATGAAGAGAGATAATGCTTCAAAGAATCTTGCTTTACCTGCCATTGGCCTAATAGTTGCTTGATGACTAGCAATGCATCTCCCTTCACTACCAACCTTGAAATGCCAAACTCTATACACTGCTTTAAGCCCAGATGCAGAGTGAGATACTCCGCCTTGTTATTGGTATGGACATCCTCCAAAACATATGCCTTAAAAAATATAGCTTTTCCGTGTGGGTCGTGTATCACCAGACCTCCTCATGCAATTTGTACTACCCTACGATACGCTCCATCGAACCACATTGTAAAAGCATCCTCCAAGTCAGGTTCCTCCTTAGCTTCATTTTGTACCACTCTTGGATAGGTCGGCAAATCAACGGTCTTGCTGACAAGGATGTCTGCCAAGTGATATTGACTCATGTGATCTACCTTGAACTCGAACTTGAACTCTTGTAGCTCCAACACCCACTTCATAATCCTCCTTCCTGGCTTCAAGTGTAGCACTACCTCTGGCAATAGATTATTAGCTGTCAACACAAAATACTTGAGCACAATCAAATTCACCTTGCACAACATACAAGCAAAGACTAGAGCCATCACCCATTGATGTGCCTCGGTGTAGGTAGCCTCTCCTCGGCTAATCACCCTGATCTCGAAGTATATCGGCTTGTAGATTCTCCCTACCTTTTGCAGTAGAACCACTCCAATAGCATATGTGCCCACTGTCATAGAAGTCATCCTCTCAATTGGGAGGACACACTGGTGGCAACTCACACAAAACCTCTTTAACCCTATCAAAAGCTTCTTGAGCTTCTCCATACCACTCATAAACATGCACCTACTGAGCCCTCTTATGAAGAGGATGCACAGATTGCGACAACATCCAAAAGAAACATGATAGATACTTTAGCTTATGAACAAACGAAGCCAAACCTTGAGCATATGATGGTGGCTTCATCAATACCAACGCCTTCACCTTCTCGAGATCAGCCTCTATAACATTTTGCGACACCACATGACCTAACAACTGCGCTCAAGGTTGTGTTAGCTTGCACTTCTTGGGGTTTAGCTGACCTCCTTCTTCATCAAGCCTTTGAAAGCATAATTGCAGCTTCAATAGGTGCTCCAATATTGAACTGTAGCAGCCTATATCATCCATGAAGACTCTGAAGTAACGGCCCAGGTATGGACCAAATATCCTGTTTGTCCAATCTTGGAAGGTGGCATATGCATTCACCAATCCTAGTGGCATCTTGTGGTAAGAAAAACAACCCCATGGAGATATGAATGTGGTCCTCAAATGGTCTTAGAGTACAATACCTATCTGAAAGTACCCCGAAATTCCATCCATAATCGAGTATCTCTCATGCCCAGCCACCTCGTTTAGGATTTCATCTTGAAACGGCAATGGGTAGTGATTCCTCTTAGTCGTGGCATTCAGTGGCTTGTAGTCGACACACACTCTCCATTTCCCATTCTTCTTAGGGGTTATGACCACTAGCGAGACCCACTCTGATTCTTTCACAGTATATATGATGCCTGCATCCAGCAACTTATTGATCTCCTCCCAAAGGGACTTCTTTTGGATTTCCCCTAGTCTTCTCAGCTTCTCTGCTTTAGGCCTATTCCCCTCCTTGAGAAAATTTTTGTGCTCCACCCCTTTTTCACCACGCAATTGCTTGTACTCCGTCGCAAATAGATTTAGATAGGACTCACACAATTGAACATAACCTTCCTTTTCACCTTTGGTTAAATCTTCACTCAACATGCTTGAAACCTCCTCTATGCTTAAACCATGAGCATGAGGCTGCATACCTTCTTCTTTAGATGGTAAGTCGTTTATGGTGACTCTGAATAAGTATGCATCTATCTTCAGCATGTCGTCCTCGCTCTCCTCTTCCTCTATGCTAGTATAGCCTTCATCATAGCCCGTCTCTATCTCGTACTCGTAGCTCGTTGTGTCGCCTTCATCTTTAACTACCATGGCGAGAACTGCTCTCCCTGGTCTTCAAATCAAGCACAATCTATTATCCCCTCTCTTCGTTGGGCAAGGTGAACACTTTGCTCTCCCAATCCTGCTTAGCTCCTATTGCCAAAAGCCATGGTCTACCCAAAATGATTGGATAAGCATTAGCCCCTATCTTCATCGCAAAGAAATCTATCAGGCACTCTATGCCCATCACCTTGACCTTAACATCCCAAGCCACACCCAGACACCTGGGTTTGGTATGGTTAGCCATCCTCATGCGCACATTGGACTTAACTACTGCTTTGACCCTTGTCTCCTTTATGGCTGCTTCTGTCATAACACAAACCTGCGCTCCACCGTCTATGTAGGCTTGTACCTGCATCCTCTTTTCTATAATCGCATCCACAAGGGAAAGAGCATCAGTGGGGCTACCTACCCTCAAAGCCATGTTTTGCACCGCTTGCACATTTCCCTTAGCTCTCGGCAGCCTGGTGTTAATACTTGTGGACCACTATCTCCTTAGCTTTGGATTTAAAGCTAACAGCTGACCAAAAGTAATTTTTGCCTATTGATTTTGAACACTCACTCACCAAACTGTACTCGGGATAGCCACGCCCTAGCTGGAAATCCACTTGTTTGATTTTGCAATGCCTCCTTTTTGTGCTAGGCTTGGGATGCTCTCTACCTTCGTACACCTTCTCTTTGCCTTTGCGAGATCTGGTCTCCCGCTCTCTTTATGTATCTCTCTCAACTCTTGCTCTTTTATTAACCAAAACTTTGACATCCTGCTTATCTACCCCTTTGATGTTTACTCTTGGGACTTCAACTCCGTTTGGTGGAGCTGGTTGCACAGGATTCTGCCCCCCTTATTCTCTTGGACCATTGAACTGCCCTTGCCCTTGACCTCTACCAAAAAGCGGGTAAATACCTCTCTCTCTCTCTCTCTCTCTCTCCTCTCTCTCTCTCTCTCTCTCTCTCCTCTCTCTCTCTCTCTCTCTCTCTCTCTCTCTCTCTCTCTCTCTCTCTCTCTCCCTCTCTCTATGGTTGAGGACAATCAGGTGCATAGTGCCTCTCTTCTCCGCAATTGTAACACCTACCTAGCAGTGGCCTTGCCCTGCCCCTCTTGGCTGTCCTCTATCCATGACACTGAGCTGCAACTCTTGCATCTGCTCCGACAAATCTTGCAACGTGCGCACCCAATTTTGCGGCACAACAGCTACACCTCGGTCTCCATGATTTTCCTTGTGTATAGCCTCCATCGGACTCTGCAATTGAACATGGGCCATCGTCTCATAGCTTAACACACCCTGCTCTATTTTCCTATTTATCTTTCTGCTCTTTATTGGGCAATCACTACCGCACCATTATAATTCTTGGGGCTCTCGAAATTGACATTTTCTCCCACTTTGGGGTGCACACATGCCATGAACTTATCCAGCTTGAAGTAATCTCCATTAGACAGCTGCATGGCTGTCGCTAATTCTACCGAACACTCTTCAAAATGAACCAAAAACAAATAGAACACTTCACTTACATCTTGCTGGAGTGCCTTCAACTTTGCATCCATCTCGACTGGGGACGTCTCTTTGCAAAAGTCAAGAAGAAACCTCGCCTGTAGAGCTGGCCATGCTTGCTTTGGCTCGTCGTCTTCCAACCCTTCATACCATACTTTAGCTTTACCACGCATCACCAAAGGAAAAGTCTGCATTTTTCTATCCTCGTTCCATATACACAACGATAGCATATACATCACAAAATCTGACATCCACTCGTCAGGGCTCTCTTCGCCTATGAAAATCGGTTCATAGCTTCTAGCTGCCATGATTTCCAATGCAAAAAATTGCTTCTTTTCAATTACCTGGAAGCAATCAACGTGCTCGTCAATGGGGGCACCAGAAGATGGAGAGGGGGAATGGGAGAACACACCCGACACAAACACAAGGGCCTCTCTATAGCTCAGGGTATCCACAACACCCCTTTCCTCTTGGAAAACACCTTCAAAAAAACTCTTTACACTAGCAAACCGCGGCCTGCTGAATTTTCACTTCTCACACACTCCATAAATCCATCACACAATGCACACCTGCTCTCACGGTCTGTCTCCACCCTTACACACGTTGACAGCTGCTCAATCTCACTCTCTCACACAACACCATCGGTCCGTGGGGCACACACTTCCACACTGTCGGCACCAAGGGGAAACACCAAAGCAGGAGAAAGAGAAGGGGGGGAGGGGAAACAACAACAAGACGGGGCAACAATGGCTGCTCCATTGCACTTCACAAATAACATACACAGGCTTACACTGCTATCAACATCGCCATTTTCACAAGAAAGAACAAAGGGCTTTGACATGCACACTCCTCTGTCAGAGAGCTCCACTTTGCAGGCTTCAAACGGCACCAAAAAATCTGAGAAAAAGGCCCTAATTTTATTACATTCTTGACTTTTATTGGGGGGGTCTTCAATTTTGGAAATTGCACTCTCATTGGTCCCTCTGGTACCTTAATTTGGTATTTTTGGGAAGGGGGCACCACCTTGCTTCATCTGCTCAATCCTTCTCTCTTTTGCACTTTGGGAGGGTGCAATAGCTACATCTGTATTGTCCCTAGGCTTTTATAATTTTTATTTTTTCTCTTTTATTTTTACCCCCTTGGGGCTACCTTTTGCACTGCTCCTTTTGACTCATCTGTCCGGCTCACACCTGCTTCCTTTCTTCCTCTATTTCTCTTTCTTCCTTCACCCTTTTTTGATCAGGCTTACCTTTGATCTTGCCTTGTCTTGGCTTGTTGGCCGGTCTCGAATTGGGCTTTTTCTCTTTCCTTGGTCCACGTGGCCGCCCTCTCGCTCTCTCTTTCTCTCTCTCTCTCTCTCTCTCTCTCTCTCTCTCTCTCTCTCTCTCTCTCTCTATGCTCACTGCCCACGCCGTGGGACCCTCCCCTTGCCAATCAATAGCAAGGCTGCTATTGGGTGGGTGGGGGGGGGGGGGGGGGGGGGGGGGGGGGGGGGGGGGGGTTCTTTTCAAAAGCTCTGGGGCTCTAAGGCCGCGGGAACGGCCCTTGCAAGGGAACCCTGCCATGTCATCAACTAGGGCCGCCTCTACCCCTCACTTCTCACACGGGCGTGCCGCCCCTGGCGCCACCTCACTGGACAAAATCCGCAACAATGAGCCCAACAGGGCCGCGCGACATCTAGCACAGCGCCCCCTCGGGGTTCCGCCATCGCCAATGGGAGGGAGAGCTCCCTCTCCTTCGCTTCATGCCTGTAAGTGCACGCCCTGGATCAAATAGTCCGAAGTCGAATGGCCACCGTGCGCATGTGGGACTAACCCCATGCCACGTGGTGCCTTCTGATCAATGCACCCTAAGGGGTCTCTAAAGTCCACCCCAAAAAAAGCTCATTTGAAATCCCCTTTTTCACCTTTTGAATGCTTGCCACATTCCGATCCGGGGTCGGATTTCCAAGCCGCAAACCCCGTCGGACGAGACCCCGTTTTGCCGACTCCAACACGGGCAAGCTTCATTGCCTTTGGTCTCCTTGGAGCCGGCTATCCAAGGCCATTTAAAACAGAGAAAACCATCTGCATACACTCCCCCTCCACATGATCCCTTTCTTCCCATGCCGGAACTCGGTGCTTGGGGCTTAGAATCATGAGCCGCGAATTCTTGCTAGCTTCACTCGGCCTTCTCTACCTGTCTGAACCCTATCAAGGTCTAAAAACCTTCAGATGGTGCATTCTTTAATGCGGGCCAGTGGGCACAGACCAGGCCCCCGGAAAATCTTCAACTGATCATAACTTGCTAGCCAGAGCTCCGATTCGCAATCCGAGAAGACTGGCATGCTCCACAACTCGAGATCTACACGTCCATCCACTGACACCAGCCCGGGCCACCTGTCCCCAACTGTCGTGTCCGTCAGGGATGTGATACACACTCTACCTTTAAACTGCAAAATCTTGAGCACCGGGGGTCCGTTTGACAAGCCATCTAGACCAGCTTCTAGAGCACATCAAACACTACACTTTAGGACACTGACTTAGCATTTCAGACACCTTCACCTACTATCCCAATTGAGCCATCTTGGAGCCTCCTCGGCCTAAAAAGCCGGTTCAAACATACTTTTCTGCTATCCTTTGGCTGCCCAGGACCTTGGCACCTGCCCTAGCCTTCTACACTGCACCTACCTACTGCCTCTACTTGGCATAGACCACCTCCTAGCTTAGACCAAATTTATTTGCACCAACATGTATCTTCAGCTAATGCTCGAAGTCCCGTCGCAATCGGCGTGCAAGATGCATATCCTTTGGCTGTATTGTCACTTTGTTTGCATGTATGGCGGATAGGTTGGTATCTACCAGCACCAAAAAGATGTGGGCCTTTGCAGCTTCTTGAATAGCCTTAGCACTATTGCTTGGATCTTATACTGATTTCCATAGCTTTGAATCACCTCTCTCACCGTGCGAGAAAAGGGGGCGCATCCAATTAAAAGCTTAGTAATCTTTTGCTAGTGCCGGAATTCTGAAAAAGCCGGTGCTATTTTTTGACGCTCCTGAGGTTGGCTTGGGAGCACTTGCACATTTGTTGGTTGGTGACATTTTAGGCTTCTTGAAAAACTTTCATTTGTGCCTGTTTACATGCTTTGGGGTTGGATTTGCGGCCTCTTCAGAGACATCCTCTTCCCTTGCCTTCCGATCTTGTGTTGTGGGAAGAGCTCCCTCTCCACAAGACAATGTCTTCCCCCCAACGGGCACCCAATGTGTGTGCCGTATATAAGCTTGCTGCCATGGTGGTTGTCTTTGATTTCGTATGTGTATGGACCACCCAAGTTCTGGATGTTCTTGCTTGCGAATTGTGGCGCGGTGGCTCCTCCCTATTATCAGACTCTGTTGTTTGTTGGGCCTACCCTTCTTGCCAACGTTGGGCGTGCTCTACGTCGAGGCGTTTGTTGTTGAGTAGGTGCGTTCTCTTCTACCCTTGATGTCTCCTGAGCCTGACTACCATGCCCACTACTAGAAGAGTGTCTACAACGGCCAGGTGTTCATGGCCGTTTTCTTGTGCCTTTAAGCCATGCCGGTTTCTCACATCCTTGGAGGGTGTTTCTGCTGGGAGGCAGATGCTCTTTTGTGGTTTGTTTAATGTGCACCATTGGGTATGGTAAGAGATCACTTGTGGTTAAGAAATGAGTGATTTATGAGAGCATGCAATATTTATAAGGGTCCATTTTAAAAGGGCCCTACTCACACTAATTTTGGAAAAAAACTATTATTTTTAAAATGGATGCACCAAACGTTTTTTTTTTTAAATATCAAGAGTTAGACCCTGCATTCACGTGTAGTCACTCACGTAGAATCCACTTTGACCCTTGTCACACTCTGCATTAGCGCCATGTAGCATGCTTGGCGAGGCCTTAACGTCATCTACCCCTTTTTGTTGTGCTCTTGACGACTCCATTTCTGCACTTCCCTAGCAATCTTGGATTGTCGCACAATCTCCATTGTGAGTTTACGAGCAAATGTTGTGCAAAAAAACCAGTTGAACATATCCTCCAAATAATTGGATTGCACTGTTCCACCACCATGTCAAGTATTTTTTAAGTACACCCCTCCTTGCTCGATAATGGGACTTCTCCATGCCTTGACTGCTAAAAATCTCAAGCATACCATATTTGTGCATAAAAAATGCACCATGCGCAAACAAGATATGTTATTCACATGAGAAAACGATCCACATTATTTAATGAAAACAATCCCTTGTAATAAGTTCACTACGTAACGTGGCTTACCATGTAATGTGTGATGTTATTTTCACCCCAAGAAAGAGTTAAGACCGTGGTGAAATCTTCCAAGGCTTCTTGAAATGATTGGCGTTGTTCTTCTGTTGTGCTGGTAAGGCCCATAAGCTTGACCATTTTATCAAAATGTGACCAAATTTGCTTGTGCTTATTTGCAAGCTTTCCATTTGAATCTTTGTTAGTAGTAGCTTTGAAAAATCCTTCCAAAGTTCCCAAAGGTACCTGCCTGCTGGTTGGAGCTGTTTTGAGCATCATATTGACCTAGCTTTCGTTTGGTTACTTTCTTCAAAAAGTGTCTGGATTTTTGTCCAATCCTTGACACTTGCTGGGCGATTTCATGGGCCTCCCTTGTGTTCTTTGCATCAACAATATACACATTTCCACCGTGACAGCCAATGGAATTCAAGAGTGCCTTCACCCTTTGGATCACTTCCTGGGACTTTTCTAATGGATTCATTGTGAAAACATAGTCAATGTGGAGCTTCAATAGCCTATCAAAAATGTGCATGAATGTGTGTAATGTTCAAAAATGTACATTTGATAGAGGAAATGGAAAGATTGGATTCCAAGCCTAGTCCTTTTGTGCACGGTCTGGGCCATTGAGCATGGAACATCTCAAAATAGACGCTTCCTCTTCTCTGTCTTCATCTCTGACATCATGAAAATCCAACCCTTGTTCTATATCCCCTTGCCAAGGAAGCATTGAACCGACCTTTGCAGAGCTCTTGTGTGATTTTTGCCCACTAGGTTTGTACCCTCGAGTGCAAAATGGACAAGGCATGAGAGAAGAAGCCCCTTGTTTGCAGCCAAGAAAACACTTTATGGTCTTCACATCCCCACCTAAGTGCCACTCCACATCATAGGTACCAAGACTCTCAACCTTCAACTTCTCACCTGCAATTTGTGAGTGTATTGCTTCTGTGATCCATGGAGTTCTCTCAAAAATCCATGAAAGTACTCCATTTGTCTCTTTCGGCACCTCAATAGCACCCAACCACCAAATGTCTTTCCCTGATTGCACACTAAAAGACGAGGTGGGAGATGGCTCCACTGAATCCCTTCACTTGGTTTGCAAAAGGGCCTCATTCATCAGAGTGACACTTAGCCTCTCTAGCCTTCGGCCTATCACTATTTGACACTCATCGAGTTTTAGCATAAACGAGACCTTTGTACCAAGCACTACAAAATAAATAGTGGCAAGACCTTATAATTCAAAGTCTATGATAAGCAACCAGAAGAACGAAGTCTAGTGTGTCACCTTCTTCAGGTAACTCATAAAATCTAAGCATGTCTTGTTGAAGCCTTCTAAGGTCCACAAAAATATTATTCCACATTGTGTAAGGGAAGCCATTCTCCAAATGTCTTCTAGAGTGTTTCTTACCTTTTCCGCTTGCCTTTGTTATGCACAAAGCATAAAGCAAAATTGGCATTGTGTCCTCAATGTATAGGTATGCCCCAATGCGGGAGAACACATCTTTGTTTGTGGCCTTGTTTGTAAGGCTGGCCTTGTGCGGAACGAGAAATAGGTTTTTCACAATGCCATGCTCTTTGAGGACACACTCTAGGAGTTGTTGGACGGGAGAGACTCACACACCCATGAAGTGCATGCAAACACTACCTAGATCAACATAATGTCAATCGAGGACACAGATGACACGATAGGCACACGGAGGAAATCTCTTTAGCTTGTCAGGCTGAGACCATCCTACACATACAACACTCTGGAAGGCCAACTAAACCACAATCAAGAACCTCACTGCCCTCAACTACACCACGTAGCCACATACACACATACGAAAGGTAACTCACCTAATCATGCCAGATTCCTACAAAACTTAAGGAACACCATCCCCTCACTAGGATACACCTGTCCCTAACCTTCTACACTCAAAATCCTCACTCAAAACCCATCTGCGGAAAACGCGTAAGATGACAGAGCCGAATTTTGAAAGTGCCCAAAACTAAAATTTATGAGTACCTATGCGTAGCTTATGTCGCCACGATTCTATAGACTACTAGCACGCAGAAAACAGACATCGTTTCATACACTTACGACCACAAATAGCTCGTAGATGCGTCGGTGTGTGCGCTTCGTCTCGTGGGGAATGCTTGGCATTGTCGCGTAGCTCTCCTCGAGCCTACCGCAATGGTGCATTCGGATCTCCAATGTGTTGAGCAAGCCGGCCGTAGCGAGAGGATGAAGCTCACACTCACTCTCTTTCTCTCTCTCACACAGTAGACGGCAGCGCTAAAACTTGATTATGATAAAAGTCTCCTTTACAAAATGACCTAGGTACCTTATATACTAAGGCTACCTTAGGTTTAACCAAAAATGGGGTTGAAAGGGTCAAATGGCTTTGTATTTACAATCTGGAAGTGCCATTGCACCCCAGCTTCTGAAACTAGAATAACTACTCATTACAAATGACGTTTATAACCAGAATCTGCAGCATTTCATAACTTGCAAAAGATAAGACTTTGGTATGAAACTTGAGTTATGTTGTGTTGTTGACCCAGCGGTCAACAGGAGTCAAAAAAAAGTCTGATAGGCTTTGGTGTTGATCCCTGCCTCATCACAAGCTTGTTGAATGTCATCTTCACTAACCACATTTATCAATTTGTGCATAAGGTCCTTGGTGACTGCATCCTTAATGTGCTTAGGTGATTCTAAGATAGAAATCACATCATGGGTATTGAGACAGCTAGTAACAAGATTGACTCGATCATCTTGGCTTGTTTCACCGTATGCCTCCTGGATGATGTTTCTAGCAAAACCAATAAGATAAATGTTAGAAACTATGTGAAGTAAGAATTATCATTCAAGTAAAGATCAAATCACCTTGTGCTGTCATCCATCCTGGTTGAGAAAGGGGCTATAGAGAGTTGTTTAGTGCGCCATATAATTTCATTGCGAGTGATGTGCTAATGCTCGAAGTCCCGTCGCAATCGGCGTGCAAGATGCATATCCTTTGGCTGTATTGTCACTTTGTTTGCATGTATGGCGGATAGGTTGGTATCTACCAGCACCAAAAAGATGTGGGCCTTTGCAGCTTCTTGAATAGCCTTAGCACTATTGCTTGGATCTTATACTGATTTCCATAGCTTTGAATCACCTCTCTCACCGTGCGAGAAAAGGGGGCGCGTCCAATTAAAAGCTTAGTAATCTTTTGCTAGTGCCGGAATTCTGAAAAAGCCGGTGCTATTTTTTGACGCTCCTGAGGTTGGCTTGGGAGCACTTGCACATTTGTTGGTTGGTGACATTTTAGGCTTCTTGAAAAACTTTCATTTGTGCCTGTTTACATGCTTTGGGGTTGGATTTGCGGCCTCTTCAGAGACATCCTCTTCCCTTGCCTTCCGATCTTGTGTTGTGGGAAGAGCTACCTCTCCACAAGACAATGTCTTCCCCCCAACGGGCACCCAATGTGTGTGCGTATATAAGCTTGCTGCCATGGTGGTTGTCTTTGATTTCGTATGTGTATGGACCACCCAAGTTCTGGATGTTCTTGCTTGCGAATTGTGGCGCGGTGGCTCCTCCTATTATCAGACTCTGTTGTTTGTTGGGCCTACCCTTCTTGCCAACGTTGGGCGTGCTCTACGTCGAGGCGTTTGTTGTTGAGTAGGTGCGTTCTCTTCTACCCTTGATGTCTCCTGAGCCTGACTACCATGCCCACTACTAGAAGAGTGTCTACAACGGCCAGGTGTTCATGGCCGTTTTCTTGTGCCTTTAAGCCATGCCGGTTTCTCACATCCTTGGAGGGTGTTTCTGCTGGGAGGCAGATGCTCTTTTGTGGTTTGTTTAATGTGCACCATTGGGTATGGTAAGAGATCACTTGTGGTTAAGAAATGAGTGATTTATGAGAGCATGCAATATTTATAAGGGTCCATTTTAAAAGGGGCCTACTCACACTAATTTTGGAAAAAAACTATTATTTTTAAAATGGATGCACCAAACGTTTTTTTTTTTTAAATATCAAGAGTTGGACCCTGCATTCACGTGTAGTCACTCACGTAGAATCCACTTTGACCCTTGTCACACTCTGCATTAGCGCCATGTAGCATGCTTGGCGAGGCCTTAACGTCATCTACCCTTTTTGTTGTGCTCTTGACGACTCCATTTTGCACTTCCCTAGCAATCTTGGATTGTCGCACAATCTCCATTGTGAGTTTACGAGCAAATGTTGTGCAAAAAACCAGTTGAACATATCCTCCAAATAATTGGATTGCACTGTTCCACCACCATGTCAAGTATTTTTTAAGTACACCCCTCCTTGCTCGATAATGGGACTTCTCCATGCCTTGACTGCTAAAAATCTCAAGCATACCATATTTGTGCATAAAAAATGCACCATGCGCAAACAAGATATGTTATTCACATGAGAAAACGATCCACATTATTTAATGAAAACAATCCCTTGTAATAAGTTCACTACGTAACGTGGCTTACCATGTAATGTGTGATGTTATTTTCACCCCAAGAAAGAGTTAAGACCGTGGTGAAATCTTCCAAGGCTTCTTGAAATGATTGGCGTTGTTCTTCTGTTGTGCTGGTAAGGCCCATAAGCTTGACCATTTTATCAAAATGTGACCAAATTTGCTTGTGCTTATTTGCAAGCTTTCCATTTGAATCTTTGTTAGTAGTAGCTTTGAAAAAATCCTTCCAAAGTTCCCAAAGGTTACCTGCCTGCTGGTTGGAGCTGTTTTGAGCATCATATTGACCTAGCTTTCGTTTGGTTACTTTCTTCAAAAAGTGTCTGGATTTTTGTCCAATCCTTGACACTTGCTGGGCGATTTCATGGGCCTCCCTTGTGTTCTTTGCATCAACAATATACACATTTCCACCGTGACAGCCAATGGAATTCAAGAGTGCCTTCACCCTTTGGATCACTTCCTGGGACTTTTCTAATGGATTCATTGTGAAAACATAGTCAATGTGGAGCTTCAATAGCCTATCAAAAATGTGCATGAATGTGTGTAATGTTCAAAAATGTACATTTGATAGAGGAAATGGAAAGATTGGATTCCAAGCCTAGTCCTTTTGTGCACGGTCTGGGCCATTGAGCATGGAACATCTCAAAATAGACGCTTCCTCTTCTCTGTCTTCATCTCTGACATCATGAAAATCCAACCCTTGTTCTATATCCCCTTGCCAAGGAAGCATTGAACCGACCTTTGCAGAGCTCTTGTGTGATTTTTGCCCACTAGGTTTGTACCCTCGAGTGCAAAATGGACAAGGCATGAGAGAAGAAGCCCTTGTTTGCAGCCAAGAAAACACTTTATGGTCTTCACATCCCACCTAAGTGCCACTCCACATCATAGGTACCAAGACTCTCAACCTTCAACTTCTCACCTGCAATTTGTGAGTGTATTGCTTCTGTGATCCATGGAGTTCTCTCAAAAATCCATGAAAGTACTCCATTGTCTCTTTCGGCACCTCAATAGCACCCAACCACCAAATGTCTTTCCCTGATTGCACACTAAAAGACGAGGTGGGAGATGGCTCCACTGAATCCCTTCACTTGGTTTGCAAAAGGGCCTCATTCATGAGAGTGACACTTAGCCTCTCTAGCCTTCGGCCTATCACTATTTGACACTCATCGAGTTTTAGCATAAACGAGACCTTTGTACCAAGCACTACAAAATAAATAGTGGCAAGACCTTATAATTCAAAGTCTATGATAAGCAACCAGAAGAACGAAGTCTAGTGTGTCACCTTCTTCAGGTAACTCATAAAATCTAAGCATGTCTTGTTGAAGCCTTCTAAGGTCCACAAAAATATTATTCCACATTGTGTAAGGGAAGCCATTCTCCAAATGTCTTCTAGAGTGTTTCTTACCTTTTCCCCTTGCCTTTGTTATGCACAAAGCATAAAGCAAAATTGGCATTGTGTCCTCAATGTATAGGTATGCCCCAATGCGGGAGAACACATCTTTGTTTGTGGCCTTGTTTGTAAGGCTGGCCTTGTGCGGAACGAGAAATAGGTTTTTCACAATGCCATGCTCTTTGAGGACACACTCTAGGAGTTGTTGGACGGGAGAGACTCACACACCCATGAAGTGCATGCAAACACTACCTAGATCAACATAATGTCAATCGAGGACACAGATGACACGATAGGCACACGGAGGAAATCTCTTTAGCTTGTCAGGCTGAGACCATCCTACACATACAACACTCTGGAAGGCCAACTAAACCACAATCAAGAACCTCACTGCCCTCAACTACACCACGTAGCCACATACACACATACGAAAGGTAACTCACCTAATCATGCCAGATTCCTACAAAACTTAAGGAACACCATCCCCTCACTAGGATACACCTGTCCCTAACCTTCTACACTCAAAATCCTCACTCAAAACCCATCTGCGGAAAACGCGTAAGATGACAGAGCCGAATTTTGAAAGTGCCCAAACTAAAATTTATGAGTACCTATGCGTAGCTTATGTCGCCACGATTCTATAGACTACTAGCACGCAGAAAACAGACATCGTTTCATACACTTACGGCCACAAATAGCTCGTAGATGCGTCGGTGTGTGCGCTTCGTCTCGTGGGGAATGCTTGGCATTGTCGCGTAGCTCTCCTCGAGCCTACCGCAATGGTGCATTCGGATCTCCAATGTGTTGAGCAAGCCGGCCGTAGCGAGAGGATGAAGCTCACACTCACTCTTTTCTCTCTCTCACACAGTAGACGGCAGCGCTAAAACTTGATTATGATAAAAGTCTCCTTTACAAAATGACCTAGGTACCTTATATACTAAGGCTACCTTAGGTTTAACCAAAAATGGGGTTGAAAGGGTCAAATGGCTTTGTATTTACAATCTGGAAGTGCCATTGCACCCCAGCTTCTGAAACTAGAATAACTACTCATTACAAATGACGTTTATAACCAGAATCGCACATTTCATAACTTGCAAAAGATAAGACTTTGGTATGAAACTTGAGTTATGTTGTGTTGTTGACCCAGCGGTCAACAGGAGTCAAAAAAAAGTCTGATAGGCTTTGGTGTTGATCCCTGCCTCATCACAAGCTTGTTGAATGTCATCTTCACTAACCACATTTATCAATTTGTGCATAAGGTCCTTGGTGACTGCATCCTTAATGTGCTTAGGTGATTCTAAGATAGAAATCACATCATGGGTATTGAGACAGCTAGTAACAAGATTGACTCGATCATCTTGGCTTGTTTCACCGTATGCCTCCTGGATGATGTTTCTAGCAAAACCAATAAGATAAATGTTAGAAACTAGTGTGAAGTAAGAATATATCATTCAAGTAAAGATCAAATCACCTTGTGGCTGTCATCCATCATTTTCGTGCTCCACCTAGATGTGCAAGGGTTTCAATTAATGAATACGGGCATTTGTGTTCCCTTGCACCAAGGGGTGTTTCTTTCAAATATGTGATGGTGTTGGTAAGCTTCACAATATGGGAATCCTTTTCCTTCATTTGTTGTTGAAGAGTTTCAAATTCCCTCTTCAAAGAGGCAATATATCTTATAATGCCGCTGTCTTGAGCTGAACAACTTGACATTTGTGCATCCACATATGCAAAGAAGCACCTACACCCATACAAAACTGCTTGCAATAGCATAACAAGCATGCTTCTCCCCTCCCAAGATACTGAAGAAATGTCAAAAGGCTATTAAAGGATGGATGGAAGCAGCTTATAGGATCGTAAGGGTACAAATGGCCGTTAACCCAAATGTCAACATCCGTCTCACCGGCGGTGCAACGTTCCTATGATGACCTTTGCTCACCCTCACATGTAGCCTACGGTGCAAACATTGTGGGCAAGTCAATATGCACGCTTTTGGTGTATGGAGTACTTGGTGGTGGAAGCAAACACTTTGTGATGTCCGTAAGCACCATGGCAGCTGTTGTGTAAGAAAGCAAAGGATGTAAAGATAGAGGGGGAGGGGGAGGGAGAGGGAGGAAGATGGGAGGAGAGAAGTGGGGGGGGGGGGGAGGGAGAGATTGGGGAGGAGGAGGAAGGTAGGGGCAGGGAGGGAGAGGAGAGGGAGACAGGAGGGAGAAGGAGGAGAGAACAAAGTGTTTTGTACTTTTTGGGGGAAAGACTTTGAGAAATGGACTTTCAAAGCTTGTAGGTTAAAAAAAGGGTCAGAAAATGATTTTTGGATATGTATATATGTTGGGAGGGAGTTTTAAGTCAAAAATAAGTAAAAATGAGCTTTTTGAAAAAAAAAGTCAAATTTTGGCTCTTAGTGACCCACGTTTTTGTTAATGTGGCCACATTCCTATACTTCCTTCACTTTCAAAAAGCTAGAGAGAGAAAGTAACCTCTTAGCTCCACATCCGACATTTGTATTTAAAAAAGGCTAGAAAAGACTACTCAAAACTACCTTCTTCAATGCCCTTGTCCCCTTAACCCTACGCAAAGTCCATATTTCTCCTAATGAGTCCGAAGAGAAGGGGGAGCAAGTTCTAGCCCGCAAGGCAAGGGGGGAGAGTGATGGGGAGAAATCTTGGGTTGCATTAGGAGGTGTTTCCATGTCATTTGGTCAAGTGGAAAGAATTCTAACTTAAGACTAGTGGCACTCTTGAATAACTATATGAGGGCTCGTTACATTTTTTAGTGTCTTTCTTCTCTCACACAATCTTGCAAGTTCCCAAGTTGGTAGAGCACTCTCTCTCTGTCTCATGGGAGTTCTAGAGAGAAACTCTATGCTCAATCTCTTTGCTATGTTTCTTCTTCTTCGTCTCTATTACTCTATTACAAAGCTATTGTGAGGTCTTTCCCATGAGTAGGCATATACAGAATATCTATTCTCTTTCTTGAATAATACTTCTTTCCATCTTCATCTACCTCTCTCTTTGTAGTTCCTTTCTCCTCGTTGGGGTATTTAGGGTTCTAGAAGGAGGGTTATAGCCTTTCAAAAGTATTTTCCAACTTAATTTGGTCACTTAAGTATGGGGGAAATCAAAAGAGAGCAAGTGAAACTAATTAAGTAGTGATGGACCAAGCTGATCAAGGCTTAGCACCAAAAGAGGAAACATCCATAAAAGAGAAAGGGTAATTACTAACTAGTTATCTCAGTCATAGTTACGGGTCAAGGAAGGATAAAGGTATCCCAAGCATCCTTGATCAAAGGTACATGAAAAAGGAGACGATCGACCCCAATTATAGGAGTTTAGTAGAGATTGTGCTAATTGCAAGTCATTAGAATAATTCTTTAGACTCAAGTATGCAGTCTAGGAAGCTTTACGGCAAAATTCTAACTTGCCACAAATTGTCTAAGATTAGGAGGTTTAAATTTAGCAGGCTTTGGAAGCATCTTGATGTCACCTTCATTAGGAAGAGGATGGGGTTTTGAAGGGATACTTTATTTTCCATGAGATTATGGAGGTGATTAAAATTTTGAAGAATAGGTGCATGCCATGTGTGCAAAAATGGTGTGTGTGTAAGATAGATGTAAGAGTGGTCAAAGGATTCACTTTTCTTCCCAAAAAGGGGGTGGACAATTTTATAATTTTTGGCCTTCTATAGCTCCCACATCCGATCTTTTATTTGAGCAATAATTATAGATTTGTAATCTACACATTGAGATATTTCCATAGATATGCTATATGATATGGTTTTATTTGCTAGATTTTAAATTTCATTTTGGGAGGAAAGTTTAATTTCAAATAAAGTAGCCATTTTGCATGTTTGAATTCAAAAGCTATCCTTTGATTGCTTTCATAATACTAAAGGTTTGACTCCCTTAAGTTGCCAAATAAAGAGGCCCTCCTATAGCCCCCACTCGCTTCTTTATTCATAGTACTATGCTAAGGTTTTTGCAAGGGAGGTAGAAGTTTTGAAGCTCAAAGGATGTTTTTTGTTGACCAAAATTATCATAATTTTGCTGCTCCTAAATTAGGAAGTAGGTTGTAGCAAGTCAGCTTCATAAGCTTCCATATTTTTTGCAAAGGTCTTACACCTGAGCTAATTAATAAAAGGGTAAGTTTATGTTTTTAAATAAATGAAAGAGAAAAGCTAAAGTCTAAGGAAAGATCAACCCTTCCTCATTCATTAAGTTGATTCTAGTCTTTGTTTAGGTTGACTAGGCCACATGTCTAAAGTAGCTAATGCTTTCTTTTTGTGAATTCAACCAGTGTGTGTGGTTTCACCACTTGCCAAGACCAATCCCAAGAAGAGAGAGGTGTGTGTGGGGGGGGGGGGGGGGGGGGGGGACTCTAGCATGCAAGGAAACATGGTCGAGTGCTGGAGCATGGTTGAGTTGCATTAGAAGGTGTTCCCACCTTATTGGTCAAGTGTGAGGCATTCTAACTTAAGACTAATAACTATATAAGAGAGGGTTTGTTGAAATTTTAAAGGCTCTTGCTCCTCTCACACACTCCCAAGTTAGAAAAGAAGCCTCTCTCTTCCCCTCTCTTATGAGATTTCTAGAGATAGACTCTATGCTCAAGATGTTGGCTATGGATGCAAATCCCATCTAGTGAAAGTTTATTCTTCTCCATCTCTATTACTCTATTACTAAGCTATGCTAAGATCTTGCCCATGATGAAGAGTATACAAAGAATCTAATCTCTTGATTGAGAAATACTTCTTTTCACCTTCATCTTCCTCTTTCTCCGCACTTCCTTTCTCCTGGCTGGGTTTTTAGGGTTTGAGAAGGAGAATTATATACCATGGAATCTTGAATGCATCATCTTCTTGATTCAACGAAGTCTCCACAAGAGCACAAGCATGTATTCCAAGAAATGTCTCATTTGAGAGGATTATAATAAAGTTCCTTTTGGAGGGGAACTGACTCCAACCAAATTGGATCCTCATCAATTTTTCAATCTTAATTCTTTTTTCTTTGAATTATGTGCATGGTTAAAGTGTTTCTAATGTGTATTTGTGCAAATAAATCAACCCGACACAACCTTTGTTCTCATTGCTATCTCTCTCAAAGGAACATTGTCTCCTTTCATAGTTAAATTTTGTTGAATCTAAAAGTAAGTGTTAGATTCTCTGCTATTGGTATTGGAGTTGAGGTTTCTTTTTTCTTGCCTAAGAAGAGAGTTTTTTGAGTAACCTATGAAAGGTTGGAGTTGCTCATTGCAATAGGTTAAGGGGGACTGTGATTTATTAACTTGGTTGGTATGCCTATTTACAGGGTACGGGGGATACCATCGGGCACTATGATCTTAATTATGGAGTCTTTTGGGACTTGCCTACATCTTAATCATTATTGATCAGTTAGAAAGATTGATAGGAATTGGAGCCAATCTCACACTGTTAAACCCACTCCGCTACTCTTTGCAATTAACAATATTCTAAACCATAGGCGTAGTTACTTGAGTGCAATTTTCAAGGTATAAGAGGAGTGGTAGAATTTTTTTTGGAAGTTCCAAGGAAAGAGTTAGCATACACATGTAAGGAAATGTAATTATTGTGGTCCAACATAATCAAGAGAATGTAATTAATATTGATAACTTAGATTTGGCTCATGGTATGACATATGATGATGGTTGTAGAGTTGTCAACTATCTTGTTGAAAAGTTGCAAGAAGAAATGGGAAAACCTATTTTGCAAGTGTAGGTTCAAAGACAAATTCAAGCCCTTCAAGCTCAAGTTCCCCCAAATGCGCAAGACGAGAGAATTCCTACGAGGCCTCCTAGTGACACCTTCAAAATAGGAATCTCTTTGGTTAATAAGGAGGAGATACCAGAGGGACCTCCAAGGAAAACTATTCACGAAGAAGAAGTACGTTCTGAACATCCAAGGGAGAGGTATCAAAGTGACACTACACCTACCTTTGAGTGTAATGCTGCCCCAAGAAGATGGTCGTCACCAAGTCTGCACAAAAAGAAGAGGAGCTTATCAAGTACTCCGTCACATGTTAATCCAAACAAGGGATAAAGACATCCAAGCAAGAGGAAGCAAAGAATGAGATCACCATATGTTCCTTCTCTCTCTTCATTTTCATCACCATATTTTGACAGGCATCACAATGACTTGCCACCCAAGAGAGAGAAGAGAGCCTTTATCCCAACAATTTGACACGGCTTTTGCAGATTAAGATTTTTCAAAATCTTAAAAGCCTCAAAATGTTTCTATGAATTTGTAGAAGTCAGTCCATCAATGGTGGGCAAGCCTATGTAGTCAAGGTGAAGCTTCAAAAACTTTGAGAGCTTTGAGGATTGTTATTACAAAGAAATTCCTTCCAAGTGATATCAATGAAAAAGTCCTGATGGAATGGAAAAGCTTCAAGATGGCCCCATATGAGTATGTAAAGAAGTATGTGGATAAATCTTGGGAGTTACATCTCAAAGCCACAATCCACAAAAAGATAGACTTTGCAGAACAAAAATAGTCCTTTTTTTGGAATAGTCTACAAAAATATAATTCTTTTGAAAGAAAAGAAAATTTTTTGTGATGGCCTATCATAAGAGATGAGTAAGTATGTCACCTCACAAAGACCTAAAACTATTATAGAGGTCGTACATCTTACTATAGTTGATTTAGGGATTCATTCCAAGAAGGGACCAAAAAGGGCTTCAAGCCAACAGAAGGCAAGGAATCAATTGAGCCAAAGGGGAAGAAAAATGCCACAAAAAATTCTCCCAAGGCTAACAGAAATGACAACAAAGGAAAGGCAAAATAAAGGACTATGTACAAAGGTAAAAATAGAATGACTATATAGGTAAAAATAACTTTCTCTTGAAGATGTTAAATGTTATTGTAAAGATAACAAGCGTTTCATGTGTGAAGAGCAAGTTAATGTTTCTCGGGCATTTCCTAAGAGAAATGAATGTAATGACCCTCCTAGAGCCACCATGGTGGAAGCTTTGATAGAGGAAGTCCATTGCAAAGGAGAACCCTCGGAGCACCACTCTCTGGGCAAAGTAAGAGATCATGATGATTTCATTTTGTTTGACCCTTATTCTACCCACAACTTCAATTCTGTTGAGCTACCTACCAAGCTAGAAATTCAGATTAGGGAAAAATTGGACTCAGGACACTTTGTCAAAACCCTATTACATTATCTTTGTTTGGATTGCTATGTATATCATATAGTGTGATTGTACACATGCATCAAATGTAGATAAATAAGCTTTCAAAGATCTACCGTGGAGTGTGAGAACTTCATGTGGGCATATCCTAATTTCCAAAGGTAAAAATGCAGAACAATTCTTGAACAAGCTTTGGTAGTGTTAATTTTCATATCATAGAGTTGTGAAACTTGTGGCTCATCCTTGTCCTCTTATGCTAACTCAACCTCACTATAGCCAACGTGACCAACAATGGCAGAGTTGGCTTCAAAGCCTAAAGCGAAGGGTTTTTCAGAAGCAAGACAAAGTTACATGAGTTAAGCTATAGTGTCCACATTCTTCTACGTAAAACAAGGGTCATGCCCTTTTGGCAAACCAAAAAGATCTTGTAAATTTGATAAGTGACAACACTCTTAAGTGTGTGGGTGAGAAGAGGGCATATTAAGCAATGCATGCGATGATGCCAACACTCATTGCATATATTTTGAGTGCTTAGGATAAAACTTATTAAGATAACAAGCAAAGATAGAATGTTATCCCAGCTGTAGCACACAACATCCAAGAGGTAGCTTAAAAAGCCTAGAATGGAATAAGCACCCTGCAATTACCCTCTCTCCATCACCAAGGTCCTGACCAAAATGGATGTCACTTACAACTTCTTGGTACAAATTGCTCATGCATGCACTTGAGATCTCACTTTCTTGCATGTCATGCTGATACCGTCCTTGTACTTTGAAAAATGTCTACACATAATTCACTAATCACCTACTTTTGTACAAAAGATGGGAAGAAAAGCAAGCAAGGAACTAAGGGAGATGGGAGTAGAGTAAGAAGTCAATATTCGTGTGGAGGGTGGAAGTGCACACCAATGGCTAGTGAAGGTGATCCCACACGACCACCTACAGCTTATCGCACTCTGTGGGGGCTGGGCAAAGTTCATTGCTGACAACAAGCTCAAGATTGGAAATGAGCTTCATCTAACATGGAACGGGTCCTACGATGTTGCGGTTTGGATCCAAAAACACAGTCATCGGCCTTGTAGTACTACTATTGTTGTTGCTGCTAACAAGAAACGTGAGGCAGCAGGCATAGCTGTGAGTCTACACGAATCCAAAATATGCAAAGGATGGAATCTTAAATGTGAAGCGGCAAGCAAGGCTGTAAATTATGAGTTTTCCAAAGACACAACATGCTGTAGTTGAGGAATTAAGACATGCAAAGAAGCGCAAGCTTATGTTCTATATCCACATGCAAGAATTATCCATGCGCCAGCCCTTCATGACAGCACGTAGGTCTAACACTGTCTCTAGCTTTGCTTGGGTAATCCTCTCTCTCTCTCTCTCTCTCTCTCTCTCTCTCTCTCTCGCTATGTCTCTGCCCTTGAGTTTGACATTCTTATAGAGGTCTTTAGGTACTCCAGGAGATTGTGAAAATCTCTTGTGTCAGTCTTGTCTTCCTTCGTCAAGTCCAAGTTTAAGTCGCTGGAAAGAGACAAGATAACCTGATCAATTATATAACTTACAAGTGCAACTAAAGAGGACAATAAATAATTCATCACTTCATTCGAAACCGACGACGGTTTTTGATATAATTTTTTGATCAATAGCGTTTTCAATCTAAAAATAATTCAATCAAATATCTTTTGATCGAAAAGAAATAAAATGGCTATACGGTGATTATATGGATTTCAGCATATAATTGGCGTTTTATACATATATTTTTCTCGGTACGGTGTATAAATGCAACCGAAAATATTATCCTAGTGGAACCATGGTTTGATTGTATGACTACCACTATGAATTTTGTTAAGATAAAAGTCCTCTTTTCTTATTGAGGCAAGGATGTTGCACTTGATGTAAATAGTGCAGGCAACACTTTACCTCTTTTACAAACTCAAAATTTAGTCAAAGTAATGAAAATCTCTCTTTTGGCTACATGGTTTTTGTCAAGGAGTCTAAGAAAGATGCATGTGCTCTTAATTAAGTTAAAAGTGAAATTAAAGAGGAATTGGAACTTTCTAGGTTCCTAAATAAGTTTCAAGATGTGTTTACAGATGACATTCCCAGGGAGCTACCTCCCAAAGGGGACAAGATAATCATTTTGTAGAGCTTCTACTTGGTAGTTCATGTCATAATAAGACTCCTTATTGAATCTCATCAACGTATCAATATGTAAAATCAATATGCTTAACTCTTGATCTAATTTCTTTTATACAAACCAAATTGCATATGATGCATGAAAAGTAAATCAAAGAGTCATGAAATAAAAAACTCAATACGTATCAATATCCAATTAACTCTTGAACTAATTTCTTTTGTGCAAACCCTATTGTCTATGATGCATGAAAAGCAATACAAAGATTCATATAACAAGAAGTTTAATGCAAATAGATTTGAAAATATAAAAGCTCTTACCTTTTGATGATTTTGATTGAAAATGTATTGAAATTAATTACCAATTTCTTGTAGGTCACTTCGATGAGAATTCGACAAATCTGTCATGAGAAAAAACTTCAAAATGCACAAAACTCATGAACAACTCTTTAAATGCTGAAATCAAAGTTTTGAGCAAAACGTTATGGCGATTTTATGTTTTACTGAATAACAAATTTTTTTTGCACACGCGTTGGGCAAAGACGCGAGCGAGAGCCCAAGATGAAGCTTATTTTTGTGAAGAAAAAGAAACCACGATTTGATACCATACTATGAAGACACAAGGAGAGGAGAATAGAGAGACGATACACAGAGAGTGTAACCCCAAAGTGTGTAGATATACACACACATGATTGTATATAAGAAGGGACGCAGGGAGTAACTTTACATATAAGCTCAACAATATTAACGTGCCCAAAAATCATCTTCAATGTGGCCATTTCCGTTGTCAAGAAATGTGAGTGTGTCTAGGAAGCACCAGGCCTATGACTATGAGATTTCGTAGCAAAATCAAGCAAGTTGTAGAAGATTTGAAGCTAAAAACACACTAAAAAAAAGAATAAAACTCCAGCCACAAAATATCTACTTTGAAAAAGATCCAATATCAGCTCAACACTCTTATGTGTGATGATGATTTGGTGTAGCTTCGCTACCAATTTCATAATTGCAATGCTCTTTTGCCCTGATAAAAAACCTAAACAAATGATTTAATTCTCCATCGTAGCCATTCATGGAAGCTTCAAAACTTCATCAGACAATACAAAGTAATTATTTGAAGAGGGGAAACCCTAATTGGTGGTCTCACAGCCTCGACTACAGGGTTGGAACAACAGGGGACTGCACTAGCAGACCATAGGTGTAGGCTCTATATCCCTTCACAGAAGAGCTCAAAGTGTTGATCTTGATCTTCTTAAATGTTCCTTCAGACCTTCATAGTCATAGTAACTGTGAGTGATGTGGCATTTGTGAGCCATTTTTGGGTCATTTTTTACCATTTTATGACCTGTTTTGACCATTTTTAGCAAAAAAAATCCTTTTTAAGAAACAATGTCCAAACAAGGTGGAACGAATCCCTACAATTATGGAAAAATCCCATTGGGCTCAAATTTCATCTTGAAATTAATTTTATCACTTGGGAAGCACTCTAGATGCATCTCTTATGCTCACGCATAAAACATGCTATTTTTAGTTGAGATCGCTCTCATCGAACTTTCTAGGAAAAAGGAGCATGCCAATTCAAAAAACTTGACATTTGTACATTTATAGAGAAAACTAGGAATATGTTTATGTGAGAAAACATGCCATAATGCCACGTCAAGGGCCTCACTGTCCCGGCAAGGTATATGCAAAATTGCAATCGTGGCATTTGTTTTTGCACATATCACACTATGTACATTATAGATTTTCCCCCCACATACCAAAGCATTGGGAGTGAGGTAGATATTTTAGTTTTGATTTATGCACATGCCATGGAAAAAATTTCACCCCCTCAAAACATGCATATCCTCCGGCATGTGCCACACTCCATTTGCAGGGCTACATATTTAATTTGCAGGGGTAGTATTTATTTAGGTCAAAATACATATCAGTTTTGTCATCACTTCCAATGAATTCCAGTGCATCGTCGTCTCTTTGTTCACTAGGGCCTTCATTTTGAATTTCTTGTGATTCAAAGGGATCTATATCACCTCTTCTTTTGAAAAACTTTATTATTTTCCCTGCAATAGGAATCTTCTTTTATGTTCCATCTAGCTCATGCAAGGTGTAAGTTGAATTCTCATGAACATGCTTAAACACATAAGGACCAACCTGTTGGAGCTATATATGGCTTACTCTAGTCAACTTGGTCTTAACTATATATATGTATCATGTCCTCAATATGAATCGGTCTTTGGGAGTATACATGGTGTGTCTCTTGTCTCGTGTCTCTCTCACTCACTCACTCACTCTCTCTCTCTCTCTCTCTCTCTCTCTCTCTCTCTCTCTCTCTCTCTCTCTCTCATTATCTCTACATGTCAACATGGTATTAGAGAGGTAATGATCATGCGGTGATTCAATTCATGGTGACAAAACAGAGTATGTGTATGCGGTTCAAATGAAAGATTCAAAATTTCTACAAATTTTATTTTAGAGGATTGATTCTGGTTTATTGTGATTGTTTTGTGTTAGAAGAATATGATTATTGTTTTGTGTATCGTTTATTGCTAATGATATGGTGAATCGTTGATTACATTTTCTTGTTGATATGCCTTTTGACAACCACAACTTCATCTCAATTTTTGGGGATATTCTGCTCAAAATTTGGAGAAACGAGAAAAGCAATGAGTCCAGGGTTTGCAGCAATCGGCATTTGCAATAGAAAGTTTTTGTCCTTGTGCGTCTTAGTGAAGCATCCACGATTGTTTCTCTAATTTTAGAGTCAATTTTTTTGCAAATATAGGTTTTTACTATTCATATTGTGGCCGTCAATCTTGAGTCTCACGTCGCATCTCACGTCACTCTATTTTGAGGACTCTTGTATGATTAATGTCTCTTTTTTTGATTTTTTTTTTGGGGTGACGTCCCTCATTATCTTCCGACGTCAATGAGCATCCTTCTTGCACATGATTTATATCAATTGGCCATTTAGCTTTTCGATATAGACTCTTTGACATGCGGTTAATCTCTGACCCATGATCTATCAATGCAATGTATGGAATGTATAATGTAGAAATTAATGGCCTAATAACTTATGTGTAGCGGAAATTAGCATGAACATAGTGGGCATTTCATTAGAATAGATTCCTAATGAGAATTACAAGAGTGCTTGGGTGGAGAGAGCAACAAAAAGCATAACACCTAGTTAGATAGCATCGACAATACTTTCAAAAGAGAGAGAAATTAAGCTATTGACAATAGTTGAGGACCGGATTTGCATGGAGCCAGTCTCCCCTCCAAAAAGGCTTTGTATTATGGTTTCTCCCATCAAGAGAGACATTGTACAATACAATTCTTTGTGTTCCTTCAAGACTAGCTAGTGCAATGAAGATGGAAGCTTCATGCACTAAGCAAAACACTTAATCAAACACAACTTGAATTATCCCCGTTCTCAGACCCAAGACCTCACACACCTTCGAAGATGGTGAGAGCTAGCAAGGTATGAGAGTAGATTGAGAGGAAGAAGGAGTATCTTACGAGAAAGATGTACATCTCCTCACATAATCACTCATATTAGCATAGCTTAGCTTAAGTAATTATCTTGGTAGAGAAGATGAGCATGCATTGAAGCTTGGCTCTTGGTTGGATTTGCATCCACATGCCAAGAGAGTGTTGATGTAGGCTTCTATCTCACAAGCTTGGAGTAGGTGATGAGCTCTCCATTAAAGCTTGGGAGGAGATAGAGTATTCTTTCTTCACACATGGTCAAGTGTGAGTGTGTGTGTGTCAATGCCAAGCAAAAATCAGCCCCCTCTCTCTCTTGGGCGAGCCCTTCCTACTAAATTGGTCTGGCTTTTGCCTCATTGGACCTCCCAAGTCAAGCCAATGGGTGTTAAGCATCATAAGTGATAGCCTTTCTGACATGTGTCCCCCTTTCCCTTTTGTCAGAACTTTAGGTAATTAAATAATTAAACTAAACTCTTTTTGGACCCTTTGCCTCCTGGCCAATAGGAATCAGGCAAGCCATTGGGCTCCTGAATGCTCATTGGACCCCTTGGGAGACTGCCCAATAGTCTTCTAGGAGACTTAATTCTCATTGGTTTCTTTTATTAAATGTTTTAAATTAATTAAACTAGATTTACTATAGCTTAATTCTCATTGGTCCACTTCAAGGGTCTTCCAATAGGAATTGGGCACACCTTGTGGGCATCTGGCCTAGGGAGCTGACATGTGTCCCTAATTCCCTTTGTGTAAAGGGAGCTTGTGTGTGTGTGTGTGGCTTTCTCTCTCATCCCCTACTAAATGGGCTCGCTCCCTCCTTTGTAGGCTTTGAAGAAGACTTTTGTACACACACTAAGCATCCAATTTTCCCTAGGGTTGACCTTTGGACACAACCTTTGAATTTTGGAACCTTAGCATTTTGGAAGTCTTAATGGTCTGAACCTTAGGGTCTTTTTAGCCCATTGTTGCACATGTCTCTTTTGCAGATGGCCCCCCTTTTGATCCCTATTTTGCCTCCTTTGGATCCCTACTGTGGCCGGTCTGCTATCTTAACCAATATTCTAGCTTTTTCTCCCCTGGTACCTCCCCACATTAAATGATCAGTTTAATATGAGAAAATCATTTAGGAGAATTAGATATTGATTATTATGACATATAAAATATAAGTCTCCCACTTTTACCTGGGTCTTAGTAGTCACTCTTGCCGAATGACTCTTGGAATAATAACTCTTGTGAGTGGTCTTGACTATATCTTCATCATCCAACAAGCGAACCTGTTTTACTCCTCACCTAGACTTGTAGCATCTAGCAGTATTTTTATCACCTAGATCACCATAGACATGTACTCCCTCTACATTTAAAGTCTCTTCTTCACCCTGTACATGGATAGATTTAATAAGAGACTGCCACTTTCTATTGATAATATTAATTATTTCCTCATGAAACTCTCGCTTCCCTATTCCAAGGAGCATCCTTCTTCTTTTCTTTAGAGGCTTCTTGCACAGGCACTTCAAGAACAAGCATCTATTGCAGAGGAGAAGCTATCTAGGAGGCATTGTTTCATTTTTGTCTCCACTCTTGGTGGCCCTTTTTGAAGGAGCTTCATCCCCATTCTCACGCCTACATTTCTCTTTGACAATGGCCTCATTGTCTTGACATTTGACAATGTATGCATGAACTGACAAAGAGTCCACAGGGTCATTCCAACTTGTGTCTAGCTGAATTCAATCTGCAACTTCATGAAAAAACCTCTTTTGTCATTTTACCATTCACAACAGACTCTGTTGCACATGGACATAGTTCTCCAATCCCACTAGAAGGTTCTTCTCCAACCTTGATTCCTTTCTGCTTACTAGGATCTACCTTCAACCATAGGCAGCTGGCTCACAATTGACATGGCATGGCTAGTAGCCATGTCCTCAACTAGCTTCTTCATCCCACCTTTTCCAAAGTTTTTCCCAAGAGTTTACCTATTTTTCTTTTAAGTGAATCTTGCCATTTTTAAAGAAAACAAGCTCCTTCATCAAATCGTCTTTGAAACTTTCATAGTACCTCCTTCCATGGTCAGTACTATCACACCATATGCATCTATTTTCAAAGCCTTCTTTGTTTTGAGGTTGTTGCCTTGTAGATTGACATAATGTTGCCCCTTTTCTTCTAGCCTTGTAGGCTTTTACTTTAGCTCTTGCATTCCTTTAACAATATCATCTAGGATGGATTTTTCACTCTTTTGAACCACAATCACAAGCTTTATAGGATTCTAAGGAACACTTGTGGTTTGAGTAGGGTTGACTATCATCTTGTCTCTTTGTGGTTGTTGTATGCTAGTAGTGAAATGGCATCTTTGACCTCATTCTAATCAGTCTTTAAGCTTAGTTTTGCATTCTTATCCTCAAGTAGTAACTCTAGCTTCTCTTGAATCTCTTTTCTTGCTACTTGCAAAAATAGCTCTGTCTTGTCTAAGTTTAAGGTTCTTTTCAGTCCTTGAAAGTTGAGCATAGTGGCATTCACATTCGCTTAGCAAGTTGGTAGACAAAAGTCCTTCTTTTGGCCAAACTATCCACTCTAAAAAAGTCCTCTTTGTCACCCTTTTAGAGTCCTCCGTGAAAAAGTCTTACTTTAAGACTAACTTGAATGCTTCTCATGTTGCCCATGCTCATTTCTAATTCCAATTACATGCTTTTTTATCTCAGCTCAGGGGGTTCACCATTCAATACCCCCCTATATAACGTGCATTCGTGGGGTATTAAAAAAAACCCTCTTTTAACATGTCTAAATTAATAAAATGACCCCTTAGATGCATAAAAAGAAATTCCAAGATTCATAACAAAAAGTTTAGTGCAAATGGATTCAAAATAATATAATATCTTACCTTTTGATAATTTCTCAATTGAAAATGTATCGAAAATAGTTACCAATTTGTTGTAAGTCACTTCTTGTGTGAGTTTGACAAATCTGTCATGAGGAGAAGCTTTGAAATGCCCCAAAATCTTAAGAATAACTCTTCTTACACTAAAATTGGAGTGTCGAGTAGAAGTTACGACGGTTTAATATTTTGCTAAAATGTAGGCTTTTGTTGCGCATGTTGAGCTATATATACTTTCTCCATATATAGCACATTGTCCTTAGAGACGGTTCACGAGGCCGTTCTAGAGATGACATAGAGACAACCATAACGACGATGCAATCACATATGCAGACGACATAGAAACAAACATAATATCAATGTAATCACATGTGCACACAGATATACAAAGCCGGCATATAAAAACACGATGGGTTACCTTAGATTATTTGTATTTCATAACATAAGATTGACGAGACGATAAGGCTGACGGCACGATAGATTTTCAGTGGTGGCTGACGAGAAGATAGAGTTTGAGTAGCTAGACGAGACGATAGTTGTTCAGTTGCCAAACGAGACAATAGATTTTTAGCTATGCCAATCCGTAAGCATGAATCTTTTATGAGACGACAAAACTTCAATGTAGCCATAACATAAGTCATCTTGCCATGTCGAGAGGCTTCATGTTAGCCATAACACATGGCTTTGACGAGACGAGAAGAAATCCTTTAAGTCCAGACAAAAATGTCCAACATCAGCGCAAAGATCGCGGGAGGCCAAAAACACCTATTTTTGTGAATAAAAAGCAACCACACCCCGATACCATGTGAGAGAGACAAAGAAGAAGATAAGAAAAGAAATGATATGTAGAGAGTGTGAAACCTCAAAGTGTGTAGAATATGCACACATGGTTGTATTATATATATAGGGGACCCAAGACTATATTAGAGTAGCTTCACTTATAAGCTCAACAAATAGGTTGTGACTTCACATAGAGGATCACATAATCACTTTGAAACTCCCAAAAAAACTACTCAAGAAGTTCAAGGATAGCCAGTTACTCATAAATTATGTTGTTATTGCTAAATTTGGTTGATGTTATGCGGAGTGCAATTCAGGGCTATGTGTGCTTATAGAGGCATGTCAAAGGAGTCAAGTATATCTCAGAGACAAGGGCAGGTAAGGGGTAGCAGATATATCTCCCTAATGTGAGTTTTTTGGAAAATTGTTATTGCCCATGTGTCTATCAATAGTGGTTGGTCAAAGTTTTCAAATTCCTGGAGATATATGGCACAATGTGGTGTTCAATATTCTCTACAAGAAGGTCCATACGGCTTCTAAATGAGAGCTATAAAATGCAAGTTATGGCAGTTTGAAGTGTCAAGTGATTTGTAGATCCTCGCTGAACTTGGGGAATTACAAATGGTTGATCATAATGAAAACGAATGCATGGGCCTAAAAGGATCCTTCTTACAATCCATGTTGATCTTTTTGGAATTGGCAATCGAAGATCAAATGGCCAGGGTTAGCTTGATCGTCTTGATAGGTGTGCCATAATGGTTTTTTTGGAACTCTGTAGAGTTTGCAAGGGTACTATGTAGCCTGAGAAGGCCAAATGAAGTTACAAGGCATCCATCAAAGTTTGGAGTGCGAAGATATTGAAGGTTAAAGTTTGGAGCAACTCCCAAGGAAGTGATGGAAGATGACTTTGGTGGTTTTTGGAAATGTTGTTTGAGGTCTCAATGATTTTGCAATGTGGAATCAATAAGGTATATTGAAGCAAGTGGTGTGATCTACATGTGAGATTTCAGGAAGTAAGAATCTCGCATTGGAGCAAAGGCTGGGGTTGCTTTGAGGTTGCAAAAAAAGGGAGTTTTATTTGACAACATTTAAGATTGTTTTTGGTTCGTTGAAGAGGGAGACCCCACAAACTACCGCATGGCACCCCAAAATCCCACGTGAGGAGATGAGGCCCGTGGACACATGATATATGTATTTGGGTGCTTCCACCCCATTAGGCACACAAGGTGTGTGTGTGTGTGTGTGTGTGTGTGTGTGTGTGTGTGTGTGTGTGTGAGAGAGAGAGAGAGAGAGAGAGAGAGAGAGAGACAAAGATCTTGAAATGATCCATGGGATGGTAGTGTGGGCACTATGAACGATGGCACTAGGTGACGTCAGAGAGTGCGGTTCTCCACGGTCTGTTATAGAAATGATATTTTATTATTTATTGCATCTGACAGGTGGAAAATACTAGACCCAGCTTGGCCTATGCAAATGTATTTGTATATCATGTATATTTTATTATTCAAGTGCTCTTTTATGAGCTTTGGCCAATTATGACCGGCCGGCCAGTTTGTAACCAGTTTGACCATTCAAGAAATCTATAAAACAAATACGTGCGAGAGGGAAATGGTCACTCTTGCACGGGGGGAGATTGCACCCAGTGCCTGCGTTAGTCTTCTCTTCTCTTCTCTTATCTCTCGCCGTGCTGGCGTAGCACTCCACTTTAGGAGGTGCGCCTGTAGGCTTCTTTCCTCTCACTACCGTTCTATGTCTCTCTTTGTTCGAGTACGACGTTGCATACGCGCTATGGATTGTTCCAGGTATGCCGATTTGTGCTTTTCATGGATTGCAACGTGTTATTTATGAATTTTGCAGGGAAACCGAGCTTACCGTCTGTAGCAGTGGTATCAGAGTGTAGGCTACGCTCCAAGACTGAAGATTTTTTTACAAGTAGCAGCTAAGTGTTTTGTTTCCTTATGCTTGTAGATTTTGTTAATGGCTTCAGTTTATAATAATTAGTGTCGATTGTATCTGATAGATAATGATCTTTCGAAATTGAAGAGAATCCTTTCATTATTGTTATAATATAGCGCTTGTATAACTATGTTAATTAAACATATTAATAGAATAAATTAAATTTAATGTACGATGATACTCGAGGACGAGAAAGGAGGGGAAAGGAACAATAGTGAGATAGATTCCGGAAGGGGAAATGAGACGAAGAGGGGAGACGAGGCTTGTTAATGCTTCATAGTCTGAAAGAAAAAAATCAAAAATCAATTCCGAGGGATATGAGCAAACTATCTAGCTAAAATCATGCAAAACGACCCTTTCATTAGCTATGTTTTCAGCTCTGTGATGAACCACAGTATTGTTTTATTTTATGTACACAAGGACATCATTCTGCAAGGCCGCTGATCATCGTGCAGACCCGATCATCTCCACGAACACAAACAACATGGGTAGCCACTGCATCACCAACAGTCCATCCAGTAGAAATAGTCGCAAGGACGACAAGGCCGGCCTGCCATGCACCCATGCTCTCGTTCTCTATCTCTCTCTCTGTCTCTCTCTCTCTCTCTTTGGTCAACTAGCGACCAGTCCCTCTCTCTCTCTCTCTCTGCTCGGCTAGTTGCCCTACAACATGCGGTTGTGGGGAGTTAACGAGCAGCAACCCTCTTTTTCATCACCTCACAGCCACACACAGTGCAATTGAATTCTCTCTCTCTCTCTCTCTCTCTCTCTCTCTCTCTCTCTCTCTCTCTCTCTCTCTCTCTCTCTCTCTCTCTCTCTCTCTCTCTCTCTCTCTCTCTCTCTCTCTCTTCCCTCGCTCCACAGGCCGCCATGTAGCATTTGCAGCTGAACCGATATCTCTCTCTCAACTCTCTCTCGACTGCCTACATGCAGTGGCTCTCGCTCTCTGTCTCTCTCGGTACAACCTTCAGCCCATTCACTTTTATCGCCACTCTTAGCCGCCAGAGAAAATGGCACTTTCCCTTTCTCTGATTCTGTTCAGCCGCCATCCTTCTCTCTCTCCCAGTCTTTCACCCGTTCTGGTGGCATGCATGTCATCGACCATCCCTTTGGAGGGCATCTCTATCCATCCATTTCTCAGCTAATCTTTCTCCCTCTCCCTTTAGTTGGCAGCCACCCCTTTGGTGGTATACGACCCACCAACCCACTCTCTCTCTCGCAGTCGTCGCCCACTCCCAGTTTCCCCAAGGTATTCCTAACCCCACCTTTCCCCCCCCCCCTCTAGCACAGCTGCAGAAAACGACCCCCTTTTCTCTCTCTCAGACCGTGTTTTCTCTCTCTCTTTCTCTCCCTCCACTTCCTTGCGTCCTTCAGCAGCATCAACAACCTCTGTCTCCTCTTTGGATGGGTGGGAGGCAGTCCGCAATTGCTCCGTTTATTGAGGGCAAGAGCTGAGAACCGTCTGCGCTATCACTATCTGCGTTGTCACTCGTTTACCCCACTGCAAGAGACATAGCAGTTGATGACAACCCCATCCACTTTGTACTGGCCGATAGCCCCTCTAGTCTCTGCAGATTTTGAAGTCCGCCCCCCGCCCCCCTCCCTTGCCAACGCGGGAGTCGTCTGCATACGTCTGTGCAAGCAATACAACTGTCTTCGTTTTTTGCCCACTCGCGTCTCAATGGCTATTCGCAGGCATCAATCAACGAAACTTGGAGCCCATCTCTCTAGAGTCCCACTAACACTCAAATTTATGCTTTTTTTTAGCACCTCAATGATGCTCAAGCTCTGCCATACGATTGATCGAGCTCCAATTGGCTTTGCATTCCACCTCTCAGGCTACCATGCAGGCATCAGTATCGTTCGACGTCTATTTTTAGACGTATCGTTGTTCTTGGCTAGTCTGCCAAGCTTGACCGACCTAAGCTAAACACAGTTATTTGTTTAATTTTTATTTTATTTTTTTAAAATCTTTCTCTCCTTATCAAAGACTGATTCACCCGCGCATGTAACCCAACCGACAAATTTTTAGATTTGCCTCTAAATTTGATGAGCTATGGCCAACTTGGCAGCAATCTCCTCTCCCCTCATGAGGTAGTTATCCTGATCTAAGGTATGAAGGTGGGGAAGGTGATGATATATGATGCCAATCTGCAATTCTTGAAGAGCTTGTGAACACTAACATCAAGATTTCTCTGATGCTACCAAACGACCCGATAATTCATGTTGGCTTGAACAAGTTGACACTAGCTCATAACTTTGTCCTCACCAACACTTTTCGAAAGCACACGCTCAGAAACGTAAAATTGAGCACCCCTCTGACAAGGGATTTATTCGCAGAGTCTCTGTTTCCTCCCTCGAGAGCCTCTTTTCCCACTAATTTAATAGAGCATGCGTTGAAGCTCATGTTAAGCTTCTTGGATGATACAAGATTCTTATTTTTCATAGATGTTATCCTTTCTTTGAGTGGGAAAATAAAAAATAAAAATGCAGTTAGCATCTCCCTGTACTTCGCTCTTTTTGCATCAAATGTAACAATCTATAAGATACCATTCCTCAGGCTTCTTGTGCTTTCAGCGGTTATTACAACAAATTTCACAAATTTCAACGATTGTGTGTTTTTGGTGGGACTACCAAATTCACCACAAAAGATCCAAGTTATGGTTCTCGCAATTATGCACCGACTATTGTACAGAGTGCATTCGCTCAAGGCTTGAGAATTGTCATGACACAATACTTTAGATTTTATTTTAGCATCCGTTGCATTGCTTTCAATAAGATCATCATGGATGAGGGCAATGTTACAAGCTTGGTGCAAGCGTGCTACCTTTGTCAAGCATACGAGCACATAATGGGCTTGTTGTAATCCTCATCATCTTCAATTGTGTAACCTACTTTATGATCATCTTGACTTTTGCTTGTTTTTAAAATGTCTCACTGGCATGCGCATCATGATATTGAACCTTTGGAGTGGATGCCAGGCAATTCAAAATGTCCAATTTTTCCCAAAAAGTGAGGTTTTAAGTGAACGTGAATGGGACATGAAAATGCTGGGTCAAACTTTTGGCATTTATGTTTGTAAATGCTACAGCGATGGGGGTATTATCATGGCAACGTTGTTAACTCATGCATGAATGATAACATTTACTTATTGTTTTGCTTCAGATTTGTAATGTGTATTGCAACATGTTTTACCATTATCTACTTGTTTGTGTTCATGTCTCCCTATTTACAACACCAACTCCACATCACTTTTATCATTAACAACTTTTAAAATATTATGCATTAGTGTACAGTCCAATTATTTTTAAATCTAGCAATTTTTATTTTATTTGTCTTGTAGCGCTTTGTCTTTGAAGTACATTTTTTGCAGATAGAACATTCATCCTATGCCGACGCGTCGATTTATGCAGCACACAATACACAACAGATTCAAAAGTTTACATATTATCAGTGTAGATTCGCCGGTTTAGGCAGCACAAGTGCCGATTCGCCGATTTAGGCAGCACTTCGGCTGTAGATTCACCGGTTTAGGCAACACCAATCACAAAATCATGATGCAATGACTGGCCACCACTGCAACTAGTATGATTTTGTTACCCGGGTACATAATGAAAGTGATTTGGATTTGGACTTATATTGCGGAATGGGAATTGGATTGGGATTTGGTATCTGGTGATTATTACGACAGTGTTTATGTGATGAGACTTGACATTATGATATTGATGATAAGTGTGACCAATGATATCCTGATTCATGAGGGTATGACATATACTGCTTCTTCTAGTGGTATGGGACACTAGAATAGGTAGTATCTGGATGATGGCAGGCATAAGCTAATGTTGTTTAGTTTCAAAACAAATTCTTTTATTATGTGATGTTTGTGACACAACATACTAATCATTGTTTTTGACAAGTATTGTTTGCAGAATTTTTTTATATATTCGCAATTGAGGACAGTTTCTTTCCAACGGAGAGGTATGTTATAGAAATGATATTTTATGATTTATTGCATCTGACAGGTGGAAAAGACTAGACCCAGCTTGGCCTATGCAAATGTATTTGTATATCATGTATATTCTATTATTCAAGTGCTCTTTTATGAGCTTTGGCCAATTATGACCGGCCGGCCAGTTTGTAACCAATTTGACCATTCAAGAAATCTATAAAACAAATACGTGCAAGAGGGAAATGGTCACTCTTGCAGGGGGGAGATTGCACCCAGTGCCTGCATCAGTCTTCTCTTCTCTTCTCTTATCTCTCGCCGTGCTGGCGTAGCACTCCGCTTTAGGAGGTGTGCCTGTAGGCTTCTTTCCTCTCACTACCGCTCTATGTCTCTCTTTGTTCGAGTACGGCGTTGCATACGCGCTATGGATTGTGCCAGGTATGCCGATTTTTTCTTTTCATGGATTGCAACCTATTATTTATGAATTTTGCAGGGCAACCACGCTTACCGTCTGTAGCACGGTCAATCAAGAAAGCACAGGGATTCTAGTTGTAGACAAGAGCTTAGCATATGCTCAAACTAGGATAGTGAGTGTAGAAAGAGTTAGTTAAGGTTTATACAAGTATTATTGATGATAAGAGAGAGTTCAAGAGAAAAGACTGCAAATAAAAAAACTATCAATTGTTAAAGTGGTAAGGCGCATACAATCCAATCACAAAAGATGTTGTCAACTGACAGGTGATACAAATTTAGATTGGTAATTTCTCTTTTACAATTTTGTTGCATATGCCTGCTTCTGTGTGCCCTTTGAATTGCAACCCTCTGATCAGAAAAATCCCAAAAATCAATCTATCATTGAGTCCCTTGGTGTTCTTGATTTGGACCTCCCTTGATACTCACAAACTGCTCCAAAGAACAAAACCAAAGAAGCCAAAAATGACTAAAAAATTGTGTTTATAGAGCCATATTGGTTATTTTTAGTAAGTGATGAGCAAGTGTCCACTTGACTTTGTAAGCATGCATGCAAACTACCTCTTAAGGCACAAAAAGCCATGTTTCCCCAGTATCTTTAATCACTTGCAACCTACTGCCCACAAACCCAGCTGCTCAATCGTCAAAACCATCCATAAGTTAAAATTTCCAAATTTAGTCCACACAAACCCCTCTACAATCGGACCCTTTTGGCCTTGCGAACTGAGTAAACCAAAACTGTAGGAGACATCCAGCATTGCACTGCCGTTCTCTGGGACCCACTTCACCGAGCCGCATCTACCTGACCAAGCATCCAATTGACAATTCATAACTTTTAGCTAGCTCCATACAATGCATACTCTATGGGCAAACCTTTTTGAGCTTAAAAATTCCGAGATGGCACTATTACCATATACATGTGGTAGTGATGTGTGTGAACACACTAGGACCGCCCGGGCATTTTTTCCCTCTTTAGAAGGTTTTTTCCCCCGAGCATTGTATATACGCCCATCACTCTGGGTCTATCTATCTTTCCATTGCACACTAAGTAACACACTCTCTATTGTGTGCATTGAGATTCCTTCGTATTCTCCAAGCTGTGTCAACCCTAATTCCAACAATTGGTATCAAAGCAGGTTACGTCCTCCCGGGCTTAGTTGCCAGCTGCTCCAGCACACACCTGCTCACTTTCTCCAATTACGGCGAAGTTTGGCGAGCGTTTGCAGGTTTGGTGAGGTTTGCTTAGATTTCTGATTCGGGCTCATTTTGGCCTCCGTTTCCACTATAGGCAGTACTGCACAGGCTATTTTGTCATTTTGTGCAAAATTTATTTGAGTGTCATTTTCTGCATAACAGGTGCCTTACAGTCTACTACAGCTTGTGCCATATAGCACGTGTTGTTCCTGTTTTGTTTCTCCTCTTTTCGGGCAATTTTCACATTAGGTGTAGTATTTACCATGGCTGACAACAACACATATGTTTTCAAGATGTTTGCTGGCTGAGGACAAGTTGGATCGGAACAATTACCCTATGTGGGCTTACATGATGCAACATGTTCTTGTGTCAAAGGACATCTAGAATATTGTGCAGGGCGTTGATGTACGTCCTGGTTCTGAGGATGCAAGCGATGTTGAGGATGTGGAAGTTCTTTCTGCAAGGATTGCTGCTATTAGAGATGTTTTGCCTACGATAGAAAAATCTCATTGGGATGTAAAGGATGCATAGGCTCATGCATTGATTGCATTGTCTGTGAAGCGCACAATTGTTTCTCACATTCATTCAGCAAAATCTGCAAAATAGGCTTGGGATATTTTGACTGGTCTTTATGCAAGTCGCAATGAGGCTAAAATTGCTTTGCTACGTAAAGAGCTGGAGTCAAAGATTATGCATGAGGAAGATGATATGGACACTTTCCTTGCTGGTGTCAAGGATATCAATGAGAAACTTATTTCTGTAGGTGAAGTCATTTCAGACAGTTCCCTTGTGCAGACTATTCTTGATGCCTTACCAGATTCTTACCAGTCTTTTGCTAGTACTTGGAGACTTATGACCCAAGGAAACCCATACGTTTTCAAGTTTGATGCATTATGCACATTGTTGTTGCAAGAGTCACTTTCCAGAAAAAACAAGACTAGACATCGTGCAGTTGAACAGGCTTTTATTGCTTCTCAAAGAAAGGGTGGTAACAGCAATGAAACCACTTCTTATGGTGCTGCTGCAAGTGGCAAAACTTTTTTTCCTAATGCTTTTGCTGGAAGCACTTCGTCTGGCAATTCTAGTGATAAGGGAAAAAAGAAGATGTGTTGCCATTATTGTAAAGCTAATGATCACTTGATCAAGCATTGTCCTAAGTTGAAGGCCAAAGAGGCTAAGAAGAAAGAGGGTGGTTCCACTGCAAATGCTGGTTCCACTACAAATGCAGCCATTGTTGAGTCTTCTGTGAAAGGAGACTGTGATGCTGATGTCGATACAGAATGGGCTTTTAGCGCAGAGTGCACTTACAATCCTGTTGTCCATGATGCATGCTTTTCAATTGTTGTAGGTTAACATGTGTGGTATTTTGACATTGGTGCTACAAAGCACATTACCTCACATCGTGAATTGTTCACCTCTCTCGAGTCTGTCCCTCATGGGAATTCAGCCACTTGTGGCAACGATGCCTCTTATCGGGTTCAGGGATATGGAAAGATTGTTCTTACTACTACAAATGGTAGTTTCTTCACACTTGTTGATGCACTTTATGTACCTGGGATCAAGAAGAATCTCTTGTCTATATCCGCATTTGCTAGACTTGGACTTGTAGTCAAATTTGTGGATGACAGATGTACAGTTCATGATCTCAGTTTTGGTGATGAAATTGTTGCATCTAACCTTTTGTGCCGTGGGATGTATAATCTCACTTTGTATGACAAGTGTGGACAAAATTTTGCAAATGTTGTTGTAGATTCAAGGGCTATTTCAGATGCAAAAATTTGGCATGCACGTTTTGGTCATCTGAATTTTTCTAGTTTGCTGCGTTTGCAGAAATCTAATATGGTTGCTTCTTTGCCACCTCTTGAAGCTCCTGTCAAACATGTTTGTGAAGGCTGTATTTTGGGTAAGATGCAGTGTTCTAAGTTTCCAAAGGATGGCTCAATTTGGGCTACATGCAAGTTGCAGCTTGTGCATAGTGATGTTTGTGGGCCCATGCAGACTCCGTCCTTGGGCAATTACCTTTACTTTGTGACTTTCATTGATGATTACTCCAGGCATGCATAGGTATTTCCGCTTAAAGCGAAGTCCAAAGTTTTTAGGTGCTTCAAACAATTTTTGGCTATGGCTGAAAATGTATCAAAATGTACTATGGGTACCCTCTGTTCCGATAGAGGGGGGGAGCATATGTCTCATGAACTTAATGCATTTCTGGCTAGTCGTGAGATAAAACACCAATGTACAGTTCCTTATCCACTTCAGTAAAATGGTGTTGCTAAGAGGAAAAACAGGTCACTTACGAAAATGGCACTATGTATGGTCAAAAGTCAACCTTTGCCGCATTCTTCTTGGCTTGAGGCCATCATGTGTGCCACTTATGTACTAAACAGGTGTCCTACAAAATATTTGTAGTCTATTACTCCATATGAAGCATGGCATGATATAAAGACTTCTATTGAGCACATGCGTGTTTTTGGTTGTTTGGCATATGCTTTGGTGACACAAACACAACGCAGAAAATTGGATGATAAGGCTGTCAAGTGTATTTTTGTTGATTATAGTGCTGAAAACAAAGTTGCATCATCCACAAACAAAACGTATTCTGGTTTCACGGGATGTAGTGTTTCTGGAAGATTCTGTTCAGCCCTTGCTTTCATGTACTAGAGACAGTAATGTAAGCTCATAGGACATTTATGAAACTTTGTTGCCTCTTTTCAGTGGTGGAAATAAGAACCTAAGTTCCAATGAGGAAAATGTACAGCCTATGGGGGTTTCTGAAAATGTTATAGATCAGCCTATTATTGATGCAGATGTACATGATGTACTTGATGGGGAAAAGGCTGAAAATGAGCAGGCTAGAGGTATGCCAAAATGGTTGGTGCACACTTTGCGTGACAGTAAATTGGATGCACCTTTGTCTAGGCGTACTCGTTCAGGCTCTTGCCATGCATCTTATGCATCAGATTGTTATGATTTGGCTGTGTCTAGCTTTCATGATTTTGAGGAGCCTCTCTCTTTTGATGAAGCACAGAATTCAAAAAATTGGATGGATACCATGCAATCAGAATATGATGCACTTATAGAAAATGCACATGGACTTTAGGTGATTTACCTCCTGGAAAAAATGCCATTGGTACAAAGTGGGTTTACAAGTTGAAATGCAAGCCAGATGGTGAGATCGATCGCCATAAGGCTCGACTTGTTGCAAAGGGTTATTCATAGCAAAAACGTATAGATTATGAAGAGACTTTTGCTCCCACTTGTCGTATGACTACCGTGCGTTTTCTATGTGCATTGGCAGCTCATTTTGGTTGGGATGTACATCAATCAGACATTGTTACTACTTTCTTGAATGGTGACATATTTGGGGAAGTTTATGTAATGCAACCTCGCGGTTTTGTCATAAAATTGCAAGAGGACAAAGTGTGCAGATGTAAGAAGGATTTCTATGGGTTGAAGCAATCTCCTCGTGCTTGGTATGAGAAAGCTGACACTCATTTGGTCAAAAGAGGCTTTCGTAGCAGTCCATCAGAAATCACATTGTATGTAAAGCATGAGGATGATGTACTTCGCATTGTGGTTCTTTATGTTGATGATTTTTTGATCACTAGAATTCATGCCATCAGAGCTAATGTATGGTCAAAAGCCTATTATGCCTCTTGAGCATACCGTAGCTACGTGGAGTATATTGCCTTGGGATATAGAGATGAGTAGATAAGATTTAATTGCTCTAATCATTCAACAACTAGAAAGGAGAGGTAAGGATGTGGAAACTACTAAGGAAAAATTGAGGGATGCTCGTTTAAAGAACAAAGATGCTTTTGACAAACAACATAGGCTAAGTCCATGTGCTATTCAAGAAGGGGATTTGGTTCTTGTTTATGATAGCAATTTGGTCAACCCATATACAACTATACGGAAGATAGTTTACAACTATACAAAAGACAGTTACGAGGTGGTTTGTCCATTATGTGGTTAAACATGGTTTTCCTAATGCTACCTACAAGTTATGTGAAATGGACGGCACAAAGTTAAAGGTTCCAATTACACGTAAAAGTATCAAGCTATATAAAAAGAGGATTGAAGAGATTCAAATTGAAGATAAGGACTTCAATATGGACAAAGATAAGGATTTATATGATGAAGATGTGACTTCTGAAGAAGATGTTATCTTAGATAACCTCTAAAGATTGGCACATACCGGAGGATGTGTAGGTTTAGAGGGGGTGGATGCTGTGCCTCTTTGTGGGCACAAGATGAAAAACAAAGTTTTGCTTGCATTTTTAAACCTTTGATAGACCTATGATCTATGTGATAATTGCTTATGGCATCAAATTAACAGAAATGTATGGCTGATGATGTTTTTTTAGACCAAAAGTTCTTACAAGTGGGCTACATGGGGTGGCAGGTTGAGGATATCCAAAGTGAGAGTTTTTTTACTCAGGAATGTAGATCTTGAAGTGTTGAGAAATCTAGTTTGGACGGCTCATAAAACAGAGCTATGAAGTGAAAGATATGGATGTTTGAAGCTAGAAGTGTTTGCAGATCTCAGACGGAGAGGATAGGTGATATGATAGTTGGTCGAAATTCGGTTTGAAGTGATAGATGTGCAGAGATTATGATATGGAGTGTTTTGATCTTTATGACAATTCTTTGTCTTCCCAATAACTATCCTCAACAATGGAGTATTGGATGTCAAGATATTGCCAGATGAAGTTTTGCTTGGGATCAATTCTGAGCCGGTTTGATTGCTTTGGAAGATGTGCCATCTGGGAATTTTTTTAAATCTCAACAAGGTTTGCACATGAAATATGCATTGTATGGAGCTAGCCAAAAGTTATGAATTGTCAATTGGATGCCTGGTCAGGTAGATACCAGAGGACGACAGTGCAATGCCGGATGTTTTTTGCAGTTTTGGTTCACTCAGTTGGATGGGTCCAATTGTAGAGGGGTTTGTGCGGACTGAATTAGGAAATTTAAACTTACGGATGGTTTTGACGGCTGAGCAGCTGGGTTGGTGGGCAGTAGGTTGCAAGTGATTGAAGACAGTTGGGAAACATGGCTTTTTGTGCCTTAAGAAGCAGTTTCCATGTATGCTTACAAAGTCAAGTGGACACTTGCTTGTCACTTACTAAGAATAACCAATATGGCTCTATAAACACCAATTTTTTTTCAATTTTGCTTCTTTGGGTTTTCCTCTTTGGAGCAGTTTGTGAGTATCAAGGGAGGTCCAAATCAAGAACACCAAGGGACTCGACGATGGTTTGATTTTTGGGAGTTTTTTTTTCAGAGGGTTGCAATTCAAAGGGCATACCAAAGCAGGCATATGCAACAAAATTGTAAAAGAGAAATTACCAATCTAAATTTGTATCACCTGTCTGTTGACAAAATCTTCTGTGCTTGGATTCTATGCGTCTTACCACTTTAACAATTAAAAGTGTTTTTATTTGCAGTCTTTTCTCTTGAACTCTCTCTTATCACCAATAATACTTGTATAAACCTTAATTAACTCTATCTACACTCATTATCTTAGTTTGAACATATACTAAGCTCTTGTCTACAGCTAGAATCCTTGTGCTTTCTCGATCGACCATGGAGAACCGCAGTCTTTGACAACACCTGGTACCATCGTGCATAGTGCCCACATTGCCATCCCATGCATCATCTCAAGATCTCTCTCTCTCTCTCTCTCTCTCTCTCTCTCTCTCTCTCTCTCTCTCACACACACACACACACACCTTGTGTGCCTAATGGGGTGCAAGCACCCAAATACATATATCATGTGTCCACGGGCCTCATCTCCTCATGTGGGATTTTGGGGTTCCATCTGGTAGTTTGTGGGGTCTCCCTCTTCAACAACCCAAAAAAAATCTTAAATGTTGTCAAACAAAACTCCCTTTTTGCAACTTCAAAGCAGCCCCAACCTTTTCTCCAATGTCAGATTCTTACTTTGTGAAATCTCACCTATAGATCACACCACTTCCTTCAATATACCTTATTGACTCCACATTGCAAAATCATTGAGACCTCAAACAACATTTCCAAAAACCACCAAAGTCATCTTCCATAACTTCCTTGGCAATTGATCCAAACTTTAAACTTCAATATCTTCGCACTCGAAACTTTGATGGATGCCTTGTAACTTCATTTGGCCTTCTCAGGCTACATAGTACCCTTGCAAACTCTAGAGAGCTCCAAAAAAACCTTTACGGCACACCTATCAAGACGGCCAAGCTGACCCATGGCCAATTGATCTTTGATTGCCGATCCAAAAAGATCAACATGGAATGTAAGAAGGATCCTTTTTTCATTACGATCAACCATCTGCAATTGCCCAAGTCCAACGAGGATCTACAAATCACTTGACACTTCAAACTGCCATAACTTGCATGATTTTATAGCTCTAATTTAGAAGCCGTATGGACCGTCTTGTAGAGAATCTTTAACACCACATTGTGCCATATATCTCTAGGACTTTGAAAACTTTGACCAATCACTATGGATAGACAGCTTGACAATAAAGATTGTCCAAAAAACTCACATTAGGAAGACATATCTTCTACCTCTTACCTGCCCTTGTCTCTCATATCTACTTGACTCCTTTACCATGCCTCTATAAGCACACATGGCCCTGAATTGCACTCCGCATAACATAATTTATGTGTAACTAGCCATCCTTAAACTTTTTTAGTATCATTTTTGAGAGATTCAAAGTGATTATGTGATCCTCTATGTGAAGTCACAACCTATTTGTTGAGCTTATAAGTGAAGCTGCTCTAAATATGGTTTTGGGTCCCCTACATATATATACAATCATGGTTTTGAGGTTGCACTCTTTGCATATCATTTCTTTATTCTTCTCTTCCTCTGTCTTCTCAGCATGGTATCGGAGTGTGGTTGCTTTCTATTCACAAAAATAGGGTGTTTTTGGCCTCTCGTGTCTTTGCGCAGCGCGTGCGCAACAAAAACCTACAATTCAACAAAACATAAAATCGTCATAACTCTCTACTCGAAACTCCAATATTAGTGTTTGAAGAGTCATTCTTAAGATTTTGGGGCATTTTGAAGCTTCTCCTCATAACAGATTTGTCAAATCCTACACGAGAAGCGACTTACAACGAATTGGTAACTATTTTTGATACATTTTCAATTGAGAAATCATCAAAAGGTAAGAGATTTTATTATTTTGAATCCATTTGCATTAAACTTTTTGTTATGAATCTTGGAATTTCTTTTTATGCATCAAAGGGGTCATTTTATTCATTTATAAGACATGTTAAAAGAGGGTTTTTTTAATACCCCGTGAATGCACATTTGTGTAGTTAAAGTTGGTCCGAGCTAGAAAGTGATATATGCTAGGCAAAGGTTGCACGCAGGTTTAGTGCAGAAGGTGAGAGCAGGTACCAAGGTTCTAGGCCGCCAAAGGATAGCGGAAGTGTATGCCCAATGCAACTTTTTAGGCTTAAATAGCTCCAAGTTGGCTCAATTGGGATGGCCAATGAAGGTGTCCAAATTGATGAGTCAATGCTTTGTAATGTAGTGTTGAGTGTAATTTAGAAGCTGGTCTAGACAACTTGTCAAACGGAGCCTCGATGCTCAAGATATTGAAGTTCAAAATTAAAGGTGTTGCATATCCCCAGTGGGCAGGGCACCTAGGGACAGGTGGCCCAAACTGATGTTAGTGGATGGATATGTAGAGCTCAATTTATAGAGCGTGCTTGTTTTTCTCGGATTGCAAATCAGAGCTCTGGATAGTAAGATATGATCAGTTGAAGATTTTTCGGGGAGCCCACTTGCCTGCATCGGAGGATGTACCATGTGGCATTTTCTAGGCCTTGACAGGATTCAAGCATAGAAAGCATGGTGTGTGGATTCAAATGGAAGTCACGGTTTGTCAATCTGAGCCCCGAGCAACGAGTTACAGCCTAGAAAAAATGGGAGTATTTGGTGGTGAAACGTTTGCAGATGATTTTCTCTATTTTTTATGGCCTCAGATAGAGAGCTCAGAAGGATTAAAAGGCAACGAGGTTTGCATGGCCAAGGACCAAAAAATTGGGGACTCGGCACAGCTTCACGGCTTGGTGATTGGATCACCAATGCCAGTTGGCAGGCAGGACAAGCAAGGGAGAAAAGTTGGTTCTTTATGGGAGTGTTTTCAAAATTTTGCAAGGCCTTGAGGCCATGGAGTCAGCAACTACCACATGGAGGGCATGTATGTACCATATGCAACGATCTAGGCTTGAAGGTAGTGGTATAAGAGCTAGCCCGTGAGGCTTTTGTAGAGCATGTGAGGGAGTGAAAGCTCCCATGTGGCGTGGCTATGGTGGCCCCTGTGGGGTACTGCTGTTGGTGGGGCTTGATGGCGGAGGCGGCGTGCAAGGCAGTGTTGGCTGATGAGGGGCGGCGCCATCAGGTAAGGTGAGGTGGAAGGGTAGGTGACCGGCGGTTCTTACTGGGTGGTCGTAGCCTAATGACATGGCAATTTTGTAAGGCCTTGTGTCCGCGCCTCAAGGGGCCCCCCATTTTTAGGAGATGAGTCACCCCCCCCAATAGCGACATCGCTATTGCTCAGCAAGGGGAGAGAGAATACCAAATCAGACAAAGAGGCCAATCCCACAACCAATTATAGAAGAGAGGGAGGGAGAATTCCAAAGACGACAAAGAGTCCAGTCTCAAAACCAATGAAAAGAGAGAGAGAAAGACCCCGAGGGCCCGCGAGTGAAAAGGGCAAGGGGGCCATTTCAAGGCCGCCCGAGCAAAGGCAAAGTTGGAGCCCGACAAAAAGAGAAGAAGGAAAAAGAAATAGAAAGAGAGAAGGCTAGAGGTAGTCGGACAAAGAGAATAAAAAACTGGGCCAAAGAGGCAGTGCAAAGCTAAACTCCCAAAGGGTAAAAAAACAAAGAAATAAAAAATAAAGAAGCCTAGGGGGCAATAGAGACATCACTAATGCCCCCCCTCAAGTGCAAAACAAAGAGATAAATTGAGCAAATGAAGCAAGACGGTTCCCCCCTTTGAAGAGATACCAAATGTGGATGCCAGATGGCCAAATAAGAGGGCAGTTTCCCAAGTTGAAGACAACCCCTATAAAAGTCAAATTTTAATCAAATTAGGGGGTTTTTTTTTGAGCTTTTTTGTGCCGTTTGAAGCTTGCAAAGTGGAGCTCTCTGACAAAGGAGTGTGCCTGTCAAAGTCCTTTTGTAATTTCTCATGAAAAGGGCCATGGTGATGGTGTTGCAAGTCTATGTACATGTTTTGTGAAGTGCAATCGAGCAACTGTTGTCCATCTTGTTGCTGTCTTCCCTTCCCCCCTTCTCTTTCTCCTACTCTGGTGTTTCCCCTTGATTCCGGCTGTGTGAAAGTGTGTGCCCCCCCGGACCGACGGTGTTTTGTGTGAGAGAGTGAGATTGAGCGGTTGTGTACGTATGTAAGGGTGGAGACAGACCATGGTAGCTGGTGTGCGTTGTGTGGTGGATTTGTGGAGTGTGACAACATTGCAAATTGGGCAGGCGGTGGGCTCTTAGTGAGAAGTGTGTTTTCGAAGGTGTTTTCGGAGAGGTTAGGGGTGATGTGGATACCTTGAGCTATAGAGAGGCCCTTGTGTTTGTGTCAGGTGTGTTCCCCCATTCCCCTCTATATCTTTTGGTGCCCCAAGTGAGGAGCATACTGATGTTCCTAGTTGAAGTCAAAGTGTCAATTTTGGTGATGCCAAAGGTGCGGCCTTTGAAGAGCAGGTGTTGCTAGTGATGGCGTGGTCCGGATTTGCCATTTTCACTGGGGTCAAATATGCGGAAACCTGGCTGGCAAATTATGAGTTTTTCCTGCTATCATTGTAGATGACAGGTGGTGAGTACAAGGTGTGTACAGTGCCATTGGTGCTACGAGGAAAAGCTAAGATTTGGTTTGATGGTCTACAGGCGGTAGGAAAACAAGTTTGGCAGAGTTTTTGAGAACAATTTTTGTTTCAGTTTCGCAAGGTCTTGTCGGCGGCTGAAGCAGATGCAAATATCAAGAGGCTACAACAAGAAGTAAATGGGAATTTTGATGCTTTTGTTGATAAGTTCAAAGAAAGATGGAATTTGGTTGCTATCATTGGAGTGGTCAATGTGGATGGTTTCAAGCTGGAGAAATTCCTTGCTTGCTTGTGTCCTCGAGTTCGAGATAAGGTGGATGATGAAGAGACAAAGACTTATGCCGAGGCAAGTCAAATTTGCGCGGGTGAAGAGCAAGAAAATGAAAAGAAAGATGGAGTTAGGCTTGTTAAAGCCTACAGATTGTGTGCCTATTGAAACAACAGTTTGTTCTATGGGCCTGCTGAGGATGGTTCTCATTGTGCGAGCTCTGGAGCCTATTGAGGTAAGGCCAATAATGGATTTTTCTAGTGTGGAAGTACCTGCTTGTAGGATGCCAGTGCCTATGGAGGATGTACTTTCCAACGAAGGCGAGCCATGTGCTAAAGAGAGCCTGTGTACAGTGATAAGGGTAGATACCAAGCACCCTGTGAAGCTTGAAGAGATGATGATGCCTGTCCTTATGGAGGGTTTGTGTGAGAAGGTAGCAAATGATGGCCAATATGTAGGTGTGTCGAAGGCTTGGAGATTGATGAGGAGAATGTGCATAGCCAAGTTGGCAGTAGCCAAGATTTTTTGGAGCCGTTAAAGGATATGGATGAAAGTGCCGAGTCAGCCTATGGCGGTGATGGTGATGAGAGTTTGAGCTCGAGCTTATGGGAGGCAGGTGAAGAGGATGAGTCCACATCAAATAGCGAGGAGACCTACTCCAGTGAGCTTGAGATGGTGCAGGTAAAGCTGTCCTATTATATGCATAAATATGTGATGGTTGCCAATATGGTTGAACAGGAGGTGGAGCTACCAAATCTTGCAAATGAAAGTGTTGTGTGGCACCATGATTATGGTGATATTGGTCAAAGTAGCAGTGCAATGTGCTTTGACAGTAAGACAAGTTTGGAGCTTGGCTGGGAAGGAGAGAGTTGTTGTCGCTATGGAAAGTGCATAGGTCACAGGAATAGATCGTCAAGAGGTGTTGCAGGAGCCATATGGCTCTATTTGATTCAATGAGGATGATTGGGGGTTTGATGACTCAGTAGATGAGATGGATGGAGGAGCACGGGAGGGCTAGTCCCTCCAGAGGTGGAGGTTCCTTTGGGAGAGCAGGAGTCTTCTTTGGTGGTTGTGCCGATAGAGGCTGCTATGGGATAATATGCGTATCAACCATAGTGCCCTTCACAAATAGTTCTACATGGTTGGGAGATAGGGTCAGATATGTTCCATGAGATTGGTGGTGTGTATGAGCATGATGTAATGCTCAATGATGTCTTGTTGGAGATGGACAATTGGCTTGTGTATTCCCCAAGCGAGGGGGTAGCGCCGAAAGCAAGCTTTATGGATGATTGATTGTGTACAGGAGTACGATACTACAAGAAGATGTCCTTAGCGAGTGAAGATGATAATATCAAGTGTTTGACCCAGGTGGTGTCTATGCACTAAATCAGGGGGCTGGGCAACCCGCATGGGCAACAGCAGTGGGTGACAGATGCCAGGTTATGTACATGTAGTAGGTGTTTTTGTGGTATACGGAGAGTTTTTGTTTGGTGTGTAGTTTTTTTAGTGCAATAAGCGTGTGTATGGTTGAACATAAATGTTCAACGAGGGGGTGGGAAATGATGGTGCATCCAAAGCTCGTCGAAGCTAGAAAGTAATATATGCTAAGCAAAGGTTGCAGGCAGGTGCAGTGTAGAAGGGAGAGCAAGTAACAAGGTCCTGGGTTGGCAAAGGATAGCAGAAGTGTATGCCTAATGTAGCTTTTTAGGCTAAAACAACTCCAAGTTGTCTCAATTGTTATGGCCGTTGAAGGTGTCTAAAGTGCTGAGTCAATGCTCTGTAATGTAGTCTTCAGTGTGATCTAGAATTTGGTCGAGACAGCTGCCCCGGTGATCAAGATATTGAAGTTCAAAATTAGAGGTGTTGCAGATCCCCGACGAGCAGGGCAGCTGGGGATAGGTGGCCAAGACTGATGTTAGTGGATGGATATGTAGAGCTCAAATTATAGAGCGTGCTTATTTTCGTAGATTGAAAATCAGAGCTCTGGATAGTAAATTATGATCAGTTGAAGATTTTTTGGGGGTCGGGTTTGAGCCCACTTTCCCGCATTAGGGGATGCGCCATCTGGCATTTACTAGGCCTTGACAGGGTTCAAGCATATAAAGCATGTGGTGTGGAGCAAGCAAGAAGTCACGGTTTGTCGATCTGAGCCCCGAGCACCGAGTTACGACCTGGAAAAAATGGGAGCATTCGGCAATGAAAAGTTTGCATATGATTTTCTCTATTTTTATGGCCTCAGAGAGCAAGCTCAGAAGGATTAGAAGGCGGCAAGGTTTGCACGGCCAAGGACCAATAAAGTGAGGACTCGGCACAACTTTACGGCTTGGTGATTGGATCACCAGATGCCAGTTGGCAGGGAGGACAAGCAAGGGGGCGAAGTTGGTTTTTTATGGGAGTGTTTTCAAAATTTTGCAAGGCCTTGAGACCATAAAGTCAGCAACTTCCATGTGGCAGGCATGTATATGTCCCATATGCGCCGATCTAGGCTCAAAGTCAGTGGTATGAGAGCTGGCCCGTGAGGCTTTTGTAGAGCATGCGAGGGAGTGAAAGCTCTCATGTGGCATGGCTATGGCGGCCCCTCTAGGGCGCTACTACTGGTGGGGCTTGATGGCGCAAGCGACGCACGAGGCATTGTTGGTTGGCGAGGGGCGGCGCAAGGGGTGCGTGCCCGTGTGAGGAGGAAGGGTAGGTGACTGGTAGTTCTTACAGGGTGGATGTAGCCTAATGACGTGGAGATTCTGTAAGGCCTTGTGCCCATGCCTCAAGGGGCCCCCCATTTTTAGGAGATGAGTCACCCCCCCCCCCCCCAATAGCGACATCGTTATTGCTCAGAGGGCCCTGCAATAGAGTGAGCCAAAGAGGGAGAGAGAATCCCAAAGCCGACAAAGAGGCCAGTTCCACGACCAATGACAGAAGAGAGGGAGGGAGAATCCCAAAGTCGACAAAGAGGCCAGCCCCGCAAACAATGAGAAGAGAGAGAGAGAGAAAGAGCCCGAGGGCCAACTAGTAAAAAGGGCAAGGGGACCATTTCAAGGCCGTCCGAGGAAAGGCAAAGTGGGAGCCCTACCAAAAGTGAAGGAGCAGAGAGAAATAGAAAGAGAGAAGGCTGGAGACAGTCGGACAAAGAGAATCAAAAACTGGGCCAAAGAGGCAGTGCAAAGCTAAACTCCCAAAAGGTAAAAAAACAAAGAAATAAAAACTAAAGAAGCCTAGGGGGTAATAGTGATAATGCCCCCCCCCCCCAAGTGAAAAAGAAAGAGAGAAATTGAGCAGATGAAGCAAGGCGGTTCCCCCCTTCCAAGAGATACCAAATGTGGATGCAAGATGGCCACATAAGAGGGCAGTTTTCCAAGTTGAAGACCCCCCCCCCCCATAAAAGTCAAATTTTAATCAAATTAGGTTTTTTTTCCGAGCTTTTTTGTGCCTTTTGAAGCTTGCAAAGAGGAGCTCTCTGACAAAGGAGTGTGCCTGTCAAATCCCTTTGTATTTTCTCGTGAAAAGGGCCATGGTGATGGGGTTGCAAGTCTTTGTACATGTTTTGTGAAGTGCAATCGCGCCACTATTGTCTGTCTTGTTAATTTTTCCCCTTATCCCCTTCTCTTTCTCCTGCTCTGGTGTTTCCCCTCGGTGCCGGCTGTGCGAAAGTGTGTGCCCCCCCGGACCGACGGTGTTTTGTGCGAGAGAGTGATATTGAGCGGCTGTGTGTGTGTGTAAGGGTCGAGGGAGACAGTGGCAGCTGGTGTGTGTTGTGTGGCGGATTTGTGGAGTGTGCGAACATTGCAAACTGGTCAGGCGGTGGTCTACTATTGAGAAGTGTGTTTTCAAATGTGTTTTCCAAGAGGATATACAGGGGTGTTGTGGATACCCTGAGCTATAGAGAGGCTCTTGTGTTTGTGTCAGGCGTTTTTCCCATTCCTTCTCTCCAACATTATATAGGGGGGTACTGAACGGTGAATCCCTGGAGCTAAGATCAAAGAGCATGTAACGGGATGTAGAACTGAGAATGGGGCAACATGAGAAGCATTTAAGTTAGTCTTAAAGGAATATTATTTCACGGAGGACTCTAAAAGGGTGACAAAGAGGACTTTTTAAGAGTGGTTAGTTTGGCCAAAAGAGGGACTTTTGTCTACCAACTTGCTAAAGGAATTTGAACACCACTATGCTCAACTTTCAAGGACTAAAAAAGCTACCCTAAACTCAGACAAGACAGAAGATATTTTTGCAAGTATGAGGCAAAGAGATTCAAGAGAAATTAGAGTTACTACTTGAGGATAAGGATGCAAAACAAGGCTTAAAGATTGATTGGAATGAGGTCAAAGATTCCATTTCACTACTAGCATACAACAACCACAAAGAGACAAGATAATAGTCAACCGTACTCAAACCGCAAGTGTTTCTTAGAATCCTATAAAGCCTGTGATTGTGGTTCAAAAGAATGAAAAATCCATCCTAGATGATATTGTTAAAGGAATGCAAGAGCTAAAGTTAAATCTTACAAGGCTAGAAGAAAAGGGGCAGCATTATGTCAATCTACAAGGCAACAACCTTAAAACAAAGAAGCCTTTGAAAATAGATGCATATGGTGTGATAGTACTGACCATGGAAGGAGGGATTGTGAAAGTTTCAAAGATGATTTGATGAAGGAGCTTGTTTTCTTTAAAGATGGCAAGATTCACTTAAGCAAAATATATAAACTATTGGGGACAAACTTTGGCAAAGGTGGGATGAAGAAGCTAGTTGAGGACATGGCTACTAGCCATGCCATCTCAATCATTGAGGCAGCTTCCTATGGGTTGAAGATAGATCCTATGACTATGTCCATGTGCAGTAGAGTTTGTTCTGAAGGGTAAAATGGTGAAAGAGGTTTTTGCATGAAGTTGGAGATTGCATTCAGCTAGACACAAGCTAGAATGACCCTGTGGACACTTTGTCAGTTCATGCGTACATGCCAAATGTCAAGACAATGAGGCCATTGTCAAGGATAAATGTAGGCGTGAGAATGGGGATGAAGGTTCTTCAAAATAAGGGCCACCAAGAGTGGAGGCAAAAATGATATAGTGCCTCCTAGATGAGCTTCTCCTCCGCAACAGATGCTTGTTCTTGAAGTGCCTATGCAAGAAGCCTCTAAAGAAAAGAAGAAGGATGCACCGAAAGCTAAAGCGACGGGTTCAGCCTAAAAAATCCAATATGATATAGAGGTAGCAATTGATCTCAAAAAGGTTTCGGAAGAGAGGATTTTGAACAATAAGGTGGACTCTACCTTGGGTGAGCTCCTTGGCATAGCGAAGTGAGAGTTTCATGCAGAAATAATTAATATTACCAAGAGAAAGTGGCAGTGTCTTAGTAAATCTATCCATGTACAGGGTAAAGAAGAGACTTTAAATGCAGAGGAAGCACATGCCTATGGTGATCTAGGTGATGAAACTATTGCTAAATGCTATTAGTCTAGGTGAGGGGTAAAATAGGTTCGCTTGTTGGATGATGAAGATATAGTCGAGACCACTCACAAGAGTTATTAGTCCAAGAGTCATTGGGCAAGAGTGACTACTAAGACCCAGGTAAAAGTGGGAGACCTAGATTTAGAAATTCCATACATTGCATTGATAGATCATGGGTCAGAGATTAACCGCATGTCAAAGAGTCTATATCCAAAATCTAAATGGCCAATTGATATAAATCATGTGCAAGAAGGATGCTCAATGAACGTCCAAAGATAATGAGGGACATCACCCAAAAAGTCAGGAAAAAGGAGATAGCAATTATAAAAGAGTCCTCAAAATAGAGTGAGGTGAGATGCAACGTGAGACTCAAGATTGATGGCCGCAATATGAATAGTAAAAACCTATATTTACTGAAAAAGTTGACGCTAAAATTAGAAAAATCATTGCGGATGATTCACAAAGACACACAAGGACAAAAACTGTGTCAAGCTCGATTGTAGTTAAAACAACATAACTTTCTGTTGCAAACTCCCAAAGACTGATTCATATTGAGGACAAGATACATATATATAGGTAAGACCAAGTTGAGTAGAGTGATCCATATATAGCTACAACATGTTGGTCCTTACGTGTTTAAGCATGTACACGAGAATGAAACCTACACCTTGCATGAGCTAGATGGGACATAAAAGAAGATTCCCATTGCAGGGAAAATAATCAGGTTGTTCAAAAGATGAGGTGATATAGATCCCTTTGAATGACAAGAAAGTCAAAAGTAAGTCTCTAATGAACAAAGAGACGATGCTGCACTGGAATTCATTGGAAGTGATGAAAAAAATTGATATATATGTATGTTGACTTAAATGAAAACTACCCTTGCAAAGCATTTGTGTGGCACATGCCGGAGGATATGCATGTTTAGAGGGGTGAAATTTGTGCCATGTCATGTGCATAATGTGAAACTAGAATATCTACCTCACTCTCGATGCTTTTGGTAGGTGGGGCCAAATGCTATACATAGTGTGATATGTGCAAAAACAGATGCAAGTATTGCAGTTTTGTATATACCTTGCCAAGACAACGAGGCCCTTGACGTGGCACTATGGCATGTTTTCTCACATAAACATGTTCCTAGTTTTATTTATAAATGTACAAATGTCAAGTTTTTTGAATTGGCATGCTCGTTTTGACTAGAAAGTTCAATGAGAGCGATCTTGGCCAAAAATAGCAAGTTTTATGCGTGGACATAAGAGATGCATCTAGAGTGATTTCCAAGTGATAAAATTAATTTCAAGATGAAATTTGAGCCCAATGGGATTTTTCCCACCTCGTTTGGGTTTTTTTTTAAAAGGTTTGCTAAAAAGGCCAAAACAGGTCATAAAATGGTACAAAGTTACCAAAAATGGCTCAAAATTCCACATCACGCAGAGTTCCATGACTATGACGTCTGAAGAAACATTTAAGACGATCATTATCAACACTTTGAGCTCTTCTATGAAGGGATATAAAGCCTCCACAGGAATCTTGACTTATTTCTCTACCCCATCTCCCTTAGTTCCTTGCTTGCTTTTCTTCCTACTTTTTGCACAACAACAGGTAATTAGTGAGCTATGCTTATACATTTTTCAAAGTACAAGGAAGGTATGAGCATGAAATGCAAGAAAGTGAAATCTCAAGTGCATGCATGAGAAATTTGTACGAAGAAGTTGTAAGTGACATCCGTTTTGGTTAGGACCTTGGTGATGAGAGGGGTGCTTGCAGGGTGCTTGTTTCATTCTAGGCTTCCTAACCTCCCGCTTGGATGTTGTGTGCTACAACTGGGATAACGTGCTATCTTTGCTTGTTCTCTTAATAACTTTTATCCTAAGCACTCGACATATATACAATATCTAGTCCCACTTATTACAATGAGTTTTGGCATCATCCCATGCATCACTTAATATTCCCTCTCCTCACCCACACACTTAAGAGTGTTGTCACTTATCAAATTTACAGGATCTTTTTGGTTTTCCCAAAGGGCATGACCCTTGTTTTATGTTGCAGACTGGCGAACACTATAGCTTACCTCATGTAACTTTGTCTTGCTTCTGGAAAACCCTACCCTTTAGGCTTTGAAGACAACTCTGCCATTGTTGGCCATGTTGGCTATAGTGAGTTCAAGAGTATCATAAGAGGACAAGGATCAGCCGCAAGTTGCACAACTCTATGATATGAAAATTAACGCTACCAAAGCTCGTTTGAGAATTGTTTTTCATTTCACCTTTGGAAATTAAGGATGTGTCCACACAAGATAGGGTAATTGATCTGCAATTACCTCCCTCCCTGAAAAATTCACCATCTTATGTCCCCTTCCCCCCCCCCCCACTCGCGCCAATATGTGTGGATGTGTGCAGTCCAATCATCCTATCATATGTGTTACCCCTCTATATTGACAGTTTATAGTTTCATGAATATAAAGTGCTCCATTTCACACATTGGGACTATAGACTTATATTTTTTGCACCTCTATGGAGGTATCTTTAGTCCTTGTGCTATACCAACCTCTCTTTGTTAGTGAAGAATTCTATGGATCTACACGAGTATTTTGTACTATATACATGTACCTCACGTCTATCAGGTGTTCTATTTTGGGTCATTGGGACCATATGATCATTACATTACACATTTGTATTGGCACCTATGACCCTAGTGCCACAAGGTGATTTCTATGCTCAATACAATTCCTAGGGGCACCAAATTGACATAAAAGTGCATTATGTACTACCTACATGGTCACCTAACGGCTCTTAAGCCATTAGGTGTAAATAAGGTAGCCTATGTCCTATGTATAGCTTTTTTGTACAAACATCATAGGTCCATGGATGATCTTCATGTTAAAAATGAGCCTTATGGTTCTAAGGCCACATGGTGCTATTTATGTCTACAAGGAACCCTATGTCCCCAAGGCCATAGGGTGGTCATGTTGCTTTATGTACTGCAAACAAGACCTTAGGGATTTCCACTTGGTTTTTTGTGTGTATGACCCTTGTGATCATGAGGCCATAATTTGTCTACAAGGAACCCTACTGCCCCAAGGCCATAGGGGTGGTCATGTTGCTTTATGTATTGCAAACAAGATCTTAGGGATTTACACTTGGTTTTTGTGGTGTATGACCCCTGTGATCATGAGGACATAATTTTTCTACAAGGAATCCTATGGCCCCATGGCCATAGGGTGGTCATGTTGCTTTATGTACTGCAAACAAGAGCTTAGGGATTTCCACTTGGTTTTTGTGGTGTATGACCCTGTGATCATGATGCCATAATTTGCTATATGTTCTTCTAGAAGCTACTTACAAAGTGTGGTCCACAATTATCACCTTATAATCAAAAGCTCACTAGAAATACACTTTGGATCCCTTTTTTAACAATTCAAAAAAACTCTAAGCAATACGGTGATCAAATTTATGACCATACGGTGCTCAAATTTATACCAAAAACTATTGACTCACCTCTAAAAATCCACCCTTAGGTCCTAGGGCCATACGGTCCTCTCTTTGTTAGTGAAGATCTCTATGGCCCTACAAAAGTACTATGTACTACATACATGTACCTCATGTCCAAAAGGTGTTCTATTTTGAGGCAGTGAACCATAGGATCATTATATTGCATATTTGTATTAACAGCCTAAGGTCACCAAAGTGGCCTACAAGAGCATTATGTACTACCTACAAAGTACACTTAATGGATCTTAGGCCATTAGGTGTACATAAGGTTGCTTATGTGTTATGTAGAAATTCTATGACCATAAGGTGCTATATTTTGAAGCTAAAGACCATAGACTCGTGTCCTTTTTGCCTATGTACTAGCACCATAGGGCCATATTTGATCTTAATGTTAACAAGGATCCCTATGGCCGTATGGCCATAGGGTGCTGTTTATGATTACAAGAAACCCTATGGACCTTAATGCCATAGGGTGGTCATATTTCTTTATGTACTACAAACAAGATCCAGGGATTTTCACCTTACTTTTTGTGGTGTATGATCCCTATGATCCTAAGGCCATAATTTGTTTTTTGTTTTTCTACAAGCTACTTACAAAGTGTGGTCTACATTTATTACCCTTAAGGTCACTAGCAAGACACTTTGGATCTCTTTTTTGACAACTTTGGAAAAAGCCTAAGCCTCTTAGTTAAGCTATAACATAAAATATTTAACACTCCTATTTAGGATATTTTATTGTTTCATAGAGTCATAACCCTATGGTCTTGAGGCCATAGGGTGTTATGGGAACCATATACTCTGCACACAATGGTCACACTACCCTATGACCCTAAACTTTAGATTCATGGGTTTCTCTAAATTCTATAAATGCTACATACAACTTCCATAAACCTAAATTGATACAATTTTATCAAGGTCTTATAAACCTAAATTGATACAATTTTATCAAGGTCTTATAAACCTAAATTGATACAATTTTATCAAGGGCTTATAAACCTAAATTGTAAGTGCTCTATTTTGCATCTAAGAACAATATGCTCATCAATTTTGCACTTATACGTCAATAAGGAACCCTATGTCCCTAAGGCCATAAGGTGGTCTAGTTGTGCTACGTACTAGATACAAGATCTATGTGTGCTACATACAAAGATGACATAATGGCTCTCTACTTATATTTTTTGGCCCCATGGTCATAATCTCATCCTTTTGCATCCTTACATTAAAAAGGAGCCCTATGGCCTAAGGCCGTAGGGTTCTAGTATGGATCCATTAGTACATAATGCCAAAACAATACAAACCCTTGTTCCATGATCTTTTCAAGTGTCAATCTATTTGAAAACATAAGATTTATCACGAAGTACATAATGATAGTAAATTACAAAATATTGCTCCATCATCTGTTCAAGTGTAAATATATTTGATCCAGCCTATGGCTTACGGTCATAGGGTATTGATACCATAAAGTGAAATTTTTCTTGTGTTTATAAATCAACTTTTGGCCTTATGACAATGTACATTGTCCTTAACATCAAAAATAAACTCAAGTTACAAAATAAAAAGAAATCTTTAAATATGAAAACTAAACATTTGGCACATCAAACTCACATGCTACTCAAAACTTTGATAGAAAGATTTAGAAAACTTTCACATCTTCATATTTTATGGTTATATTTGATTCATCTATTTTGAAGACACTTTAATTACCAAGCATACATATCTTATGGGCACATGGTTAAAAGGTGCTCTTTGCTCTTTGGCACCACTTGTTCATGAAATATTTGCACACTTCAATTCAAATCATCTCATTAGAAAATACTACTAAATCAAAAGCATACACAATTGTTTTGTGAAATAAAATCAGACCAATGTTTAAGATTTCAAAATCAACGTTCAAGATTACAAAGTCAAAGAAAAACACCAAACCAAATACAAATGTTCTAAAGATCATGAAAGAATTGAAATTTTGGCTAGCTTAACCTATTTCCTGTAGAAGCTCTAGAATGGCATCAGCCTCAACATCTAATGGCTCATCGATTTCTTCATTCTCTGAGTCTTTGCCATTATCATTTTGTGGAGTAGAGACCAAACCTGCCCACCTTTTAAGCTCGTCATCTTCATCTATTGTAGAATGGCAAAGAGCTTCTAGCTCAGTCATTTGCTCATTGGTACAAGCAACTGAGATCACCTTTCGTTGTTGTAGAAGTGCCTCTTTGGTCCCGTAACCAAGTGAAAATATGTCCACTACCTTATCATCCTCTTTGAGACAAATACACTTGAGGGCGAGCCGAAAAAAAAAAAGCTTTGGCGGTAGTCATAGCATCAAACTCTTCATTGTCGTCAATGCCTAGAGTAGACATGGTTGAAAGAGAGACTCCTTGAGACTAGAGTGATTGGAAAATTGCTCTTCTTGACTAAAGAAAGCCCAAACTCCAAAAATTACTTCACGAAGAGCAGTGGGTTGGACGGTCCCTGATGCTATTAAAGAGCCGAGAGGCAAAGCATACAACTCATACCATTTTTATTTTTCAGAGACTGCCTTCTCAAGAGAAGCAGCATGTTGGTACTTGACTAGACCAACAATAACAAGTTCTGATGGTTGATGTGCTATCCTACAAACTCCATCAATACCTTTCCAAATTGAGCAGCACTCCAACCACTGGGGAACACCTGCCTTTGGTTTTTTTGACAAGAATATGCTAGCCAATGTCCACGCCCATGCTTCAAGACCTCCACATAAGGTTGGGTTTTCATTGTTGTCTGTGTCTCTATTTCTCCATTTTGAGATTCGCACTGCAATCTCTTTAGGGGCATCTACAAAAATCCTTGCAGTTCTGTATTGTAGAACTCTCTCCTTGAAGCATACTTTGTGCTCTTGTTGCGCAAAAATTCTCTAATTCGCTACTATGGAGGGGTTGACAAGAAATAATCCAGTAGTGGTATGTTGCCAACTTGTCTGCATGTACTTCATTAGCCTTTAGAGGCTCCTTTTTTGTGGGATCATATGGCATAAGGTCAGCTGCATTGGAGACTGGTCTAGAATGCTTTGCAAATTGTCTCAAAAGGAACTTTACATACACACCTGACAATGGCCTACATTTGAAGTGATCAGGTGCAAGATTGCATTGGTCAACAGAGATGAGTTGTGTAAACTGCACCCCAAACTTGAAGTAGTGCTCTATTCCAATGTACCCATCTAGCCCACTCTTGAAAGTCTTCTTAACATCCTTATCAAGATCTTTTTCTTCTGGCTGAACAATTGAGGCTAGCACCTTCACTGAGGCTGAATCTGCAATTACTACTATTGAAGGACTTATTAAAGGAGGTTCAACTAAGCTAGCTTCATCCCTACGTGGAGCCTCTAGAGGTACAAGTGAAATACTTTCTTGCTCCACATTTTCGGTGCTATTTCTGACTGAGGGCGTCTCACTCTCCTTTAAAGTCTTCTTCTGATTAACTTGACTTGTACCTTCATTTTTTCTCTTCTTACTATTATGTGCCTTCAAGCTGGATAAATACTTAATAACTTTCTTGAAGCCTTCAGTAAACATGTCCATGAGATTCTCGCTCGGAGTATCTTCTCTGATTTCTGTCCACCCCTACCTTTATCATTGTCTCTCCATCACTGCTATCTTTCAGCAACTCCCAAGCAAAGGCCATGGGCTCTAGCAAGTAACAATCACCGTTTTGTACTTTCACACCAAGACATGGGGACATGTCAAGATCTGAGCAATCTTTATTTATCTCCTTGACAATTCCACAATCTTTGAAGGGAGATTGTTCTTTATCTCTAAAGAACAAGTGGACTCTCTCATCAGATTTACCACTTGGTAAGTGAAAATATAGATACCATGGGCCTGGAGTGGAGCCTGTTGCATCAATTGACTTTGACATTCTTTTCTTTGAAGAGGATTGAGCCATATCGCTGAAAACATAACAATATAACATTATTTGTATTTATGTTCGATTTGAATATGATTGAGCCAAGTTTATGTAAACTTAACATAACATTACTTTGTCTTAAATGGCTCTAGTGCTACATGGCTGGCCTAGGTGCCCAAGTAGAGTCTCTATATTGAATGCTACTGGTCAAATAGAAAACCACCTCACTTTATCTAGCCATACTTGATCTCTGAACATTGTACATTGCCACCCTATGGCCCTTAGGCCACAAGGTCTCCAGATGGGACATATGACACCTTGTGATCCTATGGCCCTAGGGCCATAGGATCTCCAAACGGAGCTTATGGAACCCTATGGACCTTGAGATTGTACATTGGCACCCTATGGCCCTTGGGCCATAGGGTCTTCAAAAGGAATATAGGGCACCCTATGACCCTATGTCTATAGGGTCTCACATCATACTTGAGGGCATCCTAGGCCCAAGGGTGGCCATAACAAACATAGGGAACCCCATGGTGCACATTAACGGGCAACATGGCAGCCCTTACGGCCCTAGGGCCATAGGATCTCCAAACTGAACATAGGGAACTCTATGGCCCTATAGATCTCTAGATGGGACATACGGCACCCTGTGATCCTATGGCAGTAGGGCCATAGGATCTTCAGAAGGAACATAGGGAAACCTATGGCCCTTGATATTGTTTATTCCTAACCTATGGTCTTGGGCCACAAGGTCTCAATATGGGACATATAGCATCCTTTGATCCTATGGCTCTAGGTTCCTTATGTTCCTTTTGGAGATCCTATGGATCTAGTGCCATAGGATCTCGAAAAGGAACATAAGGAACAATATGTCCCTTGAGATTGTACCTTCCCACCCTATGGCCCTTGGGCCACAAGGTCTCCAGATGGGACATAAGGCACACTTTGATCCTATGGCCCTACGCTCCTTATGTTCCTTTTGGAGATCCTATGGCCCTAGTTCCATAGGATTCCCATAAGGAACACAGGGAACCCTATGGCCTTTGAGATTGTACATTGCCACCCTATGGCCCTTAGCCCATAAGATCTCTAGATGGGACATAGGGCACCCTATGATCCTATGGCAGTAGAGCCATTGGATTTTCAAAAGGAACATAGGGAAACATATGGCCCTTGAGATTGTACATTCCCACCCTACGGCCCTTGGGCCACAAGGTCTCTAGATGGGAAATAGGGAATTCTTTTATCCTATGGCCCTAGTTTCCTTATGTTCCTCTTGGAGATCATATGGCCCTAGAGCCATAGGATCCCATAAGGAACATAGAGAACCCTATGGCCTTTGATATTGTACAAGGCCACCCTATGGCCCTTGGGCCATAAGCTCTCTATATTGGACACAAGGCACCTTGTTATCCTATGGCCGTAGGGCCATAAGATCTCGAAAAATAACATAGGGAACAATATAGCCCTTGCGATTGTACATTTCCCCCCTATAGCCCTTAGCCCATAAGATCTCTAGATGGGACATAGGGCACCCTGTGATCCTATGGCAGTAGAGCCATTGGATTTCCAAAAGGAACATAGGGAAACATATGGCCCTTGAGATTGTACATTCCCACCCTATGGCCCTTGGGCCACAAGGTCTTTAGATGGGAAATAGGGCATTCTTTGATCCTATGGCCCTAGGTTCCTTATGTTCCTTTTGGAGATCCAATGGCCCTAGGGCCATAGGATCCCCACAAGGAACATAGAGAACCCTCTGGCCTTTGAGATTGTACAATGTCACCCTATGGCCCTTGGGCCATAAGCTCTCTATATTGGACACAAGGCACCCTTTGATCCTATGGCCCTAGGGCCATAAGATCTCGAAAAGGAACATAGGGAACAATATAGCCCTTGAGATTGTACATTTCCCCCCTATGGCCCTTGGGTCACAAGGTCTCTAGATGGGACATAAGGTACGCTTTGATCCTCTGGCCATAGGTTCCTTATGTTTGTTTCGGAGATCCTATGGCCCTAGGGCCATTGGATCTCCAAAAGGAACATAGGGAACCATATGGCCCTTGAGATTGTACATTCCCACCCTATGGCCATTGGGCCACTAGGTCTCTAGATGGGACATATAACATTCTTTGATCCTATGGCCCTAGGTTCCTCACGTTCCTTTCGAGATCCTACGTCCCTAGTGCCATAGGATCCCCATAAGGAACATAGATAAACCTATGGCCTTTGAGATTGTACAGTGCCACCCTATGGCCCTTGGGACATAATCTCTCTATATGGGACACAAGGCAGCATGTGATCCTATGGCCCTAGGGCCAAAAGATCTCGATAAGGACCATAGGGAACAATATGGCGCTTGAGATTGTACATTTCCCCCCTATCGCCCTTGGGCCACAAGGTCTCTAGATGGGACATAAGGCACCCTTGGATCCTATGGCCATAGGTTTCTTATGTTTGTTTTGGAGATCCTATGTCCCTAGGGCGATTGGATCTCCAAAAGGAACATAAGGAACCATATGGCCCTTGAGAATGTACATTCCCACCCTATGGCCCTTCGGCCACAACGTCTATAGATGGGACATAGGGAATTCTTTGATCCTATGGCCCTAGGTTCCTTATGTTTCTTTTGGAGATCCTATGGACCTAATGCCATAGGATCCCCATAAGAACATAGAGACCCCTATGGACTTTGAGATTGTACAGTGCTACCCTGTGGCCCTTGGGCGATAAGCTCTCTAGATTGGACAGAAGGTACCCTGTGATCCTATGGCACTAGGGACATAAGATCGCCAAAAGGAACATAGGGAACAATATGGCCCTTGAGATTCTACCTTTCCCCCCCTGTGTGGGACATAAGGCACCCTTTGATCCTATCGCCATAGGTTCCTTATGTTCCTTTTGAAGATCATATGGACTAGGATCCCCATAAGGAAGATAGAGAACCATATGGCCCTTGACATTGTACATTCCCACCCTATGGCCCTTGGGCCACAACGTGTCTAGATGGGACATAGGGCATTCTTTGATCGTATGGACCTAGGGCGATTGGATCTCCAAAAGGAACATAGGAAACCATTCTAGATGGGACATAGGTCATTCTTTGATCCTATGGCCATAGGTTCCTTATGTTTCTTCTGGGGATCCTATGGCCCTAGGGGATTGGATCTCCAAAAGAAACATAGGGAACCATATGGCGCTTGAGATTGTACATTCCCACCCTATGGCCCTTGGCCCACAAGGTCTGTAGATGGGACATAGGGCATTCTTTGATCCTATGGCCCTAGGTTCGTTATGTTCCTTTTCAAGATCCTATGGCCCTAGGGTCATAGGATCCCCACAAGGAACATAGAGAACCCTATGGCCTATGAGATTGTACAGTGCCACCCTATGGCCCTTGGGCCATAAGCTCTCTAGATGGGACACAATGAAACTTGTGATCCTATGGCCCTAGGGCCATAAGATCTCAGAAACAAACATAGGGAACAATGTGGCCCTTGAGATTGTACCTTTCCCCCCTATGGACCTTGGGCCACAAGGTCTCTAGATGGAACATAAGGCACCCTTTGATCCTTTGGCCATAGGTTCCTTATGTTTGTTTCGGAGATCCTATGGCCCTAGGGCCATTGGATATCCAGAAGGAACATAGGGAACCATATGGCCCTTGAGATTGTACATTCCTACCCTATGGCCCTTGGGCCACAAGGTCTGTACATGGGACATAGGGCATTCTTTCATCCTATGGCTCTAGGTTTCTTATGTTCCTTTTGGAGATCCTATGTTCCTAGTGCCATAGGATCCCCATAAGGAACCTATAGAACCCTACGCCCTTGGAGATTGTACAGTGCCACCCTATGGCCCTTGGGCCATAAGCTCTCTAGATGGGACACAAGGGCCTGTGATCCTGTGGCCCTAGGGCCAAAAGATCTTGAAAAGGAACATAGGGAACAATATGGCCCTTGATATTGTACATTTCCCCCCTATGGCCCTTGGGCCACAAGGTCTCTAGATAGGACATAAGGCACCCTTTGATCCTCTGGCCATAGGTTCCGTATGTTTGTTTTGGAGATCCTATGGCCCTAGGGCCATTGGATCTCCATGTGTGTTGTGTCTATGATACATACACCAACACGCACTGTAGAATTATTCTCACCTTGGAGAAACTCAATGCCTTCTAGACTCTTCCCCACGAACTTTATGGTCCATGGCAAGCTGAATTGTAATCTAGATGAACCATTCTTTTGTGAAATGATCCATTGCACATATCCCTTGGTAAGTTCTGGAATTGCTGGGGTCTCCTTTGTTTTTTGAAGCCTAAGATGTAGCCATTGGGTGCAACTAATAAAGAGAGATTTGTAGATCTCATCTGTAATGTTATAATGAGATCTACATTCCTCCCATGAAGTAATGGCTGCTACTGGATCAATCTCTTTGAATAACTTGAACATCTCAGCCAAAAACACCTTCGTTTGTTTTATGTTTGTTGCATGTGCAGAGAGGTCGATCATGTCCGGTTGATGTGGTTGCTTCACCAAGCAAATCTTTTCTTCTTTGAGCTCCTGTTGTAATAGATTAGCATCGTTATCTTCTAAGCCTCGTATGCATCTAAAAGTAGTTATACTTGGTTGGCGTCCACCACTGCAAATGAGGCTTGATGGTTCTCTAGGATGTTTATCCACTCCTCATAGATGTCTTCTAGATACATGACCATGTGGGCTTCTCTATTCGCAAATGAGCTATGGTTAAATGTGATGTTTGCCACAATCACAAAGGCCTACAAGAAACAAAAAGTAATAAGGTTTTATCTACAACTGCAAATTAAGAAAATTAGAAACAAGAAATAGAACTTACATCCCAATCTTTTCGACTCTGATGAACCATATGGCCCTTGAGATTGTACATTTCCACCCTATGGCCCTTGGGCCACAAGGTCTGTACATGCCTAGGGACATAGGATCTCCAAAAGGAACATAAGGAACCTAGGTCCATAGGATCAAAGAATCCCCTATGTCCAACATAAAGAACCATATGGCCCTTGAAATTGTATAGTGTCACCCTATGGAACTTGGGCCATAAGCTCTCTAGATGGGACACGAGGCACCCTATGATCCTATGGCCCTAGGGCCATAAGATTTCAAAAAGGAACATAGGGAACAATATGACCCTTGAGATTTTACCTTTCCCCCCTATGGCCCTTGGGCCACAAGGTCTCTAGATGGGACATAAGGCACCCTTAGATCCTCTGGCCATAGGTTCCTTATGTTTGTTTTGGAGATCCTATGGCACTAGGGCCATTGGATCTCCAAAAGGAACATAGCCATAGGGTGGGAATGTACAATCTCAAGGTCCATATGGTTCCCCCTAGGGCCACAAGGTCTGTAGATGGGACATAGGGAATTCTTTGATCCTATGGCCCTAGGTTCCTTATGTTCCTTTTGGATATCCTATTGCCCTGGTTCCATAGGATCCCCATAAGAAACATAGAAAAACCTATGTCCTTTCAGATTGTACAGTGCCACCCTATGGCCCTTGGGCCATAAGCTCTCTAGATGGGACACAAGGCACCCTATGATCCTATGACGTTACGGCCATAAGATCTCAAAAAAGAAGATAGGGAACAATATGGCCCTTGAGATTGTACCCTTTCCCCCTATGGCCCTTGGGCTACAAGGTCTCTAGATGGGACATAAGGCACCCTTTGATCCTCTGGCGATATGTTCCTTATGTTTGTTTTTGAGATCCTATGGCCCTAGGGCCATTGGATCTCCAAAAGGAACAGAGGGAACCATATGTCCCTTGAGATTGTACATTTCCACCGTATGGCCCTTGGGACACAAGGTTTGTACATGGGACATAGGGCATTCTTTGATCCGATGGACCTAGGTTCCTTATGTTCCTTTTGGAGATCCTATGGCTCTAGGGCCATAGGATGTCCATAAGAAGGATAAAGAACCATATGTCCCTTAAAATTGTATAGTGTCACCCTATGTCCCTTGGTCCATAAGATCTCTAGATGAAACACAAGGAACCCTATGATCGTATGGCCCTAGGGCCATAAGATCTCGAAAAGGAACATAGAGAACAATATGGCCCTTGAGATTTTACCTTTCCCCCCTATGGTCCTTGGGCCACAAGGGCCCTAGATGGGACATAAGGCACCCTTTGATCCTATGGCCATAGGTTCCTTATGTTTTTTTTGGAGATAGTATGGCCCTAGGGCCATTGGATCTCCAAAAGGAACATAGGGAACCATACGTCCCTTGAGATTGTACATTTCCACCCTATGGCCCTTGGGCCACAAGGTTTGTACATGGGACATAGGGCATTCTTTGATCCTATGGAACTAAGTTCCTTATGTTCGTTTTGGATATCCTATGGCCCTAGGGCCATAAGGAACATAGAGAACCATATGGCCCTTAAGATTGTATAGTTTCACCCTTTGGCCCTTGGGCCATAAGCTCTCTAGATGAGACACAAGGAACACTGTGATCCTATGGCTCTAGGGCCATGAGATCTCGAAGAGAAACATAGGGAACAATATGGCCCTTGAGATTTTACCTTTCCCCCCTATGGCCCTTGGGCCACAAGGTCTCTAGATGGGACATAAGGCACCCTTTGATCCTATGGCCATAGGTTCCTTATGTTTGTTTCGGAGATCCGATGGCCCTAGGGCCATTGGAGCTCCAAAAGGAACATAGGGAACCATATGGCCCTTGAGATTGTACATATACACACTATGGCCCTTGGGCCACAAGGTCTCTAGATGCAACATAGGGAATTATTTGATCTTATGGCCCTAGGTTTCTTATGTTCCTTTTAAAGATCCTATGGACCTAGTTCCATAGGATCCCCATAAGGAACATAGAGAACCCTATGTCGATTAAGATTGTACAGTGCCACCCTATGGCCCTTGGGCCATAAGCTGTCTATATGGGACATAAGGCACCTTGTTATCCTATGGCCCTAGGCCCATAAGATCTCGAAAACGAACATAGGGAAGAATATGACCCTTGAGATTGTACCTTTCCCCCTATGTCCCTTGGGCCACAAGGTGTCTAGTTGCGACATAATGCAGCCTTTGATCCTCAGGCCATAGGTTCCTTATGTTTGTTTTGGAGATCCTATGGCCCTAGGCCCATTGGATCTCCAAAAGGAACATAGGGAACCATATGTCCTTTGAGAATGTACATTCCCACTCTATGGCCCTTGGTCCATAAGGTCTGTAGATGGGACATAGGGCATTCTTTCATCCTATGCACCTAGGTTCCTTATGTTCCTTTTGGAGATCCTATGGCCTAGGGCCATAGGATCCCCATAATTAACATAGAGGCCCTTGAGATTGTACATTACCACCCTATGGCCCTTGGGAACCTAGGGCCATAGGATACCCATAAGGAACAAGGCACCATGTGATCCTATGGCCCTAGGGCCATAAGATCTCAAAAAGGAACACAGGGAACAATATGGCCGTAGGTTCCTCATGTTTGTTTTGGAGATCCTATGGCCTTAGGGCCATTGGATCTCCAAAAGGAACATAGGGAACCATATGGACCTTGAGATTGTACATTCTCACCCTATGGTCTTTGGGTGACAAGGTCTATCGATGGGACATAGGGCATTCTTTCATCCTATGGACCTAGGTTCCTTATGTTCCTTTTAGAGATCCTATGGCCCTAGGGCCCCCATAAGAAACATAGAGGCCCTTGAGATTGTACATTCCCACCCTATGGCCCTTGGAAACTAGGGCCATTGGGTCGCCAAAAGGAACATAGGGAACCATATGGCCCTTGAGATTGTACATTCCCACCCTATGGTCCTTGGGGCACAAGGTCTATAGGTGGGACATAGGGCATTCTTTGATCCTATGGACCTAGGTTCTTTTGGAGATCCAATGGCCCTAGGGCCATAGGATCCCCATAAGGAACATAGAGATCCATATGGCCCTTGAGATTGTACAATGTCACCCTATGGACCTTGGGCCATAATCTCTTTATTTGGGACACAAGAGACCCTATGATCCTATGGCCCTAGGTCCATAAGATCTCAAAAAGGAACATAGAGAACAATATCGCACTTGAGATTGTACCTTTCCCCCCTATGGCCCTTGGGCCACAAGGTCTCCAGATGGGACGTAAGGCACCCTTTTATCCTATGGCCATAGGTTCCTTATGTTTGTTTTGGAGATCCTATGGGCATAGGGCCATTGGATCTCCAAAAGGAACATAGGGAAGCATATGTCCCTTGAGATTGTACATTCCCATCCTATGGCCCTTGGGCCACAATGTCTATAGATGGTACATAGGGCATTCTTTGATCCTATGGACCTAGGTTCCTTATGTTCCTTTTGGAGATCCTACCGCCCTAGGGCTATAGGATCCCCATAAGAAACATAGAGAACCGTATGGCGGTTGAGATTGTACAGTGTCACCCTATGGCACTTGGGCCATAAGCTCTCTATATGGGACACAAGGCACCCTATGATCCTATGGCCCTAGGGCCATAAGATCTCAAAAGGAACATAGGGGCCAATATGGCGCTTGAGATTTTACCTTACCTCCCTATGGCCCTTGGGCCACAAGGTCTCTAGATGGGACATAAGGCACCCTTTGATCCTATGGCCATAGATTTCTTATGTTCGTTTTGGAGATCCTATGGCCCTAGGGCCATTGGATCTCCAAAAGGAACATAGGGAACCATATGGCCCTTGAGATTGTACATTCCCACCCTATGGCCCTTGGGCCACAAGTTCTCTAGATGGGATATAGGGCATTCTTTGATCCTAGAGACCTAGGTTCCTTATGTTCGTTTTGGTGATCCTATGGTCCTAGGGCCATTGGATATCGAAAAGGAACATACGGAACCATATGGCCCTTGAGATTGTACATTCCCACCCTATGGCCCTTGGGCCACAAGCTCTGTAGATGGGACATAGTACATTCTTTGATCCTATGGCCCTAGGTTCCTTATGTTCCTTTTGGAGCTTATGGCCCAAGGGCCATAGCGTGGCAGTGTACAATCTCAAAGGCCATAGAATTCTCTATGTTCCTTATGGGGATTGTATGGCACTAAGGCCATAGGATTGGCCCTTAAGATTGTACATTCCTACCCTATGGCCCTTGCGCCATAAGTTCTGTAGATGGGACATATGGCACCCTTTGATCCTATGGCCCTAGGTTCCTTATGTTTCTTTTGGAGATCCTATGGTCCTAGTGCCATAGGATCTCCAAAAGGAATAGAGGGAATCCTATGGCCCTTGAGATTGTACATTCCCACCCTATGGCCCTTAGGCCACAAGGTCTCCATATGGGACATGGAGCACCCTTTGATCCTATGGCTCTAGGTTCCTTATGTTTCTTTTGGAGATGTTATGGCCCTTCGGCCATAGGATCTCTAAAAGGAACATACAAAACCCTATGGACCTTGGAATAGTACAATCTCAAGGGACATATGGTTTCACCATATGGCCCTTGGGCCACAAGATCTGTAGATGGGAAACCCTAAACCCTGTGATCCTATGGCAGTAGGGCCATATGTTCCTTTTGGAGATCTTATGGCCCTAGGGCCATAGGATCTTCAGAAGGAACATAGAGAACCCTATGGCCCTTGAGATTGTACAATCCTACCCTATGGCCCTTGGGCCACAAGTTCTTAAGATGGGACATATAGCACCCTTTGATCTTATGGCCCTAGGTTCCTTATGTTCCTTCTCGAGATCCTATGGATCTAATGCCATAGGATCTCCAAAAGGAACATAGGGAACCCTATGGCCCTTGAGATTGTACATTCCTACCCTATCACCTTTGGGCCACAAGTTTTCTAAATGGAACATAGGGCACCCTTTGACCCTATGGCACTTAGGCCACAAAGGTTTCCAGATGGGAGATAGCACACCTTGTGATCATATGGCCCTAGGGCCATAGGATCTCCAAATGGAACCTATGGAATCCTATGGCCCTTGAGATTGTACATTGGCACCCTATGGACACAAGGAATTAAGATGAGATATAGGGAATCCTTTGATCATATGGCCCTAGTGCCATAGAATCTCTAAATGGAACATAGGGAAGCCTATGGGTCTTGAGATTGTACATCGCCACCCTATGGACCTTGGGCCACAGGGTTTTCAAAAGGAACATAGGGCACCCTGTGACCCTAAGTCCATAGGGTCTCACATCATACTGGAGGGCATCCTAGGGCCCAAGGGTGGCCATAACGAGCATAGGGAACCCCATGGTGCACATTAAAGGGCAACATGGCAGCCCCATGCCCCTAGGGCCCTAGGGCCATAAGATCTCCAAAAGGAACATAGGGAACACTATGGCCCTTGAGATTGCACATTGCCACCCTATGACCCTCGGGCCACAAGATCTCCAGATGGGACATAGGGCAACTTGTGGTCCTATGGCCCTAGGAAACCATATTGTTCCTTTTCGAGATCTTGTGGCCCTATTGTTCCTTTTGGACATAGAGCACCATGTGATCCTATGGCCCTAGGGCCATAGGATCTTCAATAGGAACATAGGGAACCCTATGACCCTTGAGATTGTACATTGACACCCTATGGCCAGATGGGACATTGGTCACCCTATAGTACGATGTGAGACCACTCTATGGCTTTATGGTCATAGGGTGACTTAGGGCCATATGTTACTCTTTAGTATGAGGTGAAACCCTATGTCCATAAGGCCATAGCGTGCCCTAGGGCCATAGGTTACCCTCTAGTATGAGATGAGATCCTATGGCCTCTAGTATGAAGTGACACCCTATGGCCTTATGGCCATATTGTGCCCTCGGGCCATATGATTCCCTCTATTTTGATGTGAGACCTATGGCCTTATGGCCATAGGGTGTCCTTTGTAGCCACACCCTATCTGCCCTTCTAAAGATTCTATGTGTAGTTTTATTTTGGTGACCTAGGGCCATAGGGTTCTCTCTATGCCGTCGAGGGTTGAAGGCCGTAGGGTCCCCTCTATTCTAGTATGATCCTATGGCCCCAAGGCCACAAGGTGCCCTCATTCTTTCAAAAAAAACCCTCTATGCTCTATGCTCTATGCTCTATGCTCTATATTAGGAACCTATGGCCTTCAGGCCATAGGGTCCCATGTATGCCATAGGGAGCTATATTTGTCAATAAAAAACACTATTTTCTCTATATTGGCACCATGTGGCTTGAAGTCCATAGGGTCCCCTCTATTCTAGTAAGAGTCTCTCCATGCTCTATATTGATACCCTTTTGCCTAAAGTCCATAGGGTCCGCTATATGCTAGTAAGAACGGATCTATGCTCTATATGGAACCATGTATGCTAGAAACCACTATGAGGGTTTTTTGGCAACCTATGGCCATACGATGCTCTCTTTATGGCCATAGGGTTTGTTGAATACTAAGGAAAAGTCTCCATGGTCTATATCTGAGCATCTAATGGCGGTTGTGCCATTTGCTAATGAGAAACCACCATTTCTCTAGGTTTTTCTTCTATTGTTTTACGACAACAAGGTGCCATGCTCCATGGCAATAATTTTAAAAAATCTAAATGCTCTACATTGACACCCTATGGCGCAGGGCCCAGGTGTGATCTATGCTACCCTAAACCCCTCTGTGCTCTACGTTGACACCCTACGGCCCCAGGGCCCCAGGGCCACAAGGTGCTCTCTCTCTCTCTCTCTCTCTCTCTCTGATTTATTCTAATCTGTTTAAATTGTTAATTTGGCCTTATTATCAGTCCTCCCTCTCTCTGAGCTTCCTCTCCTCTGTTTGTCTCTCTTACTCTCCTTTATCTCTCACTCCAAACAACTATTTATCTCCCTCTTCTCATCTCTCCCCATTCATAAAGGGCTTCAATATCTACCGGTGGCATCGTCATTCACTCACCCCCTACCACATCTCCTCTTTCTAGGACCTATCTCACACCAACAGAGAGGTTAGTTCTTTTCTGTTTTACTGTTTTAATGTTTTACAGTTTTATTATTTTATAATTTTACTGTTCTACAATTTTAATATTTTACAGTTTTACTATTTTTTTATAGAGAGCGGTAAATAAAATTTTTTAAAAAAGATTGAGCTTACCTGTGAGGCAGTGCATAGAAAGGGAGAGAGAACGCGAAAGAGGCAGCACCACAGGGTGGCAACGGGCGGCTATTCGATGTCGTAAGAGGGTGGCAACGGGCGTATTCGATGTCGTGAGAGGGCGGCACCACAGGCCGCAATGGGCGGCTATTCGATTCTTGAGAGGCGGAACCACAGGCGTAGCAAGGGCGAAGGGACGCAAAAGAGGCGTGAGAGGCGAACGCAGACGTAGGAGAGCACCACAGGGCGCAAGGAGCGCGCAAGCTGTGCTCGACTATTTTGATGCGAAGAGAGAGATGGCAACGACTGTCAGCATTGCTCATGATGAAGAGTCGCGGCACCAGGTCGCGGTTCATGCTGTCATGTCAGATGGCGGTCAACGTGGGATCACATGCTCAACGGGGTACAGCAGGGACGACAAGAGGGAGCGAGTAGAGCGATAGCAGTGTTGGTGTAGCATGTACATGCTAGTAGGGAGGTCATATACTAGAATGGGTTGCAAAGGTGCTGGTGCGCATTTGCGAAGAGGCTTGTAAAGGTGCAATTTGATCACACATTTGATCATGCGATACGTGCAAACCATTGTTTTTTATGTCCCTTCAAAGACGTAAACATGTCATATGGATGTACATCCACGGGACTACTTAAGACACGGTCTCTAGATATAATCAATGGTTGTGGCATATTATCAATCAATGTGGATGCACCACGTGGCATATCGTGCGGCTCATACGTACCCCCTTATGTCCTGGCAGGCTCTAGCTTTCTGAAATCACTATATATAGCACCCTATGGTCCAAAGTCCATAGGATGCATATATAGCTCACCACAAAACACGAATTGAGGAGACCTTGTGGTCATAAATCCGTAAGATCTATATATATTTATCTAGAAACATCAACTATAGAATCCTATGACCTTTTGTCCGTAGGATGCTCATATAGTCATCATGAAACACCTACATATAGGGCCCTATGGACCTAAGGCCATAGGATGTATATATATAATCACTCCCTAGGCTATGGACCTTGTGGTCATAAATCCATAAGATCTATATATATTTAGCTAGAAACATCAACTATAGCATCCTATGGCCTTTTGTCCGTAGGATGTTCATATAGTCATCTCTAAAGAACAAGTGGACTCTCTCATGAGATTTACCACTTGGTAAGTGAAAATATAGATACCATGGGCCTGGAGTGGAGCCTGTTGCATCAACTGACTTTGTTATTCTTTTCTTTGAAGAGGATTGAGCCATACCTCTGAAAACATAACAATATAACATTATTTGTATTTATGTTTGATTTGAATATGATTGAGCCAAGTTTATGTAAACTTAACAACATAACATTACTTTGTTATAAATGGCTCTAGTGCTACATGGCTGGCCTAGGTGCCCAAGTAGAGTCTCTATATTGAATGCTACTGGTCAAATAGAAAACCACCTCACATTATGTAGCCATGCTTGATCTATGAACATTGTACATTGCCACCATATGGCCCTTAGGCCACAAGGTCTCCAGATGGGACATATGACACCTTGTGATCCTATGGCCCTAGGACCATAGGATCTCCAAAAGGAGCTTATGGAACCCTATGGATCTTGACATTGTACATTGGCACCCTATGGCCCTTGGGCCACACGGTCTTCAAAAGGAACATAGGGCACCCTGTGACCCTAAGTCTATAGGGTCTCACATCATACTTGAGGGCATCCTAGCGCCCAAGGGTGGCCATAAAAAACATAGGGAACCCCATGGTGCACATTAACGGGAAACATGGCATCCCTTACGTCCCTAGGGCCATATGATCTCCAAACGGAACATAGGGAACTCTATGGCCCTATAGATCTCTAGATGGGACATAGGGCACCCTGTGATCCTTTGGCAGTAGGGCCATAGGATCTTCAGAAGGAACATAGGGAAACCTATGGCCCTTGATATTGTTTATTCCTAACCTATGGTCTTGGGCCACAAGGTCTCAAGATGGGACATATAGCATCCTTTGATCCTATGGCTCTAGGTTCCTTATGTTCCTTTTGGAGATCCTATGGATCTAGTGCCATAGGATCTCGAAAAGGAACATAAGGAACAATATGTCCCTTGAGATTGTACCTTCCCACCCTATGGCCCTTGGGCCACAAGGTCTCTAGATGGGACATAAGGCACACTTTGATCCTATGGCCCTACGCTCCTTATGTTCCTTTTGGAGATCATATGGCCCTAGTTCCATAGGATTCCCATAAGGAACACAGGGAACCCTATGGCCTTTGAGATTCTACATTGCCACCCTATGGCCCTTAGCCCATAAGATCTCTAGACGGGACATAGGGCACCCTATGATACTATGGTCATAGAGCCATTGGATTTTCAAAAGGAACATAGGGAAACATATGGCCCTTGAGATTGTACATTCCCACCTTACGGCCCTTGGGCCACAAGGTCTGTAGATGGGACATAGGGCATTATTTGATCCTATGGCCCTAGTTTCCTTATGTTCCTTTTGGAGATCCTATGGCCCTAGGGCCATAGGATCCCATAAGGAACATAGAGAACCCTATGGGCTTTGAGATTGTACAAGGCCACCCTATGGCGCTTGGGCCATAAGCTCTCTATATTGGACACAAGGCACCTTGTGATCCTATGGCCCTAGGGCCATAAGATCTCGAAAAGGAACATAGGGAACGATATAGCCCTTGAGATTGTACATTTCCCCCTATGGCCCTTAGCCCATAAGATCTCTAGATGGGACATAGGGCACCCTGTGACCCTATGGCAGTAGAGCCATTGGATTTCCAAAAGGAACATAGGGAAACATATGGCCCTTGAGATTGTACATTACCACCCTATGGCCTTGGGCCACAAGGTCTCTAGATGGGAAATAGGGCATTCTTTGATCCTATGGCCCTAGGTTCCTTATGTTCCTTTTGGAGATCCAATGGCCCTAGGGCCATAGGATCCCCCCAAGGAACATAGAGAACCCTCTGGCCTTTGAGATTGTACAATGTCACCCTATGGCCCTTGGGCCATAAGCTCTCTATATTGGACACAAGGCACCCTGTAATCCTATGGTCCTAGGGCCATAAGATCTCGAAAAGGAACATAGGGAACAATATAGCCCTTGAGATTGTACATTTCCCCCCTATGGCCCTTGGGCCACAAGGTCTCTAGATGGGACATAAGGCACCCTTTGATCCTCTGGCCATAGCTTCCTTATGTTTGTTTAGGAGATCCTATGGCCCTAGGGCCATTGGATCTCCAAAAGGAACATAGGGAACCATATGGCCCTTGAGATTGTACATTCCCACCCTATGGCCATTGGGCCACTAGGTCTCTAGATGGGACATAGGGAATTCTTTGATCCTATGGCCATAGGTTCCTTACGTTCCTTTTGGAGATCCTACGTCCCTAGTGCCATAGGATCCCCATAAGGAACATAGATAACCCTATGGCCTTTGAGATTGTACAGTGCCACCCTATGGCCCTTGGGACATAATCTCTCTAGATGGGACACAAGGCAGCATGTGATCCTATGGCCCCAAGGCCAAAAGATCTCGAAAAGGAACGTAGGGAACAATATGGTGCTTGAGATTGTACATTTCCCCTCTATCGCCCTTGGGCGACAAGGTCTCTAGATGGGACATAAGGCACCCTTTGATCCTATGGCCATAGGTTCCTTATGTTTGTTTTGGAGATCCTATGGCCCTAGGGCGATTGGATTTCCAAAAGGAACATAAGGAACCATATGGCCCTTGAGAATGTATATTCCCAGCCTATGGCCCTTCGGCCACAAGTTCTATAGATGGGACATAGGGCATTCTTTGATCCTATGGCCCTAGGTTCCTTATGTTTCTTTTGGAGAACCTATGGACCTAGTGTCATAGGATCCCTATAAGGAACATAGAGAACCATATGGCCCCTAGATTGGACAGAAGGCACCGTGTGACCCTATGGCACTAGGGCCATAAGATCGCCAAAAGGAACATAGGGAAAAATATGGCCCTTGAGATTTTACCTTTCCCCCCTATGTGGGACATATGGTGTTAAAGAATATGATGTTAAAGAATATGTCCATTGTGCTATGGGCGGCTGGACACTGACTATACTATGTTGTAAATATACTTTGGAGAATAGTTCAAAAGAGAAGAAGAAGAGAAGAGCAGCTCGTTGAATGGCTCCTGCAGGGTAACGATTGTGTGTGTGTGTCTCGATGTGTTTTGGTGTGTGTGTGTAGTCTTTTTTTCTACCTTCTCTATCATCTGCGCACTCTACAAAGTGGTATCAGCGCTCAATTTGAGGAGCTACAGTCAATACACAGGTTTCCGCAGCTCTGGCAAACAGCAAAAAAGAGAGGTTTTTTGGTCATAACTCCCTCACCCGAACTCGGAATACAGTGATCCAGGAGTCTATCTTTATGTTTTTGGGCGTTCCAGACGCATTGGCATACTCAGATTTGCCAAAATCTGCAATTTTCTGCAGCAAACAGCCAGTTCACACAAGCATAGGAGATGTCCAGTTTTGCACTCGGCAGTAGATTTACAAGTTACAGGTGAAGAATTCAACATTTACACAGGTTTTGGAGAGCGACATAGAGCTTTTGCATCATGATATTGTGTTATCGAATATTATGTTTGGTTGTTGTGGGTCCGTTATGGACAGCCGCCTATGTAAGAAAGGTTGTGGGAAGAAGTTGAGGCGGTTATATTGTCAGATTGAGTACTTTGTGGTTATGTATGGATATGCGGTCAATGTATTTTGGAAAACTGCAGCCTTTGTGAGGGTCGAGTGAGGTTTTTTGAAGCCTTGCCTTGGGAGCTTTGGTACCTTGGCAAGGTGGATTAGGTACTGGAGCAAACCCCCGACTAGCCCCGCGAAAGACCTCATATGTCGTTTACGACTATGGGAAGAAGGTGGATGTATGGATATGTGGTACTGGACAGCGTATGGATTGCATTTGCATACACGTCCATGTGGACATTGTTTTAGAGTATTTATGCATAGTATTGAGTCAGTCTGTGGCAAAGTGAGTCAGTGGATTTTCCCTTGGCAGTGAGACATTTTCTGTCAGCGTTTATGAGCACTTTGGTTAAGATTTTCACTTGAGATATTGTCCAAATACAAATGAAACTCTGCCGAAATTTTGTTAAAATCTTTTGAAAGAAATTGAGAGAGTGAAGATGGCAGAAAGTTCAACTCAAGTCACACAGATTGTTGGAGAGAAGCTGACCAGAGAGAACTACAGCATATGGTCTTACAGGATGGAGAACTTTATCATGGGCAAAGGTTTATGGGATTATATTACAGGTGAACAAGAGTGTCCCGAGGTTGGTTTGGAACCAAATAGAGAGAATGTTGAAGCACATAAAACATGGCAAGCAAGAGTAGAAGCTTACAAGAAGTGGATCGAGAATTCAAGGAAAGTGATGCATTGGATTTCACTATGCATTAGTGACTTCTTTATACCACATGTGAAGAAGGCTCAATCTCCAAAGGAAGCATGGGAGATACTAGCAAGAATAAACAGCTCCAATACAGAACCACGAAAAGTTCACTTGAAGCAAAGGTTACATTGTGTATGGCGAGGAAATAGATCCATATCAGATTATGTGACAAAGATAAAGCAAATACAGGAAGATCTTGCGAGCATTAATGTTGAAGTTCCAGATGATGACTTAGTTTTAGTGACATTGAATGGTTTGGGACCGGAATACAAGTCATTGGATACATCTATATCTGTTCGAGGACACATGCCTGATTTTGAAGAGTTAGTAAACCTTTGTTTGCAAGAAGAGGTGAAGTTAGGCAAGTCAGGTCCTTCTACATCAAATAATAATTCCAGAGATCAGGTTTTTTACTCTAGAGGTCGTGGAAACAATAGAGGTGGAAGAGGAAACTATGGTCGTGGAAACAATGTTGGAAGAGGTCAATGGAAAAACCAACAAAGTCAAAGTTACAACGATTATTGCCAAAGAGGTAGGGGGAGAGCCCGAACTCGTGGACGTGGAGGTGGACGATTTGTACATCCTCAAAGAGATGGATATTGTAACAGATTTGGCATTTATGGTCACTTTGAAAGAGAATGTTACACAAGGCTAAATCAAAATCGTGATCGCGGTGGAAGAGGGAGGCTGAGGTTATGGCAGACATGGAGGAAACTTTGTTGCATACAATCCTCATGATCAAAATATATATGACAATAGGTCGAGTGGACATTTATTTCCTATGGAGCATGTTGTTGGAAGCATGGTGGAGCCACATCATACAGATGATTGGTATTTAGATAGCGGTGCCACAAATCATATGACATATCATGGTGAATGGTTTGACAGAAAAGAGAAGTTAGAAGAGGATGAGTTTGTCGCTACAGGTGATGATACTATGCATCGGATTACACAAGTTGGTTCAGTTCCATTGCTAGAAAAAGACGGGACATACAACACATTGAGAGATGTTCTATATGTGCCTTCAATCACAAAGAATTTAGCATCAGTTGGACAGATGACAGATCAAGGGTTGCAAGTCCGTTTTAATCGTTATGGCTGCTTCATAGAGGAGTTTCACAATGGTAGACCAGGCAAGATATTGGCACGTGGAAGAAAGAAAGGTCGCTTGTTCTCATTGGAAGTTGGAGATCCATGTTTACACAGTGGTATGTATGCAAACAAATCAGTCACTCAAGATGATTGGGCAAATTCATGGCATAAGAGGATTGGTCATGTCAATTTTAGAAGACTAAAGCATATGCAATCAAATCAAATTGTACGTGGATTACCAAAGTTTGGCAGATTGAATTTTGATCATGTTTGTGAAGCTTGTCAATTTGGAAAGCAATCTCGTTTACCATTTCCAAAGAGGGGGAGAATTAGCCAAAGTCCTTTGGAAATTGTTCATTCAGATATTTGGGGACCTTGTGATCATGCTACACCAAATGGTTGTCGATATTTTATCACATTTACGGATGATTACAACAGAATGATATGGTTTTACTTTCTAAAGGCAAATTCAGAGGCATTTGAGGTATTCTTGGAGTTCAAAGTTATGGTTGAAAAAGAGAACGGTTGTCAAATTAAATGCCTACGTACAGATGGAGGGGGAGAGTACATGTCACTTAGTTTTGATGATTACTTACGTGAACAAGGCATAAGAAGACAGATTACTTGCAGATACACACCACAACAAAATGGAGTTGCTGAGAGAAAGAATAGAGTCATAGCAGAGATTGCAAGAGCCATGATGAATGAGATGAATATGCCATTAACATATTGGGCTGAAGCAGTTCATACAGCAGTACACATTATGAATTGAACACCAACAACTGCCATTCATGAAATTTCACCTTATGAGAGACTTTATGGGATCAAGCCAACAGTTTCCTACATGAAAGTTTTTGGATGTGTTTGCTATGTTCATGTGCCAAATGAAGCAAGAAAGAAGATGGAGCCAAAGGCAGTGAAGTGTATATTCTTGGGCTACCCAGTTGAAAAGAAAGGTTACAAGTGCTATGATCCTAGGACAAGACAAGTTTATGTCAGTAGAGATGTCAGATTTTGTGAGCATGAACCATGGTATAAACCAAAGCCAGTGATGATAGAAGATGAGTATGAAGAGCAAGAGAATGTGCTTCATGTTGTTGATAAGCCAGGACCATCAACAAGAACTATTTCAGGACCACATATGGCAGAGGAGAGTACAGGAAGTGTCAATCCATGGAGCGGTCGTTTGCGAGATAAGAAGCAAGACGAGAAAGGCAAGAAGAAAGTGGTTGAAGAGAGTTTTGGAGATGAAAGCCTCGATGAAGAGCATGGTTTACCACATTTGAGGACACCTGGCAGTAAGCATATTGAGAAATATGTACCCCCATATGCAAGAGTTGAAGAGAAGAGTGCACCACAGTTGAGAAGATCAGAGAGGGTGCGTTATCCAGTTGATAGATTAACATACAACGGTTACATGCGTACACATTATGCATACATGGTTTCACGTGTGCAACATAAAGAGCCTACATGTTTTCAAGAGGCAATTGGAAAATCAGAATGGGAGTCAGCTATGGATGATGAGATGGATGCTCTTGTGAAGAATGACACTTGGGATTTGGTTCGCTTGCCAAGTGGAAAGAAAGCAATTGGTTCAAAATGGGTATACAATGTCAAGTGCAAGTCAGATGGTAGTGTGGAAAGACACAAAGCGAGGCTTGTTGCTAAAGGTTATGCACAAACAAAAGGTCTTGATTATGATGAGACATTTAGTCCAGTTGCAAAGATGACAACAGTCAGATTGGTGATAGCAATGGCAAGTATGTTCGGTTGGAAGTTATGGCAAATGGATGTGGATAATGCATTCTTGAATGGTGACTTGGAAGAAGAAGTTTATATGATACAGCCAGAGGGTTATCAACATCCAGAGTTTCCATATTATGTGTGTAAGTTGAAGAAAGCATTGTATGGTTTGAAGCAAGCATCTAGAGCTTGGTGTGAAAAGATAACCAGATTCTTGAAGAAGATTGGATTTAAACAATCTACTGCTGATCACTCATTATTTTTGAAGCATGTTGATGGAGAGATCGTCGTTATTGTTATCTATGTTGATGACTTGATTCTCACTGGAAGTCATGCTGAGCAAATTTTGCATGTCAAGAAGAGTTTGTTGAGAGAATTCAACATGAAGGACCTTGGTGAGTTGAGATATTTCTTGGGAATTGAAATTGTCAATACTTTATCAGGAATTTGGATGATACAAAGACAATACGCGTTGGATATTCTTGAGAAGTATGGAATGACAGCGTGCAAACCAGTTGATATACCTCTTGATCAAAATGTGAAGTTGTTTGATGATGGACATTACATTGAGGATGTCACTATGTATCGCAAGATGGTTGGAAGCCTTATTTACTTGACAATAACAAGGCCAGATTTGAGTTATGCAGTGGGTGTTGTGAGTCAATTCATGCAAAATCCATGTAAAAGTCATCTTGATGCAGTGAGACGGATTATGAGATATGTGAAAGCCACTGTCAGTTATGGAATGTTTTATGAAAAGAATGGGAAGCTTTGTCTTTATGGTTACACAGATGCAGATTGGGCAGGAGATTTTATGGATAGAAGATCTACAAGTGGTTATGCATTTTCCATTGGCAATGGTATGATAAGTTGGAGTAGCAAGAAGCAATCAACTGTAGCATTATCAAGTACAGAAGCTGAATATCGTGGAACAGCTTTGGCAGCATGTGAAGAGTCATGGTTGAGAGTACTTATGGTAGACTTTGGTTTTGACTATCTTGACAGTGTCATTATATATTGTGACAATATTAGCAGCATTATGTTGGCAAAGAATCCAGTCTACCATGCTCGCACTAAACACATTGAGGTACATTATCACTTCATTAGAGAAAAAGTTTTGGCAAATGAGATTGATTTGGTGTATGTGAAGACAAATGATCAAGTTGCGGATATATTCACAAAAGCTCTTGGAAAGGAGAAGTTTTGCTACTTTCGTGAAGCATTGGGAATCCATCATATGCAAGCTCACTCTAAGCTTGAGGGGGAGTGTTAAAGAATATGATGTTAAAGAATATTTCCATTGTGCTATGGGTGGCTGGACATTGACTATACTATGTTGTAAATATACTTTGGATAATAGTTCAAAAGAGAAGAAGAAGAGAAGAGCAGCTCGTTGAATGGCTGCTGCAGGGTAACGATTGTGTGTGTGTGTCTCGATGTGTTTTGGTGTGTGTGTGTAGTCTTTTTTTCTACCTTCTCCATCATCTGCGCATTCTACATAAGGAACCCTTTCATCCTATCTCCATAGGTTCCTTATGTTCCTTTTGAAGATCATATGGCCCTAGGGCCATAGGATCCCCATAAGGAAGATACAGAACCATATGGCCCTTGAGATTGTACATTCCCACCCTATGGCCCTTGGGCCACAAGGTCTCTAGATGGGACATAGGGCATTCTTTGATCCTATGGACCTAGGGAAATTGGATCTCCAAAAGGAACATAGGAAACCATATGGCCCTTGAGAATGTATATTCCCACCCTATGGACCTTGGGCCACAAGGTCTCTAGATGGGACATAGGGCATTCTTTGATCCTATGGCCATAGGTTCCTTATGTTCCTTTTGGGGATCCTATGGCCCTAGGGCGATCGGATCTCCAAAAGGAACATAGGGAACCATATGGACCTTGAGATTGTACATTCCCACCCTATGGCCCTTGGGCCACAAGGTCTGTAGATGGGACATAGGGCATTCTTTGATCCTATGGCTCTAGGTTCGTTATGTTCCTTTTCAAGATCCTATGGCCCTAGGGCCATAGGATCCCCACAAGGAACATAGAGGACCCTATGGCCTATGAGATTGTACAGTGCCACCCTATGACCCTTGGGCCATAAGCTCTCTAGATGGGTCACAATGCACCCTGTGATCCTATGGCCCTAGGGCCATAAGATCTCAGAAACAAACATAGGGAACAATGTGACCCTTGAGATTGTACCTTTCCTCCCTATGGCCCTTGGGCCACAAGGTCTCTAGATGGGACATAAGGCACGCTTTGATCCTTTGGCCATAGTTTCCTTATGTTTGTTTTGAAGATCCTATGGACCTAGGGCCATTGGATCTCGAGAAGGAACATAGGGAACCATATGGCCCTTGAGATTGTACATTCCCACCCTATGGCCCTTCGGACACAAGGTCCGTACATGGGACATAGGGCATTCTTTCATCCTATGGCTCTAGGTTTCTTATGTTCCTTTTGGAGATCCTATGTCCCTAGTGCCATAGGATCCCCATAAGGACCTATAGAACCATACGGCCTTTGAGATTGTACAATGCCACCGTATGGCCCTTGGGCCATAAGATCTCTAGATGGGACACAAGGGCCCTGTGATCCTATGGCCCTAGGGCCAAAAGATCTTTAAAAGGAACATAAGAAACAATATGGCTCTTGATATTGTACATTTCCCCCCTATGGCCCTTGGGCCACAAGGTCTCTAGATGGGACAGAAGGAACCCTTTGATCCTCTAGCCATAGGTTCCTTATGTTTGTTTTGGAGATCCTATGGCCCTAGGGCCATTGGATATCCAAAAGGAACATAGGGAACCATATGGCCCTTGAGATTGTACATTTCCACACTATGGCCCTTGGGCCACAAGGTCTCTACTTGCCTAGGGACATAGGATCTCCAAAAGGAACATAAGGAACCTAGGTCCATAGGATCAAAGAATGCCCTATTTCCAACATAAAGAACCATATGGCCCTTGAAATTGTACAATGTCACCTTATGGCCCTTGGCCCATAAGCTCTCTAGATGGGACACAAGGCACCATGTGATCCTATGGCCCTAGGGCCATAAGATCTCAAAAAGTAACATAGGGAACAATATGGCCCTTGCGATTTTACCTTTCCCCCCTATGGCCCTTGGGCCACAAGGTCTCTAGATGGGACATAAGTCACCCTTAGATCCTCTGGCCATAGGTTCCTTATGTTTGTTTTGCAGATCCTATGGCACTAGGGCCATTGGATCTCCAAAAGGAACATAGCCATAGGGTGGGAATGTACAATCTCAAGGGCCATATGGTTCCCCCTTGGGCCACAAGGTCTGTAGATGGGACATAGGGCATTCTTTGATCCTATTGCCCCAGATTTCTTATATTCCTTTTGGATATCCTATTGCCCTGGTTCCATAGGATCCCCATAAGGAACATAGAAAACCCTATGTCCTTTGAGATAGTACAGTGCCACCCTACGGCCCTTGGGCCATAAGCTCTCTAGATGGGACACAAGGCACCTTGTGATTCTATGGTGTTAGGGCCATAAGATCTTGAAAATGAACATAGGGAACAATATGGCCCTTGAGATTGTACCATTCCCCCCTATGGCCCTTGGGCTACAAGGTCTCTAGATGGGACATAAGGCACCCTTTGATCCTTAGGCCATAGGTTCCTTATATTTGTTTTGGAGATCCTATGGCCCTAGGGCCATTAAATCTCCAAAAGGAACATAGGGAACCATATGTCCCTTTAGATTGTACATTTTCACCCTATGGCCCTTGGGCCACAAGGTTTGTACATGGGACATAGGGCATTCTTTGATCTTATGGACCTAGGTTCCTTATGTTCCTTTCGGAGATCCTATGGCTCTAGGGCCATAGGATCTCCATAAGGAACATAGAGAACCATATGGCCCTTAAGATTGTATAGTGTCACCCTATGGCCCTTGGTCCATAAGCTCTCTATATGAGACATAAGGAACCCTATGATCCTATGGCCCTAGGGCCATAAGATCTCGAAAAGGAACATAGGGAACAATATGGCCCTTGAGATTTTTCCTTTCCCCCCTATGGCCCTTGGGCCACAAGGTCTCTAGATGGGACATAAGGCACCCTTTGATCCTATGGCCATAGGTTCCTTATGTTTGTTTTTGAGATCCTATGGCCCTAGGGCCATTGGATCTCCAAAAGGAACATAGGGAATCATATGGCCCTTGAGATTGTACATTCCCACCCTATGGCCCTTGGGCCACAAGGTCTCTAGATGGGACATATGGCATTCTTTGATCGTATGGACCTAGGTTCCCTATATTCCTTTTGGATATCCTATGGCCCTATGGCCATAAGGAACATAAAGAACTATATGGCCCTTAATATTGTATATTGTCACCATATGGCCCTTGGGCCATAAGATCTCTAGATGAGACACAACGAACCCTGTGATCCTATGGCCCTAGGGCCATAAGATCTCGAAAAGAAACATAGGGAACAATATAGCCCTTGAGATTTTTCCTTTACCCCCTATGGCCCTTGGGCCACAAGGTCTCTAGATGGGACATAAGGCACCCTTTGATCCTATGGCCATAGGTTCCTTATGTTTGTTTCGGAGATCCGATGGCCCTAGGGCCATTGGATCTCCAAAAGGAACATAGGGAACCATATGGACCTTGAGATTGTACATATACACCCTATGGCCCTTGGGCCACAAGATCTCTAGATGCGACATAGGGAATTATTTGATCTTATGGCCCTAGGTTTCTTATGTTCCTTTTGAAGATCCTATGGCCCTAGTTCCATAGGATCCTCATAAGGAACATAGAGAACCCTATGTCGATTAAGATTCTACAGTGCCACCCTATGGCCCTTGGGCCATAAGCTCTCTAGATGGGACATAAGGCACCCTGTGATCCTATGGCCCATGGCCCACAAGATCTCAAAAACGAACTTAGGGAAGAATATGACCCTTGAGCTTGTACCTTTCCCCCCTATGTCCCTTGGGCCAAAAGGTTTCTAGTTACGACATAATGCAGTCTTTGATCCTCTGGCCATAGGTTCCTTATGTTTGTTTTGGAGATCCTTTGGCCCTAGCGCCATTGGATCTCCAAAAGGAACATAGGGAACCATATGTCCTTTGAGAATGTACATTCCCACCCTATGGCCCTTGGGCCATAAGGTCTGTAGATGGGACATAGGGCATTCTTTCATCCTATGCACCTAGGTTCCTTATGTTCCTTTTGGAGATCCTATGGCCCTAGGGCCATAGGATCCCCATAAGGAACATAGAGGCCCTTGAGATTGTACATTCCCACCCTTTGGCCCTTGGGAACCTAGGGCCATAGGATACCCATAAGGAACAAGGCACCCAGTGATTCTATGGCCCCAGGGCCATAAGATCTCGAAAAGGAACATAGGGAACAATATGGCCGTAGCTTCCTTATGTTTGTTTTTGAGATCCTATGGCCTCAGGGCCATTGGATCTCCAAAAGGAACATAGGGAACCATATGGCCTTTGACATTGTACATTCTCACCCTATGGTCCCTGGGCGATAAGGTCTGTCGATGGGACATAGAGCATTCTTTCATCCTATGGACCTAGGTTCCTTATGTTCCTTTTGGAGATCCTATGGCCCTAGGGGCCGCATAAGAAACATAGAGGCCCTTGATATTGTACATTCCCACCCTATGGCCCTTGGGAACCTACGGCCATTAGGTCGCCAAAAGGAACATAGGGAACCATATGGCCCTTGAGATTGTACATTCCCACCCTATGGTCATTGGGACACAAGGTCTGTAGGTGGGACATAGGGCATTCTTTGATCCTATGGACCTAGGTTCTTTTGGAGATCCTATGGCCCTAGGGCCACAGGATCCCCATAAGGAACATAGAGATCCATATGGCCCTTGAGATTGTACATTGTCACCCTATGGCCCTTGGGCCATAATCTCTTTAGATGGGACACAAGAGACCCTATGATCATATGGCCCTAGGTCCATAAGATCTCAAAAAGGAACATAGAGAACAATATCGCCCTTGAGATTGTACCTTTCCCCCCTATGGCCCTGGGGCCACAAGGTCTCTAGATGGGACGTAAGGCACCCTTTGATCCTCTGGCCATAGGTTCCTTATGTTTGTTTTGGAGATTCTATGGGACTAGGGCCATTGGATCTCCAAAAGGAACATAGGGAACCATATGTCCCTTGAGATTGTACATTCCCATCCTATGGCCCTTGGGCCACAATGTCTATAGATGGGACATAGGGCATTCTTTGATACTATGGACCTAGGTTCCTTATGTTCCTTTTGGAGATCCTACCGCCCTAGGAACATAGAGAACCATATGGCGGTTCAGATTGTACAATGTCACCCTATGGCACCCTATGGCACTTGGGCCATAAGCTCTCTAGATGGGACACAAGGAACCCTATGATCCTATGGCCCTAGGGCCATAAGATCTCGAAAAGAAACATAGGGACCAATATGGCCCTTGAGATTTTACCTTACCTCCCTATGGCCCTTGGGCCACAAGGTCTCTAGATGGGACATAAGGCACCCTTGGATCCTATGGCCATAGATTTCTTATGTTTGTTTTGGAGATCCTATGGCCCTAGGGCCATTGGATCTCCAAAAGGAACATAGGGAACCATATGGACCTTGAGATTGTACATTCCCACCCTATGGCCCTTGGGCCACAAGGTCTCTAGATGGGACATAGGGCATTCTTTGATCCTAGAGCCCTAGGTTCCTTATGTTCATTTTGGTGATCATATGGCCCTAGGTCCATTGGATATCCAAAAGGAACATAGGGAACCATATGGCCCTTGAGATTGTACATTCCCACCCTATGGTCCTTCGGCCACAAGCTCTGTAGATGGGACATAGGGCATTCTTTGATCCTATGGCCCTAGGTTCCTTATGTTCCTTTTGGAGATCCTATGGCCTTAGTTCCATACATCCCGGTAAGGAACATAGAGAATTCTATGGCCTTTGAGATTGTACAATGCCACGCTATGGCCCTTGGGCCACAAGCTCTCTAGATGGGACACAAGGCACCCTGTGATCCTATGGCCTAGGTCCATATGTTTCATTTGGAGATCCTATGAGCTTAGGGCCATAGGATCTTCAAAAGAAACATATGGAACCCTATGGCGTTTAAGATTGTACATTCCTACCCTATGGCCCTTGCGCCATAAGTTCTGTAGATGGGACATATGGCACCCTTTTATCCTATGGCCCTAGGTTCCTTATGTTTCTTTTGGAGATCCTATGGCCCTAGTGCCATAGGATCTCCAAAAGGAACAGAGGGAATCCTATGGCCCTTGAGATTGTACATTCCCACCCTATGGCCCTTAGGCCACAAGGTCTCCATATGGGACATGGAGCACCCTTTGATCCTATGGCTCTAGGTTCCTGATGTTCCTTTTGGAGATGTTATGGCCCTAGGGCCATAGGATCTCTAAAAGCAACATACAAAACCCTATGGACCTTGGAATTGTACATTCCTACCCTATGGCCCTTGGGCCACAAGATCTGTAGATGGGACACCCTAAACCTTGTGATCCTATGGAAGTAGGGCCATATATTCCTTTTGGAGATCTTATGGCCCTAGGGCCATAGGATCTTCATAAGGAACATAGAGAACCCTATGGCCCTTGGGCCACAAGTTTTGAAGATGGGACATATAGCACCCTTTGATCCTATGGCCCTAGGTTCCTTATGTTCCTTTTGGAGATCCTATGGATCTAATGCCATAGGATCTCCAAAAGGAACATAGGGAACACTATGGCCCTTGAGATTGTACATTCCTACCCTATCACCTTTGGGCCACAAGGTCTCTAGATGGAACATAGCGCACCCTTTGACCCTATGGCACTTAGGCCACAAAGGTCTCCAGATGGGATATAGGACACCTTGAGATCCTATGGCCCTAGGGCCATAGGATCTCCAAATGGAACCTATGGAATCCTATGGCCCTTGAGATTGTACATTGGCACCCTATGGACACAAGGAATTAAGATGAGATATAGTGAATCCTTTGATCATATGGCCCTAGGGCCATATGTTCCTTTTGGGGATCATATGGCCCTAGTGCCTTAGAATCTCTAAATGGACCATAGGGAAGCCTCTGGATCTTGAGATTGTACATCGCCACCCTATGGACGTTGGGCCACAAGGTTTTCAAAAGGAACAGAGGGCACCCCACGACCCTAAGTCCATAGGATCTCACATCATACTAGAGGGCATCCTAAGGCCCAAGGGTGGCCATAACGAGCATAAGGAACTCCATGGTGCACATTAACGGGCAGCATGGCAGCCCCATGTCCCTAGGGCCCTAGGGACATAAGATGTCCAAAAGGAACATAGGGAACACTATGGCCCTAGTGATTGCACATTGCCACCCTATGACCCTCGGGCCACAAGATCTCGAGATGGGACATAGGAAAACTTGTGGTCCTATGGCCCTAGGAAACCATATTGTTCCTTTTAGAGATCTTGTGTCCCTATTGTTCCTTTTGGACATAGAGCACCATGTGATCCTATGGCCATAGGATCTTCAATAGGAACATAGGGAACCCTATGACCCTTGAGATTATGCATTGACACCCTATGGCCAAATGGGACATTGTTCACCCTATAGTACAATGTGAGACCACTCTATGGCCTTATGGTCATAGGGTGACTTAGGGCCATATGTTACTCTTTAGTATGAGGTGAAACCCTAGGGCATTATGGCCATAGGGTGCCCTAGGGCCATAGGTTACCCTCTAGTATGAGATGAGATCCTATGGCCTCTAGTATGAAGTGACACACTATAGCCTTATGGCCATATTGTGCCCCGGGGCCATATGATTCCCTCTATTTTGATGTGAGACCTATGGCCTTATGGCCATAGGGTGTCCTTTGTAGCCACACCCTGTCTGCCCTTCTAAAGATTCTATGTGTAGTTTTATTTTAGTGACCCAGGGCCATTCTCTCTATGCCATCGAGGGCTGAAGCCCGTAGGGTCCCCTCTATGCTAGTAAGATCCTATGGCCCCGAGGCCACAAGGTGCCCTCATTCTTTCAAAACCCTCTATGCTCTATGCTCTTTATTAGGAGCCTATGGCCTTCAGGCCATAGGGTCCCATGTATGCCATAGGGAGCTATATTTGTCAATAAAAAACACTATTTTCTCTATATTGGCACCATGTGGCTTGAAGGCCATAGGGTCCCCTCTATTCTAGTAAGAGTCTCTCCATGCTCTATATTGGCACCCTTTTGCCTAAAGTCCATAGGGTCCACTCTATGATAGTAAGAATGGATCTATGCTCTATATGGAACCATGTATGCTAGAAACCACTATGAGGGTTTTTTGGCAACCTATGGCCATACGATGCTCTCTTTATGGCCATAGGGTTTGTTGAATACTAAGGAAAACTCTCCATGGTCTATATCTGGGCATCTAATGGCGGTTGTGCCATTTGCTAATAAGAAACCACCATTTCTCTAGGTTTTTCTTCTATTGTTTTATGACAACAAAGGGCCATACTCCATGGCAATAATTTTAAAAAACCTAAATGCTCTACATTGACACCCCATGGCGCAGGGCCTAGGTGTGATCTATGCTACCCTAAACCCCTCTATGCTCTACGTTGACACCCTACGGCCCCAGGGCCACAAGGTGCTCTCTCTCTCTCTCGGATTTAAATTGTTAATTTGACCTTATTATCAGTCCTCCCTCTCTCTCAGCTTCCTCTCCTCTGTTTGTCTCTCTTACTCTCCTTTCTCTCTCACTCCAAACAACTATTTATCTCCCTCTTCTCATCTCTCCCCATTCATAAAGGGCTTCAATATCTACCGGTGGCATCGTCATTCACGCACCCCCTACCACATCTCCTCTTTCTAGGACCTATCTCACACCAACAGAAAGGTTAGTTCTTTTCAGTTTTACTGTTTTAATGTTTTACAGTTTTACTATTTTATAATTTTACTATTTTACAGTTTTAATATTTTACAGTTTTACTATTTTTTTTTATAAAGAGCGGTAAATAAATTTTTTTAAAAAAGATTGAGCTTACCTGTGAGGCACTGCGTAGAGAGGGAGAGAGAACGCGAAAGAGGCGGCACCAAAGGGCGGCAACGGGCGGCTATTCGATGTCGTGAGAGGGCGGCACCACAGGAGCAGCAAGGGCGACAGAGGGACGCAAAAGAGGCGTTTGCGAGAGGCATAGGGAGGGCGCACAGAGGGCGTTTAGGAGAGGGTCAAGGAGCGGGCACGGAGGGCATTTAGGAGAGAAGCAAGGAGCGCGTAGAGCTGTGCTCGAGAAAGAAGACTAGGGTTTCGAAAATTTTGAAAAGAAAGAGAGAGATAGAGATTAGGTTAAAATTTCAAAATTCAAAATTTGACTTTCAAGTTTTAAACCTAAACTTCTCGCTCTCTTTTATTTTGAATTTTGAAGAGTTTATAATCGTTTTCTTAAGGAGGAGAGTCGTACCAAAGGAGTCATAGCAACAAAAAAAAAGAGTATAGAATTTTTTCAAAAAATTTACCTGAGACTTTGTCAATGCCCGTGTTGTCTCGCTACGAGTGGAACGACACCCATGGTCGAAATCTCCGTCCCGGGACCAAAATCACATGCTGAAAAATACACTAAAAAACATTCAAAATTAGAGAATTTTCCCTCGAAAAATGTGCGATATTTTTTCGTGCAGTATTGATCGGGAGACTTGAAAACACATTTTAGAAAAATTTGGGATAAGCAAAAAAACAAAAAAAAGGCTTTTTTCGCCACATGCAATTGCGCACTAATTGCACGTGTTTTGAAAGTGTAAGTATACATGCAACATACATGTATATATTTATACAAATAGTATTTAAACGAGGAGGTCATATACTAGAATGGGTTGCAAAGGTGCTGGTGCACATTTGCGAAGAGGCTTGTAAAGGTGCAGTTTGATCACACATTTGATCATGCGATACGTGCACACCATTGTTTTTTATGTCCCTTCAAAGACGTAAACATGTCATATGGATGTACATCCACGGGACTACTTGAGACACGGTCTCTAGATATAATCAATGGTTGTGGAATATTATCAATGAATGTGGATGCGCCACGTGGCATATCGTGTGGCTCATACGTACCCCCTTATGTCCTGGCAAGCTCTAGCTATCTGAAATCACTATATATAGCACCCTATGGCCCAAAGTCCATAGGATGCATATATATCTCACCACAAAACACGAATTGAGGAGACCTTGTGGTCATAAATCCATAAGATCTATATATATTTATCTAGAAACATCAACTATAGAATCCTATGGCCTTTTGTCCGTAGGATGCTCATATAGTCATCATGAAACACCTACATATAGGGCCCTATGGACCTAAGGCCATAGGATGTATATATATAATCACTCCCTAGGCTATGGACCTTGTGGTCATAAATCCATAAGATCTATATATATTTAGCTAGAAACATCAACTATAGCATCCTATGGCCTTTTGTCTGTAGGATGTTCATATAGTCATCATGAAACACCTACATATAGGGCCCTATGGACCTAAGGCCATAGGATGTATATATATAATCATATCAATACACCTACATATAGCATCCCATGGACCTAGGTCCAAAGGATGTATACAAACTCATTGTGTCCCTAAGGCCACATGATGCTATATACCCATCATGAGACAACTACATATAGCGCCCTATCGCCCTCAATACAAAACGCCTTGATAAAACATCATATAGACTAAAGTCCATATGATTTATATATAGTCAACACAAAACACCTACATATAGTGCCCTATGGTCCTAAGGCCATAGAATGTTATAGACCCATCACGAGACAACTACATATAGTGCCCTATGCCCCTTAGACCATAGGATGTGTATGTATGCATTGCGAAACACCTGCATATATCATCCAATGGCCCTAAGGCCACAGGATATTATATACCCATCATGAGACATTTATGTATAGTGTCCTATGGCCCTTAGGCCATAGGATGTGTACAGTTGCATCGCAAAACACCTACATATAGCTCTATATTGGCCCTAAGGCCATAGAATGTTATATACCCATCGTGACATAACTACATATAGTTCCCTATGGCCCTCAGTCCATAGGATGTGTATAGTTGCATCACGAAACACCTACATATAGCATCCTATGGCTCTAATGCCACAGGATGTAAAATACCCATCGTGAGACAACTACAAATACTGCCCTATGGCCCTCAGGCCATAGGATGTGTACAATTGCATCGCGAAACACCTACATATAGCATCCTATGGCCCTAAGGCCACAGGATGTTATATACCCATCATGAGACAACTACATATAGTGTCCTATGGCCCTTAGGCCATAGGATGTGTACAGTTGCATCGCAAAACACCTACATATAGCTCTATATTGGCCCTAAGGCCATAGAATGTTATATACTTATCGTGAGATAACTACATATAGTGCCCTATGGCCCTCAGTTTATAGGATGTGTATAGTTGCATCACGAAACACCTACATATAGCATCCTATGGCCCTAAGGCCACAGGATGTTAAATACCCATCGTGAGACAACTGCAAATAGTGCCCTATGGCCCTAAGGCCACAGGATGTATATTTACTCAACACAAAACATCTGCATAAAACATCATATGGACTAAAGGCCATATGATTTATACATACTCAATATGAACCACCTACATATAGCATCATATGGCCCTAAGTCCATAGGATTTTGTATACCCATCATGAAACAACCACATATAGTGCCCTCTGTGTATATAATCATAATGAAACACCTACATATATACTCACAATAAAATGATTTTGTGATGGTTTTCTTAACAAATATTTTTTGAAACCTTCTTGCAGGTATGGATTTTAATCAAGGTGATAGAGTATGCATGTTTGTAGCCACACAAAAGGTTGCCCTTAGGAGTGTCTGTGAGACAAACCCAAATGCATATTTCTCAGGAATGCTTATTGGTGAAGGAAATGTATTGGTGTCAGTTGATTTGTGTTTTCAAAAGAAAGCACTTATTCCATTTCCAACAATGGATGCATTGACAGTGGGAGATGCTTTTCACAGTATTGTGAAATGGAGTACTAGGTTGCTACAACACATGGATGAGATACACTACGAAGGGGTTTCTATGTCTGAGACTCACAAAGGAATGGGAGCATTCGAGGCACATTCTGATGGAATGAGCTATAGGGAGGTTTGGAAGGATAAGAGGGTTCAACTTTGGGATGAAAGCAAAACACATGTAGTAGCCGAAGGGGTTGTCATGTATGTGTGTCCATTTGATTCCGTGAACTTTTGTGTGCTAGGTGAAGATAACATTGGTATTGGTATTGAAACATCCTATGCTTGTGAGGCTACTATTTCTGCACAATCTGATGTATGCAGCATCAATCTGGTTTGTTGGCCTATGAAGAGAGTGACAACTATGGATGGAAAAGCGTTGTTACAATATGAGGATTTACATGCTAGTGACGCATTACAAGATACATGCATTGAATCAGCTTGTTTGGTAGAGCGTATTTAAAAAAAACGAACATATTGCTTTATGAATAGGAAGCCAAAAATTTCTATGAAACCTTCTAAGAGATCCAATCAAGCATCCCTATCATCTGTCCAACTTGTTTCAACCATAGAATGTTTCTCTATGAGGTGTTGTCAATATGCCAATAGAGATAAGGTCATGGCTATGCGCAATGAATTTTGGGGACAATGTTTGCAAAATAGAACCAACTATGTGTATGATACAATGTTGACTGCTTGGCGTGAGAACAAGGCAACTGCAAAGACTTGCTATGTATTTTCTTTTAATGGAAATGAGGTCTGTACTAGAGCTTGGTACGAAACTCATGGCATTCCAAAAACTTCATTTTATCGTTACCGTGAACAGTTTGAAAATGGTTCGACGCTCAGTGCATAGTAATGATGGTGTCTAAGAAAAGGAAGAGACCATACAGAAATGGGAAGGGCATTTATGCGCTCTTTTGTAGATGATAACTCAGAGAAAATGCCACATAAGAGTAGAACTATGGAAGATGGTACCAGAGAAACCTTGCTTGCAATACCAAACACGTACAAGCAAATAGACATCTTACATGATGTTAATAAAACACTCGAGAGTATGTCTCTCAAGCCAATGTCTAGCACTACATTCAATAGGGTTTGGAATACAGAGTTTGCTAATGTGACCTTCTCAAAAACAAGCGAGTTCTCAAAATGTGTTGGGTGTAGTCGGATAAAGTCTCAACTAGAGTCAGCAAAGGATGATGAGCTGATTTCACGTTTGAAGGATGAACGTAAAATTCACATGATGCAACAACAAAGCTGTAGAAATGTGTACTACACCTGGTGAAAGTTCTCGCAAATGCAAAAGGATAAGTACTTATGCATTATACATGATAAAAGTGTGGTTGTGTAGGTAGTGTTGAGCTTATATGTGATCATGTGTGTATTCTACACACTTTGTGGTTCTACTTCTGTGTTCTCTCCTTCTCTCAACATGGTATCAGAGAAGTACGTTTTTGTTTTCGATTTTTCTCCTGATCAAAATCGATTTTGCAGAAACTACCCGCGGGAGGGATCGGAATCGATGTGGTCTACAACTTTGCAAAAGGAAGTTTCTTCAAATTCTGCACCGATTTTGAGTTATCGTTCACGGACTGCGTACATACCTGAAAAACAGCTTCCGCGTTTTGTTTTTGATTTTTCTGCTAATTGGAAACGATTTTGCAGAAACTACCCGTTAAGGAGACCGGAATCGATGTGGTCTACAACTTTGCAGAAGGAAGTGTTTTCAAATTCTGCACCGATTTTGAGTTATCGTTCGCGGACTGCGTACATACCTGAAAAGCAACTTCCGCTTTTTGTTTTTGACTTTTCTGCTAATTGGAAACGATTTTGCAGAAACTACCCGCCTAGGAGACCGGAATCGATGTGGTCTACAACTTTGCAGAAGGAAGTGTTTTCAAATTCTGCACCGATTTTGAGTTATCGTTCGCGGACTGCGTACATACCTGAAAAGCAACTTTCGTTTTTTGTTTTTGATTTTTTTTTTGCTAATTGAAATCGATTTTGTAGAAACTACACACTAGGGAGACCGGAATGGATGTGTTCTACAACTTTGCAGAAGGAAGTGTTTTCAAATTCTGCACCGATTTTGAGTTATCGTTCGCGGACTGCGTACATACATAAAAAGCAATTTCCGTTTTTTGTTTTTTATTTTTCTGCTTATTGAAAACGATTTTGCAGAAACTACCCGCGTGAGAGACCGGAATCGATGTGTTCTACAACTTTGCAGAAGAAACTACCCGCTATGGGAGACCGGAATCGATGTGGTCTATAACTTTGCAGAAGGAAGTTTCTCTAAATTCTGCACCGATTTTGGGTTATCGTCTCGGACTGCGAATATGTTTGAAAATCAAAATTTTACTTTTTGCTTTTGATTTGTCTCATAATTGAAAACTTCTCAATTATATTTTTCTTCATCAATCATATATTTGTTACTGACGTAACTTTGCTGCAGAAGCCAGTTACACATCGTTCCGATTCAGTCGAGCCGTTGATAATCGTCCAAATTCTATCGAGCTACTGTTGGTACATGATCTTTTGTTATATGATATACTCGTTCATTGATTCTCGTATAATTATTCTTTTAGAGATATAGTTTACGTCGTTTTATTGATAATTTCTCATTGATACCATAGTGATTTTGATGGTACCATGATGATATTTCATTGATACCATGGTTATTCTCGGTGATGCCATGATGATGTTTCGTTGATACCATGGTTATTCTCGGTGATGCCATGATGTTGTTTCGTTGATTCCATGGTGATTTTTGTTGATACCATGATGATGTTTTGTTGATACCATGGTTATTCTCGGTGATACCATGATGTTGTTTCGTTGATACCATGGTTATTCTCGGTGATGCCATGATGATGTTTTGTTGATACCATGGTTATTCTCGGTGATGCCATAATGTTGTTTCGTTGATACAATGATTATTCTCGGTGATATCATGATGCTTTTCGTTGATACCATGGTCATTTATTCATTTTTATTGATATAATGATGATATTTTGTTAATACTTTGATGGTATTCATTGATCACTACATTGATAAATGTTGTTTTATGTAGTATATACACATATCATTTGTATCACGTAATCACACATTTTGTACTTTTACGTTTATACTTTATGTACCATATGTTGTCGTGCGTATATATGTCGTCAAAAGAGTGGCGTCGCGAACCATCTCTTATGGCATTGTGAACGTAATTATTTCATTAACGATGCTAATAATTTTCATGACATGTTCTTTTTGGAGTCTATGATCTATGTAGGATTGATCAAAGAATTGATTTTATGAAGACAAACTTGGTGACAATAAAAGATTTATGAAGATATGTTTGGTGATGCCATATTGATGACAACATGAAGACATGTTTGGTGATGCGATATTGATGACAAGCTACACAGCAGATTCACGGAGACACTTTTGATTACAAGCTAATCGATAGCTTTTATACAACATGAAGACATGTTTGGTGATGCGATATTGATGACAAGCTACACAGCAGATTCACGGAGACACTTTTGATTACAAGCTAATCGATAGCTTTTATACCTCTTTATTGAACCTTTGTATTCATTATTGTATTTGATAGGATAGGAGTAATGTAACTCCTCATAAAACATTCATTGTAAAAGGAGTGATGTAGCTCCTCGTAAACATTTGTATATTTAATGATTTTTATAATATAACGGTGGGTGTATATAGAGCTGTGGGTTTTTCCCTTGATCCCCCAAGGGTTTTTTCATCCACAGTTAGGGACCCTTATTTGAGCGGGGGTGTTGAGCTTATATGTGAAGCTACTCAATATATGGCTTCTCTATATATGGCACCCAGGTCCCCTCTATATATACATCATCTCATGTGTGTATTCTACACACTTTGGGGTTCTACTTCTGTGTTCTCTCCTTCTCTCAACAGGTAGAGTCCGGCCACCTAGTGTGGTTAGACATGTTATGGTTGTAACTGCTTGATGATAATATAAGGAGGTGCCGGATGAGAGAGAGGCACACTTGGTTCGGTTGTGTAGGTTGAGTCAACCACACACCACAATATCTTGGATTTTTGTTGGTTAGAGATACTCCCTACTTAGTTTCTTTACCTATAAAAATCATTTAAAATTGTTCTATCTCTAACACATGTCAAAAACCTTCCATCAACATGAAATTAACCAAAAGGTATATTGCATCTACAAATCAAAATGGAGAGTGCAACAAACAAAATACTACCGCACTAGAATATTTGGGGAAAAAGCTAATAGCCATAAGCACATACCATCAGAAAAACTACTTCTATAAAACCATAGCAAGGTCCACAAGCCGTTAAGGCTGCATCAACACCCGTGAATTTCCAAGTGCTTGGACTAACTCCAATTTTGTTAAAGCCGCCTGATGCATGAACTCATGAGCATGAGGGTCAAGGCCAAGTACTTGTAGAAATATCAAGCAAATGTGCTTACATGGCATATACACAAGGCACTTGCTTTCTTGGTTTTGAAAATCCTCGCAAGTACATCTAGGAAAATCTGACATTGTCACAGAGTATGTCACTCCCTTTGCACTTGACCCCACAGTTTTAACATAGAAAACATGTGTTTCATTGCAAACCACAATGACCTCTCGCACCAACTCTGCTGCCATGGTTCTACCCACTTCAATCTTGCCATGAAAATCCTTTGTTAATCGTGATCTCCAGTTCACAATCTTTCCATCTCTAAATTTGGGACGGATGTTGCTAGCAACTCTTTGGTTCAATGGAACTGTTTCATGCATTCTTGATGCTGACGTAACTCCTGCTTGCAAAACAAAACCAATTGCGTTACCTCTTGAGGTTGAAAATTTGTGCCCTCTACTACCACGCAAACACCGAGAGCTGGACTTGGTGGCCCTTCAACTATGCTGTGAACCTTCTAGGTGTGCATGTTATTGGAGCTACAAAACCAAATGAACCCTTCCACAAGGCTTCCCAATTGTGAACCAGATGGAGGATATTTCGTGCGACCCCAAAAACAAGGAGTTTACATCTCTATTTTGGCATCCGTTGAACAGTCGTTAATGAACCGCCCACATCGATCTCCATCTTTTGACACCACACCAAAACACATCATCTTTCACCCACGTTTTGTTCTCCTTATTGCCTAAATTGATTTTGCTACATTTACTTCGGGATATGGGACATCCCTTGAAGCTTTTTTTTTGTGCTAAAGCCCACCAAGTGAAGTTGTCATTGTAACATACTATGGCCTGTGGCTATCCTCCTCCAAGACAATATTTGCATTAGCAAAAATTGGCCTCTTTTTTCTAATACTCTTTTCTTGGAGTATATTTCTATTCATTTCAGGAGTATTGACACCCATTTCATGCATTGAAGAATGCATGAGATCAACTAGTTTCTTTTCAGCCTGCTGTGGAAGTAGATGAAGGTCGGTTCATGAAGCGATCTACCCAATCTTTAATACCGGGACCGGTGGAGCTCCCAACACCTTTCAAATAGGCATACTATTTCACACTTTGAAGCACGGCTAAAGTGATCGTATCTGCATATGCTGCCTCATACAAACTTATGTGACCCTTGTAACCAACCAAGGCACGCATACTAGCATGTTTTGACTTAGACAAGTTTGTGTTAGGGACAAAGATACCTGCAGCATCTTGTGATACAAATCTTTCTCCCCAATGAGGCACTCGTACATCCCACCAAGCCAACCATGTCTAAGCTCTCCCTTACAATGCTCAGTCGAGTTCTCTGTAGGTGCAATTCTCCACTTGCGACACAAAATCTTGTGCTCCTCTTGAAATGTTGGACGGATGCACTTGACAGTATGTAGAACCATACTTTGCTCCCAATGAAACAAACATGATCTCTCTTTGTTTGGAGTAGACTTCATTGCTCCTCCAAAATAAACAGTACGCACAGCAATCCAATTGGCACTGGCTTCATCTACCATAAATCCCCTGAACTCTGGCTTATCAAAACCCTGTTGCTTAACCACATTGTTCAACATCTTCCAAAACTCAATCTGAGCATATTTATTTTCCACGCTAAACTCAACAGTTGCAATGGTGAGTAGCTCTCGTACATAAGGGTCATAGACATGCGCTGACATAGTCGGCCATCCTTGAGCACGGTGAACATGATCAAAGTGCACCCACATTTGCTCCAAATTACCTCCAGGATGCATGCGATTCACAAAATCAACTCCACTGCCCAGTCCATTAATTGACATTTTAAATACATGAGGTTGTACTTTATCACCCAATTGGCCTGGAAAAAGGATACTATGGATAAAAGGATATCTACACTTGCTTTTCAAGTCAAGCACTGCCTCAAGACCTTATTCTTTGATCTTTTTGCAGACTCCAAACTTCGTGCGACTCTCCTCTTATTTGACAGGGGAGTCATGCTGTCAAGGAATTCAGCAAATTCCAAATCTTCAATCATAGCAGTTGCAATTGAACCTGCTCCAATAAGCTTTTCCATGATAAGGTCATGAGTGGTGGCCTACTCCAATTGTTTCGCAGTCACCAAAGGGTCCCGACTTGCTTGATCAAGAAACATTTCATCTATGTGACTTTCAACCATCCAACTCCTCCCTTCTACACACGGATGATTATGTTCTCCAAGATGCAAAGCATACCTTGTACAATAATGCTTATCTCTAGGAAAACAATAGTAAATAATTGCACGACATATAGATACACATTTGGGAATTTGTCCACAAGGAGTGCATACCAGTGTGCCATACTGAGAAGAGATCAATCCCTTAGGACTAGATTTAACAAGCCGACCTCGCCATTGAGGCTCATTAAACATATTTGAGCGTAAATAAAATGGACAATCAATGTTGATGCAACACAAATGCCGAGAGCATCTACTAAATGTGACAATGCCATTAAAACTATCACTGCTACAAGTGACACATGTGACTATCATGTCTTTGCTCCATACCACTCATACCTGAAGAATTACCAACTGGAGGTAATTCAAAAGCAATATACCCATCATAATGAGTTGGGAGCTCATCAATACAGACCACTTTCTTGGCTTGATGGAGGGAAATATATAAATTGCTTTGCAATGGCATGCACTTAATCATGTCAATAACACTCACATTGATCTCAGAGAGAGGTACTTTCTTGTCTTTCATGTCTTGAGAAACTCTACCAATGACAACATCAATCTGATCCTCACTTCTCATATCCACCTTGTAGAACTGGTGTTGCTCATGATCAAGCATAAAAGTTTGCTCACCATCTGATGATATAGTAGCTTCTACCTTGACTTGCGGTCCAGATAATGTTAGTGGACAAAGACAAAAATTAGCATCACGAAGTTCAAAATGTTCTTGCAAAGAAGCAACTGTCAATGAATAAATTCAGGTATCAAACATAAGCACTAGCTTTTGTCCACGCCTTGGACCAAAAACTGTAATGCATCTCCCCATGGGTTAATAGTGTGTTTAGCAGAAGGTAAGAATATCAAAAAGCAGTGGCATGGTTTTGATTGATAGAGTGGGTGTAAATAGAATAGATTGATATCCTTAAAATTCTATCCATAACCCCAAGTCACTAGGAGGATTGCATTTTCGTGTTCCCAGAAACAACAATTACTGTTTTATAAAATATATATTAGAAATAATAATTCACTATATAATATAGTCATGACATGAAATATAAGCTTAAAAAACGACATGAAATATAAAGTGCTTAAAAAACGAGCTTGCTTTTAGTTTTAAAATCACTAAAGAAGAACCTGTTTTTAGTTTTAGAAACACTAAAAAAACGAGCCTACTTTTAATATTTAAAACACTGAAAAAACGAGCTTGCTTTTAGTTCTTTGAGTTTTACGATTTTTAGTCAATCGAGCATATTAATGACAACCGAACTTCACCTACCCAGTTAGATATCCCATGCCGAATTTAAGGGTGTTTACACACTACTGAGTGTTTTTGGTTTATTAAATTCTAAGACAAGTTTTTGCGTGCTGAAAAGAGTGGTTGCCTATTGAGTTTGTTAGAGAGGTCACCAATGAAATTAAAAGGAGCTACACCACAGTACAATGGGGGGGATTGATAGATAGAGCATGCGACAAGATCTTAGCTTTGAGGGATGGGGGTTTGTCAGTTCATGGCTGCCATTTGCACCATTGTAATAGGCATTCATGTTGAGGTCTGATGATATGGAGACCAGCGAGTGTGATAGGGTGACGATGGATCAAGAGGATCTGTGTTGTGCTCTTAGTTAATAAAATGAAAGTATAAGAGACTATCACTAGACCATTGCTGACAAAAAATTAGCGCCAAAAACAAAGAGGTTGCACTGTAGTCGACGTGATTGGCAACCAGCCATTTCGTGGTGGTCTCATTATGTGACAGGGGCAACCAGCCGTCTAGTGGTGGTTTCATTATGTGAAAGGGGCATGTAGGCCCCTACTGTATTTCTTTAACGCATCTGCAGCTCTCTCTTAGGCCTCTCTCAGGCCGTTTTCCTGCGCTCTGACTTGACAGATCTCTTGCTCTCCTTGCGCTTTTGTGCTCCTTGCCTGCGCCCTTTCACGCTTCCTATGAGGCATACTTGCACCCACTGAGGCTTTCTTACATGGTACCATCTGAGGCCGGCCTAATGTGTTAGTTAATATTAGGTAATCTCTCTCAATATCTCTCTGAATGAGTTAATCCTTGTCTAACTTCATTAATCTCTCTCAAGCCCTCACCGTTCGTCTAGCACAAATCGAACCAAGCTCGGATTCTTTTATATTGCCTCCACCATGGGGAGAAGGGATTCTACCTCGGCCAGAAAACCTCTTGCCAGGTACCTTTGTAAACTACCTGTATCCATCCACGCCAGCGTGGATGGCTATAGATAGTTTTTTTTTCAATGTTTTAGATAACGTTTTTAAGGCTAATGTTTTAATTAAAAATATTGACACTTTTAAAGAATACAGAAGACTTCTCTAGCGCTTTTTGTAAAGCTTTCTAACATTGCAGCAGGATAAACCAAACCACTATAGAAGGATTAACTAAACTTCTGTGTGGATTTCTTATCATTGTGATTCTAAGCCTAAACTATCTGTTGCCATCCACGCCGGTGTGGATGGCTAGAAGGAGTTTTGAATGTGAAAATCTACCTATTTATAAGCTCTCTCTGGAAATCTTCAGAGCTACATAGCTTCTCTTAAAACTATCTAAATCCATCCATGCTGGCGTGGATGGCTAGAAGGAGTTTCTTGCGACATTGGTTTAGGGGTAGTGATTCATTCCCGCAGTGAATTTAGTCATGTTTTATGAAACTCAGTAAGCTCCCTCAAGCTATCCACGCCGACATGGATGTCTAGAGGGAATTTCTCAAGATAAAATTTTATCATTGATCATGCTTTTTTTAAAATTGTTAGCTCTCCTCTAGCAATCTACGCCGACATGGATGCTTAGGTGGAGATCAATAAGATAAAGTTTTGATTTTTTGAATTGCCTCTAGGAATCCGCTTTAGCATGGACGCCTAAAGGGAATTTTAGTGAAGTAAATAAATTGTTTTCGGTTTTCTTCTACAAGTCCTTCAATTCATGGACGAGGTCGTAGAGGGAGACAACTTTCTTCAACTCAAGCTTCCAGTATCTTAGAGAGCACTGTGATCAAATAAGTGCAGTCTCTGTCACACAGATATGGCAGATGGTTTGGAGACATAGGAGGAGGAGATGCAAAGTCAGGACTTGGGGCTTGGCTCCATAAATGAAGTTGATGAATCTCTTGTCCCACAAGAGGCATGTTTACAAATAGTGCCTTATGTCGTAAGAGACGAAGTAGCAGTAGAGACTGAGACGCGGAAAAGCACAAACTTTACATGCATAGAGGACAAGATATTCTTCAATGTACTCGCATGTTTAGTTGTTTCAATTGTCCACCAATTCCTTTATGTCGATTGATCCCTTATGCAAGGGTGAGAGGCTTCCGAGATGATATTAGTGGATTGAAAGCTGCTTTTGCAAAGGAGGGCTACATGCAAGAAATAGAGCTTTTATTGTTTCAATTTGGAATTGCAAGAAGGAGGAAGCTTATGTGACAGGTATTTCATTTCTCTGCTTTGGTCTTTCCTACTGTCTATTTCTATGATGTTTTTTGTTGTTCTCATAAATAGTGGTTGAGTGTGCTTTTCTGCCTATGCTTATCTTTTTTGCAGAGGACATTCTTACTTCATGGGACCCGATATGGGTTGATATACATAAAGTGTTTGAAATTGAGCTTTCTAAAAGACCAAATCTTCGAGTTCTCTCTAATAAAATGTTCTAGTTTTGGGAGGGTAATCATAGAACGGTCGCTTGGATGGCTGCTATTAAAGAGAGATTCTCCATTGATCGAGAGAAACCTTGTAGTGTGCTTTTTATAGTTATTGATCCTACTCAAGTGCCAGAGATAGCTCTGCTTAGTAGCTTGCAAAGAATGAATTTGTAAATTTCATGACTTTCTATATATTCTAGCAGAAAATTTATATGTTGTGTTTCTGACTTTGTATATATTGTATATGACCTTGGAATAGCATGAATACACATGCTCTTGTAGTCACGCATCTTAGGGATGAGCTTGTTAACTGCTCCCACATTTGTGCAACAGATCATGAATCCTATGTAACGGGGCTACCAAGAAAAGATCAAAAGTTGATTGCTGCAGTCCGTAAGAAATACTCGAAGGGTGTGGAGCCTTGGTATCCACTTACTTGTCGATACTTGGGAAAGCTCTTATACGATTTAAGTGTCTTTCTCTTACTTTTTTGAAACGATCTCATATTTGCTTTTTGTGAAAATTACATATTTTAAATTGTGTGTTGAAGGATAAAATATCCAAGTAATTAAGCCCAAGAGTATGTGCTTGTTTTTTGCAAATTATTTATTTTTAAGTATGTGTTGAAGGTTAAAATGTCCAAGGAATTGAGCCAAATAATAGAGCAAGCTAGGCAACAATGACAAATGAAGAACTTATAAAAGAGGAGGAGAAAATATTGAATGATTTAGCACTCAAATATGGAGAGCGTTGGAAAGGTGGTTGAGTTATTTTTGTTTTGGGTGTTTTTCACATAGTGTAATAGCTGTTTAAACTTGATTTTCTATTTGTTGCTCAAAAATTGCAGTTGTTAAATATTGTTGATCTGAATCTTGGACCAGATTGGATGGTTCAAGTTCTTGCACTCAAATGGGGTCCTGATAGTTGGGCTACACTTGAGAAACTGAACTTGATTGCTATGCATGATGTTCCTATCTTGACCAAACTGTTATGGGTTTCCTTGCTTGAGGCAGACAATATTACTAGATCATCTTATGGTTTAAAGAAAGGAGATCATGTGTATCGCATGTGAGTAAAGTTTCTTTTGACTTTCAAGAATCTTTGATGTAGAGTTGCTAGTTTTTTGTGATTATTTTAGTTTTTTCTCATCTTCCTTCTTATGTAGTTGGATTTGTAGAGAGGGCCTTCTACAAAGGATTTTTGATAGGGCCACAAAGTTTGTGGAGGACTTAAGCAACATTGTTGGCGGTATTTTTTTGCCTCATGATTGCTCTCTTGCCTCTTACTTTGAGGAGCTCAAGTTTGAAGCACGACCCTATCTTTATCCTTTGGAGACCTTTCTTGAAGCTAAGACAAAAGATGTTGACAAGCAAGCTATGAAGAAAGTGGACACGGTACGCATGGAATCTCAGCAGCTATACTACATGTCAAGCTCATCATACTTTTATTTCAAGCTTTTCATAATTACGAAGTGTGTAGTGATGTTATTTTGTTATTTTGTTATTTTGTTTAGATTTCTATGATTCTTGGTTGGAAAAGGCTTTCTACTAGGGATTCCATTCTTAGCTAAGCAGTGGGAAAAACTATCTACTGGGGAAGGATGCATGTACTCCCCTTCCATGGATAAGCTCATTACTTGGGAGATGGAGGCATGTCCATGGTGGATAGACATGGCTTATGAGCATGTATTGGCGAGAGAGAGAGAGAGCTTCACGATACTATGAGAGTTGTTGGCACATCCGTCGATGTTCCTCTCCCTCTTAGAGTGGATGAGGTGATATCGGTGTTGGGGGATAAGTATACAAAAGGTGAGTCGGGAAGGCACCGGGCCCCTGGCTGTGAGAGGTGTGGGTAAAAGAGGAGTAGCATGCACAATTAACAAAACAGAGCTCAAAACAAACAGTTCTCTTAATACCAGTTAATCAATAGTAATCATCATTAATCAATCATTAATGGAGGCTTAAAGCTCCTTACATGGTGGAACTTGGCTTAATCCAGGTGTTAATAAAAAAAAAATTCAATAATGACCTGCTTCGCTTCCTCTTGTTGCTTCAAGGTCGAGAGAGAGAGAGCCCGATCTTCTCTTCAACTATGACTTTGGGAGTTTTTTGCATAAGAGCGGCTTAGAATTACCATAACTATCAAGCTTTGGATTAGGATTATGATAGATCAGCTTAGGATTGAGATGAATTGGCTCAAGATTGAGATGAATTGGCTTAGGATTAAGATGAATCGGTTTAGGATTATTGGGCTTCAATGAGATTCGAATCTCTAGGGAGGTTTACCTTAGGATTATTACGGGTTATGGAAGGCTTGCTTTGCAATTCGAATGGCTAATGAGGCTTAGAATAGGTTTAAGATGGATTATGGAGGTTAAGTTTGAGGATTCGAATGGCTAATGAGCTTAGAATAGGTTTTGCTTTTACTCCCAGAGAGAGAGCTTCAAATCAAGAGGCATTAGGAAGAGAATGGGGTCATGGAGGGCCTTTTTATTTGGCAGTTTAAGGAAGTCAAAACTTTAGTATTAAGAAAGTAATCAAAAGATAGCTTTTGAATTCAAACAGGTAAAACGGCTAGTTTATTTGAATTCAAAGTTTCCCCCCAAAATGGAATTTAAAATCTAGCGGGTGAAACCATATCATGTAGCATATCTATGGAAAGAGCTGGACGCGTAGATTGCAGATCTATGATCCCCACTCAAATCAAAGATCATATGTGGGAGTAATGGAAGGCCGAAAATCATAAAACTTTTCACCTTTTTGGGGGGGAAAGTGCATCCTTTGCCCACAATTACACATCTCTTACACACCCACCATTCTTGCACACATGGCATACACCTATTCGTCAAAATGTTGATCACCTCCATAAGCTCATGGAAAATAAAGAGGCCCTCCTACACCCCATCCTCTTCCTAATAGTGAGGACCCAAGAAATCACACAAGTTTCCCTTAATATAGGTTGCATGGCTCCCTTCTTAAAATAGCCTACCCATTAGCAATGTCGCTAATGGGTAGTTGACGTGGTGGGACCCTCCCGTATGAAGTGGTAGGGCTGTCTGCGGACCAGCGTCAAAATTGGCGAGAAAGGTGCCAAAATGGTGCACCTTGCTGATACGCGTAGTTTTTGTTCATGTCGCGAGCTCCTCCGATCCTCGTGCAGGCCAACGCAAGCACAACACTCCTCTCCTCCGTCGACGTTCACTACTGCAGCTCACGCCATGCCTTTTCTTTCTTTTCTTCACACCCCTTAGGGTTTAATCGGACGGTGTTTTTTGCTTATGGCCTTGGGTGGCCCTTTATTATGTGCCCTTGGGCCTTTGGGCTATGCATACATGTCGGCTAAAGCATTGGCAAGCATGACAACTTTTTCCAGTCAGCATTGCCAAGCACGAAAACTTCCTCCAGTCAGCATCGATTAACAATATCATCATGAATTTTGATGTCATAAAAAATCTTCAATAGTGCCACATGCCTGCAAGAAGCAAGTGTAAGTGATTGCTTTTGGAGAGTTGACCCATCAAGGCTAGGCATATTATAAAAATTGCTTCCACATCAGCCCACATTTGGCATACACATCGGGCACCGCACTGCTTTAAGCCAAATGAATTTGACTGATCAGGGCGCCCTGGGCGGTTCCAACCCGGCCCCCGGCGATACTTAAACTGGCCATATCTTGCCAACCGAAACCCCGATTGAAGAACTGAAAAGACCGACATGCTCCTGAAAGTAAGCACTTCGGACTCATGCATTTCTTTCATCTTTGACCTTTTATCAGCAGGCGCTCAATCCGGTACGGATATGCTACTAATTGAAATTAAAACTGTCATATCTTCTTATCCGTAGCTCCGATTGACGAGCCACAAAGACAGGTACGTAGAGCCCTTCAAGTACTTCAACTTTGATTAATAAAATCCTAGATATGACTACTTCAAGCATACTCACTGTTTAGCATTACGAAGACATCTGTTGGCCCTTAGAGCCACATCTTGCACATTTTTAGCTTAAAATTGGCTTGTTAGCAAGCCCTTGTTACTGCTGAATAAACGTGTAAGATTCAAATAAACCTCATTGGCATCCCTTTGCTCATTTTCTTGTCATGGAAGTGGAGCGGCACGACATTCATCCCCTCTTAACCTGCACAACCTCCGGTCTGTGCCAACCGGTCTTCAAGTTGTAGCTGCTATAAACACCTTAAGCTACTTGTCATCAAGCTCACGTAGTTGGTAAAGACATGTAAAACAAAAGGAGGTTAAAATCATAGCATCAATAGTCTAGCTCAACTATCTGGTAGCTGTCCCATCACAAATCTTTGAACCGTAGTGGTTGTATCTTCAAAACATTCAATTATGAAAAATTTGTTTAGTGAACCCTTCCAAATTCAAGTGCTCCAGTTACTTATGCACACGGCTTGACCATAAGCTCACTTTAGGGAACCCTGTCAAGCTCAAGTATGCCTTATTTTGTCTGCACACGGAATGGTCGTCAAGTCCTTTACTTCAAGTTCTGGTAGCAGAACCATCTCAAAAGATGTGAAGATACTATAACAGTTGTCCAAAGATGTCAACTGGAAGCTAGTCATGTAAGCTTATTGATCACATAACCAAAAACACTTCTGTCTGAGCATACATCCAAAAAAAAATCTACTTCCAAGTAACCTACAGGAAAATAAATAATATCTTTGAATCTGCAAGTTGCTCTTCAATAGCTCCCAGGATCAAATGGGATAATAAGAAATTGCCCCAATAGTGGAGCAGCATCATATCCACATAAGCACACACATCCTATATCAATCAACTTCAAGAATTTCTCCTCCAAATATGCTATTCTTGGATCCAGTAGAAAGAAACCACAATATATATCCAAAAATACCCATCCATAGTGAAGCTGCTTTTGAAGATATTTCAAATCACCTGGATCAAATACCATTAAGGTCACATATCATTAATGGCCTCCGCAATATACTAGAGCTTCACCTAAATCATAGTGCAACAACCACATCTCATAAACTTTTGGTAACTTAAGGTCGTTACCATCAAGAATTAAAGAATTCTGACTCCCTTTTCCTAGTAGCCAGGACATCACTGACATAAGAATTACTAGGAATAGTATCCAAATCCGGCCATATTTAGCACATTGTCCAAATAAATTAAAAATCCTATGCACTTTATGCAGTATCAAGGATGATTTAGCATCATCACCCCCTCTAGCTTCATAGCCATTACGAAAAATCTTAGGACTTTCAGGACCTGTATCACTAGAGAGATTTTTACCTGGCTTTTGAGGTTGATAATGAATGATACCTTTATCCTGAAGATCTTCATCCATACCATCCTTGGGAATATCACCCTTGGAAGTCTCATCATTCATCAAAGCTATAGGAGTTGGCTCCTCTTGCTGCTCGTATATAAGCATAGATATACAATCCATGTCAATATCCTATTCCCAATCAGCATGATGTAGACAATCTTCAATATCGTCCTCTGCTTCCTCATCTGCATCCATGCTACCTAGCAAGCCATTATAACTTTGAAATGGTTGATCAAGCATCCCCTCTGAAGGGGTACATGCATTACAAAGCTCTTCTATACCGATATAACCTTCTTCTTCAGATTGGGCCAAAAAACCTTCAATTATGGAATCTACTTCTGTGATAATAGAATCAGCCAGCATATTGCTAGGAACAACCATATGTACTTTGGCATCGTCAGGTTCATCTTGTGTTTGGTCCACAATCTCGGCCACTTCATCAGCTATTGTATATATAATAGCTTTATTTATGCAATCATCTGTAGTAAATCTGCTGCCCTGCTCAGCTATAGTTCCGATAGATCCATCAGAATCCTATAGTGGCTCATCTTCTTGATAGATTTGTTGAGAGCATCCCATGCCAAGGTTAGTAGCTTGAAAAAATTTTGTTGTACAGTCTAGCTCTTCACTAGAATCATTATTCGAGGTAACTTCCATGCGAGTAATCTTTGAAAAAAATCATATATTTGTGTTTCAGCAGTAAATTCATTATGTACCTTTGCTCGGTTGCTCAAAATATGGTCCTTTGAAGTTGAATCTGCTTCTTCCAAAGATGTATTTGCCTTGGCTTTACCTCTTGTAGAAATATGATCCCAAAATTGTTCATAATTAAGGAACTGCATATGATCCCCTTCTTCTTTATAGAAAACAATCTGGCTTTGTTTATTAATCTCCTTTATTTCCAACTCGATAATCTGTGAGCTTTTGTGGACAAACCCATCTGCAAAATAGTCCCACTGTGTGGGATATGTTTCTGCTAATTCTCGGACCTTAATATCTTTAAACTCAGAGGTTACCACTTCTTCAAAGGTTGAAATCATCCGATCTTCTGGAATTCCTCGGCTCTTCATCTCCGCTTGATAGCATGCAAGGAGTCCATCTGGATCATGTCCTTGAAAAGTTCCATACTGCTCATGCACGGCATCAAGTGACATCTCCACTACATCATCAAGCTACTTTTTCATCTTCATAGCTTTTACTTCTTGCAAGCATCCCTGAACTAAGCCCAACATTTTTGACAGATCTGCTGCTGCTAGATTTTTATCAAATCTGTTAAAGTTGTAATCTGGAATAAACTACTTCAACTCTATTAGAATTTCCATCTTGTCCTCCCACCCTGGCTTGTTTCACAATGGGTTCACCAAGAATGTCGGGGGATAAGTATGTGAAAGGTGAGCCGGGAAGGCACCGGACCCCTGGCTGTGAGAGGTGTGGGGAAAAGAGTTGCAGCGGGCACAATTAACAAAACAGAGCTCAAAACAAACAGTTCTCTTAATACCAGTTAATCAATAGTAACCATCATTAATCAATCATTAATGGAGGCTTAATGCTCCTTACAAGGTGGAACCTCGCTTAATCTAGGTGTTAATAATAATAATAATAAAAAAATGACCTGCTTCGCTCCCTCCTGCTGCTTCAAGGTCGAGAGAGAGAGAGCCTGATCTTCTCTTCAGCTATGACTTTGGGATTTTTTTACAAAAGGGCGGCTTAGATTTACCATAGCTATCAAGCTTTGGACTAGGATTATGATAGATCAGCTTAGGATAGAGATGAATCGGCTTAAGATTGAGCTGAATCGGCTTAGGATTAAGATGGATCGGTTTAGGATTATTGGGCTTCAATGAGATTCATATCTCTAGGGAGGTTTAGTTTAGGATTATTACGGGTTATGGAAGGTTTGCTTTCCGATTCAAATGGCTAATCAGGTTTAGAATAGGTTTAGGATGGATTATGGAGGTTAAGTTTGATGATTCGAATGGCTAATGAGGTTAGAATAGGTTTTGCTTATACTCCCGGAGAGAGAGTTTCAAATCAAGAGGTGAGGACCCAAGAAATCACAAGAGTTCCCCTTAATATAGGTTTCATGGCTCCCTTCTTAAAATAGCCTACCCATTAGCGACATCCCATTAGCGATGTCGCTAATGGGTAGCTAACGTGGCGGGACCCATCCCTATGACGTGGCAGGGCCGTCTACGGACTAGCGCCAAAATTGGTGAGACAGGTGCCGAAATGGTGCGCCTTGCTGATGCACGTAGTTTTTGTTCATGCCGCAAGCTCGTCTGAGCCTCTTTCAGGCCAGCGCGAGCACAACACTCCTCTCCCCCGTCGTCGTTCGCTGCTGGAGCTCATGCCATGCCTTTTCTTTCTTTTCTTCACACCCCTTAGAGTTTAATCGGACGGCCTTTTTTGCTTATGGCCTTGGGCGGCCCTTTATTATGTGCCCTTGGGCCTTTGAGCTATGGGCGGCCAGCTTTCCTCGTAAGGGCACCACATTAGGCAAACATGTCCGCTAAGCACTGCCAAGCATGACAACTTCCTTCAGTCACCTTTGCCAAGTACGAAAACTTCCTCCAATCAGCATCGGTTAACAATATCATCATGAATTTTGATGTCATAAAAAATCTTCAATAGTGCCACATGCCTGCAAGAAGCAAGTGTAAGTGGTTGCTTTTGGAGATTTGACCCGTCAAGGCTAGGCATATTATAAAAATTGCTTCCACATAGGCCCACATTTGGCATACACATCGGGCACCGCATTGCTTTAAGCCAGATGAATTTGACTGATCAGGGCGCCCCCGACGGTTCCAACCCGGCCCCCGACGATACTTAAATTGGCCATATCTTGCCAACCGAAACCCCGATTGACGAATTGAAAAGACCGACATCCTCCTGAAAGTGAGCACTTCAGACTCATGCATTTCTTTCATTTTTGATATTTTATTAGCAGGCTCAATCCGGTACGGATCTGCTACTGAATGAAATTAAAACTGCCATATCTTCTTTTCCGTAGCTCCGATTGACGAGCCGTAAAGACAGATACGTAGAGCCCTTCAATTACTTCAACTTTGATTAATAAAATCCCAGCTATGACTACTTCAAGAATACTCACTATTTAGCATTACCAAGACATTTGTTGGCCCTTAGAGACGCATCTGGCACACTTTTAGCTTAAAATTGGCTTGTTAGCAAGTCACCTAAGAGTACAAAGCAATTGGAAACCTTTATACACAAAGTGAATTACATGGCGCGATTTATTCCATTGTCTTCACAGCTCTTTTATCCATTACAACAAGTGGCAAAGCATGATCCATTGCACGGGATGACAGGTGTGAAGAAGTGTTTCAAGAGGTGAAAGAGGTGTTGGGGGGGCTGTCAGCCATGCAAGCTCCTAATTGGGAGCAAGTGTTTTATGTAAATCCATCAATAGGGGATGATGCCATTGGAGCCATGCTATTGCAAAAGGGGAAGGGCAGCCATTATTTGAGGCCAGTGTATTGTGCAAGCGGAGTGAAGTTGGTAGCAGAAAGAAATTTGTTAGAAGCAGAGCTAGTGATGTCCAGTGTAATATTTGCTTGTCAACGATTTCGTCATTACTTGCTACCATGACCTTTTGTTTTCTTAACGGGTAACACCTTTTTGCCACAATTAATTAATGGCACTAACATGTCAAATGTGGTCAAGAAATGTGTCACAGGAACAGAATAATAGAGCTAGACAGCAAAAGATAGAGAAAAGATATTTGTATTGATAGAGTTTGATACAACAGAGGAGCAATAAAATATATGGGCGCACTCCGTTGTACGGAGCTCGAACCTCCCGACCACCCCCGAGCTTCAGTTCGCTTGCATGTAGCGTCTCACTCGCACTCGCACTCGCACTCGCAGAAGAAGAGATCGGTGAATGATCCCCAAAACGCACCACCCGTCTTTCTATTCTGATTTTTCCTCCAAAAGCATGCGACCTCTCAAAATAGCCGCTTTTCTATTTTTGGCGTTCGATCGATTCGACTTGCGTGCCAAGTATACCTGCGAAAATAAGGTAAGAACGTGATCGGGAAGCGATTCGTAAAGGTTAGATTTTTAAAGCTTTTTTTTTTCAGCTGTCTTCAACTGAACATAACTCCCAAACGGAGCCAAAACAGCCCAAGTCCGTCTCACACAATCTTGTTGCCCTCGTTGCGCTCTTCGACGGCTATGTGATGGAAAATTTCCATAGCCTACTCTTATTTGCTGAAAATCAACCTACAAAACAACATTTTCTACAAAAATGATGCAAAAACAGCAAATCCCACTTTTGTCTTAATCTTTGGCCCTCAACGAGCATCAAAACATCAAAATTTGTAAAGACTCAGAGAACCAAAGTTGTTCCTTATAACACAGGCTTCAATAACTTCATACATCACTTTTTCAAAATCCCACGTTAACACCTTCAAAAATGCCCCATAAAGTGCCTTCCGGATCAAAAAATTTTATTGGACGAAAACAATCCACACATCCTTCTACACAGTGGACTAAGCAAATCAATGACCTTGCTGACCAAAATACCCACCTAGTGAGACCGACTCGTATGGTTGATCTTGAACTCAAACTAAAATTCATGTAGCTCTATCACCTATTTCATGGTTCACTTAGGTGGCTTTAAGTGCATCACCACTTTCGAAAACAAATTTTTAGTTGTCAAAACATAAAACTTCTGCACGATGAGATACACATTGAGCTTCTTGCAAGCAAAAACTAAGGCATTGACCCCGTGCTCCAGATAGACTTATATCTCCTTCCCACTTTCTACAGTAATACCACTCCAATAGCTACAGTACCTACCATCATGGCAACATAAAAATCATATTCTTGATTGGGTGGACACACCATCGGCAGGTGGCACTATATTTTTTTCACCCTGTTAGAAGCTTCTTGAGATTCTTTGTCTGATTCAAACTCGTAAACTTGTTACACCATCTTTTGAAGGGGGTATACATATTGCGGAAGCATCCAAAAAAACCTTGACAGATACTTCAACCTATGCACGAATGATGCCAAACTCTGAGCACTGGAAGGGCGACTCCATCATGACTAGATCCTTGACCTTTTGTGAATCTCCCTCAATTCCATTATCTGACACCACATGGCCTAGTAATGATGCTCGAGACTGTAATAACTTGTACTTATCGGGGTTTAATTCACCTCCTTGTTCATCAAGCCTTTGCAAACATAGCCATAGAATTGATAAATGATCTGCTTTTGAGCTATAGCAACCTATTTTGTCCATGAAACCTCTGATAAACCTACACAAGTAGGGACCAAACACCTTGTTCATCCAATCATAAAGGTGGCATAGGAATTCTTCAACCCAAATGGCATCCTACGGTAAGCAAAACATCCCCATGGATAGATAAATTTCATCAGAAATCACTATTTAGAAGTACCCCAAAAACCCATCCATGATAGAGTATCTCTCACAGCCAACTACCTGATTTAGGATTTAATCTTGAAACGGCAATGGGTAGTGATTCCTCTTGGTTGCCGCATTGAATGGCTTGTAGCCTACACACGCCCACCACTTACCATTTTCTTAGGAGTGATAACCACCAAGGAAATTCTCTCACATTATCTCACGAGGTATATAATACCTATATCTAACAGCTGGTTGATATCCTACCAATGTGCTTACTTTTGAATTTCACCCAATCTCCTTAGCTTCTATGCTTTAGGCTTGTACCCTTCCTTGAGGATTATCTTATGCTCAACACCCTTTCTCCGCAGATCTTTGTACTTTGTCTCAAAAAATTTCGAAAAGGAGGCACACAACTGGACATAGTTCTCTTTCTCCTGCTTTGTTAAATCTCCACTTAGCATATTAATCACTTCTTCCATACCTATGCCGGTTACACCTCCTCTTCGGCATCAAAGTCTTCCATAGTGTTGCCAAACAAATTAGCATCAATCTTAACCATATTATTCTCACTTTCCTCCTCCTCTATATCCATACAGCCCTCATCATAGGTGATTTCAATTTCATACTCATAACTTGTTATGTCATCCTCCTATTTTTCCGCCATAGGATGGAAACGGATTTCTTTGGTCTAGCACCAACAGTATTTCTTTAAAAACGACTTTCTTTGTTCTCTAGGTCTAGCACCACCGTTCTTCCTCTCTCTTTATCAGGCAAGGTAAACACCCTACTCTCCCCATCTTGTTTAGCACCCATTGCCAATAGCCACAACCTACCCAAGATGATAGGGTATGCATTATCACCTGCCTTCATCACAAAGCAGTCGATCGGGCACTCAATGGCCATCACCTTCACTCTTCCATCCTGGGCCATGCCCAAACACCTAGCTTTAGCATGGTTACAAATCCTCATGTGCACATTCCACTTGGCCACTGCCTCGGGGGTTTCATTATGTGTAAAACTACCATATCACGTGTGTTCAAGACATGTTTGTAAAACCCCTTATCTGTGAATTTTGTTAAGAATATAACGTACCATTTTCTTTTTAAATCTGTAAGTTTTTTTCAAATTTGAAAAAATAATGCCCTTTTGTATATATATTTCTGTAAGTTTCAGGAACTTTAAATACCCTTCTGTTGAACTCACGTGATAGGTTACATTTTTATTAGGTGACCTACCCGGGGCCATTGCTTTAACACTTTCTTTTCTATTGCAGTTTTTGTCATGACATAGACATGTGCTCCACCGTCTATATAGGCTTGAACATGCATCCTCTTCTTGACAATAGCATTCACCAAAGGAATAACGTCACCTAGGCTACTAGACCTTAATGCCATGTTTTGTAGTGCATGCACATTGCCCGTAGATTTTGGTAGCCTTGCACTCACACTCGTAGACCACTATCTCCTCAATTTAGGATTCAAATCTAGTAGCTAACCAAAAGTTATGTTAGCCTTCTGGCCCTGAACATCACTTATCAAATTGTATCCGGGATAGTCATGCCCTAGCTGGAAGTCTACTTGTTTTATCTTGGGACGCCTTCTGTTCTTGCTAGTTTTTGATTGCTCCTTGTCCTTGTATACTTTCTTTTTTCCTTTGGAATCTCTAGTCTCCTGCTCAATCTTTGTTTCTCTTTCAACCCTTGCCCTCTTGTCGGCCAAAAGTTCAACTTCCAGCTTATCCACACCAATGATCTCCACCCTAGGAACTTCATCACCATCCGGGGGAGCTGATTGCACTGGATTCTTGAGAACGTTCTCTCTTGAGTCATTAAGCTATGCTTGACCTCTTCCTCTACCAAACAACACGTAGATACCACCTCTTTCCGTCGGCAGATGAGGAGAGTCCCATTGCATAATGCTCTTCTTCATCGCAATTATAGCATCTACCAAGAAACGGTCTTGCCCTGCCCCTTGCTCCTCTTAGATGTCCTCTATCCATCACACTTGGCCGTAATTCTTGCATTTGTTTGGTTCGCACCCAATTTTGTGGCACAACCGCTACACCTCGATTTGCATGGTTCTCCTCATGAGCAACATCCCTAGGACCCTTTGGTTGAGTAGGAACCACAGCTTCATAACCAGAAACTCTCTGCTCAATTTTCTTTTTTATCTTCTTGCTCTTTGCCTTTGCAATTTCTAGTGCACCATTATAGTTATCCAGGCTTTCAAAATTCACCTTTTCCCTCACTTTAGGACATAGGCACTCCATGAATTTGTCCAGCTTAAAGTAGCCAACTACAAGGCTCCCGCTAACTCTTCCAAAAAAGCTTCCAAATGATTTAAAAAAAACAAAATTCCTCACCAGCATCCTATTTTAGCGTATTCAGTTTGGCAGCATCCATTTCTACTGGAGACGCTTCTTTGCAAAAATCATGTAAGCAAGCCTCGGCTCACCTTCCAACACTTCGTACCACACTTTTTCTTTGCCACACACCACCAACGTAAAATTTTTCATCTTGATGTCCTCATTTGGCATCCATAGTGACAACATATACAATTCAAAATCTACAATCCACTCGTCTAGACTTTCTTCACCTATGTAAATCAGACCGTAACTCCGAGACACCATCTTTACGAATGGAAAAGCCACTTTTTCTTCACCAAATTAGGTGCAATCGTTGTTCTCCATAGTGGGGGCACCATAAGATGGAAAGTGGGAAGAGAGTACACATGTAGAACACATAATGGGTGCCTCTCTATAGATCAAAGTAAACACATCACTCCAATCCAGTAGGATTCACCTTTAAAATCCACAAATTCTCATATGTACACACTTGACACCTTATCGGAAACTCTAGCACCTGTCACATATCCATGGATCCATTCCACATCGCTAATTTCACAAAATCTCTCTCTCTCTCTCTCTCTCTCTCTCTCTCTCTCTCTCTCTCTCTCACTCACTCTTTGTATACACGGACTTTGGATCGGGGTTGCAGTCAACCGCACCCCAACTGGAAACAAGCAAACAACACGAGTAGAAGAAGGGAGTGGGAGTGGGGATTGAACACAGAGAGGGGGGAAAAGAGCAAGCTTCTTCTTGCACAAGCCTACAAAAGCTTCACAACTTACACAGAGGAAGACTCCTCTCCTCGAGGAGGTCACTTTATATAAAACCTATATATCACGTGCGTTCAAGGACTATTTATAAAACCCCTTAGCTAGGAATTTTTTGCCAATAAGAGGAACCCTTTTCCTATTCAATCTGTTAAAAAAAAACTCAAGATCAATTTTTCAATACCCTTCTGTATGTAAATCTGTGAGAAAATATAGAATAAAATAATCCCTATTGTTGAACCCACCTGATAGCCATTTTTTAATTATAGTGACCCCCCCCTTGATCTCCTCTCGCTCGCTCCAAAACTGTCTTGGCAAAAATCCCTTTACAATATTTTAAAACACAATCTTATAGGGAGGTTAAATTTAAAACAAAACGCAAAATCAGTGAGTTTCTCTTTTCCTGTTCAACTCAAAGACTTCTCCTTTTTGAAAGGGGATGATTTTTATCCATTTGGGGCACCGTTTGAGAACCTTTGGTGAGCTAACGACACCTTAGCACTCCACTTTCTCTCACACCCTTTGAAATCTCTCTCTCCAAGTCCATTTTGGTTTTCACGGTGGCGTGAAAACCATTTTGGATACACACTTGCCCTCGAAAGATTTGGGCACCCATCGGTGGGCTCAAGGACACCGCCCCTTGCTAGAATGCCACATTCCCACTTGCATCACATGAACACGGCTGTTGAGAGGGCCACCAGTGCCACACCCGCCAGCACGCAAGCACACTCAATGCCCCAAGGTCAGACTCCATTGCCACACCATGCCAAGAGATCTCCCCTCTCTTGCTTCGTTGCTTATGGGGAAGGGGGGAATGCCTTTGTTTATATACCCTACTCCATGGGGGTTGGTTTGTGCATATGGGGCAATATGTACACCATGTGGCACCTGCCAGTTCAATGGCCCTCCAAGGTTCCCCAAAATTTTCCAAACATACCACATAAAATCTCAGAGAACTTTTTATTTCCGCTCCACTTTACATTACTTGCACTTTGGTGCTCTGGGATCTGGTGGTCGAGCTGCGAAGTGGCTCTCAGATCCAGTAATCCCTAATCCAAGTTTGCTCATCCCTGCAACATTTTGGTGTCATCGGGATCGCAAACTGCTCCACCCAAAAATCATCTAATATTCCCCTACCACCTTTTGGCACAAAATGACTACAATATCTTGGCCCTTGAGACTCCAATTAAGAAGCCATGAATTTAAGTTAATCCCATACAGTGAATATGAAATTCCAAAGCTTGGTTGAGGCTTGAAATATCTGAATAGACAGGCTTCTCAACATGGGCAAGTACTTTCCCTCTACAACTCTGATTGACAATTGGAGAAGACCGGAATGCTCCATAGCTCAAGCTCTCCAATATTATCCAGTGACACTAGCTCTACACACTTGTCCCCATCTGTTCTGCCGTCAAGGATCTACAAAGGCTTCTAACTTTGAACCTCAATATCTTTCACAGCGGGGCTCCGTTTGAGGATCCGTCTAGACTAGCTTCTAGAGCACTTTGAATACTATATTCCCGGAAATTAGAATGGTCCTTTAGAAACTTGGACTTGCCTCCCCAAATGGTCTTTCTTGGAGGCTTTTGGAACCAAGCCAAAAACCGACATTATGTATGCATTCCCACCAGCCCTTGCCTACTTAGGTCTCACATACCAGGTCCAACACTTGGCCGCAAACATGTGTGCACCCTTTTCTCTACTTGGCACCACTTTAAGCTCAAATCAACTTTGGTTGCACCACCAGCACCAACGTGTATCAACCTATCATACTCTGACCCTTATGACATTCCCAATCAACAAGGTCACAAAAAAGGAGAAAAGCCACCTGATGCCACCTGATTGGCAATTTTCTTTGAGTTCCACCCAGCATATCTTGGCAGTCGTGAGCCTGATGGACAAGTCCTCAATTCCAGTTGACTTCCCACATTGCATGCTACACTCTAGAGGGCTGGTCAAACCCCAAAAACCACCAAATGGCACGTCTATTGAGGCGGTTCGGGGCGGGCAACAAGAGAGGCAACCTCTAAACACCCCTCAAGGCTCACGTGCTCCTCAATTGGGGCTGAGGCAACCACAAGCACAACACAACAACAAACCCAGAGCCAAACCCAAACAAGATAGAGGCACCACTTAGTTATGGTATGCGAACTAGGATGTAAGAGAGGTTTTTTCGCAAACCAAGAAGATGTGCCACAAAACACAGAAACAATCTCACACCAAATGGAGCAGAGAGAGCTAGAGCAAAGGGAAGAATGAGAGAGGAATGGAACTTGCGTAATACCTTGTTTGTGCCTTGCAAATGGAGATGGTTCGTTATGATGCTATCGTAGAGCTTGTACAGAGCTAACTCAATGCTTAGTGAATGCTAAACATTGCCAACAGACACACACACACTGTCTTAGGGTGTGCGAGACCTCTCACCACAATACCCTCTTACAATGGACACAAAACTAGTAATGAAAAGACACTAAAACACTTTCTCAAACAAGATCAAATGATATAAACTTAAAATACACAAGTCACCTTGAATTCACCAAACCGTCTTGCACAAGTGGAAGGACGAAGATTTGAACGTCGAATCAGGTGTTTGATGCACCAAGCCTCAATTTATTGATGATGGAGGAACATATACAGTAGTAATTTTGAGATTTTGAACTCACGCTCTCTCATTTGCAATGTGTAGCTTGAAAGATTCTCTCACTCCAAACGTGAAGCTCACAAAGTGGTTGCTACGCGTAGGTCTCTCCTCACGCATAGAGTGTTGGGGTGCTATGTGAGATATTGGTGGTTGTTTTACAAGAAGGAGAGGGGCCTATTTATAGGTTGGAGACCCTCATTAAGATTATTTGGAAATCCTAATTTACAACTTAACAAATCACGATTATGATTTTTGTGAATATCAAAACATTGCGGGCCTTCTTTGTCTGCTTGAGTCATGGATGTGGGTTCAAAAGAGAGCATTATTGATGGTAGATAAGGTGAAAGTAGAGTTTTAAATAGAGAGAGAGAGAGAGAGAGAGAGAGAGAGAGAGAGAGAGAGATAGTTACTATGCACATGTATTGAGGTGAGGTGTCTTTTATGGTTAAGTCAATGGCTATTTTGTGTTAGTATGTTAGTGGTTAGTGTTAGTAATCACTAGAAAGTTAATGTTACATTTACAATGGGTAGAATGAGGTGGATGGTTGAAGTAAGATGGTTGAATGAAGTGAGAAATCCTTGTGATGGTGAAGCTTGAAGAAGTACTGGTGTAGTTTCTCAAAATGACTATCGATCTTCCTCTTCTTATTCTCTTCTTTGTGCCACAGTCGTCAAGGTTGATTATCGCGATGAAAATGGAAGTTCGGTTGATGAAATCTCTCAACTTTCAAGGTTAATCATGGTTTAAATGCTGAATTTTATGTATATAGAGAGGGGTAGGATGGAATTGTACTTTGGAAGTAATAGAGAGAGGCATAGAGATGGTGTATGCACATATAAAGCTCACATGAGAGCTATGGAAGTAAGAGGGCAGGTGAAGGGTGAAGAAGGTGAGAGAAACCATGAAAGGTGAAGGTTTGAGTGATGGATTGAGAGGAATGAGTGTGTGTGTGTGGAAGTCGGAAAGGAGGTGAGACAAGACTATGGGTTACTTTGTAAAAAAAGTTGGCAGAATAGGGTCCACTCAAAAAATCCTATCTCACCGGTGGTAACTCCAAAAATCATGCAAAAATTTGAGGTGATTATGTAGATTAGGGAATACATTTTCTCTGTTGACTACTTATTCAAATTCTGAACGGAGATGGGCGCCAAAGATCTCGCCAAAAAGCCTGTTTTTTATGCTTGCAAAAGTCTTTTAGTGGCCCCCTCGTCCCCTCCCTTTTGTTGAATTTGCACAATGCATCCAAGAGTGAGCCCCTCATTTGTCATATCATGATACAAAGAATTCAATTTCCCTTTACACATGCATGGAGGAGGATTATTGATGAAATAAGAAATATATACATGGTGGGACTAGTGTATGGACTATTCATGGATTTTAGCTCAATGAGCGCATGGTGTTAGAATAATGAGTATATAATAAGAAAAAATATGGAATAATAATGGATATGGAAAAAGATATTGGAATCATATGATATGATTTTTGGGTGAAAGAGGAAAAGGTATGCAAGTAAATGAAAATAATATAATAAACGTGACTAAGAAAGTAGAAATCGATTTTTTGTTTTCTCGAGGGTGAGGGTGAAAATGTGGGGGTGATTTGTATAAAAGAAAAATATGAGGTTAGAGTATGTACACATTGACAGAAAATATACTTATGGTGCAAGAGGATGAAAGAAGTTGTACATAGGTTTAATAAAACACACACCCAGGTGTAAATATTTAAATAAAATATCAAAATAATTCTAAGAATCCATATATTTAGGCCATATACACAATGAAATATTTACACAAAAAAATGCCATAATATACTTTTTTATTTTTATTTTTTGGGCTCAACTAGCCCAGTGGTGACTAGCTAATTGAGGGGTTTTTAAGAAGATATGGGGAAAGTCCCCTAACTCACACACATCTATGTACAGTGAAAGGGTGAAGATAACCACAATGTTTTTTTTTACCGAGAAGAAGATCCTTCTATTAGTTAATGAAAACTGCCCGTAGGGCTACAAACACCTCTACAAGAGAGGGCTACAACAAACATGATGGGGAGACTCTCCCAATGAAAGAACAACATATATAAAATGAGGCTAAATCAAGAGATGGGAGGAGGGAAGAGCCACACAGGTAGTCGGTAGGGCCATCAGAGCACACCCTGGACACTGGTGAAGAAATGCCCAGGGCTCCAGAGTCGAAGGAAAGCCTCACGGCGCCCCCGCATGTGGTCGGAGCTGCCCTGTAGTCCCTCTAGCTATCCTCTGGGAGTATGGATCAGCTCCAGCCAAAAGTCACGAACAGTCTCTGCTGGTGGCACAAAGCGAGCCTCAGAAATGCGGAAACAGCGAGCCCGCCAGATGAACCAAAGTGTCAGGCCACTGATGAGCTCCCAACACTCCTCTCTCTCACTGCACCACTTTTGTGGAGTAAGCTCTGTAGCAGGCTAGAGTGTAGGTCGCCCCCCCTGTATCACTATCATCCTGCTGGTGGAAGATAGCTCAAACTAAAGTGCCGAGCCCGTGAGAGTGGACCAAGCCACTGCCCCCCAAGTGTACTGTCTAGCCGTGGAGAGAGTAGGCATCAGCCGAAGAACTCGTAGCCACACATGCTGGGCCGAGGGACAGTCCCAAAGACAATGACGGTGACTCTCCACCAACTGGTCACAGGCTACACATGCGACCGAGAGACCACTATGCACAACACTACAAGAGGCTCTTCATATTAGCGACGCTCACACAGCGACGCTCAAAAAAAAAAATTCCCGGCGTCGCAATGAGCGTCGCTATAAGCGTCGCTATGAGCGTCGCAAATTTCTTTGTAAATTTGCGACGCTCATAGCGACGCTCATAGCGACGCTTATAGCGACGCTTATAGCGACGCTCATAGCGATGCCGGCTGGGGTAAAAAAATAACCGAGCGCGCCCAAAAACTCAGATCTCAGACGCTCATAGCGACGCTTATAGCGACGCTCATAGCGACGCTCATAGCGACGCCGGCTGGGGTAAAAAAATAACCGAGCGCGCCCAAAAACTCAGATCTCAGATCTGAGTTTTTCAGCGCCCTCAAGCAAGGAGCAGGTAACGCTCTCCCTCACTCTCTCTCTCTCTCTCTCTCTCTCTCTCTCTTTTTCTTCTCCACACACACACACACACACACACACACACACGAGGAGAGGAAGGAGCAGTAACGATTCTGACACACACACACACACGAGGAGAGGAAGGAGAGCCAGGTATGCTCATTTCACACACACACATAGTGTTTTTGAGAGAGAGAGAGAGAGAGAGAGAGAGAGAGAGAGAGAGAGAGAGAGAGAGAAACAAAAAAAAAAACGCACACACACATACATAAACAAAGAATGCACACACACATTGAGAGAGAAAAAGAGAGAGAGAGCATGCATAAACAAAAAACGCACGCATTGAGAGAGAAAAAGAGAGAGAGAACATGCATAAACAAAAAACGCACACATTGAGAGAGGAAAAGAGAGAGAAAACATGCATACGATCCAAAAAAACGCACACACATTGAGAGAGAAAGAGAGAGAAACTAATTTAACGTCGTAGGAAACTAATTAAAATTAAAAGACCTAAAGATCTAGCCGACGAGGAGTTGAACTCAAGACCTATTATTCAAGAGGGAAATGGCATAATCAAACTATCATACTTGGCATGGGTGATAGAAAGGTTATACCATTTATCTCTTTTTATTGGCACACACATCCACACACGCGCACACACACAAGAAGAAGAGAGTTATAACGTCGTAGGAAACTATCTTAAAAGACATTAAAGATTAGGTTATATGTACATTAATTAGATTTAGGTTTATTTTTAACTAGATTTACGTTTATTTAAGCTAGATTTAGAGATTTAGATTAGATTTAGGTCTCCATAGACTGCGATGCCTGCATGAAGCGGGTGAAGAAAGCCCTCAATGGAATATAGGGTATTGCTGCCTTCACTCATGGTGGGCTCCGTCGATCCAAAAGTATTGGTGAAATGTCTTCAGAAGATAGGGAAGAAGGTGGATCTTCAGGGCGGCAAGAGTCACTACATCCCCGACACAATGACCATCTAGACAACCTCTAGTCATTAGACTTACGTTAAATTAGATTTAGCTTTATTTTTAGTTAGATTTAGTTTATTTAGATTTACGCTTATTTACGTTAGATCGAGTCCACGCAAGAATTACTTACGGTTTAGGGTTTAGAGTTAGACGAACAGTGAAAAGATCTACTGTGAAAAGATGTTAAGATGAAGTGAAGTGCTACAGCTAGAGAAGAGGCAAAGGGGTTTTGTCCACTACATGCAGTATCATGTAGACGTGGGTGTGTAGATTTCTTGTACCCACAAATATAGGTATTGACCAATAAAGACGAGATTATAACCCGGTGGTTCTGATCTCCGTGCACCTCTAGACCGAGGTGTGCGGGGATTGGACATGACTAGAGAATGTGAGGTAGAGAGAGAGAGAGAGAGAGAGAGGAGAGAGAGAGAGAGAGAGAGATAAGACGAAGAATGCCAATAGAATATTAAATTTGTTGTCCAGGTTATAAGTTTTTTATACTCATTATGAGTAGCGACGAGGATGTGGGACCGTCCAACCGAAACACCTATCTCTCAACGAGGGTCTTATGTCCTTGTAATCAATGCAAGCATGCTGTGCGACGGACAAGACGTGTTTCTTTGCAGCACGTTCGCGAATTTGGCGAGTTTGATCCATCTATTATAGATCGAGTTTTTGCCAATTATAACTCGTCGAACTCTGACGCTGGCCAACAAGCAGCAATCTTGCAACCCAATAGACGTGTTCGCAGGCGCTTTGGTCAAGTAGCATATGTGAGGCGACAAGATGTAGCCTCTGACAGCTCGGGGATGATCATGCAAAGCACATTCCCAACGAGGCAATGTTTGAGCCCGAGATTGATAAAATGATCGAGACGATCATGGATTCAGAAAGGCTTATCTATGATGATATGAAAAGTGAAGCCGATACGCCATTGTATAATGGAGCACGTATGTCTAGATTGAAAGCACTCCTGGTTCTTCTCAACATGCAGGCAAAGTTTGGATGGAGTGACACTAGCATCACAACGCTTTTCAGGTGATCTATTACAATTAGTTTACTTTAATAGAACTCTAAATGTATAATGATCTGATAGATTTTTACATGACTGTATCATATTTTTATGTTGTGTAGATTGCTGAAAGAGCACATACTACCAGCTGACAATGTGATGCCAGATTCCCGAGATGAAGCAAGAAAGATTTTGCGAAACTTGGGGATGGATTACAATTCTATCCACACTTGTCCTAATGACTGCATTCTTTTCAGAGGGGAATACATAGACATGGAGAAGTGTCCGAAATGTGATTCCGAAAGATATCGAGTAGATCTCCACGGGACAAAAATTCCACAAAAGGTTTTGCGACATTTCCCTCTGCTTCCTCGCATCAAGCATTTCTTCGAATGTAAGTCCATGGCCGCCCTAGCATCATGGCATGAGGAGAATAAATCTTCGGATGGTGTGCTACGAATTGCTGCAGATTGCGTAGCGTGGAAACATATAGATGGAACATGGTCGGATTTTTCCAGGGAAGCTCGAAATTTGCGCTTAGGCCTGGCTATGGATGGCGTAAATCCATTTGGTCAAAGATCAACATCTTACAGTGTATGGCCCGTTGTCATCGTCAACTACAACATTCCCCCGTGGTTGACTACGAATAAGGGGCACCTATGGCTAAGCTTGATTGTGCCAGGGCGATATAAAGTGGGAATATGGATGTGTATCTTCGTCCACTATTGGAAGAGCTACAACAATTGTGGATTGGCATAGAGGTGGTGGATATGAGCCGACACACAGGACGACGGAATGCTTTGATCAGAGGCATTCTAATGTGGACCATGCATGACTATCCCGGGCTAACAGAATGCTCAAGTGATCTATTGACACTCCTCACTCAGACACTGTAAATCTTGTTTTTTCCCATAGTTGATCTATTATCATGTGTATACATGCAGGGCTTCAAACAAGCGGATACAGAGCATGTGTCACATGTGGACCTAGACTGAATGCACGTAGGGCACCCTCACTGAAGAAGCAAATCTACGAAGGTCATCAAGCGTATCTTCCAGAGAATCATGTGTTACGCGACGGCTTTTTGGGAAGAGAGCCACCAAGGATGTCTGCACAAGCATGGTTAGAGCAGAAGGAGATGTGCGATGACGGATTGCCTCCAGGGATGAAGAGACTATCTCTATGGTACGAGTTACCATACTGGCCCCGACTCATGATCAATCACTTGCTCGATCCAATGCACATTCAAGAATGTGGGTAATCTACTATGGGACCATTTGACCGGCAAGAAAGATACTTTGGGAGCCAGAGTTGACCTTAGAAATGTGGATCGTATGGAGCAATATTGGCCGCAAACAGCGTCTGATGGATCGATAAAACTCCCTAAAGCACCATGGATTTTCACAGGAGCCCAAGAACGCAAAGTAAAAGAGACCATTCGATCTTTGCGGACCCCCACTGGCGTAATGCACTCGCTCCGAACGTGTTTTACTAAAGAAGGAAAGCTTACCGGTTTGAAGTGACACGATTGGAATAAAATGTGTCAGGTACGTTCATAGTGGACTTTAATATCATTGCATAAAATGTGGACTTTAATATCATTGCTGCACATACTTTAAAGTTTATTTTACCGGTTGCCATTGAGGGATGTTTGTCTCTCGACATCCGTAACACAATCTACAAACTTGCAAAGCTGGTGCAATGGATCTCACAAAAGGAGATCAACGTAGACTCCATACCATTGCCAAACTATATGCTGCGGAGCTTGTGTGCATGTTTGAGAAACATTTTCCTACTACAATGCTAACCATTCAGGTGCATCTTCTTGTTCACATAGTTGATGAGGTGGAAATAGCTGGCACAGTTCATTCCAGATGGATGCTCTTCTTAGAGTTTCATGAAAACGCTTAAGGGATATGTGCATCAAAAGGCACGTCCGGAGGGTAGCATGGCAGAAGGTTGGTTGGTATCAGAGTCCCTAGTGTACATTGGAGAGTGGCTAGACGGATTTGATAAATCCCGGGACACGCTATGGCGAACCATAGATGATGAGCGCATATCTGGGATTGTCATGTGCAATCTCGGTGTTGAGAAGAAGATGACGGAAGATCTAGAGGCTAAAATCAACCGATTTTGCATGCTTCACAATCCAGTGATGCAAAAGTGGATTTCACAATATGAGGATGCAAAGCAAGAGCGACAAAGGGCACGAATCGAGTGGAGACGGGAAGACGACCACCGATGCACTATCCAGCGGTTCTGGAGAGCCTACCAACCTTCATGAGCTTAAGATGGTTGCACAACCAATTGAAAAGCGCACAACAATGCGGTGACGAAGTGACTGAAGAAGAGTGGGAGTACTCTCGGGGTTGTGCGACCAAGGTAAGTTTGCAATGTACGACTAGCAAGTGACTTTATTTATAAACGTTTGAACGGCCACTCATAATCTTTGTTCGTTGTAGTATAAGTCATACACAGCAGCATGGTGTAAAGGTCGACATTTTAGGGTGGAACGAATCGACAAAAAGCGTTTTACTCAAGATTGTGGAATCATGGCAAAATTTGAACAGTCTAGTCGACGACGTTCCTCTGATGCAGATCCTGTGGTGGCGGAACTCACTTACTTCGGCACGCTGCAAGAGATTTTGAGGATCGATTACAAAGGATTTTTTGTCGACTTGTTCGACGTGCAATGGTTCAAGATAATCATGGAGGGTCGCAACGCTATTGTGCGTAGAGGAGAGTCTGGTTTTCTTGAGGTGGATTCTACTAAGAAATGGACTGACCTAAGAGACACTTTCGCACTACCCGAGCATTGTGAACAAGTAAGTATGTAAATAGTTAACATCCCCCTTTTACAAGTTATGTGCTTGAAAGCTCTCATGTAAGTTATGTGGCTCTGGCAGGTAATATTTCATCCTACAAAGTCTACATCAAATTGGTGGTACGTCATAGAGGTAGCCCCTCGTAGTGCAAGGACGTATGAAGGCTACCATGTGCCAATCACAACGACATCAATGGAGGAGATCAGAGAAGATGCTCAATCAGAAGCCGCTGCGGTGGTGCCAGACGAGCATCAAGATGCTACTACTCTATATGGGGTGCATGCAGAGGAGCTACAAAATGAAACTGAGGATATGTGTTTAAACGGAGAGCTCTATATAGATATAGGAAGTTATGCTAAGTTATGCGAGGATGAGAGAGAGATCTCTTAAAGCCACAAATATTGTATTTGAACAATTTTGCTCCGTGTTGTAAAAGCTCTGGCTCTCTAAGTACCTTCCATGGTGTATAACGCTCTTTTCTACACGCGCTCACATCTTTTGATTGAAAATTCTGAGTTTTCGACTTGCCTCTTCTATCACTCAATTCATTGCGTCATTGTATTTATATGCGTCATTACGTCATTGTATTTAATGGTCTTTGCGTCATTGTCTACTCTATTCATTCAATATTAAGTTTAAATATTCGTGTGTTTAATGCAGGTATGGATGATGAGGAGTTTCTTTCTTCTTTGTCACCGCAGCAGAGACAGTGGTACGTGGAGCGTCATCGCTCTGGCGCATCATCGCGCGTTCCTACTCCATCCGCATCTCCCTCTCTTTCGGAGCATTCGGCGCGCTCCGAAGCTTCGGCGTCGACGAGACGAGCTTCACACTCGTCTAGACACCGGCGCTCTAGTGGTGGCGGTGGCGGTTGTTGTGGGGATTCAGCCACCGATGCCTCCACACCGCCTCGTGTTCGACGAGGCTCTTTACCCTCCCCTTCTTTGCCCGCCCCCACACCAGCCACAGCATCGCCATCTACGCCAGGTTTTGCACGGCTGACTGTTCCTAGAAGCTACACACCTCTACCTACTCCGCTAGGAGCCACCCCACTCGACACTCCTCGCTTCGGGGCCCAGACGCCGGTGGAGACACCTGACGTCCGTACCCCCATCGACACACCGCTAGAGACCCCTGCCGGGACACCCAGGTTCATGCGTCACCGGCCAGAGGGCTTGCCTTACTCCGTCGACATCAGTGGCGGCATCATCATGGATGATGACGGCAAGAAGGTGACCTCGCGCATGCGTGGTCTTTGCTCTCAGCTGTTTAGACACTACATACTAAACAAATGGAGTGAAGTACCAAGTGATTTAAAAAACAAAGTCATCAGCATACTTCATGATGAGTTTCCCGTTCCAACACGGGATCAGCGCTTCAATGAAGACCTGATGAAGATTCGAATGCGCGAATACTGCAAACACAAGCGTTCCAAAGTGCAAAAAGCAATCAAGAATGGGTGGAACAGGCCAGATTGGCTGGCCAAAGAAGATTGGAAGAATGCGAAGAAAGCAGCGCGCGAGAATCCCGACAAGTGGAAGCAACAAAAGGATGCAGCCAAAGCGCGAGTAGAGGCAGGGAGCTCGCACCACTTGGGGAGCGGTGGATGGGCATCATTTGAGGCCGATTTTGTAAGTGTTTTCACATTGCTCTTTATGCATTTTCGATAGTTTAGGGTTTATTAGTTTTTTAGTTCTAACATAATGAAATCTTTGTATGTTTTGACAGTGGTCGATGACAGGACGTGATCCCACACCGTACGAGCACGAGTACGCAGGCAGGAAGGGCTTAAACGCCCTGATGGACATTCTCAGTTCTCGCGGAGGCATGGTTAGTATTAGGGTTTACTCTTTTTTATTTTTTGTATTGTTTTATAAATGTGGTTATATGTTTATACTTACTGAAAGCTGTCTTATTGTCTTTTTTTGCAGAATCCGACAGATACGCCGCTTGGACGCGATGAGACGTCTGACTAGACGACGTCAGTTTAGCCGTAGCTAGATAGCATTAGTTTAGGGTTTCTCATAGCTTATGTATCATGAAACGGATTTTATACGTCTTTTTGAACCATGTATATTATTACATTTGTCACCGCAATTCCTTTTGCCAATCAATTCTTCATGCCTATGATGTTGTACAATTGTCATTATTACATTTGCCAATCAATTCATTTTGCCTATGATGTGTACAATTGTCAATTTTGCAAACAATGCGTCTTGTGGGTGACTATTCTGGTTCTATTATCTACCCTTGCACTTTTTTTAAAAGTGAATCAAGTACAATATGGTTGATGGATGGCAGGGCATTCAATGCCCTGCCACCAAAAAAAAATTCTCTCGGGCGTCGCTATAAGCGTCGCTATTTATGGCTCTGTAGCGTCGCTATGAGCGTCGCTATAGTCTTCTGTGTTAACGTCGCTATAGGCGTCGCTATATGCGTCGCTATGAGCGTCGCTATATAGCGACGCATATAGCGACGCTCTCGTAGCGACGCTCGTAGCAACGGTTTTAGCAACGCCGGGGGTTATAAAAACCCAGTGTATTTCCGTCGCTAACAGCGTCACAAGAGCACACAACCTCTTGTAGTGCAAGCTAGCTCCCTAGTGCCGTAGCTCAGTGTGCAACCAGCCACTAAAACAAAGTGACACGCCTCGGCTGTCTGGAGTCCCACAACCTCTGCCAAAAGGCTGCCAAGAACTCGACAGTGAGGCCCTCCTCCCGCCAATGACGTGCTGCAGCTCGGAGGGCCTCTTTCTGTGCTGCCAGTATATGACGTCCAAGCCGAATAGTGTACTGAAAGAAGGGGACTCCTGGGTGGTCTGCAGAAGCAAAGGGGTCCCTCCACTCACCATGATCCCACTGTACTCGTGCCAGTGGACAGCACTCCCAAGCCCAAAGCCTCCAGTGTCCAGTCTCAAGAGTTGCTGGGTCAAGGTCCATGACGCAAGTCCTCCAACATATGCCCACAACTTGGATCCTCTGAAAACAACACTCTCCTACCTGCGGGGCCTCTACTGCAACTCGCTGTAATCGTCCCCCACCTTGAAGCTCGAAGAACAGGGCTGCGACTATCTCTGAGCAGGCCCTGACTGAAATGAGAACCTCCATTCGTGTGAAGGCTCCCATCGCCCGGGGTGCTACTGGCTCGAGAGGCATGAGCCACTCAGTTGGAACTGACTCTAAGATGTCCTGACACATGCTCTGCACCCCTCTCATGCCCTGCAGCAGCTGGTAACCCTGTACCTCCTCTGACAAACCTGTGAACTCTAGCCAGTCACCTCAAGAGCGCGTTGGACCTGCTGCCATGGGACCCTAGGTAACATGCGGTCGACTGCCAACCAAGTGGCCTCTCTGAGTGCTAACCATGGGGTTCCAGATGAGGGGCTGCCGTAGGCGCTCCTCCCTGCACATCGGTTGTCACTGCTCCAGGACACGCCGTAAGAGCTCCCAAGAACGAGACAGACTCACAACGAAGTGGTCCTCCATTCTCCTGCTCAAACCAACTCGGTGCATCTCTGTAAAGATCCATCTGGTCGAAGGTTTCCAAGGGCCTCCTGACTGAGGCACCCTGGCACGAAGCCTCTGCAACAAGAACTCCTTCCAGGGCTCCTCACCTGGAAGAAGTTCTCTGACTATGAACTTCCCTAGAAGGGCTCTGCTCTGCTCTGCTGGATCAATGATCCCAAGCCCTCCCTGAGAACAAGGAAGCATGTTGACCGACCAAGCCACCTTCGCTCGGGCCATCTGAGTGTCACGTCCTGACCAAAGAAAGTTCTGGATCAGCCTCTCTACCTGGTTGATACAAGAACTCGAGAAGATCCAGCACAAAGTGATGTACCACATAGTCGCCAACAACACCTGGTTGGCAACTACTACTCTACCAGCCAGTGACAGACGTGCTGAGCTCCAATGTAACAGCTTTCTCTTGATGGACAGGAGAAGAGGAGCACTCTGCTGCTCGGGAGACAAGTCCAAACCAACCTGACAACCCAAGTATCGAACTGGAGTCCCTGGGGAAATCCACCTGAAATCCTCTCCTGGCATCCAATCTAGCATAGGAGTACTACCAACCGAGAAATCCACTGTCTTTCTCCAGTTGATCAGTGCGCCCGATGCACTACACAAGGTCTCCAGAGCCTGCTCACATCTGTGAAGATTGTCCTCTTGGCCATCTAAGTACAAGGCTGAGTCATCGGCAAACTCAGCGTCCAGTAGCTCCTCTCCCCGAATAGGGAGTGCTAAGCCCCGAAGACCAACCTGCTGTGACACCAAAAATCTGCTCATCGCCTCCGCATAGAACAGAAAGAGAAAGGGGGCAAGAGGACAGCCCTATCTGACCGAGCGTGTGAGCATGAAGCGCTCACCTGTCCCCCCTACCAAAAGCACCTGACTGTGAGCATGTCTGTACAAAGCTGACACCCCTCTGATCCAAGCATCTAAGAAGCCCATCCTATGAAGAGTATCCTCTAGAAAGTCCCAGTCAACTCGGTCGTAGGCCTTCTCAAAATCAAGAAGAAGAATCACAAGGTCCTCACCACGGAGCCGTGCCAAAGTAAAAGCCTCCCAGAAAGTAAAGATGTTGTCAAGGATACTGCGTTCCTTGACAAAACCTGTTTGAGTCCCATGTATAAGGCTCTCTAAAAGTGGCTGAATCCTCAAACTCAGAGCCTTGGCAAGAATTTTGTAGGCTGAGTTGAGGATGGTGATGGGGCGCCACTGTCGAGTCTCATCCAAGGAGCCACCCTCCTTGGGAATGAGGTAGATCAGGCCCTCACTCATGCTATCAGGAAACACTCCTATGTGCAAAATGTACTGAAAAGCACTACAAAGATCTGGGCCAAGCAGGTCCCAGTACTCCAAGAAGAAGCTAGGAGTCAACCCATCCTCTCCTCGATAGCTACCACGATGGAGGGCCCTCAGAGGTGTGTGCAACTCTTCCAGCTGAAGTGGCATCTTTAGCCTTTGGCGCATCTCCTCTATCAACAAGACATGGCATCTGTGCCCAAACGTGCTCCCTGCATGCATCCTACTGTTCTGACTGAGGCTCAACCGACAGTAACTCACGATAAAAGTCAGTAGCGACTGCACGCATATCGTCAGGCTCACAAGCAACTGACCCATCGGGCCTCCTTAACTGACTGACCTTGGCATGCGAGTGTCGAGGCCCCACTGTCTCAAAAAAAGCACCAGTCACTCTGTCACCCACTTGAGTCCACTGAGATGCCTGTCGGTGGAAGGCAAACTCATGATGCCTCTCCTCTGTGCTAGCATGCTCTTGTCGAGCCTGCTGTAACTACTCCTCCAACCATGGACTGTCTAGGTGCTGCTCTTGCATCCTCTGTAGTGAAGCAATGCCCCATCTAAGATGTTGCTCTGCCTCTCTCGCTGCAGCCCGGTGAGCCAGAGACTCTTGAGGAAAAAAGTGGCTAAGCTAAGCTAGGCCTGAGGCCACTCTGTCTACTGCTGGTTAATCCTGGCTATCCATACCCTCTGTCTAGAGAGCCTCTACCCTCTCTCTGAGTGTTGAGTCCAACAAGACCCTCTCTAGGATGCGGAGCATCCTGCTCCTACTCCTCTTCCTGTCTGCCACTGTGAGGATCACTGGTGCATGGTCCGAGAAGGAAGTCCCTGCCAGGATGCCCACGGAACCCCCCATGTCACTGAAGTGGTCACTAGTGTAGAAGCGATCTATGCGCGATAGATTCACTCCTCCCACTGTGCGGTCCGATCTAGAGAAGGTAAGACTGTCTGGGGGCCTCACAAAACCAGAGTGCTGCCATGTATTCGAGACCCTCAAAGTCATACAAAACCTCTCCCAAGCTGCCAGCTCGACTCCATGCAGAGTAGCATGGCTGCCACCAATCCTGTCAGAAGGGTCCTCCAACATGTTGAAGTCCCCTCCTATACCCCAATGATCAGCCTGCGGCAAAGAATCAACAATCTGTGACCAAAACTCTACACGAGCACACGCCACATTGGGCGCATAGATGTTCAGGAAGCCCACCAGGCCACCCTGAACCTGCATAGTAATCCACTGAGCCCTGCCTGGCACAATAATCCCTCTACGCACAATGGCTTGCTGCAGTGAGTGCACAATAGTCATACATACCCCTCCCTGGATGCCTCCAGGTCCAAAATCAGCTGACCAAAAGGTATCATAACGTCCACGCAAAATCTGACCACAACGCCGAATGCGGCTCTCACACAGATGGTGCTCCTGAAGCATGAGGAAATCAATCTCTTCTCACACAAGGCAACGCTGAAGCTCCTGAGGCAATCGGCCCCGCTGTCCACTGAAACTGGGGCCCACCTAGTCCCTGCACGTTCCATGAGACGATCCTCATGGGGAGCAAGAGAGAACAGATGCTGCTGCAGTAGCAAGACGGGCTATCTTCGAGGCAGGCTTGGATGGGGAGTAATCCGCATCCAAGAGTCCTCTAGATAGGCGTGACTGCAGTGAGTGCCTAGCCCAAGCCCAAGCAGAGCGAGCCATATGTAACGCAACATCCTCTGTCCAGGAGTCCTCATGAATGTATACATAGCAAGGCAAACACTGCGTATCAGCAAAGAAGTACACCACAATGTGCCTACATCCTGCTGAGTCTAGGGGTGTCACCGTAAATTTGGCCAATGCCACAAAGTCTGCAGCATATCTGTAACTCCAAGTTCTCCCATGTGGTGAGATAACTCTAAGACCTATGTATGTAACCATCCCACCACTGAGTCAAGGGACCACTCTGTATCGGCCCTACCATAGAGGGGGAAGGAGAAACCAACTACCGAGTCCAGGGCCTCTGTCCCCCTAGAGGCGAGGAACAAAACATGGACCCTGAAACAGGCTGCCTCATGGTGCCTCATGGTCTACTGCGGAATCGCCGAGAAAACGAGTGAACCCGTAGTGGAAGAAGTCCCACCGGCGTCTGATGTCAATGCTCGTCAGACCACGAGGAATGGCTGCAAGGGAGGATGTCTGAATCTGCAGACGGGGCCGCAAGAAGGGCTGACCCTCTTGCGCTAGGAGACTCATGGCAAAGGCGCTGCCAAGAGATCTCCTAGCCGTCCGAGAGGGACCAGTCTCCTGAGCCGACTGAGGAACTGGAGCAGGAGGCGGGGGAGAGGGAGCTGGGGAGAGTGGAGGAGAAGAGGGGGGGCGGGATGGGGCGAAAGAGGTAAAGGGGCGAGATGGAGAGGCAACGGGAGCAGAAGGCGGGAAGGATGAGGCAAAGGGGGGGGGAGCGGTTGTCGAGGGAGAAGCAGAGGTGGAGGCTGGCGTAGGGATCTCCTCCTGTTCAAGAGGACCAAAACGGTTCCTTGTGGGAACCCATTACTGCTGAGTAGGCACTTGAGGGCCACTCTCAGTGCCACGCTGGAAAGTGGGAAGGGAGTACACATGTAGAACACATAATGGGTGCCTCTCTATAGATCAGAGTAAACACATCACTCTTCACCTTTAAAATCCACAAATTCTCATATGTACACACTTGACGCCTTATCGGAAACTCTAGCACCTGTCACATATCCATGGCTCCATTTCACATCGCTGATTACACAAAATCTCTCTCTCTCTCTCTCTCTCTCTCTCTCTCTCTCTCTCTCTCTCTCTCTCTCTCTCTCTTTGTATACACGGACTTTGGATCGGGGTTGCAGTCAACCGCACCCCAACCGGAAACAAGGAAAGAACATGAGTAGAAGAAGGGAGTGGGAGTGGGGACTCAACACCGAGAGGGGGGGAAAGAGAAAGCTTCTTCTTGCACAAGCCTACAAAAGCTCCACAACTTACACCATTAGGCTAAATTTGGACTCACAAAGGGGCCCTTTAAGGAGTTTGACTTTACCTCTCTCTACCAAAACGGGCGCATGGATAAATTTTTGCAAACAAAATCCAAAGTTGGAGGAGGCTTGACAGTTAGAATGTCCTCTTCAAGCTCTATCTACTACTGATATATCGCACGCCATGAGATTCCTCATATTTTAGAAGATTCTTTTTTTGATTCACTTAGATTCCGACAGAGCTGTCACATCATAGGTGAATCAAAAAAAGAATCTTCTAAAATATGAGGAATCTCATGGCGTGCTATATATCAGTAGATAGAGCTTAAAGAGGACTGTCAAACCTCTGCCAACTGTCAAATCTCTGCCAAACTTTGGAGTTTGTTTGCAAAAATTTATCCATGCGCCCGTTTTGGTAGAGAGAGGTAAAGTCAAACTCCTTAAAGGGCCCCTTTGTGAGTCCAAATTTTGCCTAATGAGAGGAAGACTCCTCTCCTCGAGGAGGTCACTATATATAAAACCTATATATCACGTGCGTTCAAGGACTATTTATAAAACCCCTTAGCTAGGAATTTTTTGCCAATAAGAGGAGCCCTTTTCCTATTCAATCTGTTTAAAAAAAACTCAAGATCAATTTTTCAATACCCTTCTGTATGTAAATTTGTGAGAAAATATAGAATAAAATAATCCCTATTGTTGAACCCACGTGATAGCCATTTTTTAATTATAGTGACCCCCCCCTTGAGCTCCTCTCGCTCGCTCCAAAACTGTCTTGGCAAAAATCCCTTTACAATATTTTAAAACACAATCTTATAGGGAGGTTACATTTAAAAACAAACTCAAAATCAGTGAGTTCCTCTTTTCCTGTTCAGTTTAAAGGCTCCTCCTTTTTGAAAGGGGATGATTTTTATTCATTTGGGGCACCGTTGAGAACCTTTGGTGAGCTAACGACACCTTAGCACTCCACTTTCTCTCACACCCTTTGAAATCTCTCTCTCCAAGTCCATGTTGGTTTTCATGGTGGGGTGACAACCATTTTGGATACACACTTGCGCTCGAAAGATTTCGGCACCCATCGGTGGGCTCAAGGGCACCGTCCCTTGCTAGAATACCACATCACCACTTGCATCGCATGAACACGGCCGTCGAGAGGGCCACCAGTGCCACACTCGCCAGCATGCAAGCACACTCAATGCCCCAAGGGTAGACTCCATTGCCACACCATGCCAAGAGATCTCCCCTCTCTTGCTTCGTTGCTTATGGGGAAGGGGGGCATGCCTTTGTATATATACCCTATTCCATGGGGGTTGGTTTGTGCATATGGGGCAATATGTACGCCATGTGGCACCCGCCAGTTCACTGGCCCTTCAAGGTTCCCCAAAATTTTCCAAACTTACCACATAAAATCATAGAATTTTTTTTATTTCCGCTCCACTTTACATTACTTGCACTTTGGTGCTCTGGGATCTGGTGGTCGAGCTGCAAAGTGGCTCTCGGAGCCAGTAAACCCTGCAACATTTTGGTGTCATTCGACTCGCAAACTGAGCCACCCAAAGATGAAAAAATCATCTAATATTCCCCTACCACCTTTTGGCACAAAATGACTACAATATCTTGGCCCTTGAGACTCTGTTTAAGAAGCCATGAATTTCAGTTAATCCCATACAGTGCATATGAAATTCCAAAGCTTGGTTAAGGCTTGAAATCTCTGAATAGACAAGCTTCTTAACATGGGCAAGTACTTTCTCTCTACAACTCTGATTGACAATCGGAGAAGACCGGAATGATCCATAACTCAAGCTATCCAATATTATCCAGTGACACTAGCTCTACACACTTGTCCCCATGTGTTCTGCCGTCAAGGATCTACAAAGCCTTCTAACTTTGAACCTCAATATCTTTCACACCAGGGCTCCGTTTGAGGATCCGTCCAGACTACCTTCTAGAGCACTTTGAATACTATATTCCCGGGCATAAGAATGGTCCTTTAGAAACTTGGACTTGCCTCCCCAAATGGTCTTTCTTGGAGGCTTTTTGCACCAGGCCAAAAAACAACATTATGTATGCATTTCACCAGCCCTTGCCTACTTAGGTCTCACATACCAGGTCCACACTTGGCCGCAAACATGTGTGCACCCTTTTCTCTACTTGGCACCACTTTAAGCTCAAATTAGCTTTGGTTGCATCTCTAGCACCAACGTGTATCAACCTATCATACTCTGACCCTTCTGAGATTCCCAGTCAAGGTCGCAAAAAAGGAGAAAAGCCACCTGATGCCACCCGATTGGCAATTTTCTTTGAGTTCCACCCAGCATATCTTGGCAGTCATGAGCCTGATGGACAAGTCCTCAATTCCAGTTGACTTCCCACATTGCATGCTACACTCTAGAGGGCTGGTCAAACCCCAAAAACCACCAAATGGCACGTCTATTGAGGCGGTCCGGGGCGGGCAACAAGAGAGGCAACCTCTAAACACCCCTCAAGGCTCCCGTGCTCCTCAATTGGGGATGAGGAAACCACAAGCAAAACACAACAACAAACCCAGAGCCAAACCCAAACAAGATAGAGGCACCACTTAGTTATGGTATGCTAACTAGGATGCAAGAGAGGTTTTCTCACAACCAAGAAGATGTGCCACAAAACACACAGAAACAATCTCACACCAAATGGAGCAGAGAAAGCTAGAGCAAAGGGTAGAGAGAGAGAGGAATGGAACTTGCATAATAACTTGTTTGTGACTTGCAAATGGAGATGGTTCGTTATGATGCTATCATAGAGCTTGTACAAAGCTAACTCAATGCTTAGTGAATGCTAAACATTGCCAACACACACACACACACACTGTCTTAGGGTGTGGGAGACCTCTCACCACAATACCCTGTTAGAATGGACACAAAACTGGCAATGAAAACACACTAAAACACTTTCTCAAACAAGATCAAATTATAGAAACTTAAAATACACAAGTCACCTTGAATTCACCAAACCGTATTGCACAAGTGGAAGGATGAATATTTGAACATCGATTCAGTCCTTTGATGCATCAAGCCTCTCTCAGTAGTACAAAAACTAAGAAGATTAGGAGTTGTGCAACAAAATGCACTATTGTCCGAGGTGAAGAGACTCTTGGAAGCAGGATTCATATACCCAGTAGAAGATTCAGAATGGGTCTCCCCAGTAATGGTGAGGCCAAAGAAGAATGGTAAATGGCGAGTGTGCGTGGATTACAAGCCACTAAATGCTGCAACAAAGAGGGACCACTTCCCTCTCCCATTTCAAGATGAGATTCTAAATGGAGTAGCAGGCCACGAGCGATACACAGTGTGTGATGGCTACTCCGGCTACTTTCAAATACGCATTGTTGAGGAGGACTAGAAAAAGACTACTTTCATCACACCATGGGGCTGTTTTGCATTTCGAGTCATGCCTTTTGGTCTCACCAACACTCTAGCCACCTTTCAACGATTCATGAATATGGTCTTCCAACCTTACTTTGGTAAGTCCATAAGGGTTTTCATAGATGACTTTTGTATTTACAGCTCCAAAAGTATGCATCTCGGCAAGATTGATGAAGGATTTACTCGTTCAGCTAAACTGGGTGGACAAAGAAACAAGGACAAATGTCACATTGGGGAAAGCAAGGTTACACTATTGGGGCATGTAGTGTCCATTGATGGAATCGAGGTAGATCCTGAAAAGATAGAAACATTGCTAAATCTACCTTCCCCAACTTCCATCAAACAATTAATCTCTTTCTTGCAAAAGCTAAGATATTTGAGTAGATTCATACACTTACTCTCCCAAGTGATATTTTCTCTGCAACAGCTGACTCGTCAAGAGACGCTTGTTTGGAGTGAAGAAAGTGAAGGGCATTTTAGAGAGATTAAAAAAATGTTTGGGTCACTCCCTGTAATCCTCCAACCTTGCTGGGAAGAAACATTCTTTGTAAACCCTAGTGTGGGAGAAGAGGCCATTGGTGCTGCCCTCCTACGAAAAGATCCAAAAACATCCTTTATGAGGCCTGTGTATTTTGCTAGCCGCCTCATGGAAAACACAGAGAAGGCCTACACCCTGATGGAACAGCTAGTGTTAGCCCTCATGTTTGCGGTAACCAAATTTCGGCCATACTTGGTTCCAAAGAGGTTTGTAATTATCACTGTGGAGGATATGTTTCCCTATGCACTACAACATATGGAAATCTCTGACAAAATAGGAAAGTTGGTGGTGTGACTTCAAGAGTTTGATTATACAATACAGGTTGAAAGAACAACTCGAGCATGCTTAGCCAACATTTTAACAAACAAGTGCTATGAAAAAGTTTTCCATTTGAAGAGAAAGGAACTTCCACCACCTCCAGCTCTAGAGGCTCTGGTCAATGATTATAGCCTCTACTTTGATGGAACATACAAGAGAACCAAGGATAAGGTAGCTGCAGGCATCATGGTCTTATCTCCATTGGGAGAGAGGATCCATGGTGAAGGGATCACTCTAGAAGATGTCCACTCCAACAATGAAGCAGAATATCAAGCTCTAGTTCATGGCCTTTGTTGGTGCCTGGATAATTCAATTGAGAGATTAAATGCTTTTGGTGACTCCATGCTTTTGGTAAGGCAAATGCAAGGTACATGGGCTTACAAAAATGCCACTCTCTCTACTAAAATGAGATAAGCCAAAGCTCTTATGAGGAGATTTAGGGAGGCACAAGTACATCATGTGCCAAGAGACCAGAACAAGGATGCAGACCACCTAGCATCATCGAAGTTAAATGAGTCAATAGTGGGAGCAGTGGCCATCAAACTTCCACTTCGGCAAGGCAAGGAGGACTTAGAAGATATTATGCACATTTTGGAGCAAGGAGAGGCTCCTAAACACTTGAATGCAGGGGAAAGGCGATGGATAGCTAGGAAGGCTACTATGTATCACATAGTAAATGATAATTTGTATTGTCTTAGTAAGGATGGTGTGCTTAGGTCAGTGCCTTTGAAGAGTGAAATTGAAGAGATTTTAAAAGCTTGTCACGATGATGTCTGCGGAGGACACTTTGCAGACGACATCACTAGTAGAAAGGTTCTACAAGCTGGGTTTACTTGGCCAAGTCTTCATCGTGATGTCAAATACTGGTGTCAAACATGTGATGAATGTCAGAAAGCAGGACACAACGCCTCATAGCTGAACCTCAGAACCCAATAAAGGTATATGGGCCCTTTGAGAAGTGGGAAATTGATGCCATAGGGCCTCTACCACGCACTCAATCAGGTAAAGAGTACATCATTATGGGAGTAGACTACATGACTAGATGGGCTGAGGCTATGCCAACCAATAGAATTACTGCTAAGGATGTGATTCAGTTCATCTTTGACCACACCTGTTGCCGGTTTGGCACCCCTCTTGAAATACTATCTGATAGAGGACTAGGGTTTAGAGCAGACTTGGTAGGAGAACTCATGCAGAAGCTAAATATTCAGCATCAACACTCTACTCCTTACTACCCTCAGTACAATGGCTTGGTGGAAAAGGTAAATGGAATCATTTTCAAAATTCTCACCAAACCGGTACATGCCAGGCGCCAAGATTGGGACAAACACCTGAATGGAGCTCTATGGGCCTATAGAACCTCCTTCAAAACCGCATTAGGTTACACACCCTTTCATTTGGTTTATGGAAAGGAGGTTCTTTTGCCCATTGAAGTGAAGTTAACAAGTCTTCGAATATTGGGTATCCAGGTAGGCTCTCAAAAGGAGAAAGTACATCAAAGGATCATGGATCTAGATAGGCTGCAATTGGACCGTGAAGAAGCCATCAACCACTACTCTCAAGAAGTAGAGAAGCGCAGAGAAAAGTTCAAAAAAAAGTTAGCATCTAAAGACATCAAAAAGGGATCTGTAGTGCTTTGATATGACAATCGCTTCGACAGTCGTAAGGATGGAAAGTTTCTTTTTCGATGGGAAGGCCCATTCTTGGTCACCAAAAAGTTCAAAAATGGCTCTTACAGACTTCAAGACATTGATGGTAAAGTGCACAAGACCAGGAAAAATGGATGGCGTCTAAATCCTTATCACATCAGAATAAGGTCAGCCCAAGATCAAAGAAAGTAGGCTAGAGGCATAAATACCTCTAGCCAGGTTTGGGGGGGCTATGATCCGAGCCTATCACAAATTTTTTGGTTACTATATTTTGTTGGTTTTCCCTACTTCTAGAGGTTTACAATAAAAGAAAGAGTGAGAACAACCTCTTGAAAAAATTCAAAAAATGACTTGATGGGAATTTTTCCTTGACTAGTTCACAGGAGGGGAAAGGTAGAACCTAGTGGTAAAGGGAAGGGAAAATATGTAAATGTGAAAAGAAAAGATATGATGTGTTTGTGGAGCCATGCACCCATGGTTCAAGGTTCATGAGGGGCTCATATCATCATGGCTTTGGAGCCATATAATGATTCAAACAGATGGGACCCAGGTGGAAGACTTGGTGAAGGAAGGAAACAGACACATGATTTTGTTGGATTTTTTAAAAATACGTCCACTCCGATTCAAGAAAAGTTGTCTTCATCAAAGTTGTAGCTTATGAGCTGGAGATTTTGACCATATTTTTTAATAATTTTTGCAGCTACGGTCTAGGAGATATGATAAAAATAATGGACGCCAATTTTTTCAATTGTGGTGGAGACCACCCCCTCTCAGTTTCTTGTCAAGCTTCTCCTTCACTTGTGTAGCTTTCCTCTTGTAGCACTCAGAGGATGCTTCTCTTTTCCACTCAAGCTCCACTAGTGTAAGGAGTTGATCCATCCATACCTCTTGATCATCTTGTGCATCTCTGTCATGAAGCCGTATCATTGGGATCCTGAGCTCGATAGGCTGCAAAGCCTCTTGACCATAGACCAAGTGAAATGGAGTGAACTCCATAGCTTCCCTATATATGGTTCGATACGCTCACAAGGCACCATCCAAGAAGTCATCCCACAACTTTGTCTTGTTTTTCACCATCTTTCTAATGATGCCTGCAATGACACCATTAGCTTTTTCTACCAAACCATTCGACTGGGGATAGTAGGGTGTATTGTGATGATGTAGAATGTGAAGTTCTTCACAGACTTCTGCCAGCAAGCCCTTTCTAAACCCTGGACCATTATCAAAAACAATCTCCAAAGGTGTGCCAAATGTGAGTGTAGATGAATTTGCTCACTGTCCTCTCATTTACCTTTGCCACACTTTGTGCTTCCACCCACCTAGCCATATAGTCTACAACCACTAGAATGTAGAGTTTACCATTTTTTGTCCTAGGCAGAGGACCCATAGCATCAATGCCCCACTTTTCAAAGGTTCCATTTGCAAGCACGATCTTCCTTGGACCATGGACCAATCTTCTATTTCCATTTACCTGACAATTGTGATAACTTTTACACCAATGTTGGACATCCACATGCAAACTTGGCCAAACATACCCCGCAAGCAAAATCTTCTTAACAGTTAAATCTTGGGCAAAATGACCACCACATGATTCTTCATGCAGACCTTTTAGAATGGTTGGAATTTCGTCGATAGTTGGTACTCTTTTGCACACTTGATCCTTCCCTCTTTGATAGAGGGAGCCTTCTAGGAAGAGATAGACACTTGCCTTCTTCATGAGTCTCCTCTTTTGAGATTTTGTGAAATCTTGTGGAAACTCGCCCTGCATAATGTAGCCAATAATGGGAGTCAATGAATCCAATCCCTAGTACCTCAGTTGCTTGACCGTTGCTGCCATCATGATGACCTGCACTTCTTTCTCAACACATGTAACTGCTTGTTGTGCAAGTAAATCGGCATCTTCATTTTGTTTCCTAGGAATAAGATATAGTTGCAATTCTTCAAATTGATTAAACAATCTATGAATGGCATGAACTTTTGTCCTTAGGCTGTCATTCTTGCATGCCCAGATGCCTAAAATCTGCTTCACAATGAGAAGTGCATCCCCTTTTACCATGAGACGTTGTATACACTACAAGAGGTTGTGTGCACTTGTGATGCTGTTAGCAACGGAAATACATTGGGTTTTTATACTCCCCGGCATTGCTAAGAGCGTCGATATGGGAACGTTGCTATGAGCATCGCTATAACAGTCGCTATATGCATCACTATATTCTTCTTCTTCTCTCTCTCTCTCTTTGTTTTATATCTTTCTCTTTCTCTCTGTACTAATCTCTCTCTCTCTCTCTCTCTCTCTCTCTCTCTCTCTCTCTCTTTTCCTCTCTCAATGTGTGTGTGTATGCATTCTTTGTTTTTGCATGTGTCTGTGTGTGTTTTTTGTTTATGCATGTGCTCTCTCTCTCTCTCTCTCTCTCTCTCTCTCTCTTTCAAAAACACAATGTGTGTGTGTGTGAGAGAGAGAGAGAGAGAGAGAGAAAGAGGGGAAGGGAACATGAGAGAGAGGAGAGGGAAGGAGCATACCTGGCTCTCCTTCCTCACCTCGTGTGTGTGTGTGTGTGTGTGTGGGGGGGGGGGGGGGGGGGGGGGGGGGGGGGGGTGGAAGAAAGAGAGGAGGGGGAGAGCACGGGTTACCTTTTCTTGCTCTCGATTATTTTTTTACCCATGTCGGCATCGTTATAGGCTTCGCTTTGAGCGTCGCTAGTTTACTTGTAACTTAGCGACGCTCATAGCAATGCCCATAGCAATGCTGTGGGTTTTCACTTTTGAGCATCGCACTGTTAGCGTCGCTAATATTAAGTACCTCTTGTACCGTATACCTTGGCCAATGCACATCTTTAAACCATGAAGTAGTGTGTCGTATTCTGCTTCATTGTTGCTAGTTGAACTTGGTAGATTGACCTTATCTTTCATGACCACCTCTCCACTTGGGTTGACCAACACTAGCCCTCCCCCTTCTTTTCCTGTGGCTCGTCAAAAAGCTCCATCAAAGAACAAGGTAAAAGCATTAGGAATACTTTTTGGTGGTGGGAATGGTAGGGTCTTTATTTCAGGCACCTTAATCTCCTTCTCATGTACCCTATAAGTGAGAATCCCTACCAATTGTTCATGCACACTATCTCCTACCTTGAAAGAGTATTGGAACTCTTGCAACTCCATAATCCACTTTGAGATCCTAGTACTAAAATTCATTTGAGATGACACCCAAGGAAACAAATTTTCTGCAGTGAGAATTACTAAAGGTTTTGGTAGAAAGTAGGATATAAACTTTCTCACCGCAAACATGAGAGAAAGCATAATGAGTTCTGCTTCTGTCTAGCGACTCTCCAAAGCATTCATGACCCTACTAGCAAAGTAGATGGGTCGCATCCAGGTACTATGGGGATCTTGTTGTAGCAAAACCGCACCAATTGTTTCTTTCTCAACATTAGAGCTAACAAAGAATATGTACTCCCAAGAAGGATGCATGAGTGTTGGTAGCTCTGACAGGGTGACTTTAATGTTACAAAATTACTCTTCAAGCTCATTAGACCATGCAAACTCTACTTGTTGTGTCAAATTTTGCAAAGAGTGAAGCAACTCCAAAGGTAAGTGAATGAAGTGTGATATATACTTCACCTTTTGAATGAATGAGATGACCTCTTTGAGATTCTTGGGTGATGGGAGATTAGGGGACTCCTTTGCCTTTGAAGGATCCACCTCAATGCCTTTATAGGAAACCTTGTGACCGAGCAAGATCACTTCATCCTCACCTATGTGACATTTGTCGGGATTGAGCTGACCTCCCATGTCGTAAAGTTTTTTTAAACCTTTTTCTACCTTTTGTAGATGCAATGATTTTGAGCTATAAATGCAAAAATCATCAATAAAAAGCCTAATGGACTTCCAAAGAATGGTTGAAACACGATGTTCATGAAGTGTTGGAAAGTTGCAGGAGCATTTGTCAGGCCAAATTGCATGACTCTAAAAGCATAACAACCCCAAGGAGTAATGAAGGTTGTTTGTAACTTATCCTCCAATGCAATACCTATTTGAAAGTAACCTGAGTAGCCATCACACATAGTGTACTTCTCGTGACCAGCTACCTCATTTAGTATCTCATCCTAAAATGGGAGGGGAAGGTGATCTCTTTTTGTGGCCTCATTTAGTGGACGGTAATCCACACACACCCTCCACTTGACGTTGTTCTTGGGAGTGACAACAACGGGAGAGACCCACTCTGAATTCTCCACTGGATACATGAAACCTGCTGCTAGAAACTTTCTTACTTCCTTGAGTAAAGCTTGCTCCTTGATGACTCTTAGCCTTTGTAGATTTTGAGCCTTAGGTGTGGCCTCACGCTTAATGCCATTTGCTTCCATGTCAACCTCATTTGAATTTGTGATCTCTACCACATGCACATTTGGATATGGAAAAGGTGGAACTCCTTCTACCCCTTGTGGAGGTGGTCTTGGTCCATTTGGTCTTTGTAGAGCCTTGGTTGTTGACCAGTTCCTTCACATGCATTCATCACTGGGTGATTCAAGTTAGGTCTCCCTGGCTCCCCATGGGGCCAAGGAAAACTATACATCCCATGTCCAGACTCTCCACAATTTCAATATTGCAAGACTCTCCTAAGTCGTCTAGTTTCCTTGCTTGTCCCTTTGGACCTACAGCTTGTGCAAGGTAAATTGACAGGCTGCTTAAAGATTCATTTAACTTCTCAATCACTTCAACCGTTACCTCAGGAAGCTCCCGAGATGTTGATGCTTGTGACTTACCTTTGGGTCTAAGACCTTCTATTGGAACCTCTCCCCTTAAGCACTTGAGTTTCCTATACTTCTCAGCATCCCTAGTTTCCATTGCATCAAAGGTAGCAGGTGCACCCACCTCAACTTTTACCTTAAGTCCAGGAAAGTGTCCGGCTATGAACCTCTCCTTCTTTATAAATTCTGCACCATCACCAGGATTAGAAAAATTTCATATCCATAGAGCCCAAAGACGTAGAAACTCTTGCTTGTACATGTAGTAGTCATCTAAGTCTTTTTGGTTATGAGAAACAATGTCTTGCCATAATTTTTGAGTGTTTTGGGAATCAAAGAAGTATTTCTTGAAACGATTCAAAACTTTCGTCTAACTTCCCTTGACTTCCTCAGGCAAAGAGTCAAACCAAGTGCTAGCATATTTCCTAAGGACCACCTCAAAAATTTCTACACGTTCTTGATTAGTTACTATCCTCTTGATACGACAAGACATCTTGAAATTTGCTAAAAATAATTTTGCATCCTCTCCACGCTCTCCAAAGAAAAGAGGGTATCCAGACATTTGGCGTTGGCTTTCCATAAAATTGATTTCAAAGTGATGCACGTTTCTTTTAAAAAGAGATTTACACAATAATGTTTTCTAAATTGCAATCTGTTCTATAACAAAATGAACATATTCACAACAAATGATCTATGAAAATCAACAAGAGGCAAGACGGCAGGGTTTGGTGATGCAAGAATTTCTCCTACTCTTTGGGCACCGAACATGAACACCATACGTTGTTGAAAATGGATCTTTCTACTAATTGCAACGTTTATTGTAATGTGTGGAGTGAAATGGAAGGGGGAAACATCTATTGCTAGGCCATTATCCATTGTCTATGCATGGCCTAATGCTTAAAACAAAAAAAAATATAGACGTCCAAACTAAGGTCGTACCTAATGAGAGGCAAAATAAAAGGATTTATTGAAGCGTTTATCTCGGCCAACCTAAGAGGACCTGAAATTCTACGAATTACACGTTGAAATTGCAACTTAATACTAATAATTATGTGTACCTTTTTCCTTGCAATGGGAATGAAATGATCATACAAATTCTCGTGATTCATGAAAACTACTTGACTATGATAAAGGTTGAACCTACACAAAAAGATACACAAGCCCTCCTCAAGGCGGACACCAAAATTGACGCGGTCCGGGGCAAGCAACAAGAGAGGCGACCTCTAGACACCCCTCAAGGCTCCCATGCTGCTCAATTGGGGCTGGGGCAACCACAAGCACAACACAACAACAAACCCACAATCAAACCCAAACAAGATAGGGGCACCACCTAGTTATGGTATGCAAACTAGGATGCAAGAGAGATTTTTTCACAACCAAGAAGATGAGCCACAAAACACACAGAAACAATCTCACACCAAGAGACACACCAAATGGAGCAGAGAAATCTAGAGCAAAGGGAAGAGAGAGAGAGGAATGGAACTTGCGTAATATCTTGTCTATGACTTGCGAATGGATATGGTTTGTTATGTTGCTATCGTAGAGCTTGTACAAAGCTAACTCAATGCTTAGTGAATGCTAAACATTGCCAACACATACACACACTGTCTTAGGATGTGGGAGACCTCTCACCACAATACCCTCTTACATGGACACAAAATTGGCAATGAAAACACACTAAAACACTTTCTCAAACAAGATCAAATGATAGAAACTTAAAATACACAAGTCACCTTGAATTCACGAAACCGTATTGCACAAGTGGAAGGACGAAGATTTCAGCGTCGAATCAGGCCTTTGATGCACCAAACCTCAATTTATTGATGATGGAGGAACATATACAATAGTAATTTTGAGATTTTGAACTCACGCTCTCTTACTTGCAATGTGTAGCTTTAAAGCTTCTCTCATACCAAACGTGAAGCTCACAAAGTGGTTGCTACACCTAGGTCTCTCCTCACGCATAGAGTGTTGGGATGCTATGTGAGATATTGGAGTTTGTTTTACAAGAAGGAGAGGGGCCTATTCATAGTTTGGAGACCCTCATTAAGATTATTTGTAAATCCTAATTTACATGCTAACAAACCAGGATTATGATTTTTTTTTAATATCAAAACATTGCGAACCTTCTTTGTCTGCTTGAGTCATGGATGTGGGCTCAAAAGAGAGCATTATTAATAGTAGATAACATGAAAGTAGAGTTTTAAATAAAAAGAGAGAGAGAGAGAGAGTTACAATGCACATGTCTTGAGCTGAGGTGTCTTTTTATGGTTAGGTCAATGGCTATTTTGTGTTAGTATGTTAGTAGTTAGTGTTAGTTATCACTAGAAAGTTAATGCTACATTTACAATGGGTAGAATGAGGTGGATGGTTGAAGTAAGATAGTTGAACGAAGTGAGGAAATCCTTGTGATGGTGAAGCTTGAAGAAGTACTTACTTGTGTAGGTTCTCAAAATGACTATCGACCCTCCTCTTCTTCTTCTCTTCTTTATGCCACCATCGTCAAGCTTGAGTATCACGATGAAAATGGCAATTCCGTTGATGAAATCTCTCAATTTGCAGAGGTTAATCATGGTTTACATATTGAAGTTTATGTAAATAGAGAGGGTTAAGATGGAATTGTACTTTGGAAGTAACAGAGAGAGACATAGAGAAGGTGTATGTACATGTAGAGCTCATATGAGAGCTATGGAAGTAAGAGGGGAGGTTAATGGTGAAGAAGGTGAGAGAAACCATGAAAGGTGCATGTTTAAGTGAGGGATTGAGAGGAACGAGTGTGTGTGTGTGTGTGTGTGTGTGTGTGTGTGCGTATAAGTGGGAAAGGAGGTGAGAGAAGACTATGGGTTACTTTGTGAGAAAAGTGGGCAGACTGGGATCCACTCAAAAAATCATATCTCATCGGTGGTAGCTCCAAAAATCATGAAAAACTTTGATGTGATTATGTAGCTTATGGACTACATTTTCTCTATTGACCACTTATTCAAATTCCGAACGGATGGGTGCCAAAAATCTCACCAAAAAGCCTTTTTTTATGCCTGCAAAAGTCTTTTAGTGGTCCCCTCGTCCCCTCCTTTGTTGAATTTTCACAATGCATCCATAAGTGAGCCCCTCCTTTGTCATATCATGATACAAAGCATCCAAGTTCCCTTTACACATGCATGGAGGAGGATTATTGATGAAATAATAAATATATACATGGTGGTTCTAGTGTATGGACTATTCATAGATTTTAATGAGCACATGGTGTTAGAATAATGAGTATATAACAAGAAAAAATATGGAAGAATTATGGATATGGAAAAAGATATTGGAATCATATGATATGATCCCTCTTTTGTATTATTTTGGGTGAAAGAAGAAAAGGTATGCAAGTAAATGAAAATAATATAATAAACGTGACTAAGAAAGTAGAAAATCAATTTTTTGTTTTCCCGAGGGTGAGGGTGAAACTGTGGGGGTGATTTGTATAAAAGAAAAATATGAGGTTAGAGTATGTACACGTTGACAAAAAATATACTTATGGTGCAAGAGGATGAAAGAAGGTGTACATAGGTTTAATAAGACACACACCTAGGTATAAATATTTAAATAGAATATCAAAATAATTCTAAAAATCCATATATTTAGGCCATATACACAATGAAATATTTACACACAAAAAATACCATAATATAGTTTTTTTTTTTTTGGCTCAACTAGTCCAATGACTAGCTAATTGAGGGTTTTTTAAGAAGATGTGGGGAAAGTTCCCTAACTCACACACGCTTATGTACAGTGAAAGGGTGAAGATGACCACAGTGTTTGAGTGATTTGATAGGGTGAGGTAGCTCACTATGACAATTTTGAATAGCCGAAAAACGGCTATCACTACCATAGCGGCTGAAGCGTTCCACATGTGGCCCCTTGAACATCTTCCATAGGCTATAACTTGCTCTCTATAGCTTTGATTGATGATCCAAAAGGACCCGCATACTCTACAACTTGATCCCTCCAACCTTTATCTACTAACATCATCTATGGCACCTGTCCCGACTTGCCTTGTCCGTTGAGAATCTACAAACCAGTTCAACTTTGATCTACCATCACTTTCACACCATAGCTTTGTTTCAGGAGTCGTCTGGCCAGCTTCTAGAGCATCTGATCAAACACTTAGTTCTAGAGCACCATTCACACACCTTAGACATTTGGAACTGGCATCCCAACTCGCCCATTTTTGGAACCTCTCTGTCCTAAATACCACATTAGGCATACATTTGTGCTATCCTTTATCTGCTTAGTACCTAGGTACCTACTTTAGCCCTTTGTCATGCACCTGTCATGCACCTGTTAGCATTCATAGTGCTGCACCGCATACTTCCCAGCATCGACCAGCTTTGGCTACACCAATGCCTCATACCTGCATGCTTGTATCTACATGAAAATGGGAACTTGTCCCTCTACTGTATAGTGTAGTGCACTCCAAATCCTAGCCCACCGTCAATCTAGCTCTCTTCTCTCTCTCTCTCTCTCTCTCTCTCTCTCTCTCTCTCTCCCTCTCTCTCTCTCTCTCTCTCCCTCTCTCTCTCTCTCCCCCCCCCCCCCCATGAGTGCCTTGTAGCTCAAGAAAGGGTTTTCACATACTTCTACAAATGCTTCATACACATAGCTTTTCTCTAAAATTCATAAATCACTCAATATTGAAATTTGTAGTAAAATTTTTGCAAACAAATTGGAGGATATTGCAAAGCCAGCAATGGAGCCTATGTCGGCGTAGGAGCTAAGCCCCAATATGTGTTAGCAAGGTTATCATTTTGACAATGATGATATTGTACACTATTTATGAACCCCATGCATTGATACCAGGGTTCCTGAGGAGCAACTAACACAAAAACAAAGAGGAAAACATGCATAATGATTCCCACGCGACCACCCTACTCCCAAGAAATCTCTCTACTTGTGTTGTTGAAGGAAAACAAAAACACATGTCAAGTACAACCATAAAATACCATTTCCTATTACCCGCCCTTGGGAGAAACCAAGACAAAGCTCCACAATGAGAAGGTAATAAAATCTATCATAGAGGCTGAAAATTTGGAATAAGTTGAGCATGTAAAAAAGATATCTAAGAAGTTTGACACAAATAATATGGAGATCTATGCTACTTCTTGGGCATTAAGGTTTGGTTCTTGCAATGATTTTTGTAATATGTTGATCATTAAGAGCATTTGTCAATGTCATTGTACTTGGTTGCCTCATAAACAATAGTTATGGACAGGTTGTGAAGCATGGTTTGATTAATTTTCAAGACATTGGAATGGGAAGCTAGGGAAAATGTCAATGTTGTGTTGTAAAACCCTATAATCTATATGATGATGTTTAATCACCTTGATCCATGTGACAACTAGCATGCCACTTTGAGTTATCTTCATTTTCTTTTCAAAAAATTTATGCAAACTGTAGCTCATGTGTTATTTAGTTTGACAAAGTCACATGCTCCATACCTAGGGACCTTTTTTGTTTATGAATTGTTTTATGATATGGCTACATATATGCCAATTGGGATCATTGTATTTTAGAGAACCGTTTGCTAGTAGTTAGAGCCTACTTAAAGCAAAAAGAAGTAAACCATAATTGTCAGCCTCTCCCTCACTATGCCAACCTCTTGCATTGCCATAGGCCTTCTAGGCCAGGATTTTCACTATGTATCAACCCCGTGCATTGATGCAAGTGTTCTTGAGGATCAATGAACACGGAGACAAAGATTAAGACCTGCATAAAATCTCCCAGAAGACTAATACTTGTGTTGTTGAAGGAAAGTGACAACCCACGTCTGGTACAATTATATAAGAGGACTTCCTATTACCTGCCCTTGGGAGAAACCAAGACAAAGCTCCACAATATGGAGGTGATGAGATCTAGCATAGAGGGTGATAATTTGGAATAATTTGAGCATGTGAAAGAGTTTTCTAAGACGTTTGATAGAAACTCTATGGGAATCTAGCTACTTCTTGGGCATTAAGTGTCACAAAATATTAATTTCTAACCTTCTAAAAGTAGTTTTCAACTTAATTTGGCCACTTAAGTATGGGAAAAATAAAAAGAGAGCAGGCCAGGTTGATTAAGTGCTAATGGACCGATTCAAGGCTTGGGACCAAAAGGAAAAAATGTCCATAAAAGAATAAGGGTAATTTCTAACTAGTTGTTGCATTCATAGGTACAAATCAAGGAGCAATAAAGGTATTCATGGTTAGCCTTGATCAAAGCTACAAGACAAATGAGATGACTGTCCCAAGAGAAATAATAGGAGTCTAAAAGTAGAAAGTGATTGTGCTAAGCTCAAGTCATTAAAATAAATCTTTCAACTTAAAATATGTGAGAAGCCTTAGGATGAAATTCTAATTTGCCACAGATTATCTAAATTTAGATTTAGCATGTCTAAATTTAGCAGGTTTTGGGAGCAACTCGATGGCACCTACAAAGTAATGTGTTAAGGTTTTGTAAAGGTGGTGGAGCTTTTAAAGCCCAAAGGGTGAGTTTTATTTTTGCCAAAGTTTATCCTAATTTAGTAGGTCCTAAATTAGTAGGCAGGTTGTAGCCCTGGGTCAACTTCATAAGCATCCAAAGTTTGTGCAAAGGTCTTGCACCCAAGCTAATTAATAAAAGGGTAAGTTCATGGTTTTCAATAAATGTAAGGGAAAAGCTAAAGTCTAAGGTTGGATCAGCCCTTCCTCATTTAGTCAGTTGAGTCTTCTCTTTGTCTACTAAGCTTGACTAGGCCACATAGCCAAAGTAGCGTATGCTTGCTTTGTGTGAATTCAACAAGTGTGTGTGGTGCCTCCACTTGCCAAGAGGAGTCCCAAGAAAAGGGGGAGAGAGTTTCAGCGTAGCATATTAAGCCTCATTGTTACTATGCGCATTCAATTTGAACCCTCTCTTGCATACTAGCTTCCCCTCTGGATCGTAAAGTGCTATACCCCCTGCATCCGCATCATGGCTCTTTCTGTATGGGCCATCAAAGAACAACACATGTGCATATCTATCCTAGGGTGGTACGAGATGAACTAAAGAGGAGTCTAATTTAAAGAGGGCTTTTATCATGTGGTTTGATTGAGCGTATAGCAGGGTGATATACCAAGCAGAATGGAGGTGTGGTGATATGGGATCCACATAGCAAAGTGATTTTTTCGAAGGCTTATGACTTGGAGATGTTTAGACCAATAATGAGGTTGAGTATCTCACTTTACACTTGGGATTGAAGTAGTATTTAGAGTTTGGCATTTCCAGGTTCATGGTGAAAGGTGATTCTTTACTGGTTATCAACTGTTGGGCCAATGGCACGTGAAACGGGATTGGTTGAAGCATTGGTTCTATGCCATTAAGAAGTTGTTAAGATTTTTTGAAGAGGTTCAACTCAAGCATGTTAAAAGGGAGAAAAACCAAGAAGCGAATCAGCTTGCAAGTGCAAGTTACATGTATATATGTGGCCCCGGCCAATTATGTAGGCCGTGAGACTTTAAGGGAGAATGAGGACTTTTTGAGCGTAGGACAATGTTCAAAAGGGTTGTCCAAGCTATAGAAGCGGAGGATAGTGTAGAAAGCTCATAAATTTACATTGGTAGGAAAGTATCTAATGACATATGGACGGGATGAAGTGTTGCTAAGGGTGCTTTGCAAAGAAGAAATTGGTATGGTGCTGCAACAATTGCATGAGGAAAGTGGGCATCAAGGTAAAGACTAGGTGTTGAGGGCAGGGTTTTGGTGGCCTTTTGTACTACGTGATGTGCACTATTGGTGCAAAAGTTGCCATGGATGCCAAACTATGGGTGAGAGGAGGGTAGTAGACGAGCCCTAGGAAGCCATCATTGCCCAAAATGGTTTTGAGAAGTGGGGTTTGGATGCCATTGGTCTATTATGTGAAGCAGCGAGAGAAACATTGCTAAATTTAATTGAAGCTTACCTGATAAGAGGATAGAGGAAGGAAATTTGGAAATGAAGTACGCGAGTTACTTGGATTTTACTTTTCAAAATAAATTCAAGAAGAAGTGGATGGGTCCGTATAGGGTGCATAAATTTCTTTCCAAATGGGACCTATCAACTAATTAGAGCTAATGGGAATGTGCTTAGAAATAGGGTAAAAGGGGTGTGGCTTAAGCTACACTTCAATAGAAGTTTGGTGCCTGATGTAAACCAGATTGTGGCCAAGGGTTTAGGCAACCCAGTTGAAAATAATTAGGAGCCATGGACATACAATTTTGTACATACTATACATATGGTTGTTCTTTTTTCAATGTGCTTGAATGTTCGCTATGTGTTGCAGGTTTCAAGTTCAATAAAGCTGTTTTTTGTTGAGCATAAATGTTCAATAGGGGGTGGAAATGATGGTGCATGCAAAACTGGTTTGAACTAAAAGTGGTGCCAAGCAGAGCAAAGGGTGCACACAGGTGTGAGGCCAAGTGTTAGAGCCGGTATGTGAGGCCTAAGCAGGAAAGGGATGGTGCGAATGCATGCATAATGTGGTTTTTTGGGCCAAAAAGGCTTTAAGAAAGGACAATTTGGGAGGAATGTCCAAGTTTCTAAATGGCTATTCCAATTCCTAGGAATATAGTATTCAAAGTGTCCTAGAAGCTAGTCTAGACGACCCCTCAAATGGATCCATGATGTGAACGAAGTTAGAAGGTTTTGCAGATCCTCGATCAGAAGGACTAATGGGGATAGGTGGCCAAAGATGGTGTTAGCAAGTAAGATTGGAGAGCTCAAGTTATGGAGCATAGTTGTGTTCTCGGATTGTCAACTAGAGTTGTAGAGGGAAAATTAGCCAGTTGAATGTTTTCCCAGGGCGAGTAATGGGCCAGCTTTCTCGCATTGAGAAGCATGCTTGCCGAGAGATTTTGGGTCTTGACCAATCTTTGGAATTTCATATGCACTGTATGGATTAGTCAAAATTGACGGCTTATTAAATGGAGTCCTGAGAGCCAATATATGCATAGGGTTGGCATGCAAACACATTGCTTTGTGGTTGAGAGCACCCCATTTTTCAATTGGCTTGGTATGTAGCCTTTGGATTCTTACACAATGCACCATCTTCCAGAGTCTTCTCTAGCCAGATCATCAACAGGGAGCCATGGCGTGGTGGCTTGCAATAAAGTCACTCTTTTATTGCATGTTTTGTGGAGATTCTTTGTAGTCCTGGAGTTCCTTGTTTGGAGTTGGGATGTGGTACAACGAACGTATTGGCAGCATGCTTAGGCACAGGGCAGGTGTGTGCAGCAGTCGACATTGATGACACTTTGATTTTAGATTATGTGCAACCATTATTTCGCCCTAAAAAGCGAAGCAGAGAGGGAGCCTCCACCTCTCTTGATGTTGATGATGTGGGTGACATGCCTTCGCGTGTCAACCCCTTTGATGACTAGGGAGAGTCCACCTTACACTTCATTTCCCCGACCAATTTTATGTTTCCATCATACTTTTATGATGTTTTGTCACTTTTTGATATCTTTGTTTAGTATTTGAAAATTATGGATAATGATTCAAACAACAATTTGAGATTTCTTGTGTTTTTATGATGTAGATTTTGTATTGCTTACATGTGGATTGAGAGACTTATCTTTTTCTTTTTGTATGGAAGTGTGTTGTCAGTTTATGCTAAGGGGATTGCAAAAACCATGGATGTTGATATACGATACGATTTTGACACCCACAAGAAGTGTCAGAGATGCAACAGTAGTGAACGTAGTCCAAGTAATACCTAGTAGCTCATCTGAGAGTGAACCTATTGTTCCAATCAAGGTAATCACGAGAGCCCACGCTAAGAAAATGAAACATAACTCCTCTGATGACTCAGAGAATACCAAAATTTCCTCACAAAATACCAAGAGAAACAGAAGCAAAATGTATGAGATGAGAAAAAAACAGAGGGCTGAAATCGAGGAGAAAGCAAAGAAAATATTCCCAAAAAAAGTGAAAGAAACTGGAAGTGAAATCAAGGAAACCATTGTGAAATCTGGAGGATCAATTTTGGTAGACAATTTTTTTGAGCCAACCAATGTAGCCTTGGAAGCTTACCAAGCGGGACTTAAAGCAGACCACAACATGGAAAACAAATGGAAAAACTATCCTTCTTCATATATGGAAGCAGCTAAGCTTGAAGCTTATCAAAATTTGATAAGAATTACTCAAGAGATGTTGGAAAAACAAAAACCCAAGCTTGAGATTATGGAAAAACCTGAGGAGCTTGTGGTAGGAACCAGTAAAGAGAAATCCAAAGTGGTGGTAGAACCCCACCTTGAAAATAAAGAGCCAGAACTCATAGTGCCTGCGTGTGAAGATGCCTTAGATGGAATTCTGTTTGTAGAAGAAGATTGGCCTGGACAATTACGGAAAAAAGTTAGAGAGATTAATAATGGGAGTCTAGCTCTGAAGTCAGCTCCTATAGAGGAAGTTTGGCTAGACAATCTACCTCTTGATATGGACATGGATGTACAATCCTTGTATGGGGATTGTGGCGGTGAAGCTTTAGTAATGTCTAAACCTCGGGGGATTCACTCTATTTACAAAACGAGATGCCACCTGCGAGCGGACAACTTTGATAAAACCCCTATATACGATTGATATTAGGGAATATTACCCCCCTAGGGAATATTACCCCCCTTTCTACGCTTATACAACAATCAATGAAGAAAACAATCATACCCCTATCTTACATATAGAATTTAGATCTCACATGATTTAACTGAGTAAAACTAGTCAGAGTGTATAACGTAGTGACTATCAACGTTGGAAAGAGGGAAATGAGAAAACAACCAACACATAATATGATAGCCTCCCTATAACCCATTGATATCACAACACCTCTATCCCCTATTTAACATACACATAAAGACCCAATCTGCTAACAATTATTGTCCGAGCACAAATCCGTCATACCCTATCTATATACACTTGGCCAAGCATGCAATCAATTATCTCGACCTTTGATTGTTGATAGAACCATACACTCACATATAAGTAGTCACGATACCCTCAAACACTCCAAGGTCATTGGTAGACTCAAGTTGTCAACAAGCTTCCGTCTTCACGACACATATCACAACCATATAGATAGCACTCACTAATTCAACACACCACTAAAGAGCGCATATACTTGACGTACCACAAGATCCCTATCCTTAGCATACACCTCGTTTGCTCAAGAACCATTCAAATACACAATATTTATGGACATGAGAGCGAGAGAGATGTAGAATATTCAATCAAAAAACATAAAGATCATAATTTCAATGCAATTGGCTTTAAATAATAGACTTTGCAATGGGCCTCTCGTCCCTTGGCTCTGGAAAAATCATCTTGTTGTTGGAAGTTACAACAGAAAATCCTTCATTTCGCATGATGGGAGCTTCAACAATCCCATATCAAATGCCCTTACGGCCTTGCTCTTTGCAACCATCCACCTTCTTGGTGCTTCCAATTGGCCCTGCTAGCGTGGCTTTTTATCCCTCTAGTGGTCCCTAATCCACAGCACATGTATCCCACTACTCTCTGCAACTCTTGACCTCCTCAGTCTGTTCTTCTTGCATCTCTCAAAGCTCCCCCCCATGGCCTTTTCTAGGGCTCTCACCACCCTATATTGCAGATGGTGGGCCTCCTCGTGCACTCCTCCTTCTATTCTAATGAGACCCTCTCTCTCCTTGGACACTAGCCCTAGAAAAACCTATGGCAGCTCCCTACCCTGTGATGCGGCGCCAATCTGTAGCACTTGGCCTGCTTTGGTTTACGGACTCCCCTTGCTCCTCTGTGAAGTGCACCACAAGCCACGCCCCCTTTTTGCTCCTTGTCAGCGGGCTCCTTTGTTTGCCTCCCTTGGCATCTCCCTCATGGCCGAGATCCTCCAACAACCCCTACCCTATCAATCCTTGGTAGCCTCCCCATGCAACCTATCATTTGATCGCCCTCCAGATGGACCCTTTTCCCCCGCAACTAGTGGCTTGCTTGCCATCAAACTGCAATGCTATGCCACCTCCATGCATGCACAAGAACTTCATGGCATATTGCCTGTTGAAGTTCCTACGTGTAACTATTATTTCCACATTTTTTCTTATAAAAGAACTATCCCCATCTAGAAAAGACACTAGAAAATCTCTTTATTCCATTTAAGAAAAAATCTACATAAGAGAAAATTGAGCCTTCTATATTTCCATATGGGAACAAATTGGGCCTTGGCTTACTCCATATGGGAAAAACAAATTCCTATGTAGAAAATTAAGCATCCATTTCTCATGTAGAAAAAAAAAGTTACCTATGTAGAAAAATACAATTTCATTTGATAGGATTAAAAAAACCCATACGTTGCTAGTTTCTTGATCAGAGAATCTCTATATCACCACTCCATTTGTCCCATGTGGAAAAAAAATTACCTATATAGAAAAGTATATTTCCTTCTCACAAGGTTAAAGTCTCATAATCTACTAAAACAATAGATACTATTTACCTAACTCCATCTTGCAGGGTACAAATGCATTATGAGCTATTGAAACAATAGATATTGTTTACCTGAGTCCATCTTGTTGAGATGGTGGATGATCATCTTGCAAAAATGGACTGAACGACCTTTCCTACAACTCCATCTTAAATCTACATCGTGAATGATCATACCCATATCTCCACTTTTGATCAGCCTGCTTGGAAAAATAAATAAACGTAGTAATTGCTTTGACATTCTAATTGAAATGAGATGCACATTCCCATGTAGAAAATTAAGTCTACCATACTGCCATGCAACAATTTCATACCCAAAAACACCTTTCTTTTTCTACCTCACTTGATTCTTGCAAAATACAGCAAAGTACTAACTGTAGAACAAGCCCCTCTTCCCTTGTCATTATCTCTACTGATCCAACCAACACACATCCAAATGAGAAACCTAGGCAAACTTTCCCAAATCTATGAATAGCTGTATTACATTACAAAACTCAACTTACAACATAATATTCAACCCCAATCGAACTAAGACCACATGGTTACTTTGTCTCCCAAAAAAAAAAACCTTCAAAGACATTCCCTTGCAGAGATCTCCACTAAACCACTTAAATCTTGGAATCTACACACTACCATATGGAGACCTTAACCTACAATTTATAAATTGCCTCCTGTAAAAAAACGATAGACAAGACCTTGCAACAAACTTGATTTCATAAAACTAAATCTTGGAGTCAATTCTGATGCTTCAAATAACAACCATTACAACAGTCCCACATTTATAAACTCAATCTTCTTTCAAACAAGACATACCAACTGATAAAGCTCTTAAATGCTATTACTTGTCAAAAGGAATACAATGTAAGGCTTAGATCATTGTTGACTTCATTGAAGAGGGTACAATTCTATCTAGCTAGGTCCATGGATAACAAAAAAACAACACTTCTCCCATGAGGTTAGTTGGTTAGAAAATAATAAATCTCCATATGTATAGATCACATCAAGCATGGCCTTCACGTTGCCTCCCCCATATTAACAATTAACTTTGAAACTCCCGAAGCCTAAGTGCTTACCATTGAGAGATGATCCCATTGAGAAACCTGCCTTCAAATGAAAATAAAAAATTAATTAATTAGCTTGCTTGTTTATGCAAAGAAAGCAAGAAAACAAAAAATACACAAAGCAAATTTAGATACTTAGTGGTAGGTATTGTGCTTTGTTATAGAGACTTGAGAATCTCCAAGCTTGGATATACTTTTCTCCTCACTGTCAAAGAGCATCGAAGGAGTTTCCAATCACACCATCAGCCTCTCCAATGCATCTGACACACCCCAACAACAAATCTCACGTCCACTCCAAGTAGAAGGGGCACACAGATGGGCAGGCCAGCCAGGTGTAATCCATGCCTCGATTGAGGTTGCTATCCTCAATACACAAATAGCCAGGTGCGGCCCCATTGAACGCAACAGTGACGGGTAAAGGGGTAGCGACAAGGGCTAGCAGATCTCTGAGCACCCTTCCTTCACCCGTATTGTCGCCGTTGTCGCCAACACGCAAGTGGACTCGAAGGAGATTGACTACAACAGCTCTGAAGGAGAGCTAGGTTATTCCATGCGTGTAGGGCAAAACAGAGACGAGGGGAAGATCTGGCTACACTAATAGAGAAGCTACAGGTCGATTGTAGAAGAGGTCCGTGTGATGGAGGAGACGGATACCTAGGGTTAAGTTTAAACACGACGTAATCTGGGCACCCGCATTTGTAAGCCTTTAGGCAGAGGCTCAAAATTTATCAATCTCCCCGTGCGTAGGAATTTTTTGTTGCTTGAAGGCTATTTTCTCATAGCGCCTACTGGCTTGTAGCTTATTTTATTTGTTACTTTGCAAGATTCCTTCATTCCTCCCACGTGAGGCTTGCCTTCCACCTACCGAAGCTTCAAAATTGGAATACAAAGCTCGAACCAGCCTATGGTACGAAGACTCACGCGAAGATATCGTAACCAGTCCAGCTCACAGGCAATGCTGCAAGCGCAACATAGTCTGTTTAATAAGGACAAAAACCCGTTTGCCCTCTTGTGGCATTCGCCTTCGCCTTCCCCTCAGTGTCAGCTTGCCCGCCATCGATCGCCACTTGATTTTCTGTGGCACCCCTTTCACCTTCGCCTTCACCTCAATGTCGTGTTCTCTTGGCACTATTTTCCTGTGTCAACTCGCTCGCCGTCGATCGCCACCTCCTTTCTGTGGCACACCTTTCTTTCCTTAGTGTTTTCCAAATGGGATCTTCCTCGATTCTCTCTAATAAAACATTAAACGAGATTGGGTCCCCCCCTACTTCTAGCCATTGCTCGAAAAATCTTTTTTGCAAACACTTGAGAAACCTCTATATGAGAAATATTAGTGAAGCTTTTCAAGCTAAATTTTATAGGTTTCCTCACCTTCAAGTTTAAATTTTTGAGGTAGATCTCAAAATTTGTAGGTGTGATCACACTAAATCTAGGTTTTTTGAGCACTTATATTCCAATCCAGTGCTAGGATTTTATAAAAGGAGCACACCTGGAAAGCCGGACACTTGCAATGTGTTGATTATAGGATATACCTAACGTGTCATGAAGTTCTTGTGATGCACGTGCTTGTTTTTTTTAAATGCTAACTCCAAGATTTACTTTAGTAAAAAATTCCCTCTGTGGCCTACTTTCCCACTCCTAGTGATGCCAGTGTGAGCTCTCCTTAAAAATTTCCGTTTTACTTCATTTCACACATTACTGCCTGATCCAAGCTCCAGCCTCGATCTCTTGGATAATTAGTCGATGAGATGGTCACATAGTAGTCTCCTCTTCACTAACTCTTGACCGTCGAGCTACAATGTTCTTGAACCCAAATACACAAAAACCCCGAACTGGTTGACCAAACAAAGCATTCTTCATATATCGTGGCATCTTTGAAGACAATAACTATCAACTCTTGGCACCTTCAGGCATCGCAACTGGCAAAGCGTCTGAACCATATTTGTCCCATTTAGTGCCTCATTTGGCATACACATCTCAATTTCACCTATTGCAATCTGCTTCTAGCACATGCTTAAGCCTTCCACCATCATCCTTCTTAGTTTCATATACCTGCACCTGGCTTCTCCATGGGTAGATAATATTTGGTTGCACCAACATACTAAGGAACCACTTTTGTTGATAACTAGATGTACCCTCCATGTGTCTTAGTTTGACTTTCAAACTATGTGCTCGGTCAGCCTGCATTGTGGCTACTCGTCCAATTCTTACCTATCCAAAGCTAGTGTAAATTAACCCTTATCTATGATCAGCTTGATGCAAAATTTGATGTGTGACTTGATAAAAAACATCCGCAAAACTCATTCTAGTTATAGTGCACATTGATGACCAATCGTTACAAGTAATCAACTTGGATCAGGCCCCCCCCCCCCCCCCCCCCCCCCCCCCCTCCATAAATATGAATCTTGGGAGATAAATTATTAGGGGCCTACCCCTAACTTATACGTTTATGTAACTTGTAAAAAAACCCCCCTCCCCTGCACTTACGTGGTGCGGTAATTTTTCCATGGTGAATCTCGCGGTGTCTAAACCAATGACTCTGAAAACACTACCCTCTTACTTGGGAGATAACGAAGATGAATCCATAGTTTGTAAAACCACTCAGATAAAAAGAGTGCTCCGAACAGACCCTAGAGGTAGACAACATCCATTCAATCATGTCTACACCCATTCAATGTACTCTTATTAGGTGGACTAATAAAAATCAGACCATATTTATGGAATAATCTACAGAAAACTGTAGAGAAGGTGGGATAACAGGGCTAATCATAAAAAAATTGGAAAATTAAAACACGAATTGGATAAAAAAGAGATTAAATCCATTCCAATGAAGAAAGTTGGAGAATACTACGAAGGGGAAGAAGCAAAAACACAACCCTTCCAGTGAGATATAATGATATGAAAACCATGGCAATACTGGATAGTGGGGCAAGCATAGCCATCACCACAAAATCAGTATGGGAATCATGGGGACAACCAACCCTTAGACAAACTGGAATGAAATTGAAATTGGTTGATGGACACATCGAAAGACCCTTAAAACTGCTTGAAAAAGTGATAATTAATTCCTCTGGAATTGATTATCAATACACTTTTGCAATAGTGGACTTTGGAAAGAAACTCAATTATGAAATCATCTTGCGAAAACCTTTCATGCGACAAATACAACTTATCCAAGATCGGGGAAACAATTACCTATACTTGAAGCAAGTGGGATCAATAACAAGGCTTAATCTTGTTGATATGTAGAGAGAAAGAGAGAGATGAGACAAGAGACACACCATGTACGCTCCCAAAGACTGACTCATATTGAGAAAAGATACAAATGTATAGGTGAGGCCAAGTTGCGTAGAGTGATCCATATGTAGCTCCAACACCGCCACTCAAACAAAGGTCTCTAGCTTTGGATGAAAAAATCCTTGGGGAGTTCAAGGCAAAAACCCAAGCCCCTATACAATGTGAAAATATGAACCGGCAATGATGATGTGAAAGTGAATTGTGTATCTATGTACAAATATACAAGTGACTCAGAGATCACAATGTGCAAATGTGGAGTGTGCATAGTGTACGTACCTATAGGATTACAATGTCACATGTATAAAGCTATCACAATAGCAGAAAAGCTAATCTGGAAAGAGTGAGGCCGAAGAAACTCCAAGCTCCGGGTGCAAGAGGATGAAACGTGACTCGTTGAGGCCTTTGGTAAGAATTTCTTCAATCACCTGGTCACTTGGACAGTGTTCAACCATAATGGTTCCTTTGCGTACTTCATACCTGACATATTGATAATGGACACCAATGTGCTTTCACTTATTATGTTGAACATAGTCTTTTGGGAGACTAATAGCACTTTGGTTGTCACACCACAAGGGTGTGCCTGAAAGAGGAGAGCGACCAATATCAACCAGCATTTATCGAAGCCAGATCAGCTCACGAGCTGCAAGTGATGCCGCAACATCGTAGAAACTGCAATAGAGTTTTGTTTCTTGTTGGTCCAAGAAAACAAAACAACCATTTATAAAGAAGGAATTTCCACTAGTAGATTGCATAGATAAAATGCCCAATCTGCATTTGTGTAACCCAAAAGAGAAAGAGATTGCATAGAATCCGATGCGAGTTGTCGTGGATAGACCAAACCAAAATCTGTAGTACCTTCAAGTATTTCAATACACGCTTTGCTGCAAACCAATGCTTAAGAAAAAGAGGTGCAAGATGTTGTCCAAGATAATTAGCAAAAAACAAAATATGAGGACGAGTGTTCATGCCAACAAAATGAAGACATCCAATCAAGTTAGCATAAGGTTGATTTGTGACAAATTGACCGCCATTGTCAGAAGTGTTCTTCATAGAGCTCGCAAGACAAGGTGTGTTGGCCGAATGTGCAGATTCCATACCAAAGTTTTGAATAGTATCTGCAATAAACTTTGATTGTCTAAGGAACAGAGTATCTTTTGTACGGTTCCGTTGGATTTGAATGCAAAGACGCGAGTGAATCTCTCCAAGATCCACCATATCAAATGTAGAAGACAATAACTTTTTCACTTGCTGAAGAAATCCCAAATCATTGGAAACAAGGATGGTATCATCCACATAAAGAGCAAGAATCACAAAACTGCTACCTTGGTGTTTTATGTATAAGTTGGGGTCTGAAGAGCAAGAGATGAGAAAAAGATCAAATTTTGTATACCAGGCTCGTGAATCTTGTTTGAGACCATATAGTGCCTTATGGAGTTGAGCAACAAGGTCTTCTTTACCTAGAATAACAAATCCTTCTTGTTGTTCCATATAAGTTTCCTCTCCCAAGTCCCCATTAAGAAAATCAGTTCGCACATCCATTTCATGAGCTTCTAAATCAAATTGAATAGCAAATGCCAATAAAACTCGAACACTTGGAATGCGAACAACTAGTGAAAAGGTCTCTTGAATCAACACCAGCTACTTGGGAGTAACCTTTTGCAACTAATCGTGCCTTCAACTTGTCAAAAGATCCATCTGCTTTTACTTTTGTCTTATACACAGACTTACACTTAATAGTTGTACAACCAGGAGGTAGTTCAGTTAGTATCCATGTACCTTTAGAGATAAGAGAATCGTACTTTGCTTCCATAGCCTCTTACCATTGATCCTTTTGAAGTGAAGAGATAGCTTCATCATAAGTAACGGGATATTTAGAAGTAGAGAAAGCATTATCAACAATATCGTCATCATAAACATGACATGAGCCATGTTCAAAATCAATAGGCAGATCATCAGAAATATCAATATCATCATTGGCAACATTTGGAATGGATGGTTGTGAAGAGAAAAGCTGCTCTATCGGAAGAGTTTGATCATCTAAAAGAAATGGAAAAGCCTGAAGCGATGATTTAGTATCATCAAAATCATCCATGGACCATGAGTCTCCCATAAGCTGTTCATTAAAACTAGCATCACAATTCACAATTACTTTCTTGGAGTAAGGGTCATGGAATTTATAGCCTTTGGAAGTGTTAGAATATCCACTAAAAATAAATTTAAGAGCTGGATCATCAAGCTTTGTTCGTGTTGCTTTGGAAACATGAATATAAGCAATACATCCAAAGGTTTGAAATAAGATATAGAAGGAATGTCACCTGTCCATGCTGTGATGGATATCTTACTAGAGGGTGCAGTAGTAGGAAGACGATTCTGAATAAATATTGTTGTCAAAGTAGCTTCAACCCAGAAAACATGAGATAAAACAGAATGAATCAACATACATCTTACAACATTGAGAATAGTGCGATTCTTTCTTTCAACAACGCCGTTCTATTGAAGTGAATATGGAATAGTGTGTTCATGATGAATTCCACTGTCAGCACAATAACTCACAAACTCTTGAGAAACATATTTTCCTTGATTGTCACTATGAAGCTTCTTAAGGCGACAACCAGTTTGAAGTTCCGCAGCCTTGTGGAATTGTTTGAAAACAGATAAGGCCTTAGATTTTTGTCTAAGTAGAAATACAGCCGTATACCATGAAAAATCATCAATGAAAGTAATGAAGTAGAAATATTGTGATCTTCAAGAAGGTAGAGGTACACATATATCTGTATGAACAATATCCAATATGTCATGAGAATGAGTTGTATTTGAAATAAGAACGGGTTTAGAATTATGTTTTCCAAGAGCACAAACCTCGGATAAACTTTGGCAAAAATAAAACTCACCCTTTGGGCTTTAAAAGCTCCACCTCATTTGCAAAACCTTAACACATTACTTTGTAGGTGCCATCAAGTTGCTCCCAAAACCTACTAAATTTAGACATGCTAAATTTAGATAATTTGTGATAAGTTAGAATTTCACCCTAAGGCTACTCGAATATTTTAAGTTTAAAGATTATTTTAATGACTTGAGCTTAGCACAATCACTTTCTACTTTTAAAATCCTATTATTGCTCTTGGGACGGTCATCTGATTTGTCTTGTAGCTTTGGTGAAGGCTCACCATGAATACCTTTATTGTTCCTTGATTTGTACCTATGAATGCAACAACTACTTAGAAATTACCCTTACTCTTTTATGGAATTTTTTTCCTTTTGGTCCCAAGCCTTGAATCGGTTGGTCCATTAGCACTTAATCAACCTCACTTGCTCTCCTTTTATTTTCCCCGTACTTAAGTGGCCAAATTAAGCTGAAAAGTACTTATAGAACGTCAAAAATTAATATTCATGACACTTAATGTCCAAGAAGTAGCTAGATCCCCATATAGTTTCTATCAATCTTTTAGAAAACTCTTTCACATGCTAAATTATTCCAAATTATCACCCTTTATGCTAGATCTTATCACCTTCTTATTGTGGAGCTTTGTCTTGGTTTCTCCCAAGGGCAGGTAATAGAAAGTCATCTTATATGGTTGTACCAGACGTGGGTTGTCATTTTCCTTCAACAACACAAGTATTATTCTTTTGGGAGATATTATGCAGGTCTTACTCTTTGTCTCCATGTTCATTGCTCCTCAAGAACACTTGCATCAATGCACAGGGTTGATACATAGTGAAAAATCCTTGCCTAGAAGGCCTATGGAAATACAAGGGGTTGGCCTAGTGAGGGAGAGGTTGGCAATTATGGTTAATTTATTTTTGCTTTAAGTAAAAGAAAAACTTCTAAATAAGGCTCTAACTACTAGCAAACGGTTCTCTAAAATACAATGATCCGAATTGGCATATACGTAGACATAGCATAAAACAATTCATAAACAAAAAAGGTCCCTAGGTATGGAGCATGTGACTTTTTCAAACTAAATAATACATGAGTTACACTTTGCATAAATTTTCTGAAAAGAAAAAGAGGATAACTCAAAGTGGCATGCTAGTTGTCACATGGATCAAGGTGATTAAACATTGTCATAGATTATAAGCTTTTACAACACAATATTGACATTTTTCCTAGCTTCCCATTCAAATGTCTTGAAAATTAATCAAACCATGCTTCAGTGTCCATAACTATTGTTTGTGGGGAAACCAAGTACAATGACATTGAAGAATGATCTTAATGATCAACAAATTACAAAAATCATTGCAAGAACCAAACCTTAATGCCCAAGAAGTAGCATACATCCCCATATTATTTGTGTCAAACTTCTTAGATAGCTCTTTTACATGCTCAAACTATTCCAAATTTTCACCCTCTATGATAGATTTTATTACCTCCTCATAGTGGTGCTTTGTCTTGGTTTCTCCCAAGGGTGGGTAATAGGAAACGGTATTTTAAGGTTGTACCTGACATGTGTTTTCATTTTCCTTCAACAACACAAGTAGAGAGATTGCTTGGGAGTAGGGCTTTGCGTGGGAATCGTTATGCATATTTTCCTCTTTGTTTTTTTGTTTGTTGCTCCTCAGGAACCCTTGTGTCAATGCATAGGGTTGATACATAGTGGACAATATCACCATTGTCAAAATTATAACCTCGCTAACACATATTGGGGCTTATGAGAGAATTGTGGCCTAGAAGGCATGCGCCAACACAAAAGGTTGACCTAGTGAGGGAGAGATAGAGCACCATCATCTCATTATCATCTAGTTTGGTCATCTCTAGTAGGTGCTTCTGAAAAGAGGGGAATTTGGGAGCTTGAGTATGGATCTTTGAGCACATAGGAGAATTGGATAATGCATTTGAGGGTCCGTTTATGTTGTGACTTTAGCCCATGTGCCAACATAGGGCCCATTGATGGCTTTCCAATATCCTCCAATTTGTTTGCGGAAATTTTACTACAAATTTGAATATTGAGTGATTTATGAATTTTAGAGAAAAGATATGTGTATGGAGCGTTTATAGAAGGATGGGAAAATCCTAGCTTGAGCTACAAGGCACTCATGGGGGGGAGCGGGGGGGTGGGGGGAGAGAGAGAGAGACACACACACACACACAAACACACACACAGAATAGAGAGCTAGATTGATGGTGGGCTAGGACTTGGAGTGCGCTACACTATACAGTAGAGGGAAAAGTTCCCATTGTCATGCAGATCCAAGCATGCAGGTACGAGGCATTGGTGTAGCCAAAAATGGTCGATGTTGGGAAGTATGCGGTGCAGCACTATGGGTGTCAATAAGTGCATGACAAAGGGCTAAAGAAGGTACCAAGGTCCTAAGCAGATAAAGGATAGCACAAATGTATGCCTAATGTGGTACTTAGGACAAAGAAGTTCCAAAAATGGGCTAGTTGGGATGCCATTTCCAAATGTCTAAGGTGTGTGAATGGTGCTCTAAAACCAAGTGTTTGAGATGCTCTAGAAGCTGGCCAGACGACTCCTGCAAACAAAGCTATGGTGTGAAAGTGATGGTAGATCAAAGTTGAAGTGGTTTGCAGATTCTCAACAGATAGGGCAAGTCGGAAGAGGTGGCCATTGTTGATGTTAGTAGATAAGGTTGGAGTGCTCAAGTTGTGGAGTTTGCGGGTCCTTTTGGACCATCATGCAAAGATCTAGAGGGCAAGTTATAGCCTATGGAAGATGTTCAAGGGGCCAGATGAGGGACACTTTAGCCGCTATGGTAGATGTGCCATTTGGTGGTTTTTTGGGTTTGACCAACCCTCTAGAGTGTACCATGCAATGTGGGAAGTCAAATGAAATTGAGGACTCGTCCATCAGGCTCTTGTTTGCCAAGATACGATGGGTGGAACTCGAAGTAAATTGCCAGTCGGATGGCATCAGGTGGCTTTCCTTCATTTTTTGCGACCTTGATTGGGAATCTCAGAAGGGTCAGAGAATGATAGATTGATACATGTTGGCGTTGGTGGTGCAATCAAAGTTGGTTTGAGATTAAAGTGGTGCCAAGTAGAGAAAAGGGTGCACACATGTTTGGGGCAAAGTGTTAGACCTGGTATGTGAGGCCTAAGCAGGCATTGCGTTTTTTTGGGCTAGTGCAAAAAGCCTCCAAGAAAGACCATTTGGGGAGCCAAGTCCAAGTGTCTAAAGGACCATTCTAATGCCCGGGAATATAGTATTCAAAGTGCTCTAGAAGATAGTCTAAACGGATCTCAAACAGAGCCCCAGTGTGAAAGATATTGAGGTTCAAAGTTAGAAGGCTTTGTAGATCCTTGATGGCAGAACAAATGGGGATAAGTGGCCAGAGCTAGTGTCATCGGATAATATTGGAGGGATTGAGTTATGGAGCATGCCGGTCTTCTCTTGTCAATCAGAGTTGCAAAGGGAAAGTACTTGAGCATGTTGAGAAGCCTATCTATTCAAAGATTTATGGCCTCAACCAAGCTTTGGAATTTCATATGCACTGTATGGGACTAGCCAAAATTCATGGCTTCTTAAACGGAGTCTCAAGGGCCAAGATATTGTAGTCATTTTGTGCCAAAAGGTGGTAGGGGAATATTATATGTTTTTTTCATCTTGGGTGGCTCAGTTTGCGGGCCCAAAGATACCAAAATGGTAAAGGGATGGGTAAACTTGGAGTAGGGATTACTAGCTCCGAGAGCCACTTCGCAGTTCGCAGCTCGACCACCGGATCCATGAGCACCAAAGTGCAAGTTATGTAAAGTGGAGGGGAAATAGAAAGTTTTTTGTGGTAAGTTTGGGTAATTTTGGGGTACCTTGGAGGGCCAGTGAACTGGCGGGTGCCATGTGGCATACATATGGTCCCATATGTGCAAACCAGCCCCCATGGAATAGGGTATATATACAAAGGCATGCCCCCCCTCCCCCATAAGCAACGAAGCAAGAGAGAGAAGAGATCTCTTGGCATGGTGTGTCAATGGCGTCCGCCCTTGGGGCATTGGTTGTGCATGCGTGCTGGAGGGTGTGGCACTCGTGGCCCTGTCAACGGTGGTGTTCATGCGGTGCAAGTGGTGATGTGGCATTCTAGAAAGGGGCGGTGCCCGTGAGCCCGCCGATGGGTGCCCAAATCTTTTGAGAGCAAGTGTGTATCCGAAATGGTTTTCACCCCACCATGAAAAACAAAATGGACTTGGAGAGAGAGATTTCAAAGGGTGTGAGAGAAAGTGGAGTGTTGAGGTGTCGTTAGCTCACCAAAGGTTCTAAAAGGGTGCCCAAAATGGATAAAAGATCAACCCCTTTCAAAAAGGAGGACCCTTTGAGTTGAACAGGAAAAGAGGAACTCACTGATTTTAAGTTTGTTTTTAGATGTAACCTCCCTTAGTAAGATTGTGTTTTAAAATATTGTAAAGGGATTTTTGCCAAGACAATTTTGGAGCAAGCGAGAGGAGCTCGGGGGGGGGGGGTCACTATAACAAAAAAATGACTATCACGTGGGTTCAACAATAGGGATTATTTTATTCTATATTTACATATAGAAGGGTGTTCAAAAACTGATCTTGAGTTTTTTTTTTTTAAATTGAATAGGAAAAGGGTTCCTTTTATTGGAAAAAACTTCCTAGCTCAGGGGTTTTATAAATAGTCCTTGAACGCACGTGATATATGGGTTCTATATATAGTGACCTCCTCAAGAAGAGGAGTCTTCCTCTCTGTAAGCTATGGAGCTTTTGTAAGCTTATGCAAGAAGAAGCTTGCTCTTTTCCCCCCTCTCGGTGTTGATTCCCCACTCCCCCTCCCTTCTTCTACTCGTGTTCTTTGCTTGTTTCCGATTGCGGTGCGGTTGAGTGCAACCCCGAACCAAAGTTTGTGTATGCAAAGAGTGGGAGAGAGAGAGAGAGAGAGAGAGAGAGAGAGAGAGAGAGAGAGAGAGAGAGAGAGAGAGAGGTTTGTGTAATCAGTGATGTGGAATGGATCCATGGATATGTGACAGGTGCTAGAGGTTTCGGTAAGGCGTGTGTGCACGTGCACGTCGGTGCAACAAAACAAGTGTGTATAGATGACAATTTGTGGATTTTGAAGGTGAATCCTAGTGGATTGGGGTGGTGTTTACATGATCTATAGAGAGGCACCCATTATGTGTTCTGGGTGTGTACTCCCTTCCCACTTTCCAACTTATGGTGAACCCACTAAGGAGAACACAGATTGCACCTAATTTGGTGAAGAAAAAGTGGTTTTTCCATTTGTAAAGATGGTGTCTTGGAGCTATGGTCCAATTTTCATTGGTGAAGAAAGTCTAGATGAGTGGATTGTAGATTTTGAATTGTATATGATGTCACTTTGGATGACAAATGAGGACATCAAGATGAAAAAATTTTTGTTGGTGATGCGTGGCAAAGCAAAAGTGTGGTATGAAGTGTTGGAAGGTGAGCCGAGGCTTGCTTACATGATTTTTGCAAAGAAGCATCTCCAATAGAAATGGATGCCACCAAACTGAAAGCGCTAAAATATGATATAGGTGAGGAGTTTGGTTTTTTTTTAATCATTTTGAATCTTTTTGGGAAGAGTTAGCGGCAGCCATGCAATTGGCTACTTTAAGCTAGACAAATTCATGGGGTACCTATGTCCTAAAGTGAGGGAAAAGGTGAATTTTGAAAGCCCGGATAACTATAATGGTGCAGTGGAAATTGCGAAGGCAAAGAGCAGGAAGATGAAAAATAAAATTGAGCAGGGAGTTTTGGGTTATGAAGTTGTGGTTCCTACTCAACCACAGGGTCCTAGGGATGTTGCTCATGAGGAGAACCATGGGAATCGAGGTGTAGCGGTTGTGCCGCAAAATTGTGTGTGAAATGTGCATGGTTTTTCCAAATAAATGCAAGAATTACGGTTAACTGTGATGGATAGAGGACATCTAAGAGGATCAAGGGGCACGACAAAGCCATTGCTTGGCAGATGCTATAGTTGCGATGAAGAAGGGCATTATGCATCGGGACTCTCCTCATCTGCCGAGGGAAAGAGGTGGTATCCACCTGGTGTTTGGTGGAGGAAGAGGTCAATCATAGCTTAATGACTCACGAGAGAAGGTGCTCAAGAATCCAGTGCAATGAGCTCCTTCGGATGGTCGCAAAGTCCCTAGGGTGGAGGTCATTGGTGTGGATAAGCCGGAAGTTTAAATTTTGGCCAACAAGAGGGTGAGGGTTGAAAGAGAAACAAAGATTGAGCAGGAGATTAGATATTTCAAAGGAAAAAAGAAATTATATGAGGACAAGGAGCAGTAAAAAACTAGCAAGAATAGAAGGTGTTGCAAGATCAAGCAAGTAGACTTTCAGCTAGGGCGCGACTATCCCGGATACAGTTTGATAAGTGATGTGCAGGGACAAAAGGCTAACATAACTTTTGGTTAGCTGTTGGCTTTGAATCCTAAATTGAGGAGACAGTGGTCTACGAGTGTGAGCACAAGGCTACCAAAAGCTAAGGGAAATGTGCATGCAGTACAAAACATGGCATTAAGAGCTGGTAGCCCAAGTGACGTTCTTCCTTTGGTGATGCTATCGTCAAGAAGAGGATGCATGTTCAAGCCTATTAGAGGGTGGAGCACATGTCTACGTCATGACAAAAACTACAATGAGAGAAGCAAGTGTTAAGTAGTGGCCAAGTGGAATACGCACATGAGGATGGGCTAACCATTCTAAATCTAGGTGTTTGGGCATGGACCAGTATGTAAGAGTGACAGTGATGGCCTGATTGACTTCTTTGTGAGATGAAGGCAGGTGATAATGCATACCCTATCATCTTGGGTAGGTTGTGTCTATTGGAAATGGGTGTTAAACAAGATGGGGCGAGCAAGGTGTTTACCTTGCCTGATAAAGATAGAGGAAGACCGATGGCGCTAGACCTAAAGAACAAAGAAAGACCGTTGGTGCTAGATCAAAGAAATATGTTTCCATCCTATAGCGGCAAAATAGGAGGATGACACAACGAGTTATGAGTATGAAATTGAAACCACCTATGCTGAGGGCTATATGGATATAGAGGAGGAGGAAATTGAGGATGATATGCTTAAGATTGATGCTGATTTGTTTGTCAACACTATGGAAGACTTTGATGCCGAAGAGGAGGTGTAACCAGCAAAGGTACAGAAGAAGTGATCAATATGCTAAGTGGAGATTTAACAAAGCAGGAGAAAGAGAACTATGTCCAGTTGTGTGCCTCCTTTTCAATTTTTTTTGAGACAAAATACAAAGATCTGCGAGTAGAAAGGGTGTTGAGCATAAGATAATCCTCAAGGAAGGGTAGAAGCCTAAAGCATAGAAGCTAAGGAGATTGGGTGAAATTCAAAAGGAAGCACTTTGGAAGGATATCAACCAGCTGTTAGATGAAGGTAATTATATACCTCGTGAAATAATGTGAGTGGGTTTCCTTGGTGGTTATTCACTCGTAAGAAAAATGGTAAGTGGTGGGTGTGTAGGCTACAAGCCATTAAAAGCGAAGACCAAGAGGAATCACTACCCGTTGCCCAAGGTGTTAGAGAATGGAATTGACGTAAATTCGCAAAAGGTCAAGGCTCTAGTCATGATGGAACCCCCTTCTAGTGCTCAGAGTTTGGCATCATTCGTGCATAGGTTGATTAATATTTGTTGTAGATTTGGAACACCTTTGGAGATTGTTTCTGATAATGGTCCAAGGTTTAGAAAGGGCTTGCTCACCGAAGTATGTGAACAACTTGACATTATACAATCGTCATAGCACACCCTACTACCCACAGTCAAATGGTTTGGTTGAGAAGGCTAATGGTGTCATTGTAGGCATCATTAGAAAGATGGTAAAAAACAAGACAAAGTTGTGGGATGACTTCTTGGATGGTGCCTTGTGGTCGTATCGAAACACATAAAGGGAATCCACGGAGTTCACACCGTTTCACTTGGTCTATGGTCAAGAGGCTTTACAACCCAATTGAGCTCAACATTCCAACAATGTGACTTCATGGAAAAGTAGCACAAAATGATCAAGAAGCATGGATGGATTGACTTCTTACCTTAGCTGAGCTTGAGTGGAAAAGAGAAGCAGCATATAAGTGCTACAAGAGGAAAGCTACATAGGCGAAGGAGAATCTTGACAAGAAACCGAAGGACAAAGGCATCAATGAAGGAGATCTTGTGCTAAGGTATGACAATAAACTCGATAATCATTTTGATGCCAAGTTTGAAACTAGATGGCAAGGGCCATACATAGTCAAGAAGGCTTTCAATTTGAGTTACTATCAACTTATGGACTTGAATGGGAAAGAGCACTCTAGGAAGGTAAACGAGTATCCCTTGAAGCCTTATTTGAGTCACCTTCTACCAAAGGATCTACCAAAGATCTGTCAAAAGGTAGCTATCTCATGTAAGTATTGTTCCATGAATCATGAGTGTAACTTGAGCCAAAATTCCAAAGGGCCAAACAATGAAGATCTTGTCAAGGACTCTCAAGCACTTTCTTTGGAAAAGATGTTTTATGATGGTACATGAATATACCATCATCCTAGGGGAGGGCTAATGATAGCCATTTTTTGGCTATTGAAAAGCTCCATAGTGAGCTACCTCACCCTATCAAATCACCCAAACATTGTGGTTATCCCCACCATTTCATTCGTACATATATAGGTGTGTGTGATTTAGGGGACTTTCCATATATCTCCTTAAAAACTCTCAATTAGCTAGTCACCGGGCTACTTGAGCCAAAACAATAAAAAATAATAAAGAAGAAAGTATATTATGGCCTTTTTGTGTGTAAATATTTAATTATATATATGACCTAAATATAGGAATTTTTAATTATTATTTTGCTATTTTATTTAAATATTTATACGTAGGTGTGTGTTTTATTACAGCTATGTATGCCTTCTTTCATCCTCTTGCACCATAAGTATAATTTTTGTCAATGTGTACATAATCCCATAAATAATTTTTTCTTTTATACAAATCACCTTCACATTTTTATCCTCACCCTTGTGAAAACAAAAAATCGTTTTCTACTCCCGTAGTCACATTTATTATATTATTTTCATTTACTTGCATACCTTTTCCTCTTTCACCCAGAATAATACAAAAGAGGGATCATATCATATGATTCCAATATCTTTTTCCATATCCATAATTCTTCCATATTTTTTCTTATTATATACTTATTATTCTAACACCGTGTACTCATTGAGCTAAAATCCATGAATAGTCCATACACTAGTCCCACCATGTATACATTTCTTATTTCATCAATAATCCTTCTCCATGCATGTGTAAAGGGAACTTGGATGCTTTGTATTATGATATGACAATGCAGGGGCTCACTCTTGGATGCATTGTGCAAATTCAACAAAGGAGGGGACCACTAAAAGATTTTTGGAGGCATAAAAAACAAGCTTTTTGGTGAGATTTTTGGCACCCATTTCCGTTCAGCATTTGAAGAAGTGGTCAACAACCAAAATTTAGCTCATAAGCTGAATAATCATCTCAAATTTTTGCATGAATTTTGGAGCTACCACCGGTGACATAGGATTTTTTGAGTGGACCCCAGTTTGCCCACTTTTCTCACAAAGTAACCCATAGTTTTCTCTCACCTCCTTTCCCAATTCCACACACACACATACTCATTCCTCTCAATCCCTCAGTTAAACCTGCACCTTTCATGGTTTCTCTCACTACAACACTATACGTGCTTTTTGATGCGTAGTATTTCGACGCGGTGTACCTTTCAACGCGCATACTAGGCATATAACAATGCGTATATTGACGCGCAAACGTGCCAATGTCCGTCGAAATTGCATAGCGGCCACGCGTATTTCCACGTGCATATCAATGCATATAACAATGCGTATATCAACGCTTGAAAAATTGGGGGAAAAAACCCCACCCGTGCGTAGGCGGTCATTTTTGCCTGCGCGCATAGATCTAGCCCTTGCTTCTTGGAAACCTACAGTGCATGTATTGTTCCCCCTCCCCCCCCCCCCCCCCCCCCCCCCCCCCCCCCCCCCCTCCTCTCTCCTCCTCCCTCTCCTCTCTCTCTCTCTCTCTCTCTCTCTCTCTCTCTCTCTCTCCCCCTCAAGGATGGAATTGTACTTTGGAAGTAATAGAGAGAGGCATAGAGATGGTGTATGTACATGGAGAGCGCATATGAGAGCTATGGGAGTAAGAGGTGAGAGAAAACATGAAAGGTGTAGGTTTGAGTGAGGGATTGAGAGGAATGAGTGTGTGTGGTACTGGGAAAGGAGGTGAGAGAAGACTATGGGTTACTTTGTGAGAAAAGTGGGTAGACTAGGGTCCACTCAACAAATCCTATCTCACCGGTGGTAGCTCCAAAAAACATGCAAAAACTTGAGGTGATTATTCAGCTTATGGGATACATTTTCATTTTTGAACACTTCTTCAAATTACCTACGTAAATGGGTGCCAAAAATCTCACCAAAAAGCTTGTTTTTTATGCCTGGAAAAGTTTTTTAGTGGTCCCCTCCTTTGTTGAATTTGCACAATGCATCCAAGAGTGAGCCCCTCCATTTTCATATCATGATACAAAGCATCCAAGTTTCCTTTACACATGCATGGAGGAGGATTATTGATGAAATAAGAAATATATATATGGTGTGACTAGTGTATGGACTATTCATGGATTTTAGCTCAATGAGCACATGGTGTTAGAATAATGAGAATAAAAAAAGGAAAAATATGGAAGAATTATGGATATGGAAAAAGATATTGGAATCATATGATATGATCCCTCTTTTGTATTATTTTGGGTGAAAGAAGAAAAGGTATGCAAGTAAATGAAAATAATATAATAAACATGACTAAGGGAGTAGAAATTGATATTTTGTTTTCACAAAGGTGAGGATTAAAAAGTGAAGGTGATTTGTATAAAAGAAAAAATTATTTATGGGATTGTGTACACATTGACAAAAAATATACTTATGGTGCAAGAGGATGAAACAAGGCGTACATAGGTTTAATAAAACACACACCTACATATAAATAATTAAATAAAATACCAAAAAAATAATAAAAAATCCATATATTTAGGCCATATATACAATAAAATATTTACACACAAAAAAGGCCATAATATATTTTCTTTTTTATTATTTTTATTTTTTTGGCTAAAGTAGCCCAGTGACTAGCTAATTGAGAGTTTTTAAGGAGATATGGGGAAAGTCCCCTAACTGACACACGCCTATGTACAAATGAAATGGTGGGGATAGCCACAATGTTTGGGTGATTTGATAGGTGAGGTAGCTCACTATGGCACTTTTGAATAGCCAAAAAACGGCTATCACAGCGATGTATTTTTGTAAAAGCTTGTAACTGACATGCATTTCGTCCACATTAATATATACGGTGTTTTGAATCTCGTTTCTGCGCATACTTGTTTATTCTCAGGTTGTTCAAGTTTTCCATTCAAACTTGCAATTTATTTGTTGTGGAGCACAAATGTTTTCAATGTTAGTGTCTTTCAATGCTTTGTCACGTGAAATTAAAGTTTTAAGTTATTTTGATATTAATTTAAGTGCTTTTAAACTGCATTTCTTACATTCAGAAAACTCTAGCTCTAAGCTCTCTCGCATCTTCTTCGCGATCAAACCCATTGCAACATCTAACAATGTACTTCTCACACAAGTAGAAAAGGTAGGACTTGCAGATTGAGCACATGAACTACTCAGTGTGTTTGAGGGGACAATTGACATGCAGGCCACTGCCAACCTTCATGCAGAGGCATTCAAAAGCTTTCTTGACTACATGGCGCAGCACATGGAGGAATATGCCACAGTCTTTGAGGGATCCACACGGCGTGATTGCCAGTGGATTTCTTGAAGCATCTCTATGCGGCTGACAAAAACTTCCGGTTTTGCTTGTTGAAGTTTATTAAAGGCCTCACGGAATGGGGCTTCAAGGTAGAGGATGAGGATGATCTCATGGATTTGGGCATGGGGTGCATAGGCACCCAATTTATTTCATGGGACATGGTTCTGGCATTACTTTTGCTTGAGGGCATGGACAAGCGAAAATCAAAGGAAAAGGTCAACCAAAGACCTCCTGTGACCATTGTGGAGGAATCAAATGAAGTTATCAAAGAGATAGATGAGAAGGCCGATTCATCTATGGCACTCATACTCATGCATGATCCCAGTGCCACTCAGGAGGAAGATCGAATGATAGAGGGAGATGAGGTGTTGGAAGAGCTCTTGGACCTCCAAATTCTCACTTTGCATCCACTGGTGGTGGATGATCATCAATTTCTGTTCCTTGACGACATTCCCAAAATGTTAGGACTTAGAGAAGATGAGTCCCTTGAAGTGCTTGCTATCTATGCGGGCATGAAGGATCCCAGTGAGAAGGAAGAAAAAGTCAATTTTCAAATTGATTTCAAAGACCAAGATCCCCCAGTGAGCCTCTCTTTCCTCCCCAGTGAAAACGAACAACAATTAGTGCAAACAGTAGCAAGTATACTAGTGGAAATAAAATCATGTGCCTCTTTCTACAAAAGCGTACCGAAGAGCACATTTCATCCACAGAAACCACTGATTGCAATTGGTAAAGATGATCAATCTAGCATCGATCTTACAAAGAAAAATATTGAAGAGAGGGATGAAGAAACTGAGGTAAATAAATCTAAACCTGGAAGAATTTCTAATATTCCTTACTACAAGTGTTAATATCAATTACAATGCTTTGCAGACGGATTATCATGTTGATAAGTTCGCAATGCGTATTGGAGGTTCGTGCAATGTCTCCACAGGTAGAGATAGCTCTCTTTGGCACTACCTGAGCCATCTAGGGCCATCGATTCTTAGAGTTGCTCACACAGAGTTCTCCAAGAATGGTTCTGCATGGAGAGCTGCTAAAGTGTGAAGCATTAAGTGGCATATTTGCTGAAGATTCTCTCACCTTAAATGCTCACAAATGTATATTGGTGGACTGAGAGGCATCATTGTATGCCTTTACAGGAAAACACCCAGGCTCACTCCTCTCCCACTGCACCTTGAGCCTAGGTCAAGGGTTGACAAACCCAGAGGAAATTGTAAAATCCCTTGGTGTCAAGTCAGCCATTCGCCCAATATCCAAAGATGTAATTCGTAGAAAAACCAATCCACCATGATGTAATATTGGAATCAATAAAGAATAAATATTTTTGTCAATGATTTTTTGTCACCATTCAGTACTTGTTTTTTTATTCATATTGTTCAATAATTTCCATTTTTGTCCGTTGAGGCATACACATGCACAAAACCTCGAACATGCAGCCATCCATCGGGTGGCCGGGGGGAGCGTCTCAGAGATAATTTTGTGAAATGGCTGACGGGGGGGGCGTACGGGGTCAAGAACGGCATGTGACGCATCAGCGGCGCCTGGCAGAGTCGGACGGTGCAAAAAAAACAGCTCCTATGTGCCACGGCGCACAGGGACCAATTTTGTCAGTGCCCCTGCGCGCCACGGCGCGCAGGGAACAATTCTATCACTAAAAAAATTGCTCCCTATGCCCTGTGGCGCATAGGAGCTTTTTTTGCCCCGCCCGACGCCGCACTAACAGAATTACTCCCTTCATGCCGTGGTGCACAGGGGCTTTTTTTGCACCGTCCGACCTCGCCTGGCGCCGCCGATGCGTTGTCATGAGTTTTTTGGAGAAAGTGATTACGCATATGTACATACACATGCATGGTGCATCGAATAAAGGATTGCCCATTTTCCAGAGCCAGATGGTTATGTGGGGCCCACATGTGTACAGGTAGGACAACATGTACATAGTGAATCGATTTTCACTATCACCAGTGCGTAAAACTTCTCGAGGAAGCTATCCACGGGCTGACGACATGAGGTAAGCAGGTGCGTCAGATGGCATCTAGTGGCGTCAGGAGGCCGAATGGGGTCAATACTTGCACGTGGATGAGTACGGACACAATGTGGGTGTTTCCTTGTGATAATTATGCAGAAAGGTCATCATGAGGACCATATTTTGGGGCCACTTCACGTGGTGGCGGGATGCATTATTGGAAAAAGCTGAGTGCCAAGTGTGCGGATGATGCAAAAAGGTGACAACTATGCACTGTGAGGTCAGTTTTTGGCCTGTTCAGGGTTTGTTTGAGGTCATCTAAAAGGCCAAGGGTGTCCAACTAATAAATCTAAGTGTGGGAACTGAAAAAACAGAGATAAGACTAGAAAAAACGTGGAGAAGAGAGGAGGAACAGCCGCAGATGTGTTTTTGCTCATTTTGGAGCCTGTTTTGGCCGTAAACTGCTCATCCGAGGTCGGATTTGAGCACTTTGACATTGAAGACTGGGGTTTTGGGCCGTTTCAGACGCGATGGCGCTGTCCATTTTTCCAAATTCCTCACTCTTTTTCTGTTTTTTTGGCTGTGTAAGTTCCTCCTATGAGCGAAGCTTCTGCTCCAATTTGTAATTGTATCTGGTATCTTTTACCCATATTGTGTGTGTTTCCATCCCGCTCACATTATTTTGGTGCCCCCACGGAGGATCTTCTTCGAGTAACTTTTGCTTTGAGCTTCAAGCTTTGAGATTTGGGATTACAGGTTGCAGATTACAAGTTACAGGTTAGAGGGACAGGTACAGGTACAGGTGATTCACATAGGTACAAGTAGCTGGAGTACAGTGATATACTAGCAGCAGTGTCACTTGCAGTTGTTGTGGGTATGTATCAATTAGCACGTTCTTGAGCGCATTGTTTGTTGGTACTGTACGTTACTTGTGGAAACTGCCATTGTACGCATTTGTGGAGCCATACTTGGTTTTATTTGGCAGTCCTAGCCATTTCTGAGACTTGGTCTGGAAGATAGTCATTTCTGAGACTTGATTATACGCGATTTGCATTAGCCTTCATGTGAGGATCGATAGCGTGAGGTTTTATTGAGCTGGGGGATTCTCAAATGTGGAGATCCCTTCGGTGATACAGGTAGCTGGAGCACCCTTTTCGTGACCTCGCCATAGTGTATGTACTAGTGATTCCTTATTGATGCTCGAGTTCTATTGTTGGAAGTTTATGCATACATATACAGTCTATATTTTGGGTTCTTACTGCTCTATTTCTAGGGAAACTCTGTCAAAAATTTTCCAAGATATGATGGCTGGTTTTTTGGTCTTTTGAGGTATTTATACTGATATGCTGCTGAAATTTTGGCAAAATCAGAGGATAAGTAAGGTGTGCCTTCTTGGGAGCTTCATGGTTGGCTTCAATGGATGATAAAAATGTCCCTCAATTCACTCCTTTTCATTTAACTCAAACAATCCAGATAAATGTTCATGTGTCCAGGAAGATTTTTTTCCAACAGTGCATAGTCTTTATGTTCGGGCCAAGAAGATTACGAGAGATCCTGGAATGTTCTTTGCCTGTTCTAATTCCAATGATTAACTATGAAAACTCATTTGATGTGCATGTGTTTTTCCTTATCTAATGCTGAGCTCCATTGAAGTTTCTGGGAATTGAGTCAGTCAAAAGTTTTGGGTTCTTACACGTGTGTTAGAAGGGGTTCTCAAAGCATCGTAACTGGGTAGCCATGGCTTTCTCTTATCCGGAGTTTCATGGAAGAAGTGATGAAGATGTGGAAGACTTTTTGGAAAAGATGGACATTACCTGCATTAGCAACCAGATTCATGATCCAACGCAAATGTTACGTCATCTCCAGATTTTTTAAAGAGTGATGCACGAGTTTGGTCCAAAGAATTTGAAGAGGAGTTGCGTGTGACTGATCCACCTGTAAGATTGAGTTGGGACAATCTAAGGCATGGATTGGAAGTGGAGTTTGTGAAGATAGAAGATCCTGACAAAGTGTGGCAAGAAGTACATGCTTTAGTGCAAAAGGAAGGTGAGCCAGTAGATGCATACATACGCAAGTTTTCATTGGCATGGGAGAGGATGTGCAAGGCCTTAGCACCACAGGTACCCCCGCCTGACATGATGAAGAAGGACAGGTTCTTGGCTGGTCTTTGGAGAATATACGTTGGAGAGTGGAGATAAAGAAGCCTAGGACATATGAAGATGCACTAGAGGTAGCAAGGAACAAAGAGTGGAAGTTGAGAAAAATGAGCCAGTTAGGGGTAGAGTCTTCGACCATGAGGTCTAGATTTCAGCCTATGGATTCTTTACAAGGTCACATGCCAGGGGTTCATCATGAACCAGTGGTTTTTGTTACTCCTCAGGTTATGCCAGCAGTGGTCACTACAACGGTGCAAGATGATGGGCTAAGGCAAGACATGAGGCAAGTGGTAGATTTAATGAAGAATCTCAGCCTAAACATGCTTGGTCAAGTGGGAAGTAACCGAGGTCGAGGGAGCTTTGCAAATCAGCCAGGAGGTGAAGAAAGACCCAAGAATGGTGTTGGACAAAGCAATGGTAGGTTCTGGAGGCAGACACCCATATGTTATAATTGCGGAGAGTTGGGCCACATCATCCCGCAATGTGATAAACCACCAAGGATGGGTGGAGACATGTATCCATTGCCAAGACAGGTGCTAACTAGGTAAAATGATTATGGCATTGAAATTAAGGGAGAAGAAGGAACCAGTGGATTAACCCAAGAGGAAAATGGAAAGACAAAAGTGCTAAGTGTAGTCACCTTCGAGAAGGCATCAAAGCTAGAGGATACATTAGTGATGCCTATTGGGAATAGGACCATAGAGGAAAAGGAAGGAAGAAGTGCCACGGGTCCTAGTAAGAAGAAGGGAAAGAGCCATGAAGGCGAAAATGTCAAGGCCAAGAGATAAAGGAGGGCTCGTCGCAAGTTTCATGTTTCAGATTTTCCACTAGGGGATGGGCAAATAAGCTATGACTTAAAGGAGGATCTGACAAGGAGGAAGGCAGATGTTACTTTTGGGCAGCTTATAGAGATGGTGCCAAAGTTAAAGCGACAGTGGAAGAGAATGGTTAACCCAATGGAGAAAGAACCAAAGAGAGGTTCAGTAAAGGTGTTGGCAATGGATGAGCTACCAGACATTTTCCCAATAGTAGATGTGTGGCACAAGAGAAAAAATCTGGGACAAGGTTATGTTGATGGCGGATCCCAAATATATGTCATAACACACTCATGTGTTGAGAAGATGGGTCTTACAGTGAGTGGGGTGTCAGGCTTCCGAATTAGATTGGCAAACCATCAGAAAGTAAAATGTTTGGGTGCTGTAAAGAGCTTAGAAGTGGAGGCATATGATGCAAAGGCCGTGGTTGATTTTCATGTGATGCCAGTGGGGTTGGGAGCATATCCTATTATACTGGGCAGACCATGGTTACGTGCAGTGGGAGTTGTTCAAGATTGGAGACGTGGTACGATCAGCCTCTATGGAAAGACAGGTGCCAAGAAGCTATATAATATGGACACACGGAAATGATTGGAGGAGCTTTATGAAGATGAAGATGAGTCTAGTGATGAAGACTATTCCACAGTGACTGATGAGGACAGTGATAGCACTACCAGCAGTGATGAGGATGTTGATGTTGCGTTTCTTTTGATGGACAAAGAAATCCAGGAGTTTGGTGTAGTCGCATTTGCAAATGAGGTTGAAGATGAAAGTGAAGGGCCTTATGAAGTGATTGAAGGGCTGATGCAAACCAAGGTTGAGTTCTCAAAGAAGCAAGAATTGATGACACAAATGATTAGTGGAGACCTCTCAGCTATGGAGAAGGAGATATATATGCACATGCTGGCTAGTTTTCCTCATTTGTTCATTATTTCATATGAAGAGATTAGAGGGTTCAAGGGTGAAGAGATGTATATAGAGTTGAAAGAAGGTGATAAGCCAGTCAGACAAAGGCTAAGAAGGATGGGTCAAGAGCAAATGGAAGCCTTGCGGGAAGAGGTGGACAAGCTATTGAAGGCAGGGTTCATAGTCTCAGTGGAGACCACAGAATGGGTGAGTCCAGTAGTAGTCAATCCAAACAAGTATGGAAAGTGGAGGATTTGTGTAGATTTGAAACCCTTAAATGCAGCCACTAAGAAGAACCCATATCCTCTTCCATTCATTGATCATATCTTGGATCCAGTGGCTGGTTATGAGCTTTGCTGCATTTATACGCCCGTATAACAAAAATTATACGTATAAAACTTCAATATACGCCGCAGTTCCGAATAATTACCGAATAGCCGTATAAAACCGTTTTACGATCAAAAATTGTATATATATACAATCGTCGCCGTATTCGATCGAAAAGCACTGTGGACTTTTTTGGAGTTTGGAGAGCTTGGAGCTTCTGAGAGTTTGACAGATAGCGACAGCGTCTTCGGTTTACAGCGGTTTTCAGGTAAAGTTTTTAAATTTTCAGTAAATACTAACTTTTATTTTGTGTTGTGCCAAACTTGTGTGGTGCAGTAGTTTTGTCTCTCACCACAAAGTTGGATTGCAGGTCGTAGGCCACTTCGTGGTGTTAGCCATATGGATCAACACTCTAGAGGTGTGTAGAATATAGTTTCCTTTCCCGTGGTGTGTAGTTATATAACTCACTCCAGGGAAGGCTTAGGGTAAATTTAGATTCTCACTCGTATGGTGTAGTAGTATATCTCTCACCATAGAGATGAGTTAGGATTAGAGGTTGACTCGTGGAGTGTAGTAGGCATGATGCTACACCTCTCACTTCAAAGTGGCCTATAAAATTTACAATCTTAAAGTAAATCATTATTGATTATTCTACATAGAAGCACAAAGATTAACGTTCGTCATTTTAAGAGTGTAGAGATGCATACTTTATGCCCTCTTCATCTTAATGGGACTTTCGTTATTTTTGTGCTTCTATTTCTGTAGTAACATCATTGTTCATCAGGAGATGACTTGGTGTTACTCTGAACGTAGATATATACAACAATTGATTTACATTTGAGATTGTTGAGCTGTTTGCTGATGGTTGTGTTGTGCGTTCCACACACTCCATTACAAATAACTTATAAAATTTACAATTTTAGATTAAGTTTTTCTGTCATATGTGTTACATAGAAACAAAATCATTACCACTCGTTATATTAAGAGTGAACAGATGAATATTTTCATGCCCTCTTCATCTTAATGTGACATACTGGTTACTCGTGTGTTTCATATTCCAAAAGAACATCATTTTTTATCATTAAATGACTTGGTGTTGTTTTGGACGTAAACACATACGATAGGTAACTTACATCTGCAATTGTTAATTTATCCACTGATAGTTGTGTTGTGAGTTTCACACACTTTATCAGGGATTAGATTGATAAAAACTATCAATCTATTTTACAACAGCATCCAGGACTTGTGCTAAGAATATCTCACAGTAGCTGAGATGTTCACATGTACGATTTTCCAACCCTTTAGATGTAATTTCTTTCATCATCTCACACTTCTGCACATAGCAGGGTCCACTTCTTGTGCTAAGAGAATCTCACACTCTTGGCCTGTTTCTCTCTCTCTCTCTCTCTCTCTCTCTCTCTAATTTAATTTTCATGGTCGATTCGCACAATGTGGTTTGCAATCATAAGATTTTCTCTTTAATTTGCAATAATTTAATATTATTTAATAAATTTGAATCATCATTTAATATATATAGGGTTAACACTCATTATATACTAACTATGTTACTATGGTGTACAATCTTTTCGTAAGATTCTTAATTTATAATTTTGTCATACAGATATGGCAGACACGAAGCTAGCGAAACATCAACGAAAGTTCGTCTCCGAAGTGATTGTGAGACACTTCCATTACACGTTAGAGGCAAAGATTAGGCGTTGTTTAAACCCTGTCGCTCCGAGCATTTTTATCAGCTTACAGAGACTCTAACCAAGTCTATGTTTGAGCAGCTCCAGGAAGAGTTTGCACCAGCTATTTTTGACATAGCCCTCCTGACATCAGGTGCTTTAGTAAACATGGTCAAACAAACCATTGGACAGATCATGGAAACCTTTCAAGAACTGAAAAATCCTGCAATTACTTCCTTGCCAAACAATAGCTGAGCGCATACATCTTGTGCAACAGCTTTACACGGAGTTCAAGAGCAAGGAAAAGTTAGAAAGAGCAGCAAAGCGTGCAAGAGTGGAGTTTTGTAATTTTGTAATCTCTTTATAATTTTGTAATTATGTAATCTCAAAATTATATCAAACTCTTTTCGATTGAGTAATTTCCCAGAACCTTGTTGTAATTTCAAACCTACATTGACTTTATGTAATTGTTATTTGACAAGATATTATCGGCAGTTTATATTTGAGTGTGAGTGAATATGTGTGTATGAGAGAGAGAAAGAGAGAGGTTTTGACGTGAACGACAACGAGATAACACTTTCTTTCATCATATACAAAAACTTGTTGAGTAAGTATTACAATGGTACTCTCACAAATCATCTCCATCTTCAAAAACTGCAACCATATCATCTACTTCATCCATATCTGAGCATTCTGAAACTATCTCCCATTCCATATCATCATCATTATCAACTTCTACAGAAATAGCTTCATGCGTTTGGAAGACTCCATATTGCTTTTGAGCGGCTCTAGTTGCAATGTTTTGAGGCTTATAAATAAGTCTCATATTGCAAAAAACATACACCAAATCAGCAGCACGTGTAGTATGAAGTCTGTTTCTCTTTTAAGTGTGCACAAAGTCGAATTCTGACCAGTTTCGCTCACAACTTCCACTTGATGCAGCTACTGATAAAACTGTAACTGCAATGTGTTGCAACTCCACTTTCTCTCCACCATACTCCTTCCACCATAAAGGTGCACTTGTTTTGCCAATGTCATCTATATGCCACGGATCCTGAAACATACCAGCTATGTTGGCATAATCTCCTCGCTGATGAAAAGCTGTTTTTCCATCTTCGTGCCCTAAGAGTTGGAAGCACACTATTTTGAAGTCGGACATAACTTCTTGGTTGGTAGATTGATGATGCATTTGAAACTTAGGATCCAATACAAAAAGCCGCACCATGCAATGGCGTATGCAACTGCACCCAACGCTTGTTAACAATTGTAATCATGGTAGCTTTATCCTTTGCACCAAAACTCACATTTTCTCTTAACTTGCGTATAGCCTCTGACATATACCAGTAGACCCGACCAAAAATAAAAGAGTCTGTGTCAACTGCTCTCAAAAGATCTACAAATGGCTTTGACACAATTACTATTCTTTCTACATTACACCAAAAGACTGGCGAGTTTACTATTGGCGCACATCGACCAGCTGCTTCCTGATAACTTGGATACTTGCTGAGCCATCCATCCCATCTTCTGTTTGCTAAGGTTTCCATCAATGCAGGCTTTAACTCTTGCAAAGCAGCAAGAACATAGTATGCCGTAGCAAACCTTGTCGCGCAAAATATTTGCAAAGCTTTATTTGGTGACTTGGTTTGAGAAAGAGCATACGAAAATTGATGCTCTCTAATGAATTTCATCACATGATTTGCATCCAATAAAGTTTGCTTCACACATGCAATTTACCAATATCTTTTAAAAGCAAATTTAAAGTGTGAGCTGCACATGGTACCCAAGAAATCTCCGGATACTTGACTTGAATAGCTCTTTGTGCTCCTTTGTAGTTGGCTGCATTATCTGTGACAATAGCAGTCACATTCTTTGGTCCACCTGCCTTTGCAATTGCACGCTCATACACCCTTGCTAGGTAGGTGATAGTCTTCTCTTTCAATGAGCTGTCAATTGATTCCACGAACATAGCCTCTCTAGGGTTAATAAGCATTACATTGATTAAAGGTTTTTCCTGACAGTTAGTCCATCCATCCAATGCTATGGTGCATCCATATGCTGGAACAAACTCTAGAACTGTACGTTTGAGAATGGCTTCACTATTGTCTTTGACTTTATCAAGATATTCAGTTCGCATCTTGTTATAGTCAGGAAGCACAAATCCTTTTTTGGCTGTACTCATCAAAGCATCTTGAAATATTGAATTGCGCATAGCATTGAACGATATGCCACACGCAACAAATGCTTGTGTCCATTTTAAATGCAACTCAAGCAACCATTGTTTACCTAATGCTTCAGGCATTGTCTGTCCATTGGATGACGCTCTGCCGGATTTGCTTATGCTAGGAACTCCTCCTGATGTAGAAGCATGTACATGAAGAGGGTTTAATTGAGAGCTTTGATCGTTTACTTGAGTGGTACACACCTCTTCTGTTGCCTCATTGCATACAGATGGTTCAATATTTGCATGAATATCTTTAGAAACATCACCTTTATGTTTAGCTGCAAGAATCAACTTTACTTTGCGAGAAAACATGGCAAATTTTTCATGAATATCTTTTGGTGGTGCCCCGCACTTTTCAAAATTACCAGGGACTTTAAATAAATGCTCTTTAATTCTGGTTGCATTACCACTGAACTCGTGGCCACAAGATTTACATTTAAGTCGAGATGTATTTCTCCCAGCTTTCAACTCATGCACATAACTCCACTCTTGTCCTTTCACCATGATGCACAAAAGTAATTTGCTAGTAAAAACAAAGTCAATGATCATTTTCATAATCAAAATCAATTAAAACATTAAACTAATTTAACTAACAATGATTGAATGAAATTAAAATAATTAAAAACAATGATTGAACAAAAATACAATAAAAAAACAATACCATTGGATTACATATAAATTGCATCGATTTATCTAAAGTGCAAGCTTGTAGCTTTAATCAATAATTATAATTAAATCAAGTATTAAAATGATTATCATTATAAATTGCTATACATACAAGAGCTATAAGTGACATTTCTAAATGTCAAAACGATAATCACTTACAATACTTGATAATTATTGTATCTATGTAAAGTGCGAACAAAAAGTTCTTACACTTTACCATAGATTTTAAATCGATTATCTATCTACAATGCGAGCATGTGTATGCTCTCACACAATACGGTAGATTTTGCAGTCCAAATAAAGATAAGAGAATATCAATATTTTTGGACATGTTTTTCCTAAATTTTTACTCTAGTGAGAGCATAGCAGTGTGAATAGCTCTACACAAAACGTAAAACTATAATTTTGTTTCATTATATTCATTTTGAAGTGAGAGAAAATCTCTACACATCAAAATTGAACTTTAAATCACATAAAATTAATTTTTATGTAATTATATTTTTAAACTAATTATCTCATGTGAGAGTACACTCTACACACAACGATAATATCTTACTTTTTTTTTATTAGTCACTTTCAAGTGTCAATTAATTGAACACATTGACAAGTGATTCTTATAATTACAGTTTGTATCAGGTGAGAGATTAAACTCTTCACAAAATACAAACTTTCAACTATTTACTAAGTTTTTCAAAACAAATTCATATATTTGAACCACAAAACTTAAAATTCTATTGAATTTTAATTTTTATTAAACTCAAATTTTTTTTATTTTTTACAAATTACTTTTTTTGATCGTTTGGTGCGAGTACTCACATAGACAACACTGACTATGAAAGCTGGTGTAAGGCCTATCGCGTGCTGCTATATATATTAACATATTCGATCGTTATAATTTTTGATCAAAAATAATTTTGTTCGAAAATAATTTCGATCAAAAAACCAAGAAGTTATACGACTAACCGTTTATGCTGATGTGGCACTGTATAATACAGCCGCATAATTTAGATAAACGAATAATATGCCCATTATTCGCGTATTATACGTCTCCCGAATAACGAATAATGCAACTTAGGTTATGAGAGGTACAGTGTGTGTGATGGTTTTTCAGGCTATTTTCAATTGAAGATTGCTCTTAAAGACCGCACAAAGACAACTTTCATTACTCCATGGGGCTGCTATTGCTACACAGTATTGCCATTTGGGTTGACAAATGGACCATCTTTCTATCAAGAGAGAGCAAATTGGGTATTGAAACCATTCATTGGTAGTTGTGATAAAGCTTTTATGGACACTTCTGTGTCTATAGCAGTAGGGCTGAGCACCATGAGAAGTTGCAGATGGTATTGGCTAGATATGATGAATGTGGAGGACAACTAAATCCAAAGAAACGTCATTTATCACAGCCAAGGGTGAAGTTATTGGGCCATATGGTGTCAGAAAATGGCATTGAGGCGGATCCAGACAAGGTTAAGTCTATTATTCTTCTTCCATCAGCTACGAGTACGAAGCAATTGGCAACCTTTACACACAAAGTGAAGTACATGGCGCGGTTTATTCCATTGTCTTCACAGCTTCTTTATCCATTACAAGAAGTGGCAAAGCATGATCCATTGCAATGGGATGATAAGTGTGAAGAAGTGTTTCAAGAGGTGCTAGGGGGGTTGTCAGCCATGCAGGCTTGATTGGGAGAAAGTTTTTTATGTAAATCCATCAGTAGGGGATGATGCCATTGGAGCCCTGCTATTGCAAAAGGGGAAGGGAAGCCATTATATGAGGCCAGTGTATTGTGCAAGTCGAGTGAAGTTGGTAGCAGAGAGAAAGTTCTCGGAAGTAGACCTAGTGATGGCCGGTGTAATATTTTCTTGTCGACGATTTCGTCATTACTTGCTACCACGACCTTTTGTTTTCTTGACAAGTTATGCCTTTTTGCCACAGTTAATTAATGGCACTAACATGTCAAATGTGGCGAAGAAATGGGTAATTGAGTTGCAAGAGTTTGAGTTCTCTTTTCTAGTGGAAGACAATACAAGGGCTACCCTAGCTGATTTGCTGACTTATAAGGAGAATCCCCTCCTTGTTAAGGAAGAGGTGGTGAGGAAGGTAGTTGAAGAGGTGCCACAGATCAGCAATGCACATGTGTTTTTTTTTTATGGCTCATACAGAAAGAGCCATGATGCGGCTTCAGGGGGTATAGCACTTTATGATCCAGAGGGGAAGCTAGTATGCAAGAGAGGGTTCAAGTTGGATGCGCATAGTAACAATGAGGCTGAATATGCTACATTGGAAGCTGGATTACACATTTGTTTGAAGCATGGGGTTAGAAGGTTGAGCATAAAAGGTGATGCCTTGTTAGTTGTGAAGCAAGTGCTGGGTGTGTGGAAGAGCAAGAATAGCTCATTGAAGGAAATGTGTTTCAGAATTAAGGGCCTGTTAAAAACGTTTGAGGCATGGAGCATCAGACACATTGAACGTGCTCTAAATGAAGAGGCACATGAAGCGGCTCAAAGCATGATTGGGGAGCTATTTGTGTTGAGGACCACTTTACCTCTTTATCATGGCCGGGAAAGTTTGGCTCAAGATCAAGAGGAGTTTTTGCTAACAGGAACCATTCCAAAGGAGATTCAGAAGTGGAAGAAGTATGGTTTTGTGCGTAGAGCATATAGGTACAAATTTATTGGTGATGTCTTATACATGAAAGGGGCTGATCTCGTGTTGAGACGTGTACCTTGGTGGGAGGAGCTTTACAGAGTGTTGGAAGAGAATCATGAAGGCGCATTTGGTGGACAATTTGCTCTAAAGATCACCTTGCATAAGATCTTGCAAGAGGGGTATGTATGGCCTAGTTTGCACAAGGATGTTCACCAATGGTGTAGGTCTTGCAATAGGTGTCAAGCATTTGGGAAGAGAGTGTTGAAGCCAGAGCTACGGAAAACCATTATGGTGTTTGATGTGTTTGAAAAGTGGGGGATTGATGCAATAGGCCCGTTACCTATCACAAACAGGGACAAAAGCTATATTTTGACGACAGTGGACTATCTCTCTAGATGGGCAGAGGCTATAGTAGTAAAACAGATCACTGCAAAGTATGTGGCAAAATTTGTGTACGATGAAATATGTTGCGAGTTTGGGGTGCCACTGGAGCTACTTTCAGATAAGGGGCCAGGATTTAGAGCTAAACTGCTAGACTTTTTATGCGCAAAGATTAAGATTAGGCACTAGCATACCACTCCTTATTACCCGCAGTGTAATGGCTTGAATAAAAGATTCAATGGTGAGTTGGTACAGATTATTTCAAAAGTGACAGAGCACCAAGGAAAGAATTGGGATTTGGAATTGCCTAATGCATTATGGACTTACCGTACTTCGGTGAAGACATGTACAGGGTTTACTCCATTTCATTTGGTGTATGGAAAGGAAGCACTATTGCCTATGGAGGTGAGTTTCCTACAATAAAGATGTTAGAGAAGTTGCTTGGACCGCCTAGTGATGCATTCAAAGAGAGGCTCTTGCAGTTACAAGAGGTTCAGTTGGATAGGATGAGCGCATTGGAGCATTATGGGCAGATGCAGGATAAGGCTTTGGCAAAGATAAATGAAAAGGTCAAAATTAAGTGTATCAAGAAGCATGACATGGTTTTGCGCTACAACAATAAGCTTGACAACACCTTCCAAAAGAAGTTTCAAATTAAGTGGGAAGGCCCTTTCAAGGTAGTGGAGTGTTTTCCGAATGGTACATATCAGTTGGCTAACGTGGATGGGGTTCTACATATGTCAAGGGTAAATGGATTGCATCTTAAATTGTATCATGCCACGTTAATTATGGTCGAGCAAGATGAGCTATCTGTGGATCAAGCAGTGTTGGTGAAGGATGAGGAGACTTGTGACGCTGCGAGTCTCATATTGCTTTTTGTTGCTGCTGATCATGAATGATCTAGCAGGCTAGGGGATGGGCAAATTATGTCACGGGTTTTTTAGAGCAAGTGATTGCGCATATGTACATACACATGCATGGTGCCTCGACTAAAGGATTGCCCATTTTCCAGAGTCAGGTGGTTATGTGGGGCCCACATGTGTACAAGTAGGATAGCATGTACATAGTGCATCGATTTTCACTATCACCAGTACCAGTGTGTTTTTTATACAATAATGAGGAGTTGGTAGCGCGTAAAACTTCTTGAGGAAGCTATCCGTGGGCCGACGACATGAGGTAAGCAGGTGCTTCAGATGGCATCTAGTGGCGTCAGGAGGCCGAATGGGGTCAATACTTGCACGTGGATGAGTACGGACACAACGTGGGTGTTTCCTTGTGATAATTATGCAGAAAGGTCATCATGAGGACCATATTTTGGGCCCACTTCACGTGGTGGCAGGATGCATTATCGGAAAAAGCTGAGTGCCAGGTGTGCGGATGATGCAAAAAGGGTGACAACTATGCACTACGAGGTCAGTTTTTGGCCTTTTCGGGGTCCGTTTGAGGTCATCTAAAAGGCCAAGGGTGCCCAACTAATAAAGCTAAGTGTGGGAACTGAAAAAAAAGAGAGAATACCAAAAGAAATGTGGAGAAGAGAGGAGGAACAGCCGCAAGTGTGTTTTTGCTCATTTTGGAGCCTGTTTTGGCTGTAAACTGCTCATCCGAGGTCGGATTTGAGCACTTTGACATTGAAGACTGGGGTTTTGGGCCGTTTCGGACGCGATGGCGCTGTCCATTTTTCCAAATTCCTCACTCTTTTTTTGTTGTTTTGGCTGTGTAAGTTTCTCCTATGAGCGAAGCTTCTGCTCCAATTTGTGATTGTATCTGGTATCTTTTACCCATATTGTGTGTGTTTCCATCCCGCTCACAGTGTCACATGCCGTTCTTGACCCTGTACGCCCCCCCGTTGCCCCGTTTCACAAAATTATCTCCGAGATGCTCCCCCGTGCCTCCCAATGACTGCATATTTGAGGTTCTGTGCACGTGTGTGCCTCGGTGGGCGAAAATGGAGCCATGGTGGTGAGCTTAAATTTAACATATCCAACATGTCAAATAATTATAAAAAACAATGTACAATTCAAAATTGAACAATTGCTCTGAATGGTAGAAACTCACCGATTGATATTATAGAGAAAGATTACAAATCTCGTGAAGAGAGAATACATGGGATAAACTACATCTTATGAAGGCATCCTTCATTTCTGAAATTTAGTGCTAAGGCTAAATCCGTACTTTTTAAAGTTACACACTTTGCATGCACCATACAGGAGATGCCATCTTGAAAAAGCTGCACCAAAATTTCTTCGGTGGCATCCTATATAGCCAGTAAAACTGCACGTTGTATTCTTGTAACGCAATCACTATATTGATCTATCATCTCTCTCACCACCCGAGAGAAGGCCGCTTTGGGTATGATTGGCTCAATTAATTCTCTTTTGGTATTTTCTGATCTCACGCAGAGTCACTGTGCCTGGCCTCCATCTCCACTTTTTTTGTGGAGGAACCGCCTGCCTAGCCCATTGAGGAGGATCATCTTTGTATTTTTTCCTCCTCTCCTCTTGGGTTTGCTGCTCTTCTAGTGTCACCTTGTCCCTTTTTATTTTTGCACATTGCTTGGCTCTCTGAGGGATTTTTGAAGGCTTTGAGCTCTGAGCCTTTGCTTGTTGGGTGGCTTGTGCTCTATCTTGTGCCGCCTTCTTCTCTGCCTCTGATCGTGCTTTTAAGTTGTCCAAATGAGCTCTCTCGACCTCATCTCTCTGCCTTTCCTCTTGCTCTCTCTATCTTCTCTACTCTTCTTGCACTGTAAGGGCTTCCTTCAAAGCTACCTCTTTCGTTTCTCTCTCCCTTTGTCTTTTTCTCTCTCTTGGTCTCTTCTGCTTTAGATACCGAGTCGTGTGGTATTACCTTGATTACTCTTTCTTTGATTCGCGGTGGAAACTTTCGCAGCGTAGTATGTGGGGTGACCTAAGCACCTGTGGTTGTGGCAAGAGGTGATGGCGCTGGATTTTCAAGCGGACCTCGATATTCCTCTTCTATTTCTCTAGTTTCTTGCATTGCTCTGGGAAGAGGCGAAATCGGTGGGGGATCTGGAAGAGGTGTGCGAGTGGCATGGGTTAAATCATGGAGACCTCCAAATATGTATCGCATGCAGCTTTGATCATCTGGATTTGATGGTTGGGGAGGCTCTTGGGTGTTTGGAGAAAGCTGGGGCACTGGGTTATCTACTTGTGGTTGGGGATGTGGATTTGAAGCCGTGGATTTTGCATGGGGTTTCGGCTGCGGATTTTATGCGGTGTGAGTGGTTGTGGTGGTATTGTTGTGCGTAGTGCTAGCCTGCTCGTGTGAATCGTCCATGTGGTGCAAGATGTGAGTGCGTGTGCGTTTGTGCTCAAGTGGATCTTATAGAATGTGCAAACAAGAAATGAACTTCAAGTTGTGAGTTTTGACTTATAAAGTACTATTTTTAATAAAAAAACTTAAAAACTCAATAATACCATTAAAAATCCCAAGATTGGTTACATGAAACCATTGATTGGGGAGTCAAAAAATCACGTGGAATTACAATGTATGCTCAATATGGTAATGATTAATGTAAAAAATTTATTGATTTTCCACCCAATGTCTGCCATTTTGTAGCCTTATCACCAACCACCATCGAAATCGATCTTTTGCACTAGAAGCATGATATGATTGCGATCACCTCACGCTAACCACTTTCTCTATTGTGCATTTCAAACTTCTTTGCACTTCAGTCTTCTTCCTTTCTCTTCCCACTAAAACTGTGTAGAACCAATTGAACATTTCGTGCAGGGAATTGCTCTTTTTCCACCCACCTTCATCCCTTGTATTTTTAAAATACACTGCTTTTGCTTGATAGTGTGAGCGCTTCATTCCTTGGAGACTCTAGATACCCAATGAGACGAATGTGTCATGAAAAAATGAGCTATGAGCAAAAAGAATATGTTAGAAAAATATAAACTCTTAGTTCAAACACTGATGTTTTTTTATTCCAAAGACAAAGCATTTGACTTTGCCAAAGCATTTGACTCTATTATCTGGGATTTTGTGGTTGAGGTAATGAGGAAGCTTGGGTTTGGTAGAATAAGGTTTTCATGCATCTTGCTTTAGGGATGGGGATTTCGGGATTGGTCTATGTAATACTAATCCTGTAATTGGATACTAAAGTGTCCCGAGACACTAAAGTGTCCTGCTTTCCAACAAAGTTTCGGCAATTTATTTGTCAAGCTAGAAAGACGTTTTTTACACCTTGCTTCTACCATAGGTTGGTTATGAGGGAAAGAAAACACTAGATTTTTCACCATGTCAAAATACAAGCCCTACGGAGTGTCCTGCTTTCAGTCAAAGTTTTGGCAATTTATTTGTCAAGCTAGAAAGACGTTTTTTACACCTTGCTTCAACCATAGGTTGGTTATGAGGGAAAGAAAACACTAGATTTTTCACCATGTCAAAATACAAGCCCTACGGAGAGAATTATGGTAATTTCTAAGTCGTATTTTTTTTGGTCAAATTTCAAGCTGTTTTGCCCAAAAAATCATAAACTTCTTATATCATTTTGTAGAGATTAGCTTTTTTATGTTTTTAAAATCCAAGTGCTAGTACTTAATGTTACAAAACAATGGAATGAACTTCAAGGGATAGTTTCAAATTTAATTGCAAGTTATAAACATAATTTCATACTTGAGCATGTGCTGACTAAGAGCATAATTTTGGCATTTCAAAGGTCCTCTCATGGAATTGGGGCTATTCTAGTACAATTTGACAACATCAAATGACTTTATATGTTAAAACTAAGAAACTACGTATTTTTTCGGCTCCCTAACTTACTTAAATCTTGTCGCTATCACCCTATCTTGACATTTTGATTGTGCAAAAACTCTTGAAAATCTTGAGTCCTCCATAATAACATTGAAACCAAGGTTATAGGTATCCCATTTGTATTCATACCATGCACTTTGATACATTTAGTTGATATGTGTGGAAATTTTAAGTTATTTGAGGTTTTGAATACTTATGTGTCAAGAATTAAAATATCAATATTTTTGCATGCGCAGTTTTGAATATTTGAAATGATCCAAAAATTATTTCTTATTGAAGCACTTCTCCTTGCCACCTTGAGTCCCTATTGGAGAGGGTAAGCAATGTATCACTTTCTAAAACTCAAAAACACATGAAAAACATATTTTTTCTATGCATACAACGATGTGCTTGAAATGGCCATACCAAACACGTAGAACTTCCCATTATTTTATATACTCTCAAGTAATTTTTTTGCACATGAAACTTGCAAATATCTATAGCATAGTTGTAGAAGGGTTGTGTACAATCTTCTACAAGGTCGCTTCAATTTTTCTTGAGCTTATAAAGTTAATTTCTTCAAAGCATCAGTTGCAGTCTTATGGGGGTCCACTTCATGAGTATATTTCTTGATCATGATAGATTCTAAAACGCAAGGTTATATTTTTCAAAGACCCCCTAACTAACATAGTTAAGCATATCAAGAGGGTTTTCTTAAATACACTGTCTTATGCAAGTAGCATTTAATCTAAATTTGTAAAAAACGGACACTTAAGTGTCCTGGTTTGGTACCAAACTAGTGTTAAGGCTTATGAGTATGTAGAATGTATCAACCCTCAATGAGGAGGAAATATTTGGTTTGATTGATTCTAGAGAGGTTCTCAGAGACTATGAATCAGAGTTAGCAGTTAGGGCCAGGTTTTTATGTAGGCAACATGAGTTAAAGGATGTACACTATTCCTCTAAGATTTGTTTTTAGCATGAGGATAATAGTCAAGCATGCTAGACATAGTATCATTGAATTATAAAAGATGATGGGGGGACAATGACTAACCCTGCATATATAATTTTGAATAAGGATGTAGATCAATCTTCTAAGAGGCAACACGCTATTGATGTGTTCTTATTTGTCGTGGATCCATGCATTGAGCCAAGTAATGCCAAAAGTTTGGAAACTCTATCTCATGAAAATGAAATTTTGTGGGCTCTCAACAAATTGGGGAATGATAAAAAACCCTGGTTTCTATGGTTTGAGAAAGGATTTTGTATTAGCCTTAATTTGGGATAAGTTGAGACCTTTGATTGTGAGATCTATCAACCAGATATGGCTAACTCAATGCATGGAACCTTCAATGAAACAAGAAATCATTAAACTATTTCCCAAAAAGACTTTTCCTACCTCCTTGGCTGATTGGAGACCTACCACAATAATGGGCATTATCTATAAGGTGTTAGCAAAGGCAATTGCAATCAAAAAATTGGCCCATTCTTAGGAAGCACTTTCATGAAGCTCAGTCTGGGTTTATTGGGGGTGGATCAATTATGGATAATATCTTAACAGTGATGCTAGGTAAAGAGGCATGCAAAAAAAATCAAAAAATGGTGCTTCATTAGTTAGACTTTGCCAATTAAGCATTTGCCTCTATTATCTGGGATTTTGTGCTTGGGGTAAAGAGGAAGCTTGGGTTTGGTATTATAATTTTTGCATGTATCTTGCTTTTGGGAATAGGGTATATGTAATACATATGGCTCAATGGTAGAATGTTTGATGTAGTGTTGGTCACCAGGTTAGTGAGGCATGGTTGCCCCTTAGGCCCATTGTTGTTTGCAGTAGCAACCCATCCATCGTTTTTGTTTCTAAATTCAGAGGCTGTTGTTGGGAATCATAAAGGTTTGAAAATTGGGAAAGATAATGTGGTTGCACTAGGTTTTGTTGATGACACTATCACTTTTATACAAGCTAAAAATTTGAATATTGGAAAATATATGAATTAACTGAGTTTGTACTCTGTGGCTACTGGTTTGAATTTAAATATTGCTAATTCCTAGTTGATTGACATTTTTTCTTTAAAAAATTACAACATTAATGGGGAGGTAGAAGAATTAAAAGGGACATTGTTTTCATGCATCGCGGGTACCCAATTGGTGTGGATGTTACCAATAGACAACTAACTAGATGGGTGGAGGAAAGGGTGTATAGGAAAATACAAAGCTGGCATTGCAATGAGTGGACTTTCAATGTGAGAGTGAGGATTATTTAGTCAATCTTGGTCCCGTATTTGCTATACTTTCTTCCATTGTTGGACAGGTTAGATAAAACTCTTGATGGCTTTAGGTCTGGTGTTCCAAAAAAATTTGGGGTTCTTCTAGCAAAGCCTGGATTGCTTGGGATCATGTATCTCTGTAGATTTAAATGGGTGTTTTCGGGATATTAGATCTAAAAAACCACATCATGACTAGGAGAGCCACATTCATCAAACATATGTTAAACACTTACACCTTCTGGTCTAGAATTTTGTGGTGGTTGATCGATAAAATAGTTGTGTACTTTCATGGAACCTGAGATTTGCAACTTTGGGATAAATTCTTCTCTACGGGTCCTCTTAAATTGTACTGGCACACAGGTAACATGTTAGTGAGATCTTGGAAAAATGTATGTTCAAATCCCATGTGGTCAGGACGAATCCGATACACGTGAAACTCATTAGGGGTAGAATCATGATTTTGGAGTTTCGTGTTTAAAAAGCCACCTGCACTATTATTGGGAAGAGAACAGTAACCCTCTTCAAAAGGGGGTTAGCTCAATTGAACATATAGTCGACTCTAACAACATGGTGGTTGTTTTCTCGATTTCCAGGAGAGTATTAGAATTGGGGAATGGCCTTAGAGTACCATGGGGGATTCTATGTGCTTGCATGTCGTCTTTGCTATGTAATTAGGATGCTACATAGAGATTCCGTGACTCGGAGCTTCCAAATCACTCTGCCAATTGGTGGACTTTACCTACCAGAGTATTTTATCAGATGCTATAGCCCAAAGGCTTGATTGATCTAAGATGTAACAAAATATGGGGTCTTTCAAAAAATAAGGAATGGTGGTTGCATAGATTTTAGATATTGTGGACTATACATTTTTCCTTCAAACACAAGGTGTTCATGTGGAGAGTGCTCATTAGTGCTTTTCCCAATGGGGAATTGCTGTATAGGAAAAATGTGATGCATGGAAATGCTTGAGATGTAATTAAATGGAAATAATGAGACACTTATTCATGAAATATGACCATGTGCAATATTGGTGGAAAGCTCTGTAGGACAAGTGTAGGATGCTTTGGAATGTCCAAATCACAAATTCCAAGCTTGTTTTTGGATAAGTGCATTGTGAGAAACCTGGCCTTCAATTATATATACATGGCGTCCATCATCCACATTATGATTTCCATTAAAATTTGGATGCTGGTTTTTTTTGGAATTCAAGAAACTTTGCCGTTTTTGATAGGACCTCATTTGCACTTCCCTTGCCTTGAACCCAAGCTCAAGATCAGATTGATTGAGGATTATCTTGCTATGACTAAAAATATCCAAAGACAACTGCAAGAATTTATTGAGAGGATATGAGGTATGGAAAAGATGTAAAGTAAACCACAATGTAATATAGAAAACAAAGTTCCAAAGAGAGAGAGAGAGAGAGAGAGAGAGAGAGAGAGAGAGAGAGAGAGAGAGAGAGAGAGAGAGAGAGAGAGGGGTGAAAGAAGGAGAAAATTTCCTAGTGTCATAAGAGCAATCCCGACCTTTTGAAATTGAGAAAATGTCCATCAATTTTGGAGGACTGGCCTTTGAGCATACGATACTAGAGTTTATAAAGTGTAATGTTGCATCATAATTCTCAATGAGTAACATTTATACAATAGCCTTGAGTCCCGTGTAGGGCTACCTCATATCCATTTCTTTCTAGCCCTTTCTAGTGCTGCTGTCTATTGGGGTTTGTTCCTCCTCTGGCCCTTCCCAGCACTGGTGTGTGCTAGAGTCTGTTCTTCAGTTGTGGTTGAATTCTAGCCTGTTGAAGTTCGTTTAGTAGGCAAGGACTTTACCTAATTCTCTAGTTGCTTTATAAAAGCAGTGCTTTCGGCCAACGTAATCCTCGGTTTCTTTGAACGAGTGGCTTCCCCCTGTGTGACCTTCCGCTTTTGTCCAGTTAGGGCCAACTGATTACCTGGATCTTCTTCATCTGAAGACAGCTCGACATTGTTAGTCTCTGGGATTGGCTTATGACTCCAAGCCATCCGTACCTAGTCATTAGCTTCTGGTGTATCTACCCAATATAAAAATTTCTAGACATACCAAGCTTTGAATACACTCTAGGATTTTAGCTTCGCAGTCTGCTCGAGCATATTGTGAGACAAAATCTGTCATAAATTTATTTTGGCTATAGCATTTAATCTTTTTACCAGCAGCATAGCAAACAACTTTTTTGACACATTTGTGGGATTATTCTTTAGGCTAACTTCCTCAACAGAAAACTTGTAAAGTGAGGGGAACCCCTTGTGCATTGGCTTTGCATTTATTCTTGGCTACTTCATCCTCTTTTAGAGCTGTGCTTATTTGTTCCACAGATGTTGTGGTCGGCTTTGGCTCAAATTAGGCATCTTGGAAGCATATGTGTGACTTTGACATCATTGACAATAGCACTGTCATCCTTGGCATTAAAGGAATCAAGAACCTGCTTGATTATGGCCAAGTCAAAATCTATGCTTCTTGTCTGTACCACCACATGCAAGTCGCATAGTTGTAGTAGCGCTTCCGCTGGCTCAGTGACTACATACCTTTGTATCTTGTTATGTGGAATAAGTGGTAGGAAAGCTTTCAGAGAAGTGATGATTGCTGAAGTTTCATCTATGGTATCCTACATCTTCTTCGACATTTTCTTCCTACCCATGAACTATGAGGAAGGTAAGTCTTTAAAGGAAGAACACTTACTTGGATAGTCAAATCCGTATCCAGGTTCGTCGGGTAGGGACAGGCAATGATCAATAGAGTCTATACTCCTCAGAGCTTGATGATGGTGAATGTATAACAGTAGGGGTCTAGACATCACGCAGAAGATTTATGAGGAAGAATGCCCACTCTCCTTACTGTTATACTCGTTCGTGCCATAAAAGCTCCACTACTTACCCTTGTTAGAGTTTTGTGCACCATCGGTGATGTAGAATACATGCATTGGCTTACACTTCCTATGTTCCCTTTAATGATTATCACTAGCCCTTTTCCCCATAAAAACTCCTTTTGGAAAGAAATTGATATACTTCATACCACTCTCGATCTGTGTTTTCCTCAGTTATTACCTGAAACAGTTCTGTGTCCAGTGGCTCATCTCTCAAGGAGACTTTTGAGTATCCATCAGTGCTTTTGGACAGAAAATCAGTGCTACAATGGGTTTTACCGGTCTTGTGAAAGATGCGAAATTCAAATTCCATCAGGATCATCATCCATTTGATCAATCTCCCTTGAATAATAGCTTTGTTAATCAAAAATAATAATGCCTGATGATCCTCATAAAAATGAAATAGCTTTCCCAGCAACAAATAATGTCGAAACTTAGTAGCACTAAAAACCATTCCTAAAGCTTCTCTTTCCGTAGTAGTGTATCCTTGTTCAGCCTCCTGACTAAATCTCCAACTAGAAAAATACACTGGATAGTCAGTCCTCCCTTCTGGTTGAGCCAGGATTACTCCCATTGTCAATCCCGATGCATCAACATGCACATGGAAGATAACTTCACAACCAAGTTGCCGGAGTACTGGCTTACTGATAATGGCATTCTTCAAACATTGAAAACTCTCCTCACATTCAAAAATCCAAATGAACTTGCTGGTTTTCTTTGTGAGCTCATACAAAGGTAATGCCTTGGAAGCAAACATATGAATAAACCTTGTATAAAAATTGATATATCCCAAGAATGAACTTAACACCAATGTTGTGCGAGGTGCCTTGGCATGCTGGACACTCTGGATCTTATCATTGGCCATCTCTATGCCATTCCTGGACACTATATTCCCAGTAGTTGTCCCTTACAGACCAGAAAAAAGATTTGAATTAATGGTTCAAACAGATCCTCTTTTCCTTACATCTTTGGAAGACCATTTCCAAAAATAATAAATGCTTGTCCTCTGTTGAAAATACAGTGAAATCATCCATAAATATGGCAAGAAATCGGTGAAGGAATTCATTGAATATCTGCATCATACACCTTTGAAACGTTGCTGGAACATTGCAAAGACCGAATGGCATGACCAGATACATGAATGCACCCCATTCAATAATAAAAGTGATTTTACTCCGATCTGTAGGAGCAATCTTTAGCGGTTTATAACCACTATAGCCATCCATGAAGCTATACATCTCATGTCCTTCACTCTCATCAAGAACCATGTATGTAAAAGTTAATGGAAAAGGATCCTTGATTGTTTGAGCATTCAAATTTTGATAATACACACAAATTGTGAGTTTTCCATTCTTCTTGGACACTACCACAATAGGAAACAACTAGTCACTATTGGCTACCTCTGTGATGAATCCAGCCTTCAGAAGGTTGCCGATTTCTTCTTTGATCTTCTTAGCGTAATTTGGATTCATTCTATACCATTGCAGAAGCAGTGGTATGGCATCTGGCTTCAGATGTATCCTATGTTGGCAGACCTCTGGATCATCTACACCTTTTAGATTGATATGTTCCCATGCTAGTACGTCTTTGTACTTTTGGAACATGTGTCTGGATTTTTCTTTCATTCCTGAATTCAGATGCTTGTTTAGCTTCATCAATCAAGGATTTTCCTCAAAACCCAGATTCCACTCTTTGATTTCCTAATCATTAGGAAGCAACCAATTAGGCCCTCCTCCCTTCCTTCTGGTTGACTCCTCAGCATAGTTCCAGGATGGACCTTGTAGTTCTGAACTGTCATTCTAGACTTCAAGAACTTCTTTAGAGTGCACCTCTTCAGTAGCCGCTGGTGTACTAGAATCTGAGAATTATTCTTTGGAGTCAACTGGTCTCTCTAGCCGTCCAGTTAGCTGAGCTGGTCTTTCTCCAAGATTTAGTTCAGTGAACTCATGTGGAAATTTCTTCCTTTTCTCTTCAGCCTGATCCTTGTCAGATAATGCTGCATTTAGATCTATCTCAGCCAATGGAAAACTATACATAGCTGCTAGCATCTCTCAATTTTCTTTACCCCATACTTCTCAGAAAGCTCTTCTAATCGTAGTGCCTTTCTCCATCTTCTGGTGTTGTTTGTCTAGATTTGAATTCTTCTACTAGAACCTTGTATTGTCAGAGTCTCATTGGCATAATCATGAACAGCTTGTGACGTTTGTAGCCATGGATGCCCCAGTAGCATCCCATATGCGCGTTGCACATCCAGTACTAAGAAGCTGGTCTTGAACTTTTCTTTTCCCACCCTTATCTGCATATTTTCAATCATCCCATTTGCTTGCACAACTCTGTGATCGGCCATTTGAACCTTCAATGGTGCTAATTTCAAGTTTGTGATTCCCATTCTTTGGTGAAGGTGTGTTCCCACGATGTTGACACCTGTGCCTCCATCCAGTATGACACCAAATAGTGGCTCCCATTGTTTTCTGACTCTGTAGTCTACCTGGATTATCGGCACTTCATTGTCCCTCACAGCTGCTAGGTCAACTGCTCTAGCGTCAGCTTCAAGCTTCGTTCGCTATTTGATGAATTTCTCTACTTCAAGAAAAGTTTTTCTGATGTCTTCTAATTCAAGTGTTAGTTTCTGAATTATTTCACAGATATTTACATGTATTTTCTCTCTCTTGATCATAGTTATTCTCAGAACTTGAGGAATCGGGACCATCTCCACAGTGCCAATCCTCTGTTCTAGTGTCATCATGACCTTCTTCACTATTTCTCATTCTAGCTAGATCTGATTTGACATTCCCTAGATCCTCCACCGGTCCCTGGACTACATCCAGCGTGGTCCCAAAATGTCCAGATCTTGAGTGATCTGAATGTCTTTTTTCAGAAGAAAGGGCTAGTATCTTCTGAATGATGCGAGCCTCAAAACTTTCTTGTTGCTCTGGTAGCTTCTTGGCTAGATCTTCTATGATCTTAGCTACCAATTCTCTTTGCTCTTGCCATTTGTCGACTACCTGCTCTTTGCCCTTTTCCTTCCATACCTCTCTTTGTTGAATCCATTTGCTAGTCTTAGCACTGACTAGTTTTACCGGCTCATCTGGGATTTGCTCAATGACTACACCTTTGGAAATTGAGCTACAAAGTGCGCACTCTTTCCACAAGTATAATTTTTCAGGCTTCAGTTTTCAAAGTTACCACGAACCCGGCCTCGGCCAGTACCTCCTTGGTATGTGCCACGCCCAGTACCATTGCCAATGGTACCTGGTTTGACTTCTTGGGGTACATTGGTTGTTTCTACTCTGGCTAGTTCACCATTAATAAATGCTACTACGGACAAATTCTTTCCCTTCTTCAAGTGATGAATGAAAATGCCACAATTGTTCCATAAATGACCATACTCTTTGCAATAGGTACATTGTGGACATTCATTAGAAACATGATCTTTAGATTTGTACCTTGAGCACCAAGTTTCCATTCTCCTAACTGGTTTTCTGGTTTGGATGATTTCGGCAATCTGCCGGGCCCGTTCATCAATTTTTCTGGAGCAAGACCTCTTCTTATCCTTGTCCTTGCTTTTCTCATTGGCGTTGCTGTCAGAGATGCTGGAGGTCTCACTAGAATCATAATTCTCGAAGGAAGAACTGCTACTATTGGACCTCCTGTTCTTGTGGCTTCTCTCGGATTTCTCTCCTTCTTAGCTTGTTGTTCAAGTTTCAAAGCTCTCTACACTAAATCATCGAATTTATTTGTTGGTGCAAGTACCTCTTGTTCTCTAAGCTTCTTACTACGGAACCCATTTGGAAACCATGTGTGTAGCCTCTCTTTTGATGGTGGCTCCTGCAAATGCCTAGTTAACTCCTTGATCTTTTCTACATAGCTTCTAACTGACAACTTCCCTTGTCTAATCTTATCTAGCTCGCAGAGGATGTCCTCATCACCGCTGTTGTCTAAATACAATATGAAATATTTGTGAAATTTGTTGTATGATTTGAGTTGGCAAGTTGGGTAATGGTAGTACCATTTCCTTGCTGCATCTTTGAGTGTCTGAGGAAAATATTCCCCCCAATCATCTTCATCAATATTCTTTAACTCAGCATACTGTCCAAAATCTTGAATATGAACATCTGGGTCATCTTTCTTTCCTCCTTTGAACACTGGGAACGAAATTTTCAATGAAAAAGTATAATCATGCCGGATGGCATCGTCTCTACTTCTTCTACCCTTGGGAGCCTGACTATGTCGAAAGTACTTTTTGTAGTGATCTGTGTCAGTGTCCTAGTCAATTTCTTCTTCAGTCTCAGTCGTTGTCTCTTCCTTGGCTTTTCTCCTAAAACTGTGACGACTGCCCTTACTGCCTTTGGCCCCATCTGACTTATGTGTAGACCGAGAACACTTGGTTTTGTGTTCTTCCCGCTCAGCCCTTCTCCTCCTAGAATGACTGGAGTGTTGAGAGTCCTTGGCCTCATCAGCATGACTGCTCCTCCCGAGCCTCAGTCTCGCTCTCCGGGTCCTTATGCTCAAACTCTCTTTTTGAGACCTCAAGAATAGGGTCGACGCGGTCAGAATGAGTGCCTTATCGGGTTGACGATTACGACCACGATTGACTTTGGGCGCCATGTGTTCAGTTGAAAATTCTAACTAGGAGATAAGAGTTTTCTGGTCGAAGAGCAAATAGCTCTAACCACCATGATCGCCAAAATCGAATTGGAGTTGATCTCTTCATGAGAGAGCTGATTTCGGTGTTAGAATTTAGAGCTACTGTTTATGTCGTCATTTCAGTTGGTGAGACTGGTACATAGCATTGAATGAACTGATATTGGAACGAGAGACATAACTGAAAGATTAGAAAGAGTATGTGCAGAATCAGATTAATAGCTCAAGGACAACCAGTACAGTGTATAATGGGTTTAAGTTCAGATGATTACAGAAGCAATGATTACAGAGCGAAGCTAGAGGCGAAGAGCTCGTAGACCTGAAAGTTCTTAGAAAGCTAAAGCTGAAATACAAACAGCTAAGCAGCTTAATTACAATGTAGTGGCTCCTATTTATAGCTCTCAGGAGTTATTGCAGGAACTGCCTACGGTAACTACTGTCAGTGTGATTACTTCCCGCTGGTCGGTCTTCTAAGGGACAGTTCCCACCTGCTAGGACCATCCTTGCCTTCTACAGGGTTGCAATAAAAATAGAGATTGATGAGCCTTCTTTTTAAAAATAGAGATTGATGAGCTTTCTTTTTAAAAATAGAGATTGATGAGCTTTCTAAAAAGAAAAAGCACCGTCAGACGAGGAGGTTGACGCTGTCAAGCAGGGAGACAAGGTCGTCATCGATGAAGCTTGGTGAGGGGGGTTGGTTAGGAGCAGGAGAGAGAGAAGCTTCAGGATCAAGAGAAAGGACGAGCACCTATAGGCTTCAAGATCTCAGGAGGAGTGCTGGCCGAGTTACTGCAACCACAGGAGTTGACAACAGTGCATCATCAAGCAAGCTTTGGGCCAGCGTAAGCACGAGCCGGTCGAGAAAGGGTGTCAACTACAACAGACAGTGCACGGAAAAAAATAGCGAGGAGCAGAAGGAGGCTGCCGTCGATAGGAGTTGCAGTAGGAGCTAAAGAGGAGCGAGGAGCAGGAGACGAGGTGTAGAGGAAGAGAAGGGAGGCTGTTGTCTAAATACAATATGAAATATTTGTGAAATTTGTTGTATGATTTGAGTTGGCAAGTTGGGTAATGGTAGTACCATTTCCTTGCTGCATCTTTGAGTGTCTGAGGAAAATATTCCCCCCAATCATCTTCATCAATATTCTTTAACTCAGCATACTGTCCAAAATCTTGAATATGAACATCTGGGTCATCTTTCTTTCCTCCTTTGAACACTGGAACGAAATTTCAATGAAAAAGTATAATCAGCCGGATGGCATCGTCTCACTTCTTCTACCCTTGGAGCCTGACTAGTCGAAAGTACTTTTTGTAGTGATCTGTGTCATGTCCTAGTCAATTTCTTCTTCAGTCTCAGTCGTTGTCTCTTCCTTGGCTTTTCCCTAAAACTGTGACGACTGCCCTTACTGCCTTTGGCCCCATCTGACTTATGTGTAGACCGAGAACACTTGGTTTTGTGTTCTTCCCGCTCAGCCTTCTCCTCCTAAATGACTGGAGTGTTGAGTCCTTGGCCTCATCAGCATGACTGCTCCTCCGAGCCTCATCTCGCTCTCCGGGTCCTTATGCTCAAACTCTCTTTTTGACCTCAAGATAGGGTCGACGCGGTCAAATGAGTGCCTTATCGGGTGACGATTACGACCACGATTGACTTTGGGCGCCATGTTCATTGAAAATTCTAACTAGGAGATAAGAGTTTTCTGGTCGAAGAGCAAATAGCTCTAACCACCATGATCGCCAAAATCGAATTGGAGTTGATCTCTTCATGAGAGAGCTGATTTCGTGTTAAATTTAGAGCTACTGTTTATGTCGTCATTTCAGTTGGTGAGACTGGTACATAGCTTGAATGACTGATATTGAACGAGAGACATAACTGAAAGATTAGAAAGAGTATGTGCAGATCAGATTAATAGCTCAAGGACAACCAGTACAGTGTATAATGGGTTTAAGTTCAGATGATTACAGAAGCAATGATTACAGAGCGAAGCTAGAGGCGAAGAGCTCGTAGACCTGAAAGTTCTAGAAAGCTAAAGCTGAAATACAAACAGCTAAGCAGCTAATTACAATGTAGTGGCTCCTATTTATAGCTCTCAGGAGTTATTGCAGGAACTGCCTACGGTAACACTGTCAGTGTGATTACTTCCCGCTGGTCGTCTTCTAAGGGACAGTTCCCACCTGCTAGGACCATCCTTGCCTTCTACAGGGTTGCAATAAAAATAGAGATTGATGAGCCTTCTTTTTAAAAATAGAGATTGATGAGCTTTCTTTTAAAAATAGAGATTGATGAGCTTTCTAAAAAGAAAGCACCGTCAGACGAGGAGGTTGACGCTGTCAAGCAGGGACAAGTCGTCATCGATGAAGCTGGTGAGGGGTTGGTTAGGAGCAGGAGAGAGAGAAGCTTCAGGATCAAGAGAAAGGACGAGCACCTATAGGCTTCAAGATCTCAGGAGGAGTGCTGGCCGAGTTACTGCAACCACAGATTGACAACAGTGCATCATCAAGCACTTTGGGCCAGCGTAAGCACGAGCCGTCGAGAAAGGGTGTCAACTACAACAGACAGTGCACGAAAAAAATAGCGAGGAGCAGAAGGAGGCTGCCGTCGATAGGAGTTGCAGTAGGAGCTAAAGAGGAGCGAGGAGCAGGAGACGAGGTGTAGAGGAGAGAAGGGAGGCTGTTGTCGAAGATCAAGGATCGGCTAAAGGATTGTGAGGAGCACTGACAAGCATCAGCTTTGGGGACGCGTTGAAGGGTGCTGGCATTGTTATTATTCATGTGGGTGTGCCTCACAAGCCGGGCATGACTCCTGATAATGTCAGTCATTTCATTCGCGTGTAGAGGTTGTGATATGCTGGTGATAAGTTGTAGTTTGGGGTGGTAGGCATTGTTGCCTAGAAATTGATCAGAGGCTAGGACAACAACGTCAAGAGGGGGGAGCCAGAAGACAAGCGGCCATCAAGAAGAGCTACCAGGTCCGCTACAATAGAGGAGGGAAAAGTAGACTTCTGCCTCACATGGTTGTCGATTGCAAAAGGTATAAATAAAAGAAGTGAATCAGCTAAAGAGGCAAGTAGCACACAAAGATGATGCTAAAGGAGGTCGACTATAGACCAAGTGGAAATGGTGCTATTGTACAACCAGAAGAGCGATCAAGGCTGATGCGTTCCCCTATTGATGACCAGAGAAGGAAGGAGTTGTCAAAGTAGTCAACGTTAAAAGTAAAAAAGTTTAGCAAGATAATCAAGGAGCATATTCAAGAGGTAATTGGTTTCTTTTTTAGATGCAGAGCAGATTGATTTGAGAGGCGATCCATACAGTTTTGGCTTTCGCACTTCCGCTCATAGCCTCGGTGGATTTAGCAGTGATGTTCACCGAGCTGTCATGCCATTAGTTGAAATTTCCATAGTGCTTTCAATGCCAACTTTGACTGAAGGATAATAGTGGAAGTCAAAGGAAGTTAAGGAAACCTAGCATGGGTAAATAATGAATTCATCTTTAAAATCGTTGAAAGTTTTTCAAAGAATACTCGCCTGGAAGCTACTTGCATCATTGATTCTTGCGTGGATTTAGATAAAGATAGAGATAATATTGACGTGCCTAACTATGCCGAGCTAAGCTTGAAGCTGTTGAAGACGAGTGTCTGCTTGAAAATGACAAGTTATTGCAGATTGGAGATGATCAAGGGATTGCAAGATGGTTTATGTAAAGCTTGGGATTCCATATTCTAGAAATACAGTTACGCCATTGGATAAGAATGATGATATCCAAGGTCTACAGATACATGAGGATTCAGATGGCTTGGATGTGCTAGACCAGATATCTATTGAAGCTACGAATGTACATGGTTTGGATGTGCGAGAAGAGATATCTGATGAGGTTGAAGATCTGCATGGCTTATTTGTACCAGATGAAGTTCCACAGGTTGAGGACTATAAATGGAGCACTCTAGATGAGCTCCGTGAACCTATAGAGGGACACATACAAGTCCATAATTACAATCATATACAAGTGCATATGGATGACAGGCTAGATTCACCACTTGATGCATACATATTGTGTGATCTTGACTTTCAACCGATGGTAAGTGAACTTGAAGCACCCAAGTATACAGATTACTCAGTGCTTAGTACGTATAAGTTCAGGAAGGTGTTGTGCAGTCATACAATGCTCTTGTTAACCCAATCTATCATGATGCTGCTCTTACTAGAAAGATTAATGACATCTTTGAGATGCATGCGAGATCTTGTCTTGATGCAGTTGAATGATATTTGATGAAGAATCATAAGGATGCAGAGTGTTTTACCAAACCGATGAAATCTATGCATGCTAATACTTATTTACATCAAGGTTCAGAGAGTTTACAGGTTTATGTGGACCAAGATATACAAGCTTTACAAAATTATTTGCCGATTGAGAAAGATCTAGAGCTTATTGCTCGTTTGGATGATGCTTTAAGAGAACTTTTTGTTCCATATGGGAAGGACGTTCGAGGCTTGCATTTCATAGGAAACTCAGAGAGCAATGAAAAGAAGCAGATGATAGAGAACTCATGAAGATACTTGATGAAGCTCTAGAGGATTTAAGCATATCAGAGATGACTTGTCTACAATTTTTCAGGTACATTCAGATGGTATGGATAACGATGGTTTCTTGTTGCATACTAATACCTCCCATGCCAGAGGGTGTGATGTTGATTCAGTACCACTTATGCCAGAGATTGAGGTGACTTAGACCTATTTTCTTTAGTTTGATGATCTTCTATCGATCAGTGATACATGTGGTTATATGGAATGTCACAAAGATATGATGAGCATGTTTGTAAAGTATCTTAAGCAATTTGATCCAGGAGGACGTGGTTATGTATTTGGCCGATGGTAGTTGATCTATATGCCGTATGATCCGGGTAGAGTTCAAGATGCTTACACATTATGGAAATCGATTTACAGGTTTTACAATGATGCAACAAGTCTATGGGCTTCTAGATGGTTACACTTCACTCACAATAAGTTTTTGAGTTTTCCCTTCGATCCTGGAGGCTTATGATTGTCTGAAGTCAATTTTCTGATGGTTATTCGTAGCATGCTTACAGTGGACCACTGCTTGCATGCCAACTGGTTTTATACTTACAATTTTTGAGGATGGTTGGAACATGTTGGAGGATGCGCAGGTTCAGAGGGGGTGGATGTTGTGATGCTCTGCATCCAGAAGATGAAGCTTTGAGATCAGAACACAAGATTTTAGGCATTATTATTGCTTAGACGGATTATTGATTGCCATCCCTTGGAGTATATTGCATGCGGGGTTGTGCTCGCAAATCCATGGTTGATACATATATCTACTGCAGTGTACTTCAGAGAGCAATAAGTGTAGCCAACATAACGGTGGCAAGGATACTTCTGTCGTATGTGCTCGAAGATGCTTTGGTTGATATGTAAACCAAAAGAAGTGCTATGTGATGTTTTTAGTTATCAAGTATTCCAATGTGATGTACTTCAAAGAAGCATAGAATGTGTTTGAGGAGCTTGTTGCCCACCGAGATCAGTTTGGTGACATGGCTTAGTAAAGCTTGGAGCTATTGGATGCAAGGGACGGCTTATCTTCAATGCATTCACCTATATGTGTGCCTTGAAGATGGAGATCTGCAATATTTTAACCGACATTCATGACCAGTGTGATCAGTCGCTTAGAGTAAGAAGCAAGGTTTTTTTTTAAAGAAAATATTTCATGAGGTAAGGGGGTTGCAATAAAATTAGAGGTTAATGAGCTTTTTTAACAAGAAAAAGCGCCGTCAAGGTGGTTGACGCCGCTAGGGAGACGAGGTCGTCATCGATGAAGCTTGGCGAGGGGAGTTGGCGAGGAGCAGCAGGGAGAGAAGCTTCAGGAGCAAGAGAAAGGACGAGCACCTGTAGGCTTCAAGATCTGAGGAGGAGTGCTGGCAGTTAACGAGGCCGAGTTACAGGACACAACGCTCGGTGTCAAGCTAACGAAGGCTGCAACCACAGGAGTTGACAACAGTGCATCGTCAAGCAAGCTTTGGGCCAGCGCGAGCACGAGTCGGCCGAGCAAGGCGTCAACTGCAGCAGACAGCGCACGAAAAAAATTGGCGAGGAGCAGGAGGAGGCTGAAGTCAGCAGGAGTTACAGCAGGAGTCGCCGTCGGCAGAGTTGTAGCAAGAGATAAAGAGGAGCGAGGAGCAGAGGCAGAGAAGGGAGGCCGTTAATGTCGAAGATCTGGGAGCGGCTAGAGGATTGCGAGGAGCACGCAACGAGCATGATCAATTGGGGGAGGCGTTGAAGGCTGCTGACATTGTTATTGTTCATGCGGGTTTGCCTCGCAAGCCGGGCATCACTCGTGATGATGTCAGTCATGTCGCGTGCAAAGGTTGTGGGATATGCTGGTGAGGCAGGCGTTGTTGCCTGAGAGATTGATCAGGAGGCTGGGAGAGCGACGTCAATTATAGGAGGGAGACAGAAGAGAAGCGGCCATCAAGAAGAGCTGCCAGGGCCGCTACAATAGAGGAGGAGGGAAAAGTAGACTTCTGCCTCACATGGTTGTCGATTGCAAAAGGTATAAATAAAAGAAGTCAATCAGCTAAAGAGGCAAGTAGCGCACAAAGATGATGCTGAAGGAGGTCGACTATAGACCAAGTGGAAATGGTGCTATTGTACAACCAGAAGAGGGATCAAGGCTGCTGTGTTCCCCTAGTTGATGACCAGAGAAGGAAGGAGTTGACAAAGTAGTCAACGCTAAAAGTAAAAAGAGTTTAGCAAGATAATCAAGGAGCATATTCAAGAGGCAACCGGTTTCTTTTTTAGATGCAGAGCAGATTGATTTGAGAGGCAATCCATATAGTTTTGGCATTCGCACTTCCGCTCATAGCCTCGGCGGCTTTAGCAGTGATGTTCACCGAGCTGTCATGCCATTTGTTGAACTTTCCACAGTGCTTTTGATGCCATCTTTGACTCAAGGATAATAGTGGAAGTCAAAAGAAGTTAAGGAAAAGTAAAACGGAGGTACTTTACGATAGGTCTATCAGAGGTTCTTTTGAGTTCAAAGAAGACTGAAGCAAGCGACGACAAAGTTAGTTCTCTAGAAGGTGTTCGGGAAGAGCAAGGGAAGGGAACATCAGCAAGTAAGGCTTTGGTGTTTCTGCTTCTGCTCAAGATCTCGACAACTTTAAGAGCACGCTGGGCCTATTGCAACGGTCAAGTTTTTGTATTCAGCTTTTGAGTTTATTAGTCTAATTAAAGGTTTCTAAGGTGTCTTTTGTATCATATTCTCTTGTGTTGCGCATCTCCCTCTCCCTGTTCCCACAGCAAGCAGCCCGATGCTGATCCGGCTCAACTCCCAAACATAAAATCCCTGAACAGCGTAAAAAAATCAATTGCTAGAAGCGGCTACTTGTCCCAATAAAGGGTACATTTTTTGTAGGTTTGGGAGAGTTATTTCCTACAACAAAGGTTCCCAGTTCCGGGAGGAGAAGGTGGACGAGTTGGTTGTGGACAACTCCACAGTGCATGTTGTAAACCAAGGTTGGAAGAATCAAGCAAGCCTTCCCTCCTTTTTGTTGTCAATTCTCGATCCCCCGTCCTACTCTCTGCCGCTTTCTCTCCAGTTCATGGATGTCGATGTATGTGTGGTAAAGAATCAAGCAAGCCTTCCCTCCTTTTTGTTGTCAAAGTCTCGATCCCCCCTCTTGCTCTCTACGGCTTTCTCCTCAATTCATAGGTGGTGATGTGTGTGTGTGTTATCCTCGAGCCGTTCTTTTGTGTAGTGTAGAGAGAGAGAGAGAGAGAGAGAGAGAGAGAGAGAGAGATGTTAGAAAATAACACGTAGCTAAATAGATTTTTGAGTAAATTACTTAATGGAGAGAGATATATTTCACACACAAGAGATTATAGAGTAGAGAAAGAGAGAGAGTACATACGATATACGTGGTTCACCCAATGTGGGCTACGTCCATGGGAAAGCAGCCACTCAATGGCTTTAGCACTTCAAAAGAAGAAGTAGTTTACAAAGGGATTAAACCCTTGATAGAGCTCCCGCCTTGCTTCACTCTCACCACCTCACACTCACCTTGTTGCATCAGCTTCACACTATGAAATGTGTGTAGAAATGGCCTCCTTTTATAGGCCAAAAGGTCTGCCCTCTCTTATGAGAGACAGCCATGTGTAGCCACCCTTGTGCGAATAAGTCCAAATCGGACCCTCCAATTCACCCATGTGTGGCCGCCCTTGAGAAGACAAGTCCGCTTTTGAATTCGGCCACCGGCCATTGAATTCCGACCACCGGCCACCGGCCATTGACTTCCGACCACCGGCCATCGGCCATTGACTACCGGCCACCGGCCAACCGACCGGTTGTTTTCCGACCACTTTCCGGCCGCCGTCCGGCCACCATAATATTCCGGCGAAAAGGAATATTCCGAGGCCTCTAAAGTTGCCCCTGATTCTTGTCCGTGAAAATTTTGGTTTCCGGTGAGTGATTTTTCCTTCACGCACGATGGCTTCTCTTCATAATGGGAGCCTTACAAATGTGCACTTTTACCACAGAAAATTACAAGGGTAAATCAGGCTCCATACTTAACAATCTCCCACTTGGAGACTGATCTCCAAACCAAACCTGTGACTGCTTTCCATTCTGGCTTCTTATCCTTGAATGCCGATTGAAGATGAGCAAAAGCTCAACTTCTCCTTGTTGACCACCTTTGTAAACATGTCTGCAGGATTTTCACTTGTATGCACCTTTCCTAGCTTTAGCTGTCCCTCTTCCAAAAGAGTACGTATGAAGTGATATCTCACTTCAATGTGCTTTGTCCTTGAATGAAAGGCTGAGTTCTTTGCAAGATGGATAGCGCTTTGGCTATCACTGTACAAGAAACAATTGTCTTGTTTGAATCCAAGCTCTTCTAAGAATCTGTGAAGCCACATAATTTCTTTGCTTGCCTCCGTCATTGCTACATACTCTGCTTCCATGGTAGAAAGTGAAACCACTTTCTGCAGCTTTGAAGCCCAGCTTACTGCTGTGCCTCCAACCGTGAACACATAGCCAGTAGTGCTCCTTCGAGTATCTTTGTTACCTGACAAAGATTTATCTGCATCAGCATACCCTTGTAGAAAAATATCAGTTCCTCCAAAATACAAAGCATTTGTTGTTGTTCCTTTTAGATACCTAAGTATCCACTTCACAGCTTGCCAATGCTCTTTACCTTGGTTGTCCATGAACCTACTCACAACTCCCACTGCATGTGCAATGTCTGGCCTTGTCCAGACCATAACATACATTAGAGAACCTACCGCTGCAGCATATGGAACTTTAGACATATAGGCTATCTCCTCTTGTGTCTTTGGACACATATCCTTCGTTAGTTTAAAATGACCAGCCAAAGGTGTAGAAACTGGTTTTGCATTTTGCATTGCAAACCTTTCTAGTACCTTCTTGATGTAATCATCTTGAGATAGCTTTATTGTCTTCTTCGTCCTGTCCCTTCATATTTTCATACCAAGTATCCTCTTTGCAACACCTAAATCTTTCATTGAAAAAGATTTGGACAGCTCCTCTTTTAGGTCTTTGATGTCCTGCATGTTAGCACTTGCAATCAACATGTCATCAACATACAACATTAGGATGATGAATTTCCTATCTCCCAAATTCTTTGTGTATCGCAGTGATCCGAGTTGCATCTTGTGAATCCATGATCCAACATCCATCGATCAAACTTCAAGTACCATTGTCTTGATGCTTGCTTTAAACCATACAAGCTCTTCTTTAATCTGCAAACCATTTTCTCCTTACCTTTTACTTCATACCCCTTTGGTTGAAGCATGTAGATTTCCTCCTCTAAGTCACCGTGAGGGAATGCCGTATTTACATCCATTTGCCCGAGATTTAGATCATGAGCAGCCACAAGGCTTAAGACAAGCCTAATTGAGTTCATTTTTACAACAGGAGAAAATATTTCATTGAAGTCAATACCTTTCTTTTGAGAAAAACCTTTTACCACAAGCCTAGACTTGTACCTTTTCTTACCACCTTCTTCTTCCTTTAGCTTGTACAACCATTTGTTTTGAAGTGCCCGCTTACCTTTAGGCAACTCAACCAACTCCCATGTTTGGTTGCGATGTAGTGAGTCCATCTCCACTTGCATGCTCTTCGTCCATTCTTCTTTGGATTCATGTTGCATAGCTTCTTCGTATGATTCCGGCTCTCCAGAATCTGAGATCAAGAGATGGTTGAAGGAAGGAACAAACCTTTCTGGAGGTCTACTTGCTCTTGTAGATCTTCGGGGAATAGGTTGAGGCTCCTCATTTGGTTGAAGTTGTTGCACATTGTCACCGTTTGTAGTCCTTGAGGCTTCACCGTCCTCAAGCTCCATGTACTCATCACCTGTTTCTTTTGTTTGTTTTCTTTCCAAGTAATCTTTGTAAATATTTTGTTCGTTAAAAATTACATCCCTACTCCTTAAGATTTTACCATCTTCAGGATTCCATAGGCGATACCCAAAGTCTCCTTCTCCATAGCCAATGAAGAAACACTTTTTGGACTTTGTATCTAGCTTTGATCTTAGGCTTCTATCTATGTGCATGAAAGCCTCACACCCAAACACTTTGAGAAATGCATAATTCACCGGTTTACCTGTCATGCCTCTACTCTCTCCCCCCATCCAATGCTGTTGAGGGTGACCGATTGATTAAGTACACAGACGTACTTACAGCTTCCGCCCAAATCTCAAGCGGTAGGCCTCCATGTAGCCGCATGCTTCGTGCTCGTTCCATGATTGTCCTGTTCATCCTTTCCGAAATCCCATTTTGTTGAGGTGTCCTTGGGGTTGTCCTTTGCCTCCAAATGCCATTGCTACTAGCACAAAAGCTCTCAAAATCTTGGCTGCAATATTCGTCTCCATTGTCGAATCTGAGGCATTTAACCTTGGTACCTGTTTCATTCTCTACAAAGGCTTTCCACCTTTGAAATATGGAAAATACATCGGATTTATTCTTCATGACATAAACCCATGTTTTTCTAGTCGCATCGTCTATGAATGTTACATAGTACAATGAGCCACCAAGTGATGGTGTACTTGCAGGACCCCAAACATCAGAATGAACCAACTCAAGTTTTTTATTTTTTCTTTCATTTTCTGATTTTTGAAATTTTACCCTCTTTTGTTTACCATAAACACAATCTTCACAGAACTCTAAGTCCACTTCTTTCAAATCTGGTAGAAGCTTCTTTGTTTGAAGGATTTGCATTCCTTTGGCACTCATATGCCCAAGTCGGTAGTGTCACACCGCACTGTCAACTTCTATAGTTGCTGCACAAGCTAAAGGTTGCGTGCTAACAGTACACAAGTAAAGTGTACCGACTTTTTCACCCTTGGCAACCACCAAAGATCCCTTTGAGATCTTCCACCGTTTATTTCCGAATGCAATGCTGCGACCTTCATCGTCCAACTGTCCTGTAGAGATCAAATTTTTGCGAAGAGAAGGAACATGCCTAACATCTTTAAGCTTCCATTCATTTCCGTTAGCAGTTTTGACAGAAACTGTACCTTTGCCGACAATCTCACAAGCTTCATCATCTCCCAAGTATACATACCCAAAATTACCTTTGGTGTAGTCTTCGAAATGTTTCTTGTGTGGTGTCGCATGGAATGAAGCCCTGGAATCTACTATCCAGGAATTAGACACATTGTCTAATGAGAGAATTAGAGCATCTTGCTCTACTTTACCTGCCATATTGGCCTCCGATGTTGGCTTGTTGTCTTGAGACTCTGTCTCCTTCTTCTTCTTGGACCAGCAATCCTTCTTGACGTGGCCCTTCTTGCCGCAGTTCCAACATTCAAGAACTGACTTTGTGCGTGACTTGCTCCGCCTTGAGCGATCACGACCCTTTTGTTTTTGAACCTCTCCTTAGGTCTTCCTCTTGTTTCCACTGATAGTGCAACACTTGATGATTCTCCTGTGCTTCTCCTTCGCATTTCCTCGCTTAGGAGAACACCCACAACATCATCAAACTTAAGAGTATTTGTGCGAGAGATAGAATTACTTACAGCCATCACAAGGCTATCCCAACTATCCGGTAGAGATGATAGTATAAGGAGAGCTCGCACTTCGTCTTCGAAATTGATTTTCACTGATCGAAGTTGACTTATGTTTGTGTTAAAGTCATTTAGGTGTTCTGCAACTGAACCATTCTCTGCCATCTTTAGATTGAACAAGCGCTTCATAAGAAATACCTTATTGGATGCCGAAGTCATCAAGTGACTTCATCAAGTCCTCCGTGGTCTTCATCTCCGAAACATTGAAGGCCACCGTTGACGTCAAGCTTAACCGGATTGTTCCCAGTGCCTTCCGATCAAGGACAATCCATGCTTCATCTGCCATTGTTGCGGGCTTCTTCACAAGACCGCCTAGTGGCAAATAGAGGTCCTTCTGGTAGAGATAGTCTTCAATCTGCATCTTCCAATGTTCGTAGTTTTTGCCGTTGAACTTCTCAATATTGAGCTTCCCTTTCTCCGCCATAACTCCCACTCAATTCAAGGAATCCTTTCCTTGAGATAATTTAGTTATGTGCAAACCTTGCTCTGATACCAGTTGTTAGAAAACTAGACATAGCTAAATAGATTTTTGAGTAGATTACTTAATGGAGAGAGATAGATTTCACACACAAGAGATTATAGAGTAGAGAGAGAGAGAGAGAGAGAGAGAGAGAGTACACACGATATACGTGGTTCACCCAATGTGGGCTACGTCCACGGGAAAGCAACCACTCAATGGCTTTAGCACTTCAAAAGAAGTAGTTTACAAAGGGATTAAACCCTTGATAGAGCTCCCGCCTTGCTTCACTCTCACCACCTCACACTCACCTTGTTGCATCAACTTCACACTATGAAATGTGTGTAGAAATGGCCTCCTTTTACAGGCCAAAAGGGCTGCCCTCTCTTATGAGAGACAGCCATGTGTAGTCGCCCTTGTGCGAATAAGTCCAAATCGGAACCTCCAATCCGCCCATGTGTGGCCGCCTTAGAGAAGACAAGTCCGCTTTTGAATTCGGCCACCGGCCACCGGTCATTAACTTCCGACCACCGGCCACCGGCCATTGACTTCGGACCACCGGCCATCGGCCATTGACTACCGGCCACCGGCCAACCGACCGGTTGTTTTCCGACCACTTTCCGGCCGCCGTCCGGCCATAATATTCCGGCGAAAAGGAATATTTCGGGGGGGAAAAGTCTCGGGGACCTCCACCCCCGAGGCCTCTAAAGTTGCCCCTGATTCTTTTCCGTGAAAATTTTGGTTTCCGGTGAGTGATTTTCCTTCATGCATGATGGCTTCTCCTCATAATGGGGGCCTTACAAATGTGCGCTTTTACCACATAAAATTACAAGGGTAAATCAGGATCCATACTTAACAAGAGAGAGATAAGCTTTGTGTGATGGTGGTGTGTGCAATTGAAGAGGTGTGGGTGTTGTTGGGTCTCGTATTCACTAAAGTGTGTGCAGAATTATTGGTAAGCAATATAAAGGTCGTGTTGTGGAAAATTGTGTTGTTTCTAGGGTGTTATTGAGTTTCAAGGTGTGTTGTATTCCCCTTTTTATCTTTCTGTGTCACCACTACTGCTCGTTGGTTTGATCAAGAAGGTAGTTTTTTCACAAAGAAACAATGGCAGCAAAAAGCTATGGGTGGATCTTCACCAGTGAGAAGGATTTTGAGCATTGGATAGCCAATTTGGAGTTTTACATGCTGCCATTACATATCCCAAATGAAGATTCCAAGATGTAGAAGATTTGCTAGGAAAAGTGAAGGTATGGTTTTTTCAAGCAAAGAAAAATCTAAGTGAATTCCACCAAAAGAAAGACACACGGCCAAAATAATTACAGATAAAAGAAACATCTTAAAATGCCAACAACTTGAGAAATGTGCTTGTTGTTGACAATAATAAGATAAGAAGGTTTCGTACATGACTAACATAGATATACGACTTATCCAATATGCAATTTGCACATACCACCCACAACACCAATGCTACATGTTGCTCGTTCTACTTCACCATTGACTAGGAACTCCTAATCAAATTTCATTGGACATCTTTGTGTATCTGTTATATATAGCATGCATTTGCATGGAATAGAAGATTGAAAAAAATTAACAAAAGAGTATCAAAGATTTCAAATTTTGATGCCCTTTTCCTTGATAGTTGAAAAAAGTGGTACTTCATATTTGTGTATCAATCAAAGCAAACTTTTTTCTCTCTCTCTCTCTCTATGTGTGTGTTTGTGTGTGTGTGTGTGTGTCTCTCGATGCTCTTTCTCTTGATAGTTGAAAAATAATAACGGTGCTACATATTTGTGTATCAATCAAAGCAATCTTCTCTCTCTCTCTCTCTCTCTCTCTCTCTCTCTCTCTCTATATATATATATATATATATATATATAGAGTCGTGAGCTATTAGACCAAAGATATCTTGGACTATATCTACTTGAGCTACATAGACACAGATATAGTTTACTCATAGTGGCCCCTCCACCACAGTCAGCAGCGTTGAAGAAACGACGATAGGAGCCAGGCACAGTTTCTCTATGTGAGATCCAAAAATATCAAAAGAGCACCGATCCAATAATACCAAAGGTAGCTTTATTTCGGGTGGTGAGAGAAATAATGGATGAATATTCAGATTTTTCTACACGTATCCAGTGTGCAGCTCTATTGGCATGACAGGATGCCGCCAAGGACATTTTGGTGCAGTTGTTCCAAGATGGCGTATCTTGTATGGTGCATGCTAAGCGAGTTACCCTAAAAATTACAGATCCAGCTCTAGCGACCAATCTGAGGAATGAAGGATGCCTCCAAAACAATTAGTTTCCCCATGTAACCTCTGTTCATGAGATTTGTTATCTTTCCATATTATATGAAGGAGTCGATTTTCTACCATTCGGTGGGTGTAAATGTAATAGTTAATTGTGAAATTTCTGTTGTTGAAGTATTTGAATTAATCAACTTGTAAGATTTCATCTCCTCGACCATCCAAGCACCCGTCGGATGTGGGACGCCTTGGGATGAGCATTATGGTCCACAAGGCCTGTTTTTGGCCCATGCGGCACGCAACGCACACCTACTCCCACGGTCTGTTTCTACCCTTACACTCACACGCATCCACTCAATCTCACTCTCTCACACCAAACACCGTCGGTCCTGGGGGCACACACATCCACACAGCCGACACCAAGGAGAAACACCAGAGTAGGAGAAAGAGAACGGGGGAAGGGGAAATAGCAACAAGACGGGCAACAGTGGCTCCATTGCACTTCACAAAACATGTAGATAGGCTTGCACTGCCATCACCATGGCTCTTTTCAAGAGAAATTACAAAGGGCTTTGACAGGCATACTCCTCTGTCAGAGAGCTCCACTTTGCAGGCTTCAAACGACACAAAAAAAGCCCGAAAAAAGCCCTATTTAATTTAAATTTGACATTTATAGTGGGGGGTCTTCAATTTTGGAAACTTCCCTCATATTTGACCATCTGGAATCTCAATTTTAGCATCTCTTGGAAGGGGTAGCCGCCTTGCTTTATCTGCTCAATTTCTCTCTCTTTCACTTGGGGGGGGGGGGGGGCATTAGTGATGTCGCTATTGCCCCTAGGTACTTTTTTTTTTCCCTTCATTTTTTACCCCTTGGGATCTTAGCTTTGCACTGCACCTCTTTTTACCCTTTGACCACCTCTTGTCCGGTTCATACCTGCCTCCTCTCTCTCTCTTTTTCTCTCCTCCTTCCCTTTGATCCCGGCCTCCGTTTGCCCTTGCCTTTGCCTTTTCTCGACCATCAAACTACCCACTCTTGGCCGGCTTTGAAATGGCCCCTTTGCCTTTGCACTTGGTCCACATGGAAGCCTCCTCGAGCCCTCTCTCTCTCTCTCTCTCTCTCTCTCTCTCTCTCTCTCTCTCTCTCTCTCTCTCTCTCTAACTCACATAAAACCTCCCCTACCCCATGGCATTATCAATGTCGCTATTGGGGGGGGGTGACTCATTTCCTAAAAATGGGGGCCCCTTGAGGCACAGGCACGATCCTTGTAGACCTGCCACATCATCACGCTACAGTCGCGGACCACCGCCGTCGGCTCCTCCCTTTCCTCCTCACGTGAGAGCGCACCATCGGTGCCGCCTCACTGGCCAAAACCACCTCGCGCGCCGCCATGTAGAGTGAGATCAGTGCCACCATCAAGCACGCCATCGCCAAGCCAACGGGAGCTCACTCTCCCCCTCATACCATCCAAATGGATTCATGATACACCTTATAATGCCCGCCCTACACATGGTAGTGCTTGATTCATTTATCCTCAAGGCATGGAAAATCTTTGAAAACAAAAAAAACCTCCATACAATGCCTTTTTTTGGGGCCCTCATTCCTCTGGCTCCCCTTTATTGCTCCGGGGTTGGATCTCCAAGCTGCAAGGCTCGATCAAAATTCCACCATGTTGGCTTTGAACTGTCGTAGATCCTATCATCTTTAGACTTTGCCGTTGGCCTCCAACCAACATCCCGAAAATTGGAAAAAACATCTGCATTGTCCTCCCTAGCACCTGCCACCAATTTCGACTCGCCATATCTTACTCACTAAGAACCCGATGGACGCGTAGTCGATTTGTGCTAGCTCCACATGATGCATAATATCATTGAGAACATTGGCAAGGCCAAAAAAATTCGAGATGGCACATCCTCCGTTGTGGGCAAGTGGGCATAGACCCGGCCCCCGTCCAAACTTTGACAGCTCATAACTTGCACACTGTGAGCCTAATCATCAATCTAAAAAGACGAACATGCTCCATAAATTGAGCACACATCCCTATCACTTCACATCCACTTCTCTGGCCTAGCTGCACATGTCTATCTCGTTGGGAATCTGCAACCACCTTCACCTTCAAATTGTCTCTCTGCATAGCTCCGTTTGACGAGCCGTTTGAATGAGATCCTAGAGCATCTCGAGCACTACATTTCAGGACATTGATAAAGCATTTGGAGCACCTTCACCTGCTACCCCAACTGAGCCAACTTGGAGATTTTTTAGCGTATAAAACTGCATTGGGCATACACTTCCGCTACCCTTTGGCTGCCCAGGACCTTGGTACCTACCTTAGCCTCCTACACTGCACCTGCTTGGAGCGTTTTCCTGGCATAGACCACTTTCCAGCTCGTACCAACTTTGGTTGCACCATCATTGCCCAGCCCCTTATTGAACATTTATGTTCAACCACGCATAGGCTTACTGCACTAAAAATTGCACACCTAACACACTCTCTGTACCTTGCAAAAACACCTAACATATATACAAAACTGGCACCTGTGACCCGCTATCTTTGTTCATGCGGGTTGCCCAACCCCCTGCTTAACCTGTAGTCATCCACCTGGGTCAAACACGTTGCACTGGTCTCTGTCGTCCATTTGCAACACCCTTGCATAGTGCCATACCAAGGCACCCAACCAACTACATAGCCAAACGGCTAGCATCATACTTCTACCACTCCAAGCACTCCTTGGAAAAATCTCCACTTGCAACAAAGCACCTCCAAGAACACCAAATAGAGCATCCTCATGCTCGACCAACACTCTTGACACCCACCCTCCCATCCATGTAAAGCTAGATCTTCATCTAGCAGATCCTGCACCTGCTCAGTAGCCCACTGCACAGCTGCTTTTATTAGCATCCCCTTCAACGACCACTCACAAACCTCCTTAGAAAGTTAGGACACTGCCTTGGAATCCGTATCACCTGTCATAGAGTGCATCGAATGCATAGGAAGCACCTCTAACTTTGATTCCGCACTACCTTTCTCACTTGCCATGCACTCAATTCCAGCATCGTCGAGTTCTTCCTCTTCAACTGGCCCTTTGAGGTCGATAAGCACCATCTGCTTGTCGGCTGTAATTACCTGCTCTTCTACCACTGCATCATCAAGCTCTGCCAATGAGCAAGAGAGAAATTTGTTCTCTATTTCATCTTCGTCTTTTTTCATAGGCACAACTACTCTATCCCTCCTGGCAGAACTTTGTATCCGATGCGTCATTTATGGCTCCATTCTATCTATATCTACATTAACATAGCCATTACATGGTACTGCACATCACCATAGTTTTCACCAGTAGGTCTACTATCTCACTTTCACTAACTTGGCCCTCTCGGCTTGCACTTCATGCCATGCCTTTGCACACATTTACTGACTCTCCATGTACAGTAAGAGGCAAACTCATTATATCTGGATTGAGACAACTCGGTCTCCCAACTCGTATCTGCATCCATAGAGCTACTGTCACTTGACTCAATCTCCTCTTTTGTTTCAAGCTTAAAAATTTCTTCTAGCTTCACCGCTTCAACCTCGTCTGCAACCTGCACTCTTTGGTCTTTACCAGACTTCAATGGAGCTTCTAAAGCTACACTCAATCTTGACAGCACCTCCTTTGTCCAATCTGGAACCACCTCCACTTCCTCCACAATTGGAACCGCTCTAGTCGGGATCTTCGGTATAGGAACCTCTCTGTCTCTCTGTAACCAAAGAACCCTTGGTTCTTCTCGCACTTGCACTTCCCTTGGTTCTTCTCGCACTTGCACTTTTCTTTGTACCACCTGTGGCTCGACTACCAGTGTATTGCACTGCTTTGGCATCACTGCACCTGACAAAACCTGCCTAGCCTCGCGCTTCTTCAAAATCTTTTTGGTTCGCCCCTTCGCTAGAGCTACCGCCCCTTCATATGACACTAGGCCATCTATCTCCACCTTATCACGTACATCTTCATGGAGGCAATCCATGCAATTACACAAATTTTAAAAACTGGCATTTTCTGCAACAGTTATTGATAATCGTTTTTTGGCTCTCCATAATTTCCATAGTGAGATACCTCATCCTATCAAATCACTCAAACCTTATGGTTATCCTCACCCTTTCACTGTACATAAGCATGTCTAAGCTAGGAAACTTTCCCCATGTCTCCTTAAAAACCCTCAATTAGCTAAGCACTGGGCTAGTTGAGCCAATATATATATATATATATATATATATACATATATTATGACCCATTTATGTGTAAATATTTCATTGTATATAGAGCCTAACTATAAGAAATTTTAATCATTATTTTGGTATTTATTTAAATATTTATACCTAGGTGTGCATTATTTTCCTATGTATGCTATGTACATTGACTCACCATTACCATATTCTTCTTACCTATGTATTCCATATAGAAATATTTTCATGCAAGCTTCTCTTATTTTTGGGTGAGAATCCACTCCAAGGGAAAACCATCAAAAATACCTTTCACTATCAGTCATTGCCCTAAACACTAAATTCTATTTCCTAGAGGTATTTTTTTCTTATCTCTTGTAAATAAATATACTTCAATAAAAACAAATGAGCTCTCCCCTCATTTGATTCCTTATATTTTCATATATCTCTTTTTTTCATTTTATTATTTATATATAGCTGACACTATTCTAGATTCCATGAATAGTTTATATATACTAGCCCGTTTTTTCCCATCATATCCATGTATTATATTCATGCATAATCCACAACCACCCATATTTTCAAACCCCTAAGAATCAATTAGGTCATGCTCTCATGCAAGGAGGGGCTCACCTTTGGAGCCATATGCAAATTCAACAAAAGGGGGGCCACTGAAGACTTTTTGTGAACAAAAACAAGTATTTTGGTGGGATTTTTTTATATCCATCTCCACTCTTGAAGTGGTGGTCAAAAGAGAAAATGTGGACCCAGAGCTGAATAATCACCTCAATAATTTTGGTCATTTTTGGAGCAACCACCGATCATCTAGGAGTTTTTGAGTGGACCCCAGTCTGCTACCACACTTTTCTCACAAGTAGCCCATAGTCTTATCTCACCTCTTTCCACACTTCTATACACACATACACTCATTCTTCTCAATCCTTCACTCAAACCTGAAACTTTCATGGTTTCTCTCACCTTCTTCACCATTAACCTCCCCTCTTACTTCCATAGCTCTCATATGATCTCTACATGTACATACACCATCTGTATGCCTCTCTCTATTACTTCCAAAGTACAATTCCATCTTACCCCTTCTCTATATACATAAAATTCAGTATGTAAACCATTCTTAACCTTTGCAAATTTAGAAATCTCATCAACGAAATTGCCATTTTCATCGCAATAATCAACCTTGACGGCGATGGCATAAAGAAGAGAAGAAGAAGAAGATGATCGATAGTCATTTTGGGAACCTACACAAGTTAGTACTTCTTCAAACTTCACCGTCACAAGGATTTTCTCACTTCATTCAACCATCTTACTTCAACCATCCACCCCATTCTACCCATTGTAAATATATCATTAGCCTTCTAGTGATTACTAACACTAACCACTAACATACTAACACAAAATAGCCATTGACCTAATGATAAAAGACACCTCATCTCAAGACATGGGCATAGTAACTCTCTCTCTCTCTCTCTCTCTCTCTCTCTCTCTCTCTCTCTCTCTCTCTCTCTCCTTTCTTAAAACTCTACTTTCACCTTATCTACCATCAATAATGCTCTCTTTTGAGCCCACATTAATGACTCAAGCAGACAAAGAATGTTTTGATATTAAAAAAAAATCATAATCCTGATTTGTTAGCTTGTAAATTAGGATTTTCAATCATCTTAATGAGGGGTCTCCAACCTATAAATAGGCTCCTCTCCTTCTTGTAAAACAATCCCCAATATCTCACGTAGCACCCTAACACTCTATGCATGAGGAGAGACTTAGGTGGAGCAACCACTTTGTGAGCTTCACTTTTGGTGTGAGAGAAGCTTTCAAGCTACACATTACAAGTGAGAGAGTGTGAGTTCAAAATCTCAAAACCACTATTGTATATGTTCCTCCATCATCAATGAATTGAGGTTTGGTGTATCAAAGGCGGGATTTGACGTTCAAATCTTTGTCCTTCCACTTGTGCAATACGGTTGGGTGAATTCAAGGTGACTTGTGTATTTTGAATTTCAATCATTTGAACTTGTTTTAGGAAGTGTTTTAGTGCGTGTTAATTGCCAATTTTGTGTCCATTGTAAGAGGGTATTGTGGTGAGAGGTCTCCCACACCCTAAGACAGTGTGTGTGTGTGTGTGTGTGTGTGTTGGCAATGTTTAGCATTTACTAAGCATTGAGTTAGTTTTGTACAAGCTCTACGATAGCATCATAATAAACGATATCCATTTTCAAGTCACAAATAAGGTATTATGCAAGATCCATTCCTGTCTCTCTTTCCTTTTCTCTAGCTCTCTCTAGTCCATTTTGTGTGTGTCTTGGTGTGAGGGTGCTTGTGTGTGTTTGTGGTGCATCTTCTTGGTTGTGACAAAATCTCTCTTGCGTCCTAGTTTTCATACCCTAACTAGGTGGTGCCCCTATCTTGTTTGGATTTGGCTGTGGATTTGTTGTTCTGTTTGTGCTTGTGGTTGCCTCAGCCTCAACACGGGAGCCTTGAGGGGTGTTTAGAGGTTGCCTCTCTTGTTGCCCGCCCTGAACCGCCTCATTACCTTGATCAATTTCCCCCAAAGGGCTTCGAACTCCCACTCGAATGCTTAAAAATCACCCTCCAAGCTTTGCTTCAATCTGTTCAGCTTCCGCTTTACTTCATCCATCTGCACATCCGCTACAAACCTGCTTCAAAAAGCCACCTCCAGGGCTTCACAATCTGCCTTTTCTTCTTTACCAAGGCTATCAAACCATAGCCTCACTTTACCACGAACCATGAGCGGGAACACCTGTACTGCACGATCCTCTCTTGATAAATGACATTCCAACACAAACAATCCATAGGAGCCAGGTCTGCGCATCTTCAACCTCAATGAAAATGGGAAATCCCGTCCAAGACATCACTTGCAGTATTTGCTCTTCAAAGGCCGCACCTTTGGCATTAGTAAAGTCATCGCTTCGACATCAACTAGGAGTATCAGCACACTCCTCAGTGAGGGCACCAAAAGATGGAGAGGGGAAATGGGAAGACACGCTCGACACAAACACAAGGGCCTCTCTAATCTCATGGTATCCACAACACCCCTATCCTCTTGGAAAACACCTTCAAAAACACAATTCGCACTAGCAGACCATCACCTGCCCAATTTCCACTGCTCACACACCTACGGCCACAATCTGTTTCTACCCTTATACTCACACGCAGCCACTCAATCTCACTCTCTCACACCAAGTATCGTCAGTCGGGGGGGGGGGGGGGGGGGGCACATCCACACAGCCGGCACAGATGGGAAACACCAGAGCAGGAGAAAGAGAAGGAGGGAAGGGGAAACAACAAGAAGACGGGCAACAATGGCTCAATTGCACTTCACAAAACATGTACACAGGCTTGCACTGCCATGACCATGGCTCTTTTCACGAGAAAATACAAAGGGCTTTGACAGGCACACTCCTCTGTTAGAGAGCTCCACTTTGGAAGCTTCAAATGGCAAAAAAAAGCCCAAAAAAAAGCCAAAAAATCCCCTAATCTAATTAAAATTTGACCTTTATAGTGGGGGGTCTTTAATTTTTTAAACTTCCCTCACATTTGACCATCTGGAATCTCAATTTTAGCATCTTTTGAAGGGGGTAGGCGCCTTGCTTCATCTGCTCAATTTCTCTCTCTTGCACTTGGGGAGGGGGGCATTAGCGATGCCGCTATTGCCCCTAGGTACTTTTTTATTTTTTTATATTCTCCTTCATTTTTTACCCCTTGGGAGCTTAGTTTTGCATTGCACCTCTTTTTTACCCTTTGACCACCTCTTGTGAGGTTCATACCTGCCTCCTCTCTCCCTCTATTTTTCTCTCTCTCCCCCCTTCCCTTTGGTCCCGGCCTCTGTTTGCCCTTGCCTTTGCCTTTGCTCACCCATCAAACGACCCTCCCTTGGATGGCTTTGAAATGGCCCCTTTGCCTTTGCACTTGGTCCACATGGCGGCCTCCTAGAGCCCTCTCTCTCTCTCTCTAACTCACATGAAACCTCCCCTACCCCATGGAATTAGCGATGTCGCTATTTGGGAGGGGGGTGACTCATTTCCTAAAACTGGGGGCCCCTTGAGACACGGGCACGATCCCTTGCAGAACTACCACGTCATCAGCCTACGACCGTCGGCCGCGGCCGGCTCCTCCCTTTCCTCCTCACTTGGGCGCACGCCACGGGTGCCACCTCACTGGCCGAAATCGCCTCGCGCACCGCCGTGCAGAGTCAGATCAGTGCCACCATTAGGCAGGCCATCGCCAAGCCAACGGGAGCCCACTCTCCCCCTCATACCATCCAAATGGGTTCACAATACACCCTATAATGCCTGCCCTATAGCTTCTTGGTTTCGCATATGGGATTAGCCGCCCGCCTCATGGTAGTGCTTGATTCATTTAGCCTCAAGGCATGGAAAATCTTCCAAAAAAAAAGAAACCTCCATACAATGCTTTTTTTTGGGGCCCTCCTTCCTCTGGCTCCCCTTTATTCCTCCGGGGTCGGATCTCCAACGCACAAGGCTCAACCGAAATTCCACCAGGTTGGATTTGAACTATCATAGATCCTGTCATCTTTTGACTTTGCCGTGGCCCCCAACCAACAACCCAAAAATTTGAAAAAAAATCTGCATTGTCCTCCCTAGCACCTGCCACCAATTTCGACTCGCCATATCTTACTGACCAAGAACCCGATTGATGCGCCCTCGATTTGTGCTAGCTCCACATGATACATACTATCACTGAGAACATTGGCAAGGCCAAAAAGATACCTGCATACTATCACTGAGAACATTGGCAAGGCCAAAAAGATACCAGGTGGCACATCCTCCATTGTGGGCAAGTGGGCACAGACCCGGCCCCCGTCCAAACTTCAACAGTTCATAACTTGCACACCGTGATTCTGATCATCAATCTAAAAAGACCAACAGGCTCTAGAAATGGAGCACACAGCCTTATCACTTCACATCCACTTCTTTGGCCTAGCCGCACATCTCCATCCCGTCGAGAATCTGCAACCACCTTCACCTTCAAACTGACATATCTCTCTCTGCATAGCTCCGTTTGATGAGCCATCTGAACGAGATCCTAGAGAATCTCGAGCACTACATTTTAGGACACTAACAGAGCACTTTGATCACCTTCACCCGCTACCCCAATTGAGCCAACTTGGAGCTTTTTTAGCCTTAAAATCTCGAGCATTGGCCATACACCTTACGCTACCCCTTTTAGGCTGGCCTAAAACCTTGGCCTACCTACCCTTAGCCTCCTGCACTTGTACTTGCATGCACCCTTTTCCTGCATATACCACTTTCCAACTAGGACCAACTTTGGTTGCACCAGCAGTCCTAGTGTGTTCACACACATCACTACCACATGTATATGGTAAAAATATCTAAAGAGTACTACTAGCCTCTACTTAGGTCTATTAGTATGTATATGTATCTACGTGTTTGTGTGCTAATATACTTATGTATGTACTTATAGATGAGTGAGTAAGGGAGAAAGCTAAATCTTTACCACCTGGTGGGGAGCAGCCAGTTGGATCTTCTTTTGGTTGGTTCAAATCCCAAGTGGGCTCCCACCTGGGGTGGACATCGCCTCTAGTGGAGCCAATTCTTGAGACGGTGAGAAACATCAAAGAAATAAAGAATGTTCTAGCTAGTTAATCCTAAACAGTGAATGTCATAGGTTTATTTTTGTTTTTTGCAAGGCATAGCCATCCTACAGCTACCCTTCTCCGGTTCCTCCACCGGTCGTAGATCGACCTACAACGGGCTCTCTCTTTACGAGACCAATACCTCCATTCGATAGAGGAATTGTTTGGTCGCTATTCTTTGCAACAGCTTGCAACCTACAATCTTTCTCCACAGACTACACCATGGGGGAGTCAGGGAGGGACTCCTTACCTACAGAGAATCGCACCGACGGCACCTCAGTCTATGGCCCCTTCTTATCATCCTACTCTCCTTCCATTGCAGGTGTTCCTACTCCCCTTCCACCGCATGGTCCCACTACCATCACATCTCAGGGTCCTACGCCACTCTATTTCACTCCTGATTTGCTAGAACACCATTGACAAACTTCCTCTAGCAGTGCGTCGACGCTAGTCTCAGGGCACCGAGCGTCATGAGAGACGAAGCGGGGGCCGATTTTGTGGTTGTGCCTGTTTTGGTAGTAGCGGGGGAATGGAGTGCCCACTTTGAGAGCGTGCTGCCCTTGATGTAGAGGATGAGGATACTAACGCACCCGTGCCAGATATGCATGGGCACTACTACAAGGTTATATGATGGCGGGGAGGTGGACTTTGGCACAGCACATGGCATGGCATTTTGACGGCATCTACAAATTCTTATACATTCAACATATAAAAACTATTTTGTAAAGTTTAGAGACTAATTGCTCGATCATGTACGGTACATTGAGGACATGTTGTCAGCTAGTTTTCCAAATACCCCCTATCAACATTTTTCACAACAATGGTTGGAGGGCTACATAAAGACATTTCTAAAAAACAAGTAGTCCAGTGTGCGGTGCGTAGCAGCCAACCAGGTTAGAGATCCAAACAGGAGCCACCACGATGGCAACATGGTAGACACATAGTGGGGAGTGCGCAATGCAAGTAAAGAGTGATCAAGCTGCGAGGAGCTCATCATACAGACGACAACACGAGGCTCGCGCCAGACAAACTCCCACACACTATGGCTCAGGAGGCAAGGGAGCCTGGAAGGACAAATATGTAAGATTGATTAAATTATAACTTCGATCAGTGATTATAAAGATTGTAGTTGATGATTTGGTATTGTTATTGTTGACTTAGGAAAATATCACTCTTACTCGACCAACCAGAGAGATGGTCAAGTATCGGGAGCGACATACAGAATTTAATACTTGGTGATGGTTGTTCGAAAAAAACCAAATCTCTTGCGAGCAATTTGACGCGGCGGCTGGATCACTACAAGCGATAAGTTTAAACAAGTACTTCTGTATCAATTGTTTTGAGTTGTTGATAATTGTTTCATTTGTTTTGGGTTTATGTAGAGTCAAAGTGATCAAATGTATGTGCCTCTGGAAGACGAGGAGATAGAGGAGGATTAGATAGAGAAATATTTTGTCCAAACTTTTGTAAAGTCCCAATGTGGAACAATGTATATACAACTATTTACATTTTATTGTAACTTTTATAAATAGTTGATCTTTGCATATTAAATTGTCAAGGTAAAGTAAATTCAATTTCAATTCTTTGGTAATTTTTATACTCTGCCAAAAAACAATTAATGTTTCATTGTTTTATGCAGGTAAAAAATAAAGGTGCTCAAATTGGGTGGCCCAAATGAGCACCTTTATTTTTGAATTATTGTTTAGCGTCAATAAGCGCAGTGGCAAAATTCACGGTAATAGCAGCGGGTAGATTACCTCCACTATTATCGCGCTTATTGCTTACAAACCACTACCGCGATCATAGTCATGGTTATTGCCGTCGTTGCAATTTTTTCTCTCTCCATTTTCCTTTGTTTCTTCGTGGCAATGCTAGCGGTTATAGACAAGTCCTCTTATAGTGAAAATCATGTACTTATCTTTACAACAAGAGAAATATTTTTATTATTGTGTGGATCAGAAGGCCATCACCCCCTTCTAGCTCAATGATATAACAAAAGTAATCAAAAAAAATTCTATCAAATCCTATTGGGTTACCTAATACGTTTTTTTTAATGATTAATCTTTCATTATTGTTGTTGTATTGAATATACTACTCTCTCACATTTAAATCACATGGAAAAAACCATGCTTCAAAAAGTCAATGTATAATAGTCACTTGAAATTCAATTTATTCAAAGCAGAGAGCACTGACACTTGTTTGCCAAAGACCCAAGCAATAATTCATATGCATTGAAGGACTATCACCCTTTTTCAATGAAGGAATATTAGGACCTCTATCATGCAAACGACTAGCAATAGTGAGGGTCAAAAAGTTAGGTCAAGACACAACCATAAAAAATTACCAGGTTTTCAGCCTAAAGAAGAGATCAAATTCCAATAAGACCATATCATGCCTTGAAGAGAAAATCACACCAACAGACCCCTAGGTGTAAGTTCGACATTGCCAATCAATTTAATGCAACCCACCATGGATAACCAATTTACCAACAAAAAGTTATTGCTTTACATTAGGAAGGAAATGGGACCGAAGGGGGCCTCTTTATTTTCCATGGGATTGAAAATTATGGAAGGGGAAAATGGGTAGATGCCATGGACGGACGCAAAGCGGACCCGAACCCTGACGGCCTCTAAAACGCCGGGGGCCGAATGGCGCACCTCGAGCTTGCCACGGTAAAGCGAACTGGGGGCACCACCTAGCTTTGAGCGGCTAGGACGCAAAACCCACGATGATATGAACACCGCAAGCCTACACACTGAGAGAGAGAGAGAGAGAGAGAGAGAGAGAGAGAGAGAGAGAGAGAGAGAGAGAGAGAGAGAGAGAGAGAGAGAGAGAGAGAGAGACAGAGAGAGAGAGAATACTTGCAAATGACGAAAACCCTCGGGGGTGTGAGGGAGAATTATTTCTGCAATATTTATAAGGCAGCTTGCCGTTGTGGTAGAGAGGTAGGGGGAGGAGGTGGTGCAACCTACTTGGTGTGTTCTCTAAGGCGGCTCAATGATTGTGAATACTCACCACCAAGAGCGTGCATACGTGTGTGCATCGACCATTAGAGTCGAGAGATGGATATGGTTCCCTTCGCATGGTGCAATTCCCAAGGCAAACCCAACACACAATCCCCCTCCCCCTGATGGTGATAGTGCCAATCCTTCCTACTGCACTCTACCAAATGCTTGGTTCCTCATGAATTGTCCCCCCCACTCCCCCGATAGTGACCTCTCAGTGCCAATTTATAGGTGTTGGCTGCTTGGATTATGGTAATCCTAGTGTGGTTAGGGTAATCTTAATCGGGGAGACAAAGCAAGTGGTGGGTCCGGTGTGGTTTACCCTTGCTTTGTTTTGGGGAGGTTATTAAAAGAGGGGAATCTCTAGGTGGGCCTTTGTGACCGTCACCTAGAGAGAGGATATTTACAAAGAATGGAAATTTACAATGACTCGGGTGAAAACTGCAGATAATGATGAAAATAACCTATAAATTACTGGGATGGCGTCATGGTTGCGTGTTGCCGGCGAATGGCGTATCGAGCGTACTTCTTTTCGGAGTCGACCGGGGCATGCCTTTGGCGCATTTTCTCTTTTTGTTATTGGGGCGCGTGCTTTGGATCCTTCTTCTTTTGTTTGTTGATGTCGTAGCCGTTTTCTTCCTATTTGCGGTGCGGTGCGTATATGCGTGTGTGTGTGTGTGTGTATATATTCGTGCATGAGGGTGGGTGTGTGTGTTTTGTATAGGTATGTGTGTGAGAAAATGTGCGTGTGAAGGGGGGGCTATAGATATCTATAATGTATATATAGTTTTTTTTTTTTTTTTTTTCTTCTGGCGGATGGCCGACAGCCTGTTTTTCTGCGCAAGGCGGATGGGGGGGGGGGGGGGGGGGGGGGTAGAATAGAGGTAGAGAGTGTGTGTGTGGTGTACATGTAGGTAGGGTGTGTGTGTTTGTGTGTGTGTGTATTTGTGTATTGCGGACTGCGCTGCCCGTGAGGGCATGTGTGTGTGTGTGTGTGCGTGGACTGCGGACGATTGCGCATAGTGAATGGGTGAAATGGGTGTGTGTGTGTGTGGTACTGCTGTGGACTGCTGGGCACAGTGCAAGGGGGAGAGAGGGGAGAGGGGGGGATAAGTCAATGGGAGGGAGTGAAGGAATATATCCGCGGGCCAAGGGGGGGGGGGGGGGGGGGGGGGGGGAATGAGGCCGAGGGGGAGGGGAATGAGGTGGAGGGAGGGTGAGGCGAGCGGGGTGGGGGAGAGGGCGGAGGGGTCGGGGAAGGATTATTAGCGGGCCAAAGGGAGGTGGGGAAAAGTGGTGGGGGGGGGGGGGGGGGGGTTCCATGCGGCTCACACAAAGGGAGCACGAGAGAGGGGTCAGGGAATTTTTTCAGAGCCTCTGTCTGGCCGGGGAGGGTAAATTGGAGAGAGAGATATTAGGGAAGGGGTATGTAGGGAAAATGGGAGAGAGAGAGAGAGAGAGAGAGGAGAGAGAGAGAGAGAGAGAGAGAGAGAGAGAGAGATGAGAGAGAGAGAGAGAGAGAGAGAGAGGGTTTTATCCGATGCCCGTAGGGCGGGGGGGGGGGGGGGGTGTGAAATGACTTTTTTTTCTTTGATTTTCAAAAGTCGGCTATCATTAGCCCTCTCCCTTTTGGCTAGAGGCATTCATGCTTCTAGCCCTTCTTCTGCTTCTTCAGCTGTAGAGTTAGAGGGTTGTCCCTCTTCTGGAATGTCTAGCACAAATTCTGGGTCAAACCTAAGAAAATACATTTTCAGTCTCCATCCATTGACTCTAGTCTTGTGAATTCTCCCATCTGCTTCCATCAGCTTATAGCTACCGTTTTCGTAGCGCTTCTTGATGATGAATGGCCCTTCCCATCTGGGTTGAAATTTATTGTCCTTCCTAGTGTCAAATCTGTTGTCGAATCGTAGTACTAACATGCCTTTTTACAGTCCTTTCTCTTTAAGCCCTTGATTGAAAGTGAGTCACAATCGTTCTACCTGTGCTGCATAGTGATTGATTGCTTCTTCCCTATCCAGTTGGAGTCTCTCTAGATCCAAGATGTGGTTTCGGAGGTTTACAACTGGACGGTGTGTCTGGCTAGCCAAGACTCGTAAGTTGGCTATTTGTACCTCAATGGTTAGAATTGCCTCCTTCCCATAAACTAGATAGAAAGGAGTGAAACCTAGTGATGTTCAGAACGTTGTTCTGTAGGCCCAAAGAGCTGCCATGAGATGTTTATCCCAGTCTCCTATGTGGTTGTTCACCTTTTTTGTGATGATTTTGCAAATCATTCCATTCACCTTCTCTACCAGACCATTGCATTGTGGGTAGTATGGTGTGGAATGCCGGCGTGTGATGCCTAATTTCTTCACCAGTTCTCCCACCAAATCACCTTTGAATCCTGGTCCTCTATCTGATATTATCTCAAGAGGAGTGCCAAAACGGCAAGCGATATGCTAAAGGAACTTTGCCACCTCTTGGGCTGTAATGCGGGTGGTGGCCGTTGCTTCTGCCCATCGCGTCATGTAGTCTACACCCACTATGATGTACAATTTACCTGATTGGGCCCTTGGTAAGGGTCCGATTGCATATATTCCCCATTTCTCAAAAGGACCATATGAAATGATAGGGGTTTGTGGCTCGTAGGTTAATGTGCGATCATTGGCCACTTGACAAGCCTTACATGTTTTACACCAATGGTGTACATCTCTGTTTAAACTATGCAAAAAGTATCCTGCCTATAGAATCTTCCTACTGGTGATATCTAGAGCAAAATGACCGCCGTAGACACCGTCATGGCAACTTGAAATTACCTCTGTGATTTCACTAGAGGTTGGCACCCGCCTGAGAATTTGATCTTTGCCCTTACAATACAAGTGGTCGTCTATAAGGCGGTACCTAGTAGCCTTCCTTACTAGCCATTGTTTTTGGCCTTTGGTGTGTCCTGTTGGAAATTCTCTTGTATCAAGAAAGCTGATGATATTAGGCATAGCATCACTACCTTGGAAGAGGGGTAGTTTTAATTTGATTGCTCCTACGGGAACATCTTATATTCTTTCTTTAGCTAGTGCATCTGCCTCTTGATTTTTTGCTCTGTGGACATGGAAGAGCTTCACTGCTTCAAACTTCTTCAGAAGGTCCTTAACTTGGCAAAGTTGACCAAGTAAAACCTGATTTTTGCATTCCCAGGTGCCATTTATCTACATTATCAAAAGCAAAGCGTCGCCAAACACATTCAAGTACTGAATTCTTTGTGAAATACATTGTTCCAACCCAAGGATTAGGGCTGCATATTATGCTTCATTGTTGGAATGGGAGTGTAATAACTGCCCCATGGAGAATACTCTTTCTTGTTGTTCATTGAAAATGACCATGCCTGTTGTAGACTGATCCATTGTTCTCTTGTATACTCCGTCAAAGAAAAGAGAGTGAGCTCTCTCTAGCTTAGGAATTTCTTTATCTGGTATTCCTTCCTTTGCTTCCGTGTTGACCTTCAGCTTCTTCTCATAATGGTGATGAGTGAGAATTCCAGCTAAACTAGACCTGGTGGAGTTTTCTACTTGCATGGTGTAGTCAAACTCTTGTAGTCTAATTAACCACTTTGAGATCCTAGATGAGACATCCATGTGTCTCATTAAATATGGGAAAACCTCTTCCATTGTCAGGATTACAAATGGTCTAGGCAGGAGATAGCAGCGGAACTTTGTGGTAGCAAACATTAGTGCCAGAACCATGTGTTCTACTTCGGTAAATCCTTTTTTGATGGGGTCATGACTCGACTAGAGAAGTAAATAGGGCGCATGAAAGAAGTTTTGGGATCCTTTTCAATTAGCACTGCTCCCAGTGTATCATTTCCCACACTAGGGTTCACATAAAATGGGTCGTCCCACTTAGGAGGTGAAATAGTGGGAAGCTTAGCTAGGACTTGCTTCACTTCAGTAAACTGTTGCTCATTCTCTTCACTCCATGAGAAAACATCCCTTTGGGTGAGTTGTTGTAGGGGAAGGACCACTTGAGATAGCAAGTGAATGAACCTGCTTAAGTATCTTACCTTCTGAAGGAAAGAAACCAGCTGCTTGGCGGTGGTGGGTGATGATAAAGATACCAGAGCCTGAATCTTGCTAGGGTCAGAGCCTCAATCCCTTTTGCTGAAATTACATGACCAAGGAGAGTGACTTTGCTCTCACCAATGTGACACTTGTCCACATTGAGTTGGCCACCCATGGTTTGCAGCCTGGTTAAGCCATCATAGACTTTGCTTAAATGAAGGGCTCGTGAGCTATAGATGCAAAAATAATCCATGAAAACCCGTATTGATGCTCCAAAGTAAGGTTCGAAAACAAAAGTCACATAGTGTTGAAATGTGGCTGGGGCGTTAGTGAGGCCAAACGGCATCACTCTATAGGCAAAACATCCCCAAGGGGTGATGAAGGTTGTCTTCTTCTGACCTCCTCCGCAATGCTAATCTGGAAGTATCCTGAGTAGCCATCGCATACTGTGTAGCGTTCGTGACCTGCCACTTAATGAGTATTTCATCCTAGAATAGGAGGGGAAAGTGGTCTCTCTTCGTGGCTGCATTGAGAGGTTTGTAATCCACACAGACTCTCCACTTACCATTTTTTTTTGGTGTGACTACTACTAGGGAGACCCATTCTGAGTCTTCGACAGGGTAAATGAAACCTGCTTGTAGCAAACTTCTTACTTCTTTAAGAAATGCCTCTTGTTGGATTACTCCAAGTCTTTTAAGCTTTTGTACTACGGGTGTACTGCCTTCCTTGAGCTTTATGTGGTGTTGCACTACTATAATTCATGTGATCTTATTATAGCCATCAATGAACAAAGTAGTGAAGTTACCTAACATGGAGACGTGCTCCTTCCTTTCTTCATTGGTTAACTCATTTGAGAGCATTTTTTGTAGCTTACCTGCATCCTCCAATGACTGCATACCTGGTGATCCCTCTTGGCTTGCCGAGGTTGCTTCAGATTGTGCTAATCTGTCTGGGTTTTTAAGAATGACTCCCATTACTTCGATGCTACTGTCACTCCCGTCGATGGTGGTTGTGTCTTCTCCTGAGGTATATGAGTAGTCGCTGGTGGACTCGTCTTCTGAAGCCTCCAAGATCATATTGCGCTACTTTCCAGTCCTCATGTCATAAAATATGGACTTCCCTTTGGCATCCTTCATCTGGATCATCCAGGTTCCATATCCATAAGACAAGGCCTTCCAAGAATGATGGGGTAGCCCTCTTCTTTGTGTGGCATGACAAAGATGTCTACCTCCACTTCTCTATTGAATGCTTTTACTCTAACCGCATTTACAATGCCTACGCATTTTACTCTTACATTGTTTGCCATCTTGGCTCGGCAGGGTGCCGGCCTACTTACCTCTAGACCTAGATGGGGCATCATCTTTTCACTCATGATGCATATTTGTGCGCCACCATCTATGTAGACGTTTGAAATATGCTGCCCTTTGATGTGAGCGTCCATGGTTAGCAGGATGTTGTCAAGATCCCTCCCAGAGATAGCCCCAGCTATCCATGGTCTTGATTTCGTGGTACTTACCATTTTCATCCAATGCCTCCTCATTCAGGGTGCAAGGTGGAGTAATTGGGGCCAAGTTATCTTCGGGCCCTGCATTAACACATCCTGAACTAAGTCATAGGGTTTTGCATCCTCACCTAGTGAGAAGTCCACGATGTCTATCTTCCACCGCGGTTTAGTTGCTTGCTTGGTAGACTGGGCCTTCCCTTTCATCTTCTCTTCTTTTTGAGATGCCTCCTCGTGCCTCGCACGCTTCACTCCCATAGAATCCACTACTTCTACCTTCGCTTTTACTTTGTGCTTCTCTCAAGCTAACTCTTCTACCTTTGCCTTCCCTTTAGCCTCTAAGCTAATAACACTCACTGCTTGGTTCAGAGCAGGTGGTGGGGGTAGTGGCGGAATGAGAGGTTGGGGTGGTGGTTGCTGTTGTACAGATGGTCGCAGAATTTGGACCGGTGGAATTGGTCCCGATTGCCTAGGTGGTGGTGGTCTTGCTCTTGGCGGAGAGATATGATTTTGTCTCCCCCCTCTATTGAAATTCTGCCTCCTCCGGTGTGGACAGTAGTACATTCCATGGCCGTCTTCCCCGCAGTTGTAACAGTGGTACTCTGGGTTCTGCCTTCGTTGTCCCCTTCCTTGTTCTAGGTTTCTACCAGGTGCATGCCCTTGCTGCACCAGATGCACAGATAAAATCTCTAGTTGGGTGGTGATGCAACTCAGCAGGTCTTGTTGTTCTTCTGATGCTTCCTGTGGTTGGACTATATGATTGGCTGTTCAGCCACTGGGGTTGGTCGGGCCGAGCTTGTTTCCTTTGACTCGTTCACTCTTGCTTGCATACGCAGCTTCTTGTCTTTAAGGCGGGCTACTTCGACTCCCAACTCATATGGTATAGGAAACCTTACCTTCACCTTCTCTCTAAGCGGCGACCATAGACCACTAATGAAACGGTCCTTCTTTAGGAAATTAGGCGCTCCTTCACCTTTCTCCAGTGTGGCAACCCATCTCTCCCATAAGTCCACAAACTTTGACTCATAGGTGGCATACTCCAGCAAGCCTCCCTGCTTTAATTCTGTCAGTAGTTGCCATAGCTTCTCCGAGTTTGTGCCTCCACCAAATCTCTTTACAAAAGAAGCCCTTAAGACATCCCATGCATTCTTGGTAGCGAGGGGAAATGCATTATACCAGGACTTGGCCTCTACTTTCATCAGTAGAGGAAAAATTCTAAGTCGTGAAGCGTCGTCATCTTTGTTGGAGACGATACAAGCAATGTCTAAATCATCCAAAAAGTCGGTGGTGAGATCCTCTCCCTTCTTTCCACTGAACGTGGGGAAAGAAACACTTGCCATGGTGGTGACTCGGGAAATTACAAACCTTTTTATTTCTCTTTTTTTTTCTTTATATCAACAGCAGTGGCTCATAATGGCTTTTTACAAGGGTGGATGGATAGGTTAAAATACATGGCTCCCTTTGCATGGTGCGATTCCCAAGGAAAACCCAACACACAAGCACTCTCCCCGTGATGGTGATAGTGTCAACACTTCCCACTACACTCTACCAAGTGCTGACTTCTCATGAATTGCCCCCCGATAGTGACCTCTTAGTGCCAATTAAAAGGTGTTGGCTACTTGGATTATGGTAATCCCGATGTGATTAGGGTAAGCTTAATCGGGGAGACAAAGCAAGTGGTGGGCCCGATGTGGTTGACCCTTGCTTTGTTTTGGGAGGTTATTAAAAGATGAGAATCTCTAGGTGGGCCTTTGTGACCATCACCTATAGAGAGGGAGTTTACAAAGTGATAATTTACAACGGCTTGGGTGAAAACTGAAGAAATGATGGAAATAACCTATAAATTACTGAAAATAGCGGTATGGTTGCGTACTGCCGGCAAATGGTGTGTTGCCGATGCGTCGGTGTAGAGTGTACTTCTTTTCGGGGTCGACCGAGGCATGCCTTCGGCGCATTTCCTCTTTTTGTTGTTGGCGGTGCATGATTTGAGTCCTCCTTCTTTTTTTGTTGTCGTCGTAGATCTCCTTCGGTTTTTTTTTTGTATTTATGTGCATATATGCGTGTGTGTACGTATGGGTGCATGTGGAGGGATGTGTGTGTATATATGTATATGCGGGTGCGCATGTGTGAGTGTGTATGTATATGTATGTGTGTGCGCAAGTGTGCATGGGAACGGGGCTTAATATTATTATGTATATAATATTATATATATATATATATATATTTGGGGTCTGCTGGCGACAAGCTGCAAGGGCGTGAGGGTGAATGAGGGGATGGGGTGTGTGTGAGAGAGGGTGTGTGTGAATCCATGTGTGTATGTGTGTACCTGCGGGCGGATGGCTGTGACGAGTTCAAGAGGGAGAGAAGGCGGGGCGAGGTGGTGTGGGTACAAGGAAGAGAGAGGATGAGGGTGTGTGTGGGAGTGGATGAGGGAGAGCTCCCGTAAGCTGTGCGCCTCCACAAATCCGAGCCATAAACGACTGAGAGAGAGAGAGAGAGAGAGAGAGAGAGAGAGAGAGAGAGAGAGAGAGAGAGAGAGAGAGAGAGATGAGAAGGGGGGTGAGATGGCAGGGGTCCGCGCCATGTGGGCCGCCGAACAAGAGAGCAAGGGAAGGGGGGGGGGGGGGGGGGGGGAATTTGGCATGAAGTGGGGTAAGGGGGGTGGGAGGTGAGAGAGAGAGAGAGGGGGGGGGGGGGGGGGGAGAGTCAATGGTGTGGGGGGAAAGAGGGTGGGAATAGCGGGCCAAGGGGCGGGGGGGAGGGGGGAATGAGGTCGAGGATGAGGCAAGCGGGTGAGGAAGAGAGAGGGGATATATTTGTCTATTGGATTGCATGGGGAGCGTGGGAGGGAGTGTGAGAGAGGGTGTTGGACGGATACGCCGCGACGGACGACGGCACATCGAGAACTCACCTAACAAATAATGTCAGCTAAGGACGAAGCTCGACCCGCAGGCGCATGGAAGCAAGCATAAGGTGTCAACCTACACTGGACCGACTCCTAACTAATTCCTACAGAGGTCTCTACCAATTGGCTAAGTCACAGCCTTCAAGAGTGCATAAGAGGAAACTTCCTACAATGCTATCTAGAGCCGAACACCCATCAAACAATCCCGAAACACCATAGAACTTGAAGGATACCCTACTAACACCAATAGGTCGCTCTCCCTAAGGTCTATGAACCAAAACCCCAACCCAAACACCCACTGCAAAATCATGTAGGATGTCTGGCCGAAATTTGCAGGTCTTCGTTTTTGAAATCTAGAGTGCTTAATGTGTAGCTCTACTCAATGTGAACGTGTGGATATGCTGCAATGCAAAATTGGACAACGTATGCTCACCAAATCACCAGATGAAGATCGTAGAAGGAGCTCGCAAATCCATATCGTAGGCGTGCAATGTAGATATCGGCGCGTAGCTCTCCTCGGGGAAAAATAATGCACTTCTTTGCACTCAATTCCGACCACCGGTGCACACGTAGCGTCAAGATGAAGCTCACACTCTCTCTCGTACACAGTACGCTCACTCACAGACTTCAAAACTCCTCTTCAAAATGACAAAAAGGTTTTTCATTAAGGTCAAAAAGTGGTATATATACCTTACAATTCTCAAACCCTAAAGTTCCAAATCAACCATCTACTCAATCTAACTATCAAAACTGGGATACAATCTAGAAACTTTTGTAATTACAAGGTGAAAAATCAGGTTTCCTCAATAAATGAATAATTACAAATATGATAATCTTCCGAGTAGTTAGTTTCCGTAGGGTGTGTCCAACTTCTAACACTCCCCCCCTCCTTGCTCATGTCGTCCCCGACATGGCCGCTGAGCTGCTTCTTCATCGTATGGTCTCATGCATCTTGATCAGTGATTCGTATCTTGCATGCAGATTCATCATTGTTGGGCCGAAAATATCAATGTTTATTGTGAAGAAGCCGGTGTAGAACACTTCTTCATCGTATGGTCTCACGCATCTTGATCGGTGATTCGTATCTTGCATGCAGATTAATCATTGTTGGTCCAAAAATATCAGTGTTTATTGTGAAGAAGCCAGTGTAGAATGCTTGTTCAAAGGCTTGGAGGTGATAGGATGGTAGAAACATTATCCTTTGATACAACGCATGTATCACCTCCTTGGAAGGCTGACCAAACAGATCATAGGCACATCTATAAGTATCTTGGAAGAAGAAGATACTGTCTGTCACCTTGCCTGGCTTGAATGTCTCAAATACTGCTAAAAGGGTTTTGCAAATTTTCTTTATCGTGATGCATGTAAGGTCAGGTGAGCCAGTGAACAATTTGATGGCACCCGTTAGGGTTTTCACCATGTATTGGACACTTATTCTCTCACCTGCCTTCAAGCCCGACAGCTTAGGATAATTCAGCCAAGTGCATTGGCTCCTTTGTAATATCTCCCTGATCCTTGGTAGAGGACAAAAGATGAGGTTGTCTCTGATGTTTTTCGGTGCCAGTACCAGATGGATTAGGTACAGTGGGTACTTCGTCAGCCAGGCCTTCCTCCATTTTGGCTAAGAGTCAACTATTAGCCTGACCCCTTCTGGTTGGGAGATATCTTCGTTGTAGAGAGGCACTGTAGACTCTTCTCTAATCCTCTTATTGATGGTGGCTGCTTCATATTTCAGCAAAGGATATGGGAGAGAGGGTTGAAGCCATTCGCGCCTGAGGTTGCTGGCGTCGATCTTCTGGATAGTTATGGATTTGAAAACCCTCTCCTCCCACTCCAAGGCTTCCTTTGTTGTATCTCTGATCTCCACCTCTATTTCCTTATGCAGCTTTTCTTCCTCCTCCTCTGTCAGATCTTGTGGCTCTTGAGAGGATCCTTCTAGTATTTCCTCTTGAATAGGTGTGTCCACCGGATCTGCCACATTTTCTAAATCTATGCCTTCATTGGCTGCTGGCCCTGTGCCCTCTTGCTCTCCTACTTGCTGTCCTCTCAGCTCCTCAATCTGCCTTAGGAGTTTTTGTTTTTCTGTTTCAGCTTCTTCGCCCATATTCACGAGGAGGTCATTCAACTCATCGTTTATCTTCTCCGCCTCCTCGAGCTTTCTTTTGATAGTTTCTAACTCCTCTTGCATGGCTTTTTGTTCTTATTCCATTCATGTTTGCATGACAATAGACCCTTCTGCCATCATCACTCTTTGCTTTTTCTCTAGATTCAGCTACTTCTGAAGTTCTTGCATCTGATCTTCATAAAGTTGACTTTCCATAGTGATATGAGTCGAGCTAGTAGCTCTAACTCTGGCAGGAGATGCCCGCAGCCTCTGGATGGTTTGATCTTTCACTTTGAGCTGGTCCTTGAGCTCAAGGACCTCATCCTGGCTGGCTTCTTGATCTATCTTCACCTTTTCTTTGGCATTTCGCATGGATTCTTTAGATTCCTCAGCCAGTTGTAGGGTCAGGTTATCCCTTTTCCTCTCGGCATCTATCAGTGATTTGCTGAGTTGCAGACATTCCTCTTCAACTCCTTGGATTCTTTGGGCTGCTACCTGATTTTCCTTTTCCATTTCCTGGATCTTTGCAATGCCCTTGCTAGACTAGTCTGTAGCTTCGCTTCTCTTTCTTTCTGCCTTTGACTTTGTCCTTGTAAAGAGACTACTTCCAGCTTTATCTTTACTTCAGTGGCCTTGAGAGCTGCCATCTCACTTTCTGAGGCCATGGACTGCGCTCTTAACCTAGTTAACTTTGTCATCACCACATCCGAGTCGTTGGAGGGCAGGTGCAGGTCCATTGTATCTGTTTCCATCTCTTTTAGTTCTACTAACCTGATGCTTTGCATTTGTTCCTTAGGCCCTGTGCTTGCCAAGTCGAATGCGACTGTGGCAGCCTCTTCTTTTGTGTATCCTGCTGCTAGCAGGTCCAAAAATGTGTTATATGAATCATTTGGCTCTTGTTGCCCACTTCGAGGCTTAGCCTCTTTCTTTGGTTCCGGCTCCTAGCTCTGCTCTTGCTTGGCCTCTTCTCGTTCTTCTAGTTTGTCTTCAGCCTCTTTATCTTCTTGTGGAGGGCTGCTAGGAGGTGGTGAGGGCTGTGAGCTAGCCGGTGTAGATGTAGGCTTTTTATTTAGATCTTGGTCTGAATTTGTTTTTCTTTCTCTCTCTTGGCTCTCTTGCTCGTCTAGCAGTTTCTATCGTACCTGCTCCACTTCCTCCTCTGTAAAAGATACATGCGGTATATTTTCCGATGCGGCATCAGGAATCTCAAAATTTTTGATGTAATCTTCGAATCTATCCCTTTGCACCCTTCGGGATGATCCCGACATTGCTTCTAGAGACGACTTCCAGAGTTCACTCAAATCGCCTTTAAGGGATCTTTCTACTCTGAAGCTCTCCATCAGTAGCTGTAGTCTTGCCGCTTTTTGTGACTTTGTCTCTTTTTCCGGCACTTGGACAGACTCTTTCTTCCCCTTCTTTTGCTCGAGATGCTCTTCTTGAACAGGCTCTAGCTGTCTTTTCAATCTTCTGGCAACCCTTGGTGCTCTTTGTGGCTCGTCTTCTTTTAGCCTCAGCTAGTCGTTTTGTGACGGGGGGTCATGCCATCTTCCTTTTGCATGCAATGCCCCATAAATCACCTTAGTGATTAGTTCTCCTAGCACAATATACGTTGGATTCTTGTTACCCATCTTCACTAGGTTTTCATGTATATATGCTGCATAATTGATTATCTTTGGAGTGCTCTTCATCATTCCCCAAGTGAATGTCGTGGCAATTGCTCCTGGCGGCAATCTGTACCTTTGTGACCGCTTCGTGCACATATGGAAGTATTGGTTGTACAAATGACTCATGATTTCCACTCTTGGGTTGGCAATATCTTCAAAAGTGTAGTTTCCTTTCTTCTCATTGTACACCTTGACATCATCCCTTCTTTTAGTTACACTATCCCCCTTGTTGGAGAGGTCTAGTGCATCTGCTACAGCTTGCTCAGTGATTATTATTTCTGTTTCTGGCCTGCCTTGTAGATCGGTTACTCTGGCCACTCTGTCTTCTTTGATGGTCGTCACAAACTCCCAGACTCTCTTTATGTCAACCCCTGCCGGCACTGCTTCAAAAAAGTTGTGGAGATCAATCTTCTCCAAGTACCCGGCCATCTTGCTTCTTACGAACTCATTGAGTTCTCACGGCAGCATTGGTAGCTCGATCACATTCCCTTGAGTGTCTTTGAACACTCCTTGGTAGATCTTTAGGTCGTTGGACTCTAACAGATCTTCTTGGATCCATGTGCTGGTGGGCTTTAGTGTTCCTTCTAGTATAACGAAGGGCTCCACTTCTTCTAGGTAATCCTTAATGGTCATTCTTTTCTTCTTTGCTGGTGACTTCACGACTGCCATAGATCCTGTTGCACACAGTAGTCCGAAGTTAGCGTTTTTTGCATATTAGCTGAGAAACTGAGTTTTAACTATCCAAATGACTTGAAAATTGAAAATAAAGCTTAAAAGGAACTTGTGAAGCTGTGCATGTGCTCACAGTGTAAATCTGGCCAAAAATTTCCATTTAGACATCCTACGTGTAGGATGTCTTTTCATCAGAATTAGTTGATACTTGACATGCTAGTAGTGCATGGCTTATGGAACATGGCTATGTGCTTGCCATATGGATTTGGATATCAAAAAGTGGATTTTTTGGGCTGATTGAGGCTTTAGGTCACAAATTGGGTAGAAAGTCCATAACAGGTAGCAAGTGATGTCCAAATGGGTTGAAAATTGGTATATGGGCTCATTGCACCATGGCATTGGCTTCCATGATGTCACTCTTAGCATAGAAGGTTCAAATTATGATGGAGACATCCTACGCGTAGGATGTCTATTTCATCAAAATTGCATGGGATTTGTTATGTGGGTAGTCCTTGGCCTATGGAACATGGCTATGCTCTTGGATTTGGATTCGGACAAGGATTGATGCTTATAAGAGCCTGTGTAGTGTTTTTGGGCTCAAAAAGTATATCTTGAAGGTGTTGGGGGTCAAAAATGATTAGAATGGCTTCAAAATTGATATATGATTTCTTGATGATGAGGTGATTGGATCTGGAATGAACAAACATCCTCTGTAGGCCAAAAATGTCAAATAGACATCCTACGCGTCGGATGTCTACTTCACCAATGTTTTCTTCTGACCACACAGATTGGTTGGTGATGTGTTGGTGAATGTGTTGTGCAAGTTTCATGTGATTTGGACAAGATTTGATAGGTCTATGGCCCATTATTTCCTCTATGCCCTATCTTTGCATTTTTTCATGCATATGGGTCAATTTTGGTCTAAATGTGATGAGACTTGATGAATAGCATGTAAAGGTCATCCAGAAAATGTGTGTGATGAAAAATGTTGGGATCTGTGCCCAAAAATTCCCTTGAGACATCCTACGCGTAGGATGTCTCCTGATGATTTTTTGATGGATTGTGCCACTAGTGCCTGCCCTTAGTCCCCCTGAGTCCCTTTTAAGCCTAATTTCAACAAATGGATAGAAAGTAGCTCCCTGTGTGGACTTCAGAGCCTCCAAGCCGTTTTCTGACTTTTGGAGTGCTTTTTGGTGATGAAATTTCTTGATGTTGGTCTCCATAGCTTCCCGATCTCTTGGGGATCCTTGTTGTATGGTTTTTGTCGACTTTGGGTTCACCGGAGCTTCTTTTGGCAATTTGTCTCTCTTGAAGCACCCGTGGTTGCGTTTACATATCTTCGATGATTTATGGTGGTCTACCACCATAGGACTTGGTTGTTGATGGTCTAGGAAAGCCGCTCGTGAAGTTTGGTGGCAAACGTGCATGCGGTTTGGCCGCGAGAGCAATTTGACGCTTTGTGTGTCTGATGCCGTTTCAAAAGTTTAGTGCGGCTTCGGGTCACTTTTTGGTCATGTGCGTCACATAGACTGTCGAGCATGTCGAGATGCTCCTACCCATGAAATTTGGTAGCATTTGGGAGCCTTTTCGCCTATTTTCCATTTGGTGGCCTCTTGCGGGATTCTAGGAATTAGGGTTTTTCCCCGATGGTTTTCTACTGCCTTTGGACATCCAAGACTGGTCTCCTATGCTAGGGTAAGCTGCCAATGAAGTCTCGTTGCTTTTGGATTAGCCGTTAGGTCGCAACCTCTACTTGTAGGTCTCTACTGCCCGCTTTGTGTGTGAACCCTATGCTAGTTTTCGCGATAAAACGACAAACATGCACGAAAATCTCAAGGTGGAGAGCCTACCTCTCATGTCTGAAGCTCGTCAGGTAGTCGTGCGCGTCGTAGAAGATGCTGGGAGGGCCGTCCGCTCTAGGTGGCAGAAGCTCTCTCCAAAAGGTCAATAGTGAGAATGAGCTAAAAATGAGGTGAAAATTTCTTATAATAGAGGTCCCCGGACCACTTTTCATGAAATTTGAAATGTGCTCCCAACTTCTTGCGAGATGCGGTTTAGGCTCAAAAATTTCTTGATTTGGACTCCATTTGGCTTGTTTACCAGAAATTTGACATTTCGGTCAAAACCTGGCCAAAACACGCTTTCCGCTCTAGTCTCATAATTGCACCCCCACTGTTCCATAGGTTGTCCTATAGTCACTGATCATCCTCATATTTTTTTGTTTTTCATTACAACCGTTTTTCACATGCTTTTTGTATTTTTGAAGTTTTTCTGCCAAAAATTAGCAAAATTAAAAGTAAAATAGCAAATCAAACCCTAAAAATTCCCCAAAATCATAATAAATCACAAACATCTCCGCAAAACATTATATATACTCGCATGCAATTTCTATGGCCGGATTTCTCCATTCTACCAATATTTTACCTGAAAAATCGTTATTTCTACTTATATACACACACATAGGGGCTTGATTTGGTGTTTGGCTCCATATACCTATAGATAAATGCTGTATAAGGGCATATATACTTGGATTAGTCCAGAAAATTTCACAATCAAACAACAACCCTTAAAATAGTCAAAACTCATGCCCTTTTTTGCTCTTTTTGCTATTGGTTCCGCATTTGAGAATGCCTCCCCCCCTCCTAGCCGGAGTCCTCCCGGACGACAAGGTATCGCCTCGGAGTAAGTGCCATGCATAGGTTAAAAAATTTGTGCTAATGCTTGGCCGATTAATGTGGCCCTAATTTATGCATACTCGGTCAATGCATGGAAAAATTAATGTTGTGCAAGAGAAGGGAATAAGCAAGATGCTTATGGGCATTCGTCGTCGAGGTTTCCTGTTTTCTTTGCAAGTAATAGCTGTAACTCTACTGCTCTCTGTTTAATTGTCTTTTTTGCAAAAGACAATCGCTGTGCCGCTACGGTTAGTATAACCGTAGTTGTTTCTATGGAGAGGAGTGGCTTGGCCGTAATGGCCGTGGACCGTATTTCTTTTGCTGTCCATTGGTAGCTGGTTTTTGCCGATTTTTGTAGGTTTTTTGCTATTTCCTTGTTTGCCACTGTTTTGTTGCTGATTGGCATCCACATAAGTGAGTTGTCCTTTTTCAAATGAAGCTGTCTGCTTTCCGTTGTTTCTTGTACTGAAGGGAGTTCCTTTGCTTTTTTTTCGGTATCCAAATGCGAGTAACATTTGGGTTATTTCTGTGCATTTTCTTTGGAATTCATATATGTTTTATGCCCTTGGTTTTTGGTTGAACTATCGGCTTCAGTTGAATTCTTTCGTTGCATTGTTGTTTGTCTGCCATGTCATTTCTATCTTTTCGCATCCATACTTGTTTCCCTTGTTTTGGTAATCTAGATCTTTGCATTGCGGTCGGTGACTGCGTATGTATGTAGTTAGCATGGTTGGATTTTACCTGTCTGTTGGCCTTGGATATCATGTTGTTCTTTGGTGGCATTCTTGCTTTTGGTTTTTTTGCCAGTGATTGCATTGCTTGCAGCTGATTATTCCGGTATTGCTGAGCAAAGTCTATCACCTGTTGTTCTTGTGCATGCTGAATATTGACTGCATTCGCATTCCAATCTATCTGCACATTGTACTCTTTTTGCCAAGGTTGTCCTAACATCATTGGATGTTGTGTGCTTTCATCCTTCACCACATAGAATTTGTGTGGGTAAATATATTTATGTATTTGAACATGCAATATAGTCCATCCCAATGTTTTCAACGAGTGTGATGTACTACTTTCCAACACTTGAGGAGTAGGATGAAGTTGGCCTGTGGTTTTGAGCTGTTGGTATAATCCGTAAGAGATCAAATTTGCTTGAGCTCCAGAATCAAGCAATGCCTTCGATTCAACTTGATTGCTACCCACTTTGACTGCAATTATTGGCTCCACTGTGTCTTCATCCAACTGTGTTATTCGAATGGCATTGATTTGTAATGGTGATCCACTTTGTTGTTGTCGCAGAAGTCTTCTTTTTGCAATGCGTTCTTGTGCTTCTGCTTGAGCTTCCTCTCGTACTCTCTGTTTTTCCTTCATTCGTTGTTTTCCTTCATGGATTTGTTGGAGTATCTCCTATGTGAGTGGTAGATGATATTTCTTCAGTCGACATCCACTAATCCAGTTCGGCATTTCTTCACCTGCTAATGTAGCAAGCTTGACAGCTCCACTTTGTGATAGATCACTAATCACAAATGGTCCAATCCCTCGCTTTTTAATTTTCTTCTCATGTTGCTTCAAAGTATAAACAAGAACATAATCACCTGTTTTGAACTCTTTAGTGTGCACATGCTTGTCAAAAAACTATTTCTGTCTTCTCTTTTTAGCATAGATTGAAGCTACAGCTCTCAAGCGGAGTTCATCTAGCTTTTCAAGATCATCTATTCTTGAAGAGATCTCATGCCCTGTCCATTCTAAGCGTTTTGCTACTCGTAGAGTTGGAATTAAAAACTCTATGGGTAGTATAGCATTCAGGCCAAACACCTTGTTGTACGGTGTTGTTCCTATTGATGTTTTGTAAGATACCCTGTATGCCCATAGTGTTGTGTGTAGCTGTTGATCCCAATCTGTTCTTGACTCTGACACTATTTTAGTGAGAACCGTGCATAGTGTTTTATTTGTGGCCTCAGCTTGTCCATTGGCCTGTGGATGGTATGGAGCAGATTTTCTATGTATGACCATGAATTCCTCTAGCAGATATTCAATGACTTCATTAAGAAAATGTGTCCCACGATCACTGACAATTTCTATTCGTAAACCATATCGTAAAAAAACATTCTCATACAAAAATTATGCAGTGGTGTGTGCATCTGCTTTTTGTGTTGCCTTGGCTTCGACCCATTTTGTGAGATAGTCCGTTGCAACAATGATATATTGGGTATGGGTGCGATATGCAGGTGGTGAGATAGGTCCCACAAAATCAATGCCCCATTTTGAAAATGCTCTTGCTCCCATCATTGGCCTTAGTGGAATCTCATCTCTCTTTATCGGCACCTTGGTGCACTGACATGCGTCACAACGCTTTACAAACTCTTCAGCATCCATGTGCAATGTAGGCCACCATATGCCTGCGGTTAAGACAATTTTTACCGTCTTATCGCCCAAAAAATGGCCTCCACTTATTCCGCTATGTGCATGTTCTAGAATCAGCAGGCATTCACTTTCACTTGCAAAGATTCTAAGTTGATTGTCCTTTTCTCGCTTATAGAGTTGGTTCCCAATTAACTGAAAGTCATGAGCTTCCAGCTCTAGAGCCCTTTTTCGTGCTCTTGTGATGTTCTCAGGGAACATCCTGGTGGTTAATAAATCAATGATATATTGACTCCATGCAGGTGCAATGTCTACCTGAAACAATGTGGCGTGATCCACTGGTCGTTTGGCACTACATATAATACAATTGGTAACATAATAATATGTGTCCGCATACATAGTTGGCCAATAAACACCTAACTGTTTTAGTCTTTGGTGTGTTTTCACTGTTGAACAATGAAATGCACAATCTTGGACATGTGCTTCTTCAAGGTAGCACTCGGATTCTTCCGGATTTATACATAATCGTAGTATTTGGTCCGATCCTAGATGATACAGTCGTCTTGCTATCAACTAGAAGTTTTTTTTTTGTCGAGTTGTTTGTTGTTTGGATCTATATTTCGTATTATCAAATCTACTTCCAAAGGAAAGAATGCTAACAATTTCCTGAGACCATTTGGGTATCATTTCAATATTGAAAAGATAAGCATCTGGTATGTCATCATCTACTCCTTCAGGAGCTTCCTCGTTGTGTATCCTTGAAAGATGATCCGCTCTTAGATGGGTTTTACCCTTTTTTACCACCACTGTGAAATCAAATTCTAGCAATATAATAAACCAACGTACAATTCTTCCTGTATTGCATGGTTTATTTATACCAGATACAAAAGAGCTTGATGATCTGTAAAGAACACAAATTTGTTTGCGAGCAAATAATCCCAGAATTTCTTTATAGCATAAATCATTCCTAAACCATCTCGTTCGTTGGTTGTGTAGTTCTTTTCCGCACTGTTTAACTGTCCGCTTGCATAACAAACTGGAAAATCCATTGTTCCGTCTCCAGTTTGAGCCAGAATACTTCCGATTGCATATGCAGAACTATCAATGTGAACATGGAATATCTTTTCCCAATCTGGCGATTTAAGCACAAGTATTGATATAAGGTTTTTCTTCAGCTTTTGGAATGAATTTTCACACTCCTCGGTCCAATCGAAATTGACTAGCAAACGATACAGAGGTTGTGCGATGACTGCATACATGTATATGAATCTTCGATAATATCTGCAGTGTCCCATGAAGGATTGCACTTGTTTAGCATTAGTAGGCCTGGGTAGGTCTACTATGACTTTGACTTTGTCTAGGTCAGTGGTTATGCCATTTCTTGAGACAATGTGTCCTAAGAGACGGCCTTGCTTAACCATAAAGATACACTTTTTCGGATTAAGACAAATTCGATATGTATTGCATTTTTCAAAGACCTTTTGCAAATGGTCAATATGTTCCTCTCGTAGAAGAGAGTGTACACAAAGATCATCCATGTATATTTCTAAGAATATCCTCATGTATTCTTTGAACGCGTGCGTCATTAACCTTTGGAAGGTGGTTGGGGCATTAGTTAAGCCAAACGGCATAACTCGATACGCATAAATTCCCCATTCTGTGGCAAACGCTATTTTGTGTTGATCCTCCCTTGAAATTGCCAGTTGGTTGTATCCTGAAAACCCATCCGGAAAGAAATAAGCCCATTTTCCATCCACCCGCTCAAGTACATGTTCTGTGATTGGCAAGGGATAATTATCCCTTATGATGGCTGCATTTACCTTTTTGAGGTTTACACACACTCGCAGTTTTCCGTTCTTTTTGGGAATTACCACAATGGGTGACACGCAATCTGTATGTTCAATTTCATAGATGAATTCAGCTTCCATCAGCTTATCAATCTCCTCTTTGATTTGTTTAGCAAATGTGTCATTATAAGTATAAGGACATTGTTTGCTAGGTTTTGCATCTGATTTCAAAGGAATTGTATGTTGGCATATCGATGGATCAAATCCCTTGAGGTCTTTATAGGACAATGCAAACACATCTTTATATTTCTTGAGGAGTCGTGTTAGCCGTTCTTCTTCTTCAGGCTCTAAATCGTTTGCTGTATAGACCGGCTGAGGCTTTTCCTCACATTTCACGAGGTCTATCCTTTTTGCATTTTCTGGCCCATCATAAGAATCTTGGTTGGTTTTTTCCCTAACTGGTGGCGTCATAATGATTTTTCTGTCCTGGATGGGAAATTTCCGATAGTGTGATGGTACATTCATGTTCCCCTTTTCAGACTCCCCTTTACCATCACTATCTTCTTCAGTATTCCATATCTCACGTAAAGACCGTTTCAGTTCTTGGTATTTCTGTTTACGCTCCAGTTTGGTCCATTCTTGGTCTTTTGTTGTTTCTTATTTTGATTTTTTTTATTTTTGTGATTTTGTTTCTGTTTTAGTTTTTCGTTCCTATTTTATTTCCTCTCGAGTTCCTTCCTTGCGATCTTTTGAGAATCTTCCCGATATGTGATCTTTTACACAATCCTCTGCTTTTACAAGCATCAAATAGTGAATTTTACCTTTTATCCTGGGCATCACGTTCTCTCTCACTTTGTTTCCTACTCGTTTCCTCCTATAGCATTCCCGGCGTCTAGGGTGCTGATTAGCAAAATCATAAAACTTGATATTCTCGGTTTCCCTTCCACGCTCACTTGAGGTGTCCGAACACTCATTATCTGCATCATCATTTACTTCCAGATATTCAGAGGAGTTATAAAACTCTTCTTGTCCTGGTGGTTCTATCATCTTATCTTCTCCTGGTATAATGCTTACCATGTAGTAGGGTAGCACATCATAGCTATCCTTATCGTAAAATTTTGTTGTTGGACTATCTGTAATGGTACAAACATCGAATGTTGCTAGTATGTGTTTCCATTCTAGAGGTTCCAAGGCATCTTCAGGGAAAGGTTCTGGAATATATTCCTTGTCCTCAATCGCTCTTTCTAAGACGCATTCCTCCTTTCTTAAGCTTCCACAATGTGAAGCTCCGCACATCCTTAGCTCTTTTTGTTGTCCTAACCATGCTGGGAGTTCTGATCCTGCTACTGTAGCTGAATCAAACTCTTCCATAGGTGTTTGATTCACATCTTTGTAACTATGGTCTTTCAGGTGTATTTTAGTTGTTGTCTTGCCATGTTTGAGGTATATGTGGTCATAATCCCAATCTTGGACCATCTTCAATTGTCGCATGAATGGTCTTCCCAAGATGATCTCATAATTGTTCTTTTTGTTGAAATCGACTATTGCAAATGTATGCTCATACTCGATTTCGCACGAAGTGACAATCACCTTTTTTAAGAGTCCTAGAGGCTTCTCCATGAACCCATTTGCCAATTGCAATTTCATTATGGTAGCTCTTAAAGCTGGTTTTCCCCACTTTTTCCAGATTTCCTTGGTGGCGATAGCAACTCCCGCTCCACTGTCAAGAATAGCTTTGGAAACTACTCCTTGGAATTCTACTGGTAGTGTGGTGTTTTCATCTTCTCCCTCGCAATACTCTCCAACCTTGTTTAATGGTAATGGCCTAGTGTTTAGTTGAGGCTTGTCCAACTCTCTGATCCCTTCTTGTAGCCTCAAGGTGGGGTCTCTTACTCCAAATTTTTCTAGGCATTTACCTACTATGGTCCACATGTTTGGTCGTAACCTTAGGAGTTCTGCTAATGTGATTGTGCATGTCACCGGGGTGGACAATAACTCAATCAACCCGTGTGAATCCATTACTTTGTTAGAAGAAATTCTTTGAGATGGGATTACTCTCACTTCATACTTGGCCTCATACTCTCCTAGGTAAGAGGGTAAAGTCTTCAGCGAGTCTGGTTGGCTGTGTCCCGAACTATTTGATCCTTGGTCTCCCCCTTGTGAATGTATCTCAAAGTTCATTTGTGACCTTGCCTCAAATTCTTCAATAGGAGGTGAGATCACGTTCTTCTCTTTTCCCGTGCTATTCATGTGGTTACTCATCCTATTTGCCTCGTTGGCCTCACGGATTTTTTTCCATAGATCGTCTAGATCGTTACAGTCCTTACCCATTTCTGACTATGTTTTAGGCTGGAACCCGTCACTTGCCTCATCTGTTGTATTTGGCACTATGCTAGGCTCTCCTCTGGACTCATAGGCATTAGTGAGTCTTTCCTTTGTTTCTACATGTTCCTCTAAAGTTGATTGGATAGGGGTTGGAGCTGGTGCCTCATGCCAATTTCCAGGTTTACCTCGCGGGTCTTCCATCAATCAATGAGTTGTTTCAATCATCCTTTTACACATTTCTAACCTCTGTTTTTCTATTTCCGCATATGGATAAGTCATCCACCTTTGCTCGTGGGTTTGGTTCTTTTTGAGTCTGGCTTTATAAGCCTTTAGAAGCGCATCCAAGTGCTCATTTACCTTGTCTGCCAGTACAGATCCTCCTGATCTTGCACTTTTGGGCTCTGCTATTTCCTTGGGTGCTATGGTTGCCGTGGTGTGTGAGATTAAGCTAGCTAGATCCTCTAACCGCTGTAATCTATCCTTTGTATGTTTTAACTCCTCGGATAGAGCTGTTTGCTCTCGTTCTTTCCTGGATTTCATACGCACCTTTCTAGCTTTCCAAGTGCTTCTCTGATTTTTCGTTTCTGAACTTTGGGCATCGGTTTTTGGCTCTTCAATTATGGGTTCGTTCGTCATTCTTTGAGCTTGGGCTCGTGTTACCGCCTGAATAGGTATGATTGTTTCATTTTCTGACCCTCCACTAAAAGCTCCTTTGCTTGGGTTTTTAGGGCAAATGAGTAACTCCACACTCGGTGCAATATGCGTTGACTCTAATGATTTCATCATGAGGACAGTCTCTTAGCCAATGGTCTCCACCACACTTGTAGTAGGGTCCCTTGGGTTGTTGAGGTGCTCCTTGAGCTCCTCTTTGTTGGTATGCATGTCTTTGTCCGCCCATGCCTCCGTTGGCTATGAATAACAATGTTCGTTCATCTAAGCTATATCTTTCTTCTCCTACTGCCTGTGCAGCTGTTGGTGGTCATGTACTTCCCATCATGCTCCATGGTTCTGGTTGTGAGGGTTCTTCCGGTGGATAATAGACAGGGTTTGCCGTATATCCATTGGAATCTTCATAATATGCATGCATAGGCACCAAAGCCTTATCCTCTGATTCGGTTACGGTTTGTGTGTATCTTATACCGAGTGGTCGTAATCCTGGTAGGGTTGGTTGTTGCCCCAACACCGGTTGTGGTCTTTCTACACCTATAGGTCCTGGTAGGTTGCCTGCTTGATACCTAGGCATCGGTGGAACTTGAGGAGAAGCTACCTGAGCTTGGGGAGCATAAGGTCTCTCTCTCGCATATCCCTTGTTATAATAACATTCCTCTGTCCCATGGTTTGTCCATTTTTGTTGAATAGCACACCACTTGGGCTGTTTAGCCTCGGGTTTGGCGTACAAGTTAACCTTTTTTAGCACTTCATCCACAAGATGCTCTTGGTTTACAACTACTTCTCCTTTTGGTGATGTCTTAGAAGACTTGCTTCCACTTTGTTGTGAAGATGAATCGGCGTCAAGGTCCTTAAACTCCCCGTCTTTGTAGACCGCACAATTATCCACAAGGTAAAGAGCCTCCTTGGTCAACTCATTCAACGTTGTGCTCCTCTTCATATGTAAGTCTTTCTGGAGATCCGCATTCCTTAGTCCTTCGATGAATATAAGCATAAGTCTGGACTGAGTTGGCAGTTCTTCCACAGGACATAACTTAACATATCTTTTTAGTCTTAGGGCTGCCTTTCGTACAAATTCCCCATCTTTCTGTTTAAATTTATGGATTTGTGAGACGGTATTATGAGCTATCCCCCTTTGTGATAATTCCTCAATAAATTCGTCAAACACTTCCTCCATAGACTCAAAGTCTCTACGCTCTACAGAGTCAGACCAAGTGGCAGCATCATCATCTAGGGTTAGTCCAAACCCTGCAAATTGGGTAGGGAAGTCTAACACCTCTTCGGCTCTAACTACACGCACAAAGGATACTACATGATCTCTTGGGTCTCTGTTTCCTCTGTATTTATTGTTTACCCATTTTTGCACTTGAGAGGGTCTAATTCTACGATGGTCTACAAACCTCATCATTGGATCTCCACGTCCTAATCGATATACCTCCTCAGGTCTTCTGTAGTAGGCTGGTTCCTCTCCCAGTGGTGCTCCTAAGCCATAATTTATAACAGTTCTCGCCAAAGATGGTTCATCTCTTCGAAATCGTTCTATGGGTGGCCCTCCAGGCTCTATTGACCCTTGAGTCTTTGGCTTACTCTCTCCTTGAGACCATGAATAGAGTGGTGGTTCTTGAAAATCCCTTAGCCCTCATGCGGCTTGATAACCATCTCAGTTGCGGTCTTGTTCCAATGTTGCACTCTGTCAAAGCCATGCCTGTAATGATGGCTGGTTTGCTGGTTGGTTTTGGTTGTTGAATGCCTGCGGTCGGGTGGAATGTGAGGTAGCGTCCTCGATAGTCATAATAGACTAGGGCTCCCCTTGAGTTTGTTCCCTCTAAGAAGATCACAGTGAGCTTGGAATCATTCAAAGGATTTAGGGAGGTGCTTCCTCCTGGCATTGGTCCATCATGGGTGAAACCTCCTGGCTGTTGACTACCCATCATGAAGAAAGATTTGTCTGACGAAGTGTTAGTATCACTACCTTCCTCAATAATCGGTGCTAGTGGATCTAGCCTTCCTTAATAATTGGCGCTAGTGGATCTAGCCTTGTCTGAGTTACACTCTCCTCGGTGGACACTAAGCTACCTTGGTCACCTGCCACCTTCTGGTCTCTAAAAATGTATCTTCCTGATCTCAAATTCATCAACTTATCAATGCAATTTACCAAAAATCCAACCACTCACCTGGCAAAGGATCTGTCTCCGCACAGCTTCTTGCTTTGTTGCTGAATATACCTGTACACAAGCGTTTAATTTCGGCAATCGAATCAAAGCATTTATCTGCTAGAGGTTATCTTAGTAATGATTGGTATAGCTTGGAGAGTTAATCTCAACCACTACTGTATTTTATACACTGCGGATGTTCTGGATTAGGTATGCTATTTTGGAACTATACTTCCCTCGGATGTTGGTCAATTTACATGAAAAAGTCTGAATTCAGTCTTTGCTCCGTCAAATGGACAAACAAGGTCCAAATTCACTTCTGAAAGCAGTTCTGGAACCCTTGAGCCAAATGGAATCTCATTGTCTAAGCCCAGTCAAATTTCCTCATTAGTAGGCCATAATAGACATCCTATGCGTAGGATGTCTCCTGCTTTGTTTTGCCTAGATTTTTGCACTATGGATTCCCCTTGATGTGCTGATCCCACAGCTGTTTTTACTTTTTGATTTGGACACCTATAAGTTGGTCAGTGAGTCAAAAATCTATTCCTACAGCCTGTTGCTGATCTTGATCAGTCTAACCAACTCCAATTTGGACCAAAATTGACTAGGGGGCTTGCCTCAGGCTATACAACACCTCGCTATGCCCAGAGTCAATATCTGGATTCAATTTCTTGTTTTAGACATCCTACGCGTAGGATGTCTTTTTCATAACAATGGCTTCAAATTCAAAACACGGGCTCCCCTTGAGTTGCTGATCACTTTGGTATGCTCAAAATTTGGTTTGGAGTGCAAAATCACACAGAAGACATCCTACACGTAGGATGTCTATTTGGCCTGTTTGACCCCAAACTTGACCCAAAGCTTCCCCTTGATGTCAGAAACCCAGTGGTATTCTTAGATTCTGGTTTGGATTTCAAAAGTCCCCAATTTTAGTTGCTCTTGCCTTTTTCAGTCAAAAGTGCTAAAGTCTGCTTTGAACCCAATTTTCTCACCCAAATGAGATGAAACCCCTCTCAGTCACTCAATATATCATGCAAGACATGCTCATGCAGCCATCTTATGGTTTTGGTCTTAAAATATTGCTTTGGTGCAATTTGGGTAGGATGTCTGGCAATTTTAGTCTACCTGGCCTTATCCTGTCAAGATATGGTCAAATTCCCACTTTCCAGTTGAAAATAGGGTAAACCCCACCTTTCGAACGCACTGGTCAACTCAAAATCCCAAAATTCCCACCAAATTAGCCTGTAGACATCCTACATGTAGGATGTCTCCTGGCTTGAAATTAATTTTTTTACCTGACAGAAATGCTCCTGATGCTCTGTAGCTCTTATCATAAACAATCACAGTAACTTTTGGACTTCACTTAGGCTTTCAAACACACTTTTGCGTCTTTTTGTGTCTTTTACAAACTTGTGATGACTTTACCAAGCAAGTATACATACATGAAGTGCTCTAGATCCTGAATCATGATGTCCTACTTACTCTACTCCTACTCATCATGTGAAATGGTGATAATGGTGTTTTGGTTGCTTTCTGGCCTCTCCGGACTCTCACGCTCTCCTCTCATCGCTTCTACAACTCCAACTCCTACTCAAGAACTCAACTAATACCTAAAACTGTCTTAGTCTACCTAAATCTACCTAAGTCGAAGGATCTAGGCCAGACACACGCTTCCTAGACTGCCTCTAAGACCTAGAGAGTCCTCCACCCTTTGATCCTATCTAAATGTAAAACAAGACTCTTGTCAAGCCAAAAATATCTATCCTCAAGGATTAGTCTTGGTCACCTACCTAAGGTTTTCATCCCTGGTATCGGCGCCAATGTTGGACGGATACGCCGCGACGAACGTCAGCACAGCGAGAACTCACCTAACATATAATTTCAGCTAAGGACGAAGCTCGACCCGTAGGCGCGTGGAAGCAAGCATAAGGTGTCAACCTACACTCGACCGACTCCTAACTAATTCCTACAGAGGTCTCTACCAATTGTCTAAGTCACAGCCTTCAAGAGTGCATAAGAGGAAACTTCCTACAACGTTGTCTAGAGACGAACACCCATCAAACATTCCGGAAACACCATAGAACTTGAAGGAGACCCTACTAACACCAATAGGTTTCTCTCCCTAAGGTCTATGAACCAAAACCCCAACCCAGAACCAAAACCCCAACCCAAAACACCCGGTGCAAAATCACGTAGGATGTCTGGCCGAAATTTGCAGGTCTTCATTTCCGAAATATAAAGTGCTTAATGTGTAGCTCTACTCAATGTGAACGCATGGATATGCTACAATGATCGGACAACGTATGCTCACCAAATCACCAGATGAAGCTCATAGAAGGAACTTGAAAATCCAGACCGTACGCGCACAATGTAGATATCGACGCGTAGCTCTCATCAGGGGCAACACATTGCACTTCTTCGCACTGGATTCCGACCACCGGTGCACACGTAGCGTCAAGATGAAGCTCACACTCTCTCTCGTACACAGTACGCTCACTCAAAGACTTCAAAACTCCTCTTAAAAATGACAAAAAGGTTTTTCATTAAGGTCAAAAAGTTGTATATATACCTTACAATTCTCAAACCCTAAAGCTCCAAATCAACCATCTACTCAATCTAACTATCAAAACAGGGGTGAAACTAGTTAGATTGCCTCCTTCCCATAAACTAGATGGAAAGGGGTGAAACCTAGTGATGTTCGGAACGTTGTTCTATAGGCCCAAAGAGCTTTCATGATATGTTTATCCCAGTCCCCTGTGTGATTGTTCACCTGCTTTGTGATGATTTTGCAAATCATTGCATTTATCTTCTCTACCAGACCATTGCATTGTGGATAGTATGGTGTGGAATGTCGGCGTGTGATGCCTAACTTCTTTATCAGTTCTCTCACCAAATCATCTCTGAATCCTTGTCCTCTATCTGATATTACCTCAAGAGGAGTGCCAAAACAACAGATATGCTCAAAAATTAACTTTGCTACTTCTTGGACTGTAATGCAGGTGGTGGCTGTTGCTTCTACCCATCGATTCATGTAGTCTACTCCCACTATGATGTACGATTTACCAGACTGAGCCCTTGGTAAAGGACCAATTGTATCTATTCCCCATTTCTCAAATGGACCATATGAGATGATAGGAGTTTCTGGCTCGTAGGTTAATGTGAGATCACTGGACACTTGACAAGCCTTACATGTTTTACACCAATGGTGTACATCCTTGTTCAGACTAGGCCAAGAGTATCCTGCTTGTAGAATCTTCCTACTGGTGATATCTAGAGCAAAAAGCCACAAATGCCATCATGGCAACTTGAAATTACCTCTGTGATCTCACTGGATGTTGGCACACGCTTGAGAATTTTATCCTTGCCCTTACAATACAAGTGGTCGTTTACAAGGCGATACCTAGTAGCCTTCCTTACCAGCCACTGTTTCTAGCCTTTGGTGTATCCTTCCGGACATTCTGCTGTATCTAAAAAAATTGACGACATCAGGCATAGCATCACTACCTTGGAAGAGGTGTAGATTCAGTTTGATTGCTCCTACGGGAACTTCTTGTATTCTCTCTTTGGATAGAGCATCTGCCTCCTGATTTTGTGCTCTAGAGACATGAAATAGTTTCACTGCTTCAAACCTCATTAGAAGGTCCTTAACTTGGCGGAGTTGACCAAGTAAAACCTGATTCTTACAAACCCAGGTGCCATTTATCTGCCTTATCAAAAGCAAAGCATCGCCAAACACATTTAGGCGTTGTATTCCTTGTGAAATACATTTTTCCAACCCAAGAATTAGGGCTACTTCGGTAATCCCTTTTCTGACGGGTTCATGACACGACTAGAGAAGTAAATAGGATGTATGAAAGAAGTTTTGGGGTCCTTTTGCATTAGCACGGCCCTGAGTGTATCACTTCCCACACTAGGGTTCACATAAAATGGCTTGTCCCACTTAGGAGGTGAAATGGTGGGAAGCTTAGCTAGGATTTGCTTTACCTCAGTAAACTGCTGCTCATTCTCTTCACTCCATGAGAAGACATCCCTCTGGGTGAGTTGTTGTATGGGAAGGACCACTTGAGATAGCAAGTGAATGAATCTGCCTAAGTATCTTACCTTCTGAAGGAAAGAAACCAACTGCTTAGCGGTGGTGGGTGACGACAAAGATACCAGGGCTTGAATCTTGCTAGGGTCAGCCTCAATCCCTTTTGCTAAAATTACATGGCCAAGGAGAGTGACTTTGCTATCACCAATGTGACACTTATCCACGTTGAGTTGGCCACCCAAGGTTTGTAGCCTAGTTAAGCCATCATAGACTTTGCTTAAATGAAGGGCTCGTGAGCTATAGATGCAAAAATCAACTATGAAAACTCGTATTGATGTTCCAAAGTAGGGTTGGAAAACAAAGGTCACATAGCGCTGAAATGTGGCCGGGGCGATAGTGAGACCAAACTGCATCACTCTGTAGGAAAAGCATCCCCAAGGTGTGATGAAGGATGTCTTCTTCTGATCTTCCTCCGCAATGCTAATCTGCAAGTATCTTGAGTACCCATCGCACACTGTGTATCGTTCGTAACCTACCACTTCATTGAGTATTTCATCCTAGAATGGGAGGGGAAAGTGATCCCTCTTCGTGGTTGCATTGAGAGGTTTATAATCCACACAGACTCTCCACTTACCATTTTTTTTGGTGTGACTACTACTAGGGAGACCTATTCTGAGTCTTCGACAGGGTAGATGAAATCTGCTTGTAGCAAACTTCTTACTTCATTAAGTAGTACCTCTTGTTGGATTACTCCAAGTCTTCTGAGATTTTGTACTACTGGTTTTCTACTCATCCCACGAACATTGTGTAAAATCACAAGTGTTATTATAGCCAAGTGTTGAATGCACCTGACTTTAAGACATGGTTAGAATCGGCAAGTGGTGGATCTATGAGACACCAACAATTGGATCCACAATTCATGGCCAATTCTTGTGTCATAATCATGTTAAAAAGAGATAAAACCTCATTGATTTTCTACATTAAAAACTTGTCCTAATCTTGACCACGCTTGGGGCGCTGGCCCAAACCCCACGGGGGTTGTCGCCCCTCGACCCTACTCGAGACGTAGCCCCAAACCCCATAGGGGTTGCTGCCCCTTGACCCCGCCTGGGGCGCTGCTGCCTCTCGACCTGCTTGGAGCGTTTCCCCAAACCACACAGGGGCTTCCGTCTTGATCCCACTTGGGACGCTGCCCGAGACCCTGTGGGACCCCGCTTGGGGTGCTGCACCAAACCCCAATCTAAACTCTTGCTGCACCACCCTATTCCACTTTCTCAATTTTGGTCTAAGCTTAGATAAGCTATGTATCTAAAACCTAGTCTCTTTCCTTGCTTCACAACCCACCAAGGACAATCAACATAAATAAATGGTGGAAAATGACTTTATTTTGGAGGTCAAAACTCCAAATTTTCCTTGGACATTGACCATATCCACAAAATGCCTAAACTATGCTCAATTCTATTCTCAACATAGCAAGCTTGGGGATTTTTGTTTCAAATTTCACCAATTGTCAAATCTTTCTTATCAAGAGAAGCAAGGGCTAGGTCGTGCAATAATTCACCTTGGACCTTGCCCCAAATCTTGAGTCCACCACAATTTCAAGCCATAATCTAATATAGCAAGGTGTCTTCTATGTGAAAATCCACCACTACTCCAACCATGTTTTCATTCAGCTTTGACATTAAAAAGCAGTGTTGCTTTCTTGTAGTACACCTTTGATATTTCCCATCAAAGCTACGTCCACCACTTTTCAAAGTGAGACTCTTACATAGGGAGGGGGTTTTGGTTTCAAGATTCACCACTTGTCCTTACTGAAGTAAGTACTTCTTTAATTTTAGGAAGCTACTAGCTCATCTAGTAGTTCACCTTCAACACTCGCCATTAAAACTACGTCCACCACTTCTCCAACCTTCCATTGAATAATCAAGGATTGCTCGGACATTGAGAAGAAAGGCCCTACTATCAAACTTGCTTAAATGGAAAAAACCAAGGGCTACTTGGACATCGGGAAGTATGGCCTTCAAATTGTCCTATGTTTTTCATTAAAACTTATAGGTCCACCACTTGTCCAAGCTATACTCTATTATAGTTAAACCAATATTCACTACTTCTCCAACCATTGGACAAACGGTTTGTAGTTCACCTTGAGCCTAGGCCATTAAAACTAGGTCCACCACTTGTCCAAGCTACTCTCAAATAAAGCAAGGGGGGTTTTGTTCCAAGATCCACCACTGCTCCAATTTTGTTTCCATTAAAATAAGCAAGGTCTACTTGGACATTGAGAAGCAAGGCCATACAATAGTTCACATTGGACATTGGTCATTAGAACTAGGTCCACCACTTGTCCAAACTTTACTCTCATTTAGAAAGGTACATTTGGTTTCAAGATCCATGACTTGTCCAACCTTACTTGCATTGAAAGAAGCAAGAGATACTTGGACATTGGGAACCAAGATCCTACACCACCTTGGACACTGGCCATTAAAACTAGGTCCACCACTTGTACAACCTTTACTCTCATATATAAAAGGGACTTCTGGTTTCAAGCTCCACACTTGTCCAACCTTACTTCCATTAAAACAAGCAAGGGCTACTTGGACATTGAGAACCAAGGCCCTACAATAGTTCACCTTGTACATTAACTAGGTCCACCACTTGTCCAACCTTTACTCTCATATAGAAAGGGGCTTTTGTTTTGCGATCCATCACTTGTTTTTGAGATCCAGCCATGCTTCCATTGAGAGAAGCAAGAGATACTTATCATTGGGAACCAAGATCCTACAATACCACCTTGGAAACTGCACATTAAAACTAGGTCCACCACTTGTCCAACCTTTACTCTCATATATAAAAGGGACTTTTGGTTTCAAGCTCCACCACTTGTCCAACCTTACTTCCATTAAAAGTAGAAAGGTCTACTTGGACATTGAGAACCAAGGCCCTACAGTAGTTCACCTTGTACATTAACTAGGTCCACCAATTGTCCAAGCTTTACTCTCATATAGAAAGGGACTTCTGGTTTTGAAATCCATCACTTGTCCAACCATACTTCCATTGAAATAAGCAAGAGATACTTGCACATATGGAACCAATATCCTATAATACCACCTTAGACACTGGACATTAAAACTAGGTCCATCACTTGTCCAAGCTTTACTCTCATATGGAAAAAGGGACTTTTGGTTTCAAGCTCCACCACTTGTCCAAACTTACTTCCATTGAAAGAAGCGGGCTTAGCCGGGGAGTGGAGCGCAGTCGCCTTGCATGGAATCAAGCCAAAGTAGCACCAAAAGGGTGTGCCCCGGCAAGATGTACAACTTTCGTCACAGTCCGGAGACCTATAGGGGTTTGGTTGGAACAGTGCGAGTGTTTTTCCCTGTGTAGCCCTGCGTTTTTTGCCATCGCTGAGCTTGGGACTTTATGTTCCCATTAGGGATAACCCATTTTAGGCTTTTTCCCAAAATAGGTTCCTAAGAGGAGTTCCCACAGTTGAAGCCCATGCAAAAGCAACACTGAGTCGTCGAACCAAACCATGGCAAGGAAGGTCAATCTAGTTGCATAATTTCAGAGAAGTTCAGAAGGAAAACCGGCAGTAGCTCGAGTAAAGCACTGGCCATGTGGCCAATACGACATGCAAGGACAGGCAAGCAAGTACCATGCACGACAAGGTCGTGTTTTCAAGGATTTTCTATGGTCATGTTTTTGAGTTGTCCAAGAGTTGATGGTGAAGGCTATTGCCAAATAAAGACACAACGGCACAATTTGATATTAGAATGCACGTTTGAAGGAAGTGCTTGACGTCGAACAGGGACACGAACGGATTATCAGGTTTGAAATTTCACGTTCTTGCAATTTTCATAGATTTATGTCCACAATTGTATTGCAAGAGTATATTCTTATGGTAATCTCGGCCATGGTGCCCTTAGAGATTAGCTACGGGTCCAATATGACCATGGTCAACATATTATGTCCAATTTTGGTGGTCATTACTGTGATTAGGACTAAGGAGCCCGAATCCAATAGAAATAACCCATACACGGGTTTCTATGTCGCTCTAATGAGGCAAGGTTGTCTAGTAGTAGAGGCAACTCAGGCATGACATGTGACTTATAAGGCAACGGTAATTGGCCATGTCTATGGTACCAAAAATCAGTATCTGGGAAAGAATTTCTTGGTTTTGTTCTTGATTGCAACTCATTTGATTATTACGATGGCATGACTCGTTGGCAGGTGTACTTCATGAGGTACGCAGTTGATTTTTGTTTATTGAGCATGTGCTTGATAACTTTGGTATGCAATGGACTTCTATGAATGATCACGGCTATCACTCATAGAGCCAAGCAGGTACGAGATGCATAACTTGCATGTATTATACTGCTTTTCCATTAGATTTGCAATTCGACAAGGTCACTGTTTTGTGAATGATCGACAACGTTGATTTTCTTTGCTATGACATTTGTCTCTGAGCAAGAGTAATTGTAGCTATGAATGACGGTAACATCCAAAGTGTGGCTACTGAGATGTGTCATACAAACACACGACTTCCCATGTTTGGTATATGCTATGAGCGTACGACCTTTGGGAGAACTTGGCAATGTGTCTGCAAGATAATTCATTACATGCCAAGTGGGTGTATATGGTACATGCGACCACTCTCTCTCATGCATCAGAATTGGCTATGAGCCGGATTTGACCAAGTTTCTCCTTCAAAAGTTCTGGACAAATGGTTGCTGTTGGAAGACCAGGGTAGACAATGTTAAGTTTTGTTTGTTTTTTCATGCTTACACATTTTCGTTGGAAAGGATTGTCTGTTATACAAAGCAACATGCTTTGATAGGTTCACATGACGCAAGGCTTCTAACTCGTGCTGAGATAATGCTTCTTGCCTGGGAATCAAGGGCATTCGCACCCAAGTTTGGGGAATTGGAAAAATTGGGATATCACCTCATAGCATCCCTACCAGTATCGATTGTGCAAGGCACTTATGGGTTTGGACCTCGTGCTTGACGTCGTCACAGTAGCCAAAAACTTACAAATCTACATGCAAGGCATGCTAATGAGGTGGATTTAATACTATTGTTTCATGCATTACGCTTTCGCTATCACACTCGCAACTCTATCAAGGGCAGATTAGGGATAAATTGTTTAATATGATTGTCGGTTTCTATCAACACACAACGATACTAACAGGAGCCTAATTATTGGACTTATTTCACGGGCAATCACGATCCCTGCAAGGTAGGTGGATCGGAATGAGTTTTGTGTTTTTCTGTTACCTCTCTCGATGAGAGAGTCATACCAGAACACTGGGAATGCTTATACGATAAGCTGCAAGTCAGGCATAAGATGCATAAGAGCACATAGCTTGGGCACACACTCTAAAAACTTAAGGAAAGTTCCTCAGCCCAGCATGCTCTTCTTTTCATTCTCTATCTCTCTGTCTAAGGCAAAAATGAAAATCTTCTAAGAAGATTTTGATACATGTTTCTCTCGTGAGTTAGCTTGAGCCAAGGTGCTCTAACTCACAGCTAGCACGTGGCTAAGATGCTACTCAAATTAGTCTTCATCGGTTCGTTGATTGCACACTATTTTGCATAAGGACTATGAGCCAAATAGGCTAAGAGCCGTTGTCATTCCAAGGGTAAGACCCAACTATTGGCATTCTTTGGGTGATTGTTTTCAAGATCTACCCAAGGAGGTACACATAGACGTTAATGGACAAGCAAGAGTCTTGTCATTCCGGATGTTTAGGGTGTCATTTTTGCACTACATGTTTTCAGTGTGACACTCAAGTTGAGTTTTGGATAATCTTCAACTCCCAGCAGCTGATCTCTACAAGAAAGTATAGATGCAGCAATCAGTTGCGACAGCATGGCTGTCCATAAGATCTCGGCACTTCACTTGTGTGGGTCTCCTTCTCTCTCTATAGCACTATGGAATGTCTATGGACATACTGTTTTGGGGTAAGACCCAGCGGGTGATTGCTATATCACCCCATAGGCATTAAGGATCAGAGTTTGATCTGCATTGCGGATCACAGTTGATATCTCCCAATTATACTTTCAAGGAAAGAATTCCGCAATCTACCACGCGATAGCGGACGAACACACTTTTCAAGTTGATTTCAATCATTCTGTACACGGTTGACTATGTTGGTGACCGTTATCTGCTAGTTGAGCAGTTTCTACAAAGAGTCTTACCAAGGGGTTTGACTACGTCGATTCTAATCCAAGGGCTTGGATTGAAAAGGCACCACTTAGGGTTCCCAGTGCAATGCTGTTTGTTTTTCAGGTAGGGGACGTGCTCCTCTCCATTTGAATACGGGTAAGTGAACATTATGTTCAAATCTCTAGGTACGCATCTATTAATTTGGTTTTATTTCATTTTTAGTATGCTTTGATTGGTTTTTCAAGACGTATAAGTACGCTTGAATGTTACAGAGCCATGCCAAGGGCATGACGACACAAAGTATTTTGGGCCAAGTGTCCAATCTATCTTTCTGCCTTATGCTGTTACGAGTCTACTTGTAGGGTTCAATCTGGCACATGTTGTCACATGGGATACAACATGGTCTAGGAACTCAAGGAGTTTGGTTTAGCCAGTGTGGAGCAATGAATGAGGGTCCCTCTCACTCTTGTCGCAGAGTGTTTAGAGTTACCTCCACACACAAGTACATCTTGTACTTGATGGATGTTCTTTTCTATACATCCTCACATGAGACATATTCCACTTGTGAAGAATACGAGTCTCTGGACTGACACTGGCGCCATTATTTCAATTATGTGTCACGAAAAAGTCCAACTAGGCGCTGGTCAAATTTGTTTTCTAGACCATTTTCAGCACGACGTATCAGGAGCAATTTTAGTGGCCAAAAATTATCGGATACTTAGAATGACTTGTACAAGTACTACGAAACAACATTACAGATGGTTGTTTCTACATATAGCAAGGCTCTAAGTTGTTAATGAAAAAGTTTCATTGTTTGTACCTAGAAGTGATCCCATGTTTCACTTTCTATTATGGTTCAGACATTTCAGCAAGGCTGGCACAAGATTGCAACTGAAAGTATTTAGTTTCTTTTCAGACCTATTTTTATTACTTTTTAATGTGTGTTAGGTGCATCACATTAGCCATAAGGATTGGCAAGAATCACCATGGATATACACGTTTGGATCTGTTTTTTGCTAAATGCATGCACAATAGGTGTTATGGGCCCTAGTGTTTAGAAAAAACTGATCTGGAACGGCATGCATATTCATCCATGTGTTGCTTATGAAGCATTTTTGCACTCTATGAGTAGTATCTCTATGAGATTACTTTTGGGTCTACTAATCCCTAATAGAGGTCATGGCTTGGTCTGGGTGTTTGTGGATTTCTCAAGGTAACCACGATGGTTATTTTGGACATTGGTGATTCCTCAACAATGTTACACGATATGGTGATTCCCATTTACCAGTCATCTGGGATGACTCTCTGTAAACCATGAGGAAAAAACATCTCAGTACTGTCAGTTATCCAAGGGGATATGCAGATTACAAGGTGTAATCTAGGGCTAAAGGATATGAAAAGTGCATACATTAGCACCAAGCATATCCAGTTAATAAGCATTTATTGCTCTATTTGGAGTTTACTTACTATAAGTTAAAGCATTCTTGTATTCTACAGGCTAGGATAAAGGTTTGTTATTGCATACACACTAGGTGTTATGGGCCCTAGTGTTTAACACTCTTTTGTCTGAGGCGGCATGAGACTACATCTCTAGTTGTTTCAAGGATGAAACCTCTCTTTCAAATGGAAGGAGTAAATCATCAATCATTCCTGTAACTTAAGTTATGATCATGTTATAAACAAAGGTTTATATTATGCAACTTAAGAAAGGACAATAACACATGCTAGGAGAATAAACTTGCTACGAGCATAAAATATATGTGGCTACACTAGTAAGAGGTGCTAAGAGCATACATTTAGGATATGCTAAATATCATATTCACATTACAACTCTTGATGAGATTCTTATGGTATGGTTTTAAGATGATTTGACTAGTCTACAGTCAAGTCTATTGCTTTACAACTTTTGTGAAAACTTATTCTTTTCACTCTAGTTTTTGAGGACGAAAACTCTTCCTTAAGGGGGGAGTAATGTTAGGACAAGGGTCCTACGGGGCAAGGCCCAACCTAGGGGGTCATGGACCTAGTCCAAGGGCCTGGAATGGACCAGTGTGGAATGGGGATCCGCTTAGGGAAAGAGCTAGGAGCTAGGCCTAGATAAAGGGTGGTAGGGAGGAGGATCCTATGTCTTAGTTCCCTAGGTCTTACAACTGAGAATAAACTTTATGGTAGTGTTGATGCCCCTTTGCTAAGGAAGAGATGATACAAACTCATCAATAGGACTCAAAAAGTACAAGTAGCACCAGCTTCTACTTTTTATCTTTTAGCTGAGTCAATTCAAAGGGTTTCATACATTGATTGTTGTGGAAAAAAATGATGGCAATTTGCAGATCGTGATTTGGTGACAAGATTACAACAAGAATTTTGGGGAGAGTCTCAAAAACACTCACAAATTATGTAAATGATGCTCTCTCTATATGATATCAGAAAGATGAGAAGATGCGATACCAATTCAAGATAAAGGGCTCTATTGTTTGCTGTAGAGCATGGTATGAGCTACATAGAATACCAAAGACACCATTTTACCGCTACAAGGAAAATTTTGAAAACGGTGTGCACCAATATATGCATGGTAACACATGTACATTGAGAAGAGGACTTCAACATACTAGTTTAGCAAGAGCACTATTAAATCAATTTGTGGATAAAAACTCTGAGAAGATGCCACATAGAAGCAGAACACTACTAGATGGCTCAATAGAGACTCAATTAGTGATTCCATCAATGTACAAACAAGTTGACATTTTAAGCAAAATCAACACAACACTGGACCAAATGGGCTATGAGAAGAAGTTATCTGAATCTTCTTTTGGTAGAATTTGAAACAAAGAGTATCTACATGTCGCTTTAACAAATACAAGTGAGCTCTCTAAGTGCAATGTGTGTAGTTCAATCAAGGCAAGCTAGAAGCTAAACCTTCTCTTGAAGAGAGAGCTCTTTTCTTGAGAGAAAGAGAAGTTCACATGGCACAACAGAAGAGTTGTAGGCACTTATATTATGCATGGTGCACATATTCAGAAACTCAACCACAAAAGTATGTTTGTATAATCCATGATAAGATGGATCAAAAGAAGATTGCCATTCCTAGATTACACATTGTTCCTAATGGTGTGGATTCATGATACAATTTGCTGGTGGCTTTGATAGGTATGATCACTCATGGCCATGGAGAAGGTCATTATGGTCACTTTGTCTTGAATGGTTTGTGACCAACTGATCCAAATCTTAGAATTGGCTCAATTGCTAATTGTTTACATAACTTACAAAGGATAGATAAGAATCCTCCTAGTGATCTAGCAACAAATGGACTACCAAGGAGTAGTATCTCTCTACTACTACATTATTTGAACTCAAGGGATGATTTAGATCACCACAACTTGAGTGATGGAAAAGAGCCCATCAAGCAACCATTAGAAGCTACAAAAGCGGAGTCAGGATCAACATTTTTCAAGTTGCCAGAGAACTAGTTACTGCAATTGGATAATTGTGCAGGGGAAAACAAAAATCGATACTGTTGGACGGATATGCCGCAACGGACGTCAACACAGCGAGAACTCACCAAACAAGATTTGTCAACTAAGGACGAAGCTCGACCTGCAGGCGCGTGGAAACAAGCATAGGGTGTCAACCTACACTCGACCGACTCGTAACTAATTCCTACAGAGGTCTCTGCCCAATGTCTAAGTCACAGCCTTCAAGAGTGCATAAGAGGAAACTTCCTACAACGCTTTCTAGAGCCGAACACCCATCAAACGATGTCGAAACACCATAGGACTTGAAGGAGGCCCTACTAACACCAATAGGTCGCTCTCCCTAAGGTCTATGAACCAAAACCCCAACCCAAAATATCGGGTGCAAAATCACGTAGGATGTCTGACTGAAATTTGCAGGTCGTCGTTTCCGAAATCTAAAGTGCCTAATGTGTAGCTCTACTCAATGCGAACGCGTGGATATGCTTCAATGCAAAATCAGACAACGTATGCTCATCGAATCACCAGATGAAGCTCATAGGTGGAGCTCGCAAAACCGGACTGTACGCGCGCAATGTAGGTATTGGAGCGTAGCTCTCGATGGGGGCAACACGCTGCATGTCTCTGCACTCGATTGCGACCACCAATGTGCGCATAACGTCAAGATGAAGCTCTCACTCTCTCTCATACACAGTACGCTCACTCACAAGATTTCAAACTTTTTTAAAACGACAAAAGGTTTTTCATTAAGGTCAAAAAGTGGTATATATACCTTAAAATTCTCAAACCCTAATGTTCCAATTTAACCATCTACTCAATCTAAATGTCAAAACTGGGATACAATTTGGAAACTTCTGTAAGCCCCAATATTTACAAGGTGAAATGTCAAGTTTTTCTCAATAAATGAATAATTATAAAAAATAATAATCTGCCGACCAGTCAATTTCCATAGGGTGTGTCCTGCTTCCAACCCTCCCCCCCTCCTTGCTCATGTCGTCCCCGACATCTATTGAGCTGCTTCTTCATCTTAGGGTTTCTCTCATCTTGAGCAGTGACTCGTATCTTGCATGTTGTGCCACTAGTGTTGGGCCGAATATGTCAGAGATGATTGTGAAGAAGCCGGTGTAGAAAGGTTCTTCAAAGTCCTGGAGGTGATAGGATGGCAAAAACATGATCCTTTGATACAATGCATGTATCACCTCCTTGGAAGGCTGACCAGACAGATCGTATGCGCATTTGTATGTATCTTGAAAGAAGAAGATAATGTCTGTCACCTGGCCCAGTTTGAACGTCTCAAAGACTGCCAAAAGGGTTTTGCAGATCTTTCTCATCATAATGCCAGATAGGTTAGGAAAGCCAGTGAACAATTTGATGGATCCCGTTAGGGTTTTCACCATGTATTGAACACTTATTCTCTCGCCTGCCTTCAAGCCTGGCAGCTTTAGATAGTTTAGCCAAGTGGGTTGGCTTCTTTGCAGTAGCTCATGGGCCTTCCATGTCCATATCCTTGGTAGAGGGTACAAACTTAAGTTATCTCTAATGACTTTTGGTGCCTCTACCAGATAGATTAGGTACTATGGATACTTCGTCAGCCATGCCTTTCTCCACCTGGGTTGGGAGTCGACTATCAACTTTGCCCCTTCAGGCTTGGAGATGTCTGCTGTGTACAGTGGCACTATTGGCTCTTCTCTGATTCTCTTGTTGATTGTGGCGGCTTCGTACTTTAGCAAAGGATATGGGAGAGAGGGCTGTAGCCATTCATGCCGAAGGTTGCTGGCGTCTATCTTCTGAATCGTCATTGATTTAAAAACCCTCTACTCCCATTCCAAGGCTTCTTTGGCCGTTTCTCTGATTTTCGCTTCTATTGCCTTTCGCAGCTTCTCTTCTTCTTCTTGTGTCTGATCTTGTGGCTCTTGAGAGGGTTCTACAAGGATTTCCTCTTTCACGAGTGTGTCCAGAGGATCTTCCACATTTTCTAGGTCTATTCCTTCCATGGCTGCTGGCCCTATGCTTGCCTGGTCTTCTGCCTGCTGACCTCTCATCTCTTCTATCTGCTTTTGGAATGTCTGTTTCTCTGCTTCAGCTTGTTCTCCCATATTCACGAGGAGGTCGTTCAAATCGGCATTGATCTTCTCCGCCTCCTCGAGCTTTCTCTTGATGTTTTCCAGCTCATCCTGCATTGCCTTGTGCTCTTCTTCCATGCGTGTTTACATGACCACTGACCCTTCTGCCATCATCAGCCTTTGCTTCTTCTCTAAGGTCAACTCCTTTTGGAGTTCTTTCATTTGTTCTTCATAAAGCTGGCTCTCTGAAGTGGTGTGAGTCGAGCTAGTAGCTCTGACTTTGGCAGGAGATACCCGTAGCCGCTTGATGGTTTGATCTTTAACTTTAAGTTGGTCCTTGAGCTCAATGACCTCATCCTGGCTAGCCTCCTGATCTTATTCTGCCTTCTCTTTGGCATTTCGCATGGCCTCCACTTCCTTGGACTCTTCTACAAGTTGTAGGGTTAGGTTATCCCTTTCCCTCTCTACATCTGTTAATGACTTGTTGAGTTTCTTATAGTCCTCTTCGACTCCTTGCAGTCTTTGAGCTGCCTCCTGATTATCTCTTTCCATCTTTTGGCATCTTTGCAATGCCTTTGCAAGAGTGTCTTGCAGCTCTGCTTCTCTCTCTATCTGCCTTTGGCTTTGTTTTTGTAAAGTGTCGACTTCAAGCTTGATCTGTACTTCAGTGTCTTTGAGATTATCCATTTCACTTTTTGTGGCCAATGATTGTGCCAAGAGCCTGGTTAGCTTGGTCATCATCACATCCCAATCATTGGTGGGTGGGTGCAGGTCCACTGTATGAGTAGCCATCTCCTTTAGCTCCACTAACCACAGGCTTCGCATTTTCTCTTTGGGCCCTGTGCTTGCCAAGTCAAATGCGACTGTGGAAGCCTCTTCTTTTGAATATCTAGTAGCTAGTAGGTCTAGAAATGTGTTATACCTTGCTTGATTTGGCTCTGGCTGCTCACTCTTGGGCTTAGCTTCTTCTTTTTGCTCTTGTTCTTGGCTCTGTTCTTGCCTTGACTCTTCTTGATCTTCAGGTTTGTCTTGCTTCTCTTTCTGTTGAGTTTGTGGAGGGCTGCGAGGAGGTGGTGAGGGCGGTGGGCTGGACTCAGGGCTGGATGGTGGAGTTGTTGGCTTTTTCTTGAAATCCCTATCCACCTTTGTCTTCTTCTCTCTCTCTCTTGGCCTTCCCGCTCCTCTAGCAGTTGCCGTCAGACTTGCTCCCCTTCTGCTTCTGTAAATGGTACATGTGGGATATTTTCCGCCGTGGCATCCAGAATCTCAAAATTCTTAATATAGTCTTCTGTCTCTATGCACCCTTCGGGATGATCCCGACATTGCTTCTAGAGACGGCTTCCATAGCTCGCTCAAATCTCCTTTGAGGGCTCTTCCGGCTCTAAAACTTTCCATCAGCCGCTCTAGCCGTGCTGCTGTCAGGAGTTTTTTGGAGCAAGGGATTTTGCATATGTACATACCCATGCATGGTGCGTCAAATAAAAGATTGCCCATTTTCCAGAGCCAGGTCGTTACGTGGGGCCCACATGTGTATAGGTAGAACAGCATGTACATAGTGCATCGATTTTCACTATCACTAGTACCAGTGTGTTTTATATATAATAATGAGGAGTTGGTAGTGCATAAAAATTCTCAAGGAAGCTATCCGCGGGCCGACGACATGAGGTAAGCAGATGCGTCAGATGGCATCTAGTGGCGTCAGGAGGTCGAATGTGGTCAATACTTGCACGTGGAGAAGTATGGGCACAACGTGGATGTTTTCTTGTGATAATTATGTAGAAACTTCATCATGAGGACCATATTTTGGGGCCACTTCACGTGGTGGCGGGATGCATTATTGAAAAAAATCGAGTGTTAGGTGTGCGTATGGATGCAGCAGGGTGACAACTATGCACTGCGAGGTCAGTTTTTGGTCTGTTCGAGGTCCGTTTGAGGTCAACTAAAAGGCCAAGGGTGCCCAAGTAATAAAGATTAGTGTAGGAACTGAAAAACCAGAGAGAAGACCAGAGAAAACGTGGAGAGAAGAGGAGGAACAGCCGCAACTGTGTTTTTGGTGTTTTTGGACCCTGTTTTGGCCGTAAACTGCTCATCCGAGGTCGTATTTGAGCACTTTGACATTGTAGACTAGGGTTTTGGGCCGTTCCAGACGCGATGGCGCTATCCATTTTACCAAATTACTCACTATTCTTCTGCTGTTTTGGCTGTGTAATTTTCTCCTATGAGCGAACCTTTTGTTCCAATTTGTGATTGTATCTGGCATATTTTACCCATATTGTGTGAGCTATTTGCCCCATTGGTGTTGGCCCAAGCTCAATTGTATCTAAACATCAGAGATTATTTTCTTTTAAGCTATTTTTTTTGGGTGTGTGTGTGTGTGTGTCTCTCTGTGTGGAGTGGGTAAATAGACAGTCTCTCTCCTTTCACTCTATCGGTGTGTTCCCTGTCTCACCCAGGTGGGTTGTGTAAGCCGAGTGGTGCCCCATAGTGTGTGTGTGTATCATCCCAAGAGTGTGTTTTGGGTCATTATAGAGGTGTTGTGTGTGTTTTCATCCCTCTCACACCGCCTTCTGTGATTTTGTCTCTTTGACGGGCACTTGTACAAATTCCTTCTTTCCTTTCTTCAACTCTGGCTGCTCCTCTTGCAGGGTCTCTAAGTGGCGTTTCAATCTAGTGGCAACCCTTGGTGATTTGGGTTGTTCCTCTTCCTTATCTTCCTTGATCCGTAGCCAGTCATTTTGTGACGGAGGGTCCGGCCATCTTCCCTTGGCGTGCAATGCCCCATAAACCACTTTCGTGATTAGCTCCCCTGGCACAATGTAGGTGGGGTTCTTGTTGCCCATCTTCACCAGATTGTCATGCATATAAGCTTCATAGTTGATTACCTTCAGCTTGCTTTTTTGCATTGCCCAGGTGAAGGTTGTGGCAATTGCTCCAGGAAGCATTCTGTACTTTTGTGGCCGCTTTGTACACATATGGAAATACTGGTTGTACAACTGACTCATGATTGCCACCTTAGGTTTAGCAATGTCTTCAAAGGTGTAGTTGCCTTTCTTTTCTATGTACACCTTTACTTCGTCTCTTCTTTTGGTTACACTATCCCCTTTGTTGGAGAGGTCTAGCAATGTCTTCAAAGGTGTAGTTGCCTTTCTTTTCTATGTACACCTTTACTTCGTCTCTTCTTTTGGTTACACTATCCCCTTCTTTTGGTTACACTATCCCCTTTGTTGGAGAGGTCTAGTTCAGCTTCCACTACTCTCTCTCTGATTACAATCTCCGTGTCTGGCTTGCCCTGCAGATCCGTAACTCGGGCCACTCCATCTTCTTTGATTGTCGTCACAAATTCCCATACTCTTTTTATGTCGATTCCTGCCGGCACAGCTTCAAAATAATTGTGGAGATCTATTTTCTCCAGATACTCTGCCATCTTGCTTCTGACGAACTCATTGAGCTCCCGCGGTAGCATGGGTAGCTCTATTACATTTCCTTCGGTGTCTTTAAACACACCTTGGTAGATCTTTAGATCATTTGACTCTAGAAAGTCTTCTTGGATCCACGTGATGGTTGTCTTTAGAGTTCCTTTTGGGATTACAAATGGCTCCACCTCTTCTAAGTAATATTTTATGGTCATCCTCTTCTTCTTTGCCGGTGACTTTGCGGCTGTCATAGATCCTGTTGCACTCAGTAGTCCGAAGTTAGCATTTTTTCCATATCAGCTGAGAAACTGAGTTCTAACTATCCAAATGACTTGAAAATTGAATTTAAAACTTAAAAGGAACTTGGGCAACTGTGCATGTGCTCACAGTACAATTTTGGCCAAAATTTATCATCTAGACATCCTACGCGTAGGATGTCTTTTTCATCAGATTTTGGTGATACTTGACAGGCTGGTGGTCCTTGGCCTGTACAACATGGCTATATGATTGGAATTGGGTTTGAGCATCAAAAAGTGGATTTTTGGGTAGATTCAGGCTTTAGGCTCACAAATTGGGTAGAATGTCCACAACTGGTGGAAAATGATATCCAAATGGGTTGAAAATTGATATATGGGCTCCTTGCACCATGGTAATGGCTCCCATGATGTCATTCTTTGCACAAAAGGTCAAAAATATGCTGGAGACATCCTACGCGTAGGATGTCTATTTCATCAAAATGGCTTGAGAGTTGTTCTGTGGGTAGCTCTTGGTATGTGGAACATGGCCATGCTCTTGGATTTTGATTTGGATAAGATTTGGTGTTGGTAAGACCATGAGTAGTGTTTTTGGGCTCAAAAAGTGTATCTTGGAGGTGTCGGGGGTCAAAAATGATTAGAATGGCTTCAAACTTGATATATGAACTCTTGAAGGTGATACGAAAAGATCTGGAATGGAAAAACATCCTCTGTAGGCCAAAAATGTCAAATAGACATCCTACACGTAGGATGTCTACTTCATCATTTCTTGCAGGTGATCACACAGATTGGTTGGCAATGTGCCCATGAATGTATTGTGCAAGTTTCATATGATTTGGACAAGTTTTGGTAGGTCTATGGCCCATTATTGCCTCTATGCACTGACTTTGCGTTTTTTCATGCATATGAGGTCAATTTTGGTCCAAATGTGATGAAACTTGGTGGCTAGCATGTAAAGGCTATTCAGAAAATGTGTGTGATGAGAGATGTTGGGTTTTGTGCCCAAAATTGGCTTTGAGACATCCTACGCGTAGGATGTCTCCTGATGATTTTTTTATGGACACTGCTATTGGTGCCTGCCCTTAGTCCCCCTAAGTCCCTTTTAAGCCTAATTTCAACAAAAAAGTCAAATGGATAGAAAGTAACTCCCTGTGTGGATTTCAGAGCCTCCGAGTCGTTTTTTGACTTTTGGTGTGCTTTTTGGCGATGAAATTTCTTGATGTTGGTATCCATAGCTTCCTGATCCCTTGGGGATCCTTGCCGTATGGTTTTTGTCGACTTTGGCTTCACTGGAGCTCCATTTGGAAATTTGTCCCTCTAGAAGCTCCCGTGGTTGTGTTTACATGTCTTTGATGACTTGTGGTGGTCTACCACCATAGGTCTTGGTTATCGATGGTCTAGGAAAGCCACTCGTGAAGTTTGGTGGCAAACGAACATGCGGTTTGGCCACAAGAGCTATTTGACGCTTTGTGTGATTGATGCCGTTTCTGAATTTTAGTGCCACTTCGGGTCACCTCTTGGTCATATGGGCTACATAGACTTGTCGAGCATGTCGAGATGCTCCTACCCATGAAGTTTGTTAGCATTTTGGGTGCCTCTCCACTGATTTCACATTTGGTGGCCTCTTGCGGGGCTTTAGGAATTAGGGTTTTTTCCCGATGGTTTTCTACTTCCTTTCGATATCCAAGACTGGTCTCCTATGCTAGGGTAAGCTGCCGATGAAGTCTCATTGCTTTTGGGTTAGCCATTAGGTGGTCACTTCTACCTGTAGGTCTCTACTGCCCACTTTTTGTGTGATCCCTAAGCTAGTTTTCGCGACAAAACGACAAACATGCGTGAAAAGCTCAAAGTGGTGAGCCTACCTTTCATGTATGAAGCTCGTCAGGTAGTCGTGCGCGTCGTAGAAGCTGCTTGAAGTTCCGTTCGCTCTAGGTGGCAGAAGCTCTCTCTCAAAGGTCAATAGTGGAAATGAGCTAAAAATGAAGTGAAAAATTCTTATAATGGGGGTCCCCGAACCACTTTTCATGAAATTTGACATGTGCTCCAAACCTCTTGCGAGATGCGGTTTAGGCTCAATGTTAACCCTCACGGCACACCGACACCCTATGATCTATAAACGTTGTATTGTTTAGAGTCAGGTACTGGGGTTGTCGGACCAATAGGAACAGGGTAAGGGTGATCGCCGATGACAGGCGTACTCTAACTGGAATATTCAAGAAGTTAGTTGGCTAAGTATGGGTACCCAAGTGTGAATGGGGTGAGCTCATATAAAAGCCACTAAACCTAATTTTTACTCATTCTCTCATTGTGCAATAGAAGCCGCTCTTGCTCCATCTCCACCTTCTCCTTCACCATCTCCTTGTGTGTGTGTGTGTACGTGTGTGAGAGAGAGAGAGAGAGAGAGGGAGAGTGTGAGAGTGTGTGTGTGATCGAGCGTTGCGGCGGCACGACGGCGGCGAGGCGGTTGAGCGCGGCGTAGTGGCGTCTCCCTCTTCTTCGCGGCGCAGGAATCCTTCATTCACAACTACGCAGGAAGGTGAGTGACACACCATTCTTCCTTGTGAGGTTGTCTGTTGTATGACTGTGTGCTAGGAGCCTTTGTGGCTCACACACGGCCCGTAGCAAGTCCCTAGCCGTGACATTTTGGGCGCCGCTGCCGGGGAGCTGCTGCGCGTGAAGCTCCAATGGCGACCTGTAAATTGTATTGAAGCTATTTTTTATGTAGGAAAGGCGCGGCTTAAGTTTGATTATTGTTGTTATGCAAAAACAGTAGAGAAAGACACAATGTTGTTGACTGCATTCAAGTTTTCTGTGTTTTGTTAAGCTCTGTTTTGCTAGTTCTATTAAGCTCAGTTTTCAGCTTACACAGTTATCATTTCTTGCGTTTCCGCATTTTTTGCATTTTCTGGTTTGCACTGCACAGTTCTGTCAAGCTTCAATTTTCTGTATTTTCTGTGTTTTCTCGTTTGTGCACAGTTAGGCGCACAGTTAGTTAATTAAGTAGGTTAGTAATTAGGTGAACCACTGATTAGCAAGTCAGTAGGTAGGTGGGACAGTTAATAGTTAGGTGAGGTCAACGCATACCAAATAGTATCCAAAAAAAAAAGAAATTTTCGAAAAATAAAAACGTAAGCGAGGGGGAGGTTATAAAAACGGACGGGAAAAAATCAAAAATATTTAAGCGCGAGTGACTGGGGGGATCACTAAAATTTTGATCGGGAAGCCCAAGCCCAGGCCTCAGTCCTCAGTCTTATGATATATACTAGACTCACTCTTATATATATACCCTACCCCCTCAAGAGGGAATGAGAGCATGTGGGGCAAGTCCTCCACTCTCCTCCCTTCTCTTCCCACTTGCACCCTTAGACTTGCTATTTGGAGCCTAGTTCCCAAGCTAGGAAAAGACTGTTTCGGGCTTTTCTGGAGAAAAATAGAACCAAACGGTGGGCTGTAAAGCACAGTGCGTCCCTCCTAGCGATACGCTCGTTTGGAGCTATCACACGGCCCATTCCACGACACGCTCTAAAAAATCTAGCAAAAAAACAAACAAAAAACACGCAAAAACTAGTCACAAGGCCTCCTAGAGCAGCTTTTTGACACCTGAGGGTATCAAAAGCACATGCACTTACACTCTGGGTGGGTGCTAGAATACAAGCCTATTGAGGGTGCCTCTGTTCATACGGACACCCATTACCCATCCACGATAGGCTCTAGACCCTCAGCGGGGACACAAGGTAGCACCACCCAAGACCCTAAAATAGCCGCTAGTGATTCCTCCTCCGACTTAGAAATCATGGAAGCATACCCTACCCAAAACACTGAGAGAGAAGGCCATGCACCTCCCGAAGCTCCACAGCCTAGTACTAGTATGTTTAGCCGTTTCATGGAAACATTAGGTAGAGCTACTCGCTCGGAACCTGATGCAAATGAAGCACACGAAGGGGGTGGGGAAGTGGACTCTCCTTTCACATCGAACGTGGACCCCACACCCCCAAAGAGTGTCCATGTGGATATCCTGCCAACTTCTTACCAAGAAGGCCCTGTTGAGCTGCCTCCTTCAGAAGTTCCCTCTAGAGTACCGTTGGTGACAAGTAAAACCACGGGGAGCAACATTGCTTCTACCTCACAAGAAACCGTTAACACGTCGACTCTAGAAGGATTGTTCATTAATGATCATTGGACATACGACCTCCACACTGAGGTGTTGACGGATCTACACTCTGGCCATGCCTACCATGTAGGATGGATAGAGATTGTACAATCCACCTCTAGTGCCACGAGCATTGAAGATCAACAGAACATGATATGTAATGTTATCCATGGCATTATTCAATCGGAAAGGCAAAACCGAGGGGTAAATATACTCTCAACTGGCCCCATGAGATTTCTGGATACGAGCAAGGCTCAACAGCCTACTCTATCACAAATGGAGACTCCTCTTATGAGTCCCATGGACCCATCTTACGTCATTTCACCTGGGGTCTCTATGCAATCTGAGCCTCCGAGCGACAACTTTATCTTCCCTAACTTGGCTCAACCCTCTATTAAGGAAAACACAGTGCTCACTCCAGGGATAGGCCTGACAGAGAATGTACCGATGACATCTACTGTTAGCGCAGTGCCACTACCTAGTGTCATAGTACCTAATATGGGGCCTCGACCGTCTGTGCTGACGGGAGCAAAGCGAACCCCGAACCCCGACGGCCTCTAAAACACCGGGGACCGAATGGCGCGCCTCGAGCCTGCCATGGTAAAGCAAATAGGGGGCACCACCTAGCTTCAGCGGCTAGGACGCAAACAACACACCACCATAACAAAGTTTTCATCCAAGAGAGATGGATGCTTGGGAGTAATGATGAAGAGGAAAGGGAATGAGATCAAGTGAGAGAGAGAGAGAGAGAGAGAGTGAGGGAGGGGGTGTAGCGGCTTAGTACTTAGGCACCACAAAAGGATGGCGAATCCGCACACCCTTCACACATACACAAGCTCACTCCAAACACAAGACTAGGTGGCGATTCCGCACACCTCACATGGGCAAAACATTGCAAGAAAACATACTCACAAAACCTCAAGCTTTATTTAGAGAATAAGGCGATGAAATGGGGAGCATAGGGTAGGGGAATGAGAAGGGAGAGCATGGTAGAGCACATGGCGGATAGGTGGGAGTTGATGGCGAAGACTCGCACGAGGGTTATGGCCATCATCCTTCATTTAGTTTCCCATCATCTTCCATAGCCCAAGGGTGTAGAGGTCATGCTCAAGACGAGCATGGTGATTGCGGTGATGGTGATGGTGTGGGTGTGTGTGTGTGCACTAGGCACACACAGTGCATAGTGTACTCTTTGGTGATGGTGTGTGTTTGTGTGATGGTGACCCCTCTTTATATAGGGGAGGAGGGGGGAGAAATTCTAGAATCTAGAAATGAAGAAATCATTATCTACATAGGCCATGTGACTGTGGGCCCCACTTGTCTGGCTGTGTGTATATGTACCAGAATAGCAGTCTCATGAGAGAGAGACCAAGAATAAAGTAATTACAAGAGGGGAGAGAGGGGAGTGTGTTCAGAGGTGAATCTGTGTGCAGATGTGTGTGAACACAAGAAAAATCAGGTAACCACCGGGTGGGGATGGGTCTGTGGGCACCTTTTTCAGTGAAACTGAGTGTGTGTGAGTGTGGGGGAGGTTATTTAGCTACAAGACAAGAAACATGGCGCCCTTTAGAGAGAGGGGGGTATTTGGGTCATGGGATATGATAGGAGAGAGAAAGAGGGGGTGGGGTATACTATATTGGAAGATAGGGTAAGTTGCATGTGAGTTAGGGTGCATTATTGGTGAGTTATAATGCATTATTGGTGAGAGGTGGGGTAGCTTGAGGGGAGAGAGAAAGGAGAAAGGACAAGGGGAAGAGAGAGGGGGTTGACCTTTTGAGTGGAGGAGAGGACAAGGGACACCCGGCGGGGCAACAATGAAGAAAAAGGAGGCAAGGTGGGGATGGGCTACCTCGCAGGCATGAGGTGGCCTATTTTACCTTTCTTATATATTTACATAATCATACTTTATTTTTTCTTACTTTTTTCCAATGCCTTTTATCACTCCCTCCCTAAGAGGGGTTTTTCATGGGGTGGGGACGAGAGAAGAGGGGTATGGGAGCTTGGCTTATGAAAATCCCCCATCATTAGCCCTCCCCTTTTGGCTAGAGGCATTCATGTCTCTATCTCATCTGTTTGATCATTATCGTCGGAGGTGGCGGCTGATGGTGTGTCCTCATCTGGAATGTCAATTGGTGGAGTCTGGTCAAATCGAAGAAAATAAGGTTTAAGTCGCCAACCATTTACCCTGGTTTTATGAAGTTTTCCATCAGCCTCCATAAGCTGGTAGCTTCCATTGGCATACTTTTTCCTGATGATGAAAGGGCCTTCCCATCGGAGCAGGAGTTTCTTATCCTTGCTCGTGTCGAAGCGATTGTCGTAGCGGAGCACCAACATTCCTTTCTTCAATTCTTTTTTCCGGAGATGCTCGTTAAAGCTAAGCCGTCTATGCTTTGCTTGTGCTGCATAATAACTTATTGCTTCTTCTCTGTCCAGCTGCAGTCTTTCCAAGTTGATGATGTGATCTCTCAAATGCATGTTGGTTTGTTGAAGTTGGCTTGCCATTACTCTAAGACTTTGTAGTTGCACTTCAATGGGCAAGATTGCTTCCTTACCAAATACTAGATGATACGGTGTGAATCCCAAGGATGTACGAAATGAAGTTCTGTAGGCCCATAAAGCTGGTAGTAGATACTTATCCCAGTCTCCGGGATGATTGTTTACCTGCTTGGTAATAATTTTAGAAACCATTCCATTTACCTTTTCAACTAGGCCATTACATTGAGGGTAATATGGTGAAGAGTGCCTCCTTGTAATGCCCAGTTTCTGCATTAATTCTCCTACCAAGTCTGCTCTGAAACCTGGCCCTCTATCAGAGATGATCTCTAAAGGTGTGCCAAACCTACAGCATATGTGCTCGTAGATAAATTTATCTACCTCTACCGCTGTGATTCTAGTGGTGGCTGTAGCCTCTGCCCATCTAGTCATGTAGTCGACCCCCATGATAATGTAGAATTTTCCTGAGTTGGCCCTAGGTAATGGCCCAATGGCATCGATACCCCATTTTTCAAATGGGCCATATGAGAGAATAGGTGTCTGTGGTTCAGGCATAAGTGACCTAGTGCCAGCCTTTTGACACAACTTACACGTTTTGCACCAGTGGTGTACATCACGGTTGAGGCTAGGCCATATGAAGCCTGCCTCCAAGATTTTCCTACTTGTTATGTATAGGGCAAAGTGACCACCACAAACCCCGTCGTGACAGCTAGCAATTACTCCCGTGATTTCGTGACAGAGAGGGACCTTCCTGAGTATTTGGTCCTTACCCTTACAGTACAAACCGTCATTGATGAGTCGATACCTTGTGGCCTTCCACGTCAGCCATTGCTTCTATCCCTTTGTTAAATCTGATGGGCATTCCCCTGTTTCCAAAAAATGTATGATGTCAGGCAAGGCATCACTGCCTTGAAATAGAGGGAGCTTTAGTTTTATTGCTCCAACCACCACTTCCTATAGTCTTTCACTTGCTAGGGCATCTGCTTCTTGGTTTTGAGCCCTTGGGATATGGTGTATTTGAACTTCTTCAAAATTACCCAACAAGGTTTTTACACCACTTAAGTGAGTCCTTAAACTAGGATTCTTGCATGTCCATGCTCCATTTACTTGCCTTACCAGAAGTAGAGCATCCCCAAATACATTAAGGCGTTGTACATCTTGCGAGACGCACCATTGTAGACCCTTGGTTAGTGCTGCATACTCAGCTTCATTGTTAGAATGTGAATCTAACAATTGGCCCAACGAAAATACCTTTGTCCCTTTGTCATCAAAGACCACTATGCCTGCAGCTGCTTTGTCGGACGCTCGCTTGTAGGCTCCATCAAAGTAGAGAGAGTATGCTCCTTCTACCATCGGTGGTACTGGAGTTAATCGGACTTCTCCTTCCTTAGATTGCTTCTCCTTCCCTTCAAAGACTTGGTAGGTCATGAGTCCCCCCAAACTTGCCCTTGTCGTGCTTTCTACCTGTATCGTGTAGTCAAACTCTTGCAGACGAACTAGCCATTTAGTAATTCTAGCAGACACATCCATGTGTTGTACAACATAGGGAAATATTTCATCCGTGGTTAGAATCACAAATTGCTTAGGCAGAAAATATGACCTAAACTTTGTAGTTGCAAATCTAAGAGCTAGGACTAAGTGTTCCACATGGGTGAAACCTTTCTCTCCTGCTGTCATCATTCGACTAGAGAAGTAGATTGGCCTCATGAAAGATGTCGTCGTATCCTTTTGGAGTAGCACAGCCCCCAATGAGTCATCACCAACACTTGAGGTGACATAGAATTTTTCATCCCACTTAGGTGGTGAGATAGTTGGCAGAGTGGCTAAGACCTCCTTTACCTTGTTGTAGTGATGTTCGCTTTCCTCGTCCCAAGTGAAAGTTGATCTTTGAGTGAGTTGTTGCAGTGGTAGAACAAGTTGTGATAGTAGATGTATGAATCTACTTAAGTACCTCACCTTCTGTAGAAAAGAGACCAATTGACGTGCGGTCGTTGGTGAAGGTAGGGCTATGAGTGCGGACACCTTACTTGGGTCGGCATTGATACCTCTTGCTGAAATTTCATGGCCTAGTAGAATGACTTTACTCTCCCCGATGTGACATTTATCCACATTTAATTGCCCACCTAGGCTCTGCAACCTGGCCAAACCTTCAGTTACCTTTTCTAAATGTGAAATACGGGAGCTATATATACAAAAATCATCAATGAACACTCTTATGGATGTTCCAAAGAACGGTTGAAAAACATATGTGACATATCTTTGGAATGTGGCAGGTGCATTTGTGAGACCAAATGGCATAACCCTGTATGCAAAACAACCCCATGGCGTGATAAAAGTGGTTTTTAGCTGATCTTCCAAGGCTATGCGTATTTGAAAGTATCCAGAATAACCATCACAGATGGTATAGCATTCAAAATCCGCTACTTCATTCAGAATTTCATCCAAGAAAGGGAGAGGAAAGTGGTCTCTCTTTGTAGCTGCATTTAGTGGTTTGTAGTCAACACAGACCCTCCACTTACCATTCTTTTTACGCGTCACCACTACGGGTGACACCCATTCTGAGTTTTCTACAGGATAGATGAATCCTGCCTCCAGCAGTTTCCTTACCTCAGCCAAGAGTACCTTTTCTTGTATGACCCCCAGTCGTCGTAGCTTTTGCACAACTGGTTTTACCCCTTCCTTTAGCTTAATATGATGTTCCACCACTGTAATGCCTGTGATTCTTTCATAGTTGTCAATGAACGGGTTAGGAAATCCCATCAACATTTGCAAAAAACTATCTTTCTCCTCAAGTGTTAATTCCGTAGACAACATACCCTTCAACCTACTTCCTCCTAGGCCAGGTGATTTGCTCTCCTCTTCATTGGGTTGCCCTTTTGGTGATGGATCACCAGTTGTGCTTACCCTTTGTGGATCCTTCATAATGATACCCATCACATCAATGGAACTGTCACTTTCGTCGGTGGATGTGGTCTCCTCCTCAGAACTGGAAGATTCGCTAGTGGTTTCATCTGCCGATGTTTCCAGATTCATTTGCTTCTGCTTGCCAATCCTCATGTCGTAGTAGATTGTCTCCCCTTTCTTACCGGTCATGCGTAGAAGGCCAGTACCCCAGTCTTGTTTTGCCTTCATGGCCTTCCCAAAATTAGTGGATAGCCCTCCCCCTTAGTAGGCATTACAAAAACATCTACCTCTACCTCAGTGTTGAAAGCTTTGATTTTCACGGCACTTACCACACCCACACACTTTACTTTTGCGTTGTTTGCCATCTTTGCCTTGCATGGAGAAGGCCTGTCAACCTCGAGCCCTAATCGAAGCATCATAGCTTCGCTCATTACACAGATTTGTGCACCTCCATCAATGTAGGTGTTTCCAACCCTCTTTCCTTTTATGTTTATGTCGACAATTGGAAGGATGTCATCCATGTTGCATCCCGAAATTGCTCCGGCTACCTTTGTTTTGGAGCGTCTTGTACTTACCATTTTAGACCATTGTCGCCTTACTTTTGGTGCAAGATGTAGCAGCTATGGCCATGTAATCTTTGGTCCTTGCTCTTCCACATCCAATGTTAGATCATAGGGCTTAGAACTTTCCCCTAGCTGGAAGTCGGTGATGCCCAATTTCCGTCGTGGCCTGGATGGCCTCTTGCTAGTTTCTCCTCTCATGCTTCTCTCATCATCTGATTGTGTAGCTTTCTCCCTCCTAGCTCTTTTCACAGTCATGGCTTCAAGTGGTTCTAAAAAGGTTACCTTCTCCTTACCCTTGTCCCTCTCCTTTGCTCTGGGTGGATCCTCTACTACGGCTTTTCCTTTCTCTTCTAGCCTTATGATGTTTACAGGGCGATCAGGTGGTGGGGCTGGTGGAAGAGGTGGGATGGATGCTTGTAGTGGTGTCTGGGGTGGACGTAGAATTTGTGTTGGTGGGGATGGTGCTCGGGGTGGGGGTGTTCTTTATCTAGGGGGTGACAATTGGTTCCTCCTACCTCCTCTATTATAGTTTTGTCGTGGTTTGGGACAGTAGTACATACCGTGACCGTCTTCTCCGCAGTTGTAGCAATGGTACTCCCTGTTTTGTTGTCGTGCTCTTCCAGGGTCTTGATCTCTTTCTTGACTCCTCCCTTGTTGTATTAAGTGGACAGACAAATTGTGCAGTTGGTCAGTAATATGGGCCAACATATCTTGTTGGTCATCTCTTACCCCAAGAGCCGGTGGTGGTGCTAGAATGGTGGTTGTCGTAGTTGCTGGTCGACGTGATGTTGCTGTTTCTGTTGACTCGGTTTCTTTGGCGTTCATTCGTAGCTTCTTGTCCTTAAGGCGAGCAATCTCAACGGCTAACTCGTATGTAGCCGGGAATCTACCTTTCACCTTCTCCTTGAGAAGAGGCCATACGCCATGCGTGAACAGATCTTTTTTTAGGAAATCCGGTGCGGCTTCCCCCCTTGCCAGTGACTCAACCCACCGTTCCCACAAATCCACAAATTTGGACTCATACGTGGCATATTCTAAAAGACCCTCCTGCTTCAAGTCTCTCAACTTGTCCCACAACTTTTCTGAAGTGGTACCTCCCCCAAAGCGCCTCTTAAAAGCGGTTTTTAAGGGTTTCCAGTCATCCTTGGTTGCTTGTGGAAGTGCATTGTACCATGATCTAGCTTCTAGCTTCATGAGATGCTTAAAGATTCTAACCCGGGATTCATCCGTATCTTTGTTGCTCACTACACATGCTACTTCAAAGTCATCTAGGAAGTCTGTTACCAAATCCTCCCCCTTCTTTCCTTTAAATGTTGGAAATGCTACACTTGCCATGATTACTGAGAGATAGCTAAAAAGACACACTGCTTATCTTGCAAAAGTTTTTTTCTTCTTTACAAGGAGGCGTGTATACCCTCTTATACTAGGACATAGATTAAAACTTCAAACGGTACATTGCCTTGTACCAAAGGTAAGACAAATGGTTGATCTGATGCCAGAACCTCAAAAAACCGCTCCCCACCCAGCATGGTGTCAATGACGTGCTGGTAGTGAGCCTTCAAATCCAGTATTACCTTGATTGAGCGTACACGTGTTGGTATGTGTGATCTGTCTTGAGGTAGGTTGTACTGATTCATGTGAAGCTTAGAGGTGCTTAGTCACTGTCCAAGCTTGTGGGAGAGGGTGGTGTTCTTTCCTGAAACAAACTCAGTAGATCCCTAGTTTCTCTAGTGAGAGTGTGAGCCAATGATTCCGTTATCTGTGCTGCAGCATCAGGTGCGAGTTGAAAACTGACTGTGATAATTACCTCGGTGACTTGAGTTACCCGATTCTCAAAGTAGAATAGTGTTGATTCTCTATTGTGCAGAGCTCCTTCCATTTTGTTGTTGTGGGTTGGTTGTAGGTTGCGGACATGGTTTCGACCTTCTCCTTCTTCTTCTTGGCACTTGGCCTATGTATATCCACTGGGTTTGGCGTGTTGGTTGACTCTCCCACTGCAAATCGATTACCGTTACGCCTGGCACTCGAGCTTCGATGGAGATGCGGAGTTCGTCTAGTTGTGCTTGGAGCTCTTCTTCTTCTGTCGTCCAATTAGCAAATCCTGTTAGCCATTCATCCATTCACAATAGTTTAGGGGTTTCAGTCTTGTAAACTGAAGGGTTTCATGAAAAGATCCTCCGTGGGGGCACCAAATGACGGGAGCAAAGCAAAACCCGAACCCCGACGGCCTCTAAAACACCGGGGACCGAATGGCGCGCCTCGAGCCTGCCATGGTAAAGCAAACACGGGGCACCACCTAGCTTCAGCGGCTAGGACGCAAACAACACACCACCATAACAAAGTTTTCATCCAAGAGAGATGGATGCTTGGGAGTAATGATGAAGAGGAAAGGGAATGAGATCAAGTGAGAGAGAGAGAGAGAGAGAGAGAGAGAGAGAGAGATTGAGGGAGGGGGTGTAGCGGCTTAGGACTTAGGCACCACAAAAGGATGGCGAATCCGCACACGCTTCAAACATACACAAGCTCACTCCAAACACAAGACTAGGTGGCGATTCCGCACACCTCACATGGGGAAAACATTGCAAGAAAACATACTCACAAAACCTCAAGCTTTATTTAGAGAATAAGGCGATGAAATGGGGAGCATAGGGTAGGGGAATGAGAAGGGAGAGCGTGGTAGAGCACATGGCGGATAGGTGGGAGTTGATGGCGAAGACTCGCACGAGGGTTATGGCCATCATCCTTCATTTAGTTTCCCATCATCTTCCATAGCCCAAGGGTGTAGAGGTCATGCTCAAGACGAGCATGGTGAATGCGGTGATGGTGATGGTGTGGGTGTGTGTGTGTGTGCACTATGCACACACAGTGCATAGTGTACTCTTTGGTGATGGTGTGTGTTTGTGTGATGGTGACCCCTCTTTATATAGGGGAGGAGGGGGGAGAAATTCTAGAATTTAGAAATGAAGAAATCATTATCTACATAGGCCATGTGACTGTGGGCCCCACTTGTCTGGCTGTGTGTATATGTGCCAGAATAGCAGTCTCATGAGAGAGAGACTAAGGTTGATGAAAAAAAAGTGAGAGGTGACATGGAGAATAAAGTAATTAAAAGAGGGGAGAGAGGGGAGTGTGTTCAGAGGTGAATCTGTGTGCAGATGTGTGTGAACACAAGAAAAATCAGGTAACCACCGGGTGGGGATGGGTCTGTGGGCACCTTTTTCAGTGAAACTGAGTGTCTGTGAGTGTGGGGGAGGTTATTTAGCTACATGGCAAGAGACATGGCGCCCTTTAGAGAGAGAGGGGGGTATTTGGGTCATGGGATATGATAGGAGAGAGAAAGAGGGGGTGGGGTATACTATTTTGGAAGATAGGGTAAGTTGCATGTGAGTTAGGGTGCATTATTGGTGAGTTGTAATGCATTATTGGTGAGGGGTGGGGTAGCTTGAGGGGAGAGAGAAAGGAGAAAGGACAAGGGGAAGAGAGAGGGGGTTGACCTTTTGAGTGGAGGAGAGGAAAAGGGACACCCGGCGGGGCAACAGTGAAGAAAAAGGAGGCAAGGTGGGGATGGGCTACCCCGCAGGCATGAGGTGGCCTATTTTACCTTTCTTATATATTTACATAATCATACTTTATTTTTTCTTAATTTTTTCCAATGCCTTTTATCACTCCCTCCCTAAGAGGGGGTTTTCATGGGGTGGGGACGAGAGAAGAGGGTTATGGGAGCTTGGCTTGTGAAAAGCCCCCATCAGTGCCTCTAGGCCCTTATGCACACATGGCCCCCACACCTCCAATTGTACCACTTGTTTATGCTCCTCGAGTGCCACTCCCTAGCCCTTATCCGAGTGGACCTATGCCCGGTTATGTTCCATATCCTGCATCATCCACACATATGCCAAGACCGGTACCCGTCCCTCTCCCACATATGATTCCAAGAGTACCTCCACCGGCCCTGTCTCCTCACATAGGTGACTTGGCAGCGTTTGCTCAAACCATAGGTCGATCTATCGCGGAAAATATGCATCATGCATCTGATAGAGAGCCTAGAAGTAAGGCAGTACAAATTGCCAAACTCACGCAAAAATTCAATGGGGACGAAGATGCTAGAAAACACATTGAAGTGTTTGAACAAGTATGTGATTCCTTAGGGGAACGCAACGAACTACATAAGTGCAATGCCTTAAGCTTGACATTAAGTGGGAAGGCTGGAGATTGGTATAGAACCCTAAGGGTGGACGAGAAAACAATCTACCCTACCCTTCGAAGGTTGTTTCTAAAGGAGTACATACGAGAAGGTGTGCTTTGGGGTGTATCATCTCAGCTACAAAAGGCCGAACGTAAGGAAGGAGAGTCAGTAAGGGACTTCATTAGTCGTCTAAAGCACTTAAACTCTCGCTGCCCTATAAATGAGCGCTTCAACAATAACCAACTGCTTGATCGATTATTCGAGGGTTGAGGAATGAAGGAATCTATAATGGACTAGTGATTAGAGGTATCACAACCTGGGAAGATGTCACTGCCAATGCAATCCAAGTAGAGGGCAACTTGATGATAGCAGGCATGAGGGTGTCTACTGACACGAGATCCACTAGCTCACAAGCCATTGAGTATGAACCCATGACTGCAAAGCCCATTGCCAATGAGCCAAAGGTATTTGAGACATTCTTGACATACCTCACCAAGGCAATCCAAGAGTCTCTTAAGGATAATCGACCCCCTCAAAATAGTCACATGTATCCAAGAAGGGAGCAACAATGGTGTTCCATTTGCTTAGGTCCACATAGCACTAGTGAGTGCCCTACATTTAGAGTAAAATTTAATGGAACTTGCAACGCATGTGGTAGGTATGGTCACCAAGCTAAGGATTGTTTAATGATCAAACGTATGATGGCAAATAGACCACCTGTAGCCTGGACGGATGCACCTCGAGCTCCTGTATTGATGCCTGCTCCACCTGTTGAGCAACTACCGCAACACATGGTCCCTAGATCTCAAAATGTTGTACAAGCTACACCGCTACCACCTTCTGTGCTAGGACCGCAGCCCTCGCATCCAAGAGTCGCCCCTATGAACCAAGTGGGTTGCGAGCCATATAATGCTTATGCAGATGGCTATGAGGAGGAAATAGACACTAGTATTGCCTACGGACTTGATACATTGGAAGAGTGTCCCATATACTACATGGAAGATTCTTGGGGGCAAGTCAAGCCGGTTTATCAAGCTGCTGCTCTCACATCTAGAGGTCAAAATATCAACACCCAGGCAAGGAGGCCACCTCTTCAATGCTACGAGTATGGTGGACCACATCGGGCAGCTGAGTGCCCTATTAGGCTGCAAAAGAATGCTGCACAGATGCAAATGAATCAAGGGAGCACGTCTGCAATGCCAATACTCACATGTAATCGTTGTGGCGTAGATCACTTGATTGCCCAATGCCCCTATAACCCAAATGCGCCTAAAATCACACCCCTAAATTTGGTCGAAATTGCTAGTGTGACATTGCCAATACCACCCGTCGCACCCGCTTATGCAATTACACGGTCCATGATTCAAGGGCCAGGCCATATCCTCGAAGAGAGAGATACCACGTCAGTTATCCAAGCAAAGAAAAAGAAGACACGAAGGAAGAGGTCGCAGAATACGGGAAATTCAAAGCCAAGTTCCAAAACAAATATAGGAACAGGAGATGACCCCGTGTATATGAACGACCTCTACGATGATTCAGATTCAATCGAGACAATGGAGACTAGAACCAATACCACAAAGGGAAAGACCGACAAAGAAAACCGTAACATGGAACCAAATGAAAACCGAAAAGAGAAAACCATAAAGAGCCTCTGAAAACACCACAAGTGTTTCCAAATCCAATCCAAGACCCCCAAGATAAACCGTAGGGGCAAAAAGGGAAGAATCGTAAAAAGAAGATTGGGACGTACCTAACCCAGCAGACGAGATTGAGCAGGTGAAACATCTAAGAGGTTTAGTGGAGGAGACTCAAAGGAAACTAGAACCAGAAAACCATGCATGTCATAAAATTCATGGACACAGTGTTTCCCACGCATAAGTTCATCCACCCCACATGAACCATAGACCGTTAGCCATATCATTATCATCCAAGAAAGGGAGTGAGGAGGGGACATCAGAAAGTGAGCATACACCTTTCTTGTTGGAAAGGATGTTTAACGAAGGAATACCTGATCCCATTGAGGAATATGAGATTCCATCCTCACCAGTTCCTAGTCAAGGACCTACACCCTGCAAAATGCCAATGAATGTTGCCAAACTAGTGGACTTCATGTCTTCTGAGGTCCGAACCACGATCATAGCAAAGCTGTATGGAGATCTTGAGTTATTCTTTGCACTTCGAGCATTCCTTAATGGAGAGCTACAAACGGGATTACCGCAGTTTGCGCAACCAAATAGGCCTGACTCGATTATGATTGATGAGGAAAATCATGTGCAATCACTTGACTTAGATGGACACGAGTCTGTGATCGAGGTACCCATTAACGAATTAGGGCAGTATTTTGAAGGCGACGAGTCTAATGCGACCCTACCCATCACTACCAAGGGATTACTATAAAGGGAATTCGTGATGGTGGTGCGGGAGTTAGCATCGTTACAAAAGATTGTTGGGAATCCATGGGAAAACCCCGCCTCAGTGTTACTAACATTGTGGTAAAGATGGAAAATGGTACCATAGCCAAACCTATGGGGATGCTCAAGGATCTTAAGATCAAAGTTCTAGGACACAAGGTACGACATACGTTCATTGTAATGGATTTCTCTAAACACCTTATGTCATATGAAATTATTTTAGGACGACCATTCATGAGGGAAGCACAAATGGTTCATGATTGGTCTAAAAATCATGTCTATTTGCAATTCCAAGACTCTGTCCTTAGAGTGGATTTGGTGACTAGTAAGGTACACCCCTTACGGAGGAAAACCATTATTGATCATCGCTCTGACACCACAGTTCACTCGGCCCCACTACAATATTGTTACACTTGTAAGAAGGATACAGACATTGGCCAAGATTCTCCTTACATGGATGTGTTACCGGGTATGACGGAATCAGACAACGTAGACTGGGTACACCTAGCTGCAACCATAGATACCTGGGGAAATAGAGGAACCACTTGGGTCACACCAGAGGGGGAAGAGGTACCACAAATTGCACCTCTGAACATGATAAGTGCCATACATGCATCTTCTAAGGGCAAGGCAATTGTAGACCAATCTGACAGTGACACCGATAGCTCAATAGAAGACTTTGACCAACACGACTCAGAAACGGACTCCCAGAGTGAAACGGATTTTGAATCTCATGAATTAGAGAGTGGAGCAAGTTCAGAGTCAAAACATTCGGAAGGACCGAGCACATCAACCGATGATAGCTCCTCCGAGAGTGAAGAGGACACCAACGAGGACTCCTTTAGTGAGCTAGATCTAAATGCAAATCAAAAGCAGGTCTCAAATAAGAAAAAGAAAAACTTTAAGAGGTGTCGATATCGAGCCAATGTACGTGCTAGGATAAAAAAGAAGATATCCTCAGCAGAATGGCTCAGTTATATAGGAGCATGTGATGCTCATCAAAAATTGGTAGACGATTGGGGTGAATATCTCCAAAATGTTATGTGGTGTAGACCACGACCCCATGACATAGTCCAATTAGAGATCATAGACAAGCCAAAGTTGAGCCGCACTGCAAGGAGGCGTCAAAACCAAGAGTTAGCTCGACAACACAAGAAAGCAGAAATAGAAGCACAGACCAAAGCACAACCAAAATCCACAGACTTGCATCCTGCACCAGAACATTTCAAATCTTACACCACAGGGGAAGCAAAGGTTGTGTACACAAAAGCCCAAAGAATACCTATCGATGGGAATAATGGAATCTATGATGGTCCGGCAATAGTTAAAGAAATAGAATTAGCCGACCCCGGTGAAGAATCAAAACCTGTTTTTATTGCCCAAGACCTCACAGAAGTTGAAGAGGCGGTCCTCAAAGAGCTTCTCAAGGAATTCAAGGACATATTCGCTTGGACATACCATGATATGAAAGGTGTTCCACCTTCTGTGGTCCAACATACCATCCCTATGATTAGCACTGCAAAGCCCGTACAACAAAGACCCTACCCGATGAATCCTAAGTACGCAAAGATCATTCAAGAAAAACTAGAAAATCTTATCAAATGTGGGTTCATATATCATATTGAACACTCTGAATGGGTGTCTCCAATAGTTATCGTGCCAAAAAAGAATGGGAAACTCAGGGTGTGCGTGGACCTCAAAAAAGTTAACGCAGCTACTAGAAGAGACCATTACCCCCTACCATATTCCGAACATGTACTCGAAAGAGTTGCAGGCAAGGAAGCTTATAGCTTTCTAGATGGGTACTCAGGCTACAACCAAATCACGATAGCGCTAGAGGACCAAGCTAAAACTGCCTTCATCACAGAATTTGGCGTGTTTGCATTTCATGTGATGGCTTTTGGCTTAACAAATGCCCCTGCTACATTCCAACGATTAATGAACACTGCTTTTAAAGAATATTTGAGAGAGTTTTGTGAAGCTTTCTTAGACGACCTTTGTGTTTACTCTTCTTGGAAAGAACATCTATCATGTTTGCGGAAGGTGTTTGAAAAGTGTAGGTTATATCGTATCTCATTGAACCCGTTCAAATGCAAATTTTGGGTCAAGCATGGAGTTATTTTAGGGCATATAGTATCTAATAATGGTATCTCAACCGATGAGAGCAAAATTAAAGTGATTCTAGAGTTACCACCACCAACCAATTACAATGGAGTTCAAAGGTTCATGGGACATGTGGGTTATTATCGACGGTTTATTTTATTTTTCGCTGAGATAGCACGTCCTTTGTACAAGCTTCTCATTGAATTTAAATGGACTGAAGAGTGTGACCAAGCCTATGAACAATTGAAGAAAACACTAGCAAGTGCTCCGATTTTAAGGACACCTAACTGGGATGTCGTTTTCCATGTGCATATTGATGCATCAAACTTTGCTATTGGATGTGTTCTCACTCAACCAGGAGAACATAAATTGGACTATCCCATTAGCTTTGCAAGCCGTCAATTGAACGATACTGAAAGGAACTACACCACTACAGAGCGAGAAGGTTTAGCAATGGTTTATGCAGTAAAGAAATTTTGCTACTACCTTCTGGCAAACAAGTTTGTATTTTATGTGGATCATCAAGCGTTGCTGTATCTGGTAAACAAGCCATGCTCCACAGGAAGAATCACACGATGGTTGTTAATTCTTCTGGAGTTTGATTTCACGATTGTAGTGAGACCCGATAAAAGGCACGTCATGGCTGATCATTTGTCTCGCATACCCAATGGTGAAGCCCCTACAGGAGTTGATGATGAATTACCCGATACTTCCCTATTCATAGTTGAGACTATGCCTGAATGGAGTGAGAACATTGTTAACTTTTTAGTTAATGGTTTTCCACCCAAGGAACTTCGTAAGGATATCGCTCGAAGGCTAGTAAAAGAATGTGAACCCCATTGTTTGATTGCCGGAACTCTGTATAGACTAGGCAAGGACGATATTCTTAGGCGTTGTGCCCGTGAGGATGAATATTTGTATATCTTGCAAGAAGCACATATGGGCATAGCAGGAGGACATTTTTCAGGAGACCTGACTGCTAGAAAGGTGCTGCAATCAGGCTATTGGTGGCCAACTTTATTTAAGGATGCATCACTTTTTACAAAAGGGTTTGATGAGTGCCAACGTTGCAAGACAACACAGCGCAAAGACAGAAAACCCTTACATCCTATTAAAGTAACCCAACCATTTGAAAAATGGGGCTTAGACTTTGTAGGTCCAATTAGTTCCGCAGCTCGTAACACTCAATCTCGATATATTCTAGTTGCTACGGACTATGTAACAAAGTGGGCTGAAGCTAAAGCTTCACAAAAAGCTGACGCGAGGACAACAGCTAAGTTTCTTTTTGAGAACATTATCACAAGATTTGGTTTCCCTTTTGAAATTTTTAGTGATAATGGTACCCATTTTATAAATGAGGTAATAAGAGAGCTTACCACGACCTTTATGATATCCCACCATAAGTCTACACCTTATTACCCGCAAGCTAATGGACAAGCCGAGAGCACCAACAAGACTCTAATCTCTATTTTAACCAAGACGGTAGAAGCTCATCGCACTGATTGGGATTTGAAGTTGACATCTGCTCTATGGGCTTATCGTACTGCTTATAAAGTGGCTATTAATTGTACGCCATTCAAAATGGTATACGGCCAAGAAGCGGTTATGCCTTGGGAGTTTGACATTCCTAGTCTTAGGGTAGCTTCGCAAGAAGGATGGAATGGTAACCCCTTAACCGAGCGTTTGTATATCTTAGAAAAACTAGACGAAGAGAGACAGTTGGCTGTGGAAAAGGATAGGAGAAAGAAGTGGTTTGATCGCCATGTGAAGGACAAGGACATCAAAGTTGGTGATAAAGTCCTTATGTATGGAGTACGTAAAGAGAAGAAAAAGTTGAAATATGCTGGTAAAGGACCATATAGAGTATGTGAAATTACCCCACAAGGTACCCTTCGTGTGAAAACTCTTGATGGAGTTGAAACCATTGGATTCGTCAATGGGAGTAAATTCAAAAGATATTATGATCCTTTAAGCCAAGAAGAACTACGGGCCATTCATCAAAAAAAGGCCGCCAAAGCACAAACCGAGTTAAAGAAGATACAAGCTCAAGCTGAGGCTAAGCAGCGACAAGAACGCATAAGACAAAAACGAGAGGCTAACCTTGGAGTCACAAATGCCTTCCACGTGGAAATCGAAGAGGATTGGTTGGACTCTGACACACCTCTACGATACCTTATTGAGTTAAATAGTGCCTAGGGAAAAGTGCTATATAACGCCTTATTGGACACGGGTGCTAAATATAATCTGCTATCCTATGGGGTGTGGTGTCAGTTAGGGAAGCCACCTCTATCTGAGATTATTATCCAAGTCAAGGGTGTCAACAAGAAAAAAACTATGGTTTTTGGAATCTGACACACTTCTGTCAGTAATGACAATGGAATTGTAGCTCAAGACTTTTTGGTCATGCCTACTGGAACTATGGAGGGTAATATAAACCTAGGACGCACGTGGATGATAGCCACCAAATGCACTATTGATTGGGGGACTGGGGGTGTCACAACGCAAAAACCAACTCTTATCCCTACCACTCAAGCCATAGTCCCTGAGATATTGCCTAAGGAAATAAAATCCAAGACATTGCATGTCCATGAGGTTGAACCATACGTCCCCATAGCCCAACTCTCTAGATCTTCAACTGATGTAGTTGAATGAAAGCTTGAGACACACAAGAACCATCCTAATATAACAAAGAAAGCATACAAGTGGGTCCCTAAAGCTTCTTTAGTAACCATGGCTGATGCTAAAAAACGGAAGCCTCGTAAGAAACGACTTTGTAAGAAATGTAAGAAAGCGTGGCGCTGGATTCCTAAACGACTATTAAAAGAAATATAAGAAATGTAAGAAAGCCTCGCTCCAAGAAATGTAAGAAAACGTGGCGCTGGATTCCTAAACGACTATTAAAAGCCCAAGGATACTATAAAGGAAATGATCAAATCTGGGTGCCCAAACGTAAATTGTACTCTTACCTGTCACCTGGCCCATGTAAACCCAATCCTGTGGCTCCAAAACAAATTGAAAATCGTGGAAAGGAAAAAATCACGGAATGCGACACACCTACTCCAGAGCTAGTTTGGGTACCAAAGAAAGAACGATTTGTTCCACCTAGCTCAGGAATAGGAAAAGCAAATGAAGCTTCTTGCTCTTCATGTAGTTCCTATATGGAAATAGAAGCTTCGACACAACCTCCACCTACCATTGTACATATCCATACAAGCAAGAAAGAGTTTGCAACTCCCGTTGTAGATTCACCACCTCCAACAATGTTGCAAATAAAATCATGGGAGAGTACCTTACCACCCTTGCAACTAGATGAAACACATAGGGTGATCGAAAACTATTGGTTAAAGCCTTTACCCATAACAACTTGGAACAATTGGTTTCAAAAGGTGACGACATCATTCCAAAAGGTATGATCTACCCAAGGAAGGGGGGAGTGTTTGCTGACATTCGTCATTCACTTGCTTCCCTCTCAACCTTCCTCCCTGACCTCTCAATCTCCAATCTTAGGGAATGTATATATAAAGCCTTATACTCACAAAAACAAGATAAAAAAGTAAAAGAGCAAGAGCCATAACACAAAATAATAAAAACAAATTATGCACAAGAACACGACCCTTGTAATATTTTCACTCTAACCATCATCTATTTGCGTGTACAGATATGGCTAGTACGCTAGAGTCATCCACTCCTACCTTGGGTGAGAGGTAGCCTCGTTACTTTTCACAAATGTTTCACATGGTCTTTCCAGTGCTTGCATGTGAATGGGATTTGATAGGTACGCTAGCATGTGAGAGGAATTTTGAGGAGTTAGAATGGCTGATACGTCTCTTGACCACGTCTGATCCATACTTAGTAGAGAGCGTTTCTCCCATTGCACAAGCCTACCCTTTTGACCAAGATGACTACAGGCGTCTAGTGACCTTCTTAGTAAACATGGGCACCTATGATGAAGAAGAAAATTTACATGACTACACGGATGGCCCATATGGTCTCATGGATGATGACTTTGTTTATCTCGACGACGAGGATAGGGGTTTAGCCTTAGGGTTTCCCCCCAACCTCTACATTATCCTATTCCCTTGACTCTTTAGAGGGAGTGCAAATAATTAGGTTAGGGTTCCTTATGTTTTTTGTTGTGTTCAATAAGTGTTGGTACCTTTTCCCACTAATGTGCCTCCTCGAGGTATTCCTTTTGTTTCCTAGTGTGTACAGGAGCGTGTTGCTATTGATAGGATTTGGACCTTCATGGAACCTTTCTCTCGTTCACACTTCAAATCAAGCGCGACCATCAACACAAACAGGTGTTTTATGTCTATTAGCATTGCCCTTATCTTTTTGCATCCATGTTTGTCTGCTTTGATTGTGATTGGTAGCATAATATTCAGCGCATTTTCTTAGTATCAAACATTTAACTCAATGTAATGTTTTGTCATAATCACTTGTCTAGGTTTAAAAATCAAGCAATCCGACTAAGCTAGTTTGACCAAGCTAGGTATTAGAAATCTTCTCTTAATACCATGGGGAATGCCTTCCTAATAAGCAATGGTTACTTAGGTTCTTAATCCGATTTAGGCAGCATTGTGTGAAATGTACTAGGGCTTTCTAGTGGGCTTAACCCTATTGACCTTTAGCTTAAGTATTATAAAGGGAGTCTACTAATGTGATGAGCCTGGGGAGGGTAACAGTGTTATATGACCCCCCAAAGTTACAAAGTTAAAATGCTGAAAATGAACAAACAAAAAATCAAAGTGCCACAATGTAAAATTTTAAGCTGGAAGAGAAATCCCTGCTTAAATTGGTACTTCACTCACATGTATCGCTTATGGTACTAGAGCCCTAAAGGTTCCCAGTGTGGGCGCTTTTCCTTGAAAAGCAAAAAACCCAAGGCATACAAAATAAGCACACACATCAAAATTGAATCAATGTGAAAAGACTTTGGGGGGTCAAAGAAAAGGTAACCAGTCAGGCGATGATTTCATGAGAAATTCCTTTTATCGTAGCTTAACTACAAGGTCTTCTAGGTATAGCCTCTAGTCAGCCCTCGAACATCAAATACTTGGCTCTCGCGATAAAACAACTTAATTGACCAGAGAAAATTGAGAAGTTACCCATGGTATTAATAGTCGAGCTCTAGTGTCTTTTGACCGTGAAAATAGCGACCCCGGACTTGTTTAATTTTTTACCTTTACATATGTTTATGCATTTGATTATATTGCAATTTAATGTTTATTGCTGACAAATTGTCTAAAATTTTGTTACCAATCAATTTGTCTGTCTAAAATTGCATATGATTTTTAATTGTATATGAGAATGCAATTACTGTGGCAATGTTGTTTGATTTTGCAGTGATTGAAGAAGGCTACGCACATCCATGTCGACTGCTCTTCCATCTCGACGAACGAGCTTCAACTGGATAGCTTCCGAGGACGGAATCTACATCAGGAAGGGGGGCATGTTAACCCTCCCGGCACACGGACACCCTATGATCTATAAACGTTGTATTGTTTAGAGTTAGGTACCGGGCTTGTCGGACCAATAGGAACAGGGTAAGGGTGTACGTGAGAGAGAGAGAGAGAGAGAGAGAAAGAGAGAGAGAGAGAGGGAGAGTGTGAGTGTGTGTGTGTGATTGAGCGTTGCGGCGGCACGACGGCGGCGAGGCGGTTGAGCGTGGCATAGTGGCGTCTCCCTCTTCTTCGCGGCGCGGGAATCCTTCATTCACAACTACGCAGGAAGGTGAGTGACACACCATTCTTCCTTGTGAGCTTGTCTGTTGTAGGACTATGTGCTAGGAGACTTTGTGGCTCGCACACGGCGCGTAGCAAGTCCCTAGCCTTGACACTCAAAAATTTCATGATTTGGACGTCATTTGCCCAGTTTCCGAGAAATTTGGCACTTCAGTCAAAATCTGGCCAAAACACGCTTTCTGCTCCAGTCTCATAATTACACCCCCACCGTACCATAGGTTTTCCTATAGTCATTGATCATCCCCATATTTTTTGTTTTTTCATTACAATCGTTTTCACATGGTTTTTGTATTTTTGAAGTTTTTCTTCCGAAAATTAGTAAAATTAAAAGGAAAATAGCAATTCAAACCCAAAAAATCCCCAAAAATTATAATAAATCAAAAACATCACCGCAAAACATTATATACACTCACATGCAATTTTTATGGCTAGATTTCTCTGTTTTACCAATATTTTGTCTGAAAAATGGCTATTTCTACTTATATACACACACCTAGGGGCTTGATTTGGCGTTTGGCCCCATATACCTGTAGATTCATACTGTATAAGGGCATATGTGCTTGGGTTAGTCCAAAAATGTTTGCAATCAAACAACAACCCTTAAAATTAGTCGAAAGACATGCCCTTTTTTGCTCTTTCTGCCATTGGGTCCGCATTTGAGAATGCCTCCCCCCTCCTAGCCGAAGTCCTCCCGGATGACAAGGTATCGCCTCAGTGTATGTGCCATGTAGGGGTTGAAAAATTTGTGCTAATTCTTGGCCTTGTAATGTGGCCCTATTTTATGCATACTCGGTCAATGCATGGAAAAATTAATGTTGTGCAAGAGAAGGGTATAAGCAAGATTCTTATTGGCATTCGTCGTCGAGGTTTCCTGTTTTCTTTGCAAGTAAAAGCTGTAACTCTAGTGCTCTTTGTTTGATTGTCTTTCTTGCAAAAGTCTCTTGCTTTGTTGCTACTATTGATATGGCCATAGCTGTCTCTTTGGAGAGAATTGTCTTGGCCATAATGGCCGTAGACCTTGTCTCTTTTGCTTTCCATTGGTAGCTATTCTTTGGAGATTTTTGTAGGTTTAGTGCTATTGCCTTGGTTGCCATTGTTTTGTTGCTTATTGGCATCCACATAAGTCGGTTTGTTGGTTTCATATTCAGTTGTCTGCCTTCCAATGTTGCTTGTATTGAAGGGAGTTCCTGTTTCTTTAGTTTCAGGATCCAGATGCAAGTCGTATTTGAGTTGTTGCTGAGCATTGTCTTTGGGATCCATATCTGTTTTATTCCCTTGGTGTTTGGTTGAACTATCTTCTTCTGTTGACTTCTTCTGTTGTATTGTTGTTAGTCTGCCATGTCATTTCTGTCCTTCCGCACCCATACTTGTTTCTCTCATGTTGGTAACCTAGATCTTTGCACTGCGGTCGATGACTTCTTATACATGTAGTGAGCATGGTTGGCAGTTCTCGGTTTGTTTTTTAGTACAACCGTGGCTGGCGGCTGATGATTCCAGGGTTGCTGAGAAAAGGCTACCATCTTTTGTTCTTGTGCATACTGAATCTTGATTGCATTCGCATTCCAATCTATCTGCACATTATGCTCTTTTTGCCAAGGTTGTCCCATAACATGGAGTGTTGTTGTGTGCTTTCATCCTCGACCACATAAAATTTGTGTGGGTAAATATATTGATGTACATGTACATGCAATGTAGTCCAGCCCAATGTTTTCAGTGAATGTGATGTACTACTTTCTAGCACTTGTGGAGTAGGATGAAGTTGACCTATGGACTTGAGCTGTTTGTATAATCTGTAAGAGATCAATTTTGCTTGAGTTCGAGAATCAAGAAATGCCATCGATTCAACTTGATTGCTACCCACATTGACTGCAATTATTGGCTCCACTGTGTCTTCATCAAAATTCGTTAGTCGAATGGCATTGATTCGCAACGGTGATCCACACTATTGTTGTTGTCACATAAGTCTTCTTTTTGCAATGCGTTCTCGTGCTTCTGCTTGAGCTTCTTCTCGTACCTTCTATTTCTCCTTCATTCGTTGTTTTCCTTGATGGATTTGTTGAAGCATATCCTGTGTTAGTGGTAAATGATATTTCTTCAATCGACACCCACTAATCCAATTTGGCATTTATTCTCCTGCCAATGTAGCAAGCTTGACAGCTCCGCTTTGTGGTAGGTCACTAATTACAAAGGGTCCCATCCCTCGCTTTTTAAGTTTCTTGACATGTTGCTTCAAGGTATAAACAAGTACATAATCACCTGTTTTGAACTCTTTCGTGCGCACATGCTTGTCAAAAAACTCCTTTTGTCTTCTCTTTTTAGCATAGATCAAAGCTATAGCTCTCAAGAGAAGTTCATCTAGCTTTTCAAGATCATCTATTCTTGAAGAGAGCTCATGCCCTGTCCATTCTAAGCATTTCGCTACTCGTAGAGTTGGAATTAAAAACTCTATGGGTAATATAGCATTTAGGCCAAACACCATGTTGTACGGTGTCGTTCCTATCGATGTTTTGTAAGCTACCCTATATGCCCATAGTGTTGAGTGTAGTTGCTGATTCCAATCTGTTCTTGACTCTGATACAATTTTAGTGAGAACCGTGCATAGTGTTTTATTTGTGGCCTTAGCTTGTCCATTTACCTGTGGATGATATGGAGCAGATTTTCTATGTATGACCATGAATTCCTCTAGCAGATATTCAATGACTTCATTAAGAAAATGTGTTCCTCGATCACTGAAAATTTCTATTGGTAACCCGTATCGTACAAAGACATTCTCATACAAAAATTGTGCAGTGGTTCGTGCATCTGCTTTTTGTGTTGCCTTGGCTTCCGCCCATTTTGTGAAATAGTCCGTAGCCACAATGATATATTGGGTATGGGTGCGATATGTAGGAGGTGAAATAGGTCCCACAAAATCAATGTCCCATTTTGCAAATGCCCGTGCTCCCATCATTGGCCGTAGTGGCATCTCATCCCTCTTTATTGGCACCTTGGTGCGTTGACATGCGTCACAACGCTTTACAAACTCTTCAGCATCCATATGCAATGTAGGCCACCATATTCCTACTGTTAAGATAATTTTTTCCATCTTATCACCTGAAAAATGGCCCCCACTTATTCGGCTATGTGTGTGTTCTAGAATCAGCAGGTATTCACTTTCACTTGCACAGATTCTAAGTTGATTGTCCTTTCCTCGCTTATAGAGTTGGTTCCCAATTAACTGAAAGTCACGAGGCTCCAGCTCTATATCCCTTTTCCGTGCTCTTGTTATGTTTTCAGGAAACTTCCTTGTGGTAAAGAAAGCAATGATATATTGACTCCATGCAGGTGCAATTTTTACAATGTCGCATGATCCCCTAGTCGTTTGGCACTACATATAGTACAATTGGTAACATAAGCATGTGTGTTCGCGTGCATAGTTGGTCAATAAACCCCTAACTGTTTCCGTCTCTGGTGTGTTTTCACTGTTGAACAATGAAATGCACAATCCTGGACATGCGCTTCTTTAAGATAACACTCGAATTCTTCCAAATTTATACATAATCGTAGAATTTGTTCCGATCCTAGATGATACAGCCATCCTACAATCAACTCGAAGTTTCTTGTTTGTCGAATTGTTTGGTGTTTGGATTTGTCTTCTGTGTTATCAAACCTACCTCCAAAGGAAAGAATGCTAACAATTTCCTGAGACCATTTGGGTATCATTTCAATATTGAAAAGATAAGCATCTGGTATGTCATCATCTACTCCTTCAGGAGCTTCCCCGTTGTGTAGCCTTGGAAGATGATCCGCCCATAGATGGGTTTTACCCTTTTTTACCACCACTGTGAAATCAAACTCTAGCAATATAATAAACCAGCGTACAATTCTCCCTGTATTGCATGGTTTATTTACCAGGTACTAAAGAGCTTGATGATCTGTGAAGAACACAAATTTGTTTGCGAGCAAATAATGCCGAAATTTCTTTACAGCATAAATCATTCCTAGCCCCTCTCTTTTGGTGGTTGTGTAGTTCTTTTCCACACTGTTTAACTGTCGGCTTGCATAACAAACTGGAAAATCCATTGTTCCGTCTCCAAGTTGAGCCAGAATACTCCCAATTGCATATGCAGATGCATCAATGTGAACATGGAATATCTTTTTCCAATCCGGTGCTTTAAGTACAAATGCTGATACAATGTTTTTCTTCAGCTTTTGGAATGAAATTTCACACTCCTCAATCCAGTCAAAATTGACTAACAAATGATACAGAGGTTGTGCGATGACTGCATACATATATATGAATCTTCGATAATATCCGCAGTGTCCCATGAAGGATTGTACTTGTTTTGAATTAGTAGGCCTGGGTAGGTCTACGATGACCTTGATTTTGTCTAGGTCTGTGGTTATGCCATTTCTTGAGACAATGTGTCCTAAGATGCGGCCTTGCCTAACCATAAAAATACACTTTTCCGGGTTAAGACAGATTCGATATGTTTTGCATTTTTCAAATACCTTTTGCAAATGGTCAATATGTTCCTCTCGTAGAAGAGAGTGTACACAAAGATCATTTCTAAGAATATTCTCAGGTATTCTTTGAACGCGTGCGTCATTAACCTTTGAAAGGTAGCTGGGACATTAAATAAGCCAAAAGGCATAACACGATACGCATAAATTCCCCATTCTGTGGAAAACGCTGTTTTGTGTTGATCCTCTATTGCAATTGCCAGTTGGTTGTATCCTGAAAACCCATCTAGAAAGAAATAAGCCCGTTTCCCGGACACCCTCTCAAGTACATGTTCTGTGATTGGCAAGGGATAATTATCCCTTATGATGGCTGCATTTACCTTTTTGAGGTTTACACACACTCGCAGTTTTTCGTTCTTTTTAGGGACTACCACAATGGATGACACCCAATCTGTATGCTCGATTTCATAGATGAATTCAACATCCATCAGCTTGTCAATCTCCTCTTTGATTCGTTTAGCAAATGTATCATTATATGTATAAGGACGTTGTTTGCTAGGTTTGGCATCTGATTTCAAAGGAATTGTATGTTGGCATATCGATGGATCAACTCCTTTGAGGTCTTTGTAGGACCATGCGAACACATATTTATACTTCTTGAGAAGTTGTGTTAGCCATTTTTCTTCTTCAGACTCTAAATCGGTTGCTATATAGACTGCCTAAGGCTTTTCACCTGGTTCAACGAGGTCTATCTTTTTTGCATTTTCCGGTCCATCAAAAGATTCCTGGTTGGTTCTTTCCCTGACTGGTGGTGTCATTATGATTTTTCTGTTCTGGATGGTAAATTTCCGATAGTGTTATGGTACATTAATGTTTCCTTTTTCTGACTCCCCTTTACCATCACTATCTCCCTCAATAGTCCATTCCTCTCGTAAAGACCGTTTCAGTTCTTGGTATTTCTGTTTACGCTCCAGTTTGGTCCACTCTGGGTCTTTTGTTGCTTCTTTTTTTTATTTTTGGGATTTTTGTGATTTTGTTTCTGTTTTAGCTTTCCGTACTTGTCTTATTTCCTCTCGCGTTCCTTCCCTTCGAACTTTTGAGAGTCTTCCGGATATTTGATCCTTTACACAATCTTGTGCTTTTACAAGCACTAGATAGTGAGTTTTATCTTTTATCCTGGGCATCAGGTTCTCTCTTGCTTTGTTTTTTGGTCGTTTCCTCCTATAGCATTCGTGGCGTCTAGGGTGCTAATTCATAAAATCATAAAACTTGATGTTCTTTGTTTTCTCCCCACGCTCACTTGAGTTGTCTGAACACTTATTATCTGCATCATTATTTACCTCCAGATGCCTAGAGGAGTTATAAAACTCTTCTTGTTCTGGTGGTTCTACCATCTCATCTCCTCCTGGTATAATTCTTACCATGTAATAGGGTAGCACATCATAGCCATCCTTAATTTCAAACATCCAATGTTGCTAGTATGTGTTGCCATTCCAGAGGTTCCAAGGCATCTTCAGGAAAAGGTTTCGGAATATAATCCTTGTCCTCAATCGCTCTTTCTAAGACACATTCCTCTCTTTTTAAGCTCCCACAATGTGATGCTCCACACATCCATAGCTCTTTTTGTTGCCCTAACCATGCTGGGAGTTCTGACCCTGGTAATGTAGCTGAATCAAACTCTTCCACTGGTGTCTGGTTCAAATCCTTGTAACTTTGGTCTTTCAGGTGTCTTTTGGTTGTTGTCTCACCATGTCTGAGGTATATGTGGTCGTAACCCCAATCCTAGACTATCTTCAATTGTCTCATGAATGGCCTTCCCAAGATGATCTCGTAATTATTCTTTTTGTCTAAATAGACTATTGCAAATGTATGCTCATACTCGATTCCGCACGAGGTGACAATCACTTTTTCTAAGAGTCCTAGAGGCTTCTCCATGAATCCATTTGCTAATTGCAATTTCATTATGGTAGCTGTCAAAGCTGGTTTTTCCCATTTTTTCTAGATTTCCTTGGTGGCGATAGCAACTCCTGCTCCACTTTCAAGAATAGCTTTGGAAACTACTCCTTGGAATTCTACTGGTAGCGTGGTGTTTCCATCTTCTCCCTCGCAATACTCTCCAACTTTGTTTAATGGTACTGGCCTAGTGTTTAGTTGAGGTCTGTCCAATTCTCTAATCCCTTTTTGAAGCTTTGAGGTGGGGTCTTTTACTCCAAATGTTTCTAGGCATTTGCCTACTGTGGTCCACATGTTTGGTCGTAACCTTAGGAGTTCGGCTAATGTGATTGTGCATGCCACCGGGGTGGACATTAACTCAATCAACCCTTGTGAATCCATCACTTTGTTAGAAGAAAGTCTTTGAGATGGGATTGCTCTCACCTCAGACTTAGCTTCATACTCTCCTAGGTAAGAGGGTAGAGTTTTTAGCGAGTTTGGTTGGCTGTGCCCCGAACTAATTGATCCCTGGTCTCCCCCTTGTGATTGTATATCAAAGTTCATTTGTGATTCTGTCTCAAATTCTTCAATAGGAGGTAAGATCTCATTTTTCTCTCTTCTCGTGATGTTCATGTGGTTACTCACCCTCTTAGCTTCGTTGGACTCACGGATTTACTTCGACAGATCATCTAGATCGTTACAATCCTTACCCATTTCTGCCAATGTTTTAGGCTGGAACCCGTCACTTGCCTCATCTGTTGTATTTGACACTATGATAGGCTCTCCCCTAGACTCAGAAGCATTCATGAGTCTTTCCTTCATTTCTACTTGTTCCTCTAAAGTTGGTTTGATAGGAGTTGGAGCTGGTACTTCATGCCCATTTGCAGGTTTACCAAGCGGGTTTTCTATCAAAGATTGAACTCTTTCAATCATCTTTCTACACATTTCCAACCTCTTTTTTTCTATTTGGGCATATGGATAAGTCATCCATCTTTGCTCTTGGGTTTGGTTCTTTTTGAGTCTGGCTTCGTAAGCTTTTAGAAGTGCATCTAACTGCTCATTTACCTTGTCTGCCAGTACCGATCCTCCTGATCCTGCACTTTTGGGTTCTGCTATTTTCTTGGGTGCTATGGTTGCCGTAGTGTGTGAGCTTAGGCTAGCTAGATCCTCTAACCGCTCTAATCTATCCTTTGTGTGTTTTAACTCCTCGGATAGAGCAGTTTGCTCTCTTTCTTTCCTGGCTTTCATACGCGTCTTTCTAGCTTTCTAAGTGCTTCTCTAATTTTTCATTTCTGAACTTGGGGCATCGGTTTTTGGCTCTTCAATTATGGGTTCGTTCGTCAATCTTTGAGCTTGGACTCGTGTCACTGCCTGAATAGGTATGATCGTCTCGTTTTTTGACCCTCCACTGGAAGGCACTACTTCTAGCATGTTCAAGGTAGTTTTTGCTCCTTTGCTCGGGTTCTTAGGGCAATCAGGAATCAAATGAGTAACTCCACACTCGGTGCAATATGCGTTGACTCTAATGATTTCATCATGAGGACAGTCCCTTAGCCAATGGTCTCCCCCACACTTGTAGCAGGGTCCTTTAGGCTGTTGAGGTGCTCCTTGAGCTCCTCTTTGTTGGTATGCATGTCTCTGTCCGCCCATGCCTCTGTTGTCTATGAACAACAATGTTCGTTCATCCAAGCTATATCTTCCTTCTCCTGCTGTCTGTGCAGCAGCTGGTGGTCCTGCACCTCCCATCATGCTCCATGGTTTTGGTGTTGAGGGTTATTTTGGTGGATAATAGAAAGGATTTGCTGCATATCCACTAGGATCTTCACAATATGCATGCACAGGCACCAAAGCCTTCTCTTCTGATTTGGTTACTGTGGGTGTGTATCTTATCCCAAGTGGTCATAAACCTGGTAGGGGTGGTTGTTGCCCCAACACTGGTTGTGGTCTTTCTACACCTACAGGTCTTGGTAGGTTGCCTGCTTGATACCTAGGCATCGGTGGAATTTGAGGAGATGCTACTTGAGCTTGGGGAGCGTAAGGTCTCTCTCTCACATATCCCTTGTTATAATAACATTCCTCCGTCCCATGGTTTGTCCATTTTTGTTCAATAGCACACCACTTGGGTTGTTTATCCTGGGGTTTGGTGTACAAGTTAATCTTTTTTAGCACTTTCTCTACAAGATGCTCTTGGTTTACAGCTACTTCTCCTTTCGGTGCTGTCTTAGAAGACTTGGTTCCACTTTGTTGTGAGGATGAATCGTCGTCAAGATCCTTGAACTCACCCTAGTTGTAGACCGAAAAATTGTCTACAAGGTAAAGAGCCTCCTTAGTTAACTCATTTAACGTTGTGCTCCTCTTCATATGTAAGTCCTTCTGGAGATCCGTATTCCTTAGTCCTTGGATAAATATAAGCATAAGTCTGGACTGAGTTGGCAGTTCTTCCACAGGGCAGAACTTAACATATCATTTTAGTCGTAGGGCTCCCTTTCGCACAGATTCCCCGTTTTTCTGTTTGAATTTATGGATTTGTGAGACTGTATTATGAGCTATTCCCCTTTGTGATAATTCCTTGATAAACTCTTCTAACACTTTCTCCATAGACTCAAAGTCTCTATGTTCCACAGAGTCAAACCAAGTAGCTGCATCATCCTCTAAGGTTAGTCAAACCCCGCAAATTGGGTAGGGAATTCTAAAACCTCTTCTGCTCTAATTACACACACAAAGGCAGCTACATGATCTCTCGGATCTCTGTTTCCCGTGTATTTCTTGTTTACCCATTTTTGCACTTGAGAAGGTCTAATTCTACGATGGTCTACAAATCTCATCATTGGATCTCCACATCCTAATTGATATACCTCCTCTGGTCTTCTGTAGTAGGCTGGTTCCTCTCCCAGTGGTGCTCCTAAGCCATAATTTCTAACAGTTCTTGCAAGAGATGGTTCATCTCTTCGAACTCGTTCTATGGGTGGCCTTCTTGGCTCTATTGACCCTTGAGTCTTTGGATTACTCTCTCCTTGATACCTTGAATAGAGTGGTGGTTCTTGTAAATCCCTTAGCCCTTGTGTGGCTTGATAACCAGCTCTTGGCACTTCATCGGGGCATATGTTGGTGCTCCTAGAACTGTTTCCTTTTCTACCTCCTCTCGGAGAATACGTTGGTATTCTCGCCCGTACCTATCAACAAAAATGATATCCTTCCCCATAGAAATTTCATAAGAGAATAAGTAAAGAACCTTGTCTTTGCTTAACTCGTTTGGGTATGGTTCTTTGCAACAAAAGTAAGAGACTATTTCCTCACTCTCATGCTTGTAAATTCCCACATTCTCATTATAAGTTGAGACCCTGGTTGTCTTCTTATCATACATAAAAAGTGCTCCAGGTTGATCGATGTTTGGAGGTGGTTCTTGAGTTTTTGAAACCATTTTCCCCTTTGCCATGTTATCTCCATATCTGTTGTAATCTTCAGGGTTACTAACTATCAGATAGTGGTTCCCCTTTTCGTCCCGAAATCTATATCCATCATCATAGAATCGAATTATCTCCAGTCTCTGAGCCGGTCTTTCTTCAATAAAAATACACTTGCATCCTCGATAGTCAGAATAAACTAGGGCTCCCCTCGAGTTTGTTCCTTCTAAGAAGATCACAGTGAACTCGGAATCATTCAAAGGATTTAGGGAGGTTCTTCCTCCTGGCATTGGTCCGTCATAAGTGAAACCTCCTGGCTGTTGACTACCCATCATAAAGAAGGATTTGCCTGATGAAGTGTCAGTATCACTACCCTCCTCAATAATAGGTGCTAGTGGATCTAGCCTCTCCTGAGTTACACTCTCCTCGATGGACACTAAGCTACCTTGGTCACCTGCCACCTTTTGATCTCTAAAAATGTATCTTTCTGATCTTAAATTCATCAAACTTCTCAGTGAAATTTATCACAAATCCAACCACTCACCTGGCAAAGGATCAGTCTCCGCACAACTTCTTGCTTTACTACTGAATATACCTGTACACAAGCGTTTAATTTCGGCAATCGAATCAAAGCATTTAACCGCTAGAGGTTATCTTAGTAATGATTGGTATAACTGGAGAGTTAACCTCAACCACTACTGTATTTTATACACTGTTGATGTTTTGGATTAGGTTTGCTAATCTGGAACTATACTTCCCTCGGATGTTGGTTAATTTATGTGAAAAGTTTGAATTCAGTCTTTTCTCCGTCAAAAGGTCAAACAAGGTCCAAATTCACTTTTAAAAGAAGTTTTGGAACCCTTAAGCCAAAAGGAACCTTACTGTATAAGCTCAGACAAATTTTCTCTTCACTAAGCGCTAGTAGACATCCTACGCGTAGGATGTCTCCTGCTCTGTTTTGCCTGGATTCTTGCACTATGGATTCCCCTTTATGTCCTGAGTCCACATCTGCTTTTACTTTTTGATTTGGATACCCATAAGCTGGTCAATGGATTAGAAATCTGTTCTGACATCCTACTGTTGGTCTTGATCAGTCCACTCAACTCCAATTTGGACCAAAATTGTCTAGGAGGCTTGCCTCAGGCTATACAACACCTTGCTATGCTCATAGTCAGTATCTGGCTTCAATTTCTTGCTTTAGACATCCTACGCGTAGGATGTCTTTTTGCTCAGAATAGCTTCAAATGCAAAGCACAGACTCCTCTTGAGGTGCTGATCACTTTGGCATGCTCAAATCTAGATTTGGAGTGCAAAATCACGTAGATGACATCCTACATGTAGGATGTCTTGTTGGTCTTTTTCAACCCAGACTTGACCCACAGCTTCCCCTTGATGTCACCAACCCAATGGTATACTTAGATTTTGGTTTGATTTCAAAAGTCCCCAATTTTAGCTGTTCTAGTCTTTTTTAGCCAAAAGTGCTAAAGTCTGCTAAGAATCCAATTTTCTCACCCAAATGAGATGAAACCTCTCTCAGTCACTCAATATATCATGCAGATCATGCTCATGCAGTCATCTTATGGTTTTGGTCTTAAAATAATGCCTTGGCACAATTTGGGTAGGATGTCTGGTAGTTTTAGTATATCTTGCCTTATCTTGTCAAGATATTGTCAAATTTTCACTTTCCACGTGAAAATAGGATAAACCCACCTTTTGAACACACTGGTCAACTCAAAATTCCAAAATTCCCACCAGATTAGCCTGTAGACATCCTACGCGTAGGATGTCTCCTGGCTTAAAATTAATTTTTTTCCTGACAGAAATTCTCCTGATGCTCTACAGCTCTATCAGAAACACTCACAGTAACTTTTGGACTTCACTTCAGCTTTCAAACACACTTTTGCGTCTTTTACAACCTTGTGATGAATCTATCAAGCAAGTATACATGCATGAAGTGCTCTAGATCCTGAATCATGATATCCTACTTACTCTACTCCTAGTCATCATGTGAAATGGTGATAATGGTGTTTTGGTTGCTTTCTGGCCTCTCCGAACTCTCAAGCTCTCCTTTCACCGCTTCTACCACTCCAACTCCTACTCTCTACTCAACTAATACCTAAAACTATCTCAGTCTACCTAAATCTACCTAAGTTGAAGGATCTAGGCCAGACACACGCTCCCTAGACTCCCTCTAAGACCTAGAGAGTCCTCCACCCTTTGATCCTATATAAATGTAAAATGAGACTCTTGGCAATCCAAAGAATCCCTCTCCTCAAGGGCTAGTCTCGGTCACCTACCTAAGGTTTTCGTCCCTGCCAGCGGCACCAATGTTGGACGGATACGCCGCGACGGACGTCAGCACAACGAGAACTCACCTAACAAGATTTGTCATCTAAGGACGAAGCTCGACCCGCAGCCGCCTGGAAGCAAGCTTAGGGTGTCAACCTACACTCGATCGACTCCTAACTAATTCCTACAGAGGTCTCTGCCCAATGTTTAAGTCACAGCCTTCAAGAGTGCATAAGAGGAAACTTCCTACAACGCTTTCTAGAGCCAAACACCCATCAAACGATCTCGAAACACCATAGAACTTGAAGGAGACCCTACTAACACCAATAGGTCGCTCTCCCTAAGATTTATGAACCAAAACCCCGACCCAAAACACTGGGTGCAAAATCACGTAGGATGTCTGGCCGAAATTTGCATGTCATCATTTCCGAAATCTAAAGTGCCTAATGTGTAGCTCTACTCAATGCGAATGCGTGGATATGCTGCAATGCAAAATCAAACAATGTTTACTCACCGAATCACCAGATGAAGCTCGTAGGTGGAGCTCGCAAAACCGGACCATACGCGCGCAATGTAGGTATTGGCACGTAGCTCTCATCGGGGGCAACACGCTGCACATCTCTGCACTCAATTCCGACCACCGATGCGCGCGTAGCATCAAGATGAAGCTCTCACTCTCTCTCTCGTACACAGTACGCTCACTCACAGACTTCAAACTTTTTAAAATGACAAAAGGTTTTTCATTAAGGTCAAAAAGTGCTATATATACCTTACAATTCTCAAACCCTCATGTTCCAATTTAACCATCTACTCAATCTAAATGTCAAAACTGGGATACAATCTGGAAACTTCTATAAGCCCCAATATTTACAATGTGAAATATTGAGTTTTTCTCAATAAATGAATATTTACAAAAAATAATAATCTGTCGAGCAATCAATTTCCGTAGGGTGTGTCCTGCTTCCAACAGATAGTTATTTGCCTATTTGTCAATGCTTGTTGCAAGGGGTGTTTTCAAAACCATCCAAATAGGATTTTTGATGGTTGGGCATACACATGAGGACATAGATGACATGTTCAGTAAGTTTCTAGAGAAATTGAGAGTTACACAAACATATACTTTGCCACACTTGATGGATACATTACAAAATATCTCATCTTCATCTCCGGCCCCATTTTTGCTTGAAAAGGTCCCCGATTTCAAGCAATACTTTGATGGTTATCTTTGTGATGGACAAGACATACTTGTTGGACATTCCAAACCACTTCAATTCAGGTTTTTTATGCAATATGAGACACCAATGATGCATAATAAGGCACATGTAGGTGTATCAAGTTGGAGTGGAATTCACCTTTGGAAAACAGACATAGAAGGCAAACCAATGTTGCCACATGGAGATCCACCTTTGGTGCCAATGGTAGAATATGTCAAGGCTCACGAAGAAGTGATTTTAGGGTTGAAGAATTATATTAAGTTTTGGCAAAATCTAGGGAATGGTTCAAATGTTCCACGGTATTATAGACCTATTATAGATTACTGGAGTAAGGTGATTAAGGATCTTGGAAAAGCAGCTATATCAAAGGGAGGCTTGTATGAAAATTTTTGGCCAACAACTCAGGACTCTTGTCACCTACAATCCACTACAATGAGCTTACAACAAGGAGCAGATAGATTCCTAGGCCTTGGAGTGTTGAATGATCATTTTTGTGGTCTTCAACGAGATAGACGAAGGGAAGAGTTTGACCCTATGTCTGATGTGCACCAAGGTGACTTTGTTATACTAGCTCCAAGTGACATGGAAATCTATCTAGTTTGGCTCGCAATGGCTTTATCAGACATTGATAACGAGCCTACATCACCAAACTACAAAAAGCTTTTGATTCAATATTGGGCACCTTGTGCAAGAAAGAGTGAGATAATGGATACTCAATCTTACACTAATTGCTGGAAGGGTTTTTGGGCTATCAACTGCAAGGACCCACAAGTGTGGAAAACGGTAGATGCAATTGTTTGGTCATGGAAACCCAACAAAGAAGGACCATTTTCTAGAATTAAAATTCTTGAAAGGCATGCTCTAAAAGCTAAAGCAAGTCTTGCTCATGCACATCAACCACGCTTGGATCAAAATTTGGATATGGCATCAAATTTGGAGTAGATTATGTGGAGCTTCAATTGTGACTATAAGAGTCAATTTTGTAAACAAGATCTCTAGTTGTATCAACCTTTCTTTCTTTTATATAATTAAGAGAGTTTCTTCAAATTCATGCTTTGTTCAACCTCTTGACTTTTGGTGTTTATCAACACCACAATCCAATAAGATTTTCACTCTATCTTATCAACAAGTTTGTCTCCTTTTCTCCCGCTTTAAGTTGGAAATTCCCAAATTACAGGAATTTGGTCAATTTGGAGATTCCCATAATGCGAGATTTCTACCATAATACCTAATAAGGTCTTAACGGAAAAACTACTTAACATGGATATGAATCTATCATGAGTGGTCAATAACTTTTGTATTCTCAATGCAAAGATCATGACCAAGTGGGTGGACTTGTGGACAGTGGAAAAGTCAAGGTGTTTGCAAGAGAGAGAAGCATGAAAACAAGCACATGGAGGAAGGAGGGCACCCCCAGTGCCTAGACACCTTGCTTGTTTCCCAGATCTCCTTAGTGTAGAGTGGATTCATGAAAGAATGACCGAGGCAAAAGCGCATGGAAAAGACAACACCAGCAAAGAATGGGAGTATGCACGAGGCGACATACCAAAGGTAGAGTACTCATATACCTAAGCCATATTGTAAATTTTTTTCTTGAAATTATATTTAATTTGTATTTGATAAATTTTTTTTCTATTTTATAGTTCCTTTACTTTAACTTTATGTGGTCAAAGGGTCGTCACTTTCGTATGTGCCACATTGACGAGCGTAGAACCACCATGGATTGTGCCATCATGGGCAACTTTAACACAAACGGTGATCAAGCCAATTACTACAAAAATATTGAAAGGATACTAAAGGTTAATTTTAGAACCTTTCATACCATCATCTTCAAGTGCAAGTGGTTTGCAAATGTGTCTACGCGACATGAGAATGGCCTCTACATGGCGGACTCTAGTGTGCATCACACAGGGAGGTATGACAATTTAGTTTCACCGTGCAATCGTGAGTAGGTGAGTGACATGTACCTTTTTTATTTTTATTTTCTTGTAGCATTATTATACCAATGTTACTCACTTTTATAGGTCATCTATATCCCAGTAATCCAACAATCAAAACTTTGGTTTGTAATTCCCATAACACCTCGGGGGAGAACCATTTTTTCCACTAATGAAGTAGAGACCATCTTCGACCCTCTTCCACCTCCAACTTTGGATGAGGTGGAGATAGAGGAGAGAGAGGTCGATGAATCAAGTCCGGTGGCGGCAAGTCTTAGCGAGGATGATTCTCATGTTGATGAAGATGATGAGATGGAGGACGACGAGCTCGAAGATGATGAAGCCAATGCATCCACAAATGACTTATGCCAGAATTTGAAAGTTTAGGTGCTAATGTTTTTTTCGAAAATAAACGCGGTAATAACAGTGGTTACATTTGCGGTAAGAAACGTGGTAAAAAAAGTGAAAACAGTTGCGGTAATAATTTAAACACAAAAAAAACCCCGCCCTCCTTTCTCTTCTTTATCTAGTTGAGTTTGCACCTTCTCTCTACAATAGCGGTAAAATAGCGCGGTAAACACTTGGAGATTTTCATAGTGTTTCTTAAAAAAACATAATTATGAATAACTGTAATAAGTAACCCAACTTGATTTGGAATTAAGAAAATATATGGGTAACTTTGGTTATGCCACTTGAATCAGAAGGGGGTGATCGCCTTCTGATCTAGTTAAAATTTCTTTTGGAATATATGGTTTAAACTTTGCCACTTGCATCAGAAGGGGTGATGATCTTTTGATAATTTATACTATTGTTTATTGTAAATTTATTTTGGATAGGTAGTTTAAGTTAATCACCAATAATAATTTTGGCTATGCCACTATCAACTGTGGAGAACTTGCTCAACACCATGTGCAAGCCATTGGGGTTGCAAGCACACAACCTACGCACACAAACAACCTCCACAACTACAGACAAAGCGTGACTCACCTCCTGAGATGATGTCACTAAGGGAATCCTATGCATGCAGAGAGGAAGAATCCACTTCTAGTGCACATCCTCCTCACTATTTCTGTACTTGTCGTTGCTCAATTGCTTACTCCTCACTATTGCCGTACTTGTCGTTTCTCAATTGCTTACTCCCTCTTTCTCTCATGCTCAAAGACAAATAGCCCAAGAGAATAAGGCAAGAGCAAAGCTTCATACTTTCAGAATGAGAAAATACTAGGTTTACAAACCTTATCTATGGGTCCATCCATTTCGCATATGGGTACCCACATTCAACTAATTAACACTAAATATGTTTGGTGCACAATCAGGTGCACCTATTATCAGCAATCACCAAACATTGAACATAAACTTACAGGACCGACAAGCCCGACCCATGACTAAAAATAGGAAAAAAGAATAATGTTGGAATCATGGGTTAACATGCTTTTGATAGGCAACTCTACACTTGATGGGTGCTTTTGTTTAGTTGCATCACCAGCTTTCTTTGTCCTTGTAGGCCATCCCAAAGTTTTATGACATTTCTCAATCATTTTTTGCCTCATTAGGAAAAAATTAGACTCTCAAAGGGGCCATTTAAGAACTGTGACTATCTCTCTCTTGTCCAAAACCAGTGCATGGTAAAAATTTTGAAATAAAATGAAAACTTGTCAAAACTTTTGGATTGAGAATATACTTATCGAGATCTATCCATTGATATATAGCATGTCATCAAATGCCTTATATTCTAGAAGATTCTATTTTTTGATGTGACAACTCCATCTTATAAATGGAATCTCTCACCACATTTCAGCTTCAGTGGGGAGGTCATAACTACTACAAATTAAGTCCACATTTGTCAGAGTTAGGGGATTTAGAACCTACTTTCTTAGATCTTTCCAATGATATGTTCGTTGATAGGGTCTCTCCATCACCATAGGTGATTTTTGAACTTAGTGCCATGTTTACTGGTTATTACATGGGCTGTTTCTATTGTCTCATTGGCACATACTGGACATTATTTTCATTGGGCCTATAATAGCACTCATTAATTTCATGGTTCATCCATTTCCTTTTTCTTGTAAACCATTTCAATGGGCGATGTTGTCCCACAGGTTTTCCGTGTGGTGGAACTTGTCCTGGACCTCCTATAGGCATCCTTTGCATGTTATTCATCATGTCATTCATACGCTTAAGCATGTCCTCCATAGCATTAGTAGGAGATACTATGGTTGGTCCTACTTGTGCTACCATAGTAGATGTGGTTCGCTTACTCTGTGCATCCTTGGCGATAGTGCTTTCTTCATTATGAATCTCACAATTATCACTCAAGTCAATCGCATCCAAGCTGTATGCTTCCCAAGTTGTATGTTTTTTGCTATATAAAATGGCATGCAACTCCTTGTTAAGTAATCCTTCCAAGAACAATGAGACAAGTCTCTCCTTGGTTGTAATTTCCAACTTCGGACATCTATTGTTGTATTGTCTCATCCGTTGACTCACACAATCTCTCATGGTTTCTTCTTATTTTTGTTTAAACCTATAGATTTGTGCCACGGTACTTTGATTGATTCCCATTTTTGAGCAAGCAGTAAAAAAATTCATAGCCAAAGTTGGTAGATTGGTTATTGATCCAGGAGGTATAGTTTGGAATCAAGTCAATGCCTTGCCTTCTAAGGTCATCCCAACCCCCTCAAATTGCGTATGGAAGTCTATTATACATTTAGCTCTCAAAACCTATCTAAAGCTTACTAAGTGGTCATATTGATCCTCACCTGCTATATTTTTTGACACATTTTTGGCAATTAGCTAATCGAACTCTACGATGAAAATCTGCACCCACTCTCCTGGCTAGTGTTCCCCTCGTGAAACCCTCAAACCAGTAACTTGGCAGGTGTGAATCATGTGGACCTATTCTTGTCCTTGTGTCACTCATTCTTCCCCTGTTACATTAGGAAGAGGATGAGGTCTAGGAGGGACTCTTTATTTTCCATGAGATTATGGAGGTGATTAACATTTTGACGAATAGGTGCATGCCATGTGTGCGAGAATGGTGAGTGTGTAAGAGAGGTGTAAGAATGGTCAAAGGATGCACTTTTTGCCCCAAAAAAGGGGGGAACAACTTTATAATGTTTTGGCCTTCCATAATCCTACATATAATCTCCAATTTGAGTAGAGATTATAGATCTGTAATCTACACACCGAGCTCTTTCTGTAGATATGTTACATGATACAATTTTGCCTGCTAGATTTTGAATTTTATTTTGTGGGGAAAATTTGAATTCAAATAAACTAGTCATTTTACCTGTTTGAATTCAAAAGCTTTCCTTTGATTGCTTTCTTAATACTAGAGATTGGACTCCCTTAAACTGCCAAATAAAGAGGCCCTCCTAGACCCCATTCTCTTCGTAATGAAGGTATTTTTTACTTCTCTGTCCCCATTTCTATCATTGAGGTGACTACCTTAGGTTGTACTTCCTCATTGATTAGCCATGCTACCATAGACTCTCTCATTTGCCCCCAGGTACTATTTTGTTTCAGGTATGATCCCCATAATAACTTCTTGGATTGAGTTTCCCTGGTATTTTGTCTGTTCAATCTTCTTTGGAATCATCATAACAAAATATTATTATAGCAATCCCCAAAGAGGTGGACAAAAAGTTCTGCTAAAACTTTATCTTTTATCTTGAAAATATACACAATTTTCAAGGGTGTCAATTGCGTGCCCTGGTTTGGCATGGGCATTCTAGACCAAATCATAATATTTTTGTCTTCCCAAAAATAAAATTTAAGCCTTCCATTGTCGATGGGTATACGCTTTAGAGGTTTCGTGTCTATCAAGTCATATCCTTCTAACTCCAACACTGGTGGTCCTTCTTTCACAGTCATGTTTGGATTCAAAGTGTCAACTTCCAATTCCCATCTGTCCACACTGTCAGGATTTTGTATTTTGAGGTATTTTACCCCATTTTGGTCCATGTAGAAGGTATGTTGCTTATTTGTCCTAACCTCCTCTTCAAACTCAAACACCATTTTAGATAATTTGGGAAAATCCCGTTTCCCAAATTCTAAATGTGTATGCTAGGATTGTGTTATTTAATGATTTTTAAGCTCTAGTTGCCTTTAATTTAGATAAATTATCATGATTGTATGAGTCTATTTTATTTTCTCTACTATAAAATTTAAGAATAAACCTCCAATATAGTTTTTGGAAAGAGGATTTGTATGACATCAGTGCTTTTCAAAATTCAACAAATGCTTCTAGAAGTAGCTTCTCAAAAAATGAGGTGTCAAAAAAACCAAATTATTGATATGATTTTAAAGCAGCATATAGATTGATTACAGCAATTAAAAAAGATAATATGTAAAGGCAAATACTATTAAACACTCTTGTCATAATTTGGTGACCTTAATCCATGTATAACAAAATACTTGGTCATGGTTTTGTAGCATGCTATCAAGTTTTAAATACATGATACTTTAAACAACATTCAACTAATATTTCACACTTAAAAAGTCAAAACAATACTATATAGTATCCTATGGCTATAAGACCATGAGATGCCATCTATTGCACCTATGGCCTTAAGGCCATATGGTGTTGTTTGTAGACATGTCTATGACTTTAATATGTCTCTTTATGACCTCAAGGCCATAGGGTTAGGATTGTTAGCTGGTCCCAATGTATAAAGAGATCCAGTCCTTCAAAGCCATATGGGACTTTATTTATGTGCCACCCTATGTCCCTAAGGCTGTAGGTTGTCTTAGGGCCACAAGATGTTGTTTATGCCAATAAGAAACCCTTCTATGCTCTATGTTGGCACTCTATGTCCCAAGGCGCACAAGGTGTGCCTCGTATGCTAGTTAGAAACCCTTTATTCTATATGTTGTCACCATATGGCCTTAGACCATAGGGTGCCCTCTGTGCTAGTAGGAACTCCTCTATACTCTGTGTTTGCACCCTATGGACCTAGGGCCACAAGGTACCCTCTATGCTAGTAAGAAATCCTCTACGCTCAATATTGAGACCATGTGGCCCCAAAGCCATAGGATATCCTCTATGGTAGTGAGAAAAACCCTCTATGGTCTATGTTCACAAACAATTAAAAAATCTAAACAATACTATAAAAATCTCTCTACATAAATGTCACCAAATGTATCTTTGAACCTATAATTTTTGGTATTTTATTTAACTATACAAAGTTAGATGAGGCTCTTACTTAGATAAACTATCATAATTCTAACTTTCAAATTATTTCTTAACATAAAACTACAATATAAAAACTCCTAATATAAGTTTGTGCCAAAGAATCAATGTTAAGATGAAGATTTTGTACATCAAGTACATGCTTTAAAACTTCACTCAAAGGTTTTAGAGATGGTGTCTCAAAAAAAGGAGGTGTTTAAAAACACCATTTGATGTGAATAATACGAATTGTATACATTGATTATGTCAAAATAGTATAAAGTTAAAACATAAATATTACCACCAACTTGACAGTTTCATAAAAATGATGGTCTTTATCGCATGTACAATAAAGTACTAACTAGAAAGAGTATGATATCTCCAAGATTGAGGGTGTTCAAAAAACACCGTTTTGTAACACTACCAAATGTCAAGAACATTCTGATTGTTTGGATCACTTAATAAAGACAATTAATAAGAAGAAAAAGTTAACAATACCATAGAAGCATCAAACAATGAAACCAAAGAACTTGAATGAGAGAAGTCTCCTGACAATAGGATGCACTTCATTAAAAAAACAGTTTAAAAAGATGTTTCAAGATATCCCACAACATTCCATCAAGTTTAAATTTTGAAAAGTACACATTGCCAAATACTTGGTAGATGGTATTTAGAATACTTAACTAGTACACTTAAAATGGCCTCCTTCTCTTGAGATTTTGAGTCCTTTGAGACATATAACATTGCATTACATAGTGAGTCTTAGGATCAGGATGGAACATTACAAAATTTCTTATGGTATATACTCTCTTGTCTTTAGCATACAACCATCCACATAACCATGGAACAATTTCATCTTTTAAAAAACTTTGAAGCAATTGAGTAGGTTGGTTCCAAAACTTTGGAAAAATCATATAAGTTCCTTGCATATTCCACATCACTCGATATGGACTATCATCAAATATTATAGTGTTGCCCCCATCTAAATAATCAAATAGCTTCCATATGGTCAAAAGATTTTTGTGATAGGCTCTTTTGTAACCGATCATGAAAGTTGAATTTTGGCAACACCGGTTATCCATAATCATCTTGAATTTGTGACTTTGTCTAGGAAAACAGGTCTTGATTATGTGTTGAGCTTTTTGTAAATGATGACAGCTCCAAATCCAAACCTCAAAGAACTCAAAGCAAAATCTTAAGAAATACTCTGCATCTGGACGCACCGCATACACCTCATTGTTATCTTCTACAATGCACATGTACTTGGTCCAAGTTGGCCTTGATTGAAGTTCAAATGTTGCAAGAAGCACACCCTCTAAATCCAAGATAAGCGTTCTTTTGTCCTGTTTGAAAGATGTTGGTAGATAATGAAACCATTGCTCTTGGTTTGAATGTGATATTTGATGTAATATGAAAGGGAGCTCCTCTATTTTGTGATAATCTAATAGCAAAACATTTTTTCTTAGAAGCTCTGAAATGATTAAAAAAGAAAAGTTAATATAGAGATCTTAAGTTTGTTGAAGACCTTAGGGACATAGGGTGCTAATTTGTGGTTACACTTAGTAAGTCCTATGCAAGAACACATGCCAAACTATGACCCTATGGCCTTAGATTCATAGGGTGTTAAGAACATAAAGTGAAATTCCCCCAAGGTTATAGAGCAAGATTTGACCTTATGAGCATGTATATTGTCCTTGATGGCACAATGAACTCAAATTTCAAAGCAAACAACATAAAAGCTTTTTAAAAAACGAGCATTTGGCACATGAAACTCAGAAGTTACTTATAGTATTGAAAGACAATTTAAAACACTATTCATCATTTACATCTTCATATGTCTTGAAACCCTAAGCACTCTAACAAAGTCTCTGAGTACATAAAGATCTTTGTAAATGAAAAAATGTTACAAAACATTGCTCCATCATTTCTTGATATAGGGCTATTTGAGATCATACTGAATTTTTAGATGCTTTATATAATTCCTGGCTTCATGTACTTTGATCACAGGCTCCTTGTATCCCAATTTTTGGGCAAGCATGATTGCTTATGTACCTTTCAAGGCTGATAATGATTTGATATTCTTTAAGACCCTTACTTTTTCTCGATCACGTGCTGAAAGTTTCTTGTCTTGACTTCGAGTGGACATTCCACTAGTGCTAGATGTTGTAACTTTCTCATCGTGAAGAGGACGAGAAACTTTTGGTAGCCTTCCCGTGGAGTAGGTTTTTCCTAGAAAAATTAGATTTCTCTCCTCCCACTCTGCAACAACCTTGTGTATACGGTTAGAAAGCTCATGACCTTGAGCAATGGGTGCTTGTCCATATAAATGAGACCCTGTAACTGTGCGAATGTCATTAACATGATTGAGAGCTTTGATATATGGTAGCAGCTCCCCAAGGAGGATATTATCCTCCTCATCATCAACATTAAATGATGGTGGAAAAATACAATTCACTGCAGGATTCACACATCCCTTTAATGGTTCATCATCTACAAGAAGCAATCTTCTTGCATCAAGCCCAAATTTTGATGATGCAATAGCCAACGGTTTGAAAAGTACTTCTACTCCTAGATTATCTAAGCGAGTGATCCTTGATTCTACGCATGGTTGACATTGGCTTTTCCCCCAGATCATAAAGAATGGAAATTTTTCTTTCGCTTCTTTTTCTAAAATCTTGATGATGTCCATAACATGCATGTCATTAGCAGCTGACCATATCCCTACATTGAAATTGCTAAATAGAGCCTTTAAAAACTCAATGCATCCTGGACGAAGAACAATATGCTCATGTCCAAAACTTTAAGCTCTTCATTTTCTTGGACTTTTGCCAGCATCTCCTCAGGAACAATCCACACAAGATCACTATTATAGTCAGCATTGGTTTGTTGGTGGATGAGAGGTCTGACTCACCATGCACTTCGATTTCCAAATCCTGGGGTGCTAAAATATTTGTGTTGGATTCTCCTTCTGGCGTTGCACATGTTCTAGAACTTCCATTGCCTTCTACTTCCATTGTGATGTCATGCAATCCAATTCCCAACTCTTGGGCTACTAGAATATTTTCATTGGATTCTTCTTCTTCCCTTGCACATGTTCTGGAACTTTCACTGTCTTCTTCCATTGGATTACTCTTTAAATTTATCTCCAGTCGTTGTAGCAGTCGACCTTCAAAGACTTGTAGATTCTTGTCATCTTCGTCAGAAACTATTTGGTTGACATGGAGATTGATAGAATCTTTCTCAGTAGGGTCAATGGCATTAGCATCCTCTATACCAACAGTCTTGAGTAAAACTTTGTCAGCCGCAATATCTTGTTGAAGGACTGCAAGTTTAAAGAACACCTAATTTTAGATTCCAAAGTATCTACATTTTGATAACTCTTTTTTGTCACACTCTTAGAAAAAACTAATCGCAAATAGAAAATTTACTAACTGACAACAGATCTACAATGAATTTATTTTTATGTTCCTTATTGTCTAGAGATTTCTAATCTTTATCTAGCTACATTAGTTCTTTGTCCATGATGGTGGTGCCTAGAAGTATACTTGGAGAAACATTTATGCCTTTAAGTTCTAGAGCAGAAGTCTCATTTTCTATTGCCATGATCTTCTTGCATTGGATGATTTACTTGACTAAGTTTCTTATGGCCTTCAGGCCATATTGTTATCTTTGTAGATATCTCTATGACTTTAAGATAATCCAAAATATGTCTCTTTATGGCCTCAAGGCCATAGGGTTAGGATTGTTGGGAGGTCTCAACATATAAATAGATATATAGATTCAAAGCCATATGGTACATTATTTATGTGTCACCCTATGGCCCTAAGGCCATGGGTTGTCATAGGGCCACAAGATGCCCTCTATGAGCACTAGTAAGAAACCATATATGCTTTATGTTGGCACCCTATGACCCGAGGGCCACAAGGTCTACCTCGTATGCTAGTAAGAAACCCTTTATGCTACATGTTATCACTCTATGGCGTTTGGGCCATAGGGTGCCCTATGTGCTAGTAACAAATGATCCTCTATGCTCTATGTTTTCACCCTATGGACCTAGGGGCACAAGGTACCCTGTATGAGAGTAAGAAATCCTCTATTCTCTATGTTTTCACCCTATGGACCTAGGGCCACAAGGTAGCCTCTATGCTAGTAAGAAATCCTCTATGCTCAATATTGAAACCCTATGGCCCCAAGGCCATAGGATGTCCTCTATGCTAGTAAGAAAAACCCTCTACTCTCTATGTTGACACCCTATGGAGACTTGAGGGCCACAAGGTACCCTTTATAATGCTACTAAGAAACCTTGTATGCTCTAGGGGAGCACCAAATAGCCCCTAGGCCACAAGGTGCCCTCTATGCTAGAAAGAAAACCTCTACGGTCTACATTGGCAACCTACGGCCCTCGGGCCATAGGGTGCATCAAATGGCTCCTAGGCCACATGGTGCCCTCTATGCTAGAAAGGAAACCTCTGCGCTCTACATTGTCACTCTATGGCCCCAAGGCCATAGGGTGCCCTTTACGCCTAGTATGAAACCATTGAAACTCTATATTAGCATCTAAAGACCGTAGGCCACAAGGTGAGCTCTATGTTAGTAAGAAACCATCTAAACTCTATGTTGGTAGCCAAAGGCCATAGGATAGCCAAGGAACCCTTTAGGAGCATTCCCCACAAAGACCACCTTATGGCCCCATGGTGATTTAGTGGCCTAGGTGCCCTTCTTAAGACTCTTTTATTTTTGTATCATATGGCCCCAGGGAAATAAGCTATCCTCTATGCTATCAAAAAACCGTTTATGCTCTTTGTTGGAATCATATGGCCCCAAGTCCATAGGGTGCTCTCTATGCTATCAAGAAACCCTCCATGCTATATGCTTGCACCCTATGGCACCAAGGACACAGGGTTTCCTCCATGATAGTAAGAAACCCTCTATGCTCTAAGTTTACACCCCATTTGACTATGTTGACACCCTATGGCCCTGGGGCCATAGGGTTCTCCCTAGCGCCAAAAGGTGCCCTTCAACCTAGGAAGAGACCCTTTATGCCCTAAATTGGTACTCTTTGGCCTCAGGGTCATAGGGTGCCCTCTACGCTAGTAGGATACATTATATGGTTCAGGTTTTCACTCTATTGCGTAGGGCTAAAAGGTTTTCTCTATGAAGAAACCATGTATACTATATGTTGGCAGTGTATGGCCATAGGGATAGAAGGAAACCCTAGGGCTATAGGGTGTCCTCTATGCTACTATCATATGGTCCAAGGGCGAGATAGTGACCAAGGTATCATGTGTGTCCTAAGGGTAACAAGGTGCTAATAAAAAGCTCTCTATGCTCTATGTACACCCTATGGCCCCAATACCATAGCATCTTTATGCTGTTATAACCCTCTATTCTATATGTCTATCTAGTATCTATACACTATATACGTGTATACTTATAAGTCATTTATGCACAATGTTGGCGTCTATATGACCTTAGATCCATAAGATGTCCTCTATGGTAAAAGAGAAATTGTACATGGGATATGATGGCATGCTATGGTCCTAGGGCCATAGGGTGTCATCTATGCTAGCAAAATAAGTTAATACTCTGAAATTGAAATTATTTTCAGAAATAAAAAGAAAAAAACAAACCTTCTACTTCCATTGTGGTGTCATGCAATCCAATTCCCAACTCTTGGGCTACTAGAATATTTTCATTAGATTCTTCTTCTTCCCTTGCACATGTTCTGGAACTTTCACTGTCTTCTTCCATTGGATTACTCTTTAAATTTATCTCCAGTTGTTGTAGCAGTTGACCTTCAAGGACTTGTAGATTCTTATCATCTTCGTCAGAAACTCTTTCGTTGACATGGAGATTGATAGAATCTTTCTCAGTAGGGTCAATGGCATTAGCATCCTCTATAACAACAATCTCGAGTAAAACTTTGTCAGCCGCAATATCTTGTTGAAGGACTGCAAGTTTAAAGAACACCTAATTTTAGATTCCAAAGTATCTACATTTTGATAACTATTTTTTGTCACACGCTTAGAAAAACTAATCGCAAATAGCAAGTTTACTAACTGACAACACATCTACAATGAATTTATTTTTATGCTCCTTATTGTCTAGAGATTCCTAATCTTTATCTAGCTACATTAGTTCTTTGTCCATGATGGTGTCCCTAGAAGTATACTTGGAGAAACATTTATGCCTTTAAGCTCTAGAGCAGAAGTCTCATTTTCTATTTCCATGATCTTCTTGCATTGGATGATTTCCTTGACTAAGTTTCTTATGGCCTTCAGGCCATACTGTTCTCTTTGTAGATATCTCTATGACTTTAAGATAATCCAAAATATGTCTCGTTATGGCCTCAAGGCCATAGGGTTAGGATTGTTGGGAGGTCTCAACATATAAATAGATATATGGATTCAAAGCCATATGGTACTTTATTTATGTGTCACCCTACGGCTCTAAGGCCATGGGTTGTCATAGGGCCACAAGATGCCCTCTATGAGCACTAGTAAGAAACCATATATGCTTTATGTTGGCACCCTATGCCCCGAGGGCCACAAGGTCTGCCTCTTATGCTAGTAAGAAACCCTTTATGCTACATGTTGTCACTCTATGGCCTTTGGGCCATAGGGTGCCCTCTGTGCTAGTAACAAATCCTCTATGCTCTATGTTTGCACCCTATGGACCTAGGGGCACAAGGTACCCTGTATGAGAGTAAGAAATCCTCTATTCTCTATGTTTGCACCCTATGGACCTAGGGCCACAAGGTAGCCTCTATTCTAGTATGAAATCCTCTATGCTCAATATTGAAACCCAATGGCCCCAAGGCCATATGATGTCCTCTATGCTAGTAAGAAAAACCTTCTACGCTCTTTGTTGGCACCCTATGGAGACTTGAGGGCCACAAGGTACCCTTTATAATGGTACTAAGAAACCTTGTCTACATTGGCAACCTACAACCCTCGGGCCATAGGGTGTATCAAATGGCTCCTAGGCCACATGGTGCCCTCTATGTTAGAAAGGAAACCTCTACGCTCTACATTGACACTCTATGGCCCCAAGGCCATAGGGTGCCCCTTACGCCTAGTATGAAACCATTGGAACTCTATATTAGAATCTAAAGACCGTAGGCCACAAGGTGAGCTCTATGTTAGTAAGAAACCATCTAAAATCTATGTTGGTAGCCAAAGGCCATAGGATAGCCAAGGAATCCTTTAGGAGAATTCCCCATAAAGACCACCTTATGGCCCCATGGTGATTTAGTGGCCTAGGTGCCCTTCTTAAGACTCTTTTATTTTTGTATCATATGGCCCCAGGGAAATAAGCTATCCTCTATGCTAGCAAAAAACTGTTTATGCTCTTTGTTGGAATCATATGGCCCCAAGGCCATAGGGTGCTCTCCATGCTAGCAAGAAACCCTCCATGCTATATGTTTGCACCCTATGGCACCAAGGACATAGGGTGTCCTCCATGATAGTAAGAAACCCTCTATGCTCTAAGTTTACACCCCATTTGACTATGTTGACACCCTATGTCCCTGGGGCCATAGGGTGCTGCTTAGGCCCACAAGGTGTCCTTCAACTTAGGAAAAGACCCTTTATGCCCTAGATTGGTACTCTTTGGCCTCAGGGTCATAGGGTGCCTTCTATGCTAGTATGATACATTATAGGTCTAGGTTTACACTCTATAGTGTAGGGCTAAAAGGTTTGCTCTATGAAGAAACCATGTATACTATATGTTGGCAGTGTATGGCACTAGGGATAGAAGGAAATTCTAGGGCTATAGGGTGTTCTCTATGCTACTATCATATGGTCCAAGGGCTAGATAGTGACCAAGGTATCATGTGTGTGAGAATTCTCTACTATATATACAAAAACCACTTTATGGCACTATGGTGTCCCAAGGGCAACAAGGTTCTAATAAAAAGCCCTCTATGCTCTTTGTTGGCACCCTATGGTCCCAAGGCCATAGGGCGGTCTTTATGCTAGTAAAATTCCCTCTATGCACTATGTTTACGTGTATACTTATAAGAAGCCATTTATGCACTATGTTGGCGTCTTATGACCCTAGATCCATAAGATGTCCTCTATGGTAAAAGAGAAATTGTACATGGGATATGATGGCATTCTATGGTCCTAGGGCCATAGGGTGTCCTCTATGCTAGCAAAATGTGTAAGTTAATACTGCGATAAATATGCAACACGATATACAAAATTGAATCATTATCATACATCATACATTTGTTGCTTTTCCACACAGTTGAAGGGGTCTTTGCCTTCAAATATCATCATAACATTCAAACATTTAAATCAAATTTGCAAGTACTGTAATTCACAAATGCATTGATCTGTTGGTGGATGGAAGATCCGGCTCACCATGCACTTTGATTTACAAATCCTGAGTGAGACCCACAGATCCTGAATATCCGATATGGCTAGGAGTGGTAGAGTCAAACTTTGATGTAGACAAATCATCTCCTAACTACAAGAAAGTTCTGATTCAGTATTGGGCACCAAAACATCGAAAACAAAATCCCACAATCCAAGAACAGTATGAGGAGTTTTGGAAAAAGAGTTGGTGTTGCAATCTTGCTGACCCAAAGCGCTGGGAGTGTGTTGATACAGTTGTATGGTCATGGACTCCAAGAGGTGGAAAAATTACGGAAACAATCAAGATCCCATCAAATGTCATGGAGAAGGCACAGGCTAGCTTAATAGGAGAAATTGAATAGCATTTCAATATCTTGCTCATTGTTTTATTTCCCCAGCTTATGTATGATTTTATGAAGTCTTTTTAAACACCCACATAAAAATAAAAATTCTAAAAGGTGTTTCTCAACACCACCATTTTCTTGGGAATCTATCTCTTTTATGAAGTGTTTTGAAACACCCACATAAAAATAAAAATTTTAAAAGGTGTTTCTCAACACCACCATTTTCTTGAGAATCTATCTCTTTTATGAAGTGTTTTGAAACACCCACATAAAAATAAAAATTTTAAAAGGTGTTTCTCAACACCATCATTTTCTTGAGAATCTATCTCTTTGTCACATTCCCAAATTAAATGAAATTTTTCCAAATTTAATGGGAAATAGGAATCCATATGCGTTGAAATTAGTCCCAAAGTTGTGGGATTTTCCCATTTCATCTAAAATGGTGTTCTCAACTGTATGTTCATTTACTCTTACAAAATATTCCTCATTAGGATCCTAATAAATCTAGGCATAGTACTTGTTGGTCTTAGAAAAGATCAAAATATGCTTGCACTTGAGTGAGGTTCTGGTCCTTACTGGGTTGAAAACGAATACATCTCAAAACTCGGGTTGGAGTAAGTGTCTGACACTTCTTTCTCTATAGTCTCTAAAGGTCACCGTTGGTTTATGCTCTCTTTGGTGGATGCCCTACTCATATTCTCTCCCAAAGTACCAAGATTCTGTAACACCCTACCAGATCTCAAATTAAAAAATGGAAACAAGCAATTACAAAACAGATACTTCAAACCTAGAAAGATACTCTTCGATTCAAACACAACGCTTCTAAGCCATGTGTCACCCATTTCTGCCAAGACGTCATTTCCTTCATACCATCACTTCAAACCGTATTTGATTTCACAATTGTTAGCTTGAAGTCATTAAATCTCTAACAATTCTTATCATCAACCATTGGATACACTCAGTGAGCCAACACCCTAGGAATTTAGTGTAAATTATCATAGGCACACTAAAGATGGTTACACCCTTTTTGTGAAAAAAAATATGGATTTTACCACTTGAATAAAGTTCTTAAGGTTTTCCAATGTTCTCCCTGGTGTGAAATCAAGAAAATCACTCTTCTGGTGAAAATTTATCTTCGACGTGTCGAAGATAAATTTTTCACTATTTCAAGAAACTTTTACCCAAAATCATAGATTTTGGCTCTCGCTCAGATTTTGGAGTGCAATAGAGTAAGTGCTCAAGGAGAAACTGACCAAAATGTTATCTCTTGCAGTGCATTACTAAGCAAGGTATACTGCCACCAGCGTCACTACGACAGTTTACATGTACGCCAAGCTTGGTGTTATCATAAAGTATAAAAAGTGCATGAAGAGCTTCATGTTCGGAATGTGACCTCTCGGAATGCATTGACTGCGGGATATACCCAACAAAGCAGTGCCAAAATATATGCCAAATGTAGAACCCTTATGAATGAACGGTCATGACCATAAAAGAATGGCCGCCCAAGTGGGTATGGCACAAAGGCCGCCCAGTAAAGGGTTTAGTAAAGGGGCTTAAGTGTGAAGCAAAGAGGGGAAAAAGCAAAGCATGGCGGGCAGATGATGAGCACAGCGCAGAGGGAAGAGAAGGAGTCGCGCGGGGGGTTCGGGTAATTGGCCAAACAGGGAATATCAGCTCACAGAATCCCTACCAGTCTAAACTGTGCAAGGCACTTACGATTTTCGTTCTCACGTTTGAGGCAATCACTCTCGCCAAGGGCTTAAAAATCTGTATGCAAGGCATGCTAAGCAGGTGACATGAATTCCACCGCTTCAAAGACTATGCTTCCACTAACACACTAGGCACTCTGTCATAGACATACTAAATTCTGGATAGTTTACATTTATGGTTGCTGTCAACGCACACTACCACTACATGGAACCTAAATCTAAGACATATTTCACACGCAACGTGCCATTTTAAGTCAATTTTCTAAAGTCACGACCCCATACATGGTAAGAGAGTCAAGCTGTGACTTGTGTTTTCTGTCCTCTCTCTCGTGGAGAGCATTATACAAGCCGATTATTGCATGCTTATAGGGCAAGCTGCCAGTCAGGCATAAGATGTCTAAGAGCACACATTCTAGGCTTACACACCCTAGAAATTTATGGACAGTTCCTCAGCCCAACATAAGCTTTTGATACATATTCTGCTCGTGAGTTAGCTTGAGCCCATGTGCTCTAACTCACAGCTGACACGTGGCTAAGATGCTACTCAAATTAATCTTCATCGGTTCATTGATTGAACACTATTTTGCATAAGGGCTATGAGCCAAACAGGCTAAGAGCCGTTGTCAGGCCAGGGGCAAGGCCCAACTATTGGCATTCGTTAGGTGATTGTTTTCAAGATATACTCATAGCAGCTGATCTCGACAAGAAAGTATAGATGCAGCAATCAGTTGCGACAGCATGGCTGTCCATAAGAGCTCCGCAGTTCAATTCTGTGGGTCTCCTGATCTCTCTATAACATTATAGTGTGTCTATGGACATACTGTTTTGGGGTAAGAGCCGACGGGTGATTGTTACATCATCCCATAGGCATTAAGGATCAAGTTTGATTTGCATTGAGGATCACAGTTGATCTCTCCCAATTATACTTTCAAGGAAAGAATTCCGCAATCTACCAAATGTGGTAGCGGATGGACACACTTTTCAAGTTGATTCCAATCATTTTGAACACGGTTGACTACGTTGGTTGCCGTTATTTGCTAGTTAAGCAGTTTCTACAAAGAGTCTTACCAACGGGTTTGACTACATATATTCTAATCCAAGGGCTTGGATTGCAAAGGTAATACCTAGGGTTCCCAGTGCAATGTTGTTTGTTTCTCTCAGGTAGGGGACGTGCTCCTCTCCATTCGAATACGGGTAAGTGAAAATTACGTTCAAATCTCCAGGGACGCAGCTATTGATTTGGTGTTATTCCATTTTTAGTATGCTTTGCTTGGTTTTTCAAGACATATAAATACGCTTGAATATTCTAGAGCCATTCCACGGGCATGTCGGCACACAGTATTTTGGGCCAAGTGTCCAATCTATCTTTCTGTCTTATGTTGTTACGAACCTACTTATAGGGTTCAATTTGGCACATGCTGTCATATGGGATACGACATGGTATAGGAACTCAAGGAGTTCCGTTTAGCCAGTGTGGAGCAAGGCTAATGAGGGTCCCTCTCACTCCCGTCATAGAGTGTCTGTAGTTACCTCGACACACAAGTACGTCTTGTACTTGAAGGATGTTCCTTTTCACACATCCTTATATGAGATATATTCCACATGTGGCGAATATGAGTCTCTGGACTGACACTGGCAGCATTATGTCAATTATGTGTCACGACAAAGTCCCTAGGTGCTGGTCACATCTGTTTTCTAGACCATTTTTAGCACGACGTATCAGGAGCAATTTCGTGGCCAGAAATTGTCGGATACTTAGAATGACTTGTTAAGATACAAGTACTGCTAAAAAACATTACAGCTGGTTGTTTATACATATAGCAAGGTTATAAGCTGTTAATGAAAAAGTTTCATTGTTTGTATCTAGCAGTGATCAATGTTTCACCTTTTATTGTGATTCAGACGTTTCAGCAAGGTTTGCAAAAGGTTGCAACTAAAACACTACAAGCCATGCTTAACATTAGCGACGCTCATACTGCGACGCTCAAACATGAAAATGAACGGCGTCGCTATATGCGTCGCTATAACATAGCGACGCATATAGCGACCCTGACATGGCTAAAAAAATAACCGAGAGCATCCGAAAACTCAGATCTCAGATCTAAGTTTTCGACCCGCGCTCAAAGCAAGCAAGGTAATGCTCTCCCTCTCTCTCTCTCTCTCTCTCTCTCTCTCTCTCTCTCTTCTCCACACACACACACACGAGGAGAGGAAGGAGAGCCAAGTATGCTCCTTCCCTCTCCTCACTCTCATGTTCCCTTCCCCTCTTTCTCTCTCCTTCTCTCTCTCTCTCTCACACACACACACACACACACACAAACGAGGAGAGGAAGGAGAGCCAGGTATGCTCCTTCCCTCTCCTCACTCTCATGGTACCTTCCCCTCTTTCTCTCTCCCTCTCTTTCACTCACACACACACACACACATTGTGTTTTTGAGAGAGAGAGAGAGAGAGAGAGAGAGAGAGAGAGCACAAGCATAAACAAAGAAAGCGCACACACATTGAGAGAGGAAAAGAGAGAGAACATGCATAAACCAAAAATGCGCACACACACATGCATAATCAAAGAAAGCACATACACATTGAGAGAGGAAAAGAGAGAGAGAACATGCATAAACCAAAAAAATGCACACACACATGCATAATCAAAGAATGCACACACATTGAGAGAGAAGAAGAGAGAAAGAGAGAGATATATATAAAACAAAGAGAGAGAGAGAGAGAGAGAAAAGAAGAAGAAGAAGAGAGTTTTAATATCGTAGGAAAGTATCCCAAGAGACCTTAACACTAGAATGGTAACCTAACAGGACATAAAAGTGTCCTTTCAGGGTTTTGGGAAAAATTTCCAAAACCATAGTAGATCCACTCATTTTGAAAAATCCTTTCATGAGCTTATAGTTCAATAACTACTACATATGGAAAAAATGAGAAACTTGTAATTTTTCTCATCCCTTGGTCACTACAAGCCTCCAAAGTTGATGGACCAGTGCATTTTGCCCAAAACAACAATTTCTTAGGTTGATTGCATATAAATAAGACTGGAGATTTTTGTAGGACATGAGATGAAATGCCTCGTTAACTTCAATGGGTTGGTGACCAAAACATATGGTTGCTTTTACCTCACTAATTTTTTTTTTTGGGCAAAAAAAATAGGTACAAAAAAGTTGCATTTTTGCCATTCTGCGGACCTATGATCAAAGTTTCTATAGTCACGCTCAATACAGATACTATATACATGTTTTCTTAGTTCCCTTTGGGCCTCTGGCTTCAAAAAGAGCCATGGAGCATGTCAAAAAGATAATGGATCTCTTACAATTGGAACCTTGGGGGCAATGATAAAGTGCTAAATACAGCAAACATGAAAAAACTGGGTTTAGCATTATGACCTCTAGAAACCCATGGAAACTACTTAATATCTAGCCAAGTTTGTAGTCTATGATTAGATATGGTTACTACCTACAAAATATACACAATTGGCCTAAGAAAATAGCAATATTGAGAAAGTTATACTTGCTACTCTAAAATGTATCGTATTCTTCAACAATCAAAAAACTCAACCATCATCATATACTATGCTATATAGCATATTAGGTCCCCCAAAACTCAAGGAAGATTAGCTTTATGTTATACATTACACTTACACAATCAAAATTGAATTTGGATATCAAGAAAGCCACCAAAAAAATCATAAAAGTGCTAATTTTGGCCAAAAAAAGAGGATTATGCAATTCTTGTAAATTGGTCGTAACTTTCAATTTTAACACTTAGCTCTCCCTACAAGAATCAAAACATGTTGAGAACTATGAAGGCCTAACCTCTAGGCATCTAAACCTCACAAACATGAAGTTTAGAGTGGTATAGTTGCCAAACATTGAAAAAAAAGCCAAAAACAGGACCCGTTTTTTCACACAGTTTAGGTTCAAAAATGTTGTGCAAGAGTAAGGTTAATGGTGAGATCGATACTCAAAAAAAAATGCTAAGTTTTTTTCAGCTCATAAGGCAAATTTGTGGATATATAGCACCTAGAAATTCATTTTCATACTCTTCAAATAATTCAAGCAAAATGGTCACTTAACAGGACACAAAAGTGTCCAAGGACATAAAAGTGTCATGTTACCATTCTAGTGTTAAAGATCTAGTCGATAGGAGTTGAACTCAAGACATGTTATTCATAAGGAAAATGACATAACCAATCTATCACACTTCGGTGATAGAATAGTTATACCATTTTTCTCCTTTTTTTTATTGGCGTGCACACACACCCGAGAAGAAGAGAGTTTAATTTAACGTCGTAGAAAACTAATTCAAGAGACCTAAAAATCTAGCCGACGAGGAGTTGAAACCAAGACTTGTTATTCAAGAGTGAAATGGCATAACCAATCTACCACACTTGAGTGATAGAAATGTTATACCATTTTTCTCTTTTTATTGGCACACACACACCCACACACACACACACAAACACAAGAAGAAGAGAGTTTTAACGCCGTAGGAAACTATCCCAAAAGACGTTAAAGATTAATTAGGGTTTTAGTAGACTTACGTTAAATTAGATTTAGGTTTATTTAAATTAAATTAGATTAGATTTAGGTTTATTTTTAGTTAGATTTACGTTTGATTAGATTTAGGTTTATTTACGTTAGATTTAGATTTACGTTATATTAGATTAGATTTAGGTTTATTAATTTAAGTTTATATATGTTATATTAAATTAGATTTAGGTTATTTAATTAAGGTTAGAAGAAATGGAAAAGCAATCGTTTAAGATAAGGTTAGAAGAAATGGCGAGAAAATTTCTTGCGCTCACAGCCTCGACAGTCCATGCGGACCAGCAATTCCACCTGCTACTACCATACAATAAGCCGTCATGTTCAGCTAATGGAAGAGAAAATTGAGCATACATAGAAATTAGTGATGCAAGATGACGATTCCAAGGGTCACACACACACACACACACACCACATCCCGTCAAATCTAGAATAAGAATTAAGTGCCTTGAGCAGACATCAGCTACATTGCAAGAATGACGTACCTGCATGCTACAAACAAAGATCTCCTATGAAAAGATGTTAAGATGCTGTGAAATGCTACAGCTACAGAAGAGGCAAAGGGGTTTTGTCCACTACATGCAGTTTCATGTAGATGTGGGTGTGTAGATTTCTTGTACCCACAAATATAGGCATTGATCAATAAAGACGAGATTATAACCCGGTGGTTCTGATCTCCGTGCACCTCTAGACCGAGGTGTGCGGGGATTGGACATGACTAGAGAATGTGAGGTAGTTTACAGTGTGAACAGAGCGAGAGAGAGAGAGAGAGAGAGAGATAGAGAGAGAGAGAGAGAGAGAGAGATAAAAGACGAAGAATGCCAATAGAAGATTAAATTTTTTGTCCAGGTTATAAGATTTTTTCCCTCATTATGAGTAGTGACGAGGATGTGGGGCCGTCCAACCGAAACACCTATCTCTCAACGAGGATCTTATGTCCTTGTAACCATTGCAAGCATGCTCTGCGACGGACAAGACGCATTTCTTTGCAGCACGTTCGCGAATTTGGCAAGTTCGATCCATCTATTATATATCGAGTTGTTGCCAATTATAACTCGTCGGACTCTGACACTGGCCAACAGGTAGCAATCTTGCAACCCAATAGACGTGTTTGCAGGAGCTTTGGTCAAGCAGCATATGTGAGGCCACAAGATGTAGCCTCTGACAGCTCGGTGGATGATCATGTAGACCACATTCCCAACGAGGCAATGTTTGAGCCCGAAGTTGATGAAATGATCGAGACGATCATGGATTTAGAAAGGCTTGTCTATGATGATATGAAAAGTGAAGCCGATACGCCATTGTATAATGGAGCACGTGTGTCTAGATTGAAAGCTCTCCTGGTTCTTCTCAACATGCAGACAAAGTTTGGATGGAGCGACACTAGCGTCACAGTGCTTTTCAGGTGATCTATTACAATTAGTTTACTTTAATAAAACTCTAAATGTATAATGATCTGATAGATTTTTACACAATTCTACCGTATTTTTATGTTGTGTAGATTGCTCAAAGAGCACATACTACCAGTTGATAATGTGATGCCAGATTCTCGAGAGGAAGCAAGAAAGATTTTGCCAAACTTGGGGATGGATTATAATTCGATCCACGCTTGTACTAATGACTGCATTCTTTTTAGAGGGGAATACATAGACATGGAGAAGTGTCCGAAATGTGACTCCGAAAGATATCGAGTAGATCTCCACGGAAAAAAATTTTTGTAAAAGGTTTTGCGACATTTTCCTCTGCTTCCTCGCATCAAGCATTTCTTCGAATGTAAGTCCATGGCCGCCCTACCATCATGGCATGAGGAGAATAAATCTTCGGATGGTGTACTACGGATTCTTGCAGATTGTGCAGCCTGGAAAGATATAGATGGAACATGGACGGATTTTGCCAAGGAAGCTCCAAATTTGCGCTTAGGCCTGGCTATGGATGGCGTAAATCCATTTGGTCAAAGATCAACATCTTACCGTGTATGGCCCGTTGTCATCGTCAACTACAACATTCCCCTGTGGTTGACTACGAAGAAGGGGCACCTATGGCTAAGCTTGATTGTGCCGGGGCGATATAAAGTGAAGAATATGGATGCGTATCTTCTTCCACTATTGGAAGAGCTACAACAATTGTGGATTGGCATAGAGGTGGTGGATATGAGCCGACACACAGGTCGACGAAATACTTTGATCAGAGGCATTCTAATGTGGACCATGCATGACTATCCCGAACTAACAGAATGCTCGGGTGATCTATTTACACTCCTCACTCAGACACTGTAAATCTTTATTTTTCTCAAGTTGATCTATTATCATGTGTATACATGCAGGGCTTCAAACAAGCGGATACAGAGCATGTGTCACATGTGGACCTAGACTGAATACACGTAGGGTGCCCTCACTGAAGAAGCAAATCTAATAAGGTCATCAAGCGTATCTTCCAGAGAATCATGTGTTGCGTGATGGCTTTTTGGGAAGAGAGCCACCGAGGATGTCTGCACAAGCATGGTTACAGCACAAGGAGATGTGTGATGACGGATTGCCCCTAGTGATGAAGAGACTATCTCTATGGTACGAGTTACCATACTGGCCCCGACTCATGATCAATCACTTGCTCAATCCAATGCACATATTCAAGAATGTGGGTAATCTACTATGGGACCATCTGAACAGCAAGAAAGATACTTTGGGAGCCAGAGTTGACCTTAGAAATGTGGATCGTATGGAGCAATATTGGCCGCAAACAGCGTCCGATGGATTGATAAAACTCCCTAAAGCACCATGGATTTTCACAGGAGCCCAAGAACGCAAAGTAAAAGAGACCATTCGATCTTTGCGGACCCCCACTGGCGTAATGCACTCACTCCGAACATGTTTTACTAAAGAAGGAAAGCTTACCGGTTTGAAGTCACACGACTGGCATAAAATGTGTCAGGTATGTTCATAGTGGAGTATATCATAGTGAGAATTGTGTAACAAATTTGTGTCTGGACGTACTTTAATATCATTGCTGCACGTGTTTTGCAGTTTATTTTACCGGTTTCCATTGAGGGATGTCTATCTCTTGACGTCCGTAACACAATCTACAAACTTGCGAAGTTGGTACAATGGATCTCACAAAAGGAGATCAACGCGGACTCCATACCATTCGCCAAACTAAACGCTGCAGAGGTTGTGTGTATGTTTGAGAAACATTTTCCTACTACCATGCTAACCATTCAGGTGCATCTTCTTGTTCACATAGTTGATGAGGTGGAAATAGCCGGCACAGTACATTCCAGATGGATGTTATTTTTAGAACTTTTCATGAAATTGCTCAAGGGATATGTGTGCCAGAAGGCACGTCCGGAGGGTAGCATGGCAGAAGGTTGGCTGGTATCAGAGTCCCTAGTGTACATTGGAGAGTGGCTAGACGGATTTGATAAAGCCCGGGACACGCTATGGCGAACCATAGATGATGAGCGCATATCTGGAATTGTCATGTGCAATCTCGGTGTTGAGAAGAAGATGACGGAAGATCTAGAGGCTAAAATCAACCGATTTTGCATGCTTCACAATCCAGTCATGCAGAAGTGGATCTCACAATATGAGGATGCAAAGCAAGAGCAACAAAGGGCAAGAATCGAGTGGAGATGGGGAAGACGACCACCGATGCACTATCTGACGGGTCTGGAGAGCCTACCAACATTCATGAGCTTAAGATGGTTGCACAACCAACTGAAGGGCGCACAACAATGTGGTGAAGAAGTGACTGACGAAGAGTGGGAGTACTCTAGGGGTTGCGCGACCAAGGTAAGTTTGCAATGTACGACTAGTAACTTTCTAGATGTTTGAACGGCCACTCATAATCTTTGTTGGTTGTAGTATAAGTCATACACAGCAGCATGGTGTAAAGGTCGACATTTTAGGGTGGAACGGATCGACAAAAAAAATTTTAATCAAGATTGTGGAATCATGGCAAAATTTGAACAACCTAGTTGACGACGGTCTTCTTATGCAGATCCTGTGGTGGCGGAACTCGCTTACTTCGGCACGCTACAAGAGATTTTGAGGATCGATTATAGAGGATTTTTTGTGGACTTGTTCGACGTGCAATGGTTCAAGATAATCATGGAGGATTGCAACGTTACTGTGCGTATAGGAGAGTCTGGTTTTCTTGAGGTGGATTCAACTAAGAAATGGACTGACCTAAGAGAAACTTTTGTACTACCCGAGCATTGTGAACAAGTAAGTATGTAAATAGTTAACGTGTGTTTTAGAATTTATGTGCTTGGAAGCTCTCATGTAAGTTATGTGGCTTTGGCAGGTGATATTTCATCCCACAAATTCTGCATCAAACTGGTGGTACGTCATAGAGGTAGCCCCTCATAGTGCACGGACGTATGAAGGCTACCATGTGCCAATCATAGTGGCATCAATGGAGGAGATCGGAGAAGATGCCCAGTTAGAAGCCGTGGAGGTGGTTCTAGACAAACATCAAGCTGCTACTCTCTATGGGGTGCATGCAGAGGATCTACAAAATGAAACAGAGGACATCTATTTAAACGGAGAGCTCTATATAGATACAAGAAGTTATGCTGAGCTATGCGAGGATGAGAGAGAGATCCCTTAAAGCCATAAATAATTTATTTGAACAAGTGGGCTCCGTTTTGTAAATTCAGAGTTATGCACTTTCCTCTTTCATCACTCAAGTTGAATAGAAGAAGAATGCTTTCTGTTGCTGCTAGCCTTTGAACATTCCAAAGCTACAAGCACTGGAGTGTTCTTGTACGATTCTCCGGCTCTTTAAGTATTTGCGTCATTGCATCATTGCGTCATTGTATTTAATGGTCTTTGCGTCCACTCCAGGTACGTATGCTCTAGGTATGTTCTCATTAGCAGAGACGACGAGCACCTCCTTGTCTCTCTCTCTCTCTCTCTCTCTATCTATCTATCTACTTGTCCATGTTTTCTACTCCATTCATTCAATAATAAGTTTAAATGTTCGTGTGTTTAATGAAGGTATGGATGATGATGAGTTTCTTTCTTCTTTGTCACCCCAGCAGAGACAGTGGTACATGGAGCGTCATCGCTCAGGCGCACCATCGCACGTTCCTACTCCATCCGCATCTCCCTCTGTTTTGGAGTCCTCAGCGCACTCTGAAGCTTCGGTGTCGACGAGACGGTCTTCACACTCCGGCGCTCTAGTTGTGGTGGTGGCGGTGGCGGTTGTTGTGGGGGTGGCGCCACCGATGCTTCAACACCGCCTCGTGTTTGACGAGGCTCTTTACCCTCTCCTTCTTTTCCCGTCCTGACACCAACCACGGCATCGCCATCGACACCAGGTTTTGAGCGGCTGAGTGGCGTTCCCCACAGCTACACACCACTAGCTACTCCTCCAGGAGTCACTCCAGTGGTGGACACTCCTCGCTTCGGGGCTCAGACTCTAGTGGAGACACTTGGCATCCATACCCCCGTTGACACACCGCTAGAGACCCCTGTCGAGACACCCAGGTTCACGCGTCAGCGGTGAGAGGGCTTGCCTTACTCCATTGACTTCAGGGGCGGCATCATCTTGGACGATGAAGGCAAGAAGGTGATTTTGTGCATGCGCAGTCTTTGCTCTCAGGTGTTTAGACACTACATACTAAACACCTCGAGTGAAGTACTGAATGAATTAAAAGACAGAGTCATCAGCATGCTTCATGACGAGTTTCCCGTTCCAACACGGGATGACCGCTTCAATGAAGATGTGATGAAGGTTCAAATGCGCGAATACTGGAAGCATAAGCGTTCCGAAGTGCAAAAAGCAATCAATCATGGATGGAACAGACTAGATTGGCTGGCCAAAGAAGATTGGAAGCATGCGAAGAAAGAAGCGCGTGAGAATCCCGACAAGTGGAAGCAACAAAAGGAGGCAGCCGGAGCGCGAGTAGAGGCAGGGAGCTCGCACCACTTGGGGAGCGGCGGGTGGGCATCATTTGAGGCCGATTTTGTAAGTGTTTTCGCATCTATGTTCGATAGTTTAGGGTTTATGGGATTTGAAATTCTAACATAATGGATTCTTTGTATGTTTTGAGAGTGGTCGTTTACAGGACGTGATCCCACTCCGTACGAGCGTGAGTACGCAGGCAGGATGGGCTTAAACGCCCTTATAGACATCCTGACTTCTCGCGGCGGCATGGTTAGTATTAGGGTTTATTCTTTTCTATTTATTGTATTGTTTTATAAACATCGCTCGCTATATGTTTATACTTACAAAAAGCTATCTTATTGTTTTTTTTTGCAGAATCCGACAGATACGCCGCTTGGATGCGATGAGACGTCTGATTAGACGATGTCAGTTGAGCCATAGCTAGATAGCATTAGTTTCTTTTTGTACTAGCTTATGTATCATGAGACCATGTAACTATGTATTTGTGAAAACCATGTATATTTTTTAAATAATGACAATAGTTTGTAACTATTACATTTGCAATAATTAACAATCAAGTGATTTTGCTGTTGTGTACAATTGTCATTTATTTACTTCCATCAATTCACGCTTGTCATTTTTGTATCTTTTTTTTGCAAACAATACGTACTATGGATGATGGAGTTAATGATTATATTGTCTTGTGGTTGACTATTTTGGGTCTATATTTACCTTTGTACTTTTTTTCAAAGGTAAATTGACCAATGAAACATTCAATATGGTTGATAGGTGGCAGGGCATGAATGCCCTGCCACCAAATTTTTTTAATCTTTCATGCCCTGCCACCAAATTTTTTTAATCTCGGGCGTCGCTATGGGCGTCGCTAAATTGTGCACTGTAGCGTTGCTATCTATGGCCCTGCAACGTCGCTATAGGCGTCGCTATATAACGACGCATATAGCGACGCTGATAGAGACAGCGGTAGCGATGGCTCAAGCGACGTTCTCGTATCGTGCTAATAGCGACGGTTTTAGCGACGCCGGGGGTTAAAAAAACCCAATGTATTTCCGTCGCTATAAACGTCACAAGAGCACACAACCTCTTGTAGTGAAACTATTTAGTTTCTTTTTAGAACTATTTACATTCCTTTTATTGCGTGCTAGGCGCATCACATTTGCCATACGTATTGGCAAGCATCATTATGGATATACAGGTTCAGTTAGTTTTTGCTAAATGCATGCACACTAGGTGTTATGGGCCCTAGTGTTTAGCAAGGGCTGATTTGGAACGGCATGCATATTCAACAGATTGTTGCTTATGAAGCATTTTTCACTCTATGTGCACTATCTCTCTGAGATTACTTTTGAATCCACTAAATCACCAATAGAGGTCATGGCTCAGTTTGGGCGTTTGTGGATTTTAAACACACCTCAATACTGTCAGTTATCCAAGGGGATAGGCAGATTACAAAGATTACAAAGAGTAATCTTGTGCTAAAGGATCTGCTAAGAGCATACGTTAACACAACGCATTTCTAAATAGATGATGTTCTCTCTATTCTAGAATTTGCTTAAGTACGATTTTTGACTTTGAAAACCTCTTGTGGTGGGGTTGGAGATTGTGTCAATACTTTCATACATGAAGGACTTACCAGGTGTGCTGACAGAGCATGTTGGCAAGTAACCTTCAATAGGGATGAACATGTAACGGACTGTTCAAGATACTCAGGCGAGTAGGAAATCTGGCTCACAACTGCATGGAAAGTTACGCCAAGGTTTCCTTGCATTATTCCAGTACCTTCAGAAGATTTGAAAACTGGTTATGCCTTTGGACAACTCTTAGTTGTGGTTCCTCCTTTACAGTACTTAAGTGGGTTATAAATGGAGTTACCATTTAAGCCCAAGTGACTCTTAGTTGTGGTTACTCCTTTACATCACTCAAGTGAGTTATAAATGGAGTTACCATTTAGGCCCAAGTGGTTGCAAATGGACAACAATGTTGAAAATCAAGATATTCATCTTGGTTTCATTGAACCTCCTCACAACACCAATTATCGATCATACAGACAACTGGCTCACTTATGGGACATCAATAAAGAGAACACTAGTATTCTTAAGAAGATGTTACTACTTGTGTTTTTGAGGACGAAAACTCTTCCTTAAGGGGGAAGTAATGTCAGGACACGGGTCCTGTACCCTAAGAACTAGGCTAGGCAAGGACTGGGCTAGGCAGTGTGGACAGGGGATCCATCTAGGGCAAGGTGCTAGGAGCCCACCTATAAAGGGAGGTTGGGAGGAGGATCCAGTAGAGCCTAGTTGCCTAGTTTCTTACACTAAAGGTATTATTCAATTGAATCTATAGAAAGTAATTACAATGGGTAAGATCAAACAACCATGCTGTTCAACCACAAATGGAGACTCATGCTTCACTTTAAAAATCTATACCTCTTTCTAAAAACATCCAACTTCAAAAAATATATGTTTACGCAAAACATTGCCGATTTTACATTTACTTTTTATTCCTTTGGTATCATTGGGCATGTCACACCTGTTTCTCAAAAACTTTCTTCTTCTATAGCACCCAAGAAGGTTTACATTTGTCTCCTCAAATGTCATTGCATAGCTAGATTAGTAGAGAAAGTATCCCGCTCTTGATGGATTGAATCCTGAAACATACCCAAATATTCTAAGTGTTGAAACTCTCTCAAGTAGCGTGATCTTGCCTGCATTGATTTGAGGGAAAGTGTACCCCAAAAACCATGACAATATCTTTAGGAAAAATATTGGCAACTCAAGATCTTCAAAATACTGCATGTGAAAAGCATACAAGGTGGTACTATCCAGTGTAGGCATGTAGTGCATTAGAGAGGATCCCTTCTAGAAGTTCCCTCTATTGCGTTCCCACTAAATCCTTTAGCTCTCCGAAGAAAATTGTCCTTGTCAAGGAGTTAAATCTCCAAAACAAAAAGTAATAATTAAATAACAAAAACATGAAAAAAGAGAGGATTGTAGGCAGGGAGATCAAGGTGGACGTGAATCTACCTTTTGCAACTCATCCTTGGAAATGACTTTTTCCTGAAGGAGATTGCATGATCCAGTCATCTCTCTTTGTCAGCATTTATTTCAACCTCGTTTAACTTAAAGTCTCTGCCAAAAGATTGGATACCAAGCTCAACAAGCTTCTTCTCCAAATCCTCATCTTTAAGAGTAGGTTTCTCCTCTTCCACTCTTTTCATGCATAGAGAAAGTGCATGAGTATGAAGAAATAAGTTATCAAATGTCTGCAGATCAAGTGCCAAAAAGTCATCCTTCGACTCTCCTTCATATCAATGAAGTCTTTGACAACCTGAGAAGCTCTGAAAATGGTTGCAATACAACTTAGTCCTCCTTGATATTAAGTAGCCATTGAATATGGTGGGAGAGGAATATACTCTTTTCCATTCATATAACAGTAGGGAGGGCTTCGAGAATTAAGAGAGGCCTCATATTATTCTTTCTCCTCTATGGGCTCATCAATCACATTACTAGCTCTAAATTGAGAAACATCCAAATTGGAACCCTCTTGCTCCTCAGCTATAGCATCAATTTCTTCCTCCTCAAGAACTTCACTTTTCTCAAGTTGCAGGACTATGGAAACATTTGTATTTTTTTCCTCTTTGTTTGTATCTTTCACTTCATCTTGACCTTTTCCTTGTATATCAACTTTAAGGAACAAATAGAAAAGAAAGGAAAATTCTTTTGAAGGTTGCAAGGCTTTTAATAGACGGGACAAGAAATGGTCGGTGGGTAGACAAAAGAAGTCTTCTTGGAAAATCTTCATGTTCTCCTTGTTACTTTACCTTTCTCAATTTAGTTGGTAGTAAATTCAGGTAGATGACAATAAGTCTTGCCATCCAATAATTGGCTAAAGCTCAGGAAGATGTTAGGTGAATGATTGCATTCATATTCAGATAGACATGCAGGAAGATTCAGTTACAACTGATACTTTTGCTAATGAACCAGAATTAGAGCAAAATTTTTCTGGTATAGATTCTACCATAGAGGTGATTGATGATACTGGTACAGGTTTTACCAAAGAGTTGATTAATGATACCGATGTCATAGGTCAAAGCAGGGCTACTCTTGAGAGCAGCAGGATCATGGATTTTGGTATACCAGATTAATCGAATTTGGATGTACCAGATTTTGAGGACTTGGCTAAGCAAGAGGGGGTGCAGACTCCTTCATTGACAAGTTTTAGCAAGGCACAGCTACAAAAGTGGGAAACTGGTCTTGAATGTGATGATAATGAATCAGAGGGGTGCAGACTCCTTCTTTGAAAGGTTTCTGTGACCTAGAGCTACCGATCTGGCAGACTGATCCTGAATTTGGTGATGGTGATTTAGAGAGGGAGCAAACTTCTTCTCTATCGAGAATCTGTGACACAGGGCTCACACTATGGCAAGATGATCATGAACTTGATGATGCTGATTCAGAGGGGGTGCATAGTGAAGTGCAATATCTTGATGTTGAATATGATTGGTTTCATTGTGCCAATGATACAGACGGGGCAGTAGATGAAATTTTCAATGTGCATGCTAAACTTTGTGCTACACAAGTGCAAAGATATTTGGATGAGGGTAAAAGACTTGAAGAGCGATTTAGTGCAGATACGTTTAGTATGCATGTCACATGTGGAAATCCTGGCAGCTTACTGCAGCAACCTGAGATGTGCAGGATTGAGGAATCTTCCCAAGCGATGGACCTAGACCTTATGTTCTTATTGGACGAGGCTTTGGAAGGGTTCTCAAATACAGATGCTAAGGATACCAATCAATCCAGAATCATGCATGAGCCAGTTTGTTCAGATTGAACAGATGATGAACTTAATGCAGCTGTTAGATGATTCACTACTTGATTTTGAGCCTCTACGTGATAGAGAATTGTTTTCGGATGCATCTTTTGAGCCTAATGAAGAGGAATTTACCAGAGACTCGATGTGTTCAGATATGCATGATTGGGATTCCAATACTAATGAGAGTGAAGGTGAACTGCCAATGCTTTTACCTATGATTGATGATCGACAATTGGATGAGCCAGTTGCACAGGGGATATGGCAGTATCTGGTGCTACCTGATGCTATATGGAATCTGATGTTACCCTATGATGTAGGCGATTTTGAGCTAGCTTTTGACCCAGGAGGTGACAGATATATGCATGGTCCTGAGCAATTGACTTATATGCCATATGATCCAAGAGGTTTGCATGAAGATTTTTGGTTAATGTATGTTTATGGTGTAATGATTGGAAATTCTTGTATAATACCTATGATCCTAGAGGATGGTGCAATTTTTTTAAAGGAATACTCACAGTGGGGAAAATGATTGGGTTCCCATTTGATCCTGGGGGCTACTAAAGTGCCAGATACAGATTTGAAGAGTACCAGCTATTTGATGTAGAAGGTTGCATGGTATAAGATTTTTTTTCTAGATTATGCTAAGTCAGAAGAGTTTTTGGTTATGCAGTCAATAAGATTACATGGCTGGCTTCCAGTTGACTTCTTTGGATAATTGATGAAGTATCTTCACATCTATTGAGTTGGTCCTGCTAACAGAACTTGAAGTAAACGACTTGACGGCCATTCCATGTGCAGACAGAGTAAGGCATACTTGAGCTTGATAGGGTTCCTTAAAGAGAGCTTAATGGTCAATCCGTGTGCATCATTAATTGGAGCACTTGAGTCTGGCGGGGTTCACTAAACACGTTATCCATAATTGAATGCTTTGAAGATACGCCAGATACAGTTCAAAGATTTTGATGGACAGCTATCTAATGATTAAGCTAGAACATTAATGATATGGTATAAGCCTTATTTTATTTTTCATATGTTTCTCAGTTACTTGAGTCTAATGATGGTAGGGATCTTAAGCTACCTAAAGCAGATGCAGATTGAAGTGCTGTTGGCATAGACCAGAGGCTGTGCAGGTTCAGAGGGGGTGGATGTCGTGCAGCTCTGCTCCCATGGTAAGAAATATGTCAAGAAGATGAATATCAAGCTTATTAAAAGCCTACTAGATTAATGGTCAGTGATGAGGGCTTGTTAACAGGCCAAGCTTAATGATTAATGTATGCCAGATGCGGCTTAAAAGGGCCAACAAATACCTCAATGATGCAAAAAATGAGTATGCTTGCAGTGACCACATATGGAAGATTATGATGTAAAACTACAGTGCTTGAAGTGCTCTACTGACCTATTTTTACGGCTCGTTGATTGGAGCTACGATGAAGAAGTTATGGAAGTTTGAATTTGGAGTTAATGCAGATCCGCACCGGATTCGGCAACTGCAGCTGAGGTGACAGAATTGAAGTGAATGCATGGGCATGAAGTGCTCACTTTGTGGAGGGCATCGGTCTTTTCAAATTAGTGATCGGAGTTCCGGTTGCCATGATATGGGCCGTTAAAGATTCACCGGTCGGGGGCCGGTTCTGTGCCAGGCTAGTCAGCTCGGCCGGAGTGCCATCTAGGAATTTGTGAGATTTGTTCGGGTTTGGATATGCGAGAGCAACAAGTGCTTGAAGAGTCTCGTGTTCGGAATGTCATCTTTTGTAATGCAATGATTGCAGAGAATGCCGACATGGCTGCGGCAAGGAGCTGGTTTTTTTTTCTGATTCCAAAGGAGATGCCTTCCCACGAATATAATCAATTAAGCTTGCATCTTGAAAGCATAATTTAACTAAGAAGTTGATAAGGGCATTACAATTTTTGATAGTAATGTTGGCAAGGAGTGCTTGGAAGAGAAGTCGTGCTTGGCACTGTTTTGGCTGGCATGTCATCCTTTACAACGGCTGTGGCCACCCATTGGAGATGCTTGGCGGTGCCTTGGCCGAAATGTATACCAAATGTGGTACCTGAAGACCGCCAATGGAGTTGCTTAACATTGCCTGGCCGAATTGTATGCCCTAATGTGGTGCTCTTATGAGAGAAGTCGCACGCCCAAAGGCCAAGGGGATGGCCAACCAACACAAGGAATTAGACTGGCCGCCCATTAAGGCCAAAGCCCACCCACTAAAGGGTTTTAGGGGGAAAACAAAAGGAAAAAGGAAGCCCATGGCGGGCAAGCAGCGAAGAGATGCGCAGGCAGCGAGAGACCAGCTCCTACAAGGCTAGGAAGGGGTCGGCTGAGGACGGCCAAGAGACGCGAATCAACTAGCAGCCCAGGGCGCTCCGTTCGAGGCGGCTCCTGACAAAAACCGCGATGGTCAAATTCGCTGCTCCCACGTCATAGGGGGGGTTTTTACGCCTCCCTAGCAAGGACGGCGCCGTCGTTGCTAAGGGAGGGAGCACACTATTAATAGAAAAAGGTTGATGTCTTTTGCATGAGCATTGGCAAGAAAACGAGGATATGATAAGGGAGGAAAAGAGGAGTTGCTTGGGGAGTTAACGAGCAAGAAAAAAACGAAGGGTTTAGAAGCTCGAAGGTGAGGAGATCTAGGAAGAAGACAAGAGCTCGGAGGTTGGAAGCGAAGCAAGAGAAGGGAAAGAAGGAGGAGGGGCTTTGAAGGGAGCCCGCACTCTCTCTCTCTCTCGGCTCGTCCTCGGCTTAGAAAAATGAAGGGTTTGCGGGAAGAAGAGAGAACAAGCTCTCATGCATAAGCAAAGGGAGTTCTCTCTCTCTCTCTCTCTCTCTCTCTCTCTTCTCTCTCTCTCTCTCTCTCTCTCTCTCTCTTCCTCGTCCTCAGACTTAAGATTGAGAAGAGGAGAGCAAGGAGCCAAAAAGCAAGGAAAGGGCATGCAATTCAGGGGATTCTCTCTCTACAAGTAGCTCTGAAAGACGCTCGACCGAGCAAAGTAGGGCAATCAAAGAGAGTCTCGAGAGCTCTTGACAACATGGAAAGAAAAACTTGAGGCTTATTGCTGGTAACCAAAGCAACAGAAGAAGCGTAAGAGCAGGCTAAGGAAGGCACTCAGAGAAGCAAGGGATAAAGCTTCGGATAGCAATTGAAGAGCAGGAGGGAGTTAAAGTGCAGAGCATGAGGGAGTTAAAGTGCAGACCATGAGGAAGTTAAAGTGCAGAGCATAAAGAGCAGGATAATCGATAATAATTGAGGCTTGATGATTGAGGCAGTGAACTGACTTGAAGCTTGCAGAATCTGATGAAACTTGAAGCAGACAAAGCGGCAAGAGATAATTACCATCATCGTCATCAGCTAGAGATTGATTTAATATTCTGTTATGTCCGGTGTCGTTAACACTAGGTTGGTAATTGGACACTTTTATGTCCTGGGACACTTTTATGTCCTGTTAAGTGACCATTTTCCTTGAATTATGTCAAGAGTTTCAAATTGGATTTTGAGGTGCTATCTGTCTAAACAGTTGTCTCATGAGCTGAAAAAAACTCCACATTTTTTTGGAATATCAATTCCATGTTTAACCTTGTCCTTGCACAACATTTCACAACCTAAACTTTGTGAAAAAATGGATCCTGTTTTTGGCTTTTTTCAACTTTTTGCAACTATACCACTCTAAAATTCATGTTTGTGAGGTCTATAATGCTAGAGAACTATCTTTAGTAGTCCTCAACATGTCATGATGCTTCTAGGGAGAAATAAATGTTAAAGTTGTAAGTTATGACCAAATTATAAAAATTGTCAAATCCTGTTTTTTAGCCAATTTTAGCTCTTCTATGATTTTTTTGGTGGCTTTCATGATATCCAAATGTAGTTTTGATTTTCTATGTCGCATATTGTAACATAAAGCTAATATTCCTTGAGTTTTGGGGCACCTAATACCCTATTTTGCATAGTAGACAACGATGGTTGATCTTTTCAATTATAGAAGAAAACGAAACATTCTAGTATATCAAGTATAGCTTTTTCAATATTGTTAGTTTCTTGTGACAACTACATGCATTTTTTAGGTAGTAACCATATCTAGTCATAAGGATCAAATTTGGCTAGATATTGAATAGTTTCTATGGGATTCTACGACTCATAATGTTGAACCCAGTTTTTTCATGTTTGCTGTATTTAGTACTTCATCTTTGTCCCCAAGATTCCCCTTGGTAAGAGATGTTTTATTCTTTTGACATGCTCCATGGCTCCTTATGAACCTAAAGGACAATAGGGAACTAATAAAACATGCATATATTATTTGTATTGAGCGTGGCTATAGAAACTTTGATGATAGGTTTGCAGAATGGTAAAAATTCAAGTTTTTGTACCTATTTCTTTTGGCAAAACAAAAAATAGTGAGTGAGAAGCAATCATATGTTCTGATCACCAACCCATTGAAGTTAACTAGGGAATTTATCTCAAGTCCTACAAAAATCCCTAATCTTATTTTTATGCAACAAAACGTAAAAAATGATTTTTTTGATGAAAATGTATTGGTCCATCAACTTTGGAGGCTTGGTGTGACCAAAAGATGAGAAATTTTACAAGTTTCTTATTTTTTCCATGTGTAGTAGGCCTTGAACTATAACCTCATGAAAGGATTTTAAAAAATGAGTGGATCTACTATTGTTTTGGAGGTTTTTTTCAAAACCCTGAAAGGACACTTTTATGTCCTGTTACGTTACCAACCTAGTGTTAACGGCCCGATTAATTCTGTAAAACGAGAGCTTAAACTCCTAGTTAGCAGATGATCCAAGTGACGGTGCTGTTAATAGCTCGCCTTGGCTAAAGATTAAGTTCTACTTAAATGAATTAATCGATTAATTGATGATTGCCGTGATTGCTAGAGTTATCAGTTGTTCTTGTTCTTTCTCTTTCACACCTCCCACAGCCAGAGGCCCAACGCCTGCCTGGATCACATAGCGAACACATATCCCCCGACACCGGCCAATTATGTAGGCCATGAGACTTTAAGGGAGAATGAGCACTTTTTGAGCACATGACAATGTTCAAAAGGAGCACATGACAGTGTTGAAAGCTCATAGATTTACATTAGTAGGAGAGGATCTAATGACCTATGTATGGGATGAAGTGTTGCGGAGGGTGCTTTACAAAGAAGAAATCGGTATGGTGCTGCAACAATTTCATAAGGAAAGTGGGCATTAAGGTAAAGACTAGGTGTTGTTTTGACTATTGAGGGCAGGGTTTTGGTGGCCTTTTGTACTACGTGATGTGCACTATTGGTGCAAAAGTTTCCATGAATGCCAAACTATGGGTGAGAGGAGGTTAGTAAACGACTCATAGGGGCCCGATGCCATTGGCCCACTCCCAAAGTCGAAAAGTGGAAAGAAATACGTTGTGGTGGCGATTGACTACCTTACTAGGTGGGTCGAAGCCAAAGCTATCAAAGAGGTAAAAGTTCACTTTGTGGCTCAGTTAGTTTTTGATAACATTTTTTGTCATTTTGGAGTGCAATGGGTGCTTGTGTGCGATAGAGGATAGGGATTTAGAACCAAACTTATGAAGGATTTGGTGGAGAAACTGGGCATTCAACACTGGTTCTCTTCTCCTTGTCATCCTCAATGCAATGGTCTGGTGGAGAGCGCGAATGGTCAAATCATAAATATGCTGACATAGTATCTTTACAATCAGGAAACACAGTGGGAGGTCTCAAGAAGTGTTTATGGGTGTACAGGACATCTTACAAAGTGGTGACCAAATTTACTCAATTCGAGTTGGTCTATTGGTAAGAAGGCAGTGTTTCCCTTATGTATGCAGCTAGGTGCTATGAGAGGGATGTGGCGAGTCAGTGCCACACAACACGGGATGCTACATGATCAAATTGTCAGTCTCAAATCTTTGCAAATGAATAGGGAGGCAACCAAGGACTATTATGTGAAGCAACGAGAGAAACAATTTCTAAATACAACCGAAGCTTGCTTGATAAGAGGATAGAGGAAGGAGATCTGGTAATGAAGTACGCAAGTTACTTGGATTTTACTTTTCAATATAAATTCTAGAAGAAGTGGATGGGTCCATATAGGGTGCATAATGTTTTTCCAAATGGGACCTATCAACTAATTAGAGCTAATCGGAATGTGCTTAGAAATAGGGTAAAAGGGGTGTGGCTTAATCTACACTTCAATAGAAGTTTGGTACCTGATGTAAACCAGATTGTGGCCAAGGGTTTAGGCAACGCACTTGAAGAGACTTAGGAGCCATGGACATAATGTTTTGTACATACTATACATATGGTTGTTCTTTTTTTAATGTGCTTGAATGTTCACTATGGTTGTTCTTTTTTCAATGTGCTTGAATGTTCGCTATGTGTTGCATGTTTCAAGTTCAATAAAGCTGCTTTTTGTTGAACATGAGTGTTCAATAGGGGGTGGGAATGTCGGTGTACGCAAAGCTGGTTCAAACTAAAAGTGGTGCCAAGTAGAGCAAAGGGTGCACACAGGTGTGAGGCCAAGGGTTGGAGCTGGTATGTGAGGCCTAAGCAGGCAAGGGATGGTGGGAATGCATTCATAATGTGGTTTTTTGGGCCAAAAAGGCTTTATGAAAGGCCAATTTGGGAGGAATGTCCAAGTGTCTGAATGGCTATTCTAATTCCTAGGAATATAGTATTCAAAGTGCTCTAGAAGCTAGTCTAGACGGCTCCTCAAATGGAGCTACGATGTGAAATAAGTTAGAAGGTTTTGCAGATCCTCGACCGGAAGGACAGATGGGGACAGGTGGCCAAAGCTGGTGTTAGCAGATAAGATTGGAGAGCTCAAGATATGGAGCATGCTTGTCTTCTTGGATTGTCAACTAGAGTTGTAGAGGGAAAATTATGGCTAGTTGAATGTATTCCCTGGGCGAGTAATGGGCCAGCTTTCTTGCATTGAGAAGCATGCTTGCCGAGAGATTTTGGGGCTTGACCAATCTCTGGAATTCCATATGCACAGTATGGGATTAGCCAATATTGACGGGTTATTAAATGGAGTCCTGAAGGCCAAGATATTGTAGTCAGAAATTTGTGCCAAAAGGTCGCATATGATTTCTTCGTCTTTTGGGCGGCTTGGATTGCGAGCCTAACGACACTTAAATGGTTGGGGAAGAGAAAAATTGAAGTAGGGATTACTTTCTCCCATAGGCGCTTCATAGCTCGATCACCAGATCCCTGAGCACCAAAGTGCAAGTAGTGTAAAGTGGAGGGGAAATAAAAAGTTTTTTGGGACTTTTTGTGGTAAGTTTTGAAAATTTTGAGGTGCCTTGGAGGGCCGTAAACTGGCGATGCCACATGGCATACATATTGCTCCATATGCACAAACGGATCCCCACGGAGCAGGGGGTATATGCAAAGGCATACCTCCCCTCATAAGCAACAAAGCAAGAGAGAGGGGAGCTCTCATGGCATGGATTGTCCATGGTGTCTGCCCTTGGGGCGTTGTGTGTGTGCACATGCTGGCGGGTGTTGTAGTAAGGGGCATTCTAGCAGCCCTCTAGGCGCTACCGCTTACACGGTGCAGGTCATGATGTGGAATTCCAGCAAAGGGCGGTTCCAGTGAGCTCGATAACTGCCCAGACTTTTTGAAGGCAAGTGTGTATTTTAGATGGTTGACACGTTGCAATTGTCATGCCACTTTGTGGGCATGGGATGAAAGAGGAGGATCTACAAGAATTTTTAAACCTTTGACAACCTACTGATCCATGCCATATTTTTATATGAAATCAAGTTGATTGAAATGTATGTTGATTGTGGATTTTGGGGCCAAGAAATGAAGTTTGATGCCTATAAATCAATATGCAATGATGTTGTCAAAGTGCTCTTTATAGACCAAAGTTCTAGTACTCAGAATGCTCTACAAGCCTGTTTTTATGGCTCACTGATTAAAGTCTAGATGGAAAAGTTATGGGCAATTTAGTATTTTCGAGGGGCCAATTGTAATATTCTTGGATCCATCTCGAGATATGTGTCATGGAAGCTGGATCAAGCCTAATAGAGATTCTCTTTCTAGTGCATGAGACGGGCTGGAGTATGTGCTTTACAGGGCCCAAATAGGGCAATGATTGCTCAACTTATATGGCTAAATCAATTTTCTATGCAGTCTCAGATATCTATGAGCTGGGAAGTTCGGCATTGTTTTAGTTGAAATTTGGGTAGAACAAGCTGATATTCAAATTGCGTTGACTATCAATATGCTGAATGTAACACATTTGTTGAAGTAGAGAGGGAGTAGAGGCCGTACTTAACAATGCTTTATGTGGTGATATGTAAGCCGCATGTGATACTTTTTTGAGAGCACATTAAGTTCTTGATGGGATATCTCTTGCAATGTCGTTATTTGGAATGCACTGCTTGAGGATGTGGTCAGGAAATTGTCAAAATCCTTGATGTACTTGGCAGTTTTTTGGTCAAAATTGAATGTCACTCTAGCTATTGGCAAAACCATGTCGTGCTAGGAAGTGTTGGAGCTATATATGGCTCACTCTACTGAACTTGGTCTCACCTATATATTTGTATCTTGTCCTCAATATGAATCAGTCTTTGGGAGCGTATATGGTGTGTCTCTTGTCTCGTCTCTCTCTCTTTCTCTCTACATCTCAACATGGTATCAGAGCGGTAATGATCACGCGCAGATTCAATTCATGGTGACAACAGTATGTGTATGCGATTCGCATGTAAGATTCAAAATTGTTACAAATTTTATTTTTGAGCGTTGATTCTTGTTAACTGTGGTTGTTTTGTGTTAAGAAGAATATGATTAGTGTTTTATGTGGCATTTATTTATAATCAATCTAATCGTTGATTACGTTTTCTTGTTAATGACACCCTGAACTTCATCTCAATTTTTCTTGCTGTTCTGCTCAAAATTTGGAGAAACGGGAAAAGCGCAATAGCACTTTTCATCCAAAACTTGTTCGTCTCCTCGAGCTCTTCGATTTGAGTTCTAGGTTTGCGTCAATCGGAGTTCGCAGCAGAAAGTTATGCTGTATTTTACTGCAATAGAGCTTGACGCAGCTTTCTTCGTCCTACTTCTTCGTGAAGCGTCCGCGATCGTTTTTCTTATTTTGGCGTTAACTTTTTCGAGAAGATTTAGCTTTTTGCTATTCGTATTGTGGCCGTCAATCTTGCGTTTCACGCCACTCTATTTTGAGGACTCGTTTATTATTAACGTCTCCTTTACCCTGTCTTTTTTGGGTGACGTCTCTCACATCTTTGGACGTTCCTTGAGCATCCTTCTTACGTTTATCGTTGACAGAACGCAGTACTCATATCTCTCTCATTCTCAATTGCGGCCTTCACCATATATGGTGTGCAGATTCTGCGATCTTATCTTATACGTCTTCTCGCAACAAGATATGGCTATGAATATTCTCGTCAACGGCTTTCCTTCTGGCCAACGTTCTGTTCCTCCTTTCCAAGGTCAAGGATTTCCAGGCTGGAAAGCAAAGATGTTGTTAATTCTTGAAGGCGATGAACTCTCCGATGTTGTTCTTGGAAATCGTGTTTGTCCGCCTCAGCCTGTTGATACGGATAATGATAACGTGCTTATCACTGAAGGACCTATATTTGAAGATTGGAATGTTGCCTATACGGATTGGCAACGACGTGATAAAGCAGCTCGTCGGTATATTCTTTCTGCTCTTACTGATTCCCTTTTGCTTGATATGTATGAACTGCCTACTTCCCATGACGTATGGAAGTACCTTATTGCAAACTTTCAGAAGAAATCTGTTACAGAAATACTTTATTTGAGAGGGTTGCTTAACAAGTTACAATATGAAGTTGGTACTGCCATGACGGGACATATTGAGTCTTTCAAATCTATTATTAATCAACTTGCTGCTGCCGGTGATCCTGTTCCACAAAAGCAACTGATTACACTTCTCCTTGATACGGTGAAGGACTCTTCTTATGATAACATTGTTACTATTCTCTCTAATAAAGATGGTCTTGATTTCGACCAAGCTTGCATGTCTTTAATTGAATACTCTCAACGTCAAGAACGTCGGAATGCTGGTCACGATACAGCTATGATTTCACAAGAGGATACTGAGTCACAACAGATGGAACGTGCTTTTTATGCTCGAAGGCGTCCATTTCAATGAGGAAACCGCAGAGGTGGCCGTCGCGGTAATATTTTCTCTCGTCTCAAATTTCCTAATAAGCAATGTTCTTACTGCAATAGAAATGGCCATACTGAAGATGATTGTTGAGCACGTCAATATGATGAAGAACACAATATTACCACAAAACAACCACGTTTATCTAGAGACTCTTCTTCTTCTTCTTGTGAATATTATGGATGATCTGATCATCCCACTCATATGTGCTATAAGCGTCGATTCGACACAGATCGGAATAGAGCATATGCTACTAACATCGAAACAACATTGTACCAGAAACAAGCTGCGTCCTATGTTCAGTTGCTCCAAACAGAATACTTCATGTACGTGATGGATCACTTTTTATTGTCGATTCTGGTGCTACAGGAAATATGACATATCAGTCTAAGTGGCTCCATAACTATCATCCACTGCCAGTTCAACGTGTTGTTTATCTTGCTGATGATACTACTTGTTAAGTAAAGGGTATTGGAGACTTATATCTTGGTACCTTATCTTCTTCCACTCGAATTTTGCGAGGAGTATTACATGTACCAGATCTTCAACGTAATCTTCTTTCAGTTGCTAGACTTGTTGATCTTGGTCTGTTTGTTGGATTTGATTATACCAAATGCCGAATTGAGAAAGATGGACAGACTATAGCCACTGCTCCTCGAAACGGTAATTTATTTGAACTCTCTCTCAACGACGCTGTAGCAAATATTGTCACTGCTCCAGGTGATCATGATTGCAAAGTATGGCATCACCGTTTTGTTCATGCTGATTTCTCAAAACTCCTTGATCTTCAACGTCGTGATCTTGTTCATGGCATGGATCTTAAAGCCCATCCCCATATGGGAATTTGTGAATTTTGTGCTCTTGGGAAACACAATCGTAAACCCTTTCCTCTTTCAAATACAACTCATTCTCATGACATCTTGGATCTTGTTCATATTGATATATGTGGACCTCTACCTTCTTCGAGATCACAATATCGCTACTTCATTACTTTCATTGATGATTTCTCAAGGTATACGACTGTATTTCTACTTAGACAAAAATCTGAAGCCTTATCTGTTTTCAAACAATTCCACAAGGCTGCGGAACTTCAAACTAGTCGTCGCCTTAAGAAGCTTCGTAGTGACAATGGAGGCGAATATGTTTCTCGAGAGTTTGTGAGTTACTGTGCTGACACATGAATTCATCATGAACACACTATTCCATATTCGCCTCAACAGAATGGTGTTGCTGAACGAAAGAATCGCACTATTCTCAATGCTGTAAGATGTATGCTGATTCATTCTGGCTTATCTTGTGTTTTCTGGGCTGAAGCTACTTTGACAGCAACATTTATTCAGAATCATCTTCCTACTACTGCACCCTCTAGTAAGATACCCATCAGAGCATGGACAGGTGACATTCCTTCTGTATCTCATTTTCGAACCTTTGGATGTATTGCTTATATTCATGTTCCCAAAGAAACACGAACAAAGCTTGATGCTCCTGGTCTTAAAGTTATTTTTATCGGATATTCTGACACTTCCAAAGGCTACAAATTCTATGACCCTTCCTCCAAGAAAGTAATTGTGAATCGTGATGCTACTTTTAACGAACAGCTTATGGGAGGCTCATGGTCCATGGATGATTCTGATGATACTAAATCATTGCTTCAAGCTTTTCCATTTCTTTCAGAAGATGAAACTCTTCCTATAGAGCAACTTTCCTCCTCACAACCATCCATTCCAAATGTTGCCAATGATGATATTGATATTTTTTTTGATCTGCCTATTGATTTTGAACATGGCTCATGTCATGTTTATGATGACGATATTGCTGATAATGCTTTTTCTACTTCTGAAGATCCCGTTACTTATGATGAAGCTATCTCTTCACCACAAAAGGATCAATGGCAAGAGGCTATGGAAGCAGAGTACGATTATCTTATCTCTAAAGGTACATGGATACTAACTGAATTACCTCATGGTCGTATAGCTATTAAATGTAAGTGGGTGTATAAAACAAAAGTAAAAGCAGATGGATCTTTTGACAAGTTCAAGGCGCGTTTAGTTGCAAAAGGCTACTCCCAAGTAGCTGGTGTTGATTATCAAGAGACTTTTTCACCAGTTGTTCGCATTACAAGTGTTCGAGTTTTATTGGCATTTGCTGTTCAATTTGATTTAGAAGCTCATCAAATGGATGTGCGAACTGCTTTTCTTAATGGTGACTTGGAAGAGGAAATTTATATGGAACAACCAGAAGGGTTTGTTATTCCAGGTAAAGAAGACCTTGTTGCTCAACTCCATAAGGCACTATATGGTCTCAAACAAGCTTCGCGAGCCTGGTATACAAAATTTGATCTTTTTCTCACCTCTAAAGGATTCATCTCTTGCTCGTCAGACCCCAACTTATACATAAAACGCCAAGGTAGCAGTTTTTTGATTCTTGCTCTTTATGTGGATGATACCATCCTTGTTTCCAATGATTTGGGATTTCTTCAGCAAGTGAAAAATTTATTGTCTTCTGCATTCGATATGGTGGATCTTGGAGAGATTCACTCTTGTCTTGGCATTCAAATCCAACGGAACCGTACAAAAGGTATTTTATTCCTTCGACAGTCAAAGTTTATTGCAGATACTATTCAAAAATTTGGTATGGAATCTGCACATTCAGCCAACACACCTTGTCTTGCGAGCTCTACGAAGAATACTTCTGATAATGGCGGTCAACTTGTCACAAATCAACCTTATGCTAACTTGATTGGATGTCTTCAGTTTGTTGGCATGAACACTCGTCCTGATATTCTGTTTGCTGCTAACTATCTTGGACAACATCTTGCATGTCCTTCTCTTAAGCATTGGTCTGCTGCAAAGCGTGTATTGAAATACTTGAAAGGCACTACAGATTTTGGTTTAGTCTATCGACGACAACTCACATCGGATTCTATGCAATCTCTTTCTCTTTTGGGTTACACAGATGCAGACTGGGCAAGCTCACATTTATCTATGCGATCTACTAGTTGAAATTGCTTCTTTATAAATGGTTGTCTTGTTTCTTGGACCAGCAAGAAACAACGTTGTGTTGCAGTTTCTACGACTGAGTTAGAATATGTTGCGGCATCACTTGCAGCTCGTGAGTTGATTTGGCTTCGACAAATGCTGGTTGATATTGGTCACTCTCCTCTTTCTAGCACACCCTTGCGGTGTGACAACCAAAGTGCTATTAGTCTTGCAAAAGACTATGTTCAACATAATAAGTCAAAGCACATTGCTGTCCATTATCATTATGTCAGGTATGAAGTACGCAAGGGAACCATTATGGTTGAACACTGTCCAAGTGACCAGATGATTGCATACATTTTGACCAAAGGCCTCAATGAGTCACGTTTCATCCTCTTGCGCTCGGAGCTTGGAGTTGCTTCGGCCTCACTCTTTCTAGATTAGCTTCTTTTCTATTGTAATAGCTTTGTACATATGACATTGTAATCTTTTAGGTACCATGCACTATGCACACTCCACATTTGCACCTTGTGATATCTAAGTCACTTGAATATTTATACATAGATGCACAATTCACTTTCACATCATCACCATTGGTTCATATTTCACATTGTATAGGGGCTTGGGTTTTTCCCTTGAACTCCCCAAGGGTTTTTTCATCCAAAGCTAGAGACCTTTGTTTGAGTGGGGGTGTTGGAGCTATATATGGCTCACTCTACTGAACTTGGTCTCACCTATATATTTGTATCTTGTCCTCAATATGAATCAGTCTTTGGGAGCGTATATGGTGTGTCTCTTGTCTCGTCTCTCTCTCTTTCTCTCTACATCTCAACAGGAAGTGCCTTGTTTGGTATGTATGCCAAATGTGGTGTACTTTAAGGTTAGTGGCCGCCCAAGGCCAAGTTAATGACCGCCCAAGGATGTGAAGGGCTCCCACTGGTGAGCCTCAAGGCCACCATTCAACTAAAGCTGTATATGCACGAATCAGATAGTGAGCATGGAGACACCCAAGTAGTACATAATACCCCTCAATGAAAATATCCACCATTAATGTTAAGTGTTAAATGACCCACTATATTTTATTCCTTCTACAAATGGATGCTTGCTGTAGAGTTAGATATATGCATGGTTCGGGAGCACAACAAGCACGATAGAGCAAGGAAAGTGTTGCACTATCAAGGGTTTCAATTCTTCTATGGTCACAATAATCCTAAATTCCGATGGGATTCATGGAAATGGTTTGTTTTAATCAATTTACTAGAGGGGTTTGCTGGGAGTGATGTTAATATTGTTTGCAATCGTTAGGACACCACTTCCAGTTGGTCTGTTATCACTAGGTTAGAGCATCAGGCATGGGAAACACTAACTATAGGGATATGGAGTGACTCGTGGCTCTCCACATACACCTCTTGCATTGGCTTGACCTTTGATTCACAACCTCACACTTCATCATGGTGTAGACTTGATAGAGTCTACTTTCTTAATTTTTATTGGCTGCCTTTATCTTCTCAAGTTCATATTGATATTCAGTTGTTGTTATCTGATCATTTTCCAATTATGGTACAATTAACTAATGCATTTGATTTACATGCCTTTAAAAAGTGTGGTATTGTCAGACTGCTAATGGTCACTAACTTACTTCTACATATGAATTATTTTCAAATTGCTATGAATAAAGTGTTGGATAAATCATTGGTAGTGTTTGGCTCTTCGCAACCTGTGGAAGCCTGGTAGAAGTTTTGTGCAAAGATGCAAGGTTGTATTATAAATGTAGAAAAAGTTATGGCAAAGTAGAAAAAGGGAAAGTGCTCCAGGCTTATGAGTATGTTACATTCTTAGACATTGTTAAATCCACAATGTCTAAGAATGTATCAACCCCCAACGAGGAGAAAACTGCAGGTCAGATAGATGTTAGATAGGTGCTCAAAGACTATGAGTAAGAGCTAGTAGTTAGGGCCAGGTTTTTATGTAGGCAACATGAGTTAAGGAGTGTACACTAATCTTCTAAGATTTTTTTTAGCAGGCTAAAAGTCAAGCATGCTAGACAGGGTATCCATAGAATTATAAAAGATGATGGGGAGACAGTGAGGTTGACCCTGCAAAGATAACGAGGAAATGTAAAAAATACTATCATAGCATTTTGAACAAGGATGTAGATCAGTCTTCTGAGAGGAAACCTGCTATTTATGTGTTGTTATCAGTGGTGGATCCATGGATGGAGCCAGGTAATGCCAAAAGGTTGGAATCTCCATTTGATGAAAATGAAAATATGTGGGCTCTCAAAAATCTGGGAAATAACAAAACCCCTGGTTTCTGTGGTTTGAGAGTGGATAAGTTGGGGCCTTTGGTTGTAGAAGCTATCAACCAAATATGGCTAACTCAATACAAGGACCCCTCAATGAAACAAGGAATCATTAAACTATTACCCAAAAAGACTTTTCCTTTTTCCTTGGCTGATTAGAGACCTATCAGAATGATGGGCATTCTCTATAAGGTGTTAGCAAAGACAATTGCAGTCAGTAAGGGCCCATTTTTAAGGAATCACATTCATGAAAATCTGTCTAGGTTTATTGGGGGTAGATCAATTATGGATAATATCTTAACAGTGATGCTGGGTATAGAGGCATGTAAAAAATAATCAAAAAATGGTAATGCATCAGCTAGACTTTGCCAAAGCATTTGACTCTATTATCTGGGATTTTGTGGTTGAGGTAGAGAGGAAGCTTGGGTTTGGTAGAATAATTTTTGCATGCATCTTGCTTTGGGAAATGGGGTCTATGTAATACATATGGATCAATGGTAGAATGATGTACTGTTTGTCACCAAGTCAATAAGGCAAGGTTGCCCCGTAATCCCATGCACTCTTTTGCTAACTAGATTCACAGGCTACTGCTGGGAATATTAAAGGTTTGAAAATTGGGCAAGATATTGTGGTTGCACTAGGTTAAATTGTTGATGATAGTATCACTTTTTTGCAAGCTGAAAATTTGAATATTGGAAAGTGTATGAATTATCTGAGTTTCTACTCTCTGGAGTTGGTTTGAATTGAAATCTTGCTAAATCCCAATTGCCTGACATTTTTGCTAAAAACTTTGAGAAGGGAGGTGGAAGAATTCAAAGGGGAACTATTTTCAGCCATCTTGGGTACCCAATTGGTGTGGATGTTACGAATAGACAATTGACTAGATGGGTGGAGAAAAGGGGGTATAGGAAAATAGCAAGGTGGAATTGTGATGAGTGACCTTTCAATGTGAGAGTGAGGATTCTTCTATCAATCCTGGTCCCACATTTTCTATACTTTCTTCCATTGCTAGACTGGTTAGATAAAGCTCTTGACAACTTTAGGTCTTGTATTCGGAATTTTTTGTGGGGTTCTTCTAGCAAAGCGTGGATTGCTTGGGATCATGTATCTCTGTGGATTCAACTAGGTGGTTTTGGGATATTAATTTTAGAAAACCACATCATGGCTAGGAGAGCCACATCCAACAAACATATGTTGAACACTAACACCTGCTAGTCTAGAATTTTGTGGTGGTTGATCGATAAAACAATTGTCTACTTTCATGGAGCCTATGATTTGAAACCTTGGGATAATCGTTCTCTACGGTACGTCTTAAATTGTGTACTTTCTTGGTTCCGATTGGTTTACTGTGTCTTATCAATTAGCTCAAGATGATATTCAGATGTCATTATCTGATTATTTTCCATTTGTGGTATAGTTAACTAATGTTGTTGATTTACATGCCTTTAAAAAGTGTGGTACTACTAGACCGTTAGTGGTTAATAACTTGCTTCTACATATGGATGTTTTTCAAAATGCTATGAATAAATGAATGGCAGTGTTTGGCTTGACTCAACCTATGTTAGCAAGATAGAACTTCTGTGTAGAGGTGCAGGGTTGTACTAGAAATGTAGGAGAAGTTGTGGCAAAGCAAAAAAAAGGGAAGTGCTTAAGGCTTATGAGTATGTTAGATCCAAAGTTTCTAAGAATGTATCAATCCTCAATGAGGAGGAAATTGCTGGCTTGATTGATTATAGATAGGTTCTCAAGGACTACGAATCAGAGTTAGCAGTTAGGGCCAGGTTTTTATGTAGGCAACATGAGTTAAAGGATGTACACTATTCCTCTAAGATTTCTTTTTAGCAGGCTAAAAGTCAAGCATGCTAGACATAGTATCATTGAATTCTAAGATATGATGGGGGAACAATGACTAACCCTACATAGATAATTTTGAATAAGGATGTATATCAATCTTCTAAGAGGCAACAATCTATTGATGTGTTCTTATTAGTGGTGGATCCATGCATTGAGCCCGGTAATGCCAAAATGTTGGAAGTTCCATCTGATGAAAATGAAATTTTGTGGGCTCTCAACAAATTGGGGAATGATAAAACCCCTGGTTTCTATGGTTTGACAAAGGATTTTGTATTGGCCTTAATTTGGGATAACTTGGGACCTTTGGTTGTGAGAGTTATCAACCAGATATGGCTAACTCAATGCATGGACCCTTCAATGAAACAAGAAATCATTAAACTATTGCCCAAAAAGACTTTTCCTGCCTCCTTGGCTGATTGGAGACCTACCACAATAATGGGAATTATCTATAAGATGTTAGCAAAGGTAATTGCAGTCAAAATTGGCCCAATCTTAGAAAGCACATTCATGAAGCTCAGTCTCGGTTTATTGGGAGTGGATCAATTATGGATAATATCTTAACAGTGATGCTAGGTATAGAGGCATGTAAAAGAAAGTTTAAAAAATGGCGCTTCATTAGTAAGACTTTGCCGATTAAGCATTTGCCTCTGTTATCTGGGATTTTTTGCTTGGGGTAAAGAGGAAGCATGTGTTTGGTAGTATAATTTCTGCATGCATCCTGCTTTTGGGAATGGGGTCTATGTAATTATGTGGGTCAATGGTAGAATGTATGATGTAGTTTTGGTCACCAGGTCAGTGAGGCAAGGTTGCCCCTTAAGCCCATTGTTGTTTGCAGTAGCAACCCATCCACTATTTTTCTTTCTAAATTCAGAGGTTTTGTTGTTGATGACACTATCACTTTTCTAGAAGCTAAAAATTTGAATATTGGAAAATGTGTGAATTAACTGAGTTTGTACTCTGTGTCATTTTTCCTTAAAAAATTTACAACATCATATGGGGAAGTAGAAGAATTCAAAGGGGAACTATTTTCATGCATCTCGGGTACCCAATTGGTGTGGATGTTACCAATAGACAACTAACTAGATGGGTGGAGGAAAGGGTGTATACGAAAACATAAAGCTGGCATTGCAATGAGTGGACTTTCAATGTGAGAGTGAGGATTATTTAGTCAATCTTGGTCCCGTATTTGGTATACTTTCTTCCATTGCTGGACTGGTTAGATAAAACTCTTGATGGCTTTAGGTCTTGTATACTGAATTTTTTGTGGGGTTCTTCTAACAAAGCCTAGATTGCTTGGGATCATGTATCTTTGTCGATTTAAATGGGTGTTTTCGGGATATTAATCTAAAAAGCCACATCATGGCTAGGAGAGCCACATTCATCAAACATAGGTTGAACACTTACACCTTTGTTCTAGACTTTTGTGGTGGTTGATCGATAGAACAGTTGTGTACTTTCATGGAACCTGAGATTTGCAACTTTGGGATAAATTGTTCTCTGTGGCACCTCTTAAATTGTGCTAGCACACAGGTAACATGTTAGTGAGATCTTCGAAAAATGTATGTTGAAATCGCATGTGGTCAGGACGAATCCAATACACTTGAAACTCACTAGGGGTAGAATCATGATTTTGGAGTTTTGTGTTTAAAAAGCCACCTACACTGTTATTAGGGAAGAAAACAGTAACCCTCTTCCAAAGCGGGTTAGCTCAATAGAACATATAGTGGACTCTAACAACATGGTTGTTTTCTTGATTTCTAGGAGAGTATGGGGAATGGCCTTAGAGTACCATGGGGGACTCTATGTCATTAGGCAAAATTTGGACTCACAAAGGGTCCCTTTAAGGAGTTTGACTTTACCTCTATCTACCAAAACGGGCACATAGATAAATTTTTGCAAACAAACTCCAAAGTTGGCGGAGGTTTGACATTTAGAATGTCCTCTTCAAGCTCTATCTACTGATATATAGCACGCCATGAGATTCCTCATATTTTAGAAGATTCTTTTTTTGATTGATTCACCTATGATGTGACAACTCTGTCGGAATCTAAGTGAATAAAAAAAAGAATCTTCTAAAATATGAGGAATCTCATGGTGTGCTATATATATTAGTAGATAGAGCTTGAAGAGGATATTCTAACTGTCAAACCTCCGCCAACTTTGGAGTTTGTTTGCAAAAATTTATCGATGCACCCGTTTTGGTAGAGAGAGGTAAAGTCAAACTCCTTAAAGGGCCCCTTTGTGAGTCCAAATTTTTCCTAATGGCTTGTGTGTCGTCTTTGCTATGTAATTAGGATGCTACATAGAGATTCTGTGACTAGGAGATTCCAAATCACTCTGCCAATTGGGGGACTTTACCTACCAGAATATTTTATCAGATGCTATATCCCAAAGGCTCGATTGATCTAAGATGTAACAAAATATGGGGTCTTTCAAAAAATAGGGAATGGTGGTTGCATAGATTTTAGGTATTGTGGACTGTACATTGTTCCTTCAAACACAAGGTGTTCATGTGGAGAGTGGTCATTAGGGCTTTTCCCACTGGGGAATTGCTGTATAGGAAAAATGTGATGCATGGCAAATGCATGAGGTGTAATCAAATGTAAATAATGAGACACTTATTCATGAACTGTGACCATGTGCAATATTGGTGGAAGGGTCTGTGGGACGTGTAGGATGATTTGGTATGTCAAAATCACAAATTTCAAGCTTGTTTTTGGATAAGTACATTGTGATGAACATGGCCTTCAATTATATATACATATTGTCCATCATCCAAATTATGATGTCCATTAGAATTTGGATGCTAGTTTTTGTTTGGAATGCAAGAAACTCTGCAGTTTTTGATAGGACCTCATTTGCACTTCCCTTGCCTTGGACCTAGCTCAAGACCAGATTGATTGAGGATTATCTTGCTATGCTTAAACATATCGAAAGGTAGATGTATGAATTTATTGAGAGGATATGCGATATGGAAAAGATGTAAAGTAGACTACAATGTAATATAGAAAACAAAGTTCCACAGAGAGAGAGAGAGAGAGAGAGAGAGAGAGAGAGGGAGAAAGAAGGAGAAAATTTCTTAGTGTCGTAGGAGCAATCCTGACCTTTTGAAATTGAGAAAATGTACATCGATTTTGGAGGATTGGCCTTTGAGCATACAATACTAGAGTTTATAAAGTGTAATGTTGCATCATATTTTTCAATGAGTAACATTTACGCAGTAGCCTGGAGCCCGGTGTAGGGGTGCCTCACATGCATTTTCTAGGTTGAAGCGTTAAGTTTTAAAGCTCATAAATTTTTCATAAAGCTTGAAGGAGAAACTACAAATCAGACAAACGGGGCAGAAGTTATAAGGTCTTGAACTAACACTTTGATGTCAAGGGCTACAAAAGTGACTTGGGCCAGATTTTGGTAACGTGACCATAATGCTTGTCAGCAAGATAAAAACTTCATGAAGTTATAAGGTCTTGAACTCATACTTTTCTGTGAAGGATCACAAAACCAGACTTGGGCCAGATTTCGGTAGCTTGATCATAACGTTTGTCAGCAAGATAAAAAATTCATGAAACTCCTATAATATAATTTTAAGGTGTATAAATGATTGTGAGAAGCATCTTTGAGTCCACTGCAAAAGAATGTTGAGAAAAACTTCGTTTTTGAAAGCAAAACATAGTATGAGATTTATTTATTCCCTTGGAATAAATAAAAGAGATTCAAAAAAATTGCAATGTCCCAATAATGAATAAAAGCATATTCATGATCGTTGATAGTTATGTTTCAGCTGAATGAGAGCTGCATTTTTCGAATTCAAAACAAAATAAAAATTAAAATCAAGGCATACAATATAGTGCAAGGAAGTCTTGATAGAAGACAGCACTATCTAAAGGAAAGGGGGAAAAAAAAGAATACAAATATAAAATAAAATGACCCACACACATTTCATATTGCACGCTTGACCATCTCTTGACATAGACATGCAAAGTCTTTTGTCTTCCTTTTTTATGAAGCATTTTAAATCCTTGACTCACTCTTATAATTTATAGGGACCTAATTGAAATTCACGGCATTTATGAAGTTGTAAGTTGTGATATGAATAGGCTTCTTGTGTGCAAGGAGAGCTAAATCACGGTTTGTTGTAGGGTCTAAGAGAAGAGATCAAATCGATAGCCGGCCTAATGCTATTGGCCTACAAAAGCATTGTCGGGGGATATGTGTTCGAAACGTGAGACGGGCAGGCACCAGGCCTCTGGCTATGGGGGGTGCGAGAGACTAGACGCGAAACACAAAGCAAAAGACTCTGAAAACACCTTAAATGCTTAAAAATTGACAGTCGGAATGTTTTAAGCTGCTAATGATTAGCCAAAGTGAAATTCAATTACAAATGTTTGCCGTTAACGGCACTGATGGTGTTAGGAGAGTTTAATACTCTCAAATTAGATCAGGACTGTAAATTTCTCACTCATGCCTGCAATTAGATCCATTTGAAGCTGATCAAGACGTACATATCTGGTGAAATTCCCTGCTTGATGCCCTTGTAATTCCCAATTATGGTAGAGCGAGGTTACCCTCTCTCCTTCTTGCCTTACCGCTGATCCATTTTCTTGTTGCTTAACCTCAGACTCCTTGAATGCTTGCCGATTATGACATCTCAGTTTGCCTCCCTTTGCTTGCCGAGCTCTGACATCTGCTCTTGCCGAATTTCCCTCGCCTTATCTTTCCCTTGTCGAGAATCTTCTTACTCTCGAGTGAGAGAGTTCCTAGATCTTCCAATTCAATTGTGAGCTTGAAGCCGAGCCTCATTCCCTTCTGCCTCCTCTTGATTATGGCCGAGAGAGAGAACCAATATGCCTTTTCCCTCCTCTCCTCTTCGACAGTCACACGTCTTCCCTCGGACTCCCTTCTCTCCTTACTTTGATTGGAGATCGAGAGAGAGAAAGAGAGTCTCCCTTGCTTTGTTTCTAGTCGAGGATGAGAGAGAGCGAGCAAGAGCTTGAGTTAGCTTATCTTCCCTTTGGTTACTCTTCTTCTTCTCCCCTTGCTTGCTTGCCGAGAACAAGAGAGAGAAGCTTTGCTTGTTTTTCGAGGACGAGCTGAGAGCTTCCTCTTCCTCCCTTTGCCTGCTTGCCAACCTAAAACTTCCCCTCAAAACTTCCTTTCTGCTCTCTTTCATGCTCTAATAATAGCCCCACACCACGCTTCAAAACATTAGGAAAAGTTTGGACTCAAAAATGGGCCTTGTAAGAATTGTTGATGTGGCATAGCTTTCAAAAAGTGGGGATCGGTAATTTTTTTGCAACTAAGATCCAAACTTGTCAAAGGTTGGATATTTAGAATCTACTCTTCAAATGCTATCTATTGATATATAGCATGCATGTATCGGACATTGGCTTCATGTAGATCTAGAAAAAGGTGATTTTAGATTACCGTAACGGTAACAAAACCTGGCTGATTGAAAAAAAATGGCATAACTTTCATAGAAGTCATCCAAACTTTTCGGACCTTGGCTCTTTAGAATCCATTTTTCAAGACATTTCCAATGATAGGTCGTATCATGGGGTTCTAAGCAATATTTAGAGGGGTCTACCGGGTTGCTTTCTTTTGTACAACTTTGATGATGTGGCACTCTTAAAAGGCCCAAAAATGAGTTCAAAATTTTCCTAATGCCCAATTTTTACCCCACCATGTAGTCACGGCGCCGTGACTGACGTGGCGTGGGAGCGAAGACTTAATGATGTGGCAGGTCGGACTTGCAACTCCACGAAATCCAATGCAAATGGTGCCAAACCTCTGCGCAAGGAGATGCTAAGCAAGTTTCGCCTCAGTCGCGCGCTCGTCCGAGATCCGAGATGGCCGGCGCGAGCCCAATCCCCCCCCCCCCCCTCAGCGCTCTGTTCGTTGCTCGCCAGGAAGGATACTTTCTTTTGTTTTCTTTTCCCACCCACACACCAAGCCCTTAATTCTTATTTTGGGTGGCCAAGGTTGTGGCCCTTGGGTGTCCATTTGAATTGTGAGCATGGGTGGCTTTGTTAATTCATTGAGGCTCTAGGCCCTTGTACCATATTTGGAGTACATATTGGCAAAGTCATTGTCAAGCACAACATTTCGTATACATTCCGGCCAAAGCAGTGCCTAGCACGACATTTGGTTTTTAATGACAATATCATCGTGAATTTTATTGCCCATTTTAGTGTTGCAAACCTTGCCACAAGCCATTAAGATGCAAGTGTAGGTGATTACTTTTGACAAAAGACCCTCGACTTTGTATCTGCTTAAGCCATAGCCATGTTGGAAATTTCCTGCTGTAAGCAAACTCCAGTAAATAATATTCTTGTCACATATCAACCAAACCATTGCTGCATGACATCCCGAAACTTGGTCGATGTCACAAATTCGCAGATGGCACTCCGGTTGAGCAGACTGGACTGGTATGGAATTGGCCCCCGGTAAATCTTTAACGGCCAATAACTTGGCAACCGTAAATCCGATCACCGATCTAAAAAGACCAACGCGCTCCACAAAGTGAGCACTTCAGGCGCATGCATTCATTTCATTTATGTCCCCTCGGCTGTAGTTTCCCAATCCAGTGGGGATCTGCAATTGACTCAAACTTTGAACTACCATAACTTCTTCACCATAGCTCCAATCGACGAGCCGTAAAGACAGGCTGGTAGAGCACTTCAAACACTACAGTTCTAGATCATAATATTCCACATGTGCTCACTTCAAGCATACTCATTTTTGGCATCATTAAGGCATCTGTTGGCCCTTTTAAGCCGCATGTGGCATACATTAATCATTAAGCTTGGCTTGTTAACATGCCCTGATCACTGTTCACTAAAGGTGTAGGCTTTAAAGAATCTTATCTTGCATTTATCTGCTCTTTTTCTCTTCATGGTAGCGGAGCTGCACGACAACATTATCCATTGCCCGGCATGACTACTAGAACGTGCAGACTCTCGTGCTTGATCACTGAAGTCGATGGAACAGTTCACAGGGTCTCTCTCTCTCTCCGGGTGCTATATATATAGGGGGCGCAAGAACCCAAATGGATTAGCTACCTTTCCCAGCTTCTCTAGCTGCTAGAAAGTGGCGGAAGTACCAACTAGCATTGCTGCACCAATATAGCTATCGCCATTGCCATGAGGACGCTGTAGGCATTAGCCTTGACAGGTCTAGGTTATACTGCACTAATTGCTGCAGAGGCATGGTCACAGCAGGACGAGTCCCTGGAGGCGCACAATGTAGAAAGGAAGAGTGTACGGGTAGCGAGGTTGGTGTGGGATGGGAAGGTGGCGGCGTATGCATAGAGCTATGCCGAATAGCAGCGAGACAACGATGCATGTGCTGTTCTCAGCACTCTGACGGGAGCTATGGAAAGAACGTGTAATGGGCAAGCACCATCTCCATTGCCCTGCCGACGCCGTCAATTACTGGATCAGCGAGAAACAGTTCTATGATTACCAGGCCAATAGCTACGCCGCCGGCGAGAATATGTGTGGCCATTACACGCAAGTGGCGTGGGCGGATTCCATCCGCCTGGGTTGCGCCTCCGTCGCCTGCAACAATGGTGGTGGCACCTTCGTCATCTACAACTAGGACCGTCCTGCCAATTTCCTCAGTGAGCGTCCCTACTGATCGTCCTCTTCATCATCCCTCAGAGATCTCTCTCTCTCTCTCTCTCTCTCTCTCTCTGTCTGCATGCTACAAAATAAATCTGTTTGCATTTCTAAATGGAAACGAGCACTCTAGTTATCCCTCTCGTCATGCTGCAAAATAAACGCTCTTACATAATTGGCTTTTACATAATTTGATGTCACCCTCTTTTGATATTTTCTATCGATGTTTTGTCGCAACTTTTCTCTTATCACATCAAGTTGCCTCACCCTTTTTTGAGGATAAGGGTACCCCAAGAAATTGCCATTGACTAGCTCTCGTGCCTCACAAACAATGTGAAATGTTGCGATCGTCTTTCACTCGTCACGTTTTTCTCAACGTACTTGGGGTACCTATTACCAATGATTCGAAACATAAAAGAGATAATTTTTTCTTGGACTAAAATATCCCCGAAATTTGTGGAATTTCCAGAATACCCATCAAATTTCAAAAATTACCAATATACCCTTCACAATAAAGTTATATCTCTTTATATCATAGATAAAAGTATTCACCAAGGAGCTCACAAGTAGAAGCTTGCGTGTCTAGAAATTATGCATGATATCATCTTGAAATCCCGTAATACCATTTTAAATCCTAGGTATATCATCTTGCTTAGAGAGAGAACAAATCTTCCCATGAAGAGTGGCAAACAAAATTGTCATCAAGATGATTTTGAGGCTAACGCGGGCCAGTGTTTTGGGAATTTTGTAAAAATTGAAGGGCATTTTGGGACTGTTTGGCCACAGACGAGGGAAATATTGGGCAATATTCAAATCTCAGAGGTATGTTAGAAATTTCAACGAATCTCACGGTATTTTGATAATTATTCAAAGATGGTATTCGCGTTAGAAGAGATCTACCTGGTATTGCATTCTCCACCACATGTTTCATTGTTTAAAGAGTGTCTGGAGCACGAGCTGATAGACATTCCTTCCACACTATCTCATCCTCGGGTAGTCTCCATGATTCAATTCAGCAAGTGTATAGAGGTAATAGAATGTTTTTCCACCCATCTCAGCCTAAGATAGTTAGTGTTATCCAATTTAATATATCATGTGCTTTCAATACTCTAAAGATAAACCACCCTATATACAATGTAGGACTTTTATTTTGATGACCTAGTGACTACTCATGTGTCTTTAAATAGATTTCATATGGATGCACAATATGCTTGAATAAATTTCAATCATTCCTAATGTGTGTCCACAATATAGTAGAAATGGACCAGATTTTGTGTTGCATAAAACGTTTTGAATAATAAAAAAATTACGAATAACATGGTAATATTCATGAATACTTAAACTATCTATGAATTTTTGAATAGTATTAGTAAAGGTTGATAGATATATTTTTTTAAATTAAAAAGAGCTTTTTTTCACAAATTCTATGCACTAAAAATTAAAAAGAGGCAATCTTAGACCATGTCTAATCCTATTGAAAAGTAACAACATATTTACTTTTTTCTCTAAATCTACCATCTAAAAGTGAACTTTATGTATTAAAAAATGCCTCTAATCACTATCTGATAAAGACACCTAGTAGGTTAGTCCGATATGTCTAAACACTATTAAAAAATAGAAATAGACTAGGATAAATTGTTTATCACAATCTATCACTATTTTATGTATATTAAAACAAGAAAGAACTAAAACGCTTCTCTTTTTTTAATATGTGGAGGTTTAAAACCAAACACTTAACTACTACTCTTGATACTTTCAAGGCACCAAAGGTAGTACTTTTTTCTCAAAAAATTAAAACAATTTTTTTTTGTTTTCTCTATTTTGCAGTGTTTGGGATTAGCCTTGCAGTTTGTGAGAAGGTGAGTTTTATTTTGGAAGCAAAAACTTCTACTTTTAATGTATTTTATCTTGATCAATATCAATATGGATCAATATGTAAGTACATATATGAAAGACATGAAATCTAATAATACGGTTGACTGATATGAGTAAGCATATTATACATCATTTATTCACATATAAAACTCTTTGTGATTAATGTACCATGCAGCCTTGATGATAAAAATCTAACATGGAGAGATCACAATGTTTAAACAAAACTTATTGAGTAAGTAGAATAAGCCAATGTTCTAATTGATGTAGGGAGTTTATCCAGACTTCCAAATCCTACGATCAGGCTCATGATGGTGGCTAGACACAAAAAATGGGCAGAAATAGCCTTGGTATTTAACCTAAATCATAACTATAAAGAAAGATTTCCAAACTTATTTGATCATACCTTTCAATATTCCTACAAAGTTCTCCTTCTATATCCCCTGATTGGGAATAAATATATAACTCAAAATTTTAATACTAGGTTGATAATAGGACACTTTCATGTCCTTTTAGTGAAAAACATCGACAAATTACTTCTATAAACGTCAAACAATTTAATTTGATTTATTGGTTTTTTAAAATCCTTTATATGGTTATTATTCAATTTTCTTTTGTGGATTCATTGGTTTTAAAATTCTATTTTTAAAACATGAGATAAATTATGATATAGAATGATTTTGAAAGATGAACGGTGAGTTGATATATTTTTTGCAAGATCCAACAGTGAGTTGATAGATTAGGACCAAAAGAATGTGACTGTGCCAAAATAATTGAACTTTAAAAGAGCAAAATTGGGTAGAATAACTTTACCAATGAAGGCCATTGGTAGAATAACTTTACCAATTACCTTCCCAATATCCCAACGGTTTGGAGAAATTAAACTAAAGCTAAGATTCTTACAAATATAGTTTATCTCTGTTTAATAACCTAGAGAATAATTGTGTAGCTAGAATTTGATAAAAAATTTGATGGTGCATTTCTCTTAATGTGCTAGCGAGGTTATAATTTTGACAATGTTCATAGTTTCCACTATGTATCAACCCCATGCAACGATACAAGGGTTACTGAGGAGCAACAAACATAGAAACAAAGAGGAAAGCGTGCATAATCATTCCCAAGCAACCGCCCTACTCCCAAGCAATATCCCTACTTGTGTTGTTGAAGGAATATGAAAACCCATCTCATGTACAACCAAAAAAGACAATTTGCAATAATTTATTAGGGTCAAAAACGTTTAAAAAAGGGTTGTTTGGTAATCCATGGATTAAGAAATAGGCCAATACTCACTTCACACATATACAAAAGTATGGCATTCATGTTTCCTCTAACTTGAGCTTTTGAGATCCTACTTTAGTGAAAAATGTCTAAATGTCACTTTCATTTGACTAAATTGCCTATACTTGATGGCGTTCTTATTGTTTTTGACAGATAACATCATATTCTGGGCCTGATGTAGAAGTGCTCTTTTCTATTTAATATTGTACAATATTAAGCTAGAAGATAGGAAATATTTCTTTTCAAACAGTGATGATGACACCTATTAATGACTAATCCATATTTTTTTAATGTCTACTTTTCACTTACCCTCTACTTCTAAGCACCGCATCAAGAGCTTGTACTCATCACATGTGTACATAATATCTACATCAACATGGGACCACACCTGAAGACATCCTTTCTCACATTGTTTTGAATCAATGACCACACTGTGCCATTGTGGCTTCATTGATCTAGTCACTCTACTCCCACTTGCCCCATTTCGGCAGTGTACCCACATCGTGCGCAAAAGGACTCAATGAATTTTTCACTCCTCCCTCTACCGCATTGGTCCTGCTCTTTCACACAGTGCACTTGTCATGTGTGAGCTTGTCACCCTCCTATCGCGTTGTTTTAGCTCTACGTCCACACCACATAAGAACCTTGAATCACCTTGTTAATTGGATTCCTAAGGTTTTTCTAAAACATGTGCAAAAGCGCTCAGAGACTTTGACACTCCCCATGCTGCGTCATTTTAGGTCGTGCCGACATCGCGCAACGAGGGCATCATATAGCTTGTCACTCCCCCCTCATCACGTCATTTTGGCTCCATGCACACACCATGCAAAAAAATCTCTAGTGACCTTATTATTTGGATTCCTATGGTTTTTCTCATGTGTAAAAGATATTAGCAAAAGGCCTATTTGGTGCAACACTACGCCTTGCCTGCACAACAGGATAGGGGATATTTTTAGAATCTCACTACCCCAACCCTCATGTTGTGTGGGTCATTTTTGGAACACTAATTAATTGGTGCCACACTATGCCTTGCTTGCACAGCAGGATAGGGGGTTAGTTTTAGAATCCCATTACCCCAATCGTGACATGGGGGTTATTTGCATTCACAGATTAACCTTTCCTGCCTACTATAGGTCTCTCTTTATATACATATCTATTAAGCATATTGAACCCAAGCATAGTCACATAATTACTCAATTCTATTTTACAATATATAATACTTGTAGATTTTAAAAGCTATATTATTTGAAGCTTTTGAAATCACAAATGAGTTCGAAATGCCACAAAACCCAAAAAATGACTAGCTATATGCGAGTCTGGCTACCCCTCTCCTCACACCATACAGGATAATGCCTCCGGAGGCCTTTTTTGGCCATGCCGACCTCTCTGGGTGTTAGAACGAGGCATACATCGAGTTGTTTTTGAGGTTTTTTGGCATTTCAGACTCATATGTGATGTTAAAAGTTTGTCATTTTCTCTATTTGAAAGTTATATTTTTAATTTGAGTCAAAAGAGATGAAGCAACAAAGCTTTATTATCATGGCTTAAAGGAAAAGGGACTGAGGGTGATGAAGATTCTAATAATGATGGTCCATGCCAATGGTTTCTAGATGTCACGTTATAGGATCATGGTCACATGGAAGTCTACATAGAAGAGTGAAAAAGTTTCAAGCTCAAGAATAGTTAAAAGGAAACTTGTCTTAGGAGTTATAGATGAGTAAAATGATTGTGTGGCAAAAATGTTAATCGTGATGTTGCAATGTTTAGAGGAACATATGTTGTAACTTTACAAGGTATTATATTGTAACAATGAATGTTTTGCAAGGAGATTGAAAGTATATTTACAAGGAGATTTAAAGTAAATTTACAAGGAATTATATTGTTAAAATGATAGTCTTTTGCAAGGAATGGTATTGTAACTTTGGATCTAAATAGTCTCCTCCTTGGAATGATTGTGATGTTCACAGCAAGGTGGCTGTTGTTGGTTCTTTGATCTCAGCCTCTATAATTGCCTCCCTTGGTATCGACTGAGTAGTTATTTTAGTGCATTGCTTCTCTTTGTCATCCTCCCTTTCTTGTTGATATGAAAAATGAAGTTTGTGCTTGATAATGTGACTTCTATGTGTTGCAATGGGCCCTTGTTTTGCAAAATATGGTCCATGTAGATAGAGCATATGCTACAGGATATCATGAGATCCAATTTTGAACATAGAAAACTAAGTGAATCTTTTGGATTTTAAACCTCCTCTTGAAGCATCCTACAAAATATTTTTTGTCTTTTTAAAATTAGTTGGATCCTTCTCGAAATGCAGATGGCCACCATGGAAATCTATTTATGAGAGTAAGGCTTAAAATTTTTCTATCTACCTTCTAGTTCGTGGATCAACAGGATACAAGCTGATTTCTGTCCATATCCATTTGCTTGCTCCGTTGGCCTTGTAATGCTTGAGCTCAGGCGCCTGCATCCTTTGATACACAACCCTCACGGTTTCTTACACTTGGTTGAGCTTCTAACCTTGTGAGACGAAAGGGAGCTTCTAACCAGAGCAAAACTAGTGAGAAAGTTTGGAGAACTTGTGAGGCTGAAGTGAGCTTCTAGGAAGAGAAAAACTAGTGAGAAACTTTGGAAATCTTGTGAGGGTGAGGAGAGAAAAATGGTTTCCATGCAGAGTAGAAATGATGGGAAAACTTGTGAGGTTGAACTAATCTTGTAGCCAAGAAAAACTAGTGAGAAGAATTGGAAATCTTGTGAGGGTGAAGAGAACAAAATGGTGGTTCTCTTGCAATGGTGAAGAGAGAAAAACCGCAATGATCCTTCTAGCTAGACCAGAAATGGCGGTCCTCTTGCGAAGGTAGAGAGATCTTGGAAAGCTTGCGAGGGTGAAGAGAGCCTAATGAAATGGATTGAGAGAAAGAGTAGTGAGGAAAACCATCATTCAAAAGTGAAAATTTTTTATTTACCGCCAAGCCAACAAAATAGGTCCAATAGGGGAGAAAATAGTGTGAAAATGACATCTTTTGCTCATATTGAAAGATCTAAACCGGGATACTCTTTAAATGCTCTAGATATGCTTGGAATACCCAAAAAGATCAATTTTGGAGCCGTTTTGACAGTCAAATGCTCCACTAATTAGGAAGCTAATCAATGCCTTACACGGCCCTTTCGGCCCTACTGTTGAGCATGTAAAAGAGGTATCTAAGAAGTTTGACACAAATAGTGTGCGGGTTTATGCTCCTTCTTAAGCATTAAGGTTTGGCTCTCGCAAAGATCTTTGTAATTTGTTGATCATTTGTTGACGTTCTTGTACTTAATTGCCACACAAAAAATATTTATGGACACGCTGTGAAACATGATTTCAAGATATTAGAATGGGAAGCTATAACAAATGTCAATTTTGTGTTGTAAAACCCTACCATCTATAAGACGATGTTTACTCACCTTGACCCATGTGACAACTAGCATGCCACTTTGAGGGAGTTATCCTCTTTTTCTTTCTCCAAATATTTATGCAAAGAGTAACTCATCTGTTATTTAGTTTGAGAGAGTCACATGGTCCATACTTAGGGACCAAAGCTATTCAAAGCATATCTATGCTATTTTAAAGTGTATCTAGCTATATATCTTTAAATATGTAAAAATATACATCGTGCAGTTGAACAGGCTTTTATTGCTTCTCAAAGAAAGGGTGGTAACAGCAATGAAACCACTTCTTATTGTATTGCTGCAAGTGGCAAAACTTTTGTTCCTAATGCTTTTGCTGGAAGCACTTCGTCTGGCAATTCTAGTGATAAGGGCAAAAAGAAGATGTGTTGCCATTATTGTAAAGCTAATGATCACTTGATCAAGCACTGTCCTAAGTTGAAGGCCAAAGAGGCTAAGAAGAAAGAGGGTGGTTCCACTGCAAATGCTGGTTCCACTACAAATGCAGCCATTGTTGAGTCTTCTGTGAAAGGAGACTGTGATGCTGATGTCGATACAGAATGGGCTTTTAGCGCAGAGTGCACTTACAATCCTGTTGTCCATGATGCATGCTTTTCAATTGTTGTAGGTTAACATGTGTGGTATTTTGACATTGGTGCTACAAAGCACATTACCTCACATCGTGAATTGTTCACCTCTCTTGAGTCTGTCCCTCATGGGAATTCAGCCACTTGTGGCAACGATGCCTCTTATCGGGTTCAGGGATATGGAAAGATTGTTCTTACTACTACAAATGGTAGTTTCTTCACACTTGTTGATGCACTTTATGTACCTGGGATCAAGAAGAATCTCTTGTCTATATCCGCATTTTCTAGACTTGGACTTGTAGTCAAATTTGTGGATGACAGATGTACAGTTCATGATCTCAGTTTTGGTGATGAAATTGTTGCATCTAACCTTTTGTGCCGTGGGATGTATAATCTCACTTTGTATGACAAGTGTGGACAAAATTTTGCAAATTTTGTTGTAGATTCAAGGGCTATTTCAGATGCAAAAATTTGGCATGCACGTTTTGGTCATCTGAATTTTTCTAGTTTGCTGCATTTGCAGAAATCTAATATGGTTGCTTCTTTGCCGCCTCTTGAAGCTCCTGTCAAACATGTTTGTGAAGGCTGTATTTTGGGTAAGATGCAGTGTTCTAAGTTTCCAAAAGATGGTTCAATTTGGGCTACATGCAAGTTGCAGCTTGTGCATAGTGATGTTTGTGGGCCCATGCAGACTCCGTCCTTGGGCAATTACCTTTACTTTGTGACTTTCATTGATGATTACTCCAGGCATGCATAGGTATTTCCGCTTAAAGCGAAGTCCAAAGTTTTTAGGTGCTTCAAACAATTTTTGGCTATGGCTGAAAATGTATCAAAATGTACTATGGGTACCCTCTGTTCCGATAGAGGGGGGGAGCATATGTCTCATGAACTTAATGCATTTCTGGCTAGTCGTGAGATAAAACACCAATGTACAGTTCCTTATCCACCTCAGTAAAATGGTGTTGCTAAGAGGAAAAACAGGTCACTTACGAAAATGGCACGATGTATGGTCAAAAGTCAACCTTTGCCGCATTCTTCTTGGCTTGAGGCCATCATGTGTGCCACTTATGTCCTAAACAGGTGTCCTACAAAATATTTGTAGTCTATTACTCCATATGAAGCATGGCATGATATAAAGCCTTCTATTGAGCACATGCGTGTTTTTGGTTGTTTGGCATATGCTTTGGTGACACAAACACAACGCAGAAAATTGGATGATAAGGCTGTCAAGTGTATTTTTGTTGATTATAGTGCTGAAAGCAAAGGTTACAGGTTGCATCATCCACAAACAAAACGTATTCTGGTTTCACGGGATGTAGTGTTTGTGGAAGATTCTGTTCAGCCCTTGCTTTCATGTACTAGAGAAAGTAATGTAAGCTCATAGGACATTTATGAAACTTTGTTGCCTCTTTTCAGTGGTGGAAATAAGAACCTAAGTTCCAATGAGGCAAATGTACAGCCTATGGGGGTTTGTGAAAATGTTATAGATCAGCCTATTATTGATGCAGATGTACATGATGTACTTGATGGGGAAAAGGCTGAAAATGAGCAGGCTAGAGGTATGCCAAAATGGTTGGTGCACACTTTGCGTGACAGTAAATTGGATGCACCTTTGTCTAGGCGTACTCGTTCAGGCTCTTGCCATGCATCTTATGCATCAGATTGTTATGATTTGGCTGTGTCTAGCTTTCATGATTTTGAGGAGCCTCTCTCTTTTGATGAAGCACAGAATTCAAAAAATTGGATGGATACCATGCAATCAGAATATGATGCACTTATAGAAAATGCACATGGACTTTATGTGATTTACCTCCTGGAAAAAATGCCATTGGTACAAAGTGGGTTTACAAGTTGAAATGCAAGCCAGATGGTGAGATCGATCGCCATAAGGCTCGACTTGTTGCAAAGGGTTATTCATAGCAAAAACGTATAGATTATGAAGACACTTTTGCTCCCACTTGTCGTATGACTACCGTGCGTTTTCTATGTGCATTGGCAGCTCATTTTGGTTGGGATGTACATCAATCAGACATTGTTACTACTTTCTTGAATGGTGACATATTTGGGGAAGTTTATGTAACGCAGCCTCGCGGTTTTGTCATAAAATTGCAAGAGGACAAAGTGTGCAGATGTAAGAAGGATTTCTATGGGTTGAAGCAATCTCCTCGTGCTTGGTATGAGAAAGCTGACACTCATTTGGTCAAAAGAGGCTTTCGTAGCAGTCCATCAGAAATCACATTGTATGTAAAGCATGAGGATGATGTACTTCGCATTGTGGTTCTTTATGTTGATGATTTTCTGATCACTAGAATTCATGCCATCAGAGCTAATGTATGGTCAAAAGCCTATTATGCCTCTTGAGCATACCGTAGCTACGTGGAGTATATTGCCTTGGGATATAGAGATGAGTAGATAAGATTTAATTGCTCTAATCATTCAACAACTAGAAAGGATAAGTAAGGATGTGGAAACTACTAAGGAAAAATTGAGGGATGCTCGTTTAAAGAACAAAGATGCTTTTGACAAACAACATAGGCTAAGTCCATGTGCTATTCAAGAAGGGGATTTGGTTCTTGTTTATGATAGCAATTTGGTCAACCCATATACAACTATACGGAAGATAGTTTACAACTATACAAAAGACAGTTACGAGGTGGTTTGTCCATTATGTGGTTAAACATGGTTTTCCTAATGCTACCTACAAGTTATGTGAAATGGACGGCACAAAGTTAAAGGTTCCAATTACACGTAAAAGTATCAAGCTATATAAAAAGAGGATTGAAGAGATTCAAATTGAAGATAAGGACTTCAATATGGACAAAGATAAGGATTTATATGATGAAGATGTGACTTCTGAAGAAGATGTTATCTTAGATAACCTCTAAAGATTGGCACATACCGGAGGATGTGTAGGTTTAGAGGGGGTGGATGCTGTGCCTCTTTGTGGGCACAAGATGAAAAACAAAGTTTTGCTTGCATTTTTAAACCTTTGATAGACCTATGATCTATGTGATAATTGCTTATGGCATCAAATTAACAGAAATGTATGGCTGATGATGTTTTTTTAGACCAAAAGTTCTTACAAGTGGGCTACATGGGGTGGCAGGTTGAAGATATCCAAAGTGAGAGTTTTTTTACTCAGGAATGTAGATCTTGAAGTGTTGAGAAATCTAGTTTGGACGGCTCATAAAACAGAGCTATGAAGTGAAAGATATGGATGTTTGAAGCTAGAAGTGTTTGCAGATCTCAGACGGAGAGGATAGGTGATATGATAGTTGGTCGAAATTCGGTTTGAAGTGATAGATGTGCAGAGATTATGATATGGAGTGTTTTGATCTTTATGACAATTCTTTGTCTTCCCAATAACTATCCTCAACAATGGAGTATTGGATGTCAAGATATTGCTAGATGAAGTTTTGCTAGGGATCAATTCTGAGCCGGTTTGATTGCTTTGGAAGATGTGCCATCTGGGAATTTTTTTAAATCTCAACAAGGTTTGCACATGAAATATGCATTGTATGGAGCTAGCCAAAAGTTATGAATTGTCAATTGGATGCCTGGTCAGGTAGATACCAGAGGACGACAGTGCAATGCCGGATGTTTTTTGCAGTTTTGGTTCACTCAGTTGGCTGGGTCCAATTGTAGAGGGGTTTGTGCGGACTGAATTAGGAAATTTAAACTTACGGATGGTTTTGACGGCTGAGCAGCTGGGTTGGTGGGCAGTAGGTTGCAAGTGATTGAAGACAGTTGGGAAACATGGCTTTTTGTGCCTTAAGAAGCAGTTTCCATGTATGCTTACAAAGTCAAGTGGACACTTGCTTGTCACTTACTAAGAATAACCAATATGGCTCTATAAACACCAATTTTTTTTCAATTTTGGCTTCTTTGGGTTTTCCTCTTTGGAGCAGTTTGTGAGTATCAAGGGAGGTCCAAATCAAGAACACCAAGGGACTCGACGATGGTTTGATTTTTGGGAGTTTTTTTTTCAGAGGGTTGCAATTCAAAGGGCATACCAAAGCAGGCATATGCAACAAAATTGTAAAAGAGAAATTACCAATCTAAATTTGTATCACCTGTCTGTTGACAAAATCTTCTGTGCTTGGATTCTATGCGTCTTACCACTTTAACAATTAAAAGTGTTTTTATTTGCAGTCTTTTCTCTTGAACTCTCTCTTATCACCAATAATACTTGTATAAACCTTAATTAACTCTATCTACACTCATTATCTTAGTTTGAACATATACTAAGCTCCTGTCTACAGCTAGAATCCCTGTGCTTTCTCGATCGACCATGGAGAACCGCAGTCTTTGACAACACCTAGTACCATCGTGCATAGTGCCCACATTGCCATCCCATGCATCATCTCAAGATCTCTCTCTCTCTCTCTCTCTCTCTCTCTCTCTCTCTCTCTCTCTCTCTCTCTCTCTCTCTCTCTCACCTTGTGTGCCTAATGGGGTGCAAGCACCCAAATACATATATCATGTGTCCACGGGCCTCATCTCCTCATGTGGGATTTTGGGGTTCCATCTGGTAGTTTGTGGGGTCTCCCTCTTCAACAACCCAAAAAAAATCTTAAATGTTGTCAAACAAAACTCCCTTTTTGCAACTTCAAAGCAACCCCAACCTTTTCTCCAATGTCAGATTCTTACTTTGTGAAATCTCACCTATAGATCACACCACTTCCTTCAATATACCTTATTGACTCCACATTGCAAAATCATTGAGACCTCAAACAACATTTCCAAAAACCACCAAAGTCATCTTCCATAACTTCCTTGGCAATTGATCCAAACTTTAAACTTCAATATCTTCGCACTCCAAACTTTGATGGATGCCTTGTAACTTCATTTGGCCTTCTCAGGCTACATAGTACCCTTGCAAACTCTAGAGAGCTCCAAAAAAACCTTTACGGCACACCTATCAAGACGGCCAAGCTGACCCATGGCCAATTGATCTTTGATTGCCGATCCAAAAAGATCAACATGGAATGTAAGAAGGATCCTTTTTTCATTACGATCAACCATCTGCAATTGCCCAAGTCCAACGAGGATCTACAAATCACTTGACACTTCAAACTGCCATAACTTGCATGATTTTATAGCTCTAATTTAGAAGCCGTATGGACCGTCTTGTAGAGAATCTTTAACACCACATTGTGCCATATATCTCTAGGACTTTGAAAACTTTGACCAATCACTATGGATAGACAGCTTGACAATAAAGATTGTCCAAAAAACTCATATTAGGAAGACATATCTTCTACCTCTTACCTGCCCTTGTCTCTCATATCTACTTGACTCCTTTACCATGCCTCTATAAGCACACATGGCCCTGAATTGCACTCCGCATAACATAATTTATGTGTAACTAGCCATCCTTAAACTTTTTTAGTATCATTTTTGAGAGATTCAAAGTGATTATGTGATCCTCTATGTGAAGTCACAACCTATTTGTTGAGCTTATAAGTGAAGCTGCTCTAAATATGGTTTTGGGTCCCCTACATATATATACAATCATGGTTTTGAGGTTGCACTCTTTGCATATCATTTCTTTATTCTTCTCTTCCTCTGTCTTCTCAGCATGGTATCGGAGTGTGGTTGCTTTCTATTCACAAAAATAGGGTGTTTTTGGCCTCTCGCGTCTTTGCGCAGCGCGTGCGCAACAAAAACCTAAAATTCAACAAAACATAAAATCGTCATAACTCTCTACTCGAAACTCCAATATTAGTGTTTGAAGAGTCATTCTTAAGATTTTGGGGCATTTTGAAGCTTCTCCTCATAACAGATTTGTCAAATCCTACACGAGAAGCGACTTACAACGAATTGGTAACTATTTTCGATACATTTTCAATTGAGAAATCATCAAAAGGTAAGAGATTTTATTATTTTGAATCCATTTGCATTAAACTTTTTGTTATGAATCTTGGAATTTCTTTTTATGCATCAAAGGGGTCATTTTATTCATTTATAAGACATGTTAAAAGAGGGTTTTTTTAATACCCCGTGAATGCACATTTGTGTAGTTAAAGTTGGTCCGAGCTAGAAAGTGATATATGCTAGGCAAAGGTTGCACGCAGGTTTAGTGCAGAAGGTGAGAGCAGGTACCAAGGTTCTAGGCCGCCAAAGGATAGCGGAAGTGTATGCCCAATGCAACTTTTTAGGCTAAAATAGCTCCAAGTTGGCTCAATTGGGATGGCCAATGAAGGTGTCCAAAGTGATGAGTCAATGCTTTGTAATGTAGTGTTGAGTGTAATTTAGAAGCTGGTCTAGACAACTTGTCAAACGGAGCCTCGATGCTCAAGATATTGAAGTTCAAAATTAAAGGTGTTGCATATCCCCAGTGGGAAGGGCACCTAGGGACAGGTGGCCCAAACTGATGTTAGTGGATGGATATGTAGAGCTCAATTTATAGAGCGTGCTTGTTTTCTCGGATTGCAAATCAGAGCTCTGGATAGTAAGATATGATCAGTTGAAGATTTCTCGGGGGAGCCCACTTGCCTGCACCGGAGGATGTACCATGTGGCATTTTCTAGGCCTTGACAGGATTCAAGCATAGAAAGCATGGTGTGTGGATTCAAATGGAAGTCACGGTTTGTCAATCTGAGCCCCGAGCAACGAGTTACAGCCTAGAAAAAATGGGAGTATTTGGTGGTGAAACGTTTGCAGATGATTTTCTCTATTTTTTATGGCCTCAGATAGCGAGCTCAGAAGGATTAAAAGGCAACGAGGTTTGCATGGCCAAGGACCAAAAAATTGGGGACTCGGCACAGCTTCACGGCTTGGTGATTGGATCACCAATGCCAGTTGGCAGGCAGGACAAGCAAGGGAGAAAAGTTGGTTCTTTATGGGAGTGTTTTCAAAATTTTTCAAGGCCTTGAGGCCATGGAGTCAGCAATTGCCACATGGAGGGCATGTATGTACCATATGCAACGATCTAGGCTTGAAGGTAGTGGTATAAGAGCTAGCCCGTGAGGCTTTTGTAGAGCATGTGAGGGAGTGAAAGCTCCCATGTGGCGTGGCTATGGCGGCCCCTGTGGGGTACTGCTGTTGGTGGGGCTTGATGGCGGAGGCGGCGTGCAAGGCAGTGCTGGCCGATGAGGGGCGGCGCCATCAGGTAAGGTGAGGTGGAAGGGTAGGTGACCGGTGGTTCTTACTGGGTGGTCGTAGCCTAATGACATGGCAATTTTGTAAGGCCTTGTGTCCGCGCCTCAAGGGGCCCCCCATTTTTAGGAGATGAGTCACCCCCCCCAATAGCGACATCGGTATTGCTCAGCAAGGGGAGAGAGAATACCAAAGCAGACAAAGAGGCCAATCCCACAACCAATGATAGAAGAGAGGGAGGGAGAATTCCAAAGACGACAAAGAGTCCAGTCTCAAAACCAATGAAAAGAGAGAGAGAAAGACCCCGAGGGCCCGTGAGTGAAAAGGGCAAGGGGGCCATTTCAAGGTCGCCCGAGCAAAGGCAAAGTTGGAGCCCAACAAAAAGAGAAGGAGGAAAAAGAAATAGAAAGAGAGAAGGCTGGAGGTAGTCGGACAAAGAGAATAAAAAATTGGGCCAAAGAGGCAGTGCAAAGCTAAACTCCCAAAGGGTAAAAAAACAAAGAAATAAAAAATAAAGAAGCCTAGGGGGAAATAGAGACATCACTAATGCCCCCCCTCAAGTGCAAAACAAAGAGATAAATTCAGCAAATGAAGAAAGACGGTTCCCCCCTTTGAAGAGATACCAAATGTGGATGCCAGATGGCCAAATAAGAGGGCAGTTTCCCAAGTTGAAGACAACCCCTATAAAAGTCAAATTTTAATCAAATTAGGGGGTTTTTTTTTTAGCTTTTTTGTGCCGTTTGAAGCTTGCAAAGTGGAGCTCTCTGACAAAGGAGTGTGCCTGTCAAAGTCCTTTTGTAATTTCTCATGAAAAGGGCCATGGTGATGGTGTTGCAAGTCTATGTACATGTTTTGTGAAGTGCAATCGAGCAATTGTTGTCCATCTTGTTGCTGTCTTCCCTTCCCCCCTTCTCTTTCTCCTACTCTGGTGTTTCCCCTTGATTCCGGCTGTGTGAAAGTGTGTGCCCCCCCGGACCGACGGTGTTTTGTGTGAGAGAGTGAGATTGAGCGGTTGTGTACGTATGTAAGGGTGGAGACAGACCATGGTAGCTGGTGTGCGTTGTGTGGTGGATTTGTGGAGTGTGACAACATTGCAAATTGGGCAGGCGGTGGGCTCTTAGTGAGAAGTGTGTTTTCGAAGGTGTTTTCGGAGAGGTTAGGGGTGATGTGGATACCTTGAGCTATAGAGAGGCCCTTGTGTTTGTGTCGGGTGTGTTCCCCCATTCCCCTCTATATCTTTTGGTGCCCCAAGTGAGGAGCATGCTGATGTTCCTAGTTGAAGTCAAAGTGTCAATTTTGGTGATGCCAAAGGTGCGGCCTTTGAAGAGCAGGTGTTGCTAGTGATGGCGTGGTCCGGATTTGCCATTTTCACTGGGGTCAAATATGCAGAAACCTGGCTGGAAAATTATGAGTTGTTCCTGCTATCATTATAGATGAAAGGTGGTGAGTACAAGGTGTGTACGGTGCCGTTGGTGCTACGAGGAAAAGCTAAGATTTGGTTCGATGGTCTACAGGCGGTAGGAAAACAAGTTTGGCAGAGTTTTCGAGAACAATTTTTGTTGCAGTTTCGCAAGGTCTTGTCGGCAGCTGAAGCAGATGCAAATATCAAGAGGCTACAACAAGAAGTAAGTGGGAATTTTGATGCTTTTGTTGATAAGTTCAAAGAAAGATGGAATTTGGTTGCTATCATTGGAGTGGTCAATGTGGATGGTTTCAAGCTGGAGAAATTCCTGGCTTGCTTGTGTCCTCGAGTTCGAGATAAGGTGGATGATGAAGAGACAAAGACTTATGCCGAGGCAAGTCAAATTTGCGCGGGTGAAGAGCAAGAAAATGAAAAGAAAGATGGAGTTAGGCTTGTTAAAGCCTACAGATTGTGTGCCTATTGAAACAACAGTTTGTTCTATGGGCCTGCTGAGGATGGTGCTCATTGTGCGAGCTCTGGAGCCTATTGAGGTAAGGCCAATAATGGATTTTTCTAGTGTGGAAGTACCTGCTTGTAGGATGCCAGTGCCTATGGAGGATGTACTTTCCAACGAAGGCGAGCCATGTGCTAAAGAGAGCCTGTGTACAATGATAAGGGTAGATACCAAGCACCCTGTGAAGCTTGAAGAGATGATGATGCCTGTCCTTATGGAGGATTTGTGTGAGAAGGTAGCAAATGATGGCCAATATGTAGGTGTGTCGAAGGCTTGGAGATTGATGAGGAGAATGTGCATAGCCAAGTTGGCAGTAGCCAAGATTTTTTGGAGCCGTTAAAGGATATGGATGAAAGTGCCGAGTCAGCCTATGGCGGTGATGGTGATGAGAGTTTGAGCTCAAGCTTATGGGAGGCAGGTGAAGAGGATGAGTCCACATCAAATAGCGAGGAGACCTACTTCAGTGAGCTTGAGATGGTGCAGGTAAAGCTGTCCTATTATATGCATAAATATGTGATGGTTGCCAATATGGTTGAACAGGAGGTGGAGCTACCAAAGCTTCCAAATGAAAGTGCTGTGTGGCACCATGATTATGGTGATATTGTTCAAAGTAGCAGTGCAATGTGCTTTGACAGTAAGACAAGTTTGGAGCTTGGCTGGGAAGGAGAGAGTTGTTGTCGCTATGGAAAGTGCATAGGTCACAGGAATAGATCGGCAAGAGGTGTTGCAGGAGCCATATGGCTCTATTTGATTCAATGAGGATGATTGGGGGTTTGATGACTCAGTAGATGAGATGGATGGAGGAGCACGGGAGGGCTAGTCCCTCCAGAGGTGGAGGTTCCTTTGGGAGAGCAGGAGTCTTCTTTGGTGGTTGTGCCGATAGAGGCTGCTATGGGATAATATGCGTATCAACCATAGTGCCCTTCACAAATAGTTCTACATGGTTGGGAGATAGGGTCAGATATGTTCGGTGAGATTGGTGGTGTGTATGAGCATGATGTAATGCTCAATGATGTCTTGTTGGAGATGGACAATTGGCTTGTGGATTCCCCAAGCGAGGGGGTAGCGCCGAAAGCAAGCTTTATGGATGATTGATTGTGTACAGGAGTACGATACTACAAGAAGATGTCCTTAGCGAGTGAAGATGATCAATATCAAGTGTTTGACCCAGGTGGTGTCTATGCACTAAATCAGGGGGCTGGGCAACCCGCATGGGCAACAGCAGTGGGTGACAGATGCCAGGTTATGTACATGTAGTAGGTGTTTTTGTGGTATACAGAGAGTTTGTGTTTGGTGTGTAGTTTTTTTAGTGCAATAAGCGTGTGTATGGTTGAACATAAATGTTCAACGAGGGGGTGGGCAATGATGGTGCATCCAAAGCTTGTCCAAGCTAGAAAGTAATATATGCTAAGCAAAGGTTGCAGGCAGGTGCAGTGTAGAAGGGAGAGCAAGTAACAAGGTCCTGGGCTGGCAAAGGATAGCAGAAGTGTATGCCTAATGTAGCTTTTTAGGCTAAAACAACTCCAAGTTGTCTCAATTGTTATGGCCGTTGAAGGTGTCTAAAGTGCTGAGTCAATGCTCTGTAATGTAGTCTTCAGTGTGATCTAGAATTTGGTCGAGACAGCTGCCTCGGTGATCAAGATATTGAAGTTCAAAATTAGAGGTGTTGCAGATCCCCGACGAGCAGGGCAGCTGGGGATAGGTGGCCAAGATTGATGTTAGTGGATGGATATGTAGAGCTCAAATTATAGAGCGTGCTTATTTTCGTAGATTGCAAATCAGAGCTCTGGATAGTAAATTATGATCAGTTGAAGATTTTTTGGGGGTCGGGTTTGAGCCCACTTTCCCGCATCAGGGGATGCGTCATCTGGCATTTACTAGGCCTTGACAGGGTTCAAGCATATAAAGCATGTGGTGTGGAGCAAGCAAGAAGTCACGGTTTGTCGATTTGAGCCCCGAGCACCGAGTTACGACCTGGAAAAAATGGGAGCATTCGGCAATGAAAAGTTTGCATATGATTTTCTCTATTTTTATGGCCTCAGAGAGCAAGCTCAGAAGGATTAGAAGGCGGCAAGGTTTGCACGGCCAAGGACCGATAAAGTGGGGACTCGGCACAACTTTACGGCTTGGTGATTGGATCACCAGATGCCAGTTGGCAGGCAGGACAAGCAAGGGGGCGAAGTTGGTTTTTTATGGGAGTGTTTTCAAAATTTTGCAAGGCCTTGAGACCATAAAGTCAGCAACTTCCATGTGGCGGGCATGTATATGTCCCATATGCGCCGATCTAGGATCAAAGTCAGTGGTATAAGAGCTCGCCCGTGAGGCTTTTGTAGAGCATGCGAGGGAGTGAAAGCTCTCATGTGGCATGGCTATGGCGGCCCCTCTAGGGCGCTACTACTGGTGGGGCTTGATGGCGCAAGCGACGCACGAGGCATTGTTGGTTGGCGAGGGGCGGCGCAAGGGGTGCGTGCCCGTGTGAGGAGGAAGGGTAGGTGACTGGTAGTTCTCACAGAGTGGATGTAGCCTAATGACGTGGAGATTCTGTAAGGCCTTGTGCCCATGCCTCAAGGGGCCCCCCATTTTTAGGAGATGAGTCACCCCCCCCCCCCCCCCCCAATAGCGACATCGTTATTGCTCAAAGGGCCCTGCAATAGAGTGAGCCAAAGAGGGAGAGAGAATCCCAAAGCCGACAAAGAGGCCAGTTCCACGACCAATGACAGAAGAGAGGGAGGGAGAATCCCAAAGTCGACAAAGAGGCCAGCCCCGCAAACAATGAGAAGAGAGAGAGAGAAAGAGCCCGAGGGCCAACTAGTAAAAAGGGCAAGGGGACCATTTCAAGGCCGTCCGAGGAAAGGCAAAGTGGGAGCCCTACCAAAAGTGAAGGAGCAGAGAGAAATAGAAAGAGAGAAGGCTGGACACAGTCGGACAAAGAGAATCAAAAACTGGGCCAAAGAGGCAGTGCAAAGCTAAACTCCCAAAAGGTAAAAAAACAAAGAAATAAAAACTAAAGAAGCCTAGGGGGTAATAGTGATAATGCCCCCCCCCCCCCCCAAGTGAAAAAGAAAGAGAGAAATTGAGCAGATGAAGCAAGGCGGTTCCCCCCTTCCAAGAGATACCAAATGTGGATGCAAGATGGCCACATAAGAGGGCAGTTTTCCAAGTTGAAGACCCCCCCCCCCATAAAAGTCAAATTTTAATCAAATTAGGGGTTTTTTCCCGAGATTTTTTGTGCCTTTTGAAGCTTGCAAAGAGGAGCTCTCTGACAAAGGAGTGTGCCTGTCAAATCCCTTTGTATTTTCTCGTGAAAAGGGCCATGGTGATGGGGTTGCAAGTCTTTGTACATGTTTTGTGAAGTGCAATCGCGCCACTATTGTCCGTCTTGTTAATTTTTCCCCTTATCCCCTTCTCTTTCTCCTGCTCTGGTGTTTCCCCTCGGTGCCGGCTGTGCGAAAGTGTGTGCCCCCCCGGACCGACGGTGTTTTGTGCGAGAGAGTGATATTGAGCGGCTGTGTGTGTGTGTAAGGGTCGAGGGAGACAGTGGCAGCTGGTGTGTGTTGTGTGGCGGATTTGTGGAGTGTGCGAACATTGCAAACTGGTCAGGCGGTGGTCTACTATTGAGAAGCGTGTTTTCAAATGTGTTTTCCAAGAGGATATACAGGGGTGTTGTGGATACCCTGAGCTATAGAGAGGCTCTTGTGTTTGTGTCGGGCGTGTTTCCCCATTCCTTCTCTCCAACATTATATAGGGGGGTACTGAACGGTGAATCCCTGGAGCTAAGATCAAAGAGCATGTAACGGGATGTAGAACTGAGAATGGGGCAACATGAGAAGCATTTAATTTAGTCTTAAAGGAATATTATTTCACGGAGGACTCTAAAAGGGTGACAAAGAGGACTTTTTAAGAGTGGGTAGTTTGGCCAAAAGAGGGACTTTTGTCTACCAACTTGCTAAAGGAATTTGAACACCACTATGCTCAACTTTCAAGGACTAAAAAAGCTACCCTAAACTCAGACAAGACATAAGATATTTTTGCAAGTATGAGGCAAAGAGATTCAAGAGAAATTAGAGTTACTACTTGAGGATAAGGATGCAAAACAAGGCTTCAAGATTGATTGGAATGAGGTCAAAGATTCCATTTCACTACTAGCATACAACAACCACAAAGAGACAAGATAATAGTCAACCGTACTCAAACCGCAAGTGTTTCTTAGAATCCTATAAAGCCTGTGATTGTGGTTCAAAAGAATGAAAAATCCATCCTAGATGATATTGTTAAAGGAATGCAAGAGCTAAAGTTAAAGCTTACAAGGCTAGAAGAAAAGGGGCAGCATTATGTCAATCTACAAGGCAACAACCTCAAAACAAAGAAGCCTTTGAAAATAGATGCATATGGTGTGATAGTACTGACCATGGAAGGAGGGATTGTGAAAGTTTCAAAGATTATTTGATGAAGGAGCTTGTTTTCTTTAAAGATGGCAAGATTCACTTAAGCAAAATATATAAACTATTGGGGACAAACTTTGGCAAAGGTGGGATGAAGAAGCTAGTTGAGGACATGGCTACTAGCCATGCCATCTCAATCATTGAGGCAGCTTCCTATGGGTTGAAGATAGATCCTATGACTATGTCCATGTGCAGTAGAGTTTGTTCTGAAGGGTAAAATGGTGAAAGAGGTTTTTGCATGAAGTTGGAGATTGCATTCAGCTAGACACAAGCTAGAATGACCCTGTGGACTCTTTGTCAGTTCATGCGTACAATGCCAAATGTCAAGACAATGAGGCCATTGTCAAGGATAAATGTAGGCATGAGAATGGGGATGAAGGTCCTTCAAAATAAGGGCCACCAAGAGTGGAGGCAAAAATGATATAGTGCCTCCTAGATGAGCTTCTCCTCCGCAACAGATGCTTGTTCTTGAAGTGCCTATGCAAGAATCCTCTAAAGAAAAGAAGAAGGATGCACCGAAAGCTAAAGCGACGAGTTCAGCCTAAAAAATCCAATCTGATATAGAGGTAGCAATTGATCTCAAAAAGGTTTCGGAAGAGAGGATTTTGAACAATAAGGTGGACTCTACCTTGGGTGAGCTCCTTGGCATAGCGAAGTGAGAGTTTCATGCAGAAATAATTAATATTACCAAGAGAAAGTGGCAGTGTCTTAGTAAATCTATCCATGTACAGGGTAAAGAAGAGACTTTAAATGCAGAGGAAGCACATGCCTATGGTGATCTAGGTGATGAAACTATTGCTAAATGCTATTAGTCTAGGTGAGGGGTAAAATAGGTTCGCTTGTTGGATGATGAAGATATAGTCGAGACCACTCACAAGAGTTATTAGTCCAAGAGTCATTGGGCAAGAGTGACTACTAAGACCCAGGTAAAAGTGGGAGACCTAGATTTTAGAAATTCCATACATTGCATTGATAGATCATGGGTCAGAGATTAACCGCATGTCAAAGAGTCTATATCCAAAATCTAAATGGCCAATTGATATAAATCATGTGCAAGAAGGATGCTCAATGAACGTCCAAAGATAATGAGGGACATCACCCAAAAAGTCAGAAAAAAGAAGATAGCAATTATAAAAGAGTCCTCAAAATAGAGTGAGGTGAGATGCAACGTGAGACTCAAGATTGATGGCCGCAATATGAATAGTAAAAACCTATATTTACTGAAAAAGTTGACGCTAAAATTAGAAAAATCATTGCGGATGATTCACAAAGACACAAAAGGACAAAAACTGTGTCAAGCTCGATTGTAGTTAAAACAACATAACTTTCTGTTGAAAACTCCCAAAGATTGATTCATATTGAGGACAAGATACATATATATAGGTAAGACCAAGTTGAGTAGAGTGAGCCATATATAGCTACAACATGTTGGTCCCTACGTGTTTAAGCATGTACACGAGAATGAAACCTACACCTTGCATGAGCTAGATGGGACATAAAAGAAGATTCCCATTGCAGGGAAAATAATCAGGTTGTTCAAAAGATGAGGTGATATAGATCCCTTTGAATGACAAGAAAGTCAAAAGTAAGTCTCTAATGAACAAAGAGACGATGCTGCACTGGAATTCATTGGAAGTGATGAAAAAATTGATATATATGTATGTTGACTTAAATGAAAACTACCCTTGCAAAGGATTTTTGTGGCACATGCCGGAGGATATGCATGTTTAGAGGGGGTGAAATTTGTGCCATGTCATGTGCATAATGTGAAACTAGAATATCTACCTCACTCTCGATGCTTTTGGTAGGTGGGGCCAAATGCTATACATAGTGTGATATGTGCAAAAACAGATGCAAGTATTGCAGTTTTGTATATACCTTGCCAAGACAACGAGGCCCTTGATGTGGCACTATGGCATGTTTTCTCACATAAACATGTTCCTAGTTTTATTTATAAATGTACAAATGTCAAGTTTTTTGAATTGGCATGCTCGTTTTGACTAGAAAGTTCAATGAGAGCGATCTTGGCCAAAAATAGCAAGTTTTATGCGTGGACATAAGAGATGCATCTAGAGTGATTTCCAAGTGATAAAATTAATTTCAAGATGAAATTTGAGCCCAATGGGATTTTTCCCACCTCGTTTGGGTTTTTTTTAAAAGGGTTTGCTAAAAATGGCCAAAACAAGTCATAAAATGGTACAAAGTTACCAAAAATGGCTCAAAATTCCACATCACGCAGAGTTCCATGACTATGACGTCTGAAGAAACATTTAAGAAGATCATTATCAACACTTTGAGCTCTTCTATGAAGGGATATAAAGCCTCCACAGGAATCTTGACTTATTTCTCTACCCCCATCTCCCTTAGTTCCTTGCTTGCTTTTCTTCCTACTTTTTGCACAACAACAGGTAATTAGTGAGCTATGCTTATACATTTTTCAAAGTACAAGGAAGGTATGAGCATGAAATGCAAGAAAGTGAAATCTCAAGTGCATGCATGAGAAATTTGTACGAAGAAGTTGTAAGTGACATCCGTTTTGGTTAGGACCTTGGTGATGAGAGGGGTTGCTTGCAGTTTTCTGGAAAGTGACTCTTGCAACAGCAATGTGCATAATGCATCAAACTTGAAAACTTATGGGTTTCCTTGGGTCATAAGTCTCCAAGTACTAGCAAAAGACTGGTAAGAATCTGGTAAGGCATCAAGAATAGTCTGCACAAGGGAACTGTCTGAAATGACTTCACCTACAGAAATAAGTTTCTCATTGATATCCTTGACACCAGCAAGGAAAGTGTCCATATCATCTTCCTCATGCATAATCTTTGACTCCAGCTCTTTACGTAGCAAAGCAATTTTAGCCTCATTGCGACTTGCATAAAGACTAGTCAAAATATCCCAAGCCTATTTTGCAGATTTTGCTGAATGAATGTGAGAAACAATTGTGCGCTTCACAGACAATGCAATCAATGCATGAGCCTATGCATCCTTTACATCCCAATGAGATTTTTCTATAGTAGGCAAAACATCTCTAATAGCAGCAATCCTTGCAGAAAGAACTTCCACATCCTCAACATCGCTTGCATCCTCAGAACCAGGACGTACATCAACGCCCTGCACAATATTCTAGATGTCCTTTGACACAAGAACATGTTGCATCATGTAAGCCCACATAGGGTAATTGTCCCGATCCAACTTGTCCTCAGCCAGCAAACATCTTGAAAACATATGTGTTGTTGTCAGCCATGGTAAATACTACACCTAATGTGAAAACTGCCCGAAAAGAGGAGAAACAAAACAGGAACAACACATGCTATATGGCACAAGCTGTAGTAGACTGTAAGGCACCTGTTATGCAGAAAATGACACTCAAATAAATTTTGCACAAAATGACAAAATAGCCTGTGCAGTACTGCCTATAGTGGAAACGGAGGCCAAAATGAGCCCGAATCAGAAATCTAAGCAAACCTCACCAAACCTGCAAACGCTCGCCAAAATTCGCCGTAATTGGAGAAAGTGAGTAGGTGTGTGCTGGAGCAGCTGGCAACTAAGCCCGGGAGGACGTAACCTGCTTTGATACCAATTGTTGGAATTAGGGTTGACACAGCTTTGAGAATACGAAGGAATCTCAATGCACACAATAGAGAGTGTGTTACTTAGTGTGCAATGGAAAGATAGATAGACCCAGAGTGATGGGCGTATATACAATGCTCGGGGGGAAAAACCTTCTAAAGAGGGAAAAAATGCCCGGGCGGTCCTAGTGTGTTCACACACATCACTACCACATGTATATGGTAACAGTGCCATCTCGGAATTTTTAAGCTCAAAAAGGTTTGCCCATAGAGTATGCATTGTATGGAGCTAGCTAAAAGTTATGAATTGTCAATTGGATGCTTGGTCAGGTAGATGCGGCTCGGTGAAGTGGGTCCCAGAGAACGGCAGTGCAATGCTGGATGTCTCCTATAGTTTTGGTTTACTCAGTTCGCAAGGCCAAAAGGGTCCGATTGTAGAGGGGTTTGTGTGGACTAAATTTGGAAATTTTAACTTATGGATGGTTTTGACGATTGAGCAGCTGGGTTTGTGGGCAGTAGGTTGCAAGTGATTAAAGATACTGGGGAAACATGGCTTTTTGTGCCTTAAGAGGTAGTTTGCATGCATGCTTACAAAGTCAAGTGGACACTTGCTCATCACTTACTAAAAATAACCAATATGGCTCTATAAACACAATTTTTTAGTCATTTTTGGCTTCTTTGGGTTTTGTTCTTTGGAGCAGTTTGTGAGTATCAAGGGAGGTCCAAATCAAGAACACCAAGGGACTCAATGATAGATTGATTTTTGGGATTTTTCTGATCAGAGGGTTGCAATTCAAAGGGCACACAGAAGCAGGCATATGCAACAAAATTGTAAAAGAGAAATTACCAATCTAAATTTGTATCACCTGTCAGTTGACAACATCTTTTGTGATTGGATTGTATGCGCCTTACCACTTTAACAATTGATAGTTTTTTTATTTGCAGTCTTTTCTCTTGAACTCTCTCTTATCATCAATAATACTTGTATAAACCTTAACTAACTCTTTCTACACTCACTATCCTAGTTTGAGCATATGCTAAGCTCTTGTCTACAACTAGAATCCCTGTGCTTTCTTGATTGACCGTGCTACAGACGGTAAGCGTGGTTGCCCTGCAAAATTCATAAATAATAGGTTGCAATCCATGAAAAGAAAAAATCGGCATACCTGGCACAATCCATAGCGCGTATGCAACGCCGTACTCGAACAAAGAGAGACATAGAGCGGTAGTGAGAGGAAAGAAGCCTACAGGCACACCTCCTAAAGCGGAGTGCTACGCCAGCACGGCGAGAGATAAGAGAAGAGAAGAGAAGACTGATGCAGGCACTGGGTGCAATCTCCCCCCTGCAAGAGTGACCATTTCCCTCTTGCACGTATTTGTTTTATAGATTTCTTGAATGGTCAAATTGGTTACAAACTGGCCGGCCGGTCATAATTGGCCAAAGCTCATAAAAGAGCACTTGAATAATAGAATATACATGATATACAAATACATTTGCATAGGCCAAGCTGGGTCTAGTCTTTTCCACCTGTCAGATGCAATAAATCATAAAATATCATTTCTATAACATACCTCTCCGTTGGAAAGAAACTGTCCTCAATTGCGAATATATAAAAAAATTCTGCAAACAATACTTGTCAAAAACAATGATTAGTATGTTGTGTCACAAACATCACATAATAAAAGAATTTGTTTTGAAACTAAACAACATTAGCTTATGCCTGCCATCATCCAGATACTACCTATTCTAGTGTCCCATACCACTAGAAGAAGCAGTATATGTCATACCCTCATGAATCAGGATATCATTGGTCACACTTATCATCAATATCATAATGTCAAGTCTCATCACATAAACACTGTCGTAATAATCACCAGATACCAAATCCCAATCCAATTCCCATTCCGCAATATAAGTCCAAATCCAAATCACTTTCATTATGTACCCGGGTAACAAAATCATACTAGTTGCAGTGGTGGCCAGTCATTGCATCATGATTTTGTGATTGGTGTTGCCTAAACCGGTGAATCTACAGCCGAAGTGCTGCCTAAATCGGCGAATCGGCACTTGTGCTGCCTAAACCGGCGAATCTACACTGATAATATGTAAACTTTTGAATCTGTTGTGTATTGTGTGCTGCATAAATCGACGCGTTGGCATAGGATGAATGTTCTATCTGCAAAAAATGTACTTCAAAGACAAAGTGCTACAAGACAAATAAAATAAAAATTGCTAGATTTAAAAATAATTGGACTGTACACTAATGCATAATATTTTAAAAGTTGTTAATGATAAAAGTGATGTGGAGTTGGTGTTGTAAATAGGGAGACATGAACACAAACAAGTAGATAATGGTAAAACATGTTGCAATACACATTACAAATCTGAAGCAAAACAATAAGTAAATGTTATCATTCATGCATGAGTTAACAACGTTGCCATGATAATACCCCCATCGCTGTAGCATTTACAAACATAAATGCCAAAAGTTTGACCCAGCATTTTCATGTCCCATTCACGTTCACTTAAAACCTCACTTTTTGGGAAAAATTGGACATTTTGAATTGCCTGGCATCCACTCCAAAGGTTCAATATCATGATGCGCATGCCAGTGAGACATTTTAAAAACAAGCAAAAGTCAAGATGATCATAAAGTAGGTTACACAATTGAAGATGATGAGGATTACAACAAGCCCATTATGTGCTCGTATGCTTGACAAAGGTAGCACGCTTGCACCAAGCTTGTAACATTGCCCTCATCCATGATGATCTTATTGAAAGCAATGCAACGGATGCTAAAATAAAATCTAAAGTATTGTGTCATGACAATTCTCAAGCCTTGAGCGAATGCACTCTGTACAATAGTCGGTGCATAATTGCGAGAACCATAACTTGGATCTTTTGTGGTGAATTTGGTAGTCCCACCAAAAACACACAATCATTGAAATTTGTGAAATTTGTTGTAATAACCGCTGAAAGCACAAGAAGCCTGAGGAATGGTATCTTATAGATTGTTACATTTGATGCAAAAAGAGCGAAGTACAGGGAGATGCTAACTGCATTTTTATTTTTTATTTTCCCACTCAAAGAAAGGATAACATCTATGAAAAATAAGAATCTTGTATCATCCAAGAAGCTTAACATGAGCTTCAACGCATGCTCTATTAAATTAGTGGGAAAAGAGGCTCTCGAGGGAGGAAACAGAGACTCTGCAAATAAATCCCTTGTCAGAGGGGTGCTCAATTTTACGTTTCTGAGCGTGTGCTTTCGAAAAGTGTTGGTGAGGACAAAGTTATGAGCTAGTGTCAACTTGTTCAAGTCAACATGAATTATCGGGTCGTTTGGTAGCATCAGAGAAATCTTGATGTTAGTGTTCACAAGCTCTTCAAGAATTGCAGATTGGCATCATATATCATCACCTTCCCCACCTTCATACCTTAGATCAGGATAACTACCTCATGAGGGGAGAGGAGATTGTTGGCAAGTTGGCCATAGCTCATCAAATTTAGAGGCAAATCTAAAAATTTGTCGGTTGGGTTACATGCGCAGGTGAATCGGTCTTTGATAAGGAGAGAAAGATTTTAAAAAAATAAAATAAAAATTAAACAAATAACTATGTTTAGCTTAGGTCGGTCAAGCTTGGCAGACTAGCCAAGAACAACGATACGTCTAAAAATAGACGTCGAACGATACTGATGCCTGCATGGTAGCCTGAGAGGTGGAATGCAAAGCCAATTGGAGCTCGATCAATCGTATGGCAGAGCTTGAGCATCATTGAGGTGCTAAAAAAAAGCATAAATTTGAGTGTTAGTGGGACTCTAGAGAGATGGGCTCCAAGTTTCGTTGATTGATGCCTGCGAATAGCCATTGAGACGCGAGTGGGCAAAAAACGAAGACAGTTGTATTGCTTGCACAGACGTATGCAGACGACTCCCGCGTTGGCAAGGGAGGGGGGCGGGGGGCGGACTTCAAAATCTGCAGAGACTAGAGGGGCTATCGGCCAGTACAAAGTGGATGGGGTTGTCATCAACTGCTATGCCTCTTGCAGTGGGGTAAACGAGTGACAACGCAGATAGTGATAGCGCAGACGGTTCTCAGCTCTTGCCCTCAATAAACGGAGCAATTGCGGACTGCCTCCCACCCATCCAAAGAGGAGACGGAGGTTGTTGATGCTGCTGAAGGACGCAAGGAAGTGGAGGGAGAGAAAGAGAGAGAGAAAACACGGTCTGAGAGAGAGAAAAGGGGGTCGTTTTCTGCAGCTGTGCTAGAGGGGGGGGGGGAAAGGTGGGGTTAGGAATACCTTGGGGAAACTGGGAGTGGGCGACGACTGCGAGAGAGAGAGTGGGTTGGTGGGTCATATACCACCAAAGGGGTGGCTGCCAACTAAAGGGAGAGGGAGAAAGATTAGCTGAGAAAGGGATGGATAGAGATGCCCTCCAAAGGGATGGTCGATGACATGCATGCCACCAGAACGGGTGAAAGACTGGGAGAGAGAGAAGGATGGCGACTGAACAGAATCAGAGAAAGGGAAAGTGCCATTTTCTTTGGCGGCTAAGAGTGGCGATAAAAGTGAAGGGGCTGAAGGTTGTACCGAGAGAGACAGAGAGCGAGAGCCACTGCATGTAGGCAGTCGAGAGAGAGTTGAGAGAGAGATATCGGTTCAGATGCAAATGCTACATGGCGGCTTGTGGAGAGAGAGAGAGAGAGAGAGAGAGAGAGAGAGAGAGAGAGAGAGAGAGAGAGAGAGAGAGAGAGAGAGAGAGAGAGAGAGAGAGAGAGAGAGAGAGAGAGAGAGAATTCAATTGCACTGTGTGTGGCTGTGAGGTGATGAAAAAGAGGGTTGCTGCTCGTTAACTCCCCACAACCGCATGTTGTAGGGCAACTAGCCGAGGAGAGAGAGAGAGAGAGAGACTGGTCGCTAGTTGACCAAAGAGAGAGAGAGAGAGACAGAGAGAGAGATAGAGAACGAGAGCATGGGTGCATGGCAGGCCGGCCTTGTCGTCCTTGCGACTATTTCTACTGGATGGACTGTTGGTGATGCAGTGGCTACCCATGTTGTTTGTGTTCGTGGAGATGATCGGGTCTGCACGATGATCAGCGGCCTTGCAGAATGATGTCCTTGTGTACATAAAATAAAACAATACTGTGGTTCATCACAGAGCTGAAAACATAGCTAATGAAAGGGTCGTTTTGCATGATTTTAGCTAGATAGTTTGCTCATATCCCTCGGAATTGATTTTTGATTTTTTTCTTTCAGACTATGAAGCATTAACAAGCCTCGTCTCCCCTCTTCGTCTCATTTCCCCTTCCAGAATCTATCTCACTATTGTTCCTTTCCCCTCCTTTCTCGTCCTCGAGTATCATCGTACATTAAATTTAATTTATTCTATTAATATGTTTAATTAACATAGTTATACAAGCGCTATATTATAACAATAATGAAAGGATTCTCTTCAATTTCGAAAGATCATTATCTATCAGATACAATCAACACTAATTATTATAAACTGAAGCCATTAACAAAATCTACAAGCATAAGGAAACAAAACACTTAGCTGCTACTTGTAAAAAAATCTTCAGTCTTGGAGCGTAGCCTACACTCTGATACCACTGCTACAGACGGTAAGCGCGGTTGCCCTGCAAAATTCATAAATAACACGTTGCAATCCATGAAAAGCACAAATCGGCATACCTGGAACAATCCATAGCGCGTATGCAACGCCGTACTCGAACAAAGAGAGACATAGAACGGTAGTGAGAGGAAAGAAGCCTACAGGCGCACCTCCTAAAGTGGAGTGCTACGCCAGCACGGCGAGAGATAAGAGAAGAGAAGAGAAGACTAACGTAGGCACTGGGTGCAATCTCCCCCCGTGCAAGAGTGACCATTTCCCTCTCGCACGTATTTGTTTTATAGATTTCTTGAATGGTCAAACTGGTTACAAACTGGCCGGCCGGTCATAATTGGCCAAAGCTCATAAAAGAGCACTTGAATAATAAAATATACATGATATACAAATACATTTGCATAGGCCAAGCTGGGTCTAGTATTTTCCACCTGTCAGATGCAATAAATAATAAAATATCATTTCTATAACAGACCGTGGAGAACCGCACTCTCTGACGTCACCTAGTGCCATCGTTCATAGTGCCCACACTACCATCCCATGGATCATTTCAAGATCTTTTCTCTCTCTCTCTCTCTCTCTCTCTCTCTCTCTCTCACACACACACACACACACACACACACACACACACACACACACACACACCTTGTGTGCCTAATGGGGTGGAAGCACCCAAATACATATATCATGTGTCCACGGGCCTCATCTCCTCACGTGGGATTTTGGGGTGCCATGCGGTAGTTTGTGGGGTCTCCCTCTTCAACGACCCAAAAACAATCTTAAATGTTGTCAAATAAAACTCCCTTTTTTTGCAACCTCAAAGCAACCCCAGCCTTTGCTCCAATGCGAGATTCTTACTTCCTGAAATCTCACATGTAGATCACACCACTTGCTTCAATATACCTTATTGATTCCACATTGCAAAATCATTGAGACCTCAAACAACATTTCCAAAAACCACCAAAGTCATCTTCCATCACTTCCTTGGGAGTTGCTCCAAACTTTAACCTTCAATATCTTCGCACTCCAAACTTTGATGGATGCCTTGTAACTTCATTTGGCCTTCTCAGGCTACATAGTACCCTTGCAAACTCTACAGAGTTCCAAAAAAACCATTATGGCACACCTATCAAGACGATCAAGCTGACCCTGGCCATTTGATCTTCGATTGCCAATTCCAAAAAGATCAACATGGATTGTAAGAAGGATCCTTTTAGGCCCATGCATTCGTTTTAATTATGATCAACCATTTGCAATTTCCCAAGTTCAGCGAGGATCTACAAATCACTTGACACTTCAAACTGCCATAACTTGCATTTTATAGCTCTCATTTAGAAGCCGTATGGACCTTCTTGTAGAGAATATTGAACACCACATTGTGCCATATATCTCCAGGAATTTGAAAACTTTGACCAACCACTATTGATAGACACATGGGCAATAACAATTTTCCAAAAAACTCACATTAGGGAGATATATCTGCTACCCCTTACCTGCCCTTGTCTCTGAGATATACTTGACTCCTTTGACATGCCTCTATAAGCACACATAGCCCTGAATTGCACTCCGCATAACATCAACCAAATTTAGCAATAACAACATAATTTATGAGTAACTGGCTATCCTTGAACTTCTTGAGTAGTTTTTTTGGGAGTTTCAAAGTGATTATGTGATCCTCTATGTGAAGTCACAACCTATTTGTTGAGCTTATAAGTGAAGCTACTCTAATATAGTCTTGGGTCCCCTATATATATATACAACCATGTGTGCATATTCTACACACTTTGAGGTTTCACTCTCTACATATCATTTCTTTTTCTTATCTTCCTTTGTCTTCTCAACATGGTATCGGGGTGTGGTTGCTTTTTATTCACAAAAATAGGGTGTTTTTGGCCTCCCGCATCTTTGCGCTGATGTTGGACATTTTTGTCTGGACTTAAAGGATTTCTTCTCGTCTCGTCAAAGCCGTGTGTTATGGCTAACATGAAGCCTCTCGACATGGCAAGATGACTTATGTTATGGCTACATTGAAGTTTTGTCGTCTCATAAAAGATTCATGCTTACGGATTGGCATAGCTAAAAATCTATTGTCTCGTTTGGCAACTGAACAACTATCGTCTCGTCTGGCTACTCAAACTCTATCTTCTCGTCAGCCACCACTGAAAATCTATCGTGCCGTCATCCTTATCGTCTCGTCAATCTTATGTTATGAAATACAAATAATCTAAGGGAACCCATCGTGTTTTTATATGCCGGCTTTGTATATCTGTGTGCACATGTGATTACATTGATATTATGTTTGTTTCTATGTCATCTGCATATGTGATTGCATCGTCGTTATGGTTGTCTCTATGTCATCTCTAGAACGGCCTCGTGAACCGTCTCTAAGGACAATGTGCTATATATGGAGAAAGTATATATAGCTCAACATGCGCAACAAAAGCCTACATTTTAGCAAAATATTAAACCGTCGTAAATTCTACTCGACACTCCAATTTTAGTGTAAGAAGAGTTATTCTTAAGATTTTGGGGCGTTTCAAAGCTTCTCCTCATGACAGATTTGTCAAACTCACACAAGAAGTGACTTACAACAAATTGGTAACTATTTTCGATACATTTTCAATTGAGAAATTATCAAAAGGTAAGATATTATATTATTTTGAATCCATTTGCATTAAAATTTTTGTTATGAATCTTGGAATTTCTTTTTATGCATCTAAGGGGTCATTTTATTAATTTAGACATGTTAAAAGAGGGTTTTCTTTAATACCCCACGAATGCACGTTATATAGGGGGGTATTGAATGGTGAACCCCCTGAGCTGAGATAAAAAAGCATGTAATTGGAATTAGAAATGAGCATGGGTAACATGAGAAGCATTCAAGTTAGTCTTAAAGTAAGACTATTTCACGGAGGACTCTAAAAGGGTGACAAAGAGGACTTTTTTAGAGTGGATAGTTTGGCCAAAAGAAGGACTTTTGTCTACCAACTTGCTAAGCGAATGTGAATGCCACTATGCTCAACTTTCAAGGACTGAAAAGGCTACCTTAAACTTAGACAAGACAGAGCTATTTTTGCAAGTAGCAAGAAAAGAGATTCAAGAGAAGCTAGAGTTACTACTTGAGGATAAGAATGCAAAACTAAGCTTAAAGACTGATTAGAATGAGGTCAAAGATGCCATTTCACTACTAGCATACAACAACCACAAAGAGACAAGATGATAGTCAACCCTACTCAAACCACAAGTGTTCCTTAGAATCCTATAAAGCTTGTGATTGTGGTTCAAAAGAGTGAAAAATCCATCCTAGATGATATTGTTAAAGGAATGCAAGAGCTAAAGTAAAAGCCTACAAGGCTAGAAGAAAAGGGGCAACATTATGTCAATCTACAAGGCAACAACCTCAAAACAAAGAAGGCTTTGAAAATAGATGCATATGGTGTGATAGTACTGACCATGGAAGGAGGTACTATGAAAGTTTCAAAGACAATTTGATGAAGGAGCTTGTTTTCTTTAAAAATGGCAAGATTCACTTAAAAGAAAAATAGGTAAACTCTTGGGGAAAAACTTTGGAAAAGGTGGGATGAAGAAGCTAGTTGAGGACATGGCTACTAGCCATGCCATGTCAATTGTGAGGCAGCTGCCTATGGGTTGAAGGTAGATCCTAGTAAGCAGAAAGGAATCAAGGTTGGAGAAGAACCTTCTAGTGGGATTGGAGAACTATGTCCATGTGCAACAGAGTCTGTTGTGAATGGTAAAATGACAAAAGAGGTTTTTTCATGAAGTTGCAGATTGAATTCAGCTAGACACAAGTTGGAATGACCCTGTGGACTCTTTGTCAGTTCATGCATACATTGTCAAATGTCAAGACAATGAGGCCATTGTCAAAGAGAAATGTAGGCGTGAGAATGGGGATGAAGCTCCTTCAAAAAGGGCCACCAAGAGTGGAGACAAAAATGAAACAATGCCTCCTAGATAAGCTTCTCCTCTGCAATAGATGCTTGTTCTTGAAGTGCCTGTGCAAGAAGCCTCTAAAGAAAAGAAGAAGGATGCTCCTTGGAATAGGGAAGCGAGAGTTTCATGAGGAAATAATTAATATTATCAATAGAAAGTGGCAGTCTCTTATTAAATCTATCCATGTACAGGGTGAAGAAGAGACTTTAAATGTAGAGGGAGTACATGTCTATGGTGATCTAGGTGATAAAAATACTGCTAGATGCTACAAGTCTAGGTGAGGAGTAAAACAGGTTCGCTTGTTGGATGATGAAGATATAGTCAAGACCACTCACAAGAGTTATTATTCCAAGAGTCATTCGGCAAGAGTGACTACTAAGACCCAGGTAAAAGTGGGAGACTTATATTTTATATGTCATAATAATCAATATCTAATTCTCCTAAATGATTTTCTCATATTAAACTGATCATTTAATGTGGGGAGGTACCAGGGGAGAAAAAGCTAGAATATTGGTTAAGATAGCAGACCGGCCACAGTAGGGATCCAAAGGAGGAAAAATAGGGATCAAAAGGGGGGCCATCTGCAAAAGAGACATGTGCAACAATGGGCTAAAAAGACCCTAAGGTTCAGACCATTAAGACTTCCAAAATGCTAAGGTTCCAAAATTCAAAGGTTGTGTCCAAAGGTCAACCCTAGGGAAAATTGGATGCTTAGTGTGTGTACAAAAGTCTTCTTCAAAACCTACAAAGGAGGGAGCGAGCCCATTTAGTAGGGGATGAGAGAGAAAGCCACACACACACACACAGGCTCCCTTTACACAAAGGGAATTAGGGACACATGTCAGCTCCCTAGGCCAGATGCCCACAAGGTGTGCCCAATTCCTATTGGAAGACCCTTGAAGTGGACCAATGAGAATTAAGCTATAGTAAATCTAGTTTAATTAATTTAAAACCATTTAATAAAAGAAACCAATGAGAATTAAGTCTCCTAGAAGACTATTGGGCAGTCTCCCAAGGGGTCCAATGAGCATTCAGGAGCCCAATGGCTTGCCTGATTCCTATTGGCCAGGAGGCAAAGTGGTCCAATAAGAGTTTAGTTTAATTATTTAATTACCTAAAGTTCTGACAAAAGGGGAAAGGGGGACACATGTCAAAAGGCTATCACTTATGATGCTTAACACCCATTGGCTTGACTTGGGGAGGTCCAATGAGGCAAAAGCCAGACCAATTTAGCAGCAAGGGCTCGCCTAAGAGAGAGAGGGGGCTGATTTTTGCTTGGCATTGACACACACACACTCACACTTGACCATGTGTGAAGAAAGAATACTCTATCTCCTCCCAAGCTTTAATGGAGAGCTCATCACCTACTCCAAGCTTGTGAGATAGAAGCCTACATCAACACTCTCTTGGCATGTGGATGAAAATCCAACCAAGAGCCAAGCTTCAATGCATGCTCATCTTCTCTACCAAGATAATTACTAAGCTAAGCTATGCTAATATGAGTGATTATGTGAGGAGATGTACATCTTTCTCGTAAGATACTCCTTCTTCCTCTCAATCTACTCTCATACCTTGCTAGCTCTCACCATCTTCGAAGGTGTGTGAGGTCTTGGGTCTGAGAACGGGGATAATTCAAGTTGTGTTTGATTAAGTGTTTTGCTTAGTGCATGAAGCTTCCATCTTCATTGCACTAGCTAGTCTTGAAGGAACACAAAGAATTGTATTGTACAATGTCTCTCTTGATGGGAGAAACCATAATACAAAGCCTTTTTGGAGGGGAGACTGGCTCCATGCAAATCCGGTCCTCAACTATTGTCAATAGCTTAATTTCTCTCTCTTTTGAAAGTATTGTCGATGCTATCTAACTAGGTGTTATGCTTTTTGTTGCTCTCTCCACCCAAGCACTCTTGTAATTCTCATTAGGAATCTATTCTAATGAAATGCCCACTATGTTCATGCTAATTTCCGCTACACATAAGTTATTAGGCCATTAATTTCTACATTATACATTCCATACATTGCATTGATAGATCATGGGTCAGAGATTAACCGCATGTCAAAGAGTCTATATCGAAAAGCTAAATGGCCAATTGATATAAATCATGTGCAAGAAGGATGCTCATTGACGTCGGAAGATAATGAGGGACGTCACCCAAAAAATCTGGAAAAAAGAGACATTAATCATACAAGAGTCCTCAAAATAGAGTGACGTGAGATGCGACGTGAGACTCAAGATTGACGGCCACAATATGAATAGTAAAAACATATATTTGCAAAAAAATGTTGACTCTAAAATTAGAGAAACAATCGTGGATGCTTCACTAAGACGCACAAGGACAAAAACTTTCTATTGCAAATGCCGATTGCTGCAAACCCTGGACTCAAATTGCTTTTCTCGTTTCTCCAAAGTTTGAGCAGAATATCCCCAAAAATTGAGATGAAGTTGTGGTTGTCAAAAGGCATATCAACAAGAAAATGTAATCAACGATTCACCATATCAATTAGCAATAAACGATACACAAAACAATAATCATATTCTTCTCAACACAAAACAATCACAATAAACCAGAATCAATCCTCTAAAATAAAATTTGTAGAAATTTTGAATCTTTCATTTGAACCGCATACACATACTCTGTTTTGTCACCATGAATTGAATCACCGCATGATCATTACCTCTCTAATACCATGTTGACATGTAGAGATAATGAGAGAGAGAGAGAGAGAGAGAGAGAGAGAGAGAGAGAGAGAGAGAGAGAGAGAGAGAGAGAGTGAGTGAGAGAGACACGAGACAAGAGACACACCATGTATACTCCCAAAGACCGATTCATATTGAGGACATGATACATATATATAGTTAAGACCAAGTTGACTAGAGTAAGCCATATATAGCTCCAACAGGTTGGTCCTTATGTGTTTAAGCATGTCCATGAGAATTCAACTTTCACCTTGCATGAGCTAGATGGAACATAAAAGAAGATTCCTATTGCAGGGAAAATAATAAAGTTTTTCAAAAGAAGAGGTGATATATATCCCTTAGAATCACAAGAAATTCAAAATGAAGGCCCTAGTGAACAAAGAGACGACGATGCACTGGAATTCATTGGAAGTGATGACAAAACTGATATGTATTTTGACCTAAATAAATACTACCCCTGCAAATTAGGATATGTGTGGCACATGCCGGAGGATATGCATGTTTTGAGGGGGTGAAATTTTTTCCATGGCATGTGCATAAATCAAAACTAAAATATCTACCTCACTCCCAATGCTTTTGGTATGTGGGGGGAAAATCTATAATGTACATAGTGTGATATGTGCAAAAACAAATGCCACGATTGCAATTTTGCATATACCTTGCCGGGACAGTGAGGCCCTTGACGTGGCATTATGGCATGTTTTCTCACATAAACATATTCCTAGTTTTCTCTATAAATGTACAAATGTCAAGTTTTTTGAATTGGCATGCTCCTTTTTCCTAGAAAGTTCGATGAGAGCGATCTCAACTAAAAATAGCATGTTTTATGCGTGAGCATAAGAGATGCATCTAGAGTGCTTCCCAAGTGATAAAATTAATTTCAAGATGAAATTTGAACCCAATGGGATTTTTCCATAATTGTAGGGATTCGTTCCACCTTGTTTGGACATTGTTTCTTAAAAAGGATTTTTTTTGCTAAAAATGGTCAAAACAGGTCATAAAATGGTAAAAAATGACCCAAAAATGGCTCAAAATGCCACATCACTCACAGTTACATGACTATGAGGTCTGAAGGAACATTTAAGAAGATCAAGATCAACACTTTGAGCTCTTCTGTGAAGGGATATAGAGCCTACACCTATGGTCTGCTAGTGCAGTCCCCTGTTGTTCCAACCCTGTAGTCGAGGCTGTGAGACCACCAATTAGGGTTTCCCCTCTTCAAATAATTACTTTGTATTGTCTGATGAAGTTTTGAAGCTTCCATGAAATGGCTACGATGGAGAATTAAATCATTTGTTTAGGTTTTTTATCAGGGCAAAAGAGCATTGCAATTATGAAATTGGTAGCGAAGCTACACCAAATCATCATCACACATAAGAGTGTTGAGCTGATATTGGATCTTTTTCAAAGTAGATATTTTGTGGCTGGAGTTTTATTCTTTTTTTTAGTGTGTTTTTAGCTTCAAATCTTCTACAACTTGCTTGATTTTGCTACGAAATCTCATAGTCATAGGCCTGGTGCTTCCTAGACACACTGCACATTTCTTGACAATGGAAATGGCCACATTGAAGATGATTTTTGGGCACGTTAATATTGTTGAGCTTATATGTAAAGTTACTCCCTGCGTCCCTTCTTATATACAATCATGTGTGTGTATATCTACACACTTTGGGGTTACACTCTCTGTGTATCGTCTCTCTATTCTCCTCTCCTTGTGTCTTCATAGTATGGTATCAAATCGTGGTTTCTTTTTCTTCACAAAAATAAAGCTTCATCTTGGGCCTCTCGCGTCTTTGCCCAACGCGTGTGAAAAAAAAAATTGTTATTCAGTAAAACATAAAATCGCCATAACGTTTTGCTCAAAACTTTGATTTCAGCATTTAAAGAGTTGTTCATGAAGTTTTGGTGCATTTTGAAGTTGTTCGTCATGACAGATTTGTCGAATTCTGCATCAGAAGTGACCTACAAGAAATTGGTAATTAATTTCAATACATTTTCAATCAAAATCATCAAAAGGTAAGAGCTTTTATATTTTCAAATCTATTTGCATTAAACTTCTTGTTATATGAATCTTTGTATTGCTTTTCATGCATCATAGACAATAGGGTTTGCACAAAAGAAATTAGTTCAAGAGTTAATTGGATATTGATACGTATTGAGTTTTTTATTTCATGACTCTTTGATTTACTTTTCATGCATCATATACAATTTGGTTTGTATAAAAGAAATTAGATCAAGAGTTAAGCATATTGATTTTACATATTGATACGTTGATGAGATTCAATAAGGAGTCTTATTATGACATGAACTACCAAGTAGAAGCTCTACAAAATGATTATCTTGTCCCCTTTTGGGAGGTAGCTCCCTGGGAATGTCATCTGTAAACACATCTTGAAACTTATTTAGGAACCTAGAAAGTTCCAATTCCTCTTTAATTTCACTTTTAACTTAATTAAGAGCACATGCATCTTTCTTAGACTCCTTGACAAAAACCATGTAGCCAAAAAAGAGATTTTCATTACTTTGACTAAATTTTGAGTTTGTAAAAGAGGTAAAGTGTTGCCTGCACTATTTACATCAAGTGCAACATCCTTGCCTCAATAAGAAAAGAGGACTTTTATCTTAACAAAATTCATAGTGGTAGTCATACAATCAAACCATGGTTCCACTAGGATAATATTTTCGGTTGCATTTATACACCTGTACCGAGAAAAATATATGTATAAAACGCCATTATATGCTGAAATCCCATATAATCACCGTATAGCCATTTTATTTCTTTTCGATCAAAAGATATTTGATTGAATTATTTTTAGATTGAAAACGCTATTGATCAAAAAATTATATCAAAAACCGTCGTCGGTTTCGAATGAAGTGATGAATTATTTATTGTCCTCTTTAGTTGCACTTGTAAGTTATATAATTGATCAGGTTATCTTGTCTCTTTCCAGCGACTTAAACTTGGACTTGACGAAGGAAGACAAGACTGACACAAGAGATTTTCACAATCTCCTGGAGTACCTAAAGACCTCTATAAGAATGTCAAACTCAAGGGCAGAGACATAGCGAGAGAGAGAGAGAGAGAGAGAGAGAGAGAGAGGGAGAGAGAGAGAGGATTACCCAAGCAAAGCTAGAGACAGTGTTAGACCTACGTGCTGTCATGAAGGGCTGGCGCATGGATAATTCTTGCATGTGGATATAGAACATAAGCTTGCGCTTCTTTGCATGTCTTAATTCCTCAACTACAGCATGTTGTGTTTTTGGAAAACTCATAATTTACAACCTTGCTTGCCGCTTCACATTTAAGATTCCATCCTTTGCATATTTTGGATTCGTGTAGACTCACAGCTATGCCTGCTGCCTCACGTTTCTTGTTAGCAGCAACGACAATAGTAGTACTACAAGGCCGATGGCTGTGTTTTTGGATCCAAACCGCAACATCGTAGGACCCGTTCCATGTTAGATGAAGCTCATTTCCAATCTTGAGCTTGTTGTCAGCAATGAACTTTGCCCAGCCCCCACAGAGTGCGATAAACTGTAGGTGGTCGTGTGGGATCACCTTCACCAGCCATTGGTATGCACTTCCACCCTCCACACAAATATTGACTTCTTACTCTACTCCCATCTCCCTTAGTTCCTTGCTTGCTTTTCTTCCCATCTTTTGTACAAAAGTAGGTGATTAGTGAATTATGTGTAGACATTTTTCAAAGTACAAGGACGGTATCAGCATGAAATGCAAGAAAGTGAGATCTCAAGTGCATGCATGAGCAATTTGTACCAAGAAGTTGTAAGTGACATCCATTTTGGTCAGGACCTTGGTGATGGAGAGAGGGTAATTGTAGGGTGCTTATTCCATTCTAGGCTTTTTAAGCTACCTCTTGGATGTTGTGTGCTACAGCTGGGATAACATTCTATCTTTGCTTGTTATCTTAATAAGTTTTATCCTAAGCACTCAAAATATATGCAATGAGTGTTGGCATCGTCGCATGCATTGCTTAATATTCCCTCTTCTCACCCACACACTTAAGAGTGTTGTCACTTATCAAATTTACAAGATCTTTTTGGTTTGCCAAAAGGGCATGACCCTTGTTTTACGTAGAAGAATGTGGACACTATAGCTTAACTCATGTAACTTTGTCTTGCTTCTGAAAAACCCTTCGCTTTAGGCTTTGAAGCCAACTCTGCCATTGTTGGTCACGTTGGCTATAGTGAGTTTGAGTTAGCATAAGAGGACAAGGATGAGCCACAAGTTTCACAACTCTATGATATGAAAATTAACACTACCAAAGCTTGTTCAAGAATTGTTTTGCATTTTTACCTTTGGAAATTAGGATATGCCCACATGAAGTTCTCACACTCCACGGTAGATCTTTGAAAGCTTATTTATCTACATTTGATGCATGTGTACAATCACACTATATGATATACATAGCAATCCAAACAAAGATAATGTAATAGGGTTTTGACAAAGTGTCCTGAGTCCAATTTTTCCCTAATCTGAATTTCTAGCTTGGTAGGTAGCTCAACAGAATTGAAGTTGTGGGTAGAATAAGGGTCAAACAAAATGAAATCATCATGATCTCTTACTTTGCCCAGAGAGTGGTGCTCCGAGGGTTCTCCTTTGCAATGGACTTCCTCTATCAAAGCTTCCACCATGGTGGCTCTAGGAGGGTCATTACATTCATTTCTCTTAGGAAATGCCCGAGAAACATTAACTTGCTCTTCACACATGAAACGCTTGTTATCTTTACAATAACATTTAACATCTTCAAGAGAAAGTTATTTTTACCTATATAGTCATTCTATTTTTACCTTTGTACATAGTCCTTTATTTTGCCTTTCCTTTGTTGCCATTTCTGTTAGCCTTGGGAGAATTTTTTGTGGCATTTTTCTTCCCCTTTGGCTCAATTGATTCCTTGCCTTTTGTTGGCTTGAAGCCCTTTTTGGTCCCTTCTTGGAATGAATCCTTAAATCAACTATAGTAAGATGTACGACCTCTATAATAGTTTTAGGTCTTTGTGAGGTGACATACTTACTCATCTCTTATGATAGGCCATCACAAAATTGTTTCTTTTCTTTCAAAAGAATTATATTTTTGTAGACTATTCCAAAAAAAGGACTACTTTTGTTCTGCAAAGTCTATCTTTTTGTGGATTGTGGCTTTGAGATGTAACTCCCAAGATTTATCCACATACTTCTTTACATACTCATATGGGGCCATCTTGAAGCTTTTCCATTCCATCAGGACTTTTTCATTGATATCACTTGGAAGGAATTTCTTTGTAACAACAATCCTCAAAGCTCTCAAAGTTTTTGAAGCTTCACCTTGACTACATAGGCTTGCCCACCATTGATGGACTGACTTCTACAAATTCATAGAAACATTTTGAGGCTTTTAAGATTTTGAAAAATCTTAATCTGCAAAAGCCGTGTCAAATTGTTGGGATAAAGGCTCTCTTCTCTCTCTTGGGTGGCAAGTCATTGTGATGCCTGTCAAAATATGGTGATGAAGATGAAGAGAGAGAAGGAACATATGGTGATCTCATTCTTTGCTTCCTCTTGCTTGGATGTCTTTATCCCTTGTTTGGATTAACATGTGACGGAGTACTTGATAAGCTCCTCTTCTTTTTGTGCAGACTTGGTGACGACCATCTTCTTGGGGCAGCATTACACTCAAAGGTAGGTGTAGTGTCACTTTGATACCTCTCCCTTGGATGTTCAGAACGTACTTCTTCTTCGTGAATAGTTTTCCTTGGAGGTCCCTCCGGTATCTCCTCCTTATTAACCAAAGAGATTCCTATTTTGAAGGTGTCACTAGGAGGCCTCGTAGGAATTCTCTCGTCTTGCGCATTTGGGGGAACTTGAGCTTGAAGGGCTTGAATTTGTCTTTGAACCTACACTTGCAAAATAGGTTTTCCCATTTCTTCTTGCAACTTTTCAACAAGATAGTTGACAACTCTACAACCATCATCATATGTCATACCATGAGCCAAATCTAAGTTATCAATATTAATTACATTCTCTTGATTATGCTGGACCACAATAATTACATTTCCTTACATGTGTATGCTAACTCTTTCCTTGGAACTTCCAAAAAAAATTATACCACTCCTCTTATACCTTGAAAATTGCACTCAAGTAACTACGCCTATGGTTTAGAATATTGTTAATTGCAAAGAGTAGCGGAGTGGGTTTAACAGTGTGAGATTGGCTCCAATTCCTATCAATCTTTCTAACTGATCAACAATGATTAAGACGTAGGCAAGTCCCAAAAGACTCCATAATTAAGATCATAGTGCCCGATGGTATCCCCCGTACCCTGTAAATAGGCATACCAACCAAGTTAATAAATCACAGTCCCTCTTAACCTATTGCAATGAGCAACTCCAACCTTTCATAGGTTACTCAAAAAACTCTCTTCTTAGGCAAGAAAAAAGAAACCTCAACTCCAATACCAATAGCAGAGAATCTAACACTTACTTTTAGATTCAACAAAATTTAACTATGAAAGGAGACAATGTTCCTTTGAGAGAGATAGCAATGAGAACAAAGGTTGTGTCGGGTTGATTTCTTTGCACAAATACACATTAGAAACACTTTAACCATGCACATAATTCAAAGAAAAAAGAATTAAGATTGAAAAATTGATGAGGATCCAATTTGGTTGGAGTCAGTTCCCCTCCAAAAGGACTTGTATTATAATCCTCTCAAATGAGACATTTCTTGGAATACATGCTTGTGCTCTTGTGGAGACTTCGTTGAATCAAGAAGATGATGCATTCAAGATTCCATGGTATATAATTCTCCTTCTCAAACCCTAAAAACCCAGCCAGGAGAAAGGAAGTGCGGAGAAAGAGGAAGATGAAGGTGAAAAGAAGTATTTCTCAATCAAGAGATTAGATTCTTTGTATACTCTTCATCATGGGCAAGATCTTAGCATAGCTTAGTAATAGAGTAATAGAGATGGAGAAGAATAAACTTTCACTAGATGGGATTTGCATCCATAGCCAACATCTTGAGCATAGAGTCTATCTCTAGAAATCTCATAAGAGAGGGGAAGAGAGAGGCTTCTTTTCTAACTTGGGAGTGTGTGAGAGGAGCAAGAGCCTTTAAAATTTCAACAAACCCTCTCTTATATAGTTATGAAAGATTGTAATTAGTCTTAAGTTAGAATGCCTCACACTTGACCAATAAGGTGGGAACACCTTCTAATGCAACTCAACCATGCTCCAACACTCGACCATATTTCCTTGCATGCTAGAGTCCCCCCCCCCCCCCCCCCCCCCCCCCCACACCTCTCTCTTCTTGGGATTGGTCTTGGCAAGTGGTGAAACCACACACACTGGTTGAATTCACAAAAAGAAAGCATTAGCTACTTTAGACATGTGGCCTAGTCAACCTAAACAAAGACTAGAATCAACTTAATGAATGAGGAAGGGTTGATCTTTCCTTAGACTTTAGCTTTTCTCTTTCATTTATTTAAAAACATAAACTTACCCTTTTATTAATTAGCTCAGGTGTAAGACCTTTGCAAAAAATATGGAGGCTTATGAAGCTGACTTGCTACAACCTACTTCCTAATTTAGGAGCAGCAAAATTATGATAATTTTGGTCAACAAAAAACATCCTTTGAGCTTCAAAACTTCTACCTCCCTTGCAAAAACCTTAGCATAGTACTATGAATAAAGAAGCGAGTGGGGGCTATAGGAGGGCCTCTTTATTTGGCAACTTAAGGGAGTCAAACCTTTAGTATTATGAAAGCAATCAAAGGATAGCTTTTGAATTCAAACATGCAAAATGGCTACTTTATTTGAAATTAAACTTTCCTCCCAAAATGAAATTTAAAATCTAGCAAATAAAACCATATCATATAGCATATCTATGGAAATATCTCAATGTGTAGATTACAAATCTATAATTATTGCTCAAATAAAAGATCGGATGTGGGAGCTATAGAAGGCCAAAAATTATAAAATTGTCCACCCCCTTTTTGGGAAGAAAAGTGAATCCTTTGACCACTCTTACATCTATCTTACACACACACCATTTTTGCACACATGGCATGCACCTATTCTTCAACATGTTAATCACCTCCATAATCTCATGGAAAATAAAGTATCCCTTCAAAACCCCATCCTCTTCCTAATGAAGGTGACATCAAGATGCTTCCAAAGCCTGCTAAATTTAAACCTCCTAATCTTAGACAATTTGTGGCAAGTTAGAATTTTGCCGTAAAGCTTCCTAGACTGCATACTTGAGTCTAAAGAGTTATTCTAATGACTTGCAATTAGCACAATCTCTACTAAACTCCTATAATTGGGGTCGATCGTCTCCTTTTTCATGTACCTTTGATCAAGGCTTCTTGGGATACCTTTATCCTTCCTTGACCTGTAACTATGACTGAGATAACTAGTTAGTAATTACCCTTTCTCTTTTATGGACGTTTCCTCTTTTGGTGCTAAGCCTTGATCAGCTTGGTCCATCACTACTTAATTAGTTTCACTTGCTCTCTTTTGATTTTCCCCATACTTAAGTGGCCAAATTAAGTTGGAAAATACTTTTGAAAGGATATAACCCTCCTTCTGGAACCCTAAATACCCCAACGAGGAGAAAGGAACTACAAAGAGAGAGGTAGATGAAGATGGAAAGAAGTATTATTCAACAAAGAGAATAGATATTCTGTATATGCCTACTCATGGGAAAGACCTCACAATAGCTTTGTAATATAGTAATAGAGACGAAGAAGAAGAAACATAGCAAAGAGATTGAGCATAGAGTTTCTCTCTAGAACTCCCATGAGAGAGAGAGAGAGTGCTCTACCAACTTGGGAACTTGCAAGATTGTGTGAGAGAAGAAAGAGACTAAAAAATGTAACGAGCCCTCTCTTATATAGTTATTCAAGAGTGCCACTAGTCTTAAGTTAGAATTCTTTCCACTTGACCAAATGACATGGAAACACCTCCTAATGCAACCCAAGATTTCTCCCCATCACTCTCCCCCCTTGCCTTGCGGGCTAGAACTTGCTCCCCCTTCTCTTCGGACTCATTAGGAGAAATATGGACTTTGCGTAGGGTTAAGGGGACAAGGGCATTGAAGAAGGTAGTTTTGAGTAGTCTTTTCTAGCCTTTTTTAAATACAAATGTCGGATGTGGAGCTAAGAGGTTACTTTCTCTCTCTAGCTTTTTGAAAGTGAAGGAAGTATAGGAATGTGGCCACATTAACAAAAACGTGGGTCACTAGGAGCCAAAATTTGACTTTTTTTTCAAAAAGCTCATTTTTACTTATTTTTGACTTAAAACTCCCTCCCAACATATATACATATCCAAAAATCATTTTCTGACCCTTTTTTTAACCTACAAGCTTTGAAAGTCCATTTCTCAAAGTCTTTCCCCCAAAAAGTACAAAACACTTTGTTCTCTCCTCCTTCTCCCTCCTGTCTCCCTCTCCTCTCCCTCCCTGCCCCTACCTTCCTCCTCCTCCCCAATCTCTCCCTCCCCCCTCCCCCCTTCTCTCCTCCCATCTTCCTCCCTCTCCCTCCCCCTCCCCCTCTATCTTTACATCCTTTGCTTTCTTACAAAACAGCTGCCATGGTGCTTACGGACATCACAAAGTGTTTTCTTCCACCACCAAGTACTCCATACACCAAAAGCGTGCATATTGACTTGCCCACAATGTTTGCACCGTAGGCTACATGTGAGGGTGAGCAAAGGTCATCATAGGAACGTCGCACCGCTGGTGAGACGGATGTTGACATTTGGGTTAAGGGCCATTTGTACCCTTACGATCCTATAAGCTGCTTCCATCCATCCTTTAATAGCCTTTTGACATTTCTTCAGTATCTTGGGAGGGGAGAATCATGCTTGTTATGCTATTGCAAGCGGTTTTGTATGGGTGTAGGTGCTTCTTTGCATATGTGGATGCACAAATGTCAAGTTGTTCAGCTCAAGACAGCGGCATTATAAGATATATTGCCTCTTTGAAGAGGGAATTTGAAACTCTTCAACAACAAATGAAGGAAAAGGATTCCCATATTGTGAAGCTTACCAACACCATCACATATTTGAAAGAAACACCCCTTGGTGCAAGGGAACACAAACGCCCGTATTCATTAATTGAAACCCTTGCACATCTAGGTGGAGCACGAAAATGATGGATGACAGCCACAAGGTGATTTGATCTTTACTTGAATGATATATTCTTACTTCACACTAGTTTCTAACATTTATCTTATTGGTTTTGCTAGAAACATCATCCAGGAGGCATACGGTGAAACAAGCCAAGATGATCGAGTCAATCTTGTTACTAGCTGTCTCAATACCCATGATGTGATTTCTATCTTAGAATCACCTAAGCACATTAAGGATGCAGTCACCAAGGACCTTATGCACAAATTGATAAATGTGGTTAGTGAAGATGACATTCAACAAGCTTGTGATGAGGCAGGGATCAACACCAAAGCCTATCAGACTTTTTTTTGACTCCTGTTGACCGCTGGGTCAACAACCCAACATAACTCAAGTTTCATACCAAAGTCTTATCTTTTGCAAGTTATGAAATGTTGCGGATTCTGGTTATAAACGTCATTTGTAATGAGTAGTTATTCTAGTTTCAGAAGCTGGGGTGCAATGGCACTTCCAGATTGTAAATACAAAGCCATTTGACCCTTTCAACCCCATTTTTGGTTAAACCTAAGGTAGCCTTAGTATATAAGGTACCTAGGTCATTTTGTAAAGGAGACTTTTATCATAATCAAGTTTTAGCGCTGCCGTCTACTGTGTGTGAGAGAGAAAGAGAGTGAGTGTGAGCTTCATCCTCTCGCTACGGCCGGCTCGCTCAACACATTCGAGATCCGAATGCACCATTGCGGTAGGCTCGAGGAGAGCTACGCGACAATGCCAAGCATTCCCCACGAGACGAAGCGCACACGCCGACGCATCTACGAGCTATTTGTGGCCGTAAGTGTATGAAACGATGTCTGTTTTCTGCGTGCTAGTAGTCTATAGAATCGTGGCGACATAAGCTACGCATAGGTACTCATAAATTTCAGTTTCGGGCACTTTCAAAATTCGGCTCTGTCATCCTACGTGTTTTCCGCAGATGGGTTTTGAGTGAGGATTTTGAGTGTAGAAGCTTAGGGACAGGTGTATCCTAGTGAGGGGATGGTGTTCCTTAAGTTTTGTAGGAATCCGGCATGATTAGGTGAGTTACCTTTCGTATGTGTGTATGTGGCTACGTGGTGTAGTTGAGGGCAGTGAGGTTCTTGATTGTGGTTTAGTTGGCCTTCCAGAGTGTTGTATGTGTAGGATGGTCTCAGCCTGACAAGCTAAAGAGATTTTCTCCGTGTGTCTATCGTGTCATCTGTGTCCTCGATTGACATTATGTTGATCTAGGTAGTGTTTGCATGCACTTCATGGGTGTGTGAGTCTCTCCCGTCCAACAACTCCTAAAGTATGTCCTCAAAGAGCATGGCATTGTGGAAAACCTATTTCTCGTTCCGCACAAGGCCAGCCTTACAAACAAGGCCACAAACAAAGATGTGTTCTCCCGCATTGGGGCATACCTATACATTGAGGACACAATGCCAATTTTGCTTTATGCTTTGTGCACAACAAAGGCAAGGGGAAAAGGTAAGAAACACTCTAGAAGACATTTGGAGAATGGCTTCCCTTACACAATGTGGAATAATATTTTTGTGGACCTTAGAAGGCTTCAACAAGACATGCTTAGATTTTATGAGTTACCTGAAGAAGGTGACACACTAGACTTCGTTCTTTTGGTTGCTTATCATAGACTTTGAATTATAAGGTCTTGCCACTATTTATTTTGTAGTGCTTGGTACAAAGGTCTCGTTTATGCTAAAACTCGATGAGTGTCAAATAGTGATAGGCCGAAGGCTAGAGAGGCTAAGTGTCACTCTCATGAATGAGGCCCTTTTGCAAACCAAGTGAAGGGATTCAGTGGAGCCATCTCCCACCTCGTCTTTTAGTGTGCAATCAGGGAAAGACATTTGGTGGTTGGGTGCTATAGAGGTGCCGAAAGAGACCAATGGAGTACTTTCATGGATTTTTGAGAGAACTCCATGGATCACAGAAGCAATAAACTCCCAAATTGCAGGTGAGAAGTTGAAGGTTGAGAGTCTTGGTACCTATGATGTGGAGTGGCACTTAGGTGGGGACGTGAAGACCATAAAGTGTTTTCTTGGCTGCAAACAAGGGTCTTCTTCTCTCATGCCTTGTCCATTTTGCACTCGAGGGTACAAACCTAGTGGGCAAAAATCACACAAGAGCTCTGCAAAGGTCGGTTCAATGCTTCCTTGGCAAGGGGATATAGAACAAGGGTTGGATTTTCATGATGTCAGAGATGAAGACAGAGAAGAGGAAGCGTCTATTTTGAGATGTTCCATGCTCAATGGCCCAGACCGTGCACAAAAGGACTAGGCTTGGAATCCAATCTTTCCATTTCCTCTATCAAATGTACATGTTTGAACATTACACACATTCATGCACATTTTTGATAGGCTATTGAAGCTCCACATTGACTATGTTTTCACAATGAATCCATTAGAAAAGTCCCAGGAAGTGATCCAAAGGGTGAAGGCACTCTTGAATTCTATTGGCTGTCACGGTGGAAATGTGTATATTGTTGATGCAAAGAACACAAGGGAGGCCCATGAAATCGCCCAGCAAGTGTCAAGGATTGGACAAAAATCCAGACACTTTTTGAAGAAAGTAACCAAACGAAAGCTAGGTCAATATGATGCTCAAAACAGCTCCAACCAGCAGGCAGGTAACCTTTGGGAACTTTGGAAGGATTTTTTCAAAGCTACTACTAACAAAGATTCAAATGGAAAGCTTGCAAATAAGCACAAGCAAATTTGGGCACATTTTGATAAAATGGTCAAGCTTATGGGCCTTACCAGCACAACAGAAGAACAACGCCAATCATTTCAAGAAGCCTTGGAAGATTTCACCACGGTCTTCACTCTTTCTTGGGGTGAAAATAACATCACACATTACATGGTAAGCCACGTTACGTAGTGAACTTATTACAAGGGATTGTTTTCATTAAATAATGTGGATCGTTTTCTCATGTGAATAACATATCTTGTTTGCGCATGGTGCATTTTTTATGCACAAATATGGTATGCTTGAGATTTTTAGCAGTCAAGGCATGGAGAAGTCCCATTATCAAGCAAGGAGGGGTGTACTTAAAAAATACTTGACATGGTGGTGGAACAGTGCAATCCAATTATTTGGAGGATATGTTCAACTGGTTTTTTGGCACAACATTTGCTCGTAAACTCACAATGGAGATTGTGCGACAATCCAAGATTGCTAGGGAAGTGCAAAAATGGAGTCGTCAAGAGCACAACAAAAAGGGGTAGATGACGTTAAGGCCTCGCCAAGCATGCTACATGGCGCTAATGCAGAGTGTGACAAGGGTCAAAGTGGATTCTACGTGAGTGACTACACGTGAACGCAGGGTCCAACTCTTGACATTTTAAAAAAGAAAAGGTTGGTGCATCCATTTTAAAAATAATAGTTTTTTTCCAAAATTAGTGTGAGTAAGGCCCTTTTAAAATGGACCCTTATAAATATTGCATGCTCTCATAAATCACTCATTTCTTAACCACAAGTGAGCTCTTACCATACCCAATGGTGCACATTAAACAAACCACAAAAGAGCATCTGCCTCCCAGCAGAAACACTCTCCAAGGATGTGAGAATCCGGCATGGCTTAAAGGCACAAGAAAACGGCCATGAACACCTGGCCGTTGTAGACACTCTTCTAGTAGTGGGCATGGTAGTCAGGCTCAGGAGACATCAAGGGTAGAAGAGAACGCACCTACTCAACAACCAACGCCTCGACATAGAGCACGCCCAACGTTGGCAAGAAGGGTAGGCCCAACAAACAACAGAGTCTGATAATAGGCAGGAGCCACCGCGCCACAATTCGCAAGCAAGAACATCCAGAACTCGGGTGGTCCATACAGATACCAAATCAAAGACAACCACCATGGCAGCAAGCTTATATACAGCACACACATTGGGTGCCCGTTGGGGGGAAGACATTGTCTTGTGGAGAGGTAGCTCTTCCCACAACACAAGATCGGAAGGCAAGGGAAGAGGATGACTCTGAAGAGGCCGCAAATCCAACCCCAAAGCATGTAAACAGGCACAAATGAAAGTTTTTCAAGAAGCCTAAAATGTCACCAACCAACAAATGTGCAAGTGCTCCCAAGCCAACCTCAGGAGCGTCAAAAAATAGCACCGGCTTTTTCAGATATCCGGCACTAGCAAAAGATTACTAAGCTTTTAATTGGACGCGCCCCCTTTTCTCGCACGGTGAGAGAGGTGATTCAAAGCTATGGAAATCAGTATAAGATCCAAGCAATAGTGCTAAGGCTATTCAAGAAGCTGCAAAGGACCACATCTTTTTGGTGCTGGTAGATACCAACCTATCCGCCATACATGCAAACAAAGTGACAATACAGCCAAAGGATATGCATCTTGCACGCCGATTGCGACGGGACTTCGAGCATTAGCTGAAGTTACATGTTGGTGCAAATAAATTTGGTCTAAGCTAGGAGGTGGTCTATGCCAAGTAGAGGCAGCAGGTAGGTGCAGTGTAGAAGGCTAGGGCAGGTGCCAAGGTCCTGGGCAGCCAAAGGATAGCAGAAAAGTATGTTTGAACCGGCTTTTTAGGCCGAGGAGGCTCCAAGATGGCTCAATTGGGATAGTAGGTGAAGGTGTCCGAAATGCTAAGTCAGTGTCCTAAAGTGTAGTGTTTGATGTGCTCTAGAAGCTGGTCTAGATGGCTTGTCAAACGGACCCCCGGTGCTCAAGATTTTGCAGTTTAAAGGTAGAGTGTGTATCAGATCCCTGACGGACACGACAGTTGGGGACAGGTGGCCCGGGCTGGTGTCAGTGGATGGACGTGTAGATCTCGAGTTGTGGAGCATGCCAGTCTTCTCGGATTGCGAATCGGAGCTCTGGCTAGCAAGTTATGATCAGTTGAAGATTTTCCGGGGGCCTGGTCTGTGCCCACTGGCCCGCATTGAAGAATGCACCATCTAAAGGTTTTTAGACCTTGATAGGGTTCAGACAGGTAGAGAAGGCCGAGTGAAGCTAGCAAGAATTCGCGGCTCATGATTCTAAGCCCCAAGCACCGAGTTCCGGCATGGGAAGAAAGGGATCATGTGGAGGGGGAGTGTATGCAGATGGTTTTCTCTGTTTTAAATGGCCTTGGATAGCCGGCTCGAAGGAGACCAAAGGCAATGAAGCTTGCCCGTGTTGGAGTCGGCAAAACGGAGTCTCGTCCGACGGGGTTCGCGGCTTGGAAATCCGACCCCGGATCGGAATGTGGCAAGCATTCAAAAGGTGAAAAAGGGGATTTCAAATGAGCTTTTTTTGGGGTGGACTTTAGAGACCCCTTAGGGTGCATTGATCAGAAGGCACCACGTGGCATGGGGTTAGTCCCACATGCGCACGGTGGCCGTTCGACTTCGGACTATTTGAGCCAGGGCGTGCACTTACAGGCATGAAGCGAAGGAGAGGGAGCTCTCCCTCCCATTGGCGATGGCGGAACCCCGAGGGGGCGCTGCGCTAGATGTCGCGCGGCCCTGTTGGGCTCATTGTTGCGGATTTTGGCCAGTGAGGTGGCGCCAAGGGCGGCACGCCCGTGTGAGAAGTGAGGGGTAGAGGCGGCCCTAGTTGATGACATGGCAGGGTTCCCTTGCAAGGGCCGTTCCCGCGGCCTTAGAGCCCCAGAGCTTTTGAAGGGAACCCCCCCCCCCCCCCCACCCACCCAATAGCGATCTTGCTATTGATTGGCAAGGGGAAGGTCCCACGGCGCGGGCAGTGAGCAGAGAGAGAGAGAGAGAGAGAGAGAGAGAGAGAGAGAGAGAGAGAGAGAGAGAGAGAGAGAGAGAGAGAGAGAGAGAGAGAGAGAGAGAGAGAGAGAGAGCGAGAGGGCGGCCACGTGGACCAAGGAAAGAGAAAAAGCCCAATTCGAGACCGGCCAAGCCAAGACAAGGCAAGAGCAAAGGTAAGCCTGATCAAAAAAGGGTGAAGGAAGAAAGAGAAATAGAGGAAGAAAGGAAGCAGGTGTGAGCCGGACAGATGAGTCAAAAGGAGCAGTGCAAAAGGTAGCCCCAAGGGGGTAAAAATAAAAGAGAAAAAATAAAAATTATAAAAGCCTAGGGACAATACAGATGTAGCTATTGCACCCTCCCAAAGTGCAAAAGAGAGAAGGATTGAGCAGATGAAGCAAGGTGGTGCCCCCTTCCCAAAAATACCAAATTAAGGTACCAGAGGGACCAATGAGAGTGCAATTTCCAAAATTGAAGACCCCCCCAATAAAAGTCAAGAATGTAATAAAATTAGGGCCGTTTTCTCAGATTTTTTGGTGTCGTTTGAAGCCTGCAAAGTGGAGCTCTCTGACAGAGGAGTGTGCATGTCAAAGCCCTTTGCTCTTTCTTGTGAAAATGGCGATGTTGATAGCAGTGTAAGCCTGTGTATGTTATTTGTGAAGTGCAATGGAGCAGCCATTGTTGCCCCGTCTTGTTGTTGTTTCCCCTCCCCCCCCTTCTCTTTCTCCTGCTTTGGTGTTTCCCCTTGGTGCCGACAGTGTGGAAGTGTGTGCCCCACGGACCGATGGTGTTGTGTGAGAGAGTGAGATTGAGCAGCTGTGAGCGTGTGTAAGGGTGGAGACAGACCGTGAGAGCAGGTGTGCATTGTGTGATGGATTTATGGAGTGTGTGAGAAGTGAAAATTCAGCAGGCCGCGGTTTGCTAGTGTAAAGAGTTTTTTTGAAGGTGTTTTCCAAGAGGAAAGGGGTGTTGTGGATACCCTGAGCTATAGAGAGGCCCTTGTGTTTGTGTCGGGTGTGTTCTCCCATTCCCCCTCTCCATCTTCTGGTGCCCCCATTGAGGAGCACGTTGATTGCTTCCAGGTAATTGAAAAGAAGCAATTTTTTGCATTGGAAATCATGGCAGCTAGAAGCTATGAACCGATTTTCATAGGCGAAGAGAGCCCTGACGAGTGGATGTCAGATTTTGTGATGTATATTCTATCGTTGTGTATATGGAACGAGGATAGAAAAATGCAGACTTTTCCTTTGGTGATGCGTGGTAAAGCTAAAGTATGGTATGAAGGGTTGGAAGACGACGAGCCAAAGCAAGCATGGCCAGCTCTACAGGCGAGGTTTCTTCTTGACTTTTGCAAAGAGACGTCCCTAGTCAAGATGGATGCAAAGTTGAAGGCACTCCAGCAAGATGTAAGTGAAGTGTTCTATTTGTTTTCGGTTCATTTTGAAGAGTGTTCGGTAGAATTAGCGACAGCCATGCAGCTGTCTAATGGAGATTACTTCAAGCTGGATAAGTTCATGGCATGTGTGCACCCCAAAGTGGGAGAAAATGTCAATTTCGAGAGCCCCAAGAATTATAATGGTGCGGTAGTGATTGCCCAATAAAGAGCAGAAAGATAAATAGGAAAATAGAGCAGGGTGTGTTAAGCTATGAGACGATGGCCCATGTTCAATTGCAGAGTCCGATGGAGGCTATACACAAGGAAAATCATGGAGACCGAGGTGTAGCTGTTGTGCCGCAAAATTGGGTGCGCACGTTGCAAGATTTGTCCGAGCAGATGCAAGAGTTGCAGCTCAGTGTCATGGATAGAGGACAGCCAAGAGGGGCAGGGCAAGGCCACTGCTAGGTAGGTGTTACAATTGCGGAGAAGAGAGGCACTATGAACCTGATTGTCCTCAACCATAGAGAGGGAGAGAGAGAGAGAGAGAGAGAGAGAGAGAGAGAGAGAGAGAGAGAGAGAGAGAGAGAGGAGGTATTTACCCGCTTTTTGGTAGAGGTCAAGGGCAAGGGCAGTCCAATGGTCCAAGAGAACAAGGGGGGCAGAATCCTGTGCAACCAGCTCCACCAAACGGAGTTGAAGTCCCAAGAGTAAACATCATAGGGGTAGATAAGCAGGATGTCAAAGTTTTGGTTAATAAAAGAGCAAGAGTTGAGAGAGAGACATAAAGAGAGCGGGAGACCAGATCTCGCAAAGGCAAAGAGAAGGTGTACGAAGGTAGAGAGCATCCCAAGCCTAGCAAAAAAAGGAGGCGTTGCAAAATCAAACAAGTGGATTTCCAGCTAGGGCGTGGCTATCCCGAGTACAGTTTGGTGAGTGAGTGTTCAAAATCAATAGGCAAAAATTACTTTTGGTCAGCTGTTAGCTTTAAATCCAAAGCTAAGGAGATAGTGGTCCACAAGTGTTAACACCAGGCTGCCGAGAGCTAAGGGAAATGTGCAAGCGGTGCAAAACATGGCTTTGAGGGTAGGTAGCCCCACTGATGCTCTTTCCCTTGTGGATGCGATTATAGAAAAGAGGATGCAGGTACAAGCCTACATAGACGGTGGAGCGCAGGTTTGTGTTATGACAGAAGCAGCCATAAAGGAGACAAGGGTCAAAGCAGTAGTTAAGTCCAATGTGCGCATGAGGATGGCTAACCATACCAAACCCAGGTGTCTGGGTGTGGCTTGGGATGTGAAGGTCAAGGTGATGGGCATAGAGTGCCTGATAGATTTCTTTGCGATGAAGATAGGGGCTAATGCTTATCCAATCATTTTGGGTAGACCGTGGCTTTTGGCGATAGGAGCTAAGCAGGATTGGGAGAGCAAAGTGTTCACCTTGCCCAACGAAGAGAGGGGATAATAGATTGTGCTTGATTTGAAGACCAGGGAGAGCAGTTCTCGCCATGGTAGTTAAAGATGAAGGCGACACGACGAGCTACGAGTACGAGATAGAGACGGGCTATGATGAAGGCTATACTAGCATAGAGGAAGAGGAGAGCGAGGACGACATGCTGAAGATAGATGCATACTTATTCAGAGTCACCATAAACGACTTACCATCTAAAGAAGAAGGTATGCAGCCTCATGCTCATGGTTTAAGCATAGAGGAGGTTTCAAGCATGTTGAGTGAAGATTTAACCAAAGGTGAAAAGGAAGGTTATGTTCAATTGTGTGAGTCCTATCTAAATCTATTTGCGACAGAGTACAAGCAATTGCATGGTGAAAAAGGGGTGGAGCACAAAAATTTTCTCAAGGAGGGGAATAGGCCTAAAGCAGAGAAGCTGAGAAGACTAGGGGAAATCCAAAAGAAGTCCCTTTGGGAGGAGATCAATAAGTTGCTGGATGCAGGCATCATATATACTGTGAAAGAATCAGAGTGGGTCTCGCTAGTGGTCATAACCCCTAAGAAGAATGGGAAATGGAGAGTGTGTGTCGACTACAAGCCACTGAATGCCACGACTAAGAGGAATCACTACCGATTTCCGTTTCAAGATGAAATCCTAAACGAGGTGGTTGGGCATGAGAGATACTCGATTATGGATGGAATTTCGGGGTACTTTCAGATAGGTATTGTACTCTAAGACCATTTGAGGACCACATTCATATCTCCATGGGGTTGTTTTGCTTACCACAAGATGCCATTAGGATTGGTGAATGCATATGCCACCTTCCAAGATTGGACAAACAGGATATTTGGTCCATACCTGGGCCGTTACTTCAGAGTCTTCATGGATGATATAGGCTGCTACAGTTCAATATTGGAGCACCTATTGAAGCTGCAATTATGCTTTCAAAGGCTTGATGAAGAAGGAGGTCAGCTAAACCCCAAGAAGTGCAAGCTAACACAACCTTGAGCGCAGTTGTTAGGTCATGTGGTGTCGCAAAATGTTATAGAGGCTGATCTCGAGAAGGTGAAGGCGTTGGTATTGATGAAGCCACCATCATATGCTCAAGGTTTGGCTTCGTTTGTTCATAAGCTAAAGTATCTATCATGTTTCTTTTGGATGTTGTCGCAATCTGTGCATCCTCTTCATAAGAGGGCTCAGTAGGTGCATGTTTATGAGTGGTATGGAGAAGCTCAAGAAGCTTTTGATAGGGTTAAAGAGGTTTTGTGTGAGTTGCCACCAGTGTGTCCTCCCAATTGAGAGGATGACTTCTATGACAGTGGGCACATATGCTATTGGAGTGGTTCTACTGCAAAAGGTAGGGAGAATCTACAAGCCGATATACTTCGAGAGCAGGGTGATTAGCCGAGGAGAGGCTACCTACACCGAGGCACATCAATGGGTGATGGCTCTAGTCTTTGCTTGTATGTTGTGCAAGGTGAATTTGATTGTGCTCAAGTATTTTGTGTTGACAGCTAATAATCTATTGCCAGAGGTAGTGCTACACTTGAAGCCAGGAAGGAGGATTATGAAGTGGGTGTTGGAGCTACAAGAGTTCAAGTTCGAGTTCAAGGTAGATCACATGAGTCAATATCACTTGGCAGACATCCTTGTCAGCAAGACCGTTGATTTGCCGACCTATCCAAGAGTGGTACAAAATGAAGCTAAGGAGGAACCTGACTTGGAGGATGCTTTTACAATGTGGTTCGATGGAGCGTATCGCAGGGTAGTACAAAACGCATGAGGAGGTCTGGTGATACACGACCCACACGGAAAAGCTATATTTTTGAAGGCATATGTTTTGGAGGATGTCCATACCAATAACAAGGCAGAGTATCTCACTCTGCATCTGGGCTTAAAGCAGTGTATAGAGTTTGGCATTTCAAGGTTGGTAGTGAAGGGAGATGCATTGCTAGTCATCAAGCAACTATTAGGCCAATGGCAGGTAAAGCAAGATTCTTTGAAGCATTATCTCTCTTCATCAAGAAGATGCTAAAGTCTTTTGAAGAAGTCCAATTCAAGCATGTGAGAAGAGAGCAGAACCAAGAAGCAGATCAGATAGCAAGTAGCAAAGTGCAGGTGCACGTTGCAGGTCTATATGTGGCCCCAACCACTTATGCAGGTACGGAGACTCTAAAGGAGATTGAAGGGTTTTTGAGTATAGGGAAATGTTCAAAAGGTTTGTCCAAGTTGCAAAAGAGAAGAGTGGTGCAAAAGGCCCACAAATTCACACTAGTAGGTGAGGATCTCATGAAATATGGAGGTGATGGAGTGCTTAGAAGGGTGTTGTACAAAGAAGAGATAGGAATGGTGCTGGAGCAATGCCACGAAGAGAATGGACACCAAGGCAAAGACCAGGTTCTGTTTTGAGTGCTTAGAGAAGGTTTTTGGTGGCCTTCCAATGTGAAGGACGTACATTATTGGTGCAAGACATGCCACGAGTGTCAAACTATAGGTGAAAGACCACTGGTAGTGGAGTCACAGGACGCCATCATCGCACAAAGTGATTTTAAGAAGTGGGGTGTGGATGATATAGGTCCTCTCCCAAAGTCTACGAGCGGTAAGAAGTACGTAGTGGTAGCCACTAACTACCTTACCAGATGGGTCGAGGACAAAGAAGTGAAAGAAGTAAATGCTAATGTGGTGGCTCAATTTGTGTTCGATAACATCTGTTGCCATTTGGGTGTTCCATGGGTGCTAGTTCTGATAGGGGTCAGGGGTTTAGAAGCAAGCTTATGAGTGAATTAGTGGAAAAGCTAAAGATTCAACATCGGTTTTCCTCGCCCTATCATGCCCAATGCAATGGTCTAGTTGAGAGTGCTAATGGTCAAATCATCAACATGTTTACAAAGTACGTGTACAAGCAGGAAGCTGAGTGGGAGACAAATTTAGAGAAGTGTCTGTGGGCGCATAAAACATCGCTACAAATTTCACTCCATTCGAGCTTGTCTATGGTAAGGAGGCTGTGTTGCCGGTGCCTACAAAACTAGGTGCTTTGACGGGTATGTGGCGTGTCAATGCCACTCAACAAGGAGTTCTATAGGATCAGATAGCCAGTTTAGAGGCTTTTCAGATGGACATAGAGGTAGGGGGAGACTACTATGTGAAGCAGAGAGAGAAGTGGGTCAACAAGTTCAATCAGAACCTGCCAAACAAGAAGATAGAGGAAGGAGACCTGGTCATGAAGTACGAAAGCTACCTGGATTTTACATTCCAAAAAGAGTTCAAGAAGAAGTGGATAGGTCAGTATAGAGTTCAAAAGGCCTTTCCTAATAGAACCTATCAGCTGGTAAGAGCAAATGGCAAGATTCTTAGGAACAGGGTAAATGGTGTGCGGCTCAAATTATATTTTGAGAGGGATTTAGTGCCTGAAGTGCAAAAAATTATATTCAAGGGAGGTGGGCAACCCACCTAAAGCATGCGGTGTGCAAGAGAAAGAAGATGGAGCTTTTGTACATACAATTATAGTTGTGCAAGTGCTTTTAATCGACAGTTTGGTGTGCCAGTTTCAAAGTTTTGTACATATGCTTTTGGTCGAACATAAATGTTTGACGACGGGGCTTGGAAATGATGGTGCAGCCAAATTTGGTCTAAGCTAGAAGGTGGTCTATGCTAGGTAGAGGCAGCAGGTGCATTGCAGAAGGCTAGGGTAGGTGCCAAGATCGTGGGCAGTCAAAGGATAGTGGAAAAGTATGTCTGAAGCGGTTTTTTAGGCCGAGGAGGCTAAAATATGGCTCAGTTGGGATAGCAGGTGAAGGTGTGTGAAATGGTAAGTCAGTGTCCTAAAGTATAGTGTTTGATGTGCTCTAGAAGCCTGTCCAGACAGCTCGTCAAACGGAGCCTCGGTGCTCAAGATATTGCAGTTTAAAAGTAGAGTGTGTACCAAATCCCCAACAAATAGGACAGTTGGGGACAGGTGGCCCAGGTTGGTGTTAGTGGATGGATGTGTAGAGCTCAAGTTGTGGAGCATGTAGGTCTTCTTGGATTGCGAATCGAAGCTCTGGCTAGCAAGTTATGATCAGTTGAATATTTTTCGGGGGCGGGTCTGTGGCCTGCATTGAAGAATGCGCCATCTGATGTTTTTTAGACCTCGACAGGGTTCGGGCAGGTAGAGCACACCAAGTGAAGTCAACACGAAGTCGCGGCTCATGATTCTAAGCCCCGAGCATTGAGTTCCGGCCTAGGAAGAAATCAGGGGGAGTGTATGCAGATGGTTTTCTTTGTTTTTAATGGCCTTGGATAGTGGGCTCGAAGGAGACCAAAGGAAATCAAGCTTTCTCGTGTTGGAATCGGCAAAACGTGGTCTCGTCCGATGGGCTTTGCGGCTTGGAAATCTGACCCCGGACCGGCTTGTGGCAAGCATTTAAAAGGTGAAAAAAGGGATTTCAAATGAGCTTTTTTTGGGGTGGTCTTTAGAGACTATGCACGTATGTCGCACGTGTCAATGCAAGGAACTTGCCGATACACCACGTGCAAGCCACAAATGGCTCCAAGCACACAACAAGCTTAAACTAGTAAGCTCAAACATGACGATGGTGTGTCACTCACCGCTCTATGCTTGCTTCGTGGAGGATTCCTCGCCACGAAGAAGAGGGAGACGCCACTACGCCGCACTCAGCCGCCTCGCCGTTGTCATGCCGCCGCAATGCTCAATTGCACTCTCTCTCTCTCTCTCTCACGCATACACACACACACAAGGAGATGAAGAAGAAGAAGATGGAGATGGAGCAAGAGCACTCTTCAATTGCACAAATGAGAGAATGAGTGAATTTTAGGTTTAGTTGACTTTTATATGAGCTCACCCCATTCACACTTGAGCGCCTTTGCTTAGCCAACTAATCCCTTGAATGTTCCAGTTAGAGCGCGCCTCTCATCGGGGATCACTCTTACCCTTTTCCTATTGGACCGACAAGCTCGGTACCTTACTCTACAAGTAAATAATACAACATCCATCGTAGGTGATACGGTGTCCGTGAGCGGTGAGGGTTAACATGCCCCCCTTCCTGATGTAGATTTCGTCCTCGAAAGCTATTGAGTTGAAGCTCGTTTGTCGAGGTGGAAGAGCATTTGAGATGAATGTCCTTAGCCTTCTTCAGTCACTACAAAATCAAACAACATTGGCACAGTAATTGCATTCCCATATAGAATTAAAAAGCATATGCAGTTCTAGGCAAACAATGTGATTGGTAACAGAATTTTAAACCATTTTTCAGCAATAAACATTAAATTGCAATATAATCAAATGCATAAACATATGTAAAAGTCAAAATTAAACAAGTCTGGGGTCGCTAATTTAACGGTCAAAAGGCACTAGAGATCGACTATTAGTACCATAGGTAAGCTTCTCAATTTTCTCTAGTCAATTAAGCTGCTTAATCACGAGAGCCAAGTATTTCATGTTCGAGGGCTGACTAGAGGCTATACCTAGAAGACCTTGTAGTTAAGCTACGATAAAAGGAATTTCTCATGAAATCATCGCTTGACTGATTACCTTTTCTTTGACCCCCCAAAGTCTTTTCACAGTGATTCAATTTTGATGTGTGTGCTTATTTTGTATGCCTTGGGTTTTTTGCTTTTCAAGGGCTCTAGTACCATAGGTGATACATGCGAGTGAAGTACCAAATCAATATGAGGTTTCTCTTCTAGCTTAAGATTTTACATTGTGGCACTTTGATTTTTTGTTTGTTCATTTTCAGCATTTTAATTTTGTAACTTTGGGGGGTCATATAACACTGTTACACCTCCCCAGGCTCATCACACTAGTAAACTCCCTTTATAATACTTAAGCTAAAGGTCAATAGGGACTAAGTCCACTAGAAAGCCTTAGTACATTTCACACAATGCTGCCTAAATCGGATTAAGAACCTAAGTAACCATTGATTATTAGGAAGGCCTTCCCCATGGTATTAAGAGAAGATCTCTAACACATTGCTTGGTCAAACTAGCTTAGTCAGACTACTTGATTTTTAAACCTAGACAAGTGATTATGACAAAGAATTACACTGAATTTAACGTTTGGCACTAAGCAAATGCGTTGAATATTATGCTACCAATCACAATCAAAGTAGACAAACATGGATGCAAAAAAGATAAGGGGCATTGCTAATGGACAAGAAACACTTGTTTGTGTTGATGATCGTGCTTGATTTGAAAAGTGGATGAGAGAAAAATTCCATGAAGGTCCAAACCCTAACAACAGCAACACGTTCCTGTACACACTAGGAAACACAAAGAATACCTCTAGGAGGCACATCAGTGGGAAAAAGGAAATTTTATAATCACTCAACTCTAAAACATAAACACTCCTATCGTCCTAATTCTACCTACCCTCCATCACTCGAGTGATGAGGATCAAAGGTGTTTATGACATAGGATTCTGTTTTAGTGTACCTGTGCGCTCCTTGCCGCACTGTCGAAGCAAGGGACTTGCCAATACACCGTATGCGAGCCACAAACGGCTCCAAGCACACAACAAGCCTAAACTAGCAAGCTCAAGAAAACAAAGGGTGTGTCACTCACCGCTCTACGCTCGCCTTCGTGGTGGATTCCTCGCCGCGATGAAGAAGAAGCTGCAGTCGTGCCGCGCTCAACCGCTTCGCCGCCGTCGTGCCTTCGTAATGCTCGATCGCACACACACTCTCCCTCTCTCTCTCTCTCACACACACACACACAAGGAGGTGAAGAAGATGGAGCAAGAGCACTCTTCAATTGCACAAATGAGAGAATGAGTAAAAATTAGGTTTAGTTGGCTTTTATAGGAGCTCACCCCATTCACACTTGGGCGCCCATGCTTAACCAACTAATCCCTTGAATGTCCAAGTTAAAGTGCGCCTCTCATCGACGATCACTCTACCTTTCCCTATTGGACCGACAAGCCCGGTACCTGACTCTACCAAATACATAATACGCGTCCGTCGTAGGTGATGGGTGTCCATGTGCCGTGAGGGTTAACATGCCCCCCTTCCTGATGTAGATTCCGTCCTCGGAAGCTATTGAGTTGAAGCTGGATCGTCGAGGTGGAAGAGCATTTGAGATGAATGTCCTTATCTTTCTTCAGTCACTGCAAAATCAAACAACATTGGCACAGTAATGGCATTCTCTTAAAAAGCATATGCAATTTTAGGTAGACACATTGATTGGTAAAAGAATTTCAAACAATTTGTTAGCAATGAACATTAAATTGCAATGTAATCAAATGCATAAACAGATGTAAAGGTAAAAAATTAAACAAGTCTGGGGTCACTAATTTGACGGTCGAAAGGCACTAGAGATCGAATATTAATACCATGGGTAAGCTTCTTAACTTTCTGTGGTCAATTAAGTTGTTTAATCGCGAGAGCCAAGTATTCATGTTCAAGGGCTGACTAGAGGCTATATCTAGAAAACCTTGTAGTTAAGCTACCATAAAAGGAATTTCTCATGAAATCATCGCCTGATTGATTACTTTTTCTTTGACCCCCCAAGTCTTTTCACACTGATTCAATTTTGAAGTGGGTGCTTATTTTGTATGCCTTGGGTTTTTTGCTTTTCAAGGAAAAGCGCCCACACTGGGAACCTCTAGGGCTCTAGTACCATAGGCAATACATGTGAGTGAAGTACCAAATCAAGCTGAGATTTCTCTTCCAGCTTAAAATTTTACATTGTGGCACTTTGATTTTTTGTTTGTTCATTTTCATCATTTTAATTTTGTAACTTTGGGGGGTCATATAACACTGATACACTCCCCAGGCTCATCACACTAGTAAACTCCCTTTATAATACTTAAGCTAAAGGTCAATAGGGTTAAGCCCGCTAGAAAGCCCTAGTACATTTCATACAATGCTGCCTAAATCGGATTAAGAACCTAAGTAACCATTACTTATTAGGAATGCATTCCCCATGGTATTAAGAGAAGATCTCTAACATCTAGCTTGGTCAAACTAGCTTAGTCGGACTGCTTGATTTTTACCCCTAAACAAGTGATTATGACAAAACATTACATTGAATTAAATGTTTGATACTAAGCCAATGCGGTGAATATTATGCTACCAATCACAATCAAAGCAGACAAACATGGATGCAAAAAAGATAAGGGCAATGCTAATGGATAAGAAACACCTGTTTGTGTTGATGGTCGCGCTTGATTTGAAGGTTCCATGAAGATCCAAATCCTATCAATAGCAACACGCTCCTGTACACACTAGGAAACAAAAGGAATACCTCCAGGAGGCACATCAGTGGGAAAAATTAAAACTCCTAAAAAACAAACTCAAAACACAATCTAGACCCCTAACCTACCTATCTGTCACCCCTTTTAGAATCAAGGAAAAAGGATATTATATAAACCGGGTGGCCACCCTAAGGCTAGGCCTCTATCCTCATCATCTAGATAAATAAAATCGTTGTCCGTGAGGCCATAGTCTTCCTCGGTCTCTATTAGTTCCTCTTCATCATCCTCTTGTGCAAGCATGCTAATCAAGAACCTCGTGATGCGTGGATACTCATCTTGTGCAAAAGAATAAGCATGTGCCATTGGAGACACATTCGCCACTGGTTAGGGATCACTAGTTAGCCATAGACGTATCAGCCATTCTAACTCCTCAAAATTTCTCTCACATGCAAGGCTCTCTATCAAATCCCATTCGCAAGAAAGTATAGGGTAGCATACGTAGAACACTTGTTGAAAAGACAAGGGGTACCTTTCATCAAAAATAGAAGTGCATGCCTCTGGTGAAGTAGCCATTTCTGACAAGACAGATAGATTTGGTTAGGCCTTTAAAACATAAGACTTGTTTTTGTGTGTTGCTTGACTTGACACGGTGAATTTGGACTTATATATAAGATCTGATAGGGTGCTCTCTCATTGCTAGGCGCTCTTGCTCTTTACTATTTTTGTTTTTTTGCGAGTATAAGGCTATATATATACATTCCCTAAGATCGGAGATTGAGAGGTTAGGGAAAAAGGTTGAGAGGGAAACAAATGAATGATGACTGTCAGCAAACACTCCCCCCTTCCTTGGGTAGATCATACCGTTTGAAATGAGCTTGTCACCCTTTGAAACCAATTGTTCCAGTTGGTAATAGGTGAGGATTTTTTCCAGTAGTTTTCTATTACCCTAGGTGCCTCGTCAAGTTGCAACGGTGGTAAGGTACTCTCCCAGGATGGAACTTGAAGTGGTTCATCAGGTGATTCTTGAACACTGGGAGGTGTGGATTCTTTTGTAGCTTCATGGAGGTCCACTACTATAGATGGAGGTTGTGTAGAAGCTTTTACCTCTATGGATGTATTACATGAGGAGCTAGAAGCTTCATGGGACTCCCCCCTTCCTGAGCTAGGTGGAACAAATCGTTCTTTCTTTGGTACCCAAACTAGCTCGGGAGCGGGTGTGTAGCATTCTGTGATTTTTTTCTTTCCATGATCATTGATTCGTTTTGGAGCTATGGGATTGGGCTCACTTGGGTCAGGTGATAGGTAAGAGCACAATCTACGTTTTGGCACCCAGATTTGATCATTTCCTTGATAGTAGCCTTGGGCTTCCAATAGTCGTTTAGGGATCCATCGCAACATTTTCTTACTTTTCTTGGAGCGAGTGGTACGTTTCTTACAAGGCTTCTGCTTTTTAGCACTAGTTATGGTCACTAAAGAAGCTTTAGGGACCCACTTGTATGTTTTCTTCGTTACCTTAGGATGAGTCTTGTCAGAAGCGATATGCATTGCTTGTAGCATATTTAAGGGTATAGGAATTTCATCCCCCTCAGGTGTTACCCAGGTCGTCCCCCTATTTCCCCAAGTGTCTATGGTTGATGCTAGGTGGACCCAATCCACATTGTCTGATTCCGTCATACCCGGTAACACATCCATATAAGGAGAATCTTGGCCAATGTCTGTATCCTTCTTACAAGTGCAACAATATTGTAGTGGGGCCGAGTGAACCGTGGTGTCAGAGCGATGATCAATAATGGTTTTACTCCCTAAGGGGTGTACCTTACCAGTCACCAAATCCACTCTAAGGACAGAGTCTTGGAATTGCAAATAGACATGATTTTTAGACCAATCGTGAACCATTTGTGCTTCCCTCATGAATGGTCGTCCTAAAATCATTTCATATGACATAAGGTGTTTAGAGAAATCCATTACAATGAACGTATGTCGTACCTTGTGTCCTAGAACTTTGATCTTAAGATCCTTGAGCATCCCCATAGGTTTGGCTATGGTACCATTTGCCATCTTTACCACAATGTTAGTAACACTGAGGCGGGGTTTTCCCATGGATTCCCAACAATCTTTTGTAACGATGCTAACTCCCGCACCACCATCAAGAATTCCCTTTATAGTTAATCCCTTGGTAGTGATGGGTAGGGTCGCATTAGACTCGTCGCCTTCAAAATACTGCCCTAATTCGTTAATGGGTACCTCGATCACAGACTCGTGTCCATCTAAGTCAAGTGATTGCACATGATTTTCTTCATCAATCATAATCGAGTCAGGCCTATTTGGTTGCGCAAACTGCGGTAATCCCGTTCGTAGCTCTCCGTTAAGGAATGCTCGAAGTGCAAGGAATAACTCAGGATCTCCATACAGCTTTGCTATGATCGTGGTTTGGACCTCAGAAGACATGAAGTCCACTAGTTTGGCAACATTCATTGGTGTTTTGCAAGGTGTAGGTCCTTGACTAGGAACTGGTGAGGATGGAATCTCATATTCCTCAATGGGATCAGGTATTCCTTCGTTAAACATCCTTTCCAACAAGAAGGGTGTATGCTCACTTTCTGATGTCCTGTCCTCACTCCCTTCTTGGATGATACTAGATATGGCTAACGGTCTATGGTTCATGTGGGGTGGATGAACTTGCGTGGGAAACACTGTGTCATGAATTTTGACCTGCATGGGTTCTAGTTCTAGTTTCCTTTGAGTCTCCTCCACTAAATCTCTTAGATGTTTCACCTGCTTAATCTCGTCTACAGGGTTTGGGTACGTCCCAATCTTCTTTTTACGATTCTTCCCTTTTTGCCCCTTCGGTTTATCTTGGGGGTCTTGGATTGGATTTGGAAACACTTGTGGTGTTTTCAGAGGCTCTTTATGATTTTCTCTTATTCGGTTCTCATTTGGTCCCATGTTACGGTTTTCCTTGTCGGTCTTTCCCTTTGTGGTATTGGTTCTAGTCTCCATTGTGTCGACTGAATCTGAATCATCCTCGAGGTCATTCATATACACGGGGTCATCTCCTGTTCCTATGTTTGTTTTGGAACTTGGCTTTGAATTTTCCGTATTCTGCGACTTCTTCCTTCGTGTCTTCTTTTTCTTTGCTTGGATAACTGACGCGGTATCTCTCTCTTCGAGGATATGTCCTGGCCCTTGAAGCATGGACCGTGTAATCGCATACGCGGGTGCGACGGGTGGTATTGGTGATGTCACACTAGCAATTTCGACCAAATTCAGGGGTGTGATTTTAGGCGCATTTGGGTTATAGGGGCATTGGGCAATCAAGTGATCTATGCCACAACGATTACATGTGAGTATTGGCATTGCAGACGTGCTCCCTTGATTCATTTGCATCTGTGCAGCATTCTTTTGCAGCCTAATAGGGCACTCCGCTACTCGATGTGGTCCACCACACTCGTAGCATTGAAGAGGTGGCCTCCTAGCCTGGGTGTTGATATTTTGACCTCTGGATGCGAGAGCAGCAGCTTGATAAACCGGCTTGACTTGTCCCCAACAATCTTCCATGTAGTATATAGGACACTCTTCCAATGTATCAAGTCCGTAGGCAATACTAGTGTCTATTTCCTCCTCACAGCCATCTGCATAAGCATTTGATGGCTCGCAACCCACTTGGTTCATAGGGGCGACTCTTGGATGCGGGGGCTGCGATCCTAGCACAGGAGGTGGTAGCGGTGTAGCTTGTACAACATTTTGAGATCTAGGGACCATGTGTTGCGGTAGTTGCTCAACAGGTGGAGTAGGCATCAATACAGGAGCTCGAGGCGCATCCGTCTAGGCTACAGGTGGTCTATTTGCCATCATACGTTTGATCATTAAACAATCCTTAGCTTGGTGACCATACCTACCACATGCGTTGCAAGTTCCATTAAATTTTACTCTAAACGTAGGGCACTCACTAGTGCTATGTGGACCTAAGCAAATGGAACACCATTGTTGCTCCCTTCTTGGATACATGTGACTATTTTGAGGGGGTCGATTATCCTTAAGAGACTCTTGGATTGCCTTGGTGAGGTCTGTCAAGAATGTCTCAAATACCTTTGGCTCATTGGCAATGGGCTTTGCAGTCATGGGTTCATACTCAATGGCTTGTGAGCTAGTGGATCTCGTGTCGGTAGACACCCTCATGCCTGCTATCATCAAGTTGTCCTCTAATTGGATTGCATTGGCAGTGACATCTTCCCAGGTTGTGATACCTCTAATCACTAGTCCATTATAGATTCCTTCATTCCTCAACCCTCGAATGAATCGATCAAGCAGTTGGTTATTGTTGAAGCGCTCATTTACAGGGCAACGAGAGTTTAAGTGCTTTAGACGACTAATGAAGTCCCTTACTGACTCTCCTTCCTTACGTTCGGCCTTCTGTAGCTGAGATGCTACACCCCAAAGCACACCTTCTCGTATGTACTCCTTTAGAAACAACCTTCGAAGGGTAGGGTAGATTGTTTTCTCGTCCACCCTTAGGGTCCTATACCAATCTCCAGCCTTCCCACTTAATGTCAAGCTTAAGGCATTGCACTTATGTAGTTCGTTGTGTTCCCCTAAGGAATCACATACTTGTTCAAACACTTCAATGTGTTTCCTAGCGTCTTCGTCCCCATTGAATTTTTGCGTGAGTTTGGCAATTTGTACTGCCTTACTTCTAGGCTCTCTATCAGATGCATGACGCATATTTTCCGCGATAGATCGGCCTATGGTTTGAGCAAACGCTGCCAAGTCACCTATGTGAGGAGGCAGGGCCGGTGTAGGTACTCTTGGAATCATATGTGGGAGAGGAACGGGTACCGGTCTTGGCATATGTGTGGATGATGCAGGATATGGAACATAACCGGGCATAGGTCCACTCGGATAAGAGCTAGGGAGCGGCACTCGAGGAGCATAAGCAAGTGGTACAATTGGAGGTGTGGGGGCCATGTGTGCATAAGGGGCTAGAGGCACATATGGTCGAGGCCCCATATTAGGTACTACGACACTAGGTAGTGGCACTGCGCTAACCGTAGATGTCATCGGTACATTCTCTGTCAGGCTTATCCCTGGAGTGAGCACTATGTTTTCCTTGATAGAGGGTTGAGCCAAGTTAGGGAAGCTAAAGTTTTCGCTTGGAGGCTCAGATTGCATAGAGACCCCAGGTGAAATGACGTAAGATGGGTCCATGGGGCTCATTAGAGGAGTCTCCATTTGTGATAGAGTAGGCTGTTGAGCCTTGCTCGTATCCAGAAATCTCATGGGGCCAGTTGAGAGTATATTTACCCCTCGGTTTTGCCTTTCTAATTGAATAATGCCATGGATAACATTACAGATCATTTTCTGTTGATCTTCGATGCTCGTGGCACTAGAGGTGGATTGTACAATCTCTATCCATCCTACATGGTAGGCGTGGCCAGAGTGTAGATCCGTCAACACCTCAGTGTGGAGGTCGTATGTCCAATGATCATTAATGAACAATCCTTCTAGAGTCGACGTGTTAATGGTTTCTTGTGAGGTAGAAGCAATGTTGCTCCCCGTGGTTTTACTTGTCACCAACGGTACTCTAGAGGGAACTTCTGAAGGAGGCAGCTCAACAGGGCCTTCTTGGTAAGAAGTTGGTAGGATATCCACATGGACACTCTTTGGGGGTGTGGGGTCCACGTGCGATGTGAAAGGAGATTCCACTTCCCCACCCCCTTCGCGTGCTTCATCTGCATCAGGTTCCGAGCGAGTAGCTCTACCTAATGTTTCCATGAAACGGCTAAACATACTAGTACTAGGCTGTGGAGCTTCGGGAGGTACATGGCCTTCTCTCTCAGTGTTTTGGGTAGGGTATGCTTCCATGATTTCTGAGTCGGAGGAGGAATCACTAGCGGCTATTTTAGGGTCTTGGGTGGTGCTACCTTGTGTCCCCGCTGAGGGTCTAGAGCTTATCGTGGATGGGTAATGGGTGTCCGTATGAACAGAGGCACCCTCAATATGCTCGTGTTCTAGCACCCGCCCAGAGCGTAAGTGCATGTGCTTTTGATACCCTAAGGTGTCAAAAAGCTGCTCTAGGAGGCCTTGTGACTAGTTTTTAGCGTGTTTTTTGTTTGTTTTTTTGCTAGATTTTTTAGAGCGTGTCGTGGAATGGGCCGTGTGATAGCTCAAAACGAGCGTATCGGTCAGAGGGTCGTGCCGTGCTTTACAGCCCTCCGTTTGGTCACTCTATGCCCTCGGAATCCCTAAAACTGTCAATTTCCAGTAGGGAACTAGGCCCAAACTAGAAAGTCTAAGGGTGCAAGTGGGAAGAAAAAGGAGGAGAGTGGAGGACTTGTCCCACATGCTCTCATTCTCTCTTGAGGGAGTAGGGTATATATATAAGAGTGAGTCTAGTATATATCATAAGACTGAGGACTGAGGCCTGGGCTTGGGCTTGGGCTTGGGCTTGGGCTTGGGAAAATGATCCCGATCTATCTTTTATACAAACCAACCCGTCCGTTTTAAAAGTCACGTTTTTTATTTTCGAAAAATTTCGCCGCCCGCTCACTCGCGTTTTTTTATTTCCGAATTTTTATTTTTTATTTTTTTTTTCTTTATTTTTTTTTTTTTTTTTGGGAGAAAAAATAAAAAACTTTTTTTTTTTTTTTAATGCAGAAATTGCAGGTATGCAAAAAAAACGCAGAAAATGCACAAAAAACGCAGAAATTACAGAAAATGCAGAAAAAACGCAGAAAATTGACAGAAATGCGGAAAATTGCAGAAATTGAAAACGCCGAACTTGAAAACGCAGAAATTGCAGAAATTGAAAAAACGCAGACAATAGCAAAAACTGAAACTTGACAGCAAATGTAGAAAACGCAAAAAACAGAAATCTTCCACACACTCCTTCCCTGCCTTTCCTATGATAGAAATTGCACCACAAGGAAGCGTAAAGTGCTAACCGAGCTTAGTGTAGGGCATATCCCCGACAGCGGCGCCAAAAATGTGCGCTCCTTGCCGCACTGTCGAAGCAAGGGACTTGCCAATACACCGTATGCGAGCCACAAACGGCTCCAAGCACACAACAAGCCTAAACTAGCAAGCTCAAGAAAACAAAGGGTGTGTCACTCACCGCTCTACGCTCGCCTTCGTGGTGGATTCCTCGCCGCGATGAAGAAGAAGCTGCAGTCGTGCCGCGCTCAACCGCTTCGCCGCCGTCGTGCCTTCGTAATGCTCGATCGCACACACACTCTCCCTCTCTCTCTCTCTCTCACACACACACACAAGGAGGTGAAGAAGATGGAGATGGAGATGGAGCAAGAGCACTCTTCAATTGCACAAATGAGAGAATGAGTAAAAATTAGGTTTAGTTGGCTTTTATAGGAGCTCACCCCATTCACACTTGGGCGCCCATGCTTAACCAACTAATCCCTTGAATGTCCAAGTTAAAGTGCGCCTCTCATCGACGATCACTCTACCTTTCCCTATTGGACCGACAAGCCCGGTACCTGACTCTACCAAATACATAATACGCGTCCGTCGTAGGTGATGGGTGTCCGTGTGCCGTGAGGGTTAACAGTACCGGATGTGAATGTGTCGGTCTGGTCAATGTTTTGACTTTTATTGTGCATACTCGTTTGCTAATTGCTCTTGCTCTTTATTATTTTTGTTTTTTGTGAGTATAAGGCTATATATATACATTCCCTAAGATTGGATATTGAGAGGTCAGGGAGGAAGGTTGAGAGGGAAGCAAGTGAATGATGACTGCCAGTAAACACTCTCCCCTTCCTTTGGTAGATCATATCATTTGAAATGTGCTCGTCACCCTTTGAAACGAATTGTTCTAGTTGGTAATAGGTGGGGATTTTTGCCAATAGTTTTCTATTACCTTAGGTTCCTCGTCAAGTTGCAAGGGTAGTAAGGTACTCTCCCAGGATCGAACTTGAAGTGGTTCATTAGGTGATTCTTGAACACTGGGAGGTGTGGATTGCTTTGTAGCTTCAAGGAGGTCCACTATTGTAGGTGGAGGCTGTGGAGAAGCTTTTACCTCTATGGATGCATTAGATGAGGAGCTAGAAGCTTCATGGGACTCCCCCCTTCTTGAGCTAGGTGGAACAAATTGTTCTTTCTTTGGTACCCAAACAAGCCTTGGAGCACGTGTGTAGCATTCAATGATTTTTTTCTTTCCACGATCGTGAATTCTTTTTGGAGCTACAGGATTGGGCTCACATGGGTCAGGTGACAGGTAAGAACACAATCTATGTTTTGGCACCCAGATTTGATAATTTCCTTGATAGTAGCCTTGGGCTTCCCATGTTTTCTTACATTTCTTGGAGCGAGTGGAACGTTTCTTACAAGGCTTCTGTTTTTTAACACTAGCTATGGTCGCTAAAGAAGCTTTAGGGACCCACTTGTATGTTTTCTTTGTTATATTAGGATGAGTCTTGTCAGAAGCTATATGCATTGCTTGTAGCATATTTAAGGGTACGGGCATTTCATCCCCCTCAGGTGTTACCCAAGTCGTCCCCCTATTTTTCCAAGTGTCTATGGTTGTTGCTAAGTGGACCCAATCCACATTTTTCGACTCAGTCATCCCATGTAGTACATCCATATAAGGAGAATCTTCCCCAACATCAGTGTCCGCTTTACACGTGTAACAATACTGCAATGGGGCCGAGTGAACTATGGTGTCAGATCTATGATCAATTATAAACCTGTTTCCTAGAGGATGTGCTTGACCTGTCACAAGATCCACTCGAATGACAGAATCTTGGACCTGCAAGTAGACATGGTTTTTAGACCAGTCATGCACCATTTTTGCTTCCCTCATGAAAGGACGTCCTAAGATCATCTCCGATGCCATAGTGTGTTTGGAGAAATCCATAACAATGAAGCTAATCCTTATTTTATGTCCAAAGACCTTGATCTTGAGATCTTCTAGCATCCCAATAGGTTTAAAAATAGACCCATTGGCCATCTTCACTACTATGGTTGTGGTCGCAAGGTGAGGTCTTCCCATAGTTTCCCACCATAGAAAGACCCATGATGAAGCCTAGAATAGGAAACTGTCATAACTGTGGTGTTGATGACCATTGGAAGAACAAATGTCTAGAGCCTGACAAAAACCTCAAACCAATTGAAGCCTATTGCATACAATGTTGCAAAAAGGGAGGACACTTTCCGGAAGATTGTCCTAAAAATCCTTTGAACAAGGGAAAATTTGTCGTAAACGTAGTCTAAGTGATGCCTAGTAGCTCATGAGAGAGTGAACCGATTGTTCCAATCAAGGTAGTTACTAGAGCCTAGGAAAATAAAAAGAAACACAACTCCTCTGATAATTCGGAGAACACGAAAGTTTCTTCTCAAAGAATCAAAAGGAGCCAAAGCAAAAGATATGAGATGAGAAAACAAAAACAATGGGTTGAAAACAAAGAGAAAGAAAAAATGCTAGCCCAAGACAAGTTGAAAGAAACTGACAGTGAATTCAAGGAAACAACCGTGAAATCTGGAGGATCCTTTCTGGTTGATAAAATTTTGAGCCTATTAATGATGCCTTAAAAGCCTACCAAGTAGGACTTAAAGCAGGCCAAAACATGGAAAACAAATGGAAAAACTATCCATCTCCAGACATGGAAGCAGCGAAGGTGGAGGCTTATAAAAAATTGGTAAAAATCATGAAAGAAATACTAGACAAACAAAAACCCAAGCTTGAAAGTATTACGAAACCTGAAGAGCTTGCGGTAGAAGAAACAAAAGCAAAATCCGATGTGGTGGCAGAACCCCACCTTGAAAAAAATGAACCAGAGATTGTAGTGCCAGACAATGAAGATGCCTTAGACGGAATTCCATTCTTAGAGGAAGACTTGCCAATACACTTATGGGAAAAGGTAAGGGAGATCAATGATGGGAGCCTAACTTTAAAGTCAGCTCCTATAGAGGAAGTGTGATTGGATAACCTACCATCTGATATGAACATGGATTTACAATCCTTGTACGGGGATTGCACATCGAAGGCTTCAAGAATATCTAAACCATTGACATTAAAAACATTACCTTCTCACTTGGGAGATAACGAAGATGAATCCATCGTGTGCAAGACCACTCAAGTAAAAAGAGCCAAACAGACCCTAGAAGTAGACAACATTTGTTCAATCATGTCTACACCCTCCACCCATCTAGTCAGTTGTCTATTGGTAACATCCACACCAATTGGGTACCCGAGATGGATGAAAATAGTGCCCCTTTGAATTCTTCTACCTCCCCATATGATATTGTTATTTGTTTTTAGGAAAACTGTCAATCAACAAGGATTTAGCAAGATTTAAGTTCAAACCAGTAGCCACAGAGTGCAAACTCAGTTAATTCATACATTTTCTAATATTCAAATTTTTAGCTTGTAGAGAAGTGATAGTGTCATCAACAAAACCTAGTGCAACCACATTATCTTGGGGTATTTTCAAACCTTTAAGATTCCCAGCAAAAACCTCTGAATTTAGAAATAAAAACAGTGGATGGGCTGCTACTGCAAACAACACCGGGCTTAAGGGGCAACCTTGCCTCATTGACCTGGTAACCAACACTTCATTAGACATTCTACCATTGACCCATATGTATTACATAGACCCCATTCCCAAAAGCAAGATGCATGCAAAAATTATACTACCAAACCCAAGCTTCCACTTTACCCCAAGCACAAAATCCCAGAGTTTTTGTTTAACTAATGAAGCACCATTTTTTGTTTTTTGTTTTTTTTACATGCCTATATACCTAGCAACACTGTTAAGATATTATCCATAATTGATCCACCCCCAATAAACCCAGACTGAGCTTCATGAATGTTCTTCCTAATAATGGTCCAATTTTGACTCCAATTGCCTTTGCTAACACCTTATAGATAATGCCCATTATTGTGCTAGGTCTCCAATCAACCAAGGAGGTAGGAAAAGTCTTGTTGGGCAATAGTTTAATGATTTCTTATTTCATTGAACGGTCCATGCATTGAGTTAGCCATATCTGGTTGATAGCTCTCACAACCAAAGGTCCCAACTTATCCCAAATTAAGACCAGTACAAAATCCTTTGTCAAACCATAGAAACAAGGGTTTTTATCATTCCCCAATTTTTTGAGAGCCCACAAAATTTCATTTTCATCAGATGGAGCTTCCAACCTTTTGGCATTACTTGGCTCAATGCATGGATACACCACTAATAAAACACATCAGTAGCTTGTTGCCCCTTGGAAGATTGACTTACATCCTTATTCAAAATTATCTATGCAGGGTTAGCCATTGTCCCCCCATCATCTTTTATAATATAATGATACTATGTCTAGCATGCTTGACTTTTAGCCTGCTAAAAAAAAATCTTAGAGGAATAGTGTACATCCTTTAACTCATGTTGCCTACATAAAAACCTGGCCCTAACTGCTAACTCTGATTCATAGTCTCTAAGAACCTATCTAGAATCAATCAAACCAGCAATTTCCTCCTCATTGAGGGTTGATACATTCTTAGAAACTTTGGATTTAACATACTTATAAGCCTTAAGCACTTCCCTTTTTTCTTGCTTTGCCACAACTTTTCCTACATTTCTAGTATAGCCCTGCACCTCTGCACAGAAGTTCTATCTTGCTAACACAGGTTGAGTCAAGCCAAGCACTGCCATTGATTTATTCATAACATTTTGAAAAACATCCATATGTAGAAGCAAGTTGTTAACCATTAACGGTATGGTATTACCACACTTTTTAGAGGCATGTAAATCACCTGCATTAGTTAATTGTACTAGATAACGACATCTGAATATCAACTTGAACTAATTGATAAGATGTAGGCAACCAATCGAAACCAAGAAAGTACACAATTTAACACTAGAATGGTAACCTAACAGGACATAAAATTGTCCTTTCAGGGTTTTGGAAAAATTTTCCAAAACCATAGTAGATCCACTCATTTTGAAAAATCCTTTCATGAGCTTATAGTTCAAGAACTACTACATATGGAAAAAATGAGAAACTTGTAAGTTTTCTCATCCCTTGGTCACTACAAGCCTCCAAAGTTGATGGACCAGTGCATTTTGCCCAAAACAACAATTTCTTACGGTTGATTGCATATAAATAAGAGTGGGGATTTTTGTAGGGCATGAGATAAAATTCCTCATTAACTTCAATGGGTTGGTGATCAAAATATATGGTTGCTTTTACCTCACTAATTGTTTTTTGGGCAAAAAAATTAGGTACAAAAAAGTTGCATTTTTGCCATTCTACGGACCTATCATCAAAGTTTCTATAGTCACACTCAATACAGATACTATATACATGTTTTGTTAGTTCCCTTTGGGCCTTTGGATTCAAAAGGAGCCATGGAGCATGTCAAAAGGATAATGGATCTCTTACTAAGTGGAACCTTGGGGCCAATGATAAAGTGCTAAATACAGCAAACATAAGAAAACTAGGTTTAGCATTATGACCTCTAGAAACCCATAGAAACTACTCAATATCTAGCCAAGTTTGTAGTCTATGATTAGATATGGTTACTACCTACAAAATACACACAATTGGTCTAATAAACTAGCAATATTGATAAAGTTATACTTGCTACTCTAAAATGTATCGTATCTCCAGCAATCAAAAAACTCAACCATCATCATATACTACGCTATATAGCATATTAGGTCCCCCAAAACTCAAGGAAGATTAGATTTATGTTATACATTACTCTTACACAACCAAAATTTAATTTGGATATCAAGAAAGCCACCAAAAAAACAGGATTATGCAATTCTTGTAAGTTGGTCATAACTTTCAATTTTAACACTTAGCTCTCCCTACAAGCATCAAAACATGTTGAGAACTATGAAGGCCTAACCTTTAGCCATCTAAACCTCACAAACATGAAGTTTAGAGTGGTATAGTTGCCAAAAATTGAAAAAAAGCCAAAAACAAGACATGTTTTTTCACACAGTTTAGGTTCAAAAATGTTGTGCAAGAGTAAGGTTAATGGTGAGATCGATACTCCAAAAAAAATGTCAAGTTTTTTCAGCTCATAAGGCAGCCTTGTGGATATATAGCGCCTAGAAATTCATTTTCATACTCTTCAAATAGTTCAAGAAAAATGGTCACTTAACAGGACACAAAAGTGTCCAAGGACATAAAAGTGTCATGTTACCATTCTAGTGTTAAGACAAACCGTAGAGAAAAATTATCCCAAGGTTTCAAATCCTAGGCTCCATGAAAGTACACAATTGTTTTATCGATCAACCACCACAAAGTTCTAGACTACCAGGTGTTAATGTTCAACATATGTTTGATGGATTTGGCTCTCCTAGCCATGATGTGCTTTTCTAGATTTAATATCCCCAAACTAGCCAATTGAATCCACAAAGGTACATGATCCCAAGCAATCCAGGCTTTGCTAGAAGAACACCACAAAAAATTCAGAGTACAAGACCTAAAGTTGTCAGAGCTTTATCTAACCAGTCTAGCAATGGAAGAAAGTATAGCAAATGCGGGACCAAGATTGGCAGAAGAATCCTCACTCTCACACTGAAAGGTCACTCATCACAATTCCACCTTGCTATTTTCCTATACACTCTTTTCTCCACCCATCTAGTCAATTGTCTATTGGTAACATCCACACCAATTGGGTACCCGAGATGCCTGAAAATAGTGCCCCTTTGAATTCTTCTACCTCCCTTCTCAAAGTTTTTAGTAAAGATGTCATTCAATTGAGATTTAGCAAGATTTCAATTCAAACCAACGCTAGAGAGTAGAAACTTAGATAATTCATACATTCTTCAATATTCAAATTTTCAGCTTGCAAAAAGTGATAGTGTCATCAACAAAACCTAGTGCAACCACATTATCTTGCCCAATTTTCAAACCTTTAATATTCCCAGCACTAGCCTGTGAATCTAGTTAGCAAACGAGTAAATGGGCTTACGGGGCAACCTTGCCTTACTGACTTGGTGACCAACACTACATCATACATTCTACCATGGATCCATATGTATTACATAGACCCCATTCCCAAAAGCAAGATGCATGCTAAAATTATTCTACCAAACCCAAGCTTCCTCATTACCTCGACCACAAAATCCCAGATGATAGAGTCAAATGCTTTGGCAAAGTCTAGCTTATGCAACACCATTTTTTGATTATTTTTTACATGCCTCTATATCCAACATCACTGATAAGATATTATCCATAATTGATCTACCCCCAATAAACCTAGACATATTTTCATGAATGTGATTCCTAAAAAATGGGTCCATTTTTACTGCAATTGTCTTTGCTAATACCTTATAGAGAATGCCCATCATTCTGACAGGTCTCTAATCAGCCAAGGAAAAAGGAAAAGTCTTTTTGGGTAATATTTTAATGATTTGAGCTTGTTTCATTGAGGGGTCCCTGTATTGAGTTAGCCATATTTGGTTGATAGCTTCTACAACCGAAGGGCCCAACTTATCCCAAAATGTCAATACACATTCCTTTGTCAAACCACAGAAACCAGGGGTTTTATCATTCCCCAACTTTTTGAGAGCCCACATATTTTCATTTTCATCAAATGGAGATTCCAACCTTTTGGCATTACTTGGCTCAATTCATGGATCCACCACTGATAACAACACATCAATAGCATGTTTCCTCTCGAAATACTGATCTACATCTCTATTCAAAATGCTCTGATAGTATTTTTTACATTCCCTCATTATCTTTGCAAAGTCAACCTCAATGTCTCCCTATCATCTTTTATAATTCTATGGATACTCTGTCTAGCATGCTTGACTTTTAGCCTCCTAAAAAATATCTTAGCGGAATAGTGTACACTCTTTAACTCATGTTGCCTACATAAAAACCTGGCCGTAACTACTAGCTCTTACTCATAGTCTTTGAGCACCTATTTAGCATCTATCTCATCTACAATTTTCTCCTCATTGAGGGTTGATACATTCTTAGACATTGTGGATTTAACAATGTCTAATAATGTAACATACTCATAAGCCTGGAGCACTTTCCTTCTTTTTACTTTGCCACAACATTTTCTACATTTATGATACAACCTTGCATCTCTGCACAAAACTTCTACCATGCTTCCCAGGTTGCAAAGAGCCAAACACTACTAATGATTTATCCAACACATTATTCATAGCATTTTGAAAAACATTCATATGTAGAAGTAAGCTAGTGACCATTAACGATCTGACAATACGACACGTTTTAAAGGCATGTAAATCAACTACATTAGTTAATTGTACCATAATTGGAAAATGATCAGATAACAACAGTTGAATATGAATATGAACTTGAGAAGATAAAGGCAGCCAATAAGAACTAAGAAAGTAGACTCTATCAAGTCTAGTCCATGATGAAGTGTGAGATTGTGAATGAAAGGTCAAGCCAATGCAAGAGGTGTATGTGGAGAGACACGAGTCACTCCATTTCCCTATAGTTAGGGTTTCCCATGCCTGATGCTCTAACCTAGTGATAACAGACCCATTGGAAGTGGTGTCCTAACGATTGCAAACCATATCAAAATCACCCCCAGAAAACCCCTCTAGAAATTTGATTAAAACAAACCATTGCCAGAAATCCTGCCGAAGTTTAGGATTATTGTGACCATAGAAGCATTTAAACCCTCGATAGTGCAACAGTTGCCTTGGTCTATCATGCTTGTTGTCCTCCCGAATCATGCATACATCTAACTCTGCAGCAAGCATCCATTTGTAGAAGGAATACAATATAGTTGGGTCACTTAACCACTTAACATTAAAGGTGGATATTTTCATTGAGGGGTATTATGTACTACTTGGGTATCTCCATGCTCACTATCCTATTCGTGCATATACACTTCTAATTGAATGGTGGCCTTGAAGCTCACTAGTGGGAGCCCTTCACATCCATGGGTGGTCATTAACTTGGCCTTGGGCAGCCACTAACCTTAAAGTACACCACATTTAGCATACATACCAAACAAGGCACTTCCTAGCACAACACTGTTTTGCCAATAGCCAGAGTGACATCCGGTTTTGACCAAAACACTGCCAAGTACATCACGTACTTTGAGAATTTCATGACCACATCCTCAAGCAGTGCATTCCAAATAACGACATTGCAAGAGATGTCCCATCAAAAACTTAATGTGCTCTCAAAAAAGCATCACATGCGGCTTACATAACACCACATAAAGCATTGTTAAGTACGGCCTCTACTCCCTCTCTACTTCAACAAATGTGTTACATTTAGCATATTGATAGTCAAGGCAATTTGAATATCAGCTTGTTCTACCCAAATTTTAGATAAGACAATGCCGAGCACAACCTTAATTACTTCAGCATTAATTTCCCAGCTCATAGATGTCTGAGACTGCATAGAAAATTGATTTAGCCATATAAGTTGATCAATCATTGCCCTATTTGAGTCCTGTAAAGGACATACTCCAGCCCGTCTCATGCACTAGCAACCGAATCTCTGTTAGGCTTGATCCAACTTCCATGACATATATCTCGATGGATGCAAGAATATCACAATTGGCCCCTCGAAAATACTAAATTGCCCATAACTTTTCCATCCAGACTCCAATTAGTGAGCTGTAAAGACAGGCTTGCAGAGCATTCTGATTACTAGAACTTTGGTCTATAAAGAGCACTTTGACAACATCATTGCATATTAATTTGTATGCATCAAACTTCATTTCTTGGCCCCAAAATGCAGAATTAACATACATTTCAATCAACTTGATTTCATAAGAAAATATGGCATGGATCATCAGGTTGTCAAGGGTTTAAAAATTCTTGTAGATCCTTCTCTTTCATCCCGTGCCCACAAAGCGGCACGACAACGCAACGTGCCAGTCATCGCAAATACACACTTGCCTTCAAAAAATATGGGCAGCTATCGAGCTCATGGGAACCGCCCTTTGCTGGAATGCCACATCATCACTTGCACCGCGTAAGCGGCAGCACCCAGGGGGATGCCATCATGGCCCCTTATTGCTACTCCCGCCCCAAGGGTGGATACAATGGACAAACCACGCCATGAGAGCTCCCCTCTCTCTCGTTTTGTTGCTTATGAGGGGAGGCATGCCTTTGTATATACGCCTTGCTCCATGGGGGTCCGTTTGTGCATATGGGGCAATATGTATGCCATGTGGCACCGCCAGTTTATGACCCTCCAAGGCACCTCAAAATTTTCAAAACTTACCACAAAAAATTCCCAAAAAACTTTTTATTTCCCCTCCACTTTACACTACTTGCACTTTGGTGCTCAGGGTACTGGTGATCGAGCTATGAAGTGCCTCTAGGAGAAAGTAATCCCTACTCCAAGTTTTCACTTCCCCATACCATTTTGGTATTGCTATCCTCACAAACCAAAGCCCATAAGATGAAAAAATCATATTCCGCCTTTTGGCACAAAATTATGACTATAGTATCTTGGTCCTCAGTACTCCATTTAATAAGCCTTCAATTTTGGCTAATCCCATACAATGCATATGGAATTCCAGAGATTGGTCAAGAACCAAAATCTCTCGGCAAGCATGCTTGTCAATGCGAGAAAGCTGGCCCACTACTTGCCCTACGAGAACATTCAACTGGCCATAATTTTCCCAGTACAGCTCTAGTTGACAATCCGAGAACACAAATATGCTCCATATCTTGAGCTCTCCAATCTTATCTGCTAACACTAGCTTTGGCCAACTGTCCCCATTTGTCCTTCCGGTGGAGGATCTGCAAAACCTTCTAACTTCTTTCACATCATGGCTCCATTTGAGGGGTCGTCTAGACTAGCTTCTAGAGCACTTTGAATACTATATTCCTAGGAATTAGAATAGCCATTCAGACACTTGGACATTCCTCCCAAATTGGCCTTTCTTAAATCCTTTTTGTCCCAAAAAACCACATTATATATGCATTCCCACCATCCCTTGCCTGCTTGGGCCTCACATACCATCTCTAACACTTGGCCTCACACCTATGTGCACCGTTTGCTCTGCTTGGCACCACTTTTAGTTCAAACCAGATTTGCATGCACCATCATTTCCACCCCCTATTGAACATTCATGCTAAAAAAAAAGCATCTTTATTGAACTTGACACCTACAACACATAGCGAACATTCAAGCATATTGAAAAAAGAACAACCATATGTACAGTATGTACAGAACTGTATGTCCATGGCTCCTAATTCTCTTCAAGTGGGTTGCCTAAACCCTTGGCCATGTTATGGAATTGATATCTTATTATTTATTGCAGCTCTGACAGGTGGAAAAGGCTTGACCGAGCTAAGCTATTGCAAAAGGATATCATGTTTTATGTACATTTTATTATTCAAGTGCTCTTTATGAGCTTTGGCCATTTATGACCGGCCGGCCAGTTTGTACTCACTTTGACCATTCAAGAATCTATAAATTAAATACGTTCAAGAGGAAAATGGTCACTCTTGCACGGGGGGAGATTGCACCCAGTGTTTGCGTTGTTCTTCTCTCCTCTTCCCTCTTCTCTCTCGCCGTGCCGGTGTAGCACTCCGCTCTAGGAGGTGCGCCTGCACGTGCTCTCTTGTTCTACCACACTCTCCTCCTCTCTCTGCTCGTGTACAACTTGGATTACGTGTTGTGCGATTTGAGGTATGCAGATTTGTTCGTTTCATGGCTTGTAGTATATTGTTTTTTGCTATTTTGCAAGGCCCGCGACGCTCCTGTTTGTAGCAGTGGTATCAGAGCACAGATCATCGTTCCTAGTGAGATATGGATTGCAGAAAGGGAGACAATGACAAACCTGGAGCTAAGTCCCTTTTAATTACTCATTTTTACGTCAATGATCCTCATGGTTGTATTAATTATTGTATGTAATTTTGTTTGAGTGTTTAATTACACATGCTTTGTAAGAGTAGGTGCTTGAATGGTAGAAAATTGCTAAGAGTCATAATAGGTTTGCATTCGATTTTCAAGATCTAGGGATATCAATAGATGAGAGAGAGCTACGGTATCTGATTGTTTGTATTACACTAATTCTAGAGAAAAAGGACAGAAAGTTTCAAGACCACATAGAGGACGCGTGTTTTTTTTTCACACTGAGATCGACCAAGTAGAATCAAGAAATGAGTAGTGGATATGGGATGCAACGGTAAGATATTATATAGGATATAAATTTTCTAGTAAATTATTGACCTCAACAGCAATGGTTTGTAGTAAATTATTTTCGACCACACTCCTAATATCTCGCGTAGACAATAGCATCGCCCTACTCAACCTTCGCTCCGACTCCCATCACAAATGATCCCACACCATCTCTAATAGCGCTCAACCCCATCCCATGACTGAGCAAAAAAAGAAAAAAAACTTCAGATTTTAGTAAAATTAGTCGTAGTAAATGGTAATTAACCACCACCAGCGCTACCACAGCTTAGCCATTCCAATCTATTGCAACAACACCTGCACGAGTAGTGGCGACACCCCTAGCATTTCGGACTCTGACCAATGTTGTTGGGAACAACGACCAGAGGTGTTAGCAAAAGTTCTCCTAGCTAGCATTACGACAGCGTCGTATTCCGACCACATAAAATGTTTTTTATTTTATTTTTTCCTATCGACCAGCGCATGCACCACCAACTTGCCACTGTTTTTTGTTTTATTTTTCGTGGTTGCAGGTGACTAGCACCCCATGCACTCTCTCTCTCTCTCTATCTCTCTCTCTCTCTCTCTCTCTCTCTCTCTCTCTCTCTCTCTCTCTCTCTCTCTCTCTCTCTCTCTCTCTCTCTCTCTCTCTCTCTCTCTCTCTCTCTCTCTCTCTCTCTCTTTCTCTCGCCTATATGGCGTGCACTCACTCGCCATGCATCCCAGCGCTCATGAGGAGATGGACCTCACATCAGCGACTTTAGTATTGCTCCTCCATGCAATAAGGAGCGGACCTCGACAGTTGCAAGTCGGTATCCTTTGCCTTACCCAATTGGTGCACACTCTCTGTCTACCATGCCTCGCTCAACATCCACATCCACGCACCAGTATTGGTTTGTTGCATGGCTGCAGCACGCACCTCACACCCCTCATATGGTGGCGCGATGGCAACCGCCACAAAAAAAAAGGAAAATCCCACACATTCCAGTAAACTTTGCGGCGCAGTGTTTTTTTTTAAAACTACAGGTCATGCAGGATCTCTTACTCTCACTCTCTCTTTGGTGGTAAACCACCCACCCACTTACTCTCTCTCTCTCAGTCTCGCTTTCTCCGCCCCTCGTTGCTGTAGTGCACGTGCACACCAACCCGCATACCATGCAAAACTCTCTCTCTCTCTCTCTCTCTCTCTCTCTCTCTCTCTCTCTCTCTCTCTCTCTCTCTCTCTCTCTCTCTCTCTCTCTCCCATTTACAACCGCCAATTGCACTGCCTCGTCTCTCTCTCCACTCTCGCATGCCCACGGCAACCAACCATTGAACTCTCGCTTGCATGAGGGTCTTCCACTTTTGCGGCTGCAGCTGCTTCATAGCTGCCAACCAGAATAGTTTCAGTCTCTTTCTATCTCGACTGCAGCTTGTACAGCGACTACCCACTCTATTTCCCTTTTTTAACTCTTTCTCTCTCTCCCATGGCGCCCTTTTCCCCCCCCCACCGCCATCTACTTACTCAGGCGGACTTTGACAAAGTTGTATCTCATTCAAGCTGCCAGTTCTAAGGTCCGTCCGCCGGCGATGCTAACTCCCATGGCTTGCAACTCCTCGAAGTACTGCAACTCTCTCTCTCGGATCCGAATACCTACATTGTGTCTCCTTGCAACCCAACATCATCTTTTCATTAACTCCCATGAATGCCTTCTTTCTACCCAGCCTCACCTCTCTCCCCTGGTCCAGCTCTGCTCCAACTTACCTTCCATTCCTGGTCCTGGCGTGACGTGTAGAGAGAGGGAGCAAGAAGCGGACATTCATCCAGCAAGACGACTGCGAAGTCTTGACAATGATGACGCATGCTGCTGAATTTTAAATTTTTATTTATTTCTTCCCAGTTTTTAACCTTACTTCATTTTAATTTGTACCCTGCCATTAGATTAGATTCATACAGATTGTAGAGTCTGTGGCTTCATATGGAGTTCGAGCCTTTTTGTAAACTATTCATATAACATTTCATTTCTCCATCTCTCTTCCCCTTCCTAGTACGACTACCTCCGGTGGATAGCCCTTTCAAGAAGATCTGCCGTGGCCGCTACAATACGTTTTTCTGGCACAACCCTAGGCCTCTTTGGGCATTGATCGTGATGATGATGATTTACACCTTGCTATCTTATGCTTTTAGTTTTAGTAAGCTTTAACTTTAATTCATTTATAAATAATTTTGAAAAAAAAAACCAATAGTAGACTAGATCCACAAAGATTGTTTTAGTTTGGTCTCTTTGACCTTTTAAAATACACATACACACACACATATTGTCCGTGTTCTATATGATCTTTCATATTTGGGAGTTGATGTTCACATCCATAAATTTTTCAAGTTCAATTTTTTTTTTTTGAAAAATTATGGATATAGACTATATTACCAAGCCCTAAGCCAGGGGCCGGGTTGATATTCAAAATTCTATTATGGCTTTCTGGTGAGGTGCTCACGTACTATTGTACTTGGATTCATGACCACGCCTAGTGTTAAGTCTTCTCTCTTTCTCTATCTCTATCTCTCAAACTTGTGGAGCATAAGACTAAGGCAGCAGGGATGGAGCCAGCGAAGTAGTTTCCGGATAGATTGAGAGAAACAAGGCCTTGAAGAGAGGCAAGGGCAGGGCCAGAGGCTGTGCCATGCAGGGCGAGGTTTGGCAGGGAGATGGACGAGACCTTGGAGGTGTGCGAAAGCCAGGTTACGCCGTACCAATGCCAACTGTTGTTGGCGAGGGAAATGATACAGCCCATGAGGGCCCGATAGGGATCTCTTATAATGGCCTGCTTCAAGGCAATCAACGCTTTGGCATGACCAGTCACCTCCTCCCAGCTTAAATTTGTGGAGCTGCTGATTGCAGCTGCACGATTACATTGAATGCTCATGAGCCCCACCGTTAGCACTAGCTGTAACAAATTCTGGCACCACCGTTGTTCGCGAAGTGAATATCTGTCTCTCTGTATAGTTATTACAGCTCACCGAAATCTCCATCTCCATATCTAGAAAGCAACACGTCTACACATGTTCAAATTCAAATTTTTATTATTTATTTTATATGTTTATTTATTTATTTCCAAGGTGAACTTGACGATAGCCTACACATGTTGGCTTTGATCGTCGCCTATAATAAACTTTGAAGTGCAAGTTTTGGGGTATTAGGGTTATGGAAGATGGTATAATCAAGTGATGCATTAGATGCGACGGTATATTGAAGCGATTGGTACATTGACAAACCACACATCCAAAGCTAGTACAAAATGTTATATGATCCTATCTACAAATAATCCTACTGCTACCTTGCTTTGTGACCACCTTGTCCACATTCATCCAATTAGAGCTAGGCTATACCACATGATTTTCTTCGTGTTTCCGTCCAACAATTTAGGTTGTCCAATGTCATGAATTCATTAGTGGGTGTTGCCTTTTGAATACGCCTCATAAAATAATTCATTTCATTTTTTCTCTATGGCTCTCTCAACCTTAATGACTTTGCTGGTCAATACACCGTTGGTATAGGTGACCTCCAAAGTTTGCCATGAAGTTTGCTTCTTTTAATACCGCGTCTCTAAATTATCACATTCAATGATCTCCCTCTCTAAATATCCCCCCATTGTTTCCTCTTCTCAAGAAACTCTCCTAGTGTCTATTCACTTCTAGCTAGCACAAACAACCTAAGGCATCTCTGATCATGCTCAATAGTCTAAAATCACTCTCTAATTAGACAATACAGGTGGCTTCCTATCTCATAGTATACTGGATGATGCCATACTGTGATATCGCTTTCTCTTGGTACCTGTATCCTGGCCTCTACTCGTATCCTTGTCCCTTTACCCCCCCCCCCCCCCCCCCCCCCTCAATGACATTGCCAATACACCCCATCAACAACTACAATCTGCCTAGATAATAATATATCCACAAATCCACCTAAAGCACTGTGAGGAACATTAATGAATGATACACATTTGTGATGGGTGACAACACAAATTTACGCAACAAGTGTTTCAAAACACATGATGGATTATATCACACTATTTGCAGAGACTTTATTTTACTGAAGATTTTTTTATGGTATTCTGTCAGTACGTAGCACAATATTTTAAACACCTTTGCGATTCCTAGCAATTCTATTATCATTTTATATTCAGCTGGTTAATGCTAGCACATGTTAGTACAAAATGTTCTATGCTCATGTTCCTACTGCCAGTTGGCTCGGTAACCACTTTTTCCAACTTCCTCTAATTACGACTCGACTCTATTGCATGCTCTTTCTGAGATTCCTTGTATCGATCAACATTATCAAATATCCTGCATTCTTAATTAGGGACTTAAAATTTGTTAGACTTCTCAAACTGTGAAGATTTTTTGGATTTTCTCCTTTTTGAATAGCTCATTGTTACATTTTACTAGTTGTTGTACATTAGCGCTGCTCCACACCACTATGTTTAGTTCGTTTACCATAATTTTAAGGAAATAAACGCATCTGCCTTGCTTGATCGTAATCAAATGATTTTTATCATAATCTTCATTTGTTTTTGTTACATTTCTCTAACTCATCTAAGGATACTCAAACACCGCGAAGATTGTATTCAAAGGAATTTTTGTTGAGATGATTTGTCAATAAGCTATGCAGCTACTCAGGCGAGCTAAGGTGCTCTGGGATAGTGAACAACAATTTGTAAGGGCTTTGATATACTGCACTCTGATGTTGGCAACGTGGTAAATATATTTTCTCCTTTATGTCTAGCCTAGTCCATTGGTCACCAACACACAGATTCGCCGATTTAGGCAGTGTGTAAATACTCATCTTGGTGCAGATCCGTCGATTTAGGAAGCACATTGATGAACTTCAGAGTTATTATTTTTAAAAAATATCCAATGCAGGTCCACTAATTTAGGCAGCATTAGTGCAGATTCGCCGATTTAGGTAGCACGCTTTATTGGTGTAGACTCGTCGGATGAGGCAACACCAATCACAAAATCATGCTGCAGTGGCTGGCCACCACTACAACTGGTATGATTTTGTTACCCGGGTACATAATGACAGTGATTTGGATTTGGACTTATATCGTGGAATTGGAATTGGATTGGGATTTGGTATCTGGTGATTATTATGGCAGTGTTTATGTGATGAGACTTGACATTATGAGATTAATGATGAGTGTGACCAATGATATCCTGATTCATCAAGGTATGACATATACTGCTTATTCTAGTGGTATGGGACACTAGAATAGGTAGTATGTGGATGACGGCAGGCATAAGCTAATGTTGTTTAGTTTCATAAATTTTTCTTTTATTATGTGATGTTCTTGACACAACATACTAATCACTGTTTTTGACAAGTATTGTTTGCAGATTTTTATCTTCGCAATTGAGGACAGCTGCTTTCCAACGGAGAGGTATGTTATGGAATTGATATCTTATTATTTATTGCAGCTGTGACAGGTGGAAAAGGCTTGACCGAGCTAAGCTATTGCAAAAGGATATCATATTTTATGTACATTTTATTATTCAAGTGCTCTTTATGAGCTTTGACAATTTATGACCGGCCGGCCAGTTTGTACTCACTTTGACCATTCAAGAATCTATAAATTAAATACGTACAAGAGAAAAATGGTCACTCTTGCACGGGGGGAGATTGCACCCAGTGTTTGCATTGTTCTTCTCTCCTCTTCCCTCTTCTCTCTCGCCGTGCCGGCGTAGCACTCCGTTCTAGGAGGTGCGCCTGCACGTGCTCTCTTGTTCTACCACACTCTCCTTCTCTCTCTGCTCGTGTACAACTTGGATTACATGTTGTGCGATTCGAGGTACGAAGATTTGTTGGTTTCATGGCTTGTAGTATATTTTTTGCTATTTTGCAGGGCCTGCGACACTCCCGTTTGTAGCAGGCCACAATCTGGTTGCATCAGGCACCAAACTCCTATTGAAGTGTAGGTTAAGCCACACCCCTTTTACTCTATTTCTAAGCACATTCCCATTAGCTCTAATTAGTTGATAGGTCCCATTTGGGAAAATTTTATGCACCCTATACGGACTTATCCACTTCTTCTTGAATTGATTTTGAAAAGTAAAATCCAAGTAACTCGCGTACTGCATTACCAGATTTCCTTCCTCTATCCTCTTATCAAGCAAGCTTCGATTAAATTTACAAACTGCTTCTCTTGCTTCTTCACATAATAGACCAATGGCATCCAAACCCTACTTCTCAAAAGAATTTTGGGCAATGATTCCCCCCTACGACTCATCTACTAACCTCCTCTCACCCATATTTTGGCATTCATGGCAACTTTTGCACCAATAGTGCACATCACGTAGTACAAAAGGTGACCAAAACCCCACCCTCAACACTCAAAACAACACCTAGTCTTTACGTTGATGCCCACTTTCCTCATGAAATTGTTGCAGCATCATACAGATTTCTTCTTTGTAAAGCACCCTCCGCAACACTTCATCCCATCCATAGGTCATTAGATCCTTTCCTACCAATGTAAATTTATGAGATTTCTACACTATCCTCCGCTTCTATAGCTTGGAGAACCCTTTTGAACATTTTCCTGTGCTTCAAAAGTCCTCATTATCCCTTAAAGTCTCACGGCCTACATAATTGGCCAGGGCCACATATATACATGTAACTTGCACTTTCACTTTGCTACTTGCAAGCTGATTCACTTCTTGGTTTTTCTCCCTTTTAACATGCTTGAGTTGAACCTCTTGAATAAATCTTAACAACTTCTTAATGGCATAGAACCAACGCTTCAACCAATCCCGTTTCACCTGCCATTAGCCCAGCAGTCGATGACCAATAAAGCATCACCTTTCACCACGAACCTGAAAATGCCAAACTCTAAATACTACTTCAATCCCAAGTGTAAAGTGAGATACTCAACCTCATTATTGGTATAAACATCTCCAAGTCATAAGCCTTTGAAAAAATCACTTTGCTATGTGGATCCCATGTCACGACATCTCCACTTTGCTTGCTATATCACTTTGCTATACGCTCAATCAAATCACATGATAAAATCCCTCTTTAAATTAGGCTCCTCTTTAGCGTCATCTCATACCACCCTAGGATAGATCGGCAAATCAATGACATTACTGACCAAAATACCCACCAAGTAAGACCAACTCGTATGGTTGATCTTGAACTCAAACTCGAATTCATGTAGCCCTATCACCTATTTCATGATTCATTTATGTGGCTTTAAGTGCATCACCTCTTTTGGAAACAAATTGTTAGTTGTCACAACATAAAATTTCTGCACGATGAGATACATTTTGAGCTTCCTACAAGCAAAAACTAAGGCCATGATCCCCTGCTCCAGATAGACTTATATCTCCTTCCCACTTTCTATAGTAATACCACTCCAATATCTATAGTACCTACGATCATGGTAACATAAAAATCATATTCTCGATTGGGTGGACACACCATCGGCAGGTGGCACAAGATTTCCTTCACCCTGTCAAAAGATTCTTGATCTTCTTTGTCTGATTCAAAACCGTGAACTTGTTGCACCATCTTTTGAAGGGGGTATACATATTGCGGCAGCATCCAAAAAATCCTTGACAGATACTTCAACATATGCACGAATGATTCCAAACTCTGAGCATTGGAAGGGAGCTCTATCATGACTAGAGCCTCGACCTTTTGTGAATCTGCCTCAATTCCATTCTCTGACACCACATGGCCTGGTAATGATGCTCGAGACTGTAATAACTTGTACTTATTGGGGTTTAATTGACCTCCTTCTTCATCAAGCCTTTAAAAACATAGCCATAGACTTGATAAATGATCCTCTTTTGAGCTATAGCACCCTCTTTTGTCCATGAAACCTCTAATAAACCTACCCAAGTAGGGACAAAACACCTTGTTCATCCAATCATAAAAGGTGGCATAGGTATTCACCAACCCAAATGGCATCCTACGGTAGGCAAAACATCCCCATGGAGAGATAAATTCATCTTTAACTGGTCTTTAAAAGAAATCACTATCTAGAAGTACCCCAAAAACCCATCCATGATAGAGTACCTCTCGTGGCCAACTACCTGATTTAGGATTTGATCTTGAAACGACAATGGATAGTGATTCCTCTTGGTCGCCACACTCAATGGCTTGTAGCCTACACACACCCACCACTTATCATTTTTCTTAGGAGTGATAACCACCAGGGAAATTCACTCACATTGGAATTGGAGCTGATCTCTTCAGATAGCTAATTCCAGTGTTAGAATATATCAGCAACTAGTGTTAGAAGATTTCAGACAATAGACTAGACAGAAAATAAAAAACTCAACTGGAATTTAGATATTGGAATAAAGACCATACTATGTTCTAAGAACAGTATTCAGAGTAATGAATACAGAGTAAGTGTAACTGGAATATCTACCGTGATTGGAATTACAGATAAAAGGTTTCAGTGGGTATGATATGATTTATAGATAAAGTACAACCAACAACAACTGCCAATGATTGACAACTCAAGTACAAATGCTAATCCGACTATGCTCAAGATTGTGCTAAGCCAAATGCCCACCCGATTACAATGTAATGGGCCCTATTTATACACCTTGGGTTTACCATAGTAATTACCGTAGTAATTACTAACTAATTCGCTGCCCATCTCATAAGAGAACGTTCCCACTTAGTGAAGTTGTCTCAGCCATCTACATCCTTCCCTCCTTTCTTGAATTTTGGCAAGATTCCAAAATTATTGAAAATTTCTCCTGTCTGATTCTGTTTTGAGACTGAAAAATCCACCGTCTCGTTCTGATGTTGGAGATTGGACTTGACCAATGATAGAGTGGCCATACAAAGATTGTGAGAGGCAGCTGAAAAGGCCAAGGTAGAGCTCTCATCGTCTACACAAACTGATATCAACCTTCCAGCTAAGGAAGAAAAGTCGCCACTGAATTCTGAGATGGAACTACCCAGTATCCTTCCATTGAACCATCTTTCGTTTGCCCTTTGACCTGGATGGCGTGTGAGAAGTCCCACTACCAGCATTCTCCTTCTGAATCATTCGATAAATAGACTCCTCCTCAAGCTGATCTCGCCTTTCTGTGGTCATCTCTACTTCATAAGGCGTGAGGGAATGATAGGTTTTGGTGTCAGGATCATAGAGTGTGCGTCTGCCTCTGGTGATCCTGGTTCTGGCCAGCTTATGACAATCCGAAGCACTATGTATCCATCCTTTTGGAGGAGGCTGATTAGTTTTGACCCGAGCTTCGAAAAGAATCTCAGCCATCTCCCTATACTGTGGTGCCAGGACCGCCTTAGCTACAATATCCTTTTCAGGAAATTTAGAGGATTAAATAGTAAGTTGTAGCAGCTTATTAGTGATCTTGGGCAGGCCCCTCATTTGAATCTTCCACTGACCCATACATATCCGGATCCTGTGTATCTCTTCTTTCAGTGCATGAATATTATTGAGTTGGAGAGCATCATTGAACAGTGTTTGCCAAGTTTTCCATTCCACAGTCGATCGCTCATACCAATCCTAGAGATCACCAATAATCTTGAAGTATGTAAGGCGATCAACTGGTTCTGGATGTTGAGGATAAAGTGCTAGAAAAAATCTTAGCAACTCCGTCTCTCTTGCTGGAAAGGCATACAAGAAAACTGGAGAATCACGCATGAATTCTAAAAAATTGAGAACAGCCTGGTTCTCTTGCTGCATCATCTTTCTAGTGATTCTCACTAGCTCAAACAATTTGCGGAGAGTGGTTGCCTATTCTCCGACTGACATTCTAGCCTGAGGTCCTTTACTAGTGGCTGTCTGATCCTCAAGAATGGCCCTTACTCTCTGATCCAAGACTCCTCTGGCAATTTGCATCTGCACCAAAACCTCCTTTAACTATTCCCTAACATCCTTCATACATTTTTAGGTTGGTTTGTTTCCCAGCAGAAGTTCTAATTCAAGGGCGAGAGAGCGACAATTTGCAGTAGACTGTCTTTGCAAATGTGGGTTGATCACTCTCTCTTCAGTAGTGATTATCCATTTAGGAACCCTTTCCAGCAGAGCTGGACTGTGTTGGGATGCGCAAGTAAACGACAAGCTTCTTGATCATGAAAAGCCATTGATTTCCAATGCTCCACCATTTCCCTGGCCCTGACATACAGCCTCTGAAACCGTTCCAGATCAGACAAGAGATCATCATCCTCCATATATCGTCTGGTTATGGAAGCCTGCTGATGTCTTTGTTACCTGTTCAAGGTGATAAGCTGTAAGGAATGTTGTTGATCAGCCACTGGTCCCTCATCTCAAACTTTGCTTTTCCCCTTAGCCTCCCTACTGAGTTGGGATTGATTTGTTGGCTGATTCCCAGTGTGACTGGGATGTTGTTCTTCTGACTGTTGATTACCCGATTGCTGTCCTTCATTCTGGCCTTCCTGTTGGCCCTCATTCTGGCTTGGCTAGTCTGGAGGTGGAGATGGAGGTGGGGCATCATCATCATCATTAGTATGCCCTTCTGCTTGGTCATCCTCCTCCTTATCAGCTCCTTTTTCCTTATCTTCTTCTTCCTTGTCTTCTTCTGCTTCATCCAGGGAATTCTGCTGCTCAATATAATCCAGTATTGCTTGATTCATCAGAGCATTATTATACTCAGCCACTTTGTCCTGCAAATGACTCTGCATACTCTCCTTCAAAGACTTCAAATTTTCCAGATCAAAGACAGCATTGCCTGTTGGGTTTAAAATTTCAGCCAGGCTGTTATAAATATATCTGTCAGTGAGGGAAGCCTTCAGAGCGGTATGGCAAATAAACAAGGAGTTGAGGTCAACTCTCTTCATTTTCAGCAACTTTTCAGCCCGTTTTGTAGCTCTCAGCGCTTCATTCTTCTGTTCCTTGTTGATCAGTATCTCAGACTCCGCCTTAGCTAGCTTTTTGTTTAATAGCTCCATAACCCTATCTGAATGAGCTTCAAGTAGCCTATGGCGCATATTCTGCTCATCTCATGCTACCTTGAGCTTCTGAATCTAGTCTTTAGCTTCCTTCAAGTCAACTTTAGCCTTTTTCAGTTCATCTTCTAATCCTGCAGCATCCAACATTTGTCCCATATAGTTGACAATAGTATTCCAAGAAGACTGGATGAGGACTGAACATCCGTCCTTTACTGTAGCTGGGTCAGAATCAGTACGCTCATATACTGTCACTAGAGCCATATAAGATAAGGCTGCATAATCAACTTTCTATAGAAGAAGACGCCCTTTCAGTGGATGGGTCTGCATCCGCTGCAACCTGTCCTTCTTTACCAGGTGCAAAGTTTGTTCATTATTTGGAATAGAGACACCACCCGGTAAAGTTGAAGAAGCTGGGCCTTTGCCTTTGTCCACTTGTCCTTTGCCTATGTCCAATTGTGCTTTGTCCATAGCCGACTGTTTGGCTACTTTCTCTGAACCTGCTGCTTTTGCATGATCTTTGTCAGTGCCAGTAGCAACTGTACTATGTCCTGCTGACTGGTGATCCACAGTATTCTGAACAGGTTGTTTCTCAGTTTGGCTCACTATAGCCTTTTCAGTATTCACAGTCTTGACCTGAATTTCTATCTGCTTCAGAAACTCACTGCTCTTCGTCAGTGTAGTCTTTGGCTTCTTCGAACTGCCAGCCTGATCTTCGATGGCTTTCCTTTTCAGACCAGTTGGAGTGGTCTGACTGTCCCTCGCTTCATCATCTGAGGACAGATCAATATTCTTGGGTTCTGAAACTCGCTTCTCACTCCAAGCCCTTTCTACCTATCCATGAACCTCTGGAGCAGTGGCCCAATACAAGAATTGCCAAACATACCAAGCTTTAAAAACATTCTAGGATTTTAACTTGGCAGTTTGTTGGAGTACATTGTGTGACAGGATTTGACAAAGGTTAATAGAGACCTTTGAATACAATTTCTTGGCCAACAACATAGCAAAGACTTTCTCAGCTACATATGTTGGATTATTTTTAAGGCTTACTGCTTCAGCCACAAACCTGTAAGCAGTAGAGGCTTCCAGTCCTACTACTGGATCCCTTGACCACTAGCCTTGCGCTTGCGATTAGCCGCTTCATCCTCCTTTAGGACTATACTTATCTACTATGCGGTCGCCACAGATGGCTTGGGCTAATTGGGAATCCGAAATGCAAAAGCTATGTCTTCTGGTGTAGCCGACACCTTTTGACCATTCACTATGGCACTACCATCTTCAGCATCGAAAGAATCAAGAACCTGCTTTATGATGTCTACGTCAAAAGCAATTCTTGTGGCTTACAGAACAACTCGTAGATCCCATAGTTGTAGCAAAGCCATTGCTTGGTCGGTGAATACATAGCGGGTGAATCTTACTGTACGGAATGATGGGAAGGCTTGCCTTTGTAGCAGTAACAATGGCTTGGGTTTCCTCAAGAGACTCCTGCATCTTGTCTGAGTGCTTCTTCCTACCCATACACTGTGAAGACGACGAAACAGGCGAAGGAGAAGAGGACTTACTTGATGCGTCAAAACCGTACCCAGGTGTTGCTGGCAAAGCTAGTCGAAAATCGACTATCTCTTCAGAGGACGAGGTCTGCGGCTGTAGCGAAGAAACTTCAGAGCTTGGCGATGGCGAATGAATAACGAGAGGAAATCGTCCCGCAGGGGATTTGTGATTAAAAATGAGGACCCTCCTGACTGTTATACGTATTCACGCCATAAAAGCTCCACCACTCGCCGCTTCTATACTTGTGTGCATCGCTACTGTCGTGGTAGACATGCATTGGACAAGACTTCTACCCATCCTTGAAATGATTACTACTGGCGCGCCATCTGACCCTTGGGCGCTTAAAAATTGAAAAGTGTGTTTCCACTGATAGTGGATTGGTTTTCAGTCTGGTTTGATCACACTGGTACTGATTCTAAGATCAATTGGATTTGGTTCTATTGGTACTGGTTCCACATGAAAAAGCCCAAAAAAATCCGATTTTGGTATCTCTTGATCTGCAATTCCCAATTCCCTAGTACCTTGTTCTTGCCCAGACTCTCTAGCTTCTGAATAGTAAAGCTTGATCTTTGCACCATTATATACTCCTGGCAACAAAAATCCACATAAATCTTTCAGTCTTACTGTACCATTGGAGAAGACCTAGTCCACCTCAAATGGTATTGCCCAGGCAATCTTCAGGTTTGGCTTCTTCGGACCCAATCTAGACTGATAGAGAAGCACCAGACCTCCTTTCTGAAATTCCTGAACCTGAATTCGACGATCATGCCAGTGCTTCCTTCGTTGCTGAACAATTTCTTGTTCCAGCATAGCCCGTTGCCTGAGTTCATCTAATTGCATAAGTTCATCTAGGCGCTTTTACAGATTGTGGTTGAAGTCTAAGCCATGCTTCACAGCCATTCTCAGACTTGGGATAACAAACTCCATAGGAGCCACAGCTTAAGTGCCATACACCATTTTGAATGGTGTCAACCCAATAGTGACCTTATAAGCTGTCCTATATGCCCATAGAGCAGTCTGGAGTTTCAAATACCACTAGTCTGGTTTCTTTTGCACCACCTTAGTGAGAATAGTCTTGATTGTCTTGTTGCTAATTTCGGCTTGTCCATTGCATCTGGGATAATAAGGAGTAGATTTCCGATGCTTGACTAAAATCATATCCAATAGAATTTCCATGGTGTCATTGATAAAATGTGTTCCTTGGTCTGACACAATCTCTATTGGACATCCATATCGACAAAAAATATTCTCAAATAGAAACCTTGCAGTTGACTTGGCTGTGTTGTCAGGAAGAGCTTTAGCTTCAACCCACTTAGTGACATAACAAGTAGCCATTACTATGTACTTGTTCTTCCTGGGGGTAACCTTCTTAAAATGTCCCATAAAATCTAATCCCCATTTCATGAACATGCCTAGTGGTTGTACTGGCGTTAAAGGAGTCATATCTGCAGATGTTGGTCGACCCATTCTTTGGCATATGTCACAAGTTTTACAAAAACTTATAACATCAGCAATTAGTGTTTTCCACCACAGACCAGCTTGCAGAATCTTCTTGTAGGTAACTTCATTGGAAAAATGTCCACTGGATTTGCCATTATGTGCTTCTGAAATAATTTGCATTCCCCCTTCCATAGGCACACAACGTCGAAGTATACCATCAACACCCAGTCGATAGAGTGACCCTCCGATGATAGTAAATTTCAAGCTTTTGATGACCAAAGCTTTCTTCTCGTTCTACTTCCAGTCCTCTGGAAAAGCACCTTGAGAAAGAAACTGATAAACATCATACCATTCAGGATCAACTGATTCTCTTACCTCCAGCTGAAATAAGTCAGCGTCCACTGGTTCATCCCTCAAGGGTGATTTTGAATAACCTTCCGTACTTCTTGACAGAAAATCAGCTCCACAGTGATTCTTGCCAGGCTTATGAAAAATTATGAATTCAAACTCCATTAGGAACATCATCCACCATATCAGCCTGCCTTGAATAATGACTTTATTAATAAAAAACAGAAGAGCCTGATGGTCCATATAAAAATGGAACAACTTTCCCAACAGGTAATGCTTGAACTTTGTAGCACTGAAAACCATTCCAAGGGCTTCTCGCTCAGTAGTTGTATATCCTTGTTCAGCCTGACTGAATCTACGACTGGCAAAATAAACCGGATAATCAGTCCTTCCGTCTGGCTGAGCCAATATTGCCCCCATTGCCAATCCCGAAGCATCTACGTGTACATGGAAAATAACATCCCAGTTTGGTTGCCTAAGGATTGGTTTACTGATAATGGCCTTTTTCAAATCCTGGAAGCTCCTCACGTTCAGCACTCCAATTGAACTTACTGGTCTTCTTTGTAAGCTCATATAATGGTACTGCTTGAGAAGAAAACTTATGTACAAACCTTCTATAGAAGTTAACATAACCCAGGAAAGAGCTCAACTTTGAAGCATTTCTGGGTGCTTTAGGTTGCTGAACGCAGTGAATTTTATCGTTGGCCATTTCTATTCCATTTTGGGAAACTACATGTCCCAGTAGCTGTCCCTTTTAGACTAGGAAAACGGATTTAAATGGATTCAAACAAATCCTCTTCTCTTGACAGCGTTTGAAAACCATTTCTAGGAATAGTAGGTGATGTTCCTCATCCGAATATACAGTAAAGTCATCCATAAAGATAGCGAGAAACCGATGAAGGAACTCATTAAACATTTCCATCATACACCTTTGAAAGGTAGCTGGTGCATTGCATAGGCCAAAAGGCATCACCAAATACATGAAAGCTCCCCACTCGATGATGAAAGTGGTCTTTGCTCTATCTTCAGGAGCGATCTCTAACTGGTTATAGCCACTGTAACCATCCATAAAGCTATACATTTCATATCCTGCAATCTCATCAAGTGTAACGCGACATGGGAGAGCAAAATACATTGATAATGAAGAAAGAATATACGGAGTATGCAGAGTAAACAGATGGAAATAAAGAGTCTGTATGGATACAAAGTAATCATTGCAAGAAGAGCATAGCTCGTTTCATAACCTCCCAACCACCCCCGAGCTATCTCAATCACACTCTCACTCTCACTCTCAGTTTCAATCTTGTGCACAATCTCAATCTCAATCTTAATCTCAATCACACTCTCACTCTCAATCTCAATCACAATCACACTCTCAATCTCAATCTCTTGATGGCAACAACGATCATAATCGAATCGCAACACGATCACAATCCCAATATCATGCGTCTACAAAATAGCCAAAAGAACATACTCGTGCAACCAAATCAACATGGTAATCAAATTCAAAACATCATTTTGTACGATCATAAAAGAGTATAATCACTTCTTGATTGGATCAAACAAAAGAGATATTACCTGTGTATATTTGTTTGTAAGCTAACCAGTTGCTGCTTGTAGGTTACCCTGTTGCTGTTGGCAATTTGTTTATGTCATAACTTGGTCAAACGAACTCAAAACATAGACTTCCAGGTACTCAAAACGACGGGAATAGGTTTGGTCTACAAGGCAACGTAGACAGAATTGCAAACAACATCTTTCTTTGGCTGAAAACTCAACTTCTAGGTAGCGACTCTTAAAAAAAATATTTTTGGGTCTCCACTACGTTTTCAACTTATTTTAAGCCTACCCATGCATTTTAAGATAAAACACATAAATATAACACATTGATACTAATAAAAATATCAGTTTTAATTACGTTTTTATTATACTGTTCATAGATAGACTATCCGTTGTTCATTAATCTTTATGAAATATGTCTTTGGTGTAATATTTGAAAAGAAGAGAGTATATTTTCTCTCTTAATATCTTAAAATCATTCATATAAGCTCTATCTAATAGACTATTCAACAATCTTTCAAATCGTGCTAAACGAAAGATATGGCTTACTACATTCTTTTCGATTACAGCAATTAAAAAAGATAATATGTAAAGGCAAATACTATTAAACACTCTTGTCATAATTTGGTGACCTTAATCCATGTATAACAAAATACTTGGTAATGGTTTTGTATCATGCTATCAAGTTTTAAATACACGATAATTTAAACAGCATTCAAACTAATATTTCACACTTAAAAAGTCAAAAAAATACTATATAGTATCCTATGGCTATAAGACCATGAGATGCCGTCTACTACACCTATGGCCTAAGGCCATACGGTGCTCTTTGTAGACATGTCTATGACTTTAATATGTCTCTTTATGACGTCAAGGCCATAGGGTTAGGATTGTTAGCTGGTCCCAACGTACAAAGAGGTCCAGTCCTTCAACGCCATATGGGACTTTATTTATGTGCCACCCTATGTCCCTAAGGATGTAGGTTGTCTTAGGGCCACAAGATGTTGTTTATGCCAATAAGAAACCCTTCTATGCTCTATGTTGGCACACTATGTCCCCAGGCGCACAAGGTGTGCCTCATATGCTAGTTAGAAACCCTTTATTCTATATGTTGTCACCATATGGCCTTAGACCATAGGGTGCCCTCTGTGCTAGTAAGAAATCCTCTATACTCTGTGTTTACACCCTATGGACCTAGGGCCACAAGGTACCCTCTATGCTAGTAAGAAATCGTCTATGCTCAATATTGAGACCATGTCGCCCCAAAGCCATAGGATATCCTCTATGGTAGTGAGAAAAACCCTCTATGATCTATGTTCACAAACAATTAAAAAATATAAACAATACTATAGAGTATCCTATGGCCCTAAGACCATAAGATGTCATCTATTGCACCTATAATTCCATTTGGTATTTTATTTAACTATACAAAGTTAGATGAGACACTTACTTAGATAAACTATCATACTTCTAACTTTGAAATTATTTCTTAACATAAAACTACAATATAAAAACTCCTAATATAAGTTTGTGCCAAAGAATCAATGTTAAGATGAAGATTTTTTACATCAAGTACATGCTTTAAAACTTCACTCAAAGGTTTTAGAGATGGTGTCTCAAAAAAAGGAGGTGTTTAAAAACACCATTTGATGTGAATAATACGCATTGTATACATTGATTATGTCAAAATAGTATAAAGTATAAACATAAAGATTACCACCAACTTGATAGTTTCATAAGAATGATGGTCTTCATCGCATATACAATAAAAGACTAACTAGAAAGAGTATGATATCTCCAAGATTGAGGGTGTTCAAAAAACACCGTTTTGTAACACTACCAAATGTCAAGAAATTTTGATTGTTTGGATCACTTAATAAAGACAATTAATAAGAAGAAAAAGTTAACAATACCATAGAAGCATCAAACAATGAAACCAAAGAACTTGAATGAGAGAAGTCTCCTGACAATAGGATGCACTTTATTAAAAAAACAGCTTAAAGATGTTTCAAGATATCTCACAACATTCCATCAAGTTTAAATTTTGAAAAGTACACATTGCCAAATACTTGGTAGATTCTATTTAGAATACTTAACTAGTACACTTAAAATGGCCTCCTTCTCTTGATATTTTGAGTCCTTTGAGACATATAACATTGCATTACATAGTGAGTCTCAGGATCAGGATGGAACATTACAAAATTTCTTATGGTATAGTCTCTCTTGTCTTTAGCATACAACCATCCACATAACCATGGAACAATTTCATCTTTTAAAAAACTTTGAAGCAATTGAGTAGGTTGGTTCCAAAACTTTGGAAAAATCATATAAGTTCCTTGCATATTCCACATCACTCGATATGGACTATCATCAAATATTATAGTGTTGCCCCCATCTAAATAATCAAAGAGCTTCCATATGGTCGAAAGATTTTTGTGATAGGCTCTTTTGTAACCGATCATGAAATTTGAATTTTGGCAGCACCGGTTATCCATAATCATCTTGAATTTGTGACTTTGTGTAAGAAAACAGGTCTTGATTATGTGTTGAGCTTTTTGTAAATGATGGCAGCTCCAAATCCAAACCTCAAAGAACTCAAAGCAAAATCTTAAGAAATACTCTGCATCTGGACGCACTGCATACACCTCATTGTTATCTTCTACAATGCACATGTACTTGGTCCAAGTTGGCCTTGATTGAAGCTCAAATGTTGCAAGAAGCACACCCTCTAAATCCAAGATAAGCGTTCTTTTGTCCTGTTTGAAAGATGTTGGTAGATAATGAAACCATTGCTCTTGGTTTGAATGTGATATTTGATGTAATATGAAAGGGAGATCCTCTATTTTGTGATAATCTAATAGCAAAACATTTTTTCTTAGAAGCCTTGAAATGATTAAAAAAGAAATTTAATATAGAGATCTTAAGTGTGTTAAAGACCTTAGGGACATAGGGTGCTAATTTGTGGTTACACTTAGTAAGTCCTATGCAAAAACACATGCCAAACTATGACCCTATGGCCTTAGATTCATAGGGTGTTGAGACCATAAAGTGAAATTCCCCCAAGGACATATAGGGTGAGATTTGACCTTATGAGCATGTAGATTGTCCTTGATGGCACAGTGAACTCAAATTTCAAAGCAAAAAAATATAAAAGCTTTAAAAAAAAGAGCATTTGGCACATGAAACTCAGAAGTTACTTATAGTATTGAAAGAAAATTTAAAAAACTATTAATCATTTACATCTTCATATATCTTGAAACCCTAAGCACTCTTACAAAGTCTCTGAGTACATAAAGATCTTTGTAAATGACAAAATGTTACAAAACATTGCTCCATCATTTCTTGATATAGGGCTATTTGAGATCATACTGAATTTTTAGATGCTTTATATAATTCTTGGCTTCATGTACTTTGATCATAGGCTCCTTGTATCCCAAGTTTTGGGCAAGCATGATTGCTTCTGTACCTTTCAAGGCTGATAATAATTTGATATTCTTTAAGACCCTTACTTTTTCTCGATCACGTGCTGAAAGTTTCTTGTCTTGACTTCGAGTGGACATTCCACTAGTGCTAGATGTTGTAACTTTCTCATCGTGAAGAGGATGAGAAACTTCTGGTAGTCTTCCCATGGAGTAGGTTTTTCCTAGAAAAAATAGATTTCTTTCCTCCCACTCTGCAACAACCTTGTGTATACGGTTATAAAGCTCATGACCTTGAGAAATGGGTGCTTGTCCATATAAATGAGACCCTGTAATTGTGCGAATGTCATTAACATGATTGAGAGCTTTGATATATGGTAGCAGCTCCCCAAGGAGGATATTATCATCCTCATCATCAACATTAAATGATGGTGGAAAAATACAATTCAATGCAGGATTCACACATCCCTTTAATGGTTCATCATCTACAAGAAGCAATCTTCTTGCATCAAGCCCAAATTTTGATGATGCAATAGCCAGCGGTTTGAAAAGTGCTTCTACTCCTGGATTATCTAAGCGAGTGATCTTTGATTCTACGCATGGTTGACATTGGCTTTGCCCCCAGATCATAAAGAATGGAAATTTTTCTTTAGCTTCCTTTTCTAAAATCTTGATGATGTCCACAACATGCATGTCATTAGCAGTTGACCATATCCCTACATTGAAATTGCTAAATAGAGCCTTTAACACTAGGTTGGTAACCTAACAGGACATAAAAGTGTCCTTTCAGGGTTTTGAAAAAAACCTCCAAAATCATAGTAGATCCACTCATTTTGTAAAATCCTTTCATGAGGTTATAGTTCAAGGCCTACTACACATGGAAAAAATAAGAAACTTGTAAAATTTCTCATCTTTTGGTCACACCAAGCCTCCAAAGTTGATGGACCAGTGCATTTTCATGAAAACAATCATTTCTTACATTTCGTTGCATACAAATAAGTTTAGGGGTTTTTGTAAGACTTGAGATAAATTCCCTAGTTAACTTCAACGGGTTGGTGATCAGAACACATGATTGCTTCTCACTCACTATTTTTTGTTTTGCCAAAATAAATAGGTACAAAAAAGTTGAATTTTTTCCATTCTGCAAACATATCATCAAAGTTTCTATAGCCACGCTCAATACAAATAATATATGCATGTTTTCTTAGTTCCCTATTTTCCTTTATGTTCATAAGGAGCCATGGAGCATGTCAGAAGAATAATACATCTCTTACCAATGGGAATCTTGGGGACAAAGATGAAGTGTTAAATACAGCAAACATGAAAAACCTGGGTTCTACATTATGAGTTGTAGAATCCCATAGAAACTATTCAATATCTAGCCAAATTTGATCCTTATGACTAGATATGGTTACTAACTACAAAATGCATGTAGTTGTCACAAGAAACTAACAATATTGAAAAAGCTATCTTGATATACTAGAATGTTTCGTTTTCTTCTATAATTGAAAAAATCAACCATCGTTGTGTACTATGAAAAATAGGGTATTAGGTGCCCCAAAACTCAAGGAATGTTAGCTTTATGTTACAATATGCGACATAGAAAATAAAAAATGCATTTGGATATCATGAAATCCACCAAAAAATCATAGAAGAGCTAAAATTGGCTAAAAACCAGGATTTGACAATTTTTGTAATCTGGTCATAACTTACAACTTTAATATTTATTTCTCCTTAGAAGCATCAGGACATGTTGAGGACTACTAAAGATAGTTCTCTAGCATTATAGACCTCACAAACATGAATTCTAGAGTGGTATAGTTGCAAAAAGTTGAAAAAAGCCAAAAACAGGACCCGTTTTTTCACATAGTTTAGGTTGTGAAATGTTGTGCAAGGACAATGTTAAAGATGGAATTGATATTCCAAAAAAATGTCCAGTTTTTTTCAGCTCATGAGACAACTTTCTAGATAGATAGCACCTCAAAATACATTTTGAAACTCTTGACATAATTCAAGGAAAATGGTCACTTAATAGGACATAAAAGTGTCCCACGACATAAAAGTGTCCCATTACCAACCTAGTGTTAAAAACTCAATGCATCCTAGACAAAGAACAATATGCTCATGTCCAAACTTTAAGCTCTTCATTTTCTTGGACTTTTGCCAGCATCTCCTCAGGAAAAATCCACACAAGCTCACTATTATAGTCAGCATTGGTTTGTTGGTGGATGGAAGGTCTGACTCACCATGCACTTCGATTTCCAAATCCTGGGGTGCTAAAATATTTGTGTTGGATTCTCCTTCTGGCGTTGCACATGTTCTGGAACTTCCATTTCCTTCTACTTCCATTGTGGTGTCATGCAATCCAATTCCCAACTCTTGGGCTACTAGAATATTTTCATTGGATTCTTCTTCTTCCCTTGCACATGTTCTGGAACTTTCACTGTCTTCTTCCATTGGATTAATCTTTAAATTTATCTCAAGTCATTGTAGCAGTTGACCTTCAAAGACTTGTAGATTCTTGTCATCTTTGTCAGAAACTCTTTGGTTGACATGGAGATTGATAGAATCTTTCTCAGTAGGGTCAATGGCATTAGCATCCTCTATACCAACAATCTCGAGTAAAACTTTGTCAGCCGCAATATCTTGTTGAAGGACTGCAAGTTTAAAGAACACTTAATTTTAGATTCCAAAGTATCTACATTTTGATAACTCTTTTTTGTCACACTCTTAGAAAAAAATAATCGCAAATAGAAAATTTACTAACTGACAACACATCTACAATGAATTTATTTTTATGCTCCTTATTGTCTAGAGATCCTAATCTTTATCTAGCTACATTATTTGTTTGTCCATGATGGTGGCGCCTAGAAGTATACTTGGAGAAACATTTATGCCTTTAATCTCTAGAGCAGAAGTCTCATTTTCTATTGCCATGATCTTCTTGCATTGGATGATTTCCTTGCCTAAGTTTCTTATGGCCTTCAGGCCATACGGTTCTCTTTGTAGATATCTCTATGACTTTAAGATAATCCAAAATATGTCTGTTTATGGCCTCAAGGCCATAGGGTTAGGATTGTTGGGAGGTCTCAACATATAAATAGATATATAGCTTCAAATCCATATAGTACTTTATTTATGTGTCACCCTATGGCCCTAAGGCCATGGGTTGTCATAGGGCCACAAGATGCCCTCTATGAGCACTAGGAAGAAACCATATATGCTTTATGTTGGCACCCTATGACCCGAGGGCCACAAGGTCTACCTTTTATGCTAGTAAGAAACCCTTTATGCTACCTTCTATCACTCTATGGAGTTTGGGCCATAGGGTTCCCTATGTGCTAGTAAAAAATCCTCTATGCTCTATGTTTGCACCCTATGGACCTAGGGCCACAAGGTACCCTCTATGATAGTAGGAAATCCTCTATTATCTATGTTTGCACCCTATGGACTTAGGGCCACCAGGTAGCCTCTATGCTAGTAAGAAATCCTCTATGGTCAATATTGAAACCCTATGGCCCCAAGGCCATAGGACGTCATCTATGCTAGTAAGAACAACCCTCTACGCTCTATGTTGGCCCCCTATGGAGACTTGAGGGACCCAAGGTACCCTTTATAATGCTACTAAGAAACCTTGTATGCTCTAGGGGAGCACCAAATTGCCCCTAGGCCACAAGGTTCCCTCTATGCTAGAAAGAAAACCTCTACGGTCTACATTGGCAACCTATAGCCCTCGGGCCAAAGGGTGCATCAAATGGCTCCTAGGCCACATGGTGCCCTCTATGCTACAAAGGAAACCTCTATGCTCTACATTGACACTCTATGGCCCCAAGGCCATAGGGTGCCCCTTACGCCTAGTATGAAACCATTGAAACTCTATATTAGCATCTAAAGACCGTAGGCCACAAGGTGAGCTCTATGTTAGTAAGAAACCATCTAAACTCTATGTTCGTAGCCAAAGGCCATAGGATATCCAAGGAACCCTTTAGGAGCATTCCTGACAAAGAGAACCTTATGACCCCATGGTGATTTAGTGGCCTAGGTGCCCTTCTTAAGACTCTTTTATTTTTGTATCATATGGCCCCAGGGAAATAAGCTATCCTCTATGCTATCAAAAAACCGTTTATGCTCTTTTTTGGAATCATATGGCCCCAAGTCCATAGGCAGCCCATAGGGTGCTCTCTATGATAGCAAGAAACCCTCCATGCTATGTGTTTTCACCCTATGTCACCAGGGACACAGGGTGTCCTCCATGATAGTAAGAAACCCTCTATGCTCTAGGTTTACACCGTATTTGACTATGTTGACACCCTATGGCCCTGGGGCCATAGGGTGCTCCCTAGGGCCACAAGGTGCCCTTCAACCTAGGAAGAGACCTTTTATGCCCTAAATTGGTACTCTTTGGCCTCAGGGTCATAGGGTGCCTTCTATGCTAGTAGGATACATTATATGGTCTAGGTTTCCACTCAATTGCGTAGGGATAAAAGGTTTGTTCTATGAAGAAACCATGTATACTATATGTTGGCAGTGTATGGCCCTAGGGATAGAAGGAAACCGTAGGGCTATGGGGTGTCCTCTATGCTACTATCATATGGTCCAAGGGCCAGATAGTGACCAAGGTATCATGTGTGTCCCAAGGGTAACAAGGTGCTAATAAAAAGCCCTCTATGCTTTATGTTGGCACCCTATGGCCCCAAGGCCATAGGAAGATCTTTATGCTAGTAACATTCCTTCTATGCACTATGTTTACGTGTATACTTATAAGAAGCCATTTATCCACTATGTTGGCATCTTATGACCCTAGATCCATAAGATGTCCTCTATGGTAAAAGAGAAATTGTACATGGGATATGATGGCATCCTATGGTCCTAGGGCCATAGGGTGTCCTCTATGCTAGAAAAATGTGTAAGTTAATACTCTGAAATTGAAAGAGCTTTTCAAAAAAAAAAAGAAAAAAAAAACCTTCTACTTCCATTGTGGTGTCATGCAGTCCAATTCCCAACTCTTGGGCTACTAGAATATTTTCATTAGATTCTTCCTCTTCCCTTGCACGTGTTCTGGAGCTTTCACTCTCTTCTTCCATTGGATTACTCTTTAAATTTATCTCTAGTCGTTGTAGCACTTGACCTTCAAAGACTTGTAGATTCTTGTCATCTTTGTCAGAAACTCTTTGGTTGACATGGAGATTGATAGAATCTTTCTTAGTAGGGTCAATGGCATTAGCATCCTCTATACCAACAATCTCGAGTAAAACTTTGTCAGCCGCAATATCTTGTTGAAGGACTGCAAGTTTAAAGAACACCTAATTTTAGATTCCAAATTATCTACATTTTGATAACTCCCTTTTTTAACACTCTTAGAAAACACTAATCGCAATAGCAAATTTACTAACTGACAACACATCTACAATGAATTTATTTTTATGCTCCTTATTGTCTAGAGATTCCTAATCTTTATCTAGCTACATTAGTTCTTTGTCCATGATTAGGATCTATGCCTTTAAGCTCTAGAGCAGAAGTCTCATTAGGATTAGTTCTGCTCTAGAGATCCTAATCTTCTGCACCCTATGGACCTAGGGCCACAAGGTACCCTGTATGATAGTAAGAAATCCTCTATTCTCTATGTTTTCACCCTATGGACCTAGGCCCTCTATGCTCAATATTGAAACCCTATGGCCCCAAGGCCAGAGGATGTCCTCCTTGCTAGTAAGAAAAACCCTCTACGCTCTATGTCGGCACCCTATGGAGATTTGAGGGCCACAAGGTACCCTTTATAATGCCACTAAGAAACCTTGTCTACATTGGCACCCTACAGCCCTCGGGCCATAGGGTGCATCAAATGGCTCATAGGCCACATGGTGCCCTCTATGCTAGAAAGGAAACCTCTGCGCTCTACATTGACACTCTATGGCCCCAAGGCCATAGGGTGCCCCTTACACCTAGTATAAAACCATTGAAACTCTATATTAGAATCTAAAGACCGTAGGCCACAAGGTGAGCTCTATGTTAGTAAGAAACCATCTAAACTCTATGTTGGTAGCCTATGGCCCAAAGGCCATAGGATAGCCAAGGAACCCTTTAGGAGCATTCCCCACAAAGACCACCTTATGGCCCCATGGTGATTTTTTGGCCTAGGTTCCCTTCTTAAGACTCTTTTATTTTTGTATCATATGGCCCCATGGAAATAAGCTATCCTCTATGCTATCAAAAAACCGTTTATGCTCTTTGTTGGAATCATATGGCCCCAAGGCCATAGGATGCTCTCTATGCTAGCAAGAAACCCTCCATTCTATATGTTTGCACCCTATGGCACCAAGGACACAGGATGTCCTCCATGATAGTAAGAAACCCTCTATGCTCTAAGTTTACACCCCATTTGACTATGTTGACACCCTATGGCCGTGGGGCCATAGGGTGCTCCCTAGGGCCACAAGGTGCCCTTTAACTTAGGAAAAGACCCTTTATGACCTAAATTGGTACTCTTTGGCCTCAGGGTCATGGGGTACCTTCTATGCTAGTAGGATACATTATATGGTCTAGGTTTCCACTCTATAGTGTAGGAATAAAAGGTTTGCTCTATGAAGAAACCATGTATACTATATGTTGGCAGTGTATGGACCTAGGGATAGAAGGAAACCCTAGGGCTATAGGGTGTCCTCTATGCTACTATCATATGGTCCAAGGGCTAGATAGTGACCAAGGTATCATGTGTGTGAGAATTCTCTACTATATATACAAAAAACACTTTATGGCACTATGGCATCCCAAGGGCACCAAGGTGCTATAAAAAGCCCTCTATGCTCTATGTTGGCACCCTAGGTCCCAAGGCTATAGGGTGGTCTTTATGCTAGTAAAATTCCCTCTATGCACTGTGTTTACATGTATACTTATAAGAAGCCATTTATGCACTATGTTGGCGTCTTATGACCCTAGATCCATAAGATGTCCTCTATGGTAAAAGAGAAATTGTACATGGGATATGATGGCATCCTATGGTCCTAGGGCCATAGGGTGTCCTCTATGCTAGCAAAATGTGTAAGCTAAAAAATGCGATAAATATGCAACACGATATACAAAATTGAATCATTATCATACATCATACATTTGTTTCTTTACCACACAGTTGAAGGGGTGTTTGCCTTCAAATATCATCATAACATTCAAACATTTAAATCAAAATTTCAAGTACTTTAATTCACAAATGCATTGATCTATTGGTGGATGGAAGGTCCGGCTCACCATGCACTTTGATTTACAAATCCTGAGGGGAAAAAGTATTTGTGTTGGATTCTCCTTATGACATTGCACATGTTTTGGAACTTGCATTGCCTTCTACTTCCAATTTACAAACGTAAACAATGGTTATACAATATACAATCATTTCTTTTCAATAAACCTTGATACAATGTTCCGATTGCTACATTCCTGAGGGGCAAAAGTATTTGTGTTGGATTCTCCCTATGGCATTGCACATGTTTTGGAACTTGCATTGCCTTCTACTTCCAATTTACAAACTTAAACAATGGTTATACATTATACAATCATTTATTTGCAATAAGCCTTGATACAATGTTTCGATTGCTACATGACAAGCTTAAAATTCTACTAGTCCTAGCTTCTCTCTATTGAAAAAAATTCAAGATATAAATTCCAATTCTCTGCATCATCTAGAAGAGAAACAAAATCATAGTTTGGAACAAAATACTCGCACTTTATATCTTTGAATAAAATCTTGTTACAATCAAAGAACTAGATCTTCACATAATCCAAAGGACAAATGCTTCAATAACCGTTTATACTCGATGTTTACTATCTAAGCAAATAATTTGCATTTACAACAAATGTTGAATATATGTTTAATCTAGTTAGTTGCAATGCAAAGATAATTATTTCAAACGATTACACCATCAATTCACAATAGAAGAACTTACACCCAACAAAAAATGATCATACATCAATTGTTCAAACTCTCATTTTGGAATTTTGAGGACTAAATACTTTTTAGTTTTTTCTAGCTTATTTCATTCTCAATAGAATATTAAACCTTAATCACAAGATAATAAATATATGTCCCTAATGTATATGGACACAAGATATAAGGCCAACGAAAAATGTTCTTGAAACACTTAAAGAGTCTTTAGGTGACCTAGAATAACCAACCTATGGTCTAAAGGCCATAGGGTGTCATGTGATGTTTTATAAGATGTGTCCATAAGAGCTAGATGATTTGCATCCATGGGGTGATTTAAGTGCCCCTGTGGAGATTCTATGTCACCACCCTATGGCCCTAAGGCCTTAGGGTATCCCAAATTCTCTTGGATAACTTATGTTTCCTTCTAGAATAGCCCAAATACTCATGTGCCTGTGTAGAGACTTTATGTAATCTCTCTATATACATAAGATTGTAGGATAGCTGTGTTGACACCCTATGGCCTTAAGGCTGTAGACTAGCCCAAATGCTTATATGCCCTCTTAAAGACTCTATGTAATCACCCTATCCGTAAGATTGTAGGGTAGCCAAATGCTCTTGGGAGATTCTATGTGGACACCCTATGGGCCTAAGGCTATAGAGTAACCCAGATGCTTATGTGCCCTTTTAGAGACTTGGTGTAATCACCCTACATCTGTAAGGTTTTTGGGTATCCCATTTTATTTTGGGGGATTCTATGGCCCTAGGGCCATAGGGTGTCATGTCTACAAAGAACTCTATGATCCTCAAGTCATAGTGTATTCTTCCCAAACCTCATATGATCAATTAGCTTTAAAGTATTACATAATATATATCTTATGACCACATATAAATGTAGAATTCTATTTACCAAAACATGTCCATATAATATCATACACTTAAGTCTAATTCATTTATTGTGAAAAAACTCAAACTCACAAGTTCACATTTTTTCAAAGAAAATAAATTGAGAACAATAACAAGCCAAACATCAATGTTTTTAACATCATGGGCTGATTTGAGATGGGAAAAATAAAATAAAATGACAACAATAATAATCTAAATATCACTAATGTAATATCATGGGTGGCTAGCTTAACCTGTTTCCTGTAGACTTTCTAGAATGGCCTTAGCACTTGCATCCAATGGTTCTTCAATTTCTTCTTACTCTCAATCCTTGGCATTGACTTTCTCTGTGTTATCCACACCTGCCCACCTTCTAAGATCAAGGTCTTCTTCCACTATGGAATGGCAAAGAGATTCCAATTGCGTCATTTGATCACTACTACATGCAACTGATATCACCTTTCTCTGTTGTTGTCGTGCCTCTTTAGTCCCATAGCCTAATGAGAAGATTTCTATCACTTGATCATCTTCTTTGAGACAGATGCATTTGATTGCACGACGTACAAAAAAGGATTTGGCCGTGGTCACAGCATCATACTCATCGTCATTGATGTAGAGAGTATGCATTGGCTCCAACAATGACTCTTTAACACTAGAGTAGTTGGTGTACTGCTCTCCTTGACTGAAAAATGCCCAAACCCCAAAAAATACTTCGCGAAGAGCACATGTTTGGATGGTCTCTGATCCAATTAAGGAGCTCAAAGGTAGAACGTGCATTTCATACCATTTAGCTTTTTCAGAAATTGCCTTCTCTAGGGAAGCAGCATGCTGATACTTGACTAAGCCAGCAATTAAAAACTCTGATGGTTGATGTGCTACCCCACATAATCCATCAATTACTTTACCAAATTGGGCAGCACTCCAACCACTAGATGTAAGACTTTTGTGTGTTTTGTCTATGATGCTAACACCAACACGAATTTTAGAGCTATTCTCACTGCAGAGAAACTCAATGCCTTCCAAATTCTTTCCAACACACTTGATTTTCCATGGTAAAATGAATTGCAAACTAGAAGTTCTATTCTTTTGTGCAATGATCCACTGCACATATCCCCTAGTGATCTCAAGAATTGGCTCTTTCTCCTTTCCTTTTTGTAGTTGGAGATTTAGCCATTGCGTACAACCCGTGAAGAGAGATTTGTAAATTTCATCTGTAATGTTATAATGAGACTTACATTTATCCCATAAAGTAACTGCTATTGCTGATGGATCTATCTCTTTAAATGCCATCAACATTTGGGGCTCAAAAACCCTGGTCTTCTTTAAGACCGTTGCACGTGCAGTGACGTCGAGCATGCCCGCTTGTTGACGTGGTTGCTTCACTAAGCAAATCTTCTCATCTGCCATCTCTTGTTGTAGTAGCTTGACATCATTATCTTCTAAACCATCTAGGCATCTAAAGGTTGTTATGCTTGGTTGTCGCCCACGAGAAGTTGATGTCTGATGCTTCACCAAGATGTGTATCCACTGATCATAGATTTCATCATCGTACATGACCATGTGTGCTTCTTTGTTGGCAAATGATTTATGGTTTAACACGATGTTCACCACATTTACAAAGGCCTTCAAAATAAAGAAAAGAAAATTAACTTTATTTCAATACATATTTGTAACAAAAACAAGCATAGGGAAGTGGAACTTACATCCCAACCTGCTCGACTTGGATGACCGACAGGAACACCTGCCTTGGGTTTTGTTGGTTTAGAATATGCAAGCCATTGACTACGGCCATGCTTCAAGACCTCCACATAAGGCTGGTGTTTCATTGCTGTTATTATCTCCATGTTATCCATTCTGGAAATTCGAACAGCAACCTCTTTCGGAGCGTCTACCACTATCCTTGCAGTTCTAAACTTGTGGCACTCTTTTCTCAAAGCATACTTAGTGTTGTTGTTACGCAAAAAAACTCTAGCCGCTACGATGGAATGCTGACAAGCTAGAATCCAATAGTGGTATGTTGATAGCTTGTCTCCATGCACTTCAGCTATTTGTAAAGGCATTTTTGTAATTGGGTTATACACATCAAGTCTGTTGCACTAGAGACTGGCCTAGAGTGCCCTGCAAATTGCTTCAAGAGATATTTCACATATACATCTGACAATGGTCTGCATCTATAGCCTTCTGGTGCAAGGTTGCATTGCTCAACTGGGATCAATTGGGTAAATTTTACACCAAATTTAAAATAGTGGTCAATTCCGACGTATCCATCTAGCCCACTCTTAGAAGTTTTGGCAACTTCTTTATCAAGATCTTTTTCTTTGGGCTGTATAATAGAGTCCAACACAGCTAAGGATGTTGAGTCCACAACCACTGCCACTGAGGGGGTTCCAACTGTTAGGGTTGCAAGTCCACTAGAATCTCCTGCTTCTTGAGTCTGTAAGGGTATAACTGAAAGATTTTCTTCGACCACATTTCCACTATTTTATCCAAGTGAGGGAGTCTTACTCTCCTTGAGCGTCTTAGATTGATTTGCTGTACCTGTGTCTTCATTCTTTCGCTTCTTATTCTTCTTTGTGCTGCTCAATTTACCTAAATATGGATTGACTTTCTTAAAGCCCTCAATATATAAGTCTATAAAGTTCTCACTTGGAGTGTCGTCTTGAAGCTCCACCCACCCTACTTTTGTCATTGTCACTCCTTCATAATCAACCTTCACCAATTTTTGAGCAAAGGCCACAGGCTCCAACAAGTAGGAGTCACCATTGAGTAGTTTTACTCCAAGGCATGGAGACATTTCAAGATCTGAACAATCTTTCTTTATCTCCTTGACAATACCACAGTCCCTGAAGGGCAATTGCTCTTTATCTTGAAAGAACAAGTGGACTTTTTCATCACTTCCACCATTTGGTAAGTGAAAATCTAGATACCAAGAACTTGGTGTTGAGCCTGTTGCATCAACTGACTTTGACTTTCTATTCTGAGACATTTTCTGTAAAAAGAATGACATATATTTAGACAAGATGGATATTATTACATTCATATGGACCTAGGGCCATAGAGTCACCTCTATGTTAAACCATGTGGTCCTAGGTCCAAAGGGTGCCAAAAAAATGGTTCTACAAGTGTACCTAGGCCACTCTATGGTAGTGTGATCACATGTTCCCTTATGACATTAGAGGACCCTCAAAGAAGTATCCCTTGAATGGCCTACATACCCCTTTAGAGCCTCTACACCAACACCATATGGTAATCTGTGGCCTGAAGGCCATAGGGTCCTCTGCATGCTAGTAAGAACCTCTCTATGCTCTACATTGGCATCCTATGGCCCCAAGGCCACAAGGTGGCCACAATGTTTTAAAGAAACACTTCATGAGGGTTTTCTGGTAACCTATGACCCTAGGGACATATGGTGCTCTCCATGCAAGTGAAAACCACTATTTGCTCTATATTGAGGAGATCTTGTGGGGTTATTGACTTCCTATGGCCCCAAGACCACAAGGTGCCCTCATCGTTTCCAAAAACACCTCATTGTTTTGCTATGGCCCTAGGGCCATAGCTCTCTATGCCGATATAAAGCACCATGCTCTATATTAGCTCCCTAAGTCCTGAAGGCCATAGGGTTGGCCTCAAGGGCCCCAAGGGTGCTCTGTATGCCAATGAAAAATACTATTTTCTCTATATTGGGAAGACTTTGTGGGCTGAAGGCCATAGGAACCCTTCTATGATGGATTTTTGACAACCAATCCCCCTAGGTCAGGATGTTCTTTATGCTAGTAAAAACACTATTTGCTCAATGTTGGCACCATGTGACTTGAAAGCCATATGGTCCCCTATATTCTAGTAAGAGTCTCTCCATGCTCTATATTGGCACCCTTTGGCCTGAAGGCCATAGGGTCTGATCTTTGCTAGTAAGAGCCGATCTATGCTCTATATTGGCACCCTATGGCCTGAAGGCCATAGGGTCCTCTGTATGCTAGTAAGAACCTCTCTATGCTCTACACATCCGATGACTCCAAGGCCACAAGTTGCCCTCTATGTTTTGAAGAAACCATTCAGGAGGGTTTTTTGGCAACCTATGGACCCAGGGCCAAAGGGTTCTCTCTATGCCATTGAACAACCCTCATTGTTTTGGTACCCTATGGCCTTAGGTATAAAGCACTATTTGGTCTCTCTATGCTAGTAAGAACTGATCTTTGTTCTATATTGGCACCCTTTGGCGTGAAGACCATAGGGTCCGCTCTGTGCTAGTAAGAACCGATCTATTCTCTATATTCAGGCCATAGGGTCCCCTTTATGTTAGTAAGAACCTCTCGATGCTCTACACATACTATGACCCCAAGGGCACAAGGTGCCCTCTATGTTTTGAAGAAACCCTTCATGATGGTTTTTTGGCAACCTATGGACCCAGGGCCATAGGGTGCTCTCTATGCTAGTAAAAACACTATTTGCTCTATATCTTGGAGACTTTGTGGGCGGAAGGCCATAGGTTCCCCTCTATGCTAGTGAGAGCCTCTGGTTTCTCTACGTTGACACCCTGTGGCCTGAAGGCCATAGGGTTCCTTGTATTCTAGTAAGAAGCTCTCTATGCTCTATGCTCTATGCTCTATATTAACATCCTATGGCCCCATGTATAAAGCACTATTTGGTCTCTCTATGTTAGTAAGAACCGATCTATGCTCTATATTGGCACCCTATGGCCTGAAGGCCATAGGGTCCCCCCTATGCTAGTAAGTAACTCTCTATGTTATACACATCCTATATGTTTTGAAGAAACCCTTCATGAGGGTTTTTTGGCAACCCAGGGCCATAGGATTCTCTCTATGCCATTGAGGAGACCTTGTGGGCTGAAGGCCATAGGGTCCCCTCTATGCTAGTAAGAACCTCTGGTTTCTCTATGTTGACACCCTATGGCCTGAAGGCCATAGGGTTCCCTCTATGATAGTAAGAATCTCTCTATGCTCTATGCTCTATATTGACATCCTATGGCCCCAAGGCCACAAGGTGCCCTCATAGTTTTGTAAAAACCCTTATTGTTTTGGCACATTATTCTCCCAAGTATAAAGCACTATTTGGTCTCTCTATGCTAGCAAGAATCGATGTATGCTCTATATTGGGACCCTATGGCGTTCAGGCCATAGGGTTCTATGTATGCTAGTAAGAACCTCTCTATGCTCTACACATCTTATGACCCTAAGGGTACAAGGTGCCTTGTATGTTTTAAAGAGACCCTTCATGAGGGTTTTTTGGCAACCTATGGACCCAGGGCCATAGGGTGCTCTATATGCGAGTAGAAAACACTATTTCTCTATATTGATGAGACCTTGTGGGCTGAAGGCCATAGGTTCCCCTCTATGTGAGAACCTCTGTTTTCTCTATATTGAGACCCTGTGGCTTGAAGGCCATAGGGTTCCCTCTATGGTAGTAAGAAGCTCTCTATGCTATATGCTCTAAATTGACATCCTATGGCCTCAAGGCCACAAGGTGCCCTCATTGTTTTGAAAAAACCCTCATTGTTTTGACACCTTAAGGCCCTATGTATAAAGCACTATTTGGTCTCTCTATGCTAGTAAGAACCGATCTATGCTCCATATTGGGAGCCTGTAGCCTTCAAGCCATAGAGTCCACTGTATTCTTGTAAGAACCTCTCTATGCTCTACACATCTTAAAGAAACCATTCATGACAGCTTTTTGGCAACCTATGCCAGTAAAAAACACTATTTTCTCTATATTGAGGTGGCCTTGTGGGCTGAAGGCCATAGGGTCCCCTCTATGCTAGTAAGAATCTCTGTTCTCTCTATATTGACACCCTATGGCCTTAGGGCCATAGGGTTCCCTCTATGGTAGTAAGAAGCTCTCTATGCTCTTTGCTCTATGCTCTACATAGAGATCCTATGGCCCGAAGGCCACAAGGTGCCCTCATTGTTTCAGATGGAAAGTAGGGCACCTTGTGACCCTAGGGAACATAGGGAATCCTATGGCCCTTGAGATTGTAGATTGTCACCCTATGGCCCTTGGACCACAAGGTTTTTAGATGGGAAAGAGGGCATCCAAGGGCCCAAGGGTGGCCTACGTACATAGGGTACACCATGGTGCATATTAACGGGCACCATGGTAGCCCCATGCAGCTAGGGCTCTAGGGCCATAGGATCTCCAAAAGGAACATAGGGAATCATATGGCCCTTGCGATTGTACATTGCCACCCTATGGCACTTGGGCCATAGGGTCTTCATATGGAATGTAGGGCACCTTGTGACCCTAGGGAACATAGGGAATCCTATGGCCCTTCAGATTGTAGGTTGTCACCCTATGGCCCTTGGGCCACAAGGTCTCTAGATGGGATGTAGGGCACCCTGTGATCCTATGGATATAGGTCCATAGGATCTCCAAAAAAAACATATGGAACCCTATGGCCCTTGAGATTGTACAAATACACCCTATGGCCCTTGGGCCACAAGGTCTCAAGATGGAACATAGGGCACCTTTTGATCCTATGGCCATAGGTTCCTTATGTTCCTTTTGGAGATTTTATGGCACTAGGGCCATAGGATCTTCAGAAGTAGCATAGAGGGAACCATATGGCCCTTGAGATTGTACATTGCCATCCTATGGCCCTTGGGCCACATTGTATCTTGATGGGACATAGGGCACCCTGTGATCCTATGTCCGTAGGGCCCTATGTTCCTTTTGGAGATCCTATGGCCCGAGGACCATAGGATCTCCAAAAGGAACATAGGGAACCCTCTGATCCTATGTTCGTAGGGCCATATGTTCATTTTGGAGATCGTATGGCTCGAGGACCATAGGATCTCCAAAAGGAACATAGGGAACCCTGTGATCCTATGTCCGTAGGGCCATATGTTCATTTTGGAGATCCTATGGCTCGAGGACCATAGGATCCCCAAAAGGAAAATAGGGAACCCTATGGCCCTTGAGAGTGTACATTCCCACACTATGGCCCTTGGGCCACAAGGTCCACAATAGGTCACCCTTTGATCCTATGGCCCTAGGTTCTTTATGTTGCTTTTGGAGATTCTATGGCCCTAGTGCCACCCTATCTCCAAAAGGAACATAGGGAACCCTATGGCCCTTGAGATTGTACATTTCCACCCTAAGGCCCTTGGGCCACAAGGTCTCTAGATCGGACGTAGAGCACCATGTGATCCTATGGCCATAGTTCCATATATATGTTTTTGAGATCCTATGGCCCTATGGCCATAGGATCTTCAATAGGAACATAGGGAACCCTATGACCCTTGAGATTGTACATTGGCACCCTATGGCCAAATGGGACATTGGTCACCCTATAGTACGATGTGAGACCACCCTATGGCTTTATGGGCATAGGGTGCCTTAGGGCCATATGTTACTCTTTAGTATGAGGTGAAACCCTATGTAGCCACACCCTGTCTTCCCTTCTAAAGATTCAATGTCTAGTTTTATTTTAGTGACTACAAATGAATTTAAAGAAACTATATTACACCATATCTTACAAGCACATATAGTGTACACTTTCTTTCCCACCTTCTTGACTCTTTTTTTTTCCCATCCTCCTGTAACAATTGAACCCTAATCCATCCTCATACAACGGCGTGCTCTACTCGCCCTCTTACAACGTGTGCCCAACTCCCCACAACCTAATTACAGGTATCCATAGTTTCAGCATTTTCTGTAGTTGTTGTCTTTTGCATTTGCAGGTTTATAATTTTTTGTTGTAATTAGAGATGTTTGCAGTTAGAGTTTTACAATTTTACAGCATTAGGTCACTTATGAGGAGTTTTGTATTTTACAGATTTAGGTCCCTAATAAGAGTTTTTGGTTTTAAAAATTTAGGTCCCTAATTAGTGTCTTCTGTTTTATATTTTTAGGTCTCTAATTAGAGTATTCTGTATTACAGTTTTAGATCTCTAATTAGAGATTTTTCTGTTTTATAGTTCTACAATCTACAATTTTACAGTTTTAGAGATGTAATTAATGATTTTTGTTTATTGTTCTAGAGAGAGGTGATTCACAACTTAGCTAAAACGTAATTAGATTAAGAACAATTAAAACCGAATTAAGAAAAAAGATTAGGGTTTCTTACAGGTTACCTCTGAGTAAATCAGTGTTTGATGAAAACCGGGTGCAGCAGTAGCAAGCAGTAACTTAGGTGTGTTGAGGCCGCGACGATGATGGTAACAGATCTGTGTTTGGGAGGTCACGACAGCAATCCTTCTGTTGAAGGTTGTGGCGATGGATTCGCGTAGATCTGTGTGCGCGTCGCAACGATGGCGTAGAATTGTATGCGTAGGGAGAGAGGGAGAGAGAGACAGAGAAAGACAAGCTTTGTGTGTGAAGGTTTCTGTGTAGGTTTCGAGCAAGAAACGAGAGAGAGAAAGAGGGCGATAGCGCGGAAAAAATTGTGGTAGAGAGAGAAAGAGAGAGATAAGGTTAGTTAGGTTAGGTTAGAAATTCAAAATTTGAATTTTGAATGTAGGGGTTGTTCTCATGGGTTTGCAGTCAAGATTACTAGAGTTTCTAAGCTTTGTGCAAAAATGAGACATAGCTCATCGGCTCCGAACTTGAAAGAGCTTTAAAAAGAAAAAGTTGGTGCAAGGCTTTGTCAATGGCCATATCTTTGTAGTACGAGTGGAACGACACCCATTAAGCAAAATTTGACTTCAGAATCATAATCTGCATAGTAAAAAATACACTAAAAATAGCTAAATTTTAAAAAAATTATCCCAAAAATTGTGCGCTATTTTTTTGTCCGATATCAATAAGTGTATTTGAAAACCCATTATGACAAAGTTTTTCGTAGCATAAATTTTTTTTTAAATTACTTTTTGATTATTTTTTTAATTTATGCCCCTTGCAGATATCCCTTGAATGGCCGAAATTTTTATGAAGACACCTCAGCCACCCCTGGGCTCACACCATAGGACGGCAATGTTGGAGGTCAAGGATCAAAGCGTGCACTCAGTTCCATTTGAAAATCCTATGTTCTAGGGTTTTCTTCTTCTATCTTGTGAGATCCTTGTGGCCCTACGGTGGCAATGTGAGCTTGTGGACCTAGGGCCATAGGGTGGCAATGTATAAGCTCAAGAGCCATAAGTTGCCCTATATTCCATTTGGAAATCCTATGGTCCTAGGGTTTAGGGGCGACAATAGATAAGCTCCAATACATAGCCCTATGTTCCAGTTGGAGATCCTATGGCCCTAGGTCCACGACAATGTATAAGGTCAAGAGCCATACGTTGCCCTACTTTGTAGTTGGAGATCCTATGGCCCTAGGGTCATGGGGTGGCAATATGTAAGCTCAAGGGCCATAGGGTGCCACATGTCCCATATGGAGATTCTATTTCCCTAGGGCCATGGGGTGGCAATGTATAAGCTCAATGGCCATACATTGCCTATCTTCCATTCGGAAATCCTATGGCCCTAGGGTAATGGGGTGGCAATGTATAAGCTCAAGGGCCATACATTGCCTATGTTCCATTTGGAAATCCTATGGACCTAGGGTCATGGGGTTGCACATGTCCCATATAGAGATCCTATGGCCCTAGGGCCATGGGGCTGCATTGATATCTTGGCCACCCTTAAATCCATACCCTTGAGCTTAGGGGCCTTAGGTTCTCTTATTGTATGTTGTGAGATCTTGTGGCCCTAGGGCCATAGGGTGGCAATGTATAAGCTCAAGGGCCATACATTGCCTATGTTCCATTTGGAAATCCTATGGCCCTAGGGTCATGGGGTGCCACATGTACCATATAGAGATCCTATGGCCCTAGGGCCATGGGGCTGCATTGATATCTTAGCCACCCTTGAACCCACACCCTTAGGCTTAGGGGCCTTAGGTTCTCTTATTGTATGTTGTGAGATCTTGTGGCCCTAGGGCCATAGGATGGCAATGTATAAGCTCAAGGGCCATACATTTCCTATGTTCCATTTGGAAATCCTATGGCCCTAGGGTCATGGGGTGGCAATGTATAAGCTCAAGGGCCATAGGGTTCCACATGTTCCATATAGAGATCATATGGCCCTAGGGCCATGGGGCTGCATTGATATCTTGGCCACCTTTGACATCGTGGCCATAGGTTGTCTTTTTGTATGTTTTGAAGTCTTGTGGCCCTAGGGCCATAGGGTGTCAATGCTCACACCCTTGGGCTTAGGGACATAGGTTGTCTTTTTGTATGTTTTGAAGTCTTGTGGCCCTAGAGCCATAGGGTGTCAATGCTCACATCCTTGGGCTTAGGGCCATAGGTTGTCTTTTTGTATGTTTTTAAGTCTTGTGGCCCTAGGGCCATAGGGTGTCAATGTACAAGCTCAAGGGCCATAAGTTTCCCTATGTTCCATTTGGAAATCCTATAGCCCTAGGGTCATGGGGTTGCAATGTATAAGCTCAAGGGCCATACATTGTCATATGTTTCATATGTCAATCCTATGGCCCTAGGGTCATGGGGTTGCAATGTATAAGCTCAAGGGCCATACATTGTCGTATGTTTCATTTGGAGATCTTATGGCCCTAGGGTCATGGGGTGCCATAGGATGTATATATACTTGACATGAAACTCCCTATGGCCCTAAGGCCGTAGGATGTATATATACTTGACATGAAACTCCGTGAGGTGATCTTGAGGACAACCCTATGGCCTTCAGGCCTTAGGGAGCTAATATAGAGAAAATATGCTTTATACCGGCATAGAGAGCTATGGCCCTGGGGCCATAGCAAAACAATGAGGGTTTTTTGGAAACAATGAGGACACCTTGTGGTCGAGGGGCCATCGGAAGTCAATATAGATCACAGAGCATAGAGCACAAAGAGATTCTTAGTAGCATAGAGGGAACCCTATGACCTTCAGACCATAGGTGCTTCTCATGAAACACCCACATACATACTTGTTATGCTTTATGCTACGTAAATCAATATGCTTTATGCTACGTAAATCAATATACTCTGCAAGCGGTTTGTTTAACAATTATTCTTGCAATCTTCTTGCAGGTATGGCTAATTTCAATCATGGTGATAGAGTGTGCATGTTTGTAGCGACACAAAAGGTTGCCATTGGGACTGTATTTGAAATAAATCCAAGTGCATATTGTTCTGGAATGCTTATTGGGGAAGGCAATGTATCGGTGTCAGTTGATTTGTGTTTTGAAAAGAAAGCACTCATCCCTTTTACAACAATGGATGCATTGACAGTGGAAGATGCTTTTCATAGTATTGTGAAATGGAGTAGTGGGTTGTTGCAGCATATAAATGAGATGCAGTACAAAGGGGCTTCTATGCATGAGGCTGACAAAGCAGAAGGAGCATTGGATGCACAATGTAATGGAATGAGCTACAGAGAGGTTTGGAAGGATAAGAGGGTTCAACTTTGGGATGAAAGAAAAACACATGTAGTAGCGGAAGGGGTTGTCATGTACGTGTGTCCATTTGACTCTGTAAACTTTGGTGAGCTAGGTGAAGATAACATTGGTATTGGTATCGAAACATCCTATGCAGATGAGGCTACTTTTTTTGTAGAAGCTAGTGTATGCAGCATTAATCTAGTTTGTTGGCCTATGAAGAGAGTGACAACTATGGATGGAAAAGAATTGTTATGCTATGAGGATCTACATGCTATGCATACGTTACAAGACATATGCATTGAATCAGCTTATTTGGTAGAGCCTATTTCGAAAAAGCGGAAATATTTCTTTGTAAATAGGAAGCCAAAAATGTCAGTGAAAGCTTCTAAGAGATCCAATCAAGCATCTCTAGCATCTGTCCAGCTTGTTTCAACCATAGATTGTTGTTCCAAAAAGTGTTGTCAATATGCTAATCGAGATAAGTTAATGGCTATGCGCAATGAATTTTGGGGACAGAGTTTGCAAAATAGAACAAACTATGTGTATGATACAATGTTGACTGCATGGCATGAGAAAAAAACAACTACAAAGACATGCTATGTGTTTTCTTTTAATGGCAGTGAGGTTTGCAGTAGAGCTTGGTACGAAATTCATGGCATTCCAAAAACTTCATTTTATCGTTACCGTGAACATTTTGAGAATGTGGTTAGACGCTCAGTGCATGGTAATGATGGTGTCATGAGAAAAGGAAGAGACGATACAAAAATGGGAAGGGCATTGATGCGCTCTTTTGTTGATGAAAACTCGGAGAGAATGCCACATAAGAGTAGAACCATGGAAGATGGTACTAGGGAAACTTTGCTTGCAATACCAAACATGTACAAGCAAGTAGACATTCTACATGGTGTCAATAAAACACTTGACAGTATGAGTCTCAAGCCAATGTCTAGCACGACATTCAATAGGATTTGGAATACAGAGTTTGATAATGTGACATTGTCAAAAACAAGTGAGTTCTCCAAATGTGTTGTGTGTAGTCAGATAAAGTCTCAACTAGAGTCAAAAAAGGATGACGAGATGATTGCACATTTGAAGGATGAACGTCGAATTCACATGTTGCAACAAAAAATTTGTAGGAATGTGTACTACACCTGGCGTAAGTTCTCCCAGTTGCAAAAGGATAAGTATTTATGCATTATACATGATAAAATGGATCAAAAAAAGACAGCAATACCTAGGTTGCGTGTGAACTCAAAAGATTATGCGAAAGAATATCAATTGCAAGTATCATTAACAAGTATGATAACACATGGACATGGTCATGGAATGTATGGTCTCTTCTCACTTAATGGTCTATGGCCTTCAGATCCCAATGCTACAATTGGTTCCCTTGCATTATGCTTACAGCATCTGGAAAGAACAGAAAACCATGGACAAGGAGATTTATGCCATGATGGTATGCCACGTAGCAATGTAATGTTATTCAATGCATTGAACTCAAGCAGAGATCTAGACCTCCAAAACAAAATGAAGCAAGAGCGTGAGAGGAATGCATCAACAATGACACCACCGTTGGCCATCCAGGGATGTAATGAAGAGATCGTACACATACAATCAACTTCCTCTCAATGTGTTGTGGATACCATATCCACTCCTGTATTTCAAAAATTGCCTGAGAATCTTTTGCTATAGCTAGATAATTGTGCGGGAGAGAATAAAAATTGATATTTGTTTGCATACTTATCCTTGTCAGTAGCAAAAGGAGTTTTCAAAACCGTGCATTTGGGATTCTTAATGGTGGGTCATACACATGAGGACATAGATGCAATGTTTAGTAGGTTCTCAGAAAGATTGCGAACAGGAATGACATTCACTTTTCCACATCTGATGGAACATTTTCAAAAATGTGAAAGCTCAGCTCCAGCACCATTTTTGATGACACAAGTTCCCGACTTTAAATCCTTTGTGCAAGGGTACATGTGTGACGGACAAGATGCTCTAGTCGGACACTCTAAGACACTTCCATTTTGTTTCTATATGCAAGGTGAAGTCCCAGTAATGCAGTACAAAACTCATCCCAAATCACCCGATTGGATGCCAAAGGAGTCGGGAAATGAGTTGTGGAAAAAAGATGACCAGGGAAAACCAAAATTACCAACAGGCTGTCCAGATGTGGTACCTATTGCAGACTATGTGAGAGATAGTCCGCTTGTTATTCACGGGATTAAGTCATATCTTGAATTTTGGAAAAGATGTTCTCTATTAAAGGGAAAGGACCATGACTCCACAAAAAACATGGAGCTTGTTATCACTTATTGGCAAAACATAATCAGTGAGCTTCAACAACCAACCAATAAACACATTGGTGAATATACATCATTTTGGCCAAAGACTGGAGGGAGTCATAGAATGCAAGAGATAGAGGAAGACAGAGATGAGTTTCAAGGATATGAAGAATTGAATGATCACTATGTTGGTCCTCAAAGTGCAAGGCCACAAGAGGCCTTTAGGCCTCAAATTGATGTAAGAAAAGGGGATCTTGTTCTTGTGAGACCCGCAGATCCTAAATATCCGATATGGCTAGGAGTGGCAGAGTCAAACGTTGATGTAGACAAATCATCTCCTAACTACAAGAAAGTTCTGATTCGGTATTGGGCACCAAAACATCAAAAACAAAATCTCACAATCCAAGAACAGTATGAGGATTGTTGGAAAAAGAGTTGGTGCTGCAATCTTGCTGACCCAAAGCGCTGGGAGTGTGTTGATACAATTGTATGGTCATGGACTCCAAGGGGTGGAAGAATTGTGGAAACAATCAAGATCCCATCAAATGTCATGGAGAAGGCACAGGCTAGCTTAATAGGAGAAATTGAATAGCATTTCATATCTTGCTCATTGTTTTATTTCCCCATCTTATGTATGATTTTATGAAGTATTTTTGAACACCCACATTAAAAAAAAAATTCTAAAAGGTGTTTCTCAACACCACCATTTTCTTGGGAATCTATCTCTTTTATGAAGTGTTTTGAAACACCCACATAAAAATAAAAATTTTAAAAGGTGTTTCTCAACACCACCATTTTCTTGAGAATCTATCTCTTTTATGAAGTGTTTTGAAACACCCACATAAAAATAAAAATTTTAAAAGGTGTTTCTCAACACCACCATTTTCTTGAGAATCTATCTCTTTGTCACATTCCCAAATTAAATGAAAATTTTCCAAATTTAATGGGAAACAGGAATCCATAGGCGTTGAAATTAATCCCAAAGTTGTGGGATTTTCCCATTTCATCTAAAATGGTGTTGTTTGTTTATTAAGATCCTATAGTCAACACACATCCTATAAATCTCATCCTTCTTTCTCTGGAAAAGAACAGGGCTACCTCAAAGAGACAGTACACTAGGTCTGATTAACCCTTTTTTTAACAAGTCCTTTAGTTCGAGTTTAAGTTCCTTAAGTTCATCTATGTTGAATCAGTAAGGAGATCAAGAGTACGGTTCAGATTGTGGATATAGACATATCCCATGGTCTAGTGATTTAGGAGGAGGCATACATAGCGGGTCGATCATCAAGAAAAATATCTTTGAATTGATCTAGAAGCTTTTCTACATACAATCATTTTTAATATTATTTTTCTTAGATTTATCTTTTAACTCGTTTGTAAAAGTTATAAAAGTCTCATACTCTTGTCTAAGTCACCTACAATCCATCAAAAGATGATTTTCAGTCATCTAATTAATGCAAATAATTACATTATGTATACCGATGTCTAATGACATAAAAATTTTGTCTATGATTCTGACCATTCAAAGAAAAAGACAGATTTTTAATTCGTTCTTTTATGAACCTTTTATTATCAGTAGTTAAGTCTACGAGTCTTTAAATTTCTCAGCCAATTCAAAGGACAAGAAGTCATGTGTACTACACGAATCTTTTAAGAAATTCAATTTCAGGTTTTTGATTTTAAGTATAAATTTAATCACAAAAGCTTTCAAATGATGTACCTAAACATAAAGCATCACAAAGAAGGGATAGATAACTTACCTTTATCATCCGCATCGCCAAAAGTCTCCAATTGAGTCATCTTGGTACGTATTGTCTAATCGATCACCTTGCTCGAGCATTTGAAATTCTGGTGGTCTTGTTCTCAATATTGAAAAAATAACCCAAATCTTTGAGTTCTTTAATCCACGCTTCTGAATCTTCGCATATCTTTCTTATGCCATCAAACTCTTTAAGCTTAGCCTTCGTTAACAATTATTTGGTTGTCGCTTCTCCCGTATCGTCATCCTCATCATCGTCATCGTTTATTTTTCGCTTCTTCTTCTTTGATCATTTACCTCCACTTTCATCTTCTTGTTTCTTCAATCGTTTCTCGTATCTTTCATCGATATCGCAGAATCGAAACTGCTCTGATACCACTTGTAACGCGACATGGGAGAGCGAAATACATTGATAATGAACAAAGAATATATAGAGTACGCAGAGTAAACAGATGGAAATAAAGAGTCTGTATGGATACAAAGTAATCATTACAAGAAGAGCATAGCTTGTTTCATAACCTCCCAACCACCCTCGAGCTATCTTAATCACACTCTCACTCTCACTCTCAATCTCAATCTTGTGCACAATCTCAATCTCAATCTCAATCACACTCTCACTCTCAATATCAATCACAATCACACTCTCAATCTCAATCTCTTGATGGCAACAACGATCATAATCGAAATCGCAACACGATCACAATCCCAATATCATGACACCCTGCATCGTCTACAAAATAGCCAAAAGAACATACTCGTGCAACCAAATCAACATGGTAATCAAATTCAAAACATCATTTTGTACCATCATAAAAGAGTATAATCACTTCTTGATTGGATCAAACAAAATAGATATTACCTGTGTATAACTATTTGTAAGCTAACCTGTTGTTGCTTGTAGGTTACCCTATTGCTGTTGGCAATTTGTTTATGTCATAACTTGGTCAAACGACCTCAGAACGCAGACTTCCAGGTACTCAAAACGACAGGAATACGTCTGGTCTACAAGTCTTCGCAAACAGAATTGCAAAAAACGTCTTTCTTTGGCTGAAAACTCAACTTATAGGTCGCGACTCTTAAAAAAACTATATTTGGGTCTTCACTCTTTTTTCAACTTATTTTAAGCCTACCCATACATTTTAAGCTAAAACACATAAATATAACACTTTGATACTAATAAAAATCTCAGTTTTAATTACGTTTTTATTATACTATTCATAGACAGACTATCCGTTGTTCATTAATCTTTATGAAATATGTCTTTGGTGTAATATTTGAAAAGAAGAGAGTATATTTTCTCTCTTAATATCTTAAACTCATTCATATAAGCTTTATCTAATAGACTATTCAACAATCTTTCAAATCGTGCTAAACGAAAGATATGGCTTAGTACATTCTTTTCAACTTTAAGAACTTCAAAATTTAGTCCTATTACATCAAGCAACATGTCAGTAAAAGGCAATGGAAATGGATCTTTGATAGTTTGGACATTGAGTTTCCTCTAGTCAACACACACTCTCAATTTCCCATTTTTCTTGGGAACTATGACTATGGGAAATAGCCAATTGCTACCGGCCACCTCTATGATGAACCCAGCCTTGAGAAGATTATCAATCTCCTCTTTGACCTTCTTAGCATAGTTGGGGTTCATTCGGTATCTTTGCAATCGTATTGGCCTAACATCTGGCTTCAACTATATCCGGTGTTGACATACTTCAGGATCCACCCCCTTCAGGTCTGTGTGTTCCTAGGCAAGTACGTCTTTGCAATTTTGGAACATCCTGCGTGCCTTTTCCTTCATTACCAGGTTGAGATGCTTGTTGACCTTGATCATCCTAGGACTATCCTCCGAGCCTAGGTTCCATTCTTCCACTTCTTGGTCGTCTGGAAGCAACCAATTAGGCCCGCCTCCTTTTCGTTTGGTCAATTCTTCAGCATAATCCCAGGATGGCCCATTCAGTTCTGAATCAGCATTCTGATCCACTGTGTGTTCTTCAGAACGTACTGACTCCTCTACCATACCAGTATCAGCTGATTCCACCAACCTCCTAGTTAACTGACGTGTTCTTTTCCATGTGTTGATTTCAGTAAACTGATCTGGGAATTTCTTTTTCTGCTTGTCGGCCTGCTCTTTATTCAATAAAATTGCATTCAAGTCAATCTCTGCTAAAGGAAATATGTTCAGAGCTGCCAACATTCATTCGATCTTCTTTGCCTTATACTTTTGGCATAACTCCTTCGGCCTCAGCTCTTTTCTCCAGCTCCTAGTATTGTTCGTCTGGATCTGAATTCTGCCGCCGCTGGCCCCTTCTATGGTTAATGTTTGGTTTGCATAGTCATGAACAGCATGTGTTGTTCTCAACCATGGGCACCGTAGCAACATCCCATATGCTCCTTGCACATCCAGAACTAAGAAACTGGTTTTGAATTTTTCCCTGCCTACTCTTATTTGCATATTTTCAATCATGCCCGTAGCTTGTACCACTCTGTGATCTACCATTCGCACTTTAAATGGTGCTAGCTTTAGATTCGTGATACCCATTCTCTCCTGGAGATGAACTTCCCTTATATTGACTCCTGCTCCTCCATCCAAGATAACACTTGAAAGAGGTTCCCATTGCTTCCTAACCTTGTAGTCCACCTGAATGAGCGGAACCTCATCATCTCGGACAGCCGTCAGGTCCACTTTTCTGGCCTTGACTTCAGCTTTCCTGCGCTGCTTGATGAAGTTTGCTACTTCAAGCAAGGTTTTTCTGATATCCTCCAGCTCTATAGTCAACTTCTGAATTCTATCACAAATTTTAACATGGATTTATTCTCTCTCTTGGTCAGACTGATTGTCAGAGATCAAAGAACTGGATGTATCTTCACATTGCCATTCCTCTCTTGCAGTGCTTCCAATCCTTCCATCAACTCTCAGTTCATCAGCCATTCCTTGTATCGCAGCCAGCATGGTCTCAGGTATGCCCGGTATTGACTGATCTTTCTCAGTTGATTAGGCGGGTATCTTTTGAATGACTCGGGCTTCAAAACTTTCTGGTTGCTCTAGCAGCTTCTTGGCCAAATCCTCTGTGATTTTAGCCGCTAGTTCTCTCTGCTCTTGCCATTCATTTACCACCTTCTCTTTACCCTTGGCCTTCCAAATTTCCCTTTTTTGAGCCCACGTACTGCTGTTAGTAGTGACTGGTGTTTCTGAAGTATTTGGAATTTCTTCAATTACTACGCCCTTGCTTCTTGAGACTACCCGTATTGGGACTAGCTCTGGTGCCTTAGCCTTAGTAGCAGTAGGTACAGGTGCATCTGGGCATTGGGTTGTGAAATGGCCATACTTCCCACGAATTTAGCAATTCATACTTCGACTCTGGAAGTTGCCACGCCCTCTGCCTCGGCCCATACCCGTTTGGAATCAGCCACGTCCTTAACCAGTACCACTGGTACCTGGTCTTTCCTCTTGAGATACTTTGGTGGGTTGTACTTTCACTAGTTCACTATGGCTACCACTGACAGGTCTTTTTCCTTCTCAAAGTGATGAATCCTGATCACAGTTGTTCCATAAATGACCAAAAGCCTTACAGTAAGACATTGTGCCACTCGTTGGAGATATGTCCTTGGATTTGCATTTCAAACACCAAGTCTCCATCTTTCGAACCGGATGTCTAGTGTGGCTAATCTCGACAATCTGTCTAGACATTTCTTCAATCTTCTTGGTCCAAGATCCCTTCTTTGACTTCTCCTTCGGCCGTTCATTAGAGCTGCTTTTAGAGCTACTGGAATTAGAACTTTTAGTAGCAGAGCTACTTCTACTGGATCTTCACTTTTTGTGACTCTTTTCCTTCCTGGCCTGCTGTTCCAGCTTCAGTGCTCGTTGTACTAGATCATCAAATTTCTTGGTAGGAGCCGGTACCTCCTGCTCCCTAAGCTTTTTTCTTCTAAAAACATTCAGAAACCATGCCCTCAACCTCTTCTCAAATGGCGGTTCTTGTAATTGCCTGGTTAGCTCCTTGATTTTTTCCACATAACTTCGGACTGATAGATTTCGTTGCTTGATCTTATCCAGTTCACAGAGGATATCTTCATCCCCTCTGTTGTCAAAATAATCCAGTCTGAAGGCTTTAAGAAACTTTTTGTAGGATCTGAGCTGACAGGCGGGGTAATGGTAATACCATTTCCTCGCTGCCTCCTTCAAGTTTTGAGGATAGTATTCCCGCCAATCATCTTCATCAATATTTTTCAGTTCAGCAAACTGCTCAAAAGCCTGTATGTGAACGTCTGGATCATCCTTCTTACCTCCCTTGAATATTGGAAAAGAAATTTTCAGAGAAGATGAGTAATCATTCCGATTACCATTGATTCTACCACTTCGCTTCTTAGATTCAGAATGGTGCTTGGTCTTCTTGCAATTGTCAGTGTCTACATCCCAACCAATGTCTGTTTCTGTCTCTGTATTAGTGTTATCTTTGGCCTATCGGCTAGAAGTGCGGTGAGTGCCTTTACTTCCCTTGGTACCCTCATCCCCCTGCCGGGATCTAGAACTCTTGGTGTTCCGTGCTTCCCTTTCTGCCTGTTTGCGTTGAGAATGACTGGACTGCTGTGAGTCCTACATCTCATCAGCCTGACTATGCTCCTCCTAAGCCTTAGTGCCAGTCACCTTCTCTTGCTTAGGGTCAGACTCTCTTCCCGACTCCTGAAGAATAGGATCACCACGGATGGTGCATTTCCGGCTTTGGGTGCCATTACTGAAAACTTCCAACTGGGAGAAGAGTCTTCCAGTCAACAAGCTTCAGCTCGAGCCACCGTGATCGCCAAAAAGGAATTGGAGCTGATCTCTTGAGATAGCTAATTCCAGTGTTAGAAGATTTCATCTACTAGTGCTAGAAGATTTCAGATAGTAGACTGGACAGCAAATTAGAAACTGGACTAGAATTTAGATACTGGAATAAATACCATACAATGTTCTGAGAATAGTAGTCAGATTCAGATTCAAAGTACTGAATACAAAGTAAGTGTAACTGGAATATCTGCCGTGATTGGAATTATAGATAAAAGATTGGAGTGGATATGATGTGATTTACAGATAGAGTACAGCCAACAACACCTACCAATGATTGACAACTCAAGTACAAATGCCGCCAAAATGCTAATCCGACTATGCTCAAGATTGTGCTAACCCAAATGCCCACCCGATTACAATGTAATGGGCCCTATTTATACACCTTGGGTTTACCATAGTAATTACCGTAGTAATTACTAACTAATTCGCTACCCATCTCATAAGAGAACATTCCCACTTAGTGAAGCTGTCTCAATCGTCTACACACATTATCTCACGAGGTATATAATACCTGCATCTAACAACTGGTTGATATCCTGCCAATGTGCTTCCTTTTGAATTTCACCCAATCTCCTTAGCTTTTATGCTTTAGGCTTGTACCCTTCGTTGAGGATTATCTTATGCTCAACACCCTTTCTCCGGAGATGTTTGTACTTTGTCTCAAAAAAATCCAAAAAGGAGGCACACAACTGGACATAGTTCTCTTTCTCCTGCTTTGTTAAATCTCCACTTAGCATATTGATCACTTCTTTCGTACCTATGCCGGTTACACTCCTCTTTGGCATGAAAGTCTTCCACAGTGTTGCCAAACAAATGAGCATCAATCTTAAGCATATCATTCTCTTTTTCCTCCTCCTCTATATCCATATAGCCCTCATCATAGGTGGTTTCAATTTCATACTTATAACTTGTTGTGTCATCCTCCTATTTTTCCTCCATAGGATGGAAACGGATTTCTTTGGTCTAGCACCAACGGTCTTTCTTTAAAAACGGCTTTCTTTGCTCTTTAGGTCTAGCATCACCGGTCTTCCTCTCTCTTTATCAGGCAAGGTAAACACCCTACTCTCCCCATCTTGTTTGGCACCCATTGCCAATAGCCACAACCTACCCAAGATTATAGGGTATGATTATCACCTGCCTTCATCACAAAGAAGTGGATCAGGCACTCATGTCCATCATCTTCACTCTTACATCTTAGGCCATGCCCAAACACCTAGCTTTAGCATGATTAGCCATCCTCATGTGCACATTCCACTTGGCCATTGCTTTAACACCTGCTTCTCTCATTGCAGTTTTTTTCATGACGTACACATGTGCTCCACCGTCTATATAGGCTTCAACATGCATCCTCTTCTTGACGATAGCATTCACCAAATGTAATAGGACTAGTCTTTGAAGTTCTTAAAGTCGAAAAGAATGTAGCAGAACATATCTTTCGTTAGCACGATTTGAAAGATTGTTGAATAGTCTATTAAATAGAGCTTATATGAATGAGTTGAGATATTAAGAGAGAACATATATTCTTTTTTTAAATAATACACTAAAGACAGATTTGATAAAGATTAATGAATAACAGATAGTCTGTCTATGAACAGTAAAATTGAGATTTTTATTAATATCAATGTTTTATATTTATGTGTTTTAGTTTAAAATGCATGGGTAGGTTTAAAATAAGTTGTAAAAGTAGTGGAGACCCAAAAATAGAGGTTTTATGAGTCGCGACCTAAAAGGTACGTTTTTAGGCAAGCAGAGACGTTTTTCGCAATTCTGTCCACGTTGCCTTGTAGACCAGACCTATTCCCGCCGTTTTAAGTACCTGGATGGCTCTGTTCTAAAGTCGTTTGTAGAAGTTATGATGAAAACAAACAGAAGGCAGCAGCAGTATAGTATACACAGGGACAGACAGACATACAACATCATACAGCTCTCCCTGCTATCAACCAAGAAGTGGATTGTTTCTTCATGGTAGAGTATTGCAATTGAGATTATGAAGGTATATAATTATGTTTTTTTCCTTTGATTATCATGTTGAATTGGTTGCACGAGTATGTTCTTTTGACTATTTTGTAGGCGATGTAGAAATCAGTTTGTGAAACCGAATGTGTGCAAAGTGTCATGATAAAAATCTAACCTTTACGGATCGCTTAGCGATCACGTTCTTATCTTATTCTTGCAGGTATACTTGGTGCGAAAATTGAGTTGATTGAACGCCTAAAAAGCGACTATTTGGAGAAGCCGCATGCTTTTTGAGGAAAAGAAGGATTAAAGAACGACGGATGGTGTGTTTGGGGATCATTCACAGATCTCCTCTTTTGCGAGTGCGAGTGTGACTGCGAGTGCGAGTGAGACGCTACATGCAAGCGAACTGAAGCTCCGGGCTGGTCGGGAGGTTCGAGCTCCGTACAACGGAGTGCGCCCATATTCAATTGCTCCTCTGTTGTATCAAAACTCTACAAAGATTCATCAATACAAAGATCTCTTTCTCTATCTTTTGTTGTCGATCTCTATTATTCGATTCCCGTGACACCAAAGGAAGAACATCACTTGGGCTACCAGCCCTTAATGCCACATTTTGTACTGCATGCACATTGCCCTTAGCTTTTGGTAGCCTTGCGCTCACACTCGTAGACCTCTGTCTCCTCAATTTAGGAGTCAAATCCAATAGCTAACCAAAAGTTATGTTAGCTTTGTGGCCCTGCACATCACTTATCAAATTGTATCTGGGATAGTTGCACCCTAGCGGGAAGTCTACTTGCTTGATCTTGGGACGCCTTCTATTCTTGCTAGTTTTTGACTGCTCCTTGTCCTCGTATACTTTCTTTTTTCCTTTGGAATCTCTAGTCTCCTGCTCAATCTTTGTTTCTCTTTCAACCCTCGCCCTCTTGTTGGCCAAAATTTCAACTTCCAGCTTATCCACACCAATGATCTCCACCCTAGGGACTTCACCACCATCTGGAGGAGCTGATTGCACTGGATTCTTGAGCACATTCTCTCCTGAGTCATTAAGCTATGCTTGACCTCTTCCTCTACCAAACAACAGGTAAGACCATATTAGGTATTTTGGTAAAAATCTCACATTATGGGAATCTCCAAATCGACCGAATTCATGTAATTTGGGAATTTTCCACTTAAAGTGGGAAAAATTGAGGTGTGTGGCTAGTAAATAAAGTGAAAATCTCATAGGATTGTGGTGTTGATAAACACCAAAAGTCAAGAGGATGTACAACACATGGATTTGAATAATAACTATAAATTACATAAAACAAAGGAAGATACAAAAAAGATTTTGTTTACAAATTGACTAGTATAGTCACAATAGAAGCTCCACATAATTCTACTCCACATTTGATACCATATCTGAACTTTGATCCAAGTGTGGCTGATGTGCACGAGTGAGGCCTTCTTTGGCTTTTAGAGCATGTATTTCTGGAATCTTTATTCTAGAAAATGGTCCTTCTTTGTTGGGTCTCCAGGACCAAACAATTGCATCTATAGTTTCCCACACTTGTGGGTCCTTATAGTTGACAACCCAATAACCCTTCCAACAATTACTGTAAGCTTGAGTATCTGTCATCCCACTTTTTCTCGCGCAAGGTGCCCAATATTGAATCAAGAGTTTTCTGTAGTTTGGTGATGTAGGCTCATTATCAATGTCAGATAAAGCCATTGCAAGCCACACTGGATAGATTTCTGTGTCACTCGGAACAAGCATAAGAAAGTCACCTTGGTGCACATCAGACATAGGGTCAAACTCTTCCCTTGGCCTATCTCGTTGAGGCCCACAAAAATGATCGTTCAACTCTTCAAGGCCTAGGAATCTTTCTGCTCCTTGTTGCAAATTCATTGTAGTGCTTTGTAGGTGAGAATATTCTTGAGTTTTTGGCCAAAACATTTCATACAAGACTCCCTCTGATATGATTGATTTTCCAATCTCTTCAATTACCTTACTCCAATAATCTATCATGGGTCTATAATATCGCGGAATACTTGAACCATTCCCTAAATTTTTCCAAAATTTTATATAGTTCTTTAGCCCCAAAATGACTTCTTCGTGGGCCTTGACATACTCCGCCATTTGTACTAGAGGTGGATCTCCATGTGGTAACATTGGCTTGCCTTCTGTGTCTGTTTTCCAAAGGCGAATACTTCCACTCCAACTTGATACACCTACATGTGCCTTATATTGCATCATTGGTGTCTCATCCTGCATAAAGAGCCTGAACTGAAGCGTTTGGAATGTCCAACAAGTATGTCTTGTCCATCACAAAGATAGCCATCACAATATTGCTTGAAATCGGGGATCTTTGTGAGAAAAAATGGAGCTGGAGATGAAGATGAGCTGTTTCGTAATGTATCCATCAAATGTGGCAAAGTATAGGTTTGTGTAACTCTCAACTTCTCTAAAAACCTACTAAACATGGCGTCTATGTCCTCATGTGTATGCCCAACCATTAAAAATCCCAGCTAGATGGTTTTGAAAACACCCCTTGCAACAAGCATTGACAAATAGGCAAATAAATATCGATTTTTGTTTTCCCCTGCACAATTATCCAATCGTAGCAACAAGTTCTCTGGAAATCTGCAAAATGTTGACCCCAATTCCTCTTCTGCAATTTTTGACGACTGCACAATGCGCTCTTTTCCATCACTCAAGTTATGGTAGTCCAAAGCATCCCTTGAGTTCAAAGCATGTAGTAGTGAAATATTGCTCCTTGGAAGTCCATTTGTTACTAGATCACCAAGAGGATGCTTATCTATACTCTCGAGGCTATGTAAACAATTAGCAATTGAGCCAATTGTAAGATTTGGATCAGCTGGCCACAAACCATTCAAGACAAAGTGTCCGTAATGACCTTCTCCATGTCCATGAGTGATCATGCCAATCAATGCCACCTGCAGATTATATCCTGAATCCACACCCTTGGGAACAATGCGTAATCTAGGAATGGCAGTCTTCTTTTGATCCATCTTATCGTGGATTATGCATACATATTTTTGTGGTTGAGTTTCTGAATACGTGCGCCATGCATAATATAGGCTTCTGCAACTCTTTTGTTGTGCCATGTGAACTTCTCTCTCCCTCAAGAGAAGAGCTCTCTCTTCAAGAGAAGGTTTAGCTTCTAACCTTGCCTTGATTGAGCTACAAATATTGCACTTAGAGAACTCACTCGTCTTTGTTAAAGTGACATGTGGGTACTCTTTGTTCCAAATTCTACCAAAAGAAGATTGGGATAGCTTCTTCTCATAGCCCATTTGGTCAAGTGTCGTGTTGATTTCACATAAAATATCCACTTGTTTGTATGTTGATGGAATCACCAATTGAGTCTCTCTTGAGCCATCTAGCAGTGTTCTACTTCTATGTGGCATCTTCTCAGAGTTTTTTCCACAAACTCATTTAGTAGTGCTCTTGCTAAACTAGTATGTTGAAGTCCCCTTCTCAATGTACATGTGTTCCCATGTACATATTGGCGCACACCATTTTCAAGGTTCTCCTTGTATCGATAAAATCATGTCTTTGGTATTCCATGTAGCTCATACCATGCTCTACAACAAACAATAGAGCTATTTAGCCTTAATTGGTATCGTGACTTCTCATCTTTCTGATAACATATAGAAAGAACATCATAAACATAATTAGTGCGTGATTTTTGAGACTCTCCCCAAAATTGTTGTCGTAACCTTGTCACCATATCACGATCTTGCAAATTGGCAGCATTTTTGTGCACAACAATCAATGCATGATACCCTTTGAATTGATTTTTTTGAAAGGTAAAAAGTCTGGACCTTGAACCAAACCCCAATGTAAAACCTATCATGGTCACTCCAACTGGTAATAAAGAATAACCTTTAAGATGTAGACTATAGGTTGGACAAGTGGTGGACCTAACACGCGCATATTCTTCATATAATGACATAGAGTGGAAAAATGGTGAATCTTGAGACCAAACCACTCACGCTACTAGTGATAATAGCTTGGACAAGTGGTGGACCTTGATGTAAGCTCCTCATCTACGACATATCGTGGGTTTAATGTTTTTCAATGGAGCCTAGCATCTTGGAGACATGGTGCACCTTGCTTCTCCTCATGTCTCAATGGAGCCTACCTTGGACAAATGGTGGAGCATCCTTCTCTCCATGTTTCAATGGACCCTATCTTATACAAGGGGTAGACCTTTGCTTCTCTCTATGTTTCATTAGAGTTAGCTTGGACAAGTGGTGGACCATGGAACCAAACCCCCATGTAAAACCTATCATGGTCACTCCAAGTAGTAAGAAAGAATAACCTTTAAGATGTAGCCTTATACGTTGGACAAGTGGTGGACCTTAACACCCACATACTCTTAATAAAAGAGGTGAATCTTGAGACCAATCCACTCAGGCTATAACCAATAATATGTTGGACAAGTGGTGGACCTTGAATGTAAACCCTCATCTACGAAATATCGTGGGTTTAATGTATTTCGATGGAGCCTAGCATCTTGGAGACATGGTGCAACTTGCTTCTCGTCATGTTTCAATGGAGCCTATCTTGGACAAATGGTGGAGCATCCTTCTCTCCATGTTTCAATGGACCCTAGCTTGGACAAGTGGTGGACCTTTGTTTCTCTCTATGTTTCAATAGAGTTAGCTTGGACAAGTGGTGGACCTTGAACCAAACCCCCATGTAAAACCTATCATGTCACTCCAAGTGGTAATAAAGAATAACCTTAAGATGTAGCGTTATAGGTTGGACAAGTGGTGGACCTTAACACGCGCATATTCTTAATATAATGACATAGAGTGGAAAAGTGGTGAATCTTGAGACCAAACCACTCAGGCTACTACCAATAATAGCTTGGACAAGTGTGGACCTTGAATGTAAACCCCTCATCTACGACATATCGTGGGTTTAATGTTTTTCGATGGAGCCTAGCATCTTGGAGACATGGTGCACCTTGCTTCTCCTCATGTTTCAATGGAGCCTACCTTGGACAAATGGTGGAGCATCCTTCTCTCCATGTTTCAATGGACCCTAGCTTAGACAAGGGTGGACCTTTGCTTCTCTCTATGTTTCAATAGAGTTATCTTGGACAAGTGGTGGACCTTTGAACCAAACCCCCATGTAAAACCTATCATGGTCACTCCAAGTAGTAAGAAAGAAAACCTTTAAGATGTAGCCTTATAGGTTGGACAAGTGGTGGACCTTAACATCCACATATTCTTAAGAAAAGTGGTGAATCTTGAGACCAAACCACTCAGGCTATAATCAATAATAGCTTGGACAAGTGGTGGACCTTGAATGTAAACCCCATCTACGAAATATCATGGGTTTAATGTATTTTGATGGAGCCTAGCATCTTGGAGACATGGTGCAGCTTGCTTCTCGTCATGTTTCAATGGAGCCTATCTTGACAAATGGTGGAGCATCCTTCCCTCCATGTTTCAATGGACCCTAGCTTGGACAAGTGGTGGACCTTTGTTTCTCTCTATGTTTCAATAGAGTTAGCTTGGACAAGTGGTGGACCTTGGAACCAAAACCCCATGTAAAACCTATCATGGTCACTCCAGTGGTAATAAAGAATAACCTTTAAGATGTAGCATTATAGGTTGGACAAGTGGTGGACCTTAACACGCGCATATTCTTAATATAATGACATAGAGTGGAAAAGTGGTGAATCTTGAGACCAAAACACTCAGGCTACTACCATAATAGCTTGGACAAGTGTGGACCTTGAATGTAAACCCCTCATCTACGACATATCGTTGGTTTTAATGTTTTTTGATGGAGCCTAGCATCTTGGAGACATGGTGCTCCTTGCTTCTCCTCATGTTTCAATGGACCCTAGCTTAGACAAGGGGTGGACCTTTGCTTCTCTCTATGTTTCAATAGAGTTAGCTTAGACAAGTTGTGGACCTTGGAACCAAACCCCCATGTAAAACCTATCATGGTCACTCCAAGTAGTAAGAAAGAATAACCTTTAAGATGTAGCCTTATAGGTTGGACAAGTGGTGGACCTTAACACCCACATATTCTTAATAAAAGTGGTGAATCTTGAGACCAAACCACTCAGGCTATAACCAATAATAGCTTCGACAAGTGGTGGACCTGAATGTAAACCCCTCAGAGGTGGATGCATTGACATTCTAGTTCCAATGAATCTAGAATTTCAACTATCTCCAGGAGCATATGCATTGGAGCGCATGTCTAGAAACAAAGAAGAGACAATGTTTTCTCGAGGATGGAAGTTTGCAGAATCAAATCCAAATATCACAGCAGATCAACTTCAAAGCTCCATCATTGCCACACTACAACCAAAAAGGTGAAAGCTTCACGACCACCATCCACAAAGAAGCAGCAAAAGTGCAGAAAGTAGAAGCTAAGCGAACTAGTTCCATTTTGGATATAGACAAGGCATCTTTGGCATCCTCATCAACAGAGGTTCAATGTCAAAGATGAGAATTGTGGATCCAGATGTTTTAGAAGCTGAGGCATGAAAGGACAAGAAAAATATACAGGTGGAATGAATAAGTACATAAATTATTTTCCTTTCCAATATAGGGAATTTGATATCCCTATTCAAAATTGTTGGCTTGCTCCTGATCACTATAATGCACGTATTATGGATAAAAAACACGCTGAAAGTGTGTTATTTGGATTTTCACGGAGTACGACCAAGCCTGCAACATGTGCATATTTGATGCCTGTTCGAAATTCAAAATCAAAGAAGGGGACTCCTTTGGCAGTAGAAGAGGTAGAGGAGCAAAAAATTAAAGATTATCATTATTGGATTCTTGATGGGCAGCATTCAATCTATGCTGCAAAAGTTTTTCTTCACAATGAACAAAACAACAAAGAGATCTTTGAAAGACTGATTAGCGTGTATAAATTTAGAAAGTCTCTCATTGTTGTGAATGCTTCTCCATTTGTTGCAACTGCTATATCTGCCATTGCAAATGAGGAGGCTCAGGCATTGTATGTCAAGCACCTTACAGCCAAATATTGAAACATTTACAGAGTCAATGGATCTTCTCAGACGACCACCAAAGGCAGCAAGTGGAATTGCAGAGGGACATGCATCTCGTGCCGGATGGGATGTAAGTTATTTTCTTTGTCTTTTTGATAGTGTTTAATAACAAATCTTGCTCAATAGTTTAATTATTTCTCTATTTATTTTTAGGCTTTTCTTCGATTGGCAAGAATGAGATGCAGTAGCAAGTTGGATTGCTAAACAGGCACACATGGTCACGTACTCTGATTTAATTTATGATTGCTGGATAAAAATCATTGAAAAGCTAGAAGAGGAGAATAAGAAACTCCCAACAACTGTATTTAGATACCTTTTGTGGCCTTGAGGAATCAAAGGTAAAGACTATTCAAAAGAGATTAGAGATGAGAAATTTTTACTGTCAAAGAGTGCAAGGATGTGATGCAACTGACATGTATGATCGAATCAAGCAGTTGAAGCAAGACAAATTGATTCAACATGCACTTCTTGAAGGCTTCAACAATTTGAATGAGTCTTCACCATGTAAAGACTGGGAGGTGAGGTGGTCAAAATGTAAACATCAATGATGTTGTTTATAAAACAATTTTAATGCTATGCGAGGAATGGATCAGATCTAGTTTGACGCGTGAACAAAGAAAATGGCTTTTCCAGATGGAGCAATAAAATACATGCAATGGGAAATTCACCTTCAAAAGGAGAAAACTGAGCCTAGAGATTTGCCATGGTCAATCTATGTGGTGAGCCTACAAATGGAAGGAAATCTGTACTTGATGCGCCACTTCAATAATAAAGTGCCTATTGGCTTATGTGTTTTAGATATGACAAAAAAACGTTGGAGGCAATTTGAAGTGGAGTGAGGAGACATTTAACAATGCTTTGGATGGGATCTTGCTATTGCTGGAGGGTCAACAGATCCTGGATTTGTCTTTCTTGCATGTGGATTTCACTAACTTCACAAAATTGCAATGTCCTTTCCACGCCATGGGAGATAATCTGAGCTACCATTGTTTTGGTGCATTGCATCACTTTCCATCAGCTCCTTGCAAAGGAGCAATTCAATTCCTAACAGTTATTGCCTTCTTGGGACAAGGCAATGCATTTGAAGACCTGAGAAGAAGATCAGAGGAACATCCCATGCCAATTGATTGTTCTCTTCTTCAAGTAGCAGATAACGATGTCAGATTTGCAATATTTGGAGGCCAAAAAAAGAGCTTTGGTCAAGCACTACATTCGTACATATTGTTTTGAAGACCGCAAGCTTTTGATGTTTTTGGTGATGGCTCCTTGGTTGCACAAAAGGAATACAACAGAAAAAAGAAGTTATCTGATAATTGATAGTGTGGAGTAGGCAAAAAGCGTGGAGACCATGCTGCAGACTTTGTTAAGTCTCATGAAGATATAGAAAAATGGGCTGGACTTCAACAATCCACTTCGCAATCAGGCGACATTGTGCCTTTTACAGAGGAGTGCTCTCCACAAAGAGAAGAAGAACAACAACAACACCATCTTCCAATTGAGACTTTTTGGAAATGGAGACACGTATGTTTTGAGTTCTTGTGCATGTTAGTGTTTCTTGTTACTGATTTGATACTCTTAATGTTAGATTTTGCTTTATATAGTATTGAATGAGTTTGTATTTTTTATCCAAGCATTCAAGGTTTGAATGTAAATAGTAAATTACTTGAGTTTTTGAATGGTGGATCTGTAGACTAAAACTATAACATATAATACTCACAAAGACTTAATTACTTAAGAGCTGAACTCAATAAGTTTTGGACCTTTTATCAATACCCCCTTGATATGATACATTAGATCGTAGCATGGTAAAATGGTGATCTTCATAAATTGAACCTAGCTTAGACAGGTGCTGGAGACTAAATTTAAACTAACCTTGCTAGAAGGGAGCTTATGTTTCGACTTTGAGAACTAGCTTAGACAGTGCTGGAGACTAAATTTAACTAACCTTGCTAGAAGGGAGCTTATGTTTCGACTTTGAGAACTAGCATAAGTAATCAATTAGAGAATAGATTGACATGTGGTGGTGGCCGGCCTTAGAGACCAAAATCTTAATGAGCTCGGAAAGGTATTTAAGTACTGCAATTTACTTAGTTTTAGTACTCATTAAATGCATAGCTTGACAAAAGGTGGACCTTACATGGATCCAAATTTCAAGAGGTGTGGTAGACCTTCAAAACAAGCTCATATAGCTTGGACATGTGGTAGACCTTGCATGAGGACTAGTTTAACAAGTGTGGTACACCTGTAACCAACACCCATTTGTTATATTAGCTATGGACAATTGGTGGACCTTGCTTTTATGTTTCAATGGAGCATATTTTTGGACATTGGTAGACCTTGTTTCAATGGAGAGAAACTTTAGCTTGGACAAGTGGTGGACCTTGTTTTTATGTTTTAAAGGAGCATATTTCGGACAAGTGGTAGACATTGTTTCTCTCCATGGTTCAATGGAACCCACCTTAGACAAGTGAAGTACCTTGAAACCAAACCCCCATAATACAACCTACTAAATAGGTTGGAAAATTGGTGGGATATGAAACCATCCATGATAGAGAATAGTATAGGTGAAAACGTAGTGGTCCTTATATCAATTACCCATGAATAGCTTGGACAAGTGGTGGACCTTGATTCTCTCTATGTTTCAATGGATCCTATCTTGGACTAGAGATATATCTTACTTAGTTCCATGCTTCAATGGATTGTAGCTTGGATAAGGAGTGGAACTTCAAACAAAACTCCACAACATAGCATATATTAACAATTCATGGGTTTTATAGAGATTGTCTTGCCTATTTTGGAGAGTTGGTACACCTTTATTCTCCATTCTTCAATGGATCTGAGGTTGGACAAGCGGAGCTGGAGAAGTGGTCAACCTTAAAATGAAACCTCCCATGATACAACCCATCATAGATCGTATATGTAGTGGACCTTGAAACTCTTTTATGTCCCTAGATTAGAGAAGCATTCCACTCTTGATTATCTCCATACATGAAGGCAAGGTTGGACAAGTGGTGGACCTTCAAACCAGAATCTCTATGCAATAATAGGCAAGTGGTGGAGCTTGTTTTCTCCATGTTCCAATGGAGCCTAGCTTAGACAAACAATGGAGCTTGCTTCTCTCCATGTTTCAATGGATCCTAGCTTAGAAAAGTGGTGGAGCTTTGCTTCTCTCCATGTTCCAATGGACCATAGCTTAGACAAGTGGTAGACCTTGAAAAACACCCCCCGTATACAACATATTATGGGGTTTTCATGTTTCAATGGCTCCTAGCTTGGACAAATGGTAGAGCTTGCTTCTCTTTATGTTTCAATGGATCCAATCTTAGCCAAGGGGTGGACCTTGAAACAAGAATCCCCCCCCCCCCATGTACAACGTATTATGGGTTTTGAAAGCACTGGGAGAAAATAATAGCTTTGATAAGTGGTGGACCTTGCTTCTCTCCATGCTTCAATGGAGCCGAGGTTGGACACATGTTGGAGAGAAGATGGTTGCCCATGATTGGACAAGTGGTGGACCTTGGTTCTCTCTATGCTTCAAATGGGCAATAGATTGGAGACACAGTGGCCTTTTTTTTCCAATGATTTTATTTTTTGGAAACCTTGGAGGCACCATGTAAGAGGCACTCTAAGTCTTCCATACAATGGACCTATTGGACTATAAAATAATGATATCTTTCTTTGATATTGTCATTATTTTATGCATACTATTTTCTTCTTTTTGCAGACACAAAGGAGTTAAGTGATATAAAAACTAGATGTATTTCACACTATGAGTGGCATGAAGATCCTTTTGGGACACCAACTTTTCCTATTCCCAAAGATGTAATTTTCCATATTAACGGTGTGGATTTTGAAGTGCGACTTTCATGTATTCAAGGAGCTGGTTATGGGCTATTTGTGCATACTACCCTGGAAAGTGGTTTGACTATTCTAAACTATGGAGGGCATAAGTATAGATTTTAAGACTGGAAAAAGATATGCAAAATATTTCCAAGAGCTTATAAATATTCTCTTCTAGAGGATCCAAACATAGAAGAAGAGGAAGATCAATCATACATTATTGGTTGTGTAGAAGAAGGAAACGTGTCGGGCTATATAAATAGTTCTCACAGTACAAATGTCTGTCCCAACGTACACTATACATTTGATCCAAATTTGCCACCTTGGCATAAATGCACCTCTTCACACATCAAGTCAGAAGAATATGGCCATGTATGCATTGAGACTATTTGTCAAGTTGAAGCAGGAGAAGAGTTGTTTGTTGACTATAACTTTACTTGACATTGTAAAGTATTGTACATGGATGGAAATCTCAAGTACATGCATCATTTTCATTTTTCATGGATGAAATCTCAAGTGAATATAACATTTGATTATTGTTTAGTTTATGCTCAACAAGAATCTAGAGTGCTCTTATGCTTTGTGTGTTTTCTAACATATTTGACTACCTTGGCCATAGAATCTTGATTCTACTCTAGATTTGTGATAAATCTTACCAAAATTTAATCAATGTCTAGGTTGGACAAGTGGTGGGGCTTCAAACATTACTGTCTTAAACAAGTGGAGTTATCTTACTTGAATAAGTGGTGGCCTTTGAATCCAAATCTAAGCCAAATCTCTAATTATTTTCTTGTAGTCTAGGTTGGACATTTGGTGGACCTTGTATCCATGTTTCCTCAACAAGGGTGGCTTTTAGTTTTCACTTTAAGTACTCATCTTTAATAAAGTGTAGGATGGAAAATGTTGAGTTAGTAGATTGTATTTTAGACAAGTGGTGTTTGGTGTACGAATGCTGAAAATGGTTGCAAGGATTCTAACAACGACTTTACCTTAAATAAATTTCTTACTAGGAGTTCTACATATAAATATGGTGAATAAAATTCTAGTGGTTTTGAGATACCATTTGTGTGTGTGTTTTCTTAGATTCACAAACTGGGATGGATAATGCTCCTATGGTTCAGTCAACAACTATAGAATCCATAGATTCTATGGTTTCTAAAGTGCCCAAGATGGATGATATTTCTATACTAGAGTCTAGTGTTGTGCAACTTGAGCAAGCTTCCAATAATGAGAACCAAGAAATCGATGCTTCAAAAATGCAACATACATCAAAAGAGACTGAAAAGTCCACTCACAAGCTATTGCCAATTGGTACTACGTCATGTAGCGTAGATGTTGAGAAATCCATGCTTACAATTATATTGGATTTAAATGGTCTATTGTTGAAATGTTCCCTCAACCATCCTCACACCACAACTCAGTGCAAATGGATTCAAAAAGATATATTATACTCAGGCCAGGTTGCATCCAATTCTTGAAGACTATTTTACAAAGGTTTAATGTTGCAATTTGGTCGACAGCTACTAGGAATAATGTGTATCAAATCCTTGCAACACTAAACAACTTAGCTGAGGATACATTGCCTTTCTTTGCAATATGGTCGCAAGATGTTTGCTACACCGCTCAAACTCAAAAATTGTTTAGACCCAACAATCCAAACGTTGAGGCAATGTTCAAGCCTCTAGCCAAAATTGCCATGGGGTTTGAATGTGATCCACAAAGAACAGTGCTTATTGATGACTCTCCTTACAAGGGATGTATTTCACCAGCAAACAATTGCATTTTTCCACCACAATTTGATGTTGAGAAGATGGTTGACAATATGCTCTTGGAGGAGCTACTGCCATACTTGATTCAGCTTGATGAGAGAAGGGATGTGCGTGATTTAATTGCTTCTAATCGTTATGGACAACCTATAGTGACAAATGATAGTGAATACAAACAAATCATGGAGTATTGGAAGCAAAAAAATGATGTTTGGTCAGCTAAGGTGTTCTTTACAAGAAGAATACCACCTACAAAAGGTGACAGAGATGAAACTATCATTGAAGATGCAAGTGACACAAGCCACCGCAATGAAATGAGAAGAGCCCAAATACAAGAGATCTTGGCAAAGGAGCATACACCCATTGAAAGCATGAAGGCGTCACAATTGACCACTTTAGCTAGGCAATTGGGTTGTAACACAAAAGGAGTTTTGAAGGCAACCACAGCAAAGGCTTATATAAATAAGGTGAAAGCTGAGAACAATCTTCTAAGGTTGGATAGAAAGCAACCCTAAGGTACTAGTGACATGTCATATATTCTTGATACACATTGACACATTAAACACTCATGTGCATGGTATCTAACAAATCTTTTTTTTATTCCTTCTTGCAGGATCTTACAAAGGATACTACTAGATGGAGCTCAATCAATAGAGATTTTGATATTTTTGCTCAAAATAATGAAGCAGTCACCTACATTTTTTGTTTATCAATTTCTTGAGAGACTTTATTTTAGTTTGTAATCATCAAATGAAATGAAAAGTATCCTTCTTATTAAGATTGTTGATCTTTTTCTTGTTCAAACCTTTCAATTGTGATTTATAGTTTTGTTAGCATGAGATTGTGCTTTTTTAGTTTGAAAAAAACTGTCAAAGATCCAAGTCTTTTTGGCTTTACTTAAGTTATCAATTGTGAAAGATCCAAGTCTTTTTGCTTTACTTAAGTTATTGATTGCCTATGTTATAGTCCTTAAAACAATATCGGATGGCTTTCTTGCTCCCATGTCTCACATTGGTCTTTAGGTAAGACAAGTGGTGACCTTGAAAGTATGGTCTCATATCTCGATCAAGTGAACCTCCCAACACATTTAGGTAAGACAAGTGTTGAAAGTAATATCAATCGAGACAACTATGTATCTAGTGATACGAGCCAAATTGCAGTCGAGTTTAAGTGAAAAATCCATTTGAGCTAAGGTAAAACTTATAGTGCCTCATTTTTCTAGGATTCTACCCCATCAAGGAAGTTACAATCTAGCACAAACCAATTAATACTCTTTTGGAGCCTAGATAGGACAATTCGTGGAACTTATGAAACTTATTATTGAGTTAGAGTCTAGTTTAGATAAGCAAAAGATCTTCAAACCAGCACTTGACTTTCTTACTATTCAATATTCAAAGTCCCTTGAGGTTAACAAATTACATACCCACTTGTAACCTAACTAATGAGTAATTATATAGATCTAAGCAAGTATATATAATGAGTCTTCAAACTAATAATCCAAGGGAAGAGAGTAGCAAGGTCCACTACTTGTCCAAGCTCAGCTCTAGACAACATAGAAAGATGCTAGTTCTACTAATTGTCTAATTATAGGCATGGAGAAATGATAGAAGGTTGACCACTTGTCCAACCTATCGTCTCTAGTAAGATGGGAGGTTTGGCCTTAAGATTCACCATGTAACCAACCTATACATCATTGTATTATGAAGAGTAAAAAAGCAAAGCTCCACCGCTTGTCCAAGCTAGTTCTAAAATCCACATGGAGATAAGCAAGCTCCACCATTTGTCGAATCTCTCTTTCATTAAAACATGAAAAAACTCAGCTATGTTGTATAGGGGGACTTTTTTCCAACGTCCACCACTTGTCCAAGCTAGGATCCCTAGTAGCACGAGTGGTTTGGTCTCAAGATACACCACTTGTACACTCTATGTCATTATATTAAGAAGAACTATGTATTAAGGTCCACCACTTGTCCAACCTATAAGGTTATATCTTAAATGGTATCCTTTCTCACCACTTAAAATGCCCATGATATGTTTTACACGGGGGTTTCATTCCAAGGTCCACCACTTTTCCAAGCTAACTCTATTCAAACATAGAGAGAAGCAAAGGTCCACCACTTGTCCAAGCTAACTCTATTCAAACATAGAGAGAAGCAAAGGTTCACCACTTGTCAAAGCTAGGCTCCGTTGAAGTGTGGAGAGAAGTAACCTCCATCATTTTTCCAAGATAGGTGCCATTCAAACATGGAAAGAATCAAGATCTACCATGTCTCCGAGATTCTAGGCTCCATTGAAACACCCTAAAACCATGATATTTTGTACATGTGGTGTTTACATTCAAGGTCTACCACTTCTCTAACGTATTATACCTAGTAGCATGAGTGATTTGGTCTTAAAATTCACCACTTATCCACTCTATGTCATTATATTAAGAATAACTGGGTGTTAAGGTCCACCACTTGTCCAACCTATAAGGGTATATCTTAAATGGTATCCTTCACCACTTGTCAAGGTCCATCACCACTTTTCCAACGTATAAGGTTATATCTTGAATGATATTTTTCATCATCCCTTGTAATGTCCATGCTATGTTTTACAAAGGGTTTTTGTTCCAAGACCCACCAAACATAGAGAGGTTTTGTCCAAGTTGTCCAATTTTTCACTACTTGAAACAGAGAGAGAAGGTTGAATCCACCTTTTCTCCAACATAGGTCCATTGGCCTTTGAAACATTCTTTTACTCAAGATCTCTCCATTCTACTCCATTGAAATTCCTATAACCCATAATTTTACATGAGGGGTTTACATTCAAGGTCCACCACTTGTCCAACCTATTATCCCTAGTAGCAAGAGTGGTTTGGTCTCAAGATTCACCACTTGTACACTCTATGTCATTATATTAAGAAGAAATATGTGTTAAAGTCCACCACTTGTCCAGCCTATAAGGTTATATTTTAAATAGTATCCTTTCTCACCACTTGAAATGCCCATGATATGTTTTACATGGGGGTTTCATTCCAAGGTCCACCACTTGTCCAAGCTAACTCTATTAAAACATATAGAGAAATAAAGGTCCACCACTTGTCCAAGCTAGGCTCATTGAAACATGGAGAGAAGAAACCTCCACTGTTTCTCCCAGATAGGCTCCATTGAAACATGGAGAGAAATAAGGTCCACCATGTCTCCAAGTTGCTAGGCTCCATTGAAATACCCAATACCCATAATTTTTTGTACATGGGGGGTTTACATTCAAGGTTCACCACTTGTCCAACCTATTATCCCTAGTAGGTTTGGTCTCATGATTCACCACTTCTCCACTCTATGTCATTATATTAAGAGAAATTAGGTGTTAAGGTCCACCACTTGTCCAACCTATAATGTTATAGCTTGAATGGTATTTTTTCCCACCACTTGTAATTCCCATGACATGATTTACATGGGGGTTTTGTTCCAAGGTACACCACTTGTCCAAGATAACTCTATTGAAACATAGAGAGAAACAAAGGTCCACCACTTTTCCAAGCTAGGCTGCATTGAAACATGGACCTTAATACCAAATTATTTCTAGTAGCATGAGTGATATTTTGTACATGGGGCGTTTACATTCAAGGTCCACCACTTGTCCAACCTATTTCCCTAGTAGGTTTGGTCGCAATTTCACCACTTATCCACTCTATGTCATTATATTAAGAATAATTGGGTGTTAAGGTCCACCACTTGTCCAACCTATAAGGTTATATATTGAATGGTATTTTTTCTCACCACTTGTAATGCCCATGATATGTTTTACATGGGGTTTTTGTTCCAAGGTCCACCACTTTTCCAAGATAACTCTATTCAAACATAGAGAGAAACAAAGGTCCACCACTTGTCCAAGCTAGGCTCCATTGAAACATGAGAGAGAATGATGCTGCACCATATATCCAAGATAGGCTGCATTGAAACATGGAGAGAAGCAAGCTTTACCATGTTCCCAAGCTAGGCTCCATTGAAACACTCTAGGGGGTTTTATTTCAAGGCCCACCACTTGTTTAACCTATTATCCCTAGTAGCATGAGTGGTTTGGTTTCAAGATTCACCACTTGTACACTCTATGTCATTATATTGTGTTAAGGTCCACCACTTGTCCAACCTATAAGGTTATATCTTAAATGGTATCCTTTCTCGCCACTTGAAATGCCCATGATATGTTTTACATGGGAGTTTCATTCCAAGATCCACCACTTGTCCAAGCTAATCATATTCAAACATAGAGAGAAACAAAGGTCCACGACTTGTCCAAGCTAGGCTCCATTGAAACATGGAGAGAAGGAACCTCCACCATTTCTCCTAGATAGGCTCCATTAAAACATGGAGATAAGTAAGTTCCACCATGTCTCCAAGATGCTAGGCTCCATTGAAATACACAAAACCCATGATATTTTGTACATGGGTGATTTACATTCAAGGTCAACCATTTCTCCAACCTATTATCCCTAGTAGGTTTGGTCTCACAATTCACCACTTTTCCACTATATGTCATTATAATAAGAGGAATTGGGTGCTAAGGTCCACCACTTGTCCATCCTATAAGGTTATACCTTGAATAGTATTTTTTATCACCACTTGTAATGCCCATGACAATCTTTACATGGGGGTTTTGTCCCAAGGTTCACCACTTGTCCAAGCAAATTCTATTGAAACATAGAGAGAAACAAAGGTCCACCACTTTTCCAAGCTAGGCTCCATTGAAACATGGACCTTAATACCAAATTATTCCTAGTAGCATGACTAATATTTTGTACATGGGGGGTTTGCATTCAAGGTCCACCACTTGTCCAACGTACTTTTCCTAGTAGGTTTGGTCGCAAGATTCACCACTTGTCCACTCTATGTCATTATATTAATAATAATTGGGTGTTAAGGTCCACCACTTTTCCAACCTATAAGGTTATATATTGAATGGTATTTTTTCTCACCACTTGTAATGTCCATGATATGTTTTACATGGGGATTTTGTTCCAAGGTCCACCACTTGTCCAAGCTAAATCTGTTCAAACATAGAGAGAAACAAACGTGCACCACTTGTCCAAGGTAGGCTCCATTGAAACATGGAGAGAATGATGCTCCACCATTTATCCAAGATAGACTCCATTGAAACATGGAGAGAAGTAAGCTCCACCACGTTTCCAAGATGCTAGAGTCCATTGAAATACCCAAAACCCCTGATACTTTGTACATGGGGGGTTTACATTCAAGGTCCACCACTTGTCCAACCTATTATCCCTAGTAGCATGAGTGGCTTGGTCTCAGGATTCACCACTTGTCCACTCTATATCATTATATTAAGAAAAATTGGGTTTCCATATCTAAATGGATCTTTGCTTGGATAAGTGGTAGACCTTGAGACCTAAATACCCATTCTACACTAGAGCATTGGTTAAGCCTTATACACTTCAAGCATATTTCTTGAGCAGTATACCAAGTTCAAGGTGTTTATGAGTAACAAAAATTGCCAAAATCCAAATATCATGTTAGGATTTACAAGGGTTTATCACAAAAATCTGAGTGATATTTGGAAGATATTTGAGGATTTGGATGCAAACAATACCTTAATTTTTGATGACACTCCATATAGGGTGATGTGGAACATGTGAGGGACATATCTTATATTTCCAAAGATGTGGAGGCAAACTTCCGAGCAACTTCAAAACTTCTTGCAGAGAACCATAATTCCATGGTTGGTAGGATGGTTGTATGCAAGAGATAAGAGAGTCTATACATACAACACAATTGTAAATCAGTATAGTGATTCTGAGACAAATTATGTCCTTGGTGTGTACTTGTCAACACGAAAGCATTGAATAAATATAGCTATAAGATGCTTTTTTTATTCTAGTGTGTATCTTTCAACATTTGTATAATTTGATATAGTCTTTTTTTTTTTTTAAAGGTGTGTCAATTTTATGAACACTTGAATGGAGTGCACCCTACTCTAAGGGGACTTCAATGTACTATTGGAGTGCATCCTATTGTAAGGGGACTCTGATGTATTGCTGGAGTGCACCCAAATTTTTGGGGACTCATTTTTTATTTGATTGGGGCCTATGTTGGGTCATATAGTAAAAGAAATTCATTTTTTGTCAATTCATATCGAGGTTGCATTTATTTGGAACTATGAAAGAATTGATGTTTGATGTCAAAATAAAACTTGTAAGTGTGGATCAGAGAATTCATGGACTTTAAATATGTGAGAGGGATCTTTTTCTTGGGCACAAATGTTTGCTTCAAGAATTTTGTCATTACATACTTTATGTGAAAGAGTTTTAGAACCTAAAAGACTTTGAAAACAAAACTATGGAATCTAAGTGCATGTATTCTTGAATGGCTTGAAATTTGATGTATACATGCATGTCGCCTTGATGAAGATTTAGATCTGACAAGATGGAAAGATATAATTCTTGGACGTTACCTTTGTCAATTTGGTAATAACATATTTAACTTTCTTTGAATATGGGTGGAAAATATATTATTATGTGCATTTGGAACCTAATTGCTTGACCTTCAAACCAAGATTCCTATGTTATTTTTTCATATACTTTTTTGTACTGAATTAAGATTGTGGATGCAAGGTCCACCAGTTGTTCAAGCTAGATCTAAGAAAGTATACATACTGAGTCTTCAAACTAGTAAACCAAGGGAAGAGAGAAGCAGGGTCCATCACTTGTCCAAGCTCATCTCTAGACAACATAGAGAGATGTTATGTCTACTAATTGTCCAATATAGTAATGGAGAAATGATAGAAGGTTGATCCACTTGTCCAACCTATCATCTCTAGTAAAATGGGAGGTTTGGCCTTAAGATTCACCATGTAACCAATATATACTTCATTGTATTATGAAGAGTAGAAAAGAAAAGCTCCACCACTTGTCTAAGGTAGTTCCAAAATCAACATGGAGAGAAGAAAGCTTCACCATTTGTCCAAGATAGGTTCCATTAAAACATGGAAAACCTCATATATGTTGTACATGGAAGCTTTTTTCCAAGGTCCACCACTTGTCCAAGCTAGGATCCATTAAAACATGGATAGAAACAAGGCTCCACAACTCGTCCAACCTTTATAGCTGCGAAGTGTACCGGTTGTCTAAACTAGGCATGGGAAAATAATAGAAGGTCCACCACTTATCCAATATATTATCTCTAATAGCATGGGAGGTTTGGTCTCAAGATTTAGGAATTGGCTGACCTGTATTTCATTGTATTATGATGAATTTGGTTTTAAAGTCAACTACTTATCCAAGCTATAAGTTTATATCTTGAATGGTATTCCTTCCCATCACTTAGAAAACCAATGATATGTTGTACATGGGGGGGTTTGTTACAAGGTCCACCACTTGTCCAAGCTAGTTTCATTGAAACATGGATGAAGACAAGCTCCACCATTTGTTAAAGCTAGACTCCATTGAAATCTAGAAAATCCATTCTATGTTGTACATGGGGTTTTTGTTTTAAGTTAAAGGTCCAACACTTGTCCAAGCTAAGATCCATTGAAACATGGAGTAGAGAAACACTCCACCACTTGTCCAAGCTAGGCAACATTGATAGTAGTTGGTTTATTTTGAAGATCCACCACGTGTCTAAGCTAACTCTATTGAAACATAGAGAGAAGCAAAGGTCCACCAATTGTTCAAGCTAGGCTCCATTGAAACATGGACAGAAGCAAGCTCCACCATTTCTCCAAGATAGACTCCATTGAAACATGGAGAGAATCAAAGGTCCACCATTTCTCCAAGCCAAGATCTAGTTGTCCAACCTATAAGGTTATATCTTAAATGGTAATCTTTCTAATCACTTGGAATACCTATGATATGTTTTACATGGGGGTTTGTTCCAAGATCACCACTTGTCCAAGCTAACTCTATTGAAACATAGAGAGAAGCAAAGGTCCACCACTTGTCCAAGCTAGTCTCCATTGAAACAAGGAGAGAAGCAAGCTCCATCATTTCTCCAAGATAGGCTAGCATGGATAAGTGCACCTTGAAACCAACCTTCCTATGAGGCAATAGAGCATATGCTACATATTTTATGTATGCCCCATGCCTCAAATTAAGAAGTTATAGATTAGAAGTGGACCTTGCTTAAATGTCACATGCAATAAATTAAGGAAAAATAGCCAAGTGGATTGTATTCCTCAATGGATCCTTGCTTTCACAAGTTGTGAACCTTGAGTCACTTTTACATTAACTTGGACAAGTGGTGGACCTAGAAACCAAGCTCTCCATGTTGAGATAAGTTGTAGGTAGGACAGTTACTGATAGATACCACCTCTTTCCCTCGGCAGATGAGGAGAGTCCTGGTGCATAATGCCCTTCTTCACCGCAATTATAGCATCTGCCAAGCAGCGGCCTTGCCCTGCCCCTTGCTCCTCTTAGATGTCCTCTAACCATCACACTTGGCCGTAATTCTTGCATTTGCTTGGAAAAATTATGCACGGTTCGCACCCAATTTTGCGGCACAACCGCTACACCTCGATTCCCATGGTTCTCCTCATGAGCAACATCCCTAGGACCCTGTGGTTGAGTAGGAACCACAACTTCATAACCACAAACTCCCTGCTCAATTTTCTTTTTTATCTTCCTACTCTTTGCCTTTGCAATTTCTAGTGCACCATTATAGTTATCCGGGTGTTCAAAATTCACCTTTTCCCTCACTTTACGACATAGGCATGCCATGAATTTGTCCAACTTAAAGTAGCCAACTGCATGGCTGCCGCTAACTCTTCCAAAAAAGCTTCAAAATGATTTTAAAAAAAACCAAATTCCTCACCTATATCCTATTTTAGCACCTTCAATTTGGCGGCATCCATTTCTACTGGAGACGCTTCTTTGCAAAAATCATGTAAGCAACCTCCGCTCACCTTCCAACACTTCCTAGCACACTTTTGCTTTGCCACGCATCACCAACGGAAAATTTTGCATCTTGATGTCCTCATTTGGCATCCATAGCGGCATCATATACACTTCAAAATCTACAATCCACTCGTCTAGACTTTCTTCACCTATGTAAATCGGACCATAACTCTAAGACACCATCTTTACGAATGGAAAAATCTCTTTTTCTTCACCAAATTAGGTGCAATCAGTGTTCTCCTTGGTGGGGGCACCATAAGATGGAAAGTGGGAAGGGAGTGCACATGTAGAACACATAATGGGTGCCTCTCTATAGATCAGGGTAAACACATCACCCCAATCTACTAGGATTCACCTTTAAAATCCACAAATTCTCATCTGTACACACTTGACACCTTACCATAAACTCTAGCACCTGTCACATATCCATGGCTCCATTCCACATCACTGATTACAAAGAATCTCTCTCTCTTTCACTCTTTGCATACACGGACTTTGGTTCGGGGTTGCAGTCAACCGCACTGCAACCAAAAAAAAGCAAAGAACATGAGTAGAAGAAGGGAGGGGGAGTGGGGAATCAGCACTGAGAGGGGGGAAAAGAGCAAGATTCTTCTTGCACAAGACTACAAAATCTCCACAACTTACACAGAGGAAGACTCCTCTCCTCGAGGAGGTCACTATATATAGAACCTATATATCATGTGCGTTCAAGGACTACTTATAAAACCCCTTAGCTAGGAATTTTTTACCAATAAATGGAACCCTTTTCCTATTCAATCTGTTAAAAAAAAAATTCAAGATCCATTTTTCAATACCCTTCTGTATGTAAATCTATGAGAAAATTGAATAAAATAATCCCTATTGCTGAACCCACGTGATAGCCATTTTTTAATTATAGTGACCCCCCTCCTTCCCCCCCTCCCCAAGCTCGTCTCGCTTGCTCCAAAATTGTCTTGGCAAAAATCCCTTTACAATACTTTAAAGCACAATCTTATAGGGAGGTTACATTTAAAAACAAACTCAAAATCAGTGAGTTCCTCTTTTCCCGTTCAACTCAAAGGCTCCTCCTTTTTGAAAGGGGTTGATTTTTATCCATTTGGGGCACCATTTTAGAACCTTTGGCGAGCTAATGACGCCTCAGCACTCCACTTTCTCTCACACCCTTTGAAATCTCTCTCTCCAAGTCCATTTTGGTTTTCACGGTGGGGTGACAGCCATTTTGGATACACACTTGTCCTCCAAAGATTTTGGCACCCATCAGCAAGATCAAGGGCACCGCCCCTTGCTAGAATTCCACATCACCACTTGAATCGCATGAACACTGCCGTCGAGAGGGCCACCAGTGCCACACCCGCCAGGGGGCATGCACACCGAATGCCCCAAGGGCGGAATCCATTGCCACACCATGCCAAGAGATCTCCCCTCTCTCTTGCTTTGTTGCTTAAGGGGGAGAGGGGGCATGCCTTTGTATATATATACTACTCCATGGGGGTTGGTTTGTGCATATGGGGCAATATGTACGCCATGTGGCATCCACGAGTTCACTGGCCCTCCAAGGTACCCCAAAATTTTTCAAACTTACCAAAAAATCCCAAAAAACTTTTTATTTCCACTCCACTTTACATTACTTGCACTTTGGTGCTGGGGGATTTGGTGGTCGATCTGCGAAGTGGCTCTCGGAGCCAGTAATCCCTACTCCAAGTTTGCTCATCCATGTAATATTTTGGTGTTGTCGGGCCCGCAAACTGAGCCACCCAAAGATGAAAAAATCATTTAATATTTCCCTACCACCTTTTGGCACAAAATGACTACAATATCTTGGCCCTTGAGACTCCATTTAAGAATCCATGAATTTCAGTTAATCCCATACAGTGCATATGAAATTCCAAAGCTTGGTTGAGGCTTGAAATCTCTGAATAGACGGGCTTCTCAACATGGGCAAGTACTTTCCCTCTACAACTCTGATTAACAATCGGAGAAGACCGGCATGCTCCATAACTCAAGCTCTCCAATATTATCCAATGACACTAGCTCTAGCCACTTGTCCCCATTTGTTTTGCCGTCAAGGATCTACAAAGACTTCTAACTTTGAACCTCAATATCTTTCACACCAGGGCTCCGTTTGAGGATTCATCTAGACTAGCTTCTAGAGAACTTTGAATACTATATTCTTGGGCATTAGAATGTTCCTTTAGACACTTGGACTTGCCTCCCCAAATGGTCTTTCTTGGACGCTTTTTGCACCAGGCCAAAAAATGACATTATGTATGCATTCCCACCAGCCCTTGCTTGCTTAGGCCCCAAACATGTCTGCACCCTTTTCTCTACTTGGCACCACTTTAAGCTCAACCCAACTTTCTTGCACCACCAGCACCAACGTGTATCAACCTATCATACTCTGACCCTTCTGAGATTCCTAGTCAAGGTCGCAAAAAAAAAAAGAAAAGCCACCTGATGCCACCCGATTGGTAGTTTTCTTTGAGTTCCACCCATTGTTTCTTGGCAATCGTGAGCTTGATGGACAAGTCCTCGATTCTAATTGACTTCCCACATTTCATGCTACACTTTAGAGGGCTCTTCAAACCCAAAAAACCACCCTATCATACTCTGACCCTTCTGAGATTCCTAGTCAAGGTCGCAAAAAAAAAAGAAAAGCCACCTGATGCCACCCGATTGGTAGTTTTCTTTGAGTTCCACCATTGTTTCTTGGCAATCGTGAGCTTGATGGACAAGTCCTCGATTCTAATTGACTTCCCACATTGCATGCTACACTTTAGAGGGCTCTTCAAACCCAAAAAACCACCAAATGGCACGTCTACCATAGCGGCTAAAGTGTCCCGCATCTGGCCCCTTGAACATCTTCCATAGGCTATAACTTGCCCTCTAGAGCTTTGATTGATGATCCAATAGGACCCGCATACTCCACAACTTGAGCACTCCAACCTTATCTACTAACATCAGCTATGGCCACTTGTCCCGACTTGCTGTGTCCGTTGAGAATCTTCAAACCACTTCAGCTTTGATCTACCATCACTTTCACACCATAGCTTTGTTTGAGGAGTCATCTGGCCAGCTTCTAGAGCATCTCAAAAATTAGTTCTAGAGCATCATTCACACACCTTACACATTTGGAACTGGCATTCCAACTGGCCCATTTTTGGAACCTCTCTGTCCTAAATACCACATTAGGCATACATTTGCGCTATCCTTTATCTGCTTAGTACCTTGGTACCTACTTTAGCACTTTGTCATGCACCTGTCAGTTGCACTGCATACTTTCCAGCATCGACCAGCTTTGGCTACACCAATGCCTCATACCTGCATGCTTGGATCTGCCTGACAATGGGAACTTGTCCCTCTACTGTATAGTGTAGCGCACTCCAAATCCTAGCCCACATCAATCTATCTCTCTACTCTCTCTCTCTCTCTCTCTCTCTCTCTCTCTCTCTCTCTCTCTCTCTCTCTCTCTCTCTCTCTCTCTCTCTCTCTCTCCCCCCCCGTTTGAGTGCCTTGTAGCTCAAGCAAGGGTTTTCCCATCCTTCTACAAACTCTTCATACACATAGCTTTTCTCTAAAATTCATAAATCACTCAATATTGAAATTTGTAGTAAAATTTCCACAAACAAATTGGAGGATATTGCAAAGCTAGCAATGGGGCCTATGTTGGCGCAGGGGCTAAAGTCACAACATAAATGCACCTTCAAACGCATTATTTGATTCTCTTATGTGCTCAAAGATCCATACCCAAGATCCCAAATTCCCCTCTTTTTAGAAGCACCTACTAGAGATGACCAAACTAGATGTGATAATGAGATGATGGTGCTCTATCTCTCCCTCACTAGGTCAACCTTTTGTGCTGGCGCATGCCTTCTAGGCCACAATTCTCTCATAAGCCCCAATATGTGCTAGTGAGGTTATGATTTTGACAATGGTGATATTGTCCACTATGTATCAACCCCATGCATTGATACAAGGGTTCGTGAGGAGCAGCTAGCACAAAAACAAAGAGGAAAACATGCATAATGATTCCCACAGGACCACCCTACTCTCAAGCAATCTCTCTACTTGTGTTGTTGAAGGAAAATGAAAACACATGTCAAGTACAACCATAAAATACCATTTCCTATTACCCACCCTTGGGAGGAGCCAAGACAAAGCTCCACAATGAGGAGGTAATAAAATCTATCATAGAGGGTGAAAATTTGGAATAATTTGAGCATGTAAAAGAGCTATCTAAGAAGTTTGACACAAAAATATGGGGATCTATGCTACTTCTTGGGCATTAAGGTTTGGTTCTTGCAACAATTTTTGTAATTTGTTGATCATTAAGATCATTTGTCGATGTCATTGTACTTGGTTGCCACATAAACAATAGTTATGGACACGGTGTGAAGCATGGTTTGATTAATTTTCAAGACATTGAAATGGGAAGCTAGGGAAAATGTCAATATTGTGTTGTAAAAGCCTATAATCTATATGATGATTTTTAATCACCTTGATCCATGTGACAACTAGCATGCCACTTTGAGTTATACTCTTTTTCTTTTGAGAAAATGTATGCAAACTGTAACTCATATGTTATTTAGTTTGACAAAGTCACATGCTCCATACCTAGGGACCTTTTTTGTTTATGAATTGTTTTATGATATGGCTACATATATGCCAATTGGGATCATTGTATTTTAGAGAACCGTTTGCTAGTAGTTAGAGCCTTATTTACAAGTGTTTCTTTTACTTAAAGAAAAAAGAAGTAAACCATAATTTTCAACCTCTCCCTCACTAGGCCAACCCCTTGCATTGCCATAGGCCTTCTAGGCCAGGATTTTCACTATGTATCAACCCCGTGCATTGATGCAAGTGTTCTTGAGGAGCAATGAACACGGAGACAAAGAGTAAGACCTGCATAGTATCTCCCAAAGACTAATACTTGTGTTGTTGAAGGAAAATGACAACCTACGTCTGGTACAACCATATCAGATGACTTCCTATTACCTTCCCTTGGGAGAAACCAAGACAAATCTCCACAATAAGGAGGTGATAAAATCTAGCATAGAGGTTCATAATTTGGAATAATTTGAGCATGTGAAAGAGTTTTCTAAGAATTTTGATAGAAACTATATGGGGATCTAGCTACTTCTTGGGCATTAAGTGTCATGAATATTATTTTCTAACCTTCTAAAAGTAGTTTTCAACTTAATTTGGCCACTTAAGTATGGGAAAAAAAAAAGAGAGCAAGTGAGATTGATTAAGTGCTAATGGACCGATTCAAGGCTTGGGACCAAAATGACAAAAATTCCATAAAAGAATAAGGCTAATTTCTAACTAGTTGTTGCATTCATAGGTAAAAATCAAGGAACAATAAAGGTATTCATGGTTAGCCTTGATCAAAGCTACAAGAAAAATGAGATGACCGTACCGAGAGCAATAATAGGAGTCTAAAAGTAGAAAGTGATTGTACTAAGCTCAAGTCATTAAAATAAATCTTTAAACTTAAAATATTCAAGAAGCCTTAGGGTGAAATTCTAACTTGCCACAAATTATCTAAATTTAGCAGGTTTTGGGAGCAACTTGATGGCACCTACAAAGTAATGTGTTAAGGTTTTGTAAAGGAGGTGGAGCTTTTAAAGCCCAAAGGGTGAGTTTAATTTTTTCCAAAGTTTATCCTAGTTTAGTAGGTCCTAAATTAGCAGGTAGGTTGTAGCCTTGGGTCAACTTCATAAGCATCCAAAGTTTGTGCAAATGTCTTGCACCCAAGCTAATTAATCAAAGGGTAAGTTCATGGTTTTTAATAAATTTAAGGGAAAATCTAAAGTCTAAGGTTGGATCAGCCCTTCCTCATTTAGTCAGTTGAGTCTTGTCTTTGTCTACTAAGCTCGACTAGGCCACATAGCCAAAGTAGCGCATGCTTGCTTTTTGTGAATTCAACAAGTGTTTGTGGTGCCTCCACTTGCCAAGAGGAGTCTGAAGAAAAGGGGGAGAGAGTTTTAGTGTAGCATATTTAGCCTCATTGTTACTATGCGCATCCAATTTGAACCCTCTCTTGCATACTAGCTTCCCCTTTGGATCGTAAAGTGCTATACCCCCTGAGCAGTCGCATCATGGCTCTTTCTGTATGGGCCACCAAAGAAAAACACACATGCATTGCTGATCTGTGGCACTTCTTCAACTATTTTTTTCACCACCTCTTCCTTACAGGAAGGGGATTCTCCTTGTAAGTCAACAAATCAGCTAGGGTAGCTCTTGTACTCTCTTTCACAAAAAAAGAGAAGTCAAACTCTTTCAACTCAATTACCCATTTCTTGACCACATTTGAAATTTTAGTTCCATTAATTAACTCTGGAAAAAAGGTGTAACTCGTTAAGAAAACAAAAGGTCATGGTAGCAATCAATGACGAAATCGTCGACAAGCAAATATTACACTGGCCATCACTAGCTCTTCTTCCAACAAATTTCTTTCTGCTACCAGCTTCACTAGGCTTGCACAATACATTGGCTTCATATAATGGCTGCCCTTCCCCTTTTGCAATAGCATAGCTCCAATGGAATCATCCCCTATTGATGGATTTACATAAAACACTTGCTCCCAATTAGGAGCTTGCATGGTTGACAGCCCCCCCAACACCTCTTTCACCTCTTGAAGCACTTCTGCACACCTGTCATCCCATTGCAATGGATCATGCTTTCCCACTTGTTGTAATAGATAAGGAGCTATGAAAACAATGGAATAAATCGCGCCATGTACTTCACTTTGTGTATAAATTTTTCCAATTGCTTTGAACTCTTAGGTGATGGAAGAAGAATAATAGACTTAACCTTTTCTGGATCAGCCTCAATGCCATTTTCTGACACCATATGGCCCAATAACTTCACCCTTGGCTGTGCTAGATGACATTTCTTTGGATTTAGTTGTCCTCCACATTCATCATATCGAGCCAATAACATCTACAGCTTCTCATGGTGTTCATCCCTACTGCTGTAGACATAAAAGTCGTCCAAAAACTTTTTAACACAACTACCAATGAATGGTGCCAATAACCAATTTTTTGTCTCTTGATAGAAAGATGGTCCATTTGACAACCCAAACAACAATAACGTGTAGCAATAACAACTCCAATTTCCATCCTTCTTTGGGCTGACTACTACTGGACTCACCCATTATGTGGTCTTCACTGGGACTATGAACCCTCCCTTTGCACCAAACCATGTACTTCTTGCCACACTTTGTCAGGATCTTCTGTCTTCACAAACTCCACTTCCAATCCATGCCGTAGATTGTCCCAACTTAGTCTCATAGGTGGATCAGCCGCATGCAACTCCTCTTCAAATGATTTGGACCAAACTCGTTCATCACTCTTCAAACAAATTTGGATAAGACGTAACATTTTCACCGGATCATGAATCTGATTGCTAATGCAGGAAACCTCCATCTTTTCCAAAAATTCTTCCACATCTTCATCACTTCTTCCATGAAATTCCGGATAAGAGAAAGCCATGGCTACCCAAGTTTCAATGCTTTGAGAACCCCTTCTAACATAGGTGCAAGAACCCAAAACTTTTTATTGACTCAATCTCCGGAAACTTCAATGGAGCTCTAAAACAATGGAGCTCAAGTTTTAGAAAAGGATGAACACATGCACATCAAATGAGTTTTCATAGTTAATCATTGGAATAAAAATAGGCAAAGGAGATTCCAGTATCTCTCTTAATCTTCTAGGCCAAAACACAAAGACTATGCGTTGTTGGTAACATTTATCTGGATTCTTTGTGCAAAATGAAAAGGGGTGAAGTGAGGTCTGTCGTGATTATTCATTAAAAGCCATCCATGTAGCTCCCAAGAAAGCACATTTGACTAATTATCCTCTGAGTTTGCCAAAATTTCAGCAGCATAACAGCATAAATGGCTCAAAAGACCAAAAAACTAGCCATCACAACTTGGAAAAAATTTGGCAGAGTTTCCCGAGAAGTAGACCAGTAAGAACCCAAAATATAGATTGTATATGTATGCATAACCTACCAACAATGCCATCCAAGCATCAAGTAGGAATCAATAGTGCATAGCCTATGATGAGATCATGAAAAGGGTGCTCCAGCCACCTGTATCATCGAAAGGATCTCACACTTGAGAGTCTCCCAGCTCAATAAAACCTCACCACCACCCTCTCACAAAGGCTTATGAAAATCTCGTATAGTCAAGTCTCAAAAATGATTATCTGCCAGACCAAGTCTCAAAAATGGCTGGGACTACCAAAAAAAAACAAATATGTCTCCACAAAGGTGTACAATGGCAGTATCTACAAGTAACATACAATACCAGACATTGCGCTCAAATAGGCGCCAAATGATGTATACCCACAGCAACTGCAAGTGACTTCCACTTGCGAGTATATCACTCTACTCCAGCTACCTGTACCTCTTTGATTCACATGTAACCTTTAACGTGTAATCTGCAACTTGTAATCCCGAAGCTGAAGGTACTCGAAGAAGATCCTCAGTGGGGGTACCAAAAGAATGTGAGCGGGATGAAAACACACACAACACCTCTATAATCACCGAACACACACTCTTGGGATGATACACACACGCACACTATGGAGCACCACTCATCTTACATGACCCACGTGGCTGAGACAGGGAACTCACCGATGGAGTGAGACGAGAGAGACTATCCATTTGCCCACTCAACACACACACACACAAACACACACACAAACACACCCAAAAAACATAGCTCAAAAGAGGAAGGTTTCTAATGTTTAGATACAATTGAGCTTGGGCCAACACCACTGGGCCAAATAGCTCACACAATATGGAGTAAATATACCAGATACAATCACAAATTGGAGCACATGCTTCGCTCACAGGAGAAAATTACACAGCCAAAACAATAAAAAACCAGTGAGTAATTTGGAAAAATGAACAGCACCATTGCATCCGAAGTGGCCCAAAACCGTAGTCTACAATATCAAAGCGGATGAGCAGTTTATGGCCAACACACGCTCCAAAAACAGCAAAAAACTAAGTTGCATCTATTCCTCCTCTTCTCTTTGCATTTTTTCTGGTGTTTTCTCATGTTTTTTAGTGTCCACACTTCACTTTATCCCTTGGGCACCTTTGGCCTTTTGATTGACCTCAAACGAACCCCAAACATGCCAAAACATGGCCACGCAGTGCATTTTTGTCAGCCTTCTACATCCATCCGCACACTTGTCACTCAACTTTTCCCAAAAATGTATCCCGCAATCACGTGAAGTAGCCCCTAAATATAGTTCTCATGATGACCTTTTTGCATAATCATCACAAGAAAACATTCCCGTTGTGTCCTCACTTATCCACATGTAAGTCTTATCCCGGGGAGGTCACCTAATAAAAATGTAACCTATCACGTGAGTTCAACAGAAGGGTATTTAAAGTTCCTGAAACTTACAGAAATATATATACAAAAGGGAATTATTTTTTCAAATTTGAAAAAAACTTACAGGTTTTAAAAGAAAAGGGTACATTATATTCTTAACAAGATTCACAGATAAGGGGTTTTACAAACATGTCCTGAACGTAGGTGATATGGTAGTTTTACACATAGTGAACCCCCCAAGGTAATTCTTGACCCCATTCCCCTTCTGATGCCACTGGATGCCATCTGAAGCACCGGCTTATCTCATGGCATCAGCCCGCTGATAACTTCCTCAAGAAGTTTTACACTCTACCAACTCCTCATTATTATAGAAAAACACAATGATACTGGTGACGATGAAAATCGATGTACTATGTACACGTTTTCCTACCTATACACATGTGGGCCCCACGTAACCACCTGGCTCTAGAAAATGGGTAATTTTTTTATTCAACGCACCATGCATGTGTATGTGCATATTTGCAATCACTTCTTCCAAAAAACTCCTAACAACGATTGATGCAATTTGAAGAGGAATTCAAGGAATGTAAATGCTGTCTTGTGGACTTGAATGCTTTGGAGGAGCGCATGAGCAAAGTAGAGCATGACTGTGTGTTGAAAGAGGAGAATTTTGACACCATGAGCCATAATGTATGCGACATGAAAAATGTATGCACAAACAAGTCTTGGGCTGATGTATGTGATAACAATGTGGTACATAATTCCTCACTCATGCAATCTATGGTTTAAACAAAGAATGTTGAGAATGTGTATGTGGAGGAGTTGAAGGAATGAGAGCGACATTCCAAGAACATTATTATCCGTGGAATTCCCAAAGAGAAGTTAGAGAAACCTCCTTCTCTTGCCATTGTTGTCAAAGATTTCTTTCAAAACCCACTTTGGCATGTCCAGAGTTATGGTCTACGGAGCACATAGGGTGGGTAAGCAAGGAGCTCCTCGCTCAAGAGAACAGCCAATTGTATGCACCATGCCGAATGAGACCAAACGAAAGATTATCATTGATAATAGTTGGACCTATTTGAGGGATACAAAATGTTTTGTATGTGAAGATTGCACTATTAAGCAACAAAATCTGCATCGCAAGGCATATGATGAAAACAATAAGAAAAACAAGGATATCTCTCACGAAGAAAATGTGCCCAAGGAGGAGGCAAGTCCCATGACCAAATAGGGATGCGTGACTTATGAGACCAAGTTCAAATTGAAAATATGCTTTTGGAATTGCAATGGATACCCATGGAATGCTAGGGTTGGCAATGATGAACAAATAAGCACAGCAGATGTTTTACTTCTTGTTGAAACTTGGGAGCATGATACACTAAGGATTAACGGCTTAGAGATTACAATGTACATTTATCGATGTGGTCAAAGAATCTCAAGCAAAGAAGAGGGCAAGGAGGAGTAGCATGTATGGTTAAGAAAGGGTTGGAAGATTTTGTATCAATTCTAAAAGATGACAAGTACAAACATTATGTATGGCTTAAAATTATGACACCAAAAAGAACACCCATTTTTGTAGCTGGTTTCTACATTCCTCATCATGATTCCCCCTTTTATGATTGTATGGATAGATATCATCCATTTTTTGATTTAACAGACGGCATTGATTATTTCAAAGGCGAAGGTGATGCTATTGTATTTGGGGATATGAATGCTTGCACAAAAACATTGCAACATGATACTCAACAATTTGATATGCCATACATTTCAAGGAAGTTGGAGGAAGTTCACTTGTATGATCATACTTCAGTGGGGATGAGAAAGAGCCGGATCACTATGGAAAGTTACTTTTACATATGTGTAATAGCATGTATATGCGCATTGCCAATGGTGTATCTTTGTGAAGAGGAACCAATGGATTTACATGTAAAAAACATAATGGGCATAGTGTAATTGACTATATGCTATTCTTCGAAGGCATCATGTGCCGCATAAAGAGTTTTATACTTGGCCAATGGACCCTAAAATCAGACCATCGGACCTTATGTATTGACCTTACATGTGGAGAAGCAACTAAGCATGATAATCTCAGCCAAAGGGAAGAGAAATTATCACTATGTATGGATTTCAAACGGGCACGAATGTACATTGAAATGGTTGAGCAGAAGTTATGGATGACAAAGATTCAATATGCCGCACCATTGGAAACTAAATGGGAAGCTCTCAAGAAAGTTATTTGTTCATGTGTCAAATAATTCTTTGCCATAAATCATGTCCATGGTATCAACAAAGATAGATCATACAAAAGGTGGTTTGATAAATAATGTCAAGATGCTCGAAAGTCCTTGATAAATCTTGATGCAAATATGGGAAAAAGCAACTATCAAAGTCATTTGCATATATACAAGGCATTGATTCAAAATAAGAGAAGAAGATGGGAAGTAAAGCAACAGCTTTTTCAAGTCCAAGAAAAGGCACATTCATGTGGAATATTTTGGAGAAACTTGAGGGGCAAGCGGGTTGAGAGTTTTGGTAACTTGAGTCTTGTGCATATGTACACACATTGTAGGCAATTATATAAGCAATCAAATGCTAAAAAAAAGTCATTTTATGGTTCAGTCCCATGTATGGCCTCTTTTTTTACTATTGAGGATGTATGCAGTGGGCTTGAAAAGTAGGACACTTGCAAAGTGGGAGATCTTCAAGGTATCAAGCTGGAGATGATCAAATGGATGGGAGATTTTACCCATGAGTGGATGTATGATATGTTCAACTTTGCACTTCAATATGGTATGCCTTATGATTGAAGTACTAATTGGGTCAACCCTTCGCATAAAGGAGGGGATGTAAAGAATGTAAACAACTACCGGACTATAATGATTGGGTCTCTTATGGAAAAGTTGTTTGGGTGCATAATGGAGATGAAATTGAGTGATTGGATTGAAGAGAATGAGAAGCGTGCAAAAGGACAAGCGGGTTTTTATCGATGCCATAGCGCCATTGATCATCTTGTCACTCTTCGTGTTCTCATGGAGGAAAGTTGGTTGAAAGGCAAGCGATTGTATTGTTGTTTTGTGCACTTTAAGAAAGTCTTTGATATGATTCCATGTAACAATTTGTGGGGAAGGATGGAAGAACTCCAAGTCCCAAGTGAGTTTATGCTTCAAGTTTCTCCAATCTATGAGAAGGTGATGTATCAATTGCGCATGGAAAGAGGAATTTCAAAAACAATTGTAAGCACTATTGGGGTTAAACAAGGATGCATGTTGTCACCAACTCTCTTTGGTATATGCATCGATCAACTGGAACAAATGGTACTTGAATTCATGCAAGAAAAAGGCATTGAAGAGGTTACTATTTGCAGTGCAGTAATCATGCTTTTTTTGTATGAAGATGATGTAGTGCCTCTAGCACACACTTTAGAATATATACAAAAGCTTATGGTTGTCCTTGAGAACTTTTGCTTGCATAGTGGGCTGATTGTGCATGAATCCAAAACAAAGGTTATGCTTGTGAAAACCAACCATAAGGAAAAGCCACTTGAAGTTGTACATAAAATGAGACACTTGAAGTTGTTAAGAGCTTTAAGTACCTTGGCCTTGAGGTTCCATCCAATCACAAGTGGCATGAATGTGCTATATGTCATTGGAAGAGGGAAAGAGAGCATATTATGCATTTGAGAACGTGTGTAATGCCGGAAACATCAAGTGTTGGGTTCAAGAAGTACCTTTTTGATGCATTGATGACACGGTTCTTTTGTATGGAGTTGAAGTGTGTGGCAGGAGCATCTCAAAGTCTACTTGGAAAGAGTTTGAGAATGTCCAAAAGCGTTTTCTTACAAAATTTCTCCAAGTTAAGACATAAACACCATATATGCTCCTACTTCTTGAGCCAGGATCTCTTCCAATTGAGGTTATGGGCATGGAAAGGGTTGTGGAGTACATGATATAGATGCATCAAAACCCCTCACATCAACTTCCTACAACTGCATCGGAAGCAAGCAGAAAAGTTCATAAGATGCATAAAAGCAAGATCTTGAGTATGGGATGGATGCAAGATATAAAGAAGTGGTTTGGGATATGGGATGCATTACACTTGCTACATGATGCTTCAACTGACTCTCAAGTGAATGAAACTTTTCTATAACGCCAATGTATTACGGCTTGGGAGAAATCCGGTGGGTCACGCTTCATACATTACACCACTCATATTGCCCACAACTACAAAACCATGTTCTTCGCTGAAAGAGGAAACCTTAGTCACACTTACATGCTTGAGCCTATTCCCCTTGTCAATGACATGCACTATCCTAGCCATTCGGCTTCGCTCCCATTTCCTTCAATGCAAGATAGGGCATTGGGGCAATGGACAAGAGTCAAATCCACTGTGCACATTATGGTCACTGCTAGTTCGAGAGTCTGAGCACCACACAATACTAGAGTGCTCATCTTTTGGTCACATCCGAACTTTCTTCTCCCACATTTTCAGCCATGACTTAGATCTATACACTCTCCTCTCCCAGCCAGAGTTTGGGCTCTCCATTGAGACTCTCATCACCACAATTTTGGAGCATCCAGAGTCACTCATCAGCCATACACATACTACATCACATGTAACTTTATCCCATAGGTCATATTTGACCTTCGAGGATGATAATAAAATCTCTCTCTCTCTCTCTCTCTCTCTCTCTCTCTCTCTCTCTCTCTCTCTCTCTCTCTCTCTCTTTGGATACTACTCTGACCATAACTTGCATGTTTCCTTGCCTCCACCACTTCCCTATTTGAACTTCATTCTAAGCCCCCCCCCCCCCCGGGTTGTCGTGCTTCTTTGCCTTCCATTTCCGCTTGATCCAAGCTCTTGAGTCACATATCCCTCTTTGCATCCTCGTGGCTCAAGTCGTCTACCACCTCCATTTGTAGCTACTTGCAACCGCGTGGATTGTCTAAATAATGCCTCCCATAATAAAGTAGAATAGTTGTTTAATGTCTTTTGTGGATGAAAATTACATTTGGAGGTAGAGAGGAATAATTAGAGATCTTTAATATGTTTTTGGGGACTTACTTGGGTGACGGTGATAGTTGGATGCTCTCAAGTGGGGTATTTTATATCTCTAAATATGAATAGATAATATTAATGTCAACATCTATCGTGCTAACTTAGCATGCCATAAGTAAAAAAATCCCTAGCATGGAATGATAGTTTCCATTCCTTGAAAGCAAAGAAACCTTATTAGCTCTCTCTCCTTCCTTGAAGCATGGTAGATGCAGCCAACGATGCTAGACATTTCTCTCATAGTCATGATCTCCTATAGTTGATTGCATACCCTAAACATGATTTCTAGACCTCTACCAACACCCTAATATAAATTATAATATTTCTACTTCAAGAAGAAGTAGTAACTTCCACACACACCTACCAACCAGCTTGTCCCACCTCATCGTCTTTGGCTACTTAATCATATCTTGAATCTATTCTTGGAAAAATTAAGCATTTTTTATAACAGCTAGAAAGCAAGAATTTTCCCATCAACATGTAGAAGGTTGACTGAGATTTTCACCAAAATATTTGAGGAATCAATAATCTCTTAGGCAGATGACTGCGGGCTCACTATCAATCATAGAGGACTTTAACCCCCATGCACAAATATGTGTAGCAATGCAGTGGCAGGTAGGATGAATCAATGAAAATAAGAATGACACGCTAGATTGTGGAGTCAAATTTCAACCTCTTTCTCTCTCTCTGCCACTCTAGTTATTTTGAGCACAAAATAGGGGGCGAGAAAAGAACGGGGAGGTGAGGAGCCTCAATGACTTCGAGGCGGTGTGGAAGCGTGAGTGGCATCTCCTCCATAGAAGCCACCACCGCCACCACTAGAGCGTCGGTGCCTAGAGGAGTGTATAGTCCATCTAGTCACCATGGAGCTCTCGGAGCACGCTAATTGCTCTAAAGTAGACTGAGACTTTGAAGGAGTGGAACGACGTGCATGTGAGCCATCATTGTGGTGGAAGTCATACCACTTCCTTTTCTTGAGGTCCAAGGAATTGTAAAACACATCTGGATGCATAGTTTCATTAACAAGAACACGCATTTGGAGTTAATGATGGCAATTTGAAGTCAAAACATGTTAATGATAACAATTTGATTCACTATTTGAAGTTAAAAAAATATTTAAAACATGTTAATGCTAACAAATTTAAAACAGGTTGATGTTAAAGCAGAAGGAAATGTGCACCGATCACATTTTGATTCACAATTTAAGTTTCAAAAGTTTAGTACAGAGATAAGAGGGGTCAAACTGCTCAAAGACAACATCTATGACAAAAGGGAGAGAAATTTCTCAGATACAATGTCTATGGCTTTAACACTAGAATGGTAACAGGACACTTTTATGTCCTTGGAAACTTTTGTGTCCTGTTAAGTGACCATTTTTCTTGAACTATTTGAAGAGTATGAAAATGAATTTCTAGGTGATATATATCCACAAAGTTGCCTTATGAGCTGAAAAAAACTTAGCATTTTTTTTGGAGTATCGATCTCACCATTAACCTTACTCTTGCACAACATTTTTGAACCTAAACTGTGTGAAAAAACGGGTCCTGTTTTTGGCTTTTTTTCAATTTTTGTCAACTATACCACTCTAAACTTCATGGTTTTGAGGTTTAGATGTCTAGAGGTTGGGCCTTCATAGTTCTCAACATGTTTTGATGCTTGTAGGGAGAGCTAAGTGTTAAAATTGAAAGTTATGACCAATTTACAACAATTGCATAATCCTGTTTTTTGGCCAAAATTAGCACTTTAATGATTTTTTTGGTGGCTTTCTTGATATCCAAATTCAATTTTGATTGTGTAAGTGTAATGTATAACATAAAGCTAATCTTCCTTGAGTTTTGGGGGACCTAATATGCTATATAGCATAGTATATGATGATGGTTGAGTTTTTTGATTGCTGAAGAATACGATACATTTTAGAATAGCAAGTATAACTTTCTCAATATTTCTAGTTTCTTAGGCCAATTGTGTGTATTTTGTAGGTAGTAACCATATCTAATCATAGACTACAAACTTGGCTAGATATTGAGTAGTTTCTATGGGTTTCTAGAGGTCATAATGCTAAACCCAGTCTTTTCATGTTTGGGGTATTTAGCACTTTATCATTGCCCCCAAGGTTCCAATTGTAAGAGATCCATTATCCTTTTGACATGCTCCATGGCTCCTTTTGAATCCAAAGGCCCAAAGGTAACTAAGAAAACATGTATATAGTATCTGTATTGAGGGTGACTATAGAAACTTTGATGATAGGTCCGCAGACTGGCAAAAATGCAACTTTCTTGTACCTATTTTTTTGCCCAAAAAAAATTAGTGAGGTAAAAGCAACTATATGTTTTGGTCACCAACCCATTGAAGTTAACAGGGAATTTCATCTCATGTCCTACAAAAATCCCCACTCTTATTTATATGCAATCAATCGTAAGAGATTGCTATTTTGGGCAAAATGCACTGGTCCATCAACTTTGGAGGCTTGTAGTGACCAAGGGATGAGAAAAATTACAAGTTTCTCATTTTTTCCATATGTAGTAGTTATTGAACTATAAGCTCATGAAAGGATTTTTCAAAATGAGTGGATCTACTATGGTTTTGGAATTTTTTCCCAAAACCTTGAAAGGACACTTTTATGTCCTGTTAGGTTACCATTCTAGTGTTAAGAGGTCTCTCTCTCATCCTCCTATAACTCCACATAACTCCCTATGTCTATATAGAGCTCTCCGTCTCCATGTTTATCTTGAACCATTTTGCAACAAACAAGTCCACAAAAAACCCTTTGTAGTCTATCCTCAAAATTTTGTGTAGCATGCCAAAGTAACTGAGTTCCATTACCACAAGATCCATATTGGAGGACCTTCTTCGAGTTGATTGTTTGAATTTTGCCATGACTCCACAATATTGTGTAGAATGCTTTTTGTCGATCCATTGTACCTTGAAATATCAACCTTTACACCATGCTACTATGTATGACTCATACCACAACCAACAACAATAATAAGCGACCGTCAATACAAAAAGCATGCCACATGTCTAAGATTATAAAAATACCTTGGACTGCATCCTCGTGAGTACTTCCACTCCTCCTCAGTCACTTGTTTGTCGTGTTTTTGTGCACATTTCAAGGCATTGTGTAGCCATATTAAGCTCATGAATGATGGTAGGTTCTCAAGAATCTCCAGATAATGCATCGATGGTTGTCTTCCCCATCTCCACTCAAGTCATACCCTTTGTCTCTCTTGCTTTGCATCAGCATAGTATAAAATCCACCTTTGCATCATTAGGTTGTGAAGCATGCAAAATCAATTGATCTTAGCCTATAGATTCTCTGTCATGTTCTTTTCCACACCGAGATTGAACATCACAATCCTAGAAATGGGATCATCGTCGATGGTGTGCCAAAGCGTATCTCTTGCATGACCAGCTCAAGAGATCCACTCTCTAATGGACACAAAGGACTCTGAAACAAACCAATCCTCTGCCATGATACCCTTTGGACATGCCTTCTTATGTTCATATCCCTTGATCGTTTTCATGAAACGTTCTAAAATGAACATCTATCTGGGATGCACTATGCCTACTATTTCCACTTCAAACATACCAGACACATTTTGTGCGAGTCGTGTGACTTTAAGCGAGTAACCTCCCCTTCCTTTGTGCGTGCTCTCCGAAGCGAGAGCATTATGCATGTGGCCATATGCACGGATCTAATGATCCCTTTAACTTTGCATCCATGTTGTCTTGTCAAGATCAATGGTGCTATGGTGCTTTATGCACCTTTATCAATCCGTCATTTGCTTTTTGCTACCAGTATTGCTCTATACAACCAACATCCCTATTAAGATTGATTTTAGCTCCCAATGTATTTTTCTTGTCAATGGGATGGTCCTACAACAGATTACCCACATTATTGAATATGTGCATTGGATCTAGCAAGTAATTGATCTTGAGTCTTTGCCATTATGGCAGCTTATACCATAGAGAGAATCTCTTCATTCCTGGGGGTAGATAGTCTTCACACATCTCCTTCTACTCTAACCATGCTCGAGCAGACATCCTTGGTAGTTATCTTCCTAAGAAACCCTCTTGTAACTCGTGATTCTCTGGAAGATGTGGTCAATCAACTTTGTAGATTTTCTCCTTGAGGGCGCCCGATGTGCATTAAGTCTAGGACCACATGTGCTGCATACATTATAACCACTTGCCTCAAGCCCTACACTCATACACAGGATAATAAACCCATTGAAGCCTTGCACCCATATACAAGATGCAAAACCCAAACACAAGAGTTTCTCACTTGATAATTCTACTAGCTTGGGATATTCATGCATCATCCACATTAGAATGTCTTTGATCAAGGAATTGCGTCGACATGCATGTTGGCTCATACCCACCACTTATATGCCTGTCCATAATTGTTGTAGATTTTCTAATAGTGGACAAAGAAACACATCCATATTCTTCACTTTATACCACCGCGGCACAATCAAGCTTAAAAATAGATGTCCCTTCTTAGTCGTCAGCCCACGGGGAAATGTTGTAGTTGACAATGAAACTGGCCACGCATTGTAAGATGTCAACCTCTGACCAAATGGACTTACGCCACGCCTCATCAATATGTTTCCATGCCGCATAATATGTAGGGATCCGTATCACATCATCTAAAGGTTTTTTCTCCTCATGCCATGTTGCTAGAGTGGCAATGGACTTCATTCGAAGAAATACTTGCCTGCGAGACAATAGAGGAAAATGTTGTAGCACCTTTTGTGGCACTTTTTGTATGTGAAGATCCATTTGATATCTCTTGGAATCACATTTCAGACACGTGCATGTCCACATACCCCCCCTGAAAAGAATGCAGTTGTTAGGAAAAGCGTGAATGCAATTGTAATCCATCCCTAGTGTTTGCAAGATCTGGAATTTCATTATCATCTAGAAATATGTGCTACTTTAGCAATCTACACAGAAAAACAATAACACCTCTCGTAGTTGGGTACATTATACAGGTATAGTTTTTTATTGAAGTTGACACATTGCAAGAGATTGCCTCAAAATTTCTATGATGCTAGTGTCACTCTATCCAAACTTTCTGCATGTTGAGAAGAACCAAGAGTGCCTTCAATCTAGACACTCGTGCTGCATCATACAAGGGCGTGTCGGCCTCACGTTTCATGTCATCATAGACAATCCTTTCCAAATCCATGATTTTCTTGATCATTTCATTGATCTTAGGCTAAAACATAACCCGATTAAGGATGTGCTCTGCATGGTCACCCTTCAAGCTTGAAGAGGTTGCATTTTTCACCCTCACATATGTTGCTTTACTAAAGCGCCTGCGAACACATCTATTAGGTTGCACAATTGCTGCTTGTTGGCCAGCATTAGATTCCGACGAGTTGTAATTGGAAAAAACTGGATCTATAATAGATTGGTCAAACTCTCCAAACTCGTGACCGTGCTACAAAGAAATGCACCTTGTCCATCACACTGCATGTTTCTACTGATTACAGGGACATAAGATCCTTGTTGCAAGATAGGTGTCGCAGTCGGGCAACCCACATCATCATCACTACTCATAATGACTTTGAATACCCTAAACCCTAAATTAAACATAAATTTATTATTCTTTTCAGGATCTCTCTCTCTCTCTCTTGTTAGGGACTAACCACCCTAACAGTATTTCAATACAGCTACACAGTAAAATTGCATGCTACATTATAGTACTGCATAAGAGAATACTGAAGAACACATTAAATAGAGAAGAGAATGCACTATATTAATCACTGTTCATCAATCCACAAGTGCTTACAAAATAGCACCAAGAGCAGTGTGACTGCATAAGACAGAAGCTAACAGTGGAACTGCAAGACAGCGTCAAGAAGTAAGAAGAACCTTTCTACCTTCACATGACCGTCTAGTTACAACTTCTAAATTAATGGTGTAAATACACCCTTAGAGCCCAAAGCTACAACATTAATTACTATATCTATAGGTAAATACTGAACTATTACTGAGGCATCAATGCATGTAACACTTGGCACACCCAGTGGGCAATGTTTGCAAAACATTGTAAGAACCCAAAAACCCTTGACATACAAACATGACAACCAAAATGAAGTCTTGCTTGAAGTTACTACTCCTGAATACCTGTTTCTTTAGTTTTTGCCACTCCTCCTCACTGTGCATTCACATCATCACCCGCTTCCATTAATGTAACCTCAATAATTGGATCTTCTTGCATTACTTCAGAAATTTTCATCAATGGGTCTTCAAGTTGCTATTGATCACCTATGTCATCATTGTGTGTAACTTGAACTAAAACTGCACCATGTACTTCATCCTGAACTGTATTATGAACTTCAAATTTAACTGTAGTGTGATCTGCATCACCTCTTTTAGTATCCATTTGCACATCCATTTGTACCTGCTGCTGCAACTGTGCATATTTCTCCTTTAACTCAGCATACTGTCTCTCCAAGATCAAAACTACCTCCTTTGTCTCCTCATCTGCAAAAGCTTGATAAGGTTTACTCACAACATCATACATTTTAATCTTAATCTATTCCCACACCCCTTTCATATACTCCATGACTTCATTTTTCATTTTGTCTATATCCCCTAAGCTGACATACCAACCATCTACATCTAGCTCTATGTCTCTAATCTTTTTTCAACTTTATTGCAATCTGCAACCTTGCTTAACAAGACCCTGTTTCTACTTTCCAATGTAGTATTGACACTAGACATTTCAATAAACTGTGATTGCAGTATCTGAAACCACTTCTCCTTCCACTGGGAGATTCTTTTTTAAGCCTTCTCCCTCACAGACACCACCTATTTATTAGAGCTCAACTCCTGTTGCATGAGTTTCTGACTTTCAGTAAATTCCTAAACTTTCTTGTTCAAAATTTCTATCTTAGTCTCTGCCTTTTTATCCTTCAAAGCTCCTTCCTTAATCTGTTTTAGTTTGGTATGCAAACCATCATTCTCTCTGCTCAAAAAGGTAAGATCTAGAGATTGTTGCTCAACATGTTCTTTGACCAGCTTTAGTGCAGTTTACACTTCATCCAATGACACAATAGAAAACTGAGCCTTAGAAATTGTAGGCCTCTCCAGAATTTTATCCCCAAACATTACTACAGGTTCCTCCCCTGCCCATTTGTTCTTTGATTTTTTGATCTTGAAACATGTTATAGCAGTTGAAGACATAATATGTTTATGGGTCAAATGCACTCCAGTGTTAGTAAATAAGTCTCCAAACTCTTTATCCATTTTATCCTTCACTACATCCAACGACTCCTGTTGTGAATAATCTACATATAAAAGATCTTGAACACCTGTATTCATTTGCAAAGACCTATGATCAAATTGCAGTTTCTATCTTTTCTCCCTTGTCACTGTATATCTTGTATCTTCAGTCATCTATGCTGGAATTTGAGACATTCTCCCTTGTAGAATACTTTTGTTATTGACATACTGAAAGATAGTAGATAGATAAGGCCCAACTTTAATCGTCTTGCCTTCCCTTTTTTGCTTTGTGTAAATTTCAAACTTGATTTTGTCAAATAAGATATTGGCCCATTCTATTTGTCTACCACTCTTAGCTGCCAACAAAATGCCATAGTTTTTCCTACTGATGTATTCTGATTTCACCAGCAAAAAGACTCTCTCTATAAACCACCTGATGTGTTGAAGTTTAGCTAAATTCTTCATGCCTGTCAATTGATAATAATGTCTTTCCCCCTGAGACTAACCAAAGGCCTTGGTCATATCCTTTTCAGTTGCCTTACTGACTTCATTATCATCTGTAGTAAAAAGGTCAAACACCTTGGCAACTAACTCTTCAGTCAAGTAGTCCTATTTGAAAACCTATCCATCATTCATCTGCAGGTGCTTCAAGTAGATTGAGGCCATATGGTGATTTCTCCAACTTTCCCAAGGCAATCTTGAAAAATCAAGAAAACCAATACTGTTAAGCCATAAATCATTTTTCCACTGTGCTCTAAATCATACCTGAAGTTGAGAAAAATGTAATCAAAAAATATATCATCCCTTGTAGGCTGTACCATGTGAGTAGGAATAACCGGTTTTGGCTCATCATCTGAACTGGGGTCTGGCACCATTGGTCTTGATAGCCAGTTTTCCTTGTAGATCGCATTAGTGTAGGTGCAACTTCTTCCTCTTCTCTTGTATCCAGACCAGCACTTGTAGACGAGTTACGGATTATTGACATGCTCACCCTATTTGTAAAACACAAAGGCTTTTTGTACACAAGTGATGATTACGCATTGCCCCTTTGCATGCATAACTAGTCATTATCCCAAATTCATCATGCATTAGTAGAATGTCCACCTTGATTCCCAACTATTTGTCCAAAAAATGGTTTGAGTTGGAATCCATTAATAGACCATTTGTACCACTGGCCTGACTATTTGAAATGGTCCCATATACCTGAGTTTGAGTTTGCATGGCCTCCATCCTAATTTACTGTTATAGACCAACACCTAATCACGTGAAGAAAAAATTTTGAACTTGATATTTGTGATAATCCAAGCTTGTCTTCTTTGTTGAATATATCTGCAACATACTAGCTATGGATTCTTTCCTCTTCCAACCTCAGTAAAGCCTCCTTCCTATAACTGACTTACTCTTCAGGGGATAATTTTTCTTGAACTGCAACCCTGAGGCTTGGCACTATAACTCCATGGGTACCATTGCTTCTAACCCATCCACCAGATTAAATGGTGTCATGCCAATAGTCACTTTATATGCTATTTTGAAAGCCCATAGCGCTGGGCCCAATTTCTCATCCCAGTCTGTCCTATTTTGATTAACTAGCTTTATAATAATCCTGATCAAAATCTTATTGGTACTTTTTGCTTGTCCAGTGGCCTGGGGATAGTACACTGTTGACTTCTTATGTAATATCATATGCAGTTCTGTCAATTTATTGATCACCTTGTTGGTAGAATGTCCTTCTGATCAGAAACTAGTTCAGTGGGATAGCCACACCTGGTCATGATGTTTCTGTACAAAAATTTGGCTCCACACTTTGCTTTATTATCTCTTAAAACTACTGCTTCAACCCACGTTGTACAATAGTCAGTTGCAGCCAATATATATATGTTATGTGTAAATCTTGTAGGTGGTTTGATTGGACTAACAAAATCCAACTCCCACTTCTAGAATGGTTCCAAAGCCAAAATAGGTTGTAATGGCAATTCTATCCACATTCAGTAGCCTGCCCTCTCTTTGGCACAACAAGAATTTCTTATTGAACTCATGAGAATCTTTAATTACTGTTGGCCACCAAAGTCCTGCTTGGAATAATTTTCTTGTAGTTACCTCTCCTGAAAAATATCCTCCTGCATTACCTGCATGAGCCTCTGCCAGTGCCTTCTGCTCAAACTGAGGAACACATCTCCTTATCACTTGATCAATTCCTCTCTTATACAAGAGTCCTGCTTTAATTGTAAATGGTTTACTCCTCAATGTAATCCTCTTCCTATGATATTTGGTCATTGTATGTATTCAAAATTAAACATGTCATCATACCAATCCCTGACTTCATGAACTACAATTCTGCATCAGGTAATTGATCAGGTACCCCTGAAGGATCAATCTCACCTGTTTCCAATCTATTGAGATAGTCAGCCAAAACATGAAGTCTACCAAGAGTATGTATTAATACATTCAAATTCATACAAAAGCAGTATCCATTTGGCCAATATTCTTGACAGATGTGGTTTGTTCATCAAATAAATAATGGCCTAATGATCTACATGAAAGATTACCCGATTGGCTAAAAGATAATTCTAAATTTCTGCAATTCATATATCATTCCCAAGCATTCTCTCTCAGACATTGTGTAATTCTTCTCTGCAGGTGTCAGTACTCTGCTTGCATAATAAATTGGTCTAAACCAACCTCTTCTAGTTTCTTGTATCAATGTTGCACCCACTGCCACATGACATGCATCCACAAAAATATGGAATGGTAATTTAATTAGTAACAATTAAAATTGGTGCTACAGTCAACATCTTCTTCAGAATCCTGAATGCTCTACCCTACTCTTCTCACCATACAAATACTCTATCTTTCTTTTTAAGATTTGTTAGTGGTGTACAAACATGTGCTAAATATCTCAAATATCTATTATGCCACTTCACTTGACCCAAAAATCTAGCCAATTGCTTAATTGTCTTTGGTTCTGGTGCTTTACTAATTGCTTCCACCTTACTTGGATCTATAGATACTCCTTCCTCAGAAATAACATGTCCCAAGAGAATTCCTCTCTTAACTTGCAAATGAACACTTCACTGGCTTCAGTGTCATTTAATCTCTTTCTACTAGTCTTTAATAATGTGAACATATTCAAAAATCCACATAAACATAATCTTTCCTTTGAACAATGTCATCCTCTAAGAAGGCAACCAACCTGAAGCCATTGGGATTGAGACTTCTCAACAATATAGGTGCGCGAGATTCAATCTCTCTAAGCTCCTTTGTTTCTAGCTCCTCCCCGTCAATTTTCATCTCCTCCCCTTCCTCCACATCCTTCTCCTCCTCCTCTATAATCTCCTCAATCACCACTTCACGCTTTTTTGTCTTTCTCAATGGAGGGAAGTTGAGGACGTTAAAGGTTTTCTCATCTTGTATAGACACTTATTCAAGAATTTTGTTGAGTCTATACCTTAATCTCTTCAAGATAATCATATCTTTGTCCATCAAGGTGCCCTTGCAAGAGTGGGCTACACATACAGCTCAATTAAAAAATTCTTCAGTAGCTTCTTGCATATAGTCCAAGGCACCTCTTTACCACCTCATATCAATCTTAAATTGCTCTGCTACCTGTCTGTAGAGCATTTGAAATTGTAGCCTAGGAATTGCGATTGTAACGGCCTTCTATGCTCTCCTAATCTTCCTAAAAGATTTCAACTTTTATAAAAATCTCCACTTCTTTGTAGGTGAGTGATTCATATCAAACCTCATTTTGGTGATGATACATTTGTATGCATCTATAAGGTCTAGTTTGGTCCATTGTATAGTTCAATAGTTTGTATAGTTCAAAATACTGTTCGGTAATCAATTCACACACACACACACACACACTTGGTCACTATACTTCTTTATGATTGATTCGTCTTTCACACACATTCACACATTATAGTGGTTTATCTTTGTTAAATTAGGACCCACTTGCTGGCTAATATCTTTACCTAGCTTTTGACTTAAGGATTGACTGGACATAGCTGCCTATAATGCTTGAGAAGAAGGCTTGGTTGTCCTTTCCCTTGGTCTTGTGGGTCATGTATATCTACCTTTCACTCTCTTCAATAGGAGAATCTAGCTTATGCTTTGGCTGATCGAGCTGATGGTTATATTTTCTCGAGGATGACTATTATAAATCTTTTCCTTATACTTTCTAGATGGTTATAATGGTCTCAAATGATGGTTTTAATGTCTTGTGGTTAATTTCCATGAGTTGATACCATGCAATTTTCTATAATGGTAGATTTGAGCTTATACTAAATGCATCATTTTATCTATGTTCTATTAAATGATGAAGGGTGGTGTGATCACTCCCATGTTTTCTTCACATGGGGTTAAGCATGTTTATGACTTTCAAATTATGGCTCCCTCTTCATTACTAACATCACGGGTCTGCACTCCTTTTATCTGATGATCTTCCTTGTCCTATTGTTCCCCTTTGCATCAGAATCTATCCCCTATGCTATGTAGCCTTATCTCGTCTACTTCGTTGGTGTCCTACTACTGACAAGGACTCCCACCCTTTTGATCACCGATGGGCCTCTCCTCTACATCTGCCCCGCTATCTAATGTCTCTCTTTCACACATAACGGAAGCTTGGCATGGTTATTGGTGTACAACTGGTGGTGGGCATGCCTCCTATAATCTCCTACCTTCCACCTTTAGAAACACAGGAGAGGGATACTTCTTCCCTCACTTAGACTTGGGTTATTTAAGGGAGAGAGAGAAGAAATGAGATTTGGTCTGCATTATTCTACTTCCCATTTTGTTAAAAATCTTGTTGCTTCACAAGTTCTATATTATCTCACTTTGACGTAAATATCCTGCACTTGAGAAAAAGAAATGATCAAATATTGTATTGATCTCATTTTTCCATAATAGCTTATAAATTTGGTGTGTTTTTTTGGTATACTTTGGTTGACAGGCTTTACTAAAAATTTTAAATTTTAAAACAAAAAAAAACAAGGGGGGATAGATTGGTTCCTCTAAACCAAGAAAAAGGATTGGAAAAGCTTTTGATTGCTACTGTTTTGTGTGTTATTGTGGCTAATGGAACTAATGGAAGGATCATAGAAATATAGAAAGGTTTTATCCTCTTAAGGGTCTTAAATACATTAAATTTTGTGCCTTTATTGGTAGAAGTCTCTACTTTGATATATGGACCCCCTTAAAAAAACACACACTTAATATGGATGGTGTCGGTGTTGCAAAGAGAAAGTTCAAAATATCTATCCATGGAGATGGAACTTGCCAAGAATATGTCCTTAAACCAGGTCTTTATTAGTCTCTTGTTAATGATTTTCTTTATAACTTTGGTTCTAAAAAAACTCTCATTTTGTTGGATTACTGCCATCGTACCTGATTACTCACTATTCATAAGAAAGATGGTTGCCTACTGCCATTGTACAATTACTCACTATTCATAAGTGGTTTGATGTTTTCTAGTTCAGTGAAGTATGATTTCAATATTGGCAAGATTTTGAGTGCCTCTATACTTAATTATTGATTTTGATATCTGACTACCTTAATTGTAAGTTTGGCAAGAAATCGCTAAAAAAGAAAGGCTTTTTTTGGTTTCTTTGTTTTTTTGCCTTGGTATTCACATGTTGATGAGCCTAGTTGATTATGGCATTGGATATTGTCATGCTAGCCTGGTTTTGATAGTTGAACTCTCACTTTAGTTGATTGTTTGTTTTGATAGTATGCTACTTAGAAAAAAAGTAATTCTGGATAGCTTGTTTACGATAGCTTTGATTGTGCTTTTACTAGCAGGATACCATGTTATTCCTTTTTTGTTGTGTATGAATGGAACTTTTTGATTGGCCTCATTTTGGTGGATCCTACTATGGATAATTTAACTTTGACTGTTGCTGGTTCTTGACAAACATGGTATTGTTTATCCTATTTCCCTCATTAGCTGGCTTGCATGTATCTCCTGGCATGATAGTTGGTCCTTGTGAACCTAGCATGAAATGCATTAAAGGTTTGGTGGATTTGAGTCTAGTCTCTGGTCAATAGCCAGGGCAAGCAATCTTGGGCACAATACAATATGGGGATGGTCTGCTTCTACACTATCTTGGATTCATGTCCTCTTATTGTTTGACTAGCTAGTACTAGTATATTGCTGGTTTTGTTGATCCTTAAGGATTAAGTTCAATTTGGTTGATTACTAGCCTTATCTTGGCTATTTTGCTAAAGCACGAAATGATTCTAAGGATGTCTAATCATGTGGTTAACACTAGAATGGTAACCTAACAGGACATAAAAGTGTCCTTTCAGGGTTTTGGGAAAAATTTCCAAAACCATAGTAGATCCACTCATTTTAAAAATCCTTTCATGAGCTTATAGTTCAATAACTACTACATATGGAAAAAATGAGAAACTTGTAATTTTTCTCATCCCTTGGTCACTACAAGCCTCCAAAGTTGATGGACCATTGCATTTTGCCCAAAACAACAATTTCTTACGGTTGATTGCATATAAATAAGAGTGGAGATTTTTTAGGACATGAGATAAAATGCCCCGTTAACTTCAATGGGTTGGTGACCAAAACGTATGGTTGCTTTTACCTCACTAATTTCTTTTTGGGCAAAAAAAAAAGGTACAAAAAAGTTGCATTTTTGCCATTCTGCGGACCTATCATCAAAGTTTCTATAGTCACGCTCAATACAGATACTATATACATGTTTTCTTAGTTCTCTTTGGGCCTCTGGATTCAAAAGGAGCCATGGAGCATGTCAAAAGGATAATGGATCTCTTACAATTGGAACCTTGGGGGCAATGATAAAGTGCTAAATACAACAAACATGAAAAAACTGGGTTTAGCATTATGACCTCTAGAAACCTATAGAAACTACTCAATATCTAGCCAAGTTTGTAGTCTATGATTAGATATGCTTACTACCTACAAAATACACACAATTGGCCTAAGAAACTAGCAATATTGAGAAAATTATACTTGCTACTCTAAAATGTATCGTATTCTTCAGCAATCAAAAAACTCAACCATCATCATATAAAATGCTATATAGCATATTAGGTCCCCCAAAACTCAAGGAAGATCAGCTTTATGTTATACATTACACTTACACATTCAAAATTGAATTTGGATATCAAGAAAGCCACCCAAAAAATCATAAAAGTGCTAATTTTGGCCAAAAAACAGGATTATGCAATTCTTGTAAATTGTTCATAACTTTGAATTTTAACACTTAGCTCTCCCTACAAGCATCAAAACATGCTGAGAACTATGAAGGCCTAACCTCTAGCCATCTAAAACTCACAAACATGAAGTTTAGAGTGGTATAGTTGCCAAAAATAAAAATAAAAAGCCAAAAACAGGACCCGTTTTTTCACACAGTTTAGGTTCAAAAATGTTGTGCAAGAGTAAGGTTAATGGTGAGATCAATATTAAAAAAAAAATGCTAAGTTTTTTTCAGCTCATAAGGCAACTTTGTGGATATATAGCACCTAGAAATTCATTTTCATTCTCTTCAAATAATTCAAGCAAAATGGTCACTTAACAGGACACAAAAGTGTCCAAGGACATAAAAGTGTCCTGTTACCATTCTAGTGTTAAGGACTAGACATTAATACTAAAATTCTAGTTTTACATTGTTCCAAATGTGATGTTGGACTAAGGCTCATACTTGAGGACGTTTTGGATTTTGGATGATGCTTGAGGACTTCATGCCTCCCTTTGGCTCTAGGATGATACTACAGCTCATACTATGATTCTGAAGGGAATTTCTTTAGGTTGATTGGAGTGGTTCTAGTGGTTGGACTGGCTCTAGTGGTTGTTTTGTACCTTTTTATGCCTAGTTACCTCCCCTATCTGATGACTATCCACAATCAACTAGCTATTGTCTCTGGGATATATTAGAAATTGTAAAGATTTGGCTTTTTGCATTGCTCTAATGGAATGCTTCACTTCTTCCTCTAATGTTCTCTCAATAATATCTTTTGGATGGTTACTTTGGGTAATGTTTTATGGTGGCTTCACTCTTGACTCTTGGTATCCTCTAGGGATAATTCTAATCCTTTTGATGGTTTTATTTATGGCTTCCTCATGTTTTGGCTTTTTGTACAATTCTGACTCTAGCATCTACTGGTCTTGTTCTTGGTACCCACTTTTTTTGGTCCCCTACATACATTCTTGTTTGTTGACTTGTATTATTGTATAGAGGAATGCTAGATTTTACATTATGTACATATTTCCTCTCACATCTCTTCAAACCTTCAAGTTTTCTAAAACATATTGATCCATTTCTTACTACCAAGGAGCCCGTTGAGAAAGTTTCACTTATTTTTGGATCAGGCGAGACCTTTTTTCTTTCTATACCACTACAATCCCACTTTATAATGGTACTTGGCCAAAACCCATCATTTCCTTATGGTCATGAAACTCTTTGCTCACCTTTGGTAGATGATGCTCTTTGAGGTCGTCACAATTTCTTTCATGGTTTACACAAACTGTGGGAAATTGAACAACACGTTTACCATCTTTGCTTTATATCATAGCATAGGCTGAACCATCATCCATTAACTTTGTTTTTTGAACACCCACAATGCAGGGTTGTCCAAGGATAAGATGATATGAAGATGTGTCCTGTATAAAGAAGTTTTGCTTAACCTTTACATCACCTATTGTCACCTTTACACTTGGACATGCTGCATACAATTCACCTAATGAATTTTTTGCCACTCTGACCATCTAGCCATGCTCTCTATCGATTGAACATTTGCATTTGTTGTAAAGATTTTTGACATTATATTTATTTTAGAACCTCGGTCAATTAAGGCAACAAATGGTTCTTCAAGATCACCTACCTTGATCAATGTCTTTGTAGTAGCTAGTGGCTTCTAGAATAGTGGCTCCTAGGAATACTTTGAGACTCCTCCCCATCATCAGCAAATTTCACTTGCTTTACATTCCAAGAAGACTTGTGGAATCCCACCATAGCTCCATCACATTCTTTAGCATGCGCATGTACTCCTTGTGTCTTCAGAGTATCGCCTTCAGCTTGTGGGCAAATAGGCTCTCCATGTGTTTGCTTCTTTCTCTTGATGATGTCGATAATTTCTTCATGGAATTCACGCTTGGCTATGCCAAGTACCTTCCCCAAAGTAAACACAACCTTTCTATTCAAAATCCTCTCCTCTAGAACTTTCTTCAAGTTTGTAGTAGCAGGCTCAATGTGAGATAGTAGTCTGTAAGGTGGTCCTTTTGGCTTACCTTTTGTTGGCTCCTTTTTCTTCCCTGTTGTAGATTCCTCCATGGTCACTTCTGGTGAAGGTTCCTCCTGTGTTGGTGGTGCTCCCAAAGGTACTGCATCATTCCTCCCTCCACTTCTTGTAGCTCCTTTTGAGGTCCTTTCATTACCATTTTCACGCCTAGGCTTTTCTTCTACAATGGCTTCATGGCTTTGGCAATTTGTAATGTAGGCATGGACAGGCATTGAATCCACTAGATCACTCCACCCTATTTCTAGATGTATGCAATCACTTGCTTCATGTAGAATCTCTTTTGTAGCTTTCCCTTTTTAGCTAATTGCATTACATTTGGCCAAAGTCGACCACGATGGTCACTCACCTCTTCATCAATAAGATGCTCAAATTTTACTCCATAAGTAGTTGCATCAAGTGAAGAGGTGGCATGGTTAGTTGCCATATCTTCAACTAAGGTTTGAATTCCCCCCTTCCCAAAGTTAGTTATCAAAGGTATACCCGTCTCCCTTAAGTGGATTTTACCATCCTTAAAAAAGACAACATCTTTTGTCAAAGCATCACTAAAACTATCACAATCCCTTCTTACATGGTCTGTACTATCACACCAAATACATCTATTAACAAAAACTTCTTTGGGCTATTGTCTTTGCCTAAGAAGTGGCCATGATGGTTGTCCTTTTTCTTCAAGCTTGTCATTCTTCACCTTCAAGTCATGCATTATAGTCCTTGTTTTGGCTTACTACCCATTCTAAGAATGTCCTTTTGGTCACTCTCTCGGAGTCCTTCATGAAAGACTTCTCCTTTAAATCTACTTTGAGTTCTTCCTAGCTTCTCCCATGCCCATCTTCAATTGCCCTAACATGTTCCCTAATTTTGGAGCAAAAACTAGCTCAAAGCTTTGAATCATCTCACCTTACGACACGCAATGCAGCTCCATCTCCTTCAAATACTCGCATAAGTACTTGGTTACATCTTTGCCATTGAACTGATCCATTTCATTGCCGACCGCTTGTATGGTTTTTGTTGCTGAAATCTCCCTTCTTTGAGTGTCATTTTGTTGTTGCATGAACATTGGAAATTCTTGAAACATTTCCATTGTTGTTGGGTCAAAATGCATACCATGTTGCTCCACATGATCACCCATGGCTACCCACAAACTCTCACCTGACTGATTCACGTCGGGTTCACCAAAAATATGTCGAGATGTTTACGGTCTTGTCAGGAAAGCACCGGGATTTTGGCTGTGAGAGTTTGTGAGAGAACTCCAAAAACTATATGAAGGAGTTATACCATAGAATCCATGAAGTCTAGGGTTTGGAAGGAAGTGCAATCAAACAAGGAGTTATACCATAGAGTCCATGAAGTCTAGGGTTTGGAAGGAAGTGCAATCAAACAAGGCCCACTCTTTCTCTCTTGAACTCACATACATAAAGAAAGAACACAAAAGAGCATATCAAAACAACACAAAGATGAAAACATCAAGGCTATGGTCGTATCATATCATGCGTAATATGAAAGGGTTAATAGATGAGTTAATGGCATTCAATCTTTTCTGACCAAATAGGCTACAAATTGTTCTGTGGAATTGTAATTTTGTGCTTACCATAATATATATGTCTTATCTAGTGATTGGGATTAATTGTGTGTATAAATCCTCTTGGTTCATAGCAAGATAACTACACTTATGTCAAAAGAAAAGTTATAGTCTATAAGGGGTAGTATGATGGGATCCAGTGAAAGATGTATTTCATCAAGCCTTTTTGGGCCAAAGAGAAATACTATAGCTGAAGAGCAAGAGGGTTCAAATTAGGATGTTTCTCAATTTCGATCTATTAATGTCATTGATGAGCCCAGAGAGGAGGGAGAATTATCTGAGGCCTCTCTTAATTCTTGAAGCCCTCCCTACTTTTGTATGAATGGAAAAGAGTATATCCCTCTCCACCATATTCAATGCGTGCTTAATATCAGAGAGGACTACTGTATTGCAACCATTTCTGTAGCTTCTCAGGTTGTCAAAGACTTCATTGATACAGAAGAAGAGTCGAAGGAGGACTTTTTGGCACTTGATTTGTAGACATTTGATAACTTATTTCCTCACACTCCTTATTCAATTTCTCTATGCATGAAAAGAGTGGAAGAGGAGAAAACTACCCTTAAAGATGAGGATTTGGAGAAGAAGCTTGTTGAGCTTGGTATCCAATCTTTTGGCAGAGAATTTAAGTTAAAGGAGGTTGACAAAAGAGAGATGACTGGATCATGCAATCTCCTTCAAGAAAAACTCATTGCCAAGGATGAGTTGCAAAAGGTAGATCCACGTTCACCTTGATCTCCCTTCCTATACAATCCTCTTTTTTTTTCAAGTTTCTGATATTTAATTATTATTTCTTGTTTTGGAGATTTAACTCCTTCACACGGATAGTTTTCTTGGGAGAGCTAAAGGATCCAGAGGGAACTTCTAGAAGGGATGCCTCCTCTCTCATGCACTACATGCCTAAATTGGATAGTACCACCTTCTATGCTTTTCACATGTAGTATATTGAACATCTTGAGTTGCCCATAATTTTCCCTAAAGATATTGTCACGGTTTTTGGGTACACTTTCCTTCAAATCAATGCAAACAAGATCATGCTACTTGAGAGAGTTGAAACACTTAGAATGTTTGGGTATGTTGCAGGATTCAATCCGTCAAGAGAGGGATACTTTCTCTACTACTCTAGCAGAACAATTTTTTTGAGATACAAGTGTGACATGCCCAGTGATACCAAAAGAATAAAAAATTGATGTAAAATCAACCATGTTTTACGTAAAGATATATTTTTTGAATTTGGATCTTTTTAGAAATAAGTACAGAGTTTTAAAGTGAAGCATGAGTCTCCGTTTGTGGTTGAACAACATGGTTGTTTGATCTCATCCATTGTAATTTCCTCATATAGAACCAATTGAATAGTTCCTTTAGTGCATTGCTTCTTCTTTTTCCCCCTCCCTTTCTCCTACATCTGAAAAACGAAGTCTTCCCTTGATAGTGAGATTTTTCCATTCCTTGAGTGTGTTCCATGCTACAAGGGGTCCTTGTTTTGCAAGATATGGTCCATGCAGGTAGAGAATAGACTAAAAATAAAAATAAAAATGTTAGTTGAACTCATAAGATGCAATGTGAAAAACTATCCCAACTTTAAGAAGTAATTGATTACACATCAAGTAATATGTGATGTTTTTTTCTCCCCAAGCATCTCTGATAGCAGTTATTAAAAGATTTATTCACTTCTTAATGTATAAGTAGTTCATCTAACTTTTTGTCTCAAGACTTTCAATAAATTGTTGAGATTCTTCCACACTTTCATGCGTTTGTTGGCTACATATGGTCTACTTTTGACATTGGTTGTTATTACATAGAGATCCTTTCAATAGATAATATCGACTTGTTTGTTGTCATGATTGCTCAAAAATCTTCTGGCGTTTGCTTCACTTATTGAAAGATCTTGAAAAACATCACCCGTACCTTTTGAAATAGTAGGATCTTTTCTTCGATACACTTGACCACCATGGAAACCCAATCTAGAGAGCAAAGCCTCACCTTTTTCTATGCACTCGTATGCAAGTGTACTTTGCTTAATAGGATATACATAATCAAGATAGAGTTGAAGCAATTTGATCAAGATTCTAATCTCTTCATGCATTGAACATACATGTACTTTTTTAAAATATATTGCTATAATTGGATCCCAAATCATAGAAGACGATGGGTCGTTTACGACGTTCACATTATTTTTGGATTTTGGTTTCCCAAGCTCATGTTCTACAAGACATCTTTTTGTTCCAGTGCTTTCCATGCAATACAGAAATGGATACTTGGTATTGGCACCTCCACATACACCAAACATGCCCTTCAGTGCCTTAAGTTCAACACTCAAGTTCCATTCTACAATGAAATCAGCCATGTCATCTACATGGAGTTGTTTACTTTCAATTTGGTCATGTATATCAGAGAGGACGCCAGTCTGCAAAAAGAGCCATTTCAATGCATTGTGGTTTTCTACTGGTATTTGAGCTTCTCCAATCCACCATAGCTCCATTTATGATTGACTTTGGTGGTATCGGGAATCTAGCTTACCTTGTCTATAGTCCAATGCTCTATTCATTAGGGATATAGATACTCTTTCCATTTTTTGACAAATTTGAATTTGAGCCTCATCCAATTTCATGAAAAATGTAATTTTTCCTTTACAATCTACTTCTTGCATTTTAAAGTATCTCACCATAGCAAATTAAACGTTTTTTATACTCATCCAAATGTTATTAAAAACATTATACTCAAAAGAAAATTTCTATTTTTGCTTTTTGCATGGCATCGTTCCCTCTATATGATAGTATTCTCCAAATGTTTGGGTATTTCTCATTTAACAAAGTCCTTACTTTCCCAACATTGTGAGGCCTAGGCAAGCCAAATGCTTTAATCTTGTAATACTTAAGGTTTTAGAGATGGCCCTATAATCCGTTCTACTCACTCTCACTGTGTCACAAACTTCTTGAATTTGAGAAGGTTGGACAAATAAATCCATATCTTTTAGTAAATTTTGAAATACCAATTTCTTTCCCTCTCACTCTTGTTCATTACCTCGTTCAAGAATCTCACCCTTCCTTGAGCATTGGACATATCAAATCCTAAGAGGTTGGTCACATGGTCTCTAGTAATTTTTAACCTATTTTTTCTTTGTCTATATCCTTTTGTTAAGTTTCCTATATCTCTCATTCATTTTACTCGTTCTCTTAATCCTATTGGAGTTTCTTTTAAAGTTTGAAGCTGCTGATTTTCTTGTTTTACATTTGGTTTTCAAGTTCTAAAATTCTTGCTTCATTCAAAGACAAAGAAGCTTGGAGATATTGAATGCAATGTGTATGATTAATGTGTGACTAAGATAACCTAGAACTATGTCCTAGTAAGCCGTCATTCACATCTCCAACAAATATCATCAAATCATGAGGTGTGTGAAAAGATGGATACCTTCTAGTCTATCCATAGATTAATGTGTTTCTTCCCCTCATTGCAAAGTCTTTGTGCTTCATTTGCATTTGTAAATGGTCTTTGATAGACACTCTACGTTGTAGCATATTCTTGGTTGAGCTTAATGTTCAAGTGAAAATTGCGATTATCACTAATGGAAGATGCATTACTCATTGTAAGTAGTGAAGTGCAAACAGAACGTATAATGGAGATAACGTAGTAGCAGAGCTGCTAGCATTAGAAGAGAATAGAGAAAGCGTGTGAAAGGTCAAAAGAGAGTAAGAGAGAAAAAAAGAGGGATTGGGTCATTCAAAAGTGGAAACAGCTATTTGTCGCCAAGTCAAGTAAATGAGAACAATGTTTGAGGTGAGCCACAAAGGAATGGTTTGAAAATGATATAGTTTTTAATATTTAAAGATATATAGCTAGATATGCTTTAAAATAGTGTAGATATGCTTTAAATAACTTTTCTCCCTAAGTATGGAAGGTGTGACTCTCTCAAACTAAATAACACATGAGTTACGCTTTGCATACTTTTTTGGAGAAAGAAAAAGAGGATAACTCTCTCAAAGTGGCATGCTAGTTGTCACATGGGTCAAGGTCAATAAACATCGTCTTATAGATGGTAGGTTTTACAACAGAAAATTGACATTTGTCATAGTTTCCCATTCTAATATCTTGAAATCATGCTTCACAACATGTTCATAAATATTTTTTGTGTGGCAATCAAGTACAAGAACATCGACAAATGATCTTAAAGATCAAGAAATTACAAAGATCTTTGCGAGAGCCAAACCTTAATGCTTAAGAAGTAGCATAAATCCACATATTATTTGTGTCAAACTTCTTAAATACCTCTTTTACATGCTCAAATTATTCCAAATTGTCACCCTTTATGTTGGATTTTATCACCTCCTCATTGTGGAGATTTGTCTTTTGGTCTCACAAGGGTAGGAAAAAGGAAGTGGTCTTTTATGGTTGTACATGACATGGGTTTTCATATTCCTTCAACAACACAAGTAGGGAGATTTCTTGGGAGTAGGGCGGTTACTTGGGAATGATTGTGCGCGCTTTCCTCTTTGTTTCTATGTTTGTTGCTCCTCAGGAACCCTTGTATCATTGCATGGGTTTGATACACAGTGGAAACTATCAACATTGTCAAAATTATAACCTCGCTAGCACATTAACACTAGACCTGTAATGGGCCACAAAACTGGCTGAAGCCACAAAAATGGTTCACATTAGGATTCTAGTAAATGAAACATAACTTTTGTATATGTCATCAAAATTTCATGAAACTTCTTTATTATGGGTTCAAGATATGAAGAACGTTTCTAAATACATAATTTACATGAAAAGCTAAAAAAATAGAAATTTTACTTTTCTAAAACTAGTAAATTTTACGTAAAACTACACTTCAATACTTAACTTGGAGAAGTAAAAAATGTCGGCAGTCTTTGTATATGGGTTAAAAAATCTTAGTACATCTATCACGTACCTATTCATAGATTTTTCAAAGAAGTTCGGGCCTGCTTAGCAATGATTTGATTTACTTCAAAAGAAAATAGAAAAATTTTGTCCATCCGCACAAATTAATTGTAGAAGATGGCAATGGAAAGACACCTTTAGACCTTCAATTAGCTCTATACTATTTTTTATCAACTCATATTGAGCATTGGTCATAATTCCCTGAAACCATTTTCTATTTAGATAACTAACGTACTGTTGATAATTTTTTTACAAAAGTTTCAAAAAGCCACAAAGTGGTTGATTTTTTGCAGGACTAGTGTTAAGAGACATGCACCATCAAATTTTTTATCAAATTCTAGCTACACACTTATTTTGTAGGTTACTACACAGAGATAAACTATTCTTGTAAGAATCTTAGCTTAAGTTTAATTTCTCCAAACCGTTGGGATATTGGGAAGGTCATTTGTAAAGTTATTCTACCCAATTTTACTCTTTATGTAATTTTCTTGTTAATTTTAGAATTCATTAAAAATTGAAATCTACATCAATTATTCATATGATAATTAGAGAGAATCTTTTCATACTCACTAAGAGAGCAAAACTCTAACCGATATAATCAAGAGAAGTAACTCTAAACTATGTATTTCTATACTTTATATTATATATTAAGAAGGATTAAGATTCTCTATATTTTAAATAATCCTCAATCTTTATTCTTGAGCTACTGAATATTAATTCTCTTATTATGAATAATAATTATATGATTACTATATTTTACTCAAGCTAAAGTTATCTTATTTTAGCTTAAATTAAGAGAAATTAGAATAGAATACTTGAATAGCTATGGGAAAAAAGGTAGTGCCTCCAAACACTATTGTTAAACTATGGAAATGAGTAGATATTATATATTTTAGTATTAAATGGAAGAGAAATATAGCAAAATAACATAACGTTCAAAGATCCCACATACTCTTACAATCCATAATGATTTTGTCAAAATTGTGTTGATAATATTGATAATTATTGGGCTTAATCCTTCTTTGTTTTTGACAGTGAATAAAAGTGAAAAATCGTTGAATAACTTAGCAAATTATGAGATAATTTTAAAAGTTCAAACAAACTACTAAAAAGCCAAGATAAAAGTGTGCCATTAAAGTTCAATTATTCTGGCATGGTCACATTCTTTTGGTCCTAATCTATCAACTCATTGTTGGATCTTGCAAAAAATATATCATCTCACCGTTCATCTTTCAAAAGAATTCTACATCATAATTTATCTCATGTTTAAAAAATAAAATTTTATAACCAATGAATCCACAAAAGAAACTTGAATAATAATCACATAGAGGATTTTAAAAAACCAATAATCCAAATTAAATTGTTTGACATTTATAGAAGTAATTTGTCGATGTTTCTCAACTAAAAGGACTTGAAAGTGTCCTGTTATTAACCTAGTATTAAAACATTTTGACTTACATATTTATTCCCAATAAGGAGATTTAGAAGGAGAACTTTGTAGGAATATTGAAAGGTATGATCAAATAAGTTTGGAAATCTTTCTTTATAGTTATCACTACAACAAAAAAAGGTGTCATCGACGTATATATCGACACTTAACGTCGCTATCTGTGCCGCTATATGTGTCCCTGTAAAACTGTCAGAATCTGCATCGATATACGCGTGGAAAGGCTTTATTTGCGACTCAGATAGTGACGCAGACATACACGCAATTATAGACACAGATACCGACGTAGATTCTGACGGAAGTATAGACGCATATATCGACAACCATAACAGAAAAAAAAAATCTTGGGCAGAGGACAGATAGCCTGGCCTGTGCCCAGTGAAAAGATGGACACAGCCACCACAGCCAGACTTCCTGCCCTCTGCCCAGGAAAGCGAGCAGCGAGCAGCAAAATCAACCGTGCTCCCGCAGAAATTTCGACAGAGTTCCCTTCACTTCTACATAAACTTTTCAAAAAAAACCATATCATGTATACGCCTCCTACATGCTATCCATGTAGGATCTCACATGAGATTTAAGGCCAATGAAATAAATGAAATGAACTTTGTGCAAAACCATAACCGTACCAACTTAAAAGCATAACCATAACGAACCATAACCATAACTTAAAATCATAACCGTAACTTAAAACCATAACCGTCCATAACCACTTTGATCAAAACCATAATGCAGATAACCATAACCATAAACAAAATTAACAATAACCATAAGCATAACCAGAAAGTTAAACATAACCATAAACAAAACCTGAACCATAACTATGTCTATACAAGAATAGGAGAAGTAACCATGTCTATACAATGATAATGACAATAACCATAACCATATATTTCTATACAAAAAAGAGACACAAAAGCGTGTCTGTGTCTCACAAAGCATATATATGAAATCCGGTCCACTGATGACTAGGCATCACAACCTGCACATAGGACAACTCACAAAATTAGTATTGATATTACTTCACATATACTTACTTAATTAAATCAACTCACACATATTAACGTCTCACCTCAAGCGATCAGCGAGACTGTAAGGCCTCCGAGTCTACAAGCTCTCCTGAAGCATCAAGATCATTCAATACTTCATAGATACCTCTGCGATATCCATCTGACTCCTCCTGGCCTGTCGGGGCTCGATGCATCGCAAGATTCTACATTTATACAAAAATAAAATTAATAATAATACATGATTCATCGCGTTTCAAAAAACGCCATAGTTAAGATTGGATTAGAAACTCACAAACTCATAGTGAAAGGTGTCGAAGCCTCGCTACCAAGATGAGATGTCCCCCTGGTCATCTATCGTATCTGCGCGGCCTCAAACTGCTATCTGAACCACGTGTCCGCTGTCCGCTCATCCTCCCTAATCTGCAGCCACGTCTCGTGTGGGATGTCCGAAGGCTTTGGCGAGCCGGTCTTGAAAGCCTTCCGAGCTGCATCTCGTCGATGTTTCACGGTGTCCCGTGCAACACCCTTGATCCACCTCCTCGGAACAATGTTTGAACCCGCAGCAGGCTGGTACTCTCTCATGATGGTCTCCACTATGTAACTGACTTTGTCCTTATCCTTCTCACCCCAAGACGTCAGAATGTTGGTCGAAAACTGCAGCTCCACGAGCTGGCGAGTCCACTGTCTCATCTCAGTCCTGACTCTATCCATGACAATAGAACCATCTGTCCTTACAATATAGAGCTTGGAGGCACTAGGATCGTGTGCCCCACAAGGTGTCCGAGGTGTGTCGAGAGGTGTGCCTAGGTAGGACGGGGGTCGAAGCATCTGTGGACCCTTCTCCACAACAACCACCACCTCCACCTCACAATCACCGAGATCGGCGAGTACGCCTATGCTGCGTAGATGAGGACGTACCCGCCTCTGCCCCATCCCTAGGTGTCGAAGCGGCCGTGATGAGAGAAGTAGGCGTCGTACCTGTAGGCGTCCCCCCCTAGGCGTCGGACCCTCGGGTGTGAAGCCTAGAGGCGTAGTACCCGTGCCTCTGGCTACCCAGTACTGAGAAGCCTCTGCCATCTGCGCAGGCGTCATCCGTGTGACAAAGCCCATGAATGCATCTGCACTCATAGCAGCGGGTTTCTGGAAATTAGTCTGCCATACTAAAGTCCTGCACAAAGAAATTCTATCTCTAATTGCAAACATAACTCTGCCCCAACTCGTTCTGGCAGATTGTCTTCATCCATTGCATCTTCATCTACAAGTGTCAATTCTGCCTTGTTTGTGTCATCCCTCGTATATGTGTCAGCTTCCTCTACCATACGTTCGTCTATCTCATCTAATGTCACAGTAGTATGGACGTCGTCTGAATCACTTTCCTCCAGGAGCTCTTGCCCTTCAAATACTTGTTTATTTCTTGGAGCAACCTGAACCACAAACCACCATTGTCGCTCTCGAGGGTCCGGTACAAAGACCACTTGCTCGCAATGTTCAGGGAGAGAAAATGTGTCGCTCGCATCTGTCCAAATGTTTGTAGAATCTATTTTCACAAGTTTGTTTCCATATCTGCGTACCGTTGCATTGTGACCAGAAGTAATCACCTTGAACCACTTCACATCCAACAAAAACATCTCAAACCTCCTGAAGCTTACTTTCAGAATATCTGACACCAAACCACAGTAATCCAGGTTGCTAGTGCTCTCATTCGTGTCGCTAGCACTGGCCCTGCTCTTTTGCATGAAACTAACCATTACCCCACTGTCAAACATGTTTCTTCTGCTGTCAATTTGTTGTGTTCTGAAATGCTTTCCATGCGGCCACAGTGCCATGTATGTATGATACTTCGAGTCACATCCAATAGCCAGCACTTCCTCTTCTAGAGATATGGGTTCTTCCATCTGTCGAGCTACTCTCACTGTCTTGTCCAACCATGCCATTGTAGGGAATTCAGGTAGAGGAGCGAGATAGTCTGGCAAGGGTAAGCCTCTAGTCGTTCGGCTTCGCCTGAAATACTGTCGCTCCCTATTGCGTCTCTCTTTCTCTTCTTCGTACCTTTCAAGCCATTTTTGCATCGGCGCTGAATTTAGTATACAGAACTTCATGATCTTTTCTCGCACCCCTTGCCCTTGCGGCTCCTCTCCCACCAGTCTTGCATCCTCCTCATCGCTCCACAGTCGAGGCATTTCTGGGTCAGAAACGGATAGAAATTCGGTCGTCAATACAAGAGACTCTTGCACCAGCCATCCTTCTGCCATGCTCCACTCTAGACGTGCTTTTTGGCGAAAAAAACCCTTAAGTGTTTTCATGAACTGCTCTAGAAAGAACATCCAACGGCTGTGGACTGTACCTGCCACTGCAACCTCATCTACTACATGGACGAGCAAGTGCATTTGGATAGTTAGGCAGCTCGTGGGTAGATACTTCTCAATCATGCAAACTGCCTCAATGGAGTTAGCCCTTGCGACTGCAATAGATTCCTTCTGTATCTCCTTGGAAGAGATCCACCGCACTAGCTCTGAAATCTTGTATATGCAGGTCTGCACTTCCTTCGTTAAAAACCCCTTGATCGCAATTGGAAGAATGAATTGCAAGAACTTATGGCACTCATGCGATTTCAGTCCTGACAGTTGATCGTCACAGGTGAATGTTGTCTTGAGATAGCACATATATCCTTTTGGCGTCCTGAACTCTGAAATCACTTTGTTTTTCAGCAATACCCATGGTGCTCTTGGAAGTTTTGTTTGGCCAGCTGCATTGGTGAAAGGCCCCAGCTCTGGCATTTTCTAACTAACTGCAAATCATCTCGTGAAGTTCGATTGTCTTTCATTCCCATGATTGTCTTCCAGAGGAGCTCTCCCACATTCTTGAATATATGCATTGGATCCAGCAAATGGTTAATTAGTAGATCACCCCAGTACGGCAACGTATGGAGAATGGACAAATGTTTCATTCTTGGAACAAGTTGCCCCTCATGTTGCTCCCATCGGCGATGGCACTCTTGTACATGCATAGGACGACGTTCGACATGACCAAGCTGACCTTCGCGCAAGTGATGGCCATCTGGAAGATAACGGTGGTGGACTTGATAAATTGTCTTTAGAAGAGAGGCAGAATAACGCATATCAAAGACTACCCACAAATTGGACATGCATTGTATCCCGAAGTTGTTAGCCCTGCATATATTAAAGCATGAATTAGGCCAAGGCAAAGTGCTTGCGAATAGCGAGAATTTTGTAAATCAAGAACCATTACCAAGACCAGATTCTCCGTATCCTGGCCAATCATGCATAGTCCACATAAGAAGTCCATGGTTCCTTGCATGTTGTTCTCCTACTGGTTCAACCGCATCTGCTATGTCGATCCCATGCCATAACTCCTGGAGCTCGTCAACTAGTGGAGCTAGATAAACATCCATGTTTTTTGCCTTGAACTTACCAGGTACAATCAAGCTTAATATCAAATGACCCTTCTTGATGGCAAGCCACAGTGGGAGGTTGTAATTGATAAGGCACATAGGCCAAGTGCTCCATGACGAGCTTCTCAAGCCAAATGGATTGACTCCATCCATTTCCATGCCCAAACGCAAATTGTGTGGTTCACTCTTAAAATGTGGCCAGGTATCTTCAATATGTCTCTAGGCCTTTGAATCAGCGGGCACCCTAAATGTTGCGTTAGTGGATCTATTCGTAGAATGCCACCGCATCAACTTTGAAATGGAACCTCAACGAAACATGCTTTTTATCCTAGGAATTGAAACTTGCAACAATCTGCGAATTCATTGAGAAAAAGAAATGCAATCATTTGGACATGCATGAATCTTGTTGTAGTCCAAGCCAAATGAGGTCAATAGTTGCTTTGCGTTGGCCTGGAGGGGGGCATTTCATTGCCAGCCGGGAGAAGTTGCTCCCGCAACAACCTGTTTAAGCCACATTAAATTAAAATCTCTCCAAGCATGTCATCGTTGCAATCGAAAAATCTCTCTTGTAAATTACGTACCTAAACAAAGCAGTGACGCTTGCATCTAACCACCCGTACACTGACTGAAGATTCAAAAACACCAGACAAGTACAAAGCGTCAATATTTTGGCGCCTTCATAAATTGGTTGACGTACAACTTCCTCAACATGTCTTCAGGAGATAGGCGCACGGCTTCTGGTGCTGCTTCGTTAGCGTTCTCCTCGCTTGTCTGGAAGAAGGCATCCAGCATCTCCTCCATGCGGTCGTCTTTTGTCTGTAAGTCCTTTTTTGCTTCCATCCTTGGCTCTATATTGGACGGACCTTCACGCATAATCCTTTTTCTCTCTCTCTCAGATGTAGGTGCTATGTCGCGAAAATCAATGCCCGTTCCGTAGGAGTTGTATCGTAGATTCTGTACGGTTTCTTTAGCAAACTCTCCGTACTTGTGCACATGCTCATTACATATCCTACGCTTGCGCATGATTTGATACTTGCAGAGCATGCACGAGCATGCAATCTTTTCCTCCATGTTAGTTGATGACGTTGCCATCTACAATGATTATGAATGTTGTTTTAATATATATACTCCTCACAATGTAAACTACCTCACATTCTCTAGTCTTGCCCAATCTCTGTACACCTCGGTCCAGAGGTGTACGGAGATCAGGACCACCGGGTCAAAATCTCGTCTTTATTGCACTCCCAGGCAATAAAGACCCTTTGCCTCTTTTAGTTCCATAGTTTCTTCTAGAGGGAGAGAGAGAGAGATAGAGAGTGTTTCTGTCCTTTTCACACATGCAATTGGTCAACCAACCTAACTCTTTCTCTCTCTCTTTCTCTATCTACTATCTATCTCTCTCTCTCTATCTCTGTAGCTATCTCTAGTTAATTCTCTCTCTCTATATATATATATCTCTCTATCTCTTTATATTCTCTCTCTCTCTCTCTCTCTCTCTCTCTCTCTCTGTATACGTACCCTATCTCTCATTCTTTCTCTCTCGATATCGCTCTCGCTATCTCTCTCTCTCTCTCTCTCTCTCTCTCTCTCTCTCTCTCTCTCTCTCTCTCTCTCTCTCTCTCTCTCGATCTTGCTCTCGCTATCTCTCTCTCTCTCTCTCTCTCTCTCTCTCTCTCTCTCTCTCTCTCTCTCTCTCTCTCTCTCTCTCTCTCTCTCTCTCTCTCTCTCTCTCTCTCTATCTCTCTTTCTCTCTCTATTTTCCTATTTCCCTATCTCTCTCTGTCTCGCTCTCCACTTCTCTATCTCTCTCTCTCTCTATTCCCTATCTCTCTCTCTCTCTCTCTCTCTCTCTCTCTCTCTCTCTCTCTATATATATATATATATATATATATATATATATATATATATATATATATATATATATATATATCACTCTCTCTCTCTCTCTCTCTCTATTCCCTATCTTTTTCTCTCTCCCTATTTCCCTATCTCTCTCTCTCTCTCTCGCTCTCTCTCTCTCTCTCTCTCTCTCTCTCTCTCTCTCTCTCTCTCTCTCTCTCTCTCTCTCTCTCTCTCTCTCTCTCTCTACGTACTGATCGACCGAGCGACTGAGCTAGGTAGATCCAGACGCCCACGACTGCGGAGGCCAGAGTACACAACATCGACAAGGCTGCATCAGATGATCCAGGTCATTCTGACTCAACATGCACAACGCCTGGTCAGACTACTGACCATGGAGGAGATTGATGAGGTCCGCCAACGACAGATGTTGGATCTCCTATGATCTGCCTATCCCAGCTAGTTGTTTTAGCTGCTTAGTCCACACCCAGCAGTTTAGGATTCCATAATATTTTATTTTGTCATTTTGTCATCTTGTTATTCTGACTTTGTATCAGATCTACCACATTGTAACTTTCTGGTCTCATAGGTCACTTTGGCCTTTTGAAGAGTTAATATAACATTTCATTTCATTTCTTTCTTTAATTTTATTTTTTTACGCAAACCATAATCTCTCTCTCTCTCTCTCTCTCTTTAGTTTTAATTTCCTACGCACATCTCTTTCTCTCTCTATCTCTCTCTCTTTTTCCTACACGCACACACTCTCTCTCTTTCTCTCTCTCTCTCTCTCTCTCTCTCTCTCTCTCTCTTTCCTACACACACACACTCTCTCTCTCTCTCTCTCTCTCTCTCTCTCTCTCTCTCTCTCTCTCTCTCTCTCCTACACACACACACCCTCTCTCTCTCTCTCTCTCTCTCTCTCTCTCTCTCTCTCTCACTCTCTCTCTCTCTCTTTCCTACACACACACACACACACACTCTCTCTCTCTCTCTCTCTCTCTCTCTCTCTCTCTCTCTCTCTCTCTTTATCTCTTTCCTACACACACACACACGATGTGGAGAGAGAGAGAGAGAGAGGGGTTGGGGGGGGGGGGGGGGGGGGGGGGGGGGGGGGGGGGGAGAGTGCCATAATACCTGCTGCGCAAGTTTTAGCCAAGATCTCAGAACGCGCGCGTTGAGGGCGAAAATGGCCCCTGCGCGTGGGTTCGCCTTTTTTTCCTCCAATTTTTTAGTGTCGATATGTCCGTACCTTTCGACGCCCGTACTTTTCCACATCCATATCGACGCAGTTATCGACGCGCATATATACGGCGTCAATAACTTTGGGTTATATTGTAGTGTAGATGATTCAGGTTAAAGGCCAAGGCTATTTCTGCCCATTTTGTGTGTCTAGCCACCATCATGAGCCTAACCGTAGGATTTGAAAGTCTGGATAAACTCCCTACATCAATTAGAACATTGGCTTATTCTACTTACTCAATAAGTTTTGTGTAAAAATTGTGATCTCTTAGTGTTAGATTCTGATCATCAAGGCTGCATGGTACATTAATCACAAAGAGTTTTATACATGAATAAATGATGTATAATATGCTTCCTCGTATCATTCAACCGTATTATTAGATTTAATGTCTTTTTTTTTAAATCTTCATATATGTACCTACATATTGATATTGATCAAGATAAAATACTTTAAAAGTAGAAGTTTTTGGTTCCAAAATAAAACTCACCTTCTCACAAACTGCAAGGCTAATCCCAAACACTAGAAAATAGAGAAAACATTAAAAGAAATTTTTTTTGATCTTTTGAGAAAAAACTACTACCTTTGGTGCCTTTGAAGTATCAAGAGTAGTAGTCAAGTGTTTGGTTTTAAACCTACATATATTAAAAATAGAGAGTCCTTTTACTTCTTTCTTGTTTCAATATACATCAAATAGTGATAGAGTGTGATAAACAATTTATCCTAGTCTATTTCTATTTTTTAATAGTGTTTAGACATATCGGACTAACCTACTGGGTGTCTTTATCAGATAGTGTTTAAAGGCATTCTTTAATACGTAGAGTTCACTTTTAGATGGTAGATTTAGAAAATAAAATAAAATATGTTGTTACTTTTCAATAGGCTTAGAATTATTTAATTGTTTAGTGCATAGAATTTGTGAAAACAGCTCTTTCTACTTAAAAATATATATATCTATCAACCTTTACTAATACTATTCAGAAATTCATAAGTAATTCAAGTATTCATGAATATTACCATATTATTTGTATTCCTTTCATTATTCAAAACGTTGTATGCAACACAGAATCTGACCCATTTCTACTATATTTAGGACAGACATTAGGTATGGTTTAAATCTATTCAAACATAGTGTGCATCAATATGAAATCTATTTAAAGACACATGAGTAGTCACCAGGTCATCAAAATAAAAGTCCTACATTGTATATAGGGTGGTTTATCTTTAGAGTATTGAAAGCACATGATATATTAAAGTGGAGAACAGTAACTATCTCACGGTGAAATGGGTGGAAAAACATTCTATCAACTCTATACACTTGGTGAATTGCATCATGGTGACTACCCCAGGATCAGATAGCGTGGAAGGAATGTCTATCAACTCGTGCTCCAGACACTCTTTAAACAATGAAACATGTGGTGGAGAATGCAATACCAAGTGATCTCTCCTAACGCAAATACCATCTTTGAATAATTATCAAAATACCTATGAAATTTGTGGAATTTTTCAACATACCTCTCAGATTTGAACATTGCCCAATAGTTCCCTCATCTTTGGCCAAACAATCCCAGAATGCCCTTCAATTTTTACAAAATTCCCAAAACACTGGCCCGCATCAGCCTCGCAATCATCTTGAATGACAATTTTGTCTGCCACTCTTTATGGGAAGATTTGTTCTCTCTCTGAGCAACATGATATACCTAGGATTTAAAATGGTATTACGGGCTTTCAAGATGAGATCATGCATTATTTCTAGACACGCATGCTTCTACTTGTGAGCTCCTTGGTGAATACTTTTATCTATGATATAAAGAAATATAACATCACTGTGAAGGGTATATTGGTAATTTTTGAAATTTGATGGGTATACTAGAAATTTCACAAATTTCAGAGATATTTTGGTCTAATAAATAATTAATTCTCTTTTATGTTTCGAATAATTGGTAATAGGTACCCCAAGTACTTTGCGAAAAAGGTGAAGAGTGTGCGAAAGAGGTGAAGAGTGAAAGACGATCTCAACATTTCACATTGTTTGTGAGGCAACAGAGCTAGTCAATGGCAATTTCTTGGGGTGCCCTTATCCTTAAAAGAGGGTGAGGCAACTTGATCTGATAAGAGAAAAGTTGCGACAAAACATCGATTGAAAACATAAAAAGAGGGTGACATTAGAGGATGATAGAAGAGAAGACTTGAGACAAAACGTCAAATCAAAACATCAAATTATGTAAAAGCCAATGAAGGCACACCACCTATAATTAAGAAATGGAAGAGCGTTTATTTTGCAGCATGACGAGAGGACGAGAGGGATAACTAGAGTGCTCGTTTCCATTTAGAAATGCAAGCAGGTTTATTTTGCAGCATGCAGCCAAGAGAGAGAGAGAGCTGAGGGATGATGAAGAGGATGATCAGTAGGGACGCTCATTGAAGACGTTGCCGGGAGGGTCGTAGTTGCAGATGACGAAGGTGCCACCACCATTGTTGCAGGCGACGGAGGCGCAGCCCAGGCGGATGGAATCCGCCCACACCACCTGCGTGTAATGGTTGCACATATTCTCGCCGGCAGCGCAGCTATTGGCCTGGTAATCGTAGAACTGTTTCTCGCTGATCCAAGAATTGACGGCGTCGGCAGGGGCAATGGAGACGGCGCTTGCCCAGTACAAGTTCTCGCCGTAGCTCCCGTCAGAGTGCTGTAGATCAGCGCAAGCATCGTTGTCTCGTTGCTGCTCGGCATAGCTCTGCGCATACGCCGCCACCTCCCCATCCCACACCAGCCCCGCCACCCCTACACTCTCCCTTTCTACATTGTGCGCCTCCAAAAACTCGTCCTGCTGTGCCCATGCCCCCGCAGCAATTAGTGCAGTATAACCTAGAGCCGTCAAGGCTAATGCCTGCAACGTCCTCATGGCGATTGCGATAGCTATATTGGTGCAGCACTGCTAGTTGGTACTTCGGCCACGTTCTAGCAGCTAGTGAAGATGGGAAAGGTAGCTATTCCATTTGGGCGCCCCCCCCTATATATAGCACCCGGAGAGAGAGAGAGAGAGAGAGAGAGAGAGAGACCCTGCGAATTGTTCCATCGTCTGCAGTGATCAACCACGAACGTGCAACAGGGCGATGGATAATGCTTTTGTGGGCCAATAGCAACAGGCCGGCTATCAATCTGATTCCTTCTCTTCAACCCTGCAGCAAACCGTGATTTAGGTTCATATCACAACTTGCATTTTGAATTAGGTCCCTGTTAACATCTCAAATTATAAGAGTGAGTCAAGGATATAAAATGCTTCATAAATACAAAAGACTTTGCATGTCTATATCAAGAGATGGTCGAGCGTGCAATATGAAATGTGTGTGGGTCATTTTATTTAACATTTGTGTTCTCTTTTTTTTCCCCTTTCCTTTAGATAGAGTTGTCTTCTATCAAGAGCTTCCTTGCACTATATTGTATGCCTTGATTTTTAATTTTATTTTGTTCTGAATTCAAAAAATGCAGCTCTCATTCAGCTGAAACAAAAAATGCAGCTCTCATTCAGATGGCGAGTTCCACAAGACGTGGTCAAGAGACCATGAATATGGACCTTGCAATTGTTTTGAATCTCTTTTATTTATTCCAAGGGATGTCCACCAAGAAATTATAATCTTGTACTATTTTTTTGTTTTCAGAAAAGTAGTTTTTCTTAATATTCTCTTGGAGTGGACTCAAAGATGCTTCTCATAGTCATTTATAAACCTTATAGTTATATTATAGAAGTTTCATGAAAATTTTAATCTTGCTGACAAACTTTCTGATCAAGCTACCAAAATCTGGCCCTAGTCACTTTTGTAACCCTTCACATAAAAGTCTGAGTTCAAGACCTTATAACTTCATGAAGTTTTTATCTTGCTGACAAACATTATGGTCAAGTTACCAAAATCTGGCCCAAGTCACTTTTGTAGCCCTTGACATCAAAGTGTCAGTTCAAGACCTTATAACTTCAGCCCGGTTTGTCTGCTTTGTAGTTTCTGCTTCAAGCTTTATGAAAAACTTATGAGCTTTAAAACTTAATACTTCAACCTAGCAAATGCATGTGAGGCACCCCTACACCGGGCTCAAGGCTACTGCATAAATGTTACTCATTGAGAAATATGATGCAACATTACACTTTATAAATTCTAATATTGTATGCTCGAAGCCCAATCCTCCAAAATCGATGTACATTTTCTCAATTTCAAAAGGTCGGGATTGTTCCAACGACACTAAAAAAATTCTCCTTCTTTCGCCCTCTCTCTCTCTCTCTCTCACTTTGTTTTCTATATTACATTGTGGTTTATTTTACATCTTTTCCATATCTCATATCCTCTCAATAAATTCTTGCATCTGCCTTTGGATATGTAGGCATAGCAAGATAATCCTCAATCAATCTGGTCTTGAGTTGGGTCCAAGGCAAGGGAAGTGCAAATGAGGCCCTATCAAAAACTGCTGAGTTTCTTGCATTCCAAACAAAAACCAGCATCCAAATTCTAATGGACATCAGAATTTGGATGATGGACATCATGTATATATAATTGAAGGCCAGGTTTATCACAATGCACCTATCCAAAAACAAGCTTGGAATTTGTGATTTTGAAATTCCAAAGCATCCTACACTTGTCCTACAGAGCCTTCCACCAATATTGCATATGGTCACAGTTCATGAATAAGTGTCTCATTATTTCCATTTGATTACATCTCATGCATTTTCCATGCATCACATTTTCTCTATACAGCAATTCCCGAGTGGGAAAAGCCCTAATGAGCACTCTCCACATGAACACCTTGTGTTTGAAGGAACAATGTACAGTCCACAATATCTCAAATCTATGCAACCACCATTCCCTATTTTTTGAAAGACCCCATATTTTGTTACATCTTAGATCCATCAAGCCTTCATGCTATAGCATCTGATAGAATATTCTGGTAGGTAAAGTCCACCAATTGGCATAGTGATTTGGAAGCTCCTAGTCACGGAATCTCTATGTAGCGTCCTAATTACAACCATCATACTATGTCTATTTTGAGCCATATCCTACAATAATGCAGTCTGTGTGACCACATTTTGAGTAGAGAGATTGTCTAGTAAAGAATAATAGACTTAACCTTTTCTAGATCAGCCTCAATGCCATTTCCTGACACCATATGGCCCAATAACTTCACCCTTGGCTGTGCTACAAGACATTTCTTTGGATTTAGTTGTCCTCCACATTCATCATATCGAGCCAATATCATCTACAGCTGCTGCTGCTGTGGAAACAAAAGTCATCCATAAAATCTTTAACACAACTACCAATGAATGGTGGCATAACCAATTTTCTGTCTCTTGATAGAAAGATGGTCCATTTGACAACCCAAACTGCAATACCCTGTAGCAATAACAACTCCACTTTCAATCCTTCTTTGGGCTGACTACTACTGGACTCACCCATTTTGTGGTCTCCACTGCGACTATGAACCCTCCCTTTGCACCAAACCCTGTACTTCTTGCCACACTTTGTCTAGATCTTCTTTCTTTACAAACTCCACTTTCCATCCATGCCGTAGATTGTCCCAACTTAATCTCACAGGTGGATCAGCCGCATGCAACTCCTCTTCAAATGCTTTGGACCAAACTCGTGCATCACTCTTCAAACAAATCTAAAGAAGATGTAACATTTGCATCGAATCATGAATATGATTGCTAATGCAGGCAACCTCCATATTTTCTAAAAAGTCTTCCACATCTTCATTATTTCTTCCATGAAATTCCGAATAAGAGAAAGCCATGGCTACCCAAGTTCCAATGCTTTGAGAACCCCTTCTAACACAGGTGCAAGAACCCAAAACTTTTTATTGACTCAATCTCCAGAAACTTCAATGGAGCTCAAGTTTTAGAAAAGGATGAACACATGCACATCAAATGAGTTTTCATAGTTAATCATTGGAATAACAATAGGCAAAGGAGATTCCAATATCTCTCTTAATCTTCTTGGCCCAAGCATAAAGACTATGCGTTGTTGGTAAAAAATCTTCCTTTCCACATGAACATTTATCTGGATTCTTTGTGCAAAATGAAAAGGGGTGAAGTGAGGTCTGTCGTGATTATTCATTAAAAGCCATCCATGTAGCTCCCAGGAAAGCACACTTGACTAATTACCCTCTCAGTTTGCCAAAATTTCAACAGCATAACAACATAAATGGCTTAAAAGACCAAAACACTAGCCATCACAACTTGGAAAAATTTTGGTAGAGTTTCCCCAGAAGTAGACCAGTAAGAACCCAAAATATAGACTGTATATGTATACATACCCAACAATGGCATCCAGGCATCAAGTAGGAATCTAGCCTATGATGAGGTCATGAAAAGGGTGCTCCAACCACCTGTATCATGGAAAGGATCTTACGCTCGAGAATCCCCCAACTCAATAAAACCTCACCACGACCCTCTCACGAAGGCTTATGCAAATCTCATATAGTCAAGTCTCATAAATGACTATCTTCCAGACCAAGTCTCAAAAATGGCTAGGACTGCAAAAAGAAACCAAGTATGGCTCCACAAAGGCGTACAATGGCATTATCTACAAGTAACATACAATACCAGACAATGCGCTCAAACAGGCACCAAATGATGCATACCCACGGCAACTGCAAGTGACTTCCACTTGCCAGTATATCACTCTACTCCAGCTACTTGTACCTCTTTGAATCACCTCTACCTATACCTGTAACATGTAACCTTTAACCTGTAATCTGCAATCTGTAATCCCGAAGCTGAAGGTACTCAAAGAAGATCCCTGGTGGGGGCACCAAAAGAATGTGAGCGGGATGGAAACACACAACGCCTCTATAATCACCCAACACACACTCTTGGGATGATACACACACACACACACACTATGGAGCACCACTCGGCTTACACTACCCACGTGGCTGAGACAGGGAACACACCAATGGAGTGAGACGAGAGAGACTGTCCATTTGCCCACTCAACACAGACACACACACACCCCCAAAAAACTAAGCTCAAAAAAGGAAGATTTATGATGTTTAGATACAATGGATCTTGGGCCAACACTAATGGGGCAAATAGCTCACACAATAAGGATGAAATATGCCAGATACAATCACAAATTGCAGCACAGGCTTCGCTCACAAGAGAAACTTACACAACCAAAACAAAAAAAAACCAGTGAGGAATTTCGCAAAATGAAAAGCACCATTGCATCCGAGGCGGCCCAAAACCCCAGTCTACAATATCAAAGTGCTCAAATCCGACCGCGAATGAGCAGTTTACAACAAAAACAGGCTCCAAAAACAGTAGAAACTGAGTTGCGGTTGTTCCTCCTCTTCTTTTTGCATTTTTTCAAGTTTTTCCTCGGGTTTTTTAGTGTCTACACTTCACTTTATCCCTTGGACACTTTGGCCTTTTGATTGACCTCAAACAGACCCCGAACATGCCAAAACATGGCCATGCAGTGCATTTTTGTCACCCTTCTACATCCATCCACACACCTGGCACTCAACTTTTCCCAAAAATGCATCCCGCAATCATGTGAAGTGCCCCCTAAATATAGTTCTCATGATGACCTTTCTGCATAATGATCACAAGCAAACATTCCCGTTGTGTCCTCACTTATCCACGAGTAAGTCTTGACCCCATTCGACCTCTTGACGCCGTTGGATGCCATCTGATGCACCTGCTTACCTCATGGTGTCAGCCCACTGATAGCTTCCTCAAGACGTTTTACACTCTACCAACTCCTTATTATTATAGAAAAACACAATGATGCTGGTGATGATGAAAATCGATGTGTTATAGAACTGATATTTTATTATCTATTGCAGCTAACAGGTGGCAAAAGCATAAGAAGATAATGGATTATGTAGAAGTATGTTACATTTTATATATATTTGATTATTCAAGTGCTCTTTATGAGCTTTAGGAAATTAGGTCCGGCCGGCCAGTTTGTACTCATTTTTGGGCATTCAAGAAATCTATAAATAAATACGTGCAAGAGGAAAATGACTCACTCTTGCACGGGGGGAGATTGCACCCAGTGACGGTGTATTCTTCTCTCCTCTCCTCTCTTCTCTCTCGCCGTGCTCGCATAGCACTCCACTCTAGGAGGGCAGCCATGCTTCCGTTTGTAGCAGTGATAGAATTGATATTTTATTATCTATTGTAGCTGACAGGTGGCAAAAGGGTTAATTTTATTTGCGAGTTAATCAATTCATGTTTTTTGGATAAAAGTGATGCTTTTTCGAGTTTATATAAGCATTGAGCTCTCTCATATGTACGCTCTCTATGGTGTCATTGAGGTAGGTGAAATAAGTACTGAGAGAAGGAGATAGAAGAAGAACTAGACGGAGAGAGAAGAACATACTTGTGGAATAGAGATAGGATAGGGGTGTGAGAGTACCGACAACGAGAGAAAAACACACACACACACACGTAGAGAGAGAGAGAGAGGGTGTGTGAGGGATAGAGAGAGAGAAAATGCCAAAGTGGAAGCGGCAGCCAAGAGGGAAAATCATTTGCACAATAGTCGAATTGTCATTTTTGCAATGATCGGGGCATAACATTCATAGCGCATAAATCAAGCATATATTCTTCCACACTCCACTAAAGCAATTAGTGGTGGTTACTCATGGCACTAGTAGATGCTTTTCAAGATTTGGGACTGCTCATGGCACTAGCATATGCTTCTACCGGTTGCCTAGCAATATTGTGAGTGCAAATTGGACCAACATCTAAATTATTTTCGAGATATTGTGGGCCTTTTAATATAATCAAGTGAGTTGGAAACATGGCTTACAAACTCTCTTTATCTCTGCACTCTTGTATTCATCCAAGTGCTTGTGATTGTAGACTGAAGTGGTCCTTTAAAAAAAAATAACATGTCCATGGGTGAGCCAAAGACATAAAGGGTGTTGTTAATGACCGAGAGGATGTATGAGTGGTCAAGCATATTTTTATGCACTCATGTTTGGAACACTCTTTGGTGGTCCACAAATGTATCAATCTTTTGTTGATTACAACTAATCATATCAAGTAAATTTTTTTCTTCCTCTAATTTATCTCCTGTATATAAATTCCAGAAGGCAACACCACATGCATTTACAAGTTATCCTAATTCCTTTTTTGAGAGAGGTCTAATTCAGAGCTTTCCTTTATTAGAAAGACCTTTGTTGTTGCAATGAAGGAGATAGGTTTTTGTGAAAGTGGAGGAAGTTGTTTTTATAATCTCTGTACTGGTGAAACACCTATAGCTTTCTCTTTTCACACAGAGAGTGAGACCTCAATAAATTTGTCCATTTCTCAAATAAGCATAACAAAAATAATATCAACCTAATGTATATCGACCAATAAATAGGAGTTAGGGTTTAAGTATGACCACAATGCATGGTTTATGATAGTGAACATCATGCCAGGTAATTCTTTTAAAAAATACTACTACTAGAAGAAATATGCATTGAGTCAAAGGTGACATTTGAGCATTCAAACTTCAAGAATTCCCTATTCAAATAATATGACATCTTTTATAGCCAACAAATCACCTAAATAATGCAGTGTATCCATCCACGTGAAGAATCCAAGGCATTAGTAATCTTAAGAGCATTAGTAGCCAAAGGTAGGTAGAAGCAAGTGAAAGGCATAGGAGTATCATACTACTACCATGGCATAAAATTTCATAATTAGAGGCCATGTGAAAATACAAGCGTGTTAATAAAGGGAGCTTTTCACTTAGAGCTTTTGCAAAATTATAGAGCTTGACTAGCAATCTCATCATTATATTTTTTTGCATTTGTCAATGTCTTGCATGCAAAATTCCCTGTGCCTTCAAAACAAAAAAAGAAAAGTTTCTCACATTTGGATAAAAGCCCTTGATCCACAATCATTAAAAGTAGCTCAAACCTACTTACATGTGTCTGTGTTAAGCATACCTTAGATTCTGCTTGAAAAAGTGCATCACATTTGGGATGCATGCAAACCAAAGCATTGCAATGAACATCCCCAATTAACATTCTCATCCCTTTTCTTTGGACCATTTCAATGTTTTGCATATTGTTGCATGCCAAAATTGTAGACAAGAATCTTGACGAGCACATTATATGATTTCATCAATACAACACACTTTGCATACATGTAAAACAAGCATGATAGTATATACCAAGAGAGTATGACTAACAATTTGATCATGACTTTTTTTGCCCATGTGCAAAATGTTACATGCCTTGAACATGCAAAAATAGGTGATCATGTCTGGAGAGAGGCCCTTGCTTTGGAGCGGATGAAAACAACTCAGGCCTTAGTCCTGGCCACCTCAGACATACCCTGCACTAAGTGCAACTTCAAGAGATAACATCTCGAGCATGAAGTTTGTCAGCCACTTGTGCTGAGGTGAATATACCACATACTACTATGTTTTCTTTTGATGGTGCAAGCATCGACGCCTACTGTCATGGCTGGGTGGGAGCAGTAACCAAATTTGAAATCCTCTCAATATTTTGGTGTGTCAAATAGACGTAGGTATCATGAGGAGTAAGCGCCTCTTTTTATTGATATGTACAAAGAGACGAGTCAAAGAGTTTGTGTTTTATCATGCACCATGCTACTTAGCGGTTAAGAGGGAGAACCAGCACCCCGGTTAGTCCGGGTAATGGTTGAGGGGCTAGGACATATCCATAGCTGCAGTCCCATGTGGGCATCATTATTTGCGGTAGTATCTTGAGTGAGTGTAGCATAGTCCCCATCCTCCGCAAAATTTCCTCATGCTTTCCACCTCGCAACTTGGCCATTGTGGAAGATTGTGATGGGGCAAGCATAACGAATGGTGGACAGACATTGGGCAACAATGAGCGTCATGCGTCAGTGCTTGGTCGAGGGCAGTATGCACCACACCCTTTGATTCTACATCGAGAGCATTAGTGGCCTCATTCAAGAGTAAGATAGGTAAATCTTTAAAGAGGTCAACGTTATCCCACAAGTCAACCAGACCTCCCAAAACTTTTCCACATAAGATAGCCTACATAGTACACCACCATGTTTAAATCTCTATGGCCAGGATCAAGCTCATCCATCGGTGGAGCGTTGGGTGTGGCTAACTTAGAGCTAGGAGACATTGGCTGCCTATATAGGTGTGGGTGCATGAGTCCTCCATGCTAGAATCAACTGCCATAGATATGTCGTTCTCCATTGAATCATGATGAGAGCTAGCTGGCGTGATTACATTCAATGCTAGATTAGGATGGAAATACTCCTCGGCGGTTTCAAATTCAGGCACAGGATTACCACATTCAAAAGAAGGTGGGCCTTTCTCAAAGTCAAAATGACTTGCATGACCATTGACTAGTGAAACCGTTGTACAAATTTTGAGACAGAACTATATATGGGATCCGTATGCTTGCATGCGATATTGATAATTCCTATAAAAGCCATGGTGAACTTTGTTAGTTTACATGCACTATGCACTTGCAAGCATCGTAAAGTGAAGCTCTAATTATTATGTCTTGCCATGCAATAAATAGATTGATACAAAAGGCGCAAAGGACGTCCAGAAGAGTGTTCTAGTGGAAGGAGAGGAAGACAGATTATAAGCAGAGAAAACAAAAACCATCATTTTTACAAAGTAAATAAGCCTTTGCATGTATACTGTATAGTTAATGGTCCTCTTACAATAGGCAAAGGCTACATTGATCGACACCATCCTATGTTAGCTATGTTAAAAACTTAATCACTCATCGAAATTGCCACCACCTGGTTGTCAATGCTACGATCCCAAACTCCGCCTTATCGATGCTTTTAGTTACAATAATCTTTACACATGCGTTCTCGTTCTGTTCTCGTCATCATCGACCCTTAATGATCCTTCAAAGTAATTAACGTCAGAGTGCTTTCTTACTATCCTTTCTCTTTTGTAATATTGCTCAAAGAATTCTTGATTTGCCTTCTCTAATTCCTTCCAAACTGCAAGCTTAAACATAGTATAGCATGGATTAAGACATAAGAAAATAATCAAAGTCCAGTTGTCAGCAATGTTTATATGTAAACCTTAATTAGGTAGCTGTGATTAAATGAATTAGTTTGATTGAATCAATTAGATGATTGCGATTGACTAGCAAGGGATTCACACCTATGTGGGTGACGATGGGATCAATTCTGGCATGCTGGAAGAGCGCTTTGACGCATTCTTCTTTGTCTAGACAAAGAGCGAGGCAGCGTTCTATGAAGTGATGCACCTGCAATTCAGAGGAGCGAGCTTGCATGTGTAATTGATGACGTTATCTAGCAGACCTATATATGTCTGTTGGTTGATAATTAAAACCTTAATTGACTTAATAATCAAGCTCTAGCACATATTTGTAGCTAAAGGAATAGAGCATAAATAAATGATTACAGGCATGCACGCTCATGGCCTTCCTAATCAAAGATTGCAAAGCCTCATCCATCACATTTTTTGTTCCTGTGCTTGAATTCGTTGATGATGATGCGGTGTCGGTGCTAGCTGCACGGCAGCTTAATGCACTGGCGGCCGAGGTACTTGACGAGGAGAATGACCTGCATGAAGCTACTGATTTCATGATGTTGTTGCTCGCTCGCAAAGACAGGAAAAGACAGTGGCAGAGTCTATAGAGCAGAAGACGTGCCGCACTTATACTAGCAGTTCAGAGCATTGTAGGACGAATACGGTGACAGTAGAGTCTAGACATGCCCTAGACATGTACACATAGTGCTGAAACACCACTCCAGTCTCCAGAGTTACACACTCATGGCGGCCGGACAGTGTCGACAGTAGTGTCAGGATACCAGTACTATATTGAGCCACGCGCTTATATTAGAACGAGCACAGGCCCAAAGTATAGTACAACGTCCTATTTGAAGAGAAATTGAATTACTCTGATTAGCCTATAGTTAAAGAAGCTATTGATGATCCTAGACACGGCGGTTTCAAAGACGCTATTGACGGTCTCAGATCACGCTGTGTCAAGTAAATCTGTGCTTGTTGCACTAAGAGCTCCAGCATGGGGGCAGCTGTGTCGACGGCCACGGCCTGTGAGAAAGAGGCCCAGGAAGAGCCATTATATAGATTCTAGGGAGGTTTTCTTTTAGTGAGCCCGCGGCCAGAGCACACGGATCACTCAGTCTAGAGCAGCGCACGCGCTGCTGTTTCCCTTTACCGTTGGAAAGACATTGCGTCCTCTTGGGGAGCACACTGAGGGAGCAGCGTGCGCGCTGCTTCTTCATGGTGCTCTTTGCAAGCATATTGGATCTCCTACATGATCACGTGTCCACCTGGTGCAGGCACATGCAAAAAGAAATAGATTCTCACACAAAGAGAAAGGCGAACGTGTTTTGAAAAGGCACCTTCCCCTCAAAAATCTTGCTCAAATAGACCATGGGTGGGGGACGTGGGCAAACAACTTTGTCTAGCAATACGCAACCAATGACCAACATGCACATTGCTTGTGACTGGAGGCTACATACCGATCAAAGGAGGTGATGGGGATTGGCCCTAGCACCCTTGATCTCAAGGGTGCCAATGCCCCTTTACTAGCAGACTTGCCCATCAAGTAGCAACACACGAGTATCCTACTCCTAAAAGCGAAAAAAAATAAGACCACAACTAGCTTAGTATATAGTGACAAATAAAAAAAAGACCACAAATCGCAAGTGTTTATGTGTGTGTATGCAATTGTATTTGTGTGTGTGTATTACAACAAGTTTATTTGTGTTTGTGTTTGTAGTATACAAATGCATGATTGTAAAGTGCGTTTGTAGTATACAAATTCATTATTTTATTTGTGTCATGTGATACTGTGTGGTTGTGTGTGTGAATGCAAGTGTGTATATGTGTGTGTGTATGCATGATTGTATTTGAGAAATGTGTTGCTCTGTGTGTATGTGTATGCATGATTGTATTTGAGAAATGTGTTGATGTTTGTGTGTGTGTGTGTGTGTGTGTGTGTGTGTGTGCGTGCATTTCCACCATAGGAGCTTCCAATGGAGCCCCATTTAGAGCTGCTCCATGCCTTGAAAGGCACGGGAGAGCTCTATTTGGAGCCCCAATGGATCTCTTCCATGCCTTGAAATGCATGGTGAGAGGGCAGCGCGCGCTGCCTTCTCACCATGCCTTTCAAGGCATGCAAGAGCTCCGTTTGGAGCTCCATTGAAAGCTCCTATGGCGTACCTACACGCGCACCCGCGTGCACACACACACTAAGTACCTTCTCTTCTTCTTCTACTCCTTCTTCTGCAAACTAAGCACATAACAATTTTATATTTCAAGTATAAAACTCCTGGTTTTTGCATTCTTTTGGTTTTGTTAACCGGCTGATATAACTGGTATAGCGGTATAGCAGAATAAACGTATCATTACGAGTGCTACCAGCACTAGTACTAGCACTAGAAGTCCTTTGACTAGTACTAGTACTAGCAGTTTTAGTAACATTACTAGCACTAAAAGTTGGAAGACTAGTACTTGTACCAGTTCCAATATACCAAACATGTATCTATACCTGTATAATGGCTCTCATCAGGACCCTTATAGAATTTCCTATTTCCTATCTCCGAGGGTAAAACTCCTGGTTTTAGCATTGTTCATATATTTGTGAAATAACAATATGTCAGGGAACCGGTAAACCATTAAACATGTATACCAGAAAAGTAATGAAGCAGTATCAGTACCAATACTACCAGTGCTAGTACTAGCACTAACAATTTTAGACTAGTATCAATACTAAGTATGCCACTTGGTATACCAGTCTAGAAGTATCACAATTTCAGTACCAGTACTAGGAGTACTCGTACTAATAGTACTGGTACTAGCAGCACTAACTGATACTAGTACGAGTATACCATACCTGTATCAGTACCAGTATACTGGCTCTTTGCAAGATTTATGGAATTACCTATCTCCTATGTAAGACTACTAGTTTATACACCTTTTTGGTATTCTCAACATAAACAATGTTTGAAAACCAGTTTGCCAATAAACTAGTATAGCGTTATAACAATATAGACGTGTAGCAGTATCAATACCAGTACTGCCAATAGTAGTACTAGCACTGAGAGTCTGAGACTAGTACCAGTACTAGTATACCAGTTGACCAGGATTGTAGGATAACAGTACTAGTACTACCGGTATACCAGTACTGACATTGAAAATCTGAGAATGGTATTAGTACCAATACCAGTGTATTAGACTGTAATAAGTTTGTTTAAAACGATATAATTGGCTACCAAAGTTACTTACACAAAAAGGTGTACCTATATGAAATGGATAAAAACTAGTGTACCAATTTACCAAGATAGTAGGATAACAGTACCCGTATTGACACTGAAAATGTGAGACTGGTACCAGTACTAGTAGTAGTGTATCAGACTGTAAAAAGTTTGTTTAAAATGATGTAATTGGCTACCAAAGTCTCTTGAAATTTCGCTTTCAATTATAAGGTTACTTACACAAAAAGGTGTACCTATGTGAAATGGATAACAGCTAGTGTACCAATTTAACAAGATAGCAGGATAGTAGTACCAGTACTACCAGTACCAATACTGGCACTAAAAATCTAAGACTGGTATCAATACTAGTGTATCAGAATGTAAATTTTTTTGTTTAAAATGATGTAACCGGATACCAAAGTCTCTTGAAATTTCACTTTCAATTATAAGGTTACTTACACAAAAAGGTATACCTATGTGAAATGGATACCAGCTAGTGTGCCAATTTACAAGGATAGCAGGATAGCAGTACTAGTACTACCAGTACCAATACTGGCACTAAAAATTTGATACTGGTACCAATACCAGTACCAGTATATTAGACTGTTAAAATTTTGTTTATAATGGTGTAATTGACTACCAAAGTCTCTTGAAATTTATATTTCAATTATAAGGTTACTTGCACAAAAAGGTTGTACCTTTGTGACATGGATAACAACTAGGATCCCCATGCATCACCTTCATACAGAGCCAATGCTAACAAAATGTTGTGTTTTTTCTATGGGTGCAAGTGAGGTCTACTCTCTTTGGTTCAACTTTTTTGGTGCTTTACAGTTTGGAAGATTGGCAATTGGTTTGAAGTTTGTGAAGGAGCTTCTTCCTTTTGGATGGGGTCTTTTGAATGTTATTCATTTGTACAAAATCAGGCTATCTAAGTTTGTTTTGTATAATAAACCTTGTATTTATCTGGGTACCTTGTTCGTTGAACATGTATATGTTTGTCTATGGGTAATATAAGTAAATAACTAAAACACACACACACACACACACACACACACACACCCATGAGTACCTTCTCTTCTTCTTCTACTCCTTCTTCACGACAAAATAGGCTCCTTCACTTTCACTTAACTTCATTGCACTTTCATTTCACTTTTCATCTATTATATTTATAAAATATATACAATAAGCACTTATAAAGAGTATATAATTAAACAAACTGAACACATAACAATTATATATTTCAAATAACTAACCACTTATAGAATAAGATATATATATTAAACTTTTATTAACATATACACTTGTGTTCACACACATACACACTAGTTGTATATATATATATATATGTGTGTGTGTGTGTGTGTGTGTATGTATGTATATGTACACACACACACACACACACACACCAGTTGGAGGCACTATTAGACTGCATTAAATGCAGTCCTTGAACCACCATCTAGAAATTAAAAGGCCCGCAAAATTTGATGCCAAATTCCAATGGAAAGCACAAAATTATAGTTTGTACATATTTAAAAATTATAATTTACCAATTTGAATGCAAGGGCAAAAAAGCTAAAGGATTTATTAGGATTATGTGGAATTGTTTCAAAGGAGACGAAGAGTCAAGGTGTTTTTATTGGGGATGGATATGATAATATTTTATTGCTTCAAAAAAAGTGCATGTTTTCTTTTTTCCATGGGAGTAGATTTCCTGGATAGGACAAAGAGGATGACAAGTGCTTCCTATTTAAAATGTCCACTAAGGGACCAGGTTCTGGGATTGATCTAATGAAACTAACCGGAACGGGTGACTTAAGAATTTTGTGGGTGCATTTTGATTTTACCCATAGGTTGGGCAACAATGTTATGCTCAGTTTGCGATCCAAGGTAATCTTTAAGTATTTAAAATATCTCAAATTTTCTTTCATCATTAAATTTGAGATGATATGTGTGAGAATATTTATGTTGAATATCTTGCAGTATACGATCACTATAGATAATTGCTATATGTGAAACTAAAGAGGAGGATGCAAAGATTCAAGTTATTTTTTGGGACAACCTTAATTCAACAATGGAAAAGTATTGACATGGTGCAGCTGATTTTGCAGGTTTTATGTATGAAGAGGCTGGGGCAAATTTGAATGCTATTCAAATAGTCTTCAATGGCAAGCCAGATAATATTATGGAGGGTCGTGAACGATCATTCCTATTTCTTTGGGAGTAGAGTCTCCACAAATATGCTAAAAAGTGGATACCTCAACATCTAACAAATCAACACATTGATATGCATGTGTGAGGAATGGAGAGCTTGTAAGACCATTGTGCTTGCATCTCAAAAGGCACTTTCAATTCAAAAATGGTGGAGACAACCTCTATCTACAGAGAGCATCATAAGAGTGAGCAGATGGTTTAAATAGTGGGAGCAACAAATTTTGTTACATACGGATGCATGGCTGCCCTAAAAAATACCCAAAATAGCACATTGCAAGCTATAAAATAGACCAAACGACATACCTGGCACATCCAGGAGCATGTAATCGACGTTATTGGCGAACAAAGGGAGACAAAGAGCGGAAGAGAGCAAGAGAGTGCGTGCAACCGGAAGAGAGAAAGGAGGTGCGTGCAAGCGCACCTCCTCGAGCGGAGTGCTACGCCGACACGGCAAGAGAGAGGAGAGGAGAGGAGAGAAGAGCAACACAAACATTGGGTGCAATCTCCCCCCATGCAAGAGTGACCATTTCCCTCTTGCACGTATTTGTTTTATATATTTCTTAAATGGTCAATTGTGAATACAAACTAGCCGGCCGGTCATAAATGTCCAAAGCTCATAAAGAGCACTAGAATAATAAAATATAATATCCTTCTGCATAATCCATTATCCGCTAATGCTTTTGCCACCTGTCAGCTGTTGCTGCAATAAATGGATACATATCAATTCCATAACATACCTCTCCGTTGGAAAGCAACTGTCCTCAATTGCGAAGAGAAAAAATCTACAAACAATACTTGTCAAAAACAATGATTAGAAATCTGTATCAAATAGTAAAAATTCCATAAAACTAGACAAAATTGTTTATGCCTGCCGTCATCCACATACTACATATTCTAGTGCCCCATACCACTAGAATGAGTAGTATATGTCATACCTTGATGAATCAGGATATCATTGGTCACACTCATCTTCAATCTCATATGTCAAGTTTTATCACATAAACACTGCCATAATAATCACCAGATACCAAATCCCAATCCAATTCCAATTCCAATTCCACAATATAAGTCCAAATCCACAGCTACATACGGATGCGTGGCTGCCCTACAAAATACCCAAAATAGCACATTGCAAGCCATAACATAGACCAAACGACATACCTGGCACATCCACGAGCATGTAATCAATGTTATAGGCGAACAGAGGGAGACAGAGAGTGGAAGAGAGCAAGAGAGCGTGTGCAAGTGCACCTCCTTGAGCGGAGTGCTACGCCGGCACGGCGAGAGAGAGGAGAGGAGAGGAGAGAAGAGCAACACAAACACTGGGTGCAATCTCCCCCCGTGCAAGAGTGACTGTTTCCCTCTTGCATGTATTTGTTTTATAGATTTCTTAAGTGGTCAATTGTGAATACAAACTGGTCGGCTGGTCATAAATGGCCAAAGCTCATAAAGAGAACTTGAATAATAAGATATAATATCCTTCTGCATAATCCATTATCTGTTAATGCTTTTGCCACCTGTCAGCTGCAATAAATAGATAAATATCAATTTCATAACAAATTTCACACTGGAAGGAATTGGAACAGATGTAAGCACCTTTATGACAATTTATATTTTTAGCAAAATTTATAAACTTTGCATACATGAGATTTAAAATTTTAATTCATGTCTGTTTGAATTTCATAGGCTGGTCTAAGTCCGTGGGAGCAGGCACAAATTCCCAATGTTAATTTATCAGAAAGTGTGCATGCCAGTTGGTTAGCGGGTGAAGGTGGAAAGAGAAAAATATCATTGTATGATGCTTGTGTAACAGATGTTATAAACTCATATATTCAATGTGGAAAGCATTTGGGATATACTACTAGGCGTTATATAGGAACGGGTCCCACAATGGACATCGCCCACTCACCAATGGACATCGCCTTTATTCTTGGACAACCAAGGAGAATTTCTCCCTCCATTTAATTACAACTGGTTTGGTATGCATCTTTCACTAAACTAGGATATTGTTCTATGATATTAAAGTGTTTTTCTGCATCTATCTTAGTTTATTTCACTTGTGATTATTTATCTTGAAAAAACATTGTTTATGCAGCACAGGATTTCAAATTTCAAGCAAAAGACAGAAGCAACTTGCAAGCTATTTGGGAGAAAATTACTTGCCTTTTAGAGTGACCATTACATTTCTGGTGACTATTCCTTTTTTGTACTGTAATTTTGGTCTTATCTTGTGGTAGTTTATCTAATGGCATGAGTTGTGAAATGGTGATTTTTTTGGTTTAATTTTCACGTCGTTATGCCCTCTCGGTCTCTCTGTGTGTGTGTGTGTGTGTGTGTGTGTGTGTGTGTGTGTGCGCATAGTGATATACAACTCTAGAATTTTACTTTTTCTCTCTAAAGATTTTAGAAGAGAAGTCACTCTCTCTCTCAAGGATTTATGATCTCTTCCTCCAATGGTAACGCGCATAGATACTATCTCTCTAGAATTTATACTTTCTCTCTCCGTCAACCACACATATATGGAGTCTTATGATGATTGAAAATTACATTAAATAGATACTTTATGCTATAACACATGTTTGGTTAAAAAAACTCTAAAGATTGATAAAATTGTCAAAAAAACTTGAAATGAAAAACTCGCAAATGTTAAATCCCCGTGGCAAAAGCATCAGCAGATAATGGATTATGTAGAAGGATGTTACATTTTATATATATTTGATTTTTCAAGTGCTCTTTATGAGGTTTAGCCAATTAGGTCCGGCCGGTCAGTTTGTACTCATTTTTGGGCATTCAAGAAATCTATAAATAAATACGCGCAAGAGGAAAATGACTCACTCTTGCACGGGGGGAGATTACACCCAGTGACGGTGTATTCTTCTCTCCTCTCCTCTCTTCTCTCTCGTCGTGCTGGCATAGAACTCCACTCTAGGAGGGCAGCCATGCTTCCGTTTGTAGCACGATGTACTATGTACATGTTGTCCTACCTGTACACATGTGGGAGACCATGATCAACAACCACCCTGAGTCTGACAAACTCGAATATGTAAGTTGCATGGCTGCACGAACATGATCCTCGCTACAAATATCCCAGAGGGGTTTAACAGGGGAGGATAATGGGGAACCACCAAAGGAAAGATCCAAAAAAATAAAATTAGCAACCCATTCGACTGTTCTCCCACCACGTAGGCACAAGGTCCCATCGAGGCGTGCACATCCCATGTGCTCATGAACACGAATCCATGCCAGATGTCGAACACCGGCCCTAAAATCAGCAGCAATGGCTATGTAGCCCCCAGAAATGGCCATGCATCGTGAGTCAGGCAATGAGGACAGAGAAGACAAGCGAATATCAACAATGTAGAAAAAAGAAATGGTTTTCTTTGCAACAATCTCCCCAAGAGGTACTGCGATACAAGAGGCTAAACAAAGTGACTTAACTCCAATAAATGAACGAAACAAACGATTGCATCGCAAGTGAAAGCTCACCATGCTTTCGCTCCATGTTTTCATCCACCCTAGTCTCAACAATCACCTCCTTTTTCTTGCAAAAAGTATTTGTAGCTTATAAAAAGGAAAAAAATACAATATTACCAGTATGTAAAACAAATAATTTTAGGAAAAAGAGAATTTAAAGCTCTTCGACAAATTATGTTTGAGACTATTTTGAGTAACCATTTACCCGATGTCGTGCCGCTCCGCTTCCATGACAAGAAAATGAGCAAGGGGATGCCAATCACGTTTATTTGAATCTTACAGGTTTACCCAAAAATCTAGCCAATTGCTTAATTGTCTTTGGTTCTGGTGCTTTACTAATTGCTTCCACCTTACTTGGATCTTTAGATACTCCTTCCTCAGAAATTACATGCCCAAAAGAATTCCTCTCTTAACTTGCAAATGCACACTTGGCTGGGTTGAGTGTCATTTAATCTCTTTCTACCGGTCTTTAATAATATGAACATATTCAAAAATCCACATAAACATAATCTTTCCTTTGAACAAGGTCATCCTCAAAGAAGGCAACCACCCTGAAGCCATTGGGATTGAGACTTCTCAGCAATATAGTGTTGAGCTTACATGTGAAGCTACTCAATATATGGCTCCTCTATATATGGCACCCAGGTCCCATCTATATATACATCATCTCATGTGTGTATTCTACACACTTTGGGGTTCTATTTCTGTGCTCTCTCTTTCTCTCTCAACGTGGTATCAGAGCACCAATTTTGCAAATTCTGCACAGATTTTGAGTTATTGTTCGCGGACTGCGTACATACCTGAAAAGAAACTTCCGCTTTTTGTTTTTGATTTTTCTGCTAATTGAAAACGATTTTGCAAAAACTACGCAAGTGAGCAACCGAAATTGATGTGGTCTACAACTTTGCAGAAGGAAGCTTTTTCAAATTCTGCACCGATTTTGAGTTATTGTTCACGAACTACGTACATGTCCGAAAAGCAAGTTTCGTTTTATGTTTTTTATTTTTCTGCTAACTGAAAACGATTTTGCAGAAACTACCCTTTCCAAAGAGACCGGAATCAATGTGGTCTACAACTTTGCAGAAGGAAGTTTTTTCAAATTCTGCACCGATTTTGAGTTATCGTTCGCAGACTGCGTACATGCCTAAAAAGCAACTTCGCTTTTTGTTTTTGATTTTTCTCCTGATTGAAAATGATTTTGCATAAACTAGCCGCTGCAGACATCGGAATCGATGAGAAATTATTTGCTTGAGCCATCGTAATCGATGTGGTCTATAACTTTGCAAAAGAAAGTTTCTCTAAATTCTGCACCGATTTTGGGTTATCGTCTTGGACTGCGAATATGTTTGAAAAGCAAAATTTTACTTTTTGCTTTTGATTTTTCTCATAATTGAAAACTTCTCAATTATATTTTTTCTTCATCAATCATATATTTGTTACTGACACAACTTTGTTGTAGAAGCTAGTTACATATCGTTCCGATTCAGTCGAGCCGTTGATGATCGTCCAAATTCTATCAAGCTACTGTTGGTACATGATCTTTTGTTATATGATATACTCGTTCATTGATTCTCGTATAATTATTATTTTAGAGGTATAGTTTATGTCGTTTTATTGATTTTCTCGTGATACCATAGTGATTTTCATGGTACCATGATGATGTTTTGTTAGTACTTTGGTCATGGTGATTTTCGTTGATACCATGATGATATTTCATTGATACCATGGTTATTCTCGGTGATGCCATGATGATGTTTCGTTGATACCATGGTTATTCTCGCTGATTCCATGATGATATTTCGTTAATTCCATGGTGATTTTTGTTGATACCATGATGATGTTTCGTTGATACCATGGTTATTCTCGGTGATACCATGATGTTGTTTCGTTGATACAATGATTATTCTCGGTGATATCATGATGCTTTTCGTTGATACCATGATGATTTATTCATTTTTATTGATACAATGATGATGTTTTCTTAATACTTTGATGATATTCATTGATCACTACGTTGATAAATGTTGTTTTATGTAGTATATACACATATCATTTGCATCACGTAATCACGCATCTTATACTTTTACGTTCATACTTTATGTACCATTTGCTGTCATGCATATATATGTCGTCAAAGGAGTGGCGTCGCGAACCATCTCTTATGACATTGTGAACGTAATTATTTCACTAACGATGCTAATAATTTTCATGACTATGTTTTTTTGAGTCTATGATCTATGTTGGATTGATCAAAGAATTGATTTCATGAAGAAAAACTTGGTGACAATAAAAGATTTATGAAGACATGGTTCGTGATGCCATATTGATGACAACATGAAGATATGTTTGGTGATGCGATAGTGATGACAAGCTACACAACAGATTCTTGGAGACACTTCTGATTACGAGCTAATCGATAGCCTTTACACCTCTTCATTGAACCTTTGTATTCATTATTGTATTTGATAGGATAGGAGTAATGTAACTCCTCATAAAGCATTCATTGTAAAAGGAGTGATGTAGCTCCTCATAAAATATTCATTGTAAAAGGAGTGATGTAGCTCCTCATGAACATTTGAATAATCAATGATTTTAATAATATAACGGTGGGTGTATATAGAGCTGTGGGTTTTTCCCTTGATCCCCCAAGGGTTTTTTCATCCACAGTTAGGAACCCATATTTGAGCGGGGCTGTTGAGCTTACATGTGAAGCTACTCAATATATGGCTCCTCTATATATGGCACCCAGGTCCCCTCTATATATACATCATCTCATGTGTGTTTTCTACACACTTTGGGGTTCTATTTCTGTGCTCTCTCTTTCCCTCTCAACATATAGGTGGTTGAGCTTCAATCCCTAAGCTCTTTTGTTTCTAGCTCCTCCCTGTCAGTTTTCATCTCCTCCCCTTCCTCCACATCCTTCTCCTCCTCCTCTATAATCTCCTCAATCACCACTTCATGCGTTTTTGTCTTTCTCAATGGAGGGAGGTTGAGGACGTTAAAGGTTTCCTCATCTTGAAGAGGCACCTATTCAAGAATTTTGTTGAATCTATACCTTAATCTCTTCAAGATAATCATATCCTTGTCCATCAAGGTGACCTTGTAAGAGTGGGCTACACATATGTATGCAGCTTCGAAGATCTCAATAAAAAATTCTTCAGTAGCTTCTTGCATATAGTCCAAGGCACCTCTTTACCACCTCATATCAATATTAAACTGTTCTGCTACCTGTCTGTAGAGCCTTTGAAATTGTAGACTAGGAATTGCGATTGTAAGGGCCTTCTATGCTCTCTTAATCTTCCTAAAAAAATTCAACTTTTAGGAAAATCTCCTCTTCTTTGTACGTGAGGGATTTATATCAAACCTCTTTTTGGTGATGATACATTTATATGCATCTATAAGGTCTAGTTTGGTCCATTGTATAGTTCAATAGTTTCTATAGTTCAAAATTTTGTTAGGTAATCAATTCACACACACACACACACACACACTTGGTCACTATACTTCGCTATGATTGATTCATCTTTCAAGCACATTCACACATTATAGTGGTTTATCTTTGCTAAATTAGGACCCACTTACTGGCTAATATCTTTACCCGGCTTTTGACTTAAGGCTTTCCTGGACATAGCTGCCTATAATGATTGAGAAGAAGGCTTGGTTGTGCTTTTCCATGGTCTTGTGGGTGATTACCATGTATATCTACCCTTCACTCTCCTCAATAACAGAATCTAGCTTATGCTTTGGCTGATTGAGTTGATGGTTATAGTTTCTCAAGGATGATTATTATAAAGCTTTTCCTTATACTTTTCTAGATTGTTATAATGGCCTCAACTGATGGTTTTAATGTCTTGTGGGTAATTTCCATGAGTTGATACCATGCAATTTTTTGCAATGGTAGATTTGACCTTATACTAAATGCATCATTTTATCTATGTTCTATTGAATGATGGGGGGTGGTGTGATCACTCGCCTGTTTTCTTCACATGGGGTTAAGCCTATTTATGACTTTCAAATTATGGCTCCCTCTTCATTACTAACATCGTGGGTCTACCAGTTGAAGCTTTTTTAATGCAATGTTGTAAAAAGGGAGGACACCTCCAAACAAGAGTAAAACAATAGTGAACGTAGTCCAAGTGATACCTAGTAGCTTATCTGAGAGTGAACCTATTGTTCCAATGAAGGTAATCACCAGATCCCAGGTTAAGAAAATAAAACATAACTCCTCTGATGATTCGGAGAATACTAAAATTTTCTCTCAAAATACCAAGAGAAGCAGAAGCAAAAGGTATGAGATGAGAAAACAAAAACAAAGGGCTGAAATTGAGGAGAAAGCAAGAAACGATTCCAAAAAAAGTGAAAGAAATTGGAAGTGAAATATCGTGAAATCTGGATGATCAATTTTGGTAGACAAAGTTTTTGAGCCAATCAATGTAGCATTGGAATCTTACCAAGTGGGACTTAAAGGAGGCCAAAACATGAAAAACAAATGGAAAAACTACCCTTCTCCAGATATGGAAGCAGCTGAGCTTGAAGCTTATCAAAATTTGATAAGAACTACTCAAGAGATGCTAAAAAAAGAAAAACTCAAGCTTGAGAGTATGGCAAAACCTGAGGAGCTTGTGGTAGAAACCAGTAAACAGAAATCCAAAGTGGTGGTAGAACCCCACCTTGAAAATAAAGAACCAGAACTCATAGTGCCTCACAGTGAAGATGCCTTAGATGGAATTCCGTTTGTAGAAGAAGATTGACGAGGACAATTATGAAAAAAAGTAAGAAAGATTAATGATGGGTGTCTAAAGCTGAAGTCAGCTCCTATAGAGGAATTTTGGCTAGAAAATCTACCTCCTGATATGGACATGGATGTACAATCCCTGTATGGGGATTGCGGCGGTGTATCATCAGGAATGTCTAAACCAATGACTCTAAAAACACTAGCCTCTTACTTGGTAGATAATGAAAATGAATCCATAGTGTGTAAAACCACTCAAATAAAAAAAGCAGAACAGACTCTAGAGGTAGACAACATCCATTCAATCATGTCTACACCCATTCAATGCACTCTTACTTTAGGAGAACTATTAAAAATCAGACCATGTTTATGGAATAACCTACCAAAAAACTCTAGAGAAGGTGGAGATAACAGGTCTAATCGTAAAAAATTTAGAAAATTGAAACACGAATTCGATAACAAAGAGATTAGATCCATTCCAATGAACAAAGTCGGAGAATACTATGAAGGGGAAGAAGGAAACACAACCCTTCCAGTGAGATTCAATGATATGAAGACCATGGCAATACTGGATAGTGGGGCAAGCATAGCCATAGCCACAAAAGCAGTATGGAAATCATGGGAACAACCAACCCTTAGACAAACTCGAATGAAATTGCAACTGGCTGATGGACACATCAAAAGACCCTTAGAACTTCTTGAAAACGTGATAGTTAATTCCTGTGGAATTGATTATCAACACACTTTTGCAATTGTGGACTTTAGAAAGAAACTCAATTGTAAAATCATCTTGGGAAGACCTTTCATGCGACAAATACAACTTATCTAGGATTGGGGAAACAATTACCTGTACTTGAAGCAAGTGGGATTAATAACAAGGGTTAATCATCTTGGGAAGACCTTTCATGCGACAAATACAACTTATCCAGGATTGGGGAAACAATTACCTGTACTTGAAGCAAGTGGGATCAATAACAAGGGTTAATCCTGTTGAGATGTAGAGAGAAAGAGAGAGATAAGACAAGACACATACCATGTACGCTTCCAAAGACTGACTGATATTGAGGACGAGATACAAATATATAGGTGGGACCAAGTTGAGTAGAGTGAGCCATATATAGCTCTAACACCCCCACTCAAACAAAGGTCTCTAGCTTTGGATGAAAAAATCATTGGGGAGTTCAAGGGAAAAACCTAAACCCCTATACAATGTGAAAATATGAACCAGCGATGATGATGTGAAAGTGAACTATGTATCTATGTACAAATATACAAGTGACTCAGAGATCACAATGTGCAAATGTGGAGTGTGCATAGTACATAGTACCTATAGGATTACAATGTCATATGTACAAAGCTATTACAATAGCATAGAAGCTAGTCTAGAAAGAGTGACGCCGAACCAACTCCAACCTCCGGGTGCAAGAGGATGAAACGTGACTCGTTGAGGCCTTTGGTAAGAATGTCTTCAATCATCTGGTCACTTGGACAATGTTAATGGTTCCTTTGCGTACTTCCTACCTGACATAATGATAATGGACAGCAATGTGCTTTGACTTATTATGTTGAACATAGTCTTTTTCAATAATAATAGCACTTTGGTTGTCACACCGCAAGGGTGTGCTAGAAAGAGGAGAGTGACCAATATCAACTAGCATTTGTTGTAGCTAGATAAGCTCGTGATCTGCAAGTGATGCCGCAACATATTCTGAGCCAGTCGTAGAAACTGCAACAGAGTGTTGTTTCTTGTTGGTTTAAGAAACAAGACAACCATTTATAAAGAAGCAATTTCCACTAGTAGATTTCATAGATAAATGGGAGCTTGCCCAATGTGCATCTGTGTAACCAAAAGAGAAAGAGATTGCATAGAATCCGATGTGAGTTGTTGTCGATAGACCAAACCAAAATCTGTAGTGTCTTTCAAGTATTTCAATACACGCTTTGTTGCAAATCAATGCTTAAGAGAAGGACGTGCAAGATGTTGTCCAAGATAATTAGCAACAAACAAAATATTAGGAGGACGAGTGTTCATGCCAACAAACTGAAGACAACCAATCAAGTTAGCATAAGATTGATTTTTGACAAGTTGGCCGCCATTGTCAGAAGTGTTCTTCGTAGATCTCGCAAGACAAGGTGTGTTGGCCGAATGTTCAGATTCCATACCAAAGTTTTGAATAGTATCTGCACTAAACTTTGACTGTTGAAGGAATAAAATACCTTTTGTACGGTTCCGTTGGATTTGAATGCCAAGACACGAGTGAATCTCTCCAAGATCCACCATATCAAATGTAGAAGACAGTAACTTTTTCACTTGCTGAAGCAATCCCAAATCATTAGAGACAAGGATGGTATCATCCACACAAACAGCAAGAATCACAAAACTGCTACCTTGGCGTTTTATGTATAAGTTGGGGTATGAAGAGCAAGAGATGAATCCTTTAGAGGTGGAAAAAAGATCAAATCTTGTATACCAGGCTCACGAAGCTTGTTTGAGACCATATAGTGCCTAATGGAGTTGAGCAACAAGGTCTTCTTTACCTGGAATAACAAACCTTTTGGTTGTTTCATATAAATTTCCTCTTCCAAGTCACCATTAAGAAAATCAGTTCGCACATTCATTTCACGAGCTTCTAAATCAAATTGAACAGCAAATGCTAATAAAACTCGAACACTTGTAATGCAAACAACTAGTGAAAAGGTCTCTTGATAATCAACACCAGCTACTTGGGAGCAACCTTTTGCAGCTAAACGTGCGTTGAACTTGTTAAAAGATCCATCTACTTTTACTTTTGTCTTATACACCCACTTACACTTAATAGTTGTACGACCAGGAGGTAGTTCAGTTAGTATCCATGTACCTTTAGAGATAAGAGAATCATACTCTGCTTCCATAGCCTCTTGCCATAGATCCTTTTGCGGTGACGAGATAGCTTTATCATAAGTAACGGGATATTTAGAAGTAGAGAAAGCATTATCAACAATATCCTCATCATAAACATGACATGAGCCATGTTGAAAATCATTAGGCAGATCAGCAAAAATATCAATATCATCATTGGCAACATTTGGAATGGATGATTGTGAAGAGGAAAGCTGATCTATAGGAAGAGTTTCATGCTCTGAAAAAAATGGAAAATCTTGCAGCAATGATTTAGTATCATCAGAATCATCCATGGACCATGAGTTTCCCATAAGTTGTTCGTTAAAAGTAGCATCACAATTCACAATTACTTTCTTGGAGGAAGGGTCACAGAATTTGTAGCCTTTGGAAGTGTCAGAATATCCAATAAAAGTAACTTTAAGACCATGAGCATCAAGCTTTGTTCGTGTTTCTTTGGGAATAGCATCAGTAACAGAGTCCCCAAGTTGTAAGAGCTTGCTTTCAAGGGCATCTGGCGCACTATCTAAGGGAAATTTGACACTGGTGTATAGCACGCTCAAGCATTCACCCATGTACAGACCAAATTCTTTCTCTAAGTCATGCATAAACACATACTCCTCCCCATCCACTACCGCTGAGGAGAAGCGACTGATTTCTACCTCTGGGATAGCCTCATCCATCAATGATAGTGGCACTAGAGTGTCACTAGGACCATCCACAACGATGGATTTCTCAACCACCTCCTCAAGCCCCCTGGGGTACTGAAGCCGAAGTGTCTGTCCTTCCGCTGCAAGGTTCATGGGGAAAACCTCCTGCTCTGTGGTATCCTTGATAAAGGACCCAGCCTAAAGGTGTGGTAGGCAGAGCTCCTCCAAATCAAGCTCCTCGCTCAGAAAGAAGATGAATGTTGCCAATCAAGAAAGGTACTCCACCCCCAAGTTGCGCTTCTTGAGCGCTGACACCCCTAGAGCTTGTTGGTTTAAGAAATGACCTGCATTAGCGGCAATTTCTTGAACCATCTCAACTTGGAGAATGGGCATAAGGGAGTCTAGACTCCAAGCTTGCACATCCAATGATCATAGTGAAATCGTATGTACAGGAGGTGCTGGATTTTAAATAGCACATCCCAATACCTGAAGCTCCAACCTTACAAAGGTACCTATCCCCATTGTGCATGCCCTCCACAAAACCCTAGTCCTCTTCTAAAAAACTTCCTGATTCTTCATAATGCACATCTTTACATACAAGCATTGTGGTAGTCTCCACAAATCCAAACTCTTTAAAAATGTGCACGAAACAATGAATAGGCAAAAACCAACTCAATCCTACAGACCTAGAAGCTTTAGAGTACTTCAAAGAGTTTTGGACATATATCTATTATCATCTTTTACTTGAATGATGCTACTGACCATAAATTTGTCTATGGCCACTCCATACTTAATAAGAAAGATACTTTGATGGGTTCAAGCTTTCCAAACTGTTGTGTAGAAGTAGGCACAATATAAGAGCGAGAATGGAAAAAAATCCTTCTTTGAACGAGTTTGGTTCGGTCAAGATGTGAAAATTAAATTGTTGCTTCAATATCCGCATGTATAGCATTGAATGTGCCGGAGAGACTATGTAGTGAGTGCTCCTCCACCAATGTCGATGGAAATATGACTATAAATCCATGGAAAATCTTAAGTACGAATCCACAAAAACATTACACTGTGATTTCACGCGTAGCTTTGTATTCTCAAAACATGTACTTACAATGTTCTGGAAATCGAGGTGTTTATTGGAATAACATGCTTGACATTGAGAAAACATGTACAATCCCCTTGTATTTGCGGTTCTTGAATCCAATGAGCTTTCCTTTCCAATGATGATCCAAGTCTGCACGGTTTCGCACACGGTGAGGGCCAATAGCAGATGGCTGCATGTATACCCAAGCACCTTTGGTGAACTCTTGTGGAACCCACTCATCATCTATACCTCTTGTGTTGTGGCATGCAAGTGCTATGACCTCATCCTTTGGCCGTCTTTGTGAAGTAGAGCTAGCCATGGTTGAACAAAGACAATTAGGAGGAGGAGCAGGACCTTGCTCTTTGCTACAATGTAGGTGGGAGTAAGTGATAGGAGAAGGTGAATAACCCTTGCTTGGCATGGAAATGGGGGATGGTAGGGGAGGAGAGAGGAGCTCTCTTGCGCAGCAATGGAGATGGTGTACAGAGAGAGTGTTGGAGTAGAGGGTGAGTGTGATAGTTGCAACCAAGGAGGGGTTGGAAAAGAGGTTCTAGAGAGAGAAAATCACTTTTTGCCTGAGGACTAGTTTTGGGGGGTTTTTGGATAGTAAAAAATGATGTTTTAAAAGTTTTTGAAAAATTTGAATATTAGGGTTTTTTATGTATGTTTTGACTTTTTTAGGTCAAAAATGGTTTTTTAACCATAAAATAGGTTTAGGGACGTTTTAAGAAGATAAGATTTGAGTTTTGGAAAATTTTGAAAAATTCCAAAACTTTGGGATTTCTTCAAAACCGGATCAAAAAGGAGGGAAGTTGGAGGTTCCATATGCCCCCCCCCCCCCCCCCCCCCCCCCCCCCCAACCCCCCATCACCTTCTCACTAGGTAAGAGGCCATTAAGAAGTGTAAAACTACTTTGTCCCCCTACTTTTTTGAGGGCATAAAGTGTGTCCATCACCCTCTTCTCATTGACTGGCCTCTAATTAACCTTAATCCCAAAGGTCCCCTAGAGGGTTCATATTTTTTCTAATGTCATCTTGGTAAGTGGAGGAACCATACCCACTCACATACATTTGTTTAATTCACACAAAGAAAGCAGGTGCTACTTTGGACATGTGGCCTAGTCAAGCTTAGTAGACGAAGACAATACTTAGCTCACTAAATGAGTAAGAGCTTATCCAGCCTTAGAATTTAGCTTATTCCTTCCATTTATTAAAAACCGAACATATCCTTTTATTAATTATATTGGGTGAAAGACCTTTGCACAAACCTTGGAGGCTTATGAAGCTGAGCGGAGGCTGCAACCTACTTGCACATTTAGGACCTGCTAAACTAGATAAACTTTGATAAAAATAAACCTCACCCTTTGGGCCTTAAAACTTCCACCTCCTTTGCAAAAACTTATCATAGTACTTTGTAGGTGCCATCAAGGTGCTCCCAGACCTGTTAAATCTAGATAGTTTGTGGAAAGTTAGAATCTCACCATAAGGCTTTTTAAACTTCATCCTTAGAGTTTAAAGAATTATTTCATGACTTTAGCTTAGCACAATAATTTTCATATTTTTTGTATACTAACAAGCCACCTTCTGTTCACAAAAAAATGGATTTGTTTGTCTATTTTGTAGAATACAAGGTTCCATCAAGAGAAGGTGCATATGGAGAACTACATCAATTACCCATTCTAACCCTAAGATCACTTGATTGGGAAGCCCTTGATGCATGTACTATATCAAGATTCAAATCCAAGATCAAAGAAGACATACTTAAAGCTATGTCTCTGGGGAGGATCTCAAGAAGGATTAAAGTTCGATAGTTCTTGCCTATACATGTCTTTGTGGCATGTTTCAAAATAGTGGATTTACAAAGGACAAAGGCAATGTGTCTTAATAAAGGACTTTCTATGAATGAACTGGATAGTGTACTTGGAGAAGGATGGAGTACCAAAGAAACTTTCCATATTGGCGATCACATCAGTTGTAGAGTAATCCCAAATTCTATGTCTATCTCATATCAACTATGTTTACGGGGTCCAACCAGGATCCATATAAATTTGAGCCCCATGTGTGTTGGTTTCCTCTTGACTCTAAGGAAAAATGTCCAAAGTCTGAACTAAAGGTCATAGTCCATCCATACACTGAGCATAGAAGCCTTATAGTAACAACAAATTGGAGAGTACATGCTGTTATAGAATCTCTTGAGTTTCTTGATAAAACATCTACTGAGTATAGATTCAAAGTGGATGGCATTGTTATGAGCACAAGGATGGAGAATTCTATCTCTTGAATCACATGGCTTCCCCCAATTTGTGTCACTTGCAAGGACTTGACAAAACCGGAGTTCAATCCTATAATCATTACATTTTGCAGATATACATGTCTTTTCTACCTTGTTGTGATCATTAATATTTTTTAATAAAATTTAGAAGACACCATGATACACAGCCAAGAATCAAATAGTTGGTATTAAATTTTGAAGTACAAAATTATGAACCACCAAAAGATGTATGTTCATATGGACAAATGAACAAAAGTGTACGTAACTTTTGTGGAGTAATCAATGATGAAACTCCACTTTTCTTTTTACCTAGGAGGACCCTGCATCCTCAGAGACCCTTTTTCTCTTGTGTTCAGGAGGAGGTGAAGTCAATTCATGAGGGGGGGGGGGGGGGGGGGGGATTTATGTTCCTTGAGGGGTGATGACTTGGGCTCCTCAGGGCTTCGCATGGGAGACTTGGTAGTGGGTTCTATGGGGGTTGGTGCTTTGGGCTTCTAAAGAGTGGTTGGCTTGAAAGACTTGTCAACCTTCTTTGAAAACATGAATTGTAGTTTGAAAGGTGAGCTAGGTGCCTCCCCCTTATTGTTCTTAGCTAAATTATGCTTTTGAACCTTGAATTTCAATGGTGAATGGAATGGAGGGTTCTTTGTGTTTGATTTTCTTTTTTCAAGGCTCTTCTTCTTGATGGGTCTCTTCATCTTTGCAGAACTCTTGTTTGCAAGGATCTTCTTTGCATGGCTCCTCTTGGTAAGGTTCTTCATTGCATGGCTCTTATTTGTATGAATCCACTTTGAAGGGCTCTTTGCATGGCTCTTCTTCTTGTACTACCCTTTTACTTGCATCCAAACCCTTGGTGGCTCTACCTTTCTCTGGTGAAAAAGGAGACTCTTGTTCATCTGGATTTGGTGTCACAGGAGAATCTAGATCATTTGAGTTTATTGATCTTTCTAAAACCATAGAATCAGCGTTGTATTCCACCCACATGACCCAGCACTTTGGATATTCATGCAGCTGTAGCAAATAGAAAAATAAAATAAAAAACATGAGTACATACGTAAGTTAAGAAGTAAAAAACAATCAATGGAACATGGGATGCACACTTACAGTGAGTGTAGTCATCCTGTACCTTGACTCAAGATATCTTCATGCATTGGCAAGTACCCTCCATCCACAAGATGTCGAGTCTGTTTGTAAAGGAACTTTTTAATTGTAGCACTTGAAAGATTCTATATTGTAATCCTTATTTGTGGTACTCAGGTGACCAACAATAAGTTGGGCAGCAGAACAAGCAGACATCAATCAAAAAGCTAGTAATAGAAAACAAAGGGGCCATCAAGTATAGATCATACTTCAGACTAGCAGTTTACTTCTCCCATGGATACTTAATAATGAAATCATAAATATAACATCTTTCTCCAAAATATTGAAGATAATAAGACTCCAATTCACTCTACAAGAAAATAGCAATTAACTAGAAATACCAGAATATAATAAATTGTTATGAGTTAAGACTTACCCTTCAACACAGGGGTATATTATGTAGTTGCATGCCAGCATGTCAAATTCTTTAAAAAATTTCAAGAGGCTTCCCTGATTGTGGAATAGGCATTATGTCACTAGAGGATCAAGTATGGATAGTTTCATAGCCATAGCCTTTGGAAGATCCCGCATAAGACACCCGGCGTCAAAGTAAATACATCCCGCAATGAGGCCCTTGTAGGCACACACTAATAATTAGCAAAGGGGAAACACATACCTGAGATAGATAAAGAGCACAATACCACCAACCTCAATATTTGAGTTTACAAGCATACTTGTATCTTGAGGGAATATGTCATAGTACAACTCATCATCCCCATACATGGAGACATTCAAAACCATTTGGCCTGTAAATTTTTCATAAAGGAGGGATTTGGATGCTCTTAAAGATTTTTCTTGCTTTGTAAGGATAGCATCTTTTGATATCATGTCTTGCTCTCTCTCAACGTCCTTGCATGATTTGGTATGCTTGGCCTTTCTTGTGTCATACTGATGTGTAACATCTTCAATGACAACCCCTTACTTCTTTTGCTTCCTGGCAGAAGGAATATTTAAAATTTGATAGGCCCTAAGATCCTTACTAAAAATTGGCTCTAAATCCTTATCAAACTTGAACCTCAGCATTGACACAAGCACAAAATCTTTCCTCATTAGTGTGACCCTCTGATGAGCGAATGCAGCTGTATTGTAGCTATCATTCATAAAGTCTATCAAGAAATCCTCAAGAGACCCCTGAAGGCACATCACAACACGATCATGCATACTCACAGCCTCTAGCTCACTTCCGTATCGTGCCATTTGGTTTTGAAGTTAAGGACATGGAACCTTTAAAATTACCTCTTGCTACCATCTCCCCAAACCAGAAGATGAGCCTCATTTTGCTAAAGGTCCATAGGAGATTTTAGAGGAGAGCCCAAGTGAGAAGCTTTTGGTTGCTGTTAGGGATGGTGGTGACATGGAAGTGTACACAAAAGCATATAAAATATTCAACCCTATGTTTGATCTTGCAATGATTTTAGAAAAATTGAAAGACATTTTGTCAGAGGAAGTCAAAGAATTTGAAGAGGCAGTTGAGGGTAAATGTTTTGTATTGGATGGCAAAACTTATTGTCATCTAGCTCAATTTACTACCAACTAAATTGAGAATTGCAAAGTAACAAGGATGACATGAAGATTTTCCAAGATTACTTCTTTTGTCTACCCACCGACCATTTCTTGTCCCGTCTTTTCGAAGTCTTGAAACCTTGTTCCAAAAGAATCCGCCTTTCTTTTCTATTTGTTCCTTAAAGTTGATATGCAAGGCAAAGATCAAGATGAAGTGAAAGATATATACAAACAAAGAGGAAAAAAATAAAAATGTTTCCATATTCTTGCAACTTGAGAAAAGGGAAGTTCTAGAGGAGGAAGAACTTGATTCTATAACTGAGGAGAAAGAGGGTTCAAATTTGGATGTTTCTCAAGTTAGAGCTAGTAATGTCATTGATGAGCCCACAGAGGAGGGAGAATTATCTCAGGCCTCTCTTAATTCTCGAAGCCCTCCCTACTTTTAGATGAATGTAAAAGAGTATATTCCTCTCACCATATTCAATGTCTGCTTAATCAGGGAGGACTATTGTATTGCAACCATTTTTGAAGCTTCTCAGGTTGTCAAAGACTTTATTGATATAGAAGAAGAGTCGAAGGACACTTTCTCTACTACTCTAGCTATGCAATGACACCTGAGGAGACAAATGTAAACCTTCTTGGGGGCTATAGAAGAAAAACGTTTTTGAGATACAAGTGTGACATGCCTAGTGATACCAAAAGAATAAAAAGTTGATGTAAACTCGACAATATGTTGTTTAAAGATATATTTTTCCAATTTGGATCTTTTTAGAAAGAGGTACAGAGTTTTAAATTGAATCATGAGTCTCCATTTGTGGTTGAACAACATGGTTGTTTGATCTCATCCATTGTAATTTCCTCCTATAGAACCAATTGAATAATTCCTTTAGTGCATTGCTTCTCCTTTCCCCCCCGCCCTTTCTCATACATCTGAAAAATAAAGTCCTTGCTTGATAGTGAGATTTTTCTATTCCTTGAGTATTCCATGTTACAAGGGGTCCTTGTTTTGTGAAATATGGTCCATGTAGGTAGAGAATATGCTATAAAAAATTTAAAAATGTTAGTTGAACTCATAAGATCCAATGTGAAAAACTATCCCAGCATTAAGAAGTAATTGAATACACATCAAGTAATATGTGATGCCTTTTTCTCCCCAAGCATCTGTGATAGTAGTTATTTAAAAGCTTTATTCACTTCTTAAAGTCATTTGTATAAGTAGTTGAGCGAACTTGTTGTCTCAAGACTTTCAATAAATTGTTGAGATTCTTCCACACTTCCATGAGTTTGTTGGCTACATATGGTCTACTTTTGACAACGGTTTTTATTACATCCACTTATTGAAAGATCTTGAAAAACATCACCCGTACCTTTTGAAAGAGAAGGATATTTTTTGAGATACACTTGACCACCATGGAAATCCATTTGAGAGAGCAAAGCCTCACATTTGTCTATGCACTCGTATGCAAGTATACTTTGCTTAATAGAATATGCATAATCAAGATGGAGTCGAAGAAATTTGATCAAGATTCTTATCTCTACATGCATTGAAAATATGTGTACATTTTTAAAATCTATCGCTAGAATTGGATCCCAATTCATAGAAGATGATGGGCGGTTGACGACGTTCACATTATTTTTGGATGCTGGTTTCCCAAGCTCATGTTCTCCAAGCCATTTTTTTGTTCCAGTACTTTCCATCCAATACAGAAATGGATACTTGGTATTGACACCTTCACTTACACCAAACATGCCCTTCAGTGCCTTAAGGTCATCACTTAAGTGCCATTCTACAATGAAATCACCCATGTCATCTACATGTAGTTGTTCACTTGCGTTTTGGTCCTGTATAAGAGAAGGGACGTCAGTCTGCAAAAAGAGCCATTTCAATGCATTGTGGTTTTCTACTGGTATTTGAGCTTCTCCAATGCTCTATTCATTAGGGATATGGATACTCTTTCAATTTTCTGACAAATTTGAATTTGAGTCTCATCCAATTTCATAAAAAATATAAGTTTTCCTTTACAATCTACTTCTCACATTTTAAAGTATCTCACCATTAGAAGAGAATAGAGAAAGTGTGTGAAAGGTCAAAAGAGAGTAAGAGAGAAAAAAAGAGGGATTGAGTCATTCAAAAGTGGAAACATCTATTTGTTGCCAAGTCAAGTAAATGAGAACAAAGTTCACGGTGAGCCACAAAGGAATGGTTTGAAATGTTGAGCTTATATGTGAAGCTACTCAATATATGGCTTCTCTATATATGGCACCCAGGTCCCCTCTATATATACATCATCTCATGTGTGTATTCTACACACTTTGGGGTTCTACTTCTGTGTTCTCTCCTTCTCTCAACATGGTATCAGAGCAGTACGTTTTTGTTTTCAATTTTTCTCCTGATCAAAATCGATTTTGCAGAAACTACCCGCGGGAGGGACCGGAATCGATGTGGTCTACAACTTTGCAGAAGAAAGTTTTTTCAAATTCTGCACCAATTTTGAGTTATCGTTCACGGACTGCGTACATACCTGAAAAGAAACTTCCGCTTTTTGTTTTTGATTTTTGTGCTAATTGAAAACGATTTTGCAGAAACTACCGGCCATGAAGACCGGAATCGATGTGGTCTACAACTTTGCAGAAGAAAGTGTTTTCAAATTCTGCACCGATTTTGAGTTATCGTTCACGGACTGCGTACATACTTGAAAAGCAACTTTCGCTTTTTGTTTTTTGATTTTTTTTTGCTAATTGAAAACGATTTTGCAAAAACTACCCACCAAGGAGACCGGAATCGATGTGGTCTACAACTTTGCAGAAGAAAGTGTTTTCAAATTCTGCACCGATTTTGAGTTATCGTTCGCGGACTGCGTACATACATAAAAAGCAATTTCCGTTTTTTTGTTTTTTATTTTTCTGCTTATTGAAAACGATTTTGCAGAAACTACCCGCGTGAGAGACCGGAATCGATGTGTTCTACAACTTTGCAGAAGAAACTATCCGCTATGGCAGACCGGAATCGATGTGGTCTATAACTTTGCAGAAGAAAGTTTCTCTAAATTCTGCACCGATTTTGGGTTATCGTTTCGGACTGCGAATATGTTTGAAAATCAAAATTTTACTTTTTGCTTTTGATTTTTCTCATAATTGAAAACTTCTCAATTATATTTTTCTTCATCAATTATATATTTGTTACTGACGTAACTTTGCTGCAGAAGCCAGTTACACATCGTTCCGATTCAGTCGAGCCGTTGATGATCGTCCAAATTCTATCGAGCTACTGTTGGTACATGATCTTTTGTTATATGATATACTCGTTCATTGATTCTCGTATAATTATTCTTTTAGAGATATAGTTTACGTCGTTTTATTGATAATTCTCATTGATACCATAGTGATTTTGATGGTACCATGATGATGTTTTGTTAATACTTTGGTCATGGTGATTTTCGTTGATACCATGATGATATGTCATTAATACCATGGTTATTCTCGGTGATGCCATGATGATGTTTCGTTGATACCATGGTTATTCTCGGTGATGCCATGATGTTGTTTCGTTGATTCCATGGTGATTTTTGTTGATACCATGATGATGTTTTGTTGATACCATGGTTATTCTCGGTGATACCATGATGTTGTTTCGTTGATACCATGGTTATTCTCGGTGATGCCATGATGATGTTTCGTTGATACATGGTTATTCTCGGTGATGTCATGATGTTGTTTCGTTGATACAATGATTATTCTCGGTGATATCATGATGCTTTTCGTTGATACCATGGTCATTTATTCATTTTTATTGATATAATGATGATATTTTGTTAATACTTTGATGGTATTCATTGATCACTACATTGATAAATGTTGTTTTATGTAGTATATACACATATCATTTGTATCACGTAATCACACATTTTGTACTTTTACGTTTATACTTTATGTACCATATGTTGTCGTGCGTATATATGTCGTCAAAAGAGTGGCGTCGCAAACCATCTCTTATGGCATTGTGAACGTAATTATTTCATTAACGATGCTAATAATTTTCATGACGTGTTCTTTTTGGAGTCTATGATCTATGTAGGATTGATCAAAGAATTGATTTTATGAAGACAAACTTGGTGACAATAAAAGATTTATGAAGATATGTTTGGTGATGCCATATTGATGACAACATGAAGACATGTTTGGTGATGCGATATTGATGACAAGCTACACAACAGATTCACGGAGACACTTTTGATTACAAGCTAATCGATAGCTTTTATACCTCTTTATTGAACCTTTGTATTCATTATTGTATTTGATAGGATAGGAGTAATGTAACTCCTCATAAAACATTCATTGTAAAAGGAGTGATGTAGCTCCTCGTAAACATTTGTATATTTAATGATTTTTATAATATAACGGTGGGTGTATATAGAGCTGTGGGTTTTTCCCTTGATCCCCCAAGGGTTTTTTCATCCACATTTAGGGCCCTTATTTGAGCGGGGGTGTTGAGCTTATATGTGAAGCTACTCAATATATGGCTTCTCTATATATGGCACCCAGGTCCCCTCTATATATACATCATCTCATGTGTGTATTCTACACACTTTGGGGTTCTACTTCTGTGTTCTCTCCTTCTCTCAACATGAAAATGATCCTAACCTCCCGCTTGGATGTTGTGTGCTACAACTGGGATAACGTGCTATCTTTGCTTGTTCTCTTAATAACTTTTATCCTAAGCACTCGACATATATACAATATCTAGTCCCACTTATTACAATGAGTTTTGGCATCATCCCATGCATCACTTAATATTCCCTCTCCTCACCCACACACTTAAGAGTGTTGTCACTTATCAAATTTACAGGATCTTTTTGGTTTTCCCAAAGGGCATGACCCTTGTTTTATGTTGCATACTGGCGAACACTATATCTTACCTCATGTAACTTTGTCTTGCTTCTGGAAAACCCTACCCTTTAGGCTTTGAAGACAACTCTGCCATTGTTGGCCATGTTGGCTATAGTGAGTTCAAGAGTATCATAAGAGGACAAGGATGAGCCGCAAGTTGCACAACTCTATGATATGAAAATTAACGCTACCAAAGCTCATTTGAGAATTGTTTTTCATTTCACCTTTGGAAATTAAGGATGTGTCCACACAAGATAGGGTAATTGATCTGCAATTACCTCCCTCCCTGAAAAATTCACCACCTTATGTCCCCTTCCCCCCCCCCCCCCCCCCACTCGCGCCAATATGTGTGGATGTGTGCAGTCCAATCATCCTATCATATGTGTTACCCCTCTATATTGACAGTTTATAGTTTCATGAATATAAAGTGCTCCATTTCAAACATTGGGACTATAGACTTATATTTTTTGCACCTCTATGGAGGTATCTTTAGTCCTTGTGCTATACCAACCTCTCTTTGTTAGTGAAGAATTCTATGGATCTACACGAGTATTTTGTACTACATACATGTACCTCACGTCTATCAGGTGTTCTATTTTGGGTCATTGGGACCATATGATCATTACATTACACATTTGTATTGGCACCTATGACCCTAGTGCCACAAGGTGATTTCTATGCTCAATACAATTCCTAGGGGCACCAAATTGACATAAAAGTGCATTATGTACTACCTACATGGTCACCTAACGGCTCTTAAGCCATTAGGTGTAAATAAGGTAGCCTATGTCCTATGTTAGCTTTTTTGTACAAACATCATAGGTCCATGGATGATCTTCATGTTGAAAATGAGCCTTATGGTTCTAAGGCCATATGGTGCTATTTATGTCTACAAGGAACCCTATGTCCCCAAGGCCATAGGGTGGTCATGTTGCTTTATGTACTGCAAACAAGACCTTAGGGATTTCCACTTGGTTTTTGTGGTGTATGACCCTTGTGATCATGAGGCCATAATTTGTCTACAAGGAACCCTACTGCCCCAAGGCCATAGGGTGGTCATGTTGCTTTATGTATTGCAAACAAGATCTTAGGGATTTACACTTGGTTTTTGTGGTGTATGACCCCTGTGATCATGAGGACATAATTTTTCTACAAGGAATCCTATGGCCCCATGGCCATAGGGTTGTCATGTTGCTTTATGTACTGCAAACAAGAGCTTAGGGATTTCCACTTGGTTTTTGTGGTGTATGACCCTGTGATCATGATGCCATAATTTGCTATATGTTCTTCTAGAAGCTACTTACAAAGTGTGGTCCACAATTATCACCTTATAATCAAAATCTCACTAGAAATACACTTTGGATCCCTTTTTTAACAATTCAAAAAAACTCTAAGAAATACGGTGATCAAATTTATGACCATACGGTGCTCAAATTTATACCAAAAACTATTGACTCACCTCTAAAACTCCACCCTTAGGTCCTAGGGCCATACGGTCCTCTCTTTGTTAGTGAAGATCTCTATGGCCCTACAAAAGTACTATGTACTACATACATGTACCTCATGTCCAAAAGGTGTTCTATTTTGAGGCAGTGAACCATAGGATCATTATATTGCATATTTGTATTAATAGCCTAAGGTCACCAAAGTGGCCTACAAGAGCATTATGTACTACCTACAAAGTACACTTAATGGATCTTAGGCCATTAGGTGTACATAATGTTGCTTATGTGTTATGTAAAAATTCTATGACCATAAGGTGCTATATTTTGAAGCTAAAGACCATAGACTCGTCTCCTTTTTGCCTATGTACTAGCACCATAGGGCCATATTTGATCTTAATGTTAACAAGGATCCCTATGGCCGTATGGCCATAGGGTGCTGTTTATGATTACAAGAAACCCTATGGACCTTAATGCCATAGGGTGGTCATATTTCTTTATGTACTACAAACAAGATCCAGGGATTTTCACCTTACTTTTTGTGGTGTATGATCCCTATGATCCTAAGGCCATAATTTGTTTTTTGTTTTTCTACAAGCTACTTACAAAGTGTGGTCTACATTTATTACCCTTAAGGTCACTAGCAAGACACTTTGGATCTCTTTTTTGACAACTTTGGAAAAAGCCTAAGCCTCTTAGTTAAGCTATAACATAAAATATTTGACACTCCTATTTAGGATATTTTATTGTTTCATAGAGTCATAACCCTATGGTCTTGAGGCCATAGGGTGTCATGGGAACCATATACTCTGCACACAATGGTCACACTACCCTATGACCCTAAACTTTAGATTCATGGGTTTCTCTAAATTCTATAAATGCTACATACAATTTCCATAAACCTAAATTGATACAATTTTATCAAGGTCTTATAAACCTAAATTGATACAATTTTATCAAGGGCTTATAAACCTAAATTGTAAGTGCTCTATTTTGCATCTAAGAACAATATGCTCATCAATTTTGCACTTATACGTCAATAAGGAACCCTATGTCCCTAAGGCCATAAGGTGGTCTAGTTGTGCTACGTACTAGATACAAGATCTATGTGTGCTACATACAAAGATGACATAATGGCTCTCTACTTGTATTTTTTGGCCCCATGGTCATAATCTCATCCTTTTGCATCCTTACATTAAAAAGGAGCCCTATGGCCCTAAGGCCGTAGGGTTCTAGTATGGATCCATTAGTACATAATGCCAAAACAATACAAACCCTTGTTCCATGATCTTTTCAAGTGTGAATCTATTTGAAAACATAAGATTTATCACAAAGTACATAATGATAGTAAATTACAAAATATTGCTCCATCATCTGTTCAAGTGTAAATATATTTGATCCAGCCTATGGCTTACGGTCATAGGGTGTTGATACCATAAAGTGAAATTTTTCTTGTGTTTATAAATCAACTTTTGGCCTTATGACAATGTACATTGTCCTTAACATCAAAAATAAACTCAAGTTACAAAATAAAAAGAAATCTTTAAATATGAAAACTAAACATTTGGCACATCAAACTCACATGCTACTCAAAACTTTGATAGAAAGATTTAGAAAACTTTCACATCTTCATATTTTATGGTTATATTTGATTCATCTATTTTGAAGACACTTTAATTACCAAGCATACATATCTTATGGGCACATGGTTAAAAGGTGCTCTTTGCTCTTTGGCACCACTTGTTCATGAAATATTTGCACACTTCAATTCAAATCATCTCATTAGAAAATACTCTAAATCAAAAGCATACACAATTGTTTTGTGAAATAAAATCAGACCAATGTTTAAGATTTCAAAATCAACGTTCAAGATTACAAAGTCAAAGAAAAACACCAAACCAAATACAAATGTTCTAAAGATCATGAAAGAATTGAAATTTTGGCTAGCTTAACCTATTTTCTGTAGAAGCTCTAGAATGGCATCAGCCTCAACATCTAATGGCTCATCGATTTCTTCATTCTCTGAGTCTTTGCCATTATCATTTTGTGGAGTAGAGACCAAACCTGCCCACCTTTTAAGCTTGTCATCTTCATCTATTGTAGAATGGCAAAGAGCTTCTAGCTCAGTCATTTGCTCATTGGTACAAGCAACTGAGATCACCTTTCGTTGTTGTAGAAGTGCCTCTTTGGTCCCGTAACCAAGTGAAAATATGTCCACTACCTTATCATCCTCTTTGAGACAAATACACTTGAGGGTGAGCCGAGCAAAAAAAGCTTTGGCGGTAGTCATAGCATCAAACTCGTCATTGTCGTCAATGCCTAGAGTAGACATTGGTTGAAAGAGAGACTCCTTGAGACTAGAGTGATTGGAAAATTGCTCTTCTTGACTAAAGAAAGCCCAAACTCCAAAAATTACTTCACGAAGAGCAGTGGGTTGGACGGTCCCTGATGCTATTAAAGAGCCGAGAGGCAAAGCATACAACTCATACCATTTTTCTTTTTCAGAGACTGCCTTCTCAAGAGAAGCAGCATGTTGGTACTTGACTAGACCAACAATAACAAGTTCTGATGGTTGATGTGCTATCCTACAAACTCCATCAATAACCTTTCCAAATTGAGCAGCACTCCAACCACTGGGGAACACCTGCCTTTGGTTTTTTTGGACAAGAATATGCTAGCCAATGTCCACGCCCATGCTTCAAGACCTCCACATAAGGTTGGGTTTTCATTGTTGTCTGTGTCTCTATGTTCTCCATTTTGGAGATTCGCACTGCAATCTCTTTAGGGGCATCTACAAAAATCCTTGCAGTTCTGTATTTGTAGAACTCTCTCCTTGAAGCATACTTTGTGCTCTTGTTGCGCAAAAATTCTCTAATCGCTACTATGGAGTGTTGACAAGAAATAATCCAGTAGTGGTATGTTGCCAACTTGTCTGCATGTACTTCATTAGCCTTTAGAGGCTCCTTTTTTGTGGGATCATATGGCATAAGGTCAGCTGCATTGGAGACTGGTCTAGAATGCTTTGCAAATTGTCTCAAAAGGAACTTTACATACACACCTGACAATGGCCTACATTTGAAGTGATCAGGTGCAAGATTGCATTGGTCAACAGAGATGAGTTGTGTAAACTGCACCCCAAACTTGAAGTAGTGCTCTATTCCAATGTACCCATCTAGCCCACTCTTGAAAGTCTTCTTAACATCCTTATCAAGATCTTTTTCTTCTGGCTGAACAATTGAGGCTAGCACCTTCACTGAGGCTGAATCTGCAATTACTACTATTGAAGGACTTATTAAAGGAGGTTCAACTAAGCTAGCTTCATCCCTACGTGGAGCCTCTAGAGGTACAAGTGAAATACTTTCTTGCTCCACATTTTCGGTGCTATTTCTGACTGAGGGCGTCTCACTCTCCTTTAAAGTCTTCTTCTGATTAACTTGACTTGTACCTTCATTTTTTCTCTTCTTACTATTATGTGCCTTCAAGCTGGATAAATACTTAATAACTTTCTTGAAGCCTTCAGTAAACATGTCCATGAGATTCTCGCTCGGAGTATCTTCTCTGATTTCTGTCCACCCTACCTTTATCATTGTCTCTCCATCACTGCTATCTTTCAGCAACTCCCAAGCAAAGGCCATGGGCTCTAGCAAGTAACAATCACCGTTTTGTACTTTCACACCAAGACATGGGGACATGTCAAGATCTGAGCAATCTTTATTTATCTCCTTGACAATTCCACAATCTTTGAAGGGAGATTGTTCTTTATCTCTAAAGAACAAGTGGACTCTCTCATCAGATTTACCACTTGGTAAGTGAAAATATAGATACCATGGGCCTGGAGTGGAGCCTGTTGCATCAATTGACTTTGACATTCTTTTCTTTGAAGAGGATTGAGCCATATCGCTGAAAACATAACAATATAACATTATTTGTATTTATGTTCGATTTGAATATGATTGAGCCAAGTTTATGTAAACTTAACATAACATTACTTTGTCTTAAATGGCTCTAGTGCTACATGGCTGGCCTAGGTGCCCAAGTAGAGTCTCTATATTGAATGCTACTGGTCAAATAGAAAACCACCTCACTTTATCTAGCCATACTTGATCTCTGAACATTGTACATTGCCACCCTATGGCCCTTAGGCCACAAGGTCTCCAGATGGGACATATGACACCTTGTGATCCTATGGCCCTAGGGCCATAGGATCTCCAAACGGAGCTTATGGAACCCTATGGACCTTGAGATTGTACATTGGCACCCTATGGCCCTTGGGCCATAGGGTCTTCAAAAGGAATATAGGGCACCCTATGACCCTATGTCTATAGGGTCTCACATCATACTTGAGGGCATCCTAGGCCCAAGGGTGGCCATAACAAACATAGGGAACCCCATGGTGCACATTAACGGGCAACATGGCAGCCCTTACGGCCCTAGGGCCATAGGATCTCCAAACTGAACATAGGGAACTCTATGGCCCTATAGATCTCTAGATGGGACATACGGCACCCTGTGATCCTATGGCAGTAGGGCCATAGGATCTTCAGAAGGAACATAGGGAAACCTATGGCCCTTGATATTGTTTATTCCTAACCTATGGTCTTGGGCCACAAGGTCTCAATATGGGACATATAGCATCCTTTGATCCTATGGCTCTAGGTTCCTTATGTTCCTTTTGGAGATCCTATGGATCTAGTGCCATAGGATCTCGAAAAGGAACATAAGGAACAATATGTCCCTTGAGATTGTACCTTCCCACCCTATGGCCCTTGGGCCACAAGGTCTCCAGATGGGACATAAGGCACACTTTGATCCTATGGCCCTACGCTCCTTATGTTCCTTTTGGAGATCCTATGGCCCTAGTTCCATAGGATTCCCATAAGGAACACAGGGAACCCTATGGCCTTTGAGATTGTACATTGCCACCCTATGGCCCTTAGCCCATAAGATCTCTAGATGGGACATAGGGCACCCTATGATCCTATGGCAGTAGAGCCATTGGATTTTCAAAAGGAACATAGGGAAACATATGGCCCTTGAGATTGTACATTCCCACCCTACGGCCCTTGGGCCACAAGGTCTCTAGATGGGAAATAGGGAATTCTTTTATCCTATGGCCCTAGTTTCCTTATGTTCCTCTTGGAGATCATATGGCCCTAGAGCCATAGGATCCCATAAGGAACATAGAGAACCCTATGGCCTTTGATATTGTACAAGGCCACCCTATGGCCCTTGGGCCATAAGCTCTCTATATTGGACACAAGGCACCTTGTTATCCTATGGCCGTAGGGCCATAAGATCTCGAAAAATAACATAGGGAACAATATAGCCCTTGCGATTGTACATTTCCCCCCTATAGCCCTTAGCCCATAAGATCTCTAGATGGGACATAGGGCACCCTGTGATCCTATGGCAGTAGAGCCATTGGATTTCCAAAAGGAACATAGGGAAACATATGGCCCTTGAGATTGTACATTCCCACCCTATGGCCCTTGGGCCACAAGGTCTTTAGATGGGAAATAGGGCATTCTTTGATCCTATGGCCCTAGGTTCCTTATGTTCCTTTTGGAGATCCAATGGCCCTAGGGCCATAGGATCCCCACAAGGAACATAGAGAACCCTCTGGCCTTTGAGATTGTACAATGTCACCCTATGGCCCTTGGGCCATAAGCTCTCTATATTGGACACAAGGCACCCTTTGATCCTATGGCCCTAGGGCCATAAGATCTCGAAAAGGAACATAGGGAACAATATAGCCCTTGAGATTGTACATTTCCCCCCTATGGCCCTTGGGTCACAAGGTCTCTAGATGGGACATAAGGTACGCTTTGATCCTCTGGCCATAGGTTCCTTATGTTTGTTTCGGAGATCCTATGGCCCTAGGGCCATTGGATCTCCAAAAGGAACATAGGGAACCATATGGCCCTTGAGATTGTACATTCCCACCCTATGGCCATTGGGCCACTAGGTCTCTAGATGGGACATATAACATTCTTTGATCCTATGGCCCTAGGTTCCTCACGTTCCTTTCGAGATCCTACGTCCCTAGTGCCATAGGATCCCCATAAGGAACATAGATAAACCTATGGCCTTTGAGATTGTACAGTGCCACCCTATGGCCCTTGGGACATAATCTCTCTATATGGGACACAAGGCAGCATGTGATCCTATGGCCCTAGGGCCAAAAGATCTCGATAAGGACCATAGGGAACAATATGGCGCTTGAGATTGTACATTTCCCCCCTATCGCCCTTGGGCCACAAGGTCTCTAGATGGGACATAAGGCACCCTTGGATCCTATGGCCATAGGTTTCTTATGTTTGTTTTGGAGATCCTATGTCCCTAGGGCGATTGGATCTCCAAAAGGAACATAAGGAACCATATGGCCCTTGAGAATGTACATTCCCACCCTATGGCCCTTCGGCCACAACGTCTATAGATGGGACATAGGGAATTCTTTGATCCTATGGCCCTAGGTTCCTTATGTTTCTTTTGGAGATCCTATGGACCTAATGCCATAGGATCCCCATAAGGAACATAGAGACCCCTATGGACTTTGAGATTGTACAGTGCTACCCTGTGGCCCTTGGGCGATAAGCTCTCTAGATTGGACAGAAGGTACCCTGTGATCCTATGGCACTAGGGACATAAGATCGCCAAAAGGAACATAGGGAACAATATGGCCCTTGAGATTCTACCTTTCCCCCCTGTGTGGGACATAAGGCACCCTTTGATCCTATCGCCATAGGTTCCTTATGTTCCTTTTGAAGATCATATGGACTAGGATCCCCATAAGGAAGATAGAGAACCATATGGCCCTTGACATTGTACATTCCCACCCTATGGCCCTTGGGCCACAACGTGTCTAGATGGGACATAGGGCATTCTTTGATCGTATGGACCTAGGGCGATTGGATCTCCAAAAGGAACATAGGAAACCATTCTAGATGGGACATAGGTCATTCTTTGATCCTATGGCCATAGGTTCCTTATGTTTCTTCTGGGGATCCTATGGCCCTAGGGGGATTGGATCTCCAAAAGAAACATAGGGAACCATATGGCGCTTGAGATTGTACATTCCCACCCTATGGCCCTTGGCCCACAAGGTCTGTAGATGGGACATAGGGCATTCTTTGATCCTATGGCCCTAGGTTCGTTATGTTCCTTTTCAAGATCCTATGGCCCTAGGGTCATAGGATCCCCACAAGGAACATAGAGAACCCTATGGCCTATGAGATTGTACAGTGCCACCCTATGGCCCTTGGGCCATAAGCTCTCTAGATGGGACACAATGAAACTTGTGATCCTATGGCCCTAGGGCCATAAGATCTCAGAAACAAACATAGGGAACAATGTGGCCCTTGAGATTGTACCTTTCCCCCCTATGGACCTTGGGCCACAAGGTCTCTAGATGGAACATAAGGCACCCTTTGATCCTTTGGCCATAGGTTCCTTATGTTTGTTTCGGAGATCCTATGGCCCTAGGGCCATTGGATATCCAGAAGGAACATAGGGAACCATATGGCCCTTGAGATTGTACATTCCTACCCTATGGCCCTTGGGCCACAAGGTCTGTACATGGGACATAGGGCATTCTTTCATCCTATGGCTCTAGGTTTCTTATGTTCCTTTTGGAGATCCTATGTTCCTAGTGCCATAGGATCCCCATAAGGAACCTATAGAACCCTACGCCCTTGGAGATTGTACAGTGCCACCCTATGGCCCTTGGGCCATAAGCTCTCTAGATGGGACACAAGGGCCCTGTGATCCTGTGGCCCTAGGGCCAAAAGATCTTGAAAAGGAACATAGGGAACAATATGGCCCTTGATATTGTACATTTCCCCCCTATGGCCCTTGGGCCACAAGGTCTCTAGATAGGACATAAGGCACCCTTTGATCCTCTGGCCATAGGTTCCGTATGTTTGTTTTGGAGATCCTATGGCCCTAGGGCCATTGGATCTCCATGTGTGTTGTGTCTATGATACATACACCAACACGCACTGTAGAATTATTCTCACCTTGGAGAAACTCAATGCCTTCTAGACTCTTCCCCACGAACTTTATGGTCCATGGCAAGCTGAATTGTAATCTAGATGAACCATTCTTTTGTGAAATGATCCATTGCACATATCCCTTGGTAAGTTCTGGAATTGCTGGGGTCTCCTTTGTTTTTTGAAGCCTAAGATGTAGCCATTGGGTGCAACTAATAAAGAGAGATTTGTAGATCTCATCTGTAATGTTATAATGAGATCTACATTCCTCCCATGAAGTAATGGCTGCTACTGGATCAATCTCTTTGAATAACTTGAACATCTCAGCCAAAAACACCTTCGTTTGTTTTATGTTTGTTGCATGTGCAGAGAGGTCGATCATGTCCGGTTGATGTGGTTGCTTCACCAAGCAAATCTTTTCTTCTTTGAGCTCCTGTTGTAATAGATTAGCATCGTTATCTTCTAAGCCTCGTATGCATCTAAAAGTAGTTATACTTGGTTGGCGTCCACCTGCAAATGAGGCTTGATGGTTCTCTAGGATGTTTATCCACTCCTCATAGATGTCTTCTAGATACATGACCATGTGGGCTTCTCTATTCGCAAATGAGCTATGGTTAAATGTGATGTTTGCCACAATCACAAAGGCCTACAAGAAACAAAAAGTAATAAGGTTTTATCTACAACTGCAAATTAAGAAAATTAGAAACAAGAAATAGAACTTACATCCCAATCTTTTCGACTCTGATGAACCATATGGCCCTTGAGATTGTACATTTCCACCCTATGGCCCTTGGGCCACAAGGTCTGTACATGCCTAGGGACATAGGATCTCCAAAAGGAACATAAGGAACCTAGGTCCATAGGATCAAAGAATCCCCTATGTCCAACATAAAGAACCATATGGCCCTTGAAATTGTATAGTGTCACCCTATGGAACTTGGGCCATAAGCTCTCTAGATGGGACACGAGGCACCCTATGATCCTATGGCCCTAGGGCCATAAGATTTCAAAAAGGAACATAGGGAACAATATGACCCTTGAGATTTTACCTTTCCCCCCTATGGCCCTTGGGCCACAAGGTCTCTAGATGGGACATAAGGCACCCTTAGATCCTCTGGCCATAGGTTCCTTATGTTTGTTTTGGAGATCCTATGGCACTAGGGCCATTGGATCTCCAAAAGGAACATAGCCATAGGGTGGGAATGTACAATCTCAAGGTCCATATGGTTCCCCCTAGGGCCACAAGGTCTGTAGATGGGACATAGGGAATTCTTTGATCCTATGGCCCTAGGTTCCTTATGTTCCTTTTGGATATCCTATTGCCCTGGTTCCATAGGATCCCCATAAGAAACATAGAAAAACCTATGTCCTTTCAGATTGTACAGTGCCACCCTATGGCCCTTGGGCCATAAGCTCTCTAGATGGGACACAAGGCACCCTATGATCCTATGACGTTACGGCCATAAGATCTCAAAAAAGAAGATAGGGAACAATATGGCCCTTGAGATTGTACCCTTTCCCCCTATGGCCCTTGGGCTACAAGGTCTCTAGATGGGACATAAGGCACCCTTTGATCCTCTGGCGATATGTTCCTTATGTTTGTTTTTGAGATCCTATGGCCCTAGGGCCATTGGATCTCCAAAAGGAACAGAGGGAACCATATGTCCCTTGAGATTGTACATTTCCACCGTATGGCCCTTGGGACACCAGGTTTGTACATGGGACATAGGGCATTCTTTGATCCGATGGACCTAGGTTCCTTATGTTCCTTTTGGAGATCCTATGGCTCTAGGGCCATAGGATGTCCATAAGAAGGATAAAGAACCATATGTCCCTTAAAATTGTATAGTGTCACCCTATGTCCCTTGGTCCATAAGATCTCTAGATGAAACACAAGGAACCCTATGATCGTATGGCCCTAGGGCCATAAGATCTCGAAAAGGAACATAGAGAACAATATGGCCCTTGAGATTTTACCTTTCCCCCCTATGGTCCTTGGGCCACAAGGGCCCTAGATGGGACATAAGGCACCCTTTGATCCTATGGCCATAGGTTCCTTATGTTTTTTTTGGAGATAGTATGGCCCTAGGGCCATTGGATCTCCAAAAGGAACATAGGGAACCATACGTCCCTTGAGATTGTACATTTCCACCCTATGGCCCTTGGGCCACAAGGTTTGTACATGGGACATAGGGCATTCTTTGATCCTATGGAACTAAGTTCCTTATGTTCGTTTTGGATATCCTATGGCCCTAGGGCCATAAGGAACATAGAGAACCATATGGCCCTTAAGATTGTATAGTTTCACCCTTTGGCCCTTGGGCCATAAGCTCTCTAGATGAGACACAAGGAACACTGTGATCCTATGGCTCTAGGGCCATGAGATCTCGAAGAGAAACATAGGGAACAATATGGCCCTTGAGATTTTACCTTTCCCCCCTATGGCCCTTGGGCCACAAGGTCTCTAGATGGGACATAAGGCACCCTTTGATCCTATGGCCATAGGTTCCTTATGTTTGTTTCGGAGATCCGATGGCCCTAGGGCCATTGGAGCTCCAAAAGGAACATAGGGAACCATATGGCCCTTGAGATTGTACATATACACACTATGGCCCTTGGGCCACAAGGTCTCTAGATGCAACATAGGGAATTATTTGATCTTATGGCCCTAGGTTTCTTATGTTCCTTTTAAAGATCCTATGGACCTAGTTCCATAGGATCCCCATAAGGAACATAGAGAACCCTATGTCGATTAAGATTGTACAGTGCCACCCTATGGCCCTTGGGCCATAAGCTGTCTATATGGGACATAAGGCACCTTGTTATCCTATGGCCCTAGGCCCATAAGATCTCGAAAACGAACATAGGGAAGAATATGACCCTTGAGATTGTACCTTTCCCCCCTATGTCCCTTGGGCCACAAGGTGTCTAGTTGCGACATAATGCAGCCTTTGATCCTCAGGCCATAGGTTCCTTATGTTTGTTTTGGAGATCCTATGGCCCTAGGCCCATTGGATCTCCAAAAGGAACATAGGGAACCATATGTCCTTTGAGAATGTACATTCCCACTCTATGGCCCTTGGTCCATAAGGTCTGTAGATGGGACATAGGGCATTCTTTCATCCTATGCACCTAGGTTCCTTATGTTCCTTTTGGAGATCCTATGGCCTAGGGCCATAGGATCCCCATAATTAACATAGAGGCCCTTGAGATTGTACATTACCACCCTATGGCCCTTGGGAACCTAGGGCCATAGGATACCCATAAGGAACAAGGCACCATGTGATCCTATGGCCCTAGGGCCATAAGATCTCAAAAAGGAACACAGGGAACAATATGGCCGTAGGTTCCTCATGTTTGTTTTGGAGATCCTATGGCCTTAGGGCCATTGGATCTCCAAAAGGAACATAGGGAACCATATGGACCTTGAGATTGTACATTCTCACCCTATGGTCTTTGGGTGACAAGGTCTATCGATGGGACATAGGGCATTCTTTCATCCTATGGACCTAGGTTCCTTATGTTCCTTTTAGAGATCCTATGGCCCTAGGGCCCCCATAAGAAACATAGAGGCCCTTGAGATTGTACATTCCCACCCTATGGCCCTTGGGAACCTAGGGCCATTGGGTCGCCAAAAGGAACATAGGGAACCATATGGCCCTTGAGATTGTACATTCCCACCCTATGGTCCTTGGGGCACAAGGTCTATAGGTGGGACATAGGGCATTCTTTGATCCTATGGACCTAGGTTCTTTTGGAGATCCAATGGCCCTAGGGCCATAGGATCCCCATAAGGAACATAGAGATCCATATGGCCCTTGAGATTGTACAATGTCACCCTATGGACCTTGGGCCATAATCTCTTTATTTGGGACACAAGAGACCCTATGATCCTATGGCCCTAGGTCCATAAGATCTCAAAAAGGAACATAGAGAACAATATCGCACTTGAGATTGTACCTTTCCCCCCTATGGCCCTTGGGCCACAAGGTCTCCAGATGGGACGTAAGGCACCCTTTTATCCTATGGCCATAGGTTCCTTATGTTTGTTTTGGAGATCCTATGGGCATAGGGCCATTGGATCTCCAAAAGGAACATAGGGAAGCATATGTCCCTTGAGATTGTACATTCCCATCCTATGGCCCTTGGGCCACAATGTCTATAGATGGTACATAGGGCATTCTTTGATCCTATGGACCTAGGTTCCTTATGTTCCTTTTGGAGATCCTACCGCCCTAGGGCTATAGGATCCCCATAAGAAACATAGAGAACCGTATGGCGGTTGAGATTGTACAGTGTCACCCTATGGCACTTGGGCCATAAGCTCTCTATATGGGACACAAGGCACCCTATGATCCTATGGCCCTAGGGCCATAAGATCTCAAAAGGAACATAGGGGCCAATATGGCGCTTGAGATTTTACCTTACCTCCCTATGGCCCTTGGGCCACAAGGTCTCTAGATGGGACATAAGGCACCCTTTGATCCTATGGCCATAGATTTCTTATGTTCGTTTTGGAGATCCTATGGCCCTAGGGCCATTGGATCTCCAAAAGGAACATAGGGAACCATATGGCCCTTGAGATTGTACATTCCCACCCTATGGCCCTTGGGCCACAAGTTCTCTAGATGGGATATAGGGCATTCTTTGATCCTAGAGACCTAGGTTCCTTATGTTCGTTTTGGTGATCCTATGGTCCTAGGGCCATTGGATATCGAAAAGGAACATACGGAACCATATGGCCCTTGAGATTGTACATTCCCACCCTATGGCCCTTGGGCCACAAGCTCTGTAGATGGGACATAGTACATTCTTTGATCCTATGGCCCTAGGTTCCTTATGTTCCTTTTGGAGCTTATGGCCCAAGGGCCATAGCGTGGCAGTGTACAATCTCAAAGGCCATAGAATTCTCTATGTTCCTTATGGGGATTGTATGGCACTAAGGCCATAGGATTGGCCCTTAAGATTGTACATTCCTACCCTATGGCCCTTGCGCCATAAGTTCTGTAGATGGGACATATGGCACCCTTTGATCCTATGGCCCTAGGTTCCTTATGTTTCTTTTGGAGATCCTATGGTCCTAGTGCCATAGGATCTCCAAAAGGAATAGAGGGAATCCTATGGCCCTTGAGATTGTACATTCCCACCCTATGGCCCTTAGGCCACAAGGTCTCCATATGGGACATGGAGCACCCTTTGATCCTATGGCTCTAGGTTCCTTATGTTTCTTTTGGAGATGTTATGGCCCTTCGGCCATAGGATCTCTAAAAGGAACATACAAAACCCTATGGACCTTGGAATAGTACAATCTCAAGGGACATATGGTTCCCTATGGCAGTAGGGCCATATGTCCCTATGGCCCTTGGGCCACAAGATCTGTAGATGGGAAACCCTAAACCCTGTGATCCTATGGCAGTAGGGCCATATGTTCCTTTTGGAGATCTTATGGCCCTAGGGCCATAGGATCTTCAGAAGGAACATAGAGAACCCTATGGCCCTTGAGATTGTACAATCCTACCCTATGGCCCTTGGGCCACAAGTTCTTAAGATGGGACATATAGCACCCTTTGATCTTATGGCCCTAGGTTCCTTATGTTCCTTCTCGAGATCCTATGGATCTAATGCCATAGGATCTCCAAAAGGAACATAGGGAACCCTATGGCCCTTGAGATTGTACATTCCTACCCTATCACCTTTGGGCCACAAGTTTTCTAAATGGAACATAGGGCACCCTTTGACCCTATGGCACTTAGGCCACAAAGGTTTCCAGATGGGAGATAGCACACCTTGTGATCATATGGCCCTAGGGCCATAGGATCTCCAAATGGAACCTATGGAATCCTATGGCCCTTGAGATTGTACATTGGCACCCTATGGACACAAGGAATTAAGATGAGATATAGGGAATCCTTTGATCATATGGCCCTAGTGCCATAGAATCTCTAAATGGAACATAGGGAAGCCTATGGGTCTTGAGATTGTACATCGCCACCCTATGGACCTTGGGCCACAGGGTTTTCAAAAGGAACATAGGGCACCCTGTGACCCTAAGTCCATAGGGTCTCACATCATACTGGAGGGCATCCTAGGGCCCAAGGGTGGCCATAACGAGCATAGGGAACCCCATGGTGCACATTAAAGGGCAACATGGCAGCCCCATGCCCCTAGGGCCCTAGGGCCATAAGATCTCCAAAAGGAACATAGGGAACACTATGGCCCTTGAGATTGCACATTGCCACCCTATGACCCTCGGGCCACAAGATCTCCAGATGGGACATAGGGCAACTTGTGGTCCTATGGCCCTAGGAAACCATATTGTTCCTTTTCGAGATCTTGTGGCCCTATTGTTCCTTTTGGACATAGAGCACCATGTGATCCTATGGCCTTAGGGCCATAGGATCTTCAATAGGAACATAGGGAACCCTATGACCCTTGAGATTGTACATTGACACCCTATGGCCAGATGGGACATTGGTCACCCTATAGTACGATGTGAGACCACTCTATGGCTTTATAGTCATAGGGTGACTTAGGGCCATATGTTACTCTTTAGTATGAGGTGAAACCATATGTCCATAAGGCCATAGCGTGCCCTAGGGCCATAGGTTACCCTCTAGTATGAGATGAGATCCTATGGCCTCTAGTATGAAGTGACACCCTATGGCCTTATGGCCATATTGTGCCCTGGGGCCATATGATTCCCTCTATTTTGATGTGAGACCTATGGCCTTATGGCCATAGGGTGTCCTTTGTAGCCACACCCTATCTGCCCTTCTAAAGATTCTATGTGTAGTTTTATTTTAGTGACCTAGGGCCATAGGGTTCTCTCTATGCCGTTGAGGGTTGAAGGCCGTAGGGTCCCCTCTATGATAGTATGATCCTATGGCCCCAAGGCCACAAGGTGCCCTCATTCTTTCAAAAAAAACCCTCTATGCTCTATGCTCTATGCTCTATATTAGGAACCTATGGCCTTCAGGCCATAGGGTCCCATGTATGCCATAGGGAGCTATATTTGTCAATAAAAAACACTATTTTCTCTATATTGGCACCATGTGGCTTGAAGGCCATAGGGTCCCCTCTATTCTAGTAAGAGTCTCTCCATGCTCTATATTGATACCCTTTTGCCTAAAGTCCATAGGGTCCGCTATATGCTAGTAAGAACGGATCTATGCTCTATATGGAACCATGTATGCTAGAAACCACTATGAGGGTTTTTTGGCAACCTATGGCCATACGATGCTCTCTTTATGGCCATAGGGTTTTTTGAATACTAAGGAAAAGTCTCCATGGTCTATATCTGAGCATCTAATGGCGGTTGTGCCATTTGCTAATGAGAAACCACCATTTCTCTAGGTTTTTCTTCTATTGTTTTACGACAACAAGGTGCCATGCTCCATGGCAATAATTTTAAAAAATCTAAATGCTCTACATTGACACCCTATGGCGTAGGGCCCAGGTGTGATCTATGCTACCCTAAACCCCTCTGTGCTCTACGTTGACACCCTACGGCCCCAGGGCCCCAGGGCCACAAGGTGCTCTCTCTCTCTCTCTCTCTCTCTCTCGGATTTAAATTGTTAATTTGGCCTTATTATCAGTCCTCCCTCTCTCTGAGCTTCCTATCCTCTGTTTGTCTCTCTTACTCTCCTTTATCTCTCACTCCAAACAACTATTTATCTCCCTCTTCTCATCTCTCCCCATTCATAAAGGGCTTCAATATCTACCGGTGGCATCGTCATTCACGCACCCCCTACCACATCTCCTCTTTCTAGGACCTATCTCACACCAACAGAGAGGTTAGTTCTTTTCTGTTTTACTGTTTTTATGTTTTACACTTTTATTATTTTATAATTTTACTGTTTTACAATTTTAATATTTTACAGTTTTACAGTTTTACTATTTTTTTATAGAGAGCGGTAAATAAAATTTTTTTAAAAAGATTGAGCTTACCTGTGAGGCACTGCATAGAAAGGGAGAGAGAACGCGAAAGAGGCAGCACCACAGGGCGGCAACGGGCGGCTATTCGATGTCGCAAGAGGGCGGCAACGGGCGTATTCGATGTCGTGAGAGGGCGGCACCACAGGCCGGCAATGGGCGGCTATTCGATGTCTTGAGAGGGCGGAACCACAGGCGTAGCAAGGGCGACAGAGGGACGCAAAAGAGGAGTTTGGGAGAGGCGTAGGGAGGTCATATACTAGAATGGGTTGCAAAGGTGCTGGTGCGCATTTGCGAAGAGGCTTGTAAAGGTGCAATTTGATCACACATTTGATCATGCGATACGTGCAAACCATTGTTTTTTATGTCCCTTCAAAGACGTAAACATGTCATATGGATGTACATCCACGGGACTACTTAAGACACGGTCTCTAGATATAATCAATGGTTGTGGCATATTATCAATGAATGTGGATGCACCACGTGGCATATCGTGCGGCTCATACGTACCCCCTTATGTCCTGGCAGGCTCTAGCTTTATGAAATCACTATATATAGCACCCTATGGTCCAAAGTCCATAGGATGCATATATAGCTCACCACAAAACACGAATTGAGGAGACCTTGTGGTCATAAATCCATAAGATCTATATATATTTATCTAGAAACATCAACTATAGAATCCTATGACCTTTTGTCCGTAGGATGCTCATATAGTCATCATGAAACACCTACATATAGGGCCCTATGGACCTAAGGCCATAGGATGTATATATATAATCACTCCCTAGGCTATGGACCTTGTGGTCATAAATCCATAAGATCTATATATATTTAGCTAGAAACATCAACTATAGCATCCTATGGCCTTTTGTCCGTAGGATGTTCATATAGTCATCTCTAAAGAACAAGTGGACTCTCTCATGAGATTTACCACTTGGTAAGTGAAAATATAGATCCCATGGGCCTGGAGTGGAGCCTGTTGCATCAACTGACTTTGTTATTCTTTTCTTTGAAGAGGATTGAGCCATACCTCTGAAAACATAACAATATAACATTATTTGTATTTATGTTTGATTTGAATATGATTGAGCCAAGTTTATGTAAACTTAACAACATAACATTACTTTGTTATAAATGGCTCTAGTGCTACATGGCTGGCCTAGGTGCCCAAGTAGAGTCTCTATATTGAATGCTACTGGTCAAATAGAAAACCACCTCACATTATGTAGCCATGCTTGATCTCTGAACATTGTACATTGCCACCCTATGGCCCTTAGGCCACAAGGTCTCCAGATGGGACATATGACACCTTGTGATCCTATGGCCCTAGGACCATAGGATCTCCAAAAGGAGCTTATGGAACCCTATGGACCTTGACATTGTACATTGGCACCCTATGGCCCTTGGGCCACAGGGTCTTCAAAAGGAATATAGGGCACCCTATGACCCTATGTCTATAGGGTCTCACATCATACTTGAGGGCATCCTAGCGCCCAAGGGTGGCCATAAAACACATAGGGAACCCCATGGTGCACATTAACGGGCAACATGGCAGCCCTTACGTCCCTAGGGCCATATGATCTCCAAACGGAACATAGGGAACTCTATGGCCCTATAGATCTCTAGATGGGACATAGGCCACCCTGTGATCCTTTGGCAGTAGGGCCATAGGATCTTCAGAAGGAACATAGGGAAACCTATGGCCCTTGATTTTGTTTATTCCTAACCTATGGTCTTGGGCCACAAGGTCTCAAGATAGGACATATAGCATCCTTTGATCCTATGGCTCTAGGTTCCTTATGTTCCTTTTGGAGATCCTATGGATCTAGTGCCATAGGATCTCGAAAAGGAACATAAGGAACAATATGTCCCTTGAGATTGTACCTTCCCACCCTATGGCCCTTGGGCCACAAGGTCTCCAGATGGGACATAAGGCACACTTTGATCCTATGGCCCTACGCTCCTTATGTTTTTTTTGGAGATCATATGGCCCTAGTTCCATAGGATTCCCATAAGGAACACAGGGAGCCCTATGGCCTTTGAGATTGTACATTGCCACCCTATGGCCCTTAGCCCATAAGATCTCTAGATGGGACATAGGGCACCCTATGACACTATGGTCATAGAGCCATTGGATTTTCAAAAGGAACATAGGGAAACATATGGCCCTTGAGATTGTACATTCCCACCTTACGGCCCTTGGGCCACAAGGTCTCTAGATGGGACATAGGGCATTTTTTGATCCTATGGCCCTAGTTTCCTTATGTTCCTTTTGGAGATCCTATGGCCCTAGGGCCATAGGATCCCATAAGGAACATAGAGAACCCTATGGGCTTTGAGATTGTACAAGGCCACCCTATGGCCCTTGGGCCATAAGCTCTCTATATTGGACACAAGGCACCTTGTGATCCTATGGCCCTAGGGCCATAAGATCTCGAAAAGGAACATAGGGAACAATATAGCCCTTGAGATTGTACATTTCCCCCCTATGGCCCTTAGCCCATAAGATCTCTAGATGGGACATAGGGCACCCTGTGACCCTATGGCAGTAGAGCCATTGGATTTCCAAAAGGAACATAGGGAAACATATGGCCCTTGAGATTCTACATTACCACCCTATGGCCTTGGGCCACAAGGTCTCTAGATGGGAAATAGGGCATTCTTTGATCCTATGGCCCTAGGTTCCTTATGTTCCTTTTGGAGATCCTATGGCCCTAGGGCCATAGGATCCCCCCAAGGAACATAGAAAACCCTCTGGCCTTTGAGATTGTACAATGTCACCCTATGGCCCTTGGGCCATAAGCTCTTTATATTGGACACAAGGCACCCTATAATCCTATGGTCCTAGGGCCATAAGATCTCGAAAAGGAACATAGGGAACAATATAGCCCTTGAGATTGTACATTTCCCCCCTATGGCCCCTGGGCCACAAGGTCTCTAGATGGGACATAAGGCACCCTTTGATCCTCTGGCCATAGCTTCCTTATGTTTGTTTAGGAGATCCTATGGCCCTAGGGCCATTGGATCTCCAAAAGGAACATAGGGAACCATATGGCCCTTGAGATTGTACATTCCCACCCTATGGCCATTGGGCCACTAGGTCTCTAGATGGGACATAGGGCATTCTTTGATCCTATGGCCCTAGGTTCCTTACGTTCTTTTTGGAGATCCTACGTCCCTAGTGCCATAGGATCCCCATAAGGAACATAGATAACCCTATGGCCTTTGAGATTGTACAGTGCCACCCTATGGCCCTTGCACATAATCTCTCTAGATGGGACACAAGGCAGCATGTGATCCTATGGCCCCAGGGCCAAAAGATCTCGAAAAAGAACGTAGGGAACAATATGGTGCTTGAGATTGTACATTTCCCCCCTATCGCCCTTGGGCGACAAGGTCTCTAGATGGGACATAAGGCACCCTTTGATCCTATGGCCATAGGTTGCTTATGTTTGTTTTGGAGATCCTATGGCCCTAGGGCGATTGGATTTCCAAAAGGAACATAAGGAACCATATGGCCCTTGAGAATGTATATTCCCAGCCTATGGCCCTTCGGCCACAAGTTCTATAGATGGGACATAGGGCATTCTTTGATCCTATGGCCCTAGGTTCCTTATGTTTCTTTTGGAGAACCTATGGACCTAGTGTCATAGGATCCCCATAAGGAACATAGAGAACCCTATGGCCCCTAGATTGGACAGAAGGCACCGTGTGACCCTATGGCACTAGGGCCATAAGATCGCCAAAAGGAACATAGGGAAAAATATGGCCCTTGAGATTTTACCTTTCCCCCCTATGTGGGACATAAGGTGTTAAAGAATATGATGTTAAAGAATATGTCCATTGTGCTATGGGCGGCTGGACACTGACTATACTATGTTGTAAATATACTTTGGAGAATAGTTCAAAAGAGAAGAAGAAGAGAAGAGCAGCTCGTTGAATGGCTGCTGCAGGGTAACGATTGTGTGTGTGTGTCTCGATGTGTTTTGGTGTGTGTGTGTAGTCTTTTTTTCTACCTTCTCCATCATCTGCGCACTCTACAAAGTGGTATCAGAGCTCAGTTTGAGGAGCTACAGTCAATACACAGGTTTCCGCAGCTCTGGAAAACAGCAAAAAAGAGAGGTTTTTTGGTCATAACTCCCTCACCCGAACTCGGAATACAGTGATCCAGGAGTCTATCTTTATGTTTTTGGGCGTTCCGGACGCATTGGCATACTCAGATTTGCCAAACTTTGCAATTTTCTTTAGCAAACAGCCAGTTCACACAAGCATAGGAGATGTCCAGTTTTGCACTCGGTAGTAGATTTACAGGTTACAGGTGAAGAATTCAACATTTACACAAGTTTTGGAGAGCGACATAGAGCTTTTGCATCATGATATTGTTTTATCGAATATTATGTTTGGTTGTTGTGGGTCCGTTATGGACAGCCGCCTATGTAAGAAAGGTTGTGGGAAGAAGTTGAGGCGGTTATATTGTCAGATTGAGTACTTTGTGGTTATGTATGGATATGCGGTCAATGTATTTTGGAAAACTGCAGCCTTTGTGAGGGTCGAGTGAGGTTTTTTGAAGCCTTGCCTTGGGAGCTTTGGTACCTTGGCAAGGTGGATTAGGTATTGGAGCGAACCCCCGACTAGCCCCGCGAAAGACCTCATATGTCGTTTACGACTATGGGAAGAAGGTGGATGTATGGATATGTGGTACTGGACAGCGTATGGATTGCATTTGCATACACGTCCATGTGGACATTGTTTTAGAGTATTTATGCATAGTATTGAGTCAGTCTGTGGCAAAGTGAGTCAGTGGATTTTCCCTTGGCAGTGAGACATTTTCTGTCAGCGTTTATGAGCACTTCGGTTAAGATTTTCACTTGAGATATTGTCCAAATACAAATGAAACTCTGCCGAAATTTTGTTAAAATCCTTTGAAAGAAATTGAGAGAGTGAAGATGGCAGAAAGTTCAACTCAAGTCACACAGATTGTTGGAGAGAAGCTGACCAGAGAGAACTACGGCATATGGTCTTATAGGATGGAGAACTTTATCATGGGCAAAGGTTTATGGGATTATATTACAGGTGAACAAGAGTGTCCCGAGGTTGGTTTGGAACCAAATAGAGAGAATGTTGAAGCACATAAAACATGGCAAGCAAGAGTAGAAGCTTACAAGAAGTGGATCGAGAATTCAAGGAAAGTGATGCATTGGATTTCACTATGCATTAGTGACTTCTTTATACCACATGTGAAGAAGGCTCAATCTCCAAAGGAAGCATGGGAGATACTAGCAAGAATAAACAGCTCCAATACAGAACCACGAAAAGTTCACTTGAAGCAAAGGTTACATTGTGTATGGCGAGGAAATAGATCCATATCAGATTATGTGACAGAGATAAAGCAAATACAGGAAGATCTTGCGAGCATTAATGTTGAAGTTCCAGATGATGACTTAGTTTTAGTGACATTGAATGGTTTGGGACCGGAATACAAGTCATTGGATCCATCTATATCTGTTCGAGGACACATGCCTGATTTTGAAGAGTTAGTAAACCTTTGTTTGCAAGAAGAGGTGAAGTTAGGCAAGTCAGGTCCTTCTACATCAAATAATAATTCCAGAGATCAGGTTTTTTACTCTAGAGGTCGTGGAAACAATAGAGGTGGAAGAGGAAACTATGGTCGTGGAAACAATGTTGGAAGAGGTCAATGAAAAAACCAACAAAGTCAAAGTTACAACGATTATTGCCAAAGAGGCAGGGGGAGAGCCCGAACTCGTGGACGTGGAGGTGGACGATTTGTACATCCTCAAAGAGATGGATATTGTAACAGATTTGGCATTTATGGTCACTTTGAAAGAGAATGTTACACAAGGCTAAATCAAAATCGTGATCGCGGTGGAAGAGGCTGAGGTTATGGCAGACATGGAGGAAACTTTGTTGGATACAATCCTCATGATCAAAATATATATGACAATAGGTCGAGTGGACATTTATTTCCTATGGAGCATGTTGTTGGAAGCATGGTGGAGCCACATCATACAGATGATTGGTATTTAGATAGTGGTGCCACAAATCATATGACATATCATGGTGAATGGTTTGACAGAAAAGAGAAGTTAGAAGAGGATGAGTTTGTCGCTACAGGTGATGATACTATGCATCGGATTACACAAGTTGGTTCAGTTCCATTGCTAGAAAAAGACGGGACATACAACACATTGGGAGATGTTCTATATGTGCCTTCAATCACAAAGAATTTAGCATCAGTTGGACAGATGACAGATCAAGGGTTGCAAGTCTGTTTTAATCGTTATGGCTGCTTCATAGAGGAGTTTCACAATGGTAGACCAGGCAAGATATTGGCACGTGGAAGAAAGAAAGGTCGCTTGTTCTCATTGGAAGTTGGAGATCCATGTTTACACAGTGGTATGTATGCAAACAAATCAGTCACTCAAGATGATTGGGCAAATTTATGGCATAAGAGGATTGGTCATGTCAATTTTAGAAGACTAAAGCATATGCAATCAAATCAAATTGTACGTGGATTACCAAAGTTTGGCAGATTGAATTTTGATCATGTTTGTGAAGCTTGTCAATTTGGAAAGCAATCTCGTTTACCATTTCCAAAGAGGGGGAGAATTAGCCAAAGTCCTTTGGAAATTGTTCATTCAGATATTTGGGGACCTTGTGATCATGCTACACCAAATGGTTGTCGATATTTTATCACATTTACGGATGATTACAACAGAATGATATGGTTTTACTTTCTAAAGGCAAATTCAGAGGCATTTGAGGTATTCTTGGAGTTCAAAGTTATGGTTGAAAAAGAGAACGGTTGTCAAATTAAATGCCTATGTACAGATGGAGGGGGAGAGTACATGTCACTTAGTTTTGATGATTACTTACGTGAACAAGGCATAAGAAGACAGATTACTTGCAGATACACACCACAACAAAATGGAGTTGCTGAGAGAAAGAATAGAGTCATAGCAGAGATTGCAAGAGCCATGATGAATGAGATGAATATGCCATTAACATATTGGGCTGAAGCAGTTCATACAGCAGTACACATTATGAATCGAACACCAACAGCTGCCATTCATGAAATTTCACCTTATGAGAGACTTTATGGGATCAAGCCAACAGTTTCCTACATGAAAGTTTTTGGATGTGTTTGCTATGTTCATGTGCCAAATGAAGCAAGAAAGAAGATGGAGCCAAAGGCAGTGAAGTGTATATTCTTGGGCTACCCAGTTGAAAAGAAAGGTTACAAGTGCTATGATCCTACGACAAGACAAGTTTATGTCAGTAGAGATGTCAGATTTTGTGAGCATGAACCATGGTATAAACCAAAGCCAGTGATGATAGAAGATGAGTATGAAGAGCAAGAGAATGTGCTTCATGTTGTTGATAAGCCAGGACCATCAACAAGAACTATTTCAGGACCACATATGGCAGAGGAGAGTACAGGAAGTGTCAACCCATGGAGCGGTCGTTTGCGAGATAAGAAGCAAGACGAGAAAGGCAAGAAGAAAGTGGTTGAAGAGAGTTTTGGAGATGAAAGCCTCGATGAAGAGCATGGTTTACCACATTTGAGGACACCTGGCAGTAAGCATATTGAGAAATATGTACCCCCATATGCAAGAGTTGAAGAGAAGAGTGCACCACAATTGAGAAGATCAGAGAGGGTGCATTATCCAGTTGATAGATTAACATACAACGGTTACATGCGTACACATTATGCATACATGGTTTCACGTGTGCAACATAAAGAGCCTACATGTTTTCAAGAGGCAATTGGAAAATCAGAATGGGAGTCAGCTATGGATGATGAGATGGATGCTCTTGTGAAGAATGACACTTGGGATTTGGTTCGCTTGCCAAGTGGAAAGAAAGCAATTGGTTCAAAATGGGTATACAAAGTCAAGTGCAAGTCAGATGGTAGTGTGGAAAGACACAAAGTGAGGCTTGTTGCTAAAGGTTATGCACAAACAAAAGGTCTTGATTATGATGAGACATTTAGTCCAGTTGCAAAGATGACAACAGTCAGATTGGTGATAGCAATGGCAAGTATGTTCGGTTGGAAGTTATGGCAAATGGATGTGGATAATGCATTCTTGAATGGTGACTTGGAAGAAGAAGTTTATATGATACAGCCAGAGGGTTATCAACATCCAGATTTTCCATATTATGTGTGTAAGTTGAAGAAAGAATTGTATGGTTTGAAGCAAGCATCTAGAGCTTAGTGTGAAAAGATAACCAGATTCTTGAAGAAGATTGGATTTAAACAATCTACTGCTGATCACTCATTATTTTTGAAGCATGTTGATGGAGAGATCGTCGTTATTGTTATCTATGTTGATGACTTGATTCTCACTGGAAGTCATGCTGAGCAAATTTTGCATGTCAAGAAGAGTTTGTTGAGAGAATTCAACATGAAGGACCTTGGTGAGTTGAGATATTTCTTGGGAATTGAAATTGTCAATACTTTATCAGGAATTTGGATGATACAAAGACAATACGCGTTGGATATTCTTGAGAAGTATGGAATGACAGCGTGCAAACCGGTTGATACACCTCTTGATCAAAATGTGAAGTTTTTTGACGATGGACATTACATTGAGGATGTCACTATGTATCGCAAGATGGTTGGAAGCCTTATTTACTTGACAATAACAAGGCCAGATTTGAGTTATGCAGTGGGTGTTGTGAGTCAATTCATGCAAAATCCATGTAAAAGTCATCTTGATGCAGTGAGACGGATTATGAGATATGTGAAAGCCACTGTCAGTTATGGAATGTTTTATGAAAAGAATGGGAAGCTTTGTCTTTATGGTTACACAGATGCAGATTAGGCAGGAGATTTTATGGATAGAAGATCTACAAGTGGTTATGCATTTTCCATTGGCAATGGTATGATAAGTTGGAGTAGCAAGAAGCAATCAACTGTAGCATTATCAAGTACAGAAGCTGAATATCGTGGAGCAGCTTTGGCAGCATGTGAAGAGTCATGGTTGAGAGTACTTATGGTAGACTTTGGTTTTGACTATCTTGACAGTGTCATTATATATTGTGACAATATTAGCAGCATTATGTTGGCAAAGAATCCAGTCTACCATGCTCATTAGAGAAAAAGTTTTGGCAAATGAGATTGATTTGGTGTATGTGAACACAAATGATCAAGTTGCGGATATATTCACAAAAGCTCTTGGAAAGGAGAAGTTTTGCTACTTTCGTGAAGCATTGGGAATCCATCATATGCAAGCTCACTCTAAGCTTGAGGGGGAGTGTTAAAGAATATGATGTTAAAGAATATTTCCATTGTGATATGGGTGGCTGGACACTGACTATACTATGTTGTAAATATACTTTGGATAATAGTTCAAAAGAGAAGAAGAAGAGAAGAGCAGCTCGTTGAATGGCTGCTGCAGGGTAACGATTGTGTGTGTGTGTCTCGATGTGTTTTGGTGTGTGTGTGTAGTCTTTTTTTCTACCTTCTCCATCATCTGCGCATTCTACATAAGGAACCCTTTGATCCTATCTCCATAGGTTCTTTATGTTCCTTTTGAAGATCATATGGCCCTAGGGCCATAGGATCCCCATAAGGAAGATACAGAACCATGTGGCCCTTGAGATTGTACATTCCCACCCTATGGCCCTTGGGCCACAAGGTCTCTAGATGGGACATAGGGCATTCTTTGATCCTATGGACCTAGGGAAATTGGATCTCCAAAAGGAACATAGAAAACCATATGGCCCTTGAGAATGTATATTCCCACCCTATGGACCTTGGGCCACAAGGTCTCTAGATGGGACATAGGGCATTCTTTGATCCTATGGCCATAGGTTCCTTATGTTCCTTTTGGGGATCCTATGGCCCTAGGGCGATCGGATCTCCAAAAGGAACATAGGGAACCATATGGACCTTGAGATTGTACATTCCCACCCTATGGCCCTTGGGCCACAAGGTCTGTAGATGGGACATAGGGCATTCTTTGATCCTATGGCCCTAGGTTCGTTATGTTCCTTTTCAAGATCCTATGGCCCTAGGGCCATAGGATCCCCACAAGGAACATAGAGGACCCTATGGCCTATGAGATTGTACAGTGCCACCCTATGACCCTTGGGCCATAAGCTCTCTAGATGGGACACAATGCACCCTGTGATCCTATGGCCCTAGGGCCATAAGATCTCAGAAACGAACATAGGGAACAATGTGACCCTTGAGATTGTACCTTTCCTCCCTATGGTCCTTGGGCCACAAGGTCTCTAGATGGGACATAAGGCACGCTTTGATCCTTTGGCCATAGTTTCCTTATGTTTGTTTTGAAGATCCTATGGACCTAGGGCCATTGGATCTCCAGAAGGAACATAGGGAACCATATGGCCGTTGAGATTGTACATTCCCACCCTATGGCCCTTCGGACACAAGGTCCGTACATGGGACATAGGGCATTCTTTCATCCTATGGCTCTAGGTTTCTTATGTTCCTTTTGGAGATCCTATGTCCCTAGTTCCATAGGATCCCCATAAGGACCTATAGAACCGTACGGCCTTTGAGATTGTACAATGCCACCCTATGGCCCTTGGGCCATAAGATCTCTAGATGGGACACAAGGGCCCTGTGATCCTATGGCCCTAGGGCCAAAAGATCTTTAAAAGGAACATAAGGAACAATATGGCCCTTGATATTGTACATTTCCTCCCTATGGCCCTTGGGCCACAAGGTCTCTAGATGGGACAGAAGGAACCCTTTGATCCTCTAGCCATAGGTTCCTTATGTTTGTTTTGGAGATCCTATGGCCCTAGGGCCATTGGATCTCCAAAAGGAACATAGGGAACCATATGGCCCTTGAGATTGTACATTTCCACACTATGGCCCTTGGGCCACAAGGTCTGTACATGCCTAGGGACATAGGATCTCCAAAAGGAACATAAGGAACCTAGGTCCATAGGATCAAAGAATGCCCTATGTCCAACATAAAGAACCATATGGCCCTTGAAATTGTACAATGTCACCTTATGGCCCTTGGCCCATAAGCTCTCTTGATGGGACACAAGGCACCATGTGATCCTATGGCCCTAGGGCCATAAGATCTCAAAAAGTAACATAGGGAACAATATGGCCCTTGCGATTTTACCTTTCCCCCCTATGGCCCTTGGGCCACAAGGTCTCTAGATGGGACATAAGTCACCCTTAGATCCTCTGGCCATAGGTTCCTTATGTTTGTTTTGCAGATCCTATGGCACTAGGGCCATTGGATCTCCAAAAGGAACATAGCCATAGGGTGGGAATGTACAATCTCAAGGGCCATATGGTTCCCCCTTGGGCCACAAGGTCTGTAGATGGGACATAGTGCATTCTTTGATCCTATTGCCCTAGATTCCTTATATTCCTTTTGGATATCCTATTGCCCTGGTTCCATAGGATCCCCATAAGGAACATAGAAAACCCTATGTCCTTTGAGATAGTACAGTGCCACCCTACGGCCCTTGGGCCATAAGCTCTCTAGATGGGACACAAGGCACCTTGTGATTCTATGGTGTTAGGGCCATAAGATCTTGAAAATGAACATAGGGAACAATATGGCCCTTGAGATTGTACCATTCCCCCCTATGGCCCTTGGACTACAAGGTCTCTAGATGGGACATAAGGCACCCTTTGATCCTCAGGCCATAGGTTCCTTATATTTGTTTTGGAGATCCTATGGCCCTAGGGCCATTGAATCTCTAAAAGGAACATAGGGAACCATATGTCCCTTTAGATTGTACATTTTCACCCTATGGCCCTTGGGCCACAAGGTTTGTACATGGGACATAGGGCATTCTTTGATCTTATGGACCTAGGTTCCTTATGTTCCTTTCGGAGATCCTATGGCTCTAGGGCCATAGGATCTCCATAAGGAACATAGAGAACCATATGGCCCTTAAGATTGTATAGTGTCACCCTATGGCCCTTGGTCCATAAGCTCTCTATATGAGACATAAGGAACCCTATGATCCTATGGCCCTAGGGCCATAAGATCTCGAAAAGGAACATAGGGAACAATATGGCCCTTGAGATTTTTCCTTTCCCCCCTATGGCCCTTGGGCCACAAGGTCTCTAGATGGGACATAAGGCACCTTTGATCCTATGGCCATAGGTTCCTTATGTTTGTTTTGGAGATCCTATGGCCCTAGGGCCATTGGATCTCCAAAAGGAACATAGGGAATCATATGGCCCTTGAGATTGTACATTCCCACCCTATGGCCCTTGGGCCACAAGGTCTCTAGATGGGACATAGGGCATTCTTTGATCGTATGGACCTAGGTTCCTTATATTCCTTTTGGATATCCTATGGCCCTATGGACATAAGGAACATAAAGAACCATATGGCCCTTAATATTGTATATTGTCACCATATGGCCCTTGGGCCATAAGATCTCTAGATGAGACACAACGAACCCTGTGATCCTATGGCCCTAGGGCCATAAGATCTCGAAAAGAAACATAGGGAACAATATGGCCCTTGAGATTTTTCCTTTACCCCCTATGGCCCTTGGGCCACAAGGTCTCTAGATGGGACATAAGGCACCCTTTGATCCTATGGCCATAGGTTCCTTATGTTTGTTTCGGAGATCCGATGGCCCTAGGGCCATTGGATCTCCAAAAGGAACATAGGGAACCATATGGACCTTGAGATTGTACATATACACCCTATGGCCCTTGGGCCACAAGATCTCTTGATGCGACATAGGGAATTATTTGATCTTATGGCCCTAGTTTTCTTATGTTCCTTTTGAAGATCCTATGGCCCTAGTTCCATAGGATCCTCATAAGGAACATAGAGAACCCTATGTCGATTAAGATTGTACAGTGCCACCCTATGGCCCTTGGGCCATAAGCTCTCTAGATGGGACATAAGGCACCCTGTGATCCTATGGCCCTTGGCCCATAAGATCTCGAAAACGAACTTAGGGAAGAATATGACCCTTGAGCTTGTACCTTTCTCCCCTATGTCCCTTGGGCCAAAAGGTGTCTAGCTACGACATAATGCAGCCTCTGATCCTCTGGCCATAGGTTCCTTATGTTTGTTTTGGAGATCCTTTGGCCCTAGCGCCATTGGATCTCCAAAAGGAACATAGGGAACCATATGTCCTTTGAGAATGTACATTCCCACCCTATGGCCCTTGGGCCATAAGGTCTGTAGATGGGACATAGGGCATTCTTTCATCCTATGCACCTAGGTTCCTTATGTTCCTTTTGGAGATCCTATGGCCCTAGGGCCATAGGATCCCCATAAGGAACATAGAGGCCCTTGAGATTGTACATTCCCACCCTTTGGCCCTTGGGAACCTAGGGCCATAGGATACCCATAAGGAACAAGGCACCCAGTGATTCTATGGCCCTAGGGCCATAAGATCTCGAAAAGGAACATAGGGAACAATATGGCCGTAGCTTCCTTATGTTTGTTTTTGAGATCCTATGGCCTCAGGGCCATTGGATCTCCAAAAGGAACATAGGGAACCATATGGCCTTTGACATTGTACATTCTCACCCTATGGTCCCTGGGCGATAAGGTCTGTCGATGGGACATAGAGCATTCTTTCATCCTATGGACCTAGGTTCCTTATGTTCCTTTTGGAGATCCTATGGCCCTAGGGGCCGCATAAGAAACATAGAGGCCCTTTATATTGTACATTCCCACCCTATGGCCCTTGGGAACCTAGGGACATTGGGTCGCCAAAAGGAACTTAGGGAACCATATGGCCCTTGAGATTGTACATTCCCACCCTATGGTCATTGGGACACAAGGTCTCTAGGTGGGACATAGGGCATTCTTTGATCCTATGGACCTAGGTTCTTTTGGAGATCCTATGGCCCTAGGGCCACAGGATCCCCATAAGGAACATAGAGATCCATATGGCCCTTGAGATTGTACATTGTCACCCTATGGCCCTTGGGCCATAATCTCTTTAGATGGGACACAAGAGACCCTATGATCCTATGGCCCTAGGTCCATAAGATCTCAAAAAGGAACATAGAGAAGAATATCGCCCTTGAGATTGTACCTTTCCCCCCTATGGCCCTGGGGCCACAAGGTCTCTAGATGGGACGTAAGGCACCCTTTGATCCTCTGGCCATAGGTTCCTTATGTTTGTTTTGGAGATTCTATGGGCCTAGGGCCATTGGATCTCCAAAAGGAACATAGGGAACCATATGTCCCTTGAGATTGTACATTCCCATCCTATGGCCCTTGGGCCACAATGTCTATAGATGGGACATAGGGCATTCTTTGATACTATGGACCTAGGTTCCTTATGTTCCTTTTGGAGATCCTACCGCCCTAGGGCTATAGGATTCCCATAAGAAACATAGAGAACCATATGGCGGTTCAGATTGTACAATGTCACCCTATGGCACCCTATGGCACTTGGGCCATAAGCTCTCTAGATGGGACACAAGGAACCCTGTGATCCTATGGCCCTAGGGCCATAAGATCTCGAAAAGAAACATAGGGACCAAAATGGCCCTTCAGATTTTACCTTACCTCCCTATGGCCCTTGGGCCACAAGGTCTCTAGATGGGACATAAGGCACCCTTTGATCCTATGGCCATAGATTTCTTATGTTTGTTTTGGAGATCCTATGGCCCTAGGGCCATTGGATCTCCAAAAGGAACATAGGGAACCATATGGCCCTTGAGATTGTACATTCCCACCCTATGGCCCTTGGGCCACAAGGTCTCTAGATCGGACATAGGGCATTCTTTGATCCTAGAGCCCTAGGTTCCTTATGTTCATTTTGGTGATCATATGGCCCTAGGTCCATTGGATATCCAAAAGGAACATAGGGAACCATATGGCCCTTGAGATTGTACATTCCCACCCTATGGTCCTTTGGCCACAAGCTCTGTAGATGGGACATAGGGCATTCTTTGATCCTATGGCCCTAGGTTCCTTATGTTCCTTTTGGAGATCCTATGGCCTTAGTTCCATACATCCCCGTAAGGAACATAGAGAATTCTATGGCCTTTGAGATTATACAATGCCACGCTATGGCCCTTGGGCCACAAGCTCTCTAGATGGGACACAAGGCACCCTGTGATCCTATGGCCTAGGGCCATATGTTTCTTTTGGATATCCTATGAGCTTAGGGCCATAGGATCTTCAAAAGAAACATATGGAACCCTATGGCCCTTAAGATTGTACATTCCTACCCTATGGCCCTTGCGCCATAAGTTCTATAGATGGGACATATGGCACCCTTTTATCCTATGGCCCTAGGTTCCTTATGTTTCTTTTGGAGATCCTATGGCCCTAGTGCCATAGGATCTCCAAAAGGAACAGAGGGAATCCTATGGCCCTTGAGATTGTACATTCCCACCCTATGGCTCTTAGGCCACAAGGTCTCCATATGGGACATGGAGCACCCTTTGATCCTATGGCTCTAGGTTCCTGATGTTCCTTTTGGAGATGTTATGGCCCTAGGGCCATAGGATCTCTAAAAGAAACATACAAAACCCTATGGACCTTGGAATTGTACATTCCTACCCTATGGCCCTTGGGCCACAAGATCTGTAGATGGGACACCCTAAACCTTGTGATCCTATGGAAGTAGGGCCATATATTCCTTTTGGAGATCTTATGGCCCTAGGGCCATAGGATCTTCATAAGGAACATAGAGAACCCTATGGCCCTTGGGCCACAAGTTCTGAAGATGGGACATATAGCACCCTTTGATCCTATGGCCCTAGGTTCCTTATGTTCCTTTTGGAGATCCTATGGATCTAATGCCATAGGATCTCCAAAAGGAACATAGGGAACACTATGGCGCTTGAGATTGTACATTCCTACCCTATCACCTTTGGGCCACAAGGTCTCTAGATGGAACATAGCGCACCCTTTGACCCTATGGCACTTAGGCCACAAAGGTCTCCAGATGGGATATAGGACACCTTGTGATCCTATGGCCCTAGGGCCATAGGATCTCCAAATGGAACCTATGGAATCCTATGGCCCTTGAGATTGTACATTGGCACCCTATGGACACAAGGAATTAAGATGAGATATAGTGAATCCTTTGATCATATGGCCCTAGGGCCATATGTTCCTTTTGGGGATCATATGGCCCTAGTGCCTTAGAATCTCTAAATGGACCATAGGGAAGCCTCTGGATCTTGAGATTGTACATCGCCACCCTATGGACATTTGGCCACAGGGTTTTCAAAAGGAACAGAGGGCACACTGTGACCCTAAGTCCATAGGATCTCACATCATACTGGAGGGCATCCTAGGGCCCAAGGGTGGCCATAATGAGCATAAGGAACCCCATGGTGCACATTAACGGGCAGCATGGCAACCCCATGTCCCTAGGGCCCTAGGGCCATAAGATGTCCAAAAGGAACATAGGGAACACTATGGCCCTTGTGATTGCACATTGCCACCCTATGACCCTCGGGCCACAAGATCTCGAGATGGGACATAGGAAAACTTGTGGTCCTATGGCCCTAGGAAACCATATTGTTCCTTTTAGAGATCTTGTGTCCCTATTGTTCCTTTTGGACATAGAGCACCATGTGATCCTATGGCCATAGGATCTTCAATAGGAACATAGGGAACCCTATGACCCTTGAGATTATACATTGACACCCTATGGCCAAATGGGACATTGTTCACCCTATAGTACAATGTGAGACCACTCTATGGCCTTATGGTCATAGGGTGACTTAGGGCCATATGTTACTCTTTAGTATGAGGTGAAACCCTAGGGCATTATGGCCATAGGGTGCCCTAGGGCCATAGGTTACCCTCTAGTATGAGATGAGATCCTATGGCCTCTAGTATGAAGTGACACCCTATAGCCTTATGGCCATATTGTGCCCCGGGGCCATATGATTCCCTCTATTTTGATGTGAGACCTATGGCCTTATGGCCATAGGGTGTCCTTTGTAGCCACACCCTATCTGCCCTTCTAAAGATTCTATGTGTAGTTTTATTTTAGTGACCCAGGGCCATAGGGTTCTCTCTATGCCATCGAGGGCTGAAGGCCGTAGGGTCCCCTCTATGCTAGTAAGATCCTATGGCCCCGAGGCCACAAGGTGCCCTCATTCTTTCAAAACCCTCTATGCTCTATGCTCTATATTAGGAACCTATGGCCTTCAGGCCATAGGGTCCCATGTATGCCATAGGGAGCTATATTTGTCAATAAAAAACACTATTTTCTCTATATTGGCACCATGTGTATTGGTGAAGGAAATTTATTGGTGTCAGTTGATTTGTGTTTTCAAAAGAAAGCACTTATTCCATTTCCAACAATGGATGCATTGACAGTGGGAGATGCTTTTCACAGTATTGTGAAATGGAGTACTGGGTTGCTACAACACATGGATGAGATACACTACGAAGGGGTTTCTATGTCTGAGACTCACAAAGGAATGGGAGCATTCGAGGCACATTCTGATGGAATGAGCTATAGGGAGGTTTGGAAGGATAAGAGGGTTCAACTTTGGGATGAAAGCAAAACACATGTAGTAGCCGAAGGGGTTGTCATGTATGTGTGTCCATTTGATTCCGTGAACTTTTGTGTGCTAGGTGAAGATAACATTGGTATTGGTATTGAAACATCCTATGCTTGTGAGGCTACTATTTCTGCACAATCTGATGTATGCAGCATCAATCTGGTTTGTTGGCCTATGAAGAGAGAGACAACTATGGATGGAAAAGCGTTGTTACAATATGAGGATTTACATGCTAGTGATGCATTACAAGATACATGCATTGAATCAGCTTGTTTGGTAGAGCCTATTTCAAAAAAACGAACATATTGCTTTATGAATAGGAAGCCAAAAATTTCTATGAAACCTTCTAAGAGATCCAATCAAGCATCCCTATCATCTGTCCAACTTGTTTCAACCATAGAATGTTGCTCTATGAGGTGTTGTCAATATGCCAATAGAGATAAGGTCATGGCTATGCGCAATGAATTTTGGGGACAAAGTTTGCAAAATAGAACCAACTATGTGTATGATACAATGTTGACTGCTTGGCGTGAGAACAAGGCAACTGCAAAGACTTGCTATGTATTTTCTTTTAATGGAAATGAGGTCTGTACTAGAGCTTGGTACGAAACTCATGGCATTCCAAAAACTTCATTTTATCGTTACCGTGAACAGTTTGAAAATGGTTCGACGCTCAGTGCATAGTAATGATGGTGTCATAAGAAAAGGAAGAGACCATACAGAAATGGGAAGGGCATTTATGCGCTCTTTTGTAGATGATAACTCAGAGAAAATGCCACATAAGAGTAGAACTATGGAAGATGGTACCAGAGAAACCTTGCTTGCAATACCAAACACGTACAAGCAAATAGACATCTTACATGATGTTAATAAAACACTCGAGAGTATGTCTCTCAAGCCAATGTCTAGAACTACATTCAATAGGGTTTGGAATACAGAGTTTGCTAATGTGACCTTCTCAAAAACAAGCGAGTTCTCAAAATGTGTTGGGTGTAGTCGGATAAAGTCTCAACTAGAGTCAGCAAAGGATGATGAGCTGATTTCACGTTTGAAGGATGAACGTAAAATTCACATGATGCAACAACAAAGCTGTAGAAATGTGTACTACACCTGGCGTAAGTTCTCACAAATGCAAAAGGATAAGTACTTATGCATTATACATGATAAAATGGACCAAAAAAGGACAGCAATACCTAGATTGCGAGTGAACTCAAAAGACTATGCGAATGCATATCAGTTGCAAGTATCATTAACATGTATGATAACACATGCGCATGGGCATGGGATGTATGGTCATTTCTTGTTGAATGGTCTATGGCCTTCAAATCCGAATGCTACAACTGGTTCCCTTGCATTATGCTTACAGAATTTGGAAAGAATAGAAAACCATGGGCTAGGAGATTTATGTCATGATGGTATGCCACGCAGCGATGTAACATTTTTCAATGCATTGAATTCAAGGACAGCTTTAGACCACCAAAACAGAATGATGAAAGAGCGTGAGAGGAATGCATCAGCAGCAGTAACACCACCGTTGGCTATTAAAGGATGTAATGGAGAGATTTCTAACTTGCAATCATCCTCCTCTCAATGTGTTGTGGATACCATGTCCACTCCCATGTTTTAAAAATTGCCTGAGAATCTTCTCCTACAGCTAGATAATTGTGCAGGAGAGAATAAGAATCGATATTTATTTGCATACTTATCCTTGCTAGTAGCAAAAGGTGTTTTCAAAACCGTGCATTTGGGATTCTTAATGGTGGGTCATACACATGAAGACATAGATGCAATGTTTAGCAGGTTCTCAGAGAGATTACGAACAGGAATGACCTAGTGACTTTTCCACATTTGATGGAACATTTTCAAAAATGTGAAAGTTCAGCTCCAACACCATTTTTGATGACACAAGTTCCTGACTTTAAATCCTTTGTTAAAGGGTACATGTGTGATGGACAAGATTCTCTTGTTGGACACTCTAAGCCACTTCAATTTCGTTTCTTTATGCAAGGTGAAATCCCAGTAATGCAGTACAAAATTCACCCCAAATCACCTGATTGGATGCCGAGGGAGTCAGGAATTGAGTTGTGTAAAAAAGATGATCAAGGGAAACCAAAATTGCCATTAGGTTGTCCAGATGTGGTTCCTATAGCAGACTATGTGAGGGATAGTCCGCTTGTTATTCAAGGGATTAAGACATATCTTGAATTTTGGAAAATATGGACTCTACTAAAGGGAAAGGAGCACGATTCTACAAAATACATGGAGCCAGTTATTATTTATTGGCAAATAATAATTAGTGAGCTTGAACAACCAACCAATAAACAAATTGGTGAATATACACCATTTTGGCCAAAGACTACAGGGAGTCATAGAATGCAATAGATAGAGGAAGACACAGATGAGTTTCAAGGATATGAAGAATTGAATGATCACTATGTTGGTCCTCAAAGTGCAAGGCCACAGGAAGCTTTTAGGCCTCAAATTGATGTAAGGAAAGGGGATTTTGTTCTTGTGAGACCCGCAGATCCAAAAGATCCGATATGGCTAGGAGTTGCAGAGTCAGATGTTGATGTAGACAGCTCATCTCCTAACTACAAGAAATTTTTCATTCAATATTGGGCACCAAAACATCGGGAAAAAATCCCACAATCCAAGAAAAATATGAGGATTGTTGGAAAAAGAATTGGTGCTGCAATCTTGCTGACCCAAAGCGTTGGGAGTGTGTTGATTCAATTGTGTGGTCATGGACTCCAAGGGGTGGAAGACTTGCAGAAGCAATTAAAATCCCATGTGGAGAAATCACAAGCTAGCTTAATAGGAGAAATTGAATAGAATTTCATTTTCATATATTGTTTTTCTTGCTATCCGTGTCTATGTATGTTTTATAAAGTATCAATTAACACCAACATGAAAAAAAAAGGTGTTTCTCAACACCACCATTTTCTTGAGAATCTATCTCTTTGTCTAATGTAACACAAGTCCTCAAGACAAGTCCCAAAATAATTGAAATTTTCCCAAATCAAATGGGAAATAGGAATCCTTAGGCATTGAAATCAGTCCAAAAGATGTGGAATTTTCCCATTTTATCTAAAAGAGTGTTCTAGGGAAGACTGAGGTCAAAAGCCCATCCTCCTGCCACCCGTCCTTGATGCAAGCACATCAACCTCTAGGACATCCTATCATAAACAAGTCAAGGTTAATAAAAAAGAGAATGAAGGGTAAAGAAAATAACATAAAAATCAGGATAGAGTTTACCTCCTGCTCCTTGTCGTCCTCCTCCTTGTTTCCCTTTCCACCAAAGTGGATGCTCCCTTGCATCACACCTATGAGCTTTGGATCATCAGAGGGGGGGTTACGTAGTGGAGTAGGCATCATAGCGGCCTCAACCTTGGCTTGCATGGCCTAGAATTCTTACTCATCCGCATGCAACTGCTTTGCTGCCAAGACCTCCGCACACAGAAGTGCAATAGCGTCAGTAACAGAGTCCCCAAGTTGTAAGAGTTTGCTTTCAAGGGCATATGGTACACTATCTAAGGGAAATTTGGCACTAGTGTATAGCACTCTCAAGCATTCACCCATGTCCAGACCAAATGCTTTCTCTAAGTCATGCATAAACACATACTCCTCCCCATCCACTACTGCTGCGGAGTAGCGACTGATTTCTACCTCTGGGATAGCCTCATCCGTCAATGATAGTGGCACTAGAGTGTCACTAGGACCAGCCACAATGATGGATTTCTGAACCACCTCCTCGAGCCCTTTGGGATACTGGAGCCGAAGTGTCTGTCCTTCCGTTGCAAGGTTCAGGGGGAAAACCTCGTGCTCCGTGGTTTCCTTGATAAAGGACCAAGCCTGAAGGTGTGGTAGATGGAGCTCCTCCAAATCAGGCTCCTCGCTCACAAAGAGGATGAATTTTTCCAGTAGAGAAAGGTACTCCACCCCCAACTTGCGCTTCTTGAGCGCTGACACCCCTAGAGCCTGCTAGTCCAAGAAATGGCATGCATCAGCGGCAATTTCTTGGAACCATCTCAACTTGGAGAATGGGCGATGACCTTTATGTATGTAGCACAAAAGATTGCAAGGAACCTAGATCCCTGCATATGGGGAGATAGATACATAATATTTTATGATGTGATCCTCCATGAACGTTGAAATCTCGGTGAATGCATCCATGTGAAGAGAAATTGTGGTATCAAGGTCGGGGAGATGCGTAAAGAAGGTGTGGAGGTCCAGGTTCCATTTGTAATTTATGTCCTTGAGGAAGAGGATGAAGCATGACAAAGGGGTGGATGCGGGTGCAGATGCAAAGGCTATGGAGGCCTCCATGTCTAGCCTTGGGTGCGGACAGAGAGTGGAGGAGATCAAGCGTTGCGAAAGTGAAAAGTGTGAATGAGTTATGTAGCCCCTCTTTTATAATGGCCCCTTTTTTAAAGAAGGCGCTTTCCCCAATTAAAAAAAAGGTACTTTCACCAAAATTGAACTTTCATCTCAATGTGAAAAATTATATTCAAAGTCATGATTTGCCGACGCAAATCATGTTGATTACATCGGGGTTTTTTTTCCAAAACTGAAAGAGTTACAAAGCTATAAGAGCGATAGCATAGTTCCATCCATACCCTAGTCCTCCTCCACCTTGAATTTGTCTTTCATTCTCTTCTCAATCTGCAGACATTCATTACAATAAGTAGCCATTCATTACAATAAGTAGCCAATGATCGCCAAACTATGATCTATTGAAAATGTGGTGGAAGGATTCTCACCTTGTAACCTTGCAGACAAAATTGTGCTTGTTACTTGGTGAGCCAAAGGTTCTTTTTCCCCTATATGCAGCCCACAGGCAACCACGTGGCATGGGAAAAACAGATTTTTTAAATTAAAAAAAATTGCAACACTAAAGTAGCGCCATGAAAAGCTTTGTAAAGCAGCACTATGCGTTGTCTGCAACACAAAAAAGCAACATGAAAAGATCTAAATAAAACTTTGTGCAAAAAGCTACCAAGTGATCTTCTCCACGAGCAACTCACAGGTTCCCCAATAGCAATCATAGTATCTTTGTGTGCAACAAGACCCAGTGGCTAGCTGAGTATGACTCAGCTCGTTTCCCCATCCCCTAATTCACACTAATTCTTTTCCGCGCAGTTTGCCTTTGCAGCAGTAAGCCAAGTAGAATCGGTAAGGAGTACCACAGACCTTTCAGGCCCTGGTTATATTTCGTAGATCATAAGCTGTAGAGTACTTCGGATGCTTGCGGAAGTGATGAGCATTCTCAAAGATCGTGAGATCAACCAATGGCAGAGGTCTGTTCTAGTGCTACTGAAACAGAAGATAATCAGATTTCAATCGACGATCAGTTGGCCTAATCCGAACTCAAACCATCGAAACCCATTGCCTTCGCATGCCCGTTCAACACATTTTTCTGTTGATGTTATCAGGGTGTTGGCGATGTGGATGGAAGAGACCGAAGAAATGGAAAGAATAAACATCGAAGTGGACATGAAGGAAAAAAAGATTATGATGGTTATCCTCAAGTAATTAAGCTAACGGCTTGAGTGCTAGCTGCTTGCACTTTTAATTAGCAGAGAGTGTGAGGGGATTAGCGGCAGACAACTCAATGTCGAGGGGAAGGCATTGGGGAATATTGCCGCTAGTGCAAGTCATGGTCTGATGAGTTGTTGACTTTAGTCGTACTCCTCGTCCAACTCTGTTGATAGCCTATCTAAAAATTTGATGAGGCAAGCATTTCAGAACGATGTGCAAACAAACAGAAACATCTCTCATGACCAATTCAATTGAGAATATGGTGTCCGTGGGAGTGGTTAATGTGTAGCTCCAAGGAGATGCAGCAACATTGCAACGGAAGTCAAGTAGTCAATCATACAGGTGCCTACACTAGCAACCAGGATCAAAAGAATAGTCAAAAAGCAGAAGAGGAAGCTACATTTTTTTTCCACACAAAGAGCTTTGATGTTGGAGAAGCCAAAGAACAAGGACTACGGAGTAATGGCATTTTCGACGACACGCATACCAATATGTCGGCACCTATTAGCCTCCAGCAGTAGTTCATTGCTGGCCATTCAACATCTGGGTGGGATAGCAAAACTTTTACAGACAATATGGCCAATATTGCGGCTTGTATAGATATTCTCTTTCTAAACCGCGTGCATGCAGCAGCCAATGGTGCTGTAGTTGAGATTAGCAACAACAATATACTGTAGCATTATTCTTTAGCAAATTCATATGAAGCAGGTGATGCCAGTCATGTGGATATGAACACATAATATTTATTGTTTCGGAGCTCCCTTCTTGCCAATAACCACGATTCGGTGGCAGATCCTATGAGCAAACGTTCATGTACGCAACAGTTATCAAATCAAGTTCAGAGGGTTGCAAATGCAAACATGTATCAATTTGGTATTGATACATAATGCAGGTTAGTCAACAACAACGAGGCAAGAAGACATAATTGCTGACCGTAGCAGCTTACAACTCATAGAGAGAGAGAGAGAGAGAGAGAGAGAGAAGGTAATATTGATCATAGGACATAGAGCATAAAGTTACATTTGCATGTTTTGTGTATGGCAGGGAGGACATGTATTCACAACACTGCACGTTCCAATTGCACAAGCAGGACTCGAGCTCGACAACATTGCAAGGTCCATTATTTGCATCCAACTTTTCATGCGCATGCGTTTGCTTGGCGCAACACATAAACTCTACGGGGCAGGACACGGCTTCCGTTTCTTATAATTTTTTGGAGAGACCACAGTGCCAGCACTCCACCATACCTTTGTGTGGAACCTCTGTATGACGTGCACAATATACTTTGCACTTTCAGTGTGACATTTCATTGCAAGACGATATGTTTAACTATTCACATTACTTTTCTTGTAGCTTGACTCACATATCGGCCTGTTGATTGGACAATCAAAAAATAGGAGTACAACATTGCAGGTGAGTAAAGTACCTTATTTATTGTTGTAATTCATTCATGCTTTATCTAATTGCTTGTTTTAGAATTTTCCGCATTACTTCCTTTGTTGCGGTTTATTTGGATCTCATTTTCAGAACTATACACTCAATGTCTACCAACATCTGCAGGTGAGTTACACACAAATTTTTGCATATGGTCTGCTTGCCAAATGTATGTGATGTATTACAGTAGTGAATACACAAGTAGTGAATGCATGTGGTGTATCATAGTAGTGAATATACACTCCTTTTGCCCTCACTTCTGTATTATTGTTGGGTGCTTGGTCATCAGAGTGTATATCCATTTCACGCAATGCCGTCCTTCCCAATTAATTATTTTTTCTCTTGTTCCCTTCAGTGTTAGCTGTTAAAAGTCAATTTGCATGTCCTGTTATATTCTATAGATGTTATATAGCAAGGCCCACCAAGCAAAACTAGTTGAAGGGCCTCAAAACCCACAATAGCCAAATGTTCTCGCACATTACTGAGAGTCCAATGTTTGCTCACTTCGATAGCCTCCAAAGCATCATTGGGCATCCTTACTTCAATGTCAAAGCGTGCAATAGTGCCGTCTACACTCTGCAAGGGAGTCCACACTCCAAGCTTGCACATCCAATTATCATAGTGGAAATCGTATGTATAGAAGGTGAGGGATTTTAAATAGCACATCCCAATACCTGAAGCTCCAACCTTACAAAGGTACCTATCCCCATTGTGCATGCCCTCAACAAAACCCCATTCCTCTTCTAAAAGCCTTCCTAATTCTTCATAGTGCACATCTTTACATACAAGCATTGTGGTAGGCTTCAAAAATCCAAACTCTTTAAAAATGTGCACAAAACAATGAAAATAGCAAACACCAACTCAAGCCTACATACCTAGAATCTTTAGAGTATTTCAAAGAGTTTTGGACATCTACTATCATCTTTTGCTTGAAAGATGATACCGAACACAAATATGGCTATGGCCACTCCATACTTAATAAGGAAGATACTTTGATGGGTTCAAGCTTTCCAAACTCTTGTGTAGAAGTAGGCACAATATAAGAGTGAGAATAGAAGAAAATCCTTCTTTGAACGAGTTTGGTTGGGCAAAGATGTGCAAAAATTGTTGCTCCAATTTCCGCATGTATAGCATTGAATGTGCTGGAGAGGCTATGTATTGAGTGCTCCTCCACCAATGTGGATGGAAATATGACTATAAATGCATGGAAACTCTTAACTATGAATCCACAAAAACATTACACTGTGATTTAACACCTAGCTTTGTATTCTCAAAACATGTACTTACAATGTGTTGAAAATCAAGGTGTTTGTTGGGATAGCATGCTTGACATTGAGAAAACATGTTGCAAAATGGCTATGATCCCCTTGTCTTTGCGGTTCTTGAATCCAATGAGCTTTCCTTTACAATGATAATCCAAGTTTGCACGATTTCGCACACGGTGAGGGCCAATAGCAGATGGCTACATTTATACCCAAGCACCTTTGGTGAACTCTTGTGGAGCTCACTCATCATCTATACCTCTTCTGTTGTGGCATGCAAGTGCTATGACCTCATCCTTTGGCCGCCTTTGCGGAGAAGAGATGGCCATGGTTGAACAAAGACAATTAGGAGAAGGAGCACGACCTTGCTTGTTGCTACAATGTAGGTGGGAGTAAGTGATAGGAGAAGGTGGATAACCCTTGCTTGGCACGGCAATGGGGGGTGGTAGGGGAGGAGAGAGGAGATTTCTTACTGTAGCAATGGAGATGGTGTAGAGAGAGAGTGTTGGAGTAGAGGGTGAGTGTGATGGTTGCAACCAAGGAGGGTTGGAAAAGGGGTTCCAGAGAGAGAAAATCACTTTTTGTCTGAGGACTAGTTTTGGGGGAGCTTTGGATAGTAAAAAGTGATGTTTCAATTTTTTTTTGAAAAAAAGTGAATTTTAGGGTTTTTTTATATACGTTTTGACTTTTTCATGTCAAAAGATGTTTTTTTTACCATAAAATAGGTCTAGGGAGGTTTTAACACTAGAATGGTAACATGATACTTTTATGTCCTTGGACACTTTTGTGTCCTGTTAAGTGACCATTTTGCTTGAATTATTTGAAGAGTATGAAAATGAATTTTTAGGTGCTATATATACACAAAGTTGCCTTATGAGCTGAAAAAAACTTAGAATTTTTTTTTGAGTATCGATCTCACCATTAACCTTACTCTTGCACAGCATTTTTGAACCTAAACTGTGTGAAAAACGGGTCCTGTTTTTGGCTTTTTTTCAATTTTTGGCAACTATACCACTCTAAACTTCATTTTTGTGAGGTTTAGATGGCTAGAGGTTAGGACTTCATAGTTCTCAACATGTTTTGATGCTTGTAGGGAGAGATAAGTGTTAAAATTGAAAGTTATGACCAATTTACAAGAATTGCATAATCCTGTTTTTTGGCCAAAATTAGCACTTTTATGATTTTTTTGGTGGCTTTCTTGATATCCAAATTCAATTTTGATTGTGTAAGTGTAATGTATAACATAAAGCTAATCTTCCTTGAGTTTTGGGGGACCTAATATGCTATATAGCATAGTATATGATGATGGTTGAGTTTTGGATTGCTGAAGAATACGATACATTTTAGAGTAGCAAGTATAACTTTCTCAATATTGCTAGTTTCTTAGGCCAATTGTGTGTATTTTGTAGGTAGTAACCATATCTAATCATAGACTACAAACTTGGCTAGATATTGAGTAGTTTCTATGGGTTTCTAGAGGTCATAATGCTAAACCCAGTTTTTTCATGTTTGCTGTATTTAGCACTTTATCATTGCCCCCAAGGTTCCAATTGTAAGAGATCCATTATCCTTTTGACATGCTCCAAGGCTCCTTTTGAATCCAGAGGCCCAAAGGGAACTAAGAAAACATGTATATAGTATCTGTATTGAGCATGACTATAGAAACTTTGATGATAGGTCCGCAGAATGGCAAAAATGCAACTTTTTTGTACCTATTTTTTTTTGCCCAAAAAAAATTTAGTGAGGTAAAAGCAACCATATGTTTTGGTCACCAAACCATTGAAGTTAATGGGGCATTTTATCTCATGTCCTACAAAAATCTCCACTCTTATTTATATGCAATCAACCTAAGAAATTGTTGTTTTGGGAAAAATGCAATGGTCCATCAACTTTGGAGGCTTTTAGTCACCAAGGGATGAGAAAAATTACAAGTTTCTCATTTTTTCCATATGTAGTAGTTATTGAACTATAAGCTCATGAAAGGATTTTTCAAAATGAGTGGATCTACTATGGTTTTGGAAATTTTTCCCAAAACCCTGAAAGGACACTTTTATGTCTTGTTAGGTTACCATTCTAGTGCTAAGAAGGATAAGACTTGAGTTTTGAAATTTTTTAAAAATTCCAAAATTTTGGGATTTCTTCAAAACCGGATCAAAAATGAGGGAAGTTGGAGGTTCCATATGTCCCCCCACCACCTTCTCACTAGGTAAGACGCCATTAAGAAGTGTAAGACTTCTTTGTCCCCCTACTTTTTGGAGGGCATAGAGTGTGTCCATCACCCTCTTCTCATTGGCTAGCCTCTAATTAACCTTAATCCCAAAGGGCCGCTAGAGGGTTCATATTTTTTCTAATGTCCTCTTGGTAAGTGGAGGAACCATACCCACTCAAATACACTTGTTGAATTCACACAAAGAAAGCATGTGCTACTTTGGACATGTGGCCTAGTCAATCTTAGTAGACAAAGACAATACTCAGTTGACTGAATGAGTAAGAGATTATCCAACCTTAGACTTGAACTTTTTCCTTCCATTTATTAAAAACGATGACCCATTCTAACCATAAGATCACTTGATTGGTAAGCCCTTGATGCATGTACTATATCAAGCTTCAAATCCAAGATCAAAGAAGACAAACTTAACACTAGGTTGGTAACCTAGCAGGACATAAAAGTGTCCTTTCAGGGTTTTGAAAAAAACCTTCAAAACCATAGTAGATCCACTCATTCTGTAAAATCCTTTGATGAGGTTATAGTTCAAGGCCTACTACACATGGAAAAAATAAGAAACTTGTAAAATTTCTCATCTTTTGGTCACACCAAGCCTCCAAAGTTGATGGACCAGTGCATTTTCATCAAAACAGTCATTTCTTACGTTTTGTTGCATAAAAATAAGATTAGGGATTTTTGTAGGACTTGATATAAATTCCCTAGTTAACTTCAATGGGTTGGTGATCAGAACATATGATTGCTTTTCACTCACTATTTTTTGTTTTGCCAAAATAAATAGGTACAAAAAAGTTGATTTTTTACCATTCTACAAACCTATCATCAAAGTTTCTATAGCCATGCTCAATACAAATACTATATGCATGTTTTCTTAGCTCCCTATTGTCCTTTATGTTCATAAGGAGACATGGAGCATGTCAAAAGTATAATACATCTCTTACCAAGGGGAATCTTGGGGACAAAGATGAAGTGCTAAATACAGCAAACATGAAAAAACTGGGTTCAACATTATGAGTTGTAGAATCCCATAGAAACTATTCAATATCTAGCCAAATTTGATCCTTATGACTAGATATGGTTACTACCTACAAAATGCATGTAGTTGTCACAAGAAACTAACAATATGGAAAAATCTATACTTGATATACTAGAATGTTTCATTTTCTTCTATAATTGAACAAATCAACCATCGTTGTGTACTACGCAAAATAGGGTATTAGGTGCCCCAAAACTCAAGGAATATTAGCTTTATATTACAATATGTGACATAGAAAATCAAAAATGCATTTGGATATTATGAAATCCACCAAAAAAATAATTGAAGAGCTAAAATTGGCTAAAAAACAGGATTTGACAATTTTTGTAATTTGGTCATAACTTACAACTTTAATATTTATTTCTCCCTAGAAGCATCAGGACATGTTGAGGACTACTAAAGATAGTTCTCTAGCATTATAGACCTCACAAACATGAATTCTAGAGTGTATAGCTGCAAAAAGTTGAAAAAAGGCAAAAACGGGACCCGTTTTTTTACACAGTTTAGGTTGTAAAATGTTGTGCAAGGACAAGGTTAAGAGATGGAATTGATATTCCAAAAAAATTTCAAGTTTTTTTCAGCTCATTAGACAACTTTCTAGATAGATAGCACCTCAAAATACATTTTAAAACTCTTGATATAATTCAAGGAAAATGGTCACTTAACAAGACATAAAAGTGTCCCAGGACATAAAAGTGTCCCAGGACATAAAAGTGTTAAAGCTATGTCTCCGGGTAGGATCTCAAGAAGGATTAAAGTTCAATAGTTCTTGCCTATACATGTCTTTGTGGAATGTTTCAAAATAATGGATTTACAAAGGACAAAGGCAATGTGGCTTAATAAAGGACTTTCTATGAATGAACTGGATAGTGTACTTGGAGAAGGATGTAGTATTAAAGAAACTTTCCATATTGGCGATAACAGCAGTTGTAGAGTAATCCCAAATTCTATGTCTATCTCATATCAACTATGTTTACGGGCTCCAACCAAGATCCATATAAATTTGAGCCCCATGTGTGTTGGTTTTATCTTGACTCTAAGGAAAAATGTCCAAAGTCTAAACTAAAGGTCATAGTCCATCCATACACTGAGCACAAGGATGGAGAATTCTACCCCTTGAATCACATGGCTTCCCCAAAAAGAGTTGTATTTGAGTCACTTGCAAGGACTTGACAAAACGGAGTTCAATGCTATAATCATTACATTTTGAAGGTATACATGTCTTTTCTACCTTGTTGTGATCATTATTTATGTTTTTTTTTATTTAGATGACACCATGATACATAGCCAAGAATCAAATAGTTGGTATTAAATTTTGAAGTACAAAATTATGAACCACCAAAGGATGTATGTTCATATGGACAAAATAAAAAAATGTGTACGTAACTTTTGTGGAGTAATCAATCATGAAACTCCACTTTTGTTTTTACCTGGGAGGACCCTGCATCCTCAGAGACCCTTTTTCTTTTGTGTTCAGGAGGGGGTGAAGTCGATTCACGAGGGGGGGGGGGGGTGTGACTTATGTTCCTTGAGGGGTGATGACTTGGGCTCCTCAGGGCTTGGAATGGGAGACTTGGTAGTGGGATCTATGGGGGTTGGTGCTTTGGGATTCTAAAGAGTGGTTGGCTTGAAAGACTTGTCAACCTTCTTTGAAAACATGAATGGTAGTTTTAAAGGTGAGCTAGGTGCCTCCCCCTTAATGTTCTTAGCTAAATTATGCTTTTGAATCTTGAATTTCAATGGTGAATGGAATGGAGGTATCTCTGTGTTTCATTTTCTTTTTTCAAGGCTCTTCTTCTTGGTGGGTCTCTTTCTCTTTGTAGAAGTCTTGTTTGCTAGGCACTTCTTTGCATGGTTCCTCTTGGTAAGGTTCTTCTTTGCATGGCTATTATTTGTATGAATCCGCTTTGAAGGGCTCTTTCCATGGGTCTTCTTCTTGTACTACCTTTTACTTGCATCCAAACCCTTGGTGGCTCTACCTTTCTCTGGTGAAAAAGGAGACTCTTGCTCATCTGGATTTGGTGTCATAGGAGAATCTAGATCATTTGGGTTTATTGATCTTTCTAAAACCATATAATCAGCCTTGTCTTTCACCCACATGACCCAACACTTTGGATATTCATGCAATTGTACCAAGTAGAAAAATAAAATTAAAAACATGAGTACATACATAAGTTAAGAAGTAAAAACCAATCAATGGAACATGGGATGCACACTTATAGTGAGTATAGTCATCGTGCACCTTGACTCAAGATATCTTCATGCATTGGCAAGTACCCTCCATCCACAAGATGTCGAGTCCGTTTATAAAGGCACTTTTTAATTGTAGTACTTAAAAGCTTCTATATTGTAATCCTTATTTGTGGTACTCAGGTGACCAGCGATAAGTTTGGCATTGGCAAGTACTCTCCATCCACAAGATGCCGAGTCTGTTTATAAAGGAACTTTTTAATTGTAGTACTTGAAAGATTCTATATTGTAATCCTTATTTGTGGTACTCAGGTGACCAATGATAAGTTGGGCTGCAGAACAAGCAGACATCAATCAAAAAGCTAGTAATAGAAAACAAGGGGCCATCAAGTATAGATCATACTTCAGACTAGCAGTTTACTTCTCCCATGGATACTTAGCATTGAAATCATAAATATACCATCTTTCTCCAAAATATTGAAGATAATAAGGCTCCAATTTACTCTACAATAAAATAACAACTAGCTAGAAATACCACACAATATAAAAATTTGTTATGAGTTAAGACTTACCCTTCAACAGAGGGGTATACTATGTAGTTGCATGCCAGCATGTCAAATTCTTGTAAAAAACTCGAAAGGCTTCCCTGATTGTGGAATAGGGATTATGTCACTAGAGGATGAAGTATGGATATTTTCACAGCCATAGCCTTTGGAAGATCCCGCATAAGACACCTGACGTCAAAGGAAATACATCCCCCAATGAGGCCCTTGTAGGCACACACTAATAATTAGCAAAGAGGAAACACATACCTGAGATAGATAAAGGGCACAGTATCACCAACCTCAATATTTGGGTTTACAAGCATACTTGTATCTTGAGGGAATATGTCATAGTACAACTCATCATCCCCATACATAGAGACATCCACAACCATTTGGCCTGTAGCTTTTTCATAAAGGAGGGAGTTGGATGCTCTTAAAGATGTTGCTTGCTTTCTAAGGATAGCATCTTTTGATATCATTTCTTGCTCTCTCTCAACCTCCTTGCTTGATTTGATATTCTTGGATTTTCTTGTGTAATACTAATGTGTAACATCTTCAATGACAACCCCTGACTTCTTTTGCTTCTTGGCAGAAGGAATATTTAAAATTTGATAGGCCCTAAGGTCCTTACTAGGAAATGGCTCTAAAGCCTTATGAAACTTGAACCTCAGCATTGACACAAGCACAAAATCTTTCCTCATTAGTGTGACCCTGTGAGGAGCGAATGAAGCTCTAATGTAGCTATCATTCATAAAGTCTATTAAGAAATCCTCAACAGACCCTTGAAGGCACAACAAGGCTTGAGACTGCCACCTTATTGAGACAAATTTTTTGCTTTTCATCATGCTCATCAATCTGTCTAATATCTCCTTGACAACTCTCATGAAGGGTAGTCTAGGGATAAGAAGACAAGTAGATTTTTGTGCTTTTCTTATCTCCCTTAGAGACCTCACTTGATAATGCATTCTCTTCCTAGGACTAGGCCTCTGACAAGGTTGTGTAAATGGATTCTCCTCCTTTTTTTTCCCCCAATTTTAGCTTGATTGATTCCTATTGGTTGTCATCATCTTTCTCTGAATCCTCTAGAACTTGGTACACTTTTGTTGCAGTTTCCATTGTCCTTGCCATATGATATCCAAAATGGGCCTAGCCAAAAAAATTGCCCAAACAAAGAAATAATCCCTGCTTCAAGCTTTATAGAGCATGCACTATCATGTCATGCGGGAAGATCAGAAGAAATCGTCTCACACCCTACGAGATTCCCCGAACAAAGTGATTGGTGGTGCTTCCAACTTTGACGACCATGCCCTATCGTGTCGTGAAGCATGATGATAGAAAGTTTCTCGTAGCCTATAAACCAACCCAAACAAAGGGATACGACCATGACATATCACGTCGTGGAGGATGATGTTAAAAGATCATCTAGTAGCATATAAACATTCCCAAACAAAGTGATGGTAGGTCCTTCATCTTTCTATAACATTCTTTATCATGACATGCGAGATGAAACAATGAAAAGGTCCAATGGAATTGCAGGGTGTGCTACTGTGACCATGTATGAGTTGCCTCTATCCCGCTTTGAGGGATGAACAATGAGAGTAGGCACTATAAGATGATGCAATGGGAAGTGGTGCCAGCATGCTTAGGATGCCTAAACTGCACCGTGTGGGATGATGGGAATTAAGAGTAGCAAAATGGAAAAAGGACGAAACAACATGAGTTGATGACTTGAGAGATGTCACAAATGTGCACGTGCCATGGACATTGTATATCACCAAGCATCCATACACCTGACAGTTAGAGCCTTGCCATGTGGCATGTGTGCATGCATGACACATGTCACCAATGGTCATTTTATGGTCCCATATATAAAGGAACTTGCCATTTTTTTATCCGCTCCCATGGGCCCTGCTATATTTCCCCTATGATGCGATCAAGCATATTCCACCAACCTTGCAATGCCCTTATTAATGCTTTAAAGTTTGTCCCACATGGCACGAGTAGGCCTTGTTGGGAGATCTCTTTTATAGTGCAATCGTGACATTTAGGCTTCATCAAATCCTCTCTCTTCCATCCTACCCATCTTTCTATTAACTACATCAACCCCTCTAGAGATCTTTCATCCTCTCCATCCTCCCTATCCCATCCTCTGCATCTCGCACGAAGCGATAAGGCATACCCATAGATTTTATTTCCTACCATATTGAATTGTTTGGAACCTTCTCTCTGTGTAGATCTATTGACTCCATCAAATAATTTCCTTTATATCCTCCACATCCATCTATCAATTACATTGCTTTTCATCCATCAACTCGGATCCTACCCATCTTTCGTATCATGCACACCACGATCAGGCATACTTGCAGCCTCTAGCTCACTTCCGTATTGTGCCATTTGGTTTTGAAGTTAAGGACGTGGAACCTTTTAAATTACCTCTTTCTACTGATAGCCATTTTTCGGCTCTCTGTGATTGCCATAGTGAGTTATCCCCCCCTATCAAATCACTCAAACACTGTGGTTACCCTCACCCTTTCACTGTATATAGGTGCGTGTGAGTTAGGGGACTTTTCCCATATCTCCTTACTGAAATAAAAAACCCTCAATTAGCTAGTCATTGGGCTAGTTGAGCCAAAAATAAATAAATAAAAAAATATATAAGTATATTATGGCCCATGCGTATGTAAATATTTCTTTGTATATAGGGCCTAAATAAAAGATTTTTTCATAATTATTTTGGTATTTATTTAAATATTTCTACCTAGGTGTGTGTTATTTATGCTCTGTACATTGCCTCACCTTTACCACAATTTTTCTTACCATTTTTCATACTCTTTATTCCATATAGAAATAATTTCATGTAAGCTTCTCTTATATTTGGTGTAACTCCACCCCAACAAAAATCCAAAAAAAACTAGTTTTATTTATGTGTATATTTTTTCACTATTGTGATTTTTCCCTTCCTACATCTTTCTTTTTTTTCTAAAAAATTAGAACACCAAAAATATTTATCTTTTTATGGTAGCCTCATAATGAGAGAGATTTCTTTTGACCCCTTTATATTTTTTCCACTTATATTATTTATATTTGACATGTACATATTTTTTAAACCCCTCAATATTTGATTTTCTTAGTTGTACTATTCACTTATATCATGCTCTCAACAATATCTTCAATTATAGACCTACCAAATAAGGTCAAGGGTAGGTGGCATGCATACATGCACTATGGAGGGCTCACTCTTGGAGGTATTCAAAAGAATCATCCAAAGAAGGACCCCACAAAGACCTTGTGCAGTGGAAAAAAACGGTCGGTTTTGCTGAATTTTTAAAATTCACTTGCTCTCCGAATTTGAAAAGGTGACACAAACAAAAGTTGTAGCTCGTGGGCTGAGCTTTTGCCTCAAATTTTTTCATATTTATTTGAGCTACGAGCTGTGAGCTATGATTTTATCAGTGGACCCCATTTTTTCCATGCTATGCAGCCACACTCTCTCTTCCACTTTATCATTTTCCTCTTTCACACACACTTCTCCACTTATCATCCCCACCTCTCTCACCACTCCTCTCTGCACCCTACTCACCTTCTCCTCAACCTTGAAGAATAAGAGAAACCATGGTGAACTCATACCTCCCACACACAATTCCATTCCAAAATTGACCACCTAGTCTCATTTTTCCTCCTCCAAATTACCCATATCTATCAAAAAAACCACAAAATTCAGCCTCTTCTCTTAAAAGACAGCATCATGGTGGTTGATTACTCAGCTTCAATTACCTTGTCTCTCAAGGAAGGTCAAGAGTGGAGAAAAAATGTACCGTCAACAAGCGTCAAAATTGGCCCTACTCAAGACACTTGGAGCATCAACCTTGTAAGAAATCCACCTTTTCTTACCTCTTAAGAGTTTTTCTTCCTTATTTGTATCCTACATGGATACTCCCATTGTAAATATCCAATTCCATTTGTAAATTAATGCTAACTCTACTAACACTAACCCACTATGAAAAGTCCTATCACCTCCATTTCTCTCCTCTCTCTTTCCCCACCAACTTCTTGATAATTCCAAGCAAAAGAAATTAGATAAATTGCTGAAAATCTAACCCAACCATGGTTAGAGGAGTAACCCTAGCCTTCAAAATTGCTATAAAAGGAGGGTGTAGCTAGCACAACAAGGGGGGGAGCCATAAGCAAGAGCACTATGCTATAGCTTGAGAAGCCAAGCTCAACCTCTCTAGAAGGAGCTCTTGAGTGGAAGCTCATTGTCTTATGCATGTGCATGTGTTGTAATAGGAGATTAGCAAGGGAACTCTATGCCATTGTAAGAGAGAGAGTGATCACTCAATTGAGAGTAGGAAATCTATCATTTCTCTTACTAGTGTAAGCTCAACATTTGCTGAATCAAGGAGGGTGGATTTGGACTAAGCTTGGATACTTTGTCTCTCTTCCCACGTGAAGAAATGGACAACAATGATGTGTAAGTGTCTTGGTGTTTTTTTTTGGTAAGCTCTTGATAGCTTGTCTCTAGTGTTGTCATCAATTTAGCCATAAATCCCACATACTGTAAGAGGGCAACAGGGTGGAGAGGACTCCCCTGGCCTTAAGACAGTGAGTGGGGTGGCTTTTCTTGTGACGTGTTGTGGGGTAATTTACTCAAGCTATGATGAACAAATACTAATATCACTTTGATTGGTCATGACAGATTTGTAAGAAGGTATTAATGCAACAAGCACCCCCTCCCCCTTTCTCTCTCTTTCTTCAATATATAGTTGTGTTTGCTTGATCATTGCCGATACGTTTCAAAGCAGCCCGAGCTCTCTCTCTCTCTCTCTCTCTCTCTCTCTCTCTACGCGTCCTAGTTCGCATCCAAAACTAGGTGGTGCCCCAAATTTGTGTAGGGTTAGGTTGCGGGTTTGTGTGTGTGTTTGTTGTTTTTTCCCAACCCCATTCCAATTGAGCAGCATGGGAGCCCAGAAGAGTGCTTGGAGGCCACTCTTCTTGTTGCCCGCCCCAGACCGCCTCAAATTGGTGCCCCCACTGAGGACGGCTTGTGTATTTTTTTGTAGAATCAACCTTTAGCATAGTCAAGTAGTTTGCATGAATCACGAAAATTTGTATGATCCCTTCATTCCCATTGCAAGGGAAAAGGTACACATAATTGTTAGTACTAAGTTGCAATTTCAACGTGTCATTCGTAGAATTTTCGGTCCTCTTAGGTTGGCCGAGATAAACGCTTCAATAAATCCTTTTATTTTGCCTCTCATTAGGTACGACCTTAGTTTGGACGTCTATATTTTTGTTTTGTTTTAAGCATTAGGTCATGCATAGACCATGGATAATGGCCCAGGAATAGAGGTTTTCCCCTTCCATTTCACTCCACACATTAGAATAAACATTGCAATTAGTAGGAAAATCCATTTTCAACAACGTATGGTGTTCATGTTTGGTGCCCAAAGAGTAGGAGAAATTCTCGCATCACCAAACCCTGTCATCCTACCTCTTATTGATTATCATAGGTCGTTTGATGTGAATATCTTTATTTTGTTGTAGAATAGATTGCAAGCTAGAAAACATTATTGTGTAAATCTTTTTAAGAAAGAAAAACAAAAACGGGTGTCACTTTGAAATTAATTCAATGGAAAGCCAACGCCAAATGTCTGGGTATCCTCTTTTCTTTGGAGAGCCTGGAGAGGATGCAGAATTATTTTTAGCGAATTTCAAGATGTCTTGCCATATCAAGAGGATAATAACTGATCAAGAACGTGTAGAAATGTTTGAGGTGGTCCTTAGGAAAGATGCTAGCACTTGGTTTGCTCTTTGCCTGAGGAAGTTAAGGGGAATTACACAGAAGTTTTGAATCGTTTCAAGAAATACTTCTTTGATCCCCAAAACACTCAAAAATTATGGCAAGACATTGTTTCTCATAAGCAAAAAGACTTAGATGACTACTACTTGTACAAGCAAGAGTTTCTACGTCTTTGGTTTCTATGGATACGAAATGTTGCTAACCCTGGTGATGGTGCAGAATTTTTAAAGAAGGAGAGGTTCATAGCCGGACTCTTTCCTGACCTTAAGGTAAAAGTTGAGGCGGGTGCACCTGCTACTTTTGATGCAGCGGAAACTAGGGCTACTGAGAAGTATAGGAAACTCAAGTGCTTAAGGGGAGAGGTTCCAATAGAAGGTCTTAGACCCAAAGGTAAGTCACAAGCATCAACATCTAGGGAGCTTCCTGAGGTAACGGCTGAAGTGATTGAGAAGTTAAATGAATCTTTAAGCAGCCTATCAATTCACCTTGCACAAGCTGTAGGTCCAAAGGGACAAGCAAAGAAGTCAGAAGAGAGAGAGCCACGAACTAGGAGAGTCTTGCAATGTTGGAATTGCGGAGAGTCTGGACATGGGATGTATAATTGTCCTTGGCCCCATGGGGAGCCAGGGAGACCTAGCTCAAATTACTCAGTGATGAATGCAGGTGAAGGAACTGGTCAACAACCAAGGCTTCTACAAAGACCAAATGGACCAAGACCACCTCCACAAGGGGTAGAAGGAGTTCCATCTTTGCCAGATCCAAATGTGCATGTGGTAGAGGTGAAAAACTCAAATGAGGTTGACATGGAAGGAAATGGCATTAAGCGTGGCCGAGGAAAAGGTAAAGAGAAAGAGGGTGTCCCATCATAGAGTGACCATGGACAAGGCAAGAAGGCAAAGGAGACCAAGGAAGCTAAGAGGAATCGATGTCGTATCAATCTCCAAGACTTCCCTCTTGGACATGGTATGGCTCCATACAACCTGTTGGAAGACATGCGAGGTAAGGGTCCTGATATCTCATGGCCTCAGTTTCTTGCATTATGCCCGCAAGTTAGGAGGGATTTAACAAAGGCAGTTAGCACTAGGAGAAAGGTAAAAGAGAGTTTTCCTGTTGTAAAAATTGCACATGCTGAAATGAACGAGGATATTACACCTGTGCTAGATTGTTACATAAAAGGAAGATTGGTTAGGAAAGGTCTAGTGGATGGGGGTGAACAAATTTGCATCATGACAGAAGGCCTCATGCAAAGACTAGGCATACACATCCATGAGACACCTGAAATCAAAGTGAAAATGGCAAACAATAGCAAGGCTAGGTGCGTAGGCATTTGTAAAAATGTTTTTGTGGAGGCCTTTGGCATTAAGAAGGCAGTGGATTTCTATGTCATGTCTACCAAGGGAAATGGTTACCCATTTATCCTAGGAAGACCATGGCTAATGAAAATGCGAGCTTTGCAGGATTGGGAGAGTGGAAAGCTAATTTGCAGGAATGAAAATCACAAGAAGGTTGTCTTTGACATGAAGGAGCAACGCCAAGAGGAGCTCCATGAAGAATCATCTCGAAGTGAGACCGAAGAAGATTGGACTGAAAACACTTCAGAAGAAGAAAGTAGCGGCAGCATTACTGAAGAGGAGTCCTCCATTGAAGTCATGGGGGTAAGGTTTAAGCCAAACAACCAGGAGACCTCTTCAGGAGGTTTGGAAGAGGTAGGTTCCCAAGAGAACCAAAAGGTGGAAGATGAAGGAATGTTAGAAGGTATGTTGTCTACAACACTTACAAAGGATGAAAGAGAGGAGTTCAAATGTGTGCTAAGGAAATTTCCGAGGCTTTTTGCTAATGACTACACCGATGTGCGTGGAGTAGATGTTGTTCAACACAAGATTGAGTTGAAGCCAGAGGCCACACCTAAGGCTCAAAAGCTACGAAGGCTAGGAGTCGTTAAGGAGCAGGCTCTACTCAAGGAGGTAAGAAAGCTTCTAGCAGCAGGTTTCATTTATCCAGTGGAGAATTCAGAGTGGGTCTCTCCTGTTGTTGTCACTCCTAAGAAAAATGGCAAGTGGAGGGTGTGTGTGGATTACCGTCCCCTCAATGAGGCAACAAAAAGAGATCACTTTCCCCTCCCATTCCAGGATGAGATACTAAATGAGGTAGCTGGTCATGAGAAGTACACTGTGTGCGATGGTTACTCAGGTTACTTTCAAGTAGGGATTGCATTGGAGGATCAATTAAAAACAACCTTTATCACTCCTTGGGGTTGTTATGCTTTTAGAGTCATGCCATTTGGTCTGACAAATGCTCCTGCAACATTCCAACGTTTCATGAATATGGTGTTTCAAGCATTCTTTGGAAAGTCAATTATGGTGTTCATTGATGATTTCTGTATTTATAGCTCAAAATCATTGCATCTACAAAGGGTAGAAGAAGGTTTAAAGAAGCTCTACGACATGGGAGGTCAACTCAACCCCGACAAGTGCCATATAGGTGAGGATGAAGTAATCTTTCTTGGTCATAAAGTTTCTTACAAAGGCATTGAAGTGGATCCTTCAAAGGCAAAGGCTCTTATTGAGCTACCATCACCCAAGAGTCTTAAGGAGGTCATCTCATTCATTCAAAAGGTGAAGTATATGTCACGCTTCATTCACTTAGCCTCGGAGTTACTTCACCCTTTGCAAAAGTTGACACAACAAGTAGAATTTGCATGGTCTGATGAGCTTGAAGAGTACTTTTGTAACATTAAAGCCATTTTGTCAGAGCTACCAACACTCATGCCTCCATGTTGGGAGTACACATTCTTTGTTAGCTCTAGTGTTGGGAAGGAAACAATTGGTGCAGTTTTATTACAACAAGATCCCCACAGTACAAGGATGCGACCCATGTACTTTGCTAGTAGGGTCATGAATGCTTTGGAGAGAGACTACACAGAAGCAGAACTCATGATGCTTTCCCTCATGTTTGCGATAAGGAAGTTTAGATCCTACTTGCTCCCAAAACCTTTTGTAATTCTCACCGCAGAGAATTTGTTTCCTTGGGTGTCATCTCAAATGAATCTTAGTACTAGGATCTCAAAGTGGATTATGGAGTTGCAAGAGTTCCAATACTCTTTCAAGGTCGAAGATAGTGTGCGTGCACAATTGGCAGGGATTCTCACTTATAGGGTACATGAGAAGGAAATTAAGGTGCCTCAAGTAAAGACCCTACCATTGCCACCACCAAAAAGTATTCCCAATGCTTTTACCTTGTTCTTTGATGGAGCTTTTCGACGAGCCACAGGGAAAGCAGGGGGAGGACTAGTGTTGCTCAACCCAAGTGGAGAGATGGTCATGAAAGAGAAGGTCAATCTACCAGGTTCAACTAGAAACAATGAAGCAGAATACGACACACTACTTCATGGTTTGAAGATGTGCATTGGCCAAGGGATAAAACGTCTCATGGTAAAAGGGGATGCACTTCTCATTGTGAAGCAGATTTTAGGCATTTGGGCATGCAAAAATGAAAGACTAAGGGCCAAAGCTCATACCATCCGTAGGCTATTTAATCAATTTGAGGAGGTGCAATTATATCATATTCCTAGGAAACAAAATGAAGATGCTGATTTACTTGCACAACAAGCCGTTGCATGTGTAAAGAAAGAAGTGCAGGTCATCATGGTGGCGGCTGCTGTGAAGCAACCGAGGTACCAGGGATTGGAGTCATTGGCTCCCATCATTGGCTACATTTTGGAGGGTGAGTTTCCACCAGAATTCACAAAAGCTCAGAAGAGGAGACTCATGAAGAAGGCAAGCATGTATCTCTTCCTAAAAGGCTCCCTCTATCAAAGAGGGAAGGATAAAGTGTGCAGAAGAGTACCAACTATCGCGGAAATTCCAGCCATTCTAAAAGGTTTGCATGAAGAGGCATGTGGTGGTCATTTTTCCCAAGAATTAACTGTGAAGAAGATTTTTCTTGCGGGGTATGTTTGGCCAAGTCTACATGTGGATGTCCAACATTGGTGTAAAAGTTGTCACAATTGTCAGGTAAATGGGAATAGAAGATTGATTTATGGTCCAAGGCAAATCGTGCTTGCAAATGGACCCTTTGAAAAGTGGGGCATTGATGCTATGGGTCCTCTGCCTAGGACAAAAAACGGTAAACTCTACATTCTAGTGGCTGTAGACTATATGACTAGGTGGGTGGAAGCACAAAGTGTGGCAAAGGTAAATGAGAGGACAGTGAGCAAATTCGTCTACACTCACATTTGTTGTAGATTTGTCACACCTTTGGAGATTGTTTCTGATAATGGTCCAGGGTTTAGAAAGGGATTGCTCACAGAAGTCTGTGAAGAACTTCACATTCTACATCGTCACAGTACACCCTACTATCCCCAATCAAATGGTTTGGTAGAAAAAGCTAATGGTGTCATTGCAGGCATCATTAGAAAGATGGTGAAAAACAAGACAAAGTTGTGGGATGACTTCTTGGATGGTGCCTTGTGGGCGTATCGAACCACATATAGGGAAGCCACGGAGTTCACACCATTTCACTTGGTCTATGGTCAAGAGGCTTTACAGCCAATTGAACTAAACATTCCAACAATGCGACTTCATGGCAAAGGAGCACAAGATGATCAAGAGGTATGGATGGATCGACTGCTTACCTTAGCTGAGCTTGAGTGGAAAAGAGAAGCAGCATACGAGTGCTATAAGAGGAAAGCCACACAGACAAAGGAGAATCTTGACAAGAAACTGAAGGACAAAGGCATCAATGAAGGAGATCTTGTGCTAAGGTATGACAATCGACTTGATAATCGTTTTGATGCCAAATTTGAAACAAGATGGCAGGGGCCATACATAGTCAAGAAGGCTTTCAATTCAAGTTACTATCAACTTATGGACTTGAATGGAAAAGAGCACTCCAGGAAGGTAAACGGCTATCGCTTGAAGCCTTACTTGAGTCGCCTTCTACCAAAGGATCTACCAGAGCAAAAGGCAACTATCCCATGTAAGTATTGTTCCATGAAACATGAGTGTAACACAAACCAAAATTCCAAGGGGCCAAACAATGAAGATCTTGTCAAGGACTATGAAGCACTCTCTTTGGAAAAGATTCTTTATGATGGTACATGAATATACCATCATCCTGGGGGAGGGCTAATGATAGCCGTTTTTAGGCTCTCTGTGATTGCCATAGTGAGTTATCCCCCCCTATCAAATCACTCAAACACTGTGGTTATCCTCACCCTTTCACTGTATATAGGTGCGTGTGAGTTAGGGGACTTTTCCCATATCTCCTTACTGAAATAAAAAACCCTCAATTAGCTAGTCATTGGGCTAGTTGAGCCAAAAAATAAAAAATAAAAAAATATATAAGTATATTATGGCCCATGCGTATGTAAATATTTCTTTGTATATAGGGCCTAAATAAAAGATTTTTTTCATAATTATTTTGGTATTTATTTAAATATTTCTACCTAGGTGTGTGTTATTTATGCTCTGTACATTGCCTCACCATTACCACAATTTTTCTTACCATTTTTCATACTCTTTATTCCATATAGAAATAATTTCATGTAAGCTTCTCTTATATTTGGTGTAACTCCACCCCAACAAAAATCCAAAAAAAACTAGTTTTATTTATGTGTATATTTTTTCACTATTGTGATTTTTCCCTTCCTACATCTATTTTTTTTTTCTAAAAAATTAGAACACCAAAAATATTTATCTTTCTATGGTAGCCTCATAATGAGAGAGATTTCTTTTGACCCCTTTATATTTTTTCCACTTATATTATTTATATTTGACATGTACATATTTTTTAGACCCCTCAATATTTGATTTTCTTAGTTGTACTATTCACTTATATCATGCTCTCAACAATATCTTTAATTATAGACCTACCAAATAAGGTCAAGGGTAGGTGGCATGCATACATGCACTATGGAGGGCTCACTCTTGGAGGTATTCAAAAGAATCATCCAAAGAAGGACCCCACAAAGACCTTGTGCAGTGGAAACAAACGGTCGGTTTTGCTGAATTTTTAAAGTTCACTTGCTCTCCAAATTTGAAAAGGTGACACAAACAAAAGTTGTAGCTCGCGGGCTGAACTTTTGCCTCAATTTGTTTCATATTTTTTTGAGCTACGAGCTGTGAGCTATGATTTTATTAGTGGACCCCAGTTTTTCCATGCTATGCAGCCACACTCTCTCTTCCACTTTATCATTTTCCTCTTTCACACACACTTCTCCACTTATCATCCCCACCTCTCTCACCACTCCTCTCTGCACCCTACTCACCTTCTCCTCAACCTTGAAGAATAAGAGAAACCATGGTGAACTCATACCTCCCACACACAATTCCATTCCAAAATTGACCACCTAGTCTCATTTTTCCTCCTCCAAATTACCCATATCTATCAAAAAAACCACAAAATTCAGCCTCTTCTCTTAAAAGACAGCATCATGGTGGTTGATTACTCAGCTTCAATTACCTTGTCTCTCAAGGAAGGTCAAGAGTGGAGAAAAAATGTACCGTCAACAAGCGTCAAAATTGGCCCTACTCAAGACACTTGGAGCATCAACCTTGTAAGAAATCCACCTTTTCTTACCTCTTAAGAGTTTTTCTTCCTTATTTGTATCCTACATGGATACTCCCATTGTAAATATCCAATTCCATTTGTAAATTAATGCTAACTCAACTAACACTAACCCACTATGAAAAGTCCTATCACCTCCATTTCTCTCCTCTCTCTTTCCCCACCAACTTCTTGATAATTCCAAGCAAAAAAAATTAGATAAATTGCTGAAAATCTAACCCAACCATGGTTAGAGGAGTAACCTAGCCTTCAAAATTGCTATAAAAGGAGGGTGTAGCTAGCACAAAAAGGGGGGGAGCCATAAGCAAGAGCACTATGCTATAGCTTGAGAAGCCAAGCTCAACCTCTCTAGAAGGAGCTCTTGAGTGGAAGCTCATTGTCTTATGCATGTGCATGTGTTGTAATAGGAGATTAGCAAGGGAACTCTATGCCATTGTAAGAGAGAGAGTGATCACTCAATTGAGAGTAGGAAATCTATCATTTCTCTTACTAGTGTAAGCTCAACATTTGCTGAATCAAGGAGGGTGGATTTGGACTAAGCTTGGATACTTTGTCTCTCTTCCCACGTGAAGAAATGGACAACAATGATGTGTAAGTGTCTTGGTGTTTTTTTTTTGTTAAGTTCTTGATAGCTTGTCTCTAGTGTTGTCATCAATTTAGCCATAAATCCCACATACTGTAAGAGGGCGACAGGGTGGAGAGGACTCCCTTGGCCTTAAGACAGTGAGTGGGGTGGCTTTTCTTGTGATGTGTTGTGGGGTAATTTACTCAAGCTATGATGAACAAATACTAATATCACTTTGATTGGTCATGACAGATTTGTAAGAAGGTATTAATGCAACAAGCACCCCCTCCCCCTTTCTCTCTCTTTCTTAAATATATAGTTGTGTTTGCTTGATCATTGCCGATACGTTTCAAAGCAGCCCGAGCTCTCTCTCTCTCTCTCTCTCTCTCTCTCTCTCTCTCTCTCTCTCTCTCTCCTCTCTCCCTCCTAGTTCGCACCTCGGTCCTCTCAATCTGTAGGTTAGGTTCCGGTTCTGTGTTGTTGTTTGTTCTTTCTTCCTCTCTCTCACATTCCTTCTGCTTGGAGCGGGTTTGTGTGTGTGTTTGTTGTTTTTTTCCCAACCCCAACCCAATTGGGCAGCATGGGAGCCTAGAAGAGTGCTTGGAGGCCACTCTTCTTGTTGCCCACCCTAGACCGCCTCACTACCATCTCCCCAAACCAAAAGATGAGTAAACTAGGTGGTGCCCCAAATTTGTGTAGGGTTAGGTTGCGGGTTTGTGTGTGTGTTTGTTGTTTTTTCCCAACCCCAACCCAATTGGGCAGCATGGGAGCCTAGAAGAGTGCTTGGAGGCCACTCTTCTTGTTGCCCACCCTAGACCGCCTCACTACCATCTCCCCAAACCAAAAGATGAGTCTCATTTTGCTGAAGGTCCAGAGGATATTTTAGAGGAGAGCCCAAGTGACAAGCTTTTGGTTGCTGTTAGGGATGGTGGTGACATGGAAGTGTATGCAAAAGAATATAAAATATTCAATCCTATGTTTGATCTTGCAATTATGTTAGAAAAATTGAAAGACATTCTGCCAGAGGAAGTCAAAGAATTTGAAGAGGCAGTTGAGGGTAAATGTTTTGTATTGGATGGCAAGAATTATTGTCATCTAGATGAATTTACTACGAACTAAGTTGAGAAAGGCGACGTAACAAGGAGAACATGAAGATTTTCCAAGAATACTTCTTTTGTCTACCCACCGACCATTTCTTGTCCCGTCTATTCGAAGCCTTGAATTTTCCTTTCTTTTCTATTTGTTCCTTAAAGTTGATATGCAAGGCAAAGGTCAAGATGAAGTGAAAGATACAAACAAAGAGGAAAAATATACAAATGTTTCCACAGTCCTGCAACTTGAGAAAAGTGAAGTTCTAGAGGAGGAAGAAATTGATTCTATAGCTGAGGAGCAAGAGGGTTCCAATTTGGATGTTTCTTAATTTAGAGCTAGTAATGTCATTGATGAGCCCACAAAGGAGGGGCACTTGATTTGCAGACATTTGATAACTTATTTCTTCATACTCCTTATGCACTGCATGAAAAGAGTGGAAAAGGAGAAACCTACACTTAAAGTTGAGGATTTGGAGAAGAAGCTTGTTGAGCTTGGTATCCAATCTTTTGGCAGAGACTTTAAGTTAAAGAAGGTTGAAAAGGATGCTAACAAAAGAGAGATGACTGGATCATGCAATCTCCTTCAATAAAAAATCATTTCCAAGGATGAGTTGCAAAAGGTAGAATAACGTTCACCTTGATCTCCCTGCCTACAATCCTCTCTTTTTTCCAATTTTTGTTATTTAATTATTAATTTTTGTTTTGGAGATTTAACTCCTTGACAAGGACATTTTTCTTGGGAGAGCTAAAGGATTTACATGGAAAGCAATAGAGGGAAATTCTAGAAGGGATGCCTCGTCTCTCATGCACTACATGCCTACATTGGATAGCACCACCTTCTATGCTTTTCACATACAGTATTTTGAAGATCTTGAGTTGCCAATATTTTCCCTAAAGATATTGTCACGGTTTTTGGGGTACACTTCCCTCAAATCAATGCAAACAAGATCATGCTACTTGAGAGAGTTGCAACACTTAGAATATTTGGGTATGTTGCAGGATTCAATGCGTCAAGAGCGGGATACTTTCTCTACTACTCTAACTATGCAATGACATCTAAGGAGACAGATGTAAACCTTCTTGGGGGCTATAGAAGAAGAAATCTTTTGAAATATAGGTGTGACATGCCCAGTGATACCAAAAGAATAAATTTTTTATGTAAAATCGACAATGTTTTGTGTAAAGATATATTTTTTGAATTTGGATCTTTTTAGAAAGAGGTACATAGTTTTAAAGTGAAGCATGTGTCTCCATTTGTGGTTGAGCAGCATGGTTGTTTGATCTCATCCATTCTAATTTCCTCCTATAGAACCAATTGAATAATTCCTTTAGTGCATTGCTTCTCCTTCCCCCCCTCCCTTTCTCATATATCTGAAAAATAAAGTCCTCGCTTGATAGTGAAAATTTTCTATTCCTCGAGTATTCCATGTTACAAGGGGTCCTTGTTTTGTAAAATATGTTCCATGCAGGTAGAGAATATGCTACAAAAAAATTAAAAATGCTAGTTGAATCATAAGATCCAATGTGAAAAACTATCCCGGCTTTAAGAAGTAATTGAATACACATCAAGTAATATGTTATGCCTTTTTCTCCCCAAGCATCTATGATAGTAGTTATTAAAAGCTTTATTCACTTCTTAAAGTCATCTGTATAAGTAGTTGAGCTAGCTTGTTGTCTCAAGACTTTCAATAAATTGTTGAGATTCTTCCACACTGGCTACATATGGTCTACTTTTGACATTGGTTATTATTACACACAGATCCTTCTGGCAGTTCCACATAATGTCAAATTGTTTGTTGTCACGGTTGCCCAAAAATCTTCAGGCTTTTGCTCCACTATTGAAAGATCTTGAAAAACATCACCTGTACCTTTTGAAAGAGTAGGATATTTTTTTAGATACACTTGACCACCATGGAAACCCATTTGAGAGAGCAAAGCCTCACATTTTCCTATGCACTCGTATGCAAGTGTACTTTGCTTAATAGAATATGCATAATCAAGATGGAGTCGAAGCAATTTGATCTAGATTTTAATCTCTGCATGCATTGAACATATATGTACATTTTTAAAATCTATTGCTAGAATTGGATCCCACATCATAGAAGATGATGGGTGGTTGAAAGCGTTCACATTATTTTTGGATGTTGGTTTCCATGCAATACAGAAACGGATACTTGGTATTGGCACCTCCACATACACCAAACATGCCCTTCAGTGCCTTAAGGTCATCAGTCAAGTGCCATTCTACAATGAAATCACCCATGTCATCTACATGGAGTTGTTCACTTGCGTTTTGGTCCTGTATAATAGAAGGGAAGTCAGTTTGCAAAAAGAGCAATTTCAATGCATTGTGGTTTTCTACTGGTATTTAAGCTTCTCCAATGCTCTATTCATTAGGGATATAGATACTTTTTCCATTTTTTGACAAATTTGAATTTGAGTCTCATCCAATTTCATAAAAAATATAAGTTTTCCTTTACAATCTACTTTTCGCATTTTAAAGTATCTCACCATAACAAATTGAACTTTTTTTTTAATCATCCAAATGTTATTAAAAACATTATACTCAAAAGAAGATTTTTTCTTTTGTTTTTTGTACACCATTGTTCCCTTTATATGATAGTATTCTCCATATGTTTGGGTATTTCTTCATTTAACAGAGTCCTTACTTTCCCAACATTGTGAGGCCTAGGCAAGCCAAAAGCTTTAATCTTGTAATATTTAAGGTTTTAGAGATGGCCTTATAGTCTCTTCTACTCACTCTCACTGTGTCACAAACTTCTTGCATTTGAGAAGGTTGGACAAATGAATCCATATCTTTTAGTAAATTTTGAAATACCAAATTTTTTTGAGTTTGATTTTTGAGAAGTTTTAAAAGTTTCAAAATGTCACTCTTGTTCATTACCTCCTTCAAGAATCTCACCCTTCCTTGATCATAGGACATATAAAATCTTAAGAGGGTGGTCACATGGTCTCTAGTAATTTTTAACCTATTTTTTCTTTTTCAAGATTCTTCTGTTAACTTTACTATATCTCTCATGCATTTTAGTCGTGCTCTTAATCCTATTGGAGTTTCTTTAAAAGTTTGAAGCTGCTGATTTTCTTGATTTACAGATGCCATTTAGTTTTCAAGTTCTAAAATTCTTGCTGTATTCAAAGACAAAGAAGCTTGGAGATATTGAATGCAATGTGTATGATCAATGTGTGACTGAGATAGCCTAAAACTATATCCTAGTAAGCCGTCAACCACACCTCCAACAAATCTCATCAAATCATGAGGTGTGTGAAAACATGGATACCTTTCAGTCTGTCCATAGGTCAATGTGTTTCTTCCCGTCATTGCAAAGTTGTTGTGCTTCATTTGCATTTGTAAGTGGTCTTTGATAGACACTCTACGTGGTAGCATATTCTTGGTTGAGCTTAATGTTCAAGTGAAAATTGTGATTATCACTAATGGAAGATGCATTACTCATTGTAAGTAGTGAAGTGCAAACAGAAAGTATAACGGAGATAACGTTGTAGCAGAGATGCTAGCATTAGAAGAGAATAGAGAAAGTGTGTGAAAGGTCAAAAGAGAGTAAGAGAGAAAAAAAGAGGGATTGATTCATTCAAAAGTGGAAACACAAAGTGCGAGGTGAGCCACAAAGGAATGGTTTGAAAATGATATATTTTTAAATATTTAAAGATATGTAGCTACATATGCCTTAAAATAGCATAGATATGCTTTGAATAGCTTTGGTCCCTAAGTATGCACATGTGACTCTCTCAAACTAAATAACACATGAGTTACTCTAATTTGCATAAATATTTCAAGAAAGAAACAGATGATAACTCCCTCAAAGTGGCATGCTAGTTGTCACATGGGTAAGGTGAGTAAACATCGTCTTATAGAGGGTTTTACAACACAAAATTGACATTTGTCATAGCTTCCCATTCTAATATCTTGAAATCATGTTTCACAACATGTCCATAAATATTTTTTGTGTGGCAATCAAGTACAAGAACGTCCAACAAATGATCTTAATGATCAACAAATTACAAAGATCTTTGCGAGAGCCAAACCTTAATGCTTAAGAAGGAGCATACATCCACATATTATTTGTGTCAAACTTCTTAGATACCACTTTTACATGCTCAACATTAGGGCCAAAAGGGCCGTGTAAGGAATTGGTTAGCTTGCTAATTAGTGGAGCATTTGACTTTCAAAACGGCTCCAAATTTGATCGTTTTGGGTATTCAAAGCATATCTAGAGCATTTAAAGAGTATACTGGTACAGATCCTTCAATATGAACAAAAGATGTCATTTTCACACTATATTTTCTCCCGTACTGGACCTATTTTGTTGGCTTGGCGACAAATACAAAATTTTCACTTTTGAATGATGGTTTTCCTCACTACTCTTTCTCTCAAGCCATTTCATTAGGCTCTCTTCACCCTCACAAGCTTTCCAAGCTCTCTCTACCTTCGCAAGAGGACCGCCATTTCTGGTCTAGCTAGAATGATCATTGCGGTTTTTCTCTCTTCACCATTGTAAGAGAACCACCATTTTGTTCTCTTCACCCTCATAAGCTTTCCAATTTTTCTCACTAGTTTTTATTGGCTAGAAGAGCACTTCAACCTCACAAGTTTTCCCATCATTTCTACTCTGCATGGAAACCATTTTTCTCTCCTCACCCTCACAAGATTTCCAAAATTTCTCACTAGTTTTGCTCTTTCTAACTTCAGACTCACAAGTTTTCCAAACTTTCTCACTAGTTTTGCTTTGATTAGAAGCTCCCTTCAGTCTCACAAGCTTTTTCACCATTTCCACTCTACCTAGAAACTCATTAAGTAGTTCCATATAAAAATCAAGCTCAACCAAGTGTAAGAAACCATGAGGGTTGTGTATCAAAGGCTGCAGGCATCTGAGCTCAAGCATTACAAGGCCATCGGAGCAAGTAAATGGATATGGACAAAAGTCAGCTTGTATCCTGTTGATCCACGAACTAGAAGGTAAATAGAAAAATTTTAAGCCTTACTCTCATAAATAGATTTCCATGGTGGCCATCTGCAATTGGAGAAGGATCCAACTATTTCTAAAAGGACACGAAATATTTTGGGGTATGCTTCAAGTGGAGGTTTAAAACCCAAAAGATTCACTTAGTTTTCTATGTTGAAAACTGGATCTCATGATATCTTGCAGCATATGCTCTATCTACATGGACCATATTTTGCAAAACAAGGGCCCATTGCAACACATAGAAGTCACATTATCAAGCACAAACTTCATTTTTCAATAACACTAAAATAACTACTCAGTCGATACCAAGGGAGGCAATTATAGAGGCTGAAATCAAAGAACCAACAACAACAACCTTGCTGTGAACATCACAATCATTCCAAGGACGAGACTATTTAGATGCAAAGTTACAATATCATTCCTTGCGAAAGACTATCATTTTAGCAATATAATTCCTTGTAAGTTTACTTTAAATCTACTTTCAGTGTCCTTGCAAAACATTCATTTTTACAATATAATACCTTGTGAAGTTACAACATATGTTCCTCTAAACATTGCGACATCGGGATTAACACTTTATTTCCCCTTTGCCACACAATCATTTTACTCATTTGTAACTCCTAAGACAAGTTTCCTTTTAGCTATTCTTGAGCTTGAAATGTTTTCACTCTTCTATGTAGACTTCCATGTGACCATGATCCTATAACGTGACATCTAGAAACCATTGGCATGGATCATCATTATTAGAATCTTCATCACCCTCAGTCCCTTTGCCTTTAAACCATGTTAGTAAAACTTTGTTGCTTCAACTCTTTTGACTCAACTTAAAATTATAACTTTCAAATAGAGAAAAATGACAAAATTTTAATATCACAGATGAGTCCGAAATGCCCAAAAACCTCAAAAACAACTGGCTATATGCCTCGTTCTAGTATGGCTACCCGTCGCCTCGCACCGTACGGGATAATGCCTCCGGAGGCCTTTTTTGGCCATACCGACCTCTCCGGGTGTCAGAACGAGGCATATAGCCATTCGTTTTTGGGGTTTTTGGGCATTTTGAACTCATCTATGATTTCAAAAGCTTCAAATAAAATAGCTTTCAAAATCTACAAGTATTATATGTTGTAAAATAGAATTGAGTAATTTTGTGACTATGCCTGGGTCCAATATGCTTAATAGATATGTATGTAAAGAGAGATCTATAGTAGGCATGAAAGGTGAATCAGTGAATGCAAATAACCCACATGTCACGATTGGGGTAATGAGATTCTAAAACTAACCCCCTATCCTGTTGTGCAAGCAAGGCATAGTCTAGCACCAAATTGGTGTTCCAAAAATGACCCACACAACATGAGGATTGGGTAGTGAGATTCTAAAAATATCCTCTATCCCATTCTGCAGGCAAGGCATAGTGTGGCACCAAATAGGCCTTTTGATAATATATTTTACATATGAGAAAAACCATAGGAATCCAAATAATAAGGTCATTAGATATTTTTTTGCATGGTTTGTGCATGGAGCCTGAACGACGCGATGAGGGGGGAGTGACAAGCTATATGATGCCCTCGTCGCGCGATGTGGGCAGGAGCTAAACTGACGCAACATGGGGAGTGTCAAAGTCTCTGAGCGCTTTTTCACGTGTTTTTCATTGAGTCAATTTGCGCACGATGTGGGTACACTGCCGAAATGGGGCGAGTGGGAGTAGAGTGACTAGATCGCACAGTGTGGTCATTGATCCAAAACAATGTGAGAAAGGATGTCTTCAGGTGTGGTCCCATGTTGATGTAGATATTATGTACGCACGTGATGAGTGCAAGCTCTTGATGCGGTGCTTAGAAGTAGAGGGTAGGTGAAAATTAGACATAAAAAAAATACTGATTAGTCATTAATAGATGTCATCATCACTGTTTGAAAAGAAAGATTTCGTATTTTCTAGCTTAATATTGTACAATATTAAATAGAAAAGAGCGCTTCTACATCAGGCCCAGAATATGATGTTATCCGTCAAAAACAACAAGAACGTCATCAAGTATAGGCAATTTAGTCAAATGAAAGTGACATTTAGACGTTTTTCACTAAAGTAGGAGCACAAAAACTCAAGTTAGAGGATACACGAATGCCATACTTTTGTATACGTGTGAAGTGACTATTGGCCTATTTCTTAATCCGTGGATTACGAAACATCCCTTTTTTAGACGTTTTTGGCCCTAATGAATTATTTGTCACCCTTTATGTTGGATTTTATCACCTCCTCATTGTGGAGATTTGTCTTTTGGTCTCCCAAGGGTAGTAAATAGGAAGTGGTCTTTTATAGTTGTACATGACATGGGTTTTCATATTCCTTCAACAACACAAGTAGGGAGATTTCCTGGGAGTAGGGCGGTTCCTTGGGAATTATTATGCACGCTTCTCCTCTTTGTTTTTGTGTTTGTTGCTCCTCAGTAACCCTTGTATCATTGCATGGGGTTGATACATAGTGGAAACTATCAACATTGTCAAAATTATAACCTCGCTAGCACATTAAGAGAAATGCACCATCAATTTTTTTATCAAATTCTAGCTACACAATTATTCTCTAGGTTAGTAAACAGAGATAAACTATCTTTGTAAGAATATTAGCTTTAGTTTAATTTCTCCAAACCGTTGGGATACTGGGAAGGTCATTGGTAAAGTTATTCTACCCAATTTTGCTCTTTATGTAATTTTCTAGTTTATTTTAGAATTCGTTAAAAATAGAAATTTAAATAAATTATTAATATGATCATTAGAGAGAATATTTTCAGACTCACTATATAAAAGAGCAAAACTCTAACCAATCTAATCAAGAAAAGTAACTCTAAACTATGTATTTGTATACTTTATATTATATATTAAGAAGGAAAAAATTCTCTATATTGTAAATAATCTTCAATCTATATTCTTAAACTACTGAATTTTAATGCTCTTATTATGAATAATAATTATATGATTATTATATTTTACTCAAGCTAAAGTTATCTTATTTTAGCTTAAATTAAGAGAAATTATGCTAGAATATTTGAATACTTATGGGAAAAAAGGTAGATCCTACACACACTATTGTTAAGCTATGGAAATGAGTAGAAATGATCTCTTTTAGTATTAAATGAAAGAGAAATATAGCAAAATAACATAACGTTCAAAGATCCCACATACTATTACAATCCATAGTGATTTTGTCAAAATTGTGTTGATAGTCTTGATAATTATTGGGCTCAACCTTCTTTGTTTTTAATAGTGAATAAAAGTGAAAAATAGCTAAATAACTTAGCAAGTTATGAGATAATTTTAAAAGTTCAAACAAACTACTAAAAGTCAACATAAAAGTGTGCCATTAAAGTTCAATTATTTTGGTACGGTCACATTCTTTTGGTCCTAATCTATCAACTCACTGTTGGATATTGCAAAAAATATATCAACTCATCATTCATCTTTCAAAATCATTCTATATCATTATTTATCTCATGCTTAAAAAATAGAATTTTAGAACCAATGAATCCACAAAAGAAAATTGAATAATAATCATATAGAGGATTTTAAAAAACCAATACATCAAATTAAATTGTTTGACGTTTATAGAAGTAATTTGGCGATGTTTTTCAACTAAAAGGACATGAAAGTGTCCTATTATCATCCTAGTATTAAGACATTTTTACTTATATATTTATTCCCAATGAGGGGATTTAAAAGGAGAACTTTGTAGGAATATTGAAGGTATGATCAAATAAGTTTGGAAATCTTTCTTCATAGTTATGATTCAGGTTAAATACCAAGGCTATTTCTACCCATTTTGTGTGTCTAGCCACCATCATGAGCTTGATCGTAGAATTTGGAAGTCTGGATAAACTCCCTACATTAATTAGAACATTGGCTTATTCTACTTACTCAATAAGTTTTGTTTAAACATTGTGATCTCTTCGTGTTAGATTTTGATTATCAAGGCTGCATGGTACATTAATCACAAAGAGTTTTATACGTGAATAAATGATGTATAATATGCTTACTCATATCATTCAACCGTATTATTAGATTTCATGTCTTTTAAAGTAAAAACTTCATATATGTACTTACATATTGATCCATATTGATACTGATCAAGATAAAATACTTTAAAAGTAGAAGTTTTTGGTTCCGAAATAAACCTCACCTTCTCACAAACTGCAAGGCTAATCCCAAACACTGCAAAATAGAGAAAATAGAAAAACAAATGTTTTGATTTTTTGAGAAAAAACTACTACCTTTGGTGCCTTGAAAGTATCAAGAGTAGTATTTAAGTGTTTGGTTTTAAACCTACATATATTAAAAAAAGAGAAGCGTTTTAGTACTTTCTTGTTTTAATATACATAAAATAGTGATAGATTGTGATAAACAATTTATCCTAGTTTTTTTCTATTTTTTAATAGTGTTTAGACATATCGGACTAACCTACTAGGTGCCTTTATTAGATAGTGTTTAAAGGAATTTTTTAATATGTAGAGTTCACTTTTAGATGCAGGTAGATTTAGAAAAAAAAGTAAATATGTTGTTACTTTTCAATAGGCTTAGAACTTTTTAATTGTTTAGTGCATAGAATTTGTGAGAAAAATCTCTTTCTAATAATAAAAAATATATATCTATCAACCTTTACTAATACTATTCAAAAATTCATATAGGGTGGTTTATCTTTAGAGTATTTAAAGCACATGATATATTAAATTGGATAACAGTAACTATCTGAGGGTGAGATGGGTGGAAAAAAATTCTATAACCTCTATACACTTGGTGAATTGAATCATGGTGACCACCCCAGGATGAGATAGTGTGGAAGGAATTTCTATTAACTCGTGCTCCAGACACTCTTTAAACAATGAAACATGTGGTGAGAATGCAATACCAAGTAGATCTCTTCTAACTTGAATACCATCTTTGAATAATTATCAAAATACCCATGGAATTTGTTGAAATCTCCAACATACCTCTCAGATTTGAACATTGCCCAATATTTCCCTCGTCTTTGGCCAAACAGTCCCAAAATGCCCTTCAATTTTTACAAAATTCCCAAAACAGTGACCCGCGTTAGTCTCGCAATCATCTTGAATGACAATTTTGTTTGCCACTCTTCATGGGAAGATTTGTTCTCTCTCTGAGCAAGATGATATACCTAGGATTTAAAATGGTATTACGGACTTTCAAGATGATATCATGCATTATTTCTAGACACGCATGCTTCTACTTGTGAGCTCCTTGGTGAATATTTTTATCTATGATATAAAGAGATATAACTTTATTGTGAAGGGTATATTGGTAATTTTTGAAATTTGATGGGTATTCTAGAAATTCCACAAATTTCGGGGATATTTTGGTCCAATAAATAATTATCTCTTTTATGTTTCAAATCATAGGCACGAGAGCTAGTCAATGGCAATCTCTTGGGGTACCCTTATCCTCAAAAGAGAGTGTGATAAGAAAAAGAAGAAGAAGAGAAATGGCAATTTCTTGGGGTACCCTTATCCTCAAAAGAGAGTGTGATAAGAAGAAGAAGAAGAAGATAGTTTTAACATCAAAAGAGGGTGACATTCGAGGATGATAGAAGAATTATGTAAAAGTCAATGAAGGCACACCACCTACAATTAAGAAATGGAAGAGCGTTTATTTTGCAGCATGACGAGAGGACCAGACGGATAACTAGAGTGCTCGTATCCATTTAGAAATGCAAGCAGGTTTATTTTGCAGCATGCAGACAAGAAAGAGAGAGAGAGAGAGAGAGAGAGAGAGAGAGAGAGCGCTGAGGGATGATGAAGAGGATGATCCATAGGGACGCTCACTGAGGACGTTGCCGGGAGGGTCGTAGTTGCAGATGACGAAGGTGCCACCACCATTGTTGCAGGCGACGGAGGCGCAGCCCAGGCGGATGGAATCCGCCCACACCACCTGCGTGTAATGGCCGCACATATTCTCACCGGCGGCGCAGCTATTGGCCTGGTAATCGTAGAACTGTTTCTTGCTGATCCAGTAATTGACGGCGTCGGCGGGGGCAATGGAGACGGCGGCTTGCTCAGTACAGGTTCTCGCCGTAGCTCCCGTCAGAGTGCGCAGATCGCTGCTGCTCGGCATAGCTCTGCGCATACGCCGCCACCTCCCCCTCCCACACCAGCCCCGCCACCCCTACACTTTCCCTTTCTACATTGTGTGCCTCCAGGAACTCGTCCTGCTGTGCCCATGCCCCCGCAGCAACTAGTGCAGTATAACCTAGAGCCGTCAGGGCTAATTCCTGCAGCGTCCTCATGGCGATGGCAATATCTATATTGGTGCAGCACTGCTGGTTGGTACTTCGGCCACTTTCTAGCAGCTAGAGAAGCTAGGAAAGGTAGCTATTCCATTTGGGTTCTTGCGGCTCGAAAAAAACTTTTTTCCAAAAACTTGGCAAACCTAAATATGTCAAACAAAAGAGGTAAATTGACAAAAGTTGAAGGTTTTTACACCAAATTACACTATTTTTTTCAAAATTTTGTAGGTTTTCTCACCTTCATAAACAAAATTTAGAGGTAAATTTCAAAATTTGTAGGTGGGATTACACTAAACCTAGGTTTTTTTCGAGCACTGGCCCCTATATATATAGCACCCAGAGAGAGAGAGAGAGAGAGAGAGAGAGAGAGAGAGAGAGACCCTGCGAATTGTTCCATCGATTGCAGTGATCAACCACGAGAGTCTGCACGTTCTAGTAGTCATGCAGGGCAATGGATAATGCTTTTGTGGGCCAATAGCAGCAGGCCTACTATCGATCTGATCCCTTCTCTTAGACCCTGCAGCAAACCGTGATTTATCTCTCCTTGCACACAAGAAGCCTGTTCATATCACAACTTGCAACTTCACAAATGCCTTGATTTCGAATTATGTCCCTGTAAATAAGAGTGAGTCAAGGAAGACAAAAGACTGTGCATGTCTATGTCAAGAGATGGTAAAGCATGCAATATGAAATGTGTGTGGTTCATTTTATTTTACATTTGTATTCTTTTTTTTTTTCCCCCTTTCCTTTAGATAGTGCTGTCTTCTATCAAGACTTCCTTGCACTATATTGTATGCCTTGATTTTAATTTTTATTTTGTTTTGAATTCAAAAAATGCATCTCTCATTCAGCTGAAACAGAACTATCAATGATCATGAATATGTTTTTATTCATTATTGGGAGCTTGCAATTGTTTTGAATCTCTTCTATTTATTCCAAGGGATGTCCAACAAGAAATTAATATTTTTTGTACTATTTTTTGTTTTCAAAAAAAAAGTTTTTCTTAATATTATTTTGCGGTGGACTCAAAGATGCTTCTCACAGTCATTTAGACACCTTAAAATTATATTATAGAAGATTCATGAATTTTTTATCTTGGTGACAAACGTTATGATCAAGCTACTGAAATTTGGCCCAAGTCACTTTTGTAATCCTTCACATAAAAGTCTGAGTTCAAGATCTTATAACTTCATGAAGCTTTTATCTTGCTGACAAACATTATGGTCAAGCTACAAAAATCTGGCCCAAGTCATTTTTGTAGCCCTCGACATCAAAGTGTCAGTTCAACTTCAGCCCGGTTTGTCTGCTTTGTAGTTTCTGCTTCAAGATTTATGACAAATTTATGAGCTTTAAAACTTAATGCTTCATAGAAAATGCATGTGAGACACCCCTACACCGGGCTCAAGGCTACTGTGTAAGTGTTACTCATTGAAAAATATGATGCAACATTACACTTTATAAACTCTAGTATTGTATGCTCAAAGGCCAATCCTCCAAAATCGATGTACATTTTCTCAATTTCAAAAGGTCGGGATTGTTCCTATGACACTAAGAAATTGTCTCCTTCTTTCTCCCTCTCCCTCTCTCTCTCTCTCTCTCTCTCTCTCTCTCTCTCTCTGTGTGTGTGTGTGTGTGTGTGTGGAACTTTATTTTCTATGTTACATTGTGGTTTACTTTACATCTTTTCTATATCTCATATCCTCTCAATAAATTCTTGCATCTGCCTTTGGATATGTTTAGGCATAGAAAGATAATCCTCAATCAATCTGGTCTTGAGCTGGGTCCAAGGCAAGGGAAGTGCAAATGAGGTCCTGTAAAAAGCTGCAGAGTTTCTTGCATTCCAAACAAAAACCAGCACCCAAATTCTAATGGACATCATAATTTGGATGATGGACATGATGTATATATAATTGATAGCCAGGTTTATCACAATGTACTTATCCAAAAACAAGCTTGGAATTTGTGATTTGGACATTCCAAAGCTTCCTATACTTGTCCTACAGAGCCTTCCACCAATATTGCACATGGTCACAGTTCATGAATAAGTGTCTCATTATTTCCATTTGATTACATCTCATGCATTTTCCATGCATCACATTTTTCCTATACAACAATTCCCCGGTGGGAAAATCCTTAATGAGCACTCTCCACATGAACACCTTGTGTTTGAAGGAACAATGTACAGTCCACAATATCTGATATCTATGCAACCACCATTCCCTATTTTCTGAAAGACCCCATATTTTGTTACATCTTAGATCAATCGAGCCTCTGGGATATAGCATCTAATAAAATATTCTGATAGGTAAAGTCCCCCAATTGGCAGAGTGATTTGGAATCTCCCAGTCACGGAATCTCTATGTAGCATCCTAATTACATAGCAAAGACGACACGCAAGCACATAGAATCCCCCATGGTACTCTAAGGCCATTCCCCAATTCTAATACTCTCCTGGAAATCGAGAAAACAGCCACCATGTTGTTAGAGTCCACTATATGTTCTATTGAGCTAACCCTCTTTGAAAGAGGGTTACTATTTTCTTCCCCAATAACCATGCAGGTGGCTTTTTAAACACAAAACTCCAAAAGCATGATTCTTCCCCTAATGAGTTTCAAGTGTGTCGAATTCGTCCTGACCACATGCGATTTGAACATACATTTTTCCAAGATCTCACTAACATGTTACCTGTGTGCCAACACAATTTAAGAGGTGCCGCAAAGAACAATTTATCCCACAATTGCAAATCTCAGGTTCCATGAAAGTACACAGCTGTTTTATCAATCAACCACCACAAAAGTCTAGACTAGAAGGTGTAAGTGCTCAACATATGTTTGATGAATGTGTCTCTCCTAGCCATGATGTGGTTTTTTAGATTAAATATCCCGAAAACACCCATTTAAATCGACAGAGATACATGATCCCGAGCAATCTAGACTTTGCTAGAAGAACCCACAAAAATTTCAGAATACAATACCTAAAGCCATCAAGAGTTTTATCTAACCAGTCTAGCAATGGAAGAAAGTATAGCAAATATGGGACCAAGATTGTCTAAATAATCCTCACTCTCACATTGAAAGTCCACTCATTGCAATGCCAGCTTTGTATTTTCCTATACACCCTTTCCTCCATCCATCTAGTCAATTGTCTATTGGTAACATCCACACCAATTGGGTTCCCGAGATGCATGAAAATAGTGCCCCTTTGAATTCTTCTACTTCCCCATATGATGTTGTAATTTTTAAAAGGAAAAATGTCAATCAACTAGGATTTAGCAAGATTGAAATTCAAACCAGTAGCCACAGAGTACAAACTAAGTTAATTCATACATTTTCCAATATTCAAATTTTTATCTTGTACAAAAGTGATAGTGTCATAAAAAAAACCTAGTGCAACCACGTTATCTTTCCCAATTCTCAAACCTTTAAGATTCCCAGCAACAATGTCTGAATTTAGAAAGAAAAACAATGGATGGGTTGCTACTGCAAATAACAGTGGGCTTAAGGGGCAACCTTGCCTCACTGACCTGTTGACCAACACTACATCATACATTCTACCATTGACCCATATGATTACATAGACCCCACTCCCAAAAGCAGGATGCATGCAAAAATTATACTACCAAACCCAAGCTTCCTCTTTACCCCAAGCACAAAATCCCAAATAACAAAGGCAAATGCTTAATTGGCAAAGTCTAACCAATAAAGCACAATTTTTTGAATTTTTTTGTTACATGTCTCTATACCTAGCATCATTGTTAAGATATTATCCATAATTGATCCACCCCCAATAAGCCGAGACTGAGATTCATGAATGTGCTTCCTAAGAATGGGCCAATTTTGACTGCAATTACCTTTGCTAACATCTTATAGATAATGCCCATTATTGTGGTAGGTCTCCAATCAGCGAAGAAGGCAGGAAAAGTTTTTTTGGGCAATAGTTTAATGATTTCTTGTTTCATTGAAGGGTCCATGCATTGAGTTAGCCATATCTGGTTGATAACTCTCACAACCAAAGGTCCCAACTTATCCCAAATTAAGGCCAATACAAAATCCTTTTTCAAACCATAGAAACTAGGGATTTTATCATTCCCAATTTGTTGAGAACCCACAAAATCTCATTTTGTTCAAATGGAGCTTCCAACCTTTTGGCATTACCTGGCTCAATGCATGGATCCACCACCAATAAGAACACATCAATAGCTTGTTGCCTCTTAGAAGATTGATCTACATCCTTATTCAAAATTATCTATGCAGGGTTAGTCATTGTCCCCTCATCATCTTTTATAATTCAATGATACTATGCTTGCTAAAAACAAATCTTAGAGGAATAGTGTACATCCTTTAACTGATGTTGCCTACATAAAAACCTGGCCCTAACGGCTAACTCTGCTTCATAGTCTCTGAGAACCTATCGAGAATCAATCAAACCAAAAATTTCCTCCTCATTGAGGGTTGATACATTCTTAGAAACTTTGGATTTAACATACTCATAAGCCTTAAGCAGTTCCCTTTTTTCTTTCTTTGCCACAACTTTTCCTACATTTCTAGTACAGCCCTGCACCTCTACACAGAAGTTCTATCTTGCTAACACAAGTTGAGTCAAGCCAAACACTGCCATTGATTTATTCATAGCATTTTGAAAAACATCCATACGTAGAAGCAAGTTATTAACCATTAATGGTCTGGTAGTACCACACTTTTTAGAGACATGTAAATCAACTGCATTAGTTAACTATACCACAACTGGAAAATAATCAGATAATGACATGTAAATATGTCACGGGAACCGAATAATAGAGATCGATAGCAAAAGATAGAGAAAGAGATCTTTGTATTGATGAATCTTTGTAGAGATTTGATACAACAGAGGAGCAAAATATATGGGCGCACTCCGTTGTACGGAGCTCGAACCTCCCGACCACCCCCGAGCTTCAGTTCGCTTGCATGCAGCGTCTCACTCACTCGCACTCGCACTCGCACTCGCACTCTCACTCTCACTCTCACTCGCACTCGCACTCGCACTCGCAGAAGAAGAGATCGGTGAATGATCCCCAACGCACCACCTGTCGTGCTTTTATCCTTCTTTTTCTCGAAAAGCCTGCACGATTTTCGTACCAAGTATACCTGCGAGAATAATATAAGAACGTGATCGCTAAGCGATCCGTAAAGGTTAGATTTCTATCATGACACTTTACACAGATCCTGTTTCAGACATTGATTTCTGCATCGCCTACAAAATAGCCAAAAGAACATACTCGTGCAACCAATTCAACATGATAATCAAAGTAAAAAAAACATAATTATATACCTTCATAATCTCAATTGCCATACTCTACCATGAAGAAACAATCCACTTCTTGGTTGATAGCAGGGAGAACTGTATGATGTTGTAGGTCTGTGTGTCCCTGTGTACATTACACTGCTGCTGTCTTCTATTTGTTTTCATCATAACTTTTACAAACGAACTCAGAACAGAGCGATCTAGGTACTCAAAACGACGGGAATAGGTCTGGTCTACAAGGCAACGCGGACAGAATTGCGAAAAACGTCTCTATTTGGCTAAAAACGCAACTTTTAGGTCGCGACTCATAAAACCTCTATTTCTGGGTCTCCACTACTTTTATAACTTATTTTAAGCCTACCCATGCATTTTAAGCTAAAATACATAAATATAAAACATTGATATTAATAAAAATCTCAATTTTACTGTTCATAGACAGACTATCTGTTATTCATTAATCTTTATCAAATCCGTCTTTAGTGTATTATTTTTTTAAAAAAAGAATATATGTTCTCTCTTAATATCTCAACTCGTTCGTAAAAGCTCTATTTAATAGACTATTCAACAATCTTTCAAATCGTGCTAACGGAAGATATGCCCTGCTACATTCTTTTCGACTTTAAGAACTTCAAAGACTAGTCCTATTACATTCTCCCCTTATCAAAATTAACTCTGTCCTCAGAGTTGGTCTAAAGAGAGAAAAATTCTCTTTGCAAAACACTAAGATCAACCCATGATGCATCCTCTACTGGATAGTTCTGCCACTTAACCAAAACTTCCACAATGTCTCTATTTCTCATATGTTTAAAACGCCTATCTAGTACTAAGTCTGATTCTACAGTCAATGGTCCGCCATCTTTCAACTTAGAGTTGTCCTCTAAAACATGATGCACATTAGGAACATACTTTTTCAATAAACTCACATAGAATACATGATGCACTTTAACATGAGAAGGCAATTCCAATTTGTAAGCTAATGAACCAATGCACTTCAAAATTTTGAATGGACCAACAAATCGTGGAGACAATCTTCTATCATTTCCAAGAATCAAATGAGACTTCTCAGGAATAACCGTTAAAAAACCATATCACCAGTTTCATACTCCACAACACGATGTTTCTTGTCATAATACAGTTTATGTCTCTTTTGAGATTCTCTAATATTCCCCCTGATTTTGGCCAACTCGCTATCCATTTTCTCAAGCATCTCACGTGACAGTTCTACCTTATTCCTCGAATTAAGAAAATGAATAGGTGTAGGATAGTTATAGCCATACATTGCCTCAAACGGAGTCATCCTAATAGATGAATGATGTGAACTGTTGTATGAAAATTCCACCAAAGGCAAATATTCATTCCAATTAGATTGGTTTTCATTGACATACATTCGTAACATATCTTCTAAAATACGATTCACTCTCTCCGTTTTCGCATCGGTTTGAGGATGGAAAGCATTAGACATGCGTAACTGGGTACCTATAGAGTCAAAAGTTGCTCTCTAGAAATGAGAAGTGAACTTAGAATCTCTGTCAGACACTATGCTCTTGGGACTGCCATGCAAACGAAATATCTCTTTCACAAACAAGCGTGCAATGGTCAATATAATATCAATTATTTTTAGAGGAAAGAAGTGAGCTTGTGTTGTGAGTCTATCTACCACCAGAAAGATCGAATCATACCCTGTACGAGTAGTAGGAAGTCTAATGATAAATTCCATGGATATACACTCCCACTTCTGTAAAGGAATGTCTAAGGTTGAAGGTCACCAGGCATCCTCTTATGCTCAATCTTAACTTGTTGACATTGAAAGCACTCACACACATAATTCTTAACATCCAATTTCATACGCGGCCAAAAGAATAAGGTTTTAATCTTTTCATATGTCTTATTTAATCCAGGATGACCAGAAAAAGGTAAATTATGACACTCATACAGAATTTGACTCTTAAAAGAAGAATTTGCAGGAATACACAAGCGGTCATAACAATACAGATTTCCCTTATACAAGTGATATCTGTTTTCATACATCTCACCAATATTCTCACGCAAGAATTTCAAAATAGGCATATAAAAGGAATCATTTTCAACTTCAGCATGTATCTCATCAATCAAATTGGATCGCACAACAGTCAACAAATTACACATGGGCCTACGACTCAATGCATCTGCAACTTTATTTTCTTTTTCACACAAATACTTCAAATCAAAGTCATACTTATCCAGCAATTCAATCCATCTTCTTTGTCTGTTATTTAATTATGGCTGAGTGAAAATATACTTCAAGTTTTGATGATCAGTACGCAATTCAAATTTTACACCAAGCAAGAGATGACGCCAATGCTTCAATGCATGAACAACAGCAAGCAATTCTAGATCATGTGTTGCATAGTTCAATTCATGTCGTCTTAATTTCCTAAACTCATATGCAACTACTCTTCCTTCTTGTGTCAAAACACAACCTAATTGTTCACCACTAGCGTCACAGGACACAACAAATGGTTTGCCCATCTCAGGAACTTTCAAAACATAATTTTCCGCTATTTTAGCCTTCAAGGTCTCAAAAGCAGTCTCACAGCTAGAAGTCCACACAAAACCCTTGTCTTTATCGGTCAATTCGGTCAAAGGACTTGCTATCTTAGAGAAATCTTTAATGTGTGCTCTCTCATATTGTGCTAGACCCATAAAGCTTCTTACATCTCTTACTAACATAGTCTTAACTTTATCAAGATCAATGTGAATCCCCTCTTTAGAAATCACTCTTCCCAATTACACAATCTGATCCTTTGCAAAAGAATACTTACTTGCTTTGGCATACAATTTATGTTCACGCAAAACCTCAAATATTTTCTTTAAGTGCAATGCATGATCTTCTTCATTCGTAGAATACACAAAAATATTATCCAAGAATACCAGAATGAAGTCATCAAGATACGGGTGAAAAATATTATTCATTAAGCACATGAAAGTTGTTGGTGCATTAGTCAAACCAAAAGCAAGAACTCTAAATTCATAATGTCCATAACGTGTACGAAAAGAAATCTTTGGAATGTCCTCGACCTTAATGCGGATTTAATGGTAGCCAGAACGAAGATCAACCTTTGAAAATATTGTGGCACCACTCAAATGACTAATCAATTCATCTATGTGAGGAAGAGGATATTTGTTCTTAATGGTCTTTTTGTTTAATCCCCTATAGTCGATGCATAACCTATATGTACCATCCTATTTCTTTTGGAATAACACAGGACTACCCCAAGGAGATACACTAGGTTTAATGAAACCCTTTTTCAAAAGATCATCAAGTTGTATCTTGAGCTCTTTAAGCTCATCAATATTGAACCTATATGGAAATCTGGAATAAGGTGTCGCTCCTGGATATAGATCTATGGCATGGTCTACCGCTCTAGGCGGAGGTATACCAAGAAGATCGTCCGGAACACATCCTTAACTTCATGTAAGAGATCCTCTATAAATTCTGGATTTTTCTCTTTATGTTTATCCCCAGATTCTCTTTAATCTCATTAGCAAACACAAGCAACGTCTCACACAAGCAAACACAAGCAACGTCACACTCTTATCTAAGTCACCTTATCAATTCCATTGCCAAAACTAGATTTAGAATCTCTTTCTTTCCACAAAGAGTGTGACTTATCATCATCAAATGATTAAAGATATATTTTTCTTTCTTAACAATCAATCAAAACATGATTTTCAATGATCTAATTGATACCAATGATAACATCATGCATATCAATGTTTATGTTATAGAAATCATCTTTATGATTTCGACTCTTCAAAGAAAAAAATAAAATAAAATTTCTACTAACTCTTTCGTGAAACTATTATTACCACTAGTTAAGTCCACAAGTCTTTTAACTTCTCGATTTAATTTCAAGTTTAATTTCTCAATCAATTTAAACGATAAGAAGCAATGAATACTATCCAAATCAATTAAGAAATTCAAATTTTAATCTCAACTTCTACGCATAAATTTGATCTCACAGAAGCTTTCAAAGGACGTATCAAAGACATAAAACATCACAAAGAAGGGGTAGATGACTTACCTTTATCGTACGCATCGCCAAAAGTCTCCAATTGAGCCATCTTGGTACGCATTGTCTTATCGGTCACCTTGCTCGAGCATTCGAAAGTCTCGTGGTCGTGTTCTCGATATTGAAAGTATAATCCAAATCTTTGAGTTCTTCAATCCACGCTTCTAAATCTTCGCATATCTTTCTTATGCCATCAAACTCTTTAAGCTTAGCCTTCGTTAAGAATGATTTGGTTGTCGCTTCTCCAATATCGTCATCATTTCTTTTGGCGGTACCCCAGCGCCGCCACGATGATTATTGTTTGCAGGTGGATTAGCATGGTTTTCACCTTCATGTTGGCCATCAAGTCTACATAGATATCAAGCTCTCGTGCTGCTTTGCCCCGCAGAGCCTCAGCACGCTTCCGATTTGCAATTTTCAGATCTTCGCATAGTCGCCGAATCAGGTCTTCCTGCTCCTTCATCCTCCTCTCGTATCCTTCCATGTCCAGAATCAACCGCTTGCTCTGATACCACTTGTCACGGGAACCGAATAATAGAGATCGATAGCAAAAGATAGAGAAAGAGATCTTTGTATTGATGAATCTTTGTAGAGATTTGATACAACAGAGGAGCAAAATATATGGGCGCACTCCGTTGTACGGAGCTCGAACCTCCCGACCACCCCCGAGCTTCAGTTCGCTTGCATGCAGCGTCTCACTCGCACTCGCACTCGCACTCGCACTCTCACTCTCACTCTCACTCGCACTCGCACTCGCACTCGCAGAAGAAGAGATCGGTGAATGATCCCCAACGCACCACCTGTCGTGCTTTTATCCTTCTTTTTCTCGAAAAGCCTGCACGATTTTCGTACCAAGTATACCTGCGAGAATAATATAAGAACGTGATCGCTAAGCGATCCGTAAAGGTTAGATTTCTATCATGACACTTTACACAGATCCTGTTTCAGACATTGATTTCTGCATCGCCTACAAAATAGCCAAAAGAACATACTCGTGCAACCAATTCAACATGATAATCAAAGTAAAAAAAACATAATTATATACCTTCATAATCTCAATTGCCATACTCTACCATGAAGAAACAATCCACTTCTTGGTTGATAGCAGGGAGAACTGTATGATGTTGTAGGTCTGTGTGTCCCTGTGTACATTACACTGCTGCTGTCTTCTATTTGTTTTCATCATAACTTTTACAAACGAACTCAGAACAGAGCGATCTAGGTACTCAAAACGACGGAATAGGTCTGGTCTACAAGGCAACGCGGACAGAATTGCGAAAAACGTCTCTATTTGGCTAAAAACGCAACTTTTAGGTCGCGACTCATAAAACCTCTATTTCTGGGTCTCCACTACTTTTATAACTTATTTTAAGCCTACCCATGCATTTTAAGCTAAAATACATAAATATAAAACATTGATATTAATAAAAATCTCAATTTTACTGTTCATAGACAGACTATTTGTTATTCATTAATCTTTATCAAATCCGTCTTTAGTGTATTATTTTTTTAAAAAAAGAATATATGTTCTCTCTTAATATCTCAACTCGTTCGTAAAAGCTCTATTTAATAGACTATTCAACAATCTTTCAAATCGTGCTAACGGAAGATATGCCCTGCTACATTCTTTTCGACTTTAAGAACTTCAAAGACTAGTCCTATTACAAAATATCAACTTGAACTAATTGATAAGATGCAGGCAACCAATCAAAACCAAGAAAGTACACAATTTAAGACGTATTCTAGAGAACAATTATCCCAAGGTTTCAAATCCTAGGCTCCATGAAAGTACACAATTGTTTTATCAATCAACCACCACAAAATTCTAGACTAGCAGGTGTTAGTGTTCAACATATGTTTGATGGATGTGGCTCTTCCAGCGATGATGTGGTTTTCTAGATTTAATATCCCCAAATCACCCAGTTGAATCGAAAGAGATACATGATCCCAAACAATCTAGGCTTTGCTAGAAGAACCCCACAAAAAATTCAGAATACAAGACCTAAAGCTGTCAAGAGCTTTATCTAACCAGCCTAGCAATGGAAGAAAGTATAGAAAATGCGGGACCAGGATTGACAAAAGAATCCTCACTCTCACATTCAAAGGTCACTCATCACAATTCCACCTTGCTATTTTTCTATACACCCTTTTCTCCACCCATCTAGTCACTTGTCTATTCGTAACATCCACACCAATTGGGTACCCGAGATGCTTGAAAATAGTGCCCCTTTGAATTCTTCCACCTTTCTTCTAACAGTTTTTAGCAAAAATGTCAGTCAATTGGGATTTAGCAAGATTTCAATTCAAACCAACGCCAGAGAGTAGAAACTCAGATAATTCATACACTTTCCAATATTCAAATTTTCAGCTTGCAACAAAGTGATAGTGTCATCAACAAAATCTAGTGCAACCACATTACCTTGCCCTATTTTCAGATTTTTAATATTCCCAGCAGTAGCCTGTGAATCTAGTTAGCAAAAGAGTGAATGGGATTACGGGCCAACCTTGCCTTACTGACTTGGTGACCAACACTACATCAGACATTCTACCATTGATCCATATGTATAACATAGACCCCATTCCCAAAAGCAAGATGCATGCAAAAATTATTCTACCAAACCCAAGCTTTCTCATTACCTCAACCACAAAATCCCAAATAATAGAGTCAAATGCTTTGGCAAAGTCTAGTTGATGCAACACAATTTTTTGATTATTTTTTACATGCCTCTACACCCATCATCACTATTAAGATATTATCCATAATTGATCTACCCACAGTAAACCTAGACAGCTTTTATGAATGTGATTTCTAAAAAATGGGCCCTTTCTCATTGCAATTGTCTTTGCTAGCACCTTATAGAGAATGCCCATCATTCTGATAGGTCTCTAATCATCCAAGGAAAAATGAAAGTCTTTTTGGGTAATAGTTTAATGATTCCTTGTTTCATTGAGGGGTCCTTGTATTGAGTTAGCCATATTTGGTTGATAGCTTCTACAACCAAAGGGCCCAACTTACCCCAAAAGGTCAATACACATTCCTTTGTCAAACCATAGAAACCAGGGCTTTTATGATTGCCCAAATTTTTGAGAGCCCACATATTTTCATTTTCATCAAATGGAGATTCCAACCTTTTGGCATTACTTGGCTCAATCCATGGATCCACCACTGATAATAACACATCAATAGCATGTTTCCTCTCGGAAGACTGATCTACATCCTTATTCAAAATGATCTGATAGTATTTTTTACATTCCCTCGTTATCTTTGTATGGTCATCCTCACTGTCTCCCCATCATCTTTTATAATTCTATGGATACTGTGTCTAGCATGCTAAAAAAGATCTTAGAGAATAGTGTGCAATCTTTAACTCATGTTGCCTACATATAAACCTTGCCCTAACTACTAGCTCTTACTCATAGTCTTTGAGAACCTATCTAGCATCTATCTGACCTGCAATTTTCTCCTCATTGAGGGTTGATACGTTCTTAGACATTGTGGATTTAACGATGTCTAAGAATGTAACATACTCATAAGCCTTGAGCACTTCCCCTTTTTTCTACTTTGCCACAACTTTTTCTACATTTATGATACAACCTTGCATCTCTACACAAAACTTCTACCATGCTTCCACAGGTTGCGAAGAGCCAAACACTACCAATGATTTATCCAACACTTTATTCATAGCATTTTGAAAAACATTCATATGTAGAAGTAAGTTACTGATCATTAACAGTCTGACAATACCACACATTTTAAGGCATGTAAATCAACTACATTAGTTAATTGTACCATAATTGGAAAATGATTAGATAACAACAATTGAATATCAATATGAACTTGAGAAGATAAAGGCAGTCAATAAGAACTAAGAAAGTAGACTCTATCAAGTCTAGACCATGATGAAGTGTGAGGTTGTGAATCAAAGGTCAAGCCAATGCAAGAGGCGTATGTGGAGAGCCACGAGTCACTCCATTTCCATATAGTTAGTGTCTCCCATGCCTGATGCTCTAACCTAGTGATAACAGACCCATTGGAAGTGGTGTCCTAACGGTTGCAAACCATATTAAAATCCTCCCCAGCAAACCCCTCTGGAAAATGGATTAAAACAAACCATTACCATAAATCCTGTCAGAATTTAGGATTATTGTGACCATAGAAGCATTGAAACCCTCGATAGTGCAACATTTTCCTTGCTCTATCATGCTTGTTGTGCTCCCGAACCATGCATATATCTAACTCTGCAGCAAGCATCCATTTGTCGAAGGAATACAATATAGTTGGGTCATTTAACACTTAACATTAATGGTGGATATTTTCATTGAGGGGTATTATGTACTACTTGGGTGTCTCCATGCTCACTATCCGATTCGTGCATATACAGCTTCTAGTTGAATGGTGGTCTTGAAGCTCACCAATGGGAGCCCTTCACATCCTTCGGCGGTCATTAACTTGGCCTTGGGCGGCCACTAACCTTAAAGTACACCACATTTGGCATACATACCAAACAAGGCACTTCCTAGCACGACATGGTTTTGCCAATAGCCAGAGTGATATTCAATTTTGACCAAAACACTGCCAAGTACATCACGGATTCCAAGAATTTCTTGACCACATCCTCAAGTAGTGCATTCCCAATAATGACATTGCAAGAGATATCCCATCAACAACTTAATGTGCTCTTGAAAAAGCATCACATGTGCCTTACATATTGCCACATAAAGCTTTGTTAACTACGGCCTCTACTCCCTTTCTACTTCAATAAATGTGTTATGTTCAGCATATTGATAGTCAAGGCAATTTGACTATCAGCTTGTTCTACCCAAATTTCAACTAAAACAATGCCGAGCACAACCTTAATTACTTCAGCATTAACTTCCCAGCTCATAGATGTTTGAGACTGCATAGAAAATTGATCTAGCCATATAAGTTGAGCAATCGTTGCCCTATTTGAGCCCTGTAAAGCACACAGTCCAGCCCGTCTCATGCACTAGCAATCGAATCTCTATTAGGCTTGATCCAACTTCCATGACACATATCTCGAGATGGATCCAACAATATCACAATTGGCCCCTCAAAAATACTAAATTGCCCATAACTTTTCCATCCAGACTCCAATCAGTGAGCCGTAAAGATAGGCTTGTAGAGCATTCTCAGTACTAGAACTTTGGTCTATAAAGAGCACTTTGACAACATCATTGCATATTGATTTGTAGGCATCAAAATTCATTTCTTGGCCCCAAAATCCACAATTAACACACATTTCAATCAACTTGATTTCATAAGAAAATATGGCATAGATCATTAGGTTGTCAAAAGTTTAAAAAATCTTGTAGATCCTCCTCTTTCATCACATGACCACAAAGTGGCACGACAACGGCAATCGTGTCAACCATCTCAAATACACACTTTACTTCAAAAAATCTGGGCAGCTATCAAACTCATGGGAACCGCCCTTTGCTAGAATGCCACATCATGATCTGCATAGTGTAAGCGGCAGCGCCCAGAGGGCTGTCAGCATGGCCCCTTACTGCTACACCCACCAGCATGTGCACACGCACAACGCCCCAAGGGTAGACTCCATGGACAAACCACGCCATGATAGGTCCCCTCTCTCTCGCTTTGTTGCTTATGAGGGGAGGTATGCCTTTGCATATACCCCCTGCTCCATGGGGGTTCGTTTGTGCATATGGCCCTCCAAGGCACCTCAAATTTTTCAAAACTTACCACAAAAAATCCCAAAAAACTTTTTTATTTCCCCTCCACTTTACACTACTTGCACTTTGGTACTCAAGGATCTGGTGATCGAGCTATGAAGTGCCTTTGGGAGAAAGTAATCCCTACTCCAAGTTTTCTCTTCCCCATACCATTTTAGTATCGCTAGGTTCGCAAACCAAGCCGTCCAAAAGGAAAAAAAATCGCTAGGCTCCTAAGTCTCTTTAAGTGGGTTGCCTAAACCCTTGGCCACAATATGGTTTACATCAGGCACCAAACTCCTATTGAAGTGTAGATTAAGCCACACCCCTTTTACCCTATTTCTAAGCACATTCCCATTAGCTCTAATTAGTTGATAGGTCCCATTTGGAAAAAATTTATGCACCCTATACAGACCCATCCACTTCTTCTAGAATTTATTTTGAAAAGTAAAATCCAAGTAACTCGCGTACTTCACTACCAGATCTCCTTCCTCTATCCTCTTATCAGGCAATCTTTGGTTGAATTTAGCAACTGTTTCTTTCACTGCTTCACATAATAGTCCATGGTTGCCTCCTATTCATTTGCAAAGCTTTGAGACTGACAATTTGATCATGTAGCATCCCGTGTTGTGTGGCACTGGCTTGCCACATCCCTCTCACAGCACGTAGATGTGTACGTAAGGGAAACGCCGCCTTCTTACCATAGACCAACTCGAATCGAGTAAATTTAGTCACCACTTTGTAGGATGTCCTGTACACCCATAAACACTTCTTGAGATTCACCTCCCACTGTGTTTACTAATTGTAAAGATACTTTCTCAGCATATTTATGATTTGACCATTCGCGCTCTCCACCAGAACATTGCATTAACGATGACAAGGAGAAGAGAACCAGTGTTGAATGCACAGTTTCTCCACCAAATCCTTCATAAGTTTGCTTCTAAATCCCTTCCTCTACACCCATGGAACTCCAAAATGACAACAAATGTTAAGAAAAACAAACTGAGCCACAAAGTGAACTTTTACCTCTTTGATAGCTTTGGCTTCGACCCACCTAGTAAGGTAGTCAATCACCACCACAACGTATTTCTTTCCACTTTTTGACTTTGGGAGTGGACCAATGGCATCCAAACCCCACTTCTCAAAAGAATTTTGGGCAATGATGGCCCCCTACGACTCGTCTACTAACCTCCTCTCACCCATAGTTTGGCATTCATGGAAACTTTTGCACCAATAGTGCACATCACGTAGTACAAAAGGCCACCAAAACCCTGCTCTCAATAGTCAAATCAACACCTAGTCTTCACCTTGATGCCCACTTTCCTCATGAAATTATTGCAGCACCATACCGATTTCTTCTTTGTATAGCACCCTCCGCAACACTTCATCCCATACATAGTTCATTAGATCCTCTCCTACCAATGTAAATTTATGAGCTTTCTACACTATCCTTCGCTTCTACATCTTGGACATCCCTTTTCAACATTTTCATGTGCTCAAAAAGTCCTCATTCTCCCTTAAATTCTCACGGCCTACAGAATTGTCCGGGGTCACATATATACATGTCACTTGCACTTGCACTTTGCTTCTTGCAAGCTGATTTGCTTCTTGGTTTTTCTCCCTTTTAACATGCTTGAGTTGAACCTCTTCAAAGAATCTTAACAACTTCTTAATGGCATAGAACCAATGCTTCAACAAATCCCGTTTCACCTGCCATTGGCCTAGCAGTTGATGACCAATAAAGCATTACCTTTCACCACGAACCTGGAAATACCAAACTCTAAATAATACTTCAATACCAAGTGTAAAGTGAGATACTCAGCCTAATTATTGGTATAAACATCTCCAAGTCATAAGGCTTCGAAAAAATCACTTTGCTGTGTGGATCCCGTATCACCACACCTCCACTCTGCTTGCTATATCACCCTACTATACACTCAATCAAACCACATGATAAAAGCCATGTTTAAATTAGGCTCCTCTTTAGCATCATCTTGTAACACCCTAGGATAGATCGGCAAATCAACGACCTTCCTGACCAAAATACCCACCAAGTGAAACCAACTCGTATGGTTGACCTTGAACTCAAACTCGAATTCATGTAGCTCTAGCACCTATTTCATGATTCACTTATGTGGCTTTAAGTACAACACCAATCTTGGAAACAAATTGTTAGTTGTCAAAACAAAAAATTTCCTCACTATGAGATACACTTTGAGCTTCATGCAAGCAAAAACTAAGGCCATGACCCCCTGCTCCAGATAAACTTATATCTCCTTCCCACTTTCTGCAGTAATACCACTCCAATACCTACAGTACCTACCATCATGGCAACATAAAAATTATATTCTCAATTGGGTGGACACACAATCGGAAGGTGGCACAAGATTTTCTTCACCCTGTCAAAAGCTTCTTGCGCTTCTTTGTCTAATTCAAAACCGTGAACTTGTTGCACCGTCTTTTGAAGGGGGTATACATATTGCGGCAGCGTCAAAAAAAACCTTCATATATACTTCAACCTATGCACAAATGATGCCAAACTCTGAGCACTGAAAGGGAGCTCCATCATGACTAGAGCCTTGACCTTTTGCGAATCTGCCTCAATTCCATTCTCTGACACCACATGGCCTAGTAATGATGCTCGAGACTGTAATAACTTGTACTTATTGGGGTTTAATTGACCTCCTTCTTCATCACCCCTTTGGAAACATAGCCGTAGATTTGATGAATGATCCGCTTTTGAGTTATAGCAACCTATTTCGTCCATGAAAACTCTGCTAAACCTACCCAAGTAGGGACCAAACACCTTGTTCATCCAATCATAAAAGGTGGCATAGGCGTTCACCAACCCAAATGGCATCCTACCGTAAGCAAAACATCCCCATGGAGAGATAAATGTCGTCTCATACTGGTGTTTAAAAGCAATCACTATCTAGAAGTACCCCAAAAACCCATCCATGATAGATTACCTCTCGTGGCCAACTACCTGATTTAGGATTTGATCTTGAAACGGCAACCGGTAGTGATTCCTCTTGGTCACCGCATTCAATGGCTTGTAGCCTATACACATCCACTACTTACCATTTTTCTTAGGAGTGATAACCACCAGGGAAACCCACTCACATTATTTCACGAGGTATATAATACCTGCATCTAACAACTGGTTGATATCCTGCCAAAGTGCTTCCTTTTGAATTTCACCCAATCTCCTTAGCTTTTATGCTTTAGGCTTGTACCCTTCCTTGAGGATTATCTTATTCTCAACACCCTTTCTCCTCGTAGATCTTTGTACTTTGTCTCAAAAGAATTCAAAAAGGAGGCACACAGTTGGAAATAGTTCTCTTTCTCCTGCTCGGTTAAATCTCAACTTAGCGTATTGATCACTTCTTCCGTACCTATGCCAGTTACACCTCCTCTTTGGCATGAGAGTCTTACACAATGTTTCCAAACAAATCAGCATCAATCTTAAGCATATCATCCTCAGTTTCCTCCTTCTCTATATCCATATAGCCCTCATCATAGGCGGTTTCAATTTCATACTCATAACTCACTGTGTCATCCTTCTATTTTTCCACCATAGGATGGAAACAGATTTCTTTGGTCTAGCACCAACAGTATTTCTTTAGAAATGGCTTTCTTTGCTCTTTAGGTCTAGCACCACCGGTCTTCCTCTCTCTTTATTAGGCAAAATAAACACCCTGATCTCCCCATCGTGTTTAGCACCCATTGCCAATATCCACAACCTACCCAAGATGATAGGGTATGCATTATCACCTGCCTTTATCTCAAAGAAGTCAATGAGGCACTCAATGGCCACCACCTTCACTCTTACATCTTGAGCCATGCCCAAACACCTATATTTAGCATGGTTAGCCATCCTCATGTGCACATTCCACTTGGCAACTGCTTTAACACCCGCTTCTCTCATTGCAATTTTTGTCATGATGTAGACATGTGCTCCACCATCTATATAGGCTTGAACATGCATCCTCTTCTTGAAGATAGCATTCACCAAAGGAAGAACGTCACTTGGGCTACCAACACTTAATGCCATGTTTTGTATTGCATGCACATTGCCCTTAGCTTTTGGTAGCCTTTGCGCTCAATTTAGGATTCAAATCCAACAACTAACCGAAATTTATGTTAGCCTTATGGCCCTGCACATCACTTATCAAATTGTATCCGGGATAATTACACCTTTATCACTAGCTTGAACTCCTCCCAATTTCTTCCATGCTCATTCATGATTCCTCTCAAATGCTCTCTAATCTCGGGAGTCACAAAAAGATCAAATCTTTGGAGCATCTCATCTTCTGGCACACAATAAAACTCCATCTCCTTTACATAGCCACGAAGATACTTTGTCACATCTTTCCCATTAAACTGATCCATTTTGTGTACCACTGCTTGAATAGCTTTGGTTGTTGACACTTCTCGTCTTTCTGTAGCATTCTATTGTTGCATAAATACGGCAAATGCTTGAAACATTTGTATTGTAGCGGGATCAAAAGGTATACCTTGTTGTTGCGGATGATGATCACCCATGGTTGAAGTAGCTTGCAGATCCCCACTAACTCACCCTGACAAACTTTGCATCAGGTTCACCAAAAAGTGTGTCAAAGAGTTGGTGGTCTTTCCAGGAAGTCGCTGGACCTCTAGCTGTGAGGGTTTGTGGGGAGGCTCTGAAGGCTTTCACTTAAGCAAGCTTAGTGCTTGTAGCAACTACATTGTGTGTAGCCATTCGAATCTTATAGGCAGACACACACATACGCAGACGTGAAACCCTCAAAACAAAACAAAGATAAAAATATCAAGGCTTTGATCGTATCTAATCAAAGGTAATATGAAAGGGTTCACTAATGCATTTTATAGCAGCAAGTCGTTGTGCTCCAAATAGACTGCGAATGGTTCTTTGAAATTGTAACTTAGTGCTTACAAAGATGTAGATGTTTGGAGTGAGCCGTGTGTACAAGTCTTCTTGGTTCATAGTAATATTAAGAAATCAAGACTCAACCCCTAGAGGAGAATAAATACTCCTCCTGCATCGCTAGCTTGAACTCCTCCCAATTTCTTCCATGCTCATTCCTGATGTAGCATGGTCAAAAGTGGCCTTAGCATGTTCAAAAGTGGCCATAGTCATAGTTTCCCCCATGAGGTGTCATTCTATAGATAGTAAGTGCACTTTGGAGTAATTATGGACCTAGAAAAATCCCTTAGAAAAATGGTTACGAGTTTGATGTATGCCAAGCTCTCTCTCAATATTTTATAAAGCTACTTCATGCACATGTTCCCACCATAGCTCAACAACTCTTGGAGGCTTAACCCTTGACATGTGGCGGCAAGGAGAAGATATTTGGAGAAAGATCTAGAAGAACCTCTAGATATTTCTTGAAGAGAAAGATCTAGAAACTTTGAAGATAATTTTAAGATATTTTGAAAAGATAGACACTTGTCACACAAATCCCGCTTGGATAATTCTAAGCAAATATCTTCTTCAAGGGGCAACTTCACCTATAAAAAGAGCCTCTTTCCCCTCACTTGGACATCAAGAAAACCATCAAGCAATCAAGGGCTCAAGCAATCCCTAAAATCAAGCCACTCTATCAAGCCATCACCCAACCTCCTAGCCATCTCCTTGAGTGAAACTTTCTCTCAATTTCATCCCAACACATCTTGAGCTTGCTACTTCATGCCTCAAGCCTTCTATCTCCTCACTTGTAGTACTCATACACTCTATGTAACCTTCTTTAATCAATAAAGACACATTATTGGTGGCTCACAAACGGTGTTGGGTACTACTACTCATCTTCTACTTCATCAAGTTGGCTACAAGACCACAAAGTCTTGAGGTGTGCTTCACTTCTTTGGCTTGAGCTTGTGTGGGTCTTTGTGTGTTGGTTGTCTCTCTCTTATCTCTTTCCTCCATTGTTTGACTGCTTTCTAAACTAATTTCTTAGATGAATAATCCCAATGGTGTAACCTTTCAACCCTTTCACTTTGTGAAAAATATTAGGATTAACGTTTGTATTAGCCATAAAATCCACTTCCAACAGAGAATTGTGTTACTCTTTGGACCGGAAAGATTGCAAGAAATTCTTCATTCTCCACATCCTCCTATTTTGCTGCTACTAGGCTACTCTAATTCTTTTGATGTGCACATATTTATTCTCCTCTAGGGGTTGAGTCTTGCTTTCTTAATATTACTATGAACCAAGAAGATTTATACACGGCTCCCTCCTATCACTAGGCAAAACATCTACATCTTTGTAAACACTAAGTTATAGTTTCAAAGAACCATTCGTAGTCTATTTGGAGCACAACGACTTGCTGCTATAAATGCATCAGTGAACCCTTTCATAGTACCTTTGATTAGATACGATCAGAGCCTTGATGTTTTCATCTTTGTTTTGTTTTGAGGGTTTCACACGTGCATACGTGTGTGTCTGCATGTAAGATTCCAATGGCTACACACAATGTATTTTCTACAAACACTAAGCTTGCTTAAGTGAAATCCTTTACAGTCTCCCCACAAACCCTCATAACTAGAGACCCGGCGCCTTCGTTGCAAGACCGCCAACTCTTTGACACACTTTTTGGTGAACCCAATGTGAAGTTTGTCAAGCTGAGTTAGTGGGGATCTTCAAGCTACTTCAACCATTGGTTATCATCATCTGCAGTAGCAAGGTATGCCTTTTGATCCCACTACAATGCAAATGTTTCAATCATTTTCCTTGTTTATGCAACAACATCATGCTATAGAAAGAGGAGAAGTGCTAGCAACCAAAGCTATTCAAGCAGTGGTGCACAAAATGGATCAGTTTAATGGGAAAGATGTGACAAAGTATCTTTGTGGCTATGTAAAGGAGATGGAGTTGCATTGTGTGCCAGAAGATGAGATGCTCCAAAGCTTTGATCTTGTCGTGACTCCGGAGATTAGAGAGCATGTGAGAGGAATCAAGAATGAGCATTGAAGAAATTGGGAGGATTTCAAGCTAGCGATGAAGAGAGTAACAAAGAGAACTTTCCTAGAGTGAGTAGCCAAGCCGAAGGAGGGGCTCTCTCCAATAGAGCTACTCAGGGAGTTTGAGCGACAATATGCTCAACTCACAAGGACAAAGAAGGCCACACTTGACTCAGAAAAGACAGAGCTCTTATTACAAGCAACAAGAAAGGAGCTCCAGGAGCAATTGGAGCTACTTCTTGAGGACAAAGATGCCGAGCAGGGAATGAAGCTATATTGGAACGAACTTGAAGCTGCATTTTCATTACTTGCCAAGCGCCAAAGGAGACGGGAATAAGATGGTTGTTGGTAGTGCACCATCTACCTCCAAAAGCCTTCTCCATTTATACTGTAATAGATGAGCTTGTGAAAGGTATGAGGGATTTAAAAGTAAAACTCACAAAGCTTGAAGAGAAGGGGCAACCATTGGCACCATCTTCAAGGAAAAAACAACAACCTAAACAAGGTTTTTTTCATAGATGCATATGGTGTGACAGCACAGAGCATGCTAGGAGAGAATGTGACAGCTTCAGTGAAGCTTTGAGAAAAGATCTTGTTTTCTTCAAGGATGGGAAGATTCACTTAAGGGAGATAGGTTTATCCTTAAGGACTAACTTTGGGAAAGAAGGAATGTAGAGTCTGGTAGAGGATATGGCCACTACCCATGGCATCTCTGCATCCGAGGCATCTACTTATACAGTCAAGATTGAACCATTGAGGAGTTTTGAAGAAAATGGTAAGTTGTGGCCAAGTGCTATGGAGCTAGCAAGGAAAGGGAAGCTTACAAGAGAAGTCCTACATGAAGCAGGTGACTGTATCCGTCTAGAAACAGGATGGAATGAACCTGTGGAATCCTTGTCAATACATGCCTATATTGCAAAATGTCAAAACAACGAAGTGTTTGTGGAAGAAAAGCGCAGGCGAGAGAGTGGTGACTAAGGACCATCAAAAAGAATTACTAGAAGAAGCGACACAATACCTCCTCGAGCGCCTTCGACTCAGGAAGTGTGAGGTCCCCACCCCGTCGTATCAAACAACGGATCTGATGGTCAACCTGGTGGCCACTAGATCTATAGCGGAAGCAAACAAAATGGTTCAGGGTTCGACTAGCGGACGAGCTCTCATCACAAAGTGAGTCGAGTTCGAGCCTACTAGCAAGGAGATCTAGCTCCACCTCGCAGGGGAAGCGTACTTAAACTATCTAGCGATCCTATGACCCACCTTCCAAGAGGAGAGAAGCCTCGAGTGCCTTTTTCCCCATGTTTCAGAGGCACGTACTCTCGAGAATTCCCCGCTCTAGGGGCAATGAGCGTTACTAATATCGAGTAAGCACTATGGGGACAGAGAGTTCCCGACCAGCCGGGACCACCCATCTCGTAGGCATTGGCAACCTGAGCCAAGCCCCCACTTTCCACCCCCACACTCACACTTCCTCATGTGACCTAATTACTACCACAAAGGTTGTTCAACATAAATATTCCTTGTTTAATTCCGAATCACATGGTTCGTTAAAACAGCCCTTCAACCAGTATTGCAAACAACACCAAGACAGAATTCTAGTAAAAATTCTACTCAAAATTATTCATAAAAATTCCAATGTTCTGGAGGTACAACATCCCCCCTTCAGCGAGAGTTCACTCCTCCCGTTGTCGCGTAGCTGCCCATACAACTAGGTATGTCCACCGCATAGAAAGCACGACATGGACATTCCCACCGCATAGAAAGCAAGTCGTGGGTTCCCACCGCTTAACCAGCAGTCGTGGGTATCCATCGCTTAACCAGCAGTCGTGGATTCAAGAGCCCTTAACCAGGAACTCTGCCCCTGTGATCAGGAGGGGGTTCATGACTAATTCAACATTGGAAATAGAATGAACATGCCGAGCTAAATTTTCCCTAGCAAACATTCTTTCCTCTTGCAAATAGCATACCCATCAATCATTTCTTTCCTACTTTATACTTAAATGTACTATGCTTTCAATACCGAAGTTCTGTCGGCTTTCTCCAACATGTTCGGGGATATGTTCATTCCTAACTAATCGTATGCAATGTTAATTAAACAACTTGAATAGAAATTGGGACCTACCTCTTCCATTTCTTCGTCAATAGCCCGTGAGATGGCCGATATTTGCTCGTCCATGGGAACCTTTCCTTTTCCGTTGACATTGCTTGTTCCCGCCTCGCGGTCGTGGGCTCCACCGAAGCGAGTTCTCTTAACCGGGGCCATTTTTCTCACTACTTAAATGATAGACTTGAAAAAAAAGAGCTAAGGTCCACAAGCATCATAACAGTCCAATGGGTAGATTAGTGACATCAATTAATCCCTCCTATGTGAGAGTCTAGATTTCTTTCATAAGCAATCATTAAGGATGGCACGTAATCCTATGGGAACCGGCTCTAAGATAATTATTCGGCTTGCATGATCAAGAATAATGAAGATTTCATTATTAGGATTACCAGAGAATTGGATTAAGTATGATTAAACTATTTCCTAGCAATTAGATGATGCAGATTTACCCTATGCATATGTGTGAGGAAAAACCAATTCTTAGAGACTTACTGACGGAATAATTTCTCCTTAATTACGTCTTAATGCATAAGAAAAGAATGAATTCAATTAAGCTGCAATGTTAATGAGTGATTACAATAGTGATTCTCTTCAATCTGCACAAATACTAGCTTACCGATTAATTACTATACTATCTAGAGAGAGAAGATTCTGATAATTATGCTCTAATCATTAATCGAGAGTGAAGAATGGCTGATAATTCAGCTATGGAATGATGATTACATAATAGAGTACGAATAAGGAGAATTTAGGGAGTAGTCATAGAGATTTTCGACTAGGAATAGGCATAATAGACAAGGAATTTAGATGGTAGAGAAAAAGATTCACAGATGGCATTAATTAAACTGTTATTACCGTGATTAAGAGCTGGTAATCTTCTCGATTTTCTGATCTAATTGAGCTTCTTGAGATGAAAATTCGGCAGCACCTCCCTCCTAGCTTCCTCTTCAATAGGTGTGTGATTCGGCAGCACCTCCCCAATGTGTGTGGGTGTGTGTGTATGCACTGTGTGTATGTGTGATCATAAGTGTGTGTGTGTGTGTGTGTGTGTATGCAGGTCTTTAAATAGGCTCCTACAGGCTGAAAATCGATCTGGGTTGCTAAATGCATCTGGGAGCTTCTCCAGTTAAGCATGGCAAGTCCAGTTCTCTGCCCACCAAGTGTCAGGTTGGCTTGGTTAACTGGTTCTGAGAGTGAGTTGCAGGCTTGGCAGCTTTCCCAAGACTCCCACAAAGCAAGAGGGCGCCCCCTAGCTGCTAAAGCTGATCTGGAGTGACCTGGGACCTGTTCCCACACAGTCCCGGGCCCCCGGTACCTCCCCGGATAATTTTTAGGAAATTTGGTTCTAGGCTAAAACGGGTCATACGAATCGGATTTTGATGCCGTAAATTTCCATATGAAGCTCTAACTAAGGCGTACTGGCCCGAGTACCAGCCATATACAGCAGCCCCCCGGGTCCGAAAATGCATTTTTTCCAAATTTGGGGTACGGGTGCAGTTTTTCGAGACAGTCGAGACTGGACGGTTCGGGTGACCAAAAACTTACTATATTTGGAAAATTTTCACAAAAATTATTTTAATTCACATTTTAAAGCTTTATAACGTTCTAAATATCATGACACTGACAGAATCTGGAAAACTGCTAAAAATAGTAACTTATTCCATTATGATTATTTCATGGTACAAGGGTGTTCCTTTTGATCGGGGTCAGAAACCTTACAGAAAGCACCCCCACCTGAAGCGACTATGGAAGAAAGTACAACTAGAGGAAAAAGGAGACATCAAAAGGTAAGCCTAAAACTCCAACTTATAAGTTACAGTTTGATATTGAGGCTGCTACAGACTTAAAGAAAGTTCTAGAAGAAATAATTTTGAATAGAAAAATAGAGTTTACCTTGGGGGACGTCCTTGGTATAGCCAAGCGCGAGTTTCACGAGGAGATCATTGATATCATCTAGAGGAAGAGGCAAACTCTTGTTGACACCATTCACCCGCAATCCAAAGGAGAAAGCTTAAAGACACAGGTAATACAAGTGGAAGACAGAGAGCATGATGAGGATGTCATAGGGTGCTACCATTCTTTTGAAAGAACAAAGCAAGTACAGTTTTCAAATGGAGATGAGGAGTACAAAGCCATTTCAAGAAGTAACTTTTCCAGGAATCATTAGGCAAGATCTACGACTGAGACAATGGTCAAGGTGGGTGATCTTGAAGAGCCATTTGTTGCCTTGATTGACCATGGCTCCATGGCTCAGAAATAAACATAATGTCAAAGAGCTTATTCAACAAGTGCAAATTACTAATGGACACAGATCATGGCTGGATGGTTAAAGTAGCAAATAATTCATCAGGTGAGCTATATGCAGCTTGTCCAAGTGTGAAAGTGACTATTGGAGATGTAAAGGAAGAGCAAAATTTCTTTGTGCAAGACACATCTTCTTATGATCTCATCCTTGGACATCCCTACATTGTAGGAGTTAGAATGGAAACAAAGGTCATGGATGATGGTTCTGCTTATGCTAGGATAAGAAGTAAAGATGGAAAACGTGTTGTTCAATTTCTCACTGTCTGTGTGAATCATGAAAGAAATCGTGACAGTCTCCGAGAGCGCCCATTGCCCAGATTGAGTAAAGAGTGTTATGATCATCAAGAGAGAATGGGTTTTGGTCTGGTACCATTATAGAGTGGGATTACGATGGTACAAAGAGGGAAAGGTTCTCACATAAGAAGGTTTTCTGTACAGGTTTTGCAAGTCTAACAGAATATGGATATGTCTCTTTTCTAAAATGTGAGAACTTGAGTCGAGGTTCCCGCAAACATGTACATAGTCTACAAAAGGAGTGGAAAGAACATGGCTTGCTAGGAAACAATGAAAACATAATAGGTGTGTTTGAGGAGTTTTCCTTTGTGGACACATTACAGGATCTTCAATCTATAGTAGATTATCCTTCACATGACCAAAATGAGATAGTGAAAGTGTGCTCAGTTGAAATGTACAATGTGGTTGAGGCATTTCAAAAGGAACAGGAGGATAGGAAGCAAAAACATGAAGTAAAGGTGGACACCAAGTACAAGACTATGGCAAAGAAGGTAAAACCAGTGGCACTTCCTTTGCCAAAGGACTGCAAGGAAAAGCTAGAACAGGCTTCTTTGCAACCTAGTCTCAAAGATCCAAAAGGGATTGGACACAGGTTTACAAAGGAGTCTCTAAAGCAATTGAAGATTAGGAATGAGGACTCCTTAACACAGGTTGAAAGGGAATGTTTTGAAGAGATGCTCTCTAAACATGGAAAAGCATTTGCATTTGAGCCACATGAGATAGGATGTGTAGATCCTACCATTGTTGCTCCTATGGTGATCTTTACCATCCCTCATGTACCTTGGAACTTACGGCCAATACCATTTCCAAAGGCTCACTTACCAAAGTTAATTGAGCTGCTAAATGAGAAGATCAAGATGGGTATTTTGGAGCCTTCATGTGCTCCATACTCAAACAGGTGGTTCACAGTACCAAAGAAGAATGGAGCCTTCATGTGCGCCATACTCAAACAGGTGGTTCACAGTACCAAAGAAGAATGGAGCTTTGTGCTTCCTCCAAGATATGCAGCCGGTCAAAAAAGTCACAATTAGGAATATGGGTACAAGGCCAATTGTGGATGAGTTTGCAGAAGCATTTGTAGGAAGGGCAATATATTCTATGGGAGATTTGTTCTCGGGGTATGATCAGTTCCAACTAGCAATGGAAAGCAGGGATCTGACTACCATGAGGACACCTTTGGGTTTGGTAAGGATGTGTACCTCACCATAGGGAGCACCCAATTCAGTTTCACATATGATGAATGGTATGAATAATATCTTACGTGACTTTATTCCCCAAGTAACTATGCCCTTTCTTGATGATGTTCCTATCAAAGGATGTGAAGTAAGTAATAAAGATGAAGCTTTGGACTCCATGGGGGGTGCCGAAACTTTGTGGCACAACACATAGATGATTGTGACAAAATCCTATCCAGACTGGAACAGGTGAACCGTACCCTCTCAGGACAAAATTCTATGTTTGGAGTGAAGGAGGTGTTGATTGTTGGGCACATGTGTGGTCCCAATGGGAGACGACCTTGTCCAACAGAAATTGATGCAATTCAAAAGATGAAGGAGGTATGCATATCTGTGAGTGAAGTTTGTAGATTTCTTGGTGCATGTGTGTTTTATGTTATATGGATTCCACATTATGCACGTGTAGAAGATCCTTTGTACCAATTATTAAGGAAAAATCAAAAGTTTCATTGGGGAGACGCACAAGCAAGGGCTATAAAAAAGCTAAAGGATTTGCTACAACAAGCACCGACTTTAAGAAAGGTAAACTATGAGTGTGGAAAGCTAGTAATAGTGATAGTGGATACGAGTCCGACAGGAATTGAATGGGCAATAGGGCAGGATGACAAAGAGGGACATAGGTATGTGGTAAGGTTTGGAGCCAAGGTTCTAAGTACTCGACAAAGGAACTACCCACAGGTAAAATGGGAGTTGTGGGGCATGGTTACAGCACTAAAGTGTGAAAAGGACTACTAAATTGGCACATATGTGGTTGTGGAAACAGATTATCTGCCACTCCTTGGAATGATTACAAGCTGCTCAACACCAGACATTGCCATGCTAAGATGGATTGCCTACATTAAATCCTTGAATCCTGAGTTCAAGCATATTGCACAAAAAGACAATCCGGTAGCGGATATGCTGTCAAGGGCAAGGTATGAGGATGAGCAAGACATGGTAGATGATAGTGAAGATGTAGGCACAAGGTTCTACTCCATTAATCATGTTGAGCATAATGATGTTGGCACACCTAGTGCACTTGAGTTGTTTTTAGAAGATGGGTATGAAGGAGATTGGTTGCTTATTGGTCATTATTTGAGTACTTTAACAAAACAGGGTGATTGGTTTGAGTATGAGTTTCAGAGGATACGTAGAAAAGCATATGGGTACTTTCTGCAAGATGGTTACTTATGGAAACATCCAAAACAGAGGGGTGCTATACCACAAAGGGTAGTATGTAAACAAACAGAGTCAAGTAAAGCTCATACCTATGGCTAGACACCGTGGTGTGTGAGCAACCTTTTCAAAGCTAAAGGAAAGGTATTGGTGGAAAGGTATGTACAAGGATGTATCCCACTTTGTGGAATCATGTGTAACATGTCAAATGTATTCAAATGTGCGACATCATGATAGGTTACATCCTACTTATCCACTAGCCATGCATTACAAATGGGTTGTGGATCTAGTCACCATGCCTTTAGGACTCTGGCAGATGAGGTACTTGGTTCTTGCAAGAGAAGACTTGACTAATCAGGTTGAAGGACGAGCTTTAAGGACAAAGACTACAGAGGCAGTATATAAATTTCTCCTTGAGGATGTAATCTGCCACTATGGTTGTGTGGAAAAGATAACTACAGACAGAGGAGAGCTGGATGCCGAGGAAGCAAGGGAATTCTTTTCTAGGATAGGAATGAAGCTTTCCCTTACCATTGCTTACAATCCGGAAGGCAATGGGAAAAGTGCAAGAGGGCATCCGCAAATCATCAAAGCCTTGGCTAAAGCTTGTGAAGGATGAATTAGTGAGTGGCTAAAACTATTGCCATATGCTCTATGGGCTGATTGCACGACAAACAGATCAGTAACTGGCTACATGCCTGCAAAATTGATGTATGGTCAAAAGCCTGTAATTCCCATTGAAGAGACCATTCCCACATGGAATGTGCTACCTTGGCAAGATGGGCTTAGTAGAGAAGAGCTCCTTGCCTTGCGTATAAGACAGCTAGAAAGAAGGCCTCAAGACATTGAGGTTGCAAAAGAAAGATTGAAAAATGCCAGGTTGAAAAGCAAGGACTACTTTGATAGACGACACAGGCTAAGAAGGAAGATAATCAAGCAAGGAGATTGGTTTTTAATGTATGACAGTAGTCTTGATAACCAACATACTATCATGCGAAAGGTTTCAAAAAGATGGTTCGGACCGTATATAGTCAAGTACGTACATGACAATGCCACTAACACCCTGGCTGAATTGGATTGAACAGAGATAAAGATACCCATTGCAGGAAAGAGAATCAAGGTATTCAAAATAAGAGAGGATAGTCACCTGGCTGATCAAGTAAGCGAGAATGAAGTTTTGGAATCACCCAGTGAAGATGAAGAAGAAGAAAATCCAAGGAGTCGAACCTGCAAACATTGGCTGTGGCACATACGGAGGATGTGCAGGTTTAGAGGGGGTGGATATCGTGCCATGGCACGTGCATCGTGGGAACGGAAGCTAAGCCCTACAATATTATGGATTTTATGTGTATGCCTTAAGTGTACATAAGTATATGCATTTTCTATAAGCATGCAAAAAGCTAGTCGAAGTCTGATGTGTCACTCTTGTTGGGAATGGGCTTCGTCCTATGATCCCTGGCTTCTTTGTGAACTTCTTCTTGGATCCATGATGAAATGAGCCTATAAAACATACCTCCAAACTACTAGGCATCCTAGGTGGCATATGACAGGTGTAGCATGTTCAAAAGTGGCCTTAGTCATAGTATACCCCATGAGGTGTCATTCTACACATAGTAGGTGCACTTTGGAGTAATTATGGACCTAGAAAAATACCTTAGAAAAATGGTTACGAGTTTGATGTATGCCAAGCTCTCTCTCAATTTTTTATAAAGCTACATTATGCACATGTTCCCACCATAACTCAACAACTCTTGGAGGCTTAACCCTTGACATGTGGTGGCAAGGAGAAGATATTTGGAGAAAGATCTAGAAGAACCTCTAGATATTTCTTGAAGAGAAAGATCTAGAAAATTTAAAGATAATTTTAAAAAGATAGACACTTGTCACACAAATCCCTTGGATATTTCTAAGCAAATATCTTCTTCAAAGGGCAACTTCACCTATAAATAGAGCCTCTTGCCCCTCACTTGGGCATCAAGCAAACCATCAAGCAATCAAGCGCTCAAGCAATCCCCATAATCAAGCCATCACCCAACCTCCTAGCCATCTCCTTGAGTGAAAATTTCTCTCAATTTCATCCCAACACATCTTGCGCTTGCTACTTCACGTCTCAAGCCTTCTATCTCCTTACTTGTAATACTCCTACACTCTATGTAACCTTCTTTCATCAATAAAGATGCGTTGTTGGTGGCTCACAGACGGTCTTGGGTACTACTACTCATCTTCTACTTGATCAAGTTGTCTACAAGACCACAAACTCTTGAGGTGTGCTTCACTTCTTTGGCTTGAGCTTGTGTGGGTCTTTGTGTGTTGGTTGTCTCTCTCACTACAACATGTTATGCGTTTTTCCATGCACCATACCTTTCCACACGCATTTCGACGGGTATACCGCTCGTCGATATACGCGTCGATACAAGCGTGGTGATACACGTGGCAATGCTTATCGAAAGCCGAGTATTTCCACGCATATATCCACACGTATTTCCACGTGTATATCGATGCGTACATCGATGGAAAAAGTTTGGGGAAAAAAAACCAAATCCGCATGCAGACGGTCATTTTCACCTGTGAGCGCGCGCGCAGATTTGGGCTTTCGAAACCTGCAGCGCAGGTATTATTGATCTCCTCCTCCCCCCTCTATCTCTCTCTCTCTCTCTCTCAAGCTACATCGTGTGTGTGTGTGTGGAGGAAAGAGAGAGAGAGAGAGAGAGAGAGAGAGAGAGAGAGAGAGAGAGAGAGAGAGAGAGAGAGAGAGAGAGAGAGAGTAAATCTTTACTTCTTTGCTTGCGTTAATGATTGCCTTTAGCATGAATGATGGTTCCTTTTATTTCCACACACACACACACACACACACACACACACACAGAGAGAGAGAGAGAGAGAGAGAGAGAGAGAGAGAGAGAGAGAGAGAGAGAGAGAGAGAGAGAGAGAGAGAGAGAGAGAGGCAAAGATAGAGACAGAGAGCCAGAGATAGAGGAAAAGAAAGAGAGAATTAACTAGAGATAGCTATGGAGATGGATAGAGAGAGAGAGAGAGGGTACATAGAGAGATAAAAATAGAGGGATAGAGAGTGATATAGAGAGAGAGATAGAGAGAGAGAGAGAGAAAGAGAGAGAGAGAGAGAGAGAGAGACAAAGATAGAGACAGAGGTAGAGAAAGAGAGAATGAACTAGAGATAGCTATGGAGATGGATAGAGAGAGAGAGAGAGAGAGAGAGAGAGAGAGAGAGAGAGAGAGAGAGAGAGAGAGAGAGAGAGTATTAGATAGAGAAAGTCGGCGTGAAAGAGTTAGCTTGGCTGACCAATTTTGTGAAAAGGACAGAAACTATCTCTATCTCTCTCTCTCTCTCTAGAAGAAACTATGGAACTAAAAGAGGCAAAGGGGTTTTGTCCGCTACATGCATTGTCATGTACACCTGGGAGAGCACTATGTGTCTACCCATATAGGATTTGACCAATAACGCCGAGATTTTGACCCGGGGGTCCTGATCTCCGTACACCTCTGGACCGAGGTGTGCGGAGATCGGGCAAGGCTAGAGAATGCGAGGTAGTTTACATTGTGAGAAGTATATATATTGAAACAACATTCATAATCATTGTAGATGGCAACGTCATCAACTAACATGGAGGAAAAGCTTGCATGCTCGTGCACGCTCTGCAAGTATCAAATCTTGCGCAAGTGTAGGATATGTAATGAGCATGTGCAAAAGTACGGAGAGTTTGCTAGAGAAACCGACAGAATCTACGATACGACTCCTACGGAACGGGCATTCATTTTTGCGACATAACACCAACATTTGAGAGAGAGATAAAAAGGATTATGCGTGAAGGTATGACCAATATAGAGCCAAGGATGGAAGCAAAGGAGGACTTACAAACAGAAGACGACGGCATGGAGGAGATGCTCGATACCTTTCTTCCAGACAAGTGAAGAGAACGCTAACGAAGTAGCACCAAAAGACATGCGCCTATCTCCTGAAGACATGTTGAGAAATTTGGCACGTCAACCAATCTATGAAGGTGCCAAAATATATGTGCTTCGTACTTGTCTGTCGTTTTTGAATGTGCAGTCAGTGTACAGGTGGTCAGATGCAAGCGTCACTGCTTTGTTTAGGTACGTAACTTACAAAAGAGATTTTTCGATTACAACGGTGACGTGCTTGGGGAGCTTTTAATTTAATGTAGCTTAAACAGGTTGTTGCGGGAGCAACTACTCCTGGCTGGCAATGAAATGCCCCCGTCCAGGGCAGACGCAAAGCGACTATTGACCTCAGTTGGCTTGGACTACAACAAGATTCATGCATGTCCAAATGATTTCATTCTTTTTCGCAATGAATTCGTAGATTGTCTATTGTGTCCTAAGTGTGGAGCAATGCGCTACAAACAAGATGCGGTTGGCGAGTTAGTGCCAGCTAAAGTGTTGCGGCATTTACCTATTATTTTGAGGATAAAAAGAATGTTTCATTGTGGTTCCATTGCAAAGTTGATGCGGTGAAATTCTACGAATAGATCCACTAACGCAAAATTTAGGGTACCCACTGATTCAAAGGCTTAGAGGCACATTGAAGATACCTGGCCACATTTTAAGAGTAAACCACACAATTTGCGTTTGGGCATGGCAATGGATGGAGTCAATCCATTTGGCTTGAGAAGCTCGTCATGGAGCACTTGGCCTGTGTGCCTTCCCAATTACAACCTCCCACCGTGGCTTGCCATCAAGAAGGGTCATTTGATATTGGGTTTGATTGTGCCTGGTAACTTCAAGGCAAAAAACATGGATGTTTATCTAGCACCACTAGTTGACGAGCTCCAGGAGTTATGGCATGGGACCGACATAGGAGATGTGGTTGAACCAGCAGGACAACAGCATGCAAGAATCCATGGACTTCTTATGTAGACTATGCATGATTGGCAAGGATACGGTGAAGCTTCTGGTAATGGTAGATGATTTACAAAATTCTTTTGTGGACTATGCATGATTGGACATGACACGATGGGAATGTTTTCTTGTGATGATTATGCAGAAAGGTCATCATGAGAACTATATTTAGGGGCCACTTCACGTAATTGATGGATGAATTTTTGGGAAAAGTTGAGTGCCAGGTGTGTTGATGGATGTAGAAGGGCGACAAAAATGCACTACGTGGCCATGTTTTGGCCTATTCGGGTCTATTTTTTGAGGTCAATCAAAAGGCCAAAGGTGCCCAAGGGATAAAGTGAAGTGTGGACAATAAAAAACCTGACCAAAAACCAAAAAAAAATGCAAAGAGAAGAGGAGGAATAGTCGCAACTCATTTTTTGCTGTTTTTGGACCTGTTTTGGCCATAAACTGCTCATCCGTGGTTCGATTTGAGCAGTTTGATATTGTAGACTGGGGTTTTGGGCCGCTTCGGACACAATGGTTTTGTTCATTTTGCCAAATTCCTCACTTGTTTTTTGTTGTTTTGGCTGTGTAAGTTTCTCCTATGAGCGAAGCCTGCGCTCCAATTTGTGATTGTATCTCGCATATTTCATCCATATTGTGTGACCTATTTGCCCTACTGGCGCTACAACATAATACCCACCTTTGGATGCACCACATTTGACGCACCGTACCTTTCCATGCGCCTTTCGACGGGCATGCTTCTTGTCGATATACACGATGATAGATGTGTGGAAATGTGCGTGGCAATGCCTGTCGAAAGGTAACTGTGTCCACACGTATTTCCACACGTACTTCCACACATATTTCAACGGCAAAAAATTGGGGAAAACAATCAAATCCGCACGCAGGCGGTCATTTTCACCTACGAACGCGCACACAAATTTGCCCTTTGAAACCTGCAACGCAGGTATTATTCATCTCTGTCTCTCTCTGTGTGTGTGTGTGTGTGTGTGTGTGTAGAAAAGAGAGAGAGAGAGAGAGAGAGAGAGAGAGAGAGAGAGAGAGAGAGAGAGAGAGAGAGAGAGAGAGAGAGAGAAATGTGTGTGTGTGTAGGAAATTAAAGAGAAAAAGATAAAGAGAAATGTGTGTGTGTGTGTGTGAGAGAAATTAAAAAGAGAGAGAGATGTGTGTGTGTGTGTGTGTGTGTGTGTGTGTGTGTGTAGGAAATTAAAGAGAGAGAGAGAGAGAGAGAGAGAGAGAGAGAGAGAGAGAGAGAGAAATGTATGCGTAGAAAATTAGAGAGAGAGAGAGAGAGACGTGTGTGTAGAAATTAAAGAGAGAGAGAGATAGATCGAGGGAAATAGAGAGGGAGAGAGATAGGGAAATAGAGAGAGATGTTACTATGAAAGTAGAAGACTTGTACACACGGCTCACTCCTATCACTAGGCAAAACATCTAGATCTTTGTAAGCACTAAGTTACAGTTTTAGAGAACCATTCGCAGTCTATTTGGAGCACAATGACTTGCTGCTATAAATGCATCAGTGAACCCTTTCATCTTACCTTTGATTAAATATGATCAGCGCCTTGATGTTTTCATCTTTTTTTTGTTTTGAGGCTTTCACGTGTGCATATGTGTGTGTCTGCGTGTAAGATTCCAATGGCTACACACAATGTATTTGCTACAAACACTAAGCTTGCTTAAGTGAAAGCCTTCACAGTGTCCCCACAAACCCTCACAGCTACAGGCCCGACGCCTTCCTGGAAAGACCGCCAACTCTTTGACAAACATTGTGAAGCATGGTTTGATTAATTTTCAACACATTAGAATGGGAAGCTAGGGAAAATGTCAATTTTGTGTTGTAAAAGCCTATAATCTATATGATGATGTTTAATCACCTTGATCCATGTGACAACTAGCATGCCACTTTGAGTTATCCTCTTTTTCTTTTCAGTAAATTTATGCAAATTGTAACTCATGTGTTATTTAGTTTGACAAAGTCACATCCTCCATATCTAGGGACCTTTTTTGTTTTTGAATTGTTTTATGCTATGGCTACATATATGCCAATTGGGATCATTGTATTTTAGAGAACCATTTGCTAGTAGTTAGAGCCTTATTTAGAAGTGTTTCTTTTACTTAAATAAAAAAGAAGTAAACCATAATTTCCAACCTCTCCCTCACTAGGATAACCCCTTGCATTGACATAGGCCTTCTAGCCCAGAATTTTCACTATGTATCAACCCCGTGCATTGATGCAAGTGTTATTGAGGAGCAATGAACACGGAGACTAAGAGTAAGACCTGCATGATATCTCCCAGAAGACTAATACTTATGTTGTTGAAGGAAAATGACAACCCACGTCTGTTACAACCATATAAGATGACTTCCTATTACTTGCCCTTGGGAGAAACCAAGACAAAGCTCCACAATGAGGTGATAAAATCTAGCATAGAGGGTGATAATTTGAAATAATTTGAGCATGTGAAAGAGTTTTCTAAGAAGTTTGATAGAAACTATATGGGGATCTAGCTACTTCTTGGGCATTAAGTGTCATGAATATTAATTTCTAACCTTCTAAAAGTACCTTTCAACTTAATTTGGCCACTTAGGTATGGGGAAAATAAAAAGAGAGCAAGTGAGGTTGATTAAGTTCTAATGGACCAATTGATTCAAGGCTTGGGACCAAAAGGACAAAAAGTCCATAAAAGAATAAGGGTAATTTCTAACTAGTTGTTGGATTCATAGGTACAAATCAAGGAACAATAAAGGTATTCATGGTTAGACTTCATCAAAGCTACAAGACAAATGAGATGACCATCTCGAGAGCAGTAATAGGAGTTTAAAAGTAGAAAGTGATTGTGCTAAGATCAAGTCATTAAAGTAAATCTTTAAACTTAAAATATTTGAGAAGCCTTAGGGTGAAATTCTAACTTGCCACAAATTATCTAAATTTAGTAGGTTTTGGCAGCAACTTGATGGCACCTACAAAGTAATGTGTTAAGGTTTTGCAAAGGAGGTGGATCTTTTAAAGCCCAAAGGGTGAGTTTTAGTTTTGCCAAAGTTTATCCTAATTTAGTAGGTCCTAAATTAGCAGGTAGCTTGTAGCCATGGGTCAACTTCATAAGCATCCAAAGTTTGTGCAAAGGTCTTGCACCCAAGCTAATTCATAAAAGGGTAAGTTCATGGTTTTTAATAAATGTAAGGGAAAAGCTAAATCCTAAGGTTGGATCAGCCCTTACTCATTTAGTCAGTTGAGTCTTGTCTTTGTCTACTAAGCTCGACTAGGCCACATAGCCAAAGTAGCGCATGCTTGCTTTGTGTGAATTCTACAAGTGTGTGTGTGGTGCCTCCACTTGCCAAGAGGAGTCCCAAGAAAAGGGGGAGAGAGTTTTAGCATGCAAGGCAAGAGGGTCAAGCACTGGGGAGCATGCTTGGGTTGCAGTAGGAGGTGTTTCCACCTCATTGGTCAAGTGTGAAGCATTCTAACTTAAGACTAGTTGCACTCTTGCAAGAGAGGGCTCATTGCATTTTTGAGGCCCTTTCTCCTCTCACACAATCTCTCAAGTGACGAAGTCATCAAATCAAGATCTCTCTCTCTCTCTCTCTCTCTCTCTCTCTCTCTCTCTCTCTCTCTCTCATGGGAGTTCTAGAGACAGATTCTATGCTCAAGCTCTTGGATATGGATCCAAGACAACAAAAGTTTCCTCTTCTCATCTCCATTAATCCACTACTAAGATATGGTGAGATATTGACCATGAGCAAGCATATACAAAGAATCTATTCTCAGAATACTTCTTTCCACCTTCATCTACCTCTTTCCCTAAAGTTCCTTTCTTACTGTTGGGGGGGTTTAGGGTTTGAGAAGGAGGGTTAAAACATGGAATCTTGAATGCACCCTCTTATTGCTTCAAGCAAGGCTCTGCAAGAGAACAAACATGTTTGTAACAAATTTCTCTTTTGAGATGATTAATACAAGTCCTTTTGCAAGGGGGACTAGCTCCAAGTAAATACTGTCCTCATCAAGTTATCAGTCTTAGCTGGTTATTCCCTTTGAATTATGTGCATGGTTAACACTAGTTTGGTACATGGACATTGAAATTTCCTATGGACATTATAATGTCCTGAAATTTGGAAAAAATCATAGTTCATTTCTATGCTCCAAACAATGTAAAATGGATTTTTATGGGAAAGCTACCAATGGTGAAAACTTAAATATGCAATAAAACTCCATTTTGATACATAATTTTTTTTAAACAGTTTAAATGAACACATCACTGTCCCCTATTTTTTGCCTATTTTTGTCCTACCCACTCATATTGAATTATTTTTTTCCTAAGTCAAATAACTTTTTTTTGTCACAATACTTTATGTGCCACTCTATATACTTACAAACATTACATGTTCATGTAATTCAAAGGCAATGGATTTTTTTAATATGATTTATGCACCACATACTAGAATCCATGCACCCTTTTGTAGACATGGTATTACTAAATAACCTTTTTTTCAAGTTAGAAAGTGATTCTCAAAAGAACTTTGTGGTGTTTTTCTTATGTGGTATACCCATGGGTAAAGCCACACATTGCGTAAGTTGGTAGAAACTCATTATGATTTTTCCTTGGTATTTTCAACAAAATGATTCAAAAAGGACACTGTAATGTTGCGTTGTGGTAACAAACTAGTGTTCAAGTATTTTTTAAGTGTATTTGTGTAAATAAATCATCCACTAATGTCATGAATATTATTTTCTAACCTTTCAAGAGTATTTTCCAACTTAATTTGGCCACATTAAGTATGGGGAGAATAAAAAGAGATCAAGTGAAATTGATTAAGTGCTGATGGACCAACCGGGTCAAGGATTGGGACCAAAAGGGGAAAATTCCATAAAAAAGCAAGGGTAATTACTAACAAGTTATGTACATGTCAAGGAAGGATATCGGAGGCATCCTTGATCAAAGATATAGGACAAAGGAGATGACCGACAACAATTATACGAGTTTAAAAATAGAAAGAGATTGTGCTCAACTCAAGTCATTAAAATAACTCTTTCGACTCTAAGTATGAAGTCTAGGAAGCCTTAGGAAAAAATCTAACTTGCCACACATTGTCTATATTTAGCAAGTTTTGGGAGCAACTTGATGGAACCTTCAAAGTATAGTGCAAAGGTTTTGCAAAGGAGGTGGAAGTATTTTTAATGTGTATTTTTGTAAAGAAATCATCCCAACACAAACTTCTTTCTCCTTGCTATCTCTCTCTTAAAGGACAACTCTCTCCTTTCATAGTTAAATTCTACTCAATCTAAAAGTAAGTGTTAGATTCTTTGACATTGGTATCAAAGTTAAGGTTTCTCTTCTCTTGACTAAGAAGAGAGGCTCTTGAGTAATTTATGAGAGTTTGGAGTTGGTAATTGCAATAGAATAAGGGGGACTATGATCTATTAACTTGGTTGGTATGCATATTTACATGGTACGAGGAATACGATTGGGCACTATGGTATTAATAATAGAGTCTTTTTGCCTACAACTTAACCATTATTGAGAAATTAGAAAGCTCAATAGGAATTGGTGCCAACCTCACACTATAAGACCCACTCCACTACTCTTTTCAATTAACAATTATATCTAAACCATAGGTTTAGCTACTCAAGTGCTAATTTTCAAGGGATAAGAGGAGTGGTAGCCAAAGTTTTGGAAGTGCCAAGGAAAGAGTTATCATACACATATAAGGAAATTTAATCATGGTGGTCCAACATAATCAAGAGAATGTAATTGATATTCATAACTTAGTTTTGGCTCTTGGTAATGGCATACGATGATGGTTGTAGAGTTGACAACCATCTTGTTGAAAAGTTGCAAGAAGCAATGGGAAAATTTTTATTGCAAGCATAGGTTCAAAGCCAAACTCAATCCCTTCAAGCTCAAGATCCCCCAAATGCCCGAGAAGAGAGAATCCCTGCAAGGCCTCCTTGTGACACCTCAAAAAGAGGAATCTCTTTGGTTAATGAGGAGGATATATCGGAGGGACCTCCAAATCAAACTTTTCAAGAAGAAGAAGTATATTCTGAACATTTCATGGAGAACACTCCACCTACCTCTGAAAGTGATTTTTCCCCAAGAAGATGGGGGGCACGATGGTCATCTAGTCCTCACAAAAAAAAGAGGAATTCATCAAGTACTCCCTCCCATGTTAATCCCAAGAAGTGAAGAGAAAAATCCAAGCAAGAGGAAGCAAAGAATTTGGTCACCATCTTTGCCTTCTTCCTCTTTTTCCTCTTCATCTTTGTTAGCAGCAAGCTAACTTGGATAACATTTTTTGGAGCTCTTATTGTAAAACACTTATTATTTTGATGAATCGGAAATGTTGTTACTCCTAATTTACAAATAATAGTGTAATTGATGAGTTGGGGATACAAGCTTCCAGATTGTATCAACATGTCTTTAGTTAGAGCTCCCAGATTACTAGTTTTGACCACAAAAACCTTGGCTAAGGTGTAAAAGCCAGTTTTTCTAAGTTTTGGATAATAGAAACACAACGTGAGCTAACGAAGCTCACTTCTCTCCTTCTCGTGCTTCCTACTCCCTTCTTGGTTTTCACATTGTAGTGCCGTCTATTGCGTTGCAACCACAGGTAAGATATCACCGCATTGATGTAAGCATTTCATGGTAATCAGTAGCTTTTGGCGTCGCTGACCCGCGGCCTAACTTCATCATAAGTAGCAATTTCAGCTTCAAATCATAAACTAAGTATAGGTGGGGTATTGGGGCATCATTGCTAAGCAGTTAGATGCATTATTGCTAGGTCAAAAACTCACTGCTGTTAATAATCGCGATTTTTGCACTTGACCTAAAGTGAGATATGAGACTATAAGCATGTGTGCTCAGATATTATAAACATGTCCTAGAAGTTTCATAACGTTTGGTTGTCGTTTGATGCTATAACGGTTGTGACTTGCTTGCCGATAAGCGATTAGCTTTTGCTGATTTCTGTCATTTGAGTGTAGCTTGAGCTAGATGCGAGTTTTTTGTTATTTTCCAATAGATAAACGACCTCTTGTAGGCTCTATGCACTAGTTGAGTCAGCTTCGTCCCATGGATTGACAATTATATTCGTGGTTCTTGCCATGTCTGCAATAAGATAGGAGTGAGGTTAGACACCCGTCCCACATTTGGCACCGCTGTCGGGGATTGAAGAGACCTAAACTAGGGAAAAACATGAGCGTCTTGTGAAGTTATCCTTTAACTTCCTCTAGGATCACCTAGAGTCAAAACTTTCTTTTCAAAACCGTACAGCTTAAGATTGTCGTCTTTTGCTATGCAGAGGTATCTTGGAAATAGGTTGTACTTGTTAAGTACCTTTTAGGATTGTAGGATCAGATTAGGATTAGAATGATTGATGGAGGAGACAGGTCTTAAGATCAAGCCTCAGAAAACCATAAAAAACAAGAAAATGAGTGTTTGTGGACACTTTCCACAACCCCATTGCAGTAGAACCTAGGAGTAGGATAAGTAGAATCCGAGGTGGAATCTCAGAACATTGCTCTATCCAAAAAAATCAATTGTGAGTTGCCATGTGTTGCAGAATTTTAGGTCTACGGCTAGAAATAGACTAGAAGATTGTCCACCATTGAATCTGACTAGAGAGGATGCTTTAAAAGTGTACGAACCAATGGGTAAGCTTAAGGACGCAATTGAGCTAAAATTTCAAGAGTTTGCAAAAACTCAAATTATTTACTTTCTCTTGACATTTTAGGCCAAATTAAGTTTTGACTTGACTCAGAGGCTTAGAATAGCTCACAAAATGACTGTCTCTGAAAAAGTTGAAAAAGTGCTCATTTTAGGCCTAAAGTAAATAATTACTACTTTCAGCTCAAAAGTGACCAAGGTTGATACCAGAGACTCTATGCATGTGTACAAACATCTTTGTAAAGGCCCATAGAAATTGGATCACCAAATTGACCAAAAACTTGATAAAAATTAAAATATGTACTGAATGTCCAGAACTTGAGTGTAAATTGGGAAAATTTTATTCAAATTCAGTGAAACTTGACTCATAGGCTTATATTGAAGTGTAAAACAAGTGTATATACTCAGTTGGCCAAAAAGATGGAAAAAATTGCTAAAAGTAAATAATCATGATTATTTACTTTTATCCCATTTTTTAATTTTTTGACCAATCCAGCATACCACTAATTTTAGCATGCTATATTAAGCCCACAAATCAAATTTGGAAAGATTTGGATCATTGAAGTGGAAATTGTGGCCAAATTTGTAAAGTCGGTCTGTAGAGACAAAATTGTTGACCATTTGAACAGGAATTATCCAAATTTGATGAAACTTGGCTAGGAGCTTAAGTTAAGCTGATTAACAAATTTGTGTCAACATTGTGGAAAAAAATTGTATAAAAACATCTGCTACAAAACTAGACATTTTTACACATTTGAGTATACCACAAGGTCAAGAATATCAAGTAGATGACACAAATCAAATTTGGTGAAATGTGGATCACAAAAGTTAGACTTAAGCCAGATTCTCACAAATTGAGTCTACGGACACAAAACAGCTGAGAACTTGAGCAATTTTTATTCAAACTCATTAAAACTTGTCCAGGGACCTTAACAAGGTGCATACTTGGAGAAACAAGCCAAAAAGTGTAGAAAATTAAGAAAAGTAAATAATCACGATTATTTACTTCTAAAACACAGAGACGCCATTTTGGACTTTTGAGCTTGTACAGTGTTAGAACAACATAATACAAGGCCACCGGGAAACTTTGGGTTCAATCGGATCTAAATTGGTACATGCTCACTTAGTTTCCAGGTTGCAGATAAGTCCTTTGTCTTTTTGCAAAAGTAGAATCTGAAAGTCTCAACTGTTGACTCGCTTAGCTCAATTTGAAGAGATACACATAGACCAATCACAATAGTTAGCAAAAATTATACACTCTTTGTGAAAGAGTAGCTTACTTTATTAAAACTGATACAGGAATCAGGTTGCAGACAAGTAATTGAATGCTTGACAGAAGTGCAATCAAGTCAACTGGAAGAAACTGATAACAAGTCAATCCGACGATAAGTACTCTATCCACGGCTTCACAAGTCTATATGAACCTTAGACCTAGTCTTATACTAGTAAATCAAGGCATATTTGGAGAGACCACTAGCAGAGTATCAACCAAAGAGAGTGTGAATCAAGGAGATCACTTGGACACTATCTTTGAAGATGTCTGAGACACTTTCTCAAAATCAACATCTAAAATGTCTTCCTCTTCGGCTCATTCAAAAACTGGAACGACAGTGCGATATAAGCTCATACTCTCTTTTTATAAGACTAATTGCCATGGAGCTCAGGTTTACCTGGATTCTAATGAAGAGTATGCTATTTTCATTGATGACCATGGCATAGAGTTTAAAGAGGAAATCGGGGCGAACAAACAAGAAAAAATGTACATGGATAAATATTTACAAGTTGAAAACTTTGAGGTGATAGACAAATGGGGGTTAGAAGTAAATACCATAATTTTGGAAATGGAAACAAAAGAAGAACCACCGACTTTAGAATTTGAGGGATACGATCAAGTTGATTTGAAGCCTTTGAAACGGCTTAGCACTGATAATCCTAGGATCAGAGTCTATTGTTGGGAGGATAGAAACGTCAAAGATCTTCTTTGGACTTCTCATGCCAAATCAAGACAATTAACACCCATGAAGATCATCTATATCTTCAAAATCAAAGAGAAGGGTTCAACAAATTTGCTAACCTACTTATTTAGGGATTGTTAGATCCATATGACCACTTAGAAATCTTTAAGCAAGTGCTAAGAGAAGAATGCATATTTGATTTCCATACTCAATTCGAGGGATTTGGAATGACTAATATTAGAAGGAAAGTCATTGACATGGTTCCAAAACATTCCACCAAGGTCAATCATGGACTTAAATACATTAGCTCAAGGATTTATAGCTGCATGTTCCAAAACGGGAATCAAACATAATACTATAGCTCAAATCTATAGCTTCAAACAGAAACAAGGTGAGTCTGTTAGGGATTGCGGAACTAGAATAAATCAATACATTACAAGATACCCAGAACTAGAAATTCTTGTAGAAGACAAACTAGTATCATCGTTTCTAGAGGGTCTGCTAAACAAAGGGCTTGACACTATATTGTATAGCAAGAAACATATGACCCTAGAAGAGTGTGTGTCAGATGCTATTGACTTAGGAGTCAATTGTGATATTTTCAATAAAGAAGATATCCCTATGGATAATCAAACTGAGAAAACAGCATTCACCAAACCAACACAAGTGGGACGATTATTGTAGCGCCGCTTACAGCCATAGAAGACATGCTCAAAAGGATGAATGAAATGATCAGTACCATGCAAAAAGCACCTATGAGGGGACCACGGGAAGGGATACCTCAACAGGGACAACCAATTAGGCCACAAAAATGATGTGAAATCGACAAAAAATGGACCAACCATGAGGCCAATGAGTGCTATTACCGACCAAAGTATGATGGAAATATTCAATACATGCCTATGAGGCCACAATGACAACCCATGTACAGCTATCAGCCTAATATGGCCCAGGTCAAAGACCACCGATGGGAATGGAGGGACCTCAACCCATGTTGGGTCAACAACCTCCATATCCTGGACATAATGCAGTGCCTGTAAAGTACATGCATTCAGAGGGAGTCATATAGATTAATAAGCACTAGTGCCTATTACACCCTATGTTGAGCTTAGTCCATCTACAATCATGGTAGAAGGAGATTGGTATAATTCACATCCACCACCAATGGAAGAACCTATGACTTATACTACACTAGAGCTTACACCAATGTACTATGTAGCTAATCAAGGTGTTAGACCTCCGATGGTAAGACCCATGATTAGGCCAAGAATTGGAAACTGTCACAACTGTGGTGTAGATGATCTTTGGAAAAATGAATGCCGAAACCCTGACAAGAACATTAAGCCAGTTGAAGTTTTTTTTATGCAATGTTGCAAAAAGGGAGGACACCTCCCTAAAGATTATCGAAAAAATCCTTTAAACAAGAGTAAAACAGTAGTGAACGTAGTCCAAGTGATACCTAGTAGCTCATCTGAGAGTGAACCTATTGTTCTAATCAAGGTAATCGTTAGAGCCCAAGCTAAGAAAATAAAACATAATTCCTCTAATGATTCGGAGAATACTAAAATTTCCTCTCAAAAGACCAAGAGAAGCAAAAGCAAAAGGTATGAGATGAGAAAACAAAAACAAAGGGCTGAACTTGAGGAGAAAGCAAAGAAACTATTCTAGGAAAAAGTGAAAGAAATTGGAAGTAAAATCAAGGAAACCATCGTGAAATCTAGAGGATCAATTTTGGTAGACAAAAATTTTGAGCCAATCAATGTAGCCTTGGAAGCTTACCACACGGGACTTAAAGAAAGCCAAAACATGGAAAACAGATGGAAAAACTATCCTTCTTTAGATATGGAAGCAGCTAAGCTTGAAGCTTATCAAAATTTGATAATAATTACTCAAGAGATGCTGGAAAAATAAAAACCCAAGCTTGAGAGTATGGCAAAACCTGAGGAGCTTGTGGTAGGAAGCAGCAAAGAGAAATTCGAAGTGGTGGTAGGACCCCACCTTGAAAATAAAGAGCCAGAACTCATAGTGCATGACAGCGAAGATGCCCTAGATGGAATTCCGTTTGTAGAAGAAGACTGGCCAGGACAATTATGGAAAAAAGTTAAAGAGATTAATGATGGGAGTCTAACTCTGAAGTCAGCTCCTATAGAGGAAGTTTGGCTAGACAATCTAGCTCTTGATATGGACATGGATGTAAAATCCTTGTATGGGGATTGCGGCGATGAATCTTCAGGAATGTCGAAAACAATGACTCTGAAAACACTACCCTCTTAATTGGGAGATAACGAAGACGAATCCATAGTGTGTAAAACCAGTCAGATAAAAAGAGCAAACCCTAGAGGTAGACAACATCCATTCAATCATGTCTATACCCATTGAATGCACTCTTACTTTAGGAGAACTATTAAGAATCAGACCATATTTATGGAATAATCTATAGAAAACTCTAGAGAAGGTGGGGATAATATGTCTAATCATAAAAAAATTGGAAAATTAAAACAAAAATTGGATAACAAAGAGATTAGATCCATTCCAATGAACAAAGTAGGAGAACACTACAAAGGGGAAGAAGGAAACACAACCCTTCCTGTGAGTTACAATGATATGAAAACCATGGCAATACTGGATAGTGGGGCAAGCATAGCCATAGCCACGAAAGCAGTATGGGAATCATGGGGACTACCAACCCTTAGACAAACTCGAATGAAATTGCAATTGGCTGATGGACAAATCGAAAGACCCTTAGAACTACTTGAAAAAAGTGATAGTTAATTCCTATGGAATTGATTATCAACACACTTTTGCAATAGTGGACTTTGGAAAGAAACTCAATTATGAAATCATCTTGGGAAGACCTTTCATACAACAAATACAGCTTATCTAGGATTGGGGAAACAATTACTTGTACTTGAAGCAAGTGGGATCAATAACAAGGGCTAATCTTGTTGAGATTTAGAGAGAAAGAGAGAGACGAGACAAAAGACACACCATGTATTCTCCCAAAGACTTACTCATATTGAGGACAAGATACAAATATATAGGTGAGACCAAGTTGAGTAGAGTGAGCCATATATAGCACCAACACTCCCACTCAAACAAAGGTCTCTAGTTTTTGATGAATAAATCCTTAGGGAGTTCAAGGGAAAAACCCAAGCCCCTATACAATGTGAGAATATGAACCAGCGATGATGATGTGAAAGTGAATTGTGTATCTATGTACAAATATACAAGTGACTCATAGATCACGATGTGGAAATGTGGAGTGCGCATAATGCATGGTACCTATAGGATTACAATGTCATATGTACAAAGCTATTACAATAGTAGAGAAGCTAATCTAGAAAGAGTCAGGCCGAAGAAACTCCAAGCTCCGGGCACAAGAGGATGAAACGTGACTCGTTGAGGCCTTTGTTAATAATGTCTGCAATCATCTGGTCACTTGGATAATGTTCAATCATAATGGTTCCTTTGCATATTTCATACCTGACATAATGATAATGGACAGCAATGTGCTTTTGACTTATTATGTTGAACATAGTCTTTTGCAAGACTAATATCACTTCTGTTGTCACACCGCAAGGGTGTGTTAGAAAGAGGAGAGTGACGAATATCAACCATCATTTGTCGAAGCCAGATCATCTCACGAGCTGCAAGTAATGCCGCAACATATTCTGACTCAATCGTAGAAACTGCAACAGAGTGTTGTTTCTTGCTGGTCCAAGAAACAAGACAACCATTTATAAAGAAGAAATCCCCACTAGTAGATCGCATAGATAAATGAGAGATTTCCCAATCTGCATCTGTGTAACCCAAAAGCGAAAGAGATTGCATAGAATCTGATGTGAGTTGTCATTGATAGACCAAACCAAAATCTGTAGTGCCTTTCAAGTATTTCAATACACGCTTTGCTGGAGACCAATGCTTAAGAGAAGGACGTGCAAGATGTTGTCCAAGATAATTACCAACAAATAGAATATCAGGACGAGTGTTCATGCCAACAAACTGAAGACATCCAATCAGGTTAGCATAAGGTTGATTTGTGACAAGTTGACTGCCATTGTCAGAAGTGTTCTTCGTAGAGCTCACAAGACAAGGTGTGTTGGCCGAATGCGCAGATTCCATACCAAAGTTTTGAATAGTATCTGCAATAAAATTTGACTGTCGAAGGAATAAATTACCTTTTGTATGGTTCTGTTGGATTTGAATGCCAAGACACAAGTGAATCTCTCCAAGATCCACCATATCAAATATAGAAGACAATAACTTTTTCACTTGTTAAAGAAATCCCAAATCATTGGAAATAAGGATGGTACCATCCACATGAAGAGCAAGAATCACAAAACTGCTACCTTGGTGTTTTATGTATAAGTTGGGGTCTGAAGAGCAAGAGATGAATCCTTTAGAGGTGAGAAAAAGATCAATTTTCTAATACCAGGCTCGCGAAGCTTGTTTGAGACCACATAGTGCCTTCTAGAGTTGAGCAACAAGGTCTTCTTTACCTAGAATAACAAACCCTTGTGGTTGTTCCATATGAATTTCCTCTTCCAAGTCACCATTAAGAAAAGCAGTTTGCACATCCATTTCATGAGCTTCTAAATCAGATTGAACAGCAAATGCCAATAAAACTCGAATACTTGTAATGCGAACAACTCGTGAAAAGGTCTCTTGATAATCAACACCAGCTACTTGGGAGTAACCTTTTTGCAACTAAACTTGTCAAAGATCCATTTGCTTTTACTTTTGTCTTATACACCCACTTACATTTAATAGCTGTACGACCAGGAGGTAATTCAGTTACTATACATCTAACATTTGGAATGCATGGTTGTGAAGCGGAAAGGTGCTCTATAGAAAGAGTTTCATCATCTAAAAGAAATGGAAAAGCCTGAAGCAATGATTTAGTATCATTAGAATCGTCGATGGACCATGAGTCTCCCATAAGCTGTCGGTAAAAGTAGCATCACAATTCTTAATTACTTTCTTGGGGGAAGGGTCATAGAGTTTGTAGCCTTTGGAAGTGTCAAAATATCCAATATAAATAACTTTAAGACTAGGAGCATCAGGATTTGTTCGTGTTTCTTTGGGAATAGCGTTAGTAACAGAGTCCCCAAGTTGCAAGAGCTTGCTTTCAAGGGCATCTGGTGCAGTGTCTAAGGGAAATTTGGCACTGGGTATAGCATGCTCAACCATTCACCCATGTGCAGAACAAATGATTTCTCTAAGTCATGCATAAACACATACTCCCTCCCATCCACTACCACTGAGGAGAAGCGACTGATTTCTACCTCTAGGATAGCCTCATCTATCAATGATAGTGTCATTTGAGTGTCACTAGGACCATCCACAATGATGGATTTCTCAACCACCTCCTCGCGTCCCCCTAGGGTACTTGAGCCAAAGTGTGTCCTTTTGTTGCAAGGTTCATGGGGAAAACCTCCTGCTTCGTGGTGTCCTTGATAAACGACCCAACATGAAGGTGTGGTCGGCAGAGCTCCTCCAAATCAGGTTCCTCACTTACAAAGAAGATGAATGTTGCCAGTCAAGAAAGGTACTCCATCCCCAACTTGAACTTCTTGAGAACTGACAACCCTGGGGCCTGCTGGTCCAAGAAATGACCTGCATCGGCAGCAATTTCTTTGAACCGTCTCAACTTGGAGAATGGGCGATCACCTTTGTGTATGTAGCGCAAAAGATTGCAAGGAACCTAGATCATTGCATATGGGGAGATAGATACATAATATTTTATGATGTGCTCCTCCATGAACGTTGAAATCTTGGTGAATCCATCCATGTAAAGGGAAATTGTGGTGTCAAGGTCTGGGAGACGAGTAAAGAAGGTGTGGAGGTCCAGCTTCCCTTTGTAATTGATGTCCTTGAGGAAGAGGATGAAGCATGACAAAGGGGTGGATGTGGGTGCAGATGCAGAGGCTGTGGAGGTGTCCATGTCTAGCCTAGGGTGCAGAGAGAGAGGGGAGGAGATCAAGTGTTGCGAAAGTGAGAAGTGTGAATGAGTTATGCAGCCCCTCTTTTATAATGGCCCCTTTGTTAAAGAAGGCACTTTCCCCAATTAAAAAAAGAAGGCACTTTCACCAAAAATGAACTTTCATCTCAATGTGAACAATTATATTCAAAGTCATAATTTGCCGAAGCAAATCATGTTGATTACTTGCCCAATCTGCAGACATTCATTATAGTAAGTAGCCATTTATTACAATAGGTAGCCAATGATCGCCAAACTATGATCTATTTAAAATGTGGTGGAAGGATTCTCACCTTGTAACCTTGCAAATGAAATTGCGCTTGTTGAAGGGCCTCAAAACCCATAATAGCCAAATGTTCTCGCACATTACTAAGAGTCCAACGTTTGTTCACTTGGATAGCCTCCAAAGCATTATTGGGCATCCTCACTGCAATGTCAAAGCTTGCAATAGTGCCGTCTACAGTCTATAAGAGAGTCCAAACTCCAAGTTTGCACATCCAACGATCATAGTGAAATTGTATGTACAGGAGGTGCTAGATTTTAAATAGCACACCCCAACACCTGAAGCTCCAACCTTACAAAAGTACCTATCCCCATTGTGCATGCCCTTTACAAAACCCTAGTTCTCTTCTAAAAGCCTTCCTAATTCTTCATAATGCACATCTTTACATACAAGTATTGTGCTAGTCTCCACAAATCCAAAACTCTTTAAAGCCTACAGACCTAGAAGCTTTAGAGTACTTTAAATATTTTTAGACGTCTATTATCATCTTTCGCTTGAAAGATGCTACCGACCACAAATCTGGCTATGGCCACTCCATACTTAATAAGGAAGATACTTTGATGAGTTCAAGCTTTCCAAACTCTTGTGTAGAAGTAGGCACAATATAAGAGTGAGAATAGAAGAAAATCCTTCTTTGAACGAGTTTGGTTGGCTAAAGATGTGCGTAATTGTTGCTTCAATATCCACGTGTAAAGCATTGAATGTGTTGGAGAGACTATGTAGTGAGTGCTACTCCACCAATGTGGATGAAAATATGACTATAAATGCATGGAAAATATTAAGCATGGAAAATCCCATTACACTGTGATTTCACACCTAGCTTTGTATTCTCAAAACATGTACTTACAATGTGTTGGAAATCGAGATGTTTATTGGCACATGTTGCACAATGGCTATGATCCCCTTGTCTTTGCAGTTCTTGAAGTTAATGAGCTTTCCTTTCCAATGATGATCTAAGTTTGCACGATCTCGCACACGGTGAGGGCCAACAACAGATGGATGCATGTATACCCAAGCACCTTTGGTGAACTCTTGTGGAACTTACTGATCATCTATACCTCTTGTGTTGTGGCATGCAAGTGCCATGACCTCATCCTTTCGCCGCCTTTGCGGAGTAGAGCCGGCCATGGTTGAACAAAGACAATTAGGAGGAGGAGCAAGAGATTGCTTGTTGCTACAATGTAGGTGGGAGTAAGTGATAGGAGAAGGTGGATAACCCTTGCTTGACATGGCAATGGAGGGTGGTAGGGGAGGAGAGAGGAGCTTTCTTGTTAGAGAAATGGAGATGGTGTAGAGAGAGAGTGTTAGAGTAGAGGGTGAGTGTGATGGTTGCAACCAAGGAGGGGTTGGAAAAGGGGTTCTAGAGAGAAAATCACTTTTTGCATGAGGACTAGTTTTTGGGGGTCTTTGGATAGTAAAAAATGATGTTTCAAAATTTTTTGAAAAAATTTGAATTTTAGGGTTTTTTTATGTACGTTTTGATTTTTTTAGGTAAAAAAATGTTGTTTTTGATAATAAAATAGGTTTAGGGAGGTTTTAAAAAGATAAGATTTGAGTTTTGGAAAATTTTGAAAATTTCTAAAATTTTGGGATTTCTTCAAAACCGCATAAAAAAGGAGGGAAGTTGGACGTTCCATATGCCCCCCCACCACCTTCTGACTAGGTAAGAGGCCATTAAGAAGTGTAAGACTACTTTGTCCCCCTACTTTTTTGAGGGCATAGAGTGTGTCCATCACCCTCTTCTCAATGGGTGGCCTCTTATTAACTTTAATCCCAAAGGGCCCCTAAAGGGTTCATATTTTTTCTAATGTCCTCTTGGTAAGTGGAGGAACCATACCCACTCACACACACTTGTTAAACTCACACAAAGAAAGCATGTGCTCCTTTGGACATATGGCCTAGTCAAGCATAGTAGACAAAGACAATACTCAGTTGACTAAATGAGTAAGAGCTTATCCCACCTTAAACTTTAGCTTTTTCCTTCCATTTATTAAAAGCCATGAACTTATCCTTTTATTAATTATATTGGGTGAAAGACCTTTGCACAAACCTTGGAGGCTTATGAAGCTGACCCGAGGCTACAACTTACTTGCACATTTAGGACTTGCTAAACTAGATAAACTTTGGTAAAAATAAAACTCACCCTTTGGGCCTTAAAACTTCCACCTCCTTTGCAAAAACTTAGCACAGTACTTTGTAGGTGCCATCAAGGTGCTCCCAAACCCTGTTAAATCTAGATAGTTTGTGGCAAGTGAGAATCTCACCATAACGCTTCTCTAACTTCATACCTAAAGTTTAAAGAATTATTTCATGACTTTAGCTTAGCACATTAATTTTCATATGTTTTATAGGCTAACAAGCCACCTTCTTTTTACAAAAAAATGGATTTGTTTGTCTATCTTGCACAATACAAGGTTTCATCAAGAGAAGGTGCATATGGAGAACTACATCAGCTACCCATTCTAACCATAAGATCACTTGATTGGGAATCCCTTGATGCATGTACTATATCGAGCTTCAAACCCAAGATCAAAGAAGACATACTTAAAGCTATGTCTCCGGGTAGGATCCTAAGAAGGATTAAAGTTCAATAGTTCTTGCCTATACAGCCGTATAGTAACAACAAATTGGAGACTACATGCTGTTATAGAATCTCTTAAGTTTCTTGATGAAACATCTATTGAGTATAGATTCAAAGTGGATAGCATTGTTATGAGCACAAGGATGGAGAATTCTACCTCTTGAATCACATGGCTTCCCTCAAAAAGAATTGTATTTGAGTCACTTGCAAGGACTTGACAAAACCGGCATTTTGTCATATATACATGTCTTTTCTAGCTTGTTGTGATCATTATTTATGCTTTTTTAAATTTAGATGACACCATAATACACAGCGAAGAATCAAATACCTGGTATTAAATTTTGAAGTACAAAATTATGAACCACCAAAGGATGTATGTTCATATGGACAAACTGAACAAAAGTGTACGTAACTTTTGTGGAGTAATCAATCATGAAACTCCACTTTTCTTTTTACCTCGGACGATCCTGCATCCTCAGAGACCCTTTTTCTTTTGTGTTTAGGAGGAGGTGAAGTCGATTTAAGGGGGGGGGGGGGGGGGTGTGATTTATGTTCCTTGAGAGGTGATGACTTTGGCTCCTTAGGACTTGGCATGGGAGACTTGGTAGTGGGTTCTATGGGGTTGGTGCTTTGGGCTCCTAAAGAGTGGTTGGCATGGAAGACTTGTCAACCTTCTTTGAAAACATGAATGGTAGTTTTAAAGGTGAGCTAGGTGCCTCCCCCTTACTGTTCTTAGCTAAATTATGCTTTTGAACCTTGAATCTCAATGGTGAATGGAATAAGAGGGCACTCTATGTTTGATTTTCTTTTCTCAATGCTCTTCTTCTTGGAGGGTCTCTTCCTCTTTGCAGAACTCTTTTATGTTGGGCTCTTCTTTGCATGGCTCCTCTTGGTAAGGTTCTTCTTTGCATGGCTCTTATTTGTATGAATCCACTTTGAAGGGATCTTTGCATGGCTCTTCTTCTTGTACTACCTTTTACTTGCATCCAAACTCTTGGTGGCTCTACGTTTCTCTGGTGAAAAAGGAGACTCTTGTTCATCTAGATTTGGTATCATAGGAGAATCTAGATCATTTGGGTTTATTGATCTTTCAAAAACCATAGAATCAGCCTTGTCCTTCACGCACATGACCCAACACTTTGGATATTCATGCAGGTGTAGCAAATAGAAAAATAAAATAAAAAACATGAGTACATACATAAGTTAAGAAGTAAAAAACAATCAATGGAACATGGGATGCACACTTACAGTGAGTGTAGTCATCCTGCACATTGACGCAAGGTATCTTCATGCATTGGCAAGTACCCTCCATCCACAAGATTTCGAGTCTATTTGTAAAGGCACTTTTTAATTGTAGTACTTGAAAGCTTCTATATTGTAATCCTTATTTGTGGTACTCAGGTGACCAATGATAAGTTTGGCATTGGCAAGTACCCTCCATCCACAAGATGTCAAGTCTGTTTGTAAAGGCACTTTTTAATTGTAGTACTTAAAAGCTTCTATACTGTAATCCTTGCTCTCTCTCAACCTCCTTGCATAATTTGATATCCTTGGCCTTTCTTGTGCATACTGATGTGTAGCATCTTCAATGACAACCCCCGACTTCTTTTGCTTCCTGGAAGAATAAATATTTAAAATTTGATAGGCCCTAAGATCCTTACTAGGAATTGGCTCTAAAGCCTTATCAAACTTGAACCTCAACATTGACACAAGCACAAAATCTTTCCTCGTCAGTGTGACCCTGTGAGGAGCTAATGCAGCTGTAATGTAGCTATCATTCATAAAGTCTATTAATAAATCCTCAACAGACCCTTGAAGGAACCTCAAGGCTTGAGACTGCCACCTTCTTGAGACAAATGTTTTGCTTTTCATGATGCTTATCAATTTGTCTAATATCTCCTTAACAACTCTCATGAAGGGTAGTCTAGGGATAAGAAGACACGTAGATTTCTTTGCTTTCCTTATCTACCTTAGAGACTTCACTTGATAATTCATTCTCTTCCTAGCACTAGGCCTCTAATAAGGTTGTGCAAATGGATTCTCATCCTCTCTTTTTTCCAATTTTGGCTTGATTGATTCCTGCTGGCCCGTCATCATCTTTCTCTAAATCCTCTAGAACTTGGTACACTTTTCTTGCAGTTTCCTTTGTCCTTGCCATATGATAGCCAAAATGGAGCTAGCCAAAATATTTTCCCAAACAAATAAATAAGACCTGCTTCAAGCTTTATAGACCATGAGTTATCGTGTCATGAGGGAAGAAGATCAGAAGAAATCGTCTCACACCCTACAAGATTGCCGGAACAAAGTGATGGGAGGTGCTTCCAACTTTCATGACCATGCTCTATTGTGTCGTGAAGCACGATCATAGAAAGTTGCTTGGTAGCCTATAATCAGACCCAAACAAAGGGACAGGAGGCGCTTCCAACATTCACGACCATGACGTTGATGGAGCAAAAGATGTCGTGCGCACACTCACACACCCAGACAACTCAACACAACACAAGGAATTTACTTGAATTCCTCACCTCACTCACTACCACTCAAAAGCTCCCTAAAAACTCTACCCACAAGCTCAATTCAAACTCCAAACGCCTCGACCTACAAGCCCTTGCCTGCCCGCAAACACTACAAGGTGAGTCGAGGTGATCAACACTTGAAATCACGCTTGATGGTGACCAAAATATACAAGAAAAACCATCAAAAAACCAAAAACTCAGCCACAAAAGGCCACTCTCAAACTATTGCAAAAGCTTCACCAAACTCCACTCTGTTGGACTCTTTGGAGTAGCGCCAACCCTAATGGCACCAATACAGGGTCACATAGTCTTGTAGAAAGCCACACCTTCTTCCCTCAATTCCTTGCACACACACATCCATGGAAACCTTAGAACTTCCATAGACTCTCCCAAGTGCAAAATTGAAGAGAGAAAGCTCTCATTCACTCCTCCATACACTCGAAAAGAGGACAAGAACGCAACGGGATTGCACTAGACCACCTGTAGGAACCCTGCTTCCTCCCACACATAGAGGGTTGAAAGTGTTGATATTGCTCTTCAAAAGTCCTCCCTCAGCCTGGACCATCACGGCACCGTGAGTGATGTGGTAATTTGAAGCGATTTCACACCTATTTTGACCATTTTTTGACCTTTCTTGGCCCAGTTTTGGCCAGTTTTGACCCCTAGCGGGCATTTTTCGTAGGAAAGGCCCCGGACGGACTCCAAAATTCACCAAATTTCGCACGCTTGATCCTTGATACCGGAAGCACATTTCCACATCTCCACATTCTATTTTTGACCACTTCTAGGGCGATGCACGTATCACCACAGATCAGGCACCGCAAATAGACAGTTACCGCATGTGTCAAACTTCTCGAGCGGGATGAGAGTACCCACACTTGTCACTTGAATTATTTACATTCTAGAAAGCTCAAAAACATATTCTAGAACCAAAATAAGCCACCTAAACCATATCTAAGGCCCCGATACTCTATCCAGACATGTACGTATGCTCGACTGCCCACACGCAAGCACGTATATTTACAATGTGCACACGTTGCACCTTTTTTCGAACTTGAAACCACTTTACAAAGCTCCCAAATTCATGTATTTAAATCTTTTTGTACATATGACCATGCATATAAATGCTACTTTGTACACGCCAAAAGCGGTCTATCATTATTGCCCACCCTCTAGGTAGAGAATTTATGCTCAACCAAGAGACTATTTTCATCTCGAACCACATCCCTCACAAAATATTTCTTCAGTCTATAACCATTTATTTTGTAGCGCAAACGTTCACCAGACAATGTTTCCAACTCATAGGTGCCATTAGAAAATATATGCTTCACCCTGTATGGACCCAACCATTTGTCTCTCACTTTCTTCTAAAAAGTAAAATCCAAGCGAGAATCATACTTCATCACCAAATCTCCTTCTTTGATCTCTTTCTCTGGCAGCCTTTTATTCATTTTCTCCATCCTTGACTCTGCTTGTTGAAGATAATAATCACTGGCTTTCTCTCTATTCATTCGCAACAACTCTAGAGAAAGAGTTCTTTCTTGCAGCTTGTCACTATGCTCACCTTGCATTTTGCACAACAACTTCAAGGCATCCAACTGCACTTGTATGTGCATAAGATCTTCTTTTCCATAAACAAGCTCATATGGCGTAAACTGTGTTGATACTCTATACACAGTTCTATAAGCCCACAAACACTTTTCCAAGTCCAACTCCCACTCTTTAGGATGCTCTCTACCATACTTTGATAGCATCTTCACAATTTGAGCATTGCAGTTCTCAACCAACCCATTGCATTGTGGATATAAGGAGAGGAATTCCTATGCTGAATTTTCAATTTCTCCATGAGAGCAGCAACAAGTTTTCCCCTAAACCCTAGTCCACGATCAGAAATGATAACCATAGGAGCTCCAAACCTGCAACACACCTGTTCATATAAAAAAGAGGCCACTCTTCCTGTTGTTACATCTTTTACTGCTTTTGCCTCCACCCATTTTGTCAAATAGTCCATAGCCACAAGGATATACCTTTTACCATTGTTGGTCCTTGGCATTGGACCTACATCATCCACTACCCATTTTGCAAATGCATCAAAAGACAATATAGCTTTCTGAGGCTCAGCCAAAAGCTTCCGATTTGCAAACACTTGGCATTCATGGCATGACTTGCACAAAAAATAAGCATCTCTCATCAGAGAGGGCCAACAGTAACCTGCTCTTAAAACAGGAAAGACAACCTGATCCTTGCCTTGATGGCCTGTTTCTTCATGGCAGTGCTCCAAAATCAAGCCTATCTCTTCTTTGTACGGCACTTTTCTCAAAATGCTATCCTTGCCATAAAGCATGAGATCCTCACCTACCAATGTGTAGTTCCTTGCTTTTGCAACTATTCTCTTACGCCGAACCTTTGACATGCCTTCTGGACATTTCCCTTTACCAAGAAATACTTCTACATCTTGCAATGATTCCCTTCATGCATACAAGGCTTCCTTGACCTTTAAAGGAGTTACCAAGGCATCCAACTTGTCCCTAGCCAACTCATCAGATTCTTTATTCTTCTCACGAGGAGCATGCTTAAACTATATCTTCTCAAACTCATGCAAAAGCTTCTTGATGCCATAGTACCACTTCTTCAAATTGTCTTTCTTAACATTCCACAAACCAAGCAACTGATTCATGACTAGCAATGCATCCCCTTTTGCAATGACCCTCTTCAGTCCAAACTCAAGACACTGCTTCAACCCAAGGAAAAGCATGAGGTACTTGGCCTCATTGTTACTTTCAGCTTCATCAAGATCGTAAGCTCTAGAAATTATTACATCGCCTTTTGGGTTCTTAATGACTACCCCACCACTTGCCTTTTGAAGAACTTTCTTGTATGCACCATCAAACATCATTGTATACGCATCTGTAATATCTACTTCCTCTTCATGATCATCCTTGTCAACCCTTGGGTAAGATGGAAGCTCACCCCCCTTATGTACGACTATGTCTACCAAGTGAGCTTTAACAGAATGATCCACTTTAAACTCAAACTCATACTCTTGAAGCTCCAAAGTCCACTTTGAGATGCGCTTTCTAGGCTTCAAATGTTTTACTACATCCGGCAAAATATTCGATGTGGTGAGCACATAGAACTTTTGGGGAAACAAATAGGTTTTAAATCTTTGACAAGCAAGAACCAAGGCGAATACCCATTGTTCCATTTCCGTTTAGGAGAACTCGCTTACATTCTTCATCTTGCTCTCAAAATAAACTGGCTTGAAGTTCCTTCCTTGCTTTTGTAAGAGAACCGACCCAAAAGCTACTGATCCCACACTAATAGATACATAGAAAATGGGCTGCAAGTCGGGAGGACTCACTGTTGGTAAAGCACACAATACCTCCTTGATGCCCTCAAAATCCTGTTGCATGTCTTCATTCCATTCGAACCCTTGAACTCTTTGACTCAATTTCTGGAGAGGATACACATACTGACATAGCATCCTGAAAAAACTTGACAAGTACCTGAGCTTATGCACAAATGATGCCACATCCTTTGTGTTGCTGTGCAGATCCATAAGCAATAAAGCCTTAACTTTTGCTGGGTCAGCTTCTATTCCATTTTGGGAAACCACATGTCCTAGCAGATGGACTCTGGCATGAGCAAACTTACACTTCTTTGGGTTGAGTTGCCCACCCACCCTCTTGTTGAAGCCTTTCAAAACTCAACCTGAGCTTCTCCAAATGTGTGAACCTTGAGCTATAACACCCAATGTCATCCATGAAAACGCGAATGAACTTACCCAAGTAGGGACCAAACACTCTATTCATCCATCCTTGGAAGGTAGCATATGCATTAACCAGCCCAAAAGGCATTATTTTGTAGGCAAAACAACCCCAACGAGTAATGAAGGTCGTCTTCAATCGATCTTCAATCGCTATCAAGATTTGAAAGTAGCCAAAAAATCCATCCATGATTGAGTAACGTTCATGACCTGCAACCTGATTGAGGATTTTATCTAGAAAGCATAATGGATAATGATTCCTTTTTGTGGCAGCATTCAAAGGTTCGAAATCGACACATATCCTAAATCTTCTGTTCTTCTTGGGCATAATAACAACTGGAGAGACCCATTTGACTCCTCCACTCGAAAGATGAAATCTGCTTCTAAAAGCTTTGTCACCTCTTCATGAAGTGCCTTCTCATGAATGACCCCCAACCTCCTAAGTTTTTGAACCTTTGGCTTGGCACCTTCTTTTAAATTGATTCTATGCTCGACTCCTTTAGCTCCTTGCAACTCTGTATATTCAGTGTGGGGAATAGCTTTGGAAATTCCTTGAACATGTCTTCATACTGCTTTTTTTCTTTTTCTGTCAAGTCCTCTCCTAGCATGCTCCTTACATTCACTTTGGCAGGCTCTACAATTGCTTTTGGACTATCCTTCTCCTCCTTGACCTTCACATCATCCATCGATGCTTCCTTTTCAACACTTATCCCAAAACGATTGGGACATAATTGCATCAAGACTTCCTCTACACTTTCTTCTGATGATGTAGACGAAGCATCACTATCGTATGATGTGGTTTCCATCGAATCCGTATCTTGCATCTCCACTAGGAGATGTGTACGGCTCTCGTGTGTCTTCATGTTGTAGACAATGGTCCTTCCTTTCTCTTTGTCGGGGATGGTGATCAAGCCCGTGCCCCAATCCTGCTTAGCACCAAGGGTTATAAGCCATGGTCTCCCTAAAATGATTGGATACGCATTCTCACCCTCTTGCATCACGTAGAAATCAGCCAAGCACTCAATCCCCAAGACTTTTATCTTCACATCTTCAACTATTCCAAGACACCTTGCCTTTTTGTGGTTGGCCATTCTCATACGGATCAAAGCATTCATTGACATCTTGACACCTGCTTCTTTCATGAAAGACTCGGTCATGACACACACCTGGGCACCACCATCCACATATGCTTGCACTTCCGTCTTCTTTCCTAGCATAGCTTCAACTATTGGCACCATATCCATTGGGTGACCAACCCTCAAAGATGACACCATGCTTTGACGCTTTTCCTTCTTGGAAGGGAGCGGCATACTCACACACTTGGTCCATTGCCTCCTCAATCTAGCGTTCAAAGCCACCAATTGACCAAAAGATATATTTGCCTTTTGATTTCGTATATCATCGACAATATCATAGTCTTCAACACCTTGGCCAAGGAGGTAGTCCTTTGGACCAATTTTCCTTCTTTGCCACCTCTTACTACTTTATGGTTTGTCTTCTACCTTAGCCTTTCCTTTCCTTGCTCTTGTTTCCATCTCCTCTTCTGTCTCTTTCTCCCTATGACGCCCAACTCTTTTATTGGCCAAAACATCCACATCTTGATGCTCAAGGGTTTTGATGTTGATAGCCCTACCTTCTCCATTTCCAGGCAACAGTTGTGGAGGTTGTTGTGGCGGTGGTGCTTCTAGTGCTCGCTCTTGATGATTTTCTTCTATTCTTCCTCGACCACGTCCATATAAGGGGTATATCCCTCCTCTCTCCCTTGGTGGTTCAGGACAATCAGGGGCGTAATGAACCTCTTCATCACAATCGTAGCATCTACCTTGTAGTCTTCGTCCCCTGCCTCTCCTAGCTGGCCGCTCCTCTCTTTTGTTCCTAGTCATTATGTTAATTCTTAATTCTTGCAACTGACCAGCAAGATCATGCAAAACCCGGGCCGTAACAGGATCTGGACCTTGAACCACTCGCTCCACTCTATCATCCATTGTCACAGGGACCATTGGTTGCACCACAACTAGCTCAGTATGTGTCAGGCCTTGCCCCCACCTTCTCTTGATCTTCTTGCTCTTGGCATCGACACTTTCCACAGCTCTTTCAAATGTAGCGGGCTCCTCTTGATCAACCTTCTCCCTTACACTTGGATGGAGACAATCCATAAACTGACACATTTTAAAGAAATCCTCTGGAGGTACTTGGGATGCCTCCTCTAATTGAACCCAAATCCCTTTGAAGTGTTGCAAAAACTCTTTAAAGTTAGCATGAACATCTTGCTGCAAAGCTCTCAATTTTGTTGTCGCTTCTATTGCGGTTAGTTTCTTTCCAAACCTGTCAAAAATTGCCAACTTCACCTGCTCCCTTGTTTGCTTTTTTTATTCCTCTAAACCTTCAAACCACTCCGGAGCTTCTCCTTTGAGCGCAAGAGGAAATACACAAAGCTTTTCTTCATCATTCACAATGTGCATACCAAGCGTATGCCATTCGAAGTCCACAATCCAGTCCTTCACATCCTCCTTCCCTGTAAACATTGGCCGACTATACGCCATCCCTTTGAAGTCCCTTCTCCCTTGCATGAGTAATTCCACAAAATTTGAAGTCTTGCACCTCAACCAAACCACCACTTTTCTTTAATGAAGCTCAAACTTCACAGCAAAGTGCATAACCGGAAAATTTCCGCTCCCCAGCAGGATCGCCAAAGGATGATGGAGAAAAATATGTCGTGCGCACACTCACACACCCAGACAACTCAACACAACACAAGGAATTTACTTGAATTCCTCACCTCACTCACTACCACTCAAATGATCCCTAAAAACTCTACCCACAAGCTCAAGTCAAACTCCAAACGCCTCGACCTACAAGCCCTTGCCTGCCCGCAGACACTACAAGGTGAGTCGAGGTGATCAACACTTGAAATCACGCTTGATGGTGACCAAAATATACAAGAAAAACCATCAAAAAACCAAAAACTGCAGCCACAAAAGGCCACTCTCAAACTATTGCAAAAGCTTCACCAAAATCCACTCTGTTGGACTCTTTGGAGGAGCGCCAACCCTAATGGCACCGATACAGGGTCACATAGTCTTGCAGAAAGCCGCACCTTCTTCCCTCAATTCCTTTCACACACACATCCATGCAGACCTCAAAACTTCCATAGACTCTCCCAAGTGCAAAATTGAAGAGAGAAATATCTCATTCACTCCTCCATACACTCGAAAACAGGACGGGAACGCAACGGGACCGCACTAGACCACCTATAGGAACTCTGCTTCCTCCCACACACAAAGGGTTGAAAGTGTTGATATTTCTCTTCCAAAGTCCTCTCTTAGGCTGGACCATCACAGCACCGTGAGTGATGTGGCAATTTGAAGCCATTTCACACCTTTTTTGGCCCAGTTTTGACCCCTGGCGGGCATTTTTCGCAGGAAAAACCCCAAACGGACTCCAAAATTCACCAAATTTCTCACGCTTGATCCTCAATACTCGAAGCACATTTCCACATCCCCACATTCGATTTTTGACCAGTTCTAGGGTGATACACGTATCACCGCAGATCAGGCACCGCAAATAGACAGTTACCGCATGTGTCAAACTTCTCGAGCGGGATGAGAGTACCCGCACTTGTCACTTGAATTATTTACATTCTAGAAAGCTCAAACACATTCTCTAGAACCAAAATAAGCCACCTAAACCATATCTAAGTCCCCGATACCCTATCCAGGCATGTACGTATGCTCGACTGCCCACACGCAAGCACGCATATTTACAATGTGCACACATTGCACCTTTTTTCGAACTTGAAGCCACTTTACAAAGCTCCCAAATGCATGTATTTACATATTTTTGTACATATGACCATGCATATAAACGCTACTTTGTACTCGCCAAAAGCGGTCTATCAACGTATCGCGTCGTGGAGGATGATGTTAAAAAATCATTTGGTAGCATATAAACATGCCCAAACAAAGTGATGGTAGGTACTTCAACTTTCTAGAACATTATTTATCATGCCATGCGGGATGAAATAATGAAAAGTTCAAATGGCATTGCAGGGTGTGCTACTGTGACCATGTATGAGTTGCCTCTATCCCTCTTTGAGGGATGAACAATGAGAGTATGCACTGTAAGATGATGTAATGGGAAGCGGTGCCAGCATGCTTAGGATGCCTAAACTACACCGTGTGGGATGATGGTAATTAAGAGTAGCAAACTGGAAAAAGGATGGAACAACATGAGCTGATGACTCGAAAGATGTGACAAATGTGCACGTGCCATGGACATTGCATACCACCAACCATCCATACATCTGAAAGTTGGAGCCTTGCCATGTGGCATGTGTGCATGCAGGACACATGTCACCAACGATCATTTTATGGTCCCATATATAAAGTAACCTGCCATTTTTTCTCTCTTTTTAATGGCCCTCTGATATCTCCCCTATGATGTGATCAAGCATAGTCCACCGACCTTGCAATGCCCTTCTTAACACTTTACATTGTCGAGAAATTTGCGGTCTTGCCAGGAAAGCACCGGGCTTATGGTTGTGAGAGTTTGTGAGAGAACTCGACAAAAACCATATGAAGGAGTTAAACCATAGATGCCATGAAGACTAGGGTTTGGAAAAAAGTGCAATCAAAGAAGACTCACTCTTTCTCTCTTGCACTCACACACACAAAGAATGAACACAAAAGAGAATGTCAAAACAATACGAAAATGAAAACATCAAGGCTATGGTCATATCGTATCATGGGTAATATGAAAGGGTTAACAGATGAGTTAATGGCATTCAATCTTGGCTGGCCAAATAGGCTACTCCAATTCGGATTGGAACCTTGTGTAAAAAAATCATCAAAATGGGGTCCATTTCTGGCAGCAAAAGTCTTCCCGTGGTCCCCTTAGCCTAAACTTTCATTTAATTCCAAAGGACACCTCATGCCATATGAAAGCATAACATTTCTCCTTGACAAAGTTTTGTAATCATGCTTGCAATAATGCATTAAGTGTATCTTTGAAATCATGCCACCTAGTGTCCCACTAGGATTTGATTCCCTCCTAGTAGCTATTTAAAAAGAAATATAAGAAAAGTATAAAAAATACATAGAATATATATATATTGGAGTTTACCCTAGATATAGGATCTAGCTAGGGTGTGACATTATAACGAGATAGTAGAAATAAAGAATCAATGCTTTTTGCCCCAAGTTAAAGAGGCGGAGCTATTGAGCTTTTCCCATAGTATTTTCTGATGGTAAAGTAAGGATAGGTTACCCTTGAGAAAAATAATAGGATGATATAGAAGGCTTATTATTATACTTAAATATGCATATGTACATTATAGGAAAGATAATTATGTATCTAAAAAGTTACAAGATAGATCTTGTAGCATGCGTTCCCACTATGTACGTGTCACAGCACGACATCCACCCCCTCTAAACCTGCACATCCTCCAGTATGTGCCACATTATTTCTTTGTAAGATCATCCCTCTTGTACATCTTCCTTGCTTTCTTCTTCACTGGATGATTCCAAATCTTCATCTTCACTTTGATCTTTACCTGTGGTTTGCTCTTCTTCCTCATCAACATCTTCTGGATCATTGTCTCCTCTTTTCTTAAACAGTTTGATCCTTTTTCCTGCAATGGGAATATTTACTTTTGTACCATCTAGTTCAGACAAGCTGTAAGTAGCATTTTCATGCACATGCTCTACAACATACGGTCCAAACCATCTTTTTGAAAACTTACGCATGACTGTGTGTTGGTTATCAAGTCTACTATCATACACCAAAACCCAGTCACCTTTGTCAATTTCTTTGCTCCTGAGTCGATGTCGCTTATCAAAGTATTCCTTGTTTTTCAACCTTGCATTTTTGAGTCGTTCTTTTGCAGCTTCAATGTCTCCAGGTCTTCTCTCTAGCTGCCTTATACGCAGGGCAAGGAGATCTTCCCTGCTAAGCCCCTCTTACCAAGGTAGTACATTTCATGTGGGAATTGTATCTTTAATCGGCATCACTAGCTTTTGACCATACATTAGCTCCGCAGGCATGTAGCTAGTTATTGAGCTATGTGTTGTACGATCAGCCCATAAAGCATATGGTAACAGTTTTGGCCACTCACCAACTCTTCCTTCGCAAGCCTTGGCCAAAGCTTTGATGATAGGATGATGCCCTCTTTCACTCTTTCCATTGCCTTCAGGGTTGTAAGGTGTAGTAAGAGAAAGCTTGATTCCTAATCTAGAAAAGAACTCCCTTGCTTCTTCGGCATCCAGTTCACCTCTATCTGCAGTGATTTTTTCCACACAACCATAACGGAAAATCACCTCATCAAGAAGGAATTTGCACACAGATTCTGTGGTTTTAGCTCTTAATGCTCTTCCTTCAACCTGGTTAGTTAGGTCCTCTCGTGCAAGAACCAAGTATCTCATCTGCCAAAGTCCTAGAGGCATTGTGACTAGATCCACAACCCATTTATAGTTCATGGCTAGTGGATATGTAGGGTGCAATCCATCACCATGTCGAACATTTGAATACACTTGACAAGTTACACATGTCTCTACAAACTGAGATACATCTTTATACATACCCTTCCACCAGTATTTTTCTTTCAACTTGGAGAAGGTTGCCCATACACCCCTGTGTCCAGCCCATAGACTCTCATGAAACTCTTGCATGAGCTTTACTTGAGTCTCTTTTTTACATATAACCCTTTGTGGTGTAGCACCCTTTTGTTTAGGATGCTTCCACAAGTAACCATCCCTCAAAAAGTACCCATATGCTTTCCTGCGTATCCTCTTGAATTCGTTCAGACCAATCATCCTGTTTTGTTAGAGTACTCAAGTAGCTTCCAATAAGAAGCCAATCACCTTCATAAAGCTCTTTCAAGAATGATTCAAGTAGATTAGTCATGCAGACATTGTTACCTTTGACATGAGAGATAGAATAGAACTTTTTGCCTACATCATCTCCCTCGTCAATCATTTGTGACTCATCTTCATACCTTGCCCTTGATAGCATATCTGCCACTGTATTGTCTTTACCTGCAATGTGCTTAAACTCAGGATTTAAGGACTTAATGTAAGCAATCCACCGCAACATAGCAATGTCTGGAGTTGAGCAGCTTGTAATCATCCCAAGAAGTGGTAGACAATCTGTTTCTACAACCACACATGCACCAATTAGGTACTCGTTTCCACTTTTCAAGGATGTAACCATACCCCATAAATCTCTCTTTATCTGTGGATAGTTTCTTTGGCGAGCACTTAGTACCTTTGCTCCAAATCTTACCACATACCTGTGTCCTTCTTTGTCATCTTGCCCTATTGCCCATCCAATCCCTGTAGGACTGGTGTCTACTGTCACAATTACTGGCCTTTGACACTCATAGTCTACCTTTCTCAAAGTTGTTGCTGACTGGAGAAACTCTTTTAGCTTTTTCATGGATTTTACATGTGCTTCTGTCCATTTAAACTTCTGATTCTTTCTAAGCAGCTGATAAAGAGGATCAGCTACATGTGCATAATGTGGAATCCAAATAACATAGAAGACACATGCTCCCAGAAACCTTCTAACCTCAGTGATGCTAGTGCACGTTTCTTTAATTCTTTGGATGGCATCTACCTTTGTTGGACAAGGTTTCCTACCATATGGCCCGCACATGTGCCCCACAATAAGCACTTCATTGACACCAAACATAGACTTTTTCCCTGACAATGTAAGATTCACTTCTTCGAACCTAGACAAAATTTTATCACAATCATTTATGTGATTTACCACAAACCTGCGACATCCCTTGAGATCCAAAGCTTCATCTTTGTCACTTTCTTCACATCCTTTGATAGGCAAATCATCAATGAAAGGCATTGTGATTTGAGGAATAAAGTCACGTAAGACCTTATTCATCCCATTCATCATATGTGCAACCGAGTTGGTTACTCCCTATGGCAAGGTACACATCCTTACCAAACCCAAAGGTGTCCTCATGGTTGTCAAATCTCTACTTTCGATTGCAAGCTGAAATTGATCATACCCTGAGTAGAGATCCCCCATTGAGTAGATTGCCCTCCTTGCAAATGCCTCTGCAAACTCATCCACAATTGGACCTGTACCTACATTTCTAATTTTCACCTTGTTCACTGGTTGCATATGTTGGATGAAGCGTAGAGAACCATTCTTCTTCGGAACTGTGAACCACCTGTTTGAGTATGGAGCACAAGAAGGCTCCAAGATTCCCATTTTGATTTTCTCATTCAGTAGCTCTACTAACTTTGGCAAATGAGCCTTTGGAACCGGAATAGGCCGCAGATTCCAAGGCACATGAGGTATTGTGAAAATTACCATAGGAGCTACAATAGAAGGATCAACACATCCTATCTCATGTGGCTCAAATGCAAAAGCCTTACCATGCTTTGAAAGCATTTCTTTGAAGCACTTTGTCTCCTCCTGTGTTAGAAACTCCTCGCAACCAATTTGCAACTCTTGAAAAGACTTCTTTGTGAAGGTATGCCCGATCTTTTTAGGATTCCTCAAACTTGGTTGTAAAGAAGCCTGCTCAATCTTTTCCCTGTTGTTGGGTGGTAAGGGTGAAGCTACTGGTTTCACCTTCTTTGCTACACTCTTGTATTTAGTTTCAACATGGACTTCTTGGCCAACTGTTTTGCTTTCTTTAAAGGCTTCTATTACTTGATACATTTCCATAGAGCAAACTTCCACAACTTCATTTTCAAGATGCAAACTAGACCCCATTATAGCATCAAGCTCACCCATAGTACCTACAAAAGAAACTTGTTCACACAAACCCAAAACATTTTCAGTAGGCTCTAGCAACCCACTCTTTTTCATGCCTATTTGTACATTATGCACATATTGCCTCTCACATCTCTTCAAATCTTCAAGTTTTGTAAAACATACTAATCCATTCCTTGTTACCAAGGAGCTCATCGAGAAAGTTTCACCTATTTTTTGATCAGGTGAGACCCTTTTTCTTTCTGTACCACTGCAATCCCGCTTTACAATGGTACTTGGCCAAAACCCATCATTTCTCTATGATCATGAAACTCTTTGCTTACCTTTGGTAGAGGATGTTCTCTGAGGTTGTCACGATTTCTTTCAAGGTTTACACAGACTGTGAGAAATTGGACAGCTCGTTTACCATCTTTGCTGCGTATTCTAGCATATGCTGAACCATCGTCCATTACCTTTGTTTCCATTCTAACTCCCACAATGTAGGGTTGTCCAAGGATGAGATGACACTACAAGAGGCTCTTCACATTAGCGACGCTCACACAGCGACGCTCCAAAAAAAAATTCCCGGCGTCGCTATGAGCGTCGCTATAAGCGTCGCTATGAGCGTCGCAAATTTCTTTGTAAATTTGCGACGCTCATAGCGACGCCAGCTGGGGTAAAAAAAATAACCGAGCGCGCCCAAAAACTCAGATCTCAGATCTGAGTTTTTCGGCGCCCTCAAGCAAAGAACAGGTAACGCTCTCCCTCACTCTCTCTCTCTCTCTCTCTTTTTCTTTTACACACACACACACACACACACACACACACACGCACGAGGAGAGGAAGGAGAGACAGGTATGCTCCTTCCCTCTCCTCATTCTCATGTTCCCTTCCTTTCTTTCTCTCTCCCTCGCTCTCTCTCTCACACACACACACATACACACACACATATAGTGTTTTTGAGAGAGAGAGAGAGAGAGAGAGAGAGAGAGAGTGCAAAAACGCACACACATACATAAACAAAGAATGCACACACACATTGAGAGAGAAAAAGAGAGAGAGAGCATGCATAAACAAAAAACGCACGCATTGAGAGAGGAAAAGAGAGAGAGAACATGCATAAACAAAAAACGCACACATTGAGAGAGGAAAAGAGAAAGAAAACATGCATACGATCCAAAAAAACGCACACACATTGAAAGAGAAAGAAAGAGAAACTAAGGGAGCGTCGTAGGAAACTAATTAAAATTAAAAGACCTAAAGATCTAGCCGACGAGGAGTTGAACTGAAGACCTATTATTCAAGAGAGAAATGGCATAATCAATCTATCATACTTGGCATGGGTGATAGAAAGGTTATACCATTTATCTCTTTTTATTGGCACACACATCCACACACGCGCACACACACAGGAAGAAGAGAGTTATAACGTCGTAGGAAACTATTTTAAAAGACGTTAAAGATTAGGTTATATGTAGACTTACATTAAATTAGATTTAGGTTTATTTTTAACTAGATTTACATTTATTTAAGCTAGATTTAGATTTATGTTATATTAGATTAGATGCGGGTCTCCATAGACTGCGATGCCTGCATGAAGCGGGTGAAGAAAGCCCTCAATGGAATATAGGGTATTGCTGCCTTCTCTCATAGTGGGCTCCGTCGATCCAAAAGTACTGGTGAAATGTCTTCAGAAGATAGGGAAGAAGGTGGATCTTCAGGGCGGCAAGAGTCACTACATCCCCGACACAATGACCATCTAGACAACCTCTAGTCATTAGACTTACGTTAAATTAGATTTAGCTTTATTTTTAGTTAGATTTACGTTTATTTAGATTTACGCTTATTTACGTTAGATCGAGTCCACGCAAAAATTACTTACGGTTTAGGGTTTAGAGTTAGACGAACAGTGAAAAGATCTACTGTGAAAAGATGTTAAGATGAAGTGAAGTGCTACAGCTAGAGAAGAGGCAAAGGGATTTTGTCCACTACATGCAGTATCATGTAGACGTGGGTGTCTAGATTTCTTGTACCCACAAATATAGGTATTGACCAATAAAGACGAGATTATAACCCGGTGGTTCTGATCTCCGTGCACCTCTAGACCGAGGTGTGCGGGGATTGGACATGACTAGAGAATGTGAGGTAGAGAGAGAGAGAGAGAGAGAGAGAGAGAGAGAGAGAGAGAGAGATAAGACGAAGAATGCCAATAGAATATTAAATTTGTTGTCTAGGTTATAAGTTTTTTATCCTCATTATGAGTAGCGACGAAGATGTGGGACCGTCCAACCGAAACACCTATCTCTCAACGAGGGTCTTATGTCCTTGTAATCAATGCAAGCATGCTGTGCGACGGACAAGACGTGTTTCTTTGCAGCACGTTCGTGAATTTGGCGAGTTCGATCCATCTATTATAGATCGAGTTGTTGCCAATTATAACTCGTCGGACTCTGACGCTGGCCAACAAGCAGCAATCTTGCAACCCAATAGACGTATTCGCAGGCGCTTTGGTCAAGCAGCATATGTGAGGCCACAAGATGTAGCCTCTGACAGCTCGGGGAATGATCATGCAGAGCACATTCCCAACGAGGCAATGTTTGAGCCCGAGATTGATGAAATGATCGAGACGATCATGGATTCAGAAAGGCTTATCTATGATGATATGAAAAGTGAAGCCGATACATCATTGTATAATGGAGCACGTATGTCTAGATTGAAAGCACTCCTGGTTCTTCTCAACATGCAGGCAAAGTTTGGATGGAGTGACACTAGCGTCACAGCGCTTTTCAGGTGATCTATTACAATTAGTTTACTTTAATAGAACTCATGGTGTATAATGATCTAATAGATTTTTACACGACTGTATCATATTTTTATGTTGTGTAGATTGCTGAAAGAGCACATTCTACCAGCTGACAATGTGATGCCAGATTCCCGAGATGAAGCAAGAAAGATTTTGCGAAACTTGGGGATGGATTACAATTCTATCCACGCTTGTCCTAATGACTGCATTCTTTTCAGAGGGGAATACACAGACATGGAGAAGTGTCCGAAATGTGATTCCGAAAGATATCGAGTAGATCTCCACGGGACAAAAATTCCACAAAAGGTTTTGCGACATTTTCCTTTGCTTCCTCGCATCAAGCATTTCTTCGAATGTAAGTCCATGGCCGCCCTAGCATCATGGCATGAGGAGAATAAATCTTCGGATGGTGTGCTACGAATTCCTGCAGATTGCGCAGCCTGGAAACATATAGATGGAACATGGTCGGATTTTGCCAGGGAAGCTCGAAATTTGCGCTTAGGCCTGGCTATGGATGGCGTAAATCCATTTGGTCAAAGATCAACATCTTACAGTGTATGGCCCGTTGTCATCGTCAACTACAACATTCCCCCGTGGTTGACTACGAAGAAGGGGCACCTATGGCTAAGCTTGATTGTGCCAGGGCGATATAAAGTGGGGAATATGGATGTGTATCTTCGTCCACTATTGGAAGAGCTACAACAATTGTGGATTGGCATAGAGGTGGTGGATATGAGCCGACACACAGGATGACGGAATGCTTTGATCAGAGGTATTCTAATGTGGACCATGCATGACTATCCCGGGCTAACAGAATGCGTCATTACGTCATTGTATTTAATGGTCTTTGCGTCATTGTCTACTCTATTCATTCAATATTAAGTTTAAATATTCGTGTGTTTAATGCAGGTATGGATGATGAGGAGTTTCTTTCTTCTTTGTCACCGCAGCAGAGACAGTGGTACGTGGAGTGTCATCGCTCTGGCGCATCATCGCGCGTTCCTACACCATCCGCATCTCCCTCTCTTTCGGAGCATTCGGCGCGCTCCGAAGCTTCGGCGTCGACGAGACGAGCGTCACACTCTTCTAGACACCGGCGCTCTAGTGGTGGCGGTGGCGGTTGTTGTGGGGATTCCGCCACCGATGCCTCCACACCGCCTCGTGTTCGACGAGGCTCTTTACCCTCCCCTTCTTTGCCCGCCCCCACACCAGCCACAGCATCGCCGTCTACGCCAAGTTTTGCACGGCTGACTGTTCCTAGAAGCTACACACCTCTACCTACTCCGCCAGGAGCCACCCCACTCGACACTCCTCGCTTCGGGGCCCAGACGCCGGTGGAGACACCTGACGTCCGTACCCCCATCGACACGCCGCTAGAGACCCCTGCCGGGACACCCAGGTTCACGCGTCACCGGCCAGAGGGCTTGCCTTACTCCGTCGACATCAGCGGCGGCATCATCATGGATGATGACGGCAAGAAGGTGATCTCGCGCATGCGTGGTCTTTGCTCTCAGCTGTTTAGACACTATATACTAAACAAATGGAGTGAAGTACCAAGTGATTTAAAAAACAGAGTCATCAGCATACTTCATGATGAGTTTCCCGTTCCAACACGGGATCAGCGCTTCAATGAAGACCTGATGAAGATTCGAATGCGCGAATACTGCAAACACAAGCGTTCCGAAGTGCAAAAAGCAATCAAGAATGGGTGGAATAGGCCAGATTGGCTGGCCAAAGAAGATTGGAAGAATGCGAAGAAAGCAGCGCGCGAGAATCCCGACAAGTGGAAGCAACAAAAGGATGCAGCCAGAGCGCGAGTAGAGGCAGGGAGCTCGCACCACTTGGGGAGCGGTGGATGGGCATCATTTGAGGCCGATTTTGTAAGTCTTTTCACATTGCTCTTTATGCATGTTCGATAGTTTAGGGTTTATGAGTTTTTTAGTTCTAACATAATGAAATCTTTGTATGTTTTGACAGTGGTCGATGACAGGACGTGATCCCACACCGTACGAGCGCGAGTACGCAGGCAGGAAGGGCTTAAACGCCCTGATGGACATTCTCAGTTCTCGCAGCGGCATGGTTAGTATTAGGGTTTACTCTTTTTTATTTTTTGTATTGTTTTATAAATGTCGTTATATGTTTATACTTACTGAAAACTGTCTTATTGTCTTTTTTTGCAGAATCCGACAGATACGCCGCTTGGACGCGATGAGACGTCTGATTAGACGACGTCAGTTTAGCCGTATCTAGATAGCATTAGTTTAGGGTTTCTCATAGCTTATGTATCATGAGACGGATTTTATACATCTTTTTGAACCATGTATATTATTACATTTGTCACCGCAATTCCTTTTGCCAATCAATTCTTTATGCCTATGATGTTGTACAATTGTCATTATTACATTTGCCAATCAATTCAGTTTGTCTATGATGTGTACAATTGTCAATTTTGCAAACAATGCGTCTTGTGGGTGACTATTTTGGGTCTATTATTTACCTTTGCACTTTTTTTAAAAAGTGAATCAAGTACAATATGGTTGATGGGTGGCAGGCATTCAATGTCCTGCCACCAAAAAAATATTCTCTCAGGCGTCGCTATATGCGTCGCTATTTATGGCTCTGTAGCGTCGCTATATGCGTCGCTATACTCTTCTGTGAGAGCGTCGCTATAAGCGTCGCTATAGGCGTCGCTATGAGCGTCGCTATATAGCGACGTCTATAGCGACGCCTATAGCGACGCAAATAGCGACGCATATAGCGACGCTCTCGTAGCGACGCTTTTAGCGACGCTTATAGCGACGCCGGGGGTTATAAAAACCCAGTGTATTTCCGTCGCTAAGAGCGTCACAAGAACACATAACCTCTTGTAGTGTGATATGAAGATGTATCCTATACAAAGAAGTTTTGGTCAATCTTTACATCACCTATTGTTACCTTCACACCTCGACATGCTGCATACAATTCACCGGATGAATTGTTTGCCACTTTTACCATCCAGCCATGATCTGTGTCCATCAGCCATCTGCACTTGTTGTAGAGACTCTTTGACATTATGTTTATTTCTGAACCATGGTCAATCAAGGCAACGAATGGCTCTTCAAGATCACCTACCTTGACCAAAGTTTCTGTAGTAGCCCTTGCCCAATGACTTCGTGAATAGTAACTCCTAGGAATATCTTCAACTTCTTCATCATCATTTGAGAAATACACTTGCTTCACTCTCCCACTAGATTGGTAGCATCCTACCACAGCTCCATCATTCTCCTTATTTTGCAGTTGCATCCCTTGTGTCTTTGAGGTTTCCCCTTCAACCTGTGGACGAGAAACTTCAGCAAGGGTTTGCCTCTTCCTCTTGATGATGTCAATGATCTCCTCATGGAATTCACACTTTGCAATGCCAAGAACTTCTCCCAGAGTAAACTAAATCTTGATATTCAAGATCCTTTCCTCCAAGACTTTCTTTAAATCTGTAGCAACCTCAATATCAGATTGTAGTTTATAAGTTGGGCCTTTTGTCTTACCTTTCGGTAGCTCTTTCTTCTTTCCTGTTGTAGACTCCTCCATGAGTACTTCAGGTGGAGATGCTCCTTGTGTTGAGGGTGTTTGAGAAGGCATTGAGTCGCTTCTTCCCTCACTTCTAGAAGTTCTTTTTGATGGTCCTTCATCAGCATTCTCACGTCTGCGCTTCTCTTCTACAATTGCCTCATTTTGTTGGCATTTTGTAATGTAGGCATGCACTGACAATGAGTCGACTGGATCATTCCATCCTGTTTCTAGATGTATGCAATCACCTGCTTCATGTAGAATCTCTTTTGTAAGCTTTCCCTTTTTAGCTAATTGCATGACATTTGGCCAAATTTGACCATGATGCTCACTCATCTCTTCATCACAAAAATGTTCAATTTTTACTCCAAAAGTAGCTGCCTCAACTGAAGAGGTGGCATGCTTGGTTGCCATATCTTCAACTAAGGTTTGCATTCCCCCCTTCCCAAAGTTAGTTCTCAAGGGTAGACCTGTCTCTCTTAAGTGGATTTTACCATCCTTAAAAAAGACAACATCTTTTGACAAAGCATCACTAAAATCATCATAATCCCTTCTTACATGGTCTGTACTATCACACCAAATACATCTATTAACAAACCCTTCTTTGGGCTGTTGTCTTTGCCTAGGAAGTGGCCTTGATGGTTGGCCTTTTTCTTCAAGCTTTGCAAACTTCACCTTCAAGTCACGCATTCCCTTCCCAAGCTCATCTAGCATGGACTCATCAAACTTAGGAGCGATAAAATTAGGCTTTACCATTTTGTCAGAAGTTGAGGTGGAAGGACTTGTAGTGTTTACTACCATCTTGTCCCTTCTTCTTTGTCATTTGGCAAGGAGTGAGACAGCACCTTAACCTCATTCCAGTCGGTCTTTAGTCCTTGCTCAGCATCTTTATCTTCAAGAAGAAGCTCCAAATTTTCTTGAAACTCTTTACCCGCAGCTTGTAAGAAAAGATCTGTCTTCTCTGCATCTAGTGTGGCCCTTTCTGTCCTAGTGAGTTGTGCATAGCGCCGCTCAAATTCCCTAAGTAGCTCTGTTATTGATAGTCCTTGCTTTGGCTTGAATACCCATTCTAAGAATGTCCTTTTGGTCACTCTCTCCGAGTCCTCCATGAAATATTCCTCCTTTAAAGCTACTTTGAGTTCTTCCCAATTTTTCCCATGCCCATCTTTAATTCCCTTAACATGTTCTCTAATTTCTGGAGCAACAACTAGCTCAAAGCTTTGAATCATCTCACCTTCTGACATGTGATGCAGCTCCATCTCCTTCAAATACTCGCGTAAGTACTTGGTTACATCTTTTCCATTGAACTGATCCATTCTATTGACGACTGCTTGTATGGCCTTCGTTGCTGAAAACTCCCTTCTTTCAATGGCATGTTGTTGTTGCATGAACATTGCAAATGCTTGAAACATTTGCATTGTTGCTGGGTCAAAATGCATACCCTGTTGCTCAACATGATCACCCATGGTTATCCACAAAATCTCACCCTGGCAGTTTCGCATCGAGTTTACCAAAAATATGTTGAGAAATTTGCGGTCTTGCCAGGAAAACACCGGGCTTATGGTTGTGAGAGTTTGTGAGAGAACTCAACAAACACTATATGAAGGAGTCAAACCATAGATGCCATGAAGACTAGGGTTTGGAAAGAAGTGCAATCAAAGAAGACTCACTCTTTCTCTCTTGCACTCACATACACAAAGAATGAACACAAAAGAGAATGTCAAAAAAATACGAAAATGAAAACATCAAGGCTATGGTCATATCGTATCATGGGTAATATGAAAGGGTTAACAGATGAGTTAATGGCATTCAATCTTGGCTGGCAAAATAGGCTACGAATTGTTCTTTGGAATTGTAGTTTTGTGCTTACCATAATATATATATTTTGTCTAGTGATTGGGATTAATTGTGTGTACAAATCCTCTTGGCTCATAGCAAGATAACTACGCTTACGTCAAAATAAAAGTTATAGTCTATGAGAGGTAGTATGATGGGATCCGGTGATAGAAGTATTTCATTAAGACTTTCTGGGCCAAAGAGAAACACTATACATTGTTGAAAGTGTATTTTACAGCTAATCCATACGTTAATTCTAATAGATCGTACAGAGTGAAAGCGATAGAAATGATCATCATGTGGGTTATTCATCTAGGATAGTATATGAGAAATGTAGATATGAGAGAAGTGAAGAGATGAGAAGTTTCCCTCCCAAGCCCTATTCTTGCCCGTAGGCAATAAGGATACTGTGGGGAGAGATGTACCTATAGAAAAGAGAACCTAGAATTTGCAGAGAGGATGAATTACTAAGAATGAGAGAGATAGGTTTGGTTAAGGAGATGATATTAGATACATATATATATATATATATATATATATGTGTGTGTGTGTGTGTCGGATTAGAGATGAAAAAGAAAACAACAAGAAATCAAGAAAACATCAATGTAGAACACATCTTACTTGACAAACCCTTCGGCACCATTATTGATGGAGAGAGAAGAAGAGTGGATAATTCCACTTTGATTGATACACCAAGTGCGAGACCTTCTTTGATTAGAGTTGATCTTCCAAGTTTAGCTTGTTGCAAGAATGGCTAGTCTCCCTCTAGGAGAAAGTGTAGGCTTGGGCTTATGTTAATGGCTAAGTACAATTAGGCATTACTACTCACTTCCTCAAGAATTCCTCTCATCAATGGCTTGAATGCTTGAGTTCCTTTTCAAGGAAGAAGAGGTCCCCTTTTATAGGTGAAGGAAACCCCCAAGGTTTTACACAAGAAGAGAGGAGCCAGTGTGAATAGGAATTGGAAAAGTTGGAAATGAGCTGTCCCTGCATGATGTGGGCAGACTAGGGTCCAGTATTTTGATCATATCTCCTCAACCGTGTCTCCAAATAAAAAAGTAAAAATATGAGCAAAAAATTCAGCTCATTAGCTACGATTTTTATTTTAAAATCATTTTCCAATTCGGATTGGAACCTTGTGTAAAAAATTCATCAAAACAGGGTCCATTTCTGGCAGAAAAAGTTTTCCCGTGGTCCCCTTAGATTAGACTTTCATTTAATTCCAAAGGACACCTCGTAGCAGAGTTGCTATCATTAGAAGAGAATAGAGAAAGCGTGTGAAAGGTCAAAAGAGATTAAGAGAGAAAAAAAGAGGGATTGAGTCATTCAAAAGTGGAAACAACTATTTGTCGCCAAGTCAAGTAAATGAGAACAAAGTTCGAGGTGAGCCACAAAGGAATGGTTTGGAAATGATATATTTTTAAACATTTAAGGTTATGTATCTAGATATGCTTTAAAGAAGCATAGATATGCTTTGAATATCTTTGGTCCCTAAGTATGGAACATGTGACTCTCTCAAACTAAATAACACATGAGTTACTCTTTGCATAAATATTTCGAGAAAGAAAAAGAGGATAACTCCCTCAAAGTGGCATGCTCGTTGTCACATGGGTTAAGGTGAGTAAACATCGTCTTATAGATGGTAGGGTTTTACAACACAAAATTGACATTTGTCATAGCTTCCCATTCTAATATCTTGAAATCATGTTTCACAACATGTCCATAAATATTTTCTGTGTGGCAATCAAGTACAAGAACATCGACAAATGCTCTTAATGATCAACAAATTACAAAGATCTTTGCGAGAGCCAAACCTTAATGCTTAAGAAGGAGCATAAATCCGCATATTATTTGTGTCAAACTTCTTAGATACCTCTTTTACATGCTCAAAATTAGGGCCAAAAGGTTCTAAAAAAGGGCTATGTAAGGAATTGGTTAGCTTGCTAATCAGTGGAGCATTTGACGGTCAAAACGGCTCCAAATATGACCGTTTTGGGTATTCAAAGAATATCTAGAGCATTTAAAGAGTATCCCGGTATAGATCTTTCAATATAAACAAAAGATGTCATTTTCACACTATTTTCTCCCCTACTCGACCTATTTTGTTGGATTGGCGGAAAATACAAAATTTTCACTTTTGAATGATGGTTTTTCTCGCTACTCTTTCTCTCAAGCCATTTCATTAGGCTCTCTTCACCCTCACAAGCTTTCCAAGATCTCTCTACCTTTGCAAGAGGACCGCCATTTTTGGTCTAGCTAGAAGGACCACTGCGGTTTTACTCTCTTCACCATTGCAAGAGAACCACCATTTTGTTCTCTTCACCCTCACAAGCTTTCCAAATTTTCTCACTAATTTTGCTTGGCTACAAGCTCACTTCAACGTCAAAAGTTTTCCCATCATTTCTACTCTGCATGGAAACCATTTTTCTCTCCTCACCCTCACAAGATTTCCAAATTTTCTCACTAGTTTTGCTCTTCCTAGAAGCTCACTTCAGCCTCACCAGTTTTCCAAGTTTTGCTTTGGTTAGAAGCTCCCTTTAGTCTCACAAGCTTTTTCACCATTTCCACTCTACCTAGAAACTCATTAAGTTGTTCCATATGGAAATCAAGCTCAACCAAGTGTAAGAAACCATGAGGGTTGTGTATCAAAGGCTGCAGGCATCTGAGCTCAAGCATTACAAATCCAAGGGAGCAAGCAAGGACAGAAGTCAGCTTGTATCTTGTTGATCCACGAACTAGAAGGTAAATAAAAAAATTTGAAGCCTTACTCTCATAAATAGACTTCCATGGTGGCCATCTGCATTTGGAGAAGGATCCAACTATTTCTAAAAGGACAGGAAATATTCTACAGTATGCTTCAAGAGGAGGTTTAAAATCCAAAAGATTCACTTAGTTTTCTATGTTGAAAATTGGATCTTATGATATCCTGCAGCATATGCTCTATCTACATATATGGAGCATATTTTGCAAAACAAGGGCCCGTTGCAACACATAGAAGTCACATTTATCAAGCACAAACTTCATTTTTCATATCAACAAGAAAGGGAGGATGACAAAGAGAAGCAATGCACTAAAATAATTGCTCAGTCGGTACCAAGGGAGGCAATTATAGAGGATGAGATCAATGAACCAACAACAACCACCTTGCTATGAACATCACAATCATTCCAAGGAGGAGACTATTTAGATGCAAAGTTACAATATCATTCCTTGCAAAAGACTTTCATTTTAACAATATAATTCCTTGTAAATTTAAATCTACTTTCAATCTCCTTGCAAAACATTAATTTTTACAATATAATACCTTGTAAAGTTACAACATATGTTCCTCTAAACATTGCAACATAAGGATTTTAGACACTTTATTTCCCCTTTGCCACACAATCATTTTACTCATCTATAACGCCTAAGACAAGTTTCCCTTTAACTATTCTTGAGCTTGAAATCTTTTTACTCTTCTATGTGTACTTCCATGTGACCATGATCCTATAACGTGACATCTAGAAACCATTGACGTGGACCATCATTATTAGAATCTTCATCGCACTCGAGCCCCTTTGCCTTTAAGCCATGTTCATAAAACTTTGTTGCTTCAGCTCTTTTGACTCAACTTAAAAATATAACTTCCAAATAGAGCAAAATGACAAAATTTTAACAGCACAGATGAGTTTGACTCTGGCTACCCCTCTCCTTGCAACATACTGGATAATGACTCCGGAGGTCTTTTTCGGTCATACCGACCTCTCCGAGTGTCAGAACGAGGCATATGGCCAGTCGCTTTCGTGGTTTTTGGGCATTTCAAACTCATCTATGATTTCAAAAGCTTCAAAGAATATAGAGTTTAAAAGTTACAAGTATTATATATGGTAAAATATAATTGAGTTTTTTTTTTACTATGCTTGGGTCCAATATGCTTAATAGATCTGTATATAAGGAGAGATCTATAGTAGGCAGGAATGGTGAATCTGTGAATGCAAATAACTCACATGTTAGGATTGGGGTAATGAGATTCTAAAACTAACCCCCTATCCTGCTGTGCAAGATAGGCATAGTGTGGCACCAAATTGGTGTTACAAAAATGACCCACACAACATGGGGGTTGGGGTAGTGAGATTCTAAATATATCCCCTATCCCATTGTGCAAGCAAGGCCTAGTGTGGCACCAAATAGGCCTTTTGTTAATATCTTTTACGTATGAGAAAAACCATAGGAATCCAAATAATAACGTCACTAGAGATTTTTTTGCATGGTATGTGCATGGAGCCAGAACGACGCAATGAGGGTGGGAGTGACAAGCTATATGGGCCCTCTTCGTGCGATGTGGGCAGGAGCAAAAATGATGCAACATGGGAAGTGTCAAAGTCTCTCAGTGCTTTTGCACATGATTTAGAAAAATAAGTCCAAATAATAAGGTCGCCCAAGATTTTTTTGCATGGTGTGTGCATGGAGCCAGAACGATGCGATGACGGGGGGAGTGACAAGCTGTATTATGCCCTCGTCACGCGGTGTGGGCAGGAGCTAAAATGACGCAACATGGAGAGTGTCAAAGTCTCTGAGCTCTTTTTCACATGTTTTAGAAAAACCATAGGAATCCAATTAACAAGGTGATTTAAGGTTCTTATGTGGTGTGGCCGCAGAGCTAGAACAACGCGATAGGAGGGTGACAAGCTCACAAATGACAAGCGCACTCTGTCCAAGGGCTAGACCAATGTGATAGGGGGAGAAGAGTCCTTTTGAACACGATGTGGGTACACTACTGAAACGGGGCAAGTGGGAGTAGAGTGACTAGATTAATCAAGCCACAATCTCATAGTGTGGTCATTGATCCAAAACAATTTGAGAAAGGAGGTCTTCGGGTGTGGTCCAATGTTGATGTATACTTTATGTACGCACTAGATGAGTGCAAGCTCTTGATGCGGTGCTTAGAAGTAGAGGGTAAGTGAAAAGTAGACATTAAAAAAAAAGGATTAGTCATTAATAGGTGTCATCATCACTATTTGAAAAGAAAGATTTCGTATCTTCTAGCTTAATATTGTACAATATTGAAAAGAAAAGAGCAGTTGTACATCAGGCCCAGAATATGACGTTATCCATCAAAAACAACAGGAATTCCATCAAGTATAGAAAATTTAGCCAAATGAAAGTGACATTTAGACGTTTTTCACTAAAATAAGAGCACAAAAGCTCAAGTTAGAGGAGAGAAAAATGTCATACTTTTGTATACGTGTGAAGTGAGTATTGGCCTATTTCTTAATCCGTGGATTACCAAACAGTCCTTTTTTGGACGTTTTTGGCCCTAATGAATTATTCCAAATTGTCACACTTTATGTTGGATTTTATCACCTCCTCATTGTGGAGCTTTTTCTTTTGTTCTCCCAAGGGTAGGAAATAGGAAGTGGTCTTTTATGGTTGTACATGACATGGGTTTTCATATTCCTTCAACAACACAAGTAGGGAGATTGCTTGGGAGTAGGGCGGTTTCTTGGGAACTATTATGCACGCTTTCCTCTTTGTTTCTGTGTTTGTTGCTCCTCGTGAGCTTGCCTAGTCTGCATCTGTGTAACCCAAAAGAGAAAGATATTGCATAGAATCCGATGTGAGTTGTCGTCGATAGACTAAACCAGAATCTGTAGTGCCTTTCAAGTATTTCAATACACGCTTTGCTGCATACCAATGCTTAAGAGAAGGACGTGCAAGATGTTGTCCAAGATAATTAGCAGCAAACAGAATATTAGGATAAGTGTTCATGCCAACAAACTGAACACATCCAATCAAGTTAGCATAAGGTTGATTTGTGACAAGTTGACCGCCATTGTCAGAAGTGGTCTTCGTAGAGCTCGCAAGACAAGGTGTGTTGGATGAATGTGCAGATTCCATACCAAATTTTTGAATAGTATTTGCAATAAACTTTGATTGTCGAAGGAATAAAATACCTTTTGTACGGTTCCTTTGGATTTGAATGCCAAGACACGAGTGAATCTCTCCAAGGTCCACCATATCAAATGCAGAAGAAAATAACTTTTTCACTTGCTGAAGAAATCCCAAATCATTGGAAACAAGGATGGTATCATCCACATAAAGAGCAAGAATCAAAGAATTGCTACCTTGGTGTTTTATGTATAAGTTGGGGTCTGAAGAGCAAGAGATGAATCCTTTAGAGGTGAGAAAAGAATCAAATTTTGTATACCAAGGTTGCGAAGCTTGTTTGAGACCATATAGTGCCTTATGGAGTTGAGCAACAAGGTGTTCTTTACCTGGAATAACAAAGCCTTCTGGTTGTTCCATATAAATTTCCTCTTCCAAGTCACCATCAAGAAAAGCAGCTCACACATCCATTTGATGAGCTTTTTAATCAAATTGAACAGCAAATGCCAATAAAACTCAAACACTTGTAATGAGAACAACTGGTGAAAAAGTCTCTTGATAATCAACACCAGCACAATAACTCACAAATTCTCGAGAAACATATTCGCCTCCATTGTCACTACGAAGCTTCTTAAGGCGACGACCGGTTTGAAGTTCTGCAGCCTTGTGGAATTGTTTGAAAACAGATAAGGCTTCATATTTTTATCTAAGTAGAAATACAATTGTATAACTTGAGAAATCATCAATGAAAGTAATGAAGTAGCGATATTGTGATCTTGAAGAAGGTAGAGGTCCACATATATCAGTATGAACAAGATCCAATATGTCATGAGAATGAGTTGTATTTGAAAGAGGAAAGGCTTTACGATTATGTTTCCCAAGAGCACAAAACTCACAAATTCCCATATGGGGATGAGCTTTCAAACCCATGCCATGAACAAGATCACGATGTTGAAGATCAAGGAGTTTTGAGAAATCAGCATGAACAAAACGGTGATGCCATACTTTGAAATCATGAATCTCAAGGATTTAATATTTACATAATTACCAAAAAAACATTTTGATCACAAGGTCTTGTTGACATATTTACATAATCACAGTTAACATGATCACAAACTAGCCGGTTCAGAGAAACCTGGAAACCCACAAAAAGCCCGTTGGGATTTTTCTTTTCCCGTCGGGCCCCGCCGGGCTTACGCATTTTCCCTACGGGCCCCGCCGGGAAAACCCAAGAGCCCGGCGGGCTGAGGCTTAATATCATAAAGGGCCCAAATCGGGCACGTTCAGTGTTTTTTGTTGAGACACACACACACACACACACATAGAGAGAGAGAGAGAGAGAGAGAGAGAGAGAGAGAGAGATGAACATCTTTGTAGGTACGTCAAGAGGAGAGAGAGAGAGAGAGAGAGAGAGAGAGATGAACATCTTTGTAGGTACGTCAAGAGGAGAGAGGGGGTCATGAGAGAGAGAGATACAAAGAGAGAGAGATCAATGACTATCTTCGTTGTGGAGCTACGTAGTGTCGCCACAATTATAATGACTACTTGCACGCAAAAAACAAACATCATTTGATACACTTACAACCACAAATAGCTCGTAGATGCGTTAGCACATGTGCTCCAATTTGCAAGGAATGCTTGGCATTGTTGTGTAGGTGCGGTGTCCTTCATTCCATCTATTATTGTCATTATAGGGCTATTGCTAGATGTAAATTCAAAAAGAATCCAGTCTCGTTCAGCTTGACTCTTATCATCATGGATAGATAAAGCTGCAAATGCATCCATTGGAAGTTGTTTAGTAACTTGATCACAAACTCTTTTTGTTTCCATAAATATGATCACTTTACTTCCATCCATCATTCGCTTTAGAATGAGAAATACTCAAAATTGCCAGATTTACTAAAAGCGAATGATGGATGGAAGTAAAGTGATCATATTTATGGAAAAAAAAAGAGGTTGTGATCAAGTTACTAAACAACTTCCAATGGATGAAATACAATCGTTTTGATTTGAGATTCAAAACCCATGTTTGCTAGGGGCTTTTTAATTCTTTGCCTTCTTTGTATCACTGGTGCCGACATTTTTCTCCATTGCTTTCAATTTAATACTGTAGACATAAGAACTAGATGTTCAGTTAAAATAAATAAAAAAACTTTTGAATATATTAGAAAAACAATCACTAAGAAAGCAATGCCATCTACACAATATGAGATTTGCAATGCACTCTAGTCAATTCCACATATCGAACACATATGTTCTGAGAAAACATACACATTGCAATGCACTCTCTACATGACATTATGGAAACAAAAATAATATGAAATTGTCAATGTAATTATAAATATAATGATTAGTTATATATCCTCTGCCATCTGAAAACAATAAGACACAACTATTTTCACATGCTACAAAGAATCATCAATATTTACATTGAAATGATGATAACTATTTGCAGAACACACATGAAAGAAATAATGTTGATGATTGACCATCTCATGCACTAACAATCTTTTAAATATAATACATAATTCACTCCCTATATAAACCAATGCATAAAACAAGGCAATGAAATATTCAATACAATTACACAATTGACCAATGAGGACTACTTGTACCCAATCAAGGATTGTAGCCCCCTTATGCATCCAATTCAATATATAAAAGCTACTTTCACCCAATTAAGAATTATAGCTATCATATTGTGCAGTGGAAATGTTCAAATCTATGATGTGGAAAAATGCAAGACTTCAAGGATCTTTATATACCCAGTACACTAGTACAGGACATCCGACCCTTGACTATCAACTAGTTATTTAAATATGCTCATCTTCTAAAACCCACTACAACCCTTTTATGGACCAATGGCTTCGTCACAATGAGCATGACTCTCCAAATTCTCAATTGTTTTGGTTTAGTACCTTTATGTTCGGTGAAGGATTTAAATATTTTTAGAAGTGGTTACCGAGTTAAGAATCATGTTCGCCCAAGAAAAGGACCTGTGACTCTGTAACCTTAGGTCAATTCACAAGGAGATGACTATACTTGGCGCTCCGATATACTCCCCAGGGATCTGCTTAGTTAAAATTCCAAAGTAAGAAGAGGTTTACTATATACAGTATGGCCCGCCGGGCTTTCCCATTTTCCCGGCAGACCCGCCAGTAAATCACTACAGCCCGATAGGCCCCGCCGGGAAAGTGAAAAAGCCCGATGGGCCAACCGGCTCTATTGGTTTTTGCAGCACCATCAAGATCACGTTAACAATTAACGTGGTCACATGATTTTCTTGTGTAAATACTCGATTTATTAACGTAATCATACGATTGTGATTACATCAATGAAATCCCTGATCATGATCACCTAGAGCAGTAACAACATTTGCTACAGCATCATTGAGAGAGAGTTCAAATAAATTACCATTTCGAGGAGCAGTGGCTATAGTCTGTCCCTTTTTCTGAATTCGGCATTTGGTATGATCAAATCCAACAAAGAGACCAAGATCAACAAGTCTAGCAGCTGAATTAAGATTACATTGAAGATCTGGTACATGTAATACTCCTCACAAAATTCGAGTGGAAAAAGATAAGGTACCAATATATAAATATCCAACACCCTTTACTTGACAAGTCGTATCATTAGCAAGATAAACAACACGTTGAACTGGTAGTGGATGATAGTTATGGAGCCACTTAGAGTGATATGTCATATTTCCTATAGCACCAGAATCGACAATAAAAAGTGATCCATCACGTACATGAAGTATTCTGTCTGGAGCAACTGAACATAGGATGCATCTTGTTTTTGGTACAATGTTGTTTCGATGTTCAGTAGCATACGCTCTATTATGATCTGTGTCAAATCGATGCTTATAACACATATGAGTGGGATGATCAGATCATCCACAATATTCACAAGAAGAAGAAGAAGAGTCTCTAGATAAACGTGGTTGTTTAGTGGTAATAATGTGTTCTTCATCATATTGACGTGCCTAACAATCATCTTCAGTATGGACTTTTGTGTTGCAGTAAGAATATTGCTTATTAGGAAATTTGAGACGAGAGAAAATATTACCACGATGGCCACCTCTGCGGTTTCCTCGTTGAAATGGACACCTTCGAGCATAAAAAGCACATTCCATCTGTTGTGACTCAATCTCCTCTTGTGAAATCATAGATGTATCCTGACCAGCATTACGTCATTCTTTACATTGAGAGTATTCAATTAAAGACATGGAGGCTTGGTTGAAATCAAGACCATCTTTATTAGAGAGAATAGTAACAATGCTATCATAAGAAGAGTCCTTCACCATATCAAGGAGAAGTGTAATCAGTTGCTTTTGTGGAATAGGATCACCGGCAGCAGCAAGTTGATTAATAATAGATTTGAAAGACTAAATATGTCTCATCATGGTAGTACCAAATTCATATTGTAGCTTGTTAAGCAACCCTCTCAAATAAAGTATTTCTGTAATAGATTTCTTCTGAAAGTTTGCAATAAGGTACTTCTATACGTCATGAGAGGTAGGCAATTCATACATATCAATCAAGAGGGAATCAGTAAGAGCAGAAAGAATATACCGACGAGCTGATTTATCCCGTCGTTGCCAATCCATATACGCAACATTCCAATCTTCAAATATAGGTCCTTCAGTGATAAGCACGTTATCATGATTCGTATCAACAGGCTGAGGCGGACAAACACAATTTACATGGACAACATCAGAGAGTTCATCGCTTTCCAGAATTAACAACATCTTTTCTTTCCACCCTGGAAATCCTTGGCCTTGGAAAGGAGGAACAGAACGCTGGCCAGAAGGAAAGCCGTTGACGAGAATAGTCATAGCCATATCGGTTACGAGAAGACGTATAAGATAAGATCACAGAATCTGCAACCCATATATGGTAAAGGCTACAATTGAGAATGAGAGAGATAATACGACTATGTTTTGTCAATGATAAATTCAAGAAGGATAAACGTCCAAAGATGTGAGAGACGTCACCCAAAAAAGCAGGGAAAAGGAGACGTTAATAATAAAAGAGTCCTCAAAATAGAGTGACGTGAGACGCAAGATTGACGGCCACAATATGAATAGAAAAAATCTAAATTTGCTCGAAAAAGTTGACACCAAAACTAGAAAAACGATCTCGGACGCTTCACGAAGACGCACGAGGAAGAAATCTGCGTCAAGCTCAACTGCAGTAAAAACATCATAACTTTCTGCTGCAAACTCCGATTGATGCAAACCTAGAAATCAAATCAAAGAGCTCGAGGAGATGAACAAGTTTTGGATGAAAAGTTCCATTGCGCTACGCTCCATCGCGCTTTTTTTGTTTCTCCAAATTTTGAGCAGAAGACCCCCAAAAATTGAGACGAAGTTCAGAGTGTCAAAAAACAAATCAACAAGAAAATGTAATCAATGATTTATTATATTGATTAGCAATAAGCACCACAAAAAACACTAATGATGTTCTTCTTAACACAAAACAACAACAATTAACACGAATCAATCCTCAAAAATAAAATTTGTAGCAATTTTGAATCTTACATGCGGATTGCATACACATACTGTTTTGTCACCATGAATTGAATCGGTGCGTGATCGTTACCACTCTGATACCGTGTTGAGATGGAGAGAGAGAGAGAGAGAGAGAGAGAGAGAGAGAGAGAGAGAGAGAGAGAGAGAGAGAGAGAGAGAGAAGACAAGAGACACACCATGTATGCTCCCGAAGATTGATTCATATTGAGGACAAGATACAAATATATAGGTGAGACCAAGTTGAGTAGCGTGATCCATATATATCTCCAACAGATAATAGAGTCAAATGCTTTGGCAAAGTCTAGCTAATGCAACACCATTTTTTGATTATTTTTTACATGCCTCTATACCCAACATCAGTGTTAAGATCTTATCCATAATTGATCTACCCCCAATAAACCTAGACATATTTTCATGAATGTGATTCCTAAAAAACGGGCCCTTTCTGGCTGCATTTGTCTTTGCTAACACCTTATAGAGAATGCCCATCATTCTCATAGGTCTCTAATCAGCCAAGGAGAAAGGAAAAGTCTTTTTCCGTAATAGTTTAATGATTCCTTTTTTCATTGAGGGGTCCTTGCATTAAGTTAGCCATATTTGTTTGATAGCTTCTACAACCAAAGGGCCCAGCTTATCCCAAAAGATCAATACACATTCCTTTGTCAAACCACAAAAACCAGGGGTTTTTATCATTCCCTAGATTTTTGAGAGCCCACATATTTTCATTTTCATCAAATGGATATTCCAACCTTTTGGCATTACTTGGCTCAATCCATGGATCCACCACTGATAACAAAACATCAATAGCATGTTTCCTCTCGAAAGACTGATCTACATCCTTATTCAAAATGCTATGATAGTATTTTTTACATTCCCTCATTATCTTTGCAGGGTCAACCTCACTGTCTCTCCACCATCTTTTATAATTTTATGGATACTCTGTCTAGCATGCTCGACTTTTAGCTTGCTAAATAAGATCTTAGAGGAATAGTGTACAATCTTTAACTCATGTTGCCTACATAAAAACATGGTCGTAACTACTAGCTCTTACTCATAGTCTTTGAGCACCTATCTAGTATCTATATGACCTGCAATTTTCTCCTCATTGAGAGTTGATACATTCTTAGACATTGTGGATTTAACAATGTCTAAGAATGTAACATACTCATAATCCTGGAGCACTTCCCTTTTTTTCTACTTTGCCACAACTTTGTCTACATTTATGATACAACCTTGCATCTCTGCACAAAAATTATACCATGCTTCCACGGGTTGAGAAAAGACAAACACTACCAATGATCTATCCAACACTCTATTCATAGAATTTTGAAAAACATTCATATGTAGAAGTAACTTAGTGACCATTAACGGTCTCACAATACCACACTTTGAAAAGGCATGTAAATCAACTGCATTAGTTAATTGTACCATAATTGGAAAATGATAAGATAACAACAGTTGAATATCAATATGAACTTGAGAAGATAAAGGCAGCCAATAAGAACTAAGAAAGTAGACTCTATCAAGTCTAGACCATGATAAAGTGTGAGATTGTGAATCAAAGGTCAAGCCAATGCAAGAGGTGTATGTGGAGAGCCACGAGTCACTCCATTTCCCTATAGTTAGGGTTTCCCATGCATGATACTCTAACCTAGTGATAACAGACCCATTGGAACTGGTGTCCTAATAATTGCAAACCATATTAAAATCACTCCCAGCAAACCCCTCTAGAAAATTGATTAAAACAAACCATTTCCATAAATCCCATCGGAATTTAGGATTATTGTGACCATAGAAGCATTGAAACCCTTGATAGTGCAACACTTGCCTTGCTCTAGCATGCTTGTTGTGCTCCCGAACCATGCATATATCTAACTCTGTAGCAAGCATCCATTTGTAGAAGGAATACAATATAGTTGGGTCATTTAACCACTTAACTTTTAAGGTGGATATTTTCATTCAGGGGTATTATGTACTACTTGGGTGTCTCCATGCTCACTATCCGATCCGTGCATATAAACTTCTAATTGAATGGTGTCCTTGAAGCTCACTAGTGGGAGCCCTTCACATCCTTGGGTGGTCATTAACTTGGCCTTGGGCGGCTACTAACCTTAAAGTACACCACATGTGGAATACATACCAAACAAGGCACTTCCTAGTACAACATGGTTTTGCCAATAGCCAGAGTGACATCCAATTTTGACCAAAACACTGCCAAGTACATCACGGATTCCGAGAATTTCCTAACCACATCCTCAAGCAGTGCATTCCAAATAACGACATTGCAAGAGATATCCCGCCAAGAACTTAATGTGCTTCAAAAAAGCATCACATGCGGCTTACATATCTCCACATAAAGCATTGTTAAGTACGGCCTCTACTCCCTCTCTACTTCAACAAATGTGTTACATTTAGCATATTGATAGTCAAGGCAATTTGAATATCAGTTTGTTCTACCCAAATTTCAACTAAAAAAATGGCAATCACAACCTTAATTACTTTAGTATTAACTTCCCAGCTTATAGATGTCTAAGATTGCATAAAATTTTGATTTACCCACATAAGTTGAGCAATCATTGCCCTATTTGAGCCCTGTAAAGCACATACTCCAGCCCGTCTCATGCACTAGCAACCGAATCTCTATTAGGCTTGATCCAACTTCCATGACACATATCTCAAGATGGATCCAAGAATATCACAATTGGCCCCTCGAAAATACTAAGTTGCCCATAACGTTTCCATCCAGACTCCAATCAGTGAGCCGTAAAGACAGGCTTGTAGAGCATTCTGAGTACTAGAACTTTTGTCTATAAAGAGAACTTTGAAAACATCATTGCATATTGATATATAGGCATCAAACTTCATTTCTTGGCCCTAAAATCCACAATTAACACACATTTCAATCAACTTGATTTCATAAGAAAATATGCCCTAGATCATCAGGTTGTCAAAGGTTTAAAAATTATTGTAGATCCTTCTCTTTCATCCCATGCCCACAAAGCGGCACGACAATGGCAACATGTCAACCATCTTGAATACACACTTGCCTTCAAAAAATCTGGGCAACTATCGAGCTCACGAGAGCCGCCCTTTGTTGGAATGCCACATCATGACCTACATCGCGTAAGCGGGAGCGCGTAGAGGGCTACAAGCATGGCCCCTTACTAATACACCTGCCAGCACATGCACACGCACAACGCCCCAAGGGCGGATGCCATGGAAAAACCACACCATGACAGGTCCCCTCTCTCTCGCTTTGTTTCTTATGAGGGGAGGCATGCCTTTGTATATACCCTCTACTCCATGGGGGTCTCTTTGTGCATATGGGGCAATATGTATGCCACGTGGAACTGCCAGTTTATGGCCCTCCAAGGCACCTCAAAATTTTCAAAAGTTACCACAAGAAATCCCAAAAACCTTTTTATTTCCCCTCCGCTTTACACTACTTGCACTTTGGTGCGCAGGGATCTGGTGATCGAGCTATGAAGTGCCTCTGGGAGAAAGTAATCCCTACTCCAAGTTTTATCTTCCCCATACCATTTTGGTATCGCTAGGCTCGCAAACCAAGCCGCCCAAAAGACAAAAAAATCATATGTTGCCTTTTGGCACAAAATTATGACTACAATATCTTGGCCCTCAAGACTCCATTTAATTAGCCGTCAATTTTTCCTAATCCCTTACAGTGCATATGGAATTCTAGAGATTGGTCAAGACCCAAAATCTCTCGGCAAGCATGCTTATCAATGCGAGAAATCTGGCCCATTACTAGCCCTAGGAAAACATTCAACTGGCCATAATTTTCCCTCTACAACTCTAGTTGACAATCCGAAAAGACAACCATGATCCATAACTTGACCTCTCCAATCTTATCTGCTAACACCAGCTTTGGTCACCTGTCCCCATCTGTCCTTCTGGTCGAGGATCTGCAAAACCGTATAGACTAGCTTCTAGAGCACTTTGAATAGTGCATTCCTAGCAATTAGAATAGCCATTCAGACACTTGGACATTCCTCCCAAATTGGCCTTTCTTAAATAATTTTTGGCCCAAAAAACCACATTATGCATGCATTCCCACCATCCCATTCCTGCTTAGGCCTCACATACCAGCTCTTACACTTGGCCTCACACCTGTGTGCACCCTTTGCTTTGCTTGGCACCACTTTTAGTTCGAACCAGCTTTGCGTGCACCGTCATTCCCACCCTCTATTGAACATTCATGTTCAACAAAAAGCAACTTTATTGAACTTGAAACATGCAACACATAGCAAACATTCAATCACATTGAAAAAAGAACAACCATATGTACAGTATGTACAAAAGTGTATGTCCATGGCTCCTAAGTCTCTTCAAGTGGGTTGCCTAAACCCTTGGCCACACTGTGGTTTACATCAGGCACCAAACTCCTATTAAAGTGTAGCTTAAGCCACACCCCTTTTACCCTATTTCTAAGCACATTCCCATTAGCTCTAATTAGTTAATAGGTCCCATTTGAAAATTTTTAATGCACCCTATACGGACCCATCCACTTGTTCTTGAATTTATTTTCAAAATTAAAATCCAAGTAACTCGCGTACTTCATTACCAAATCTCCTTCATCTATCCTCTTATCAGGCAAGCTTCGATTAAATTTATCAGCTGTTTCTCTCGCTGCTTCACATAATAGTCCGTGGTTGCCTCCATATTCATTTGCAAAGCTTTGAGATTGACAATTTGATCATGTAGCATCCCGTGTTGTGTGGCACTAACTTGCCACATCCCTCTCATAGCACCTAGCTGCATACGTAAGGGAAACACCGCCTTCTTACCATAGACCAACTCGAATCAAGTAAATTTGGTCACCACTTTGTAGGATGTCCTGTACACCCATAAACAATTCTTGAGATTCACATCCCATTGTGTTTCCTAATTGTAAAGATACTTTGTCAGCATATTTATGATTTGACCATTTGCGCTCTCCACTAGACCATTGCATTGAGGATGACAAGGTGAAGAGAACCAGTGTTAAATGCCCAGTCTCTCCACCAAATCCTTCATAAGTTTGCTTCTAAAGCTTTATCCTCTATCTCACACAAGCACCCATGGCATTCCAAAATGACAACAAATGTTATCAAAAACAAACTGAGCCACAAAGTGAACTTTTACCTCCTTGATAGCTTTGGCTTAGACCCACCTAGTAAGGTAGTCAATCTCCACCACAACGTATTTCTTTCCACTTTTTGACTTTGGGAGTGGACCAAACCCCACTTCTCAAAAGCATTTTGGGCAATGATGGCCCCCTACGACTTGTCTACTAGCCTCCTCTCACCCATAGTTTGGCATTCATGGTAAATTTTGCACCAATGGTGCACATCATGTTGTACAAAAGGCCACCAAAACCCTGCCCTCAACACTCAAAACAACACCTAGTCTTTACCTTGACATCCACTTTCCTCATGAAATTGTTGCAGCACCATACCAATTTCTTCTTTGTAAAGCACCCTCCGCAACACTTCATCCCGTCCGTAGGTCATTAGATCCTCTCCTACCAATGTAAATTTATGAGCTGTCTACACTATCCTCCGCTTCTACAGCTTGGACAACCCTTTTGAACATCGTCCTGTGCTCAAAAAGTCCTCATTCTCTGTAATGTACACAACATTTTTCAATAAAAGTATTTCATTTACTTTGCAAATATTTGAGTTTTGCATTTTATTAAGTCAAAGAGCATTCTAATAGAATGATTGGGTCAAAAATCGGACTTTAGAACTATTAATTGTGACCCTTATTCACTTGAAAACAATCAGGTTGATGGGAAACTTAAGCCTCAAGATTGTAACTAAAGATAAGAGTCGACTCTTTTGGAGAGAGAGAGTAATTTTAGGAAAGGGAGAGCAATTTTAGAAAAGGAGGAGTAATTTTAGAGGAGGAGTAGGAGAAGTACTTTTAGGAAAGAAAGAGAGGAGGAGCTTAGTTTAGAGATCTTTTCTTGGGAGCCAAGTTTCATCTAAGAGGTTCAAAATCGTGTATCGAAATCCTTGTCCGCAAAAAGAAAAGAAAATATAGCCGTGAATGTGCACAAACTTATCTCTCCTCCCTCCCTCTATTCTTAGCTGGCCTTAAGAGCCTATATAAAGACCCCTCTCCCTTCACTTTGAAGACACAGACACACACTCTTAAAAGTGGAAGCTCTCTTGCTTTGATGTTGGAGTTACCTTCTCTCCCTCAACCTCTCTCCCTCGAGCTCTTACCTTCAAGCCATCTCCATCTCCAAGTCTTTCTCTACCATCTCATGTTGCCCTTGGAATTCTGGAATTCTCTTCTCTCTTTTCCTCTTCTCTACATCGATACGATGACCCCGAAGTGAGTGGCTCGAAGCTCAAAGGACGATCATGTTGCTCCACCTCTAATGAAGGTGCAGAGGAAGGCATCAACTACTCCAAATGTTGCTCAAGCGGAGGTATTGGTTGCGGCAGAAGTTGAAGTCGTCAAGCCTCAAATAGAGGAGGCAATCAAACATGTCGCTAATCCGGTAAGACAAATTTATAATTCTGCATTGCTATTCATGATGACTTGGGAAGCTAAGCATAGGGAACCCCTTAAACTGTCCGAGAAACGTGATTCTATCACAAGAAATAAGCATATGTTTTCATAGATTAGTGAAAGGATTGTTTGATAAATTGTCACTGTTTGTTGAATTGTTATTGCGTAATAAATTGTTATTGTTTGATACGTGGTTATTGATTGATATGAAGAATTGATTGATCATGTTTGAAAAATCATTTAAAGAGAAGAAATGTTGAAAGAATATCTTTTGTTTCTCGCGGGTAGCGAGGTGATTCCGCGTTAGTAGAGATTAAGCTGAGGTTATCGGCTCTCTTTTGTTCCTCGCGGGTAGCGAGATACCTGGCGGTTAGCAAGATGCCTTGTGGGTAGCGAGATGGGAAGGTTGTGCAATTCGCGGTTAATGAATAAATCCTTTGCAAAGGCTCTGTTGGTTAGACAGAGGAAGTCCGCGGGTAGCAGCAACTCATGAGAAATTGAAAAAGTTAATTTTGTTGAATAATAGGGCAGTCTTCATTAGGCCTTGTTTGAATTGTTTTGGTATTGTTTGAAGGGTTGTATAAAGGAATCTATGTCTGAAAGTAATTAAGGAACACTGTTTGTTTATGTAAAATAGTGTGGTAGTAATTATAAATCAAGATAAAAAGTGTGAGTGTGATTATTTACTTTTTCTTGACATTTTAGGCCAAATTAAGTTTTGACTTGATTCATAGGCTCAAAATAGATCATAAAAAGACTATCCAGTGAAAAAGTTCAAAAAAGTGTCAGTTTTGGGCCTAAAGTTAATAATCATGATTATTAATCAGCTCAGATTTGACCAAGGTTCATACCAGTGATTCATTACATGTGTACAAACAACTTTTGTAAAGGCACAAAAGATTTGGATCACCAAACTGGCAAAAAACTGGATAAAACTAAAGTTTGTACTGACTTTCTGAGTCTTGAGTGTAAATTGGGGAAAAAAATTTCCAAACTTGATGAACTTTGATTCATAGGCTTATATTGATGTGATAAACATGTGTACATGGTTACTTGATCAAAAAGATGAAAAATTTATGAGTTATAAATAATCAGGATTATTTACATTTGCTTCATTTTTCAACTTTTTTGACCAAGTAAGCATACCATTAGTTTAACCATGTTGTAATAATCCCACAAACCAAATTTGGTAAGATTTGGATCATTGGATTGAAAATTGTGACTATATTTGCAAACTCAGTCTGCAGATAGAAAATTGATGACCATTTGACCAAACTTGATGAAACTTGGCTAGAGACCTTAACTTGAGGTGCTTAACAGATCTGTGTCAAGAGTGGAACAAAAACTTGCAAAAAATTAGCAAAAGTAAATAATCACGATTATTTATATCTGCTCCAAAAATTGACAATCTCGCATATTTGGGCATACCACAAGGTCAAGCACAACAAGTAGACCTCACAAATCCATTTTGGTGAAATTTTGGATCACAAAAGTGAGACTTAAGCCAAATTCTTGAAATCAGAGTCTGCGGACACCAAACCGTTGAGAAACTTGATGAATCTTGTCCAAATTAAGTTTTAACTTGATTCATAGGCTCAAAATAAATCATAAACAGACTCTTTAGGAAAAAAGTTGAAAAAATTGTTCATTTTAGGTCAAAAGTTAATAATCGTGATTATTAACTAAAAAGCTGATCAAGGTTGATGCCAAAGACTCTATGCATCATTGCAAACATCTTTTGTGAAGGCTCATACTAGAGTTTGGATCACAAAACAGGCTAAAAACTTGGTAAAAACAAAAATCTGTACTGACTGTCGAGAAAATGAGTCTCATTTGATGAACCTTGTTCAAATTAAGTTTTAACTTGATTCATAGGCTCAAAATAGATCATAAAAAGACTGTCTAGGGAAAAAGTTGAAAAAATTGTTCATTTTAGGTCAAAAGTTAATAATCACGATTATTAACTTTTGGCTCAAAATTGTTCAAGGTTGATACCATAGACTCTAAGCATGATTGCAAACATCTTTTGTGAAGACTCATGAAGTTTGGATCACAAAACAGACCAAAAACTTGATAAAAACTGAAATCTGTACTGAATGTCGAGAACTTGAGTGTGACTTGGTAAATCTTGTTCAAATTCAGTGAAACTTGACTCATAGTCTTATATAGATGTGTTAAACAAGTGTACATTCTCAGATGACCAAAAATATGCAAAAAATTACCAAAAGTAAATAATCACGATTATTTACTTTTGAAAAAAAAAGTTCACCAAAAAAAATTTAATCACGATTATTTACATTTGCTCGAGAATTGAGAAATTTTGCCCAACTGAATATACCACAGGGTCGGGGAATCCCAAAATCTGAGCCAATAAAATCAAGCAAACTATAAACCGAGCAAAAGAAACAAAATTTTTTGACACAAAATTAAGCAAACTATAAACTCTACAATACTTACAATGTTTTTTAATATCCTTGTGCAATATATTAGTTCTACATATTGTGGTGTGTGGTTGTGTAGGTAGAGTCCGGCCACCTAGTGTGGTTAGACATGTTATGGTTGTAACTGCTTGATGATAATATAAGGAGGTGCCGGATGAGAGAGAGGCACACTTGGTTCGGTTGTGTAGGTTGAGTCAACCACACACCACAATATCTTGGATTTTTGTTGGTTAGAGATACTCCCTAGTTAGTTTCTTTACCTATAAAAATCATTTAAAATTGTTCTATCTCTAACACATGTCAAAAACCTTCCATCAACATGAAATTAACCAAAAGGTATATTGCATCTACAAATCAAAATGGAAAGTGCAACAAACAAAATACTACCGCACTAGAATATTTGGGGAAAAAGTTAATAGCCATAAGCACATATCATCAGAAAAACTACTTCTATAAAACCATAGCAAGGTCCACAAGCCTTTAAGGCTGCATCAACACCCGTGAATTTCCAAGTGCTTGGACTAACTCCAATTTTGTTAAAGCCGCCTGATGCATGAACTCATGAGCATGAGGGTCAAGGCCAAGTACTTGTAGAAATATCAAGCAAATGTGCTTACATGGCATATACACAAGGCACTTGCTTTCTTGGTTTTGAAAATCCTCGCAAGTACATCTAGGAAAATCTGACATTGTCACAGAGTATGTCACTCCCTTTGCACTTGACCCCACAGTTTTAACATAGAAAACATGTGTTTCATTGCAAACCACAATGACCTCTCGCACCAACTCTGCTACCATGGTTCTACCCACTTCAATCTTGCCATGAAAATCCTTTGTTAATCGTGATCTCCAGTTCACAATCTTTCCATCTCTAAATTTGGGACGGATGTTGCTAGCAACTCTTTGGTTCAATGGAACTGTTTCATGCATTCTTGATGCTGACGTAACTCCTGCTTGCAAAACAAAACCAATTGCGTTACCTCTTGAGGTTGAAAATTTGTGCCCTCTACTACCACGCAAACACCGAGAGCTGGACTTGGTGGCCCTTCAACTATGCTGTGAACCTTCCAGGTGTGCATGTTATTGGAGCTACAAAACCAAATGAACCCTTCCACAAGGCTTCCCAATTGTGAACCAGATGGAGGATATTTCGTGCGACCCCAAAAACAAGGAGTTTACATCTCTATTTTGGCATCCGTTGAACAGTCGTTAATGAACCGCCCACATCGATCTCCATCTTTTGACACCACACCAAAACACATCATCTTTCACCCACGTTTTGTTCTCCTTATTGCCTAAATTGATTTTGCTACATTTACTTCGGGATATGGGACATCCCTTGAAGCTTTTTTTTTGTGCTAAAGCCCACCAATTGAAGTTGTCATTGTAACATACTATGGCCTGTGGCTATCCTCCTCCAAGACAATATTTGCATTAGCAAAAATTGGCCTCTTTTTTCTAATACTCTTTTCTTGGAGTATATTTCTATTCATTTCAGGAGTATTGACACCCATTTCATGCATTGAAGAATGCATGAGATCAACTAGTTTCTTTTCAGCCTGCTGTGGAAGTAGATGAAGGTCGATTCATGAAGCGATCTACCCAATCTTTAATACCGGGACCGGTGGAGCTCCCAACACCTTTCAAATAGGCATTATATTTCACACTTTGAAGCACGGCTAAAGTGATCGTATCTGCATATGCTGCCTCATACAAACTTATGTGATCCTTGTAACCAACCAAGGCACGCATACTAGCATGTTTTGACTTAGACAAGTTTGTGTTAGGGACAAAGATACCTGCAGCATCTTGTGATACAAATCTTTCTCCCCAATGAGGCACTCGTACATCCCACCAAGCCAACCATGTCTAAGCTCTCCCTTACAATGCTCAGCCGAGTTCTCTGTAGGTGCAATCCTCCACTTGCGACACAAAATCTTGTGCTCCTCTTGAAATGCTGGACGGATGCACTTGACAGTATGTAGAACCATACTTTGCTCCCAATGAAACAAACATGATCTCTCTTTGTTTGGAGTAGAATTCATTGCTCCTCCAAAATAAACAGTACGCACAACAATCCAATTGGAACTGGCTTCATCTACCATAAATCCCCTGAACTCTGGCTTATCAAAACCCTGTTGCTTAACCACATTGTTCAACATCTTCCAAAACTCAATCTGAGCATATTTATTTTCCACGCTAAACTCAACAGTTGCAATGGTGAGTAGCTCTCGTACATAAGGGTCATAGACATGCGCTGACATAGTCGGCCATCCTTGAGCACGGTGAACATGATCAAAGTGCACCCACATTTGCTCCAAATTACCTCCAGGATGCATGCGATTCACAAAATCAACTCCACTGCCCAGTCCATTAATTGACATTTTAAATACATGAGGTTGTACTTTATCACCCAATTGGCCTGGAAAAAGGATACTATGGATAAAAGGATATCTACACTTGATTTTCAAGTCAAGCACTGCCTCAAGACCTTATTCTTTGATCTTTTTGCAGACTCCAAACTTCGTGCGACTCTCCTCTTATTTGACAGGGGAGTCATGCTGTCAAGGAATTCAACAAATTCCAAATCTTCAATCATAGCAGTTGCAGTTGAACCTGCTCCAATAAGCTTTTCCATGATAAGGTCATGAGTGGTGGCCTACTCCAATTGTTTCGCAGTCACCAAAGGGTCCCGACTTGCTTGATCAAGAAACATTTCATCTATGTGACTTTCAACCATCCAACTCCTCCCTTCTACACACGGATGATTATGTTCTCCAAGATGCAAAGCATACCTTGTACAATAATGCTTATCTCTAGGCAAACAATAGTAAATAACTGCACGACATATAGATACACATTTGGGAATTTTTCCACAAGGAGTGCATACCAGTGTGCCATACTGAGAAGAGATCAATCCCTTAGGACTAGATTTAACAAGCCGACCTCGCCATTGAGGCTCATTAAACATATTTGAGCGTAAATAAAATGGACAATCAATGTTGATGCAACACAAATGCCGAGAGCATCTACTAAATGTGACAATGCCATTAAAACTATCACTGCTACAAGTGACACATGTGACTATCATGTCTTTGCTCCATACCACTCATACCTAAAGAATTACCAACTGGAGGTAATTCAAAAGCAATATACCCATCATAATGAGTTGGGAGCTCATCAATACAGACCACTTTCTTGGCTTGATGGAGGGAAATATATAAATTGCTTTGCAATGGCATGCACTTAATCATGTCAATAACACTCACATTGATCTCAGAGAGAGGTACTTTCTTGTCTTTCATGTCTTGAGAAACTCTACCAATGACAACATCAATCTCATCCTCACTTCTCATATCCACCTTGTAGAACTGGTGTTGCTCATGATCAAGCATAAAAGTTTGCTCACCATCTGATGATATAGTAGCTTCTACCTTGACTTGCGGTCCAGATAATGTTAGTGGACAAAGACAAAAATTAGCATCACGAAGTTCAAAATGTTCTTGCAAAGAAGCAACTGTCAATGAATAAATTCAGGTATCAAACATAAGCACTAGCTTTTGTCCACGCCTTGGACCAAAAACTGTAATGCATCTCCCCATGGGTTAATAGTGTGTTTAGCAGAAGGTAAGAATATCAAAAAGCAGTGGCATGGTTCTGATTGATAGAGTGGGTGTAAATAGAATAGATTGATATCCTTAAAATTCTATCCATAACCCCAAGTCACTAGGAGGATTGCATTTTCGTGTTCCCACAAACAACAATTACTCTTTTATAAAATATATATTAGAAATAATAATTCACTATATAATATAGTCATGACATGAAATATAAGCTTAAAAAACGACATGAAATATAAAGTGCTTAAAAAACGAGCTTGCTTTTAGTTTTAAAATCACTAAAGAAGAACCTGTTTTTAGTTTTAGAAACACTAAAAAAACGAGCCTACTTTTAATATTTAAAACATTGAAAAAACGAGCTTGCTTTTAGTTCTTTGAGTTTTACGATTTTTAGTCAATCGAGCATATTAATGACAACCGAACTTCACCTACCCAGTTAGATATCCCATGCCGAATTTAAGGGTGTTTACACACTACTGAGTGTTTTTGGTTTATTAAATTCTAAGACAAGTTTTTGCGTGCTGAAAAGAGTGGTTGCCTATTGAGTTTGTTAGAGAGGTCACCAATGAAATTAAAAGGAGCTACACCACAGTACAATGGGGGGGATTGATAGATAGAGCATGCGACAAGATCTTAGCTTTGAGGGATGGGGGTTTGTCAGTTCATGGCTGCCATTTGCACCATTGTAATAGGCATTCATGTTGAGGTCTGATGATATGGAGACCAGCGAGTGTGATAGGGTGATGATGGATCAAGAGGATCTGTGTTGTGCTCTTAGTTAATAAAATGAAAGTATAAGAGACTATCACTAGACCATTGCTGACAAAAAATTAGCGCCAAAAACAAAGAGGTTGCACTGTAGTCGACGTGATTGGCAACCAGCCGTCTAGTGGTGGTTTCATTATGTGAAAGGGGCATGTAGGCCCCTACTGTATTTCTCATACGCATCTGCACCTCTCTCTTAGGCCTCTCTCAGGCCGTTTTCCTGCGCTCTGACTTGACAGATCTCTTGCTCTCCTTGCGCTTTTGTGCTCCTTGCCTGCGCCCTTTCACGCTTCCTATGAGGCATACTTGCACCCACTGAGGCTTTCTTACATGGCACCATCTGAGGCCGGCCTAATGTGTTAGTTAATATTAGGTAATCTCTCTCAATATCTCTCTGAATGAGTTAATCCTTGTCTAACTTCATTAATCTCTCTCAAGCCCTCACCGTTCGTCTAGCACAAATCGAACCAAGCTCGGATTCTTTTATATTGCCTCCACCATGGGGAGAAGGGAGTCTACCTCGGCCAGAAAACCTCTTGCCAGGTACCTTTGTAAACTACCTGTATCCATCCACGCCAGCGTGGATGGCTATAGATAGTTTTTTTTTCAATGTTTTAGATAACGTTTTTAAGGCTAATGTTTTAATTAAAATTATTGACACTTTTAAAGAATACAGAAGACTTCTCTAACGCTTTTTGTAAAGCTTTCTAACATTGCAGCAGGATAAACCAAACCACTATAGAAGGATTAACTAAACTTCTGTGTGGATTTCTTATCATTGTGATTCTAAGCCTAAACTATCTGTTGCCATCCACGCCGGTGTGGATGGCTAGAAGGAGTTTTGAATGTGAAAATCTACCTATTTATAAGCTCTCTCTGGAAATCTTCAGAGCTGCATAGCTTCTCTTAAAACTATCTAAATCCATCCATGCTGGCGTGGATGTCTAGAAGGAGTTTCTTGCGACATTGGTTTAGGGGTAGTGATTCATTCCCGCAGTGAATTTAGTCATGTTTTATGAAACTCACTAAGCTCCCTCAAGCTATCCATGCCGACATGGATGTCTAGAGGGAATTTCTCAAGATAAAATTTTATCATTGATCATGCTTTTTTTAAAATTGTTAGCTCTCCTCTAGCAATCTACGCCGACATGGATGCTTAGGTGGAGATCAATAAGATAAAGTTTTGATTTTTTGAATTGCCTCTAGGAATCCGCTTTAGCATGGACGCCTAAAGGGAATTTTAGTGAAGTAAATAAATTGTTTTCGGTTTTCTTCTACAAGTCCTTCAATTCATGGACGAGGTCGTAGAGGGAGACAACTTTCTTCAACTCAAGCTTCCAGTATCTTAGAGAGCACTGTGATCAAATAAGTGCAGTCTCTGTCACACAGATATGGCAGATGGTTTGGAGACACAGGAGGAGGAGATGCAAATTCAGGACTTGGGGCTTGGCTCCATAAATGAAGTTGATGAATCTCTTGTCCCACAAGAGGCATGTTTACAAATAGTGCCTTATGTCGTAAGAGATGAAGTAGCAGTAGAGACTGAGACGCGGAAAAGCACAAACTTTACATGCATAGAGGACAAGATATTCTTCAATGTACTCGCATGTTTAGTTGTTTCAATTGTCCACCAATTCCTTTATGTCGATTGATCCCTTATGCAAGGGTGAGAGGCTTCCGAGATGATATTAGTGGATTGAAAGCTGCTTTTGCAAAGGAGGGCTACATGCAAGAAATAGAGCTTTTATTGTTTCAATTTGGAATTGCAAGAAGGAGGAAGCTTATGTGACAGGTATTTCATTTCTCTGCTTTGGTCTTTCCTACTGTCTATTTCTATGATGTTTTTTGTTGTTCTCATAAATAGTGGTTGAGTGTGCTTTTCTGCCTATGCTTATCTTTTTTGCAGAGGACATTCTTACTTCATGGGACCCGATATGGGTTGATATACATAAAGTGTTTGAAATTGAGCTTTCTAAAAGACCAAATCTTCGAGTTCTCTCTAATAAAATGTTCTAGTTTTGGGAGGGTAATCATAGAACGGTCGCTTGGATGGCTGCTATTAAAAAGAGATTCTCCATTGATCGAGAGAAACATTGTAGTGTGCTTTTTATAGTTATTGATCCTACTCAAGTGCCAGAGATAGCTCTGCTTAGTAGCTTGCAAAGAATGAATTTGTAAATTTCATGACTTTCTATATATTCTAGCAGAAAATTTATATGTTGTGTTTCTGACTTTGTATATATTGTATATGACCTTGGAATAGCATGAATACACATGCTCTTGTAGTCACGCATCTTAGGGATGAGCTTGTTAACTGCTCCCACATTTGTGCAACAGATCATGAATCCTATGTAACGGGGCTACCAAAAAAAGATCAAAAGTTGATTGCTGCAGTCCGTAAGAAATACTCGAAGGGTGTGGAGCCTTGGTATCCACTTACTTGTCGATACTTGGGAAAGCTCTTATACGATGTAAGTGTCTTTCGCTTGCTTTTTTGAAACGATCTCATATTTGCTTTTTGTGAAAATTACATATTTTAAATTGTGTGTTGAAGGATAAAATATCCAAGTAATTAAGCCCAAGAGTATGTGCTTGTTTTTTGCAAATTATTTATTTTTCAGTATGTGTTGAAGGTTAAAATGTCCAAGGAATTGAGCCAAAGAATAGAGCAAGCTAGGCAACAATGACAAATGAAGAACTTATAAAAGAGGAGGAGAAAATATTGAATGATTTAGCACTCAAATATGGAGAGCGTTGGAAAGGTGGTTGAATTATTTTTGTTTTGGGTGTTTTGCACATAGTGTAATAGCTGTTTAAACTTGATTTTCTATTTGTTGCTCAAAAATTGCAGTTGTTAAATATTGTTGATCTGAATCTTGGACCAGATTGGATGGTTCAAGTTCTTGCACTCAAATGGGGTCCTAATAGTTGGGCTACACTTGAGAAACTGAACTTGATTGCTATGCATGATGTTCCTATCTTGACCAAACTGTTATGGGTTTCCTTGCTTGAGGCAGACAATATTACTAGATCATCTTATGGTTTAAAGAAAGGAGATCATGTGTATCGCATGTGAGTAAAGTTTCTTTTGACTTTCAAGAATCTTTGATGTAGAGTTGCTAGTTTTTTGTGATTATTTTAGTTTTTTCTCATCTTCCTTCTTATGTAGTTGGATTTGTAGAGAGGGCCTTCTACAAAGGATTTTTGATAGGGCCACAAAGTTTGTGGAGGACTTAAGCAACATTGTTGGTGGTATTTTTTTGCCTCATGATTGCTCTCTTGCCTCTTACTTTGAGGAGCTCAAGTTTGAAGCACGACCCTATCTTTATCCTTTGGAGACCTTTCTTGAAGCTAAGACAAAAGATGTTGACAAGCAAGCTATGAAGAAAGTGGACACGGTACGCATGGAATATCAGCAGCTATACTACATGTCAAGCTCATCATACTTTTATTTCAAGCTTTTCATAATTACGAAGTGTGTAGTGATGTTATTTTGTTATTTTGTTATTTTGTTTAGATTTCTATGATTCTTGGTTGGAAAAGGCTTTCTACTAGGGATTCCATTCTTAGCTAAGCAGTGGGAAAAACTATCTACTGGGGAAGGATGCATGTACTCCCCTTCCATGAATAAGCTCATTACTTGGGAGATGGAGGCATGTCCATGGTGGATAGACATGGCTTATGAGCATGTATTGGCGAGAGAGAGAGAGCTTCACGATACTATGAGAGTTGTTGGCACATCTGTCGATGTTCCTCTCCCTCTTAGAGTGGATGAGGTGATATTGGTGTTGGGGGATAAGTATACAAAAGGTGAGTCGGGAAGGCACCGGGCCCCTGGCTGTGAGAGATGTGGGTAAAAGAGGTGTAGCATGCACAATTAACAAAACAGAGCTCAAAACAAACAGTTCTCTTAATACCACTTAATCAATAGTAATCATCATTAATCAATCATTAATGGAGGCTTAAAGCTCCTTACATGGTGGAACCTGGCTTAATCCAGGTGTTAATAAAAAAAAATTTCAATAATGACCTGCTTCGCTTCCTCTTGTTGCTTCAAGGTCGAGAGAGATAGAGCCCGATCTTCTCTTCAACTATGACTTTGGGAGTTTTTTGCATAAGAGCGGCTTAGAATTACCATAACTATCAAGCTTTGGATTAGGATTATGATAGATCAGCTTAGGATTGAGATGAATTGGCTCAAGATTGAGATGAATTGGCTTAGGATTAAGATGAATCGGTTTAGGATTATTGGGCTTCAATGAGATTCGAATCTCTAGGGAGGTTTACCTTAGGATTATTACGGGTTATGGAAGGCTTGCTTTGCAATTCGAATGGCTAATGAGGCTTAGAATAGGTTTAAGATGGATTATGGAGGTTAAGTTTGAGGATTCGAATGGCTAATGAGCTTAGAATAGGTTTTGCTTCTACTCCCAGAGAGAGAGCTTCAAATCAAGAGGCATTAGGAAGAGAATGGGGTCATGGAGGGCCTTTTTATTTGGCAGTTTAAGGAAGTCAAAACTTTAGTATTAAGAAAGTAATCAAAAGATAGCTTTTGAATTCAAACAGGTAAAACGGCTAGTTTATTTGAATTCAAAGTTTCCCCCCAAAATGGAATTTAAAATCTAGCGGGTGAAACCATATCATGTAGCATATCTATGGAAAGAGATGGACGCGTAGATTGCAGATGTATGATCCCCACTCAAATCAAAGATCATATGTGGGAGTAATGGAAGGCCGAAAATCATAAAACTTTTCACCTTTTTGGGGGGGAAAGTGCATCCTTTGCCCACAATTACACATCTCTTACACACCCACCATTCTTGCACACATGGCATACACCTATTCGTCAAAATGTTGATCACCTCCATAAGCTCATGGAAAATAAAGAGGCCCTCCTACACCCCATCCTCTTCCTAATAGTGAGGACCCAAGAAATCACACGAGTTTCCCTTAATATAGGTTGCATGGCTCCCTTCTTAAAATAGCCTACCCATTAGCAATGTCGCTAATGGGTAGTTGACGTGGTGGGACCCTCCCGTATGACGTGGTAGGGCTGTCTGCGGACCAACGTCAAAATTGGCGAGAAAGGTGCCAAAATGGTGCACCTTGCTGATACGCGTACTTTTTGTTCATGTCGTGAGCTCCTCCGATCCTCGTGCAGGCCAACGCAAGCACAACACTCCTCTCCTCCGTCGACGTTCACTACTGCAGCTCACGCCATGCCTTTTCTTTCTTTTCTTCACACCCCTTAGGGTTTAATCGGACGGTGTTTTTTGCTTATGGCCTTGGGTGGCCCTTTATTATGTGCCCTTGGGCCTTTGGGCTATGCATACATGTCGGCTAAAGCATTGGCAAGCATGACAACTTTCTCCAGTCAGCATTGCCAAGCACGAAAACTTCCTCCAGTCAGCATCGATTAACAATATCATCATGAATTTTGATGTCATACAAAATCTTCAATAGTGCCACATGCCTGCAAGAAGCAAGTGTAAGTGATTGCTTTTGGAGAGTTGACCCGTCAAGCCTAGGCATATTATAAAAATTGCTTCCACATCAGCCCACATTTGGCATACACATCGGGCACCGCACTGCTTTAAGCCAAATGAATTTGACTGATCAGGGCGCCCCGGGCGGTTCCAACCCGGCCCCCGGCGATACTTAAACTGGCCATATCTTGCCAACCGAAACCCCGATTGAAGAACTGAAAAGACCGACATGCTCCTGAAAGTGAGCACTTCGGACTCATGCATTTCTTTCATCTTTGACCTTTTATGAGCAGGCGCTCAATCCGGTACAGATATGCTACTAATTGAAATTAAAACTGTCATATCTTCTTATCCATAGCTCCGATTGACGAGCCACAAAGACAGGTACGTAGAGCCCTTCAAGTACTTCAACTTTGATTAATAAAATCCTAGATATGACTACTTCAATCATACTCACTGTTTAGCATTACGAAGACATCTGTTGGCCCTTAGAGCCACATCTTGCACATTTTTAGCTTAAAATTGGCTTGTTAGCAAGCCCTTGTTACTGCTGAATAAACGTGTAAGATTCAAATAAACCTCATTGGCATCCCTTTGCTCATTTTCTTGTCATGGAAGTGGAGCGGCACGACATTCATCCCCTCTTAACCTGCACAACCTCCGGTCTATGCCAACCGGTCTTCAAGTTGTAGCTGCTATAAACACCTTAAGCTACTTGTCATCAAGCTCACGTAGTTGGTAAAGACATGTAAAACAAAAGGAGGTTAAAATCATAGCATCAATAGTCTAGCTCAACTATCTGGTAGCTGTCCCATCACAAATCTTTGAACCGTAGTGGTTGTATCTTCAAAACATTCAATTATGAAAAATTTGTTTAGTGAACCCTTCCAAATTCAAGTGCTCCAGTTACTTATGCACACGGCTTGACCATAAGCTCACTTTAGGGAACCCTATCAAGCTCAAGTATGCCTTATTTTGTCTGCACACGGAATGGTCGTCAAGTCCTTTACTTCAAGTTCTGGTAGCAGAACCATCTCAAAAGATGTGAAGATACTATAACAGTTGTCCAAAGATGTCAACTGGAAGCTAGTCATGTAAGCTTATTGATCACATAACCAAAAACACTTCTCTCTGAGCATACATCCAAAAAAAAATCTACTTCCAAGTAACCTACAGGAAAATAAATAATATCTTTGAATCTGCAAGTTGCTCTTCAATAGCTCCCAGGATCAAATGGGATAATAAGAAATTGCCCCAATAGTGGAGCAGCATCATATCCACATAAGCACACACATCCTATATCAATCAACTTCAAGAATTTCTCCTCCAAATATGCTATTCCTGGATCCAGTAGAAAGAAACCACAATATATATCCAAAAATACCCATCCATAGTGAAGCTGCTTTTGAAGATATTTCAAATCACCTGGATCAAATACCATTAAGGTCACATATCATTAATGGCCTCCGCAATATACTAGAGCTTCACCTGAATCATAGTGCAACAACCACATCTCATAAACTTTTGGTAACTTAAGGTCGTTACCATCAAGAATTAAAGAATTCTGACTCCCTTTTCCTAGTAGCCAGGACATCACTGACATAAGAATTACTAGGAATAGTATCCAAATCCGGCCATATTTAGCACATTGTCCAAATAAATTAAAAATCCTATGCACTTTATGCAGTATCAAGGATGATTTAGCATCATCACCCCCTCTAGCTTCATAGCCATTACGAAAAATCTTAGGACTTTCTGGACCTGTATCACTAGAGAGATTTTTACCTGGCTTTTGAGGTTGATAATGAATGATACCTTTATCTTGAAGATCTTCATCCATACCATCCTTGGGAATATCACCCTTGGAAGTCTCATCATTCATCAAAGCTATAGGATTTGGCTCCTCTTGCTGCTCGTATATAAGCATAGATATACAATCCATGTCAATATCCTATTCCCAATCAGCATGATGTAGGCAATCTTCAATATCGTCCTCTGCTTCCTCATCTGCGTCCATGCTACCTAGCAAGTCATTATAACTTTGAAATGGTTGATCAAGCATCCCCTCTGAAGGGGTACATGCATTACAAAGCTCTTCTATACCGATATAACCTTCTTCTTCAGATTGGGCCAAAAAACCTTCAATTATGGAATCTACTTCTGTGATAATAGAATCAGCCAGCATATTGCTAGGAACAACCATATGTACTTTGGCATCTTCAGGTTCATCTTGTGTTTGGTCCACAATCTCGGCCACTTCATCAGCTATTGTATATATAATAGCTTTATTTATGCAATCATCTGTAGTAAATCTGCTGCCCTGCTCAGCTATAGTTCCGATAGATCCATTAGAATCCTATAGTGGCTCATCTTCTTGATAGATTTGTTGAGAGCATCCCATGCCAAGGTTAGTAGCTTGAAAAAATTTTGTTGTACAGTCTAGCTCTTCACTAGAATCATTATTCGAGGTAACTTCCATGCGAGTAATCTTTGAAAAAAATCATATATTTGTGTTTCAGCAGTAAATTCATTATGTACCTTTGCTCGGTTGCTCAAAATATGGTCCTTTGAAGTTGAATCTGCTTCTTCCAAAGATGTATTTGCCTTGGCTTTACTTCTTGTAGAAATATGATCCCAAAATTGGTCATAATTAAGGAACTGCATATGATCCCCTTCTTCTTTATAGAAAACAATCTGGCTTTGTTTATTAATCTCCTTTATTTCCAACTCGATAATCTGTGAGCTTTTGTGGACAAACCCATCTGCAAAATAGTCCCACTGTGTGGGATATGTTTCTGCTAATTCTCGGACCTTAATATCTTTAAACTCAGAGGTTACCACTTCTTCAAAGGTTGAAATCATCCGATCTTCTGGAATTCCTCGGCTCTTCATCTCCGCTTGATAGCATGCAAGGAGTCCATCTGGATCATGTCCTTGAAAAATTCCATACTGCTCATGCACGGCATCAAGTGACATCTCCACTACATCATCAAGCTACTTTTTCATCTTCATAGCTTTTACTTCTTGCAAGCATCCCTGAACTAAGCCCAACATTTTTGACAGATCTGCTGCTGCTAGATTTTTATCAAATCTGTTAAAGTTGTAATCTGGAATAAACTGCTTCAACTCTATTAGAATTTCCATCTTGTCCTCCCACCCTGGCTTGTTTCACGATGGGTTCACCAAGAATGTCGGGGGATAAGTATGTGAAAGGTGAGCCGGGAAGGCACCAGACCCCTGGCTGTGAGAGGTGTGGGGAAAAGAGTTGCAGCGGGCACAATTAACAAAACAGAGCTCAAAACAAACAGTTCTCTTAATACCAGTTAATCAATAGTAACCATCATTAATCAATCATTAATGGAGGCTTAATGCTCCTTACAAGGTGGAACCTCGCTTAATCTAGGTGTTAATAATAATAATAATAAAAAAATGACCTGCTTCGCTCCCTCCTGCTGCTTCAAGGTCGAGAGAGAGAGAGCCTGATCTTCTCTTCAGCTATGACTTTGGGATTTTTTTACAAAAGGGCGGCTTAGATTTACCATAGCTATCAAGCTTTGGACTAGGATTATGATAGATCAGCTTAGGATAGAGATGAATCGGCTTAAGATTGAGCTGAATCGGCTTAGGATTAAGATGAATCGGTTTAGGATTATTGGGCTTCAATGAGATTCATATCTCTAGGGAGGTTTAGTTTAGGATTATTACGGGTTATGGAAGGTTTGCTTTCCGATTCAAATGGCTAATCAGGCTTAGAATAGGTTTAGGATGGATTATGGAGGTTAAGTTTGATGATTCGAATGGCTAATGAGGTTAGAATAGGTTTTGCTTATACTCCCGGAGAGAGAGTTTCAAATCAAGAGGTGAGGACCCAAGAAATCACAAGAGTTCCCCTTAATATAGGTTTCATGGCTCCCTTCTTAAAATAGCCTACCCATTAGCGACATCCCATTAGCGATGTCGCTAATGGGTAACTAACGTGGCGGGACCCATCCCTATGACGTGGCAGGGCCGTCTACGGACTAGCGCCAAAATTGGTGAGACAGGTGCCGAAATGGTGCACCTTGCTGATGCACGTAGTTTTTGTTCATGCCGCAAGCTCGTCTGAGCCTCTTTCAGGCCAGCGCGAGCACAACACTCCTCTCCCCCGTCGTCGTTCGCTGCTGGAGCTCATGCCATGCCTTTTCTTTCTTTTCTTCACACCCCTTAGAGTTTAATCGGACGGCCTTTTTTGCTTATGGCCTTGGGCGGCCCTTTATTATGTGCCCTTGGGCCTTTGAGCTATGGGCGGCCAGCTTTCCTCGTAAGGGCACCACATTAGGCAAACATGTCCGCTAAGCACTGCCAAGCATGACAACTTCCTTCAGTCACCTTTGCCAAGTACGAAAACTTCCTCCAATCAGCATCGGTTAACAATATCATCATGAATTTTGATGTCATAAAAAATCTTCAATAGTGCCACATGCCTGCAAGAAGCAAGTGTAAGTGGTTGCTTTTGGAGATTTGACCCGTCAAGGCTAGGCATATTATAAAAATTGCTTCCACATAGGCCCACATTTGGCATACACATCGGGCACCGCATTGCTTTAAGCCAGATGAATTTGACTGATCAAGGCGCCCCCGACAGTTCCAACCCGGCCCCCGACGATACTTAAATTGGCCATATCTTGCCAACCGAAACCCCGATTGACGAATTGAAAAGACCGACATCCTCCTGAAAGTGAGCACTTCGGACTCATGCATTTCTTTCATTTTTGATATTTTATTAGCAGGCTCAATCCGGTACGGATCTGCTACTGAATGAAATTAAAACTGCCATATCTTCTTTTCCGTAGCTCCGATTGACGAACCGTAAAGACAGATACGTAGAGCCCTTCAAGTACTTCAACTTTGATTAATAAAATCCCAGCTATGACTACTTCAAGAATACTCACTATTTAGCATTACCAAGACATTTGTTGGCCCTTAGAGACGCATCTGGCACACTTTTAGCTTAAAATTGGCTTGTTAGCAAGTCACCTAAGAGTACAAAGCAATTGGAAACCTTTATACACAAAGTGAATTACATGGCGCGATTTATTCCATTGTCTTCACAGCTCTTTTATCCATTACAACAAGTGGCAAAGCATGATCCATTGCACGGGATGACAGGTGTGAAGAAGTGTTTCAAGAGGTGAAAGAGGTGTTGGGGGGGCTGTCAGCCATGCAAGCTCCTAATTGGGAGCAAGTGTTTTATGTAAATCCATCAATAGGGGTTGATGCCATTGGAGCCATGCTATTGCAAAAGGGGAAAGGCAGCCATTATTTGAGGCCAGTGTATTGTGCAAGCGGAGTGAAGTTGGTAGCAGAAAGAAATTTGTTGGAAGCAGAGCTAGTGATGTCCAGTGTAATATTTGATTGTCAACGATTTCGTCATTACTTGCTACCATGACCTTTTGTTTTCTTAACGGGTAACACCTTTTTGCCACAATTAATTAATGGCACTAACATGTCAAATGTGGTCAAGAAATGTGTCACAGGAACAGAATAATAGAGCTAGACAGCAAAAGATAGAGAAAAGATATTTGTATTGATAGAGTTTGATACAACAGAGGAGCAATAAAATATATGGGCGCACTCCGTTATACGGAGCTCGAACCTCCCGACCACCCCCGAGCTTCAGTTCGCTTGCATGTAGCGTCTCACTCGCACTCGCACTCGCACTCGCAGAAGAAGAGATCGGTCAATGATCCCCAAAACGCACCACCCGTCTTTCTATTCTGATTTTTCCTCCAAAAGCATGTGACCTCTCAAAATAGCCGCTTTTCTATTTTTGGCGTTCGATCGATTCGACTTGCGTGCCAAGTATACCTGCGAAAATAAGGTAAGAACGTGATCGGGAAGCGATTCGTAAAGGTTAGATTTTTAAAGCTTTTTTTTTTCAGCTGTCTTCAACTGAACATAACTCCCAAACGGAGCCAAAACAGCCCAAGTCCGTCTCACACAATCTTGTTGCCCTCGTTGCGCTCTTCGACGACTATGTGATGGAAAATTTCCATAGCCTACTCTTATTTGCTGAAAATCAACCTGCAAAACAACATTTTCTACAAAAATGATGCAAAAACAGCAAATCCCACTTTTGTCTTAATCTTTGGCCCTCAACGAGCATCAAAACATCAAAATTTGTAAAGACTCAGAGAACCAAAGTTGTTCCTTATAACACAGGCTTCAATAACTTCATACATCACTTTTTCAAAATCCCACGTTAACACCTTCAAAAATGCCCCATAAAGTGCCTTCCGGATCAAAAAATTTTATTGGAGGAAAACAATCCACACATCCTTCTACACAGTGGACTAAGTTTAAAACGACCAAAACTTCCTAGAAAAACAAAATTTATTGCATAACACCTCAAAATCAACTCCTGTTACAAAATGGGTAATTGATTCGAAGGAGTTTGAGTTCTCTTTTTTTAGTGGAAGACAGTACAAGAGCTACCCTAGCTGATTTGTTGACTTACAAGGAGAATCCTCTTCTTGTAAGGAAGAGGTGGTGAAATGGGTAGTTGAAGAAGTGCCACATATCAGAAATGCACATGTGTTGTTCTTTGATGGCCCATACAGAAAGAGCCATGATGCGGATGCAGGGGGTATAGCACTTTACGATCCAGAGGGGAATCTAGTATGCAAGAGAGGGTTCAAATTGAATGCGCATAGTAACAATGAGGCTTAATATGCTACGCTGAAACTCTCTCCCCCTTTTCTTGGGACTCCTCTTGGCAAGTGGAGGCACCACACACACTTGTTGAATTCACACAAAGCAAGCATGCGCTACTTTGGCTATGTGGCCTAGTCAAGCTTAGTAGACAAAGAGAAGACTCAACTGACTAAATGAGGAAGGGCTGATCCAACCTTAGACTTTAGCTTTTCCCTTACATTTATTGAAAACCATGAACTTACCCTTTTATTAATTAGCTTGGGTGCAAGACCTTTGCACAAACTTTGGATGCTTATGAAGTTGACCCAGGGCTACAACCTACCTACTAATTTAGGACCTACTAAATTAGGATAAACTTTGGCAAAAATAAAACTCACCCTTTGGGCTTTAAAAGCTCCACCACCTTTACAAAACCTTAACACATTACTTTGTAGGTGCCATCAAGTTGCTCCCAAAACCTGCTAAATTTAGACATGCTAAATTTAGATAATCTGTGGCAAATTAGAATTTCATCCTAAGGCTTCTCGCATATTTTAAGTTGAAATATTTATTTTAATGACTTGAGCTTAGCACAATCACTTTCTACTTTTATACTCCTATTATTGCTCTCGGGACAGTCATCTCATTTGTCTTGTAGCTTTGATCAAGGCTAACCATGAATACCTTTATTGCTCCTTGATTTGTACCTATGAATGCAACAACTAGCTAGAAATTACCCTTATTCTTTTATGGACATTTTTTCCTTTTGGTCCCAAGCCTTGAATCGGTCCATTAGCACTTAATCAACCTGGCCTGCTCTCTTTTTATTTTTCCCATACTTAAGTGGCCAAATTAAGTTGAAAACTACTTTTAGAAGGTTAGAAATTAATATTTTGTGACACTTAATGCCCAAGAAGTAGCTAGATTCCCATAGAGTTTCTATCAAACGTCTTAGAAAACTCTTTCACATGCTCAAATTATTCCAAATTATCACCCTCTATGCTAGATCTCATCACCTCCATATTGTGGAGCTTTGTCTTGGTTTCTCCCAAGGGCAGGTAATAGGAAGTCCTCTTATATAATTGTACCAGACGTGGGTTGTCACTTTCCTTCAACAACACAAGTATTAGTCTTCTGGGAGATTTTATGCAGGTCTTACTCTTTGTCTCCGTGTTCATTGATCCTCAAGAACACTTGCATCAATGCACGGGGTTGATACATAGTGAAAATCCTGGCCTAGAAGGCCTATGGCAATGCAAGAGGTTGGCATAGTGAGGGAGAGGCTGAAAATTATGGTTTACTTCTTTTTGCTTTAAGTAGGCGCTAACTACTAGCAAACGGTTCTCTAAAATACAATGATCCCAATTGGCATATATGTAGCCATATCATAAAACAATTCATAAACAAAAAAGGTCCCTAGGTATGGAGCATGTGACTTTGTCAAACTAAATAACACATGAGCTACAGTTTGCATAAATTTTTTGAAAAGAAAATGAAGATAACTCAAAGTGGCATGCTAGTTGTCACATGGATCAAGGTGATTAAACATCATCATATAGATTATAGGGTTTTACAACACAACATTGACATTTTCCCTAGCTTCCCATTCCAATGTCTTGAAAATTAATCAAACCATGCTTCACAACCTGTCCATAACTATTGTTTATGAGGCAACCAAGTACAATGACATTGACAAATGCTCTTAATGATCAACATATTACAAAAATCATTGCAAGAACCAAACCTTAATGCCCAAGAAGTAGCATAGATCTCCATATTATTTGTGTCAAACTTCTTAGATATTTTTTTTACATGCTCAACTTATTCCAAATTTTCAGCCTCTATGATAGATTTTATTACCTTCTCATTGTGGAGCTTTGTCTTGGTTTCTCCCAAGGGCGGGTAATAGGAAATGGTATTTTATGGTTGTACTTGACATGTGTTTTTGTTTTCCTTCAACAACACAAGTAGAGAGATTTCTTGGGAGTAGGGTGGTCGCGTGGGAATCATTATGCATGTTTTCCTCTTTGTTTTTGTGTTAGTTGCTCCTCAGGAACCCTGGTATCAATGCATGGGGTTCATAAATAGTGTACAATATCATCATTGTCAAAATGATAACCTTGCTAACACATATTGGGGCTTAGCTCCTGCGCCGACATAGGCTCCATTGCTGGCTTTGCAATATCCTCCAATTTGTTTGCAAAAATTTTACTACAAATTGCAATATTGAGTGATTTATGAATTTTAGAGAAAAGCTATGTGTATGAAGCATTTGTAGAAGTATGTGAAAACCCTTTCTTGAGCTACAAGGCACTCATGGGGGGGGGGAGAGAGAGAGAGAGAGAGAGAGAGAGAGAGAGAGAGAGAGAGAGAGAGAGAGAAGAGAGCTAGATTGACGGTGGGCTAGGATTTGGAGTGCACTACACTATACAGTAGAGGGACAAGTTCCCATTTTCATGTAGATCCAAGCATGCAGGTATGAGGCATTGGTGTAGCCAAAGCTGGTCGATGCTGGGAAGTATGCGGTGCAGCACTATGAATGCTAACAGGTGCATGACAGGTGCATGACAAAGGGCTAAAGTAGGTACCTAGGTACTAAGCAGATAAAGGATAGCACAAATGTATGCCTAATGTGGTATTTAGGACAGAGAGGTTCCAAAAATGGGCGAGTTGGGATGCCAATTCCAAATGTCTAAGGTGTGTGAATGGTGCTCTAGAACTAAGTGTTTGATCAGATGCTCTAGAAGCTGGCCAGACGACTCCTGAAACAAAGCTATGGTGTGAAAGTGATGGTAGATCAAAGTTGAAGTGGTTTGCAGATTCTCAACGGACAAGGCAAGTCGGGACAGGTGCCATAGATGATGTTAGTAGATAAAGGTTGGAGGGATCAAGTTGTAGAGTATGCGGGTCCTTTTGGATCATCAATCAAAGCTATAGAGGGCAAGTTATAGCCTATGGAAGATGTTCAAGGGGCCACATGTGGAACGCTTCAGCCGCTATGGTAGTGATAGTCGTTTTTCGGCTATTCAAAATTGTCATAGTGAGCTACCTCACCCTATCAAATCACTCAAACACTGTGGTCATCTTCACCCTTTCACTGTACATAGGCGTGTGTGAGTTAGGGAACTTACCCCACATCTTCTTAAAAAACCCTCAATTAGCTAGTCACTGGACTAGTTGAGCCAAAAAAAAAAAAAACTATATTATGGTATTTTTTGTGTGTAAATATTTCATTGTGTATATGGCCTAAATATGGATTTTTAGAATTATTTTGATATTCTATTTAAATATTTATACCTAGGTGTGTGTCTTATTAAACCTATGTACACCTTCTTTCATCCTCTTGCACCATAAGTATGTTTTTTGTCAACGTGTACATACTCTAACCTCATATTTTTCTTTTATACAAATCACCCCCATAGTTTCACCCTCACCCTCGGGAAAACAAAAAATTGATTTTCTACTTTCTTAGTCACGTTTATTATATTATTTTCATTTACTTGCATACCTTTTCTTCTTTCACCCAAAATAATACAAAAGAGGGATCATATCATATGATTCCAATATCTTTTTCCATATCCATAATTCTTCCATATTTTTTCTTGTTATATACTCATTATTCTAACACCATGTGCTCATTAAAATCTATGAATAGTTCATACACTAGAACCACCATGTATATATTTATTATTTCATCAATAATCCTCCTCCATGCATGTGTAAAGGGAACTTGGATGCTTTGTATCATGATATGACAAAGGAGGGGCTCACTTATGGATGCATTGTGAAAATTCAACAAAGGAGGGGACGAGGGGACCACTAAAAGACTTTTGCAGGCATAAAAAAAGGCTTTTTGGTGAGATTTTTGGCACCCATCTCTGTTCGGAATTTGAATAAGTGGTCAATAGAGAAAATGTAGTCCATAAGCTACATAATCACATCAAAGTTTTTCATGATTTTTGGAGCTACCACCGATGAGATATGATTTTTTGAGTGGATCCCAGTCTGCCCACTTTTCTCACAAAGTAACCCATAGTCTTCTCTCACCTCCTTTCCCACTTCCACGCACACACACACACACACACACACACACTCGTTCCTCTCAATCCCTCACTTAAACATGCACCTTTCATGGTTTCTCTCACCTTCTTCACCATTAACCTCCCCTCCTACTTCCATAGCTCTCATATGAGCTCTACATGTACATACACCTTCTCTATGTCTCTCTCTATTACTTCCAAAGTACAATTCCATCTTAACCCTCTCTATTTACATAAACTTCAATATGTAAACCATGATTAACCTCTGCAAATTGAGAGATTTCATCAACGGAATTGCCATTTTCATCGTGATACTCAACCTTGACGATGGTGGCATAAAGAAGAGAAGAAGAAGAGGAGGGTCGATAGTCATTTTGAGAACCTACACAAGTAAGTACTTCTTCAAGCTTCACCATCACAAGGATTTCCTCACTTCGTTCAACTATCTTACTTCAACCATCCACCTCATTCTACCCATTGTAAATGTAACATTAACTTTCTAGTGATAACTAACACTAACCACTAACATACTAACACAAAATAGCCATTGACCTAACCATAAAAGACACCTCAGCTCAAGACATGTGCATTGTAACTCTCTCTCTCTCTCTCTCTTTTTATTTAAAACTCTACTTTCATGTTATCTACTATTAATAATGCTCTCTTTTGAGCCCACATCCATGACTCAAGCAGACAAAGAAGGTTTGCAATGTTTTGATATTAAAAAAAAATCATAATCCTGATTTGTTAGCATGTAAATTAGGATTTACAAATAATCTTAATGAGGGTCTCCAACCTATGAATAGGCCCCTCTCCTTCTTGTAAAACAAACTCCAATATCTCACATAGCATCCCAACACTCTATGCGTGAGGAGAGACCTAGGTGTAGCAACCACTTTGTGAGCTTCACGTTTGGTATGAGAGAAGCTTTAAAGCTACACATTGCAAGTGAGAGAGCGTGAGTTCAAAATCTCAAAATTACTATTGTATATGTTCCTCCATCATCAATAAATTGAGGTTTGGTGCATCAAAGGCCTGATTCGACGCTGAAATCTTCGTCCTTCCACTTGTGCAATACGGTTTCGTGAATTCAAGGTGACTTGTGTATTTTAAGTTTCTATCATTTGATCTTGTTTGAGAAAGTGTTTTAGTGTGTTTTCATTGCCAATTTTGTGTCCATGTAAGAGGGTATTGTGGTGAGAGGTCTCCCACATCCTAAGACAGTGTGTGTATGTGTTGGCAATGTTTAGCATTCACTAAGCATTGAGTTAGCTTTGTACAAGCTCTACGATAGCAACATAACAAACCATATCCATTCGCAAGTCATAGACAAGATATTACGCAAGTTCCATTCCTCTCTCTCTCTTCCCTTTGCTCTAGATTTCTCTGCTCCATTTGGTGTGTCTCTTGGTGTGAGATTGTTTCTGTGTGTTTTGTGGCTCATCTTCTTGGTTGTGAAAAAATCTCTCTTGCATCCTAGTTTGCATACCATAACTAGGTGGTGCCCCTATCTTGTTTGGGTTTGATTGTGGGTTTGTTGTTGTGTTGTGCTTGTGGTTGCCCCAGCCCCAATTGAGCAGCATGGGAGCCTTGAGGGGTGTCTAGAGGTCGCCTCTCTTGTTGCTTGCCCCGGACCGCCTCAATTTTGGTGTCCGCCTTGAGGAGGGCTTGTGTATCTTTTTGTGTAGGTTCAACCTTTATCATAGTCAAGTAGTTTTCATGAATCACGAGAATTTGTATGATCATTTCATTCCAATTGCAAGGAAAAAGGTACACATAATTATTAGTATTAAGTTGCAATTTCAACGTGTAATTCGTAGAATTTCAGGTCCTCTTAGGTTGGCCGAGATAAACGCTTCAATAAATCCTTTTATTTTGCCTCTCATTAGGTACGACCTTAGTTTGGACGTCTATATTTTTGTTTTGTTTTAAGCATTAGGCCATGCATAGACAATGGATAATGGCCTAGCAATAGATGTTTCCCCCTTCCATTTCACTCCACACATTACAATAAACGTTGCAATTAGTAGAAAGATCCATTTTCAACAACGTATGGTGTTCATGTTCGGTGCCCAAAGAGTAGGAGAAATTCTTGCGTCACCAAACCCTGCCGTCTTGCCTCTTGTTGATTTTCATAGATCATTTGTTGTGAATATGTTTATTTTGTTATAGAACAGACTGCAATTTAGAAAACATTATTGTGTAAATCTCTTTTTTAAAAAAACGTGCATCACTTTGAAATCAATTTTATGGAAAGCCAACGCCAAATGTCTGGATACCCTCTTTTCTTTGGAGAGCGTGGAGAGGATGCAAAATTATTTTTAGCAAATTTCAAGATGTCTTGTCATATCAAGAGGATAGTAACTAATCAAGAACGTGTAGAAATTTTTGAGGTGGTCCTTAGGAAATATGCTAGCACTTGGTTTGACTCTTTGCCTGAGGAAGTCAAGGGAAGTTAGACGGAAGTTTTGAATCGTTTCAAGAAATACTTCTTTGATTCCCAAAACACTCAAAAATTATGGCAAGACATTGTTTCTCATAACCAAAAAGACTTAGATGACTACTACATGTACAAGCAAGAGTTTCTACGTCTTTGGGCTCTATGGATATGAAATTTTTCTAATCCTGGTGATGGTGCAGAATTTATAAAGAAGGAGAGGTTCATAGCCGGACACTTTCCTGGACTTAAGGTAAAAGTTGAGGTGGGTGCACCTACTACCTTTGATGCAATGGAAACTAGGGATGCTGAGAAGTATAGGAAACTCAAGTGCTTAAGGGGAGAGGTTCCAATAGAAGGTCTTAGACCCAAAGGTAAGTCACAAGCATCAACATCTCGGGAGCTTCCTGAGGTAACGGTTGAAGTGATTGAGAAGTTAAATGAATCTTTAAGCAGCCTGTCAATTTACCTTGCACAAGCTGTAGGTCCAAAGGGACAAGCAAAGAAACTAGACGACTTAGGAGAGTCTTGCAATATTGAAATTGTGGAGAGTCTGGACATGGGATGTATAATTTTCCTTGGCCCCATGGGGAGCCAGGGAGACCTAACTTGAATCACCCAGTGATGAATGCATGTGAAGGAACTGGTCAACAACCAAGGCTCTACAAAGACCAAATGGACCAAGACCACCTCCACAAGGGGTAGAAGGAGTTCCACCTTTTCCATATCCAAATGTGCATGTGGTAGAGATCACAAATTCAAATGAGGTTGACATGGAAGCAAATGGCATTAAGCGTGAGGCCACACCTAAGGCTCAAAATCTACAAAGGCTAAGAGTCATCAAGGAGCAAGCTTTACTCAAGGAAGTAAGAAAGTTTCTAGCAGCAGGTTTCATGTATCTAGTGGAGAATTCAGAGTGGGTCTCTCCCGTTGTTGTCACTCCCAAGAAGAACGTCAAGTGGAGGGTGTGTGTGGATTACCGTCCACTAAATGAGGCCACAAAAAGAGATCACCTTTCCCTCCCATTTTAGGATGAGATACTAAATGAGGTAGCTGGTCACGAGAAGTACACTATGTGTGATGGCTACTCAGGTTACTTTCAAATAGGTATTGCATTGGAGGATCAGTTACAAACAACCTTCATTACTCCTTGGGGTTGTTATGCTTTTAGAGTCATGCCACTTGGCCTGACAAATGCTCCTACAACTTTCCAACACTTCATGAACATCGTGTTTCAACCATTCTTTGGAAGTCCATTAGGATTTTTATTGATGATTTTTGCATTTATAGCTCAAAATCATTGCATCTACAAAAGGTAGAAAAAGGTTTAAAAAAACTTTACGACATGGGAGGTCAGCTCAATCCCGACAAATGTCACATAGGTGAGGATGAAGTGATCTTGCTCGGTCACAAGGTTTCCTATAAAGGCATTGAGGTGGATCCTTTAAAGGCAAAGGAGTCCCCTAATCTCCCATCACCCAAGAATCTCAAAGAGGTCATCTCATTCATTCAAAAGGTGAAGTATATATCACACTTCATTCACTTACCTTTGGAGTTGCTTCACTCTTTGCAAAATTTGACACAACAAGTAGAGTTTGCATGGTCTAATGAGCTTGAAGAGTAATTTTGTAACATTAAAGTCACCCTGTCAGAGCTACCAACACTCATGCATCCTTCTTGGGAGTACATATTCTTTGTTAGCTCTAATGTTGGGAAAGAAACAATTGGTGCGGTTTTGCTACAACAAGATCCCCATAGTACCTGGATGCGACCCATCTACTTTGCTAGTAGGGTCATGAATGCTTTGGAGAGTCGCTAGACAGAAGCAGAACTCATTATGCTTTCTCTCATGTTTGCGGTGAGAAAGTTTATATCCTACTTGCTACCAAAACCTTTTGTAATTCTCACTGCAGAAAATTTGTTTCCTTGGGTGTCATCTCAAATGAATTTTAGTACTAGGATCTCAAAGTGGATTATGGAGTTGCAAGAGTTCCAATACTCTTTCAAGGTAGGAGATAGTGTGCATGAACAATTGGTAGGGATTCTCACTTATAGGGTACATGAGAAGGAGATTAAGGTGCCTGAAATAAAGACCCTACCATTGCCACCACCAAAAAGTATTCCTAATGCTTTTACCTTGTTCTTTGATGGAGCTTTTTGACGAGCCACAGGAAAAGAAGGGGGAGGGCTAGTGTTGGTCAACCCAAGTGGAGATGTGGTCATGAAAGATAAGGTCAATCTACCAAGTTCAACTAGCAACAATGAAGCAGAATACGACACACTACTTCATGGTTTAAAGATGTGCATTGGCCAAGGTATACGGTACAAGAGGTACTTAATATTAGCGATGCTAACAGTGCGATGCTCAGAAGTGAAAACCCACAACATTGCTATGGGCATTGCTATGAGCGTCGCTAAGTTACAAGTAAACTAGCGACGCTCAAAGCGACGCCTATAACGATGCCGACATGGGTAAAAAAATAATCGAGAGCAAGAAAAGGTAACCCGTGCTCTCCCTCTCTCTCTCTTTCTTCCACCCCCCCCCCCCCCCCCCCCACACACACACACACACACACACACACACGAGGTGAGGAAGGAGAGCCAGGTATGCTCCTTCCCTCTCCTCTCTCTCATGTTCCCTTCCCCTCTTTCTCTCTCTCTCTCTCACACACACACACACACATTGTGTTTTTGAAGAGAGAGAGAGAGAGAGAGAGAGAGAGAGAGAGAGAGAGAGAGAGAGAGAGAGAGAGAGCACATGCATAAACAAAAAACACACACAGACACATGCAAAAACAAAGAATGCATACACACACACATTGAGAGAGGAAAAGAGAGAGAGAGAGAGAGAGAGAGAGAGAGAGAGAGAGAGAGAGAGAGAGTAGGACAGAGAGAAAGAGAAAGATATAAAACAAAGAGAGAGAGAGAGAAGAAGAAGAATATAGTGATGCATATAGCGATTGTTATAGCGATGCTCATAGCAACGTTCCCATATCGATGCTCTTAGCGATGCCGGAGAGTATAAAAACCCAATGTATTTCCGTTGCTAACAGCATCACAAGTGCACACAACCTCTTGTAGTGTATACAACGTCTCATGGTAAAAGGGGATGCACTTCTCATTGTGAAGCAAATTTTAGGCATCTGGGCATGCAAGAATGACAGCCTAAGGACAAAAGTTCATGCCATTCATAGATTGTTTAATCAATTTGAAGAATTGCAACTATATCTTATTCCTAGGAAACAAAATGAAGATGCCGATTTACTTGCACAACAAGCAGTTACATGTGTTGAGAAAGAAGTGCAGGTCATCATGATGGCAGCAACGGTCAAGCAACTGAGGTACTAGGGATTGGAGTCATTGACTCCCATTATTGGCTACATTATGCAGGGCGAGTTTCCACAAGATTTCACAAAAGCTCAAAAGAGGAGACTCATGAAGAAGGCAAGTGTCTATCTCTTCCTAGAAGGCTCCCTCTATCAAAGAGGGAAGGATCAAGTGTGCAAAAGAGTACCAACTATCGAGGAAATTCCAACCATTCTAAAAGGTCTGCATGAAGAAGCATGTGGTGGTCATTTTGCCCAAGATTTAACTGTTAAGAAGATTTTGCTTGCGGGGTATGTTTGGCCAAGTTTGCATGTGGATGTCCAACATTGGTGTAAAAGTTATCACAATTGTCAGGTAAATGGAAATAGAAGATTGGTCCATGGTCCAAGGCAGATCGTGCTTGCAAATGGAACCTTTGAAAAGTGGGGCATTGATGCTATGGGTCCTCTTCCTAGGACAAAAAATGGTAAACTCTACATTCTAGTGGTTGTAGACTATATGACTAGGTGGGTGGAAGCACAAAGTGTGGCAAAGGTAAATGAGAGGACAGTGAGCAAATTCATCTACACTCACATTTGGCACACCTTTGGAGATTGTTTTTGATAATGGTCCAGGGTTTAGAAAGGGCTTGCTCGCAGAAGTTTGTGAAGAACTTCACATTCTACATCATCACAGTACACCCTACTATCCCCAGTCGAATGGTTTGGTAGAAAAAGCTAATGGTGTCATTGCAGGCATCATTAGAAAGATGGTGAAAAACAAGACAAAGTTGTGGGATGACTTCTTGGATGGTGCCTTGTGAGCGTATCGAACCATATATAGGGAAGCTATGGAGTTCACTCCATTTCACTTGGTCTATGGTCAAGAGGCTTTGCAGCCTATCGAGCTCAGGATCCCAATGATACGGCTTCATGACAGAGATGCACAAGATGATCAAGAGGTATGGATGGATCAACTCCTTACACTAGTGGAGCTTGAGTGGAAAAGAGAAGCATCCTCTGAGTGCTACAAGAGGAAAGCTACACAAGTGAAGGAGAAGCTTGACAAGAAACTGAAGGACAAAGGCATCAATGAAGGACGTCTTGTGCTAAGGTATGACAATCGACTCGATAATCATTTTGATGCCAAATTTTAAACCAGATGGCAGGGACCATACATAGTCAAGAAGGCTTTCAACTCAAGTTATTATCAGCTTATGGATTTGAATGGGAAAGCGTACTCCAGGAAGGTAAACGGGTATCGTTTGAAGCCCTATTTGAGTCGCCTTCTACCAAAGTATCTACCAAAGATCTATCAAAATGCAATTATCTCATGTAGGTATTGTTCCATGAAGCATGAGTGTAACTCCAGCCAAAATCCTAAGGGGCTTAACAATGAAGATCTCGTCAAGGAGTCTAAAGCACTCTCTTTGGAAAAGATGCTCTATGATGGTACATGAATATACCATCATCGTGGGGGAGGGCTAATGATAGCCATTTTTTGGCTATTCAAAATTGTCATAGTGAGCTACCTCACCCTATCAAATCACTCAAACATTGTGGTTATCTTCACCCTTTCACTGTATAGGTGTGTGTGAGTTAGGGGACTTTCCCCATATCTTCTTAAAAACCCCTCAATTAGCTAGTCACTGGGCTAGTTGAGCCAAAAAAAAAAAAAAAAGTATATTATGGCATTTTTTGTGTGTAAATATTTCATTGTGTATATGGCCTAGATATATGGATTTTTAGAATTATTTTGATATTTTATTTAAATATTTACACCTGGTGACGAAGGAAATTTGGAATGGCAGCCTCTACACCAAAACAAACTTCCATTGCGCCACAAGGGAAATGAGATGAGGGCACCACCTAGTCTTGGAAGCGTGGGCTAGGACCGCTACGCAAAGAGAGAGAGAGAGAGAGAGAGAGAGAGAGAGCTATCACTATGAATGAAGCATTAACCTCAATGTGTGTACAAGGAATGGATAACTTCAAGCACTCCCAACACAAATAGCATGTAGATTACTAAACAACAACTCAAGATTTAGCCAAAATCACATCAAGCACTCTCACACACACATAAAAGATCTCTCTTAATTAACATAAGTAAGAGCAGGGGAGGTTACTAGCACAAAACAATTTGCACTCTAGAATGTGCAAAGAATAGAGTGAATGAATGAGCTTTATGGGCTCATGATGAGTGATACAAAGACTCAATGAGGCTGAGGGAGACTTGAAATTACAAAGGGGGGGGCCTCTTTATATAGGCAAGAGAGTGATTAGGAGTGAGGTTAAGATCCAAGTGCAATTTGTACAAATGAAGCTTGATTAGGGACATTCCACCAATGAAGAAGCTCCTTCCAAGTGATTTGTTGACCAATTTGCAACTAATTGGCTCCATCATCACTTGTGTTGTCCTCACTCCTTACTCCATAGCTTGAGTCCAAGAGCTTCCTTATTTTAAAATGTAAAGAATCTACATAAAATCAATGCATATCTAGTAATAATAGAAAGGGGTTGAATGAAAACTTATGAATTACAACAAGAATAAGCATGATTTGAGAGGTGATTAGAAGAGGAATTTGTGATGGTTTTATGAGATTGAGAGAGAGGAGGAAGGAGGGGAGGTTGAGGAGACTAATGGCTGATTTTTAGAGAAGGACTCAATGTGGAAAAGGAAGGGTGTGTGTGTAGAGGTAGAGGGGGTGGTCTCCACCACAATTGAAAAAATTGGCGTCCATTATTTTTATCATATCTCCTAGACCGTAGCTGCAAAAACTATTTAAAAATATGGTCAAAATCTCCAGCTCATACGCTACAACTTTGATGAAGACAACTTTTCTTGAATCGGAGTGGAGGTATTTTTAAAAAATCCAGCAAAATCATGTGTCTGTTTCCTTCCTTCACCAAGTCTTCCACCTGGGTCCCATCTGTTTGAATCATTATATGGCTCCAAAGCCATGATGATATGAGCCCCTCATGAACCTTGAACCATGGGTGCATGGCTCCACAAACACATCATATCTTTTCTTTTCACATTTACATATTTTCCCTTCCCTTTACCACTAGGTTCTACCTTTCCCCTCCTGTGAACTAGTCAAGGAAAAATTCCCATCAAGTCATTTTTTGAATTTTTTCAAGAGGTTGTTCTCACTCTTTCTTTTATTGTAAACCTCTAGAAGTAGGGAAAACCAACAAAATATAGTAACCAAAAAATTTGTGATAGGCTCGGATCATAGCCCCCCCAAACCTGGCTAGAGGTATTTATGCCTCTAGCCTACTTTCTTTGATCTTGGGCTGACCTTATTCTGATGTGATAAGGATTTAGACGCCATCCATTTTTCCTGGTCTTGTGCACTTTACCATCAATGTCTTGAAGTCTGTAAGAACTTTTTGGTGACCAAGAATGGGCCTTCCCATCGAAAAAGAAACTTTCCATCCTTACGACTGTCGAAGCGATTGTCATATCAAAGCACTACAGATCCCTTTTTGATGTCTTTAGATGCTAACTTTTTTTTGAACTTTTCTCTGCGCTTCTCTACTTCTTGAGAGTAGTGGTTGATGGCTTCTTCACGGTCCAATTGCAGCCTCTCTAGATCCATGATCCTTTGATGTACTTTCTCCTTTTGAGAGCCTACCTGGATACCCAATATTCGAAGACTTGTTAACTTCACTTCAATGGGCAAAAGCACCTCCTTTCCATAAACCAAATGAAAGGGTGTGTAACCTAATGCGGTTTTGAAGGAGGTTCTATAGGCCCATAGAGCTCCATTCAGGTGTTTGTCCCAATCTTGGCGCCTGGCATGTACCGGTTTGGTGAGAATTTTGAAAATGATTCCATTTACCTTTTCCACCAAGCCGTTGTACTGAGGGTAGTAAGGAGTAGAGTGTTGATGCTGAATATTTAGCTTCTGCATGAGTTCTCCTACCAAGTCTGCTCTAAACCCTAGTCCTCTATCAGATAGTATTTCAAGAGGGGTGCCAAACCGGCAATAGGTGTGGTCAAAGATGAACTGAATCACATCCTTCGCAGTAATTCTATTGGTTGGCATAGCCTCAGCCCATCTAGTCATGTAGTCTACTCCCATAATGATGTACTCTTTACCTGATTGAGTGCGTGGTAGAGGCCCTATGGCATCAATTTCCCACTTCTCAAAGGGCCCATATACCTTTATTGGGTTTTGAGGTTCAGCTATGAGGCGTTGTGTCCTGCTTTCTGACATTCATCACATGTTTGACACCAGTATTTGACATCACGATGAAGACTTGGCCAAGTAAACCCAGCTTGTAGAACCTTTCTACTAGTGATGTCGTCTGCAAAGTGTCCTCCGCAGACATCATCGTGACAAGCTTTTAAAATCTCTTCAATTTCACTCTTCAAAGGCACTGTCCTAAGCACACCATCCTTACTAAGACAATACAAATTATCATTTACTATGTGATACATAGTAGCCTTCCTAGCTATCCATCGCCTTTCCCCTGCATTCAAGTGTTTAGGAGCCTCTCCTTGCTCCAAAATGTGCATAATATCTTCTAAGTCCTCCTTGCCTTGCCGAAGTGGAAGTTTGATGGCCACTGCTCCCACTATTGACTCATTTAACTTCGATGATGCTAGGTGGTCTGCATCCTTGTTCTGGTCTCTTGGCACATGATGTACTTGTGCCTCCCTAAATCTCCTCATAAGAGCTTTGGCTTATCTCATTTTAGTAGAGAGACTGGCATTTTTGCAAGCCCATGTACCTTGCATTTGCCTTACCAAAAGCATTTAATCTCTCAATTGAATTATCCAGGCACCAACAAAGGCCATGAACTAGAGCTTGATATTCTGCTTCATTGTTGGAGTGGACATCTTCTAGAGTGATCCCTTCACCATGGATCCTCTCTCCCAATGGAGATAAGACCATGATGCCTGCAGCTGCCTTATCCTTGGTTCTCTTGTATGTTCCATCAAAGTAGAGGCTATAATCATTGACCAGAGCCTCTAGAGCTGGAGGTGGTGGAAGTTCCTTTCTCTTCAAATGGAAAACTTTTTCATAGCACTTGTTTGTTAAAATGTTGGCTAAGCATGCTCGAGTTGTTCTTTCAACCTGTATTGTATAATCAAACTCTTGAAGTCACACCACCAACTTTCCTATTTTGTCAGAGATTTCCATATGTTGTAGTGCATAGGGAAACATATCCTCCACAGTGATAATTACAAACCTCTTTGGCAGCAAGTATGGCCAAAATTTGGTTACCGCAAACATGAGGGCTAACACTAGCTGTTCCATCAGAGTGTAGGCCTTCTCTGTGTTTTCCATGAGGCGGCTAGCAAAATACACAGGCCTCATAAAGGATGTTTTTGGATCTTTTCGTAGGAGGGCAGCACCAATGGCCTCTTCTCTCACACTAGGGTTTACAAAGAATGTTTCTTCCCAGCAAGGTTGGAGGATTATAGGGAGTGACCCTAACATTTTTTTAATCTCTCTAAAATGCCCATCACTTTCTTCACTCCAAACAAGCGTCTCTTGACGAGTCAGCTGTTGTAGAGAAAATATCACTTGGGAGAGTAAGTGTATGAATCTACTCAAATATCTTAGCTTGTGCAAGAAAGAGATTAATTGTTTGATGGAAGTTGGGGAAGGTAGATTTAGCAATGTTTCTATCTTTTCAGGATCTACCTCGATTCCATCAATGGACACTACATGCCCCAATAGTGTAACCTTGCTTTCCCCAATGTGACATTTGTCCTTGTTTCTTTGTCCACCCAGTTTAGCTAAACGAGTAAATCCTTCATCAATCTTGCCGAGATGCATACTTTTGGAGCTGTAAATACAAAAGTCATCTATGAAAACCCTTATGGACTTACCAAAGTAAGGTTGGAAGACCATATTCATGAATCGTTGAAAGGTGGCTAGAGCGTTGGTGAGACCAAAAGGCATGACTCGAAATGCAAAACAGCCCCATGGTGTGATGAAAGTAGTCTTTTTCTGGTCCTCCTCTGCAATGCGTATTTGAAAGTAGCCGGAGTAGCCATTATACACACTGTGTATCGCTCGTGGCCTGCTACTCCATTTAGAATCTCATCTTGAAATGGGAGAGGGAAGTGGTCCCTCTTTGTTGCAGCATTTAGTGGCTTGTAATCCACACACACTCGCCATTTACCATTCTTCTTTGGCCTCACCACTACTGGGGAGACCCATTTTGAATCTTCTACTGGGTATATGAATCCTGCTTCCAAGAGTCTCTTCACCTCGGACAATAGTGCATTTTGTTGCACAACTCCTAATCTTCTTAGTTTTTGTACTACTGGGAGAGGCTTGATGCATCAAAGGACTGAATGGATGTTCAAATATTCATCCTTCCACTTGTGCAATACGGTTTGGTGAATTCAAGGTGACTTGTGTATTTTAAGTTTCTATAATTTGATCTTGTTTGAGAAAGTGTTTTAGTGTGTTTTCATTGCCAGTTTTGTGTCCATTCTAACACGGTATTGTGGTGAGAGGTCTCCCACACCCTAAGACAGTGTGTGTGTGTGTGTGTGTGTGTGTGTGTGTGTGTTGGCAATGTTTAGCATTCACTAAGCATTGAGTTAGCTTTGTACAAGCTCTATGATAGCATCATAACGAACCATCTCCATTTGCAAGTCACAAACAAGGTATTATGCAAGTTCCATTCCTCTCTCTCTCTCTACCCTTTGCTCTAGCTTTCTCTGCTCCATTTGGTGTGAGATTGTTTCTGTGTGTTTTGTGGCACATCTTCTTGGTTGTGAGAAAACCTCTCTTGCATCCTAGTTAGCATACCATAACTAAGTGGTGCCTCTATCTTGTTTGGGTTTGGCTCTGGGTTTGTTGTTGTGTTTTGCTTGTGGTTGCCTCATCCCCAATTGAGGAGCACGGGAGCCTTGAGGGGTGTTTAGAGGTTGCCTCTCTTGTTGCCCGCCCCGGACCGCCTCAATAGACGTGCCATTTGGTGGTTTTTGGGGTTTGACCAGCCCTCTAGAGTGTAGCATGCAATGTGGGAAGTCAACTGGAATTGAGGACTTGTCCATCAGGATCATGACTGCCAAGATATGCTGGGTGGAACTCAAAGAAAATTGCCAATCGGGTGGCATCAGGTGGCTTTTCTCCTTTTTTGTGACCTTGACTGGGAATCTCAGAAGGGTCAAAGTATGATAGGTTGATACACGTTGGTGCTAATGATGCAACCAAAGCTAATTTGAGCTTAAAGTGGTGCCAAGTAGAGAAAAGGGTGCACACATGTTTGCGGCCAAGTGTTGGACCTGGTATGTGAGACCTAAGTAGGCAAGGGCTGGTGGGAATGCATACATAATGTTGTTTTTTGGCCTGGTGCAAAAAGCCTCCAAGAAAGACCATTTGGGGAGGCAAGTCCAAGTTTCTAAAGGACCATTCTTATGCCCGGGAATATAGTATTCAAAGTGCTCTAGAAGGTAGTCTGGACGGATCCTCAAACGGAGCCCTGGTGTGAAAGATATTGAGGTTCAAAGTTAGAAGGCTTTGTAGATCCTTGACGGCAGAACACATGGGGACAAGTGTGTAGAGCTAGTGTCACTGGATAATATTGGATAGCTTGAGTTATGGATCATTCCGGTCTTCTCCGATTGTCAATCAGAGTTGTAGAGAGAAAGTACTTGCCCATGTTAAGAAGCTTGTCTATTCAGAGATTTCAAGCCTTAACCAAGCTTTGGAATTTCATATGCACTGTATGGGATTAACTGAAATTCATGGCTTCTTAAACGGAGTCTCAAGGGCCAAGATATTGTAGTCATTTTGTGCCAAAAGGTGGTAGGGGAATATTAGATGATTTTTTCATCTTTGGGTGGCTCAGTTTGCGAGTCCAATGACACCAAAATGTTGCAGGGTTTACTGGCTCCGAGAGCCACTTTGCAGCTCGACCACCAGATCCCAGAGCACCAAAGTGCAAGTAATGTAAAGTGGAGCGGAAATAAAAAAAATTCTAGGATTTTATGTGGTAAGTTTGGAAAATTTTGGGGAACCTTGAAGGGCCAGTGAACTGGCGGGTGCCACATGGCATACATATTGCCCCATCTGCACAAACCAACCCCCATGGAGTAGGGTATATATACAAAGGCATGCCCCCCTTCCCCATAAGCAACGAAACAAGAGAGGGGAGATCTCTTGGCATGGTGTGGCAATGGAGTCTACCCTTGGGGCATTGAGTGTGCTTGCATGCTGGCGGGTGTGGCACTGGTGGCCCTCTCGACGGCCGTGTTCATGCGATGCAAGTGGTGATGTGGTATTCTAGCAAGGGACGGTGCCCTTGAGCCCACCGATGGGTGCCGAAATCTTTCGAGCGCAAGTGTGTATCCAAAATGGTTGTCACCCCACCATGAAAACCAACATGGACTTGGAGAGAGAGATTTCAAAGGGTGTGAGAGAAAGTGGAGTGCTAAGGTGTCGTTAGCTCACCAAAGGTTCTCAACGGTGCCCCAAATGAATAAAAATCATCCCCTTTCAAAAAGGAGGAGCCTTTAAACTGAACAGGAAAAGAGGAACTCACTGATTTTGAGTTTGTTTTTAAATGTAACCTCCCTATAAGATTGTGTTTTAAAATATTGTAAAGGGATTTTTGCCAAGACAGTTTTGGAGCGAGCGAGAGGAGCTCAAGGGGGGGGTCACTATAATTAAAAAATGGCTATCACGTGGGTTCAACAATAGGGATTATTTTATTCTATATTTTCTCACAAATTTACATACAGAAGGGTATTGAAAAATTGATCTTGAGTTTTTTTTAAACAGATTGAATAGGAAAAGGGCTCCTCTTATTGGCAAAAAATTCCTAGCTAAGGGGTTTTATAAATAGTCCTTGAACGCACGTGATATATAGGTTTTATATATAGTGACCTCCTCGAGGAGAGGAGTCTTCCTCTCATTAGGCAAAATTTGGACTCACAAAGGGGCCCTTTAAGGAGTTTGACTTTACCTCTCTCTACCAAAACGGGCGCATGGATAAATTTTTGCAAACAAACTCCAAAGTTTGGCAGAGATTTGACAGTTGACAGAGGTTTGATAGTCCTCTTTAAGCTCTATCTACTGATATATAGCACGCCATGAGATTCCTCATATTTTAGAAGATTCTTTTTTTGATTCACCTATGATGTGACAGCTCTGTCGGAATCTAAGTGAATCAAAAAAAGAATCTTCTAAAATATGAGGACTCTCATGGCGTGCGATATATCAGTAGTAGATAGAGCTTGAAGAGGACATTCTAACTGTCAAGCCTCCTCCAACTTTGGATTTTGTTTGCAAAAATTTATCCATGTGCCCGTTTTGGTAGAGAGAGGTAAAGTCAAACTCCTTAAAGGGCCCCTTTGTGAGTCCAAATTTAGCCTAATGGTGTAAGTTGTGGAGCTTTTGTAGGCTTGTGCAAGAAGAAGCTTTCTCTTTCCCCCCCTCTCGGTGTTGAGTCCCCACTCCCACTCCCTTCTTCTACTCATGTTCTTTCCTTGTTTCCTGTTGGGGTGCGGTTGACTGCAACCCCGATCCAAAGTCCGTGTATACAAAGAGAGAGAGAGAGAGAGAGAGAGAGAGAGAGAGATTTTGTGTAATCAGCGATGTGAAATGGAGCCATGGATATGTGACAGGTGCTAGAGTTTCCGATAAGGCGTCAAGTGTGTACATATGAGAATTTGTGGATTTTAAAGGTGAAGAGTGATGTGTTTACTCTGATCTATATAGAGGCACCCATTATGTGTTCTACATGTGTACTCCCTTCCCACTTTCCAGCGTGGCACTGAGAGTGGCCCTCAAGTGCCTACTCAGCAGTAATGGGTTCCCACAAGGAACCGTTTTGGTCCTCTTGAACAGGAGGAGATCCCTACGCCAGCCTCCACCTCTGCTTCTCCCTCGACAACCGCTCCCCCCCCCTTTGCCTCATCCTTCCCGCCTTCTGCTCCCGTTGCCTCTCCATCTCGCCCCTTTACCTCTTTCGCCCCATCCCGCCCCCCCTCTTCTCCTCCACTCTCCCCAGCTCCCTCTCCCCCGCCTCCTGCTCCAGTTCCTCAGTCGGCTCAGGAGACTGGTCCCTCTCGGACGGCTAGGAGATCTCTTGGCAGCGCCTTTGCCATGAGTCTCCTAGCGCAAGAGGGTCAGCCCTTCTTGCGGCCCCGTCTGCAGATTCAGACATCCTCCCTTGCAGCCATTCCTCGTGGTCTGACGAGCATTGACATCAGACGCCGGTGGGACTTCTTCCACTACGGGTTCACTCGTTTTCTCGGCGATTCCGCAGTAGACCATGAGGCACCATGAGGCAGCCTGTTTCAGGGTCCATGTTTTGTTCCTCGCCTCTAGGGGGACAGAGGCCCTGGACTCGGTAGTTGGTTTCTCCTTCCCCCTCTATGGTAGGGCCGATACAGAGTGGTCCCTTGACTCAGTGGTGGGATGGTTACATACATAGGTCTTAGAGTTATCTCACCACATGGGAGAACTTGGAGTTACAGATATGCTGCAGACTTTGTGGCATTGGCCAAATTTACGGTGACACCCCTAGACTCAGCAGGATGTAGGCACATTGTGGTGTACTTCTTTGCTGATACGCAGTGTTTGCCTTGCTATGTATACATTCATGAGGACTCCTGGACAGAGGATGTTGCGTTACATATGGCTCGCTCTGCTTGGGCTTGGGCTAGGCACTCACTGCAGTCACGCCTATCTAGAGGACTCTTGGATGCGGATTACTCCCCATCCAAGCCTGCCTCGAAGATAGCCCGTCTTGCTACTGCAGCAGCATCTGTTCTCTCTTGCTCCCCATGAGGATCGTCTCATGGAACGTGCAGGGACTAGGTGGGCCCCAGTTTCAGTGGACAGCGGGGCCGATTGCCTCAGGAGCTTCAGCGTTGCCTTGTGTGAGAAGAGATTGATTTCCTCATGCTTCAGGAGCACCATCTGTGTGAGAGCCGCATTCGGCGTTGTGGTCAGATTTTGCGTGGACGTTATGATACCTTTTGGTCAGCTGATTTTGGACCTGGAGGCATCCAGGGAGGGGTATGTATGACTATTGTGCACTCACTGCAGCAAGCCATTGTGCGTAGAGGGATTATTGTGCCAGGCAGGGCTCAGTGGATTACTATGCAGGTTCAGGGTGGCCTGGTGGGCTTCCTGAACATCTATGCGCCCAATGTGGCGTGTGCTCGTGTAGAGTTTTGGTCACAGATTGTTGATTCTTTGCCGCAGGCTGATCATTGGGGTATAGGAGGGGACTTCAACATGTTGGAGGACCCTTCTGACAGGATTGGTGGCAGCCATGCTACTCTGCATGGAGTCGAGCTGGCAGCTTGGGAGAGGTTTTGTATGACTTTGAGGGTCTCGAATACATGGCAGCACTCTGGTTTTGTGAGGCCCCCAGACAGTCTTACCTTCTCTAGATCGGACCGCACAGTGGGAGGAGTGAATCTATCGCGCATAGATCGCTTCTACACTAGTGACCACTTCAGTGACATGGGGGGTTCCGTGGGCATCCTGGCAGGGACTTCCTTCTCGGACCATGCACCAGTGATCCTCACAGTGGCAGACAGGAAGAGGAGTAGGAGCAGGATGCTCCGCATCCTAGAGAGGGTCTTGTTGGACTCAACACTCAGAGAGAGGGTAGAGGCTCTCTAGACAGAGGGTATGGATAGCCAGGATTAACCAGCAGTAGACAGAGTGGCCTCAGGCCTAGCTTAGCTTAGCCACTTTTTTCCTCAAGAGTCTCTGGCTCACCGGGCTGCAGCGAGAGAGGCAGAGCAACATCTTAGATGGGGCATTGCTTCACTACAGAGGATGCAAGAGCAGCACCTAGACAGTCCATGGTTGGAGGAGTAGTTACAGCAGGCTCGACAAGAGCATGCTAGCACAGAGGAGAGGCATCATGAGTTTGCCTTCCACCGACAGGCATCTCAGTGGACTCAAGTGGGTGACAGAGTGACTGGTGCTTTTTTTGAGACAGTGGGGCCTCGACACTCGCATGCCAAGGTCAGTCAGTTAAGGAGGCCCGATGGGTCAGTTGCTTGTGAGCCTGACGATATGCGTGCAGTCGCTACTGACTTTTATCGTGAGTTACTGTCGGTTGAGCCTCAGTCAGAACAGTAGGATGCATGCAGGGAGCACGTTTGGGCACAGATGCCATGTCTTGTTGATAGAGGAGATGCGCCAAAGGCTAAAGATGCCACTTCAGCTGGAAGAGTTGCACACACCTCTGAGGGCCCTCCATCGTGGTAGCTATCGAGGAGAGGATGGGTTGATTCCTAGCTTCTTCTTGGAGTACTGGGACCTGCTTGGCCTAGATCTTTGTAGTGCTTTTCAGTACATTTTGCACATAGGAGTGTTGCCTGATAGCATGAGTGAGGGCCTGATCTACCTCATTCCCAAGGAGGGTGGCTCCTTGGATGAGAATCGACAGTGGCGCCCCATCACCATCCTCAACTCAGCCTACAAAATTCTTGCCAAGGCTCTGAGTTTGAGGATTCAGCCACTTTTAGAGAGCCTTATACATGGGACTCAAACAGGTTTTGTCAAGGAACGCAGTATCCTTGACAACATCTTTACTTTTTGGGAGGCTTTTACTTTGGCACGGCTCCGTGGTGAGGACCTTGTGATTCTTCTTCTTGATTTTGAGAAGGCCTACGACCGAGTTGACTGGGACTTTCTAGAGGATACTCTTCACAGGATGGGCTTCTTAGATGCTTGGATCAGAGGGGTGTCAGCTTTGTACAGACATGCTCACAGTCAGGTGCTTTTGGCAGGGGGGACAGGTGAGCGCTTCATGCTCACACGCTCGGTCAGATAGGGCTGTCCTCTTGCCCCCTTTCTCTTTCTGTTCTATGCGGAGGCGATGAGCAGATTTTTGGTGTCACAGCAGGTTGGTCTTCGGGGCTTAGCACTCCCTATTCGGGGAGAGGAGCTACTGGACGCTGAGTTTGCCGATGACTCATTGCCGATGACTCAGCCTTGTACTAAGATGGCCAAGAGGACAATCTTCACGGATGTGAGCAGGCTCTGGAGACCTTGTGTAGTGCATCGGGCGCACTGATCAACTGAAGAAAGACAGTGGATTTCTCGGTTGGTAGTACTCCTATGCTAGATTGGATGCCAGGAGAGGATTTCAGGTGGATTTCCCCAGGGACTCCAGTTCGATACTTGGGTTGTCAGGTTGGTTTGGACTTGTCTCCCGAGTAGCAGAGTGCTCCTCTTCTCCTGTCCATCAAGAGAAAGCTGTTACATTGGAGCTCAGCACGTCTGTCACTGGCTGGTAGAGTAGTAGTTGCCAACCAGGTGTTGTTGGCGACTATGTGGTACATCACTTTGTGCTGGATCTTCTCAAGTTCTTGTATCAACCAGGTAGAGAGGCTGATCCAGAACTTTCTTTGGTCAGGACGTGACACTCAGATGGCCCGAGCGAAGGTGGCTTGGTCGGTCAACATGCTTCCTTGTTCTCAGGGAGGGCTTGGGATCATTGATCCAGCAGAGCAGAGCAGAGCCCTTCTAGGGAAGTTCATAGTCAGAGAACTTCTTCCAGGTGAGGAGCCCTGGAAGGAGTTCTTGTTGCAGAGGCTTCGTGCCAGGGTGCCTCAGTCAGGAGGCCCTTGGAAACCTTCGACCAGATGGATCTTTACAGAGATGCACCGAGTTGGTTTGAGCAGGAGAATGGAGGACCACTTCGTTGTGAGTCTGTCTCGTTCTTGGGAGCTCTTACGGCGTGTCCTGGAGCAGTGACAACCGATGTGCAGGGAGGAGCGCCTACGGCAGCCCCTCATCTGGAACCCCATGGTTAGCACTCAGAGAGGCCACGTGGTTGGCAGTCGACCGCATGTTACCTAGGGTCCCATGGCAGCAGGTCCAACGCGCTCTTGAGGTGACTGGCTAGAGTTCACAGGTTTGTCAGAGGAGGTACAGGGTTACCAGCTGCTGCAGGGCATGAGAGGGGTGCAGAGCATGTGTCAGGACATCTTAGAGTCAGTTCCAACTGAGTGGCTCATGTCTCTCGAGCCAGTAGCACCCCGGGCGATGGGAGCCTTCACACGAATGGAGGTTCTCATTTCAGTCAGGGCCTGCTCAGAGATAGTCGCAGCCCTGTTCTTCGAGCTTCAAGGTGGGGGACGATTACAGCGAGTTGCAGTAGAGGCCCCGCAGGTAGGAGAGTGTTGTTTTCAGAGGATCCAAGTTGTGGGCATATGTTGGAGGACTTGCGTCATGGACCTTGACCCAGCAACTCTTGAGACTGGACACTGGAGGCTTTGGGCTTGGGAGTGCTGTCCACTGGCACGAGTACAGTGGGATCATGGTGAGTGGAGGGACCCCTTTGCTTCTGCAGACCACCCAGGAGTCCCCTTCTTTCAGTACACTATTCGGCTTGGACGTCATATACTGGCAGCACAGAAAGAGGCCCTCTGAGCTGCAGCACGTCATTGGCGGGAGGAGGGCCTCACTGTCGAGTTCTTGGCAGCCTTTTGGCAGAGGTTGTGGGACTCCAGACAGCCGAGGCGTGTCACTTTGTTTTAGTGGCTGGTTGCACACTGAGCTACGGCACTAGGGAGCTAGCTTGCACTACAAGAGGTTGTGTGCTCTTGTGACGCTGTTAGCGACGGAAATACACTGGGTTTTTATAACCCCCGGCGTTGCTAAAACCGTTGCTACGAGCGTCGCTATATGCGTCGCTATATAGCGACGCTCATAGCGACGCATATAGCGACGCCTATAGCGACGTTAACACAGAAGACTATAGCGACGCTCATAGCGACGCTACAGAGCCATAAATAGCGACGCTTATAGCGACGCCCGAGAGAATTTTTTTTTGGTGGCAGGGCATTGAATGCCCTGCCATCCATCAACCATATTGTACTTGATTCACTTTTAAAAAAAAGTGCAAGGGTAGATAATAGAACCAGAATAGTCACCCACAAGACGCATTGTTTGCAAAATTGACAATTGTACACATCATAGGCAAAATGAATTGATTGGCAAATGTAATAATGACAATTGTACAACATCATAGGCATGAAGAATTGATTGGCAAAAGGAATTGCGGTGACAAATGTAATAATATACATGGTTCAAAAAGACGTATAAAATCCGTTTCATGATACATAAGCTATGAGAAACCCTAAACTAATGCTATCTAGCTACGGCTAAACTGACGTCGTCTAGTCAGACGTCTCATCGCGTCCAAGCGGCGTATCTGTCGGATTCTGCAAAAAAAGACAATAAGACAGCTTTCAGTAAGTATAAACATATAACCACATTTATAAAACAATACAAAAAATAAAAAAGAGTAAACCCTAATACTAACCATGCCTCCGCGAGAACTGAGAATGTCCATCAGGGCGTTTAAGCCCTTCCTGCCTGCGTACTCGTGCTCGTACGGTGTGGGATCACGTCCTGTCATCGACCACTGTCAAAACATACAAAGATTTCATTATGTTAGAACTAAAAAACTAATAAACCCTAAACTATCGAAAATGCATAAAGAGCAATGTGAAAACACTTACAAAATCGGCCTCAAATGATGCCCATCCACCGCTCCCCAAGTGGTGCGAGCTCCCTGCCTCTACTCGCGCTTTGGCTGCATCCTTTTGTTGCTTCCACTTGTCGGGATTCTCGCGCGCTGCTTTCTTCGCATTCTTCCAATCTTCTTTGGCCAGCCAATCTGGCCTGTTCCACCCATTCTTGATTGCTTTTTGCACTTTGGAACGCTTGTGTTTGCAGTATTCGCGCATTCGAATCTTCATCAGGTCTTCATTGAAGCGCTGATCCCGTGTTGGAACGGGAAACTCATCATGAAGTATGCTGATGACTTTGTTTTTTAAATCACTTGGTACTTCACTCCATTTGTTTAGTATGTAGTGTCTAAACAGCTGAGAGCAAAGACCACGCATGCGCGAGGTCACCTTCTTGCCGTCATCATCCATGATGATGCCGCCACTGATGTCGACGGAGTAAGGCAAGCCCTCTGGCCGGTGACGCATGAACCTGGGTGTCCCGGCAGGGGTCTCTAGCGGTGTGTCGATGGGGGTACGGACGTCAGGTGTCTCCACCGGCGTCTGGGCCCCGAAGCGAGGAGTGTCGAGTGGGGTGGCTCCTAGCGGAGTAGGTAGAGGTGTGTAGCTTCTAGGAACAGTCAGCCGTGCAAAACCTGGCGTAGATGGCGATGCTGTGGCTGGTGTGGGGGCGGGCAAAGAAGGGGAGGGTAAAGAGCCTCGTCGAACACGAGGCGGTGTGGAGGCATCGGTGGCTGAATCCCCACAACAACCGCCACCGCCACCACTAGAGCGCCGGTGTCTAGACGAGTGTGAAGCTCGTCTCGTCGACGCCGAAGCTTCGGAGCGCGCCGAATGCTCCGAAAGAGAGGGAGATGCGGATGGAGTAGGAACGCGCGATGATGCGCCAGAGCGATGACGCTCCACGTACCACTGTCTCTGCTGCGGTGACAAAGAAGAAAGAAACTCCTCATCATCCATACCTGCATTAAACACGCGAATATTTAAACTTAATATTGAATGAATAGAGTAGACAATGACGCAAAGACCATTAAATACAATGACGTAATGACGCATATAAATACAATGACGCAATGAATTGAGTGATAGAAGAGGCAAGTCGAAAACTCAGAATTTTCAATCAAAAGATGTGAGCGCGTGTAGAAAAGAGCGTTATACACCATGGAAGGTACTTAGAGAGCCAGAGCTTTTACAACACGGAGCAAAATTGTTCAAATACAATATTTGTGGCTTTAAGAGATCTCTCTCTCATCCTCGCATAACTTAGCATAACTTCCTATATCTATATAGAGCTCTCCGTTTAAACACATATCCTCAGTTTCATTTTGTAGCTCCTCTGCATGCACCCCATATAGAGTAGTAGCATCTTGATGCTCGTCTGGCACCACCGCAGCGGCTTCTGATTGAGCATCTTCTCTGATCTCCTCCATTGATGTCGTTGTGATTGGCACATGGTAGCCTTCATACGTCCTTGCACTACGAGGGGCTACCTCTATGACGTACCACCAATTTGATGTAGACTTTGTAGGATGAAATATTACCTGCCAGAGCCACATAACTTACATGAGAGCTTTCAAGCACATAACTTGTAAAAGGGGGATGTTAACTATTTACATACTTACTTGTTCACAATGCTCGGGTAGTGCGAAAGTGTCTCTTAGGTCAGTCCATTTCTTAGTAGAATCCACCTCAAGAAAACCAGACTCTCCTCTACGCACAATAGCGTTGCGACCCTCCATGATTATCTTGAACCATTGCACGTCGAACAAGTCGACAAAAAATCCTTTGTAATCGATCCTCAAAATCTCTTGCAGCGTGCCGAAGTAAGTGAGTTCCGCCACCACAGGATCTGCATCAGAGGAACGTCGTCGACTAGACTGTTCAAATTTTGCCATGATTCCACAATCTTGAGTAAAACGCTTTTTGTCGATTCGTTCCACCCTAAAATGTCGACCTTTACACCATGCTGCTATGTATGACTTATACTACAACGAACAAAGATTATGAGTGGCCGTTCAAACGTTTATAAATAAAGTCACTTGCTAGTCGTACATTGCAAACTTACCTTGGTCGCACAACCCCGAGAGTACTCCCACTCTTCTTCAGTCACTTCGTCACCGCATTGTTGTGCGCTTTTCAATTGGTTGTGCAACCATCTTAAGCTCATGAAGGTTGGTAGGCTCTCCAGAACCGCTGGATAGTGCATCGGTGGTCGTCTTCCCCGTCTCCACTCGATTCGTGCCCTTTGTCGCTCTTGCTTTGCATCCTCATATTGTGAAATCCACTTTTGCATCACTGGATTGTGAAGCATGCAAAATCGGTTGATTTTAGCCTCTAGATCTTCCGTCATCTTCTTCTCAACACCGAGATTGCACATGACAATCCTTGATATGCGCTCATCATCTATGGTTCGCCATAGCGTGTCCCGGGATTTATCAAATCCGTCTAGCCACTCTCCAATGTACACTAGGGACTCTGATACCAACCAACCTTCTGCCATGCTACCCTCCGGACGTGCCTTTTGATGCACATATCCCTTAAGCGTTTTCATGAAATGCTCTAAGAAGAGCATCCATCTGGAATGAACTGTGCCAGCTATTTCCACCTCATCAACTATGTGAACAAGAAGATGCACCTGAATGGTTAGCATTGTAGTAGGAAAATGTTTCTCAAACATGCACACAAGCTCCGCAGCATATAGTTTGGCAAATGGTATGGAGTCTACGTTGATCTCCTTTTGTGAGATCCATTGCACCAGCTTTGCAAGTTTGTAGATTGTGTTACGGATGTCGAGAGACAAACATCCCTCAATGGCAACCGGTAAAATAAACTTTAAAGTATGTGCAGCAATGATATTAAAGTCCACATTTTATGCAATGATATTAAAGTCCACTATGAACGTACCTGACACATTTTATTCCAATCGTGTCACTTCAAACCGGTAAGCTTTCCTTCTTTAGTAAAACACGTTCGGAGCGAGTGCATTACGCCAGTGGGGGTCCGCAAAGATCGAATGGTCTCTTTTACTTTGCGTTCTTGGGCTCCTGTGAAAATCCATGGTGCTTTAGGGAGTTTTATCGATCCATCAGACGCTGTTTGCGGCCAATATTGCTCCATACGATCCACATTTCTAAGGTCAACTCTGGCTCCCAAAGTATCTTTCTTGCCGGTCAAATGGTCCCATAGTAGATTACCCACATTCTTGAATACGTGCATTGGATCGAGCAAGTGATTGATCATGAGTCGGGGCCAGTATGGTAACTCGTACCATAGAGATAGTCTCTTCATCCCTGGAGGCAATCCGTCATCGCACATCTCCTTCTGCTCTAACCATGCTTGTGCAGACATCCTTGGTGGCTCTCTTCCCAAAAAGCCGTCGCGTAACACATGATTCTCTGGAAGATACGCTTGATGACCTTCGTAGATTTGCTTCTTCAGTGAGGGTGCCCTACGTGCATTCAGTCTAGGTCCACATGTGACACATGCTCTGTATCCGCTTGTTTGAAGCCCTGCATGTATACACATGATAATAGATCAACTATGGGAAAAAACAAGATTTACAGTGTCTGAGTGAGGAGTGTCAATAGATCACTTGAGCATTCTGTTAGCCCGGGATAGTCATGCATGGTCCACATTAGAATGCCTCTGATCAAAGCATTCCGTCGTCCTGTGTGTCGGCTCATATCCACCACCTCTATGCCAATCCACAATTGTTGTAGCTCTTCCAATAGTGGACGAAGATACACATCCATATTTCCCACTTTATATCGCCCTGGCACAATCAAGCTTAGCCATAGGTGCCCCTTATTCGTAGTCAACCACGGGGGAATGTTGTAGTTGACGATGACAACGGGCCATACACTGTAAGATGTTGATCTTTGACCAAATGGATTTACGCCATCCATAGCCAGGCCTAAGCGCAAATTTCGAGCTTCCCTGGAAAAATCCGACCATGTTCCATCTATATGTTTCCACGCTACGCAATCTGCAGCAATTCGTAGCACACCATCCGAAGATTTATTCTCCTCATGCCATGATGCTAGGGCGGCCATGGACTTACATTCGAAGAAATGCTTGATGCGAGGAAGCAGAGGGAAATGTCGCAAAACCTTTTGTGGAATTTTTGTCCCGTGGAGATCTACTCGATATCTTTCGGAATCACATTTCGGACACTTCTCCATGTCTATGTATTCCCCTCTGAAAAGAATGCAGTCATTAGGACAAGTGTGGATAGAATTGTAATCCATCCCCAAGTTTCGCAAAATCTTTCTTGCTTCATCTCGGGAATCTGGCATCACATTGTCAGCTGGTAGTATGTGCTCTTTCAGCAATCTACACAACATAAAAATATGATACAGTCATGTAAAAATCTATCAGATCATTATACATTTAGAGTTCTATTAAAGTAAACTAATTGTAATAGATCACCTGAAAAGCGTTGTGATGCTAGTGTCACTCCATCCAAACTTTGCCTGCATGTTGAGAAGAACCAGGAGTGCTTTCAATCTAGACATACGTGCTCCATTATACAATGGCGTATCGGCTTCACTTTTCATATCATCATAGATAAGCCTTTCTGAATCCATGATCGTCTCGATCATTTTATCAATCTCGGGCTCAAACATTGCCTCGTTGGGAATGTGCTTTGCATGATCATCCCCCGAGCTGTCAGAGGCTACATCTTGTCGCCTCACATATGCTACTTGACCAAAGCGCCTGCGAACACGTCTATTGGGTTGCAAGATTGCTGCTTGTTGGCCAGCGTCAGAGTTCGACGAGTTATAATTGGCAAAAACTCGATCTATAATAGATGGATCAAACTCGCCAAATTCGCGAACGTGCTGCAAAGAAACACGTCTTGTCCGTCGCACAGCATGCTTGCATTGATTACAAGGACATAAGACCCTCGTTGAGAGATAGGTGTTTCGGTTGGACGGTCCCACATCCTCGTCGCTACTCATAATGAGTATAAAAAACTTATAACCTGGACAACAAATTTAATATTCTATTCATTCTTCTCTTCTCTCTCTCTCTCTCTCTCTCTCTCTCTCTACCTCACATTCTCTAGTCATGTCCAATCCCCGCACACCTCGGTCTAGAGGTGCACGGAGATCAGAACCACCGGGTTATAATCTCGTCTTTATTGGTCAATACCTATATTTGTGGGTACAAGAAATCTACACACCCACGTCTACATGATACTGCATGTAGTGGACAAAACCCCTTTGCCTCTTCTCTAGCTGTAGCACTTCACTTCATCTTAACATCTTTTCACAGTAGATCTTTTCACTGTTCGTCTAACTCTAAACCCTAAACCGTAAGTAATTCTTGCGTGGACTCGATCTAACGTAAATAAGCGTAAATCTAACAAAAAATAAAGCTAAATCTAATTTAACGTAAGTCTAATGACTAGAGGTTGTCTAGATGGTCATTGTGTCGGGGATGTAGTGACTCTTGCCGCCCTGAAGATCCACCTTCTTCCCTATCTTCTGAAGACATTTCACCAATACTTTTGGATCGACGGAGCCCACCATGAGTGAAGGCAGCAATACCCTATATTCCATTGAGGGCTTTCTTCACCCGCTTCATGCAGGCATCGCAGTCTATGGAGACCTAAATCTAAATCTAGCTTAAATAAACGTAAATCTAGTTAAAAATAAACCTAAATCTAATTTAATGTACATATAACCTAATCTTTAATGTCTTTTAAGATAGTTTCCTACGACGTTATAACTCTCTTCTTCTTGTGTGTGTGCGCGTGTGTGGATGTGTGTGCCAATAAAAAGAGATAAATGGTATAACCTTTCTATCACCCATGCCAAGTATGATAGTTTGATTATGCCATTCCCCTCTTGAATAATAGGTCTTGAGTTCAACTCCTCGTCGGCTAGATCTTTAGGTCTTTTAATTTTAATTAGTTTCCTACGACGTTAAATTAGTTTCTCTCTCTTTCTCTCTCAATGTGTGTGCGTTTTTTTGGATCGTATGCATGTTTTCTCTCTCTTTTCCTCTCTCAATGTGTGCGTTTTTTGTTTATGCATGTTCTCTCTCTCTTTTTCTCTCTCAATGCGTGCGTTTTTTGTTTATGCATGCTCTCTCTCTCTTTTTCTCTCTCAATGTGTGTGTGCATTCTTTGTTTATGTATGTGTGTGTGCGTTTTTTTTTTTGTTTGTACTCTCTCTCTCTCTCTCTCTCTCTCTCTCTCTCTCAAAAACACTATGTGTGTGTGATACAGGGGGGGCGACCTACACTCTAGCCTGCTACAGAGCTTACTCCACAAAAGTGGTGCAGTGAGAGAGAGGAGTGTTGGGAGCTCATCAGTGGCCTGACACTTTGGTTCATCTGGCGGGCCCGCTGTTTCCGCATTTCTGAGGCTCGCTTTGTGCCACCAGCAGAGACTGTTCGTGACTTTTGGCTGGAGCTGATCCATACTCCCAGAGGATAGCTAGAGGGACTACAGGGCAGCTCTGACCACATGCGGGGGCGCCGTGAGGCTTTCCTTCGACTCTGGAGCCCTGGGCCTTTCTTCACCAGTGTCCAGGGTGTGCTCTGATGGCCCTACCGACCACCTGTGTGGCTCTTCCCTCCTCCCATCTCTTGATTTAGCCTCATTTTATATATGTTGTTCTTTCATTGGGAGAGTCTCCCCATCATGTTTGTTGTAGCCCTCTCTTGTAGAGGTGTTTGTAGCCCTACGGGCAGTTTTCATTAACTAATAGAAGGATCTTCTTCTCGGTAAAAAAAAACATTGTGGTTATCTTCACCCTTTCACTGTACATAGATGTGTGTGAGTTAGGGGACTTTCCCCATATCTTCTTAAAAACCCCTCAATTAGCTAGTCACCACTGGGCTAGTTGAGCCAAAAAAATAAAAATAAAAAAGTATATTAGGGCATTTTCTTGTGTAAATATTTCATTGTGTATATGGCCTAAATATATGGATTCTTAGAATTATTTTGATATTTTATTTAAATATTTACACCTGGGTGTGTGTTTTATTAAACCTATGTACAACTTCTTTCATCCTCTTGCACCATAAGTATATTTTCTGTCAATGTGTACATACTCTAACCTCATATTTTTCTTTTATACAAATCACCCCCACATTTTCACCCTCACCCTCGAGAAAACAAAAAATCGATTTCTACTTTCTTAGTCACGTTTATTATATTATTTTCATTTACTTGCATACCTTTTCCTCTTTCACCCAAAAATCATATCATATGATTCCAATATCTTTTTCCATATCCATTATTATTCCATATTTTTTCTTATTATATACTCATTATTCTAACACCATGCGCTCATTGAGCTAAAATCCATGAATAGTCCATACACTAGTCCCACCATGTATATATTTCTTATTTCATCAATAATCCTCCTCCATGCATGTGTAAAGGGAAATTGAATTCTTTGTATCATGATATGACAAAGGAGGGGCTCACTCTTGGATGCATTGTGCAAATTCAACAAAAGGGAGGGGACGAGGGTGCCACTAAAAGACTTTTGCAAGCATAAAAAACAGGCTTTTTGGCGAGATCTTTGGCGCCCATCTCCGTTCAGAATTTGAATAAGTAGTCAACAGAGAAAATGTATTCCATAATCTACATAATCACCTCAAATTTTTGCATGATTTTTGGAGTTACCACCGGTGAGATAGGATTTTTTGAGTGGACCCTATTCTGCCAACTTTTTTTACAAAGTAACCCATAGTCTTGTCTCACCTCCTTTCCGACTTCCACACACACACACTCATTCCTCTCAATCCATCACTCAAACCTTCACCTTTCATGGTTTCTCTCACCTTCTTCACCCTTCACCTCCCCTCTTACTTCCATAGCTCTCATGTGAGCTTTATATGTACATACACCATCTCTATGCCTCTCTCTATTACTTCCAAAGTACAATTCCATCCTACCCATCTCTATATACATAAAATTCAGCATTTAAACCATGATTAACCTTGAAAGTTGAGAGATTTCATCAACCGAACTTCCATTTTCATCGCGATAATCAACCTTGACGACTGTGGCACAAAGAAGAGAATAAGAAGAGGAAGATCGATAGTCATTTTGAGAAACTACACCAGTACTTCTTCAAGCTTCACCATCACAAGGATTTCTCACTTCATTCAACCATCTTACTTTAACCATCCACCTCATTCTACCCATTGTAAATGTAACATTAACTTTCTAGTGATTACTAACACTAACCACTAACATACTAACACAAAATAGCCATTGACTTAACCATAAAAGACACCTCACCTCAATACATGTGCATAGTAACTATCTCTCTCTCTCTCTCTCTCTCTCTCTCTCTCTCTCTCTCTATTTAAAACTCTACTTTCACCTTATCTACCATCAATAATGCTCTCTTTTGAACCCACATCCATGACTCAAGCAGACAAAGAAGGCCCGCAATGTTTTGATATTCACAAAAATCATAATCGTGATTTGTTAAGTTGTAAATTAGGATTTCCAAATAATCTTAATGAGGGTCTCCAACCTATAAATAGGCCCCTCTCCTTCTTGTGAAAGAACCACCAATATCTCACATAGCACCCCAACACTCTATGCGTGAGGAGAGACCTACGCGTAGCAACCACTTTGTGAGCTTCACGTTTGGAGTGAGAGAATCTTTCAAGCTACACATTGCAAATGAGAGAGCGTGAGTTCAAAATCTCAAAATTACTACTGTATATGTTCCTCCATCATCAATAAATTGAGGCTTGGTGCATCAAACACCTGATTCGACGTTCAAATCTTCGTCCTTCCACTTGTGCAAGACGGTTTGGTGAATTCAAGGTGACTTGTGTATTTTAAGTTTATATCATTTGATCTTGTTTGAGAAAGTGTTTTAGTGTCTTTTCATTACTAGTTTTGTGTCCATTGTAAGAGGGTATTGTGGTGAGAGGTCTCGCACACCCTAAGACAGTGTGTGTACAAGCTCTACGATAGCATCATAACGAACCATCTCCATTTGCAAGGCACAAACAAGGTATTACGCAAGTTCCATTCCTCTCTCTCTCTTCCCTTTGCTCTAGCTCTCTCTGCTCCATTTGGTGTGAGATTGTTTCTGTGTGTTTTGTGGCACATATTTTTGGTTTGCGAAAAAACCTCTCTTACATCCTAGTTCGCATACCATAACTAAGTGGTGCCTCTATCTTGTTTGGGTTTGGCTCTGGGTTTGTTGTTGTGTTGTGCTTGTGGTTGCCTCAGCCCCAATTGAGGAGCACGTGAGCCTTGAGGGGTGTTTAGAGGTTGCCTCTCTTGTTGCCCGCCCCGAACCGCCTCAATACACGTGCCATTTGGTGGTTTTTGGGGTTTGACCAGCCCTCTAGAGTGTAGCATGCAATGTGGGAAGTCAACTGGAATTGAGGACTTGTCCATCAGGCTCACGACTGCCAAGATATGCTGGGTGGAACTCAAAGAAAATTGCCAATCAGGTGGCATCAGGTGGCTTTTCTCCTTTTTTGTGACCTTGTTGATTGGGAATGTCACAAAGGGTCAGAGTATGATAGGTTGATACACGTTGGTGCTGGTGGTGCAACCAAAGTTGATTTGAGCTTAAAGTGGTGCCAAGTAGAGAAAAGGGTGCACACATGTTTGCGGCCAAGTGTTGGACCTGGTATGTGAGACCTAAGTAGGCAAGGGCTGGTGGGAATGCATACATAATGTCGGTTTTTGGCTTGGTTCCAAAAGCCTCCAAGAAAGAACATTTGGGGAGGCAAGTCCAAGTTTCTAAAGGACCATTCTAATGCCCGGGAATATAGTATTCAAAGTGCTCTAGAAGCTAGTCTAGACGGATCCTCAAACGGAGCCCCGCTTTGAAAGATATTGAGGTTCAAAGTTAGAAGCCTTTGTAGATCCTTGACGGCAGAATAGATGGGGACAAGTGTGTAGAGCTAGTGTCACTGGATAATATTGGAGAGCTTGAGCTATGGAGCATTCCGGTCTTCTCCAATTGTCAATCAGAGTTGTAGAGGGAAAGTACTTGCCCATGTTGAGAAGCCTGTCTATTCAGATATTTCAAGCCTCAACCAAGCTTTGGAATTTCATATTCACTGTATGGGATTAACTTAAATTCATGGCTTCTTAATTGGAGTCTCAAGGGCCAAGATATTGTAGTCATTTTGTGCCAAAAGGTGGTAGGGGAATATTAGATGATTTTTGGGTGGAGCAGTTTGCGAGCCTGATGACACCAAAATGTTGCAGGGATGAGCAAACTTGGATTAGGGATTACTGGCTCCGAGAGCCACTTCGCAGCTCGACCACCAGATCCCAGAGCACCAAAGTGTAAGTAATGTAAAGTGGAGCGGAAATAAAAAGTTCTCTGGGATTTTATGTGGTATGTTTGGAAAATTTTGGGGAACCTTGGAGGGCCATTGAACTGGCAGGTGCCACATGGTGTACATATTGCCCCATATGCACAAACCAACCCCCATGGAGTAGGGTATATATACAAAGGCATTCCCCCCTTCCCCATAAGCAACGAAGCAAGAGAGGGGAGATCTCTTGGCATGGTGTGGCAATGGAGTCTGACCTTGGGGCATTGAGTGTGCTTGCCTGCTGGCGGGTGTGGCACTGGTGGCCCTCTCAACAGCCGTGTTCATGCGATGCAAGTGGGAATGTGGCATTCTAGCAAGGGGCGGTATCCTTGAGCCCACCGATGGGTGCCCAAATCTTTCGAGGGCAAGTGTGTATCCAAAATGGTTTTCACGCCACCGTGAAAACCAAAATGGACTTGGAGAGAGAGATTTCAAAGGGTGTGAGAGAAAGTGGAGTGCTAAGGTGTCGTTAGCTCACCAAAGGTTCTCAAACGGTGCCCCAAATGGATAAAAATCATCCCCTTTCAAAAAGGAGAAGTCTTTGAGTTGAACAGGAAAAGAGAAACTTATTGATTTTGCGTTTTGTTTTAAATTTAACCTCCCTATAAGATTGTGTTTTAAAATATTGTAAAGGGATTTTTGCCAAGACAGTTTTGGAGCGAGCGAGAGGAGCTCAAGGGGGGGGTCACTATAATTAAAAAATGGTTATCACGTGGGTTCAACAATAGGGATTATTTTATTCTATATTTTCTCACAGATTTACATACAGAAGGGTATTAAAAAATTGATCTTGAGTTTTTTTTTTAACAGATTGAATAGGAAAAGGGTTCCTCTTATTGGCAAAAAATTCCTAGCTAAGGGGTTTTATAAATAGTCCTTGAACGCACGTGATATATAGGTTTTATATAAAGTGACCTCCTCGAGGAGAGGAGTCTTCCTCTGTGTAAGTTGTGAAGCTTTTGTAGGCTTGTGCAAGAAGAAGCTTGCTCTTTTCCCCCCTCTCTGTGTTCAATCCCCACTCCCACTCCCTTCTTCTACTCGTGTTCTTTGCTTGTTTCCGGTTGGGGTGCGGTTGACTGCAACCCCGATCCAAAGTCCGTGTATACAAAGAGTGAGAGAGAGAGAGAGAGAGAGAGAGAGAGAGAGAGAGAGAGAGAGAGAGAGAGAGAGAGAGAGAGAGAGAGAGAGAGAGAGAGAGAGAGAGAGAGAGAGAGATTTTGTGTAATTAGCGATGTGGAATGGATCCATGGATATGTGACAGGTGCTAGAGTTTCCGATAAGGTGTCAAGTGTGTACATATGAGAATTTGTGGATTTTAAAGGTGAATCCTAGTGGATTGGAGTGATGTGTTTACTTTGATCTATAGAGAGGCACCCATTATGTGTTCTACATGTGTACTCTCTTCCCACTTTCCATCTTATGGTGCCCCCACTATGGAGAACAATGATTGCACCTAATTTGGTGAAGAAAAAGTGGCTTTTCCATTCGTAAAGATGGTGTCTCGGAGTTACGGTCTGATTTACATAGGTGAAGAAAGTCTAGACGAGTGGATTGTAGATTTTGAATTGTATATGTTGTCACTATGGATGCCAAATGAGGACATCAAGATGAAAAATTTTACGTTGGTGGTGCGTGGCAAAGAAAAAGTGTGGTACGAAGTGTTGGAAGGTGAGCCGAGGCTTGCTTACATGATTTTTGCAAAGAAGCGTCTCCAGTAGAAATGGATGCCGCCAAACTGAATACGCTAAAATAGGATGCTGGTGAGGAATTTTGTTTTTTTTTAATCATTTGGAAGCTTTTTTGGAAGAGTTAGCGGGAGCCTTGTAGTTGGCTACTTTAAGCTGGACAAATTCATGGAGTGCCTATGTCCTAAAGTGAGGGAAAAGGTGAATTTTGAAAGCCTGGATAACTATAATGGTGCACTAGAAATTGCAAAGGCAAAGAGCAAGAAGATAAAAAAGAAAATTGAGCAGAGAGTTTCTGGTTATGAAGCTGTGGTTCCTACTCAACCAAAGGGTCCTAGGGATGTTGCTCATGAGGAGAACCATGCAAATCGAGGTGTAGCGGTTGTGCCAAAATTGGGTGCTAACCAAACAAATGCAAGAATTACGGCCAAGTGTGATGGATAGAGGACATCTAAGAGGAGCAAGGGGCAGGGCAAGACCGTTTCTTGGTAGATGCTATAATTGCGATGAAGAAGAGCATTATGCAATGGGACTCTCCTCATCTGCCGACGGAAAGAGGTGGTATCTACGTGTTGTTTGGTAGAGGAAGAGGTCAAGCATAGCTTAATGACTCAAGAGAGAACGTTCTCAAGAATCCAATGCAATCAGCTCCCCCGGATGGTGATGAAGTTCCTAGGGTGGAGATCATTGGTGTGGATAAGCTGGAAGTTGAACTTTTGGCCGACAAGAGGGCAAGGGTTGAAAGAGAAACAAAGATTGAGCAAGAGACTAGAGATTCCAAAGGAAAAAAGAAAGTATACAAGGACAAGGAGCAATAAAAAACTAGCAAGAACAGAAGGCGTCCCAAGATCAAGCAAGTAGACTTCCAGCTAGGGCATGACTATCCCGGATACAATTTGATAAGTGATGTTCAGGGCCAGAAGGCTAACATAACTTTTGGTTAGCTACTAGATTTGAATCCTAAATTGAGGAGATAGTGGTCTACGAGTGTGAGTGCAAGGCTACCAAAATCTAAGGGCAATGTGCATGCACTACAAAACATGGCATTAAGGTCTAGTAGCCTAGGTGACGTTATTCCTTTGGTGAATGCTATTGTCAAGAAGAGGATGCATGTTCAAGCCTATATAGACGGTGGAGCACATGTCTATGTCATGACAAAAACTGCAATAGAAAAGCAAGTGTTAAAGCAATGGCCCCGGGTAGGTCACCTAATAAAAATGTAACCTATCACGTGAGTTCAACAGAAGGGTATTTAAAGTTCCTGAAACTTACAGAAATATATATACAAAAGGGCATTATTTTTTCAAATTTGAAAAAAACTTACAGATTTAAAAAGAAAAGGGTATGTTATATTCTTAACAAAATTCACAGATAAGGGGTTTTACAAACATGTCTTGAACACACGTGATATGGTAGTTTTACACATAATGAAACCCCCGAGGCAGTGGCCAAGTGGAATGTGCACATGAGGATGGCTAACCATGCTAAAGCTAGGTGTTTGGGCATGGCCCAGGATGGAAGAGTGAAGGTGATGGCCATTGAGTGCCCGATCGACTGCTTTGTGATGAAGGCAGGTGATAATGCATACCCTATCATCTTGGGTAGGTTGTGGCTATTGGCAATGGGTGCTAAACAAGATGGGGAGAGTAGGGTGTTTACCTTGCCTGATAAAGAGAGAGGAAGAACGGTGGTTCTAGACCTAGAGAACAAAGAAAGTCGTTTTTAAAGAAATACTGTTGGTGCTAGACCAAAGAAATCCGTTTCCATCCTATGGCGGCAAAATAGGAGGATGACATAACAAGTTATGAGTATGAAATTGAAATCACCTATGATGAGGGCTGTATGGATATAGAGGAGGAGGAAAGTGAGAATAATATGGTTAAGATTGATGCTAATTTGTTTGGCAACACTATGGAAGACTTTGATGCCGAAGAGGAGGTGTAACCGGCATAGGTATGGAAGAAGTGATTAATATGCTAAGTGGAGATTTAACAAAGCAGGAGAAAGAGAACTATGTCCAGTTGTGTGCCTCCTTTTCGAAATTTTTTGAGACAAAGTACAAAGATCTGCGGAGAAAGGGTGTTGAGCATAAGATAATCCTCAAGGAAGGGTACAAGCCTAAAGCATAGAAGCTAAGGAGATTGGGTGAAATTCAAAAGTAAGCACATTGGTAGGATATCAACCAGCTGTTAGATATAGGTATTATATACCTCGTGAGATAATGTGAGTGAATTTCCTTGGTGGTTATCACTCCTAAGAAAATGGTAAGTGGTGGGCGTGTGTAGGCTACAAGCCATTGAATGCGGCAACCAAGAGGAATCACTACCCATTTCCGTTTCAAGATTAAATCCTAAATCAGGTAGTTGGCTATGAGAGATACTCTATCATGGATGGGTTTTTGGGGTACTTCTAAATAGTGATTTCTGATGAAATTTATCTATCCATGGGGATGTTTTGCTTACCGTAGGATGCCATTTGGGTTGAAGAATTCCTATGCCACCTTTATGATTGGATGAACAAGGTGTTTGGTCCCTACTTGTGTAGGTTTATCAGAGGTTTCATGGACAAAATAGGTTGCTATAGCTCAAAAGCAGATCATTTATCAATTCTATGGCTATGTTTTCAAAGGCTTGATGAACAAGGAGGTGAATTAAACCCCGATAAGTACAAGTTATTACAGTCTCGAGCATCATTACTAGGCCATGTGGTGTCAGATAATGGAATTGAGGGAGATTCACAAAAGGTCAAGGATCTAGTCATGATGGAGTCGCCCTTCCAGTGCTCAGAGTTTGGCATCATTCGTGCATAGGTTGAAGTATCTGTCAAGGTTTTTTTGGATGCTTCCGCAATATGTATACCCCCTTCAAAAGATGGTGTAACAAGTTTACGAGTTTGAATCAGACAAAGAATCTCAAGAAGCTTCTAACAGGGTGAAAAAAATATAGTGCCACCTGCCGATGGTGTGTCCACCCAATCAAGAATATGATTTTTATGTTGCCATGATGGTAGGTACTGTAGCTATTGGAGTGGTATTACTGTAGAAAGTGGGAAGGAGATATAAGTCTATCTGGAGCACGGGGTCAATGCCTTAGTTTTTGCTTGCAAGAAGCTCAATGTGTATCTCATCGTGCAGAAGTTTTATGTTTTGACAACTAAAAATTTGTTTTCGAAAGTGGTGATGCACTTAAAGCCACCTAAGTGAACCATGAAATAGGTGATAGAGCTACATGACTTTTAGTTTGAGTTCAAGATCAACCATACGAGTCGGTCTCACTAGGTGGGTATTTTGGTCAGCAAGGTCATTGATTTGCCGATCTATCCTAGGGTGGTACGAGATGAACTAAAGAGGAGTCTAATTTAAAGAGGGCTTTTATCATGTGGTTTGATTGAGCGTATAGCAGGGTGATATACCAAGCAGAATGGAGGTGTGGTGATATGGGATCCACATAGCAAAGTGATTTTTTCGAAGGCTTATGACTTGGAGATGTTTAGACCAATAATGAGGTTGAGTATCTCACTTTACACTTGGGATTGAAGTAGTATTTAGAGTTTGGCATTTCCAGGTTCATGGTGAAAGGTGATTCTTTACTGGTTATCAACTGTTGGGCCAATGGCACGTGAAACGGGATTGGTTGAAGCATTGGTTCTATGCCATTAAGAAGTTGTTAAGATTTTTTGAAGAGGTTCAACTCAAGCATGTTAAAAGAGAGAAAAAACCAAGAAGCGAATCAGCTTGCAAGTGCAAGTTACATGTATATATGTGGCCCCGGCCAATTATGTAGGCCGTGAGACTTTAAGGGAGAATGAGGACTTTTTGAGCGTAGGACAATGTTCAAAAGGGTTGTCCAAGCTATAGAAGCGGAGGATAGTGTAGAAAGCTCATAAATTTACATTGGTAGGAAAGTATCTAATGACATATGGACGGGATGAAGTGTTGCTAAGGTGCTTTGCAAAGAAGAAATTGGTATGGTGCTGCAACAATTGCATGAGGAAAGTGGGCATCAAGGTAAAGACTAGGTGTTGAGGGCAGGGTTTTGGTGGCCTTTTGTACTAACGTGATGTGCACTATTGGTGCAAAAGTTTCCATGGATGCCAAACTATGGGTGAGAGAGGAGGGCCTTTTGTACTACGTGATGTGCACTATTGGTGCAAAAGTTTCCATGGATGCCAAACTATGGGTGAGAGGAGGGTAGTAGACGAGCCCTAGGAAGCCATCATTGCCCAAAATGGTTTTGAGAAGTGGGGTTTGGATGCCATTGGTCTATTATGTGAAGCAGCGAGAGAAACATTGCTAAATTTAATTGAAGCTTACCTGATAAGAGGATAGAGGAAGGAAATTTGGAAATGAAGTACGCGAGTTACTTGGATTTTACTTTTCAAAATAAATTCAAGAAGAAGTGGATGGGTCCATATAGGGTGCATAAATTTCTTTCCAAATGGGACCTATCAACTAATTAGAGCTAATGGGAATGTGCTTAGAAATAGGGTAAAAGTGGTGTGGCTTAAGCTACACTTCAATAGGAGTTTGGTGCCTGATGTGAACCAGATTGTGGCCAAGGGTTTAGGCAACCCAGTTGAAAATAATTAGGAGCCATGGACATACAATTTTGTACATACTATACATATGGTTGTTCTTTTTTCAATGTGCTTGAATGTTCGCTATGTGTTGCAGGTTTCAAGTTCAATAAAGCTGTTTTTTGTTGAGCATAAATGTTCAATAGGGGGTGGAAATGATGGTGCATGCAAAGCTGGTTTGAACTAAAAGTGGTGCCAAGCAGAGCAAAGGGTGCACACAGGTGTGAGGCCAAGTGTTAGAGCCGGTATGTGAGGCCTAAGCAGGCAAGGGATGGTGCGAATGCATGCATAATGTGGTTTTTTGGGCCAAAAAGGCTTTAAGAAAGGACAATTTGGGAGGAATGTCCAAGTTTCTAAATGGCTATTCCAATTCCTAGGAATATAGTATTCAAAGTGTCCTAGAAGCTAGTCTAGACGACCCCTCAAATGGATCCATGATGTGAACGAAGTTAGAAGGTTTTGCAGATCCTCGATCAGAAGGACTAATGGGGATAGGTGGCCAAAGATGGTGTTAGCAAGTAAGATTGGAGAGCTCAAGTTATGGAGCATAGTTGTGTTCTCGGATTGTCAACTAGAGTTGTAGAGGGAAAATTAGCCAGTTGAATGTTTTCCCAGGGCGAGTAATGGGAAAGGGATGGTGCGAATGCATGCATAATGTGGTTTTTTGGGCCAAAAAGGCTTTAAGAAAGGACAATTTGGGAGGAATGTCCAAGTTTCTAAATGGCTATTCCAATTCCTAGGAATATAGTATTCAAAGTGTCCTAGAAGCTAGTCTAGACGACCCCTCAAATGGATCCATGATGTGAACGAAGTTAGAAGGTTTTGCAGATCCTCGATCAGAAGGACTAATGGGGATAGGTGGCCAAAGATGGTGTTAGCAAGTAAGATTGGAGAGCTCAAGTTATGGAGCATAGTTGTGTTCTCGGATTGTCAACTAGAGTTGTAGAGGGAAAATTAGCCAGTTGAATGTTTTCCCAGGGCGAGTAATGGGCCAGCTTTCTCGCATTGAGAAGCATGCTTGCCGAGAGATTTTGGGTCTTGACCAATCTTTGGAATTTCATATGCACTGTATGGATTAGCCAAAATTGACGGCTTATTAAATGGAGTCCTGAGAGCCAATATATGCATAGGGTTGGCATGCAAACACCTTGCTTTGTGGTTGAGAGCACCCCATTTTTCAATTGGCTTGGTATGTAGCCTTTGGATTCTTACACAATGCACCATCTTCCAGAGTCTTCTCTAGCTAGATCATCATCAGGGAGCCATGGCGTGGTGGCTTGCAATAAAGTCACTCTTTTATTGCATGTTTTGTGGAGATTCTTTGTAGTCCTGGAGTTCCTTGTTTGGAGTTGGGATGTGGTACAACAAACGTATTGGCAGCATGCTTAGGCACAGGGCAGGTGTGTGCAGCAGTCGACATTGATGACACTTTGATTTTAGATTATGTGCAACCATTATTTCGCCCTAAAAAGCGAAGCAGAGAGGGAGCGTCCACCTCTCTTGATGTTGATGATGTGGGTGACATGCCTTCGCGTGTCAACCCCTTTGATGACTAGGGAGAGTCCACCTTACACTTCATTTCCCCGACCAATTTTATGTTTCCATCATACTTTTATGATGTTTTGTCACTTTTTGATATCTTTGTTTAGTATTTGAAAATTATGGATAATGATTCAAACAACAATTTGAGATTTCTTGTGTTTTTATGATGTAGATTTTGTATTGCTTACATGTGGATTGAGAGACTTATCTTTTTCTTTTTGTATGGAAGTGTGTTGTCAGTTTATGCTAAGGGGATTGCAAAAACCATGGATGTTGATATACGATACGATTTTGACACCCACAAGAAGTGTCAGAGATGCAACAGTAGTGAACGTAGTCCAAGTAATACCTAGTAGCTCATCTGAGAGTGAACCTATTGTTCCAATCAAGGTAATCACGAGAGCCCACGCTAAGAAAATGAAACATAACTCCTCTGATGACTCGGAGAACACCAAAATTTCCTCACAAAATACCAAGAGAAACAGAAGCAAAATGTATGAGATGAGAAAAAAATAGAGGGCTGAAATCGAGGAGAAAGCAAAGAAAATTTTCCCAAAAAAAGTGAAAGAAACTGGAAGTGAAATCAAGGAAACCATTGTGAAATCTGGAGGATCAATTTTGGTAGACAATTTTTTTGAGCCAACCAATGTAGCCTTGGAAGCTTACCAAGCGGGACTTAAAGCAGACCACAACATGGAAAACAAATGGAAAAACTATCCTTCTTCATATATGGAAGCAGCTAAGCTTGAAGCTTATCAAAATTTGATAAGAATTACTCAAGAGATGTTGGAAAAAAAAACAAAAACCAAGCTTGAGATTATGGAAAAACCTGAGGAGCTTGTGGTAGGAACCAGTAAAGAGAAATCCAAAGTGGTGGTAGAACCCCACCTTGAAAATAAAGAGCCAGAACTCATAGTGCCTGACTGTGAAGATGCCTTAGATGGAATTCTGTTTGTAGAAGAAGATTGGCCTGGACAATTACGGAAAAAAGTTAGAGAGATTAATAATGGGAGTCTAGCTCTGAAGTCAGCTCCTATAGAGGAAGTTTGGCTAGACAATCTACCTCTTGATATGGACATGGATGTACAATCCTTGTATGGGGATTGTGGCGGTGAAGCTTTAGTAATGTCTAAACCTCGGGGGATTCACTCTATTTACAAAACGAGATGCCACCTGCGAGCGGACAACTTTGATAAAACCCCTATATACGATTGATATTAGGGAATATTACCCCCCTAGGGAATATTACCCCCCTTTCTACGCTTATACAACAATCAATGAAGAAAACAATCATACCCCTATCTTACATATAGAATTTAGATCTCACATGATTTAACTGAGTAAAACTAGTCAGAGTGTATAATGTAGTGACTATCAACGTTGGAAAGAGGGAAATGAGAAAACAACCAACACATAATATGATAGCCTCCCTATAACCCATTGATATCACAACACCTCTATCCCCTATTTAACATACACATAAAGACCCAATCTGCTAACAATTTTTGTCCGAGCACAAATCCGTCATACCCTATCTATATACACTTGGCCATGCATGCAATCAATTATCTCGACCTTTGATTGTTGATAGAACCATACACTCACATATAAGTAGTCACAATACCCTCAAACACTCCAAGGTCATTGGTAGACTCAAGTTGTCAACAAGCTTCCGTCTTCATGACACATATCACAACCATATAGATAGCACTCACTAATTCAACACACCACTAAAGAGCGCATATACTTGACGTACCACAAGATCCCTATCCTTAGCATACACCTCGTTTGCTCAAGAACCATTCAAATACACAATATTTGTGGACATGAGAGCGAGAGAGATGTAGAATATTCAATCAAAAAACATAAAGATCATAATTTCAATGCAATTGGCTTTAAATAATAGACTTTGCAATGGGCCTCTCGTCCCTTGGCTCTGGAAAAATCATCTTGTTGTTGGAAGTTACAACAGAAAATCCTTCATTTCGCATGATGGGAGCTTCAACAATCCCATATCAAATGCCCTTACGGCCTTGCTCTTTGCAACCATCCACCTTCTTGGTGCTTCCAATTGGCCCTGCTAGCGTGGCTTTTTATCCCTCTGGTGGTCCCTAATCCACAGCACATGTATCCCACTACTCTCTGCAACTCTTGACCTCCTCAGTCTGTTCTTCTTGCATCTCTCAAAGCTCCCCCCCATGGCCTTTTCTAGGGCTCTCACCACCCTATATTGCAGATGGTGGGCCTCCTCGTGCACTCCTCCTTCTATTCTAATGAGACCCTCTCTCTCCTTGGACACTAGCCCTAGAAAAACCTATGGCAGCTCCCTACCCTGTGATGCGGCGCCAATCTGTAGCACTTGGCCTGCTTTGGTTTACGGACTCCCCTTGCTCCTCTGTGAAGTGCACCACAAGCCACGCCCCCTTTTTGCTCCTTGTCAGCGGGCTCCTTTGTTTGCCTCCCTTGGCATCTCCCTCATGGCCGAGATCCTCCAACAACCCCTACCCTATCGATCCTTGGTAGCCTCCACATGCAACCTATCATTTGATCGCCCTCCAGATGGACCCTTTTCCCCCGCAACTAGTGGCTTGCTTGCCATCAAACTGCAATGCTATGCCACCTCCATGCATGCACAAGAACTTCATGGCATATTGCCTGTTGAAGTTCCTACGTGTAACTATTATTTCCACATTTTTTCTTATAAAAGAACTATCCCCATCTAGAAAAGACACTAGAAAATCTCTTTATTCCATTTAAGAAAAAATCTACATAAGAGAAAATTGAGCCTTCTATATTTCCATATGGGAACAAATTGGGCCTTGGCTTACTCCATATGGGAAAAACAAATTCCTATGTAGAAAATTAAGCATCCATTTCTCATGTAGAAAAAAAAAGTTACCTATGTAGAAAAATACAATTTCATTTGATAGGATTAAAAAAACCCATACGTTGCTAGTTTCTTGATCAGAGAATCTCTATATCACCACTCCATTTGTCCCATGTGGAAAAAAAATTACCTATATAGAAAAATATATTTCCTTCTCACAAGGTTAAAGTCTCATAATCTACTAAAACAATAGATACTATTTACCTAACTCCATCTTGCAGGGTACAAATGCATTATGAGCTATTGAAACAATAGATATTGTTTACCTGAGTCCATCTTGTTGAGATGGTGGATGATCATCTTGCAAAAATGGACTGAATGACCTTTCCTACAACTCCATCTTAAATCTACATCGTGAATGATCATACCCATATCTCCACTTTTGATCAGCCTGCTTGGAAAAATAAATAAACGTAGTAATTGCTTTGACATTCTAATTGAAATGAGATGCACATTCCCATGTAGAAAATTAAGTCTACCATACTGCCATGCAACAATTTCATACCCAAAAACACCTTTCTTTTTCTACCTCACTTGATTCTTGCAAAATACAGCAAAGTACTAACTGTAGAACAAGCCCCTCTTCCCTTGTCATTATCTCTACTGATCCAACCAACACACATCCAAATGAGAAACCTAGGCAAACTTTCCCAAATCTATGAATAGCTGTATTACATTACAAAACTCAACTTACAACATAATATTCAACCCCAATCGAACTAAGACCACATGGTTACTTTGTCTCCCAAAAAAAAAAACCTTCAAAGACATTCCCTTGCAGAGATCTCCACTAAACCACTTAAATCTTGGAATCTACACACTACCATATGGAGACCTTAACCTACAATTTATAAATTGCCTCCTGTAAAAAAACGATAGACAAGACCTTGCAACAAACTTGATTTCATAAAACTAAATCTTGGAGTCAATTCTGATGCTTCAAATAACAACCATTACAACAGTCCCACATTTATAAACTCAATCTTCTTTCAAACAAGACATACCAACTGATAAAGCTCTTAAATGCTATTACTTGTCAAAAGGAATACAATGTAAGGCTTAGATCATTGTTGACTTCATTGAAGAGGGTACAATTCTATCTAGCTAGGTCCATGGATAACAAAAAAACAACACTTCTCCCATGAGGTTAGTTGGTTAGAAAATAATAAATCTCCATATGTATAGATCACATCAAGCATGGCCTTCACGTTGCCTCCCCCATATTAACAATTAACTTTGAAACTCCCGAAGCCTAAGTGCTTACCATTGAGAGATGATCCCATTGAGAAACCTGCCTTCAAATGAAAATAAAAAATTAATTAATTAGCTTGCTTGTTTATGCAAAGAAAGCAAGAAAACAAAAAATACACAAAGCAAATTTAGATACTTAGTGGTAGGTATTGTGCTTTGTTATAGAGACTTGAGAATCTCCAAGCTTGGATATACTTTTCTCCTCACTGTCAAAGAGCATCGAAGGAGTTTCCAATCACACCATCAGCCTCTCCAATGCATCTGACACACCCCAACAACAAATCTCACGTCCACTCCAAGTAGAAGGGGCACACAGATGGGCAGGCCAGCCAGGTGTAATCCATGCATCCTCGATTGAGGTTGCTATCCTCAATACACAAATAGCCAGGTGCGGCCCCATTGAACGCAACAGTGACGGGTAAAGGGGTAGCGACAAGGGCTAGCAGATCTCTGAGCACCCTTCCTTCACCCGTATTGTCGCCGTTGTCGCCAACACGCAAGTGGACTCGAAGGAGATTGACTACAACAGCTCTGAAGGAGAGCTAGGTTATTCCATGCGTGTAGGGCAAAACAGAGACGAGGGGAAGATCTGGCTACACTAATAGAGAAGCTACAGGTCGATTGTAGAAGAGGTCCGTGTGATGGAGGAGACGGATACCTAGGGTTAAGTTTAAACACGACGTAATCTGGGCACCCGCATTTGTAAGCCTTTAGGCAGAGGCTCAAAATTTATCAATCTCCCCGTGCGTAGGAATTTTTTGTTGCTTGAAGGCTATTTTCTCATAGCGCCTACTGGCTTGTAGCTTATTTTATTTGTTACTTTGCAAGATTCCTTCATTCCTCCCACGTGAGGCTTGCCTTCCACCTACCGAAGCTTCAAAATTGGAATACAAAGCTCGAACCAGCCTATGGTACGAAGACTCACGCGAAGATATCGTAACCAGTCCAGCTCACAGGCAATGCTGCAAGCGCAACATAGTCTGTTTAATAAGGACAAAAACCCGTTTGCCCTCTTGTGGCATTCGCCTTCGCCTTCCCCTCAGTGTCAGCTTGCCCGCCATCGATCGCCACTTGATTTTCTGTGGCACCCCTTTCACCTTCGCCTTCACCTCAATGTCGTGTTCTCTTGGCACTATTTTCCTGTGTCAACTCGCTCGCCGTCGATCGCCACCTCCTTTCTGTGGCACACCTTTCTTTCCTTAGTGTTTTCCAAATGGGATCTTCCTCGATTCTCTCTAATAAAACATTAAACGAGATTGGGTCCCCCCCTACTTCTAGCCATTGCTCGAAAAATCTTTTTTGCAAACACTTGAGAAACCTCTATATGAGAAATATTAGTGAAGCTTTTCAAGCTAAATTTTATAGGTTTCCTCACCTTCAAGTTTAAATTTTTGAGGTAGATCTCAAAATTTGTAGGTGTGATCACACTAAATCTAGGTTTTTTGAGCACTTATATTCCAATCCAGTGCTAGGATTTTATAAAAGGAGCACACCTGGAAAGCCGGACACTTGCAATGTGTTGATTATAGGATATACCTAACGTGTCATGAAGTTCTTGTGATGCACGTGCTTGTTTTTTTTAAATGCTAACTCCAAGATTTACTTTAGTAAAAAATTCCCTCTGTGGCCTACTTTCCCACTCCTAGTGATGCCAGTGTGAGCTCTCCTTAAAAATTTCCGTTTTACTTCATTTCACACATTACTGCCTGATCCAAGCTCCAGCCTCGATCTCTTGGATAATTAGTCGATGAGATGGTCACATAGTAGTCTCCTCTTCACTAACTCTTGACCGTCGAGCTACAATGTTCTTGAACCCAAATACACAAAAACCCCGAACTGGTTGACCAAACAAAGCATTCTTCATATATCGTGGCATCTTTGAAGACAATAACTATCAACTCTTGGCACCTTCAGGCATCGCAACCCCCCCCCCCCCCCCCCCCCCCCCCCCCCCTCCATAAATATGAATCTTGGGAGATAAATTATTAGGGGCCTACCCCTAACTTATACGTTTATGTAACTTGTAAAAAAACCCCCCTCCCTGCACTTACGTGGTGCGGTAATTTTTCCATGGTGAATCCGCGGTGTCTAAACCAATGACTCTGAAAACACTACCCTCTTACTTGGGAGATAACGAAGATGAATCCATAGTTTGTAAAACCACTCAGATAAAAAGAGTGCTCCGAACAGACCCTAGAGGTAGACAACATCCATTCAATCATGTCTACACCCATTCAATGTACTCTTATTAGGTGGACTAATAAAAATCAGACCATATTTATGGAATAATCTACAGAAAACTGTAGAGAAGGTGGGATAACAGGGCTAATCATAAAAAATTTGGAAAATTGAAACACGAATTGGATAAAAAAGAGATTAAATCCATTCCAATGAAGAAAGTTGGAGAATACTACGAAGGGGAAGAAGGAAACACAACCCTTCCAGTGAAATATAATGATATGAAAACCATGGCAATACTGGATAGTGGGGCAAGCATAGCCATCACCACAAAATCAGTATGGGAATCATGGGGACAACCAACCCTTAGACAAACTGGAATGAAATTGAAATTGGTTGATGGACACATCGAAAGACCCTTAAAACTGCTTGAAAAAGTGATAATTAATTCCTGTGGAATTGATTATCAATACACTTTTGCAATAGTGGACTTTGGAAAGAAACTCAATTATGAAATCATCTTGCGAAAACCTTTCATGCGACAAATACAACTTATCCAAGATCGGGGAAACAATTACCTATACTTGAAGCAAGTGGGATCAATAACAAGGCTTAATCTTGTTGATATGTAGAGAGAAAGAGAGAGATGAGACAAGAGACACACCATGTACGCTCCCAAAGACTGACTCATATTGAGGAAAAGATACAAATGTATAGGTGAGGCCAAGTTGCGTAGAGTGATCCATATGTAGCTCCAACACCGCCACTCAAACAAAGGTCTCTAGCTTTGGATGAAAAAATCCTTGGGGAGTTCAAGGCAAAAACCCAAGCCCCTATACAATGTGAAAATATGAACCGGCAATGATGATGTGAAAGTGAATTGTGTATCTATGTACAAATATACAAGTGACTCAGAGATCACAATGTGCAAATGTGGAGTGTGCATAGTGTACGTACCTATAGGATTACAATGTCACATGTATAAAGCTATCACAATAGCAGAAAAGCTAATCTGGAAAGAGTGAGGCCGAAGAAACTCAAGCTCCGGGTGCAAGAGGATGAAACGTGACTCGTTGAGGCCTTTGGTAAGAATTTCTTCAATCACCTGGTCACTTGGACAGTGTTCAACCATAATGGTTCCTTTGCGTACTTCATACCTGACATATTGATAATGGACACCAATGTGCTTTCACTTATTATGTTGAACATAGTAGTCTTTTGGGAGACTAATAGCACTTTGGTTGTCACACCACAAGGGTGTGCCTGAAAGAGGAGAGCGACCAATATCAACCAGCATTTATCGAAGCCAGATCAGCTCACGGGCTGCAAGTGATGCCGCAACATCGTAGAAACTGCAATAGAGTTTTGTTTCTTGTTGGTCCAAGAAAACAAAACAACCATTTATAAAGAAGGAATTTCCACTAGTAGATTGCATAGATAAAATGCCCAATCTGCATTTGTGTAACCCAAAAGAGAAAGAGATTGCATAGAATCCGATGTGAGTTGTCGTGGATAGACCAAACCAAAATCTGTAGTACCTTCAAGTATTTCAATACACGCTTTGCTGCAGACCAATGCTTAAGAAAAAGAGGTGCAAGATGTTGTCCAAGATAATTAGCAAAAAACAAAATATGAGGACGAGTGTTCATGCCAAAAAAATGAAGACATCCAATCAAGTTAGCATAAGGTTGATTTGTGACAAATTGACCGCCATTGTCAGAAGTGTTCTTCATAGAGCTCGCAAGACAAGGTGTGTTGGCCGAATGTGCAGATTCCATACCAAAGTTTTGAATAGTATCTGCAATAAACTTTGATTGTCTAAGGAACAGAGTATCTTTTGTACGGTTCCGTTGGATTTGAATGCAAAGACGCGAGTGAATCTCTCCAAGATCCACCATATCAAATGTAGAAGACAATAACTTTTTCACTTGCTGAAGAAATCCCAAATCATTGGAAACAAGGATGGTATCATCCACATAAAGAGCAAGAATCACAAAACTGCTACCTTGGTGTTTATGTATAAGTTGGGGTCTGAAGAGCAAGAGATGAGAAAAGATCAAATTTTGTATACCAGGCTCGTGAATCTTGTTTGAGACCATATAGTGCCTTATGGAGTTGAGCAACAAGGTCTTCTTTACCTAGAATAACAAATCCTTCTTGTTGTTCCATATAAGTTTCCTCTCCCAAGTCCCCATTAAGAAAATCAGTTCGCACATCCATTTCATGAGCTTCTAAATCAAATTGAATAGCAAATGCCAATAAAACTCGAACACTTGGAATGCGAACAACTAGTGAAAAGGTCTCTTGAATCAACACCAGCTACTTGGGAGTAACCTTTTGCAACTAATCGTGCCTTCAACTTGTCAAAAGATCCATCTGCTTTTACTTTTGTCTTATACACAGACTTACACTTAATAGTTGTACAACCAGGAGGTAGTTCAGTTAGTATCCATGTACCTTTAGAGATAAGAGAATCGTACTTTGCTTCCATAGCCTCTTACCATTGATCCTTTTGAAGTGAAGAGATAGCTTCATCATAAGTAACGGGATATTTAGAAGTAGAGAAAGCATTATCAACAATATCGTCATCATAAACATGACATGAGCCATGTTCAAAATCAATAGGCAGATCATCAGAAATATCAATATCATCATTGGCAACATTTGGAATGGATGGTTGTGAAGAGAAAAGCTGCTCTATCGGAAGAGTTTGATCATCTAAAAGAAATGGAAAAGCCTGAAGCGATGATTTAGTATCATCAAAATCATCCATGGACCATGAGTCTCCCATAAGCTGTTCATTAAAACTAGCATCACAATTCACAATTACTTTCTTGGAGTAAGGGTCATGGAATTTATAGCCTTTGGAAGTGTTAGAATATCCACTAAAAATAAATTTAAGAGCTGGATCATCAAGCTTTGTTCGTGTTGCTTTGGAAACATGAATATAAGCAATACATCCAAAGGTTTGAAATAAGATATAGAAGGAATGTCACCTGTCCATGCTGTGATGGATATCTTACTAGAGGGTGCAGTAGTAGGAAGACGATTCTGAATAAATACTGTTGTCAAAGTAGCTTCAACCCAGAAAACATGAGATAAAACAGAATGAATCAACATACATCTTACAGCATTGAGAATAGTGCGATTCTTTCTTTCAACAACGCCGTTCTATTGAAGTGAATATGGAATAGTGTGTTCATGATGAATTCCACTGTCAGCACAATAACTCACAAACTGTTGAGAAACAGCACAATGGAATATGGAATAGTGTGTTCATGATGAATTCCACTGTCAGCACAATAACTCACAAACTCTTGAGAAACATATTTGCCTTGATTGTCACTATGAAGCTTCTTAAGGCGACAACCAGTTCGAAGTTCCGCAGCCTTGTGGAATTGTTTGAAAACAGATAAGGCCTTAGATTTTTGTCTAAGTAGAAATACAGCCGTATACCGTGAAAAATCATCAATGAAAGTAATGAAGTAGAAATATTGTGATCTTCAAGAAGGTAGAGGTACACATATATCTGTATGAACAATATCCAATATGTCATGAGAATGAGTTGTATTTGAAATAAGAACGGGTTTAGAATTATGTTTTCCAAGAGCACAAACCTCGGATAAACTTTGGCAAAAATAAAACTCACCCTTTGGGCTTTAAAAGCTCCACCTCATTTGCAAAACCTTAACACATTACTTTGTAGGTGCCATCAAGTTGCTCCCAAAACCTACTAAATTTAGACATGCTAAATTTAGATAATTTGTGATAAGTTAGAATTTCACCCTAAGGCTACTCGAATATTTTAAGTTTAAAGATTTATTTTAATGACTTGAGCTTAGCACAATCACTTTCTACTTTTAAAATCCTATTATTGCTCTTGGGACGGTCATCTGATTTGTCTTGTAGCTTTGGTGAAGGCTCACCATGAATACCTTTATTGTTCCTTGATTTGTACCTATGAATGCAACAACTACTTAGAAATTACCCTTACTCTTTTATGGAATTTTTTTCCTTTTGGTCCGAAGCCTTGAATCGGTTGGTCCATTAGCACTTAATCAACCTCACTTGCTCTCCTTTTATTTTCCCCATACTTAAGTGGCCAAATTAAGCTGAAAAGTACTTATAGAACGTCAAAAATTAATATTCATGACACTTAATGTCCAAGAAGTAGCTAGATCCCCATATAGTTTCTATCAATCTTTTTAGAAAACTCTTTCACATGCTAAATTATTCCAAATTATCACCCTTTATGCTAGATCTTATCACCTTCTTATCGTGGAGCTTTGTCTTGGTTTCTCCCAAGGGCAGGTAATAGAAAGTCATCTTATATGGTTGTACCAGACGTGGGTTGTCATTTTCCTTCAACAACACAAGTATTAGTCTTTTGGGAGATATTATGCAGGTCTTACTCTTTGTCTCCATGTTCATTGCTCCTCAAGAACACTTGCATCAATGCACAGGGTTGATACATAGTGAAAAATCCTTGCCTAGAAGGCCTATGGAAATACAAGGGGTTGGCCTAGTGAGGGAGAGGTTGGCAATTATGGTTAATTTATTTTTGCTTTAAGTAAAAGAAAAACTTCTAAATAAGGCTCTAACTACTAGCAAACGGTTCTCTAAAATACAATGATCCGAATTGGCATATACGTAGACATAGCATAAAACAATTCATAAACAAAAAAGGTCCCTAGGTATGGAGCATGTGACTTTTTCAAACTAAATAATACATGAGTTACACTTTGCATAAATTTTCTGAAAAGAAAAAGAGGATATTCTTTTGTGAGTTATTTAAGCAGGTCTACTCTTTGTCTCCATGTTCATTGCTCCTCAAGCACACTTGCTCAATGCACGGGTTGATACATAGTGAAAAAATCCTTGCCTAGAAGGCCTATGGAAATACAAGGGGTTGGCCTAGTGAGGGAGAGGTTGGCAATTATGGTTAATTTATTTTTGCTTTAAGTAAAGAAAAACTTCTAAATAAGGCTCTAACTACTAGCAAACGGTTCTCTAAAATACAATGATCCGAATTGGCATATACGTAGACATAGCATAAAACAATTCATAAACAAAAAAGGTCCCTAGTATGGAGCATGTGACTTTTTCAAACTAAATAATACATGATTTACACTTTGCATAAATTTTCTGAAAAGAAAAAGAGAAAACTCAAAGTGGCATGCTAGTTGTCACATGGATCAAGGTGATTAAACATTGTCATAGATTATAAGCTTTTACAACACAATATTGACATTTTTCCTAGCTTCCCATTCAAATGTCTTGAAAATTAATCAAACCATGCTTCAGTGTCCATAACTATTGTTTGTGGGGAAACCAAGTACAATGACATTGAAGAATGATCTTAATGATCAACAAATTACAAAAATCATTGCAAGAACCAAACCTTAATGCCCAAGAAGTAGCATACATCCCCATATTATTTGTGTCAAACTTCTTAGATAGCTCTTTTACATGCTCAAACTATTCCAAATTTCACCCTCTATGATAGATTTTATTACCTCCTCATAGTGGTGCTTTGTCTTGGTTTCTCCCAAGGGTGGGTAATAGGAAACGGTATTTTAAGGTTGTACTTGACATGTGTTTTCATTTTCCTTCAACAACACAAGTAGAGAGATTGCTTGGGAGTAGGGCTTTGCGTGGGAATCGTTATGCATATTTTCCTCTTTGTTTTTTTGTTTGTTGCTCCTCAGCAACCCTTGTGTCAATGCATAGGGTTGATACATAGTGGACAATATCACCATTGTCAAAATTATAACCTCGCTAACACATATTGGGGCTTATGAGAGAATTGTGGCCTAGAAGGCATGCGCCAGCACAAAAGGTTGACCTAGTGAGGGAGAGATAGAGCACCATCATCTCATTATCATCTAGTTTGGTCATCTCTAGTAGGTGCTTCTGAAAAGAGGGGAATTTGGGAACTTGAGTATGGATCTTTGAGCACATAGGAGAATTGGATAATGCATTTGAGGGTCCGTTTATGTTGTGACTTTAGCCCATGTGCCAACATAGGGCCCATTGATGGCTTTCCAATATCCTCCAATTTGTTTGCGGAAATTTTACTACAAATTTGAATATTGAGTGATTTATGAATTTTAGAGAAAAGATATGTGTATGGAGCGTTTATAGAAGGATGGGAAAATCCTAGCTTGAGCTACAAGGCACTCATGGGGGGGAGGGGGGGGGGGGGGGGGGGGGGGGGGGAGAGAGAGAGAGACACACACACACACACAAACACACACACAGAATAGAGAGCTAGATTGATGGTGGGCTAGGATTTGGAGTGCACTACACTATACAGTAGAGGGAAAGTAACCCTTGTCATGCAGATCCAAGCATGCAGGTACGAGGCATTGGTGTAGCCAAAAATGGTCGATGTTGGGAAGTATGCGGTGCAGCACTATGGGTGTCGATAAGTGCATGACAAAGGGCTAAAGAAGGTACCAAGGTCCTAAGCAGATAAAGGATAGCACAAATGTATGCCTAATGTGGTACTTAGGACAAAGAAGTTCCGAAAATGGGCTAGTTGGGATGCCATTTCCAAATGTCTAAGGTGTGTGAATGGTGCTCTAAAACCAAGTGTTTGAGATGCTTTAGAAGCTGGCCAGACGACTCCTGCAAACAAAGCTATGGTGTGAAAGTGATGGTAGATCAAAGTTGAAGTGGTTTGCAGATTCTCAACAGATAGGGCAAGTCGGAAGAGGTGGCCATTGTTGATGTTAGTAGATAAGGTTGGAGTGCTCAAGTTGTGGAGTTTGTGGGTCCTTTTGGACCATCATGCAAAGATCTAGAGGGCAAGTTATAGCCTATGGAAGATGTTCAAGGGGCCAGATGAGGGACACTTTAGCCGCTATGGTAGATGTGCCATTTGGTGGTTTTTTGGGTTTGACCAACCCTCTAGAGTGTACCATGCAATGTGGGAAGTCAAATGAAATTGAGGACTCGTCCATCAGGCTCTTGTTTGCCAAGATACGATGGGTGGAACTCGAAGTAAATTGCCAGTCGGATGGCATCAGGTGGCTTTCCTTCATTTTTTGCGACCTTGACTGGGAATCTCAGAAGGGTCAGAGAATGATAGATTGATACATGTTGGCGTTGGTGGTGCAATCAAAGTTGGTTTGAGATTAAAGTGGTGCCAAGTAGAGAAAAGGGTGCACACATGTTTGGGGCAAAGTGTTAGACCTGGTATGTGAGGCCTAAGCAGGCATTGCGTTTTTTTGGGCTAGTGCAAAAAGCCTCCAAGAAAGACCATTTGGGGAGCCAATTCCAAGTGTCTAAAGGACCATTCTAATGCCCGGGAATATAGTATTCAAAGTGCTCTAGAAGATAGTCTAAACGGATCTCAAACAGAGCCCCAGTGTGAAAGATATTGAGGTTCAAAGTTAGAAGGCTTTGTAGATCCTTGATGGCAGAACAAATGGGGATAAGTGGCCAGAGCTAGTGTCATCGGATAATATTGGAGGGATTGAGTTATGGAGCATGCCGGTCTTCTCTTGTCAATCAGAGTTGCAAAGGGAAAGTACTTGAGCATGTTGAGAAGCCTATCTATTCAAAGATTTCTGGCCTCAACCAAGCTTTGGAATTTCATATGCACTGTATGGGACTAGCCAAAATTCATGGCTTCTTAAACGGAGTCTCAAGGGCCAAGATATTGTAGTCATTTTGTGCCAAAAGGTGGTAGGGGAATATTATATGTTTTTTTCATCTTGGGTGGCTCAGTTTGCGGGCCCAAAGATACCAAAATGGTAAAGGGATGGGTAAACTTGGAGTAGGGATTACTAGCTCCGAGAGCCACTTCGCAGCTCGACCACCGGATCCATGAGCACCAAAGTGCAAGTTATGTAAAGTGGAGGGGAAATAGAAAGTTTTTTGGGAGTTTTTTGTGGTAAGTTTGGGTAATTTTGGGGTACCTTGGAGGGCCAGTGAACTGGCGGGTGCCATGTGTAATACATATGGTCCCATATGTGCAAACCAGCCCCCATGGAATAGGGTATATATACAAAGGCATGGCCCCCCTCCCCCATAAGCAACGAAGCAAGAGAGAGAAGAGATCTCTTGGCATGGTGTGTCAATGGCGTCCGCCCTTCGGGCATTGGTTATGCATGCGTGCTGGAGGGTGTGGCACTCGTGGCCCTGTCAACGGTGGTGTTCATGTGGTGCAAGTGGTGATGTGGCATTCTAGAAAGGGGCGGTGCCCGTGAGCCCGCCGATGGGTGCCCAAATCTTTTGAGAGCAAGTGTGTATCCGAAATGGTTTTCACCCCACCGTGAAAAACAAAATGGACTTGGAGAGAGAGATTTCAAAGGGTGTGAGAGAAAGTGGAGTGTTGAGGTGTCGTTAGCTCACCAAAGGTTCTAAAAGGGTGCCCAAAATGGATAAAAGATCAACCCCTTTCAAAAAGGAGGAGCCTTTGAGTTGAACAGGAAAAGAGGAACTCATTGATTTTAAGTTTGTTTTTAGATGTAACCTCCCTTAGTAAGATTGTGTTTTAAAATATTGTAAAGGGATTTTTGCCAAGACAATTTTGGAGCAAGCGAGAGGAGCTCGGGGGGGGGGGGTCACTATAACAAAAAAATGACTATCACGTGGGTTCAACAATAGGGATTATTTTATTCTATATTTACATATAGAAGGGTGTTCAAAAATGAAGGTGGGTAAGGTTGTGTGCACGTTACGGGGTACAAAAAAAACATTTATTAGTGTGTGTATGTGATTTTTGGATTTGAAGGTTTCCTTTGTTTGGGGTGGTTTTATGATGATAAGAGGCACCCAAGTATTGTTATGGGTGTGTACTCCCCTTCCCACTTTCCAACTTATGGTGAACCCACTAAGGAGAACACAGATTGCACCTAATTTGGTGAAGAAAAAGTGGTTTTTCCATTTGTAAAGATGGTGTCTTGGAGCTATGGTCCAATTTTCATTGGTGAAGAAAGTCTAGATGAGTGGATTGTAGATTTTGAATTGTATATGATGTCACTTTGGATGACAAATGAGGACATCAAGATAAAAAAAATTTTTTGTGATGCGTGGCAAAGCAAAAGTGTGGTATGAAGTGTTGGAAGGTGAGCCGAGGCTTGCTTACATGATTTTTGCAAAGAAGCATCTCCAATAGAAATGGATGCCACCAAACTGAAAGCGCTAAAATATGATATAGGTGAGGAGTTTGGTTTTTTTTTAATCATTTTGAATCTTTTTGGGAAGAGTTAGCGGCAGCCATGCAATTGGCTACTTTAAGCTAGACAAATTCATGGGGTACCTATGTCCTAAAGTGAGGGAAAAGGTGAATTTTGAAAGCCCGGATAACTATAATGGTGCAGTGGAAATTGCGAAGGCAAAGAGCAGGAAGATGAAAAATAAAATTGAGCAGGGAGTTTTGGGTTATGAAGTTGTGGTTCCTACTCAACCACAGGGTCCTAGGGATGTTGCTCATGAGGAGAACCATGGGAATCGAGGTGTAGCGGTTGTGCCGCAAAATTGTGTGTGAAATGTGCATGGTTTTTCCAAATAAATGCAAGAATTACGGTTAACTGTGATGGATAGAGGACATCTAAGAGGATCAAGGGGCACGACAAAGCCATTGCTTGGCAGATGCTATAGTTGCGATGAAGAAGGGCATTATGCATCGGGACTCTCCTCATCTGCCGAGGGAAAGAGGTGGTATCCACCTGGTGTTTGGTGGAGGAAGAGGTCAATCATAGCTTAATGACTCACGAGAGAAGGTGCTCAAGAATCCAGTGCAATGAGCTCCTTCGGATGGTCGCAAAGTCCCTAGGGTGGAGGTCATTGGTGTGGATAAGCCGGAAGTTTAAATTTTGGCCAACGAGAGGGTGAGGGTTGAAAGAGAAACAAAGATTGAGCAGGAGATTAGATATTTCAAAGGAAAAAAGAAATTATATGAGGACAAGGAGCAGTAAAAAACTAGCAAGAATAGAAGGTGTTGCAAGATCAAGCAAGTAGACTTTCAGCTAGGGCGCGACTATCCCGGATACAGTTTGATAAGTGATGTGCAGGGACAAAATGCTAACATAACTTTTGGTTAGCTGTTGGCTTTGAATCCTAAATTGAGGAGACAGTGGTCTACGAGTGTGAGCACAAGGCTACCAAAAGCTAAGGGAAATGTGCATGCAGTACAAAACATGGCATTAAGAGCTGGTAGCCCAAGTGACGTTCTTCCTTTGGTGATGCTATCGTCAAGAAGAGGATGCATGTTCAAGCCTATTAGAGGGTGGAGCACATGTCTACATCATGACAAAAACTACAATGAGAGAAGCAAGTGTTAAGTAGTGGCAAGTGGAATACGCACATGAGGATGGGCTAACCATTCTAAATCTAGGTGTTTGGGCATGGACCAGTATGTAAGAGTGACAGTGATGGCCTGATTGACTTCTTTGTGAGATGAAGGCAGGTGATAATGCATACCCTATCATCTTGGGTAGGTTGTGTCTATTGGCAATGGGTGTTAAACAAGATGGGGCGAGCAAGGTGTTTACCTCGCCTGATAAAGATAGAGGAAGACCGATGGCGCTAGACCTAAAGAACAAAGAAAGACCGTTGGTGCTAGATCAAAGAAATATGTTTCCATCCTATAGCGGCAAAATAGGAGGATGACACAACGAGTTATGAGTATGAAATTGAAACCACCTATGCTGAGGGCTATATGGATATAGCGGAGGAGGAAATTGAGGATGATATGCTTAAGATTGATGCTGATTTGTTTGTCAACACTATGGAAGACTTTGATGCCGAAGAGGAGGTGTAACCAGCAAAGGTACAGAAGAAGTGATCAATATGCTAAGTGGAGATTTAACAAAGCAGGAGAAAGAGAACTATGTCCAGTTGTGTGCCTCCTTTTCAATTTTTTTTGAGACAAAATACAAAGATCTGCGAGTAGAAAGGGTGTTGAGCATAAGATAATCCTCAAGGAAGGGTAGAAGCCTAGACCTAAAGAACAAAAGAAAGACCGTTGGTGCTAGATCAAAGAAATATGTTTTCCATCCTATAAGCGGCAAAATAGGAGATGACACAACAGTTATGAGTATGAAATTGAAACTCACTATCTGAAGGCTATATGGATATATAGGAGGAGAAATGAGGATGATATGCTTAAGATTGATGCTGATTTGTTTGGCAACACTGTGGAAGACTTTGATGCCGAAGAGGAGGTGTAACCAGCAAAGGTACAGAAGAAGTGATCAATATGCTAAGTGGAGATTTAACAAAGCAGAGAAAGAGAACTATGTCCAGTTGTGTGCCTCCTTTTCAATTTTTTTGAGACAAAGTACAAAGATCTGCGAGAGAAAGGGTGTTGAGCATAAGATAATCCTCAAGGAAGGTAGAACCTAAAGCATAGAAGCTAAGGAGATTGGGTGAAATACAAAAGGAAGCACTTTGGAAGGATATCAACCAGCTGTTATGAAGGTATTATATACCTCGTGAAATAATGTTAGTGGGTTTCCTTGGTGGTTATTCACTCAAAAGAAAAAATGGTAAGTGGTGGGTGTTTAGGCTACAAAGCAATAAAAAAGCGAATAACCAAGAGGAATCACTACCCGTTGGCCTGGCCATGGTGTTAGAGAATGGAATTGACGTAAATTCGCAAAAGGTCAAGGCTCTAGTCATGATGGAACCCCCTTCCAGTGCTCAGAGTTTGGCATCATTCGTGCATAGGTTGATTAATATTTGTTGCAGATTTGGAACACCTTTGGAGATTGTTTCTGATAATGGTCCAAGGTTTAGAAAGGACTTGCTCACAGAAGTCTGTGAACAACTTGACATTATACAATCATCATAGCACACCCTACTACCCACAGTCAAATGGTTTGGTTGAGAAGGCTAATGGTGTCATTGTAGGCATCATTAGAAAGATGGTAAAAAACAAGACAAAGTTGTGGGATGACTTCTTGGATGGTGCCTTGTGGTCGTATCGAACCACATAAAGGGAATCCACGGAGTTCACACCGTTTCACTTGGTCTATGGTCAAGAGGCTTTACAACCCAATTGAGCTCAACATTCCAACAATGTGACTTCATGGAAAAGTAGCACAAAATGATCAAGAAGCATGGATGGATTGACTTCTTACCTTAGCTGAGCTTGAGTGGAAAACAGAAGCAGCATATAAGTGCTACAAGAGGAAAGCTACATAGGCGAAGGAGAATCTTGACAAGAAACCGAAGGACAAAGGCATCAATGAAGGAGATCTTGTGCTAAGGTATGACAATAAACTCGATAATCATTTTGATGCCAAGTTTGAAACTAGATGGCAAGGGCCATACATAGTCAAGAAGGCTTTCAATTTGAGTTACTATCAACTTATGGACTTGAATGGGAAAGAGCACTCTAGGAAGGTAAACGAGTATCCCTTGAAGCCTTATTTGAGTCACCTTCTACCAAAGGATCTACCAAAGATCTGTCAAAAGGTAGCTATCTCATGTAAGTATTGTTCCATGAATCATGAGTGTAACTTGAGCCAAAATTCCAAAGGGCCAAACAATGAAGATCTTGTCAAGGACTCTCAAGCACTTTCTTTGGAAAAGATGCTTTATGATGGTACATGAATATACCATCATCCTAGGGGAGGGCTAATGATAGCCATTTTTTGGCTATTGAAAAGCTCCATAGTGAGCTACCTCACCCTATCAAATCACCCAAACATTGTGGTTATCCCCACCATTTCATTCGTACATATATAGGTGTGTGTGAGTTAGGGGACTTTCCATATATCTCCTTAAAAACTCTCAATTAGCTAGTCACTGGGCTACTTGAGCCAAAACAATAAAAAATAATAAAGAAGACAGTATATTATGGCCTTTTTGTGTGTAAATATTTAATTATATATATGACCTAAATATAGGAAATTTTAATTATTATTTTGCTATTTTATTTAAATATTTATACGTAGGTGTGTGTTTTATTACAGCTATGTATGCCTTCTTTCATCCTCTTGCACCATAAGTATAATTTTTGTCAATGTGTACATAATCCCATAAATAATTTTTTCTTTTATACAAATCACCTTCACATTTTTATCCTCACCCTTGTGAAAACAAAAAATCGTTTTCTACTCCCGTAGTCACATTTATTATATTATTTTCATTTACTTGCATACCTTTTTCTCTTTCACCCAGAATAATACAAAAGAGGGATCATATGATATGATTCCAATATCTTTTTCCATATCCATAATTCTTCCATATTTTTTCTTATTATATACTTATTATTCTAACACCGTGTACTCATTGAGCTAAAATCCATGAATAGTCCATACACTAGTCCCACCATGTATACATTTCTTATTTCATCAATAATCCTTCTCCATGCATGTGTAAAGGGAACTTGGATGCTTTGTATTATGATATGACAATGCAAGGGCTCACTCTTGGATGCATTGTGCAAATTCAACAAAGGAGGGGACCACTAAAAGATTTTTGGAGGCATAAAAAACAAGCTTTTTGGTGAGATTTTTGGCACCCATTTCCGTTCAACATTTGAAGAAGTGGTCAACAACCAAAATGTAGCTCATAAGCTGAATAATCATCTCAAATTTTTGCATGAATTTTGGAGCTACCACCGGTGACATAGGATTTTTTGAGTGGACCCCAGTTTGCCCACTTTTCTCACAAAGTAACCCATAGTTTTCTCTCACCTCCTTTCCCAATTCCACACACACACATACTCATTCCTCTCAATCCCTCAGTTAAACCTGCACCTTTCATGGTTTCTCTCACTACAACACTATACGTGCTTTTTGATGCGTAGTATTTCGACGCGGTGTACCTTTCAACGCGCATACTAGGCATATAACAATGCGTATATTGACGCGCAAACGTGCCAATGTCCGTCGAAATTGCATAGCGGCCACGCGTATTTCCACGTGCATATCAATGCGTATATCAACGCTTAAAAAATTGGGGGAAAAAACCCCACCGTGCGTAGGCGGTCATTTTTGCCTGCGCGCATAGATCTAGCCCTTGCTTCTTGGAAACCTACAGTGCATGTATTGTTCCCCCTCCCCCCCCCCCCCCCCCCCCCCCCCCCCCCCCCTCCCCCCCCCCCCATCCCCCCCCCCCCTCTCTCTCTCTCTCTCTCCTCTCTCTCTCATCTCTCTCACTCTCTCTCTCTCTCTCTCATCAAGGATGGAATTGTACTTTGGAAGTAATAGAGAGAGGCATAGAGATGGTGTATGTACATGGAGAGCGCATATGAGAGCTATGGGAGTAAGAGGTGAGAGAAACATGAAAGGTGTAGGTTTGAGTGAGGGATTGAGAGGAATGAGTGTGTGTGGTACTGGGAAAGGAGGTGAGAGAAGACTATGGGTTACTTTGTGAGAAAAGTGGGTAGACTAGGGTCCACTCAACAAATCCTATCTCACCGGTGGTAGCTCCAAAAAACATGCAAAAACTTGAGGTGATTATTCAGCTTATGGGATACATTTTCATTTTTGAACACTTCTTCAAATTACCTACGTAAATGGGTGCCAAAAATCTCACCAAAAAGCTTGTTTTTTATGCCTGGAAAAGTTTTTTAGTGGTCCCCTCCTTTGTTGAATTTGCACAATGCATCCAAGAGTGAGCCCCTCCATTTTCATATCATGATACAAAGCATCCAAGTTTCCTTTACACATGCATGGAGGAGGATTATTGATGAAATAAGAAATATATATATGGTGTGACTAGTGTATGGACTATTCATGGATTTTAGCTCAATGAGCACATGGTGTTAGAATAATGAGAATAAAAAAAGGAAAAATATGGAAGAATTATGGATATGGAAAAAGATATTGGAATCATATGATATGATCCCTCTTTTGTATTATTTTGGGTGAAAGAAGAAAAGGTATGCAAGTAAATGAAAATAATATAATAAACATGACTAAGGGAGTAGAAATTGATATTTTGTTTTCACAAAGGTGAGGATTAAAAAGTGAAGGTGATTTGTATAAAAGAAAAAATTATTTATGGGATTGTGTACACATTGACAAAAAATATACTTATGGTGCAAGAGGATGAAACAAGGCGTACATAGGTTTAATAAAACACACACCTACATATAAATAATTAAATAAAATACCAAAAAAATAATAAAAAATCCATATATTTAGGCCATATATACAATAAAATATTTACACACAAAAAAGGCCATAATATATTTTCTTTTTTATTATTTTTATTTTTTTGGCTAAAGTAGCCCAGTGACTAGCTAATTGAGAGTTTTTAAGGAGATATGGGGAAAGTCCCCTAACTGACACACGCCTATGTACAAATGAAATGGTGGGGATAGCCACAATGTTTGGGTGATTTGATAGGGTGAGGTAGCTCACTATGGCACTTTTGAATAGCCAAAAAACGGCTATCACAGCGATGTATTTTTGTAAAAGCTTGTAACTGACATGCATTTCGTCCACATTAATATATACGGTGTTTTGAATCTCGTTTCTGCGCATACTTGTTTATTCTCAGGTTGTTCAAGTTTTCCATTCAAACTTGCAATTTATTTGTTGTGGAGCACAAATGTTTTCAATGTTAGTGTCTTTCAATGCTTTGTCACGTGAAATTAAAGTTTTAAGTTATTTTGATATTAATTTAAGTGCTTTTAAACTGCATTTCTTACATTCAGAAAACTCTAGCTCTAAGCTCTCTCGCATCTTCTTCGCGATCAAACCCATTGCAACATCTAACAATGTACTTCTCACACAAGTAGAAAAGGTAGGACTTGCAGATTGAGCACATGAACTACTCAGTGTGTTTGAGGGGACAATTGACATGCAGGCCACTGCCAACCTTCATGCAGAGGCATTCAAAAGCTTTCTTGACTACATGGCGCAGCACATGGAGGAATATGCCACAGTCTTTGAGGGATCCACACGGCGTGATTGCCAGTGGATTTCTTGAAGCATCTCTATGCGGCTGACAAAAACTTCCGGTTTTGCTTGTTGAAGTTTATTAAAGGCCTCACGGAATGGGGCTTCAAGGTAGAGGATGAGGATGATCTCATGGATTTGGGCATGGGGTGCATAGGCACCCAATTTATTTCATGGGACATGGTTCTGGCATTACTTTTGCTTGAGGGCATGGACAAGCGAAAATCAAAGGAAAAGGTCAACCAAAGACCTCCTGTGACCATTGTGGAGGAATCAAATGAAGTTATCAAAGAGATAGATGAGAAGGCCGATTCATCTATGGCACTCATACTCATGCATGATCCCAGTGCCACTCAGGAGGAAGATCGAATGATAGAGGGAGATGAGGTGTTGGAAGAGCTCTTGGACCTCCAAATTCTCACTTTGCATCCACTGGTGGTGGATGATCATCAATTTCTGTTCCTTGACGACATTCCCAAAATGTTAGGACTTAGAGAAGATGAGTCCCTTGAAGTGCTTGCTATCTATGCGGGCATGAAGGATCCCAGTGAGAAGGAAGAAAAAGTCAATTTTCAAATTGATTTCAAAGACCAAGATCCCCCAGTGAGCCTCTCTTTCCTCCCCAGTGAAAACGAACAACAATTAGTGCAAACAGTAGCAAGTATACTAGTGGAAATAAAATCATGTGCCTCTTTCTACAAAAGCGTACCGAAGAGCACATTTCATCCACAGAAACCACTGATTGCAATTGGTAAAGATGATCAATCTAGCATCGATCTTACAAAGAAAAATATTGAAGAGAGGGATGAAGAAACTGAGGTAAATAAATCTAAACCTGGAAGAATTTCTAATATTCCTTACTACAAGTGTTAATATCAATTACAATGCTTTGCAGACGGATTATCATGTTGATAAGTTCGCAATGCGTATTGGAGGTTCGTGCAATGTCTCCACAGGTAGAGATAGCTCTCTTTGGCACTACCTGAGCCATCTAGGGCCATCGATTCTTAGAGTTGCTCACACAGAGTTCTCCAAGAATGGTTCTGCATGGAGAGCTGCTAAAGTGTGAAGCATTAAGTGGCATATTTGCTGAAGATTCTCTCACCTTAAATGCTCACAAATGTATATTGGTGGACTGAGAGGCATCATTGTATGCCTTTACAGGAAAACACCCAGGCTCACTCCTCTCCCACTGCACCTTGAGCCTAGGTCAAGGGTTGACAAACCCAGAGGAAATTGTAAAATCCCTTGGTGTCAAGTCAGCCATTCGCCCAATATCCAAAGATGTAATTCGTAGAAAAACCAATCCACCATGATGTAATATTGGAATCAATAAAGAATAAATATTTTTGTCAATGATTTTTTGTCACCATTCAGTACTTGTTTTTTTATTCATATTGTTCAATAATTTCCATTTTTGTCCGTTGAGGCATACACATGCACAAAACCTCGAACATGCAGCCATCCATCGGGTGGCCGGGGGGAGCGTCTCAGAGATAATTTTGTGAAATGGGCTGACGGGGGGGGCGTACGGGGTCAAGAACGGCATGTGACGCATCAGCGGCGCCTGGCAGAGTCGGACGGTGCAAAAAAAACAGCTCCTATGTGCCACGGCGCACAGGGACCAATTTTGTCAGTGCCCCTGCGCGCCACGGCGCGCAGGGAACAATTCTATCACTAAAAAAATTGCTCCCTATGCCCTGTGGCGCATAGGAGCTTTTTTTGCCCCGCCCGACGCCGCACTAACAGAATTACTCCCTTCATGCCGTGGTGCACAGGGGCCTTTTTTGCACCGTTCGACCTCGCCTGGCGCCGCCGATGCGTTGTCATGAGTTTTTTGGAGAAAGTGATTGCGCATATGTACATACACATGCATGGTGCATCGAATAAAGGATTGCCCATTTTCCAGAGCCAGGTGGTTATGTGGGGCCCACATGTGTACAGGTAGGACAACATGTACATAGTGAATCGATTTTCACTATCACCAGTGCGTAAAACTTCTCGAGGAAGCTATCCACGGGCTGACGACATGAGGTAAGCAGGTGCCTCAGATGGCATCTAGTGGCGTCAGGAGGCCGAATGGGGTCAATACTTGCACGTGGATGAGTACGGACACAATGTGGGTGTTTCCTTGTGATAATTATGCAGAAAGGTCATCATGAGGACCATATTTTGGGGCCACTTCACGTGGTGGCGGGATGCATTATTGGAAAAAGCTGAGTGCCAAGTGTGCGGATGATGCAAAAAGGTGACAACTATGCACTGTGAGGTCAGTTTTTGGCCTGTTCGGGGTTTGTTTGAGGTCATCTAAAAGGCCAAGGGTGTCCAACTAATAAATCTAATTGTGGGAACTGAAAAAACAGAGATAAGACTAGAAAAAACGTGGAGAAGAGAGGAGGAACAGCTGCAGATGTGTTTTTGCTCATTTTGGAGCCTGTTTTGGCCGTAAACTGCTCATCCGAGGTCGGATTTGAGCACTTTGACATTGAAGACTGGGGTTTTGGGCCGTTTCAGACGCGATGGCGCTGTCCATTTTTCCAAATTCCTCACTCTTTTCTGTTTTTTTGGCTGTGTAAGTTCCTCCTATGAGCGAAGCTTCTGCTCCAATTTGTAATTGTATCTGGTATCTTTTACCCATATTGTGTGTGTTTCCATCCCGCTCACATTATTTTGGTGCCCCCACGGAGGATCTTCTTCGAGTAACTTTTGCTTTGAGCTTCAAGCTTTGAGATTTGGGATTACAGGTTGCAGATTACAAGTTACAGGTTAGAGGGACAGGTACAGGTACAGGTGATTCACATAGGTACAAGTAGCTGGAGTACAGTGATATACTAGCAGCAGTGTCACTTGCAGTTGTTGTGGGTATGTATCAATTAGCACGTTCTTGAGCGCATTGTTTGTTGGTACTGTACGTTACTTGTGGAAACTGCCATTGTACGCATTTGTGGAGCCATACTTGGTTTTATTTGGCAGTCCTAGCCATTTCTGAGACTTGGTCTGGAAGATAGTCATTTCTGAGACTTGATTATACGCGATTTGCATTAGCCTTCATGTGAGGATCGATAGCGTGAGGTTTTATTGAGCTGGGGGATTCTCAAATGTGGAGATCCCTTCGGTGATACAGGTAGCTGGAGCACCCTTTTCGTGACCTCGCCATAGTGTATGTACTAGTGATTCCTTATTGATGCTCGAGTTCTATTGTTGGAAGTTTATGCATACATATACAGTCTATATTTTGGGTTCTTACTGCTCTATTTCTAGGGAAACTCTGTCAAAAATTTTCCAAGATATGATGGCTGGTTTTTTGGTCTTTTGAGGTATTTATACTGATATGCTGCTGAAATTTTGGCAAAATCAGAGGATAAGTAAGGTGTGCCTTCTTGGGAGCTTCATGGTTGGCTTCAATGGATGATAAAAATGTCCCTCAATTCACTCCTTTTCATTTAACTCAAACAATCCAGATAAATGTTCATGTGTCCAGGAAGATTTTTTTCCAACAGTGCATAGTCTTTATGTTCGGGCCAAGAAGATTACGAGAGATCCTGGAATGTTCTTTGCCTGTTCTAATTCCAATGATTAACTATGAAAACTCATTTGATGTGCATGTGTTTTTCCTTATCTAATGCTGAGCTCCATTGAAGTTTCTGGGAATTGAGTCAGTCAAAAGTTTTGGGTTCTTACACGTGTGTTAGAAGGGGTTCTCAAAGCATCGTAACTGGGGTAGCCATGGCTTTCTCTTATCCGGAGTTTCATGGAAGAAGTGATGAAGATGTGGAAGACTTTTTGGAAAAGATGGACATTACCTGCATTAGCAACCAGATTCATGATCCAACGCAAATGTTACGTCATCTCCAGATTTTTTTAAAGAGTGATGCACGAGTTTGGTCCAAAGAATTTGAAGAGGAGTTGCGTGTGACTGATCCACCTGTAAGATTGAGTTGGGACAATCTAAGGCATGGATTGGAAGTGGAGTTTGTGAAGATAGAAGATCCTGACAAAGTGTGGCAAGAAGTACATGCTTTAGTGCAAAAGGAAGGTGAGCCAGTAGATGCATACATACGCAAGTTTTCATTGGCATGGGAGAGGATGTGCAAGGCCTTAGCACCACAGGTACCCCCGCCTGACATGATGAAGAAGGACAGGTTCTTGGCTGGTCTTTGGGAGAATATACGTTGGAGAGTGGAGATAAAGAAGCCTAGGACATATGAAGATGCACTAGAGGTAGCAAGGAACAAAGAGTGGAAGTTGAGAAAAATGAGCCAGTTAGGGGTAGAGTCTTCGACCATGAGGTCTAGATTTCAGCCTATGGATTCTTTACAAGGTCACATGCCAGGGGTTCATCATGAACCAGTGGTTTTTGTTACTCCTCAGGTTATGCCAGCAGTGGTCACTACAACGGTGCAAGATGATGGGCTAAGGCAAGACATGAGGCAAGTGGTAGATTTAATGAAGAATCTCAGCCTAAACATGCTTGGTCAAGTGGGAAGTAACCGAGGTCGAGGGAGCTTTGCAAATCAGCCAGGAGGTGAAGAAAGACCCAAGAATGGTGTTGGACAAAGCAATGGTAGGTTCTGGAGGCAGACACCCATATGTTATAATTGCGGAGAGTTGGGCCACATCATCCCGCAATGTGATAAACCACCAAGGATGGGTGGAGACATGTATCCATTGCCAAGACAGGTGCTAACTAGGTAAAATGATTATGGCATTGAAATTAAGGGAGAAGAAGGAACCAGTGGATTAACCCAAGAGGAAAATGGAAAGACAAAAGTGCTAAGTGTAGTCACCTTCGAGAAGGCATCAAAGCTAGAGGATACATTAGTGATGCCTATTGGGAATAGGACCATAGAGGAAAAGGAAGGAAGAAGTGCCACGGGTCCTAGTAAGAAGAAGGGAAAGAGCCATGAAGGCGAAAATGTCAAGGCCAAGAGATAAAGGAGGGCTCGTCGCAAGTTTCATGTTTCAGATTTTCCACTAGGGGATGGGCAAATAAGCTATGACTTAAAGGAGGATCTGACAAGGAGGAAGGCAGATGTTACTTTTGGGCAGCTTATAGAGATGGTGCCAAAGTTAAAGCGACAGTGGAAGAGAATGGTTAACCCAATGGAGAAAGAACCAAAGAGAGGTTCAGTAAAGGTGTTGGCAATGGATGAGCTACCAGACATTTTCCCAATAGTAGATGTGTGGCACAAGAGAAAAAATCTGGGACAAGGTTATGTTGATGGCGGATCCCAAATATATGTCATAACACACTCATGTGTTGAGAAGATGGGTCTTACAGTGAGTGGGGTGTCAGGCTTCCGAATTAGATTGGCAAACCATCAGAAAGTAAAATGTTTGGGTGCTGTAAAGAGCTTAGAAGTGGAGGCATATGATGCAAAGGCCGTGGTTGATTTTCATGTGATGCCAGTGGGGTTGGGAGCATATCCTATTATACTGGGCAGACCATGGTTACGTGCAGTGGGAGTTGTTCAAGATTGGAGACGTGGTACGATCAGCCTCTATGGAAAGACAGGTGCCAAGAAGCTATATAATATGGACACACGGAAATGATTGGAGGAGCTTTATGAAGATGAAGATGAGTCTAGTGATGAAGACTATTCCACAGTGACTGATGAGGACAGTGATAGCACTACCAGCAGTGATGAGGATGTTGATGTTGCGTTTCTTTTGATGGACAAAGAAATCCAGGAGTTTGGTGTAGTCGCATTTGCAAATGAGGTTGAAGATGAAAGTGAAGGGCCTTATGAAGTGATTGAAGGGCTGATGCAAACCAAGGTTGAGTTCTCAAAGAAGCAAGAATTGATGACACAAATGATTAGTGGAGACCTCTCAGCTATGGAGAAGGAGATATATATGCACATGCTGGCTAGTTTTCCTCATTTGTTCATTATTTCATATGAAGAGATTAGAGGGTTCAAGGGTGAAGAGATGTATATAGAGTTGAAAGAAGGTGATAAGCCAGTCAGACAAAGGCTAAGAAGGATGGGTCAAGAGCAAATGGAAGCCTTGCGGGAAGAGGTGGACAAGCTATTGAAGGCAGGGTTCATAGTCTCAGTGGAGACCACAGAATGGGTGAGTCCAGTAGTAGTCAATCCAAACAAGTATGGAAAGTGGAGGATTTGTGTAGATTTGAAACCCTTAAATGCAGCCACTAAGAAGAACCCATATCCTCTTCCATTCATTGATCATATCTTGGATCCAGTGGCTGGTTATGAGCTTTGCTGCATTTATACGCCCGTATAACAAAAATTATACGTATAAAACTTCAATATACGCCGCAGTTCCGAATAATTACCGAATAGCCGTATAAAACCGTTTTCGATCAAAAAATTGTATATATATACAATCGTCGCCGTATTCGATCGAAAAGCACTGTGGACTTTTTTGGAGTTTGGAGAGCTTGGAGCTTCTGAGAGTTTGACAGATAGCGACAGCGTCTTCGGTTTACAGCGGTTTTCAGGTAAAGTTTTTAAATTTTCAGTAAATACTAACTTTTATTTTGTGTTGTGCCAAACTTGTGTGGTGCAGTAGTTTTGTCTCTCACCACAAAGTTGGATTGCAGGTCGTAGGCCACTTCGTGGTGTTAGCCATATGGATCACTCTAGAGGTGTGTAGAATATAGTTTCCTTTCCCGTGGTGTGTAGTTATATAACTCACTCCAGGGAAGGCTTAGGGTAAATTTAGATTCTCACTCGTATGGTGTAGTAGTATATCTCTCACCATAGAGATGAGTTAGGATTAGAGGTTGACTCGTGGAGTGTAGTAGGCATGATGCTACACCTCTCACTTCAAAGTGGCCTATAAAATTTACAATCTTAAAGTAAATCATTATTGATTATTCTACATAGAAGCACAAAGATTAACGTTCGTCATTTTAAGAGTGTAGAGATGCATACTTTATGCCCTCTTCATCTTAATGGGACTTTCGTTATTTTTGTGCTTCTATTTCTGTAGTAACATCATTGTTCATCAGCAGATGACTTGGTGTTACTCTGAACGTAGATATATACAACAATTGATTTACATTTGAGATTGTTGAGCTGTTTGCTGATGGTTGTGTTGTGCGTTCCACACACTCCATTACAAATAACTTATAAAATTTACAATTTTAGATTAAGTTTTTCTGTCATATGTGTTACATAGAAACAAAATCATTACCACTCGTTATATTAAGAGTGAACAGATGAATATTTTCATGCCCTCTTCATCTTAATGTGACATACTGGTTACTCGTGTGTTTCATATTCCAAAAGAACATCATTTTTTATCATTAAATGACTTGGTGTTGTTTTGGACGTAAACACATACGATAGGTAACTTACATCTGCAATTGTTAATTTATCCACTGATAGTTGTGTTGTGAGTTTCACACACTTTATCAGGGATTAGATTGATAAAAACTATCAATCTATTTTACAACAGCATCCAGGACTTGTGCTAAGAATATCTCACAGTAGCTGAGATGTTCACATGTACGATTTTCCAACCCTTTAGATGTAATTTCTTTCATCATCTCACACTTCTGCACATAGCAGGGTCCACTTCTTGTGCTAAGAGAATCTCACACTCTTGGCCTGTTTCTCTCTCTCTCTCTCTCTCTCTCTCTCTCTCTCTCTCTCTAATTTAATTTTCATGGTCGATTCGCACAATGTGGTTTGCAATCATAAGATTTTCTCTTTAATTTGCAATAATTTAATATTATTTAATAAATTTGAATCATCATTTAATATATATAGGGTTAACACTCATTATATACTAACTATGTTACTATGGTGTACAATCTTTTCGTAAGATTCTTAATTTATAATTTTGTCATACAGATATGGCAGACACGAAGCTAGCGAAACATCAACGAAAGTTCGTCTCCGAAGTGATTGTGAGACACTTCCATTACACGTTAGAGGCAAAGATTAGGCGTTGTTTAAACCCTGTCGCTCCGGAGCATTTTTATCAGCTTACAGAGACTCTAACCAAGTCTATGTTTGAGCAGCTCCAGGAAGAGTTTGCACCAGCTATTTTTGACATAGCCCTCCTGACATCAGGTGCTTTAGTAAACATGGTCAAACAAACCATTGGACAGATCATGGAAACCTTTCAAGAACTGAAAAATCCTGCAATTACTTCCTTGCCAAACAATAGCTGAGCGCATACATCTTGTGCAACAGCTTTACACGGAGTTCAAGAGCAAGGAAAAGTTAGAAAGAGCAGCAAAGCGTGCAAGAGTGGAGTTTTGTAATTTTGTAATCTCTTTATAATTTTGTAATTATGTAATCTCAAAATTATATCAAACTCTTTTCGATTGAGTAATTTCCCAGAACCTTGTTGTAATTTCAAACCTACATTGACTTTATGTAATTGTTATTTGACAAGATATTATCGGCAGTTTATATTTGAGTGTGAGTGAATATGTGTGTATGAGAGAGAGAAAGAGAGAGGTTTTGACGTGAACGACAACGAGATAACACTTTCTTTCATCATATACAAAAACTTGTTGAGTAAGTATTACAATGGTACTCTCACAAATCATCTCCATCTTCAAAAACTGCAACCATATCATCTACTTCATCCATATCTGAGCATTCTGAAACTATCTCCCATTCCATATCATCATCATTATCAACTTCTACAGAAATAGCTTCATGCGTTTGGAAGACTCCATATTGCTTTTGAGCGGCTCTAGTTGCAATGTTTTGAGGCTTATAAATAAGTCTCATATTGCAAAAAACATACACCAAATCAGCAGCACGTGTAGTATGAAGTCTGTTTCTCTTTTAAGTGTGCACAAAGTCGAATTCTGACCAGTTTCGCTCACAACTTCCACTTGATGCAGCTACTGATAAAACTGTAACTGCAATGTGTTGCAACTCCACTTTCTCTCCACCATACTCCTTCCACCATAAAGGTGCACTTGTTTTGCCAATGTCATCTATATGCCACGGATCCTGAAACATACCAGCTATGTTGGCATAATCTCCTCGCTGATGAAAAGCTGTTTTTCCATCTTCGTGCCCTAAGAGTTGGAAGCACACTATTTTGAAGTCGGACATAACTTCTTGGTTGGTAGATTGATGATGCATTTGAAACTTAGGATCCAATACAAAAGCCGCACCATGCAATGGCGTATGCAACTGCACCCAACGCTTGTTAACAATTGTAATCATGGTAGCTTTATCCTTTGCACCAAAACTCACATTTTCTCTTAACTTGCGTATAGCCTCTGACATATACCAGTAGACCCGACCAAAAATAAAAGAGTCTGTGTCAACTGCTCTCAAAAGATCTACAAATGGCTTTGACACAATTACTATTCTTTCTACATTACACCAAAAGACTGGCGAGTTTACTATTGGCGCACATCGACCAGCTGCTTCCTGATAACTTGGATACTTGCTGAGCCATCCATCCCATCTTCTGTTTGCTAAGGTTTCCATCAATGCAGGCTTTAACTCTTGCAAAGCAGCAAGAACATAGTATGCCGTAGCAAACCTTGTCGCGCAAAATATTTGCAAAGCTTTATTTGGTGACTTGGTTTGAGAAAGAGCATACGAAAATTGATGCTCTCTAATGAATTTCATCACATGATTTGCATCCAATAAAGTTTGCTTCACACATGCAATTTACCAATATCTTTTAAAAGCAAATTTAAAGTGTGAGCTGCACATGGTACCCAAGAAATCTCCGGATACTTGACTTGAATAGCTCTTTGTGCTCCTTTGTAGTTGGCTGCATTATCTGTGACAATAGCAGTCACATTCTTTGGTCCACCTGCCTTTGCAATTGCACGCTCATACACCCTTGCTAGGTAGGTGATAGTCTTCTCTTTCAATGAGCTGTCAATTGATTCCACGAACATAGCCTCTCTAGGGTTAATAAGCATTACATTGATTAAAGGTTTTTCCTGACAGTTAGTCCATCCATCCAATGCTATGGTGCATCCATATGCTGGAACAAAATCTAGAACTGTGCGTTTGAGAATGGCTTCACTATTGTCTTTGACTTTATCAAGATATTCAGTTCGCATCTTGTTATAGTCAGGAAGCACAAATCCTTTATTGGCTGTACTCATCAAAGCATCTTGAAATATTGAATTGCGCATAGCATTGAACGATATGCCACACGCAACAAATGCTTGTGTCCATTTTAAATGCAACTCAAGCAACCATTGTTTACCTAATGCTTCAGGCATTGTCTGTCCATTGGATGACGCTCTGCCGGATTTGCTTATGCTAGGAACTCCTCCTGATGTAGAAGCATGTACATGAAGAGGGTTTAATTGAGAGCTTTGATCGTTTACTTGAGTGGTACACACCTCTTTTGTTGCCTCATTGCATACAGATGGTTCAATATTTGCATGAATATCTTTAGAAACATCACCTTTATGTTTAGCTGCAAGAATCAACTTTACTTTGCGAGAAAACATGGCAAATTTTTCATGAATATCTTTTGGTGGTGCCCCGCACTTTTCAAAATTACCAGGGACTTTAAATAAATGCTCTTTAATTCTGGTTGCATTACCACTGAACTCGTGGCCACAAGATTTACATTTAAGTCGAGATGTATTTCTCCCAGCTTTCAACTCATGCACATAACTCCACTCTTGTCCTTTCACCATGATGCACAAAAGTAATTTGCTAGTAAAAACAAAGTCAATGATCATTTTCATAATCAAAATCAATTAAAACATTAAACTAATTTAACTAACAATGATTGAATGAAATTAAAATAATTAAAAACAATGATTGAACAAAAATACAATAATAAAAAACAATACCATTGGATTACATATAAATTGCATCGATTTATCTAAAGTGCAAGCTTGTAGCTTTAATCAATAATTATAATTAAATCAAGTATTAAAATGATTATCATTATAAATTGCTATACATACAAGAGCTATAAGTGACATTTCTAAATGTCAAAACGATAATCACTTACAATACTTGATAATTATTGTATCTATGTAAAGTGCGAACAAAAAGTTCTTACACTTTACCATAGATTTTAAATCGATTATCTATCTACAATGCGAGCATGTGTATGCTCTCACACAATACGGTAGATTTTGCAGTCCAAATAAAGATAAGAGAATATCAATATTTTTGGACATGTTTTTCCTAAATTTTTACTCTAGTGAGAGCATAGCAGTGTGAATAGCTCTACACAAAACGTAAAACTATAATTTTGTTTCATTATATTCATTTTGAAGTGAGAGAAAATCTCTACACATCAAAATTGAACTTTAAATCACATAAAATTAATTTTTATGTAATTATATTTTTAAACTAATTATCTCATGTGAGAGTACACTCTACACACAACGATAATATCTTACTTTTTTTTTTATTAGTCACTTTCAAGTGTCAATTAATTGAACACATTGACAAGTGATTCTTATAATTACAGTTTGTATCAGGTGAGAGATTAAACTCTTCACAAAATACAAACTTTCAACTATTTACTAAGTTTTTCAAAACAAATTCATATATTTGAACCACAAAACTTAAAATTCTATTGAATTTTAATTTTTATTAAACTCAAATTTTTTTATTTTTTACAAATTACTTTTTTTGATCGTTTGGTGCGAGTACTCACATAGACAACACTGACTATGAAAGCTGGTGTAAGGCCTATCGCGTGCTGCTATATATATTAACATATTCGATCGTTATAATTTTTGATCAAAAATAATTTTGTTCGAAAATAATTTCGATCAAAAAACCAAGAAGTTATACGACTAACCGTTTATGCTGATGTGGCACTGTATAATACAGCCGCATAATTTAGATAAACGAATAATATGCCCATTATTCGCGTATTATACGTCTCCCGAATAACGAATAATGCAACTTAGGTTATGAGAGGTACAGTGTGTGTGATGGTTTTTCAGGCTATTTTCAATTGAAGATTGCTCTTAAAGACCGCACAAAGACAACTTTCATTACTCCATGGGGCTGCTATTGCTACACAGTATTGCCATTTGGGTTGACAAATGGACCATCTTTCTATCAAGAGAGAGCAAATTGGGTATTGAAACCATTCATTGGTAGTTGTGATAAAGCTTTTATGGACGACTTCTGTGTCTATAGCAGTAGGGCTGAGCACCATGAGAAGTTGCAGATGGTATTGGCTAGATATGATGAATGTGGAGGACAACTAAATCCAAAGAAACGTCATTTATCACAGCCAAGGGTGAAGTTATTGGGCCATATGGTGTCAGAAAATGGCATTGAGGCGGATCCAGACAAGGTTAAGTCTATTATTCTTCTTCCATCAGCTACGAGTACGAAGCAATTGGCAACCTTTACACACAAAGTGAAGTACATGGCGCGGTTTATTCCATTGTCTTCACAGCTTCTTTATCCATTACAAGAAGTGGCAAAGCATGATCCATTGCAATGGGATGATAAGTGTGAAGAAGTGTTTCAAGAGGTGCTAGGGGGGTTGTCAGCCATGCAGGCTTGATTGGGAGAAAGTTTTTTATGTAAATCCATCAGTAGGGGATGATGCCATTGGAGCCCTGCTATTGCAAAAGGGGAAGGGAAGCCATTATATGAGGCCAGTGTATTGTGCAAGTCGAGTGAAGTTGGTAGCAGAGAGAAAGTTCTCGGAAGTAGACCTAGTGATGGCCGGTGTAATATTTTCTTGTCGACGATTTCGTCATTACTTGCTACCACGACCTTTTGTTTTCTTGACAAGTTATGCCTTTTTGCCACAGTTAATTAATGGCACTAACATGTCAAATGTGGTGAAGAAATGGGTAATTGAGTTGCAAGAGTTTGAGTTCTCTTTTCTAGTGGAAGACAATACAAGGGCTACCCTAGCTGATTTGCTGACTTATAAGGAGAATCCCCTCCTTGTTAAGGAAGAGGTGGTGAGGAAGGTAGTTGAAGAGGTGCCACAGATCAGCAATGCACATGTGTTTTTTTTTTATGGCTCATACAGAAAGAGCCATGATGCGGCTTCAGGGGGTATAGCACTTTATGATCCAGAGGGGAAGCTAGTATGCAAGAGAGGGTTCAAGTTGGATGTGCATAGTAACAATGAGGCTGAATATGCTACATTGGAAGCTGGATTACACATTTGTTTGAAGCATGGGGTTAGAAGGTTGAGCATAAAAGGTGATGCCTTGTTAGTTGTGAAGCAAGTGTTGGGTGTGTGGAAGAGCAAGAATAGCTCATTGAAGGAAATGTGTTTCAGAATTAAGGGCCTGTTAAAAACGTTTGAGGCATGGAGCATCAGACACATTGAACGTGCTCTAAATGAAGAGGCACATGAAGCGGCTCAAAGCATGATTGGGGAGCTATTTGTGTTGAGGACCACTTTACCTCTTTATCATGGCCGGGAAAGTTTGGCTCAAGATCAAGAGGAGTTTTTGCTAACTGGAACCATTCCAAAGGAGATTCAGAAGTGGAAGAAGTATGGTTTTGTGCGTAGAGCATATAGGTACAAATTTATTGGTGATGTCTTATACATGAAAGGGGCTGATCTCGTGTTGAGACGTGTACCTTGGTGGGAGGAGCTTTACAGAGTGTTGGAAGAGAATCATGAAGGCGCATTTGGTGGACAATTTGCTCTAAAGATCACCTTGCATAAGATCTTGCAAGAGGGGTATGTATGGCCTAGTTTGCACAAGGATGTTCACCAATGGTGTAGGTCTTGCAATAGGTGTCAAGCATTTGGGAAGAGAGTGTTGAAGCCAGAGCTACGGAAAACCATTATGGTGTTTGATGTGTTTGAAAAGTGGGGGATTGATGCAATAGGCCCGTTACCTATCACAAACAGGGACAAAAGCTATATTTTGACGACAGTGGACTATCTCTCTAGATGGGCAGAGGCTATAGTAGTAAAACAGATCACTGCAAAGTATGTGGCAAAATTTGTGTACGATGAAATATGTTGCGAGTTTGGGGTGCCACTGGAGCTACTTTCAGATAAGGGGCCAGGATTTAGAGCTAAACTGCTAGACTTTTTATGCGCAAAGATTAAGATTAGGCACTAGCATACCACTCCTTATTACCCGCAGTGTAATGGCTTGAATAAAAGATTCAATGGTGAGTTGGTACAAATTATTTCAAAAGTGACAGAGCACCAAGGAAAGAATTGGGATTTGGAATTGCCTAATGCATTATAGACTTACCGTACTTCGGTGAAGACATGTACAGGGTTTACTCCATTTCATTTGGTGTATGGAAAGGAAGCACTATTGCCTATGGAGGTGAGTTTCCTACAATAAAGATGTTACAGAAGTTGCTTGGACCGCCTAGTGATGCATTCAAAGAGAGGCTCTTGCAGTTACAAGAGGTTCAGTTGGATAGGATGAGCGCATTGGAGCATTATGGGCAGATGCAGGATAAGGCTTTGGCAAAGATAAATGAAAAGGTCAAAATTAAGTGTATCAAGAAGCATGACATGGTTTTGCGCTACAACAATAAGCTTGACAACACCTTCCAAAAGAAGTTTCAAATTAAGTGGGAAGGCCCTTTCAAGGTAGTGGAGTGTTTTCTGAATGGTACATATCAGTTGGCTAACGTGGATGGGGTTCTACATATATCAAGGGTAAATGGATTGCATCTTAAATTGTATCATGCCATGTTAATGATGCTCGAGCAAGATGAGCTATCTGTGGATCAAGCAGTGTTGGTGAAGGATGAGGAGACTTGTGACGCTGCGAGTCTCATATTGCTTTTTGTTGCTGCTGATCATGAATGATCTAGCAGGCTAGGGGATGGGCAAATTATGTCATGGGTTTTTTGGAGCAAGTGATTGCGCATATGTACATACACATGCATGGTGCCTCGACTAAAGGATTGCCCATTTTCCAGAGTCAGGTGGTTATGTGGGGCCCACATGTGTACAAGTAGGATAGCATGTACATAGTGCATCGATTTTCACTATCACCAGTACCAGTGTGTTTTTTATACAATAATGAGGAGTTGGTAGCGCGTAAAACTTCTTGAGGAAGCTATCCGTGGGCCGACGACATGAGGTAAGCAGGTGCTTCAGATGGCATCTAGTGGCGTCAGGAGGCCGAATGGGGTCAATACTTGCACGTGGATGAGTACGGACACAACGTGGGTGTTTCCTTGTGATAATTATGCAGAAAGGTCATCATGAGGACCATATTTTGGGCCCACTTCACGTGGTGGCAGGATGCATTATCGGAAAAAGCTGAGTGCCAGGTGTGCGGATGATGCAAAAAGGGTGACAACTATGCACTACGAGGTCAGTTTTTGGCCTTTTCGGGGTCCGTTTGAGGTCATCTAAAAGGCCAAGGGTGCCCAACTAATAAAGCTAAGTGTGGGAACTGAAAAAAAAGAGAGAATACCAAAAGAAATGTGGAGAAGAGAGGAGGAACAGCCGCAAGTGTGTTTTTGCTCATTTTGGAGCCTGTTTTGGCTGTAAACTGCTCATCCGAGGTCGGATTTGAGCACTTTGACATTGAAGACTGGGGTTTTGGGCCGTTTCGGACGCGATGGCGCTGTCCATTTTTCCAAATTCCTCACTCTTTTTTTGTTGTTTTGGCTGTGTAAGTTTCTCCTATGAGCGAAGCTTCTGCTCCAATTTGTGATTGTATCTGGTATCTTTTACCCATATTGTGTGTGTTTCCATCCCGCTCACAGTGTCACATGCCGTTCTTGACCCTGTACGCCCCCCCGTTGCCCCGTTTCACAAAATTATCTCCGAGATGCTCCCCCGTGCCTCCCAATGACTGCATATTTGAGGTTCTGTGCACGTGTGTGCCTCGGTGGGCGAAAATGGAGCCATGGTGGTGAGCTTAAATTTAACATATCCAACATGTCAAATAATTATAAAAAACAATGTACAATTCAAAATTGAACAATTGCTCTGAATGGTAGAAACTCACCGATTGATATTATAGAGAAAGATTACAAATCTCGTGAAGAGAGAATACATGGGATAAACTACATCTTATGAAGGCATCCTTCATTTCTGAAATTTAGTGCTAAGGCTAAATCCGTACTTTTTAAAGTTACACACTTTGCATGCACCATACAGGAGATGCCATCTTGAAAAAGCTGCACCAAAATTTCTTCGGTGGCATCCTATATAGCCAGTAAAACTGCACGTTGTATTCTTGTAACGCAATCACTATATTGATCTATCATCTCTCTCACCACCCGAGAGAAGGCCGCTTTGGGTATGATTGGCTCAATTAATTCTCTTTTGGTATTTTCTGATCTCACGCAGAGTCACTGTGCCTGGCCTCCATCTCCACTTTTTTTGTGGAGGAACCGCCTGCCTAGCCCATTGAGGAGGATCATCTTTGTATTTTTTCCTCCTCTCCTCTTGGGTTTGCTGCTCTTCTAGTGTCACCTTGTCCCTTTTTATTTTTGCACATTGCTTGGCTCTCTGAGGGATTTTTGAAGGCTTTGAGCTCTGAGCCTTTGCTTGTTGGGTGGCTTGTGCTCTATCTTGTGCCGCCTTCTTCTCTGCCTCTGATCGTGCTTTTAAGTTGTCCAAATGAGCTCTCTCGACCTCATCTCTCTGCCTTTCCTCTTGCTCTCTCTATCTTCTCTACTCTTCTTGCACTGTAAGGGCTTCCTTCAAAGCTACCTCTTTCGTTTCTCTCTCCCTTTGTCTTTTTCTCCTCTTGGTCTCTTCTGCTTTAGATACCGAGTCGTGTGGTATTACCTTGATTACTCTTTCTTTGATTCGCGGTGGAAACTTTCGCAGCGTAGTATGTGGGGTGACCTAAGCACCTGTGGTTGTGGCAAGAGGTGATGGCGCTGGATTTTCAAGCGGACCTCGATATTCCTCTTCTATTTCTCTAGTTTCTTGCATTGCTCTGGGAAGAGGCGAAATCGGTGGGGGATCTGGAAGAGGTGTGCGAGTGGCATGGGTTAAATCATGGAGACCTCCAAATATGTATCGCATGCAGCTTTGATCATCTGGATTTGATGGTTGGGGAGGCTCTTGGGTGTTTGGAGAAAGCTGGGGCACTGGGTTATCTACTTGTGGTTGGGGATGTGGATTTGAAGCCGTGGATTTTGCATGGGGTTTCGGCTGCGATTTTATGCGGTGTGAGTGGTTGTGGTGGTATTGTTGTGCGTAGTGCTAGCCTGCTCGTGTGAATCGTCCATGTGGTGCAAGATGTGAGTGCGTGTGCGTTTGTGCTCAAGTGGATCTTATAGAATGTGCAAACAAGAAATGAACTTCAAGTTGTGAGTTTTGACTTATAAAGTACTATTTTTAATAAAAAAACTTAAAAACTCAATAATACCATTAAAAATCCCAAGATTGGTTACATGAAACCATTGATTGGGGAGTCAAAAAATCACGTGGAATTACAATGTATGCTCAATATGGTAATGATTAATGTCAAAAATTTATTGATTTTCCACCCAATGTCTGCCATTTTGTAGCCTTGTCACCAACCACCATCGAAATCGATCTTTTGCACTAGAAGCATGATATGATTGCGATCACCTCACGCTAACCACTTTCTCTATTGTGCATTTCAAACTTCTTTGCACTTCAGTCTTCTTCCTTTCTCTTCCCACTAAAACTGTGTAGAACCAATTGAACATTTCGTGCAGGGAATTGCTCTTTTTCCACCCACCTTCATCCCTTGTATTTTTAAAATACACTGCTTTTGCTTGATAGTGTGAGCGCTTCATTCCTTGGAGACTCTAGATACCCAATGAGACGAATGTGTCATGAAAAAAATGAGCTATGAGCAAAAAGAATATGTTAGAAAAATATAAACTCTTAGTTCAAACACTGATGTTTTTTTATTCCAAAGACAAAGCATTTGACTTTGCCAAAGCATTTGACTCTATTATCTGGGATTTTGTGGTTGAGGTAATGAGGAAGCTTGGGTTTGGTAGAATAAGGTTTTCATGCATCTTGCTTTAGGGATGGGGATTTCGGGATTGGTCTATGTAATACTAATCCTGTAATTGGATACTAAAGTGTCCCGAGACACTAAAGTGTCCTGCTTTCCAACAAAGTTTCGGCAATTTATTTGTCAAGCTAGAAAGACGTTTTTTACACCTTGCTTCTACCATAGGTTGGTTATGAGGGAAAGAAAACACTAGATTTTTCACCATGTCAAAATACAAGCCCTACGGAGTGTCCTGCTTTCAGTCAAAGTTTTGGCAATTTATTTGTCAAGCTAGAAAGACGTTTTTTACACCTTGCTTCAACCATAGGTTGGTTATGAGGGAAAGAAAACACTAGATTTTTCACCATGTCAAAATACAAGCCCTACGGAGAGAATTATGGTAATTTCTAAGTCGTATTTTTTTTGGTCAAATTTCAAGCTGTTTTGCCCAAAAAATCATAAACTTCTTATATCATTTTGTAGAGATTAGCTTTTTTATGTTTTTAAAATCCAAGTGCTAGTACTTAATGTTACAAAACAATGGAATGAACTTCAAGGGATAGTTTCAAATTTAATTGCAAGTTATAAACATAATTTCATACTTGAGCATGTGCTGACTAAGAGCATAATTTTGGCATTTCAAAGGTCCTCTCATGGAATTGGGGCTATTCTAGTACAATTTGACAACATCAAATGACTTTATATGTTAAAACTAAGAAACTACGTATTTTTTCGGCTCCCTAACTTACTTAAATCTTGTCGCTATCACCCTATCTTGACATTTTGATTGTGCAAAAACTCTTGAAAATCTTGAGTCCTCCATAATAACATTGAAACCAAGGTTATAGGTATCCCATTTGTATTCATACCATGCACTTTGATACATTTAGTTGATATGTGTGGAAATTTTAAGTTATTTGAGGTTTTGAATACTTATGTGTCAAGAATTAAAATATCAATATTTTTGCATGCGCAGTTTTGAATATTTGAAATGATCCAAAAATTATTTCTTATTGAAGCACTTCTCCTTGCCACCTTGAGTCCCTATTGGAGAGGGTAAGCAATGTATCACTTTCTAAAACTCAAAAACACATGAAAAACATATTTTTTTCTATGCATACAACGATGTGCTTGAAATGGCCATACCAAACACGTAGAACTTCCCATTATTTTATATACTCTCAAGTAATTTTTTTGCACATGAAACTTGCAAATATCTATAGCATAGTTGTAGAAGGGTTGTGTACAATTCTTCTACAAGGTCGCTTCAATTTTTCTTGAGCTTATAAAGTTAATTTCTTCAAAGCATCAGTTGCAGTCTTATGGGGGTCCACTTCATGAGTATATTTCTTGATCATGATAGATTCTAAAACGCAAGGTTATATTTTTCAAAGACCCCCTAACTAACATAGTTAAGCATATCAAGAGGGTTTTCTTAAATACACTGTCTTATGCAAGTAGCATTTAATCTAAATTTGTAAAAAACGGACACTTAAGTGTCCTGGTTTGGTACCAAACTAGTGTTAAGGCTTATGAGTATGTAGAATGTATCAACCCTCAATGAGGAGGAAATATTTGGTTTGATTGATTCTAGAGAGGTTCTCAGAGACTATGAATCAGAGTTAGCAGTTAGGGCCAGGTTTTTATGTAGGCAACATGAGTTAAAGGATGTACACTATTCCTCTAAGATTTGTTTTTAGCATGAGGATAATAGTCAAGCATGCTAGACATAGTATCATTGAATTATAAAAGATGATGGGGGGACAATGACTAACCCTGCATATATAATTTTGAATAAGGATGTAGATCAATCTTCTAAGAGGCAACACGCTATTGATGTGTTCTTATTTGTCGTGGATCCATGCATTGAGCCAAGTAATGCCAAAAGTTTGGAAACTCTATCTCATGAAAATGAAATTTTGTGGGCTCTCAACAAATTGGGGAATGATAAAAAACCCTGGTTTCTATGGTTTGAGAAAGGATTTTGTATTAGCCTTAATTTGGGATAAGTTGAGACCTTTGATTGTGAGATCTATCAACCAGATATGGCTAACTCAATGCATGGAACCTTCAATGAAACAAGAAATCATTAAACTATTTCCCAAAAAGACTTTTCCTACCTCCTTGGCTGATTGGAGACCTACCACAATAATGGGCATTATCTATAAGGTGTTAGCAAAGGCAATTGCAATCAAAAAATTGGCCCATTCTTAGGAAGCACTTTCATGAAGCTCAGTCTGGGTTTATTGGGGGTGGATCAATTATGGATAATATCTTAACAGTGATGCTAGGTAAAGAGGCATGCAAAAAAAATCAAAAAATGGTGCTTCATTAGTTAGACTTTGCCAATTAAGCATTTGCCTCTATTATCTGGGATTTTGTGCTTGGGGTAAAGAGGAAGCTTGGGTTTGGTATTATAATTTTTGCATGTATCTTGCTTTTGGGAATAGGGTATATGTAATACATATGGCTCAATGGTAGAATGTTTGATGTAGTGTTGGTCACCAGGTTAGTGAGGCATGGTTGCCCCTTAGGCCCATTGTTGTTTGCAGTAGCAACCCATCCATCGTTTTTGTTTCTAAATTCAGAGGCTGTTGTTGGGAATCATAAAGGTTTGAAAATTGGGAAAGATAATGTGGTTGCACTAGGTTTTGTTGATGACACTATCACTTTTATACAAGCTAAAAATTTGAATATTGGAAAATATATGAATTAACTGAGTTTGTACTCTGTGGCTACTGGTTTGAATTTAAATATTGCTAATTCCTAGTTGATTGACATTTTTTCTTTAAAAAATTACAACATTAATGGGGAGGTAGAAGAATTAAAAGGGACATTGTTTTCATGCATCGCGGGTACCCAATTGGTGTGGATGTTACCAATAGACAACTAACTAGATGGGTGGAGGAAAGGGTGTATAGGAAAATACAAAGCTGGCATTGCAATGAGTGGACTTTCAATGTGAGAGTGAGGATTATTTAGTCAATCTTGGTCCCGTATTTGCTATACTTTCTTCCATTGTTGGACAGGTTAGATAAAACTCTTGATGGCTTTAGGTCTGGTGTTCCAAAAAAATTTTGGGGTTCTTCTAGCAAAGCCTGGATTGCTTGGGATCATGTATCTCTGTAGATTTAAATGGGTGTTTTCGGGATATTAGATCTAAAAAACCACATCATGACTAGGAGAGCCACATTCATCAAACATATGTTAAACACTTACACCTTCTGGTCTAGAATTTTGTGGTGGTTGATCGATAAAATAGTTGTGTACTTTCATGGAACCTGAGATTTGCAACTTTGGGATAAATTCTTCTCTACGGGTCCTCTTAAATTGTACTGGCACACAGGTAACATGTTAGTGAGATCTTGGAAAAATGTATGTTCAAATCCCATGTGGTCAGGACGAATCCGATACACGTGAAACTCATTAGGGGTAGAATCATGATTTTGGGGAGTTTCGTGTTTAAAAAGCCACCTGCACTATTATTGGGAAGAGAACAGTAACCCTCTTCAAAAGGGGTTTAGCTCAATTGAACATATAGTCGACTCTAACAACATGGTGGTTGTTTTCTCGATTTCCAGGAGAGTATTAGAATTGGGGAATGGCCTTAGAGTACCATGGGGGATTCTATGTGCTTGCATGTCGTCTTTGCTATGTAATTAGGATGCTACATAGAGATTCCGTGACTCGGAGCTTCCAAATCACTCTGCCAATTGGTGGACTTTACCTACCAGAGTATTTTATCAGATGCTATAGCCCAAAGGCTTGATTGATCTAAGATGTAACAAAATATGGGGTCTTTCAAAAAATAAGGAATGGTGGTTGCATAGATTTTAGATATTGTGGACTATACATTTTTCCTTCAAACACAAGGTGTTCATGTGGAGAGTGCTCATTAGTGCTTTTCCCAATGGGGAATTGCTGTATAGGAAAAATGTGATGCATGGAAATGCTTGAGATGTAATTAAATGGAAATAATGAGACACTTATTCATGAAATATGACCATGTGCAATATTGGTGGAAAGCTCTGTAGGACAAGTGTAGGATGCTTTGGAATGTCCAAATCACAAATTCCAAGCTTGTTTTTGGATAAGTGCATTGTGAGAAACCTGGCCTTCAATTATATATACATGGCGTCCATCATCCACATTATGATTTCCATTAAAATTTGGATGCTGGTTTTTTTTGGAATTCAAGAAACTTTGCCGTTTTTGATAGGACCTCATTTGCACTTCCCTTGCCTTGAACCCAAGCTCAAGATCAGATTGATTGAGGATTATCTTGCTATGACTAAAAATATCCAAAGACAACTGCAAGAATTTATTGAGAGGATATGAGGTATGGAAAAGATGTAAAGTAAACCACAATGTAATATAGAAAACAAAGTTCCAAAGAGAGAGAGAGAGAGAGAGAGAGAGAGAGAGAGAGAGAGAGAGAGAGAGAGAGAGAGAGAGAGAGAGAGAGAGAGAGAGAGAGAGAGTGAGGGGTGAAAGAAGGAGAAAATTTCCTAGTGTCATAAGAGCAATCCCGACCTTTTGAAATTGAGAAAATGTCCATCAATTTTGGAGGACTGGCCTTTGAGCATACGATACTAGAGTTTATAAAGTGTAATGTTGCATCATAATTCTCAATGAGTAACATTTATACAGTAGCCTTGAGTCCCGTGTAGGGCTACCTCATATCCATTTCTTTCTAGCCCTTTCTAGTGCTGTTGTCTATTGGGGTTTGTTCCTCCTCTGGCCCTTCCCAACAATGGTGTGTGCTAGAGTCTGTTCTTCAGTTGTGGCTGAATTCTAGCCTGTTGAAGTTCGTTTAGTAGGCAAGGACTTTACCTAATTCTCTAGTTGCTTTATAAAAGCAGTGCTCTCGGCCAATGTAATCCTCGGTTTCTTTGAACGAGTGGCTTCCCCCTGTGTGACCTTCCGCTTTTGTCTAGTTAGGGCCAACTGATTACCTGGATCTTCTTCATCTGAAGACAGCTCGACATTGTTAGTCTCTAGGATTGGCTTATGACTCCAAGCCATCCGTACCTAGTCATTAGCTTCTGGTGTATCTACCCAATATAAAAATTTATAGACATACCAAGCTTTGAATACACTCTAGGATTTTAGCTTCGCAGTCTGCTCGAGCATATTGTGAGACAAAATCTGTCATAAATTTATTTTGGCTATAGCATTTAATCTTTTTACCAGCAGCATAGCAAACAACTTTTTTGACACATTTGTGGGATTATTCTTTAGGCTAACTTCCTCAACAGAAAACTTGTAAAGTGAGGGGAACCCCTTGTGCATTGGCTTTGCATTTATTCTTGGCTACTTCATCCTCTTTTAGAGCTGTGCTTATTTGTTCCACAGATGTTGTGGTCGGCTTTGGCTCAAATTAGGCATCTTGGAAGCATATGTGTGACTTTGACATCGTTGACAATAGCACTGTCATCCTTGGCATTAAAGGAATCAAGAACCTGCTTGATTATGGCCAAGTCAAAATCTATGCTTCTTGTCTGTACCACCACATGCAAGTCGCATAGTTGTAGTAGCGCTTCCGCTGGCTCAGTGACTACATACCTTTGTATCTTGTTATGTGGAATAAGTGGTAGGAAAGCTTTCAGAGAAGTGATGATTGCTGAAGTTTCATCTATGGTATCCTACATCTTCTTCGACATTTTCTTCCTACCCATGAACTATGAGGAAGGTAAGTCTTTAAAGGAAGAACACTTACTTGGATAGTCAAATCCGTATCCAGGTTCGTCGGGTAGGGACAGGCAATGATCAATAGAGTCTATACTCCTCAGAGCTTGATGATGGTGAATGTATAACAGTAGGGGTCTAGACATCACGCAGAAGATTTATGAGGAAGAATGCCCACTCTCCTTACTGTTATACTCGTTCGTGCCATAAAAGCTCCACTACTTACCCTTGTTAGAGTTTTTTGTGCACCATCGGTGATGTAGAATACATGCATTGGCTTACACTTCCTATGTTCCCTTTAATGATTATCACTAGCCCTTTTCCCCATAAAAACTCCTTTTGGAAAGAAATTGATATACTTCATACCACTCTCGATCTGTGTTTTCCTCAGTTATTACCTGAAACAGTTCTGTGTCCAGTGGCTCATCTCTCAAGGAGACTTTTGAGTATCCATCAGTGCTTTTGGACAGAAAATCAGTGCTACAATGGGTTTTACCGGTCTTGTGAAAGATGCGAAATTCAAAATTCCATCAGGATCATCATCCATTTGATCAATATCTCTCCCTTGAATAATGGCTTTGTTAATCAAAAATAATAATGCCTGATGATCCTCATAAAAAATGAAATAGCTTTCCCAGCAACAAATAATGTCGAAACTTAGTAGCACTAAAAACCATTCCTAAAGCTTCTCTTTCCGTAGTAGTGTATCCTTGTTCAGCCTCCTGACTAAATCTCCAACTAGAAAAATACACTGGATAGTCATTCCTCCCTTCTGGTTGAGCCAGGATTACTCCCATTGTCAATCCCGATGCATCAACATGCACATGGAAGATAACTTCACAACCAAGTTGCCGGAGTACTGGCTTACTGATAATGGCATTCTTCAAACATTGAAAACTCTCCTCACATTCAAAAATCCAAATGAACTTGCTGGTTTTCTTTGTGAGCTCATACAAAGGTAATGCCTTGGAAGCAAACATATGAATAAACCTTGTATAAAAATTGATATATCCCAAGAATGAACTTAACACCAATGTTGTGCGAGGTGCCTTGGCATGCTGGACACTCTGGATCTTATCATTGGCCATCTCTATGCCATTCCTGGACACTATATTCCCAGTAGTTGTCCCTTACAGACCAGAAAAAAGATTTGAATTAATGGTTCAAACAGATCCTCTTTTCCTTACATCTTTGGAAGACCATTTCCAAAAATAATAAATGCTTGTCCTCTGTTGAAAATACAGTGAAATCATCCATAAATATGGCAAGAAATCGGTGAAGGAATTCATTGAATATCTGCATCATACACAACATTCCTAGATCCTCCACCGGTCCCTGGACTACTTCCAGCGTGGTCCAAAATGTCCAGATCTTGAGTGATCTGGGAATGTCTTTTTTCAGAAGAATGGGCGTAGTATCTTCTGAATGATGCGAGCCTCAAAACTTTTTGTTGCTCTGGTAGCTTCTTGGCTAGATCTTTTATGATCTTAGCTACCAATTCTCTTTGCTCTTGCCATTTGTCGACTACCTGCTCTTTGCCCTTTTCCTTCCATACCTCTCTTTGTTGAATCCATTTGCTAGTCTTAGCACTGACTAGTTTTACGGCTCATCTGGGATTTGCTCAATGACTACACCTTTGGAAATTGAGCTACAAAGTGCGCACTCTTTCCACAAGTATAACGGGCGCAGTACCATCACTAAGCAATACAGCCACTGTAACCATTGTAAAGGAGCCCACTCTCCGTCCCCAATCCATTGGTACCTGGTGTTGACTTCTTGGGGTACATTTGTTGTTTCTTTCACTCTGTGCTAGTTCACCATTAATAAATCTACTACGGACAAATTCTTTCCCTTCTTCAAGTGATGAATGAAAATGCCACAAATGTTCCATAAATGACCATACTACTCTTTGCAATAGGTACATTGTGGACATTCATTAGAACATGATCTTTAGATTTGTACCTTGAGCACCAAGTTTCCATTCTCCTAACAGGTATTCTGGTTTGGATGATTTCGGCAATCTGCCGGGCCCGTTCATTCAATTTTTTCTGGAGCAAGACCTCTTCTTATCCTTGTCCTTGCTTTTCTCATTGGCGTTGCTGTCAGAGATGCTGGAGCTACTAGAATTACATAATTCCGAGGAAGAACTGCTACTATTGACCTCCTGTTCTTGTGGCTTCTCTCGGATTTCTCTCCTTCTTAGCTTGTTGTTCAAGTTTCAAAGCTCTCTACACTAAATCATCGAATTTATTTTTTTGGTGCAAGTACCTCTTGTTCTCTAAGCTTCTTACTACGGAACCCATTTGGAAACCATGTGTGTAGCCTCTCTTTTGATGGTGGCTCCTGCAAATCCTAGTTAACTCCTTGATCTTTTCTACATAGCTTCTAACTGACAACTTCCTGTCTAATCTTATCTAGCTCGCAGAGGATGTCCTCATCACCCGCTGTTGTCTAAATACAATATGAAATATTTGTGAAATTTGTTGTATGATTTGAGTTGGCAAGTTGGGTAATGGTAGTACCATTTCCTTGCTGCATCTTTGAGTGTCTGAGGGAAAATATTCCCCCCAATCATCTTCATCAATATCTTTAACTCAGCATACTGTCCAAAATCTTGAATATGAACATCTGGGTCATCTTTCTTTCCCTCCTTTGAACACTGGGAACGAAATTTTCAATGAAAAAGTTAATCATGCCGGATGCATCGTCTCTACTTCTTCTACCCTTGGGAGCCTGACTATGTCGAAAGTACTTTTTGTAGTGATCTGTGTCAGTGTCCTAGTCAATTTCTTCTTCAGTCTCATCGTTGTCTCTTCCTTGGCTTTTCTCCTAAAACTGTGACGACTGCCCTTACTGCCTTTGGCCCCATCTGACTTATGTGTAGACCGAGAACACTGGTTTTTGTGTTCTTCCCGCTCAGCCCTTCTCCTCCTAGAATGACGGAGTGTTGAGAGTCCTTGGCCTCATCAGCATGACTGCTCCTCCCGAGCCTCAGTCTCGCTCTCCGGGTCTTATGCTCAAACTCTCTTTTTGAGACCTCAAGAATAGGGTCGACGCGGTCAAAGAGTGCCTTATCGGGTTTGACGATTACGACCCACGATTGACTTTGGGCGCCATGTGTTCATTGAAAATTCTAACTAGAGATAAGAGTTTTCTGGTCGAAGAGCAAATAGCTCTAACCACCATGATCGCCAAAATCGAATTGGAGTTGATCTTCTTCATGAGAGAGCTGATTTCGGTGTTAGAATTTAGAGCTACTGTTTATGTCGTCATTTCAGTTGGTGAGACTGGTACATAGCATTGAATGAACTGATATTGGAACGAGAGACATAACTGAAAGATTAGAAAGAGTATGTGCAGAATCAGATTAATAGCTCAAGGACAACCAGTACAGTGTATAATGGGTTTTAGTTCAGATGATTACAGAACAATGATTACAGAGCGAAGCTAGAGGCGAAGAGCTCGTAGACCTGAAAGTTCTTAGAAAGCTAAAGCTGAAATACAAACAGCTAAGCAGCTTAATTACAATGTAGTGGCTCCTATTTTATAGCTCTCAGGAGTTATTGCAGGAACTGCCTACGGTAACTACTGTCAGTGTGTTTACTTCCCGCTTGGTCGGTCTTCTAAGGGACAGTTCCCCACCTGCTAGGACCATCCTTGCCTTCTACAGGTTGCAATAAAAATAGAGATTGATGAGCCTTCTTTTTAAAAATAAGATTGATGACCTTTCTTTTTAAAAATAGAGATTGATGAGCTTTCTAAAAAGACAAAGCACCGTCAGACGAGGAGGTTGACGCTGTCAAGCAGGAGACAAGGTCGTCATCGATGAAGCTTGGTGAGGGGGGTTGGTTAGGAGCAGGAGAGAGAGAAGCTTCAGGATCAAGAGAAAGGACAGCACCTATATCTTTCAAGATCTCAGGAGGAGTGCTGGCGAGTTACTGCAACCACAGAGTTGACAACAGTGCATCATCAAGCAAGCTTTGGCCAAGCGTAAGCACGAGCCGGTCGAGAAAGGTGTCAACCAACAGACATTGCACGGAAAAAAATAGCGAAGCAAAGGAGGCTGCCGTCGATAGGAGTTGCAGTAGGAGCTAAAGAGGAGCGAGGAGCAGGAGACGGGTGTAGAGGAGAGAATCACCGCTGTTGTCTAAATACAATATGAAATATTTGTGAAATTTGTTGTATGATTTGAGTTGGCAAGTTGGGTAATGGTAGTACCATTTCCTTGCTGCATCTTTGAGTGTCTGAGGAAAATATTCCCCCCAATCATCTTCATCAATATTCTTTAACTCAGCATACTGTCCAAAATCTTGAATATGAACATCTGGGTCATCTTTCTTTCCTCCTTTGAACACTGGGAACGAAATTTTCAATGAAAAAGTATAATCATGCCGGATGGCATCGTCTCTACTTCTTCTACCCTTGGGAGCCTGACTATGTCGAAAGTACTTTTTGTAGTGATCTGTGTCAGTGTCCTAGTCAATTTCTTCTTCAGTCTCAGTCGTTGTCTCTTCCTTGGCTTTTCTCCTAAAACTGTGACGACTGCCCTTACTGCCTTTGGCCCCATCTGACTTATGTGTAGACCGAGAACACTTGGTTTTGTGTTCTTCCCGCTCAGCCCTTCTCCTCCTAGAATGACTGGAGTGTTGAGAGTCCTTGGCCTCATCAGCATGACTGCTCCTCCCGAGCCTCAGTCTCGCTCTCCGGGTCCTTATGCTCAAACTCTCTTTTTGAGACCTCAAGAATAGGGTCGACGCGGTCAGAATGAGTGCCTTATCGGGTTGACGATTACGACCACGATTGACTTTGGGCGCCATGTGTTCAGTTGAAAATTCTAACTAGGAGATAAGAGTTTTCTGGTCGAAGAGCAAATAGCTCTAACCACCATGATCGCCAAAATCGAATTGGAGTTGATCTCTTCATGAGAGAGCTGATTTCGGTGTTAGAATTTAGAGCTACTGTTTATGTCGTCATTTCAGTTGGTGAGACTGGTACATAGCATTGAATGAACTGATATTGGAACGAGAGACATAACTGAAAGATTAGAAAGAGTATGTGCAGAATCAGATTAATAGCTCAAGGACAACCAGTACAGTGTATAATGGGTTTAAGTTCAGATGATTACAGAAGCAATGATTACAGAGCGAAGCTAGAGGCGAAGAGCTCGTAGACCTGAAAGTTCTTAGAAAGCTAAAGCTGAAATACAAACAGCTAAGCAGCTTAATTACAATGTAGTGGCTCCTATTTATAGCTCTCAGGAGTTATTGCAGGAACTGCCTACGGTAACTACTGTCAGTGTGATTACTTCCCGCTGGTCGGTCTTCTAAGGGACAGTTCCCACCTGCTAGGACCATCCTTGCCTTCTACAGGGTTGCAATAAAAATAGAGATTGATGAGCCTTCTTTTTAAAAATAGAGATTGATGAGCTTTCTTTTTAAAAATAGAGATTGATGAGCTTTCTAAAAAGAAAAAGCACCGTCAGACGAGGAGGTTGACGCTGTCAAGCAGGGAGACAAGGTCGTCATCGATGAAGCTTGGTGAGGGGGGTTGGTTAGGAGCAGGAGAGAGAGAAGCTTCAGGATCAAGAGAAAGGACGAGCACCTATAGGCTTCAAGATCTCAGGAGGAGTGCTGGCCGAGTTACTGCAACCACAGGAGTTGACAACAGTGCATCATCAAGCAAGCTTTGGGCCAGCGTAAGCACGAGCCGGTCGAGAAAGGGTGTCAACTACAACAGACAGTGCACGGAAAAAAATAGCGAGGAGCAGAAGGAGGCTGCCGTCGATAGGAGTTGCAGTAGGAGCTAAAGAGGAGCGAGGAGCAGGAGACGAGGTGTAGAGGAAGAGAAGGGAGGCTGTTGTCGAAGATCAAGGATCGGCTAAAGGATTGTGAGGAGCACTGACAAGCATCAGCTTTTGGGGGACGCGTTGAAGGGTGCTGGCATTGTTATTATTCATGTGGGTGTGCCTCACAAGCCGGGCATGACTCCTGATAATGTCAGTCATTTCAATTCGCGTGTAGAGGTTGTGGGATATGCTGGTGATAAGTTGTAGTTTGGGGTGGTAGGCATTGTTGCCTAGGAAATTGATCAAGAGGCTAGGACAACAACGTCAAGAGGGGGGAGCCAGAAGACAAGCGGCCATCAAGAAGAGCTACCAGGTCCGCTACAATAGAGGAGGGAAAAGTAGACTTCTGCCTCACATGGTTGTCGATTGCAAAAGGTATAAATAAAAGAAGTGAATCAGCTAAAGAGGCAAGTAGCACACAAAGATGATGCTAAAGGAGGTCGACTATAGACCAAGTGGAAATGGTGCTATTGTACAACCAGAAGAGCGATCAAGGCTGATGCGTTCCCCTAGTTGATGACCAGAGAAGGAAGGAGTTGTCAAAGTAGTCAACGTTAAAAGTAAAAAGAGTTTAGCAAGATAATCAAGGAGCATATTCAAGAGGTAATTGGTTTCTTTTTTAGATGCAGAGCAGATTGATTTGAGAGGCGATCCATACAGTTTTGGCTTTCGCACTTCCGCTCATAGCCTCGGTGGATTTAGCAGTGATGTTCACCGAGCTGTCATGCCATTAGTTGAAATTTCCATAGTGCTTTCAATGCCAACTTTGACTGAAGGATAATAGTGGAAGTCAAAGGAAGTTAAGGAAACCTAGCATGGGTAAATAATGAATTCATCTTTAAAATCGTTGAAAGTTTTTCAAAGAATACTCGCCTGGAAGCTACTTGCATCATTGATTCTTGCGTGGATTTAGATAAAGATAGAGATAATATTGACGTGCCTAACTATGCCGAGCTAAGCTTGAAGCTGTTGAAGACGAGTGTCTGCTTGAAAATGACAAGTTATTGCAGATTGGAGATGATCAAGGGATTGCAAGATGGTTTATGTAAAGCTTGGGATTCCATATTCTAGAAATACAGTTACGCCATTGGATAAGAATGATGATATCCAAGGTCTACAGATACATGAGGATTCAGATGGCTTGGATGTGCTAGACCAGATATCTATTGAAGCTACGAATGTACATGGTTTGGATGTGCGAGAAGAGATATCTGATGAGGTTGAAGATCTGCATGGCTTATTTGTACCAGATGAAGTTCCACAGGTTGAGGACTATAAATGGAGCACTCTAGATGAGCTCCGTGAACCTATAGAGGGACACATACAAGTCCATAATTACAATCATATACAAGTGCATATGGATGACAGGCTAGATTCACCACTTGATGCATACATATTGTGTGATCTTGACTTTCAACCGATGGTAAGTGAACTTGAAGCACCCAAGTATACAGATTACTCAGTGCTTAGTACGTATAAGTTCAGGAAGGTGTTGTGCAGTCATACAATGCTCTTGTTAACCCAATCTATCATGATGCTGCTCTTACTAGAAAGATTAATGACATCTTTGAGATGCATGCGAGATCTTGTCTTGATGCAGTTGAATGATATTTGATGAAGAATCATAAGGATGCAGAGTGTTTTACCAAACCGATGAAATCTATGCATGCTAATACTTATTTACATCAAGGTTCAGAGAGTTTACAGGTTTATGTGGACCAAGATATACAAGCTTTACAAAATTATTTGCCGATTGAGAAAGATCTAGAGCTTATTGCTCGTTTGGATGATGCTTTAAGAGAACTTTTTGTTCCATATGGGAAGGACGTTCGAGGCTTGCATTTCATAGGAAACTCAGAGAGCAATGAAAAGAAGCAGATGATAGAGAACTCATGAAGATACTTGATGAAGCTCTAGAGGATTTAAGCATATCAGAGATGACTTGTCTACAATTTTTCAGGTACATTCAGATGGTATGGATAACGATGGTTTCTTGTTGCATACTAATACCTCCCATGCCAGAGGGTGTGATGTTGATTCAGTACCACTTATGCCAGAGATTGAGGTGACTTAGACCTATTTTCTTTAGTTTGATGATCTTCTATCGATCAGTGATACATGTGGTTATATGGAATGTCACAAAGATATGATGAGCATGTTTGTAAAGTATCTTAAGCAATTTGATCCAGGAGGACGTGGTTATGTATTTGGCCGATGGTAGTTGATCTATATGCCGTATGATCCGGGTAGAGTTCAAGATGCTTACACATTATGGCAATCGATTTACAGGTTTTACAATGATGCAACAAGTCTATGGGCTTCTAGATGGTTACACTTCACTCACAATAAGTTTTTGAGTTTTCCCTTCGATCCTGGAGGCTTATGATTGTCTGAAGTCAATTTTCTGATGGTTATTCGTAGCATGCTTACAGTGGACCACTGCTTGCATGCCAACTGGTTTTATACTTACAATTTTTGAGGATGGTTGGAACATGTTGGAGGATGCGCAGGTTCAGAGGGGGTGGATGTTGTGATGCTCTGCATCCAGAAGATGAAGCTTTGAGATCAGAACACAAGATTTTAGGCATTATTATTGCTTAGACGGATTATTGATTGCCATCCCTTGGAGTATATTGCATGCGGGGTTGTGCTCGCAAATCCATGGTTGATACATATATCTACTGCAGTGTACTTCAGAGAGCAATAAGTGTAGCCAACATAACGGTGGCAAGGATACTTCTGTCATATGTGCTCGAAGATGCTTTGGTTGATATGTAAACCAAAAGAAGTGCTATGTGATGTTTTTAGTTATCAAGTATTCCAATGTGATGTACTTCAAAGAAGCTTAGAATGTGTTTGAGGAGCTTGTTGCCCACCGAGATCAGTTTGGTGACATGGCTTAGTAAAGCTTGGAGCTATTGGATGCAAGGGACGGCTTATCTTCAATGCATTCACCTATATGTGTGCCTTGAAGATGGAGATCTGCAATATTTTAACCCACATTCATGACCAGTGTGATCAGTCGCTTAGAGTAAGAAGCAAGGTTTTTTTTTAAAGAAAATATTTCATGAGGTAAGGGGGTTGCAATAAAATTAGAGGTTAATGAGCTTTTTTAACAAGAAAAAGCGCCGTCAAGGTGGTTGACGCCGCTAGGGAGACGAGGTCGTCATCGATGAAGCTTGGCGAGGGGAGTTGGCGAGGAGCAGCAGGGAGAGAAGCTTCAGGAGCAAGAGAAAGGACGAGCACCTGTAGGCTTCAAGATCTGAGGAGGAGTGCTGGCAGTTAACGAGGCCGAGTTACAGGACACAACGCTCGGTGTCAAGCTAACGAAGGCTGCAACCACAGGAGTTGACAACAGTGCATCGTCAAGCAAGCTTTGGGCCAGCGCGAGCACGAGTCGGCCGAGCAAGGCGTCAACTGCAGCAGACAGCGCACGAAAAAAATTGGCGAGGAGCAGGAGGAGGCTGAAGTCAGCAGGAGTTACAGCAGGAGTCGCCGTCGGCAGAGTTGTAGCAAGAGATAAAGAGGAGCGAGGAGCAGAGGCAGAGAAGGGAGGCCGTTAATGTCGAAGATCTGGGAGCGGCTAGAGGATTGCGAGGAGCACGCAACGAGCATGATCAATTGGGGGAGGCGTTGAAGGCTGCTGACATTGTTATTGTTCATGCGGGTTTGCCTCGCAAGCCGGGCATCACTCGTGATGATGTCAGTCATGTCGCGTGCAAAGGTTGTGGGATATGCTGGTGAGGCAGGCGTTGTTGCCTGAGAGATTGATCAGGAGGCTGGGAGAGCGACGTCAATTATAGGAGGGAGACAGAAGAGAAGCGGCCATCAAGAAGAGCTGCCAGGGCCGCTACAATAGAGGAGGAGGGAAAAGTAGACTTCTGCCTCACATGGTTGTCGATTGCAAAAGGTATAAATAAAAGAAGTCAATCAGCTAAAGAGGCAAGTAGCGCACAAAGATGATGCTGAAGGAGGTCGACTATAGACCAAGTGGAAATGGTGCTATTGTACAACCAGAAGAGGGATCAAGGCTGCTGTGTTCCCCTAGTTGATGACCAGAGAAGGAAGGAGTTGACAAAGTAGTCAACGCTAAAAGTAAAAAGAGTTTAGCAAGATAATCAAGGAGCATATTCAAGAGGCAACCGGTTTCTTTTTTAGATGCAGAGCAGATTGATTTGAGAGGCAATCCATATAGTTTTGGCATTCGCACTTCCGCTCATAGCCTCGGCGGCTTTAGCAGTGATGTTCACCGAGCTGTCATGCCATTTGTTGAACTTTCCACAGTGCTTTTGATGCCATCTTTGACTCAAGGATAATAGTGGAAGTCAAAAGAAGTTAAGGAAAAGTAAAACGGAGGTACTTTACGATAGGTCTATCAGAGGTTCTTTTGAGTTCAAAGAAGACTGAAGCAAGCGACGACAAAGTTAGTTCTCTAGAAGGTGTTCGGGAAGAGCAAGGGAAGGGAACATCAGCAAGTAAGGCTTTGGTGTTTCTGCTTCTGCTCAAGATCTCGACAACTTTAAGAGCACGCTGGGCCTATTGCAACGGTCAAGTTTTTGTATTCAGCTTTTGAGTTTATTAGTCTAATTAAAGGTTTCTAAGGTGTCTTTTGTATCATATTCTCTTGTGTTGCGCATCTCCCTCTCCCTGTTCCCACAGCAAGCAGCCCGATGCTGATCCGGCTCAACTCCCAAACATAAAATCCCTGAACAGCGTAAAAAAATCAATTGCTAGAAGCGGCTACTTGTCCCAATAAAGGGTACATTTTTTGTAGGTTTGGGAGAGTTATTTCCTACAACAAAGGTTCCCAGTTCCGGGAGGAGAAGGTGGACGAGTTGGTTGTGGACAACTCCACAGTGCATGTTGTAAACCAAGGTTGGAAGAATCAAGCAAGCCTTCCCTCCTTTTTGTTGTCAATTCTCGATCCCCCGTCCTACTCTCTGCCGCTTTCTCTCCAGTTCATGGATGTCGATGTATGTGTGGTAAAGAATCAAGCAAGCCTTCCCTCCTTTTTGTTGTCAAAGTCTCGATCCCCCCTCTTGCTCTCTACGGCTTTCTCCTCAATTCATAGGTGGTGATGTGTGTGTGTGTTATCCTCGAGCCGTTCTTTTGTGTAGTGTAGAGAGAGAGAGAGAGAGAGAGAGAGAGAGAGAGAGAGAGATGTTAGAAAATAACACGTAGCTAAATAGATTTTTGAGTAAATTACTTAATGGAGAGAGATATATTTCACACACAAGAGATTATAGAGTAGAGAAAGAGAGAGAGTACATACGATATACGTGGTTCACCCAATGTGGGCTACGTCCATGGGAAAGCAACCACTCAATGGCTTTAGCACTTCAAAAGAAGAAGTAGTTTACAAAGGGATTAAACCCTTGATAGAGCTCCCGCCTTGCTTCACTCTCACCACCTCACACTCACCTTGTTGCATCAGCTTCACACTATGAAATGTGTGTAGAAATGGCCTCCTTTTATAGGCCAAAAGGTCTGCCCTCTCTTATGAGAGACAGCCATGTGTAGCCACCCTTGTGCGAATAAGTCCAAATCGGACCCTCCAATTCACCCATGTGTGGCCGCCCTTGAGAAGACAAGTCCGCTTTTGAATTCGGCCACCGGCCATTGAATTCCGACCACCGGCCACCGGCCATTGACTTCCGACCACCGGCCATCGGCCATTGACTACCGGCCACCGGCCAACCGACCGGTTGTTTTCCGACCACTTTCCGGCCGCCGTCCGGCCATAATATTCCGGCGAAAAGGAATATTCCGAGGCCTCTAAAGTTGCCCCTGATTCTTGTCCGTGAAAATTTTGGTTTCCGGTGAGTGATTTTCCTTCACGCACGATGGCTTCTCTTCATAATGGGAGCCTTACAAATGTGCACTTTTACCACAGAAAATTACAAGGGTAAATCAGGCTCCATACTTAACAATCTCCCACTTGGAGACTGATCTCCAAACCAAACCTGTGACTGCTTTCCATTCTGGCTTCTTATCCTTGAATGCCGATTGAAGATGAGCAAAAGCTCAACTTCTCCTTGTTGACCACCTTTGTAAACATGTCTGCAGGATTTTCACTTGTATGCACCTTTCCTAGCTTTAGCTGTCCCTCTTCCAAAAGAGTACGTATGAAGTGATATCTCACTTCAATGTGCTTTGTCCTTGAATGAAAGGCTGAGTTCTTTGCAAGATGGATAGCGCTTTGGCTATCACTGTACAAGAAACAATTGTCTTGTTTGAATCCAAGCTCTTCTAAGAATCTGTGAAGCCACATAATTTCTTTGCTTGCCTCCGTCATTGCTACATACTCTGCTTCCATGGTAGAAAGTGAAACCACTTTCTGCAGCTTTGAAGCCCAGCTTACTGCTGTGCCTCCAACCGTGAACACATAGCCAGTAGTGCTCCTTCGAGTATCTTTGTTACCTGACAAAGATTTATCTGCATCAGCATACCCTTGTAGAAAAATATCAGTTCCTCCAAAATACAAAGCATTTGTTGTTGTTCCTTTTAGATACCTAAGTATCCACTTCACAGCTTGCCAATGCTCTTTACCTTGGTTGTCCATGAACCTACTCACAACTCCCACTGCATGTGCAATGTCTGGCCTTGTCCAGACCATAACATACATTAGAGAACCTACCGCTGCAGCATATGGAACTTTAGACATATAGGCTATCTCCTCTTGTGTCTTTGGACACATATCCTTCGTTAGTTTAAAATGACCAGCCAAAGGTGTAGAAACTGGTTTTGCATTTTGCATTGCAAACCTTTCTAGTACCTTCTTGATGTAATCATCTTGAGATAGCTTTATTGTCTTCTTCGTCCTGTCCCTTCATATTTTCATACCAAGTATCCTCTTTGCAACACCTAAATCTTTCATTGAAAAAGATTTGGACAGCTCCTCTTTTAGGTCTTTGATGTCCTGCATGTTAGCACTTGCAATCAACATGTCATCAACATACAACATTAGGATGATGAATTTCCTATCTCCCAAATTCTTTGTGTATCGCAGTGATCCGAGTTGCATCTTGTGAATCCATGATCCAACATCCATCGATCAAACTTCAAGTACCATTGTCTTGATGCTTGCTTTAAACCATACAAGCTCTTCTTTAATCTGCAAACCATTTTCTCCTTACCTTTTACTTCATACCCCTTTGGTTGAAGCATGTAGATTTCCTCCTCTAAGTCACCGTGAGGGAATGCCGTATTTACATCCATTTGCCCGAGATTTAGATCATGAGCAGCCACAAGGCTTAAGACAAGCCTAATTGAGTTCATTTTTACAACAGGAGAAAATATTTCATTGAAGTCAATACCTTTCTTTTGAGAAAAACCTTTTACCACAAGCCTAGACTTGTACCTTTTCTTACCACCTTCTTCTTCCTTTAGCTTGTACAACCATTTGTTTTGAAGTGCCCGCTTACCTTTAGGCAACTCAACCAACTCCCATGTTTGGTTGCGATGTAGTGAGTCCATCTCCACTTGCATGCTCTTCGTCCATTCTTCTTTGGATTCATGTTGCATAGCTTCTTCGTATGATTCCGGCTCTCCAGAATCTGAGATCAAGAGATGGTTGAAGGAAGGAACAAACCTTTCTGGAGGTCTACTTGCTCTTGTAGATCTTCGGGGAATAGGTTGAGGCTCCTCATTTGGTTGAAGTTGTTGCACATTGTCACCGTTTGTAGTCCTTGAGGCTTCACCGTCCTCAAGCTCCATGTACTCATCACCTGTTTCTTTTGTTTGTTTTCTTTCCAAGTAATCTTTGTAAATATTTTGTTCGTTAAAAATTACATCCCTACTCCTTAAGATTTTACCATCTTCAGGATTCCATAGGCGATACCCAAAGTCTCCTTCTCCATAGCCAATGAAGAAACACTTTTTGGACTTTGTATCTAGCTTTGATCTTAGGCTTCTATCTATGTGCATGAAAGCCTCACACCCAAACACTTTGAGAAATGCATAATTCACCGGTTTACCTGTCCATGCCTCTACTCCCCCATCCAATGCTGTTGAGGGTGACCGATTGATTAAGTACACAGACGTACTTACAGCTTCCGCCCAAATCTCAAGCGGTAGGCCTCCATGTAGCCGCATGCTTCGTGCTCGTTCCATGATTGTCCTGTTCATCCTTTCCGAAATCCCATTTTGTTGAGGTGTCCTTGGGGTTGTCCTTTGCCTCCAAATGCCATTGCTACTAGCACAAAAGCTCTCAAAATCTTGGCTGCAATATTCGTCTCCATTGTCGAATCTGAGGCATTTAACCTTGGTACCTGTTTCATTCTCTACAAAGGCTTTCCACCTTTGAAATATGGAAAATACATCGGATTTATTCTTCATGACATAAACCCATGTTTTTCTAGTCGCATCGTCTATGAATGTTACATAGTACAATGAGCCACCAAGTGATGGTGTACTTGCAGGACCCCAAACATCAGAATGAACCAACTCAAGTTTTTTATTTTTTCTTTCATTTTCTGATTTTTGAAATTTTACCCTCTTTTGTTTACCATAAACACAATCTTCACAGAACTCTAAGTCCACTTCTTTCAAATCTGGTAGAAGCTTCTTTGTTTGAAGGATTTGCATTCCTTTGGCACTCATATGCCCAAGTCGGTAGTGTCACACCGCACTGTCAACTTCTATAGTTGCTGCACAAGCTAAAGGTTGCGTGCTAACAGTACACAAGTAAAGTGTACCGACTTTTTCACCCTTGGCAACCACCAAAGATCCCTTTGAGATCTTCCACCGTTTATTTCCGAATGCAATGCTGCGACCTTCATCGTCCAACTGTCCTGTAGAGATCAAATTTTTGCGAAGAGAAGGAACATGCCTAACATCTTTAAGCTTCCATTCATTTCCGTTAGCAGTTTTGACAGAAACTGTACCTTTGCCGACAATCTCACAAGCTTCATCATCTCCCAAGTATACATACCCAAAATTACCTTTGGTGTAGTCTTCGAAATGTTTCTTGTGTGGTGTCGCATGGAATGAAGCCCTGGAATCTACTATCCAGGAATTAGACACATTGTCTAATGAGAGAATTAGAGCATCTTGCTCTACTTTACCTGCCATATTGGCCTCCGATGTTGGCTTGTTGTCTTGAGACTCTGTCTCCTTCTTCTTCTTGGACCAGCAATCCTTCTTGACGTGGCCCTTCTTGCCGCAGTTCCAACATTCAAGAACTGACTTTGTGCGTGACTTGCTCCGCCTTGAGCGATCACGACCCTTTTGGTTTTTGAACCTCTCCTTAGGTCTTCCTCTTGTTTCCACTGATAGTGCAACACTTGATGATTCTCCTGTGCTTCTCCTTCGCATTTCCTCGCTTAGGAGAACACCCACAACATCATCAAACTTAAGAGTATTTGTGCGAGAGATAGAATTACTTACAGCCATCACAAGGCTATCCCAACTATCCGGTAGAGATGATAGTATAAGGAGAGCTCGCACTTCGTCTTCGAAATTGATTTTCACTGATCGAAGTTGACTTATGTTTGTGTTAAAGTCATTTAGGTGTTCTGCAACTGAACCATTCTCTGCCATCTTTAGATTGAACAAGCGCTTCATAAGAAATACCTTATTGGATGCCGAAGTCATCAAGTGACTTCATCAAGTCCTCCGTGGTCTTCATCTCCGAAACATTGAAGGCCACCGTTGACGTCAAGCTTAACCGGATTGTTCCCAGTGCCTTCCGATCAAGGACAATCCATGCTTCATCTGCCATTGTTGCGGGCTTCTTCACAAGACCGCCTAGTGGCAAATAGAGGTCCTTCTGGTAGAGATAGTCTTCAATCTGCATCTTCCAATGTTCGTAGTTTTTGCCGTTGAACTTCTCAATATTGAGCTTCCCTTTCTCCGCCATAACTCCCACTCAATTCAAGGAATCCTTTCCTTGAGATAATTTAGTTATGTGCAAACCTTGCTCTGATACCAGTTGTTAGAAAACTAGACATAGCTAAATAGATTTTTGAGTAGATTACTTAATGGAGAGAGATAGATTTCACACACAAGAGATTATAGAGTAGAGAGAGAGAGAGAGAGAGAGAGAGAGAGAGAGTACACACGATATACGTGGTTCACCCAATGTGGGCTACGTCCACGGGAAAGCAACCACTCAATGGCTTTAGCACTTCAAAAGAAGTAGTTTACAAAGGGATTAAACCCTTGATAGAGCTCCCGCCTTGCTTCACTCTCACCACCTCACACTCACCTTGTTGCATCAACTTCACACTATGAAATGTGTGTAGAAATGGCCTCCTTTTACAGGCCAAAAGGGCTGCCCTCTCTTATGAGAGACAGCCATGTGTAGTCGCCCTTGTGCGAATAAGTCCAAATCGGAACCTCCAATCCGCCCATGTGTGGCCGCCTTAGAGAAGACAAGTCCGCTTTTGAATTCGGCCACCGGCCACCGGTCATTAACTTCCGACCACCGGCCACCGGCCATTGACTTCGGACCACCGGCCATCGGCCATTGACTACCGGCCACCGGCCAACCGACCGGTTGTTTTCCGACCACTTTCCGGCCGCCGTCCGGCCATAATATTCCGGCGAAAAGGAATATTTCGGGGGGGGAAAAGTCTCGGGGACCTCCACCCCCGAGGCCTCTAAAGTTGCCCCTGATTCTTTTCCGTGAAAATTTTGGTTTCCGGTGAGTGATTTTCCTTCATGCATGATGGCTTCTCCTCATAATGGGGGCCTTACAAATGTGCGCTTTTACCACATAAAATTACAAGGGTAAATCAGGATCCATACTTAACAAGAGAGAGATAAGCTTTGTGTGATGGTGGTGTGTGCAATTGAAGAGGTGTGGGTGTTGTTGGGTCTCGTATTCACTAAAGTGTGTGCAGAATTATTGGTAAGCAATATAAAGGTCGTGTTGTGGAAAATTGTGTTGTTTCTAGGGTGTTATTGAGTTTCAAGGTGTGTTGTATTCCCCTTTTTTATCTTTCTGTGTCACCACTACTGCTCGTTGGTTTGATCAAGAAGGTAGTTTTTTCACAAAGAAACAATGGCAGCAAAAAGCTATGGGTGGATCTTCACCAGTGAGAAGGATTTTGAGCATTGGATAGCCAATTTGGAGTTTTACATGCTGCCATTACATATCCCAAATGAAGATTCCAAGATGTAGAAGATTTGCTAGGAAAAGTGAAGGTATGGTTTTTTCAAGCAAAGAAAAATCTAAGTGAATTCCACCAAAAGAAAGACACACGGCCAAAATAATTACAGATAAAAGAAACATCTTAAAATGCCAACAACTTGAGAAATGTGCTTGTTGTTGACAATAATAAGATAAGAAGGTTTCGTACATGACTAACATAGATATACGACTTATCCAATATGCAATTTGCACATACCACCCACAACACCAATGCTACATGTTGCTCGTTCTACTTCACCATTGACTAGGAACTCCTAATCAAATTTCATTGGACATCTTTGTGTATCCGTTATATATAGCATGCATTTGCATGGAATAGAAGATTGAAAAAAATTAACAAAAGAGTATCAAAGATTTCAAATTTTGATGCCCTTTTCCTTGATAGTTGAAAAAAGTGGTACTTCATATTTGTGTATCAATCAAAGCAAACTTCTCTCTCTCTCTCTCTCTCTCTCTCTATGTGTGTGTTTGTGTGTGTGTGTGTGTGTGTCTCGATGCTCTTTCTCTTGATAGTTGAAAAATAATAACGGTGCTACATAGTTGTGTATCAATCAAAGCAATCTTCTCTCTCTCTCTCTCTCTCTCTCTCTCTCTCTATATATATATATATATATATATATATATATATAGAGTCGTGAGCTATTAGACCAAAGATATCTTGGACTATATCTACTTGAGCTACATAGACACAGATATAGTTTACTCATAGTGGCCCCTCCACCACAGTCAGCAGCGTTGAAGAAACGACGATAGGAGCCAGGCACAGTTTCTCTATGTGAGATCCAAAAATATCAAAAGAGCACCGATCCAATAATACCAAAGGTAGCTTTATTTCGGGTGGTGAGAGAAATAATGGATGAATATTCAGATTTTTCTACACGTATCCAGTGTGCAGCTCTATTGGCATGACAGGATGCCGCCAAGGACATTTTGGTGCAGTTGTTCCAAGATGGCGTATCTTGTATGGTGCATGCTAAGCGAGTTACCCTAAAAATTACAGATCCAGCTCTAGCGACCAATCTGAGGAATGAAGGATGCCTCCAAAACAATTAGTTTCCCCATGTAACCTCTGTTCATGAGATTTGTTATCTTTCCATATTATATGAAGGAGTCGATTTTCTACCATTCGGTGGGTGTAAATGTAATAGTTAATTGTGAAATTTCTGTTGTTGAAGTATTTGAATTAATCAACTTGTAAGATTTCATCTCCTCGACCATCCAAGCACCCGTCGGATGTGGGACGCCTTGGGATGAGCATTATGGTCCACAAGGCCTGTTTTTGGCCCATGCGGCACGCAACGCACACCTACTCCCACGGTCTGTTTCTACCCTTACACTCACACGCATCCACTCAATCTCACTCTCTCACACCAAACACCGTCGGTCCTGGGGGCACACACATCCACACAGCCGACACCAAGGAGAAACACCAGAGTAGGAGAAAGAGAACGGGGGAAGGGGAAATAGCAACAAGACGGGCAACAGTGGCTCCATTGCACTTCACAAAACATGTAGATAGGCTTGCACTGCCATCACCATGGCTCTTTTCAAGAGAAATTACAAAGGGCTTTGACAGGCATACTCCTCTGTCAGAGAGCTCCACTTTGCAGGCTTCAAACGACACAAAAAAAGCCCGAAAAAAGCCCCTATTTAATTTAAATTTGACATTTATAGTGGGGGGTCTTCAATTTTGGAAACTTCCCTCATATTTGACCATCTGGAATCTCAATTTTAGCATCTCTTGGAAGGGGTAGCCGCCTTGCTTTATCTGCTCAATTTCTCTCTCTTTCACTTGGGGGGGGGGGGGGCATTAGTGATGTCGCTATTGCCCCTAGGTACTTTTTTTTTTCCCTTCATTTTTTACCCCTTGGGATCTTAGCTTTGCACTGCACCTCTTTTTACCCTTTGACCACCTCTTGTCCGGTTCATACCTGCCTCCTCTCTCTCTCTTTTTCTCTCCTCCTTCCCTTTGATCCCGGCCTCCGTTTGCCCTTGCCTTTGCCTTTTCTCGACCATCAAACTACCCACTCTTGGCCGGCTTTGAAATGGCCCCTTTGCCTTTGCACTTGGTCCACATGGAAGCCTCCTCGAGCCCTCTCTCTCTCTCTCTCTCTCTCTCTCTCTCTCTCTCTCTCTCTCTCTAACTCACATAAAACCTCCCCTACCCCATGGCATTATCAATGTCGCTATTGGGGGGGGGTGACTCATTTCCTAAAAATGGGGGCCCCTTGAGGCACAGGCACGATCCTTGTAGACCTGCCACATCATCACGCTACAGTCGCGGACCACCGCCCGTCGGCTCCTCCCTTTCCTCCTCACGTGAGAGCGCACCATCGGTGCCGCCTCACTGGCCAAAACCACCTCGCGCGCCGCCATGTAGAGTGAGATCAGTGCCACCATCAAGCACGCCATCGCCAAGCCAACGGGAGCTCACTCTCCCCCTCATACCATCCAAATGGATTCATGATACACCTTATAATGCCCGCCCTACACATGGTAGTGCTTGATTCATTTATCCTCAAGGCATGGAAAATCTTTGAAAACAAAAAAAACCTCCATACAATGCCTTTTTTTGGGGCCCTCATTCCTCTGGCTCCCCTTTATTGCTCCGGGGTTGGATCTCCAAGCTGCAAGGCTCGATCAAAATTCCACCATGTTGGCTTTGAACTGTCGTAGATCCTATCATCTTTAGACTTTGCCGTTGGCCTCCAACCAACATCCCGAAAATTGGAAAAAACATCTGCATTGTCCTCCCTAGCACCTGCCACCAATTTCGACTCGCCATATCTTACTCACTAAGAACCCGATGGACGCGTAGTCGATTTGTGCTAGCTCCACATGATGCATAATATCATTGAGAACATTGGCAAGGCCAAAAAAATTCGAGATGGCACATCCTCCGTTGTGGGCAAGTGGGCATAGACCCGGCCCCCGTCCAAACTTTGACAGCTCATAACTTGCACACCGTGAGTCTAATCATCAATCTAAAAAGACGAACATGCTCCATAAATTGAGCACACATCCCTATCACTTCACATCCACTTCTCTGGCCTAGCTGCACATGTCCATCTCGTTGGGAATCTGCAACCACCTTCACCTTCAAATTGTCTCTCTACATAGCTCCGTTTGACGAGCCGTTTGAATGAGATCCTAGAGCATCTCGAGCACTACATTTCAGGACATTGATAGAGCATTTGGAGCACCTTCACCTGCTACCCCAACTGAGCCAACTTGGAGCTTTTTTAGCGTATAAAACTGCATTGGGCATACACTTCCGCTACCCTTTGGTTGCTCAGGACCTTGGTACCTACCTTAGCCTCCTACACTGCACCTGCTTGCAGCGTTTTCCTGGCATAGACCACTTTCCAGCTCGTACCAACTTTGGTTGCACCATCATTGCCCAGCCCCTTATTGAACATTTATGTTCAACCACGCATAGGCTTACTGCACTAAAAATTGCACACCTAACACACTCTCTGTACCTTGCAAAAACACCTAACATATATACAAAACTGGCACCTGTGACCCGCTATCTTTGTTCATGCGGGTTGCCCAACCCCCTGCTTAACCTGTAGTCATCCACCTGGGTCAAACACGTTGCACTGGTCTCTGTCGTCCATTTGCAACACCCTTGCATAGTGCCATACCAAGGCACCCAACCAACTACATAGCCAAACGGCTAGCATCATACTTCTACCACTCCAAGCACTCCTTGGAAAAATCTCCACTTGCAACAAAGCACCTCCAAGAACACCAAATAGAGCATCCTCATGCTCGACCAACACTCTTGACACCCACCCTCCCATCCATGTAAAGCTAGATCTTCATCTAGCAGATCCTGCACCTGCTCAGTAGCCCACTGCACAGCTGCTTTTATTAGCATCCCCTTCAACGACCACTCACAAACCTCCTTAGAAAGTTAGGACACTGCCTTGGAATCCGTATCACCTGTCATAGAGTGCATCGAATGCATAGGAAGCACCTCTAACTTTGATTCCGCACTACCTTTCTCACTTGCCATGCACTCAATTCCAGCATCGTCGAGTTCTTCCTCTTCAACTGGCCCTTTGAGGTCGATAAGCACCATCTGCTTGTCGGCTGTAATTACCTGCTCTTCTACCACTGCATCATCAAGCTCTGCCAATGAGCAAGAGAGAAATTTGTTCTCTATCGTTTCACCTTCGTCTTTTTTCATAGGCACAACTACTCTATCCCTCCTGGCAGAACTTTGTATCCGATGCATCATTATGGCACATTCCATCTCTACCTTCATTAACATAGCCATTAGCATGGTACTGCACATCACCTTTACCTGCTTTCACCAGTAGGTCTAGACCTCTCCACTTGGTCTTCACTAGGCCCCCTCGGCTTGCACTTCATGCCATGCCTTGCACACATTTACTGACTCTCCACTGACATGTAAGAGGTCAAACTCATTACATCTGGATTGAGACAACTCGGTCTCCCAACTCGTATCTGCATCCATAGAGCTACTGTCACTTGACTCAATCTCCTCTTTTGTTTCAAGCTTAAAAATTTCTTCTAGCTTCACCGCTTCAACCTCGTCTGCAACCTGCACTCTTTGGTCTTTACCAGACTTCAATGGAGCTTCTAAAGCTACACTCAATCTTGACAGCACCTCCTTTGTCCAATCTGGAACCACCTCCACTTCCTCCACAATTGGAACCGCTCTAGTCGGGATCTTCGGTATAGGAACCTCTCTGTCTCTCTGTAACCAAAGAACCCTTGGTTCTTCTCGCACTTGCACTTCCCTTGGTTCTTCTCGCACTTGCACTTTTCTTTGTACCACCTGTGGCTCGACTACCAGTGTATTGCACTGCTTTGGCATCACTGCACCTGACAAAACCTGCCTAGCCTCGCGCTTCTTCAAAATCTTTTTGGTTCGCCCCTTCGCTAGAGCTACCGCCCCTTCATATGACACTAGGCGAGCTATCTCCACCTTATCACGTACATCTTCATGGAGGCAGTCCATGCAATTACACAAATTTTAAAAACTGGCATTTTCTGCAACAGTTATTGATAATCGTTTTTTGGCTTTCCATAATTGCCATAGTGAGATACCTCATCCTATCAAATCACTCAAACCTTATGGTTATCCTCACCCTTTCACTGTACATAAGCATGTCTAAGCTAGGAAACTTTCCCCATGTCTCCTTAAAAACCCTCAATTAGCTAAGCACTGGGCTAGTTGAGCCAATATATATATATATATATATATATACATATATTATGACCCATTTATGTGTAAATATTTCATTGTATATAGAGCCTAACTATAAGAAATTTTAATCATTATTTTGGTATTTATTTAAATATTTATACCTAGGTGTGCATTATTTTCCTATGTATGCTATGTACATTGACTCACCATTACCATATTCTTCTTACCTATGTATTCCATATAGAAATATTTTCATGCAAGCTTCTCTTATTTTTGGGTGAGAATCCACTCCAAGGGAAAACCTCAAAAATACCTTTCACTATCAGTCATTGCCTTGAACACTAAATTCTTATTTCCTAGAGGTATTTTTTCTTATCTCTTGTAAATAAATATACTTCAATAAAAACAAATGAGGCTCCCCTCATTTGATTCCTTATATTTTCATATATCTCTTTTTTTCATTTTATATTTATATATAGCTGACACTATTCTAGATTCCATGAATAGTTTATATATACTAGCCCGTTTTTTCCCATCATATCCATGTATTATATTCATGCATAATCCACAACCACCCATATTTTCAAACCCCTAAGAATCAATTAGGTCATGCTCTCATGCAAGGAGGGGCTCACCTTTGGAGCCATATGCAAATTCAACAAAAGGGGGGCCACTGAAGACTTTTTGTGAACAAAAACAAGTATTTTGGTGGGATTTTTTATATCCATCTCCACTCTTGAAGTGGTGGTCAAAAGAGAAAATGTGGACCCAGAGCTGAATAATCACCTCAATAATTTTGGTCATTTTTGGAGCAACCACCGGTCATCTAGGAGTTTTTGAGTGGACCCCAGTCTGCTACCCACTTTTCTCACAAGTAGCCCATAGTCTTATCTCACCTCTTTCCACACTTCTATACACACATACACTCATTCTTCTCAATCCTTCACTCAAACCTGAAACTTTCATGGTTTCTCTCACCTTCTTCACCATTAACCTCCCCTCTTACTTCCATAGCTCTCATATGATCTCTACATGTACATACACCATCTGTATGCCTCTCTCTATTACTTCCAAAGTACAATTCCATCTTACCCCTTCTCTATATACATAAAATTCAGTATGTAAACCATGCTTAACCTTTGCAAATTTAGAAATCTCATCAACGAAATTGCCATTTTCATCGCAATAATCAACCTTGACGGCGATGGCATAAAGAAGAGAAGAAGAAGAAGATGATCGATAGTCATTTTGGGAACCTACACAAGTTAGTACTTCTTCAAACTTCACCGTCACAAGGATTTTCTCACTTCATTCAACCATCTTACTTCAACCATCCACCCCATTCTACCCATTGTAAATATATCATTAACCTTCTAGTGATTACTAACACTAACCACTAACATACTAACACAAAATAGCCATTGACCTAATGATAAAAGACACTTCATCTCAAGACATGGGCATAGTAACTCTCTCTCTCTCTCTCTCTCTCTCTCTCTCTCTCTCTCTCTCTCTCTCCTTTCTTAAAACTCTACTTTCACCTTATCTACCATCAATAATGCTCTCTTTTGAGCCCACATTAATGACTCAAGCAGACAAAGAATGTTTTGATATTAAAAAAAAATCATAATCCTGATTTGTTAGCTTGTAAATTAGGATTTTCAATCATCTTAATGAGGGGTCTCCAACCTATAAATAGGCTCCTCTCCTTCTTGTAAAACAATCCCCAATATCTCACGTAGCACCCCAACACTCTATGCATGAGGAGAGACTTAGGTGGAGCAACCACTTTGTGAGCTTCACTTTTGGTGTGAGAGAAGCTTTCAAGCTACACATTACAAGTGAGAGAGTGTGAGTTCAAAATCTCAAAACCACTATTGTATATGTTCCTCCATCATCAATGAATTGAGGTTTGGTGTATCAAAGGCGGGATTTGACGTTCAAATCTTTGTCCTTCCACTTGTGCAATACGGTTGGGTGAATTCAAGGTGACTTGTGTATTTTGAATTTCAATCATTTGAACTTGTTTTAGGAAGTGTTTTAGTGCGTGTTAATTGCCAATTTTGTGTCCATTGTAAGAGGGTATTGTGGTGAGAGGTCTCCCACACCCTAAGACAGTGTGTGTGTGTGTGTGTGTGTGTTGGCAATGTTTAGCATTTACTAAGCATTGAGTTAGTTTTGTACAAGCTCTACGATAGCATCATAATAAACGATATCCATTTTCAAGTCACAAATAAGGTATTATGCAAGATCCATTCCTGTCTCTCTTTCCTTTTCTCTAGCTCTCTCTAGTCCATTTTGTGTGTGTCTTGGTGTGAGGGTGCTTGTGTGTGTTTTGTGGTGCATCTTCTTGGTTGTGACAAAATCTCTCTTGCGTCCTAGTTTTCATACCCTAACTAGGTGGTGCCCCTATCTTGTTTGGATTTGGCTGTGGATTTGTTGTTCTGTTTGTGCTTGTGGTTGCCTCAGCCTCAACACGGGAGCCTTGAGGGGTGTTTAGAGGTTGCCTCTCTTGTTGCCCGCCCTGAACCGCCTCATTACCTTGATCAATTTCCCCCAAAGGGCTTCGAACTCCCACTCGAATGCTTAAAAATCACCCTCCAAGCTTTGCTTCAATCTGTTCAGCTTCCGCTTTACTTCATCCATCTGCACATCCGCTACAAACCTGCTTCAAAAAGCCACCTCCAGGGCTTCACAATCTGCCTTTTCTTCTTTACCAAGGCTATCAAACCATAGCCTCACTTTACCACGAACCATGAGCGGGAACACCTGTACTGCACGATCCTCTCTTGATAAATGACATTCCAACACAAACAATCCATAGGAGCCAGGTCTGCGCATCTTCAACCTCAATGAAAATGGGAAATCCCGTCCAAGACATCACTTGCAGTATTTGCTCTTCAAAGGCCGCACCTTTGGCATTAGTAAAGTCATCGCTTCGACATCAACTAGGAGTATCAGCACACTCCTCAGTGAGGGCACCAAAAGATGGAGAGGGGAAATGGGAAGACACGCTCGACACAAACACAAGGGCCTCTCTAATCTCATGGTATCCACAACACCCCTATCCTCTTGGAAAACACCTTCAAAAACACAATTCACACTAGCAGACCATCACCTGCCCAATTTCCACTGCTCACACACCTACGGCCACAATCTGTTTCTACCCTTATACTCACACGCAGCCACTCAATCTCACTCTCTCACACCAAGTATCGTCAGTCTGGGGGGGGGCCCACATCCACACAGCCGGCACAGAGGGGAAACACCAGAGCAGGAGAAAGAGAAGGAGGGAAGGGGAAACAACAAGAAGACGGGCAACAATGGCTCAATTGCACTTCACAAAACATGTACACAGGCTTGCACTGCCATGACCATGGCTCTTTTCACGAGAAAATACAAAGGGCTTTGACAGGCACACTCCTCTGTTAGAGAGCTCCACTTTGGAAGCTTCAAATGGCAAAAAAAAGCCCGAAAAAAAGCCAGAAAAATCCCCTAATCTAATTAAAATTTGACCTTTATAGTGGGGGGTCTTTAATTTTTTAAACTTCCCTCACATTTGACCATCTGGAATCTCAATTTTAGCATCTTTTGAAGGGGGTAGGCGCCTTGCTTCATCTGCTCAATTTCTCTCTCTTGCACTTGGGGAGGGGGGCATTAGCGATGCCGCTATTGCCCCTAGGTACTTTTTTATTTTTTTATATTCTCCTTCATTTTTTACCCCTTGGGAGCTTAGTTTTGCATTGCACCTCTTTTTACCCTTTGACCACCTCTTGTGAGGTTCATACCTGCCTCCTCTCTCCCTCTATTTTTCTCTCTCCCCCTTCCCTTTGGTCCCGGCCTCTGTTTGCCCTTGCCTTTGCCTTTGCTCACCCATCAAACGACCCTCCCTTGGATGGCTTTGAAATGGCCCCTTTGCCTTTGCACTTGGTCCACATGGCGGCCTCCTAGAGCCCTCTCTCTCTCTCTCTAACTCACATGAAACCTCCCCTACCCCATGGAATTAGCGATGTCGCTATTTGGGAGGGGGGGTGACTCATTTCCTAAAACTGGGGGCCCCTTGAGACACGGGCACGATCCCTTGCAGAACTACCACGTCATCAGCCTACGACCGTCGGCCGCGGCCGGCTCCTCCCTTTCCTCCTCACTTGGGCGCACGCCACGGGTGCCACCTCACTGGCCGAAATCGCCTCGCGCACCGCCGTGCAGAGTCAGATCAGTGCCACCATTAGGCAGGCCATCGCCAAGCCAACGGGAGCCCACTCTCCCCCTCATACCATCCAAATGGGTTCACAATACACCCTATAATGCCTGCCCTATAGCTTCTTGGTTTCGCATATGGGATTAGCCGCCCGCCTCATGGTAGTGCTTGATTCATTTAGCCTCAAGGCATGGAAAATCTTCCAAAAAAAAAGAAACCTCCATACAATGCTTTTTTTTGGGGCCCTCCTTCCTCTGGCTCCCCTTTATTCCTCCGGGGTCGGATCTCCAACGCACAAGGCTCAACCGAAATTCCACCAGGTTGGATTTGAACTATCATAGATCCTGTCATCTTTTGACTTTGCCGTGGCCCCCAACCAACAACCCAAAAATTTGAAAAAAAATCTGCATTGTCCTCCCTAGCACCTGCCACCAATTTCGACTCGCCATATCTTACTGACCAAGAACCCGATTGATGCGCCCTCGATTTGTGCTAGCTCCACATGATACATACTATCACTGAGAACATTGGCAAGGCCAAAAAGATACCTGCATACTATCACTGAGAACATTGGCAAGGCCAAAAAGATACCAGGTGGCACATCCTCCATTGTGGGCAAGTGGGCACAGACCCGGCCCCCGTCCAAACTTCAACAGTTCATAACTTGCACACCGTGATTCTGATCATCAATCTAAAAAGACCAACAGGCTCTAGAAATGGAGCACACAGCCTTATCACTTCACATCCACTTCTTTGGCCTAGCCGCACATCTCCATCCCGTCGAGAATCTGCAACCACCTTCACCTTCAAACTGACATATCTCTCTCTGCATAGCTCCGTTTGATGAGCCATCTGAACGAGATCCTAGAGAATCTCGAGCACTACATTTTAGGACACTAACAGAGCACTTTGATCACCTTCACCCGCTACCCCAATTGAGCCAACTTGGAGCTTTTTTAGCCTTAAAAACTGCATTGGCCATACACTTCCGCTACCCTTTGGCTGCCTAGGACCTTGGTACCTACCTTAGCCTCCTGCACTGTACTTGCATGCACCCTTTTCCTGCATATACCACTTTCCAACTAGGACCAACTTTGGTTGCACCAGCAGTCCTAGTGTGTTCACACACATCACTACCACATGTATATGGTAAAAATATCTAAAGAGTACTACTAGCCTCTACTTAGGTCTATTAGTATGTATATGTATCTACGTGTTTGTGTGCTAATATACTTATGTATGTACTTATAGATGAGTGAGTAAGGGAGAAAGCTAAATCTTTACCACCTGGTGGGGAGCAGCCAGTTGGATCTTCTTTTGGTTGGTTCAAATCCCAAGTGGGCTCCCACCTGGGGTGGACATCGCCTCTAGTGGAGCCAATTCTTGAGACGGTGAGAAACATCAAAGAAATAAAGAATGTTTCTAGCTAGTTAATCCTAAACAGTGAATGTCATAGGTTTATTTTTGTTTTTTGCAAGGCATAGCCATCCTACAGCTACCCTTCTCCGGTTCCTCCACCGGTCGTAGATCGACCTACAACGGGCTCTCTCTTTACGAGACCAATACCTCCATTCGATAGAGGAATTGTTTGGTCGCTATTCTTTGCAACAGCTTGCAACCTACAATCTTTCTCCACAGACTACACCATGGGGGAGTCAGGGAGGGACTCCTTACCTACAGAGAATCGCACCGACGGCACCTCAGTCTATGGCCCCTTCTTATCATCCTACTCTCCTTCCATTGCAGGTTCCTACTCCCCTTCCACCGCATGGTCCCACTACCATCACATCTCAGGGTCCTACGCCACTCTATTTCACTCCTGATTTGCTAGAACACCATTGACAAACTTCCTCTAGCAGTGCGTCTCGACGCTAGTCTCAGGGCACCGAGCGTCATGAGAGACGAAGCGGGGGCCGATTTTGTGGTTGTGCCTGTTTTGGTAGTAGCGGGGGAATGGAGTGCCCACTTTGAGAGCGTGCTGCCCTTGATGTAGAGGATGAGGATACTAACGCACCCGTGCCAGATATGCATGGGCACTACTACAAGGTTATATGATGGCGGGGAGGTGGACTTTGGCACAGCACATGGCATGGCATTTTGACGGCATCTACAAATTCTTATACATTCAACATATAAAAACTATTTTGTAAAGTTTAGAGACTAATTGCTCGATCATGTACGGTACATTGAGGACATGTTGTCAGCTAGTTTTCCAAATACCCCCTATCAACATTTTTCACAACAATGGTTGGAGGGCTACATAAAGACATTTCTAAAAAACAAGTAGTCCAGTGTGCGGTGCGTAGCAGCCAACCAGGTTAGAGATCCAAACAGGAGCCACCACGATGGCAACATGGTAGACACATAGTGGGAGTGCGCAATGCAAGTAAAGAGTGATCAAGCTGCGAGGAGCTCATCATACAGACGACAACACGAGGCTCGCGCCAGACAAACTCCCACACACTATGGCTCAGGAGGCAAGGGAGCCTGGAAGGACAAATATGTAAGATTGATTAAATTATAACTTCGATCAGTGATTATAAAGATTGTAGTTGATGATTTGGTATTGTTATTGTTGACTTAGGAAAATATCACTCTTACTCGACCAACCAGAGAGATGGTCAAGTATCGGGAGCGACATACAGAATTTAATACTTGGTGATGGTTGTTCGAAAAAAACCAAATCTCTTGCGAGCAATTTGACGCGGCGGCTGGATCACTACAAGCGATAAGTTTAAACAAGTACTTCTGTATCAATTGTTTTGAGTTGTTGATAATTGTTTCATTTGTTTTGGGTTTATGTAGAGTCAAAGTGATCAAATGTATGTGCCTCTGGAAGACGAGGAGATAGAGGAGGATTAGATAGAGAAATATTTTGTCCAAACTTTTGTAAAGTCCCAATGTGGAACAATGTATATACAACTATTTACATTTTATTGTAACTTTTATAAATAGTTGATCTTTGCATATTAAATTGTCAAGGTAAAGTAAATTCAATTTCAATTCTTTGGTAATTTTTATACTCTGCCAAAAAACAATTAATGTTTCATTGTTTTATGCAGGTAAAAAATAAAGGTGCTCAAATTGGGTGGCCCAAATGAGCACCTTTATTTTTGAATTATTGTTTAGCGTCAATAAGCGCAGTGGCAAAATTCACGGTAATAGCAGCGGGTAGATTACCTCCACTATTATCGCGCTTATTGCTTACAAACCACTACCGCGATCATAGTCATGGTTATTGCCGTCGTTGCAATTTTTTCTCTCTCCATTTTCCTTTGTTTCTTCGTGGCAATGCTAGCGGTTATAGACAAGTCCTCTTATAGTGAAAATCATGTACTTATCTTTACAACAAGAGAAATATTTTTATTATTGTGTGGATCAGAAGGCCATCACCCCCTTCTAGCTCAATGATATAACAAAAGTAATCAAAAAAAATTCTATCAAATCCTATTGGGTTACCTAATACGTTTTTTTTTAATGATTAATCTTTCATTATGGTTGTTGAATATGCAACTACTCTCAGCATCCACTTAAAATCACATGGAAAAAGACCATGCTTCAAAAAGTCAATGTATAATAGTCACTTGAAATTCAATTTATTCAAAGCAGAGCACTGACACTTGTTTGCCAAAGACCCAAGCAATAATTCATATGCATTGAAGGACTATCACCCTTTTTCAATGAAGGAATATTAGGACCTCTATCATGCAAACGACTAGCAATAGTGAGGGTCAAAAAGTTAGGTCAAGACACAACCATAAAAAATTACCAGGTTTTCAGCCTAAAGAAGAGATCAAATTCCAATAAGACCATATCATGCCTTGAAGAGAAAATCACACCAACAGACCCCTAGGTGTAAGTTCGACATTGCCAATCAATTTAATGCAACCCACCATGGATAACCAATTTACCAACAAAAAGTTATTGCTTTACATTAGGAAGGAAATGGGACCGAAGGGGGCCTCTTTATTTTCCATGGGATTGAAATTTATGGAAGGGGAAAATGGGTAGATGCCATGGACGGACGCAAAGCGGACCCGAACTCTGACGGCCTCTAAAACGCCGGGGGCCGAATGGCGCACCTCGAGCTTGCCACGGTAAAGCGAACTGGGGGCACCACCTAGCTTTGAGCGGCTAGGACGCAAAACCCACGATGATATGAACACCGCAAGCCTACACACTGAGAGAGAGAGAGAGAGAGAGAGAGAGAGAGAGAATACTTGCAAATGACGAAAACCCTCGGGGGTGTGAGGGAGAATTATTTCTGCAATATTTATAACGCAGCATGCCGTTGTGGTAGAGAGGTAGGGGGAGGAGGTGGTGCAACCTACTTGGTGTGTTCTCTAAGGCGGCTCAATGATTGTGAATACTCACCACCAAGAGCGTGCATACGTGTGTGCATCGACCATTAGAGTCGAGAGATGGATATGGTTCCCTTCGCATGGTGCAATTCCCAAGGCAAACCCAACACACAATCCCCCTCCCCCTGATGGTGATAGTGCCAATCCTTCCTACTGCACTCTACCAAATGCTTGGTTCCTCATGAATTGTCCCCCCCCCTCCCCCCCGATAGTGACCTCTCAGTGCCAATTTATAGGTGTTGGCTGCTTGGATTATGGTAATCCCAGTGTGGTTAGGGTAATCTTAATCGGGGAGACAAAGCAAGTGGTGGGTCCGGTGTGGTTTACCCTTGCTTTGTTTTGGGGAGGTTATTAAAAGAGGGGAATCTCTAGGTGGGCCTTTGTGACCGTCACCTAGAGAGAGGATATTTACAAAGAATGGAAATTTACAATGACTCGGGTGAAAACTGCAGATAATGATGAAAATAACCTATAAATTACTGGGATGGCGTCATGGTTGCGTGTTGCCGGCGAATGGCGTATCGAGCGTACTTCTTTTCGGAGTCGACCGGGGCATGCCTTTGGCGCATTTTCTCTTTTTGTTATTGGGGCGCGTGCTTTGGATCCTTCTTCTTTTGTTTGTTGATGTCGTAGCCGTTTTCTTCCTATTTGCGGTGCGGTGCGTATATGCGTGTGTGTGTGTGTGTATATATTCGTGCATGAGGGTGGGTGTGTGTGTTTTGTATAGGTATGTGTGTGAGAAAATGTGCGTGTGAAGGGGGGGCTATAGATATCTATAATGTATATATAGTTTTTGTTTTTTTTTTTTTTCTTCTCGCGGATGGCCGACAGCCTGTTTTTCTGCGCAAGGCGGATGGGGGGGGGGGGGGGGGGGGGGGGTAGAATAGAGGTAGAGAGTGTGTGTGTGGTGTACATGTAGGTAGGGTGTGTGTGTTTGTGTGTGTGTGTATTTGTGTATTGCGGACTGCGCTGCCCGTGAGGGCATGTGTGTGTGTGTGTGTGCGTGGACTGCGGACGATTGCGCATAGTGAATGGGTGAAATGGGTGTGTGTGTGTGTGGTACTGCTGTGGACTGCTGGGCACAGTGCGAGGGGAGAGAGGGGAGAGGGGGGGATAAGTCAATGGGAGGGAGTGAAGGAATATATCCGCGGGCCAAAGGGGGGGGGGGGGGGGGGGGGGGGGGGGTTCCATGCGGCTCACACAAAGGGAGCACGAGAGAGGGGTCGGGGAATTTTTTCAGAGCCTCTGTCTGGCCGGGGAGGGTAAATTGGGAGAGAGAGATATTAGGGAAGGGGTATGTAGGGAAAATGGGAGAGAGAGAGAGAGAGAGAGAGAGAGAGAGAGAGAGAGAGAGAGAGAGAGAGAGAGAGAGAGAGAGAGAGAGAGAGAGAGAGAGGGTTTTATCCGATGCCCGTAGGGCGGGGGGGGTGAAATGACTTTTTTTTCTTTGATTTTCAAAAGTCGGCTATCATTAGCCCTCTCCCTTTTGGCTAGAGGCATTCATGCTTCTAGCCCTTCTTCTGCTTCTTCAGCTGTAGAGTTAGAGGGTTGTCCCTCTTCTGGAATGTCTAGCACAAATTCTGGGTCAAACCTAAGAAAATACATTTTCAGTCTCCATCCATTGACTCTAGTCTTGTGAATTCTCCCATCTGCTTCCATCAGCTTATAGCTACCGTTTTCGTAGCGCTTCTTGATGATGAATGGCCCTTCCCATCTGGGTTGAAATTTATTGTCCTTCCTAGTGTCAAATCTGTTGTCGAATCGTAGTACTAACATGCCTTTTTACAGTCCTTTCTCTTTAAGCCCTTGATTGAAAGTGAGTCACAATCGTTCTACCTGTGCTGCATAGTGATTGATTGCTTCTTCCCTATCCAGTTGGAGTCTCTCTAGATCCAAGATGTGGTTTCGGAGGTTTACAACTGGACGGTGTGTCTGGCTAGCCAAGACTCGTAAGTTGGCTATTTGTACCTCAATGGTTAGAATTGCCTCCTTCCCATAAACTAGATAGAAAGGAGTGAAACCTAGTGATGTTCAGAACGTTGTTCTGTAGGCCCAAAGAGCTGCCATGAGATGTTTATCCCAGTCTCCTATGTGGTTGTTCACCTTTTTTGTGATGATTTTGCAAATCATTCCATTCACCTTCTCTACCAGACCATTGCATTGTGGGTAGTATGGTGTGGAATGCCGGCGTGTGATGCCTAATTTCTTCACCAGTTCTCCCACCAAATCACCTTTGAATCCTGGTCCTCTATCTGATATTATCTCAAGAGGAGTGCCAAAACGGCAAGCGATATGCTAAAGGAACTTTGCCACCTCTTGGGCTGTAATGCGGGTGGTGGCCGTTGCTTCTGCCCATCGCGTCATGTAGTCTACACCCACTATGATGTACAATTTACCTGATTGGGCCCTTGGTAAGGGTCCGATTGCATATATTCCCCATTTCTCAAAAGGACCATATGAAATGATAGGGGTTTGTGGCTCGTAGGTTAATGTGCGATCATTGGCCACTTGACAAGCCTTACATGTTTTACACCAATGGTGTACATCTCTGTTTAAACTATGCAAAAAGTATCCTGCCTATAGAATCTTCCTACTGGTGATATCTAGAGCAAAATGACCGCCGTAGACACCGTCATGGCAACTTGAAATTACCTCTGTGATTTCACTAGAGGTTGGCACCCGCCTGAGAATTTGATCTTTGCCCTTACAATACAAGTGGTCGTCTATAAGGCGGTACCTAGTAGCCTTCCTTACTAGCCATTGTTTTTGGCCTTTGGTGTGTCCTGTTGGAAATTCTCTTGTATCAAGAAAGCTGATGATATTAGGCATAGCATCACTACCTTGGAAGAGGGGTAGTTTTAATTTGATTGCTCCTACGGGAACATCTTATATTCTTTCTTTAGCTAGTGCATCTGCCTCTTGATTTTTTGCTCTGGGACATGGAAGAGCTTCACTGCTTCAAACTTCTTCAGAAGGTCCTTAACTTGGCAAAGTTGACCAAGTAAAACCTGATTTTTGCATTCCCAGGTGCCATTTATCTACATTATCAAAAGCAAAGCGTCGCCAAACACATTCAAGTACTGAATTCTTTGTGAAATACATTGTTCCAACCCAAGGATTAGGGCTGCATATTATGCTTCATTGTTGGAATGGGAGTGTAATAACTGCCCCATGGAGAATACTCTTTCTTGTTGTTCATTGAAAATGACCATGCCTGTTGTAGACTGATCCATTGTTCTCTTGTATACTCCGTCAAAGAAAAGAGAGTGAGCTCTCTCTAGCTTAGGAATTTCTTTATCTGGTATTCCTTCCTTTGCTTCCGTGTTGACCTTCAGCTTCTTCTCATAATGGTGATGAGTGAGAATTCCAGCTAAACTAGACCTGGTGGAGTTTTCTACTTGCATGGTGTAGTCAAACTCTTGTAGTCTAATTAACCACTTTGAGATCCTAGATGAGACATCCATGTGTCTCATTAAATATGGGAAAACCTCTTCCATTGTCAGGATTACAAATGGTCTAGGCAGGAGATAGCAGCGGAACTTTGTGGTAGCAAACATTAGTGCCAGAACCATGTGTTCTACTTCGGTAAATCCTTTTTTTGATGGGGTCATGACTCGACTAGAGAAGTAAATAGGGCGCATGAAAGAAGTTTTGGGATCCTTTTCAATTAGCACTGCTCCCAGTGTATCATTTCCCACACTAGGGTTCACATAAAATGGGTCGTCCCACTTAGGAGGTGAAATAGTGGGAAGCTTAGCTAGGACTTGCTTCACTTCAGTAAACTGTTGCTCATTCTCTTCACTCCATGAGAAAACATCCCTTTGGGTGAGTTGTTGTAGGGGAAGGACCACTTGAGATAGCAAGTGAATGAACCTGCTTAAGTATCTTACCTTCTGAAGGAAAGAAACCAGCTGCTTGGCGGTGGTGGGTGATGATAAAGATACCAGAGCCTGAATCTTGCTAGGGTCAGAGCCTCAATCCCTTTTGCTGAAATTACATGACCAAGGAGAGTGACTTTGCTCTCACCAATGTGACACTTGTCCACATTGAGTTGGCCACCCATGGTTTGCAGCCTGGTTAAGCCATCATAGACTTTGCTTAAATGAAGGGCTCGTGAGCTATAGATGCAAAAATAATCCATGAAAACCCGTATTGATGCTCCAAAGTAAGGTTCGAAAACAAAAGTCACATAGTGTTGAAATGTGGCTGGGGCGTTAGTGAGGCCAAACGGCATCACTCTATAGGCAAAACATCCCCAAGGGGTGATGAAGGTTGTCTTCTTCTGACCTCCTCCGCAATGCTAATCTGGAAGTATCCTGAGTAGCCATCGCATACTGTGTAGCGTTCGTGACCTGCCACTTAATGAGTATTTCATCCTAGAATAGGAGGGGAAAGTGGTCTCTCTTCGTGGCTGCATTGAGAGGTTTGTAATCCACACAGACTCTCCACTTACCATTTTTTTTTGGTGTGACTACTACTAGGGAGACCCATTCTGAGTCTTCGACAGGGTAAATGAAACCTGCTTGTAGCAAACTTCTTACTTCTTTAAGAAATGCCTCTTGTTGGATTACTCCAAGTCTTTTAAGCTTTTGTACTACGGGTGTACTGCCTTCCTTGAGCTTTATGTGGTGTTGCACTACTATAATTCATGTGATCTTATTATAGCCATCAATGAACAAAGTAGTGAAGTTACCTAACATGGAGACGTGCTCCTTCCTTTCTTCATTGGTTAACTCATTTGAGAGCATTTTTTGTAGCTTACCTGCATCCTCCAATGACTCCATACATGGTGATCCCTCTTGGTTTGCCGAGGTTGCTTTAGATTGTGCTAATCTGTCTGGGTTTTTAAGAATGACTCCCATTACTTCGATGCTACTGTCACTCCCGTCGGTGGTGGTTGTGTCTTCTCCTGAGGTATATGAGTAGTCGCTGGTGGACTCGTCTTCTGAAGCCTCCAAGATCATATTGCGCTACTTTCCAGTCCTCATGTCATAAAATATGGACTTCCCTTTGGCATCCTTCATCTGGATCATCCAGGTTCCATATCCATAAGACAAGGCCTTCCAAGAATGATGGGGTAGCCCTCTTCTTTGTGTGGCATGACAAAGATGTCTACCTCCACTTCTCTATTGAATGCTTTTACTCTAACCGCATTTACAATGCCTACGCATTTTACTCTTACATTGTTTGCCATCTTGGCTCGGCAGGGTGCCGGCCTACTTACCTCTAGACCTAGATGGGGCATCATCTTTTCACTCATGATGCATATTTGTGCGCCACCATCTATGTAGACGTTTGAAATATGCTGCCCTTTGATGTGAGCGTCCATGGTTAGCAGGATGTTGTCAAGATCCCTCCCAGAGATAGCCCAGCTATCCATGGTCTTGATTTCGTGGTACTTACCATTTTCATCCAATGCCTCCTCATTCAGGGTGCAAGGTGGAGTAATTGGGGCCAAGTTATCTTCGGGCCCTGCATTAACACATCCTGAACTAAGTCATAGGGTTTTGCATCCTCACCTAGTGAGAAGTCCACGATGTCTATCTTCCACCGCGGTTTAGTTGCTTGCTTGGTAGACTGGGCCTTCCCTTTCATCTTCTCTTCTTTTTGAGATGCCTCCTCGTGCCTCGCACGCTTCACTCCCATAGAATCCACTACTTCTACCTTCGCTTTTACTTTGTGCTTCTCTCAAGCTAACTCTTCTACCTTTGCCTTCCCTTTAGCCTCTAAGCTAATAACACTCACTGCTTGGTTCAGAGCAGGTGGTGGGGGTAGTGGCGGAATGAGAGGTTGGGGTGGTGGTTGCTGTTGTACAGATGGTCGCAGAATTTGGACCGGTGGAATTGGTCCCGATTGCCTAGGTGGTGGTGGTCTTGCTCTTGGCGGAGAGATATGATTTTGTCTCCCCCCTCTATTGAAATTCTGCCTCCTCCGGTGTGGACAGTAGTACATTCCATGGCCGTCTTCCCCGCAGTTGTAACAGTGGTACTCTGGGTTCTGCCTTCGTTGTCCCCTTCCTTGTTCTAGGTTTCTACCAGGTGCATGCCCTTGCTGCACCAGATGCACAGATAAAATCTCTAGTTGGGTGGTGATGCAACTCAGCAGGTCTTGTTGTTCTTCTGATGCTTCCTGTGGTTGGACTATATGATTGGCTGTTCAGCCACTGGGGTTGGTCGGGCCGAGCTTGTTTCCTTTGACTCGTTCACTCTTGCTTGCATACGCAGCTTCTTGTCTTTAAGGCGGGCTACTTCGACTCCCAACTCATATGGTATAGGAAACCTTACCTTCACCTTCTCTCTAAGCGGCGACCATAGACCACTAATGAAACGGTCCTTCTTTAGGAAATTAGGCGCTCCTTCACCTTTCTCCAGTGTGGCAACCCATCTCTCCCATAAGTCCACAAACTTTGACTCATAGGTGGCATACTCCAGCAAGCCTCCCTGCTTTAATTCTGTCAGTAGCTGCCATAGCTTCTCCGAGTTTGTGCCTCCACCAAATCTCTTTACAAAAGAAGCCCTTAAGACATCCCATGCATTCTTGGTAGCGAGGGGAAATGCATTATACCAGGACTTGGCCTCTACTTTCATCAGTAGAGGAAAAATTCTAAGTCGTGAAGCGTCGTCATCTTTGTTGGAGACGACACAAGCAATGTCTAAATCATCCAAAAAGTCGGTGGTGAGATCCTCTCCCTTCTTTCCACTGAACGTGGGGAAAGAAACACTTGCCATGGTGGTGACTCGGGAAATTACAAACCTTTTTATTTTTCTCTTTTTTTTTCTTTATATCAACAGCAGCGGCTCATAACGACTTTTTACAGGGGTGGATGGATAGGTTAAAATACATGGCTCCCTTTGCATGGTGCGATTCCCAAGGAAAACCCAACACACAAGCACTCTCCCCGTGATGGTGATAGTGTCAACACTTCCCACTACACTCTACCAAGTGCTGACTTCTCATGAATTGCCCCCCGATAGTGACCTCTTAGTGCCAATTAAAAGGTGTTGGCTACTTGGATTATGGTAATCCCGATGTGATTAGGGTAAGCTTAATCGGAGAGACAAAGCAAGTGGTGGGCCCGATGTGGTTGACCCTTGCTTTGTTTTGGGAGGTTATTAAAAGATGAGAATCTCTAGGTGGGCCTTTGTGACCATCACCTATAGAGAGGGAGTTTACAAAGTGATAATTTACAACGGCTTGGGTGAAAACTGAAGAAATGATGGAAATAACCTATAAATTACTGAAAATAGCGGTATGGTTGCGTACTGCCGGCAAATGGTGTGTTGCCGATGCGTCGGTGTAGAGCGTACTTCTTTTCGGGGTCGACCGAGGCATGCCTTCGGCGCATTTCCTCTTTTTGTTGTTGGCGGTGCATGATTTGAGTCCTCCTTCTTTTTTTGTTGTCGTCGTAGATCTCCTTCGGTTTTTTTTTGTATTTATGTGCGTATATGCGTGTGTGTACGTATGGGTGCATGTGGAGGGATGTGTGTGTATATATGTATATGCGGGTGCGCATGTGTGAGTGTGTATGTATATGTATGTGTGTGCGCAAGTGTGCATGGCAACGGGGCTTAATATTATTATGTATATATATATATATATATATATATATATATATATATTTGGGGTCTGCTGGCGACAAGCTGCAAGGGCGTGAGGGTGAATGAGGGGATGGGGTGTGTGTGAGAGAGGGTGTGTGTGAATCCATGTGTGTATGTGTGTACCTGCGGGCGGATGGCTGTGACGAGTTCAAGAGGGAGAGAAGGCGGGGCGAGGTGGTGTGGGTACAAGGAAGAGAGAGGATGAGGGTGTGTGTGGGAGTGGATGAGGGAGAGCTCCCGTAAGCTGTGCGCCTCCACAAATCCGAGCCATAAACGACTGAGAGAGAGAGAGAGAGAGAGAGAGAGAGAGAGAGAGAGAGAGAGAGAGAGAGAGAGAGAGAGAGAGAGAGAGAGAGAGAGAGAGAGAGAATGAGAAGGGGGGTGAGATGGCAGGGGTCCGCGCCATGTGGGCCGCCGAACAAGAGAGCAAGGGAAGGGGGGGGGGGGAATTTGGCATGAAGTGGGGTAAGGGGGGTGGGAGGTGAGAGAGAGAGGGGGGGGGGGGGGGGGGGGAGAGTCAATGGTGTGGGGGGAAAGAGGGTGGGAATAGCGGGCCAAGGGGCGGGGGGGAGGGGGGAATGAGGTCGAGGATGAGGCAAGCGGGTGAGGAAGAGAGAGGGGATATATTTGTCTATTGGATTGCATGGGGAGCGTGGGAGGGAGTGTGAGAGAGGGTGTTGGACGGATACGCCGCGACGGACGACGGCACATCGAGAACTCACCTAACAAATAATGTCAGCTAAGGACGAAGCTCGACCCGCAGGCGCATGGAAGCAAGCATAAGGTGTCAACCTACACTGGACCGACTCCTAACTAATTCCTACAGAGGTCTCTACCAATTGGCTAAGTCACAGCCTTCAAGAGTGCATAAGAGGAAACTTCCTACAATGCTATCTAGAGCCGAACACCCATCAAACAATCCCGAAACACCATAGAACTTGAAGGATACCCTACTAACACCAATAGGTCGCTCTCCCTAAGGTCTATGAACCAAAACCCCAACCCAAACACCCACTGCAAAATCATGTAGGATGTCTGGCCGAAATTTGCAGGTCTTCGTTTTTGAAATCTAGAGTGCTTAATGTGTAGCTCTACTCAATGTGAACGTGTGGATATGCTGCAATGCAAAATTGGACAACGTATGCTCACCAAATCACCAGATGAAGATCGTAGAAGGAGCTCGCAAATCCATATCGTAGGCGTGCAATGTAGATATCGGCGCGTAGCTCTCCTCGGGGGAAAAATAATGCACTTCTTTGCACTCAATTCCGACCACCGGTGCACACGTAGCGTCAAGATGAAGCTCACACTCTCTCTCGTACACAGTACGCTCACTCACAGACTTCAAAACTCCTCTTCAAAATGACAAAAAGGTTTTTCATTAAGGTCAAAAAGTGGTATATATACCTTACAATTCTCAAACCCTAAAGTTCCAAATCAACCATCTACTCAATCTAACTATCAAAACTGGGATACAATCTAGAAACTTTTGTAATTACAAGGTGAAAAATCAGGTTTCCTCAATAAATGAATAATTACAAATATGATAATCTTCCGAGTAGTTAGTTTCCGTAGGGTGTGTCCAACTTCTAACACTCCCCCCCTCCTTGCTCATGTCGTCCCCGACATGGCCGCTGAGCTGCTTCTTCATCGTATGGTCTCATGCATCTTGATCAGTGATTCGTATCTTGCATGCAGATTCATCATTGTTGGGCCGAAAATATCAATGTTTATTGTGAAGAAGCCGGTGTAGAACACTTCTTCATCGTATGGTCTCACGCATCTTGATCGGTGATTCGTATCTTGCATGCAGATTAATCATTGTTGGTCCAAAAATATCAGTGTTTATTGTGAAGAAGCCAGTGTAGAATGCTTGTTCAAAGGCTTGGAGGTGATAGGATGGTAGAAACATTATCCTTTGATACAACGCATGTATCACCTCCTTGGAAGGCTGACCAAACAGATCATAGGCACATCTATAAGTATCTTGGAAGAAGAAGATACTGTCTGTCACCTTGCCTGGCTTGAATGTCTCAAATACTGCTAAAAGGGTTTTGCAAATTTTCTTTATCGTGATGCATGTAAGGTCAGGTGAGCCAGTGAACAATTTGATGGCACCCGTTAGGGTTTTCACCATGTATTGGACACTTATTCTCTCACCTGCCTTCAAGCCCGACAGCTTAGGATAATTCAGCCAAGTGCATTGGCTCCTTTGTAATATCTCCCTGATCCTTGGTAGAGGACAAAAGATGAGGTTGTCTCTGATGTTTTTCGGTGCCAGTACCAGATGGATTAGGTACAGTGGGTACTTCGTCAGCCAGGCCTTCCTCCATTTTGGCTAAGAGTCAACTATTAGCCTGACCCCTTCTGGTTGGGAGATATCTGCGTTGTAGAGAGGCACTGTAGACTCTTCTCTAATCCTCTTATTGATGGTGGCTGCTTCATATTTCAGCAAAGGATATGGGAGAGAGGGTTGAAGCCATTCGCGCCTGAGGTTGCTGGCGTCGATCTTCTGGATAGTCATGGATTTGAAAACCCTCTCCTCCCACTCCAAGGCTTCCTTTGTTGTATCTCTGATCTCCACCTCTATTTCCTTATGCAGCTTTTCTTCCTCCTCCTCTGTCAGATCTTGTGGCTCTTGAGAGGATCCTTCTAGTATTTCCTCTTGAATAGGTGTGTCCACCGGATCTATCACATTTTCTAAATCTATGCCTTCATTGGCTGCTGGCCCTGTGCCCTCTTGCTCTCCTACTTGCTGTCCTCTCAGCTCCTCAATGTGCCTTAGGAGTTTCTATTTTTCTGTTTCAGCTTCTTCTCCCAAATTCACGAGGAGGTCATTCAACTCATTGTTTATCTTCTCCGCCTCCTCGAGCTTTCTTTTGATAGTTTCTAACTCCTCCTGCATGGCTTTTTGTTCTTATTCCATTCGTGTTTGCATGACAATAGACCCTTCTGCCATCATCAATCTTTGCTTTTTCTCTAGATTCAGCTACTTCTGAAGTTCTTGCATCTGTTCTTCATAAAGTTGACTTTCCATAGTGATATGAGTCGAGCTAGTAGCTCTAACTCTGGCAGGAGATGCCCGCAGCCTCTGGATGGTTTGATCTTTCACTTTGAGCTGGTCCTTGAGCTCAAGGACCTCATCCTGGCTGGCTTCTTGATCTATCTTCACCTTTTCTTTGGCATTTCGCATGGATTCTTTAGATTCCTCAGCCAGTTGTAGGGTCAGGTTATCCCTTTTCCTCTCGGCATCTATCAGTGATTTGCTGAGTTGCAGACATTCCTCTTCAACTCCTTGGATTCTTTGGGCTGCTACCTGATTTTCCTTTTCCATTTCCTGGATCTTTGCAATGCCCTTGCTAGACTAGTCTGTAGCTTCGCTTCTCTTTCTTTCTGCCTTTGACTTTGTCCTTGTAAAGAGACTACTTCCAGCTTTATCTTTACTTCAGTGGCCTTGAGAGCTGCCATCTCACTTTCTGAGGCCATGGACTGCGCTCTTAACCTAGTTAACTTTGTCATCACCACATCCGAGTCGTTGGAGGGCAGGTGCAGGTCCATTGTATCTGTTTCCATCTCTTTTAGTTCTACTAACCTGATGCTTTGCATTTGTTCCTTAGGCCCTGTGCTTGCCAAGTCGAATGCGACTGTGGCAGCCTCTTCTTTTGTGTATCCTGCTGCTAGCAGGTCCAAAAATGTGTTATATGAATCATTTGGCTCTTGTTGCCCACTTCGAGGCTTAGCCTCTTTCTTTGGTTCCGGCTCCTAGCTCTGCTCTTGCTTGGCCTCTTCTCGTTCTTCTAGTTTGTCTTCAGCCTCTTTATCTTCTTGTGGAGGGCTGCTAGGAGGTGGTGAGGGCTGTGAGCTAGCCGGTGTAGATGTAGGCTTTTTATTTAGATCTTGGTCTGAATTTGTTTTTCTTTCTCTCTCTTGGCTCTCTTGCTCGTCTAGCAGTTTCTATCGTACCTGCTCCACTTCCTCCTCTGTAAAAGATACATGCGGTATATTTTCGATGCGGCATCAGGAATCTCAAAATTTTTGATGTAATCTTCGAATCTATCCCTTTGCACCCTTCGGGATGATCCCGACATTGCTTCTAGAGACGACTTCCAGAGTTCACTCAAATCGCCTTTAAGGGATCTTTCTACTCTGAAGCTCTCCATCAGTAGCTGTAGTCTTGCCGCTTTTTGTGACTTTGTCTCTTTTTCCGGCACTTGGACAGACTCTTTCTTCCCCTTCTTTTGCTCGAGATGCTCTTCTTGAACAGGCTCTAGCTGTCTTTTCAATCTTCTGGCAACCCTTGGTGCTCTTTGTGGCTCGTCTTCTTTTAGCCTCAGCTAGTCGTTTTGTGACGGGGGGTCATGCCATCTTCCTTTTGCATGCAATGCCCCATAAATCACCTTAGTGATTAGTTCTCCTAGCACAATATACGTTGGATTCTTGTTACCCATCTTCACTAGGTTTTCATGTATATATGCTGCATAATTGATTATCTTTGGAGTGCTCTTCATCATTCCCCAAGTGAATGTCGTGGCAATTTCTCCTGGCGGCAATCTGTACCTTTGTGACCGCTTCGTGCACATATGGAAGTATTGGTTGTACAAATGACTCATGATTTCCACTCTTGGGTTGGCAATATCTTCAAAAGTGTAGTTTCCTTTCTTCTCATTGTACACCTTGACATCATCCCTTCTTTTAGTTACACTATCCCCCTTGTTGGAGAGGTCTAGTGCATCTGCTACAGCTTGCTCAGTGATTATTATTTCTGTTTCTGGCCTGCCTTGTAGATCGGTTACTCTGGCCACTCTGTCTTCTTTGATGGTCGTCACAAACTCCCAGACTCTCTTTATGTCAACCCCTGCCGGCACTGCTTCAAAAAAGTTGTGGAGATCAATCTTCTCCAAGTACCCGGCCATCTTGCTTCTTACGAACTCATTGAGTTCTCGCGGCAGCATTGGTAGCTCGATCACATTCCCTTCAGTGTCTTTGAACACTCCTTGGTAGATCTTTAGGTCGTTGGACTCTAACAGATCTTCTTGGATCCATGTGCTGGTGGGCTTTCGTGTTCCTTCTAGTATAACGAAGGGCTGCACTTCTTCTAGGTAATCCTTAATGGTCATTCTTTTCTTCTTTGCTGGTGACTTCACGACTGCCATAGATCCTGTTGCACACAGTAGTCCGAAGTTAGCGTTTTTTGCATATTAGCTGAGAAACTGAGTTTTAACTATCCAAATGACTTGAAAATTGAAAATAAAGCTTAAAAGGAACTTGTGAAGCTGTGCATGTGCTCACAGTGTAAATCTGGCCAAAAATTTCCATTTAGACATCCTACGTGTAGGATGTCTTTTTCATCAGAATTAGTTGATACTTGACATGCTGGTAGTGCATGGCTTATGGAACATGGCTATGTGCTTGGATATGGATTTGGATATCAAAAAGTGGATTTTTTGGGCTGATTGAGGCTTTAGGTCACAAATTGGGTAGAAAGTCCATAACAGGTAGCAAGTGATGTCCAAATGGGTTGAAAATTGGTATATGGGCTCATTGCACCATGGCATTGGCTTCCATGATGTCACTCTTTGCATAGAAGGTTCAAATTATGATGGAGACATCCTACGCGTAGGATGTCTATTTCATCAAAATTGCATGGGATTTGTTATGTGGGTAGTCCTTGGCCTATGGAACATGGCTATGCTCTTGGATTTGGATTCGGACAAGGATTGATGCTTATAAGAGCCTGTGTAGTGTTTTTGGGCTCAAAAAGTATATCTTGAAGGTGTTGGGGGTCAAAAATGATTAGAATGGCTTCAAAATTGATATATGATCTCTTGATGATGAGGTGATTGGATCTGGAATGAACAAACATCCTCTGTAGGCCAAAAATGTCAAATAGACATCCTACGCGTAGGATGTCTACTTCACCAATGTTTTCTTCTGACCACACAGATTGGTCGGTGATGTGTTGGTGAATGTGTTGTGCAAGTTTCATGTGATTTGGACAAGATTTGATAGGTCTATGGCCCATTATTTCCTCTATGCCCTATCTTTGCGTTTTTTCATGCATATGAGGTCAATTTTGGTCTAAATGTGATGAGACTTGATGAATAGCATGTAAAGGTCATCCAGAAAATGTGTGTGATGAAAAATGTTGGGATTTGTGTCCAAAAATTCCCTTGAGACATCCTACACGTAGGATGTCTCCTGATGATTTTTTGATGGATTGTGCCACTAGTGCCTGCCCTTAGTCCCCCTGAGTCCCTTTTAAGCCTAATTTCAACAAATGGATAGAAAGTAGCTCCCTGTGTGGACTTCAGAGCCTCCAAGCCGTTTTCTGACTTTTGGAGTGCTTTTTGGTGATGAAATTTCTTGATGTTGGTCTCCATAGCTTCCCGATCTCTTGGGGATCCTTGTTGTATGGTTTTTGTCGACTTTGGGTTCACCGGAGCTTCTTTTGGCAATTTGTCTCTCTAGAAGCACCCGTGGTTGCATTTACATATCTTCGATGATTTATGGTGGTCTACCACCATAGGACTTGGTTGTTGATGGTCTAGGAAAGCCGCTCGTGAAGTTTGGTGGCAAACGTGCATGCGGTTTGGCCGCGAGAGCAATTTGACGCTTTGTGTGTCTGATGCCGTTTCAAAAGTTTAGTGCGGCTTCGGGTCACTTTTTGGTCATGTGCGTCACATAGACTGTCGAGCATGTCGAGATGCTCCTACCATGAAATTTGGTAGCATTTGGGAGCCTTTTCGCCTATTTCCATTTGGTGGCCTCTTGCGGGATTCTAGGAATTAGGGTTTTTCCCCGATGGTTTTCTACTGCCTTTGGACATCCAAGACTGGTCTCCTATGCTAGGGTAAGCTGCCAATGAAGTCTCGTTGCTTTTGGATTAGCCGTTAGGTCGCAACCTCTACTTGTAGGTCTCTACTGCCCGCTTTGTGTGTGAACCCTATGCTAGTTTTCGCGATAAAACGACAAACATGCACGAAAATCTCAAGGTGGCGAGCCTACCTCTCATGTCTGAAGCTCGTCAGGTAGTCGTGCGCGTCGTAGAAGATGCTGGGAGGTCCGTCCGCTCTAGGTGGCAGAAGCTCTCTCCAAAAGGTCAATAGTGAGAATGAGCTAAAAATGAGGTGAAAATTTCTTATAATAGAGGTCCCCGGACCACTTTTCATGAAATTTGAAATGTGCTCCCAACTTCTTGCGAGATGCGGTTTAGGCTCAAAAATTTCTTGATTTGGACTCCATTTGGCTTGTTTACCAGAAATTTGACATTTCGGTCAAAACCTGGCTAAAACACGCTTTCCGCTCTAGTCTCATAATTGCACCCCCACTGTTCCATAGGTTTTCCTATAGTCACTGATCATCCTCATATTTTTGTGTTTTTCATTACAACCGTTTTTCACATGCTTTTTGTATTTTTGAAGTTTTTCTGCCAAAAATTAGCAAAATTAAAAGGAAAATAGCAAATCAAACCCAAAAAATCTCCAAAAATCATAATAAATCACAAACATCTCCGCAAAACATTATATATACTCGCATGCAATTTCTATGGCCGGATTTCTCCATTTTACCAATATTTTACCCGAAAAATCGTTATTTCTACTTATATACACACACATAGGGGCTTGATTTGGCGTTTGGCTCCATATACCTATAGATAAATGCTGTATAAGGGCATATATACTTGGGTTAGTCCAGAAAATTTCACAATCAAACAACAACCCTTAAAATAGTCAAAACTCATGCCCTTTTTTGCTCTTTTTGCTATTGGTTCCGCATTTGAGAATGCCTCCCCCCCTCCTAGCCGGAGTCCTCCCGGACGACAAGGTATCGCCTCGGAGTAAGTGCCATGCATAGGTTAAAAAATTTGTGCTAATGCTTGGCCGATTAATGTGGCCCTAATTTATGCATACTCGATCAATGCATGGAAAAATTAATGTTGTGCAAGAGAAGGGAATAAGCAAGATGCTTATGGGCATTCGTCGTCGAGGTTTCCTGTTTTCTTTGCAAGTAGTAGCTGTAACTCTACTGCTCTCTGTTTAATTGTCTTTTTTGCAAAAGACAATCGCTGTGCCGCTACGGTTAGTATAACCGTAGTTGTTTCTATGGAGAGGAGTGGCTTGGCCGTAATGGCCGTGGACCGTATTTCTTTTGCTGTCCATTGGTAGCTGGTTTTTGCCGGTTTTTGTAGGTTTTTTGCTATTTCCTTGTTTGCCACTGTTTTGTTGCTGATTGGCATCCACATAAGTCAGTTGTCCTTTTTCAAATGAAGCTGTCTGCTTTCCGTTGTTTCTTGTACTGAAGGGAGTTCCTTTTGCTTTTTTTTCGGTATCCAAATGCGAGTAACATTTGGGTTATTTCTGTGCATTTTCTTCGGAATTCATATATGTTTTATGCCCTTGGTTTTTGGTTGAACTATCGGCTTCAGTTGAATTCTTTCGTTGCATTGTTGTTTGTCTGCCATGTCATTTCTATCTTTTCGCATCCATACTTGTTTCCCTTGTTTTGGTAATCTAGATCTTTGCATTGCGGTCGGTGACTGCGTATGTATGTAGTTAGCATGGTTGGATTTTACCTGTCTGTTGGCCTTGGGTATCATGTTGTTCTTTGGTGGCATTCTTGCTTTTGGTTTTTTTGCCAGTGATTGCATTGCTTGCAGCTGATTATTCCGGTATTGCTGAGCAAAGTCTATCACCTGTTGTTCTTGTGCATGCTGAATTTTGACTGCATTCGCATTCCAATCTATCTGCACATTGTACTCTTTTTGCCAAGGTTGTCCTAACATCATTGGATGTTGTGTGCTTTCATCCTTCACCACATAGAATTTGTGTGGGTAAATATATTTATGTATTTGAACATGCAATATAGTCCATCCCAATGTTTTCAACGAGTGTGATGTACTACTTTCCAACACTTGAGGAGTAGGATGAAGTTGGCCTGTGGTTTTGAGCTGTTGGTATAATCCGTAAGAGATCAAATTTTCTTGAGCTCCAGAATCAAGCAATGCCTTCGATTCAACTTGATTGCTACCCACTTTGACTGCAATTATTGGCTCCACTGTGTCTTCATCCAACTGTGTTATTCGAATGGCATTGATTTGTAATGGTGATCCACTTTGTTGTTGTCGCAGAAGTCTTCTTTTTGCAATGCGTTCTTGTGCTTCTGCTTGAGCTTCCTCTCGTACTCTCTGTTTTTCCTTCATTCGTTGTTTTCCTTCATGGATTTGTTGGAGCATCTCCTGTGTGAGTGGTAGATGATATTTCTTCAGTCGACATCCACTAATCCAGTTCGGCATTTCTTCACCTGCTAATGTAGCAAGCTTGACAGCTCCACTTTGTGATAGATCACTAATCACAAATGGCCCCATCCCTCGCTTTTTAATTTTCTTCTCATGTTGCTTCAAAGTATAAACAAGAACATAATCACCTGTTTTGAACTCTTTAGTGTGCACATGCTTGTCAAAAAACTATTTCTGTCTTCTCTTTTTAGCATAGATTGAAGCTACAGCTCTCAAGCGGAGTTCATCTAGCTTTTCAAGATCATCTATTCTTGAAGAGATCTCATGACCTGTCCATTCTAAGCGTTTCGCTACTCGTAGAGTTGGAATTAAAAACTCTATGGGTAGTATAGCATTCAGGCCAAACACCTTGTTGTACGGTGTTGTTCCTATTGATGTTTTGTAAGCTACCCTGTATGCCCATAGTGTTGTGTGTAGCTGTTGATCCCAATCTGTTCTTGACTCTGACACTATTTTAGTGAGAACCGTGCATAGTGTTTTATTTGTGGCCTCAGCTTGTCCATTGGCCTGTGGATGGTATGGAACAGATTTTCTATGTATGACCATGAATTCCTCTAGCAGATATTCAATGAATTCATTAAGAAAATGTGTCCCACGATCACTGACAATTTCTATTCGTAAACCATATCGTAAAAAAACATTCTCATACAAAAATTATGCAGTGGTGCGTGCATCTGCTTTTTGTGTTGCCTTGGCTTCGACCCATTTTGTGAGATAGTCCGTTGCAACAATGATATATTGGGTATGGGTACGATATGCAGGTGGTGAGATAGGTCCCACAAAATCAATGCCCCATTTTGAAAATGCTCTTGCTCCCATCATTGGCCTTAGTGGAATCTCATCTCTCTTTATCGGCACCTTGGTGCGCTGACATGCGTCACAACGCTTTACAAACTCTTCAGCATCCATGTGCAATGTAGGCCACCATATGCCTGCGGTTAAGACAATTTTTACCGTCTTATCGCCCAAAAAATGGCCTCCACTTATTCCGCTATGTGCATGTTCTAGAATCAGCAGGCATTCACTTTCACTTGCAAAGATTCTAAGTTGATTGTCCTTTTCTCGCTTATAGAGTTGGTTCCCAATTAACTGAAAGTCATGAGCTTCCAGCTCTAGAGCCCTTTTTCGTGCTCTTGTGATGTTCTCAGGGAACGTCCTGGTGGTTAATAAATCAATGATATATTGACTCCATGTAGGTGCAATGTTTACCTGAAACAATGTGGCGTGATCCACTGGTCGTTTGGCACTACATATAATACAATTGGTAACATAAGAATATGTGTCCGCATACATAGTTGGCCAATAAACACCTAACTGTTTTAGTCTTTGGTGTGTTTTCACTGTTGAACAATGAAATGCACAATCTTGGACATGTGCTTCTTCAAGGTAGCACTCGGATTCTTCCGGATTTATACATAATCGTAGTATTTGGTCCGATCCTAGATGATACAGTCGTCTTGCTATCAACTAGAAGTTTTTTTTTTGTCGAGTTGTTTGTTGTTTGGATCTGTATTTCGTATTATCAAATCTACTTCCAAAGGAAAGAATGCTAACAATTTCCTGAGACCATTTGGGTATCATTTCAATATTGAAAAGATAAGCATCTGGTATGTCATCATCTACTCCTTCAGGAGCTTCCTCGTTGTGTATCCTTGAAAGATGATCCGCTCTTAGATGGGTTTTACCCTTTTTTACCACCACTGTGAAATCAAATTCTAGCAATATAATAAACCAACGTACAATTCTTCCTGTATTGCATGGTTTATTTATACCAGATACAAAAGAGCTTGATGATCTGTAAAGAACACAAATTTGTTTACGAGCAAATAATCCCAGAATTTCTTTATAGCATAAATCATTCCTAAACCATCTCGTTCGTTGGTTGTGTAGCTCTTTTCCGCACTGTTTAACTGTCCGCTTGCATAACAAACTGGAAAATCCATTGTTCCGTCTCCAGTTTGAGCCAGAATACTTCCGATTGCATATGCAGAAGCATCAATGTGAACATGGAATATCTTTTCCCAATCTGGCGATTTAAGCACAAGTATTGATATAAGGTTTTCCTTCAGCTTTTGGAATGAATTTTCACACTCCTCGGTCCAATCGAAATTGACTAGCAAACGATACAGAGGTTGTGCGATGACTGCATACATGTATATGAATCTTCGATAATATCTGCAGTGTCCCATGAAGGATTGCACTTGTTTAGCATTAGTAGGCCTGGGTAGGTCTACTATGACTTTGAATTTGTCTAGGTCAGTGGTTATGCCATTTCTTGAGACAATGTGTCCTAAGAGACGGCCTTGCTTAACCATAAAGATACACTTTTTCGGATTAAGACAAATTCGATATGTATTGCATTTTTCAAAGACCTTTTGCAAATGGTCAATATGTTCCTCTCGTAGAAGAGAGTGTACACAAAGATCATCCATGTATATTTCTAAGAATATCCTCATGTATTCTTTGAACGCGTGCGTCATTAACCTTTGGAAGGTGGTTGGGGCATTAGTTAAGCCAAACAGCATAACTCGATACGCATAAATTCCCCATTTTGTGGCAAACGCTATTTTGTGTTGATCCTCCCTTGAAATTGCCAGTTGGTTGTATCCTGAAAACCCATCCGGAAAGAAATAAGCCCATTTTCCATCCACCCGCTCAAGTACATGTTCTGTGATTGGCAAGGGATAATTATCCCTTATGATGGCTGCATTTACCTTTTTGAGGTTTACACACACTCGCAGTTTTCCGTTCTTTTTGGGAACTACCACAATGGGTGACACGCAATCTGTATGTTCAATTTCATAGATGAATTCAGCTTCCATCAGCTTATCAATCTCCTCTTTGATTTGTTTAGCAAATGTGTCATTATAAGTATAAGGACATTGTTTGCTAGGTTTTACATCTGATTTCAAAGGAATTGTATGTTGGCATATCGATGGATCAACTCCCTTGAGGTCTTTATAGGACAATGCAAACACATCTTTATATTTCTTGAGGAGTCGTGTTAGCCGTTCTTCTTCTTCAGGCTCTAAATCATTTGCTGTATAGACTGGCTGAGGCTTTTCCTCATGTTTCACGAGGTCTATCCTTTTTGCATTTTCTGGCCCATCATAAGAATCTTGGTTGGTTTTTTCCCTAACTGGTGGCGTCATAATGATTTTTCTGTCCTGGATGGGAAATTTCCGATAGTGTGATGGTACATTCATGTTCCCCTTTTCAGACTCCCCTTTACCATCACTATCTTCTTCAGTAGTCCATATCTCACGTAAAGACCGTTTCAGTTCTTGGTATTTCTGTTTACGCTCCAGTTTGGTCCATTCTTGGTCTTTTGTTGTTTCTTATTTTGATTTTTTTTATTTTTGTGATTTTGTTTCTGTTTTAGCTTTTCGTTCCTGTTTTATTTCCTCTCGAGTTCCTTCCTTGCGATCTTTTGAGAATCTTCCCGATATGTGATCTTTTACACAATCCTCTGCTTTTACAAGCATCAAATAGTGAATTTTACCTTTTATCCTGGGCATCACGTTCTCTCTCACTTTGTTTCCTACTCGTTTCCTCCTATAGCATTCCCGGTGTCTAGGGTGCTGATTAGCAAAATCATAAAACTTGATATTCTCGGTTTCCCTTCCACGCTCACTTGAGGTGTCCAAACACTCATTATCTGCATCATCATTTACTTCCAGATATTGAGAGGAGTTATAAAACTCTTCTTGTCCTGGTGGTTCTATCATCTTATCTTCTCCTGGTATAATGCTTACCATGTAGTAGGGTAGCACATCATAGCTATCCTTATCGTAAAATTTTGTTGTTGGACTATCTAAAATGGTACAAACATCGAATGTTGCTAGTATGTGTTTCCATTCTAGAGGTTCCAAGGCATCTTCAGGGAAAGGTTCTAGAATATATTCCTTGTCCTCAATCGCTCTTTCTAAGACGCATTCCTCCTTTCTTAAGCTTCCACAATGTGAAGCTCCGCACATCCATAGCTCTTTTTGTTGTCCTAACCATGCTGGGAGTTCCGATCCTGCTACTGTAGCTGAATCAAACTCTTCCATAGGTGTTTGATTCACATCTTTGTAACTATGGTCTTTCAAGTGTATTTTAGTTGTTGTCTTGCCATGTCTGAGGTATATGTGGTCATAATCCCAATCTTGGACCATCTTCAATTGTCGCATGAATGGTCTTCCCAAGATGATCTCATAATTGTTCTTTTTGTTGAAATCGACTATTGCAAATGTATGCTCATACTCGATTTCGCACGAAGTGACAATCACCTTTTTTAAGAGTCCTAGAGGCTTCTCCATGAACCCATCTGCCAATTGCAATTTCATTCTGGTAGCTCTTAAAGCTGGTTTTCCCCACTTTTTCCAGATTTCCTTGGTGGCGATAGCAACTCCCACTCCACTGTCAAGAATAGCTTTGGAAACTACTCCTTGGAATTCTACTGGTAGCGTGGTGTTTTCATCTTCTCCCTCGCAATACTCTCCAACCTTGTTTAATGGTACTGGCCTAGTGTTTAGTTGAGGCTTGTCCAACTCTCTGATCCCTTCTTGTAGCCTCAAGGTGGGGTCTCTTACTCCAAATTTTTCTAGGCATTTACCTACTATGGTCCACATGTTTGGTCGTAACCTTAGGAGTTCTGCTAATGTGATTGTGCATGTCACCGGGGTGGACAATAACTCAATCAACCCGTGTGAATCCATTACTTTGTTAGAAGAAATTCTTTGAGATGGGATTACTCTCACTTCATACTTGGCCTCATACTCTCCTAGGTAAGAGGGTAAAGTCTTCAGCGAGTCTGGTTGGCTGTGTCCCGAACTATTTGATCCTTGGTCTCCCCCTTGTGAATGTATCTCAAAGTTCATTTGTGACCTTGCCTCAAATTCTTCAATAGGAGGTGAGATCACGTTCTTCTCTTTTCCCGTGCTATTCATGTGGTTACTCATCCTATTTGCCTCGTTGGCCTCACGGATTTGTTTCCATAGATCGTCTAGATCGTTACAGTCCTTACCCATTTCTGACTATGTTTTAGGCTGGAACCCGTCACTTGCCTCATCTGTTGTATTTGGCACTATGCTAGGCTCTCCTCTGGACTCATAGGCATTAGTGAGTCTTTCCTTTGTTTCTACATGTTCCTCTAAAGTTGATTGGATAGGGGTTGGAGCTGGTGCCTCATGCCAATTTCCAGGTTTACCTCGCGGGTCTTCCATCAATCAATGAGTTGTTTCAATCATCCTTTTACACATTTCTAACCTCTGTTTTTCTATTTCCGCATATGGATAAGTCATCCACCTTTGCTCTTGGGTTTGGTTCTTTTTGAGTCTGGCTTTATAAGCCTTTAGAAGCGCATCCAAGTGCTCATTTACCTTGTCTGCCAGTACAGATCCTCCTGATCTTGCACTTTTGGGCTCTGCTATTTCCTTGGGTGCTATGGTTGTCGTGGTGTGTGAGCTTAAGCTAGCTAGATCCTCTAACCGCTGTAATCTATCCTTTGTATGTTTTAACTCCTCGGATAGAGCTGTTTGCTCTCGTTCTTTCCTGGATTTCATACGCACCTTTCTAGCTTTCCAAGTGCTTCTCTGATTTTTCGTTTCTAAACTTTGGGCATCGGTTTTTGGCTCTTCAATTATGGGTTCGTTCGTCATTCTTTGAGCTTGGGCTCGTGTTACCGCCTAAATAGGTATGATTGTTTCATTTTCTGACCCTCCACTAAAAGGTATTGTTTCTAGCATATTCAAGGTTGTTTTTGCTCCTTTGCTTGGGTTTTTAGGGCAAATGAGTAACTCCACACTCGGTGCAATATGGGTTGACTCTAATGATTTCATCATGAGGACAGTCTCTTAGCCAATGGTCTCCACCACACTTGTAGTAGGGTCCCTTGGGTTGTTGAGGTGTTCCTTGAGCTCCTCTTTGTTGGTATGCATGTATTTGTCCGCCCATGCCTCCGTTGGCTATGAATAACAATGCTCGTTCATCTAAGCTATATCTTTCTTCTCCTACTGCATGTGCAGCTGTTGGTGGTCATGTACTTCCCATCATGCTCCATGGTTCTGGTTGTGAGGGTTCTTCCGGTGGATAATAGACAGGGTTTGCCGCATATCCATTGGAATCTTCATAATATGCATGCATAGGCACCAAAGCCTTATCCTCTAATTCGGTTACGGTTTGTGTGTATCTTATACCGACTGGTCGTAATCCTGGTAGGGGTGGTTGTTGCCCCAACACCGGTTGTGGTCTTTCTACACCTATAGGTCCTGGTAGGTTGCCTGCTTGATACCTAGGCATCGGTGGAACTTGAGGAGAAGCTACCTGAGCTTGGGGAGCATAAGGTCTCTCTCTTGCATATCCCTTGTTATAATAACATTCCTCTGTCCCATGGTTTGTCCATTTTTGTTGAATAGCACACCACTTAGGCTGTTTAGCCTCGGGTTTGGCGTACAAGTTAACCTTTTTTAGCACTTCATCCACAAGATGCTCTTGGTTTACAACTACTTCTCCTTTGGTGATGTCTTAGAAGACTTGCTTCCACTTTGTTGTGAAGATGAATCGGCGTCAAGGTCCTTAAACTCCCCGTCTTTGTAGACTGCACAATTATCCACAAGGTAAAGAGCCTCCTTGGTCAACTCATTCAACGTTGTGCTCCTCTTCATATGTAAGTCTTTTTGGAGATCCGCATTCCTTAGTCCTTCGATGAATATAAGCATAAGTCTGGACTGAGTTGGCAGTTCTTCCACAGGACATAACTTAACATATCTTTTTAGTCTTAGGGCTGCCTTTCGTACAGATTCCCCATCTTTCTGTTTAAATTTATGGATTTGTGAGACGGTATTATGAGCTATCCCCCTTTGTGATAATTCCTCAATAAATTCGTCAAACACTTCCTCCATAGACTCAAAGTCTCTACGCTCTACAGAGTCAGACCAAGTGGCAGCATCATCATCTAGGGTTAGTCCAAACCCTGCAAATTGGGTAGGGAAGTCTAACACCTCTTCGGCTCTAATTACACGCACAAAGGATACTACATGATCTCTTGGGTCTCTGTTTCCTCTGTATTTATTGTTTACCCATTTTTGCACTTGAGAGGGTCTAATTCTACGATGGTCTACAAACCTCATCATTGGATCTCCACGTCCTAATCGATATACCTCATCAGGTCTTCTGTAGTAGGCTGGTTCCTCTCCCAGTGGTGCTCCTAAGCCATAATTTATAACAGTTTTCGCCAAAGATGGTTCATCTCTTCGAAATCGTTCTATGGGTGGCCCTCCAGGCTCTATTGACCCTTGAGTCTTTGGCTTACTCTCTCCTTGAGACCATGAATAGAGTGGTGGTTCTTGCAAATCCCTTAGCCCTCATGCGGCTTGATAACCATCTCAGTTTCGGTCTTGTTACAATGTTGCACTCTGTCAAAGCCATGCCTGTAATGATGGCTGGTTTGCTGGTTGGTTTTGGTTGTTGAATGCCTTCGGTCAGGTGGAATGTGAGGTAGCGTCCTCGATAGTCAGAATAGACTAGGGCTCCCCTTGAGTTTGTTCCCTCTAAGAAGATCACAGTGAGCTTGGAATCATTCAAAGGATTTAGGGAGGTGCTTCCTCCTGGCATTGGTCCGTCATGGGTGAAACCTCCTGGCTGTTGACTACCCATCATGAAGAAAGATTTGTCTGACGAAGTGTTAGTATCACTACCTTCCTCAATAATCGGTGCTAGTGGATCTAGCCTTCCTTAATAATTGGCGCTAGTGGATCTAGCCTTGTCTGAGTTACACTCTCCTCGGTGGACACTAAGCTACCTTGGTCACCTGCCACCTTCTGGTCTCTAAAAATGTATCTTCCTGATCTCAAATTCATCAACTTATCAATGCAATTTACCAAAAATCCAACCACTCACCTGGCAAAGGATCTGTCTCCGCACAGCTTCTTGCTTTGTTGCTGAATATACCTGTACACAAGCGTTTAATTTCGGCAATCGAATCAAAGCATTTATATGCTAGAGGTTATCTTAGTAATGATTGGTATAGCTTGGAGAGTTAATCTCAACCACTACTGTATTTTATACACTGCGGATGTTCTGGATTAGGTATGCTATTTTGGAACTATACTTCCCTCGGATGTTGGTCAATTTACATGAAAAAGTCTGAATTCAGTTTTTGCTCCGTCAAATGGACAAACAAGGTCCAAATTCACTTCTGAAAGCAGTTCTGGAACCCTTGAGCCAAATGGAATCTCATTGTCTAAGCCCAGTCAAATTTCCTCATTAGTAGGCCATAATAGACATCCTACACGTAGGATGTCTCCTGCTTTGTTTTGCCTAGATTTTTGCACTATGGATTCCCCTTGATGTGCTGATCCCACAGCTGTTTTTACTTTTTGATTTGGACACCTATAAGTTGGTCAGTGAGTCAAAAATCTATTCCTACAGCCTGTTGCTGATCTTGATCAGTCTAACCAACTCCAATTTGGACCAAAATTGACTAGGGGGCTTGCCTCAGGCTATACAACACCTCGCTATGCCCAGAGTCAATATCTGGATTCAATTTCTTGTTTTAGACATCGTACGCGTAGGATGTCTTTTTCATAAGAATGGCTTCAAATTCAAAACACGGGCTCCCCTTGAGTTGCTGATCACTTTGGTATGCTCAAAATTTGGTTTGGAGTGCAAAATCACACAGAAGACATCCTACACGTAGGATGTCTATTTGGCCTGTTTGACCCCAAACTTGACCCAAAGCTTCCCCTTGATGTCAGAAACCCAGTGGTATTCTTAGATTCTGGTTTGGATTTCAAAAGTCCCCAATTTTAGCTGTTCTTGCCTTTTTCAGTCAAAAGTGCTTAAGTCTGCTTTGAACCCAATTTTCTCACCCAAATGAGATGAAACCCCTCTCAGTCACTCAATATATCATGCAAGACATGCTCATGCAGCCATCTTATGGTTTTGGTCTTAAAATATTGCTTTGGTACAATTTGGGTAGGATGTCTGGCAATTTTAGTCTACCTGGCCTTATCCTGTCAAGATATGGTCAAATTCCCACTTTCCAGTTGAAAATAGGGTAAACCCCACCTTTCGAACGCACTGGTCAACTCAAAATCCCAAAATTCCCACCAAATTAGCCTGTAGACATCCTACACGTAGGATGTCTCCTGGCTTGAAATTAATTTTTTTACCTGACAGAAATGCTCCTGATGCTCTGTAGCTCTTATCATAAACAATCACAGTAACTTTTGGACTTCACTTAGGCTTTCAAACACACTTTTGCATCTTTTTGTGTCTTTTACAAACTTGTGATGACTTTACCAAGCAAGTATACATACATGAAGTGCTTTGGATCCTGAATCATGATGTCCTACTTACTCTACTCCTACTCATCATGTGAAATGGTGATAATGGTGTTTTGGTTGCTTTCTGGCCTCTCTGGACTCTCACACTCTCCTCTCATCGCTTCTACAACTCCAACTCCTACTCAAGAACTCAACTAATACCTAAAACTGTCTTAGTCTACCTAAATCTACCTAAGTCGAAGGATCTAGGCCAGACACACGCTTCCTAGACTGCCTCTAAGACCTAGAGAGTCCTCCACCCTTTGATCCTATCTAAATGTAAAACAAGACTCTTGTCAAGCCAAAAATACCTATCCTCAAGGATTAGTCTCGGTCACCTACCTAAGGTTTTCATCCCCGGTATCGGCGCCAATGTTGGACGGATATGCCGCGACGAACGTCAGCACAGCGAGAACTCACCTAGCATATAATTTCAGCTAAGGACGAAGCTCGACCCGTAGGCGCGTGGAAGCAAGCATAAGGTGTCAACCTACACTCGACCGACTCCTAACTAATTCCTACAGAGGTCTCTACCAATTTTCTAAGTCACAGCCTTCAAGAGTGCATAAGAGGAAACTTCCTACAACGCTGTCTAGAGACGAACACCCATCAAACATTCCGGAAACACCATAGAACTTGAAGGAGACCCTACTAACACCAATAGGTTTCTCTCCCTAAGGTCTATGAACCAAAACCCCAACCCAAAACACCCGGTGCAAAATCACGTAGGATGTCTGGCCGAAATTTGCAGGTCTTCATTTCCGAAATCTAAAGTGCTTAATGTGTAGCTCTACTCAATGTGAACGCATGGATATGCTACAATGATCGGACAACGTATGCTCACCAAATCACCAGATGAAGCTCATAGAAGGAACTTGAAAATCCAGACCGTACGCGCACAATGTAGATATCGGCGCATAGCTCTCATCAGGGGCAACACATTGCACTTCTTCGCACTGGATTCCGACCACCGGTGCACACGTAGCGTCAAGATGAAGCTCACTCTCTCTCTCGTACACGGTACGCTCACTCAAAGACTTCAAAACTCCTCTTAAAAATGACAAAAAGGTTTTTCATTAAGGTCAAAAAGTGGTATATATACCTTACAATTCTCAAACCCTAAAGCTCCAAATCAACCATCTACTCAATCTAACTATCAAAACAGGGGTGAAACTAGTTAGATTGCCTCCTTCCCATAAACTAGATGGAAAGGGGTGAAACCTAGTGATGTTCGGAACGTTGTTCTGTAGGCCCAAAGAGCTTCCATGAGATGTTTATCCCAGTCCCCTGTGTGATTGTTCACCTGCTTTGTGATGATTTTGCAAATCATTGCATTTATCTTCTCTACCAGACCATTGCATTGTGGATAGTATGGTGTGGAATGTCGGCGTGTGATGCCTAACTTCTTTATCAGTTCTCTCACCAAATCATCTCTGAATCCTTGTCCTCTATCTGATATTACCTCAAGAGGAGTGCCAAAACAACAGATATGCTCAAAAATTAACTTTGCTACTTCTTGGACTGTAATGCAGGTGGTGGCTGTTGCTTCTACCCATCGATTCATGTAGTCTACTCCCACTATGATGTACGATTTACCAGACTGAGCCCTTGGTAAAGGACCAATTGCATCTATTCCCCATTTCTTAAATGGACCATATGAGATGATAGGAGTTTCTGGCTCGTAGGTTAATGTGCGATCACTGGACACTTGACAAGCCTTACATGTTTTACACCAATGGTGTACATCCTTGTTCAGACTAGGCCAAGAGTATCCTGCTTGTAGAATCTTCCTACTGGTGATATCTAGAGCAAAAAGCCGCAAATTCCATCATGGCAACTTGAAATTACCTCTGTGATCTCACTGGATGTTGGCACACGCTTGAGAATTTTATCCTTGCCCTTACAATACAAGTGGTCGTTTACAAGGCGGTACCTAGTAGCCTTCCTTACCAGCCACTGTTTCTAGCCTTTGGTGTATCCTTCCGGAAATTCTGCTGTATCTAAAAAAACTGACGACATCAGGCATAGCATCACTACCTTGGAAGAGGTGTAGATTCAGTTTGATTGCTCCTACGGGAACTTCTTGTATTCTCTCTTTGGATAGAGCATCTGCCTCTTGATTTTGTGCTCTAGAGACATGAAATAGTTTCACTGCTTCAAACCTCATTAGAAGGTCCTTAACTTGGCGGAGTTGACCAAGTAAAACCTGATTCTTACAAACCCAGGTGCCATTTATCTGCCTTATCAAAAGCAAAGCATCGCCAAACACATTTAGGCGTTGTATTCCTTGTGAAATACATTTTTCCAACCCAAGAATTAGGGCTACTTCGGTAAATCCCTTTTCTGACGGGTTCATGACACGACTAGAGAAGTAAATAGGACGTATGAAAGAAGTTTTGGGGTCCTTTTGCATTAGCACGGCCCTGAGTGTATCACTTCCCACACTAGGGTTCACATAAAATGGCTTGTCCCACTTAGGAGGTGAAATGGTGGGAAGCTTAGCTAGGATTTGCTTTACCTCAGTAAACTGCTGCTCATTCTCTTCACTCCATGAGAAGACATCCCTCTGGGTGAGTTGTTGTATGGGAAGGACCACTTGAGATAGCAAGTGAATGAATCTGCCTAAGTATCTTACCTTCTGAAGGAAAGAAACCAACTGCTTAGCGGTGGTGGGTGACGACAAAGATACCAGGGCTTGAATCTTGCTAGGGTCAGCCTCAATCCCTTTTGCTGAAATTACATGGCCAAGGAGAGTGACTTTGCTATCACCAATGTGACACTTATCCACGTTGAGTTGGCCACCCAAGGTTTGTAGCCTAGTTAAGCCATCATAGACTTTGCTTAAATGAAGGGCTCGTGAGCTATAGATGCAAAAATCAACTATGAAAACTCGTATTGATGTTCCAAAGTAGGGTTGGAAAACAAAGGTCACATAGCGCTGAAATGTGGCCGGGGCGATAGTGAGACCAAACGGCATCACTCTGTAGTAAAAGCATCCCCAAGGTGTGATGAAGGATGTCTTCTTCTGATCTTCCTCCGCAATGCTAATCTGCAAGTATCTTGAGTACCCATCGCACACTGTGTATCGTTCGTAACCTGCCACTTCATTGAGTATTTCATCATGGAATGGGAGGGGAAAGTGATCCCTCTTCGTGGTTGCATTGAGAGGTTTATAATCCACACAGACTCTCCACTTACCATTTGTTTTGGTGTGACTACTACTAGGGAGACCTATTCTGAGTCTTTGACAGGGTAGATGAAATCTGCTTGTAGCAAACTTCTTACTTGATTAAGTAGTACCTCTTGTTGGATTACTCCAAGTCTTCTGAGCTTTTGTACTACTGGTTTTCTACTCATCCCACGAACATTGTGTAAAATCACAAGTGTTATTATAGCCAAGTGTTGAATGCACCTGACTTTAAGACATGGTTAGAATCGGCAAGTGGTGGATCTATGAGACACCAACAATTGGATCCACAATTCATGGCCAAGTGGTGGATCTTTGATGCACCTACTTCCCAATTCTTAGTCTAAATGGCCAAGTGGTGGATCTAGGATCTACTCATCCCACAAACATTGTGTAAAATTACAAGTGTTATGATGGCCAAGTGCTGAATGCGCCTAACTTTAAGACATGGTTAGAATGGCCAAGTGGTGGATCTAGGAGACACCAACAATTGGATCCACATTTCAATACTTTGCTATAATGGGCTAGTGGTGGATCTTTGATGCATCTTATTCCAAATTCTAAGTCTAAATGGCCAAGTGGTGGATCTAGGATCTGCTGATCCCACAAACATTTTGTAAAATTACAAGTGGTATGATAGCCCAGTGCTAAATGCACCTAGCTTTAATACATGGCTAGAATGTCTTTACCTAGCATAGAGACATACTCCTTTCTTTCTTCATTGGTTAACTCATTTGAGAGCATTTTCTGTAACTTACCTGCATCCTCTAAGGATTGCATACTTGATGATTCCTCTTGGTTTTGCGGGGGTGTTTCAGATTGTGTAAATCTTTTTGGGTCTTTAAGAATGACCCCCATCACCTCGATGCTACTATCAATTCCGTCGGTGGTGGTCGTCTCTTCTCCTGAGGTAGAAGAATAGTCGCTGGTAGATTCATCTTCTCAAGCCTCGAATGTCATGTTGCGCTGCTTTCCATTCCTCATGTCATAGAATATGGACATCCCTTTAGCATCCTTCATCCGAATCATCTCGGTGCTCCAGTCTTGTTTAGCTTCCATAGCCATAATACAAGGCCTCCCAAGAATGATGGGGTAGCCCTCCCCTTTGTGTAGCATGACGAAGATGTCTACCTCCACTTCTGTATTGAATTATTTTACTTTTATCGCATTTACAATGCCCACGCATTTCACTCTTACATTGTTTGCCATCTTGGCTCGGCAAGGTGCTGGCTTACTTACCTCTAGACCTAGATGGTGCATCGTCTTTTCACTCATAATGCATATTTGTGCGCCACCATCTATGTAGACGTTTGAGATTTGTTGCCCCTTGATGTGGGCATCCATGGTTGGTAAGATGTCGTTGAGATCCCTTCCAAAGATAGCCCCAGCTATCCTGGGCCTTGATTTCTTGGTACTTACCATTGTTTTCCATTTCCTCCTCATCCTTGGTGCAAGGTGGAGTAATTGGGGCCAAGTTATCTTCGGGCCCTGCATTAACATATCCTGAACTAAGTCATAGGGTTTTGCATACTCACCTAGTGAGAAGTCCACGATGTCTATCTTCCATCGCGGTTTAGCTGCTTGCTTGCTAGACTTGCCTTCCCTTTCATCTTCTGTTCTCTTTGAGGTGCTTCCTCGTGCTTGGCACGCTTCACTCCCATAGCATCCACTTATTCTACCTTCGCTTTTACTTTATGCTTCTCTCGATCTGATTCTTCTACCTTTGCCTTCCCTTTAGCATCCAAGCTAATAACACTCACCACTTGGTTCACAGCTGGTGGTGGGGGTAGTGGTGGAATGAGAGGTTGGGTGGTGGTTGCTGTTGTACAGGTGGTCAAAGGATTTGGACCGGTGGGATCAGTCCTACTTGCCTAGGTGGTGGTGGTCTTGCTCTTGGCGGAGAGATATGATTCTGTCTCCCCCCTTTATTGAAATTCAACCTCCTTGGGTGTGGGCAGTAGTACATTCCATGGCCATCTTCCCCGCAGTTGTAACAGTGGTACTCTTGGTTCTAACCTTTGTTGTCCTCTTCCTTGTTCTAGATTCCTGCCAGATGCATGCCCTTGTTGCACCAGATGCACAGATAAACTCAGCTGGGTGGTGATGCGACTCAGCAGGTCTTGCTGCTCTTCTGATGCCTCTTCCGGTTGGGCTCTATGATTGGCTGTTGCAGTTAGTGGGGTTCGTTGGGCCGAGCTTGTTTCCTCTGACTCATTTACTCTTTCTTGCATGCGCAGCTTCTTGTATTTAATGCGGGCTACTTCGACTGCCAACTTATATGTTGCAGGAAACCTTCCCTTCACCTTCTCTCTAAGTGGCGACCATAGACCAGCAATGAAACGGTCCTTATTTAGGAAATTAGGAGCTTCTTCTCCTTCCTCCAGTGACGCAACCCATCTCTCCCATAAGTCCACAAATTTGGACTCGTAGGTGGCATACTCTAGCAGACCTCCTTGCTTTAATTTTGTCAATAGCTGCCATAGCTTCTCAGAGGTTGCGCCTCCACCAAACCTCTTTACAAAAGCATCCCTTAACACATCCCATGCATTATTGGTAGCCTGGGGCAATGCATTATACCAGGACTTGGCCTCTACTTTCATGAGTAGAGGAAAAATTCTAAGTCGTGAAGTGTCATCATCTTTGTTGGAGACGACACAAGCAATGTCGAAATCATCCAAAAAGTTGGTAGTGAGATCTTCTCCCTTCTTTCAACTGAACGTGGGGAAAGAAACACTGGCCATGGTAGTGACTCAGGAAATTACAAACCTTTTTTTTTTTAAGATTAATATATTAACAACAGTAGCGGCTCATAGCAGCTTTTTACAGGGTTGGGTGGATAGGTTAAAACAGGATAAAGATAGAAACATTAAAGGAATGATGGTAAATCTAATATGGGGAGAATGATAGAGTTTGAGGAATTTAGGATTTCTCCTAGTACCGCCGCACGGAATAGGTATACGATCTTCTGTTGGTAGAAGACTTTCCTATTTACATAGATATTCTGTTGCATATGCTTCAGGAATCTAAACGGGAATGCCTTCGGCCCGTTTTCCATCATGCACAAAGGGTGGAATACTTACTTATACTCTTAACATGACAGTGTTGATGAGTCGGCACATCCACAAGAGGTCGTCGCCTTTCATGGGCTCTACCTTTCCTTCGTTGCTTAGCACATACGGGGTGATGGCGACGCGTCTGACCACTCCCAGCCTCTTAGCTAGTAGCAATTGCAGGTAAGTTCCATAGTCGGCGTGTTGCATGAATTCTACTCCATTCAGTTGCAACTCGTTCCTAGGCCACTAGGTTTCACCCTTGGTAGAGAGCTTCTTCATGATAAGTTGTACAGGGAGAGGAGGAAGATCCTCTACCTGTCTACCAAAACAGCGAGAGCAGTAGCCGAACCACTCTTCCCTAGGACATGGGAATCTTCTTACCACTTCTTCTTCAGGATTGTCGAAGTGAATTGGTAGCACTTGCATGCGTCGTGAAAATCGGTAGGCGACCTTCCACCGCTTAGCTTCGGATGACTTCCTCTTTGGCAAGCTGGGTACAACCAGTTTTCTAAGCTTGAAGCACTTGCTTGGTCAGATGCTTCTCCCTTCTGGGTCATGTGTTTCCAGACTGGCTAAACTTCTCCTTACCTTTGGCTCGAGCAGCCCCTTTAGGCCACTTTGGAGTTATAGCTTTAACTGCAGTTTCTTTAGGGAAAAGAGGCCTCACCATTTTCTTCCCATCTTTGATGTGAATGACTTCTTCGCGATGAATGTCAATGTAGATGATTTCAGACCTTTCGCTGCCTTCATTGCTGGCACTCCTTGACAATGTGTCTTGGTTGACAACAGTGATGGCACTTCACCGTCCTCCCACCTGATGCTCTCAATTTGTGGTTAGAAGGAGCAACACGAGATGGAGAATTTACCTCTTGAACACTGACGACACTGCAGCCTGGCAGTAGTACTTCAATGAAGGTGTCTAGTGCCTCCTTCGTCTCCTCTTCTTCCGTCCTCCAGTTAGAAAATTCCTTCAGCCATTCTTCCATGAGTGATAGTGGGAGAAAATTCCTTCAGCCATTTGTCCATGATCGAAGGGTCTTAGAAGTCCTTAGTGGGGCACCAAATGACGGGAGCAAAGCGAACCCTGAACCCCGACGGCCTCTAAAACGTCGGGGGCCAAATGGCGCGCCTCGAGCCTGTCACACAAATGGCGCGCCTCGAGCCTCGAATCTAGCTTTGAGCGGCTAGGACGCAAACCACGATGATATGAACACCGCAAACTTACACACGGAGAGAGAGAGAGAGAGAGAGAGAGAGAGAGAGAGAGAGAGAGAGAGAGAGAGAGAGAGAGAGAGAGAGAGAGAGAGAGAGAGAGAGAGAGAGAGAGAGAGAGAGATTTGCAAATGATGAAAACCCTTGGGGGTGTGAGGGATAATTATTTCTGCAGTATTTACAAATGGCACGCCGTGGTGATAGAGAGGTAGGGAGAAGAGGTGGTGCAAACTACTTGGTGGGTTCTCTAAGACGACTCAATGGTTGTGAAGCTTGCTATCAAGAGCATATATACGCATATGCATAGACCATTGGAGTCGAGAGATGGACGTGGCTCCCTTTGCATGGTGCGATTCCCAAGGCAAACCCAACACACAAGCCCTCTCCCCGTGATGGTGATAGTGTCAACTCTTCCCACTACACTCTAACAAGTGCTGACTTCTCATGAACTGCCCCCTCCGATAGTGACCTCTTAGTGCCAATGTTTAGATGTTGGCTGCTTGGATTATGGTAATCCCGGTGTGATTAAGGTAAGCTTAATCGGGGAGACAAAGCAAGTGGTGGGCCCGATGTGGTTGACCCTTTCTTTGTTTTGGGAGGTTATAAAAAGATGAGAATCTCTAGGTGGGCCTTTGTGACCAGCACCAAGAGATCTAGGGAATTTACAAAGGGATAATTTACAACGGCTTGGGTGAAAACTGAACAAATGATGAAAATAACCTATAAACTATTGAAAATAACGGTTTGGTTGCGTAATGCCGGCGAATGGTGTGTTTTCGATGCGTCGGTGTAGAGCGTACTTCTTTTCAAGGTTGGCTGGGGCATGCCTTCGGCGCATTTCCTCTTTTTGTTGTTGGCGGCGCGTGATTTGAGTCCTCCTTCTTTTTTTGTTGTCGTCGTAGATCTCCTTCGGGTTCATTTTTTTGTACTTATGTGCGTATATGCATGTGTGTACATATGGGTGCATGTGGACGGATGTGTGTGTATATGTGTATATGCGGGTGCGCATGTGTGAGTGTGTATGTGAGTGTATGTATATGTATGTGTGTGCGCAAGCGTGCGTGGGAACAGGGCTTAATATCATTATGTATATAATATATATTATAAATATATATATATATATATTTTATTTTTATTTTTTTTCGGGTCTGCTGGCGACGTGCTGCAGGGGCACGAGGGTGAGTGAGGGGATGGGGTGTGTGTGAGAGAGTGTGTGTGTGTGTGTGGTGTGTGTGAATGTGTGTGTGTATGTGTGAGTGTATGTAGAGACAGAGAGGGTGAGAAGTTTCTGTGGCCTGTATAGGCCCGCGAGGGAGAGAGATGAGAGAGATTATCTGCGGGAGGATGGTTGTGACGAGTTCAAGAGAGAGAGAAGGCGGGGCGAGGTGGTGTGGGTACAAGGGAGAGAGAGGATGAGGGTGTCTGTGGGAGTGGATGAGGGAGAGATCCCGTAAGCTGCACGCCTCCACAAATCCGAGCCATAAACGGTTGAGAGCAAGAGAGAGAGAGAGAGAGAGACAGAGAGAGAGAGAGAGAGAGAGAGAGAGAGAGAGAGAGAGAGAGAGAGAGAGAGAGAGAGAGAGAGAGTGAGAATGAGAGGGGGGTGAGATGGCGGGGATCCGCGCCATGTGGGCCGCCGGAAAGGAGAGCAAGGGAAAGGGGGGGGGGGGGGGGGGGAATGAGGCGGACGATGAGGCGAGCAGGTGGGGATATCTTTGTCTATTGGCTTGTATGGGGAGCGTGGGAGGGAGTGTGAGAGGGGGCGTGTGGGTGTGGATAAGAGTACGGGAGGGAGAGAGTTCGCATGCGGCTATGGGCTCGGTGTAGCGGAAGCGCGAGAGAGAAAGCGAGAGAAGGGGTGGTGGGTGCTCAAGGCGTGCACCTGGCCGAGGGTGGCTAGTGAGTGGGGGGGGGGGGGGGGGGGGGGGGGGGGGTATTGGGATCAACAAGGTGTCGGTAAGAGAGAGAGGATATTAGAGAGATATGTAGGGAAAATGAGAGAGAGAGAGATCTCAGTCGATGCCCGCCGGGGGAATAAAAATATAGGGAGAAAGAGAGAAGGGGTATCTGAAACGGAGGGCGGCCGGCTAGGCTGGGGCATAGAAGAGCGGAAGCATGAGGGTGATAAGGCCGGACAATCAAGGGGGGGGGGGGTGTGCCATGCCCGTAAAAGCGCCGTGAGGTTGACCAAGCATCCCCGAGCCTTCCAACAGTGTCGCCAAGGCTCCGGTAGAGGAAAAATAATTATTTTTTTTCTTTTTTCTTTGATTATCAAAAATCGGCCATCAACACAACAAGCAGTTACACGTGTTGAGAAAGAAGTGTAGGTCATCATGGTGGTACCAACTATCAAGCAACTAAGATACCAGGGATTGGAGTCATTGGATCCCATTATTGGCCTCATTTTGGAGGACAAGTTTCCACAAGATTTCACAAAAGCTCAGTCGAAGAGGAGACTCATGAAGAAGGCAAGTGTCTATCTCTTCCTAGAAGAGGAGGCTCATGAAGAATGCAAGTGTCTATCTCTTCCTAGAAGGCTCCCTCTATCAAAGAGAGAAGGATCAAGTGTGTAGAAGAGTACCAACTATAGAGGAAATTCTAGCCATTCTAAAAGGTTTGCATGAAGAGGCATGTGGTGGTCATTTTGCTCAAGAATTAACCGTGAAGAAGCTTTTGCTTGAGGGATATGTTTGTCCAAGCTTGCATGTGGATGTACAACATTGGTGTAAAAGCTTTCACAATTGTCAGGTAAATGGAAATAGAAGGCTAGTGCATGGTCCAAGGCAAATAGTGCTTGCAAATGGACCCTTTGAAAAGCAGGGCATTGATGCTATGGGTCCTCTACCTAGAACAAAAAATGGTAAACTCTACATTCTAGTGTTGTAGATTACATGACTAGGTCGATAGAGGCTCAAAGTGTGGCAAGGTTAAATGGAAAAGCAGTTGAGCAAGTTTGTCTACACTAATATTTGTTCCAGATTTGGCATACCTTTGGAGATTGTTTCTGATAATGGTCCAGGGTTCAGGAAGGGTTTACTCACGGAAGTTTATGAACAGCTTCACATTCTACATCGTCATAGCACACACTACTATCCACAGTCAAGTGGTTTGGTTAAGAAGGATATTGGTGTCATTGAAAGCATCATTATAAAGATGGTGAAAACCAAGACAAAGTTATGGGATGACTTCTTGGATGGTGCCTTGTGGGCGTATCGAGCCACGTATAGGGAGGCCATGGAGTTCACACCATTTCACTTGGTCTATGGTCAAGAGGCTTTGTATCCTATCGAGCTCAACATTCCAACAATGTGGCTGCATAGCAGAGGTACACAAGATGATCAAGAGGTACGTATGGATCGACTTCTAACATTAGTGGATCTTGAGTGGAAAAGAGAAGCAGCATACGAGTGCTACAAGAGGAAAGCTACACAGGCGAAGGAGAAGCTTGACAAGAATCTGAAGGACAAAGGCATCAATGAAGGAGATCTTGTGCTAAGGTATGACAATCGACTTGATAATTGTTTTGATGCCAAGTTTGAAACTAGATGGCAGGGGCCATACATAGTCAAGAAGGCTTTCAATGCAAGTTACTATCAGCTTATGGACTTGAATGGTAAAGAGCACTCCAGGAAGGTAAACGCATATCGCCTGAAGCCCTATTTGAGTCGCCTTATACCAAAGGATCTACCAGAGATCTTTCAAAAGGTAGCTATCTCATGTAAGTATTGTTCCATGAAGCATGAGTGTAAATCGAGTCAAAATGCCAAGGCGCTAAACAATGAAAATCTTGTTAAGGACTCAGAAGCACTCTCTTTGGAAAAGATGTTTTATGATGGTACATGAATATATCATCATCCTTGGGGAGGGCTAATGATAGCCATTTTCTGCTATTCAAAATGTCCATAGTGAGCTACCTAACCCTATCAAATTACTCAAACACTGTGGTTATCCTCATCCTTTGACTATACATAGGCGTGTGTGAGCTAGGGGACTTTCCCTATATCTCCTTAAAAACCCTCAATTACCTAGTCACTAGGCTAGTTGAGCCAAAAAAATAAAAGAATAATAATAAAAAAGAGAAATATATTATGGCCTTTCAGGTGTGTAAATATTTCAGTGTATATATGGCCTAAATATAGGGATTTTTATAATTAATTTGGTATTTTATTTAAATATTTATACCTAGGTGTGTGTTTTATTAAACCTATGTACGCTTTCTTTCATCCTCTTGCACCATAAGTATATTTTTTTCCAATGTGCACATACTCTAACCTCATATTTTTCTTTAATACAAATCACACCCACGTTTTCACCCTCACCCTCGTGAAAACCAAAAATTGATTTCTACTCCCTTAGTCACATTTATTATATTATTTTCATTTACTTGCATGCATGTTCCTCTTTCACCCAAAATAATACAAGAGGTATCATATCATATGATTCCAATATCTTTTTCCATATCCATAATTCTTTCAATTTTTTTCTTATTATATACTCATTATTCTAAAACCATGTGCTCATTGAGCTAAAATCCAAGTCCATACACTAGTCCCACCATGTATATATTTCTTATTTAATCAATAATCCTCCTCTATGAATGTGTAAAGGGAGCTTGGATGCTTTGTATCATGATATGACAAAGGAGGGGCTCACTCTTGAATGCATTGTCCAAATTCAGCAAAGAAGGGAGCCACTAAAAGACTTTTGCAGACATAAAAAACAGGCTTTTTGATGAGATTTTTAGCGCCCATCTCCGTTCAGACTTTGAAGAAGTGGTCAACAAAGAAAATGTAGCCCATATACTGAATAAACAAGTCAAATATTTTCATGAGTTTTGGAGCTACCACTGGTGAGATAGGATTTTTTTAGTGGACCCAATCTGCCCACTTTTCTCACAAAGTAACCCTTAGTCTTCTCTCACCTGCTTTCCCACTTCCACACACACACACACACTCATTCCTCTCCATCCCTCACTCAAACCTGCAACTTTCATGGCTTCTTTCATCTTCTTCACCATTTCCATCTCTCGCTTACTCTATAGCTCAAAATTATTATCTCTATTATACACATATAGCTCAATTTCTCTCTCTAGAATCAAACTCATATTACCATAACCTCTTAATCCTTTCACAAAAAGAGAAAAAATCATCAAATAACCAATATCAAGCTCTACAAAAGGAGGATTTTGATCATGGAAAATTCAACTTTCCCATGGTCACAAAAAGGACATCGACAAAGTTCTACAACAACTTCATTCACTGGAGGAGATAGGTGGAAAATTCCATTTTCATCTTGTGGTTTCTATCAAATTGTGTATATTATTATCCTTCTCTTACTTTTTATCATTGTATAGATCATGTAATGCACCTTGAGTGCATATGCCATGTTATTTTACCCCATCCTACTAACTACAAACTACTAACACTAATGACTAACCCTTCTTGTAAATTGCACCCACTCTACTCTACCTTGGAGTAGGCAACCTCCCCCAAAAAATCACTCACCTCTCTAGAATATTCTCTATTTCACCTCAATAATTCTCTCCTCTTGAGCCCACATCCATGTGACTCAAGAGACAAGAGAGCCCCACTCTCATAAGAACATATAAAAATTTTCATAAACATGGTTTTCTATGTAAATGTTGATCAGGAGATGATCCTAATAAGGGATATCCTCAACTATAAATAGAGCCTTTTCCCTTTGTAAATGGCATGATCTCTACACTATTGCTCACTACTTTGAGCATACCATTTTACATCTTAGTTGTAGGGAGAGAGATTGAGCTCTCTATGCACCATTACTTGTGGTGTATAGGAAAGCTTCTTTGAGCTAGTTGTAGCATTGCAAGGGAGGGAGTGATTGATAGATTCCAATCAAAGTTGTACCTACTCTTGCGCATCAATTGAATCAATAATTTGGGTGCAACCATGGCTCAAAATTCTCTTCAGTCTCTCCAATTCATGCTTGGCAACCTCATCTCGTTTGGTTTAAGGTGATGTGTTTTCATTTTGACATTCTTTGTAGTATTTGCTTGTATGTGACTCAAGAGATTTTTTGTTTGTTTTGTTGCTTGGGAAAACATCATAAGAGGGTTGTATGGTGAGAGGTCTCCCATAACCCTAAGATAATGTGTAGATTGCAACATCATCAAACTTAATTGTGTCTCTTTACTTTCCTCCCAATTGTTTATACACTCGCTTCAATCATTTAAATTGAAGCTTAATTCTTGCATAAAACTCTCTCTCTCTCTATCTTTATGTGTGTGTGTGTGTGTGTGTTTGGTGTGTGTATTTGTAGCATTGATAGTAGTGATAGTGTACCTTCCTTCCCGCTTGTATTTCTCAAGGACTCTCCTCTTTTGCGTCCTAGTTTTCTCTATAGCTAGGTGGTGCCCCTTCACTTGTTTGGCTGTGGCTTTGTGGTTGTTCCTTGCTTGTGTTTTCCCCAGTGCCAATTGAGCAGCATGAGAGCCTTGATGGGTGTTTAAAGGTCGCCTCTCTTTGTATTGGCTTGGGACTGCCTCACTACTATCTATTGTGTTATTGAGGTTTTAGTCCAAGGTTGTTTTGAAGTCCACCACCTGTCCAAGCTAGCTCTATTGAATAGTCATGTCTCTAGTTCTGATCATGTGGATGGTTTGGGGTAGAGGTCCACCACTTTTCCAATCTACTAACCTATTTGTGTTATGGAGGTTTTAGTCCACCATTGGTGGTTTTCAAATCACATGTCCAAGATAGCTCTATTGAATAGTCTTATCTCTAGTTTGATGACGTGGATGGTTTGGGGTAGAGGTCCGGCACTTTTCCAACCTGCTATCCATTGTGTTATTGAGGTTTTACCCCAAGGTGTTTTGAAGGTCCACCACCTGTCCAAGCTAGATCTATTGAAAGAAGCTATCTCTATTGTTTGAAGGTCAATGTGTGAATGGAGTAGAGCTACTATGTTTACTACCATTGATGGTTTGGAACAGAGGTCCACCACTTTTCCAACCTACTAACCATTGCATTATGGAGGTTTTAGCCCAAGGCTTTTTGAAGATCCACCATCTATCCAAGCTAGCTCTATTAAAAGAATCTATCACTATTGTTTGAAGGTTAAAATGTGAATGGAGTCTAGCTACTATGTTTACTACCATGAAAGGTTTAGGATAGAGGTCCATCACTTGTCCAACCTACTAACCATTGTGTTATGGAGGTTTAAGCACAAGGTGGTTTGAAGGTCCCCCACCTGTCCAAGCTAGCTCTATTGAATAGTCCTATCTCTACTCTAATAGCGTGGATGGTTTGGGGTAGACGTCCTACTATTCATTGTGTTATTGAGGTTCTAGCCCAAGGTGGTTTGAAGGTCCACCATGTGTCCAAGCTAGCTCTATTGAAAGAAGATATCTCTATTGTTTGAAGGTCAATGTGTGAATGGAGTGTAACTACCTTGTTTACTGCCGTGGATGGTTTGGACAGAGGACCATCACTTGTCCAACCTACTAGCCATTGTGTTATGCAGGTTGTAGCCCTATGTGGTTTCAAGGTCCACAGCCTGTCCAAGTTCTCTCTATTGAATAGTCCTATCTCTACTGTGATAGCATGGATGGTTTCATCTAGAGGTCCAACTCTTGTCCAGCCTACTATCCATTGTGTTATAGAGGTTTTAGCCCAAGGCGGTTTGAAGGTCCACCACCTATCCAAGCTAAATCTATTGAAAGAATCTATATCTACTCTTTGAAGGTCAATGTGTGAATGGAGTGTATCTATTGTGTTTACTACCATGGATGGTTTAGGTTAGAGATCCACCACTTGTCCAGTCTACTAACCATTGTGTTATGGAGGTTTTAGCCCAAGGTGGTTTGAAGGTCCACCACCTGTCCAAGCTAGATCTATTGTAAATTCCTACCTCTATTGTTTGAAGGTAAATGTGCGATTGGAGTGTAGCTACTAGGCCTACTACCATGGATGGTTTGGGGAAGAGGTCCACCACTTGTCAAACCTACTTTTCATTGTGTTCTGGAGGGTTTATGCTCGGTTGGTTTGAAGGTTCACCACCTATCCAAGCTAGATCTATTCAATAAATCTATCTCTTTTGTTTCAGAGTCAGTGTTTGATTGGAGTGTAGCTAAATTTTTTACTACAATGGATGGTTTGGGGCAAAGGTCCACCACTTGTCCAGCCTACTATCCATTGTGGTATGGAGGTTTTAGCCCGAGATTGTTTGAAGGTCCACCACATATCCAAGCTAGCTTCTTTGAAAGAAGCTATCTCTATTGTTTCAAGGTCAATGTGCGAATGGAGTGTAGCTACTTTTTTTACTACCATGGATGGTTTGGGAAAGAGGTCCACCACTTTTTCAACCTACTATCTATTGTGTTATGGAGGTTTTAGCCCAAGGTTGTTTGAATGTCCACCACCTATCTAAGCTAGCTCTATTGAATAGTTCTATCTCTATTTGGATCACGTGGATGGTTTGGGGTAGAGTTCCACCACTTGTCCAACCTACTAAACATTGTGTTATGGAGGTTTTAGCCCATGGTGGTTTGAAGGATCATTTTGTTATGGAGGTTTTAGCCCAAGATTCTTTGAAGGTCCACCACCTATCCAAGCTAGCTCCTTTGAAAGAAGCTATCTCTATTGTTTCAAGATCAATGTGTGAATGGAGTGTAGCTATTTTTTTTCCTATCGTGGATGGTTTGGGGTGGAGGTCCACCACTTGTCCAACCTACTATATATTGTGTTATTGAGGTTTTAGCCCACGGTTGTTTGAAGGTCCAGCACCTGTCCAAGCTAGCTATATTGAATAGTAATACCCCTCTATTCTGATCATATGGATGGTTTGGGATAGAAGTCCACCACTTGTCCAACCTACTAACCATTATGTTATGGATGTTTTAGCCCATGGTGGTTTGAAGGTTCATCACATGTCCAATCTAGCCCTATTGAATAGTCCTATCTCTAATCTGATGACGTGGATGGTTTGGGGTAGAGGTCCGACACTTTTCCAACCTACTATCCATTGTGTTATTGAGGTTTTATCCCAAGGTGGTGTGGAGACCCACCACTTGTACAAGATAGATCTATTGAAACAAGCTATCTCTATTGTTTGAAGGTCAATGTGTGAATGGAGTAGAGCTACTATGTTTACTACCATTGATGGTTTGGGACAGAGGTCCACCACTTGTCCAACCTTCTAACCATTGCATTATGGAGGTTTTAGCCCAAGGCTTTTTGAAGATCCACCATCTATCCAAGCTAGCTCTATTGAAAGAATCTATCACTATTGTTTGAAGGTTAAAGTGTGAATGGAGTTTAGCTACTATGTCTATTACCATGAAGGGTTTGGGACAGAGTTCCATCACTTGTCCAACCTACTAACCATTGTGCTATGGAGGTTTAAGCCCAAGGTGGTTTGAAGGTCCACCACCTGTCCAATCTGGCTCTATTGAAAAGTCCTATCTCTACTCAAATAGCATGAATGGTTTTGGGTAGAGGTCTAACACTTGTCCAACCTACTATCCATTGTTTTATTGAGGTTCTAGCCCAAGTTGGTTTGAAGGTCCACCACATGTCCAAGATAGCTCTATCAAAAGAAGCTATCTCTATTGTTTTAAGGTCAATGTGTGAATGGAGTGTAATTACCTTGTTTACTACCATGGATGGTTTGGGTAGAGGACCATCACCTGTCCAATCTACTGGCCATTGTGTTATGCACGTTGTAGCTCTATGTGGTTTGAAGGTCCACAACCTATCCAAGCTCTCTCTATTGAATAGTCCTATCTCTACTTTGATAGCGTGGATGGTTTTGGCTAGAGGTCTGGGATATGAAGGTTTTAGTCCAAGGTTGTTTGAAGGTCCACCACCTATCAAAGCTAGCTCTATTGAACAGTCATATCTCTAGTCTGTTGATCACGTGGATGGTTTGGGGTAAAGGTCCACCACTTGTCCAACCTACTAACCATTGTGTTATGGAGGTTCTAGCCCATGGTGGTTTGAAGGACCATTGTGTTATGGAGGTTTTAGCCCATGGTGATTTGAAGGTCCATTACCTGTCCAAGCTAGCTCTATTGATTAGTCCTACCTCTATTGTTTGAAGGTCAATGTGCGAATGGAGTGTAGCTTCTAGGATTACTACCATGGATGGTTTGGGGCAGAGGTCCACTATCTTTCCAACCTACTATCCATTCTGTTCTGGAGTTTTTAGCCTAGGTTGGTTTGAAGGTCCACCACCTGTCCAAGCTAGATCTATTCAACAAAGCTATCTCTATTGTTTCAAAGTCAATGTTTGAATGGATTCTAGCTACTTTGTTTACTACCATGGATGGTTCGGGGAAAAGGTCCACCACCCTTCCACCCTACTATCCATTGTTTTATGGAGGTTTTAGGCCAGGATTGTTTGAAGGTCCACCACCTGTTCAAGCTAGCTCCACTGAAAGAAGTTATCTCTATTGTTTCAAAGTCAATGTGAATGAAGTGTAGCTATTTAGTTGGAGAGACACAAGATTCACCACTTATCCCACCCAAATCTCCATTGTAGCATAGAGAGTTACAAGGTCCACAATGTAAGCTATAGAGAGTTGATGCAAAGTCCACCACTTGTCCAAACATAAGCTCTACTGAAGCATAGAGATCTAGAAGGTCCACAACTTGTCCAACCCTAAGCTCCATTAAAGGATAGAGATCCACAAGGTACACCACTTGTCCAAGCTAATCTGCATTACATCATATAGAGCCACAAGGTCCAACCAAAGCACATAGAGCAAGAATGTCCACAATCTAAGATATGCATGGAAAATTGATGCAAGGTCCATCACTTCTTCAAGCTAAGCTCCATTGAAGCATTGAGTGTCACTTCATTGAATAATAGAGAGCCATAATGTCCAGCACCTATTCGAGAAAATCTCTATCGAAAGAATTGAGTGATAGAAGGTCCACAATTTAAGCTAAGCATGGAGAAATGATGGAACGTCCATCACTTGTTCAAGCTTAAGCTATATTCAAGCATAGAGAGCCACAAGGTCCACCACTTGTCCAACCTAATCTCCATTGTATTATAAATACGTACAAGGTCCATAATTTAATATATGCATGGATAATTGATTCAAGTTCCACCATTTATCCAAGCCTAAGCTCTATTAAGACAAGATTTATTCTAGCATAGTGACCCACTCTATTGTAGAATAGAGATCCAGAAGGCCAACCACTTTTCCAAGGTAATATCCATTGAAGCATAGAGAGCCACAAGGTCCACAATCTAATTTATGCATGAAGAATGGATGTAAGGTTCCAGCACTTGTCTAAGAAAAGTCCCATTAAAGCGTAATTTAACTTTGCTACTTCTTGGACTGTAATGCAGGTGGTGGCTGTTGCTTCTACCCATCGATTCATGTAGTCTACTCCCACTATGATGTACGATTTACCAGACTGAGCCCTTGGTAAAGGACCAATTGTATCTATTCCCCATTTCTCAAATGGACCATATGAGATGATAGGAGTTTCTGGCTCGTAGGTTAATGTGAGATCACTGGACACTTGACAAGCCTTACATGTTTTACACCAATGGTGTACATCCTTGTTCAGACTAGGCCAAGAGTATCCTGCTTGTAGAATCTTCTACTGGTGATATCTAGAGCAAAAAGCCACAAATGCCATCATGGCAACTTGAAATTACCTCTGTGATCTCACTGGATGTTGGCACACGCTTGAGAATTTTATCCTTGCCCTTACAATACAAGTGGTCGTTTACAAGGCGATACCTAGTAGCCTTCCTTACCAGCCACTGTTTCTAGCCTTTGGTGTATCCTTCCGGACATTCTGCTGTATCTAAAAAAATTGACGACATCAGGCATAGCATCACTACCTTGGAAGAGGTGTAGATTCAGTTTGATTGCTCCTACGGGAACTTCTTGTATTCTCTCTTTGGATAGAGCATCTGCCTCCTGATTTTGTGCTCTAGAGACATGAAATAGTTTCACTGCTTCAAACCTCATTAGAAGGTCCTTAACTTGGCGGAGTTGACCAAGTAAAACCTGATTCTTACAAACCCAGGTGCCATTTATCTGCCTTATCAAAAGCAAAGCATCGCCAAACACATTTAGGCGTTGTATTCCTTGTGAAATACATTTTTCCAACCCAAGAATTAGGGCTACTTCGGTAATCCCTTTTCTGACGGGTTCATGACACGACTAGAGAAGTAAATAGGATGTATGAAAGAAGTTTTGGGGTCCTTTTGCATTAGCACGGCCCTGAGTGTATCACTTCCCACACTAGGGTTCACATAAAATGGCTTGTCCCACTTAGGAGGTGAAATGGTGGGAAGCTTAGCTAGGATTTGCTTTACCTCAGTAAACTGCTGCTCATTCTCTTCACTCCATGAGAAGACATCCCTCTGGGTGAGTTGTTGTATGGGAAGGACCACTTGAGATAGCAAGTGAATGAATCTGCCTAAGTATCTTACCTTCTGAAGGAAAGAAACCAACTGCTTAGCGGTGGTGGGTGACGACAAAGATACCAGGGCTTGAATCTTGCTAGGGTCAGCCTCAATCCCTTTTGCTAAAATTACATGGCCAAGGAGAGTGACTTTGCTATCACCAATGTGACACTTATCCACGTTGAGTTGGCCACCCAAGGTTTGTAGCCTAGTTAAGCCATCATAGACTTTGCTTAAATGAAGGGCTCGTGAGCTATAGATGCAAAAATCAACTATGAAAACTCGTATTGATGTTCCAAAGTAGGGTTGGAAAACAAAGGTCACATAGCGCTGAAATGTGGCCGGGGCGATAGTGAGACCAAACTGCATCACTCTGTAGGAAAAGCATCCCCAAGGTGTGATGAAGGATGTCTTCTTCTGATCTTCCTCCGCAATGCTAATCTGCAAGTATCTTGAGTACCCATCGCACACTGTGTATCGTTCGTAACCTACCACTTCATTGAGTATTTCATCCTAGAATGGGAGGGGAAAGTGATCCTCTTCGTGGTTGCATTGAGAGGTTTATAATCCACACAGACTCTCCACTTACCATTTTTTTTGGTGTGACTACTACTAGGGAGACCTATTCTGAGTCTTCGACAGGGTAGATGAAATCTGCTTGTAGCAAACTTCTTACTTCATTAAGTAGTACCTCTTGTTGGATTACTCCAAGTCTTCTGAGATTTTGTACTACTGGTTTTCTACTCATCCCACGAACATTGTGTAAAATCACAAGTGTTATTATAGCCAAGTGTTGAATGCACCTGACTTTAAGACATGGTTAGAATCGGCAAGTGGTGGATCTATGAGACACCAACAATTGGATCCACAATTCATGGCCAATTCTTGTGTCATAATCATGTTAAAAAGAGATAAAACCTCATTGATTTTCTACATTAAAAACTTGTCCTAATCTTGACCACGCTTGGGGCGCTGGCCCAAACCCCACGGGGGTTGTCGCCCCTCGACCCTACTCGAGACGTAGCCCCAAACCCCATAGGGGTTGCTGCCCCTTGACCCCGCCTGGGGCGCTGCTGCCTCTCGACCTGCTTGGAGCGTTTCCCCAAACCACACAGGGGCTTCCGTCTTGATCCCACTTGGGACGCTGCCCGAGACCCTGTGGGACCCCGCTTGGGGTGCTGCACCAAACCCCAATCTAAACTCTTGCTGCACCACCCTATTCCACTTTCTCAATTTTGGTCTAAGCTTAGATAAGCTATGTATCTAAAACCTAGTCTCTTTCCTTGCTTCACAACCCACCAAGGACAATCAACATAAATAAATGGTGGAAAATGACTTTATTTTGGAGGTCAAAACTCCAAATTTTCCTTGGACATTGACCATATCCACAAAATGCCTAAACTATGCTCAATTCTATTCTCAACATAGCAAGCTTGGGGATTTTTGTTTCAAATTTCACCAATTGTCAAATCTTTCTTATCAAGAGAAGCAAGGGCTAGGTCGTGCAATAATTCACCTTGGACCTTGCCCCAAATCTTGAGTCCACCACAATTTCAAGCCATAATCTAATATAGCAAGGTGTCTTCTATGTGAAAATCCACCACTACTCCAACCATGTTTTCATTCAGCTTTGACATTAAAAAGCAGTGTTGCTTTCTTGTAGTACACCTTTGATATTTCCCATCAAAGCTACGTCCACCACTTTTCAAAGTGAGACTCTTACATAGGGAGGGGGTTTTGGTTTCAAGATTCACCACTTGTCCTTACTGAAGTAAGTACTTCTTTAATTTTAGGAAGCTACTAGCTCATCTAGTAGTTCACCTTCAACACTCGCCATTAAAACTACGTCCACCACTTCTCCAACCTTCCATTGAATAATCAAGGATTGCTCGGACATTGAGAAGAAAGGCCCTACTATCAAACTTGCTTAAATGGAAAAAACCAAGGGCTACTTGGACATCGGGAAGTATGGCCTTCAAATTGTCCTATGTTTTTCATTAAAACTTATAGGTCCACCACTTGTCCAAGCTATACTCTATTATAGTTAAACCAATATTCACTACTTCTCCAACCATTGGACAAACGGTTTGTAGTTCACCTTGAGCCTAGGCCATTAAAACTAGGTCCACCACTTGTCCAAGCTACTCTCAAATAAAGCAAGGGGGGTTTTGTTCCAAGATCCACCACTGCTCCAATTTTGTTTCCATTAAAATAAGCAAGGTCTACTTGGACATTGAGAAGCAAGGCCATACAATAGTTCACATTGGACATTGGTCATTAGAACTAGGTCCACCACTTGTCCAAACTTTACTCTCATTTAGAAAGGTACATTTGGTTTCAAGATCCATGACTTGTCCAACCTTACTTGCATTGAAAGAAGCAAGAGATACTTGGACATTGGGAACCAAGATCCTACACCACCTTGGACACTGGCCATTAAAACTAGGTCCACCACTTGTACAACCTTTACTCTCATATATAAAAGGGACTTCTGGTTTCAAGCTCCACACTTGTCCAACCTTACTTCCATTAAAACAAGCAAGGGCTACTTGGACATTGAGAACCAAGGCCCTACAATAGTTCACCTTGTACATTAACTAGGTCCACCACTTGTCCAACCTTTACTCTCATATAGAAAGGGGCTTTTGTTTTGCGATCCATCACTTGTTTTTGAGATCCAGCCATGCTTCCATTGAGAGAAGCAAGAGATACTTATCATTGGGAACCAAGATCCTACAATACCACCTTGGAAACTGCACATTAAAACTAGGTCCACCACTTGTCCAACCTTTACTCTCATATATAAAAGGGACTTTTGGTTTCAAGCTCCACCACTTGTCCAACCTTACTTCCATTAAAAGTAGAAAGGTCTACTTGGACATTGAGAACCAAGGCCCTACAGTAGTTCACCTTGTACATTAACTAGGTCCACCAATTGTCCAAGCTTTACTCTCATATAGAAAGGGACTTCTGGTTTTGAAATCCATCACTTGTCCAACCATACTTCCATTGAAATAAGCAAGAGATACTTGCACATATGGAACCAATATCCTATAATACCACCTTAGACACTGGACATTAAAACTAGGTCCATCACTTGTCCAAGCTTTACTCTCATATGGAAAAAGGGACTTTTGGTTTCAAGCTCCACCACTTGTCCAAACTTACTTCCATTGAAAGAAGCGGGCTTAGCCGGGGAGTGGAGCGCAGTCGCCTTGCATGGAATCAAGCCAAAGTAGCACCAAAAGGGTGTGCCCCGGCAAGATGTACAACTTTCGTCACAGTCCGGAGACCTATAGGGGTTTGGTTGGAACAGTGCGAGTGTTTTTCCCTGTGTAGCCCTGCGTTTTTTGCCATCGCTGAGCTTGGGACTTTATGTTCCCATTAGGGATAACCCATTTTAGGCTTTTTCCCAAAATAGGTTCCTAAGAGGAGTTCCCACAGTTGAAGCCCATGCAAAAGCAACACTGAGTCGTCGAACCAAACCATGGCAAGGAAGGTCAATCTAGTTGCATAATTTCAGAGAAGTTCAGAAGGAAAACCGGCAGTAGCTCGAGTAAAGCACTGGCCATGTGGCCAATACGACATGCAAGGACAGGCAAGCAAGTACCATGCACGACAAGGTCGTGTTTTCAAGGATTTTCTATGGTCATGTTTTTGAGTTGTCCAAGAGTTGATGGTGAAGGCTATTGCCAAATAAAGACACAACGGCACAATTTGATATTAGAATGCACGTTTGAAGGAAGTGCTTGACGTCGAACAGGGACACGAACGGATTATCAGGTTTGAAATTTCACGTTCTTGCAATTTTCATAGATTTATGTCCACAATTGTATTGCAAGAGTATATTCTTATGGTAATCTCGGCCATGGTGCCCTTAGAGATTAGCTACGGGTCCAATATGACCATGGTCAACATATTATGTCCAATTTTGGTGGTCATTACTGTGATTAGGACTAAGGAGCCCGAATCCAATAGAAATAACCCATACACGGGTTTCTATGTCGCTCTAATGAGGCAAGGTTGTCTAGTAGTAGAGGCAACTCAGGCATGACATGTGACTTATAAGGCAACGGTAATTGGCCATGTCTATGGTACCAAAAATCAGTATCTGGGAAAGAATTTCTTGGTTTTGTTCTTGATTGCAACTCATTTGATTATTACGATGGCATGACTCGTTGGCAGGTGTACTTCATGAGGTACGCAGTTGATTTTTGTTTATTGAGCATGTGCTTGATAACTTTGGTATGCAATGGACTTCTATGAATGATCACGGCTATCACTCATAGAGCCAAGCAGGTACGAGATGCATAACTTGCATGTATTATACTGCTTTTCCATTAGATTTGCAATTCGACAAGGTCACTGTTTTGTGAATGATCGACAACGTTGATTTTCTTTGCTATGACATTTGTCTCTGAGCAAGAGTAATTGTAGCTATGAATGACGGTAACATCCAAAGTGTGGCTACTGAGATGTGTCATACAAACACACGACTTCCCATGTTTGGTATATGCTATGAGCGTACGACCTTTGGGAGAACTTGGCAATGTGTCTGCAAGATAATTCATTACATGCCAAGTGGGTGTATATGGTACATGCGACCACTCTCTCTCATGCATCAGAATTGGCTATGAGCCGGATTTGACCAAGTTTCTCCTTCAAAAGTTCTGGACAAATGGTTGCTGTTGGAAGACCAGGGTAGACAATGTTAAGTTTTGTTTGTTTTTTCATGCTTACACATTTTCGTTGGAAAGGATTGTCTGTTATACAAAGCAACATGCTTTGATAGGTTCACATGACGCAAGGCTTCTAACTCGTGCTGAGATAATGCTTCTTGCCTGGGAATCAAGGGCATTCGCACCCAAGTTTGGGGAATTGGAAAAATTGGGATATCACCTCATAGCATCCCTACCAGTATCGATTGTGCAAGGCACTTATGGGTTTGGACCTCGTGCTTGACGTCGTCACAGTAGCCAAAAACTTACAAATCTACATGCAAGGCATGCTAATGAGGTGGATTTAATACTATTGTTTCATGCATTACGCTTTCGCTATCACACTCGCAACTCTATCAAGGGCAGATTAGGGATAAATTGTTTAATATGATTGTCGGTTTCTATCAACACACAACGATACTAACAGGAGCCTAATTATTGGACTTATTTCACGGGCAATCACGATCCCTGCAAGGTAGGTGGATCGGAATGAGTTTTGTGTTTTTCTGTTACCTCTCTCGATGAGAGAGTCATACCAGAACACTGGGAATGCTTATACGATAAGCTGCAAGTCAGGCATAAGATGCATAAGAGCACATAGCTTGGGCACACACTCTAAAAACTTAAGGAAAGTTCCTCAGCCCAGCATGCTCTTCTTTTCATTCTCTATCTCTCTGTCTAAGGCAAAAATGAAAATCTTCTAAGAAGATTTTGATACATGTTTCTCTCGTGAGTTAGCTTGAGCCAAGGTGCTCTAACTCACAGCTAGCACGTGGCTAAGATGCTACTCAAATTAGTCTTCATCGGTTCGTTGATTGCACACTATTTTGCATAAGGACTATGAGCCAAATAGGCTAAGAGCCGTTGTCATTCCAAGGGTAAGACCCAACTATTGGCATTCTTTGGGTGATTGTTTTCAAGATCTACCCAAGGAGGTACACATAGACGTTAATGGACAAGCAAGAGTCTTGTCATTCCGGATGTTTAGGGTGTCATTTTTGCACTACATGTTTTCAGTGTGACACTCAAGTTGAGTTTTGGATAATCTTCAACTCCCAGCAGCTGATCTCTACAAGAAAGTATAGATGCAGCAATCAGTTGCGACAGCATGGCTGTCCATAAGATCTCGGCACTTCACTTGTGTGGGTCTCCTTCTCTCTCTATAGCACTATGGAATGTCTATGGACATACTGTTTTGGGGTAAGACCCAGCGGGTGATTGCTATATCACCCCATAGGCATTAAGGATCAGAGTTTGATCTGCATTGCGGATCACAGTTGATATCTCCCAATTATACTTTCAAGGAAAGAATTCCGCAATCTACCACGCGATAGCGGACGAACACACTTTTCAAGTTGATTTCAATCATTCTGTACACGGTTGACTATGTTGGTGACCGTTATCTGCTAGTTGAGCAGTTTCTACAAAGAGTCTTACCAAGGGGTTTGACTACGTCGATTCTAATCCAAGGGCTTGGATTGAAAAGGCACCACTTAGGGTTCCCAGTGCAATGCTGTTTGTTTTTCAGGTAGGGGACGTGCTCCTCTCCATTTGAATACGGGTAAGTGAACATTATGTTCAAATCTCTAGGTACGCATCTATTAATTTGGTTTTATTTCATTTTTAGTATGCTTTGATTGGTTTTTCAAGACGTATAAGTACGCTTGAATGTTACAGAGCCATGCCAAGGGCATGACGACACAAAGTATTTTGGGCCAAGTGTCCAATCTATCTTTCTGCCTTATGCTGTTACGAGTCTACTTGTAGGGTTCAATCTGGCACATGTTGTCACATGGGATACAACATGGTCTAGGAACTCAAGGAGTTTGGTTTAGCCAGTGTGGAGCAATGAATGAGGGTCCCTCTCACTCTTGTCGCAGAGTGTTTAGAGTTACCTCCACACACAAGTACATCTTGTACTTGATGGATGTTCTTTTCTATACATCCTCACATGAGACATATTCCACTTGTGAAGAATACGAGTCTCTGGACTGACACTGGCGCCATTATTTCAATTATGTGTCACGAAAAAGTCCAACTAGGCGCTGGTCAAATTTGTTTTCTAGACCATTTTCAGCACGACGTATCAGGAGCAATTTTAGTGGCCAAAAATTATCGGATACTTAGAATGACTTGTACAAGTACTACGAAACAACATTACAGATGGTTGTTTCTACATATAGCAAGGCTCTAAGTTGTTAATGAAAAAGTTTCATTGTTTGTACCTAGAAGTGATCCCATGTTTCACTTTCTATTATGGTTCAGACATTTCAGCAAGGCTGGCACAAGATTGCAACTGAAAGTATTTAGTTTCTTTTCAGACCTATTTTTATTACTTTTTAATGTGTGTTAGGTGCATCACATTAGCCATAAGGATTGGCAAGAATCACCATGGATATACACGTTTGGATCTGTTTTTTGCTAAATGCATGCACAATAGGTGTTATGGGCCCTAGTGTTTAGAAAAAACTGATCTGGAACGGCATGCATATTCATCCATGTGTTGCTTATGAAGCATTTTTGCACTCTATGAGTAGTATCTCTATGAGATTACTTTTGGGTCTACTAATCCCTAATAGAGGTCATGGCTTGGTCTGGGTGTTTGTGGATTTCTCAAGGTAACCACGATGGTTATTTTGGACATTGGTGATTCCTCAACAATGTTACACGATATGGTGATTCCCATTTACCAGTCATCTGGGATGACTCTCTGTAAACCATGAGGAAAAAACATCTCAGTACTGTCAGTTATCCAAGGGGATATGCAGATTACAAGGTGTAATCTAGGGCTAAAGGATATGAAAAGTGCATACATTAGCACCAAGCATATCCAGTTAATAAGCATTTATTGCTCTATTTGGAGTTTACTTACTATAAGTTAAAGCATTCTTGTATTCTACAGGCTAGGATAAAGGTTTGTTATTGCATACACACTAGGTGTTATGGGCCCTAGTGTTTAACACTCTTTTGTCTGAGGCGGCATGAGACTACATCTCTAGTTGTTTCAAGGATGAAACCTCTCTTTCAAATGGAAGGAGTAAATCATCAATCATTCCTGTAACTTAAGTTATGATCATGTTATAAACAAAGGTTTATATTATGCAACTTAAGAAAGGACAATAACACATGCTAGGAGAATAAACTTGCTACGAGCATAAAATATATGTGGCTACACTAGTAAGAGGTGCTAAGAGCATACATTTAGGATATGCTAAATATCATATTCACATTACAACTCTTGATGAGATTCTTATGGTATGGTTTTAAGATGATTTGACTAGTCTACAGTCAAGTCTATTGCTTTACAACTTTTGTGAAAACTTATTCTTTTCACTCTAGTTTTTGAGGACGAAAACTCTTCCTTAAGGGGGGAGTAATGTTAGGACAAGGGTCCTACGGGGCAAGGCCCAACCTAGGGGGTCATGGACCTAGTCCAAGGGCCTGGAATGGACCAGTGTGGAATGGGGATCCGCTTAGGGAAAGAGCTAGGAGCTAGGCCTAGATAAAGGGTGGTAGGGAGGAGGATCCTATGTCTTAGTTCCCTAGGTCTTACAACTGAGAATAAACTTTATGGTAGTGTTGATGCCCCTTTGCTAAGGAAGAGATGATACAAACTCATCAATAGGACTCAAAAAGTACAAGTAGCACCAGCTTCTACTTTTTATCTTTTAGCTGAGTCAATTCAAAGGGTTTCATACATTGATTGTTGTGGAAAAAAATGATGGCAATTTGCAGATCGTGATTTGGTGACAAGATTACAACAAGAATTTTGGGGAGAGTCTCAAAAACACTCACAAATTATGTAAATGATGCTCTCTCTATATGATATCAGAAAGATGAGAAGATGCGATACCAATTCAAGATAAAGGGCTCTATTGTTTGCTGTAGAGCATGGTATGAGCTACATAGAATACCAAAGACACCATTTTACCGCTACAAGGAAAATTTTGAAAACGGTGTGCACCAATATATGCATGGTAACACATGTACATTGAGAAGAGGACTTCAACATACTAGTTTAGCAAGAGCACTATTAAATCAATTTGTGGATAAAAACTCTGAGAAGATGCCACATAGAAGCAGAACACTACTAGATGGCTCAATAGAGACTCAATTAGTGATTCCATCAATGTACAAACAAGTTGACATTTTAAGCAAAATCAACACAACACTGGACCAAATGGGCTATGAGAAGAAGTTATCTGAATCTTCTTTTGGTAGAATTTGAAACAAAGAGTATCTACATGTCGCTTTAACAAATACAAGTGAGCTCTCTAAGTGCAATGTGTGTAGTTCAATCAAGGCAAGCTAGAAGCTAAACCTTCTCTTGAAGAGAGAGCTCTTTTCTTGAGAGAAAGAGAAGTTCACATGGCACAACAGAAGAGTTGTAGGCACTTATATTATGCATGGTGCACATATTCAGAAACTCAACCACAAAAGTATGTTTGTATAATCCATGATAAGATGGATCAAAAGAAGATTGCCATTCCTAGATTACACATTGTTCCTAATGGTGTGGATTCATGATACAATTTGCTGGTGGCTTTGATAGGTATGATCACTCATGGCCATGGAGAAGGTCATTATGGTCACTTTGTCTTGAATGGTTTGTGACCAACTGATCCAAATCTTAGAATTGGCTCAATTGCTAATTGTTTACATAACTTACAAAGGATAGATAAGAATCCTCCTAGTGATCTAGCAACAAATGGACTACCAAGGAGTAGTATCTCTCTACTACTACATTATTTGAACTCAAGGGATGATTTAGATCACCACAACTTGAGTGATGGAAAAGAGCCCATCAAGCAACCATTAGAAGCTACAAAAGCGGAGTCAGGATCAACATTTTTCAAGTTGCCAGAGAACTAGTTACTGCAATTGGATAATTGTGCAGGGGAAAACAAAAATCGATACTGTTGGACGGATATGCCGCAACGGACGTCAACACAGCGAGAACTCACCAAACAAGATTTGTCAACTAAGGACGAAGCTCGACCTGCAGGCGCGTGGAAACAAGCATAGGGTGTCAACCTACACTCGACCGACTCGTAACTAATTCCTACAGAGGTCTCTGCCCAATGTCTAAGTCACAGCCTTCAAGAGTGCATAAGAGGAAACTTCCTACAACGCTTTCTAGAGCCGAACACCCATCAAACGATGTCGAAACACCATAGGACTTGAAGGAGGCCCTACTAACACCAATAGGTCGCTCTCCCTAAGGTCTATGAACCAAAACCCCAACCCAAAATATCGGGTGCAAAATCACGTAGGATGTCTGACTGAAATTTGCAGGTCGTCGTTTCCGAAATCTAAAGTGCCTAATGTGTAGCTCTACTCAATGCGAACGCGTGGATATGCTTCAATGCAAAATCAGACAACGTATGCTCATCGAATCACCAGATGAAGCTCATAGGTGGAGCTCGCAAAACCGGACTGTACGCGCGCAATGTAGGTATTGGAGCGTAGCTCTCGATGGGGGCAACACGCTGCATGTCTCTGCACTCGATTGCGACCACCAATGTGCGCATAGCGTCAAGATGAAGCTCTCACTCTCTCTCATACACAGTACGCTCACTCACAAGATTTCAAACTTTTTTAAAACGACAAAAGGTTTTTCATTAAGGTCAAAAAGTGGTATATATACCTTAAAATTCTCAAACCCTAATGTTCCAATTTAACCATCTACTCAATCTAAATGTCAAAACTGGGATACAATTTGGAAACTTCTGTAAGCCCCAATATTTACAAGGTGAAATGTCAAGTTTTTCTCAATAAATGAATAATTATAAAAAATAATAATCTGCCGACCAGTCAATTTCCATAGGGTGTGTCCTGCTTCCAACCCTCCCCCCCTCCTTGCTCATGTCGTCCCCGACATCTATTGAGCTGCTTCTTCATCTTAGGGTTTCTCTCATCTTGAGCAGTGACTCGTATCTTGCATGTTGTGCCACTAGTGTTGGGCCGAATATGTCAGAGATGATTGTGAAGAAGCCGGTGTAGAAAGGTTCTTCAAAGTCCTGGAGGTGATAGGATGGCAAAAACATGATCCTTTGATACAATGCATGTATCACCTCCTTGGAAGGCTGACCAGACAGATCGTATGCGCATTTGTATGTATCTTGAAAGAAGAAGATAATGTCTGTCACCTGGCCCAGTTTGAACGTCTCAAAGACTGCCAAAAGGGTTTTGCAGATCTTTCTCATCATAATGCCAGATAGGTTAGGAAAGCCAGTGAAACAATTTGATGGATCCCGTTAGGCGTTATCCCATGTATCTTGAACACTTATTCTCTCGCCTGCCTTTCAAGCCTGGGCAGCTTTAGATAGTTTAGCCAAGTGGGTTGGCTTCTTTGCAGTAGCTCATGGGCCTTCCATGTCCATATCCTTGGTAGAGGGTACAAACATAAGTTATCTCTAATGACTTTTGGTGCCTCTACCAGATAGATTAGGTACTATGGATACTTCGTCAGCCATGCCTTTCTCCACCTGGGTTGGGAGTCGACTATCAACTTTGCCCCTTCAGGCTTGGAGATGTCTGCTGTGTACAGTGGCACTATTGGCTCTTCTCTGATTCTCTTGTTGATTGTGGCGGCTTCGTACTTTAGCAAAGGATATGGGAGAGAGGGCTGTAGCCATTCATGCGAAGGTTGCTGGCGTCTATCTTCTGAATCGTCATTGATTTAAAAAACCCTCTACTCCCATTCCAAGGCTCTTTGGCCGTTTCTCTGATTTTCGCTTCTATTGCCTTTCGCAGCTTCTCTTCTTCTTCTTGTGTCTGATCTTGTGGCTCTTGAGAGGGTTCTACAAGGATTTCCTCTTTCACGAGTGTGTCCAGAGGATATTCCACATTTTCTAGGTCTATTCCTTCCATGGTGCTGGCCCTATGCTTGCCTGGTCTTCTGCCTGCTGACCTCTCATCTCTTCTATCTGCTTTTGGAATGTCTGTTTCTCTGCTTCAGCTTGTTCTCCCATATTCACGAGGAGGATCGCATCGATCTTCTCGGCATTGCCTCCTCGAGCTTTCTCTTGATGTTTTCAGCTCATCCTGCATTGCCTTGTGCTCTTCTTCCATGCGTGTTTACATGACCACTGACCCTTCTGCCATCATCAGCCTTTGCTTCTTCTCTAAGGTCAACTCCTTTTGGAGTTCTTTCATTTTTTCTTCATAAAGCTGGCTCTCTGAAGTGGCGTGAGTCGAGCTAGTAGCTCTGACTTTGGCAGGAGATACCCGTAGCCGCTTGATGGTTTGATCTTTAACTTTAAGTTGGTCCTTGAGCTCAATGACCTCATCCTGGCTAGCCTCCTGATCTTATTCTGCCTTCTCTTTGGCATTTCGCATGGCCTCCACTTCCTTGGACTCTTGTACAAGTTGTAGGGTTAGGTTATCCCTTTCCCTCTCTACATCTGTTAATGACTTGTTGAGTTTCTTATAGTCCTCTTCGACTCCTTGCAGTCTTTGAGCTGCCTCCTGATTATCTCTTTCCATCTTTTGGCATCTTTGCAATGCCTTTGCAAGAGTGGCTTGCAGCTCTGCTTCTCTCTCTATCTGCCTTTGGCTTTGTTTTTGTAAAGTATCGACTTCAAGCTTGATCTGCACTTCAGTGTCTTTGAGATTATCCATTTCACTTTTTGTGGCCAATGATTGTGCCCAGAGCCTGGTTAGCTTGGTCATCATCACATCCCAATCATTGGTGGGTGGGTGCAAGTCCACTGTATGAGTAGCCATCTCTTTTAGCTCCACTAACCACAGGCTCCGCATTTTCTCTTTGGGCCCTGTGCTTGCCAAGTCAAATGCGATTGTGGCAGCCTCTTCTTTTGAATATCTGGTAGCTAGTAGGTCTAGAAATGTGTTATACCTTGCTTGATTTGGCTCTGGCTGCTCACTCTTGGGCTTAGCTTCTTCTTTTTGCTCTTGTTCTTGGCTCTGTTCTTGCCTTGACTCTTCTTGATCTTCAGGTTTGTCTTGCTTCTCTTTCTGTTGAGTTTGTGGAGGGCTGCGAGGAGGTGGTGAGGGCGGTGGGCTGGACTCAGGGCTGGACGGTGGAGTTGTTGGCTTTTTCTTGAAATGCCTATCCACCTTTGTCTTCTTCTCTCTCTCTCTTGGCCTTCCTGCTCCTCTAGCAGTTGCCGTCAGACTTGCTCCCCTTCTGCTTCTGTAAATGGTACATGTGGGATATTTTCCGCCGTGGCATCCAGAATCTCAAAATTCTTAATATAGTCTTCTGTCTCTATGCACTCTTCGGGATGATCCCGACATTTCTTCTAGAGACGGCTTCCATAGCTCGCTCAAATCTCCTTTGAGGGCTCTTCCGGCTCTAAAACTTTCCATCAGCCGCTCTAGCCGTGCTGCTGTCAGGAGTTTTTTGGAGCAAGGGATTTCGCATATGTACATACCCATGCATGGTTCGTCAAATAAAAGATTGCCCATTTTCCAGAGCCAGGTCGTTACGTGGGGCCCACATGTGTACAGGTAGAACAGCATGTACATAGTGCATCGATTTTCACTATCACTAGTACCAGTGTGTTTTATATATAATAATGAGGAGTTGGTAGTGCATAAAACTTCTCAAGGAAGCTATCCGCGGGCCGACGACATGAGGTAAGCAGATGCGTCAGATGGCATCTAGTGGCGTCAGGAGGTCGAATGTGGTCAATACTTGCACGTGGAGAAGTATGGGCACAACGTGGATGTTTTCTTGTGATAATTATGCAGAAACTTCATCATGAGGACCATATTTTGGGGCCACTTCACGTGGTGGCGGGATGCATTATTGAAAAAAATCGAGTGTCAGGTGTGCGTATGGATGCAGCAGGGTGACAACTATGCACTGCGAGGTCAGTTTTTGGTCTGTTCGAGGTCCGTTTGAGGTCAACTAAAAGGCCAAGGGTGCCCAAGTAATAAAGCTTAGTGTAGGAACTGAAAAACCAGAGAGAAGACCAGAGAAAACGTGGAGAGAAGAGGAGGAACAGCCGCAACTGTGTTTTTGGTGTTTTTGGACCCTGTTTTGGCCGTAAACTGCTCATCCGAGGTCGGATTTGAGCACTTTGACATTGTAGACTAGGGTTTTGGGCCGTTCCAGACGCGATGGCGCTATCCATTTTACCAAATTACTCACTCTTCTTCTGCTGTTTTAGCTGTGTAATTTTCTCCTATGAGCGAACCTTTTGTTCCAATTTGTGATTGTATCTGGCATATTTTACCCATATTGTGTGAGCTATTTGCCCCATTGGTGTTGGCCCAAGCTCAATTGTATCTAAACATCAGAGATTATTTTCTTTTAAGCTATTTTTTTTGGGTGTGTGTGTGTGTGTGTCTCTCTGTGTGGAGTGGGTAAATAGACAGTCTCTCTCCTTTCACTCTATCGGTGTGTTCCCTGTCTCACCCAGGTGGGTTGTGTAAGCCGAGTGGTGCCCCATAGTGTGTGTGTGTATCATCCCAAGAGTGTGTGTTGGGTCATTATAGAGGTGTTGTGTGTGTTTTCATCCCGCTCACACCGCCTTCTGTGATTTTGTCTCTTTGACGGGCACTTGTACAGATTCTTTCTTTCCTTTCTTCAACTCTGGCTGCTCCTCTTGAAGGGTCTCTAAGTGGCGTTTCAATCTAGTGGCAACCCTTGGTGCTTTGGGTTGTTCCTCTTCCTTATCTTCCTTGATCCGTAGCCAGTCATTTTGTGACGGAGGGTCCGGCCATCTTCCCTTGGCGTGCAATGCCCCATAAACCACTTTCGTGATTAGCTCCCCTGGCACAATGTAGGTGGGGTTCTTGTTGCCCATCTTCACCAGATTGTCATGTATATAAGCTTCATAGTTGATTACCTTCAGCTTGATTTTTTGCATTGCCCAGGTGAAGGTTGTGGCAATTGCTCCAGGAAGCATTCTGTACTTTTGTGGCCGCTTTGTACACATATGGAAATACTGGTTGTACAACTGACTCATGATTGCCACCTTAGGTTTAGCAATGTCTTCAAAGGTGTAGTTGCCTTTCTTTTCTATGTACACCTTTACTTCGTCTCTTCTTTTGGTTACACTATCCCCTTTGTTGGAGAGGTCTAGTTCAGCTGCCACTACTCTCTCTCTGATTACAATCTCCGTGTCTGGCTTGCCCTGCAGATCCGTAACTCGGGCCACTCCATCTTCTTTGATTGTCGTCACAAATTCCCATACTCTTTTTATGTCGATTCCTGCCGACACAGCTTCAAAATAATTGTGGAGATCTATTTTCTCCAGATACTGTGCCATCTTGCTTCTGACGAACTCATTGAGCTCCCGCGGTAGCATGGGTAGCTCTATTACATTTCCTTCGGTGTCTTTAAACACGCCTTGGTAGATCTTTAGATCATTTGACTCTAGAAAGTCTTCTTGGATCCACGTGATGGTTGGCTTTAGAGTTCCTTTTGGGATTACAAATGGCTCCACCTCTTCTAAGTAATATTTTATGGTCATCCTCTTCCTCTTTGCCGGTGACTTTGCGGCTGTCATAGATCCTGTTGCACTCAGTAGTCCGAAGTTAGCATTTTTTCCATATCAGCTGAGAAACTAAGTTCTAACTATCCAAATGACTTGAAAATTGAATTTAAAACTTAAAAGGAACTTGGGCAACTGTGCATGTGCTCACAGTACAATTTTGGCCAAAATTTATCATCTAGACATCCTACGCGTAGGATGTCTTTTTCATCAGATTTTGGTGATACTTGACAGGCTGGTGGTCCTTGGCCTGTACAACATGGCTATATGATTGGAATTGGGTTTGGGCATCAAAAAGTGGATTTTTGGGTAGATTCAGGCTTTAGGCTCACAAATTGGGTAGAATGTCCACAACTGGTGGAAAATGATATCCAAATGGGTTGAATATTGATATATGGGCTCCTTGCACCATGGTAATGGCTCCCATGATGTCATTCTTTGCACAAAAGGTCAAAAATATGCTGGAGACATCGCGTAGGATGTCTATTTCATCAAAATGGCTTGAGAGTTGTTCTGTGGGTAGCTCTTGGTATGTGGAACATGGCCATGCTCTTGGATTTTGATTTGGACAAGATTTGGTGTTGGTAAGACCATGAGTAGTGTTTTTGGGCTCAAAAAGTGTATCTTGGAGGTGTCGGGGGTCAAAAATGATTAGAATGGCTTCAAACTTGATATATGAGCTCTTGAAGGTGATACGAAAAGATCTGGAATGGAAAAACATCCTCTGTAGGCCAAAAATGTCAAATAGACATCCTACACGTAGGATGTCTACTTCATCATTTCTTGCAGGTGATCACACAGATTGGTTGGCAATGTGCCCATGAATGTATTGTGCAAGTTTCATATGATTTGGACAAGTTTTGGTAGGTCTATGGCCCATTATTGCCTCTATGCGCTGACTTTGCATTTTTTCATGCATATGAGGTCAATTTTGGTCCAAATGTGATGAAACTTGGTGGCTAGCATGTAAAGGCTATTCAGAAAATGTGTGTGATGAGAGATGTTGGGTTTTGTGCCCAAAATTGGCTTTGAGACATCCTACGCGTAGGATGTCTCCTGATGATTTTTTTATGGACACTGCTACTGGTGCCTGCCCTTAGTCCCCCTGAGTCCCTTTTAAGCCTAATTTCAACAAAAAAGTCAAATGGATAGAAAGTAACTCCCTGTGTGGATTTCAGAGCCTCCGAGTTATTTTTTGACTTTTGGTGTGCTTTTCGGCGATGAAATTTCTTGATGTTGGTCTCCATAGCTTCTTGATCCCTTGGGGATCCTTGCCATATGGTTTTTGTCGACTTTGGCTTCACTGGAGCTCCATTTGGAAATTTGTCCCTCTAGAAGCTCCCGTGGTTGTGTTTACATGTCTTTGATGACTTGTGGTGGTCTACCACCATAGGTCTTGGTTATCGATGGTCTAGGAAAGCCACTCGTGAAGTTTGGTGGCAAACGAACATGCGGTTTGGCCACAAGAGCTATTTGACGCTTTGTGTGATTGATGCCGTTTCTGAATTTTAGTGCCACTTCGGGTCACCTCTTGGTCATATGGGCTACATAGACTTGTCGAGCATGTCGAGATGCTCCTACCCATGAAGTTTGTTAGCATTTTGGGCGCCTCTCCACCGATTTCACATTTGGTGGCCTCTTGCGGGGCTTTAGGAATTAGGGTTTTTTCCCGATGGTTTTCTACTTCCTTTCGATATCCAAGACTGGTCTCCTATGCTAGGGTAAGCTGCCGATGAAGTCTCATTGCTTTTGGGTTAGCCATTAGGTGGTCACTTCTACCTGTAGGTCTCTATTGCCCGCTTTTTGTGTGATCCCTAAGCTAGTTTTCGCGACAAAAGGACAAACATGCGCGAAAAGCTCAAAGTGGTGAGCCTACCTTTCATGTATGAAGCTCGTCAGGTAGTCGTGCGCGTCGTAGAACCTGCTTGAAGTTCCGTTCGCTCTAGGTGGCAGAAGCTCTCTCTCAAAGGTCAATAGTGGAAATGAGCTAAAAATGAAGTGAAAAATTCTTATAATGGGGGTCCCCGAACCACTTTTCATGAAATTTGACATGTGCTCCAAACCTCTTGCGAGATGCGGTTTAGGATCAATGTTAACCCTCACGGCACACCGACACCCTATGATCTATAAACTTTGTATTGTTTAGAGTCAGGTGCTGGGGTTGTCGGACCAATAGGAACAGGGTAAGGGTGATCGCCGATGACAGGCGTACTCTAACTGGAATATTCAAGAAGTTAGTTGGCTAAGTATGGGTGCCCAAGTGTGAATGGGGTGAGCTCATATAAAAGCCACTAAACCTAATTTTTACTCATTCTCTCATTGTGCAATAGAAGCCGCTCTTGCTCCATCTCCACCTTCTCCTTCACCATCTCCTTGTGTGTGTGTGTGTACGTGTGTGTGTGTGTGTGTGAGAGAGAGAGAGAGAGAGAGAGAGAGAGAGAGAGAGGGAGAGTGTGAGAGTGTGTGTGTGATCGAGCGTTGCGGCGGCACGACGGCGGCGAGGCGGTTGAGCGCAGGTAGTGGCGTCTCCCTCTTCTTCGCGGCGCGGGAATCCTTCATTCACAACTACGCAGGAAGGTGAGTGACACACCATTCTTCCTTGTGAGGTTGTCTGTTGTATGACTGTGTGCTAGGAGCCTTTGTGGCTCGCACACGGCCCATAGCAAGTCCCTAGCCGTGACATTTTGGGCGCCGCTGCCGGGGAGCTACTACGCGTGAAGCTCCAATGGCGACCTGTAAATTGTATTGAAGCTATTTTTTATGTAGGAAAGGCGCGGCTTAAGTTTGATTATTGTTGTTATGCAAAAACAGTAGAGAAAGACACAATGTTGTTGACTGCATTCAAGTTTTCTGTGTTTTGTTAAGCTCTGTTTTGCTAGTTCTATTAAGCTCAGTTTTCAGCTTACACAGTTATCATTTCTTGCGTTTCCGCATTTTTTGCATTTTCTGGTTTGCACTGCACAGTTCTGTCAAGCTTCAATTTTCTGTATTTTCTGTGTTTTCTGGTTTGTGCACAGTTAGGCGCACAGTTAGTTAATTAAGTAGGTTAGTAATTAGGTGAACCACTGATTAGCAAGTCAGTAGGTAGGTGGGACAGTTAATAGTTAGGTGAGGTCAACGCATACCAAATAATATCCAAAAAAATTAAAAAAAAATTTTAAAAAAAGAAATTTTCAAAAAATAAAAATGTAAGCGAGGGGGAGGTTATAAAAACGGACGGGAAAAAATCAAAAATATTTAAGTGCGAGTGACTGGGGGGATCACTAAAATTTTGATCGGGAAGCCCAGGCCTCAGTCCTCAGTCTTATGATATATACTAGACTCACTCTTATATATATACCCTACCCCCTCAAGAGGGAATGAGAGCATGTGGGGCAAGTCCTCCACTCTCCTCCCTTCTCTTCCCACTTGCACCCTTAGACTTGCTATTTGGAGCCTAGTTCCCAAGCTAGGAAAAGACTGTTTCGGGCTTTTCTGGAGAAAAATAGAACCAAACGGTGGGCTGTAAAGCACAGTGCGTCCCTCCTAGCGATACGCTCATTTGGAGCTATCACACGGCCCGTTCCACGACACGCTCTAAAAAATCTAGCAAAAAAACAAACAAAAAACACGCAAAAAAATAGTCACAAGGCCTCCTAGAGCAGCTTTTTGACACCTGAGGGTATCAAAAGCACATGCACTTACACTCTGGGTGGGTGCTAGAATACGAGCCTATTGAGGGTGCCTCTGTTCATACGGACACCCATTACCCATCCACGATAGGCTCTAGACCCTCAGCGGGGACACAAGGTAGCACCACCCAAGACCCTAAAATAGCCGCTAGTGATTCCTCCTCCGACTTAGAAATCATGGAAGCATACCCTACCCAAAACACTAAGAGAGAAGGCCATGCACCTCCCGAAGCTCCACAGCCTAGTACTAGTATGTTTAGCCGTTTCATGGAAACATTAGGTAGAGCTACTCGCTCGGAACCTGATGCAAATGAAGCACACGAAGGGGGTGGGGAAGTGGACTCTCCTTTCACATCGCACGTGGACCCCCACCCCCAAAGAGTGTCCATGTGGATATCCTGCCAACTTCTTACCAAGAAGGCCCTGTTGAGCTGCCTCCTTCAGAAGTTCCCTCTAGAGTACCGTTGGTGACAAGTAAAACCACGGTGAGCAACCATTTCTACCTCACAAGAAACCGTTAACACGTCGACTCTAGAAGGATTGTTCATTAATGATCATTGGACATACGACCTCCACACTGAGGTGTTGACGGATCTACACTCTGGCCACGCCTACCATGTAGGATGGATAGAGATTGTACAATCCACCCTAGTAGCCCCACGAGCATGAAGATCAACAGAAAATGATATGTAATGTTATCCATGGCATTATTCAATCGGAAAGCAAAAAAAAAACCGAGGGTAAATACTCTAACTGGCCCCATGAGATTTCTGGATACGAGCAAGGCTCAACAGCCTACTCTACATCACAAATGAGACTCCTCTTATGAGTCCCATGGACCCATCTTACGTCATTTCACCTGGGGTCTCTATGCAATCTGAGCCTCCGAGCGACAACTTTATCTTCCCTAACTTGGCTCAACCCTCTATTAAGGAAAACACAGTGCTCACTCCAGGGATAGGCCTGACAGAGAATGTACCGATGACATCTACTGTTAGCGCAGTGCCACTACCTAGTGTCGTAGTACCTAATATGGGGCCTCGACCGTATGTGCTGACGGGAGCAAAGCGAACCCCGAACCCCGACGGCCTCTAAAACACCGGGGACCGAATGGCGCGCCTCGAGCCTGCCATGGTAAAGCAAATAGGGGGCACCACCTAGCTTCAGCGGCTAGGACGCAAACAACACACCACCATAACAAAGTTTTCATCCAAGAGAGATGGATGCTTGGGAGTAATGATGAAGAGGAAAGGGAATGAGATCAAGTGAGAGAGAGAGAGAGAGAGTGAGGGAGGGGGTGTAGCGGCTTAGTACTTAGGCACCACAAAAGGATGGCGAATCCGCACACCCTTCACACATACACAAGCTCACTCCAAACACAAGACTAGGTGGCGATTCCGCACACCTCACATGGGCAAAACATTGCAAGAAAACATACTCACAAAACCTCAAGCTTTATTTAGAGAATAAGGCGATGAAATGGGGAGCATAGGGTAGGGGAATGAGAAGGGAGAGCGTGGTAGAGCACATGGCGGATAGGTGGGAGTTGATGGCGAAGACTCGCACGAGGGTTATGGCCATCATCCTTCATTTAGTTTCCCTTCATCTTCCATAGCCCAAGGGTGTAGAGGTCATGCTCAAGACAAGCATGGTGATTGCGGTGATGGTGATGGTGTGGGTGTGTGTGTGTGCACTAGGCACACACAGTGCATAGTGTACTCTTTGGTGATGGTGTGTGTTTGTGTGATGGTGACCCCTCTTTATATAGGGGAGGAGGGGGGAGAAATTCTAGAATTTAGAAATGAAGAAATCATTATCTACATAGGCCATGTGACTGTGGGCCCCACTTGTCTGGCTGTGTGTATATGTGCCAGAATAGCAGTCTCATGAGAGAGAGACTAAGAATAAAGTAATTACAAGAGGGGAGAGAGGGGAGTGTGTTTAGAGGTGAATCTGTGTGCAGATGTGTGTGAACACAAGAAAAACCAGGTAACCACCGGGTGGGAATGGGTCTGTGGGGACCTTTTTCAGTGAAACTGAGTGTGTGTGAGTGTGGGGGAGGTTATTTAGCTACAAGACAAGAAACATGGCGCCCTTTAGAGAGAGGGGGGTATTTGGGTCATGGGATATGATAGGAGAGAGAAAGAGGGGGTGGGGTATACTATATTGGAAGATAGGGTAAGTTGCATGTGAGTTAGGGTGCATTATTGGTGAGTTATAATGGATTATTGGTGAGAGGTGGGGTAGCTTGAGGGGAGAGAGAAAGGAGAAAGGACAAGGGGAAGAGAGAGGGGGTTGACCTTTTGAGTGGAGGAGAGGAAAAGGGACACCCGGCGGGGCAACAGTGAAGAAAAAGGAGGCAAGGTGGGGATGGGCTACCCCGCAGGCATGAGGTGGCCTATTTTACCTTTCTTATATATTTACATAATCATACTTTATTTTTTCTTACTTTTTTCCAATGCCTTTTATCACTCCCTCCCTAAGAGGGGGTTTTCATGGGGTGGGGACAAGAGAAGAGGGGTATGGGAGCTTGGCTTATGAAAATCCCCCATCATTAGCCCTCCCCTTTTGGCTAGAGGCATTCATGTCTCTAGCTCATCTGTTTGATCATTATCGTCGGAGGTGGCGGCTGATGGTGTGTCCTCATCTGGAATGTCAATTGGTGGAGTCTGGTCAAATCGAAGAAAATAAGGTTTAAGTCGCCAACCATTTACCCTGGTTTTATGAAGTTTTCCATTAGCCTCCATAAGCTGGTAGCTTCCATTGGCATACTTTTTCCTGATGATGAAAGGGCCTTCCCATCGGAGCAGGAGTTTCTTATCCTTGCTCGTGTCGAAGCGATTGTCGTAGCGGAGCACCAACATTCCTTTCTTCAATTCTTTTTTCCGGAGATGCTCGTTAAAGCTAAGCCGTCTATGCTTTGCTTGTGCTGCATAATAACTTATTGCTTCTTCTTTGTCCAGCTGCAGTCTTTCCAAGTTGATGATGTGATCTCTCAAATGCATGTTGGTTTGTTGAAGTTGGCTTGCCATTACTCTGAGACTTTGTAGTTGCACTTCAATGGGCAAGATTGCTTCCTTACCAAATACTAGATGATACGGTGTGAATCCCAAGGATGTACGAAATGAAGTTCTGTAGGCCCATAAAGCTGGTAGTAGATACTTATCCCAGTCTCCGGGATGATTGTTTACCTGCTTGGTAATAATTTTAGAAACCATTCCATTTACCGTTTCAACTAGGCCATTACATTGAGGGTAATATGGTGAAGAGTGCCTCCTTGTAATGCCCAGTTTCTGCATTAATTCTCCTACCAAGTCTGCTCTGAAACCTGGCCCTCTATCAGAGATGATCTCTAAAGGTGTGCCAAACCTACAGCATATGTGCTCGTAGATAAATTTAGCTACCTCTACCGCTGTGATTCTAGTGGTGGCTGTAGCCTCTGCCCATCTAGTCATGTAGTCGACCCCCATGATAATGTAGAATTTTCCTGAGTTGGCCCTAGGTAATGGCCCAATGGCATCGATACCCCATTTTTCAAATGGGCCATATGAGAGAATAGGTGTCTGTGGTTCAGGCATAAGTGACCTAGTGCCATCCTTTTGACACAACTTACACGTTTTGCACCAGTGGTGTACATCACGGTTGAGGCTAGGCCATATGAAGCCTGTCTGCAAGATTTTCCTACTTGTTATGTATAGGGCAAAGTGACCACCACAAACCCCGTCGTGACAGCTAGCAATTACTCCCGTGATTTCGTGACAGAGAGGGACCTTCCTGAGTATTTGGTCCTTACCCTTACAGTACAAAACGTCATTGATGAGTCGATACCTTGTGGCCTTCCACGTCAGCCATTGCTTCTGTCCCTTTGTTAAATCTGATGGGCATTCCCCTGTTTCCAAAAAATTCATGATGTCAGGCAAGGCATCACTGCCTTGAAATAGAGGGAGCTTTAGTTTTATTGCTCCAACCACCACTTCCTGTAGTCTTTCACTTGCTAGGGCATCTGCTTCTTGATTTTGAGCCCTTGGGATATGGTGTATTTGAACTTCTTCAAAATTACCCAACAAGGTTTTTACACCACTTAAGTGAGTCCTTAAACTAGGATTCTTGCATGTCCATGCTCCATTTACTTGCCTTACCAGAAATAGAGCATCCCCAAATACATTAAGGCGTTGTACATCTTGCGAGACGCACCATTGTAGACCCTTGGTTAGTGCTGCATACTCAGCTTCATTGTTAGAATGTGAATCTAACAATTGGCCCAACGAAAATACCTTTGTCCCTTTGTCATCAAAGACCACTATGCCTGCAGCTGCTTTGTCGGACGCTCGCTTGTAGTCTCCATCAAAGTAGAGAGAGTATGATCCTTCTACCATCGGTGGTACTGGAGGTAATCAGACTTCTCCTTCCTTAGATTGCTTCTCCTTCCCTTCAAAGACTTGGTAGGTCATGAGTCCCCCCAAACTTGCCCTTGTCGTGCTTTCTACCTGTACCGTGTAGTCAAACTCTTGCAGACGAACTAGCCATTTAGTAATTCTAGCAGACACATCCATGTGTTGTACAACATAGGGAAATATTTCATCCGTGGTTAGAATCACAAATTGCTTAGGCAGCAAATATGACCTAAACTTTGTAGTTGCAAATCTAAGAGCTAGGACTAAGTGTTCCACATGGGTGAAACCTTTCTCTCCTGCTGTCATCATTCGACTAGAGAAGTAGATTGGCCTCATGAAAGATGTCGTCGTATCCTTTTGGAGTAGCACAGCCCCCAATGAGTCATCACCAACACTTGAGGTGACATAGAATTTTTCATCCCACTTAGGTGGTGAGATAGTTGGCAGAGTGGCTAAGACCTCCTTTACCTTGTTGTAGTGATGTTCGCTTTCCTCGTCCCAAGTGAAAGTTGATCTTTGAGTGAGTTGTTGCAGTGGTAGAACAAGTTGTGATAGTAGATGTATGAATCTACTTAAGTACCTCACCTTCTGTAGAAAAGAGACCAATTGACGTGCGGTCGTTGGTGAAGGTAGGGCTATGAGTGCGGACACCTTACTTGGGTCGGCATTGATACCTCTTGCTGAAATTTCATGGCCTAGTAGAATGACTTTACTCTCCCCGATGTGACATTTATCCACATTTAATTGCCCACCTAGGCTCTGCAACCTGGCCAAACCTTCAGTTACCTTTTCTAAATGTGAAATACGGGAGCTATATATACAAAAATCATCAATGAACACTCTTATGGATGTTCCAAAGAACGGTTGAAAAACATATGTGACATATCTTTGGAATGTGGCAGGTGCATTTGTGAGACCAAATGGCATAACCCTGTATGCAAAACAACCCCATGGCGTGATAAAAGTGGTTTTTAGCTGATCTTCCAAGGCTATGCGTATTTGAAAGTATCCAGAATAACCATCACAGATGGTATAGCATTCAAAATCCGCTACTTCATTCAGAATTTCATCCAAGAAAGGGAGAGGAAAGTGGTCTCTCTTTGTAGCTGCATTTAGTGGTTTGTAGTCAACACAGACCCTCCACTTACCATTCTTTTTACGCGTCACCACTACGGGTGACACCCATTCTGAGTTTTCTACAGGATAGATGAATCCGCCTCCAGCAGTTTCCTTACCTCAGCCAAGAGTACCTTTTCTTGTATGACCCCCAGTCGTCGTAGCTTTTGCACAACTGGTTTTACCCCTTCCTTTAGCTTAATATGATGTTCCACCACTGTAATGCCTGTGATTCTTTCATAGTTGTCAATGAACGGGTTAGGAAATCCCATCAACATTTGCAAAAAACTATCTTTCTCCTCAAGTGTTAATTCCGTAGACAACATACCCTTCAACCTACTTCCTCCTAGGCCAGGTGATTTGCTCTCCTCTTCATTGGGTTGCCCTTTTGGTGATGGATCACCAGTTGTGCTTACCCTTTGTGGATCCTTCATAATGATACCCATCACATCAATGGAACTGTCACTTTCGTCGGTGGATGTGGTCTCCTCCTCAGAACTGGAAGATTCGCTAGTGGTTTCATCTGCCGATGTTTCCAGATTCATTTGCTTCTGCTTGCCAATCCTCATGTCGTAGTAGATTGTCTCCCCTTTCTTACCGGTCATGCGTAGAAGGCCAGTACCCCAGTCTTGTTTTGCCTTCATGGCCTTCCCAAAATTAGTGGATAGCCCTCCCCCTTAGTAGGCATTACAAAAACATCTACCTCTACCTCAGTGTTGAAAGCTTTGATTTTCACGGCACTTACCACACCCACACACTTTACTTTTGCGTTGTTTGCCATCTTTGCCTTGCATGGAGAAGGCCTGTCAACCTCGAGCCCTAATCGAAGCATCATAGCTTCGCTCATTACACAGATTTGTGCACCTCCATCAATGTAGGTGTTTCCAACCCTCTTTCCTTTTATGTTTATGTCGACAATTGGAAGGATGTCATCCATGTTGCATCCCGAAATTGCTCCGGCTACCTTTGTTTTGGAGCGTCTTGTACTTACCATTTTAGACCATTGTCGCCTTACTTTTGGTGCAAGATGTAGCAGCTATGGCCATGTAATCTTTGGTCCTTGCTCTTCCACATCCAATGTTAGATCATAGGGCTTAGAACTTTCCCCTAGCTGGAAGTCGGTGATGCCCAATTTCCGTCGTGGCCTGGATGGCCTCTTGCTAGTTTCTCCTCTCATGCTTCTCTCATCATCTGATTGTGTAGCTTTCTCCCTCCTAGCTCTTTTCACAGTCATGGCTTCAAGTGGTTCTAAAAAGGTTACCTTCTCCTTACCCTTGTCCCTCTCCTTTGCTCTGGGTGGATCCTCTACTACGGCTTTTCCTTTCTCTTCTAGCCTTATGATGTTTACAGGGCGATCAGGTGGTGGGGCTGGTGGAAGAGGTGGGATGGATGCTTGTAGTGGTGTCTGGGGTGGACGTAGAATTTGTGTTGGTGGGGATGGTGCTCGGGGTGGGGGTGTTCTTTATCTAGGGGGTGACAATTGGTTCCTCCTACCTCCTCTATTATAGTTTTGTCGTGGTTTGGGACAGTAGTACATACCGTGACCGTCTTCTCCGCAGTTGTAGCAATGGTACTCCCTGTTTTGTTGTCGTGCTCTTCCAGGGTCTTGATCTCTTTCTTGACTCCTCCCTTGTTGTATTAAGTGGACAGACAAATTGTGCAGTTGGTCAGTAATATGGGCCAACATATCTTGTTGGTCATCTCTTACCCCAAGAGCCGGTGGTGGTGCTAGAATGGTGGTTGTCGTAGTTGCTGGTCGACGTGATGTTGCTGTTTCTGTTGACTCGGTTTCTTTGGCGTTCATTCGTAGCTTCTTGTCCTTAAGGCGAGCAATCTCAACGGCTAACTCGTATGTAGCCGGGAATCTACCTTTCACCTTCTCCTTGAGAAGAGGCCATACGCCATGCGTGAACAGATCTTTTTTTAGGAAATCCGGTGCGGCTTCCCCCCTTGCCAGTGACTCAACCCACCGTTCCCACAAATCCACAAATTTGGACTCATACGTGGCATATTCTAAAAGACCCTCCTGCTTCAAGTCTCTCAACTTGTCCCACAACTTTTCTGAAGTGGTACCTCCCCCAAAGCGCCTCTTAAAAGCGGTTTTTAAGGGTTTCTAGTCATCCTTGGTTGCTTGTGGAAGTGCATTGTACCATGATCTAGCTTCTAGCTTCATGAGATGCTTAAAGATTCTAACCCGGGATTCATCCGTATCTTTGTTTCTCACTACACATGCTACTTCAAAGTCATCTAGGAAGTCTGTTACCAAATCCTCCCCCTTCTTTCCTTTAAATGTTGGAAATGCTACACTTGCCATGATTACTGAGAGATAGCTAAAAAGACACACTGCTTATCTTGCAAAATTTTTTTTCTTCTTTACAAGGAGGCGTGTATACCCTCTTATACTAGGACATAGATTAAAACTTCAAACGGTACATTGCCTTGTACCAAAGGTAAGACAAATGGTTGATCTGATGCCAGAACCTCAAAAAACCGCTCCCCACCCAGCATGGTGTCAATGACGTGCTGGTAGTGAGCCTTCAAATCCACTATTACCTTGATTGAGCGTACACGTGTTGGTATGTGTGATCTGTCTTGAGGTAGGTTGTACTGATTCATGTGAAGCTTAGAGGTGCTTAGTCACTGTCCAAGCTTGTGGGAGAGGGTGGTGTTCTTTCCTGAAACAAACTCAGTAGATCCCTAGTTTCTCTAGTGAGAGTGTGAGCCAATGATTCCGTTATCTGTGCTGCAGCATCAGGTGCGACTTGAAAACTGACTGTGATAATTACCTCGGTGACTTGAGTTACCCGATTCTCAAAGTAGAATAGTGTTGATTCTCTATTGTGCAGAGCTCCTTCCATTTTGTTGTTGTGGGTTGGTTGTAGGTTGCGGACATGGTTTCGACCTTCTCCTTCTTCTTCTTGGCACTTGGCCTATGTACATCCACTGGGTTTGGCGTGTTGGTTGACTCTCCCACTGCAAATCGATTACCATTACGCCTGGCACTCGAGCTTCGATGGAGATGCGGAGTTCGTCTAGTTGTGCTTGGAGCTCTTCTTCTTCTGTCGTACAATTAGCAAATCCTGCTAGCCATTCATCCATTCACAATAGTTTAGGGGTTTCAGTCTTGTAAACTGAAGGGTTTCATGAAAAGATCCTTCGTGGGGGCACCAAATCACGGGAGCAAAGCAAAACCCGAACCCCGACGGCCTCTAAAACACCGGGGACGGAATGGCGCGCCTCGAGCCTGCCATGGTAAAGCAAACAGGGGGCACCACCTAGCTTCAGCGGCTAGGACGCAAACAACACACCACCATAACAAAGTTTTTATCCAAGAGAGATGGATGCTTGGGAGTAATGATGAAGAGGAAAGGGAATGAGATCAAGTGAGAGAGAGAGAGAGAGAGAGATTGAGGGAGGGGGTGTAGCGGCTTAGTACTTAGGCACCACAAAAGGATGGCGAATCCGCACACCCTTCACACATACACAAGCTCACTCCAAACACAAGACTAGGTGGCGATTCCGCACACCTCACATGGGGAAAACATTGCAAGAAAACATACTCACAAAACCTCAAGCTTTATTTAGAGAATAAGGCGATGAAATGGGGAGCATAGGGTAGGGGAATGAGAAGGGAGAGCGTGGTAGAGCACATGGCGGATAGGTGGGAGTTGATGGCGAAGACTCGCACGAGGGTTATGGCCATCATCCTTCATTTAGTTTCCCATCATCTTCCATAGCCCAAGGGTGTAGAGGTCATGCTCAAGACGAGCATGGTGAATGCGGTGATGGTGATGGTGTGGGTGTGTGTGTGTGTGCACTAGGCACACACAGTGCATAGTGTACTCTTTGGTGATGGTGTGTGTTTGTGTGATGGTGACCCCTCTTTATATAGGGGAGGAGGGGGGAGAAATTCTAGAATTTAGAAATGAAGAAATCATTATCTACATAGGCCATGTGACTGTGGGCCCCACTTGTCTGGCTGTGTGTATATGTGTCAGAATAGCAGTCTCATGAGAGAGACTAAGGTTGATGAAAAAAAAGTGAGAGGTGACATGGAGAATAAAGTAATTAAAAGAGGGGAGAGAGGGGAGTGTGTTCAGAGGTGAATCTGTGTGCAGATGTGTGTGAACACAAGAAAAATCAGGTAACCACCGGGTGGGGATGGGTCTGTGGGCACCTTTTTCAGTGAAACTGAGTGTGTGTGAGTGTGGGGGAGGTTATTTAGCTACATGACAAGAGACATGGCGCCCTTTAGAGAGAGAGGGGGGTATTTGGGTCATGGGATATGATAGGAGAGAGAAAGAGGGGGTGGGGTATACTATATTGGAAGATAGGGTAAGTTGCATGTGAGTTAGGGTGCATTATTGGTGACTTGTAATGCATTATTGGTGAGGGGTGGGGTAGCTTGAGGGGAGAGAGAAAGGAGAAAGGACAAGGGGAAGAGAGAGGGGGTTGACCTTTTGAGTGGAGGAGAGGAAAAGGGACACCCGGCGGGGCAACAGTGAAGAAAAAGGAGGCAAGGTGGGGATGGGCTACCCCGCAGGCATGAGGTGGCCTATTTTACCTTTCTTATATATTTACATAATCATACTTTATTTTTTCTTACTTTTTTCCAATGCCTTTTATCACTCCCTCCCTAAGAGGGGGTTTTCATGGGGTGGGGACGAGAGAAGAGGGGTATGGGAGCTTGGCTTGTGAAAAGCCCCCATCAGTGCCTCTAGGCCCTTATGCACACATGGCCCCCACACCTCCAATTGTACCACTTGTTTATGCTCCTCGAGTGCCACTCCCTAGCCCTTATCCGAGTGGACCTATGCCCGGTTATGTTCCATATCCTGCATCATCCACACATATGCCAAGACCGGTACCCGTCCCTCTCCCACATATGATTCCAAGAGTACCACCACCGGCCCTGCCTCCTCACATAGGTGACTTGGCAGCGTTTGCTCAAACCATAGGTCGATCTATCGTGGAAAATATGCATCATGCATCTGATAGAGAGCCTAGAAGTAAGGCAGTACAAATTGCCAAACTCACGCAAAAATTCAATGGGGACAAAGATGCTAGAAAACACATTGAAGTGTTTGAACAAGTATGTGATTCCTTAGGGGAACGCAACGAACTACATAAGTGCAATGCCTTAAGCTTGACATTAAGTGGGAAGGCTGGAGATTGATATAGAACCCTAAGGGTGGACGAGAAAACAATCTACCCTACCCTTCGAAGGTTGTTTCTAAAGGAGTACATACGAGAAGGTGTGCTTTGGGGTGTAGCATCTCAGCTACAAAAGGCCGAACGTAAGGAAGGAGAGTCAGTAAGGGACTTCATTAGTCGTCTAAAGCACTTAAACTCTCGCTGCCCTATAAATGAGTGCTTCAACAATAACCAACTGCTTGATCGATTATTCGAGGGTTGAGGAATGAAGGAATCTATAATGGACTAGTGATTAGAGGTATCACAACCTGGGAAGATGTCACTGCCAATGCAATCCAAGTAGAGGACAACTTGATGATAGCAGGCATGAGGGTGTCTACTGACACGAGATCCACTAGCTCACAAGCCATTGAGTATGAACCCATGACTGCAAAGCCCATTGCCAATGAGCCAAAGGTATTTGAGACATTCTTGACATACCTCACCAAGGCAATCCAAGAGTCTCTTAAGGATAATCGACCCCCTCAAAATAGTCACATGTATCCAAGAAGGGAGCAACAATGGTGTTCCATTTGCTTAGGTCCACATAGCACTAGTGAGTGCCCTACGTTTAGAGTAAAATTTAATGGAACTTGCAACGTATGTGGTAGGTATGGTCGCCAAGCTAAGGATTGTTTAATGATCAAACGTATGATGGCAAATAGACCACCTGTAGCCTGGACGGATGCACCTCGAGCTCCTGTATTGATGCCTGCTCCACCTGTTGAGCAACTACCGCAACACATGGTCCCTAGATCTCAAAATGTTGTACAAGCTACACCGCTACCACCTTCTGTGCTAGGACCGCAGCCCCCGCATCCAAGAGTCGCCCCTATGAACCAAGTGGGTTGCGAGCCATCTAATGCTTATGCAGATGGCTGTGAGGAGGAAATAGACACTAGTATTGCCTATGGACTTGATACATTGGAAGAGTGTCCCATATACTACATGAAAGATTCTTGGGGGCAAGTCAAGCCGGTTTATCAAGCTGCTGCTCTCGCATCTAGAGGTCAAAATATCAACACCCAGGCTAGGAGGCCACCTCTTCAATGCTACGAGTGTGGTGGACCACATCGGGCAGCTGAGTGCCCTATTAGGCTGCAAAAGAATGCTGCACAGATGCAAATGAATCAAGGGAGCACGTCTGCAATGCCAATACTCACATGTAATCGTTGTGGCGTAGATCACTTGATTGCCCAATGCCCCTATAACCCAAATGCGCCTAAAATCACACCCCTAAATTTGGTCGAAATTGCTAGTGTGACATTGCCAATACCACCCGTCGCACCCGCTTATGCAATTACACGGTCCATGATTCAAGGGCCAGGCCATATCCTCGAAGAGAGAGATACCACGTCAGTTATCCAAGCAAAGAAAAAGAAGACACGAAGGAAGAGGTCGCAGAATACGGGAAATTCAAAGCCAAGTTCCAAAACAAATATAGGAACAGGAGATGACCCCGTGTATATGAACGACCTCTACGATGATTCAGATTCAATCGAGACAATGGAGACTAGAACCAATACCACAAAGGGAAAGACCGACAAAGAAAACCGTAACATGGAACCAAATGAAAACCGAATAAGAGAAAACCATAAAGAGCCTCTGAAAACACCACAAGTGTTTCCAAATCCAATCCAAGACCCCCAAGATAAACCGTAGGGGCAAAAAGGGAAGAATCGTAAAAAGAAGATTGGGACGTACCCAAACCCAGCAGACGAGATTGAGCAGGTGAAACATCTAAGAGGTTTAGTGGAGGAGACTCAAAGGAAACTAGAACCAGAACCCATGCATGTCAAAATTCATGACACAGTGTTTCCCACGCAAGTTCATCCACCCCACATGAACCATAGACCGTTAGCCATATCTAGTATCATCCAAGAAGGGAGCGAGGAGGGGACATCAGAAAGTGAGCATACACCTTTCTTGTTGGAAAGGATGTTTAACGAAGTAATACCTGATCCCATTGAGGAATATGAGATTCCATCCTCACCAGTTCCTAGTCAAGGACCTACACCCTGCAAAATGCCAATGAATGTTGCCAAACTAGTGGACTTCATGTCTTCTGAGGTCCGAACCACGATCATAGCAAAGCTGTATGGAGATCCTGAGTTATTCTTTGCACTTCGAGCATTCCTTAACGGAGAGCTACAAACGGGATTACCGCAGTTTGCGCAACCAAATAGGCCTGACTCGATTATGATTGATGAGGAAAATCATGTGCAATCACTTGACTTAGATGGACACGAGTCTGTGATCGAGGTACCCATTAACGAATTAGGGCGAGTCTAATGCGACCCTACCCATCACTACCAAGGGATTACTATAAAGGGAATTCGTGATGGTGGTGCGGGAGTTAGCATCGCTACAAAAGATTGTTGGGAATCCATGGGAAAACCCCGCCTCAGTGTTACTAACATTGTGGTAAAGATGGAAAATGGTACCATAGCCAAACCTATGGGGATGCTCAAGGATCTTAAGATCAAAGTTCTAGGACACAAGGTACGACATACGTTCATTGTAATGGATTTCTCTAAACACCTTATGTCATATAAAATGATTTTAGGACGACCATTCATGAGGGAAGCACAAATGGTTCATGATTGGTCTAAAAATCATGTCTATTTGCAATTCCAAGACTCTGTCCTTAGAGTGGATTTGGTGACTAGTAAGGTACACCCCTTAGGGAGGAAAACCATTATTGATCATCGCTCTAACACCACAGTTCACTCGGCCCCACTACAATATTGTTACACTTGTAAGAAGGATACAGACATTGGCCAAGATTCTCCTTACATGGATGTGTTACCGGGTATGACGGAATCAGACAACGTAGACTGAGTACACCTAGCTGCAACCATAGATACCTGGGGAAATAGAGGAACCACTTGGGTCACACCAGAGGGGGAAGAGGTACCACAAATTGCACCTCTGAACATGATAAGTGCCATACATGCATCTTCTAAGGGCAAGGCAATTGTAGACCAATCTGACAGTGACACCGATAGCTCAATAGAAGACTTTGACCAACACGACTCAGAAACGGACTCCCAGAGTGAAACGGATTTTGAATCTCATGAATTAGAGAGTGGAGCAAGTTCAGAGTCAAAACATTCGGAAGGACCGAGCACATCAACCGATGATAGCTCCTCCAAGAGTGAAGAGGACACCAACGAGGACTCCTTTAGTGAGCTAGATCTAAATGCAAATCAAAAGCAGGTCTCAAATAAGAAAAAGAAAAACTTTAAGAGGCGTCGATATCGAGCCAATGTACATGCTAGCATAAAAAAGAAGATATCCTCAGCAGAATGGCTCAGTTATATAGGAGCATGTGATGCTCATCAAAAATTGGTAGACGATTGGGGTGAATATCTCCAAAATGTTATGTGGTGTAGACCACGACCCCATGACATAGCCCAATTAGAGATCATAGACAAGCCAAAGTTGAGCCGCACTGCAAGGAGGCGTCAAAACCAAGAGTTAGCTCGACAACACAAGAAAGCAGAAATAGAAGCACAGACCAAAGCACAACCAAAATCCACAGACTTGCATCCTGCACCAGAACATTTCAAATCTTACACCACAGGGGAAGCAAAGGTTGTGTACACAAAAGCCCAAAGAATACCTATCGATGGGAATAATGGAATCTATGATGGTCCGGCAATAGTTAAAGAAATAGAATTAGCCGACCCCGGTGAAGAATCAAAACCTGTTTTTATTGCCCAAGACCTCACAGAAGTTGAAGAGGCGGTCCTCAAAGAGCTTCTCAAGGAATTCAAGGACATATTCGCTTGGACATACCATGATATGAAAGGTGTTCCACCTTCGGTGGTCCAACATACGATCCCTATGATTAGCACTGCGAAGCCCGTACAACAAAGACCCTACCCGATGAATCCTAAGTACGCAAAGATCATTCAAGAAAAACTAGAAAATCTTATCAAATGTGGGTTCATATATCCTATTGAACACTCTGAATGGGTGTCTCCAATAGTTATCGTGCCAAAAAAGAATGGGAAACTCAGGGTGTGCGTGGACCTCAAAAAAGTTAACGCAGCTACTAGAAGAGACCATTACCCCCTACCATATTCAGAACATGTACTCGAAAGAGTTGCAGGCAAGGAAGCTTATAGCTTTCTAGATGGGTACTCAGGCTACAACCAAATCACGATAGCGCTAGAGGACCAAGCTCAAACTGCCTTCATCACAGAATTTGGCGTGTTTGCATTTCATGTGATGGCTTTTGGCTTAACAAATGCCCCTGCTACATTCCAACGATTAATGAACACTGCTTTTAAAGAATATTTGAGAGAGTTTTGTGAAGCTTTTTTAGACGACCTTTGTGTTTACTCTTCTTGGAAAGAACATCTATCATGTTTGCGGAAGGTGTTTGAAAAGTGTAGGTTATATCGTATCTCATTGAACCCGTTCAAATGCAAATTTTGGGTCAAGCATGGAGTTATTTTAGGGCATATAGTATCTAATAATGGTATCTCAACCGATGAGAGCAAAATTAAAGTGATTCTAGAGTTACCACCACCAACCAATTACAATGGAGTTCAAAGGTTCATGGGACATGTGGGTTATTATCGACGGTTTATTTTATTTTTCGTTGAGATAGCACGTCCTTTGTACAAGCTTCTCATTGAATTTAAATGGACTGAAGAGTGTGACCAGGCCTATGAACAATTGAAGAAAACACTAGCAAGTGCTCCGATTTTAAGGACACCTAACTGGGATGTCATTTTCCATGTGCATATTGATGCATCAAACTTTGCTATTGGGTGTGTTCTCACTCAACCAGGAGAACATAAATTGGACTATCCCATTAGCTTTGCAAGCCGTCAATTGAACGATATTGAAAGGAACTACACCACTACAGAGCGAGAAGGTTTAGCAATGGTTTATGCAGTAAAGAAATTTCGCTACTACCTTCTGGCAAACAAGTTTGTATTTTATGTGGATCATCAAGCATTGCTGTATCTGGTAAACAAGCCATGCTCCACAGGAAGAATCACACGATGGTTGTTAATTCTTCTGGAGTTTGATTTCACGATTGTAGTGAGACCCGATAAAAGGCATGTCATGGCTGATCATTTGTCTCACATACCCAATGGTGAAGCCCCTACAGGAGTTGATGATGAATTACCCGATACTTCCCTATTCATAGTTGAGACTATGCCTGAATGGAGTGAGAACATTGTTAACTTTTTAGTTAATGGTTTTCCACCCAAGGAACTTCGTAAGGATATCGCTCGAAGGCTAGTAAAAGAATGTGAACCCTATTGTTTGATTGCCGGAACTCTGTATAGACTAGGCAAGGACGATATTCTTAGGCGTTGTGCCCGCGAGGATGAATATTTGTATATCTTGCAAGAAGCACATATGGGCATAGCAGGAGGACATTTTTCAGGAGACCCGACTGCTAGAAAGGTGCTGCAATCAGGCTATTGGTGGCCAACTTTATTTAAGGATGCATCACTTTTTACAAAAGGGTGTGATGAGTGCCAACGTTGCAAGACAACACAGCGCAAAGACAGAAAACCCTTACATCCTATTAAAGTAACCCAACCATTTGAAAAATGGGGCTTAGACTTTGTAGGTCCAATTAGTTCCGCAGCTCGTAACACTCAATCTCGATATATTCTAGTTGCTACGGACTATGTAACAAAGTGGGCTGAAGCTAAAGCTTCACAAAAAGCTGACGCGAGGACAACAGCTAAGTTTCTTTTTGAGAACATTATCACAAGATTTGGTTTCCCTTTTGAAATTGTTAGTGATAATGGTACCCATTTTATAAATGAGGTAATAAGAGAGCTTACCACGACCTTTATGATATCCCACCATAAGTCTACACCTTATTACCCGCAAGCTAATGGACAAGACGAGAGCACCAACAAGACTCTAATCTCTATTTTAACCAAGACGGTAGAAGCTCATCGCACTGATTGGGATTTGAAGTTGACATCTGCTCTATGGGCTTATCGTACTGCTTATAAAGTGGCTATTAATTGTACGCCATTCAAAATGGTATACGGCCAAGAAGCGGTTATGCCTTGGGAGTTTGTCATTCCTAGTCTTAGGGTAGCTTCGCAAGAAGGATGGAATGGTAACCCCTTAACCGAGCGTTTGTATATCTTAGAAAAACTAGACGAAGAGAGACAGTTGGCTGTGGAAAAGGATAGGAAAAAGAAGTGGTTTGATCGCCATGTGAAGGACAAGGACATCAAAGTTGGTGATAAAGTCCTTATGTATGGAGTACGTAAAGAGAAGAAAAAGTTGAAATATGCTGGTAAAGGACCATATAGAGTATGTGAAATTACCCCACAAGGTACCCTTCGTGTGAAAACTCTTGATGGAGTTGAAACCATTGGATTCGTCAATGGGAGTAAATTCAAAAGATATTATGATCCTTTAAGCCAAGAAGAACTACGGGCCATTCATCAAAAAAAGGCCGCCAAAGCACAAACCGAGTTAAAGAAGATACAAGCTCAAGCTGAGGCTAAGGAGCGACAAAAACGCATAAGACAAAAACGAGAGGCTAACCTTGGAGTCACAAATGCCTTCCACGTGGAAATCGAAGAGGATTGGTTGGACTCTGACACACCTCTACGATACCCTATTGAGTTAAATAGTGCCTATGGAAAAGTGCTATATAACGCCTTATTGGACACGGGTGCTAAATATAATCTGCTATCCTATGGGGTGTGGTGTCAGTTAGGGAAGCCACCTCTATCTGAGACTATTATCCAAGTCAAGGGTGTCAACAAGAAAAAAACTATGGTTTTTGGAATTTGACACACTTCTGTCAGTAATGACAATGGAATTGTAGCTCAAGACTTTTTGGTCATGCCTACTGGAACTATGGAGGGTAATATAAACCTAGGACGCACGTGGATGATAGCCACCAAATGCACTATTGATTGGGGGACTGGGGGTGTCACAACGCAAAAACCAACTCTTATCCCTACCACTCAAGCCATAGTCCCTGAGATATTGCCTAAGGAAATAAAATCCAAGACATTGCATGTCCATGAGGTTGAACCATATGTCCCCATAGCCCAACTCTCTAGATCTTCAACTGATGTAGTTGAAAGAAAGCTTGAGACACACAAGAACCATCCTAATATAACAAAGAAAGCATACAAGTGGGTCCCTAAAGCTTCTTTAGTAACCATGGCTGATGCTAAAAAACGGAAGCCTCGTAAGAAACGACTTTGTAAGAAATGTAAGAAAGCGTGGCGCTGGATTCCTAAACGACTATTAAAAGAAATGTAAGAAATGTAAGAAAGCCTCGCTCCAAGAAATGTAAGAAAACGTGGCGTTGGATTCCTAAACGACTATTAAAAGCCCAAGGATACTATAAAGGAAATGATCAAATCTGGGTGCCCAAACGTAAATTGTACTCTTACCTGTCACCTGGCCCATGTAAACCCAATCCTGTGGCTCCAAAACAAATTGAAAATCGTGGAAAGGAAAAAATCACGGAATGCGACACACCTGCTCCAGAGCTAGTTTGGGTACCAAAGAAAGAACGATTTGTTCCACCTAGCTCAGGAATAGGAAAAGAAAATGAAGCTTCTTGCTCTTTATGTAGTTCCTATACGGAAATAGAAGCTTCGACACAACCTCCACCTACCATTGTACATATCCATACAAGCAAGAAAGAGTTTGCACCTCCCGTTGTAGATTCACCACCTCCAACAATGTTGCAAATAAAATCATGGGAGAGTACCTTACCACCCTTGCAACTAGATGAAACACATAGGGTGATCGAAAACTATTGGTTAAAGCCTTTACCCATAACAACTTGGAACAATTGGTTTCAAAAGGTGACGACATCATTCCAAAAGGTATGATCTACCCAAGGAGGGGGGGAGTGTTTGCTGACATTCGTCATTCACTTGCTTCCCTCTCAACCTTCCTCCCTGACCTCTCAATCTCCAATCTTAGGGAATGTATATATAAAGCCTTATACTCACAAAAACAAGATAAAAAAGTAAAAGAGCAAGAGCCATAACACAAAATAATAAAAACAAATTATGCACAAGAACACGACCCTTGTAATGTTTTCACTCTAACCATCATCTATTTGCGTGTACAGATATGGCTAGTACGCTAGAGTCATCCACTCCTACCTTGGGTGAGAGGTAGCCTCGTTACTTTTCACAAATGTTTCACATGGTCTTTCCAGTGCTTGCATGTGAATGGGATTTGATAGGTACGCTAGCATGTGAGAGGAATTTTGAGGAGTTAGAATGGCTGATACGTCTCTTGACCACGTCTGATCCATACTTAGTAGAGAGCGTTTCTCCCATTGCACAAGCCTACCCTTTTGACCAAGATGACTACAGGCGTCTAGTGACCTTCTTAGTAAACATGGGCACCTATGATGAAGAAGAAAATTTACATGACTACACGGATGGCACATATGGTCTCATGGATGATGACTTTGTTTATCTCGACGACGAGGATAGGGGTTTAGCCTTAGGGTTTCCCCCCAACCTCTACATTATCCTATTCCCTTGACTCTTTAGAGGGAGTGCAAATAATAAGGTTAGGGTTCCTTATGTTTTTTGTTGTGTTCAATAAGTGTTGGTACCTTTTCCCACTAATGTGCCTCCTCGAGGTATTCCTTTTGTTTCCTAGTGTGTACAGGAGCGTGTTGCTATTGATAGGATTTGGACCTTCATGGAACCTTTCTCTCGTTCACACTTCAAATCAAGCGCGACCATCAACACAAACAGGTGTTTTATGTCCATTAGCATTGCCCTTATCTTTTTGCATCCATGTTTGTCTGCTTTGATTGTGATTGGTAGCATAATATTCAACGCATTTTCTTAGTATCAAACATTTAATTCAATGTAATGTTTTGTCATAATCACTTGTCTAGGTTTAAAAATCAAGCAGTCCGACTAAGCTAGTTTGACCAAGCTAGGTATTAGAAATCTTCTCTTAATACCATGGGGAATGCCTTCCTAATAAGCAATGGTTACTTAGGTTCTTAATCCGATTTAGGCAGCATTGTGTGAAATGTACTAGGGCTTTCTAGTGGGCTTAACCCTATTGACCTTTAGCTTAAGTATTATAAAGGGAGTCTACTAATGTGATGAGCCTGGGGAGGGTAACAGTGTTATATGACCCCCCAAAGTTACAAAGTTAAAATGCTGAAAATGAACAAACAAAAAATCAAAGTGCCACAATGTAAAATTTTAAGCTGGAAGAGAAATCCCTGCTTAAATTGGTACTTCACTCACATGTATCGCTTATGGTACTGGAGCCCTAGAGGTTCCCAGTGTGGGCGCTTTTCCTTGAAAAGCAAAAAACCCAAGGCATACAAAATAAGCACACACATCAAAATTGAATCAATGTGAAAAGACTTTGGGGGGTCAAAGAAAAGGTAACCAGTCAGGCGATGATTTCATGAGAAATTCCTTTTATCGTAGCTTAACTACAAGGTCGTCTAGGTATAGCCTCTAGTCAGCCCTCGAACAATAAATACTTGGCTCTCGCGATAAAACAACTTAATTGACCAGAGAAAATTGAGAAGTTACCCATGGTATTAATAGTCGAGCTCTAGTGCCTTTTGACCGTGAAAATAGCGACCACGGACTTGTTTAATTTTTTACCTTTACATCTATTTATGCATTTGATTATATTGCAATTTAATGTTTATTGCTGACAAATTGTCTAAAATTTTGTTACCAATCAATTTGTCTGTCTAAAATTGCATATGATTTTTAATTGTATATGAGAATGCAATTACTGTGGCAATGTTGTTTGATTTTGCAGTGATTGAAGAAGGCTACGCACATCCATGTCGACTGTTCTTCCATCTCGACGAACGAGCTTCAACTGGATAGCTTTCGAGGACGGAATCTACATCAGGAAGGGGGGCATGTTAACCCTCCCGGCACACGGACACCCTATGATCTATAAACGTTGTATTGTTTAGAGTTAGGTACCGGGCTTGTCGGACCAATAGGAACAGGGTAAGGGTGATCGCCGATGACAGGCGTACTCTAACTGGAATATTCAAGAAGTTAGTTGGCTAAGTATGGGCGGCCAAGTGTGAATGGGGTGAGCTCATATAAAAGCCACTAAACCTAATTTTTACTCATTCTCTCATTGTGCAATAGAAGCCACTCTTGCTCCATCTCCACCTTCTCCTTCACCATCTCCTTGTGTGTGTGTGTGTACGTGAGAGAGAGAGAGAGAGAGAGAGAGAGAGAGAGAGAGGGAGAGTGTGAGTGTGTGTGTGTGATTGAGCGTTGCGGCGGCGAGGCGGTTGAGCGCGGCATAGTGGCGTCTCCCTCTTCTTCGCGGCGCGGGAATCCTTCATTCACAACTACGCAGGAAGGTGAGTGACACACCATTCTTCCTTGTGAGCTTGTCTGTTGTAGGACTATGTGCTAGGAGCCTTTGTGGCTCGCACACGGCGCATAGCAAGTCCCTAGCCTTGACACTCAAAAATTTCATGATTTGGACGTCATTTGCCCAGTTTCCGAGAAATTTGGCACTTCAGTCAAAATCTGGCCAAAACACGCTTTCTGCTCCAGTCTCATAATTACACCCCCACTGTACCATAGGTTTTCCTATAGTCATTGATCATCCCCATATTTTTTGTTTTTTCATTACGATCGTTTTCACCTGGTTTTTGTATTTTTGAAGTTTTTCTTCCAAAAATTAGTAAAATTAAAAGGAAAATAGCAATTCAAACCCAAAAAATCCCCAAAAATTATAATAAATCAAAAACATCACCGCAAAACATTATATACACTCACATGCAATTTTTATGGCTAGATTTCTCTGTTTTACCAATATTTTGTCCGAAAAATGGCTATTTCTACTTATATACACACACCTAGGGACTTGATTTGGCGTTTGGCCCCATATACCTGTAGATTCATACTGTATAAGGGCATATGTGCTTGGGTTAGTCCAAAAATGTTTTCAATCAAACAACAACCCTTAAAATTAGTCGAAAGACATGCCCTTTTTTTCTCTTTCTGCCATTGGGTCCGCATTTGAGAATGCCTCCCCCCTCCTAGCCGAAGTCCTCCCGGATGACAAGGTATCGCCTCGGTGTATGTGCCATGTAGGGGTTGAAAAATTTGTGCTAATGCTTGGCCTTGTAATGTGGCCCTATTTTATGCATACTCGGTCAATGCATGGAAAAATTAATGTTGTGCAAGAGAAGGGTATAAGCAAGATTCTTATTGGCATTCGTCGTCGAGGTTTCCTGTTTTCTTTGCAAGTAAAAGCTGTAACTCTAGTGCTCTTTGTTTGATTGTCTTTCTTGCAAAAGTCTCTTGCTTTGTTGCTACTATTGATATGGCCATAGCTGTCTCTTTGGAGAGAATTGTCTTGGCCATAATGGCCGTAGACCTTGTCTCTTTTGCTTTCCATTGGTAGCTATTCTTTGGAGATTTTTGTAGGTTTAGTGCTATTGCCTTGGTTGCCATTTTTTTGTTGCTTATTGGCATCCACATAAGTCGGTTTGTTGGTTTCATATTCAGTTGCCTACCTTCCAATGTTGCTTGTATTGAAGGGAGTTCCTGTTTCTTTAGTTTCAGGATCCAGATGCGAGTCGTATTTGAGTTGTTGCTGAGCATTGTCTTTGGGATCAATATCTGTTTTATTCCCTTGGTGTTTGGTTGAACTATCTTCTTCTGTTGACTTCTTCTGTTGTATTGTTGTTAGTCTGCCATGTCATTTCTGTCCTTCCGCACCCATACTTGTTTCTCTCATGTTGGTAACCTAGATCTTTGCACTGCGGTCGATGACTTCTTATACATGTAGTGAGCATGGTTGGCAGTTCTCGGTTTGTTTTTTAGTACAACCGTGGCTGGCGGCTGATGATTCCAGGGTTGCTGAGAAAAGGCTACCATCTTTTGTTCTTGTGCATACTGAATCTTGATTGCATTCGCATTCCAATCTATCTGCACATTATGCTCTTTTTGCCAAGGTTGTCCCATAACATGGAGTGTTGTTGTGTGCTTTCATCCTCGACCACATAAAATTTGTGTGGGTAAATATATTGATGTACATGTACATGCAATGTAGTCCAGCCCAATGTTTTCAGTGAATGTGATGTACTATTTTCTAGCACTTGTGGAGTAGGATGAAGTTGACCTATGGACTTGAGCTGTTTGTATAATCTGTAAGAGATCAATTTTGCTTGAGTTCGAGAATCAAGAAATGCCATCGATTCAACTTGATTGCTACCCACATTGACTGCAATTATTGGCTCCACTGTGTCTTCATCAAAATTTGTTAGTCGAATGGCATTGATTCGCAACGGTGATCCACACTATTGTTGTTGTCACATAAGTCTTCTTTTTGCAATGCGTTCTCGTGCTTCTGCTTGAGCTTCTTCTAGTACCTTCTATTTCTCCTTCATTCGTTGTTTTCCTTGATGGATTTGTTGAAGCATATCCTGTGTTAGTGGTAAATGATATTTCTTTAATCGACACCCACTAATCCAATTTGGCATTTATTCTCCTGCCAATGTAGCAAGCTTGACAGCTCCGCTTTGTGGTAGGTCACTAATCACAAAGGGTCCCATCCCTTGCTTTTTAAGTTTCTTGACATGTTGCTTCAAGGTATAAACAAGTACATAATCACCTGTTTTGAACTCTTTCGTGCGCACATGCTTGTCAAAAAACTCCTTTTGTCTTCTCTTTTTAGCATAGATCAAAGCTATAGCTCTCAAGAGAAGTTCATCTAGCTTTTCAAGATCATCTATTCTTGAAGAGAGCTCATGCCCTGTCCATTCTAAGCATTTCGCTACTCGTAGAGTTGGAATTAAAAACTCTATGGGTAATATAGCATTTAGGCCAAACACCATGTTGTACGGTGTCATTCCTATCGATGTTTTGTAAGCTACCCTATATGCCCATAGTGTTGAGTGTAGCTGCTGATCCCAATCTGTTCTTGACTCTGATACAATTTTAGTGAGAACCGTGCATAGTGTTTTATTTGTGGCCTCAGCTTGTCCATTTGCCTGTGGATGATATGGAGCAGATTTTCTATGTATGACCATGAATTCCTCTAGCAGATATTCAATGACTTCATTAAGAAAATGTGTTCCTCGATCACTGAAAATTTCTATTGGTAACCTGTATCGTACAAAGACATTCTCATACAAAAATTGTGCAGTGGTTCGTGCATCTGCTTTTTGTGTTGCCTTGGTTTCCGCCCATTTTGTGAAATAGTCCGTAGCCACAATGATATATTGGGTATGGGTGCAATATGCAGGAGGTGAAATAGGTCCCACAAAATCAATGTCCCATTTTGCAAATGCCCGTGCTCCCATCATTGGCCGTAGTGGCATCTCATCCCTCTTTATCGGCACCTTGGTGCGTTGACATGCGTCACAACGCTTTACAAACTCTTCAGCATCCATATGCAATGTAGGCCACCATATTCCTACTGTTAAGATAATTTTTTCCATCTTATCACCTGAAAAATGGCCCCCACTTATTCGGCTATGTGCGTGTTCTAGAATCAGCAGGTATTCACTTTCACTTGCACAGATTCTAAGTTGATTGTCCTTTCCTCGCTTATAGCGTTGGTTCTCAATTAACTGAAAGTCACGAGGCTCCAGCTCTATAGCCCTTTTCCGTGCTCTTGTTATGTTTTCAGGAAACTTCCTTGTGGTAAAGAAAGCAATGATATATTGACTCCATGCAGGTGCAATTTTTACAATGTCGCATGATCCCCTAGTCGTTTGGCACTACATATAGTACAATTGGTAACATAAGCATGTATGTTCGCGTGCATAGTTGGTCAATAAACCCCTAACTGTTTCCGTCTCTGGTGTGTTTTCACTGTTGAACAATGAAATGCACAATCCTGGACATGCGCTTCTTTAAGATAACACTCGAATTCTTCCAAATTTATACATAATCGTAGAATTTGTTCCGATCCTAGATGATACAGCCATCCTACAATCAACTCGAAGTTTCTTGTTTGTCGAATTGTTTGGTGTTTGGATTTGTCTTCTGTGTTATCAAACCTACCTCCAAAGGAAAGAATGCTAACAATTTCCTGAGACCATTTGGGTATCATTTCAATATTGAAAAGATAAGCATCCGGTATGTCATCATCTACTCCTTCAGGAGCTTCCCCGTTGTGTAGCCTTGAAAGATGATCCGCCCGTAGATGGGTTTTACCCTTTTTTACCACCACTGTGAAATCAAACTCTAGCAATATAATAAACCAGCGTACAATTCTCCCTGTATTGCATGGTTTATTTACCAGGTACTAAAGAGCTTGATGATCTGTGAAGAACACAAATTTGTTTGCGAGCAAATAATGCCGAAATTTCTTTACATCATAAATCATTCCTAGCCCCTCTCTTTTGGTGGTTGTGTAGTTCTTTTCCGCACTGTTTAACTGTCGGCTTGCATAACAAACTGGAAAATCCATTGTTCCGTCTCCAGGCTGAGCCAGAATACTCCCAATTGCATATGCAGATGCATCAATGTGAACATGGAATATCTTTTTCCAATCCGGTGCTTTAAGTACAAATGCTGATACAATGTTTTTCTTCAGCTTTTGGAATGAAATTTCACACTCCTCAATCCAGTCAAAATTGACTAACAAATGATACAGAGGTTGTGCGATGACTGCATACATATATATGAATCTTCGATAATATCCGCAGTGTCCCATGAAGGATTGTACTTGTTTTGCATTAGTAGGCCTGGGTAGGTCAACGATGACCTTGATTTTGTCTAGGTCTGTGGTTATGCCATTTCTTGAGACAATGTGTCCTAAGATGCGGCCTTGCCTAACCATAAAAATACACTTTTCCGGGTTAAGACAGATTCGATATGTTTTGCATTTTTCAAATACCTTTTGCAAATGGTCAATATGTTCCTCTCGTAGAAGAGAGTGTACACAAAGATCATTTCTAAGAATATTCTCAGGTATTCTTTGAACGCGTGCGTCATTAACCTTTGAAAGGTAGCTGGGGCATTAAATAAGCCAAAAGGCATAACACGATACGCATAAATTCCCCATTCTGTGGCAAACGCTGTTTTGTGTTGATCCTCTATTGCAATTGCCAGTTGGTTGTATCCTGAAAACCCATCTAGAAAGAAATAAGCCCGTTTCCCGGACACCCTCTCAAGTACATGTTCTGTGATTGGCAAGGGATAATTATCCCTTATGATGGCTGCATTTACCTTTTTGAGGTTTACACACACTCGCAGTTTTTTGTTCTGTTTAGGGACTACCACAATGGGTGACACCCAATCTGTATGCTCGATTTCATAGATGAATTCAACATCCATCAGCTTTTCAATCTCCTCTTTGATTCGTTTAGCAAATGTATCATTATATGTATAAGGACGTTGTTTGCTAGGTTTGGCATCTGATTTCAAAGGAATTGTATGTTGGCATATCGATGGATCAACTCCTTTGAGGTCTTTGTAGGACCATGCGAACACATATTTATACTTCTTGAGAAGTTGTGTTAGCCATTTTTCTTCTTCAGACTCTAAATCGGTTGCTATATAGACTGCCTAAGGCTTTTCACCTGGTTCAACGAGGTCTATCTTTTTTGCATTTTCCGGTCCATCAAAAGATTCTTGGTTGGTTCTTTCCCTGACTGGTGGTGTCATTATGATTTTTCTGTTCTGGATGGTAAATTTTCGATAGTGTTATGGTACATTAATGTTTCCTTTTTCTGACTCCCCTTTACCATCACTATCTCCCTCAATAGTCCATTCCTCTCGTAAAGACCGTTTTAGTTCTTGGTATTTCTGTTTACGCTCCAGTTTGGTCCACTCTGGGTCTTTTGTTGCTTCTTTTTTTTATTTTTGGGATTTTTATGATTTTGTTTCTGTTTTAGCTTTCCGTACTTGTTTTATTTCCTCTCGCGTTCCTTCCCTTCGAACTTTTGAGAGTCTTCCGGATATTTGATCCTTTACACAATCTTGTGCTTTTACAAGCACTAGATAGTGAGTTTTATCTTTTATCCTGGGCATCAGGTTCTCTCTTGCTTTGTTTTTTGGTCGTTTCCTCCTATAGAATTCGTGGCGTCTAGGGTGCTAATTCATAAAATCATAAAACTTGATGTTCTTTGTTTTCTCCCCACGCTCACTTGAGTTGTCTGAACACTTATTATCTGCATCATTATTTACCTCCAGATGCCTAGAGGAGTTATAAAACTCTTCTTGTTCTGGTGGTTCTACCATCTCATCTCCTCCTGGTATAATTCTTACCATGTAATAGGGTAGCACATCATAGCCATCCTTAATTTCAAAATTTTGTTGTTGGACTATCTGTAATGGTACAGACATCCAATGTTGCTAGTATGTGTTGCCATTCCAGATTTTCCAAGGCATCTTCAGGAAAAGGTTTCGGAATATAATCCTTGTCCTCAATCGCTCTTTCTAAGACACATTCCTCTCTTTTTAAGCTCCCACAATGTGATGCTCCACACATCCATAGCTCTTTTTGTTGCCCTAACCATGCTGGGAGTTCTGACCCTGGTAATGTAGCTGAATCAAACTCTTCCACTGGTGTCTGGTTCAAATCCTTGTAACTTTGGTCTTTCAGGTGTCTTTTGGTTGTTGTCTCACCATGTCTGAGGTATATGTGGTCGTAACCCCAATCCTAGACTATCTTCAATTGTCTCATGAATGGCCTTCCCAAGATGATCTCGTAATTATTCTTTTTGTCTAAATAGACTATTGCAAATGTATGCTCATACTCGATTCCGCACGAGGTGACAATCACTTTTTCTAAGAGTCCTAGAGGCTTCTCCATGAATCCATTTGCTAATTGCAATTTCATTATGGTAGCTGTCAAAGCTGGTTTTTCCCATTTTTTCTAGATTTCCTTGGTGGCGATAGCAACTCCTGCTCCACTTTCAAGAATAGCTTTGGAAACTACTCCTTGGAATTCTATTGGTAGCGTGGTGTTTCCATCTTCTCCCTCGCAATACTCTCCAACTTTGTTTAATGGTACTGGCCTAGTGTTTAGTTGAGGTCTGTCCAATTCTCTAATCCCTTTTTGAAGCTTTGAGGTGGGGTCTTTTGCTCCAAATGTTTCTAGGCATTTGCCTACTGTGGTCCACATGTTTGGTCGTAACCTTAGGAGTTCGGCTAATGTGATTGTGCATGCCACCGGGGTGGACATTAACTCAATCAACCCTTGTGAATCCATCACTTTGTTAGAAGAAAGTCTTTGAGATGGGATTGCTCTCACCTCAGACTTAGCTTCATACTCTCCTCGGTAAGAGGGTAGAGTTTTTAGCGAGTTTGGTTGGCTGTGCCTCGAACTAATTGATCCCTGGTCTCCCCCTTGTGATTGTATATCAAAGTTCATTTGTGATTCTGCCTCAAATTCTTCAATAGGAGGTAAGATCTCATTTTTCTCTCTTCTCGTGATGTTCATGTGGTTACTCACCCTCTTAGCTTCGTTGGACTCACGGATTTACTTCCATAGATCATCTAGATTGTTACAATCCTTACCCATTTCTGCCAATGTTTTAGGCAGGAACCCGTCACTTGCCTCATCTGTTGTATTTGACACTATGATAGGCTCTCCCCTAGACTCAAAAGCATTCATGAGTCTTTCCTTCATTTCTACTTGTTCCTCTAAAGTTGGTTTGATAGGAGTTGGAGCTGGTACTTCATGCCCATTTGCAGGTTTACCAAGCGGGTTTTCTATCAAAGATTGAACTCTTTCAATCATCTTTCTACACATTTCCAACCTCTTTTTTTCTATTTGGTCATATGGATAAGTCATCCATCTTTTCTCTTGGGTTTGGTTCTTTTTGAGTCTGGCTTTGTAAGCTTTTAGAAGTGCATCTAACTGCTCATTTACCTTGTCTGCCAGTACTGATCCTCCTGATCCTGCACTTTTGGGTTCTGCTATTTTCTTGGGTGCTATGGTTGCCGTAGTGTGTGAGCTTAGGCTAGCTAGATCCTCTAACCGCTCTAATCTATCCTTTGTGTGTTTTAACTCCTCGGATAGAGCAGTTTGCTCTCTTTCTTTCCTGGCTTTCATACGCGTCTTTCTAGCTTTCCAAGTGCTTCTCTAATTTTTCGTTTCTGAACTTGGGGCATCGGTTTTTGGCTCTTCAATTATGGGTTCGTTCGTCAATCTTTGAGCTTGGACTCGTGTCACTGCCTGAATAGGTATGATCGTCTCGTTTTTTGACCCTCCACTGGAAGGCACTACTTCCAGCATGTTCAAGGTAGTTTTTGCTCCTTTGCTCGGGTTCTTAGGGCAATCAGGAATCAAATGAGTAACTCCACACTCGGTGCAATATGCGTTGACTCTAATGATTTCATCATGAGGACAGTCCCTTAGCCAATGGTCTCCCCCACACTTGTAGCAGGGTCCTTTAGGCTGTTGAGGTGCTCCTTGAGCTCCTCTTTGTTGGTATGCATGTCTCTGTCCGCCCATGCCTCTGTTGGCTATGAACAACAATGTTCGTTCATCCAAGCTATATCTTCCTTCTCCTGCTGTCTGTGCAGCTGCTGGTGGTCCTGCACCTCCCATCATGCTCCATGGTTCTGGTGTTGAGGGTTATTTTGGTGGATAATAGAAAGGATTTGCTGCATATCCACTGGGATCTTCACAATATGCATGCACAGGCACCAAAGCCTTCTCTTCTGATTTGGTTACTGTGGGTGTGTATCTTATCCCAAGTGGTCATAAACCTGGTAGGGGTGGTTGTTGCCCCAACACTGGTTGTGGTCTTTCTACACCTACAGGTCTTGGTAGGTTGCCTGCTTGATACCTAGGCATCGGTGGAATTTGAGGAGATGCTACTTGAGCTTGGGGAGCGTAAGGTCTCTCTCTCACATATCCCTTGTTATAATAACATTCCTCCGTCCCATGGTTTGTCCATTTTTGTTCAATAGCACACCACTTGGGCTGTTTATCCTGGGGTTTGGTGTACAATTTAATATTTTTTAGCACTTTCTCTACAAGATGCTCTTGGTTTACAGCTACTTCTCCTTTCGGTGCTGTCTTAAAAGACTTGGTTCCACTTTGTTGTGAGGATGAATCGTCGTCAAGATCCTTGAACTCACCCTAGTTGTAGACCGAACAATTGTCTACAAGGTAAAGAGCCTCCTTAGTTAACTCATTTAACGTTGTGCTCCTCTTCATATGTAAGTCCTTCTGGAGATCCGTATTCCTTAATCCTTGGATAAATATAAGCATAAGTCTGGACTGAGTTCGCAGTTCTTCCACAGGGCAGAACTTAACGTATCATTTCAGTCGTAGGGCTCCCTTTCGCACAGATTCCCCGTTTTTCTGTTTGAATTTATGGATTTGTGAGACTGTATTATGAGCTATTCCCCTTTGTGATAATTCCTTGATAAACTCTTCTAACACTTTCTCCATAGACTCAAAGTCTCTATGTTCCACAGAGTCAAACCAAGTAGCTGCATCATCCTCTAAGGTTAGTCAAACCCCGCAAATTGGGTAGGGAATTCTAAAACCTCTTCTGCTCTAATTACACACACAAAGGTAGCTACATGATCTCTCGGATCTCTGTTTCCCGTGTATTTCTTGTTTACCCATTTTTGCACTTGAGAAGGTCTAATTCTACGATGGTCTACAAATCTCATCATTGGATCTCCACATCCTAATTGATATACCTCCTCTGGTCTTCTGTAGTAGGCTGGTTCCTCTCCCAGTGGTGCTCCTAAGCCATAATTTCTAACAGTTCTTGCAAGAGATGGTTCATCTCTTCGAACTCGTTCTATGGGTGGCCTTCTTGGCTCTGTTGACCCTTGAGTCTTTGGATTACTCTCTCCTTGATACCTTGAATAGAGTGGTGGTTCTTGTAAATCCCTTAGCCCTTGTGTGGCTTGATAACCAGCTCTTGGCACTTCATCGGGGCATATGTTGGTGCTCCTAGAACTGTTTCCTTTTCTACCTCCTCTGGGAGAATACGTTGGTATTCTCGCCCGTACCTATCAACAAAAATGATATCCTTCCCCATAGAAATTTCATAAGAGAATAAGTAAAGAACCTTGTCTTTGCTTAACTCGTTTGGGTATGGTTCTTTGCAACAAAAGTAAGAGACTATTTCCTCACTCTCATGCTTGTAAATTCCCACATTCTCATTATAAGTTGAGACCCTGGTTGTCTTCTTATCATACATAAAAAGTGCTCCAGGTTGATCGATGTTTGGAGGTGGTTCTTGAGTTTTTGAAACCATTTTCCCCTTTGCCATGTTATCTCCATATCTGTTGTAATCTTCAGGGTTACTAACTATCAGATAGTGGTTCCCCTTTTCGTCCCGAAATCTATATCCATCATCATAGAATCGAATTATCTCTAGTCTCTGAGCCGGTCTTTCTTCAATACAAATACACTTGCATCCTCGATAGTCAGAATAAACTAGGGCTCCCCTCGAGTTTGTTCCTTCTAAGAAGATCACAGTGAACTCGGAATCATTCAAAGGATTTAGGGAGGTTCTTCCTCCTGGCATTTGTCCGCCGTCATAAGTGAAACCTCCTGGCTGTTGACTACCCATCATAAAGAAGGATTTGCCTGATGAAGTGTCAGTATCACTACCCTCCTCAATAATACGTGCTAGTGGATCTAGCCTCTCCTGAGTTACACTCTCCTCGGTGGACACTAAGCTACCTTGGTCACCTGCCACCTTTTGATCTCTAAAAATGTATCTTTCTGATCTTAAATTCATCAAACTTCTCAATGCAATTTATCACAAATCCAACCACTCACCTGGCAAAGGATCAGTCTCCGCACAACTTCTTGCTTTACTACTGAATATACCTGTACACAAGCGTTTAATTTCGGCAATCGAATCAAAGCATTTAACCGCTAGAGGTTATCTTAGTAATGATTGGTATAACTGGAGAGTTAACCTCAACCACTACTGTATTTTATACACTGTTGATGTTCTGGATTAGGTTTGCTAATCTAGAACTATACTTCCCTCGGATGTTGGTTAATTTATGTGAAAAGTTTGAATTCAGTCTTTTCTCCGTCAAAAGGTCAAACAAGGTCCAAATTCACTTCTAAAAGAAGTTTTGGAACCCTTAAGCCAAAAGGAACCTTACTGTATAAGCTCAGACAAATTTTCTCTTCACTAAGCCCTAGTAGACATCCTACGCGTAGGATGTCTCCTGCTCTGTTTTGCCTGGATTCTTGCACTATGGATTCCCCTTTATGTCCTGAGTCCACATCTGCTTTTACTTTTTGATTTGGATACCCATAAGCTGGTCAATGGATTAGAAATCTGTTCCGACATCCTACTGTTGGTCTTGATCAGTCCACTCAACTCCAATTTGGACCAAAATTGTCTAGGAGGCTTGCCTCAGGCTATACAACACCTTGCTACGCTCACAGTCAGTATCTGGCTTCAATTTCTTGCTTTAGACATCCTACGCGTAGGATGTCTTTTTGCTCAGAATAGCTTCAAATGCAAAGCACAGACTCCTCTTGAGGTGCTGATCACTTTGGCATGCTCAAATCTAGATTTGGAGTGCAAAATCACGTAGATGACATCCTACATGTAGGATGTCTTGTTGGTCTTTTTCAACCCAGACTTGACCCACAGCTTCCCCTTGATGTCACCAACCCAATGGTATACTTAGATTTTGGTTTGATTTCAAAAGTCCCCAATTTTAGCTGTTCTCGTCTTTTTTAGTCAAAAGTGCTAAAGTCTGCTAAGAATCCAATTTTCTCACCCAAATGAGATGAAACCTCTCTCAGTCACTCAATATATCATGCAGATCATGCTCATGCAGTCATCTTATGGTTTTGGTCTTAAAATAATGCCTTGGCACAATTTGGGTAGGATGTCTGGTAGTTTCAGTATATCTTGCCTTATCTTGTCAAGATATTGTCAAATTTTCACTTTCCACGTGAAAATAGGATAAACCCACCTTTTGAACACACTGGTCAACTCAAAATTCCAAAATTCCCACCAGATTAGCCTGTAGACATCCTACGCGTAGGATGTCTCCTGGCTTAAAATTAATTTTTTTCCTGACAGAAATGCTCCTGATGCTCTGCAGCTCTATCAGAAACACTCACAGTAACTTTTGGACTTCACTTCAGCTTTCAAACACACTTTTGCATCTTTTACAACCTTGTGATGAATCTATCAAGCAAGTATACATGCATGAAGTGCTCTAGATCCTGAATCATGATATCCTACTTACTCTACTCCTAGTCATCATGTGAAATGGTGATAATGGTGTTTTGGTTGCTTTCTGGCCTCTCCGAACTCTCAAGCTCTCCTTTCACCGCTTCTACCACTCCAACTCCTACTCTCTACTCAACTAATACCTAAAACTATCTCAGTCTACCTAAATCTACCTAAGTTGAAGGATCTAGGCCGGACACACGCTCCCTAGACTCCCTCTAAGACCTAGAGAGTCCTCCACCCTTTGATCCTATATAAATGTAAAATGAGACTCTTGGAAATCCAAAGAATCCCTCTCCTCAAGGGCTAGTCTCGGTCACCTACCTAAGGTTTTCGTCCCTGCCAGCGGCACCAATGTTGGACGGATACGCCGCGACGGACGTCAGCACAACGAGAACTCACCTAACAAGATTTGTCATCTAAGGACGAAGCTGGACCCGCAGCCGCCTGGAAGCAAGCTTAGGGTGTCAACCTACACTCAATCGACTTCTAACTAATTCCTACAGAGGTCTCTGCCCAATGTCTAAGTCACAGCCTTCAAGAGTGCATAAGAGGAAACTTCCTACAACGCTTTCTAGAGCCGAACACCCATCAAACGATCTCGAAACACCATAGAACTTGAAGGAGACCCTACTAACACCAATAGGTCGCTCTCCCTAAGATTTATGAACCAAAACCCCAACCCAAAACACCGGGTGCAAAATCACGTAGGATGTCTGGCCGAAATTTGCATGTCATCATTTCCGAAATCTAAAGTGCCTAATGTGTAGCTCTACTCAATGCGAATGCGTGGATATGCTGCAATGCAAAATCGAACAATGTTTACTCACCGAATCACCAGATGAAGCTCGTAGGTGGAGCTCGCAAAACCGGACCATACGCGCGCAATGTAGGTATTGGCACGTAGCTCTCATCGGGGGCAACACGCTGCACATCTCTGCACTCAATTCCGACCACCGATGCGCGCGTAGCATCAAGATGAAGCTCTCACTCTCTCTCTCGTACACAGTACGCTCACTCACAGACTTCAAACTTTTTAAAATGACAAAAGGTTTTTCATTAAGGTCAAAAAGTGCTATATATACCTTACAATTCTCAAACCCTCATGTTCCAATTTAACCATCTACTCAATCTAAATGTCAAAACTGGGATACAATCTGGAAACTTCTGTAAGCCCCAATATTTACAATGTGAAATATTGAGTTTTTCTCAATAAATGAATATTTACAAAAAATAATAATCTGTCGAGCAATCAATTTCCGTAGGGTGTGTCCTGCTTCCAACAGATAGTTATTCGCCTATTTGTCAATGCTTGTTGCAAGGGGTGTTTTCAAAACCATCCAAATAGGATTTTTGATGGTTGGGCATACACATGAGGACATAGATGACATGTTCAGTAAGTTTCCAGAGAAATTGAGAGTTACACAAACATATACTTTGCCACACTTGATGGATACATTACAAAATATCTCATCTTCATCTCCGGCCCCATTTTTGCTTGAAAAGGTCCCCGATTTCAAGCAATACTTTGATGGTTATCTTTGTGATGGACAAGACATACTTGTTGGACATTCCAAACCACTTCAATTCAGGTTTTTTATGCAATATGAGACACCAATGATGCATAATACGGCACATGTAGGTGTATCAAGTTGGAGTGGAATTCACCTTTGGAAAACAGACATAGAAGGCAAACCAATGTTGCCACATGGAGATCCACCTTTGGTGCCAATGGTAGAATATGTCAAGGCTCACAAAGAAGTGATTTTAGGGTTGAAGAATTATATTAAGTTTTGGCAAAATCTAGGGAATGGTTCAAATGTGCCACGGTATTATAGACCTATTATAGATTACTGGAGTAAGGTGATTAAGGATCTTGGAAAAGCAGCTATATCAAAGGGAGGCTTGTATGAAAATTTTTGGCCAACAACTCAGGACTCTTGTCACCTACAATCCACTACAATGAGCTTACAACAAGGAGCAGATAGATTCCTAGGCCTTGGAGAGTTGAATGATCATTTTTGTGGTCTTCAACGAGATAGACCAAGGGAAGAGTTTGACCCTATGTCTGATGTGCACCAAGGTGACTTTGTTATACTAGCTCCAAGTGACATGGAAATCTATCCAGTTTGGCTCGCAATGGCTTTATCAGACATTGATAACGAGCCTACATCACCAAACTACAAAAATCTTTTGATTCAATATTGGGCACCTTGTGCAAGAAAGAGTGAGATAATGGATACTCAATCTTACACTAATTGCTGGAAGGGTTTTTGGGCTATCAACTGCAAGGACCCACAAGTGTGGAAAACGGTAGATGCAATTGTGCTAGGATTGTGTTATTTAATGATTTTTAAGCTCTAGTTGCCTTTAATTTAGATAAATTATCATGATTGTATGAGTCTATTTTATTTTCTCTACTATAAAATTTAAGAATAAACCTCCAATATAGTTTTTGGAAAGAGGATTTGTATGACATCAGTGCTTTTCAAAATTCAACAAATGCTTCTAGAAGTAGCTTCTCAAAAAATGAGGTGTCAAAAAAACCAATATATTGATATGATTTTAAAGCAGCATATAGATTGATTACAGCAATTAAAAAAGATAATATGTAAAGGAAAATACTATTAAACACTCTTGTCATAATTTGGTGACCTTAATCCATGTATAAAAAAATACTTGGTCATGGTTTTGTAGCATGCTATCAAGTTTTAAATACACGATACTTTAAACAACATTCAACTAATATTTCACACTTAAAAAGTCAAAACAATACTATATAGTATCCTATGGCTATAAGACCATGAGATGCCATCTATTGCACATATGGCCTTAAGGCCATATGGTGTTGTTTGTAGACATGTCTATGACTTTAATATGTCTCTTTATGACCTCAAGGCCATAGGGTTAGGATTGTTAGCTGGTCCCAACGTATAAAGAGCCCCAGTCCTTCAAAGCCATATGGGACTTTATTTATGTGCCACCCTATGTCCCTAAGGCTGTAGGTTGTCTTAGGGCCACAAGATGTTGTTTATGCCAATAAAAAACCCTTCTATGCTCTATGTTGGCACTCTATGTCCCAAGGCGCACAAGGTGTGCCTCGTATGGTAGTTAGAAACCCTTTATTCTATATGTTGTCACCATATGGCCTTAGACCATAGGGTGCCCTCTGTGCTAGTAGGAACTCCTCTATACTCTGTGTTTGCACCCTATGGACCTAGGGCCACAAGGTACCCTCTATGCTAGTAAGAAATCCTCTACGCTCAATATTGAGACCATGTGGCCCCAAAGCCATAGGATATCCTCTATGGTAGTGAGAAAAACCCTCTATGATCTATGTTCACAAACAATTAAAAAATCTAAACAATACTATAGAGTATCCTATGGCCCTAAGACCATAAGATGTCATCTATTGCACCTATAATTCCATTTGGTATTTTATTTAACTATACAAAGTTAGATGAGGCTCTTACTTAGATAAACTATCATAATTCTAACTTTCAAATTATTTCTTAACATAAAACTACAATATAAAAACTCCTAATATAAGTTTGTGCCAAAGAATCAATGTTAAGATGAAGATTTTGTACATCAAGTACATGCTTTAAAACTTCACTCAAAGGTTTTAGAGATGGTGTCTCAAAAAAAGGAGGTGTTTAAAAACACCATTTGATGTGAATAATACGAATTGTATACATTGATTATGTCAAAATAGTATAAAGTATAAACATAAAGATTACCACCAACTTGACAGTTTCATAAAAATGATGGTCTTTATCGCATGTACAATAAAGTACTAACTAGAAAGAGTATGATATCTCCAAGATTGAGGGTGTTCAAAAAACACCGTTTTGTAACACTACCAAATGTCAAGAACATTCTGATTGTTTGGATCACTTAATAAAGACAATTAATAAGAAGAAAAAGTTAACAATACCATAGAAGCATCAAACAATGAAACCAAAGAACTTGAATGAGAGAAGTCTCCTGACAATAGGATGCACTTCATTAAAAAAACAGTTTAAAGATGTTTCAAGATATCCCACACAATTCCATCAAGTTTAAATTTTGAAAAGTACACATTGCCAAATACTTGGTAGATGGTATTTAGAATACTTAACTAGTACACTTAAAGTGGCCTCCTTCTCTTGAGATTTTGAGTCCTTTGAGACATATAACATTGCATTACATAGTGAGTCTCAGGATTAGGATGGAACATTACAAAATTTCTTATGGTATATACTCTCTTGTCTTTAGCATACAACCATCCACATAACCATGGAACAATTTCATCTTTTAAAAAACTTTGAAGCAATTGAGTAGGTTGGTTCCAAAACTTTGGAAAAATCATATAAGTTCCTTGCATATTCCACATCACTCGATATGGACTGTCATCAAATATTATAGTGTTGCCCCCATCTAAATAATCAAATAGCTTCCATATGGTAGAAAGATTTTTGTGATAGGCTCTTTTGTAACCGATCATGAAAGTTGAATTTTGGCAACACCGGTTATCCATAATCATCTTGAATTTGTGACTTTGTCTAGGAAAACAGGTCTTGATTATGTGTTGAGCTTTTTGTAAATGATGACAGCTCCAAATCCAAACCTCAAAGAACTCAAAGCAAAATCTTAAGAAATACTCTGCATCTGGACGCACCGCATACACCTCATTGTTATCTTCTACAATGCACATGTACTTGGTCCAAGTTGGCCTTGATTGAAGTTCAAATGTTGCAAGAAGCACACCCTCTAAATCCAAGATAAGCGTTCTTTTGTCTTGTTTGAAAGATGTTGGTAGATAATGAAACCATTGCTCTTGGTTTGAATGTGATATTTGATGTAATATGAAAGGGAGCTCCTCTATTTTGTGATAATCTAATAGCAAAACATTTTTTCTTAGAAGCTCTGAAATGATTAAAAAAGAAAAGTTAATATAGAGATCTTAAGTTTGTTGAAGACCTTAGGGACATAGGGTGCTAATTTGTGGTTACACTTAGTAAGTCCTATGCAAGAACACATGCCAAACTATGACCCTATGGCCTTAGATTCATAGGGTGTTAAGACCATAAAGTGAAATTCCCCCAAGGTTATAGAGCAAGATTTGACCTTATGAGCATGTATATTGTCCTTGATGGCACAATGAACTCAAATTTCAAAGCAAACAACATAAAAGCTTTGTAAAAAACGAGCATTTGGCACATGAAACTCAGAAGTTACTTATAGTATTGAAAGACAATTTAAAACACTATTCATCATTTACATCTTCATATGTCTTGAAACCCTAAGCACTCTAACAAAGTCTCTGAGTACATAAAGATCTTTGTAAATGACAAAATGTTACAAAACATTGCTCCATCATTTCTTGATATAGGGCTATTTGAGATCATACTGAATTTTTAGATGCTTTATATAATTCCTGGCTTCATGTACTTTGATCACAGGCTCCTTGTATCCCAATTTTTGGGCAAGCATGATTGCTTATGTACCTTTCAAGGCTGATAATGATTTGATATTCTTTAAGACCCTTACTTTTTCTTGATCACGTGCTGAAAGTTTCTTGTCTTGACTTCGAGTGGACATTCCACTAGTGCTAGATGTTGTAACTTTCTCATCGTGAAGAGGACGAGAAACTTTTGGTAGCCTTCCCGTGGAGTAGGGTTTTCCTAGAAAAATTAGATTTCTCTCCTCCCACTCTGCAACAACCTTGTGTATACGGTTATAAAGCTCATGACCTTGAGCAATGGGTGCTTGTCCATATAAATGAGACCCTGTAACTATGCGAATGTCATTAACATGATTGAGAGCTTTGATATATGGTAGCAGCTCCCCAAGGAGGATATTATCCTCCTCATCATCAACATTAAATGATGGTGGAAAAATACAATTCACTGCAGGATTCACACATCCCTTTAATGGTTCATCATCTACAAGAAGCAATCTTCTTGCATCAAGCCCAAATTTTGATGATGCAATAGCCAACGGTTTGAAAAGTACTTCTACTCCTAGATTATCTAAGCGAGTGATCCTTGATTCTACGCATGGTTGACATTGGCTTTTCCCCCAGATCATAAAGAATGGAAATTTTTCTTTCGCTTCTTTTTCTAAAATCTTGATGATGTCCATAACATGCATGTCATTAGCAGCTGACCATATCCCTACATTGAAATTGCTAAATAGAGCCTTTAAAAACTCAATGCATCCTGGACGAAGAACAATATGCTCATGTCCAAACTTTAAGCTCTTCATTTTCTTGGACTTTTGCCAGCATCTCCTCAGGAACAATCCACACAAGATCACTATTATAGTCAGCATTGGTTTGTTGGTGGATGAGAGGTCTGACTCACCATGCACTTCGATTTCCAAATCCTGGGGTGCTAAAATATTTGTGTTGGATTCTCCTTCTGGCGTTGCACATGTTCTAGAACTTCCATTGCCTTCTACTTCCATTGTGATGTCATGCAATCCAATTCCCAACTCTTGGGCTACTAGAATATTTTCATTGGATTCTTCTTCTTCCCTTGCACATGTTCTGGAACTTTCACTGTCTTCTTCCATTGGATTACTCTTTAAATTTATCTCCAGTCGTTGTAGCAGTCGACCTTCAAAGACTTGTAGATTCTTGTCATCTTCGTCAGAAACTATTTGGTTGACATGGAGATTGATAGAATCTTTCTCAGTAGGGTCAATGGCATTAGCATCCTCTATACCAACAATCTTGAGTAAAACTTTGTCAGCCGCAATATCTTGTTGAAGGACTACAAGTTTAAAGAACACCTAATTTTAGATTCCAAAGTATCTACATTTTGATAACTCTTTTTTGTCACACTCTTAGAAAAAACTAATCGCAAATAGAAAATTTACTAACTGACAACAGATCTACAATGAATTTATTTTTATGTTCCTTATTGTCTAGAGATTTCTAATCTTTATCTAGCTACATTAGTTCTTTGTCCATGATGGTGGCGCCTAGAAGTATACTTGGAGAAACATTTATGCCTTTAAGTTCTAGAGCAGAAGTCTCATTTTCTATTGCCATGATCTTCTTGCATTGGATGATTTACTTGACTAAGTTTCTTATGGCCTTCAGGCCATATTGTTCTCTTTGTAGATATCTCTATGACTTTAAGATAATCCAAAATATGTCTCTTTATGGCCTCAAGGCCATAGGGTTAGGATTGTTGGGAGGTCTCAACATATAAATAGATATATAGATTCAGAGCCATATGGTACTTTATTTATGTGTCACCCTATGGCCCTAAGGCCATGGGTTGTCATAGGGCCACAAGATGCCCTCTATGAGCACTAGTAAGAAACCATATATGCTTTATGTTGGCACCCTATGACCCGAGGGCCACAAGGTCTACCTCGTATGCTAGTAAGAAACCCTTTATGCTACATGTTATCACTCTATGGCGTTTGGGCCATAGGGTGCCCTATGTGCTAGTAACAAATGATCCTCTATGCTCTATGTTTTCACCCTATGGACCTAGGGCCACAAGGTACCCTCTATGATAGTAAGAAATCCTCTATTCTCTATGTTTGCACCCTATGGACCTAGGGCCACAAGGTAGCCTCTATGCTAGTAAGAAATCCTCTATGCTCAATATTGAAACCCTATGGCCCCAAGGCAATAGGATGTCCTCTATGCTAGTAAGAAAAACCCTCTACTCTCTATGTTGGCACCCTATGGAGACTTGAGGGCCACAAGGTACCCTTTATAATGCTACTAAGAAACCTTGTATGCTCTAGGGGAGCACCAAATAGCCCCTAGGCCACAAGGTTCCCTCTATGCTAGAAAGAAAACCTCTACGGTCTACATTGGCAACCTACGGCCCTCTGGCCATAGGGTGCATCAAATGGCTCCTAGGCCACATGGTGCCCTCTATGCTAGAAAGGAAACCTCTGCGCTCTACATTGTCACTCTATGGCCCCAAGGCCATAGGGTGCCCTTTACGCCTAGTATGAAACCATTGAAACTCTATATTAGCATCTAAAGACCGTAGGCCACAAGGTGAGCTCTATGTTAGTAAGAAACCATCTAAACTCTATGTTGGTAGCCAAAGGCCATAGGATAGCCAAGGAACCCTTTAGGAGCATTCCCCACAAAGACCACCTTATGGCTCCATGGTGATTTAGTGGCCTAGGTGCCCTTCTTAAGACTCTTTTATTTTTGTATCATATGGCCCCAGGGAAATAAGCTATCCTCTATGCTATCAAAAAACCGTTTATGCTCTTTGTTGGAATCATATGGCCCCAAGTCCATAGGGTGCTCTCTATGCTATCAAGAAACCCTCCATGCTATATGCTTGCACCCTATGGCACCAAGGACACAGGGTTTCCTCCATGATAGTAAGAAACCCTCTATGCTCTAAGTTTACACCCCATTTGACTATGTTGACACCCTATGGCCCTGGGGCCATAGGGTTCTCCCTAGCGCCAAAAGGTGCCCTTCAACCTAGGAAGAGACCCTTTATGCCCTAAATTGGTACTCTTTGGCCTCAGGGTCATAGGGTGCCCTCTACGCTAGTAGGATACATTATATGGTTCAGGTTTTCACTCTATTGCGTAGGGCTAAAAGGTTTTCCTATGAAGAAACCATGTATACTATATGTTGGCAGTGTATGGCCATAGGGATAGAAGGAAACCCTAGGGCTATAGGGTGTCCTCTATGCTACTATCATATGGTCCAAGGGCCAGATAGTGACCAAGGTATCATGTGTGTCCTAAGGGTAACAGGGTGCTAATAAAAAGCTCTCTATGCTCTATGTTGGCACCCTATGGCCCCAAGGCCATAGGGCAATCTTTATGCTAGTAAAAATCCCTCTATTCACTATGTTTACGTGTATACTTATAAGAAGCCATTTATGCACTATGTTGGCGTCTTATGACCTTAGATCCATAAGATGTCCTCTATGGTAAAAGAGAAATTGTACATGGGATATGATGGCATGCTATGGTCCTAGGGCCATAGGGTGTCCTCTATGCTAGCAAAATGTGTAAGTTAATACTCTGAAATTGAAAGAGCTTTTCAGAAAAAAAAGAAAAAAACAAACCTTCTACTTCCATTGTGGTGTCATGCAATCCAATTCCCAACTCTTGGGCTACTAGAATATTTTCATTAGATTCTTCTTCTTCCCTTGCACATGTTCTGGAACTTTCACTGTCTTCTTCCATTGGATTACTCTTTAAATTTATCTCCAGTTGTTGTAGCAGTTGACCTTCAAGGACTTGTAGATTCTTATCATCTTCGACAGAAACTCTTTCGTTGACATGGAGATTGATAGAATCTTTCTCAGTAGGGTCAATGGCATTAGCATCCTCTATAACAACAATCTCGAGTAAAACTTTGTCAGCCGCAATATCTTGTTGAAGGACTGCAAGTTTAAAGAACACCTAATTTTAGATTCCAAAGTATCTACATTTTGATAACTATTTTTTGTCACACGCTTAGAAAAACTAATCGCAAATAGCAAGTTTACTAAGTGACAACACATCTACAATGAATTTATTTTTATGCTCCTTATTGTCTAGAGATTCCTAATCTTTATCTAGCTACATTAGTTCTTTGTCCATGATGGTGGCCCTAGAAGTATACTTGGAGAAACATTTATGCCTTTAAGCTCTAGAGCAGAAGTCTCATTTTCTATTTCCATGATCTTCTTGCATTGGATGATTTCCTTGACTAAGTTTCTTATGGCCTTCAGGCCATACTGTTCTCTTTGTAGATATCTCTATGACTTTAAGATAATCCAAAATATGTCTCGTTATGGCCTCAAGGCCATAGGGTTAGGATTGTTGGGAGGTCTCAACATATAAATAGATATATGGATTCAAAGCCATATGGTACTTTATTTTTGTGTCACCCTACGGCTCTAAGGCCATGGGTTGTCATAGGGCCACAAGATGCCCTCTATGAGCACTAGTAAGAAACCATATATGCTTTATGTTGGCACCCTATGCCCCGAGGGCCACAAGGTCTGCCTCTTATGCTAGTAAGAAACCCTTTATGCTACATGTTGTCACTCTATGGCCTTTGGGCCATAGGGTGCCCTCTGTGCTAGTAACAAATCCTCTATGCTCTATGTTTGCACCCTATGGACCTAGGGGCACAAGGTACCCTGTATGAGAGTAAGAAATCCTCTATTCTCTATGTTTGCACCCTATGGACCTAGGGACACAAGGTAGCCTCTATTCTAGTATGAAATCCTCTATGATCAATATTGAAACCCAATGGCCCCAAGGCCATAGGATGTCCTCTATGCTAGTAAGCAAAACCTTCTACGCTCTTTGTTGGCACCCTATGGAGACTTTAGGGCCACAAGGTACCCTTTATAATGCTACTAAGAAACCTTGTCTACATTGGCAACCTACAACCCTCGGGCCATAGGGTGTATCAAATGGCTCCTAGGCCACATGGTGCCCTCTATGTTAGAAAGGAAACCTCTACGCTCTACATTGACACTCTATGGCCCCAAGGCCATAGGGTGCCCCTTACGCCTAGTATGAAACCATTGGAACTCTATATTAGAATCTAAAGACCGTAGGCCACAAGGTGAGCTCTATGTTAGTAAGAAACCATCTAAAATCTATGTTGGTAGCCAAAGGCCATAGGATAGCCAAGGAATCCTTTAGGATAATTCCCCATAAAGACCACCTTATGGCCCCATGGTGATTTAGTGGCCTAGGTGCCCTTCTTAAGACTCTTTTATTTTTGTATCATATGGCCCCAGGGAAATAAGCTATCCTCTATGCTATCAAAAAACTGTTTATGCTCTTTGTTGGAATCATATGGCCCTAAGGCCATAGGGTGCTCTCCATGCTAGCAAGAAACCCTCCATGCTATATGTTTGCACCCTATGGCACCAAGGACATAGGGTGTCCTCCATGATAGTAAGAAACCCTCTATGCTCTAAGTTTACACCCCATTTGACTATGTTGACACCCTATGTCCCTGGGGCCATAGGGTGCTGCTTAGGCCCACAAGGTGTCCTTCAACTTAGGAAAAGACCCTTTATGCCCTAAATTGGTACTCTTTGGCCTCAGGGTCATAGGGTGCCTTCTATGCTAGTATGATACATTATAGGTCTAGGTTTACACTCTATAGTGTAGGGCTAAAAGGTTTGCTCTATGAAGAAACCATGTATACTATATGTTGGCAGTGTATGGCACTAGGGATAGAAGGAAATTCTAGGGCTATAGGGTGTTCTCTATGCTACTATCATATGGTCCAAGGGCTAGATAGTGACCAAGGTATCATGTGTGTGAGAATTCTCTACTATATATACAAAAACCACTTTATGGCACTATGGTGTCCCAAGGGCAACAAGGTTCTAATAAAAAGCCCTCTATGCTCTATGTTGGCGCCCTATGGTCCCAAGGCCATAGGGCGGTCTTTATGCTAGTAAAATTTCCTCTATGCACTATGTTTACGTGTATACTTATAAGAAGCCATTTATGCACTATGTTGGCGTCTTATGACCCTAGATCCATAAGATGTCCTCTATGGTAAAAGAGAAATTGTACATGGGATATGATGGCATTCTATGGTCCTAGGGCCATAGGGTGTTCTCTATGCTAGCAAAATGTGTAAGTTAATACTGCGATAAATATGCAACACAATATACAAAATTGAATCATTATCATACATCATACATTTGTTGCTTTGCCACACAGTTGAAGGGGTCTTTGCCTTCAAATATCATCATAACATTCAAACATTTAAATCAAATTTGCAAGTACTGTAATTCACAAATGCATTGATCTGTTGGTGGATGGAAGATCCGGCTCACCATGCACTTTGATTTACAAATCCTGAGGGACAAAAGCATTTGTGTTGGATTCTCCTTATGGCATTGCACATGTTTTGGAACTTGCATTGCCTTCTACTTCTAATTCACAATCTTAAACAATGGTTATATATTATACAATCATTTCTTTGCAATAAACCTTGATACAATGTTCCGATTGCTACATGACAAGCTAAAAAATTCTACTAGTCCTAGCTTCCCTCTATTGAAAAAAATTCAAGATATAAATTCCAATTCTCTGCATCATCTAGAAGAGAAACAAAATCATAGTTTGGAACAAAATACTCGCACTTTATATCTTTGAATAAATTCTTGTTACAATCAAAGAAATAAATCTTCACATAATCCAAAGGACAAATTCTTTAATAACCATTTATACTCGATGTTTACTATCTAAGCAATCAATTGGCACTTACAAAAAATATTGAATATATGTTTAATCTAGTTAGTTTCAATACAAAGATAATTATTTCAGAGCGAATATGTTTAATCTAATTAGTTGCAATACAAAGATGATTATTTCAAACGCTTACACCATCAATTCACAATAGAAGGACTTACACCCAACAAAAAATGATCATACATCAATTGTTCAAACTCTCATTTTGGAATTTTGAGGACTAAATACTTTTTAGTTTTTTCTAGCTTATTTCATTCTCAATAGACACCTAGATATGGACACAAGATATAAGGCCAACAAAAAATTTTCTTGAAACACTTAAAGAGTCTTAAGGTGACCTAGAATAACCAACCTATGGTCTAAAGGTTATAGGGTGTCATGTGATGTTTTATAAGATGTGTCCATAAGAGCTAGGTGATTTGTATCCATGGGGTGATTTAAGTGCCCCTGTGGAGATTCTATGTCACCACCCTATGGCCCTAAGGCCTTAGGGTATCCCAAATTCTCTTGGATAACTTATGTTTCCTTCTAGAATATCCCAAATACTCATGTGCCCGTTTGGAGACTTTATGTAATCTCTCTATATACATAAGATTGTAGGATAGCTGTGTTGACACCCTATGGCCTTAAGGCTGTAGACTAGCCCAAATGCTTATGTACCCTTTTAAAGACTCTATATAATCACCCTATATCCGTAAGATTGTAGGGTAGCCAAATTCTTTTGGGGGATTCTATGTTGACACCCTATGGGCCTAAGGCTATAGAGTAACCCAGATGCTTATGTGCCCTTTTAGAGACTCAGTGTAATCACCCTACATCTGTAAGGTTTTAGGGTATCCCATTTTCTTTTGGGGGATTCTATGGCCCTAGGGCCATAGGGTGTCTTGTCTACAAAGAACTCTATGATCCTCAAGTCATAGTGTATTCTTCCCAAACCTCATATGATCAATTAACTTTAAAGTATTACATAATATATATCTTATGACCATATATAAATGTAGAATTCTATTTACCAAAACATGTCCATATAATATCATACACTTAAGTCTAATTCATTTATTGTGAAAAAACTCAAACTCACAAGTTCACATTTTTTCAAAGAAAATAAATTGAGAAAAATAACGAGCCAAACATCAATGTTTTTAACATCATGGGTAGATTTGAGATGGTGCAAATAAAATAAAATGACAAAAATAATAATCTAAATATCAGTAATCTAATATCATGGGTAGCTAGCTTAACCTGTTTCCTGTAGAATTTCTAGAATGGCCTCAGCACTTGCATCCAATGGTTCTTCAATTTCTTCTTCCTCTGAATCCTTGGCATTGACTTTCTCTGTGTTATCCACACCTGCCCACCTTCTAAGATCAAGGTCTTCTTCCACTATGGAATGGCAAAGAGATTCCAATTGCGTCATGTGATCACTACTACATGCAACTGATATCACCTTTCTCTGTTGTTGTAGTGCCTCTTTAGTCCCATAGCCTAATGAGAAGATGTCTATCACTTGATCATCTTCTTTGAGACAGATGCATTTGATTGCACGACGTACAAAAAAGGATTTGGCCGTGGTCACAGCATCATACTCGTCGTCATTGATGCAGAGAGTATGCATTGGCTCCAACAATGACTCTTTAACACTAGAGTAGTTGGTGTACTGCTCTCCTTGACTGAAAAATGCCCAAACCCCGAAAATTACTTCGCGAAGAGCACATGTTTGGATGGTCTCTGATCCCATAAAGGAGCTCAAAGGTAGAACGTGCATTTCATACCATTTAGCTTTTTCAGAAATTGCCTTCTCTAGGGAAGCAGCATGCTGATACTTGACTAAGCCGGCAATTAAAAACTCTGATGGTTGATGTGCTACCCCACATACTCCATCAATTACTTTACCAAATTGGGCAGCACTCCAACCACTAGATGTAAGACTTTTGTGTGTTGTGTCTATGATGCAAACACCAACACGAATTTTAGAGCTATTCTCACTGCAGAGAAACTCAATGCCTTCCAGATTCTTTCCAACACACTTGATTGTCCATGGTAAAATGAATTCCAAACTAGAAGTCCCATTCTTTTGTGAAATGATCCACTGCACATATCCCCTAGTGATCTCAGGAATTGGCTCTTTCTCCTTTCCTTTTTGTAGTAGGAGATTTAGCCATTGCGTACAACTCGTGAAGAGAGATTTGTAAATCTCATCTGTAATGTTATAATGAGACTTACATTGATCCCATGAAGTAACTGCTATTGCTGATGGATATATATCTTTAAATGCCATCAACATTTGAGGCTCAAAAACCCTGGTCTTCTTTAAGACCGTTGCACGTGCTGTGAGGTCGAGCATGCCCGCTTGACCTGGTTGCTTCACTAAGCAGATCTTCTCATCTACCATCTCTTGTTGTAGTAGCTTGACATCATTATCTTCTAAACCATTTAGGCATCTAAAGGTTGTTATGCTTGGTTGTCGCCCATGAGCAGTTGATGTCTGATGCTTCTCCAAGATGTGTATCCATTGATCATAGATTTCATCATCGTACATGACCATGTGTGCTTCTTTGTTGGCAAATGATTTATGGTTGAACACGATGTTCGCCACATTTACAAAGGCCTTCAAAATAAAGAAAAGAAAATTAACTTTATTTCAAGACATATTTGTAACAAAAACAAGCATAGGGAAGTGGAACTTACATCCCAACCTGCTCGACTCGGATGACCGACAGGAACACCTGCCTTGGGTTTTGTTGGTTTAGAATATGCAAGCCATTGACTACGGCCATGCTTCAAGACCTCCACATAAGGCTGGTGTTTCATTGCTGTTATTATCTCCATGTTCTCCATTCTGGAAATTCGAACAACAACCTCTTTCGGAGCGTCTACCACTATCCTTGCAGTTCTAAACTTGTAGAACTCTTTTCTCAAAGCATACTTAGTGCTGTTGTTACGCAAAAAAGCTCTAGCCACTATGATGGAATGCTAACCAGCTAGAATCCAGTAGTGGTATGTTGATAGCTTGTCTCCATGCACTTCAGCTGTTTGTAAAGGCATTTTTGTAATTGGGTTATACGGCATCAAGTCTGCTGCACTGGAGAATGGCCTAGAGTGCCCTGCAAATTGCTTCAAGAGATATTTCACATATACATCTGACAATGGTCTGCATCTATAGCCATCTAGTGCAAGGTTGCATTGCTCAACTGGGATCAATTGGGTAAATTGTACACCAAATTTAAAATAGTGGTCAATTCCGACGTATCCATCTAGCCCTCTCTTAGAAGTTTTGGCAACTTCTTTATCAAGATCTTTTTCTTCGGGCTGTATAATAGAGTCCAACACAGCTAAGGATGCTGAGTCCACAACCACTGCCACTGAGGGGGTTCCAACTGTTAGGGTTCCACTAGAATCTCCTGCTTCTTGAGTCTGTAAGGGTATAACTGAAAGATTTTATTTCGCCACATTTCCACTATTTTCTCCAAGTGAGGGAGTCTGACTCTCCTTGAGCGTCTTAGATTGATTTACTGTACCTGTGTCTTCATTCTTTCGCTTCTTATTCTTCTTTGTGCTGCTCAATTTACCTAAATATCGATTGACTTTCTTAAAGCCCTCAATATATAAGTCTATAAAGTTCTCACTTGGAGTGTTGTCTTGAAGCTCCACCCACCCTGCTTTTGTCATTGTCACTCCTTCATAATCAACCTTCATCAATTTTTGAGCAAATGCCACAGGCTCCAACAAGTAGGAGTCACCATTGAGTAGTTTTACTCCAAGGCATGGAGACATTTCAAGATCTGAACAATCTTTCTTTATGTTCTTGACAATACCACAGTCCTTGAAGGGCAATTGCTCTTTATCTTGAAAGAACAAGTGGACTTTCTCATCACTTCCACCATTTGGTAAGTGAAAATCTAGATACCAAGAACTTGGTGTTGAGCCTGTTACATCAACTGACTTTGACTTTCTCTTTTGAGACATTTTTTGTAAAAAGAATGACATATATTTAGACAAGATGGATATTATTACATCCATATGGACCTAGGGCCATAGAGTCACCTCTATGTTAAACCATGTGGTCCTAGGTCCAAAGGGTGCCAACAAAATGGTTCTACAAGTGTACCTAGGCCACTCTATGGTAGTGTGATCACATGTTCCCTTATGACATTAGAGGACCCTCAAAGAAGTATTCCTTGAATGACCTAAATACCCCTTTAGAGCCTCTACACCAACACCATATGGCATCATGTGGCCTGAAGGCCATAGGGTCCCCTGTATGCTAGTAAGAACCTCTCTATGCTCTACATTGGCATCCTATGGCCCCAAGGCCACAAGGTGGCCACAATGTTTTAAAGAAACGCTTCATGAGGGTTTTCGGGTAACCTATGACCCCAGGGCCATATGGTGCTCTCCATGCAAGTAAAAACCACTATTTTCTCTATATTGAGGAGACCTTGTGGGATGAAGTCCATAGGGTCCCCTCTATGCTAGTAAGAACCTCTGTTTACTCTATAATGGCACCCTATGGCCTGAAGGTCATAGGGTTCCCTCTATGCTACTAAGAATCTCTTTGTGCTCTATGCTCTATCGTCTATGATCTATAATCTATATTGAATTCCTATGGCCCCAAGACCACAAGGTGCCCTCATCATTTCCAAAAACACCTCATTGTTTTGCTATGGCCCTAGGGCCATAGCTCTCTATGCCGATAGAAAGCACCATGATCTATATTAGCTCCCTAAGGCCTGAAGGCCATAGGGTTGGCCTCAAGGGCCCCAAGGGTGCTTTGTATGCCAATGAAAAATACTATTTGCTCTATATTGAGAAGACCTTGTGGGCTGAAGGCCATAGGAACCCTTCTATGATGGATTTTTGACAACCAATCCCCCTAGGTCAGGATGTTCTATATGCTAGTAAAAACACTATTTTCTCTATATTGGCAGTATGTGACTTGAAAGCCATATGGTCCCCTATATTCTAGTAAGAGCCTCTCCATGCTCTATATTGGCACCCTTTGGCCTGAAGGCCATAGGGTCCGATCTTTGCTAGTAAGAACCATCTATGCTCTATATTGGCATCCTATGGCCTTCAGGCCATAGGGTCCCCTGTATGCTAGTAAGAACCTCTCTATGCTCTACACATCCGATGATCCCAAGGACACAAGTTGCCCTCTATGTTTTGAAGAAACCCTTCAGGAGGGTTTTTGGCAACCTATGGACCCAGGGCCATAGGGTTTTTATCTATGCCATTGAACAACCCTCATTGTTTTGGTACCCTATGGCCCCAGGTATAAAGCACTATTTGGTCTCTCTATGCTAGTAAGAACTAATCTTTGTTCTATATTGGCACCCTTTGGCCTGAAGGCCACAGGGTCCGCTCTGTGCTAGTAAGAACCGATCTATTCTCTATATTGGCACCCTTTGGCCTGAAGGCCATAGGGTCCCCTGTATGTTAGTAAGAACCTCTCTATGCTCTACACATACTATGACCCCAAGGGCACAAGGTGCCCTCTATGTTTTTAAGAAACCCTTCATGATGGTTTTTTGGTAACCTATGGACCCACGGCCATAGGATGCTCTCTATGCTAGTAAAAACACTATTTGCTCTATATTGAGGAGACTTTGTGGGCTGAAGGCCATAGGTTCCCCTCTATGCTAGTGAGAACCTCTATTTTCTCTACGTTGACACCCTGTGGCTGAAGGCCATAGGGTTCCTTGTATGCTAGTAAGAAGCTCTCTATGCTCTATGCTCTATGCTCTATGCTCTATATTGACATCCTATGGCCCCAAGGCCACAAGGTGCCCTCATTGTTTTGAAAAAACCCTCATTGTTGTTTTGGAACCCTATGGCCACATGTATAAAGCACTATTTGGTCTCTCTATGTTAGTAAGAACCGATCTATGCTCTATATTGGCACCCTATGGTCTGAAGGCCATAGGGTCCCCCCTATGCTAGTAAGTAACTCTCTATGTTCTACACATCCTATATGTTTTGAATAAACCCTTCATGAGGGTTTTTTGGCAACCTATGGACCCAGGGCCATAGGATTCTCTCTATGCCATTGAGAAGACCTTGTGGGCTGAAGGCCATAGGGTCCCCTCTATGCTAGTAAGAACCTCTGTTTTCTCTACGTTGACACCCTGTTTCGTGAAGGCCATAGGGTTCCCTCTATGACAATAAGAAGCTCTCTATGCTCTATGCTCTATGCTCTATATTGACATCCTATGGCCCCAAGGCCACAAGGTGCCCTCATAGTTTTGTAAAAACCCTCATTGTTTTGGCACATTATCGTCCCAGGTATAAAGCACTATTTGGTCTCTCTATGCTAGCAAGAACTGATCTATGCTCCATATTGGGACCATGTGGCCTTCAGGCCATAGAGTTCCCTGTATTCTAGTAAGAACCTCTCTATGCTCTACACATCTTATGACCCTAAGGGCACAAGGTGCCCTGTATGTTTTAAAGAAACCATTCATGACAGTTTTTTGGCAACCTATGGACCCAGGTCCATAGGGTGCTCTCTATGCTAGTACAAAACACTATTTTCTCTATATTGAGGAGACCTTGTGGGCTGAAGGCCATAGGGTCCCCTCTATGCTAGTAAGAACCTCTGTTATCTCTATATTGACACCCTGTGGCCTGAAATCCATAGGGTTCCCTCTATGGTAGTAAGAAGCTCTCTATGCACTATGCTCTATGCTCTATGCTCTATATTGACATCCTATGGCCCCAAGGCCACAAGGTGCCCTCATTGTTTTGACACCTTATGGCCCCATGTATAAAGCACTATTTGGTCTCTCTATGCTAGTAAGAACCGATCTATGCTCCATATTGGGAGCCTGTGGCCTTCAGGCCATAGAGTCCCCTGTATTCTAGTAAGAACCTCTCTATGCTCTACACATCTTATGACCCTAAGGACACAAGGTGCCCTGTATGTTTTAAAGAAACCTATGGACACAAGTCCATAGGGTGCTCTCTATGCCAGTAAAAAATACTGTTTTCTTTATATTGAGGAGACCTTGTCGACTGAAGGCCATAGGGTCCCCTTTGTGCTAGTAAGTACCTCTGTTATCTCTATATTGACACCCTGTGGCCTTCGGTATGGCCTTCGGGCCATAGGGTTCCCTCTATGGTAGTAAGAAGCTCTCTATGCTCTTTGCTCTATGCTCAACATAGAGATCTTATGGCCCGAAGGCCACAAGGTGCCCTCATTGTTTCAAATGGAAAGTAGGGCACCTTGTGACCCTAGGGAACATAAGGAATCCTATGGCCCTTGAGATTGTAGATTGTCACCCTATGGCCCTTGGACCACAAGGTCTTTAGATGAGACAGAGGGCATCCAAGGGCCCAAGGGTGGCCTACGTACATAGGGTACACCATGGTGCATATTAACAGGCACCATGGCAGCCCCATGCACCTAGGGCTCTAGGGCCATAGGATCTCCAAAAGGAACATAGGGAATCATATGGCCCTTTCGATTGTACATTGCCACCCTATGGAACTTGGGCCATAGGGTCTTCGGATGGAACGTAGGGCACCTTGTGACCCTAGGGAACATAGGGAATCCTATGGCCCTTCAGATTGTAGATTGTCACCCTATGGCCCTTGGGCCACAAGGTCTCTAGATGGGACATAGGGCACCCTGTGATCCTATGGATATAGGGCCATAGGATCTCCAAAAAAAACATATGGAACCCTATGGCCCTTGAGATTGTACAAATACACCCTATGCCCCTTGGGTCGCAAGGTCTCAATATGGAACATAGGGCACCTTTTGATCCTATGGCCATAGGTTCCTTGTGTTCCTTTTGGAGATTCTATGGTGCTAGGGCCATAGGATCTTCAAAAGGAACATATGGAACCATATGGCCCTTGAGATTGTACATTGCCATCCTATGGCCCTTGGGCCACTGTGTCTCTTGATGGGATCCTATGTCGGTAGGGCCATATGTTCATTTTGGAGATCCTATGGCCCGAGGACCATAGGATCTCCAAAAGGAACATAGGGCACCCTGTGATCCTATGTCCGTAGGGCCATATGTTCATTTTTGAGATCCTATGGCCCGAGGACCATAGGATCTCCAAAAGGAACATAGGGAACCCTGTGATCCTATGTCCGTAGGGCCATATGTTCTTTTTGGAGATCCTATGGCCCGAGGACCATAGGATCTCCAAAAGAAACATAGGGAAGCCTGTGATCCTACGTTCATAGGGCCATATGTTCATTTTGGAGATCCTATGGCCCGAGGACCATAGGATCTCCAAAAGGAACATAGGGAACCCTATGATCCTATGTCCGTAGGGCCATATGTTCATTTTGGAGATCCTATGGCCCGAGGACCATAGGATCTCCAAAAGGAACATAGGGAAGCCTATGGCCCTTGAGATTGTACATTCCCACACTATAGCCCTTGGGCCACAAGGTCTCCAATAGGTCACCCTTTGATCCTATGGCCCTGGGTTCTTTATGTTGCTTTTGGAGATTCTATGGACCTAGTGCCACCCTATGTCCAAAAGGAACATAGGGAACCCTATGGCCCTTGAGATTGTACATTGCCACCCTAAGGCCCTTGGGCCACAAGGTCTCTAGATTGGACATAGAGAACCATGTGATCCTATGGCCATAGTGCCATATATACGTTTTGGAGATCCTATGGCCCTATGGCCATAGGATCTTCAATAGGAACATAGGGAACCCTATGACCCTTGAGATTGTACATTGGCACCCTATGGCCAGATGGGACATTGGTCACCCTGTAGTACGATGTGAGACCACCCTATGGCCTTATGGTCATTGGGTGCCTTAGGGCCATATGTTACTCTTTAGTATGAGGTGAAACCCTATGTAGGCACACCCTGTCTACCCTTCTAAAGATTTGATGTCTAGTTTTATTTTAGTGACTACAAATGAATTTAAAGAAACTATATTACACCATATCTTACAAACACATATAGTGTACACTTTCTTTCCCACCTTTTTGCCTGTTTTTTTTTCCCATCCTCTTGCAACTGAACCCTTATCCATCCTCATACAACAACGCGCTCTACTCGTCCTCTTACAACGTGTGCCCAACTCCCCACAACCCAATTACAGGTATCCATAGTTTCAGCATTTTGTGTAGTTATTGTATTTTGTATTTGCAGGTTTATAATTGTTTTTGTAATTAGAGATTTTTGCAGTTAGAGTTTTACAATTTTACAGTGTTAGGTCACTTATGAGGAGTTTTCTGTTTTACAGATTTAAGTCCCTAATAAGAGTTTTTCGTTTTACAAATTTAGGTCCCTAATTAGTGTCTTCTGTTTTATATTTTTAGGTCTCTAATTAGAGTATTCTGTATTACAGTTTTAGATCTCTAATTAGATATTTTTCTGTTTTATAGTTCTACAGTCTACAGTTTTACAGTTTTAGAGAGAGGTAATTAATGATTTTTGTTTATTGTTTTAGAGAGAGGTGATTCACAACTTAGCTAAAATGTAATTAGATTAAGAATAGTTAAAACCGAATTAAGCAAAAAGATTAGGGTTTCTACATGTTACCTCTGAGTAAATCTGTGTTTGATGAGAACCGGCTGCAGCAGTAGCAAGCAGTCACTTAGGTGTGTTGAGGCCGCGACGATGATGGTAACAAATGTGTGTTTGGGAGGTCGCGACAACAGTCCTTCTGTTGAAGGTTGTGGCAATGGCTTCGCGTAGATCTTTGTGCGCGTCGCAACGATGGCATAGAACTGTATGCGTAGGGAGAGAGGGAGAGAGACAGAGAAAGACAAGCTCTGTGCAGGTTTCTGTGTAGGTTTCGAGCAAGAAACGAGAGAGAGAAAGAGAGCGATAGTGCGAAAAAATTTGTGGCAGAGAGAGAAAGAGAGAGATAAGGTTAGTTAGGTTAGGTTAGAAATTCAAAATTCAAATTTTGAATGTAGGGGCTGTTCTCACGGGTTTGCAGTCGAGATTACTAGAGTTCTAGGCTTTGTTCAAAAATGAGACATAGCTCGTCGGCTCCAAAATTGAAAGAGGTTCATAAAAAAAAAAAAAAAAAGAGTATGGAAAAAAAAAAGGTTGGTGCTAGGCTTTGTCAATGTCCATATCTTTGTAGTACGAGTGGAACGACACCCATGAAGCAAAATTTGACTCCGGAATCAAAATCTGCATAGTAAAAAATACACTAAAAATAGCTAAATTTTAAAAAAATTATCCCGAAAATTATGCGCTATTTTTTTGTCCGATATCAATAAGTTTGTCGTAGTTTGTCGTAGCGTAATTTTTTTTTAAATTATTTTTTAAATTTATGCCACTTGCGGATATCCCTTGAATGGCCGAAATTATTATGAAGACACCTCAGCCACCCCTAGGCTCACACCATAGGACGACAATGTTAGAGGTCAAGGATCAAAGCGTGAAAATCCTATGTCCTAGGGTTTTCTTCTTCTATCTTGTGAGATCCTTGTGGCCCTACGGTGGCAATGTGAAAGCTTGTGGACCTAGGGCCATAGGGTGGCAATGTATAAGCTCAAGAGCTATAAGTTGCCCTATATTCCATTTGGAAATCCTATGGCCCTAGGGTTTAGGGGCAACAATGGATAAGCTCCAATACATAGCCTTATGTTCCAGTTGGAGATCCTATGGCCCTAGGTCCACGACAATGTATAAGCTCAAGAGCCATACGTTGCCCTACTTTCTAGCTGGAGATCCTATGGCCCTAGGGTCATGGGGTGGCAATATGTAATCTCAAGGGCCATAGCATGCCACATGTCGCATATGGAGATCCTACGGCCCTAGGGCCATGGGGTGGCAATGTATAAGCTCAATTGCCATACATTGCCTATGTTCCATTTGGAAATCCTATGGCCCTTGGGTAATGGGGTGGCAATGTATAAGCTCAAGGGACATACATTACCCATGTTCCATTTGGAAATCCTATGGCCCTAGGGTAATGGGGTGGCAATGTATAAGCTCAAGGTCCATAGGGTGCCACATGTCCCATATAGAGATCCTATGGCCCTAGGGCCATGGGGCTGAATTGATATCTTGGCCACCCTTACACCCGCACCCTTGAGCTTGGGGACCTTAGGTTCTCTTATTGTATGTTGTGAGATCTTGTGGCCCTAGGGCCATAGGGTGGCAATGTATAAGCTCAAGGCCGCATGTTCCATATAGAGATCCTATGGCCCTAGGGCCATGGGGCTGCATTGATATCTTGGCCACCTTTGACATCTTGGCCATAGGTTGTCTTTTTGTATGTTTTGAAGTCTTGTGGCCCTAGGGCCATAGGGTGTCAATGCTCACACCCTTGGCCTTAGGGCCATAGGTTGTCTTCTTGTATGTTTTGAAGTCTTGTGGCCCTAGGACCATAGGGTGTCAATGTATAAGCTCAAGGGCCATACGTTGCCTTATGTTCCATTGGAAATCCTATAGCCCTAGGGTCATGGGGTTGCAATGTATAAGCTCAAGGGCCATACATTGCCGTATGTTTCATATGCCAATCCTATGGCCCTAGGGTCATGCGGTTGCAATGTATAAGTTCAAGGGCCATAGATTGCTGTATGTTCCGTTTGGAGATCTTATGGCCCTAGGGTCATGGGGTGCCATAGGATGTATATATACTTGACATGAAACTCCATGAGGTGATCTTGAGGACAACCCTATGGCCTTCAGGCCTTAGGGAGCTAATATAGAGCAAATATGCTTTATACCGGCATAGAGAGCAATGGCCCTGGGGCCATAGCAAAACAATGAGGGTTTTTTGGAAACAATGAGGGTGCCTTGTGGTCTAGGGGCCATAGGAAGTCAATATAGATCATAGAGCATAGACGATAGAGCATAGAGCATAGAGCACAAAGAGATTCTTAGTAGCATAGAGGGAACCCTATGACCTTAAGGCCACAGGGTGCTTGTCATGAAACACCCACATACATACTTGTTATGCTTTATGCTATGTAAATCAATATACTCTGCAAGCGGTTTGTTTAACAATTATTCTTGAAAATCAAGCGGTTTGTTTAACAATTATTCTTGAAAATCTTCTTGCAGGTATGGCTAATTTCAATCATGGTGATAGAGTGTGTGAAGGGTAAACACATGTTGCTCTCACTCTCTACTTAGCCGTGCGAGAACACTACCTAGAACTCTCTAGAACTCCACCTCAAACCTACATAAGAGGACCTCCTCTCATGCTTGTAACCAATTTCCATTTTTCTCATAATCTAAGCTCTGATACCAGTTGTAGGGATTTCTAGGGTGGATACACACTAGAACCATTCATTGCATGAAGACTAGTAAGAGAGATAAAAATACACGTATGAGTAAATAGAGCTACTCAACTCACTCGTGCACAACAAAGGGAATTGCAAATTAAAGATGAAAAGGCATTGGGCATTCTCCTCACTAGTGTAGCGGATGATATCATACACCATCTAGATCAAGCTACCTCTTCTAGAGATGCATGGGAGATTTTAGAGAGAACCTTTGGTGCTAAATCAAAGCATTCAAAAATATCTCTAAAAATGCAATTATATGGGCTTACTATGCAAAATGATGAGAGCCTATCAAGCCTAGTAAATAGGCTTAAGAGCATTTGCACTCAACTTTCATATATCCAATGCAACATAGAAGAAGAAGATAAGATAGCCGTATTACTTAAATCACTCCCATTGCATTATGATAATATTGTAATGGTGCTTAAAGAAAAGGAGCCCATTCCTTCTCTTGAAAGCATAGTACATTCACTTCAAGAAGAAGAAAAGAAGCACACAAATCAAGAGGTAATTGCTAATAATGCACTTTATGTATCATCTACCAAGCACACCTCTCCATGCAAGCATTGTGGCAAGACAAACCATTTGTCCCCCAATTGATACAAAGTCAAGAAGTGCACCAAGTGTGGCAAAACGGGGCATGCACCTCAATTTTGCAACACCAACACTCGAGTCCCCAACACCAACAATACCTCCAACGTCAACCAAAGAGGTAAAAGCATTCCCAACAATCTCCACTACACAAATAGTGGTGATGATGATGAAAGTGATGGCGACTATTGTGATGAAGGTGAACAAGTCAACTTTATTGCTCCCGTATCTACTTCTACTTCCGCATCCTCTTCTCCAACCATCTCTATTGCTTCTACTTCTAATAAAAAACATGCTAGAGGGAGTTCCAAACATGGCTCATTGAAAGTCTTTGAATATGATGACATTTTGTAGTTTCCCAACTCCTATGTTGGATCCTTGTATTGAAGTCTTAATCTTTTGTGAACCATCATGTTGTATCAATGTAGATCATAGATGTTGTATCCATTGAGAACCATCATCACATTTGAACCTTGATCTTGTATCCAATCTTTTGTATCAATGTTGGTCATAGGTGTTGTATCCATTGAGAACCACCATGAACCGCATTTCTTCTTGCAAGTGAACCTTAGGAAGTTCAAACATGTGTTTAAGAGGGAGATTGAAGGGTAAACACATGTTGCTCTCACTCTCTACTTAGCCGTGCGAGAACACTACCTAGAACTCTCTAGAACTCCACCTCAAACCTACATAAGAGGACCTCCTCTCATGCTTGTAACCAATTTCCATTTTTCTCATAATCTAAGCTCCGTAGCTCTATTTACTCATACGTGTATTTTTCTCTCTCTTACTAGTCTTCATGCAATGAATGGTTCTAGTGTGTATCCACCCTAGAAATCCCTACAGTGTGCATGTTTGTAGCGACACAAAAGGTTTCCATTGGGACTGTATTTGAAATAAATCCAAGTGCATATTGTTTTGGCATGCTTATTGGGGAAGGCAATGTATCGATGTCAGTTGATTTGTGTTTTGAAAAGAAAGCACTCATCCCTTTTCCAACAATGGATGCATTGACAGTGGGAGATGCTTTTCATAGTATTGTGAAATGGAGTAGTGGGTTGTTGCAACATATAAATGAGATGCAGTACAAAGGGGCTTCTATGCATGAGGCTAACAAAACAGAAGGAGCATTGGATGCACAATGTAATGGAATGAGCTACAAAGAGGTTTGGAAGGATAAGAGGGGTTCAACTTTAGGATGAAAGCAAAACACATGTAGTAGCCGAAGGGGTTGTCATGTATGTGTGTCCGTTTGACTCTGTAAACTTTGGTGAGCTAGGTGAAGATAACATTGGTATTGGTATCAAAACATCCTATGCAGATGAGGCTACTATTTCTGCAGAAGCTAGTGTATGCAGCATTAATCTAGTTTGTTGGCCTATCAAGAGAGTGACAACTATGGATGGAAAAGAATTGTTATGCTATGAGGATCTACATGCTATGCATGCGTTACAAGACACATGCATTGAATCAGCTTATTTGGTAGAGCCTATTTCAAAAAAGCGGAAATATTGCTTTGTAAATAGGAAGCCAAAAATGTCAGTGAAAGCTTCTAAGAGATCCAATCAAGCATCTCTAGCATCTGTCCAGCTTGTTTCAAGCATAGATTGTTGTTCCAAAAGGTGTTGTCAATATGCCAATCGAGATAAGGTCATGGCTATGCGCAATGAGTTTTGGGGACAGAGTTTGCAAAATAGAACAAACTATGTGTATGATACAATGTTGACTGCATGGCGTGAGAACAAAACAACTACAAAGACATGCTATGTGTTTTCTTTTAATGGCACTGAGGTTTGCAGTAGAGCTTGGTACGAAATTCATGGCATTCCAAAAAATTCATTTTATCGTTACCGTGAACATTTTGAGAATGGGGTTAGACGCTCAGTGCATGGTAATGATGGTGTCATGAGAAAAGGAAGAGACCATATAGAAATGGGAAGGGCATTGATGTGCTCTTTTGTTGATGAAAACTCGGAGAGAATGCCACATAAGAGTAGAGCCATGGAAGATGGTACTAGGGAGACTTTTCTTGAAATACCAAACACGTACAAGCAAGTAGACATTTTACATGATGTCAATAAAACACTTGACAGTATGAGTCTCAAGCCAATGTCTAGCACGACATTCAATAGGATTTGGAATACAGAGTTTTCTAATGTGACATTGTCAAAAACAAGTGAGTTCTCCAAATGTGTTGTGTGTAGTCGGATAAAGTCTCAACTAGAGTCAACAAAGGATGACGAGATGATTGCACGTTTGAAGGATGAACGTCGAATTCACATGTTGCAACAACAAAGTTGTAGGAATGTGTACTACACCTGGCGTAAGTTCTCCCAATTGCAAAAGGATAAGTATTTATGCATTATACATGATAAAATGGATCAAAAAAAGACAGCAATACCTAGGTTGCGTGTGAACTCAAAAGATTATGCAAATGCATATCAATTGCAAGTATCATTAACCGCTATGATAACACATGGACATGGTCATGGAATGTATGGTCACTTCTCACTTAATGGTCTATGGCCTTCAGATCCCAATGCTACAATTGGTTCCCTTGCATTATGCTTACAGAATCTGGAAAGAACAGAAAACCATGGACTAGGAGATTTATTCCATGACGGTATGCCACGCAGCAATGTAACGTTATTCAATGCATTGAACTCAAGGAGAGCTCTAGAAATCCTAAACAAAATGAAGCAAGAGCGTGAGAGGAATGCATCAACAATGACACCACCGTTGTCCATCCAAGGATGTAATGAAGAGATTGTACACATACAATCAACTTCCTCTCAATGTGTTGTGGATACCATATCCACTCTTGTATTTCAAAAATTGCATGAGAATCTTTTGCTACAGCTAGATAATTGTGCAGGAGAGAATAAAAATCGATATTTGTTTGCATACTTATCCTTGTTAGTAGCAAAAGGAGTTTTCAAAACCGTGCATTTGGGATTCTTAATGGTGGGTCATACACATGAGGACATAGATGCAATGTTTAGTAGGTTCTCAGAAAGATTGCGAACAGGAATGACATTCACTTTTCCACATCTGATGGAACATTTTCAAAAATGTGAAAGCTCAGCTCCAGCACCATTTTTGATGACACAAGTTCCCGACTTTAAATCCTTTGTGCAAGGGTACATGTGTGACGGACAAGATGCTCTAGTCGGACACTCTAAGCCACTTCAATTTTGTTTCTATATGCAAGGTGAAGTCCCAGTAATGCAGTACAAAATTCATCCCAAATCACCCGATTGGATGCCAAAGGAGTCAGGAATTGAGTTGTGAAAAAAAGATGACCAGGGAAAACCAAAATTACCAACAGGCTGTCCAGATGTGGTGCCTATAACAGACTATGTGAGAGATAGTCCGCTTGTTATTCAAGGGATTAAATCATATCTTGACTTTTGGAAAAGATGTTCTCTATTAAAGGGAAAGGACCATGACTCCACAAAATATATGGAGCCTGTTATCACTTATTGGCAAAACATAATCAATGAGCTTGAACAACCAACCAATAAACACATTGGTGAATATACAACATTTTGGCCAAAGACTATAGGGAGTCATCGAATGCAAGAGATAAAGGAAGACAAAGATGAGTTTCAAGGATATGAAGAATTGAATGATCACTATGTTGGTCCTCAAAGTGCAAGGCCACAAGAGGCCTTTAGGCCTCAAATTGATGTAAGAAAAGAGGATCTTGTTCTTGTGAGACCCGCAGATCCTGAATATCCGATATGGCTAGGAGTGGCAGAGTCAAACGTTGATGTAGACAAATCATCTCCTAACTACAAGAAAGTTGTGATTCAGTATTGGGCACCAAAACATCGAAAACAAAATCCCACAATCCAAGAACAGTATGAGGATTTTTGGAAAAAGAGTTGGTGCTGAAATCTTGCTGACCCAAAGCGCTGGGAGTGTGTTGATACAATTGTATGGTCATGGACTCCAAGGGGTGGAAAAATTGCGGAAACAATCAAGATCCCATCAAATGTCATGGAGAAGGCACAGGCTAGCTTAATAGGAGAAATTGAATAGCATTTCAATATCTTGCTCATTGTTTTATTTCCCCAGCTTATGTATGATTTTATGAAGTCTTTTTAAACACCCACATAAAAATAAAAATTCTAAAAGGTGTTTCTCAACACCACCATTTTCTTGGGAATCTATCTCTTTTATGAAGTGTTTTGAAACACTCACATAAAAATAAAAATTTTAAAAGGTGTTTCTCAACACCACCATTTTCTTGAGAATCTATCTCTTTTATGAAGTGTTTTGAAACACCCACATAAAAATAAAAATTTTAAAAGGTGTTTCTCAACACCATCATTTTCTTGAGAATCTATCTCTTTGTCACATTCCCAAATTAAATGAAATTTTTCCAAATTTAATGGGAAATAGGAATCCATATGCGTTGAAATTAGTCCCAAATTTGTGGGATTTTCCCATTTCATCTAAAATGGTGTTCTCAACTGTATGTTCATTTACTCTTACAAAATATTCCTCATTAGGATCCTAATAAATCTAGGCATAGTACTTGTTGGTCTTAGAAAAGATCAAAATATGCTTGCACTTGAGTGAGGTTCTGGTCCTTACTGGGTTGAAAACGAATACATCTCAAAACTCGGGTTGGAGTAAGTGTCTGACACTTCTTTCTCTATAGTCTCTAAAGGTCACCGTTGGTTTATGCTCTCTTTGGTGGATGCCCTACTCATATTCTCTCCCAAAGTACCAAGATTCTGTAACACCCTACCAGATCTCAAATTCAAAAATGGAAACAAGCAATTACAAAACAGATACTTCAAACCTGGAAAGATACTCTTCGATTCAGACACAACGCTTCTAAGCCATGTGTCACCCATTTCTGCCAAGACGTCATTTCCTTCATACCATCACTTCAAACCGTATTTGATTTCACAATTGTTAGCTTGAAGTCATTAAATCTCTAACAATTCTTATCATCAACCATTGGATACACTCGGTGAGCCAACACCCTAGGAATTTAGTGTAAATTATCATAGGCACACTAAAGATGGTTACACCCTTTTTGTGAAAAAAAATATGGCTTTTACCACTTGAATAAAGTTCTTAAGGTTTTCCAATGTTCTCCCTGGTGTGAAATCAAGAAAATCACTCTTCTGGTGAAAATTTATCTTCGACGTGTCGAAGATAAATTTTTCACTATTTCAAGAAACTTTTACCCAAAATGATTTTCATGAGCTAGTGGATGTAGTTTCTTTTCCCTCCACTAAGTTTCACAAAGTTTGATCTATATGTAGGTGGTTTACCACCCCTTTTTTGTCCCGTCTTGAAGATTTCCAATTGTTTTGGTGTTTCCACCTTTACACAGCTCCAAATTTGTTCAAACTTGCTCAAGAGTTTATTGTCCCAATTAAGCTATGTGAATTAAAACTTCTGCAATATTCACCCTCTGGTAGGAAATCTATTTTTGGCACGCCTAAGATAAATTTCTATAGAAAATTGACTTTTTGAAATTTTTATTTCATAGATTGATTTTCCCAAATTTTTTAAGGCTTATTCATACTCTGGTTTCAATATCTAGCCAAAACTGACTTCTTTTTCCACATTTCCTCTCAAATGGCAGTTTTTTCCAAATTTAGGCTCCAACATGTTTTTCAATGGTCCAAATGATACCAAAATCAATACGGATGGTCTAAGAAAGTTGAGTTTCCTAATTTCAGTCCCAGAAGGGCCCTGTCTATCTTACGTGCATCGAAGATAATTATGAAAATTTTTTGGTGTTTTTCAGTTGAGAAAGAATGCAGTACATGAAAAAATCCACTTTCAGTCTCAGCTTTCTAATTCTAACTAGGTGCTATCCTTTTTGATTACGCACTAGTCTTCCTTCACCCAGTCCTATCTATTAGGCTAATGTTGTTGAGGTCCTCACCGAGTATCCCTACACTCGAGCACATCTCAACAGTGATAAAGTCAAAAGTGTTTTCCTCTAGTCTAGCTAGAGGAAGTTATGAAACTTTCAGTGAATGCTTTGGATTTTTCTCTAGTCTAGGTTGCCTCATCCTCGATAATGGTGGCAAAATGTCGATCAATTGCGAAGCCTCACCATATCGATGCTAGCAAAGCAATAAACACATACATAAAATGTCAATCTGTGGGACATAGCTGACTCAATTAGTGCATGGAGCCTATAAGAGAAAGCTAATCTCTTGAAAAACCCCAAGTCTCATGAGCTCTCACCTAGATCACTCTCATGTGTGCATCAAATATCAAAAGGTAACCTTCTTACCACAAGCCTAATACGACAAACTTCCATAGCTACAGTTCTCCAAATGTAAAACAGTTGCTACCTAGAATCTGCAAAGTATGTGCCGAAGATAAACACCCTATTTTGGGTAGGTTAGTTTTGGCCTCCAGAGTACTGTATAGCTTCCTTAGGACGTGCTCTATCTACTCCTATGGTCAAATCCAATTTTGATGTGTGTATCGTGCGTAAGGAGAGAAAATAGCTGGTAGACCGGCACTACTAAAAACACAGCTTCATCATGTGAAACTTACGTAGAACGAAAGATCTTTCACCTACAAACGTGTTAAAATCTCAATGCAACACCACATCAAGGAGATACAAAGAGATGAAACATAGAGAGCTCAGAGCACAATACAGCAGTGTATGTTCACTTTCATTATCCAAAAGACTTAGGTCAAAAGCTACAAAAATTGGCTTTTATACCTTAGCCAAGGTTTAAGAAATGGTTCCTTAACTAATTTGGCTCGGAACACATAGTTATCTGGCAAAAAAAGAGATATTCTTTTATAATCACTTTTATGTCCCACCAAAATCTATGAAGGATCGGGCACTATCACCAAGGTTTCACTGCCTAGTTTCAGAAGTGGAGAGTGGCCATTTCCAAGCTCAGTAACAAGTGAAATCTATAGGTGCAAGATATTTTATGAGATCCAAAAATATCTAAAGGCCAACATTGCAAGCAAGCTAAGCAGTGTCACAATGTTTATGTCCATCATTGTTTTTGTGGATTTCTTTGCAAAGTTTGATGTGCAAGTCTCTAGAACAATGATGTCAGTTAAGTGCTTAGACAATGAAAATGTACTAGAATTTTTGGACGAGGGTTGGAGTCAAAAAACAGTAAATGGGTCCTTTGCAAAGTGCAATCTAGATCCATTACCTATAAATACATGATCCATAACCAAAAATTTATTATTTCATATTTTTATATTCGATGGAATCATTGGGGGGGGGGGGGGGGACTTGGTTTCTTTAGAGAGAACCCCGCTCAGGACTTTCATGTATGAACACTTGGCAACATTGAAGATAAGAACCAAGTTCTCATTGTATTAAATGAGGCAAGACTTACACAATGAGGAGATATATTTACCTTCAACGTTTTTAGAAAGCCGGAAAGAAGGTATGTAGGTAATAGTTTATTTCTAATGGAGAAATTTTTGTGTGACCTATTCTTACTTTTCCTATTTTTCAATATGGATTGCAGGTCTCAAAGAGGATTGAGAAAAAAAATTTATGCCAAGAAGTGCTAGTTATAGTACATATTCTTCCAAGCTTAAGCCTATACAAATTGTATCAAACTCAAATTTTGTACAAATGTGAGTTGTCTCTTCTTGTAGCAGACTGGCAATTTGTACATTTCCATATCAGTGACAAATGACATTCAGGTTCAAATGCCTTATCTTGCTTGATTTATTGTTCAAATTTCTTGTTTTATGTCTTATTTGTATTTTATTATTCAAATGTCTTATCTTATTTGATGTCAATGTCATCAATATTGTATGCCTTCACAACACTATAAATAGACCAACCAGGTTTATGCTTATCACCCTTTCTCCTCTCCCTCTTTCTATGAGCAATAGGTCAAGAGATATGAGTAAGGATTTTAGCTCCTCTTCCTCATTTCTTGTGAGCAAGAAGGAGAAGAGAAATGTGAGAAAATACCATGAACAGGAGAAGGAAGATAAGTAAGAGGTGGAAGAGAAGGAGACCTTGAGCCAAGTTTCACTATCTCCACTTACTTGAAAGAACTCCCACCATGGTTGGAAGATTTAATAAGCCCTTCTAGGGTACGGTTGGAGGATGGCATGGATTATGGATTAGGCCTTTACATGTTGCTATCAACACAATTGGACTATGAAAAACATGCAAAGACAAATGCAAGGTCTATCACAATTGCAGTAAAAATTGAAAGACTTTATTGGGAGCTACATGATAAATGGAGTGAGTGAAAGTTGTAAAATTTACATCATGTCTCAAGGAGAACATTTGTAATGTTTTCTCTTTACAAAAAATATGAGTAGTTAATGTTCTCTCTATACAAAATGATCTCAAGTAGAGCGTACGTAATGTTCTCAAGTAGGTAGTAAGTAATGTTATCAAGTAGATAGTATGTTAAGTAGAATATGTACTGCTTTGCTATTTACAAAATTCTTCTTCAGAAAACACCTTTGGGGGTTCTAGGAGACCTAGGAATCTTTCTTGTGCTAGCTTCTCTGTTTTCCTTGGGCTCTTCCTTGGTGTTTTGGGCTCTTCTTCTTTCTGCTTTCCCTCCTTAGGCTTTCTCTCCTTGGTTGTCTATCTCTATTTCTCTTCTTCCTTGGTCTTATTTGTCAATCCAAGGGCCAAAGGAGCTGAATGGCTTAGTGCAGCTAGGATCTGAGGGCCAGGCATAAGTTAAGGGGTCCTACTTGCAAGGGATAAGGGCTATAAGTAGGGAGGCTAGGAGGAGAACAATATGCTAGTTCACCCTTTGGCCTTTCACTGGTATCAAAGCTCAGGGGAGGGGAAAGCTATGGAGAAGCTATTGTTCCGCATGAATTTGCATGTATGCTCTCTCTCTCTCTCTCTCTCTCTCTCTCTCTCTCTCTCTCTCTCTCTCTCTCTCTCTCTCTCTCTCTCTCTCTCTCTCTCTCTCTCTCTCTCTCTCTCTCTCTCTCTCTCTCTCTCTCTCTCTCTCTCTCTCTCTCTCTCTCTCTCTCTCTCTCTCTCTCTCTCTCTCTCTCGGAGTTCCATGGATACAGGTCGTGGGAAAGATCCGTTGGATGGAGGAGTAGTTGAGGTCTAAGAAGACCATCTGCATCAACCCTAGTGAGGGAGGAAAGAGACAATGTTGATCTGCACAGAATCCACCAAGGCTAAGCTTGACGAGTGCACAACAACAAGAGGGGTGAATCTCATTTTTGTGTTGACCCCATGCGGGCACTCTAGCGGATGTTGATGCTTCCATGCTCCTTGGTGAAGGATCCCGCCATCGCCATGTATCTTTCTTTTTTTTGGAGGTAATTTCACACATGGTGGGCTCCCTAAGGGTTCCCTAAGGTCACCCTAAGGGGCTTATCCCACAGCAAGTCATCGAGTATGGACAACAAATAGCAGGCACTGGTGATGGGAAGCATGTAGGTCATATGATGGCTAGAGAGTCATGTGGTGCCTGCATTGAATTGAAGAGCTGTGTTTCAAAATTTCATCCGAAATACCAAGGAGTGCCAATCAAGGAAAAAACAAAAGCAAGCAGCGGATTTTGATAATGGATTTCGCCGATTAGTTTGGCTACAAGATAATCACCCATGACAAGGGTATAATTAACGATATTTGATAGTACATGCAGCCGGCAAGGCAAGGAAATCCATGCACACTCAAAAAATTACAAAGAAATATGTGAATTTTCAAAAAATTGCAGAGTTCCCACTCCCACAAGGTTCCTACAAGGCATGGAAGGGGTCATCGAGAAATATCAACAGGCAAAAGACTGTCGATTTATTGGCTTCAACCCAACAAGGGATTCAAGGGAAGCAAGGCTTACGGTTATCCATCATCGCCAATGATGTGAAGCCATGACCTTCAAGATAATTGATTCATATCTGACGGAGTTTTTTGATATACAATTATTCGATGGCTAGTAAGTACAATGAACTGAAGATTATTATAATTTATTCATTTAAATTTTGTAAAACAATTTGCATCAGTAAAAGCAAGCTTTGAGACTATGAATTATGGTGGAAGGGAGCTTGTTCCAAGGGATGTTTGTCAAGGATAAACATCACGATGTTCAGGCAAGGCGTGTGGCATGTCAATGCATCAAGGCTGGTGGCATGTATGATGTAGGTGTTTGGGAAGGCCAACCATTAATTACAATTTCAAGAAGCTGTAAAACAAGTTTGCTACGGCATGGCTCCTAGACAAATTGTCTAACATTGATGCAATCAGGCAACGATAAGATCCACCCATAGTCAACAAGCATGATCTGATGAGTTTTCTAAGACATCATGGGAGCAAGGCTCCACCTACAAATCCGCAAGATAATGGTAATCAAGCCAAGCAAATATGAGGTACATACTTTGCAAAAGTAGTTTTCTTTTTTTTAGTATGTTGTACAATTTGACAAGGTCAATTATCTGTGGATGCTCAACAAAGTCAACTTTATTTTTCTATGACATTGTAAATTGGAAAAATTATATGTTAGCTACGAGCTCTAGAACTCCATGAAGCAAGGCTTCCATTTTGGCATTTGGCATCACGATTTCCAAAGTTTGGAATATGCTATTAGCATACAAAATTGGGGAAACTTGCCAAGATGTTTACAAGTTTTTACATCACACGAGGGCGTATATGATACATATTCTAACTCACTTGAGTAGTACATATGGCTATGAGACACATTGGAGTCAATTACCAACAACCTGGCCATAAGTGGGCAACAAGGTTAGTAAGTTTCAAGGTCTTCTTATTTCTTATGTAACTAACCTTTTATTTGAAAAAGATTTCTCAATGGTACAAGGCAAAGTGCTTTGCCAGACTTCATGCAGAGCAAGGCTTCTCTCATGCTCCAAGGTATTATCAATTGGGTTCATATCAAAAATAGTGGCATGCATCTTTGGCACTACGTGGATATAAGCTCACAGTTTATGCAACAACACACTGTGATGTATCCATGGCAGTGTAATCATGTAAGGCACGTATACTAGGGGCTCAAATGGTTGAGACTGTCATTGAATCCTAGGGATTATTATTCCATTTTTTTGATATGTATGCCTAGCATACTAGTATCATGGACATACAACATCCCATCATTGTATACACTTTTGCTACTGCACTAGCTACTCTGTCAAGGGTATGTTAAGAATGTTGAAGGTTTTCTCATCTTGGAGAGGTACTAGTTCAAGAATTTTGATGAATCGGTAACTTAATCTCCTCAAGATAATCATATACTTTTCCATAAGTGTGACCTTGTGAGAGTGTTGCACATATGTATGCATCTTGGAAGAGCTCAATTAAAAAGTCTTCAATAGCCTCCTACATACATGCCAGGCACCTCTTGTCCATCTCATATCAATCTTAAACTGCTCTACTATTTTTCTACAAAGCCTTTAAAAAGGAAGCCTTGGAATTTCAATTGTCAGAGCCTTCTGTGCTCTCCTTATCTCCCTCAAGCATCTCCTTTTCTTTACAAGTGGGAGTTTCATACCAGCTCCCTTTATGACTTGTTGCTTGGAGGATGCATCTCCCTTATCTCCTTGTGAGCTCTCACAATTGAGATCTCACCTTTGTCCCCCTTTGAGCTCTCACCTTTGTTTGTTGGTTTGAAATCAAATGGTGTTCCCTTGATATCTCACAGTTTGACATTTTCTCTAGGAACCTTACTTGAAATTTGTTTGGTCGTTGCCATATCTATAGATTAGACCTAAAAGGAGGAAAAAATATGGACATAGTGTCACTATAATTTTTCTTCAACAAGCTATCTTAGACCTATTCATTAATTAAAAAGGACACATTCTAACAATGTTGCACCAAAAATAATACTTGTGTCCTCTCTATGCAAAAATAGTGTAGCCAGAGATGCATCCGGCTTCACTATTTTTGCATCGAGAAGACACATTTAAGAAAATTTATAAAAGTATCTCTAATGATATATATAAATACATAGAGATACCTTGATTTTTCTTAACACACTATGGTAGACCTCTTTATTAAGTTAAAAAGGACACAATCTAAAAGATGAAGGTTGTGCCCTCTTCATACAAAAATAGTGTATCGAGACTACTCTATTTTTGCATAGAGAAAACATTACCAAAAACTGTCAAAAAAAACACTTATGTCATCTCTATGCAAAAACAGTGTAATCAGGACATATATCCGGCTACACTATTTTTTCGCTAGAAAGACACTATCCAAAAAACTCAAACACTTGCCTCTACGCAAAAATAGTGTAGTCAGGGGACATACGTTCGGCTACACTATTTTGGCATTAGGAAGACACATTCAGAAAAAAATTCAAAAAAGATCTTATGTCATCCCTATGCAAAAATAGTGTAGGTCGGACATGTGTTCGATTACACTGTTTTCACATAGCAACGACACAGTGTGAATTTATCAAAAATTCTAATAACAACATTAATATTACAAGGGATTACCTTACTGTAAGAATCCAACTATTTGAATTGAGAAAATGAGGATAAATTTGGAGAAAACATGAAGGTTTGATTGAAATCGAATATGTGAAGCGATAGAAGAAGGCCCGATGTAAGTCAACCTTGAATTGACTTTGTGGATCAATGTAAAGAGAAGAATGAAGCTAATAGAAAAAGTATTCAAAAATCTTGTTTGGGTGTGAGCACCTCTATATATAGGAGTGCACAATTACCTAGATAAAATTTGAACTAACACAATTTACGATGCATGGATTTGATCGTTGTGCATGGATTTAACCATTGTACATGTGTCCCCAAGTGCATGATTAGCATGATAGAATTCTATTTATAGCTCTCAAAGTGGCTATATATAACATTTTTAGATCAATTCATCGTATTTTTCAAAAATATTTTGTATAAATTCCAAAGCTAAAGAGATCAAAATGTTTCTAAGGAAACATAAAGGTAAGTAATTTAATTCAAATTTTTCTGTGACATTTTTTTTTGTGTTTATGTCCTCTCTATGCAAAAATAGAATACTCAAACATCCACCAAGATGCTCTATTCTCGCATAGCAAAGACACAACTAAGTGAATTGAGAATTTTTTATTAAATTTGTTGTGCCGCCCGTTGTCATTCCGTGTCATGTTCATAATGTGAAATTACAATATCTACCTCACTCTCAATGCTTTTGTTATGTGGGAACAAATGCTATGATGTACATAGTGTGATATATGCGAAAACGGATGCCATGGTTGCAGGCGTGTATATACCTTGCCAGGCAGGCGAGGCCAGGGACGTGGCACTATTGCATGTTTTACCACATTAAAGAATGCTTAATTTTCTTTAGGAATGCATAAATGTCAAGTGTTTCGAAGTGGCATGCTCGTTTTGCCTAGAAAGTTCAATGCGGGCAATCTCGACCAAATATAGCAGGTTTTGTATGCGGACGTAAACGACGTGTCCAAAGTTCTTACCAAGTGGGAAAATGAGGTTCAACATGAAATTTGAGCCCAATGGGATTCTCCACAAATTTAGGGATTTTTCCCAGCTCGTTTGGGCTTTCTACGAACAAAAAGGGGTATTTTCGGGCTAAAAATGGCCTTAAAATGGTAAAAAAAAAGCCTAAACATAGCTCAAAATGCCACATCAACGACGGTTCCATCATTGCTCAAGTTTTGTGGGATGTTTTAGAGCCAATAATGAGCTCATTTGGGGATATGAGCAAGGAGATACAATCATTCCTTTACAGGGTGCTAGTGCAGTCCCGTGCTGCTTCAACTACATGGTTGAGGCTGTGAGGCATCCAATTAGGGTTTCCCCTCCTCAAATAACTACTTGGGCTTCTTCAATGAAGTATTTAAGTTTCCATGAAATGCTCACAACAAAGAATGTAAGCATATATTTAGGGTTTTTAGTAGGTCGAATGAGCACTGCATCTGTGCAATTGGGAGCGAGGCTACACCTAAGCATCACACACACACAAGGGATTTGAGTTAATCTTGGTTATTTTTCAAAGTTGAGCTTTCATGGATGGAGTTTTGTTCTTTTTTGGTGTGTTTTAAGCTTCAAATCATCTACGCCTTGCTTGATTTTTCTATGAATCCTCATAGTTAGAGGCCCGACACTTTCCTAGTCGCACTACGCACTTCTTGACACATTTTTGGTTCAGAATCTAGGGTGAGGGTTCAAAAGATTCAGTGAAGGTCTCAAAATAAAGGTTTAAATCTATGAAGCAACAAGAGCAATTGGGGGTTTGGTTTGATCCAGTCACAATGCAAATGTTTCAAGCTTTTGCGGTGTTTATGCAGCAGCAGTAAGCTGCACAAAGGAGGGAGCTTTTCTCAACCAAAGCGCTTCAATCTGTGGTGAAGAAAATGGACCAATTTAAACGAAAAGATGTAACAAAGTATTTTTATGTATATGTAAAGGAGATGGAGCTTCATTGAGTGCCCGAAGCAGAGATTGTGCAAAGTTTTGAACTTGTTGTGGTTCCCGAGATCAGGAGAGCATGTAAGGGTAATTAGAAATGAGCATGGGGCAACTTGGGAAGCATTAAAATTAGCCTTGAAGGAAGAGTATTTCATGGAGGACTCCGAAAACGTAACAAAGAGGACTTTTTTAGAGTGGGTCATACGCTAATGGTATTGGAGAGCTATGGTCATACGTTATAGAGTCTGCTATGAAGGGTAAAATGACTACAGAGGTTTTACATGAAGTTGGAGATTGCATTTGGCTTGAAACAGGTTGGAATGACTATGTGTCAAGCATTGAAAACTTGTGTCGTATTGTGGGTCTAGATGAACTTCTTCCCCTTTTGAGTCAACTCATACAAAGGAAGAGCCTGTTAAAAATTGACATATCCCAAGAATGAACTCAGTTCAAATACTTTCATCGGTGCTTTCGCTTGTTGAACACACTTAATATTATCTTCAACCATCTCGATACCATTTTAGAAGTGATGTGTCTTAGAAGTTGGCCTTTTCAAACCATGAACACTGCCTTGAATGGGTTCAAACATATTCTCTTCTCCTTACATCTCTCAAAGGCCATTTCAAGAACTAGTAGATGCATTTCTTTAGTTGAGAAGATTTTAAAATCATCCATAAAGATAGCCAAGAACTTTTGTAAAATCTCACTGAAGATCTCCACCATACATCTCTAAGAAGTAATTGGAGCATTGCATAATCCAAATGGTGTTACCAAATACATAAAGGCTCCCTATTCAGTGATGAAAGTTTTCTTTGAATGATCTTTTAGTGCAGTTTTAAGTTGATTGTAGCCACTTACATCCATCCATGAAACTATATATTTCTTGGCTAGAAATCTCATCTAAGAGAATGTGTGTGAATGAAAGTGAGAATGGATCATTGATTGTGTAACCATTGAGTTTTTGAATATCCACACACATCCCATTCTTCTTAGGTACCACCACAGTTGGAAATAACTAGCCACTACTTTTTTTGCCAACTCTGTTATGGTTCCAACCTTTATAAGACTTGCTTACCATATTTGAGATTCAATCTACATTGTTGTTGCCTCACTGGTCTTGCATATGGCTTCAGCGATATCCGATGTTGGCACACTTCTTGATTGAAACCCTTCAAATTAGTGTGTTCCCATGCAAATACTTCTTTATAATTCCCATGAAAATACGTCTTTATGCTTACCATATTTGAGATTCAATCTACATTGTTGTTGCCTCACTGGTCTTGCATATGGCTTCAGCGATATCCGATGTTGGCACACTTCTTGATTGAAACCCTTCAAATTAGTGTGTTCCCATGCAAATACGTCTTTATACTTCTGAAATAATACCTTGGCTTTCTCTTTAACACTAATTTGGTGCCAAAAAGGACACTCATGTCCTTTTTTCATGAATTTAAATAAAGTGGTACTTGAAATCTAGAAAATATCTCAAAAAATTCTTTTGCAAATTTATAAAATGTTATCCAAAGTACTCATAAAAATTATAATCTGTCACTTTTGTACACAACCTCAATAGTAATTACACTCATAAAATGCACCTATGCAAAACAACAGTCAATGTTTCACAAAAACTCATACTCTAGTCTAAGAAAAACATGAGCAGGGTGCATGCAGTAATCCATGGTGACTACTTATATATGTCTTTGAAATTTTTACAATTATCATGTGAAAGAAAATATTTGTGACTGGAATTAAATATAGAAAGTTGTGTAGGTCAAATATGCATTGTTTACAAATTCAATTGACGACCACATAAAACATTTAGTTCATTTAAATTTGCAATGTCTTATGATGCATATGTGCTAGATCTATGACTCCATTACATAAGGTGATCCTAATTGATGGTTCTACAAGCCACACTTGGTGATCTATGTCATATTCCAAAAATTGTGCATATTGTAATTTTTATTTATTATTTTTCAATTATTAACCTTAAAATAAAGTCCATGTTTGGATTTTTCCATTCATCTCACCTATTTGTATACAAATACCTCATATGGACACAATTGGGAAATTTATATATACTCTTTCATTAGTTTTTCATGGCAATGTTTTTTTGCAAGAAATTATTCACTATAATATTATTTTTAAGAGCTTAAACTACAAGATTCCTATAAGTTGGAAACTTTGAAAAATGCCTCGTTGAGGGGTATTGGCCTATAGATACATTATAGACTTAAGTTTTGTCATATAACCTCATCATGATAATGAAAGAAGCCTTAAAAGATCAAAGTTTTCCTCTTTGTCAATGTTTTCAAGATTTGGATTTTTTATTATAACAAAAATCTAGTTTCATAAATAAGTTATGAAGCTTAATTTCTTGTTATAATAAGTTCTTCCTATCCATACACCTTGAAATCTATGCAAAATCTTATTTTGGTGAAAAGTTATATTCAAGTCATGAATATTTTGTTAAAATTGCACTATTTTTTAATGATTTTTTATCTTAAAACTTATCACCATAATCTTAATTTGGTATTAAGTTAGGAAAAACTAAAATGTGGCTATATTTATCACCTCATAACTGGTGTAAGATATGAATATGAACTATACAAGAAAATTCTAGCTTCATCAAATAATTATGACACTTTAGTGTATCAAGACACTTGAGTGTCATATTATGGAACATGTGTTAATCTCTTTCTTTAGATTCTTGTTGATCTTGACCATTTTGGTGTTTTCTCTGAGATGAGATTCCATTACTTTATTGTTTGATCATCTGGAAGGTTCCAATTCGGACCACCTCCTTTTGTTTTTTCCATCTGCATATTCATTGAATGGATCTCCGAACTAAGCGAGTCCAAGTTCCATCTCTAACTTGTAAGATCCTCAATTTTTGGGTGTCTTTCAAAAATAAGAAAAATGGTTTTCAATATCCGTTTTGTCAAATTTTGGTTTAAAATACTTGTTTGATTGTTGTAAGGTCCTAAAGTGAAAAGCAACTTCATTTTCATGTTTTGGTAGGTCAGACAGACGTTTAGATCAGTATTGAAATTTTATTTCTTTTTTAGATTTTTTATTCTTTTGTGATTTTCAATGCTTTTTTGCAAAAATCAAGGCTGGAAACTCAATCTATGAGTCTCAAGGAAGCTATGGTTCAATTTTGTAAAAATATGCTTTTCATGCTAATTTTAGCTTTTCATGATTTTTAGTAATTTTTACTGTTTTTTCTCTCTCTGCTTGCTCTATATCTATTAGCACATCACTCAGGTCTATCTTTGTGAGTGGGAAGATTTTCATTGAGGCAAGCATCGCTTCTATCTTCTTTGTTCCATACTTCTTGCATAACTCTTTAGATCTCAAAGCCTTCTTCTAGCTTTTCGTGTTGTCAATTTTTATATGAATCCTCTTGTTGGCTCCTTGAATTGTGAGTGTTTGATTGACATAGTCGTGTATTGCACAAGTAGTCCTAAGCCATGGTCGACCTAAGGGCATCCCATATGCTCCTTGAACATCCTATACTAAGAAGATGGTTTTGAAATTTTCCTTACCCACTCTGATTTGTAGATTTTCAACTAACCCAATAGCTTGGTGTTGGTTTTAACTCAGTGATTTTCAATTTTTGTCGTAGATGCCCTCCAAGAATATTAACACCAGCTCCCTCATCCACTATGACCCCTGACAATGATTCCCATGTTTTCTCATCTTATTGTCCACCTAGATTACCAAAACCTCATCGTCTTGGATGGCTGCCAAGTCCACTACTCTAGCTTCAGCCTCAACTTTTCTCTTTTGTCTAATAAACTTCACAAACTCTGGTAATGCATATCTCATGTCATCCAGCTATGTTGTCAACTTTTGGATGTGTTCATAGACCTTCACATAGATTTCATCTTCCTCATTCCCAGAGATGCAATCTAAATTGGAAGATTTCTCTTCATGGCTATCTTCACAGTTCCATAAAATTGTCTTCTCTTGTCTTGTTGCTGGGAAAATTCTCGCGTATATTGTATCAAAAAATGGTATTGCCATAGACATGGAGAAAGTAGTAGTAATTGCTGAGATGTTGAGACCAACCAATGTCAAGGAAGTTCAGGCATTTATTGCGCTATAACCGTAGATTCATCTATATGTATGCATTCATATAAAAACTCGTTTATGGCCTTATTTGTCTAACCATAAACACATACTTTTCTTGATTTTAAAAAAGTCTTGTGTAGACGGTATTTCTCAAAGACACACTTTAAGTGTTCAAAGTGGCTCTCTCTTTTTGTAGAATGCACTCAAAGATCATCCATGTAAACTTCTAAGAAATTCTACAGATATTCCTTAAATGCATGGTTCATTAGCCACAAAAATGTTGTAGGTGCATTGGTCAGTCCAAAAGGCATGACCCTGTAAGCGAAAAATTCCCGTTTTGTGGCAAAATCCATTTTATGTTGATCTTTGGGATCTATGGCTAACAGATTCTAACCAAAGAATCCATCCAAGAAGCTATAAGTCTCTTTTCGAGATACTCATTCTAGCACATGATCTATGATAAGAAGAGGATAATTATCACGTATGGTCACTGCATTCACCTTCTTGAGGCTCACACACACTCTGAGTTTCCATTCTTATTTGGCACTACCACAATAGGTGATACCCAATCAGTGTGTTCTATTTCATAGATGAATTTTGCTTCCTTGAGCTTCTCGATCTCTTTCTTAGTTATCTTAGCAAAGGTCTCATTGTAGGTGTATGGTCATCTGCTTGGCTTAGTGTCATTTTTCATAGGGATAGTATGCTGACATATTTCAGGATCCACTCCCTTGAGATCTTTGTAGGACGAAGCAAAAACATCCCTATACTCCTTTAACGTCCAAATAAGAATTTCTTCCTCCTCTAGAGACAAATTTGTAGCTATATATGTTGGCTTTGAGTCCTCTCTCAGCTCTATCAAGTCAATTTGTTTGGCGTTTTCTCGTCCCTCATAAAATTTTCCTAGCTCTTTCGGTTGACGCAATGGTATCATCGACCTTGCAAAGTGTATGTTTTGTAGTGTGAAGGAACACTCATTGCTCCAGGTTTATCGTTTTCTGAATCTTTTTTCAGACATCCTTCAAGATCCATTTCAACTCCGTATACTTTGTTTTGCAGTCAATTTTAGACATTGGAGGTTTTTTTTCTTCCCTTTAGTCTTCTTAGGCTTGCTCAATTTATGTTTTGTTTTGGTGCATCTATTCGTGTTTTTCATGGCTAGATATCTCTCGTTATTTTGTCCTTGATGCAATCCGATGCATCTATTGATAACCATTTTTTGCCTTTCCAATTTTGGAACAACAAGCTACTGATTTTCATCCTTTCAATAAACCATATGCTCTTGGGTAGTCTATCTTCGCAAAGCAGTAAAACATTTTACCTGAGGCACAGGTTTGAATAAATCACCTTCTCTTCTTATTATACATGGGTGAATGTGAGTTATCAGTTATTTTTTAAAAAATATAAATAAAAATAAAAAATCCTAAAAATATTATGGTCCATTCTTTGTGTGTAGATATTTTCCCTTACATTGGGCCTAACTATATTATAATTTTAATTACTCTGCTATATAAGAGTTATGTGTATACTCTTTTAGGTGTGTATTTTTATCAGGCTAAGTAAGCCACTTTGCATTTTTACCATCTATAATATATTTTAATATCATCCATGTATACATCTCATGCATTCGATGTTCTCACTCAAGCTTCCACTAAGCTAGGTGTGACTCCACTCTAGCAAAATTCACAAAAATATCCTTTCACTCCCTCAAGATGAATTTTTTTAACCTATTACATCTATTTTTTTTATAATAAAAAATTAAATTCACAATCACCTACCATGCTAATCAATAATTGAGGGCCACTTATTTTATTTTATTATTATTATTATTATATATTTCTAGCTCTTTATCCTAAAATCCTATTTCTAGCACTAGTTTGGTTGTTCTTCCTTCTTGTATATATTTTATTCCACCAAACATTCTCATCCATACATGTGTAAAGGACAAGTCAGTTATCAATTTCATGCCATGATGCATGGAGGGACACACTCTTGGAGCCACATGGAGGTTCAACCAAAAAGGAACCACAAGCAGACTCTTTGCAGTCCTAAATCATACATGTTTTGGTGTGATTCTTTCTATCCAACTCCATCCAAATTTGAAGGAGTCATCAAAAGACCAAACGTATCCCACAAGATCAGGAATCACCTCAAAAAAACTCATAACTTTTGGAGCTACCACCGAGGAGTTATTATTTGATTTGTGGACCCCAGTCTGTCCACTTTTTCTTACAAGCTGCCCTAGTCTTCTATCACCTTCCTTCACACTTCCACTTCAGCGTGCACGCGCGCACACACACACACACTCATTCCTCTCTATCTCTCACTCAAACCTACACCTTCCATGGTTTCTCTCACCCTCCTCACCATTACCCTCCTCTCTCACACCCATAGCTCTTTTTTGAAGCTCTACCTACACACACCATCTCCATATCCCTCTCTATTACTCCCATATTATAATTTTATTTTACCTTTTCAAAAATGCATAGAAATTCAGCAACCTAACCATGCTTAACCTCTGCAAATGGGAGTTTTTGATCAACAAAAATAGTCATTTTCTTTGTGGTGTTCACCTATAGCAATGGTTTGAAGAAACGAAGAAGATCAATGATCTCTTTTGACAATTTACGTATGGATGAGTAAGATTTTTCAAGGATTCACCATCTCAAGGGTTCACCCATCGCATTCACCCATCTTTCCTCAACCCTTCAAGTTATTCTACCCATTGTACTTATAATACTGACCCTTTTTTAGTGATTACTGACACTAACTGCTAACCCTTTCTTACTCTACCTTGGAGTAGGCAACCTCACCCAAAAAAATCACTCACCTCTCTAGAATCTTCTCTATTTCACCTCAATAATTTTATCCTCTTGAGCCCACATCCATGTGACTCAAGAGAAAAGAGGCCCCCACTCTCATAAGAACATATAAGAAATTTCATTAACATGTTTTTTCTATGTAAATGTTGATTAGGAGATAATCTTGATAAGGGCTCTCCTCACCTATAAATAGAGCCCTTTTCCTTTGTAAAATCCATTATCTCTACACTATTGCACACTACATTGAGCATATCATTCTCCATCTTTAGGGGGAGAGAGTGAGATCTCTATATACCATTGTGGGACGCATGTTTAACCTCACCATCCTATCTTATTGCAGTATTAGCGAGAATCACTATAAATTTGTCAAACCATGGCACAAAGCTGACTCGACTAGTGCATAGAGGCTACAAGAGGTTGTCAATCTCTCAGAAAACAACTAACAACTCGCATCTAACTCAAGCTACACTCAAGTGACCGAAATCACCAAAAGCCAATCGCTCGTCGGCAAGCAAATCACATCCGTTATAGCATCAAATGACATCCAAACGTAACGAAACTTCTAGGACAAGTTTATAAGACCTAAGCACGCATGCCTATGGCCTCAAACCCCACTTTAGGTCAAGTTCCAAAATAACGATTATTAACAACAGTGGATTTTTGACCTAGGCATTTTCGACCCAGAATGCATCTAAATGCTTAGCAATGATGCCCCAATGCCCCGCCTATGCTTAGTTTTTAATTTAAAAGTGTAAATTCCTAATTATGATGAAATTAGTCCGCAGGTCGACGACGCCAAAAGCTATAAAATATTGTGAATGGCTTACATCAATGCGTAGATCTCTTACCTGCGGTTGCAATGCAACAAACGCATTAGCAATGTGACAACCGGAGAGGGAGTAGGAAGCGCGAGAAGGAGAGAAGTGAGCGCTGTTAGCTCACGCTATGTATTTCTTATCCAAAAACTTGTAAAAAACTTACAAAATTTGACTTTTATACCTTAGCCAAGGTTTTTGGGTGGTCAAAAGTAATAATCTGGAGTTCTACCAAAGCCGTGAGTTGACTTGCTGATACAATCTAGAAGCCTGTATCCCCGGCTCATTAATTACAAAGTTTACCAAGAAAATAGGAGTTACAATATTTCTGATTTATCAAAATAATAATTGTTTTACAAGGAGAACTCCAAAAAAATGGTGTCCGCGTTAGCTTGCTACTAACATTCCCCCCCTCCTCGCCTGTGTCGTCCCTTGACACAGCTTTTTGGGCTGAAGTAATCTTCGGGTTAACGGCGGGCGAGGCGGTCTTTCAATGCTTTCAGTGCCTTTTGGTATCTGATTTTGCGTTCTTTTTCTGGTACTTGCAAAAATTGCATAGTGACTCTGTTTTTCTGTTCCACTACTGAGTATCCCACAAATCTTGTTGTGAGGTTGCTTATCACCGGTGCAAATATCTTCGTTCGCCAGGTGAAGAAGCCAGTGTAAAATGCCTCCTCAAAAGCTAGCATAGTGTGCGAGGGCAGAAACATGCATTGGTCATAAAATCCATAAAGAAATTCCTCTAAGGGTTGCCCACATAAATCAAAGCAAAGGCCTTTGTTTCCTTCCAAAAATGAGAGCCATGGGGCTCCTGTCTGCTCAGGATCATTGAAGACCAGTATGCATGTGAGTAGCATCCGACAGATTTAATATAACATGGCACAGGAGAGATCGGACGGACTTTTCAAGAATGTTTGGCGCCCGTTAGGGTTTTCACCATGTATTCTTTTGTTGCTTGACCTCTCTATGGAGTTGGCAGCCTGGGAAAATTTAGCCATGTTGGCCTCTTCTTCTGTAGTGCTTCGTGTGCTTGCCACGTCCTTACTCGCGGTACCGAACAAAATGTGGGATCTTTCTGTATGGCCGCAGGTGCTCTTGTGAGCAGAATCAAATATCTTGGATTCTTGTTCAGCTAGCTTAGCCTCCACTTCGGGTGGTCTTGATCTGTGCCATCTTCTTGCATATCCTTTTATAATATTTCCTTTACCTGTAAGAGTTCTACCTTGATGAGAGGGTATGGCAGGGATTGTTGGTGCCATTGAGCATTGATTTGATTGGGAGTGAGTTGAGTGCCATTGACAGAGTGTAAAACTCTCAACTCCCAATCCATAGATGCCTTCCACAACTCATCTACCTCTAAGGCGGTCTTCTCCTTCAGTGCATCTTCTTGAGCCTTTGACAGCTGGACCATTGGCACTGTGTCTTCCTCTGTGATCTACACCTGAAAATCTTCTCCACCACTGGGATCTTCGGTAGACTATGTCTCAAATTCAACAAATGAGACCGATGGGATTTCCACTTGGGGCGGCTCTGAAGTGCCTGCCTCTTCCTGTATGTCTGGCTTTCCCTCTTGGAGGAGTTGATTCATTCTTTTCAATTCTGCAATAGCTTCTCCTCTCTTTGGATCCGCATGAGTGCCAGGTCTCTGCGTTGTGACTGCTCCATCTTCAACTCCAGTTCTAAATCTCTATTTTTCTTTTCAAGTGCTTTATACACTTCATCTGTTCCCTTGATCGAGGCCACGACTGGATTTTCTCTTATTTGCCGCAAGAAAGTGGCCTGATCATTAATTCTTTGTTCAGAATACTGCAGAGATGCGTTTGCTACATCTAATTGTACTTGAATCTTTTGAGCTGACAGAGAGGTGGTAAGAAGTTCATTTTTCACTTCTGTTAGCTGCTCATCTTTCACTTTGCAGGCATCAGATAACTTAGTCAGGAGGTCACCTAGCTCCTCCATTTCCTTCTATTGTTTGTCTCGTGCTATTTGATGTTCCACCTCTGTTTTGAGTTCTTGTACCTGTCTTTGGAGATCAGTGATTGTAACCATTCTGTCGTTGAGCTTGCATCGAAGAGCATCAATGACCATTTCTAATTCTTTTTCTTTAGTACTGTGGTTAAAGGGTGCTGAGCGGAGTTTCTCCGTCATGATTTGCATCTGCCTTGCATACTCGTTTACTTGTAGAATGACTTCATCATTGGACTGCCACTCTTCCTAGCGTGCTAGTTGAGATGTGCCGGCAGCCTCTTCTGTTGCTTCTTGTTGTGTTGTTATTGCTGGTGTTTTTGTAGATATGGTTGCTTTTCCCTGGCCATCCTGAGGTTTTGAAACCTCGACAGTTGCTGGCTGAGTGGAAATTATTGTTGTGGTCTCAACCCTTTCCTAATCCACGGTTGCAGGCCTTTCTGCCTTCTCAGTCTCGGTTTGTTCCTCATGTGTAGTGGTTTGCTCTTTTTTGGTATCTTGCTCTTTATCAGTTTCATCTGCCGGCTTGTGAGTTTCCTCAGCTGTTTGCTCTCATTCTGGTTTAGATCCCTTTCCCTCATGTTGTTCGGCATGGTCAGCTTGCTGTGTAGCTTTCGTTTGGTGGGTGAATTTAGAATCTCTTTCCTTGGCGGTCTCGGCTTCTTCATTGGTTTCTTGGCCTAGTGGTAATGATGGTGGAGTAGGCATGGGCTGGTCTTGTTGTTCCGGCGGCGGTGAGGTGGGTCGGGGAGATGCCTGGCCTTGCTCTTGAGTTGTTGCTTCCTCAGCTTTCTTGGCCGCTTCTTCTACCTCTTTCAACTTTAAGGCTTCTGCATCTGGGTACATTCTTTCTAAATGATCCTTGGGATCCTCGGCATCTTTTATGGAATGATGTTTTGTTTGAAGTCCTTTCAAGCCGGTGGGTACCCACTTTTCTGGGTCTTTTCCCTGTGCTTGCCTAGTGCACTGATACGCCTGTTTTTCTCTTTCAAATCTTGCTTGTTTTTGAGCTGGCTCCTCTTGGTGGGCAGCCACAACTTTCCTCTTCATCTCTTCCCTCCTAGCTCTTTTTTCTTCGTTGTCAGAGCTTTCACTGCTGTGCCGCTCTGATGAGTTGTCATCTGATTTATCACCTGATTTAAATGATCTTTTACCTGATCTTGTAGATCTTGGAGAGGGTTGAGCTACCAAGATCCATGTGTTCTAATCCAAGGCAGGCGGTAGGTTGTCGGCCATGCCAATGGCATGATAGGATATTCTTCCGGCGTCCCCAAGTATGTTATCTTCCCCTCCTTGGTGGCCTTCAATGTTGTCAACACATATTGCGTGTGGTCCAGAGGTTGTTTGGTGGTTGACTTCAGAACTTGTGTAAAAGTGGTGTCCACGGCGTGATTTGGTGTCGTGTACCTTGGTGACCTTTTCGCCAGAAATTGGAAATGTTGATGGTACAGACAGGTTGGCTCTTCCACCTGCTTGTGGATGAGATCGGCAAATGTAGCCGCAGCTATTTGCTTTGTAAATGTGCCCGTTGTTTTTCTATCTCTTGCCCGTATGGTCATCCCTTCAGTGGGCAATCTGAGTGCCTCTGCCACTATTTCCTTTGTAATTACAACCTCGACCTTGTTTCCTTGGATTTGGGCAGTTCCGTCTTCCTTGATGGTGGACAGAACCTCGTAAGCTTTCTGAAAGTCTACTCCACAGGGCTCTTGTTCATAGAAGCATCGGAGTCCCAACCCGCGGTTAGCCTCTTTGGTTTCTGGATTTGCAGCTACATCGTAGACCTCTTTAGGGAAGAGCTACAACTCTACTTGATTCCCTTCTTCACTCTTAAACCTGCCAGTGAAGACCGTGGTATGGTGTTCTTCCAACTGTTCTTTTGAAAGGTAGGATGCTTTTACCGCCTTGACAAACTCGGGGTCCAGATGATACGGGGGCGGTTCTTGTAGTTTCTCCTTTTTGTTTAACTTCTTCTTGGCCTTCTCCGTGGCTTGCATTGCTCCTGTTCAGTGAATACACTGCAAAGTTAGAAGAGTTGTCAGATTTTTCTCTGGAATGTCCTTTTAGACTAAAATGCTGACAATCTGGTCCAAATTACTTCAAATCAATTTTTGAACAAGCAAAGATGCATAAAATCGTGCAAGGAACAAAATTGTATGGTCAAAACAAAAATTTGCAACCAAAGTAAATAATCGCGATTATTTACAGCTGGAAAAAATTTCTACTTTTTTGCAAATTTGGCTTTATAGACTTGAAGTATGTGCCAATTACATGCTCTGAGGGAAATATGGACTCATTTGGATGTACAGGGTGAAAAGGGTACCAGATTTTGGCTTTAGGTCTCTGAAACAGTAGATACAAAGAAAATTTCAGATTTTGAAATCCAAATTGACTCAAAATTAGCTAGTGGGCTTATCTCAACATGCTCTTTGGATATATGATGACAAATTTTCTAAATTGTCCCATTTTGGCCAAAAAGTAAATAATCACGATTATTAACTTTTCTTTCAAAATTGACATTTTTTGGCATAGACTGGTTCTAGGCATGGTATAGACCTTGGTATGAATTATGAGTTGATTTGGATCCAAAAAAGTTGTTCATAACCCAAATTTTGGCTTACACAGACTTCTTTGCGTTTTTTGGCAGTTTTGCAAGTAAAGGGTGGTCATTTTAGCTCATACTTGATTTTTGGCATGTAATAGGTGTGTATGCATGATAGGTGAGGTGAATTGAGAATTTCCAAGCAAAAATGTTGTAAAAGTAAATAATCGCAATTATTTACTACAGTGACAAAAACTTTACAAATCTCACAAATTTTGACCTAAACATGTTTCATACACCTAATACAAGTCTTAAATTGAATTTGGTCAAGTTTCGTCATGCCGGCATCACTTTGTGCTCTGTCGACTCTGAATTCACCGTTTTTTGTGATTACTCTGTCTGTTAGGTTGGTCGATCAACTTTGAATCTTTGGACTTGTCCATTACCTTAACCTCGTCGTGAAGCTACCTGTCCAATTTTGGCTCATTTGGAATCAGTTTGGCCTCGTATGTCGAATTTGACACTTTATAACCATCGAGCCATTTTCCACTTTTCAAGGGCTTTACTTGATGGATTTCTCCAAACCAATTATATACATTGTATATGAACCTCATTATCAAGCCATCTGTGGAGTCATGTTGGAATTATGGCCTTTCCCAAAAAACCCTAATTCTCTACTGAGGGACCCCTTGACCCCAACCGAATGATCATCTGATGGTATGGAATGGTTCTATTATGTTAGGGCATGCTATGGTTCAAATCCCATCCGATTTGGTCAAGTTGGCAGGCCGCTATGGTCACTTTTAGGTCGTAGATCTTCGTGCACTGCTCGGTTTCTAGGGTTTTTTTAGGGCTTTAGACTAGCTACCGGCCGTACAAAATGGATCATTGATTAGTAAGCAACTTACCCCTCATGTCTCGTGTGAGATGGCGCTGAAAAAGGTCAACTGTGGGCTCCGAAAATGACGCGCAAAAGAAGCTGAAATGCTCTCTCTACAAAGACTCCAAGTGGAAATGAGGTGATTTTAGCCTAGGCTGGATATCTATACCTGGACTTCCCGAACCAATTTTCCCCAAATTCCTCCATTAGTCCTATTAGGCCGTGAAATCTATGTTAGGCTCAATAATTTTCAAAATCGGATTCTTGTAGCTCATTCTGCAAAACTTTTGCAAAAGTAGGCTTGGCCGCCTAATTTGGGCTTCCCGCTTCTTCTGATTTCGTTGAAAATTTTTGTACTTATCCGCCTTGTCGCTCTGATCACCATAGTGTCTTCCATTTTTCCAACTGAGCTTCCCTGCTATTTATTATTAATTTTTGACCTTTTTAATTTAAAAAATCAAAGAAAATAGAAAAATTCTCTAAAAATAAAAGTGAAAATCTAATAATTAAGAAAATCCCTTGAAAAACACAGCTTTATTGTTTTTTGTTGGATTTCTCTATTTCTAAGCCTCTTTTTCAACAAAAATGATGAAAAATATCCAAAAAATGACACTTTTTGATGATTTTCTAATAGTGTATACACTATTTACACTCATCGGGAAGATATTATCAGTGAACTTTCCCTTGTTTATGAATTATAAGGGCATTATTAGGTAATTTTGCAAAAAAAATCACACATTACCATGAAACTTTTCTTTTCCTCTCCAAACATTGCCCTTACTTAGTATTTAGTAGTACCCTTCCACCCCTCCTAGATGGCGTTCTCCGGGACGACTGCGTGCATGGGTTGAGCAATTGTGTCTATGCATAGCCATGATTGGATCTACCATGATATGAAGATCAATGAATCCAACTCAATATGCTGTGCAAGAGCTGGGTCTTGAGTATATAACTCAAGGTTTTCCGATGTCGAGGTTTTCTGTAGTAGATCCTTTCAAAGAGCAGATCCTGTAGCCTTTGTGCTCTCTGTTTGATAGTACCATCAGGGTGTTTAAGCACGCTAATTGCTTGAGCTATTGGTAGCACGTTAGAAGGTTGTCAAGATTTTTCTCGCCATTGGTATCTCGGTCTGCTTGGTGCATGGTGTTTGAGAGCCTGTTGCGACTTAACTCGCCATTGTTTGATTGGTTTTGCGTTGTGTGGAGAAGATAAGTGCTCCTTTTTCTTCCAAACTCTTTTCATGTTAGTTTCCTTGTTTATAGATGCTCGATTCTGTGCTCGAATCCTTGGAACCATCTTCTGTTTCTTTGGTAAAGTTTTAGGTACCCAGATTTGATTTGGTTTATCCATAAGTTGTGCTTTTGGTACCCAAATTTTCATGACTCCTTGCATGCTACTTGTAGCATTCGTTTGTCGAGGGGATGGAGAAGATTTTCTTCGTGGATTGGTCCTCTGGTTGCATCTTTTCCACTCCTCTTTGCTTGGTGCAATAGGAAAAATGAGTTACCCTCCTTTAAGTGATAGCTTTAGCTGATTCGTATCCCAATCTGGTACTGCTTTGTATGTATGTACGCATCCAAGGAATGCGAATAATCATCATCTCATTCATGTGTTCATCTGGCAAGCATACAAACTGATGCGGACATAAACATCCATGTACTACCACGTTTAAGTTGACTAGTCCTAATGTTGGAGTTGGATTCTTGTTGCATCCTTTGATTGTCGTTATTTTTGCGGTCAATGCTTGACTTGTTGCTTTCCTGTAAGTGGAATAACTGACTGCATTCACTCTAGCTCCTGTGTCTACCAAAGCATTGGTGCTATTGAGGCGGTCTGGGGCGGGCAACAAGAAGAGCGGCCTCTAAACACCCTTCGAGGCTCCCGCGCTGCTCAATTGGGGCTGGGGCAAGCACAATCAGAGACAACAACAACCCACAGCCAGAAACCAAACAAGAAAAGGGGCACCACCTAGTTGTAGATGCGAACTATGACGCACGTGATATCTCCTTGTACTCAAACGCACAAAGAGAGGGGAATGCAAGATAGCTACACACCAAACACAAACATTCACCACGTCAGAGAGAGGTAAAGAGCACAAATCAACTTGAGCAACTCAGTCTTAGCCTTAAAGACTAGATGCACACAAAGCTTGATGAGAAATAGGGAGACAACACAAAACTTGACCTTGTTGCCAATACACAAATTGTCTTAGGGTCACGGGAGACCTCTCACCGAGCACCCTCTTACAATTTACCTTATAGGCAAACAATTCAACAAGGCCTCAAACCACCAAGCATGAAATGGTAGAAGAAACTTCAAGGACAATATACCTTCAACCACCTGATGAGCCAACTTATCAAGTCAATTTGGAGAGAAGAGTCGTAGTTGCAGCATACAATTGTACCCAAAACTATTTGGTAGGTCTATAATTGAAGATACTGTTGAGATCATGATATAAATGAATAGTACAACTAAGAAAATCAAATATTGAGGGGTCTAAAAAACTATGTACATGTCAAATATAAATAATATAGGTGGAAAAATTATAAAGGGGTCAAAAAAAAAATCTCTCATTATAAGTCTATCATAAAAAGATGAATAATTTTGGTGGTCTAATTTATGAGAGTAATAGGGAATAGATGTAGGAAGGAAAAAATCACAATAGTGAAAAAATATACACATAAATAGAACTAGTTTTTTTGGATTTTTGTTGGGATGGAGTTACACCAAAAATAAGAGAATCTTGCATGAAATTATTTTTATATGGAATAAAGAGTATGCAAAATGGTAAGAAAGAATATGTTAATGGTGAGTCAATGTACATAGCATAAATAACACACCGTAGGTAGAAATATATAAATAAATACCAAAATAATTATGAAAAATACTTTTATTTAGGCCCTATATACAATGAAATATTTACATACAAATGGGCCATAATATACTTATATTTTTTATTTTTTTGGCTCAACTAGCGCAATGACTAGCTAATTAACGGTTTTTAAGAAGATATGGAAAAAGTCCCCGAACTCACACACGCCTATGTACAGTGAAATGGTAGGGATAACCAAAATGTTTGAGTGATTTGATAGGGTGAGGTAGCTTACTGTGAAAATTATGGAAAGCCGAAAAATGGCTATCATTAGCCCCCCCCCTTAGATAATGGTACATTCATGTACAATTTATGCGACCATACAACATGTAGATTGTGTAACGTCTGTCTTTGTCTGCTCTCATCTTTGAAGAACCTTTGTTGTAGGATTAAAAAACCTTGTGTGATATGAAAGGTTCCCAGAGACAATAGCAGGATGTAATGAAGTGACTGAGTAGACCTCCTCCATTGAGAAAGTTTCCATAAGCAGCCCCCAGGATCGAAGATCTTGAAATATCTTTCCCAAAGAGAGACGTATGGTATGGAATCACTTACTAATTTCGGTTGAAGAAACTTGTGGATTCTATCGTTGTCCATCATTGCATCTATCACTATGAATGTGATATAAAATATTGGTTTCTCTTCCTCCTGTGTAAAGTTGATATATCTGCTACGATCTTCAAGAGCTTGTATGAGCAAATTCCTGAACTGTAGCTCATAAAATTCATTCAACCTGGGTAGGCTCATGAAGTCAAAAATTCTATGACCTTCATGATTTAGGAAAGCTTGATCCATGCTTCCAACAGCTATTGGAAGATATTGCAAATAGTTTACCATATAAGTAGATAATAGAGGAAGGTTTCTATTGCTTCCAACACATTGGAAGAGAATAGATTTTGGTACTGATTGATGAAATATCCACATGTAGCAATCAACAAGTTTTTCATCTATGATGAAGACCAGAAGCATCACAATGTGCGACCTCCATACACCAAAGAACCAAATGAAGAAGGTTTGGAAACATCCGTTCATCACCAAGTATTCATGTCCTCTTCCACATAAGAAGGTATGGTGCCCCGGATGAAAGGTATATGTGAAGAGAGGAGAAGTTGACTTTGAAGAGGTGAAACCCAATGTGAAGATGATTTGGGCTTCAAAAGCTTGGACTTTCTTGCTAAGAGATTGTCCCATGAATGAAGAGCCACCCACTAAAACACCATTGGAGAGAATGATACCCCTCTGACAGTTTCCTTTTATGATTTTATTTTTTACTACTCTCCCATGTTCTTCATCCCCTTCTAAGCCCCCCCTTTGGCAAGGTTGTAACTCCTCACATTGTACCACCTCAAAGGTTGATGGATTACTGTTTGATTTTGTGAAAACTTTGGCTTCTTGCATGATAGGTTCCTCCATGCTTAATATACATGGGTCATACCAATGCTTTTCAACATCCTCAAACACTTCTTGAAGATTATCCTCATACGGATTCAACTCACACTCTTCTACTTTGTTTTGGAGTTGGCATTCCATGTACACAATCATCTCTTTATGATCAATGTGGTCCATGATCTCCCCACCTATGATTTCATCTTCTTCTTCACTCTCTTCTTTTAGACAAGATACACTCTCAGAACATTCCATAAGGTCAAGGTTACCTTCAAGGTCTTCATTCTCCATAGAGTCATGTTGCACAAAAGCTTCGTTTGCTCGGACTAGAAATTGATCCTCTGCCAAAAGGTTGGATGTATCCATTATTGAATCATCAATGCCATTTGAGATATCTTGTGTCGATTTTTGCATGCTTGTGATAAAGGTAGAAGAAAGAGATTCCACATTTGAATCTTGGCTACACACTTTAGCACTTGAATAATCAGTTGGCATGTAAGTATCTTCTTCAACATTTGTCGGAGTAGAAGGAGACAAGTATGGAAAAGGAGATGACTCCTTGATAGAAACACTTCCATGATGGTTGGGTCTTCCAGCATGATGGAAACCATTTTTGATGTAGAAGTACTTGTGAAACTTCCTTCGGGCAATAGTGACCGCTTCTTCAAAGGTAGAGGGTCCACTACAAGTAACCTTAGTCTTTAGGAAAGGAGACAAACCCGAAATAAATTGCTCCATTTTTACATAATCTGGAAATGTAGAACTAAACCCATATCCACCCCATTGACGAGAAAAAATATCCTCATAAGCATAGTAGTCCTCACCATGTTGTTGAAGTGTCCCTAATGAAGCCCATGCTTTCTCCATTGTTGAAAATTTAGAGAATCTGGTCTTCAAAGCTTTGGAAATTTGGGTATACCCATCTTGAATATGAGAAGACATACTCCAAAACCATTGCTCAGCGTTGCCTCTAAGGCATAGCAATAGAAAATCCCCTTTTTCAATGTCATCCCTTTTACCAAGGATACGACAAACCATTCTAAAATCAGCAAGAAAATCATCAACATCTTCTTCTAGATTTCCGAAGAAGATTGGGATATCATCAAAGGTATAGCGTGTCATAGTCTCTCAATGCTAGAACCACACAAAGATTAGTTCCAAACAATCATTTTCTCTCATGACATCAACTAACTACACAAAGTTTTGTAAGGTCTTTCAACATGAATTCTAGATTCTTATGTGAAAATGTTTTTTTTCTTTGTTATGTTATGCTAATCCAAACCATATTCTAGATCAATTTTTGTTGCATTGAAATTCAACTCGGTCATACAAGTTTTCATGATTCATATAATCTACTTGACTATGCTAAAATTCAAGCATGAATGCAATACAACAACAATAATCACAAAGTCAGTCCTCCGTGGGGGCACCAATTTGAGGTGGTCCGGGGCGGCCAACAAGAAGAGTGGCCTCTAAACACCCTTCGAGGCTCTCGTGCTGCGCAATTGGGGCTTGGGCAAGCACAATCAGAGACAACAACAATCCACAGCCAGAAACCAAACAAGAAAAGGGGCACCACCTAGTTGTAGATGCGAACTAGGACGCACATGATATCTCCTTGTACTCAAACGCACAAAGAGAGGGGAATGCAAGATAGCCAGACACACCAAACACAAACATTCACCACGTCAGAGAGAGGTAAAGAGCACAAATCAACTTGAGCAACTCAATCTTAGCCTTAAAGACTAGATGTACACAAAGCTTGATGAAAAATAAGGAGACAACACAAAACTTGACCTTGTTGCCAATACACAAATTTTCTTAGGGTCACGGGAGCCCTCTCACCGAGCACCCTCTTACAATTTACCTTTTAGGCAAACAATTCAACAAGCCCTCAAACCACCAAGCATGAAATGGCAGAACAAACTTCAAGGACAATATACCTTCAACCACCTGATGAGCCAACTTATCAAGTCAATTTGGAGAGAAGAGTCGTAGTTGCAGCATACAATTGTACCCAAAACTATGAATCTTATTTATGGACAAGAGTAGGCTACAAGTGTGATTGCAGAGTATAGTATCACTCCACTCCTCTAGATGGCATAACTAACTTCAAGCTTCTCCATGCACCTATGTGTAGTGATGGAATAGAGCACTCACAATGCACACACTCTACACAACTAAGCTTGAAGAGTGGTGTGTTATGTGTTGAGAATGGTGTGGTGTAGTGTGATCATGTGATGATTTACAAGGGAGAGAAGGGCTCTATTTATAGGTTTTAGAAGCCCCGATTTGGATTAGGCCTAATCAAGTTTATTTGAAGGAATAAAAGATTATGCATATTTTTATTTTTTTTAATGAGGGTGGGTCTCTCTTGTCCTTTGAGTCACATGGATGTGGGCTCAAGGGAAGATAATTATTGAGGATGAAAGGAGAGAGGGATTGAGTGAATAATTTGGAAGGGCCTACTCTAGTAGAGGGTGCATTTTACAATAAGGTTAGTGGTTAGTAGTTAGTAATTATCACTAAAAAATATTTACAAAATCATTCACCAAATGGTGAGATATATGATGAGGAAAGTTAGAGAAGGGATGAGCTTGTAAAGAGAGGTTGAAGCTTTGGAGAAGTTGACATTCACCTCTTTACAGCACCGGAAGAAGAAGCAGCCAGCATGGCGAAGTAGCGCGTGTCGATGAAGCTATGTTATTTCAAACCTTGGAAAATTCATGATAAAAAGCCTTCATTTGCAGAGTTTATCTTTGAATTTTTGCTAATTTTTTGAAGTTCTTTACAAAGTTGAAGAGAGTATGGTAATATGGACATATATGTAGAGAGAAAGGGGGACACATAAGGTGTAGAAATGGAGGATGAAGGCTATGGAGGTGTGAGAGAAGTGGCAATGGTGAAGAGGGTGAATTAGGACATGGGAGTTGCAGGTTTGGGAGTGGGAAGGAGAGGGAGGAGTGTGTGTGAAAGAGGAAAATGATAAAGTGGAAGAGGGAGTGTGGTTGCATAGCATGGGCAAGCTGGGGTCCACCAATAAAATCGTAGCTCACATCTCGTAGCTCAAAAGAATATGAAAAACTTTGAGGTGAAAGTTCAGCTCACGAGCTACAACTTTTGTTTGTATCACCTTTCCAAATTCGGGGAGCATGTGATCTTTAAAAATTCAGCAAAACCGGCTATTTTTTCCACTGCACAAAGTCCTTGTGAGGTCCTTCTTTAGATGATTCTTTTGAATACCTCCAAGAATGAGCTTCCCATGGTGCATCCATGCATTCCACATACCCTTGACCTTATTTGGTAGGTCTATAATTGAAGATATTGTTGAGATCATGATATAAATGAATAGTACAACTAAGAAAATCAAATATTGAGGGGTCTAAAAAACTATATACATGTCAAATATAAATAATACAGGTGGAAAAATTATAAAGGGGTCAAAAAAAAAATCTCTCATTATAAGTCTATCATAAAAAGATGAATAATTTTGGTGGTCTAATTTATGAGAGTAATAGGGAATAGATGTAGGAAGGAAAAAATCACAATAGTGAAAAAATATACACATAAATAGAACTAGTTTTTTTGGATTTTTGTTGGGATGGATTTACACCAAAAATAAGAGAATCTTGCATGAAATTATTTTTATATGGAATAAAGAGTATGCAAAATGGTTAGAAAAAATATGTTAATGGTGAGTCAATGTACATAGCATAAATAACACACCATAGGTAGAAATATTTAAATAAATACCAAAATAATTATGAAAAATCCTTTTATTTAGGCCCTATATACAATGAAATATTTACACAGAAATGGGCCATAATATACTTATATTTTTTATTTTTTTGGCTCAACTAGCCCAATGACTAGCTAATTAAGGGTTTTTAAGAAGATATGGAAAAAGTCCCCTAACTCACACACGCCTATGTACAGTGAAATGGTAGGGATAACCAAAATTTTTGAGTGATTTGATAGGGTGAGGTAGCTTACAGTGGAAATTATGGAAAGCCGAAAAACGGCTATCACTATGATTGTTGAGCTGTACTTTGATGCGCAGATCCATTACATCTAACCAGTCGTCATCTGTTGAAACTGCGTCTTTATGTAACTCCCATTATCGATCATCTAGTTTCAAAGTGTTGATGGGAATTGGTATCTGTTGATTCTTGAGAGGAGCTTTACGCTTGAGCACCCGAATTCTAGCTTCCTCTTAGGCGTCATCAATAACCTGTTGTCGCTTCATCTTCCTTTGTTTGGCTGCATGCATTCTCTCTAGCAATTCATTGGTTAGTAGCAAATTGTATTTCTTTAAATGACATCCACTAATCCAATTAGCCATTGATTCACCATCTAGGGTTGACAATTTTACTGCTCCACTTGGAGATACTAATGGTCCATTTCCCTTTTTCTTAAACTTGGGAGTGTGTTGCTTAAGGGAATATGCTAGAACTAAGTCCCCTTTCTTGAAAATTTTGGTGATTAAGTGGGAATCAAGGAACTGTTTTTGTTTCCTCTTTTGTGCATAGATATGAGCTACAGCAGTTAGCCTTTGCTCGTCTAGCTTTTCCAAATCTTCAAGTCTTTCTGACAATTCATGTCCAGTCTACTCGAGAGTCTGTGCTTCCCCTAATGTCGGCAATAGAAATTCTATTGGCAATATGGCATCAAGACCATAAACAAGGTTAAAGGGTGTAGCATTTAAGGCCGTTTTGAATGAAACTCGATAAGCCCATAGAGTAGTATGGAGATTCATTTCCCAGTCCGTCCTTCCTGAACTAACCACTTTGGTCAGTATCGAGCTAAGAATTTTATTTGTATGCTCAGCTTGTCCGTTAGCTTGTGGGTGATAGGGAGCGGATCTGTTATGGATAACCATAAAATCATTAAGCAAATACTCTATTACCTCATTGAGGAAATGAGTTCCCCGATCACTGACAATCTCTATTGGCAGTCCATACCTTACGAATACATACTCATATAAGAATGCAGCAATGGTTCTGGCATCATTATTTTGGGTTGCTTTAGCCTCGACCCACTTGGTCAAATAGTCCGTAGCTATGATGATATATTGAGCTTGGGTTTTGTAAGCCAGTGGTTGTATCGGTCCAACAAAATCTATACCCCATTTTGCGAAGGCTCGAGCCCCCATCATTGGTCTTAAAGGCATGTTGTCTACTCGTGTTGGCATTTTTTCTTGTTGACAAGCATCACACCTTCGAACATATTCTTTATCATTTGCAAAAAGTATTGGCCACCATATGCCTGCCATCACGATTGCTCTTGTGGTGGTCTCACTATAAAAGTGACCTCCAGCTAATCCAGTATGTGCTTGTTCTATAATCGGAATATACTCGTTTTTATTTTCACAAAGGCACAAATGTTGATCTTTACCACTCCGATACAATTGGTTCCCAATGAGATCATAGTCTCTTGCTTCCGTTTCAATTGCTCTTTGACGGTGTTTACTCATATCCTCAGGAAATGTTCGGTTCAATAAGTAAGTAACCAGATAGTTACTCCAGTTAGGAACAGGTGACATTTGAAATAATGTTACATGAGGAATTGGTGGTTGTTTCTGACATTGAGGGCTGAGGTGAGAGCTTGCTTAAGCTTCATGAAGGATTCTTCACATGCCTCGGTCCATTCAAAGTGTGTAATCAAGCAATACATGGGTTTTGCAATTATAGCATACATGTAGATGAATCGTCGGTAATATCCACAATGTCCTATGAAGGCTTGTACCCCTTTGACTGTTGTTGGTCTAGGCAAATCAGCAATGACATGAATCTTTTCAATATCGGTAGCTATGTCATTTTTAGACACTATATGACCAAGGATTTTCTCTTGTCTTCCCATGAATGTGCACTTTTCAGGGTTTAAGCAAATCCTGTAAAGTCTACATTTCTCGAATACCTTTTTGAGGTGTTCAAAATGATCAGTTCAGATTGACGAATGTACGCATAAATCATCCATGTATACTTCCAAGAATTTCCAAAGATACTTTTTGAAAGCATTCTCATCAATCTCTGAAATGTGGCTGGAGCATTAGTTAACACAAACGGCATAACCTGATAGGAAAATATATCCCATTCTGTTGCAAAAGCAGTTTTATGCTGATCTTTTGGGTCAACCAAAAGTTGATTGTATCCCGAAAAACCATCTAGGAAGCTGTAAGCTTCTTTTTCTGCCACTCTTTCTAAAACATGCTCAGTTATCGGAAGAGGAAAGTTGTCTCTAATGGTAGCTGCATTCACTTTTTTGAGATTAACGCACACTCGTAATTTCCCATTCTTCTTAGGTACTACCACAATTGGAGACACCCAATCAGTGTGTTCAATTTCGTAAATGAATTCATCTTCCTTTAGTTTTTCAATCTCTTCTTTGATCTTCCTGGCAAATGTTTCGTTATAAGTGTATGGTCTCTATCTACTTGGTTTCGCATCATCTCTCATGGGTATAGTATGTTGACAGATTTCTGGATCAACACCCTTGAGATCCTTGTAAGACCAAGCAAAGATATCCCGGTATTCCTTTAACAAGCTCAGCAATAGCTTTTCTTCTTCTTTTGTTAGGTCATTTGCAATGTAAGCCAGTCTATGCTCTTCTCCTAGTTCAGCCAAGTCTACCCTTTTAGCGTTTTCAAGTCCTTCGTAAGACTCACGTTGTTTCTGTAGTTCCATAACAAGTTGTTCGATTATGATTTTCCGATCTTGGAGAGTATACTTTTTGTAATGGGATGGAACATGCATTACATCCTTGGCATCCTCTTCCGTGGTTTCCATTTCGGTGGTGTATATCTCCTTTAGAGCTTTCTTCAACTCTTGATATTTCTTTTTCCACTCGACTCTGGTCATGAGTGATTTTTTATCGTGATGTTCCTCGTGAGTACCCTTCCTTATTTTTCTCGATGTCTGAGACATTTTTGAGTTTCCGTTCGAAGGATATCTACCAGTTATTTTGTCCTTGACACAATCACTAGCATCTATCTGCATCAGGAATTGCGTTTTACTGGAGATTGATGGCATAGGTCGTGCTTTCATAATTTTAGTGTGTCTCTTTCTTCTATACCATTTTTGTCTTCTTGATTTCGTAACAGAGGTTAGAAAAGACTTGTTGAGCTTTCATCAAGTCTTTTGTTTCCTCATCCTTGTTTCCAATGTTAAGGAATGACATCATTTGGATGGGAATTATGCCGTAGCCATCCTCATTGCAAAAGTGAGTAGGCATAGACGTGTTCACACATACAATCATTGTCACTAAGATTTGAGTCCACTCAAATGGTTTGAATAAATGTTCTGGAAAGGGTTCAGGCATGTAGGATTCTTCTGTACAGTCCCTTTCTATGATACATTCCTCTCGTCTCAAGCTTCCATTTCTTGAAGCTCCGCACATCCAAATAGGAGTGTCTTTGTTTAACCAAGATGGAAGTTTAGTTTCATCCAAAGAGGCTAAATCAAACTCTTGGATGGGTGTTTTTAAGATGTCTCTATAGGTGTGATCTTTTAGATTGACTCTTGTTATAGATCCCACCTGCTTCAAGTACAGATAGTCGTTTCCCCAATCTTGGATAAGCTGTATCTGTTGCATGAAAGGTCTTCCCAATATGATTTCATAGTTGAGTTTTTTACCATTACTATGGAAAAAGTGTGTTGATATTCAATTCCACAGGAGTTGACTATCACTTTTTCTAGTAGCCCTAGTAGTCTTTCAATGTGTCCGTCAGCCAACTACAATTTCATTCACGTTTGTCTAATGGCTGGCTGTCCCCAGGATTCTCATACTGCTTTAGTGGCTATGGCTATGCTCGCTCCACTATCCAGTATTGCCATGGTTTCAATGTCATTATACTTCACTGGGAGGGTGGTGTTTCCTTCTTCCCCTTCATAATATTCTCCGACCTTGTTCATAGGAACTGATCGAATCTCTTTGTTTTTCGTTTCATTTTTCGAGTTTTCCATATTCTTAGAGATTAACCCGGTTATACCCACCTTCTCTAGGGTTTTCTGTAAATACTTCCATAAGTATGGCCTGAGTTTCAACAGTTCTCCCAGAGTAAGAGTGCATTGGATAGGTGTGGACATGATTGAATGAATGTTGTCTACTTCTAGGGTCTGTTTGGCTCCTTTTACTTGAGTGTTCTTGCAAATGATAGACTCATCTTCGTTATCTCCCAAGTAAGAAGGTAATGTTTTTAATGTCATTGGTTTAGATATCCCTAAAGCCTCTGATCCGCAATCCCCATACAAGGATTGTATATCCATGTTTATATCAGATGGTAGCTTCCAGCTTAGCTGCTTCCATGTCAGGAGATGGATAGTTTTTCCATTTGTTTTCCATGTTTTGGTCTGATTTAAGTCCTACTTGGTAAGCTTCCAAGGCAGCATTGATAGGCTCAAAAATTTTATCAACCAGAATGGATCCTCCATATTTCACGATTGTTTCCTTGAATTCACTGTCATTTTCTTTCAACTTGTCCTGGGCTAGAAATTTTTCTTTCTCTTTGTTTTCAACCCGTTGTTTTTGTTTTCTCATCTCATATCTTTTGCTTCTGCTCCTTTTGATTCTTTGAGAAGAAACTTTCATGTTCTCCGAATCATCAGAGGAACTGTGTTTCTTTTTCTTTGCCTGGGCTCTAGTGATTACCTTGATTGAAACAATCGGTTCGCTCTCCGATGAGCTACTAGGCATCACTTGGACTACGCTGACTACAGTTTTTCCCTTGTTCAAAGGATTCTTAGTAAAATCTTCAGAAAAGTGTCCTCCCTTTTTGCAACATTGTATGTAGTAGGTTTATATTGGTTTGAGGTTTTTGTCAGGCTCTGGACATTCGTTCTTCCAATGGTCATCAGCACCACAGTTATGACAATTTCCTGTTTTGTGCTTCGGCATGGGTCTTCCCATGGGAGGTTTGACAGGTTGATTAGCTACGTAATACATTGGTGCAAGCTCTAGTGGAGCATAAGTCATGGTTTCCTCCATTGGTGGTGGATGTAGGCTATACCAATCTCCCTCTACCATTATTGTAGATGGACTAGGCTCTACATAGGTTGTAACAAGCACTAATGCTTGTTCATCTATGATTGCTTTTGAGTGCATGTACTTTACAGGCACCGCATTCTGTCCTAGGTAAGGAGGTTGTTGTACCAACACAGGTTGAGGCCTCTCGATTCCCATTGGTGGTCTTTGAACTTGAGCCATATTAGGCTAATATCTGTACATGGGTTGTCCCTGGGGTCTCATGGGCACGTACTGAACATTCCCATCATACTTTGGTCTGAAGTAGAGCTTGTGGGTATCGTGGTTGGTCCATTTACCCTCGATTGCACACCATTTTTGTGGCCTAATTGGTTGTCGTTGTGGGGATATCCCCTGTCCTGGTCCTCTCATAGGTGCTTTTTGCATATTGTTCATCATGTCATTCATCCTTTTTAGCATATCTTCTATGGCTAAGAGTGGTGCCGCAGCAGTCGTTCCCACTTGTGTTGGTTTTGTGGATGCAGTCTTATCGCTTTGGTTATCCTTAGGGACATCCTCTTCATTGAAGATATCACAGTTGTCTCCTAGGTCAATAGCATCAGACACACATGCCTCTAGGGTTGTATGCTTTTTACTATAGAGTATAGCATGAAGTTCTTTGTTTAGCAGTCCCTCCAGAATTAATGAGACAAGTCGCTCCTCTGCAGGTATCTCCATCTGTGGGCATCTGGTGTTACGGCATAAGTTGCACAATGCGGTCTTGCCAAGGTCTGGACGTTGCGGATCAGGAGTCATGCGGCAGCCGTGGCGGCAGTTCTTCACAAGATATCATGGGACAGGAGGAGTGGGTGCACCATTCCCGATCTGCGTTGGAGCAGTGGTTGTATATGGGGTATACTTGTCTTTGATGTACCTTACCTTATGTTATCCATACATCTTCTGTTGTAACTCTGTGTGTCCGGATTACATATGAATGAAGCAGGAGGTGTTCTATGCCTGTGTACTATGCACTGTCTTCTATCCTATTTCTATGTGTTTGATGCTCACATAATGTAAGGCAGTTTGAGGGTAATCATTCCCATAATGCCTATTGCTCTTGTGTGGGAAATAGACATTACATCTGGCGACCACAATGCGTGATGGACGGCGTGCGATGAATATGCATGCACACTAGTTTGCAGGGTCCGCCTGACCCTGTGGTTCCAATTGTAGGAAGACGTCGGAGGAGAGGCGGTTCAGATGAATTTGTTTTTTCTTCACTGGCCGCCGACTGAGGAATCTGTATCTCCATCACCAAGCTCGGTGCGTGGTAGGCGGTTGTGGCAGGCGAGGCGTACTCCACGTAGTTAGTCATGTCCTCCTGTCGTACGTTCACCCTCACCGACACAGGTTGCTCCACCAGTGTCTCCGGTAAGCAGTCCGGGGGTGTCTCTACCACTGTCCCCACCTCCTAGTGTTCGACAACTTTTTCTGGGAGGAGGTACAGTTGGGCAAGGGATGATGGCACATCCTCAAATTAAGTATAGTCGGTTTTGAGGTCTTTCGAGAGAAGACCTTGATGCACATTTGCACCAATTTAATAAAGCTTATGAATTGAATCATCCTGGGGTAGTGATTCCTCTCCATCAACAATCAGCGTTTGAATTTACACTCTCGGGGAAAGCTGCTAAATGGTTGTCTGAATACCCTGATGATCATTTTCAGACATATGATGAAGGATCCAAAGCGTTCTTACGAAGGTTTAGAACGGAAAAGACAGTCCCTCAACATTTGGAAAAGCTTCGAACGCTGCGGCAGAAGTCATTGCCAGTGGAGGATTATGTTGCAAAATTTTGGATGCTTTTGCAGAGGGTACCTCAGGCACAAAGGCCGGCAGCAGAAGTGTTGAATGATTATTTTTTGCGCGGGCTCAACAAGGATCTCAAAGCTGATATGGCAACAGTGGATAAGGTAACTACTCCACTGGACAATGTAATTGCTAGGGCTATAGTAGTAGGAGAAGATTTAGAGGATACAGAATCCCCAAAGAAATCAAAGAAAAAATAGAGGAAGAAATCTCATTGGAAGTTGCAAGACTGCGGCAGTGATAGTTCGGAGTCGGAGTCCACAGCATCAGACTCCTCAGACTCAGGTAGCAGCGATTCGGGGAAAGAGTCAGAAGAAACACCTCGAAAAAAATCCCAGCGTCATGGGAAAGTGTTTCATCCGGATCGTTGGAATCTGTTGCGGTGGCTAAAAGTCCGAAGGAATTATGGTGTACCCAGTGTCGGAATCCGGGCCATGCTGCTCAGGAGTGCGCAATGAATCAGAAGTGGTGTGCGATTTCCACGACCAATACTCATAATACACTGCAATGTTATTTCAATGGTTGGGGTCGTCGGAGTCGAGACTCTTCTACATGGCAACAACCACAGACAAGGCAGGGACAAGAGCCTGCTGTGGCGATGGCTCATGCTCATACATCAGAGACATCTTTGTAAGGTCAAGCAGGAGGACGGGGTCAAGGGGGAGGACGAGGTCGTGGAAGAGGTGTCTGAGATCCTAATCGACCCAAGACATGCCTTTTTTTTTGGGGGATACGCACTGGCGATCCGAGTGTACTGAAGCTATGGAATATGATCGAAAGAAGCAGGAACGCTCTGTAGGGAAATAGCCTAGTGTGGCTATGGTTCAGATTGAAGGATTGGAGGAGTCCAATCCACTGGTTTCTTTAATCTTGCGATCGGGTAAAAATGTGGTTCCAACACTCGATGTAAAGATTCCGGATTGGACGGCTCAACAAGAAGTGCGGAAAAAGACTGTGACCTGGTTGCCACAGTCCACACCACCATTGAAATTATCAGAACCATCGACCGTGAGCCTGGAAATAAAGGAAGGAAAAGCGGGAAATAAGGATGATATTAGAGAAGAGGAGGATATGAATTCAGTTTGGAAAGAGGTCCTCACATCGCCAATACAAGTACCTTTGGGTTCATTACTGAAATTGGTCCCGAATTTTCATAATGCATTGCTAAGACAAAAGTCCACAGAGCTGAGGGAAGTAGCCATCGGGAAAGTTGAAGGCGAGGAGGATGATTCAGCCCCGTTGCCAGCAAATAGGATCACGGATACCCGCATTTCGGAGCTTTCAGTTAGATACCATGGAACATACATTGACAGTCAACTTATTGGATGGAGGAGCGGGAGTAAAAATTATTACTCAAGCAGCTTGTGAGCGTTTTGGACTCAGTGATTGGGAGCCTGCACCCTTTGTAGTCCACATGGAAAATCAAAGAAGAGTGCAACCAGTGGGGTTACTTCGGGTCATTGTCTTGGATGTGGCGGGCTTATCTTCTGTTGTTTCCTTGGTAGTCTTGAATATTGAGGATCATAGTCAGGATTATCACATTATCCTGGGGAGACCTTGGTTAAGACAAGCGAGGGTAAAGCATAATTGGGAAGCAAATATGCTTACAGTAAAAAAGGGTCGAAGGAAAGTGCGGGTGATGTTGGGAATATGCAGACAACCAGTTCAGGCAGCACAGCCTGTGATAGCAGAAACAATAAATATTGTGGAAGGATTAGAAGAGGATGAAGAGGAGCAATTTCTGAAAGCTAACCCGGATTTGGTTTCTTTATATCTGGCGGATATTTCTCTGATTCCGAAGGGGAACTCAGTGGGGGTTTCAGGAACTCCAGCAGGGATAGGGGAGCAACAACAGGCGTTGCCAAGTCCTGAATCATTGGAGGACGTTATTCATCAAGAACGTGTGTTTGAAGCACAGATGGGGAAAATTACAAGGGTTAAAGAAGATGAATTGGAGAAGGTCTTTCTTGGGGAGCAAGCGGAGTCGCAGCCCATATACATTAATAAGCATCTTGAGGCAAGTTTCATAGGCGCTTTGATTAAGTTTCTGACAGAATTTAAGGATGTTTTCGCATGCGGATATGCAGGGATTGGACCCTAAGTTTTATCAGCATACGATAAATTTGAAACCGGATGCGGTGCTAGTGAAGCAGCACTCATATTGGATGAATCCGAATGTGGAAAAGCAAGTTAAGATGGAAATTGATCATCCTTTGGAGGTGGGTTTTATTACCCCTATTGATAATCCGGAGTGGATTTCTCTCATTGTGGTCGTACCAAAGAAAAACAAGCAAATCCGAATTCGCGTGGATTACCAAAAATTGAATGCGGCTATTGTTCGAGATCCTTTTCATCTTCCATTTCTGGATTCTATTTTGGATGATGTAGCATGACATGAGATGTATACTTTTCTGGATGGGTGTAGTGGATATAACCAAAATAAACATGGCATTACGGGATCAGCCAAAAACAGCTTTTATTACCGCATGGGGTGTGTTTGCATGCACAGTGATGTGGTTCGGATTGCGGAATGCGCCTTCAACTTTTCAAAGGGATATGTTTCAAATTTTTGGTCCTTATTTGATGGATTTTATGAGAATTTTTTTGGATGATCTCAGTGTTTTTGGAGCGCAATTAGATCACTTGAAGCAATTATGGTTATGCTTTATGAAATGCAGAGAGGTGAAATTCAGTTTGAATCATTTAAAGTGTGCATTTGTTGTTCGCAGTGGCAAGCTATTGGGGCTATTGTGGATCCGGATAAAATAGCCGCAATAATGGAAGCACCTCCACTGGTGAACCAAAAGCAGTGTCAGGTTTTACTCAGTCAAGCTCATTGGCATGGGAGGCATTTGAGGTTTGTCGCGTATTTGGCAATCCCGATTACTCAGGCATCGCATGCTACAGATTTTGAATGGACGGAGTCTTACCACGCACCGAGCGAGTTTTTCCGAGCAAAGAAAAACGCGAGCAAGTATTTGTACGCTATACAGTAAATTTTATCATCAACAAAATATTTATTGTTTTTTATATATTGATGCACTACAATAAAAAGAGTTTTCAATGGATAGACTACCTACTAAAGTCCAAAACATCAAAGTTTACTTCTAAAAAAAGTAACACAGTATTTGAAAATATTATCTTCTGGCTCAATCTCTATTTATCTAACTGTAATCTCCTTTGCGTCTACTCTTCTTTGGCTTGGATTTTTCTCGCTTGGGCTTCACATGTTTGAGCATGAAGTAAGATTGATAGACTAATTAGAGCTCTAGACCTTTACTTAATGCTTAAGTCATCCTATGTTTCTTTTTGTAAGGTAAGTGCTCCCTTGTCTAGTACTTTGGTTCTTGATTGTCATTTTTACTTGAGAGTATGTGCATCCTTCCTTCTCTTAGCCACATCAATTTGATAGAAATTTATAATACCTCATTAGTTCATTTATACACCAATCATCCATTCCATGTCGTCTTGCCTTGCCCATACTACAAGGTTGTGATCTTCATACAAGGGCACCCTTTTTACACGACACATGTCTGACAAACACCATTAATTATGAAAGACTTCTTTTGTTACAATAAAACTATGTTTTTCTTTGATTGACCAATATATGCCCTTTTTTAAAAAATTTAGAAAAACAACAATCAAAATCAATAGAGTTCTATGCCTAAATTTTTCTAGAAAGACATCATCATGATTGAAAAAAGTTAGTTGGAAACAAAAAAATTTATTGAGTATCTTTTTACCATACAATGTGACAACTTCAAAGCTTCAATTGAAAAACTTCTTTCAGAAAGATTAAAGATGATTCTCCTTTCCACTTTGAATCATTGTTTGAAAAAATATGGCAAATGTCAGGAAGTCCATAGCATCCACCACACAATGGGCACATCATCGTCGAAATATGCTTTACATCTTTGGTCATGTGGAATATTCATGCCACCACCAATTATAAGAGGCGAATTCGGCTCCAATCTATGGAGATCAAATCCATGCTATACCCTAAAAGGTGGTACTAGAGCCTTCTTCAAATCTGGAACGATAGTTTCAACAAGAGGGAAGGTCGCTGCAGTGACTTTGAAGGGTTTTTTTTGTCCTTCTTGCCTCATCTATTTTGCGTTTCCTATTCCTTCAAAACCAAATTTGTCAATGATTAGGGACCCTGAGATTTGCCTTTCCTAGCCAACATAGTTGTCTCAATGTGGCACAATGTTGTTTGTTGTAGCACAACAAACCTCCCAGCTACCCTTATGGGGTGCTAAGGACTGATGCTTTGGCCCCCCGATAGAAGGCTACCTATGATGGTGTGATCCAAACTTTAATATATACCATGATGTGGATTTCCTCAAAAGAATAGCCTCATTGCAATAATAGAATTCTTTTCACGTTTCCACCGTTTTCTCTAGAGTAACTTAAAATGCATAGTATGTTATCGTGCATCAACCCACAATAACTTGAGGTAGAGCAAGAGAGAGGAGAAGAAGAATAAGGAAAAGTGAAGAGAAGCTCAACCTCCTAGACTCTCCTTATTCATGAGATTTGTTCGAGTGGCAACAACCTTACTCTTTTAGTGTAAGTCTGGTGGTCCCACATGTAGGGAGGTAGGAATAGGAGAGTTATATCCACAAGAGGAATATCAACATGCCATTGTATGGGTTCCAATTGTTCTAGCCCATCAAAGAAAACATTCTACCAAACCCTTGTTTAAGGGGCTTTTTTTGTCAAAATTTTGTGATCGTTTTACCATTAAAATTAGGTGTAATCTTGTTTTTTTTCTTTTTGTTGCTTGAAGTCACCTAAAAAATCTTGTTTGGTTTTTTTTTTGTATAGTGTGCCTTGGCCACTCTTGCTCGTTTTAGGGATTGCTCGGAAAATCTCGCTCGAGATTTGAGATTCCTCGAATGGACGTAGGAATGTGATCTGGCTTTTTGGAGATTAAAACTCCAGCTGTCCAAAGCTCCAATTATGCTTCCTCCGAATTGGGGTCAGGATTTTCATGTGTTTGTGGATGCTTCGGATCGAGCTATTGGCAGTGTGTTGATGCAGGAACAAAGTCAAGGATGGTTCCGACATGTCTATTATGCCAGAAGACGATTATCATCCGTAGAAAGTAATTATTCAGTAACCGAAAGGGAATGTTTAGGGATGATTTATTCAGTGAATATCTGTTGGGCCGACGGTTTTTCTTCCATGTGGATCACTCGGCTCTTTTATACCTGGTACATCAATAGAATTTGACGAGAAGATTGGCAAGATGGGTGCTTTTGCTGCAGGAATGACTTTGAGGTCATACATCATCCAAGAGCTCAGCATGCGGTGGCTGACTACCTATCCAGGTTAGATTCCGGTGAGCCGGCGACGGGTGTAGCTGATGAATTTTCGGATGCGTCTCTGTTTCTAATAGGTGTGGTTGCAGGGGATACAGCAGTTCCGCAATAGGCAAGGGTCATCCCTAGCATTCCATGGACATGGTATGAGGAGATGTTTCATTTTCTCGATAGGGGCGAAATGCCTTCCTTCTTATCCAGTCATCAGAGAAAACGTATGGCTATCAGAAGCAGGAATGTTGAGACTATTATGGGGAAGCTCTATTATCGTACGGTGGCGAATGTATTACTCAGATGTGTGCTACCACAAGAACAGGAAGCGGTTTTGGAGGAAGTCCATACTGGTATTGTGGGAGGCCACTTTGCAGCATTAATCACGGCTCAAAAGGTTCTCCAATCCGGATTATGGTGGCCTACATTGTTTCAGGATGTGAGAAATTATGTGCAACAGTGTGATGTGTGTCAGCGGATGGGGCAACCTACTAAAAGGTCCAGAATGCCTTTTCGGCCAGTTTTGCCCTAGGAGCCTTTTCAAAAGTGGGGATTGGATTTTGTTGGACCTTTTAAACCACTTGCAGCCCACACGTGTGATGCATGGTTTTTAGGACCCCTTCTGAAGATGCAATAAAGGCACAGTCAGTTGTTGGGGAGACTCTAGTCCAAGGGATCTCGAAAGAGAAGAAAAATCTACTTCACAAGCACCAAAGAGTAAAAAGTGCCATGGACATAAGATACGTGGGAACGAGCTCTTATGCATGCCTACAACCTATATCTTACAAAATAGCCCATTCTAGGTGTGAATTTCTAGTGAAATTTACACGAGGATGTTCGTGTGGACTCACAGCATAGCATACTCCGTTTTCACTTTTTTACCGACAGTAAATATTTTTTACCACAGTAATTTTTTTTTACCTCCAGTAAATATTTTTCACCTACATGGTAAATACGAATCACTTTTTACCTACAGTAACTTTTTTTACCCATGGTAAATATTTTTTACTCCACCATAAGTATTTGATAGGTAATAGTTCACTGTTACTAGAAGCAGTGATTGGGCATCAACAATGCAGTTACAAGAGGAGAAAAGGGGAAAATCTTATGGTAAAGGTGAGTCAACAGGGATAAAGACTTTTGAGTTGAAAAGAGACATGCTGATTTCTTCAAAGAACACATGTCACAAGAAGCCATGGTTGAGGATTTTTTGAGAATTTGATATTCAGGAGGACCTAGCAGGTTCCCCCTTGACATGTGCAGAACCTCCAGTTTCAACAGCCACCTTACCTGCTCTTAAATGCTGGTCAAGGCCTTATTCCCATGTGTCACAATCAGAAAAATCAGCATTTACCCTCCCCTCTCACATCACTCTAGAGAATATCTTGATGGTGACATATCAGGTGACCTCAATCTGTTGACCACCCTAAGCAAAAAGTAACCCCAATCAACGGATTTAAGCATGTTTATCCCTAATCCTAAACCCTCTCAAAAACCTATATAAGGAGGCCTTCTCTCACTCAAAACCAACACTTCACCCACTTCACCAAGCAACGAAGCTATGACGACATTGCTCACAACGAGGAGCTATGGGTGGAGCTCTACTCTCTCTCCCTCTCTCTCTCTCTCCCTCTAGTATGCTACATTACTAGCCCTAAAACCTAAATAAGGAGTCTTCTCTCATGCTCCATGGCCACCATCCTCGCCATCATTCTCTAAGGTATTGATGTGTTGCTAGTAGGATCATACCTACTTGCTGGGTTGATTGTTTTTGACAAGGGATTATGCCATCCTTGGCTCGCTTCTCTATATCCTTGTTATGTATGATCAGATGCCGTTGTATTGTTAAGCTGATGTCTTGTGTATATATATGCTACATAAGGTCCCTAAGTTTCGTTTCTATGTGTTTTGCCATATGTTTTGAGGCCATCATAATGCTAGAAGTCTCACTTGCCTATGTGCACTATGTGTGAGGTCCCTGAACCTCTTAATTTAGGGTGGTGCCCCCTTTGTTTTGTTCTTTGCTTGTTTGCATGAGGCGTGGTTTGTGGAGTGTGCACGAGTACAAAGGCCACCCGATTGCACTGCTCTTTTTTCCGCTATCATTTTGGTGCCCCCACGGAGGAGGGCTACACAAACCTTCAGTCCACAAGCAATGAGGATGTGCAATCTACAACATGGACGAATGGCGTGAGGAGTTTGCAAATTGGAGAACAGAAGAGGAGGAGGCTTTCATCGAGGTCTTGTTACGAGGTTGCAGTGTCATTGAAATTCAAGAAGTAAGTTCTTCTACATGCCTTGTTCGTGATCGTCGCCAACGAAGGAGAGTAAGAAGAAGAGCTTGATATACCTCTCCTCTCAACCTATGAGTGCTCCAGAAACCTCCAACGCACACGAGCTTGAAATATTCTACATCAACATACACGAAGATACTGTGACACACATTAAGGGAAGAGAAAGCATCACTAGACCTCTCTTTCCTGAGGAGCCGACTAAGAGGAGGAAGATCACCTCTACACCTAAGTGGCCCAAGGCCGCAGCGCGTGCTCAAGCGTAAGGTAACATTTGGCTTAATCTCATTAATAAGGGATTACATGACCACTACAGGCAAGAAAAAGGCTAGTGAGCAACCAACTTGCAACCACGACTCTCACCCCTAAATCCTCCTAAAGCAAAGAGGCGAAGGCTTTCCTACAAGATTGCCGCCCGTCTGCGAGTGCTCTCAGTGCACTTTGTGAATCCAGACACCACCAATCCCAAGCCAGCCTCCTGTCCGTGTGAAGATCACTTTGGATATTGTCCAAAGTGCTTTGCAGACCGGGTGAAAATCCTCCCTGCCCTACCTTTGCTGCTAATTTTCAAGAAGTTATCTCAATCTAAGGAAACTATCTTAGTTGATGATGTGCTTCACATTAATGGTGTCACTTTCATTCGTCATGCTGATTATGGTAATAGCATCCAATTGTTGCTTGCTAAAAGGCTCAGCATTGTACAAAGTGTTGCCATCACGCCTTACGTCTTCACAGATGCATCAGGAAGAGTCGAAGTGATCCGAGGTGCTGACCTTCTGTGGCTGATCAGGCTCATTGGTCCCAAGGTGGTGCAACTAAGCTAGGCTCTTGTGTGTAAGTATGGATGCCAATAATGAGAGTGATGATCCCCGCATGTTTCCTTTCCATTTTGTGTGTCATATCCGTGTGAATATTTGTATTGATAGAAAAATATTTTATCAGCAAAGAATAGCCCTATTGTTTGGAGCCGAGAGACTTCGGGAAATCTTGCGCTCTCCTCATCCTGTCATTCTACCCTTACTAGACTATTACCATTCCTTTGATGTGTCGATCTTCATCCTATTTTGAGCTAAGTTGTGCTAAAGCTCCAAATTGTAATTACCATACTCTATTTTAAAATAAATTGGAGTTGTTTGTGTAATTGTTTACTCTCTCACTTATGGCCTTCCCTAATTTTTATGGTAAGCCTGGGGAGGTTGCTCCAGACTTTTTGGATAATTTGGAAATGGCCTTTCTGGTATCGGGAAGGGATGACAAAGCTACTAAGTTAAGGGCCTTTCCTTTGGTCTTGAGGGAAGGTGCAAAATTATGGTATCAAACTTTGGCACCTGAAGAAAGAAGAGACTGGGAGTCCTTAAAGATGGCCTTCATCGAAGAATTTCACTGCCATGAGCCTCCAGAGGAGATATGGAGACAGCTCTTAGAGCTACGCCAAACATCACCCAATGACTATAGAAGCTATGAAGGAAATTTTTCCAACCTGTGGGAGAAATGGTGTGCATCACTAGGTGAAGGAGAAAGGGCGTCAGAATGCCTAAAGAAGGACTGTTTCCTGGCACGGCTTTACCCCATCCTTCGAGAAAAGGTAAAAGGTAAATTCCGAGATACCTTTGATAAAGCTATGACTTATGCAAGGGAGAAGGATAGGAAGTTAAAATTCCAAGATCAACTACAAGGGGGAATGGAGCCTCCACCGCTAGTTCAACCTACGGCAAGGGTAGTAGCAGGGACAGGAGCAACAGACCAAGAGTCCTCTCAACAAGAATTACTTCAACAAATCACCAATCAACTAGAGAGCCTTTCCATCAATCTAGTTCAAGGTGTAAGGGCTCCCCAGCCAGGAAATGAACGAAATAGACAAGAAGGACAAAGGCAAGCACGTGAGTACATTTGCTACAACTGTGGAGAGGTAGGTCACGACATGTATTATTGCCCCCATCCACGACGCTATCAAGGAAATGGTAATCAAAGACGGCCTCCTTGCCAGCAAGTCACTCCTCCTCGAGCTAGGCCACTAAATGGACAAAATGCACACGTGGCTCCACCAATCCAAATATTGAGACCCCCTCCTCCACCACCACAAGCACCAGCAGAGATCCCTCCACTACCATCGGGGGGGGAGGACAGGGCTGTCTCTGTCATAAGTCTTGACAATGGTAAGGATAAAGGGAAAGAAAAAATGGAGGAAGTTGTTGCCATGCCAATAAAGAGAGTTAGGAGACAAAGAACTGATGAAATGGAAGCTTCAGAGCCGGATAAAGGGAATGAGGGTTCCTCCCAAGTGATAGGAGACAAGTAAAGGAAGAGTAGGTCAAGGAGGCACATAGGAGTAGAAGACTTTCCACTTGGGGTAGGATCCATACCTTACGACTTGGTAGCAGATGTGAGTAAGCAAGGACCAAAGATTTCATGGCAGCAACTCCTCCACCTTTCCCCAAGGATGCGTAGAACCTGGTCTAAGATGGTCAGCACCAGGAGGGCTAAGGCAAAGTCAGTTGGGTCTATTAGTGCAAGAGGCATGAAGGATATCGTGCCAGTCATTGATGCAGAGATTAAGAGTCAGCGAGTCTCCAATGTGTACGTAGATGGTGGAGCCGAGATTTGTGTTATGACAGAGAAATTAATGCACAGGTTGGGTTTGGAAGTAAACGAGCAAACTTCCTTACAAGCTAAGATGGAAAATAATGTAAGGGTGGCTTGTGTGGGAAAGGTTAATGGAGTGAAGGTTTCAGCTTTTGGTGTGGCAATGTCAATTGATGCTTATGTGATCCCAACTAAGGGGGAGGGCTATCCGCTAATCCTTGGAAGACCTTGGCTTATGGCTATGAAAGCTAGGCAATATTGGGAGACAGGTTCCCTTGAGTTGCGACCAAATCATAAGGTAGGTGGCAAGCAACAAAAAATTGTGTATGACATGAAGCAGGGTAGACAACAAGACCTAGAGATGGAGACTTCTATGGATGAATGGAGCACAAGCAGCTGCTCTTCATCTGAGGATGAGTCATCTGAGGAGGATGCTAGCTCTTTGGAAGTCATGGGTATAATACTACGAAACCCAGAAGGAGAAGGTGGTCAAGACTCTCTAAACAAGGAAGAAGCCACAGGCTTAGAGGAGGTGCTAGCTAAGGACCTACTAGAAGAAGAGAGAGAACCCTATTTGCAGGTACTAAAGAAGATGTTGGCCTCTTTATAACTGATTACGAGCACATTAAAGGAGTGACGGTAACCCAACACCATATCCAATTAAAGGAAGGTGCCAAACCAGTGGTGCAAAGGCTAAGGAGATTAGGGCTAGTGCAACAAGATGCACTCTTAAAAGAAGTAAAAAGATTACTCAAGGCAAGATTTATCTACCCAGTTGAAGATTCTGAGTGGGTGTCTCCAGTTGTTGTAGCACCAAAGAAAAATGGGAAGTGGAGGGTATGTGTGGATTACAAGCCTCTAAACACAGCCACAAAAAGGGACAATTTTCCTTTGCCTTTTCAAGATGAAATACTAAATGAAGTGGCTGGTCATGAAAGGTACACAGTGTGTGATGGGTACTGAGGCTACTTCCAAATCAGAATTGCAGATGAAGACCAAAGAAAGACTACCTTCATAACACCTTGGGGGTGTTTTGCTTATAGAGTTATGCCTTTTGGTTTAACTAATGCCCCATCTACTTTCCAGAGGTTTATGAACTTGGTGTTTCAACCTTACTTTGGTAAGTCCATACGAGTCTTCATTAATGATTTTTGCATTTACAGCTCTAGGGAAGTACATCTATCCAAGGTTGATGAAGGTTTCACCCGTCTGGCCCAATTGGGTGGGCAATTGAATAAAGACAAGTGCCACATATGTGAGAGCAAGGTCACTCTACTAGGCCATTTTGTGTCTCAAGATGGTATTGAGGCTGACCCTGAAAAGGTAAAGACATTGTTAGCTTTACCTACTCCTTCAAACGTGAAGCAACTATTCTCCTTCATTCAAAATATTCGCTACATGGGACGATTCATACATCTCCTTTCTCAGGCAATCTATCCTTTGCAGCATCTCACTAAACACACTACATTGACATGGAGTGAGGAGGGTGAAAGGTGCTTTCAAGAAGTTAAAACCATTTTGAGCTCATTGCCTGTCGTCCTACAACCCACATGGGGTGAATTATTCTATGTAAATCCTAGTGTAGGTCCAGAAGCTCTAGGAGCTGTCTTGATGCAAAAAGACCCAAAGACATCTCTCATGAGACCAGTCTACTTCTCTAGTAGAGTGATGACAGCTGCTGAAAAGGGTTTTAGCGCAACTGAGCAATTGGTGCTAGCTCTTATGTTTGCAGTGGAGAAGTTTCGGGCTTACTTACTTCTGAGACAATTTGTGGTGATTACAACTGAGGAGGTTTTTCCATATGCCCTACAACACATGGAATTGTCTCAAAGAATAGCAAATTGGGTGGTGCAGCTTCAAGAGTTTGACTACACACTCCAAGTAGAGGATTCCACCCGTGCTTGTTTGGCAGATGTCCTCACACAAAGGTGTTATAAGAAGGCCAAGAGAGAGGCACCTAGTAAGGTACCGCCTATCCCGGAGCCTGAAGTTCTACTGGGAGCACACAGTCTGTATTTTGATGGGGCTTACAAGAGGACCAAAGACAAGGCATCAGCAGGCATAGTAATATTAGGTCTAGAGAAGGAGAAGATCTTTGCAAAAGGGTTTCATCTAGAAGAGGTTCACTCTAACAATGAGGCAGAGTACCATGCCTTTGTTTTAGGGTTGCAATGTTGTCTTTCTCAGGGCATCACAAAGCTAAATGTTTTTGGTGACTCCATGTTGATTGTTAAGCAAATGGTTGGTGTATGGGCCTGTAAAAATGACAAATTGTCTGTTAAGATGACGGAAGCAAAGGCCCTGTTGAAGGGTTTTAAAGAAGTTCGAGTGCACTTTGTACCTAGAGATCAAAATCGAGAAGCAGATGCCTTAGCAGGTGAAGAACTACAAACTCTCATAGTAGGTGCTATCCTTGTGAAAAGTCCTTTATACCAGGGAAAGGAGGAGCTGCATGATTTACTTTACTTTCTTGAGCATTGTGAAGCACCCTCTGGTATGAGTAAAAGTGAACGTAGGTGGTTGGCAAAAAAGGCTACCAGCTATAGCTTAGTGAATGAGGACTTGTATTGTAGAGGGAAAGATGCTGTCTTAAGGAGAGTTCCTGCATCCCAAGAGATAAAGGATATTTTGTTTAGTTGTCATGAAGGTGTGTGTGGTGGCCCCTTTGCACAAGAGATTACTAGCAGAAAGATTTTACAAGCAGGGTTCACGTGGCCAAGCCTCCATCGAGATGTACAACATTGGTGCCGCACATGTGAGGTTTGCCAAAAAGCTGGACCAAGGTGTCTTACCCATGAAAATCAGCATCCAATCAAAACCTATGGGCCATTTGAAAAATGGGGGATAGATGCAATAGGGCCACTACCTTGCACTCAATTAGGGAAGGAATACATCATTATGGGGGTGGAGTACATGACTAGATGGGCAGAAGCTCGTCCCACAAAGCGCATCACAGCCAAGGACGTGAGTGATTTCATTTTTGAATGCCTTTGTTGCCGTTTTGGCACACCTTTGGAGATTCTCTCGGATAGGGGACCGGGATTTCGAGCTGATTTAGTCGGGCAATTGATGAGCAAATTAAAAATCAAGCGCAGGCACTCTACACCATACTACCCTCAGTGCAATGGTCTTGTGGAAAAGGTAAATGGTCTTATATGTAAAATCATCACTAAGCAAGTGCATTTACATCCTAAGGCATGGGACAAACACCTAGATGCAGCACTTTGGGCCTACATAACATCCTTTAAAACATCCTTGGGGTATACACCTTTTCACTTGGTTTACGGGCAACAGGCACTATTGCCTATAGAAGTGGAGGTAGCGAGCCTCCGAGTTCTAAAAGCACATCAAGAGGATAGTCAAGAGAAGCAGGTGGAAGGAAGAATCATCGATTTGGAGAGGTTAAGGCTAGATCGAGAGTCAGCAGTGAAGTACTATGCAGCCCAGGCAGAGAAGAAACGAAAGAAGTTCAATCGCAACCTTGTCAAGAAAGGTATCAAGGAAGGTTTTTTAGTGCTCAGATACGACAATCGCTTTGATCGCAGGAAGGATGGTAAGTTCTTGCTTAAGTGGGAAGGACCTTTTGTAGTGATACAGAGGTTCTCAAATGGTAGTTACCAACTAGGTGACCTAGATGGTAAGGTACATCAGACCCCGGTAAATGGTTGGCGATTGAAGGCCTACCAATGTCGTCTTTCATAGCCATATGCTGGTGAAATCAATGCTAAGGATGGTTCAGAGGAGAGCTCATCATATTCGAGCTCCAACTAAGGTAACAATCATGTACATAGTCGTTTCAAAAAAAAAAAAAAGAGAAGAAAAAAAGAAAAAAAGAGAATGCTACCAGTGAAAGCGGATATTGACAATGGATGGGGTATGGCTTTCAAGGGTCTAGGAGACCAGTTGTTAGTCATGGATGGATACAATTATTCATCAGAAAGGACTAAACAGGGTGCATCAGCCGAGAAAGCAGTAACATGGCAAATTCAATTGGTACCAGGTGGGTAAGTATTCAAGAGAACCCTATTGTAGCACAACCTACAGCTAGAGGCATCAAATACCTCTAGCTTAAGGGGGAGGGCTATATGATGCATGGTTTTTAGGACCCCTTCTGAAGATGCAATAAAGGCACAGTCAGTTGTTGGGGAGACTCTAGTCCAAGGGATCTCGAAAGAGAAGAAAAATCTACTTCACAAGCACCAAAGAGTAAAAAGTGCCATGGACAGAAGATACGTGGGAACGAGCTCTTATGCATGCCTACAACCTATATCTTACAAAATAGCCCATTCTAGGTGTGAATTTCTAGTGAAATTTACACGAGGATGTTCGTGTGGACTCACAGCACAGCATACTCCGTTTTCACTTTTTTTCCGACAGTCAATATTTTTTACCACAGTAAATATTTTTTACCTCCAGTAAATATTTTTCACCTACATGGTAAATACGAATCACTTTTTACCTACAGTAACTTTTTTTACCCATGGTAAATATTTTTTATTGCACCATAAGTATTTGATAGGTAACAGTTCACTGTTACTAGAAGCAGTGATTGGGCATCAACAATGCAGTTACAGGAGGAGAAAAGGGGAAAATCTTATGGTAAAGGTGAGTCAACAAGGATAAAGACTTTTGAGTTGAAAAGAGACATGCTGATTTCTTCAAAGAACACATGTCAAAAGAAGCCATGGTTGAGGATTTTTTGAGAATTTGATATTCAGGAGGAGCCAGCAGGTCCCCCCCTGACATGTGCAGAACCTCCAGTTTCAACAGCCACCTTACCTGCTCTTAAATGCTGGTCAAGGCCTTATCCCCATGTGTCACAATCAGAAAAATCAGCATTTACCCTCCCCTCTCACATCACTCTAGAGAATATCTTGATGGTGACATATCAGGTGACCTCAATCTGTTGACCACCCTAAGCAAAAAGTAACCCCAATCAGCGGATTTAAGCATGTTTATCCCTAATCCTAAACCCTCTCAGAAACCTATATAAGGAGGCCTTCTCTCACTCAAAACCAACACTTCACCCACTTCACCAAGCAACGAAGCTATGACGACATTGCTCGCGAGGAGCTATGGGTGGAGCTCTACTCTCTCTCCCTCTCTCTCTCACTCTCCCTCTAGTATGCTACATTACTAGCCCTAAAACCTAAATAAGGAGTTTTCTCTCATGCTCCATGGCCACCATCCTCACCATCATCTGCTAAGTTATTGATGCTGCTTTGCTATATCCTTGTTAGGATCAAATGCCGTTGTATTGTTAAGCTGATGTCTTGTGTATATATATGCTACATAAGGTCCCTAAGCTTTGTTTCTATGTGTTTTGCCATATGTTTTGATGCCATCATAATGCCATCCTTGGCTCGCTTCTCTATATCCTTGTTATGTATGATCAAATGCCGTTGTATTGTTAAGCTGATGTCTTGTGTATATATATGCTACATAAGGTCCCTAAGCTTTGTTTCTATGTGTTTTGCCATATGTTTTGATGCCATCATAATGCCAAAAGTCTCACTTGCCTATGTGCACTATGTGTGAGGTCCCTAAACCTCTTAATTTAGGGTGGTGCCCCCTTTGTTTTGTTCTTTGCTTGTTTGCATGAGGCGTGGTTTGTGGAGTGTGCACAAGTACAGAGGCCACCCGATTGCACTGCTCTTTTTCCCGCTATCAACGGGTAATAAGTATATTTTGACCACCACGGATTACGCTACCAAATGGGTGGAGGCATGGCCCTTGAGAGATAATACTGCAGTTTTTGTGGCTGGGTGCTTATATAAGGATATTTTTTCCAGATATGGCTGCCCTATTGAGTTGGTTAGTGATCTGGGAAGTCATTTTTTGAATAAGGTGATGGAGAGAATGCTACGGTTTTATTTTGTATTGCATAGGAAATCTTCTCCATATTATCCTCAAGAGAATGGGCAAGCAGAATCAACTAATAAGCAATTGATTCGGATATTAACAAAGTTAGTGCATATGCATAGAACAGATTGGGATGTGAAACTTACTTCCGACTTATGGGCCTATCGGACAGCTTATAATGTGGCAACAGGATTGACTCCTTTCAGGTTGGCATTTGACATGGAGGCAATTACCCCAGTGGAGCATGTGATTCCGAGTCTGCGGATGCTGATTGCGGATCGGCTTCTTCCGGAAGATTCTATTATTTATCGTTTGGATGTTTTGCAAGAACTAGACGAAGAGTGGTTGCATAGCTTTGCGGTGCTACAGGATCTGCAATCCAGGCGAAAAAAATGGCTGGATCGCCCGAAAGCATGACAATTTTTCCGGGGATAGTTGGTCCTTGTCTTTAATTCCCGCCTTGGGAAGATGCCTGGGAAGCTTAAATTACGGTGGTCAGGACCATTCTGGATCTTTCAAGCATGTGGGGCCATCTCTTTTTATTTGGCGGATTTGCGGGGGGAGGTAATTTCTGTACCGGTCAATGGTTTCAAACTGCGTCATCATATTTCACCTACCCCGATTCAGTGCCCCTTTGCTGTGGTGCAAGAGCCGGAAGCTGCCCTAATAATGATTGGGGATTCTTTTGCATGCAATCTTGGAAAGCAAGAAAAGGGCAATGATGGTTGTGACACCGTCGCTCGCCCTATTTTGGGAACTCATTGTGAGAGGGTTAGTGCATGTAGACGATTGCTTTTGTGCTTCTCCTGTTTTGTGTATCACGCCTTCAAGGTGTTCTTAGCTCAATATTCTCTGCTCCTGCATCTCATCGTCGCCATGACGGCTTCTCTTCTGCAATGCATCCCCTTTACTCTAGTCCAGCAGTTAGCACTTCGCCAAATGGATGCCTGGCTGCAAGATTTGTGGTTGCGAGTGTTCGCCAACTTGGATTGGTAAGGGATACCTGTTCACCTGCAGGTCGTAGTTTTGATTGAGCAACTTGCTGTTGGAAATAAGGTGTAGCTTAATAACCAACAGATTCAGCTGACAGCGGAAATAATTTCAAGGTTCTATTGTTTGCCCAATGATGGAGTCGTGCGAGCATCTCATGTAATTCATGCTGCTGATGTCAAGCACAAATTTGGATTGAAAGTGAAAGGGGAATACAAGCTTTCAGGGTTAATAGATGTAGCGACAAGGGATGCTTACAGATGGTTTCGAGGCAATTTGGCTGCAAGCCAAAACCTATACCATCTCGACCAAAGCGCGAAATGTGTTGCATTTGGCCAACTTTGGGCCAGTGGCTTGGGCAGTAGTTGTCAGAGAGAGACTGGTGGCAGAATTCCAAAGAGTGGTGGCACAGCTGGGGCGTAACACCCCAACCAACACAAAAGTTGGCGAGTTATTGACATTGGTTTTTCCATTGTGAGAAGTTTTTCCTCTTGCCCTACGTCCTCTATGCCATTTTGAAGATGATAGACTGGTGGTCCAAGGTACTGTTGCACCTCTGTTGCAAAGTCAGAGTTTGGAGGTTCCTGCTGGGTAGGGAACATAGAAGAATGTTTATATTGAGGATCTATCGGGTCCATCGACTGCAGTGGTACCCTCTGGAGCACAAGAGATGGCCACTACACAACCAGCAACCCGCGAGTGTGGGCGGGAGGAACAACTGTTTTCTACACCACCTCCTGCGACTGCATCTACTGTGCCGGAGGATTCTGCGGTGGCACGCTGGAGGCGCCAAATGTAGGAAAGGACGGCAATTGCTACTCCGACTAGGACTGGCTCTTCGGGTGCAGACCCTCCCTTGCAACCGGAAAATTCTGGAACCACCAATGCGGCTGCTTCGACGGGAGGTACTCTTCCCGCAGTATTACCATGGGAGGCGACGATAACAAACCCTGTTGACCAAATCCAGGCGTGCGTCACTTTTTTGAGCAGATTGCGACGGGAGGTACTCTTCCCGCAGTATTACCATGGGAGGCGACGATAACAAACCCTGTTGACCAAATCCAGGCGTGCGTCACTTTTTTGAGCAGACTTGCGGAGTCTATTCGTGCGGCCTAGCCAGCTCTCGCAACAGAGGGCCGAGTTAATGAGCTGGAAACATAGGTAATGGCTTTACAGGCTCGCATTGCCGATTTGACCAATCAAAATGAAGATTTGACTGTGGCGGCTTGCCAGCAAAATGAAGAAATACAAACGCTTAGGGGGGCTAATGCTGCGTTTGTGGTTTCCATTCAAGATGAACTGCTTCAATTGCGAATGTAGAATAGCCTTGCCTCATATTTAGCCTCTCATCCTAGTGATTTCATGATAAATATGAATGATTTGGATGCTTTAGCAGTGGAGATGCAGCAGGACCTCCACATCTTTTTGGAAAATCAAATACAGAGCTGGAGAACACGGTTGTCTGCTGAGGTGAGAGCACAACCACCAACTCAGCAGGTTGTGATGCAACAACCTGAGTCATCGAACACTAACAGAGGTAAGAGTGTCGTTCTAGAAGGTTTTGATATTGCTGATTGGACGCAAGCTACAAAGGATTGTGCTGAGGCCCAAGCTCATGTATCTCGTTTGCAAAGAATGATTCATTTATTTCGTAAGGATCGGCGTAGGGTGTGTTTCTGGGTGGAGACTTTGGCTCACTCTTTCTCCCTCAATTTACCCCCATGTCCTCCATTTTGGTCTGCTCTCAATAGATACCTCTCTCGCTATTATCCTCTACATACGCCTCTTGCTCCTTTGTCGCAGTCTATTTCTTTGCCGACACAGTTTATTCCCAAGGCTCCTTGGCCGGAGCACACTGAGATAGATCCACATCTATTGGATGAGGTTTATCGGGCCCATACTACAGATTTTCGAGGATTTGGATACATTGACATTTCATCTTCAGCAGAACAGGTCAAAGATCAGCAACCGCAACCTTCCAACCGGAGGGGCTGAGTGTGGGTTCGCACGATCCACCGTGCGTGTGAGGTGTTACGGCATAACTTGCACAATGCAGTCCTGCGGTCCTGCGTAGGTCTGGACGTTGCGGATTAGGAGTCATGCGACGACCATGGCGGCAGTTCTTCACAAGATATCATGGGTTAGGAGGAGTGGGTGCACCGTTCCGGATCTGCGCTGGAACAGCGGTTGTATATGGGGCATACCTATCTTTGATGTACCTTACCTTATGTTATCCATACATCTTCTATTGTAACTCTGTGTGTCCAGATTACATATGAATGAAGCAAGAGGTGTTCTGTGTCTGTATACTGTGTACTGTCTTCTATTCTATTTCTATGTGTTTGATGTTCACATAATGTAAGGAAGTTTGAGGATAATCATTCCCGTAATGCCTGTTGCTTCTGTGCGGGCAATAGCCATTACATCTGGCAATGTATTGTTTCATTCGAGTTTCACAATCCCTAACAGACTCACCATGTTTTTGTTTAAAGTTGTAGATTTCAGCTACCGTATTATGTTTAATTCCCGTTTTAGAACAAGCAGCTATAAATCCTTGAGCTAATGTATTCAAATCCATGATTGATCTTGGTGGAATGTTTTGGAACCATGTCAAAGCTTTTTCTTCTAATGTCATTCCGAACCCCTCGAATTGAGTATGGAAATCAAATATACGCTCTGCTCTTAGCACTTGCTTAAAGCTTGCTAAGTGGTCATATGGATCCCGTGATCCACTGTATTTTCTGACCCATTTTTGAAAATTAGCTGGTCTGACACGCCTATTTGGTTCAACTACAGGTCTTCTGGGAGTTGGTCCTGTTCCGAGTCCTTTAAACCAGTCTGTCAAAAATAGTGACTCATGTAGCCCTAGACTGGCCTTAGTGTAACCCGTTTTTCTACGTGATGAGGTGGTTTCTAGTTTCTTCCCATTACTCTCAGATGATCTCTCACGATGTTCGTCTCTTGGAGTGGTTTCTGGTCCTTGACCCAATATCCAATCGTGTATGGAATACTTGTGGTATTCGGTTTTTTCTACCTCCTCAAGAGTCAGAATAACAAAATTGTTGTTATAACAATCCCTAAACAAGTAAGTTGGTAGATCCGCAGATCCCTTATCTTTGATCTTGAATATATAGATGATCTTCATGGCCGTTAATTGTCCTGGTCTAGCATGAGAAGTCCACAAAAGATCTTTTTTATTTCTATCTTTTCAACAATAGACTCCGATCCTCGGATTAACTTTACTAAGCCATTTCAAAGGCTTCAAGTCTACTTGATCGTATCCCTCGAATTCCAAAGTTGGTGGTCCTTCTTTTGCTGGCATATCTAGGATTATAGTGTCTACTTCTAATTCCTATTTGTCTACCACGTCCGGGTTTTTGACTTATACATATTGAGTTCTGTTTCCATCTATGTACATTTTTCCTTGTTTGTTTGCCCTAACCTCTTCTTCGAACTCAATACCATGATCATCAATGCTAATAGCATATTCTTCATTAGGATCCAAGTAAACCTAGGCTCCATGATGATTAGTTTGATAAAAAGAGAGTATATGATTATAGCGCATAGTTGTTCCAGTTTCCGAGTGAGTCGAGTAAGAAGACATTTCGGATGTTGAATCTGAAAAATTATCCGAGACTTCTTCAGGAATTGTGCGCAAGGAGTTGCCTTGATTTACGCTTTCTTCAGTGGATACTCTACTGGTGTTTTCTGTGAATAGTCCTTGATTTCCTATTACACGACCGGATGTAAGGTTCATATAGACTTATGAAGCCCTGGTTTGAGTACTCACCTTAGATTGACTTGTCATCAATTTCCACTTGATTCAATTGCAACTTTTTGTCAAGCCACTGCTTCCTTGTCTGCAATCTAATTCCTGTACAAAATTATTCAAATTAGCGATTTTTCTATAAGGACAGTAGAGCTCTTGAGAACTCCAGTGATTGGTCTCTGTATTTGACTTCAAATCGCGCTATGGAAGTCAAAATTTTGACTTTCAGATTTAGCTTAGCAAAATCAAAGGTCTCATCTGCAACCTGTAAACTAAGTGTATCTGTACCAATTTTGATCCGATTGAACACAAAATTTCCCTATGGCCTTATATTATGCTGGTCTAACACTGTATAAGCCCAAAAGTCAAAATTGAAGTCTCAGGATAGCAAAAGTAAATAATCGTGATTATTTACTTTTGTCACTTTTTTGCACTTTTTGGATTGGTTTGGCAAGTAAACAACTTTTTAAAGCCCTTGGGCAAGTTTCAACAAGTTTGGACAAAACATGATCAAGTTTACCCACTATTCCGTGTCCGCAGACTCTGATTTCAAGAATCTGGCTTAAGTCTCACTTTTGTGGTCCAAATTTCACCAAAATTGATTTGTGAGGTCCAATTGATGTGCTTGACCTTGTGGCACACTCAAATTTGCAAAATCCCCAAGTTTCAAAGCAGATGTAAATAATCGCGATTATTTTCTTCTAACAATTTTTTGCAATTTTTTGTCCTAACTTTGACACAGATATGTTAAGCACCTTATGTTAAGGTCACTAGCCAATTTTCATCAAGTTTGGACAATTTTTGGTCAAATGGTCATCAATTATCTATCCGTAGACTAACTTTGCAATTTTGTCACAGTTTTCACTCTAGTGATCCAAATCTTATCAAATTTGGTTTGTGGGCTCATTACAACATGGTAAAGCTAGTGGTATGCCAACTTGGTCAAAAAAGTTCAAAAACAGGGCAGATGTAAATAATCGTGATTATTTGCATTTGACAAAATTTTGAAATTTTTTGGTCAACTGAGCATGTACACATCTTTATCACATCAATATAAGCCTATGAATCAATTTTCAATAAGTTTGGATAAATTTTTCCAAAAGATAACAAATAACTCACGCGTGCGAAATGACTCCGTAGGATTTAGCAAAAAACATGATGGGTGTCAACAAAAGCTGGCAATAGAGGGGGGAGGAGGAGTACCACCAAACGCGTTTCGCTCTTAAGAGCTCATCAGTGGTGGTGTTGCTGGCAAAGTATGTTTGTAAGGGAGGAGGGGAAGGTAGGGGTTTATAAAGGGTGCTTGGTTGGGATTTTGTTGATAGCTAACAATATTTTTGAAAAGAGTGGGATTAAAGACTGGGTACCAGGGTACATGGAGAGGAGTGACATTTAAAACTAGGTACTATGGTACATGGAGAGGAGTGGAATTTAAGACGAGGTACAGGGAGAGGAGTTAAGGTGATTTAAGGTGTAGGTCAAAATCCAAGGTACCAGGGTACAAAGTTTTAAGAGAGGAATTTTATGGAATTAAGAGGGTGGGATAAATGAGAGAGAGGGGCTACTTTAGGTGAGAAGGACAGTATGCCAAAATTAAAGTGGTTATACCTTTATGAAGGTGACATAAAAAGAGTTTAAAAGGTAAGACTAGTGGAGGGGTTCAAATGTATCCAAAATTTTGAGACACATAGAGAGAGAGAGAGAGAGAGAGAGAGAGAGAGAGAGAGAGAGATAGGGTAAAAATGAAGGGAAAAGATGTAAGGAAAAATGGAGAATTTTTAGGAAACCAATAGAGTGGGTGGGGGTGGTGTGGAAGGCATAAGGAATGGGGTAAAAAAGTTTGTATCAAGGGGGGTGTACGCTATGTACCAAAAGGATATGAATATTGGGTCCGGAGGTCCAGAAAATGGTAGGTCTAGGGAGGTAGGAAAGATTGGCATTGAGTTGGCAGGCTTTAGAAATGGGATTGCTAATACATTGGGAGGGAAGCATTTTTCTAGTGGTGGGTGTGAAGGGAATTTTGAGCACAGTGGGTGGATTGTTTGTTATTTTGTGCGATGGTAAGAGGAGTGAAGTGCGATTGAGGTAAGAGGCTTTGCAAAAAACTTTTAAAAGAAAGTTGGTTGGGTAGCCCTTAGCCCGAAGGCGTAGGTAGAAAAGGTTGCGGAGGTGGAGGTATCCCTTCATGGTTGATTCTAGAATAATATACCTTTTGAGCTCTGAGATGATGAAGGCAACCTTTTGATGGGTAGGGTGCCATGAGATCCAAGGGATGTAGTTGTAGGCATTCAAAGGTTTTTGATAGCAGTGGGAGTCCAAGAGGCTAGATGAAGTGAAGCGGGTACCTTTAAAGAACTCAATGTCAAGGATAATGGCATGGGTATGGGAGATGGTGCTGGAAATTTTAATGTGCTCTTGAAGAGGTTCACCATAAGAGTTTATGAGATGGGTAAGGTTATTACGGGATCCCGTCCATAATCCAAAAGCATCATCAACATAAAGTTTGAAATAGAGGAGGTTAGGGTTGAGTAAAAGGGGGCAAGAGGTTTCCAAGTGACAGAGGAAGAGATAAGCATATACCACGACAAAGTTTGAGCCCATGGCGGTGCCTTTGGTTTGTTTCCAAAATTTTCCTTTAAAAGTGATGTAATGATGGGATAGGATAAGGGAGGCAAGGGAGAGGATAAAATGGGTTTTGTGAGGGTCAAAAACATGAGAGATGGTAGATTTGAGTGCGGTGAGGCCTTGAATGATGGGGATACTAGTGTATAGGGCTTCTACGTCAAAATTAAAAAGGAGGGTGTTAGGTGAAAGGGGGAGTTTTTGTAAGTCTTGGATTAGGGTGAGGGAGCTTTGTAGGTGTTGCTTTTGGCAAAGGAGGATTGGATAGAGCTCAGAATGGAGCCAAATAGAGGCTTTCTCAAAGAGGTAACCTTTATAGGAACATATCCGCCGAGAGACGATGGATGGTTTATGAAGTTTAGGGATGAAGTAGATAGGACAAGGTTTAGGGGGTTTGTTAAGGAGGGAGAGGATAAAGTTGTGTTCGATAGAGGGGAGGGAGGAGTAGCGGAGTGTGATAGAGGAAAGAAGGGAAGCTAAGAAGGCAAAAGGGATGTTAAGGCAAGGCTCATAAGTGGAGCGGTCATTAAGATGTGAGAGGGCATCTTTCTCATACCAATATAATGGTAGGATAACAACACCCAGGTTTTTGTCGACAGATTTTATGAATATTGAAGGGTCTAGGGAGAGGCTAGATAAAGCTTCAATGACAAAACAGGGTCGTTTTGAAAATGGAAAATTGCAAGCATTCAAAATGAGGTTAAAGTTATGTCGGTTAGAGGACAAAATATGGTTAAGGTTGGGATTTAAAAGAGGTGGTTTCCAAAGTGGGTTGGTTTCCTTAAAAGGAGAGGGGGTGGAAGGTTTAACGTCTTTGAAGAAGAGCTTAAGGTTGAGATTTCTTGATAAATTGTAGTGTGAGTTGAGGAGCAAGAGGGGGGAAGGGTTTGGAGGGGGGGAATGTATTTTAAGCCTAAGGCTAAGCAACGCCTTTCAGAGAGGGAAAGAGCTCGAGGTGCCAGATTGTGGATTTTAAAGTTAGAGATATCATGCTCCAAAGTTGAGACTTCGTATTTTCCAAAGAGCAAGAGTTTGTAGCCTTGTGGATTAGTGAGTGGAAGCCACATCTTTTTTCTTTTTCTTCCTTCGTGAAGTGGGGGCCTAGGAGTGGCTTTTGAAATCCATAGATATGGGAGGAGGGGGGGTTTGGAGAAGCAGAGGTGTACCCAAGTGTATGGGTGGCTAAACCCTAATCCCTCCTCCCTTTGTCTTTTCCCAAGTGGTTTGCCTTGTGGTGGGTGGTATTATTATGGGAGTGATCCTTATTGTGTGGGTTCGGGTAAGGTTGGTTGATGATTTTTTGTGGTGGAAAAGAAGAGGAGGAACCAAGGGGGATGAGTGTAGGTTTGAGGGTTTTGAGAGCGTACAAAGGATAGGCGGGGGTGTTAGGGAAAGGTGAAAATATTAGTTTTTTAGATAAAGGGAAAGGTTTTTCATGGGCGGGTTTATAGGATGGTTGACGAGGCCGTTTAATGGGGGTTACATAGGAGGGTTGGGGACGGGGTTGGTGGTGGTGGGGGGGGGAATGCTCGAGGTGGTAAAAAAGGTTTTTTAGAATATGGATGGGTGGATTTTTTGGGGGGCGGTGACAATACCCGCTTAGGTGGGGAGGCGGGAGGGGAGGCTTGAGACGTGGGGGGTAATGAATGGAATCTTTCTTTGACAATTTGTTCTACAAGCTCTTTGCTGGTTTGCTCCTTGGGGAGTGAGAGTAATTCTTCTTCAATGTTATTAATGGCCTTTTTTCGGGCAAGTTTAGCTACATCCTCTTTTGTGGTGGCAAGGTGTGCATTTACAACATGGGTTTGGATATCCAAGAGGAGGCTATGGAGGGATGCGGTTTTCCATTGTTGTAGCTTGAGGCCCCAAGCAAGCTTGGAGACTAAGGGGATAGAGACTTGGAGGAGCTTAACAATGAGATCGTTGAGCCGTTCTTCTACTAAAGCATGATAGCCGTCGAGGCAGGTTTGTAGATTATTAATGAGGATGGTTTGTGCTTGTACCAATGCTTTTGTGCAATCTAGTTGATATCTTATGGTAAGTGAGGTAAACTTAGCATTGAGAAGGGCTTGAGCTTGTGTATCCTCTAGGGATAGTTCAAGATCAAACTTTTTCAAAAGATAACAAATAACTCACGCGTGCGAAACGACTCCATAGGATTTAGCAAAAAACATGATGGGTGTCAACAAAAGCTGGCAATAGAGGGGGGAGGAGGAGTACCACCAAACGCGTTTCGCTCTTAAGAGCTCATCAGTGGTGGTGTTGCTGGCAAAGTATGTTTGTAAGGGAGGAGGGGAAGGTAGGGGTTTATAAAGGGTGCTTGGTTGGGATTTTGTTGATAGCTAACAATATTTTTGAAAAGAGTGGGATTAAAGACTGGGTACCAGGGTACATGGAGAGGAGTGACATTTAAAACTGGGTACTATGGTACATGGAGAGGAGTGGAATTTAAGACGAGGTACAGGGAGAAGAGTTAAGGTGATTTTAGGTGTAGGTCAAAATCCAAGGTACCAGGGTACAAAGTTTTAAGAGAGGAATTTTATGGAATTAAGAGGGTGGGATAAATGAGAGAGAGGGGCTACTTTAGGTGAGAAGAACAGTATGCCAAAATTAAAGTGGTTATACCTTTATGAAGGTGACATTAAAAGAGTTTAAAAGGTAAGACTAGGGGAGGGGTTCAAATGTATCCAAAATTTTGAGACACATAGAGAGAGAGAGAGAGAGAGAGAGAGAGAGAGAGAGAGAGAGAGAGAGAGAGAGAGAGAGAGAGAGAGAGAGAGAGAGAGAGAGAGAGAGAGAGAGAGATAGGGTAAAAATGAAGGGAAAAGATGTAAGGAAAAATGGAGAATTTTTAGGAAACCAATAGAGTGGGTGGGGGTTGTGTGGAAGGCATAAGGAATGGGGTAAAAAACTTTGTATCAAGGGGGGTGTACGCTATGTACCAAAAGGATATGAATATTGGGTCCGGAGGTCCAGCAAATGGTAGGTCTAGGGAGGTGGGAAAGATTGGCATTGAGTTGGCAGGCTTTAGAAATGGGATTGCTAATACATTGGGAGGGAAGCATTTTTCTAGTGGTGGGTGTGAAGGTAATTTTGAGCATAGTGGGTGGATATTTTATTATTTTGTGCGATGGTAAGAGGAGTGAAGTGCGATAGAGGTAAGAGGCTTTGCAAAAAACTTTTAAAAGAAAGTTGGTTGGGTAGCCCTTAGCCCGAAGGCGTAGGTAGAAAAGGTTGCGGAGGTGGAGGTATCCCTTCATGGTTGATTCCCGAATAATATACCTTTTGAGCTTTGAGATGATGAAGGCAAACTTTTGATGGGTAGGGTGCCATGAGATCCAAGGGATGTAGTTGTAGGCATTCAAAGGTTTTTGATAGCAGTGGGAGTCCAAGAGGCTAGATGAAGTGAAGCGGGTACCTTTAAAGAACTCAATGTCAAGGATAATGGCATGGGTATGGGAGATGGTGCTGGAAATTTTAATGTGCTCTTGAAGAGGTTCACCATAAGAGTTTATGAGATAGGTAAGGGTATTACGGGATCCCGTCCATAATCCAAAAGCATCATCAACATAAAGTTTGAAATAGAGGAGGTTAGGGTTGAGTAAAAGGGGGCAAGAGGTTTCCAAGTGACAGAGGAAGAGATAAGCATATACCACGACAAAGTTTGAGCCCATGGCGGTGCCTTTGGTTTGTTTCCAAAATTTTCCTTTAAAAGTGATGTAATGATGGGATAGGATAAGGGAGGCAAGGGAGAGGATAAAATGGGTTTTGTGAGGGTCAAAAACATGAGAGATGGTAGATTTGAGTGCGGTGAGGCCTTGAATGATGGGGATACTAGTGTATAGGGCTTCTACGTCAAAATTAAAAAGGAGGGTGTTAGGTGAAAGGGGGAGTTTTTGTAAGTCTTGGATTAGGGTGAGGGAGCTTTGTAGGTGTTGCTTTTGGCAAAGGAGGATTGGATAGAGCTCAGAATGGAGCCAAATAGAGGCTTTCTCAAAGAGGTAACCTTTATAGGAACATATCGGCCAAGAGACGATGGATGGTTTATGAAGTTTAGGGATGAAGTAGATAGGACAAGGTTTAGGGGGTTTGTTAAGGGGGGAGAGGATAAAGTTGTGTTTGACAGAGGGGAGGGAGGAGTAGCGGAGTGTGATAGAGGAAAGAAGGGAAGCTAAGAAGGCAAAAGGGATGTTAAGGCAAGGCTCATAAGTGGAGCGGTCATTGAGATGTGAGAGGGCATCTTTCTCATACCAATCTAATGGTAGGATAACAACACCCAGGTTTTTGTCGGCAGGTTTTATGATTATTGAAGGGTCTAGGGAGAGGCTAGATAAAGCTTCAATGACAAAACGGGGTCGTTTTGAAAATGGAAACTTGCAAGCATTCAAAATGAGGTTAAAGTTATGTAGGTTAGAGGACAAAATATGCTTAAGGAGAGGTGGTGTCCAAAGTGGGTTGGTTTCCTTAAAAGGAGAGGGGGTGGAAGGTTTAAGGTCTTTGAAGAAGAGCTTAAGGTTGAGATTTCTTGATAAATTGTAGTGTGAGTTGAGGAGCAAGAGGGGGGAAGGGTTTGGAGGGGGGGTAGATATGGGAGGAGGGGGGGTTTGGAGAAGCAGAGGTGTAACAAGTGTATGGGTGGCTAAACCCTAATCCTCCTCCCTTTGTCTTTTCCCGAGTGGTTTGCCTTGTGGTGGGTGGTATTATTAGGGGAGTGATCCTTATTGTGTGGGTGCGGGTAAGGTTGGTGATGATTTTTTGTGGTGGATTTGTAGAGGAGGGGTAAGAAATAAGAAAGGGGGATGAGTGTAGGTTTGAGGGTTTTGAGAGGGTACAAAGGATAGGCAGGGGTATTAGGGAAAGGTGAAAATTTTAGTTTTTTAGATTTGGGAAAGGTTTTTCAAGGGCGGGTTTATAGGATGGTTGAGGAGGCCGTTTTAATGGGGGTTACATAGGAGGGTTGGGGAAGGGGTTGGTGGTGGTGGGGGGGGGAATGCTCGAGGTGGTAAAAAAGGTTTTTTAGAATATGGATGGGTGGATTTTTGGGGGGCGGTGACAATACCGGCTTAGGTGGGGAGGCGGGAGGGGAGGCTTGAGACGTGGGGGGTAATGAATGGAATGAATCTTTGAACTTTGACTTTGAAATTTGTTCTACAAGCTCTTTGATGGTTTGATCCTTGGGGAGTGAGAGTAATTCTTCTTCAATGTTATTAATGGCCTTTTTTCGGGCAAGTTTAGCTACATCCTCTTTTGTGGTGGCAAGGTGTGCATTTACAACATGGGTTTGGATATCCAAGAGGAGGCTATGGAGGGATGCGGTTTTCCATTGTTGTAGCTTGAGGCCCCAAGCAAGCTTGGAGACTAAGGGGATAGAGACTTGGAGGAGCTTAACAATGAGATCGTTGAGCCGTTCTTCTACTAAAGCATGATAGCCGTCGAGGTAGGTTTGTAGATTATTAATGAGGATGGTTTGTGCTTGTACCAATGCTTTTGTGCAATCTAGTTGATACTTATGGTAAGTGAGGTAAACTTAGCATTGAGAAGGGCTTGAGCTTGTGTATCCTCTAGGGATAGTTCAAGATCAAACTTTTTCAAAAGATAACAAATAACTCAAGCGTGCGAAACGACTCCATAGGATTTAGCAAAAAACATGATGGGTGTCAACAAAAGCTGGCAATAGAGGGGGGAGGAGGAGTACCACCAAACGCGTTTCGCTCTTAAGAGCTCATCAGTGGTGGTGTTGCTGGCAAAGTATGTTTGTAAGGGAGGAGGGGAAGGTAGGGGTTTATAAAGGGTGCTTGGTTGGGATTTTGTTGATAGCTAACAATATTTTTGAAAAGAGTGGGATTAAAGACTGGGTACCAGGGTACATGGAGAGGAGTGACATTTAAAACTGGGTACTATGGTACATGGAGAGGAGTGGAATTTAAGACGAGGTACAGGGAGAGGAGTTAAGGTGATTTTAGGTGTAGGTCAAAATCCAAGGTACCAGGGTACAAAGTTTTAAGAGAGGAATTTTATGGAATTAAGAGGGTGGGATAAATGAGAGAGAGGGGCTACTTTAGGTAAGAAGGACAGTATGCCAAAATTAAAGTGGTTATACCTTTATGAAGGTGACATAAAAAGAGTTTAAAAGGTAAGACTAGGGGAGGGGTTCAAATGTATCCAAAATTTTGAGACACATAGAGAGAGAGAGAGAGAGAGGAGAGGAGAGAGAGAGAGAGAGAGAGAGAGAGAGAGAGAGAGAGAGATAGGGTAAAAGTGAAGGGAAAAGATGTAAGGAAAAATGGAGAATTTTTAGGAAACCAATAGAGTGGGTGGGGGTGGTGTGGAAGGCATAAGGAATGTGGTAAAAAAGTTTGTATCAAGGGGGGTGTACGCTATGTACCAAAAGGATATGAATATTGGGTCCGGAGGTCCAGCAAATGGTGGGTCTAGGGAGGTGGGAAAGATTGGCATTGAGTTGGCAGGCTTTAGAAATGGGATGGCTAATACATTGGGAGGGAAGCATTTTTCTAGTGGTGGGTGTGAAGGGAATTTTGAGCACAGTGGGTGGATTTTTTGTTATTTTGTGCGATGGTAAGAGGAGTGAAGTGCGATTGAGGTAAGATGCTTTGCAAAAAACTTTTAGAAGAAATTTGGTTCGGTAGCCCTTAGCCGGAAGGCGTAGGTAGAAAAGGTTGCGGAGGTGGAGGTATCCCTTCATGGTTGATTCCCGAATAATATACCTTCTGAGCTCTGAGATGATGAAGGCAATCTTTTGATGGGTAGGGTGCCATGAGATCCAAGGCATAGTTGTTCCGGTTTCCGAGTGAGTGGAGTAAGAAGACATTTCGGATTTTGAATCTGAAAAATTATCTGAGACTTCTTCAGGAATTGTGCGCAAGGAGTTGCCTTGATTTACGCTTTCTTCAGTGGATACTCTACTGATGTTTTCTGTGAATAGTCCTTGATTTCCTATTACACGACCGGATGTAAGGTTCATATAGACTTATGAAGCCCTGGTTTGAGTACTCACCTTAGATTGACTTGTCATCAATTTCCACTTGATTCAATTGCAACTTTCTGTCAAGCCACTGCTTCCTTGTCTGCTATCTAATTCCTGTACAAAATTATTCAAATTAGCGATTTTTCTATAAGGACAGTAGAGCTCTTGAGAACTCTAGTGATTGGTCTCTCTATTTGACTTCAAATAGCGCTTAGTGGATCCCAAAAATTCTTTCATGTGCCCTATTTAATTCTCTAGTCGAGTCATGACCCCATCAGAAAAAGGATTTACCGAAATAGAACACATGGTTCTGGCACTAATGTTTGCTACCACAAAGTTCCGCTCCTATCTCTTGCCTAGACCATTTGTAATCCTGACAATGGAAGAGGTTTTCCCATATTTAATGAGACGCATGGATGTCTCATCTAGGATCTCAAAGTGGTTAATTAGACTACAAGAGTTTGACTACACCATGCAAGTAGAAAACTCCACCAGGGCTAGTTTAGCTGGAATTCTCACTCATCACCATTATGAGAAGAAGCTAAAGGTCAACACGGAAGCAAAGGAAGGAATACCAGATAAAGAAATTCCTAAGCTAGAGAGAGCTCACTCTCTTTTCTTTGACGCAGCATACAAGAGAACAATGGATCAGTTTGCAGCAGGCATGGTCATTTTCAATGAACAGCAAGAAAGAGTATTCTCCATGGGGCAGTTATTACACTCCCACTCCAACAATGAAGTAGAATATGAAGCCCTAATCCTTGGGTTGGAACAATGTATTTCACAAAGAATTCAGCGCTTTGAATGTGTTTGGCGACGCTTTGCTTTTGATAAGGTAGATAAATGGCACCTGGGAATGCAAAAATCAGGTTTTACTTGGTCAAATTCGCCAAGTTAAGGACCTTCTGAAGAAGTTTGAAGCAGTGAAGCTCTTCCATGTCCCCAGTGCAAAAAATCAAGAGGCAGATGCACTAGCTAAAGAAAGAATACAAGATGTTCCCGTAGGAGCAATCAAATTAAAACTACCCCTCTTCCAAAGTAGTGATGCTATGCCTGATATCATCAGCTTTCTCGATATAAGAGAATTTCCAGCAGGACACACCAAAGGCCAAAAACAATGGCTGGTAAGGAAGGCTACTAGGTACCGCCTTATAGACGACCACTTGTATTGTAAGGGCAAAGATCAAATTCTGAGGCGGGTGCCAACCTCTAGTGAAATCACAGAGGTAATTTCAAGTTGCCATGACGGTGTCTGCGGCGGTCATTTTGCTCTAGATATCACCAGTAGGAAGATTCTATAGGCAGGATACTTTTGGCATAGTTTGAACAGAGATGTACACCATTGGTGTAAAACATGTAAGGGTTGTCAAGTGGCCAATGATCGCACGTTTACCTACAAGCCACAAACCCCTATAAATTCATATGGTCCTTTTGAGAAATGGGGAATAGATGCAATCGGTCCCTTACCAAGGGCCCAATCAGGTAAACTGTACATCATAGTGGGTGTAGACTACATGACGCGGCAACGGCCACCACCCGCATTACAGCCCAAGAGGTGGCAAAGTTCCTTTTTGAGCATATCGCTTGCCGTTTTGGCACTCCTCTTGAGATAATATAACATAGAGGACCAGGATTCAGAGGTGATTTGGTGGGAGAACTGGTGAAGAAATTAGGCATCACACGCCGGCATTCCACACCATACTACCCACAATGCAATGGTCTGGTAGAGAAGGTGAATGGAATGATTTTCAAAATCATCACAAAAAAGGTGAACAACCACATAGGAGAATGGGATAAACATCTCATGGCATCTCTTTGGGCCTACAGAACAATGTTCTGAACATCACTAGGTTTCACTCCTTTCTATCTAGTTTATGGGAAGGAGGCAATTCTACCCATTGAGGTACAAATAGCCAGCTTACGAGTCTTGGCTAGCCAGACACACCGCCCAGTTGTAAACCTCCGAAACCACATCTTGGATCTAGAGAGACTCCAACTGGATAGGGAAGAAGCAATCAATCACTATGCAGCACAGGTAGAACGACGCTGACTCACTTTCAATCAAGGGCTTAAAGAGAAAGGACTGGAAAAAGGCATGTTAGTACTACGATTCGACAACAGATTTGACACTAGGAAGGATAAGAAATTTCAACCCAGATGGGAAGGGCCATTCATCATCAAGAAGCGCTACGACAACGGCAGCTATAAGCTGATGGAAGCAGATGGGAGAATTCACAAGACTAGAGTCAATGGATGGAGACTGAAAAGGTATTTTCTTAGGTTTGACCCAGAATTTGTGCTAGACATTCCAGAAGAGGGACAACCCTCTAACTCTACAGCTGAAGAAGCTTAGCTAGGACTTGCTTCACTTTAGTAAACTGTTGCTCATTCTCTTCACTCCATGAGAAAACATCCCTTTATGTGAGTTGTTGTAGGGGAAGGACCACTTGAGATAGCAAGTGAATGAACCTGCTTAAGTATCTTACCTTCTGAAGGAAAGAAACCAGCTGCTTGGCGGTGGTGTGTGATGATAAAGATACCAGAGCCTGAATCTTGCTAGGGTCAGAGCCTCAATCCCTTTTGCTAAAATTACATGACCAAGGAGAGTGACTTTGCTCTCACCAATGTGACACTTGTCCACATTGAGTTGGCCACCCAAGGTTTGCAGCGTGGTTAAGCCATCATAGACTTTGCTTAAATGAAGGGCTCGTGAGCTATAGATGCAAAAATAATCCATGAAAACCCGTATTGAGGCTCCAAAGTAAGGTTGGAGAACAAAAGTCACATAGCGTTGAAATGTGGCTGGGGCGTTAGTGAGGCCAAACGGCATCACTCTGTAGGCAAAACATCCCCAAGGGGTGATGAAGGTTGTCTTCTTCTGATCCTCCTCCGCAATGCTAATCTGGAAGTATCCTGAGTAGCCATCGCATACTGTGTAGCGTTCGTGACCTGCCACTTAATGAGTATTTCATCCTGGAATAGGAGGGGAAAGTGGTCTCTCTTCGTGGCTGCATTGAGAGGTTTGTAATCCACACAGACTCTCCACTTACCATTTTTTTTTGGTGTGACTACTACTGGGGAGACCCATTCTGAGTCTTCGACAGGGTAAATGAAACCTGCTTGTAGCAAACTTCTTACTTCTTTAAGAAATGCCTCTTGTTGGATTACTCCAAGTCTTCTAAGATTTTGTAGTACGGGTTTATAGCCTTCCTTGAGCTTTATGTGGTGTTGCACTACTGTAATTCATGTGATCTTATCATAGCCATCAATGAACAAAGTAGTGAAGTTACCTAACATGGAGACGTGCTCCTTCCTTTCTTCATTGGTTAACTCATTTGAGAGCATTTTTTGTAGCTTACCTGCATCCTCCAATGACTGCATACCTGGTGATCCCTCTTGGTTTGCTGAGGTTGCTTCAGATTGTGCTAATCTGTCTGGGTTTTTAAGAATGACTCCCATTACTTCGATGCTACTATCACTCCCGTCGGTGGTGGCTGTGTCTTCTCCTGAGGTATACGAGTAGTCGCTGGTGGACTCGTCTTCTGAAGCCTCCAAGATCATATTGCGCTACTTTCCAGTCCTCATGTCATAAAATATGGACTTCCCTTTGGCATCCTTCATCTGGATCATCCCGGTTCCATAGCCATAAGCCAAGGCCTTCCAAGAATGATGGGGTAGCCCTCTTCTTTGTGTGGCATGACAAAGATGTCTACCTCCACTTCTGTATTGAATGCTTTTACTCTAACCACATTTACAATGCCTACGCATTTTACTCTTACATTGTTTGCCATCTTGGCTCGGCAGGGTGCCGGCCTACTTACCTCTAGACCTAGATGGTGCATCATCTTTTCACTCATGACGCATATTTGTGTGCCACCATCTATGTAGACGTTTGAAATCTGCTACCCTTTGATGTGACTGTCCATGGTTAGCAGGATGTCGTCGACATCCCTCCCAGAGATAGCCCCAGCTATCCGTGGTCTTGATTTCGTGGTACTTACCATTTTCGTCCAATGCCTCCTCATTCAGGGTGCAAGGTGGAGTAATTGAGGCCAAGTTATCTTCGGGCCCTGCATTAACACATCCTGAACTAAGTCATAGGGTTTTGCATCCTCACCTAGTGAGAAGTCCACGATGTCTATCTTCCACCGCGGTTTAGTTGCTTGCTTGCTAGACTGGGCCTTCCCTTTCATCTTCTCTTCTTTTTGAGATGCCTCCTCATGCCTCGCACGCTTCACTCCCATAGAATCCACTACTTCTACCTTCGCTTTTACTTTATGCTTATCTCGAGCTAACTCTTCTACCTTTGCCTTCCCTTTAGCCTCTAAGCTAATAACACTCACTGCTTGGTTCACAGCAGGTGGTGGGGGTAGTGGCGGAATGAGAGGTTGGGGTGGTGGTTGCTGTTGTACAGATGGTCGCAGAATTTGGACCGGTGGAATTGGTCCCGACTGCCTAGGTGGTGGTGGTCTTGCTCTTAACGGAGAGATATGTTTTTGTCTCCCCCCTCTATTGAAATTCTGCCTCCTCGGGTGTGGACAGTAGTACATTCCATGGCCGTCTTCCCCGCAGTTGTAACAGTGGTACTCTGGGTTCTGCCTTCGTTGTCCCCTTCCTTGTTCTAGGTTTCTACCAGGTGCATGCCCTTGCTGCACCAGATGCACAGATAAACTCTCTAGTTGGGTGGTGATGCGACTCAACAGGTCTTGTTGTTCTTCTGATGCTTCCTGTGGTTGGACTCTATGATTGGTTGTTCAGCCACTGGGGTTGGTCGGGCCGAGCTTGTTTCCTCTGACTCGTTCACTCTTGCTTGCATGCGCAGCTTCTTGTCTTTAAGTCGGGCTACTTCGACTCCCAACTCATATGTTGTAGGAAACGTTCCCTTCACCTTCTCTCTAAGCGGCGACCATAGACCAGTAATGAAACGGTCCTTCTTTAGGAAATTAGGCGCTCCTTCACCTTCCTCCTGTGTGGCAACCCATCTCTCCCATAAGTCCTTAAACTTTGACTCATAGGTGGCATACTCCAGCAAGCCTCCCTGCTTTAATTCTGTCAGTAGTTGCCATAGCTTCTCCGAGGTTGTGCCTCCACCAAATCTCTTTACAAAAGAAGCCCTTAACAGATCCCATGCATTCTTGGTAGCCTGGGGAAATGCATTATACCAGGACTTGGCCTCTACTTTCATCAGTAGAGGAAAAATTCTAAGTTGTGAAGCGTCGTCATCTTTGTTGGAGACGACACAAGCAATGTCGAAATCATCCAAAAAGTCGGTGGTGAGATCCTCTCCCTTCTTTCCACTGAACGTGGGGAAAGAAACACTTGCCATGGTGGTGACTCGGGAAATTACAAACCTTTTTATTTTTCTCTTTTTTTTTCTTTACATCAACAGCAGCGGCTCATAGCGGCTTTTTACAGGGGTGGATGGATAGGTTAAAATACATGGCTCCCTTTGCATGGTGGGATTCCCAAGGCAAACCCAACACACAAGCACTCTCCCCGTGATGGTGATAGTGTCAACACTTCCCACTACACTCTACCAAGTGATGACTTCTCATGAACTGCCCCTTGATAGTGACCTCTCAGTGCCAATTTATAGGTGTTGGCTACTTGGATTATGGTAATCCCGGTGTGATTAGGGTAAGCTTAATCGGGGAGACAAAGCAAGTGGTGGGCCCGATGTGGTTGACCCTTGCTTTGTTTTGGGAGGTTATTAAAAGATGAGAATCCCTAGGTGGGCCTTTGTGACCATCACCTATAGAGAGGGAATTTACAATGTGATAATTTACAACGGCTTGGGTGAAAACTGAAGAAATGATGAAAATAACCTATAAATTACTGAAAATAGCGGCATGGTTGCGTACTTCCGGCGAATGGTGTGTTGCCAATGCGTCGCTGTAGAGCGTACTTCTTTTCGGGGTCAACCGAGGTATGCCTTTGGCGCATTTCCTCTTTTTGTTGTTGGCAGCGCGTGATTTGAGTCCTCCTTCTTTTTTTGTTGTCGTCGTAGATCTCCTTCGGTTTTTTTTTTGTATTTATGTGCGTATATGCGTGTATGTACGTATGGGCGCATGTGGAGGGATGTGTGTGTATATATGTATATGCGGGTGCGCATGTGTGAGTGTGTATGTGAGTGTATGTATATGTATGTGTGTGCGCAAGTGTGCATGGGAACGGGGCTTAATATTATTATGTATATAATATTATATATATATATATATATATATTTGGGGTCTGCTGGCGACAAGCTGCAAGGGCGTGAGGGTGAATGAGGGGATGGGGTGTGTGTGAATGTGTGTGTGAATGCATGTGTGTACCTGCGGGCGGATGGCTGTGACGAGTTCAAGAGGGAGAGAAGGCGGGGCGAGGTGGTGTGGGTACAAGGAAGAGACAGGATGAGGGTGTGTGTGGGAGTGGATGAGGGAGATCTCCCGTAAGCTGCGTGCCTCCACAAATCCGAGCCATAAACGGCAGAGAGAGAGAGAGAGAGAGAGAGAGAGAGAGAAGAGAGAGAGAGAGAGAGAGAGAATGAGAAGGGGGGTGAGATGGCAGGGGTCCGCGCCATGTGGGCCGCCGGACAAGAGAGCAAGGGAAGGGGGGGGGGGAATTTGGCATGAAGTGGGGTAAGGGGGGTGTGAGGTGAGAGAGAGAGGGGGGGGGGGGGGGGGTGGGGGGGGGGGGGAAGAGTCAATGGTGTGGGGGGAAAGAGGGTGGGAATAGCGGGCCAAGGGGCGGGGGGAGGGGGGGGGGGGGGGGGGGGGGATGAGGCCGAGGATGAGGAAAGCGGGTGAGAAAGAGAGAGGGGATATCTTTGTCTATTGGCTTGCATGGGGAGCGTGGGAGGGAGTGTGAGAGAGGGTGTTGGACGGATACGCCGCGACGGACGACAGCACATCGAGAACTCACCTAACATATAATGTCAGCTATGGACGAAGCTCGACCTGCATGTGCATGGAAGCAAGCATAAGGTGTCAACCTACACTCGACCGACTCCTAACTAATTCCTACAGAGGTCTCTACCAATTGTCTAAGTCACAGCCTTCAAGAGTGCATAAGAGGAAACTTCCTACAATGCTATCTAGAGCCGAACACCCATCAAACAATCCCGAAACACCATAGAACTTGAAGGAGACCCTACTAACACCAATAGGTCGCTCTCCCTAAGGTCTGTGAACCAAAACCCCAACCCAAACATCCGGTGCAAAATCACGTAGGATGTCTGGCCGAAATTTTCAGGTCTTCATTTTCGAAATCTAAAGTGCTTAATGTGTAGCTCTACTCAATGTGAACGCGTGGATATGCTGCAATGCAAAATCGGACAACGTATGCTCACCAAATCACCAGATGAAGATCGTAGAAGGAGCTCGCAAATCCGGACCGTACGCGCGTAATGTAGATATCGGCGCGTATCTCTCCTCGGGGGCAAAATACTGCACTTCTTCGCACTCAATTCCGACCACCAGTGCACAGGTAGCGTCAAGATGAAGCTCACACTCTCTCTCGTACACAGTACGCTCACTCACAGACTTCAAAACTCCTCTTCAAAATGACAAAAAGGTTTTTCATTAAGGTCAAAAAGTGGTATATATACCTTACAATTCTCAAACCCTAAAGTTCCAAATCAACCATCTACTCAATCTAACTATCAAAACTGGGATACAATCTAGAAACTTTTGTAATTACAAGGTGAAAAATCAGGTTTCCTCAATAAATGAATAATTACAAAAAATGATAATCTTCTGAGTAGTTAGTTTCTGTAGGGTGTGTCCAGCTTCTAACACTCCCCCCCTCCTTGCTCATGTCGTCCCCGACATGGCCACTGAGCTGCTTCTTCATCGTATGGTCTCACGCATCTTGATCAGTGATTCGTATCTTGCATGCAGATTCATCATTGTTGGGCCGAAAATATCAGTGTTTATTGTGAAGAAGCCGGTGTAGAACACTTCTTCATTGTATGGTCTCACGCATCTTGATCGGTGATTCGTATCTTGCATGCAGATTCATCATTGTTGGTCCAAAAATATCAGTGTTTATTGTGAAGAAGCCAGTGTAGAATGCTTCTTCAAAGGCCTGGAGGTGATAGGATGGTAGAAACATTATCCTTTGATACAACGCATGTATCACCTCCTTGGAAGGCTGACCAAACAGATCATAGGCACATCTATAAGTATCTTGGAAGAAGAAGATATTGTCTGTCACCTTGCCTGGCTTGAATGTCTCAAATACTGCTAAAAGGGTTTTGCAGATTTTCTTTATCATGATGCATGTAAGGTCAGGTGAGCCAGTGAACAATTTGATGGCACCCATTAGGGTTTTCACCATGTATTGGACACTTATTCTCTGACCTGCCTTCAAGCCCGACAGCTTAGGATAATTCAGCCAAGTGCATTGGCTCCTTTGTAATATCTCCTAGTCCTTCCACGTCCTGATCCTTGGTAGAGGACAAAAGCTGAGGTTGTCTCTGATGTTTTTCGGTGCCTCTACCAGATGGATTAGGTACAGTGGGTACTTCGTCAGCCAGGCCTTCCTCCATTTTGGCTAAGAGTCAACTATTAGCCTGACCCCTTCTGGTTGGGAGATATCTGCGTTGTAGAGAGGCACTGTAGACTCTTCTCTAATCCTCTTATTGATGGTGGCTGCTTCATATTTCAGCAAAGGATATGGGAGAGAGGGTTGAAGCCATTCGCGCCTGAGGTTGCTGGCGTCGATCTTCTGGATAGTCATGGATTTGAAAACCCTCTCCTCCCACTCCAAGGCTTCCTTTGTTGTATCTCTTATCTCCACCTCTATTGCCTTATGCAGCTTTTCTTCCTCCTCCTGTGTCAGATCTTGTGGCTCTTGAGAGGATCCTTCTAGTATTTCCTCTTGCATAGGTGTGTCCACCAGATCTGCCACATTTTCTAAATCTATGCCTTCATTGGATGCTGGCCCTGTGCCCTCTTGCTCTCCTACTTGCTGTCCTCTCAGCTCCTGAATCTGCCTTAGGAGTTTCTGTTTTTCTGTTTCAGCTTCTTCGCCCATATTCACCAGGAGGTCATTCAACTCATCGTTTATCTTCTCCGCCTCCTCGAGCTTTCTTTTGATAGTTTCTAACTCCTCTTGCATGGCTTTTTGTTCTTATTCCATTCATGTTTGTATGACAATAGACCCTTCTGCCATCATCAATCTTTTCTTTTTCTCTAGAGTCAGCTACTTCTGAAGTTCTTGCATCTGTTCTTCATAAAGTTGACTTTCCATAGTGATATGAGTCAAGCTAGTAGCTCTGACTCTGGCAGGAGATGCCCGCAGCCTCTGGATGGTTTGATCTTTCACTTTGAGCTGGTTCTTGAGCTCAAGGACCTCATCCTGGCTGGCTCCTTGATCTATCTTCGCCTTTTCTTTGGCATTTCGCATGGCTTCTTTAGATTCCTCAGCCAGCTAGGGTCAGGTTATCCCTTTCCCTCTCGGCATCTATCAGTGATTTGCTGAGTTGCAGACATTCCTCTTCAACTCCTTGCATTCTTTGGGTTGCTGCCTGATTTTCCTTTTCCATTTCCTGGCATCTTTGCAATGCCCTTGCTAGACTAGCCTGTAGCTCCGCTTCTCTTTCTTTCTGCCTTTGACTTTGTCCTTGTAAAGAGACTACTTCCAGCTTTATCTTTACTTCAGTGGCCTTGAGAGCTGCCATCTCACTTTCTGAGGCCATGGACTGCGCTCTTAACCTAGTTAACTTTGTCATCACCACATCCGAGTCGTTGGAGGGCAGGTGCAGGTCCATTGTATCTGTTGCCATCTCTTTTAGTTCTACTAACCTGATGCTTTGCATTTGTTCCTTAAGCCCTGTGCTTGCCAAGTCGAATGCGACTGTGGCAGCCTCTTCTTTTGTGTATCCTGCTGCTAGCAGGTCCAAAAATGTGTTATATGAATCATTTGGCTCTTGTTGCCCACTTCGAGGCTTAGCCTCTTTCTTTGGTTCCGGCTCCTGGCTCTGCTCTTGCTTGGCCTCTTCTCGTTCTTCTGGTTTGTCTTCAGCCTCTTTATCTTCTTGTGGAGGGCTGCTAGGAGGTGGTGAGGGCTGTGAGCTGGCCGGTGTAGATGTAGGATTTTTATTTAGATCTCGGTCTGAATTTGTTTTTCTTTCTCTCTCTTGGCTCTCTTGCTCGTCTAGCAGTTTCTATCGTACCTGCTCCACTTCCTCCTCTGTAAAAGATACATGCGGTATATTTTCCGATGCGGCATCAAGAATCTCAAAATTTTTGATGTAATCTTCGAATCTATCCCTTTGCACCCTTCGGGATGATCCCGACATTGCTTCTAGAGACGACTTCCAGAGTTCACTCAAATCGGTTTTAAGGGCTCTTTCTACTATGAAGCTCTCCATCAGTCGCTCTAGTCTTGCCGCTTTTGGTGACTTTGTCTCTTTTTCCGGCACTTGGACAGACTCTTTCTTCCCCTTCTTTTGCTCGAGATTGTCTTCTTGAATAGGATCTAGCCGTCTTTTCAATCTTGTGGCAACCCTTGGTGCTCTTCGTGGCTCGTCTTCTTTTAGCCTCAGCTAGTCGTTTTGTGACGGGGGTCAGTCCATCTTTCTTTTGTATGCAATGCCCCATAAATCACCTTAGTGATTAGTTCTCCTAGCACAATATACGTTGGCTTCTTGTTACCCATCTTCACTAGGTTTTCATGTATATATGCTGCATAATTGATTATCTTTGGAGTGCTCTTCATCATTCCCCAAGTGAATGTAGTGGCAATTGCTCCTCGCGGCATTCTGTACTTTTGTGACCGCTTCGTGCACATATGGAAGTATTGTTTGTACAACTGACTCATGATTGCCACTCTTGGGTTGGCAATATCTTCAAAAGTGTAGTTTCCTTTCTTCTCATTGTACACCTTGACATCATCCCTTCTTTTAGTTACACTATCCCCCTTGTTGGAGAGGTCTAGTGCATCTGCTACAACTTGCTCAGTGATTATTATTTCTGTTTCTCGCCTGCCTTGTAGATCGGTTACTCTGGCCACCCTGTCTTCTTTGATGGTCGTCACAAACTCCGAGACTCTCTTTATGTCAACCCCTGCCGACACTGCTTCAAAAAAGTTGTGGAGATCAATCTTCTCCAAGTACCCAGCCATCTTGCTTCTTACGAACTCATTGAGTTCTCGCGGCAACATTGGTAGCTCGATCACATTCCCTTCAGTGTCTTTGAACACTCCTTGGTAGATCTTTAGCTCGTTGGACTCTAACAGATCTTCTTGGATCCATGTGCTGGTGGGATTTAGTGTTTCTTCTAGTATAACGAAGGGCTCCTCATCTTCTAGGTAATCCTTAATGGTCATTCTTTTCTTTTTTGCTGGTGACTTCACGGCTGCCATAGATCCTGTTGCACTCAGTAGTCCGAAGTTAGCGTTTTTTGCATATTAGCTGAGAAACTGAGTTTTAACTATCCAAATGACTTGAAAATTGAAAATAAAGCTTAAAAGGAACTTGTGAAGCTGTGCATGTGCTCACAGTGTAAATCTGGCCAAAAATTTCCATTTAGACATCCTACGTGTAGGATATCTTTTTCATCAGAATTAGTTGATACTTGACATGCTGGTAGTGCATGGCTTATGGAACATGGCTATGTGCTTGGATATGGATTTGGATATCAAAACGTGGAGTTTTTGGGCTGATTCAGGCTTTAGGTCACAAATTGGGTAGAAAGTCCATAACAGGTAGCAAGTGATGTCCAAATGGGTTGAAAATTGGTATATGGGCTCATTGCACCATAGCATTGGCTTCCATGATGTCACTCTTTGCATAGAAGGTTCAAATTATGATGGAGACATCCTACGCGTGTAGAATGCTTCTTCAAAGGCCTGGAGGTGATAGGATGGTAGAAACATTATCCTTTGATACAACGCATGTATCACCTCCTTGGAAGGCTGACCAAACAGATCATAGGCACATCTATAAGTATCTTGGAAGAAGAAGATATTGTCTGTCACCTTGCCTGGCTTGAATGTCTCAAATACTGCTAAAAGGGTTTTGTAGATTTTCTTTATCATGATGCATGTAAGGTCAGGTGAGCCAGTGAACAATTTGATGGCACCCATTAGGGTTTTCACCATGTATTGGACACTTATTCTCTCACCTGCCTTCAAGCCCGACAGCTTAGGATAATTCAGCCAAGTGCATTGGCTCCTTTGTAATATCTCCTAGGCCTTCCACGTTCATATCCTTGTTAGAGGACAAAAGCTGAGGTTGTCTCTGATGTTTTTCGGTGCCTCTACCAGATGGATTAGGTACAGTGGGTACTTCGTCAACCAGGCCTTCCTCCATTTTGTCTAAGAGTCAACTATTAGCCTGACCCCTTCTGGTTGGGAGATATCTGCGTTGTAGAGAGGCACTGTAGAATCTTCTCTAATCCTCTTATTGATGGTGGCTGCTTCATATTTCAGCAAAGGATATGGGAGAGAGGGTTGAAGCCATTCGCGCCTGAGGTTGCTGGCGTCGATCTTCTAGATAGTCATGGATTTGAAAACCTTCTCCTCCCACTCCAAGGCTTCCTTTGTTGTATCTCTGATCTCCACCTCTATTGCCTTATGCAGCTTTTCTTCCTCCTCCTGTGTCATATCTTGTGGCTCTTGAGAGGATCCTTCTAGTATTTCCTCTTGCATAGGTGTGTCCACCAGATCTGCCACATTTTCTAAATCTATGCCTTCATTGGATGCTGGCCCTGTGCCCTCTTGCTCTCCTACTTGCTGTCCTCTCAGCTCCTGAATCTGCCTTAGGAGTTTCTGTTTTTCTGTTTCAGCTTCTTCGCCCATATTCACCAGGAGGTCGTTCAACTCATCGTTTATCTTCTCCGCCTCCTCGAGCTTTCTTTTGATAGTGTCTAACTCCTCTTGCATGGCTTTTTGTTCTTATTCCATTCATGTTTGTATGACAATAGACCCTTCTTCCATCATCAATCTTTTCTTTTTCTCTAGAGTCAGCTACTTCTGAAGTTCTTGCATCTGTTCTTCATAAAGTTGACTTTCCATAGTGATATGAGTCAAGCTAGTAGCTCTGACTCTGGCAGGAGATGCCCGCAGCCTCTGGATGGTTTGATCTTTCACTTTGAGCTGGTTCTTGAGCTCAAGGACCTCATCCTGGCTGGCTCCTTGATCTATCTTCGCCTTTTCTTTGGCATTTCGCATGGCTTCTTTAGATTCCTCAGCCAGCTAGGGTCAGGTTATCCCTTTCCCTCTCGGCATCTATCAGTGATTTGCTGAGTTGTAGACATTCCTCTTCAACTCCTTGCATTCTTTGGGTTGCTGACTGATTTTCCTTTTCCATTTCCTGGCATCTTTGCAATGCCCTTGCTAGACTAGCCTGTAGCTCCGCTTCTCTTTCTTTCTGCCTTTGACTTTGTCCTTGTAAAGAGACTACTTCCAGCTTTATCTTTACTTCAGTGGCCTTGAGAGCTGCCATCTCACTTTCTGAGGCCATGGACTGCACTCTTAACCTAGTTAACTTTGTCATCACCACATCCGAGTCGTTGGAGGGCAGGTGCAGGTCCATTGTATCTGTTGCCATCTCTTTTAGTTCTACTAACCTGATGCTTTGCATTTGTTCCTTAAGCCCTGTGCTTGCCAAGTCGAATGCGACTGTGGCAGCCTCTTCTTTTGTGTATCCTGCTGCCAGCAGGTCCAAAAATGTGTTATATGAATCATTTGGCTCTTGTTGCCCACTTCGAGGCTTAGCCTCTTTCTTTGGTTCCGGCTCCTGGCTCTGCTCTTGCTTGGCCTCTTCTCGTTCTTCTGGTTTGTCTTCAGCCTCTTTATCTTCTTGTGGAGGGCTGCTAGGAGGTGGTGAGGGCTGTGAGCTGGCCGGTGTAGATGTAGGATTTTTATTTAGATCTCGGTCTGAATTTGTTTTTCTTTCTCTCTCTTGGCTCTCTTGCTCGTCTAGCAGTTTCTATCGTACCTGCTCCACTTCCTCCTCTGTAAAAGATACATGCGGTATATTTTCCGATGCGGCATCAAGAATCTCAAAATTTTTGATGTAATCTTCGAATCTATCCCTTTGCACCCTTCGGGATGATCCCGACATTGCTTCTAGAGACGACTTCCAGAGTTCACTCAAATCGGTTTTAAGGGCTCTTTCTACTATGAAGCTCTCCATCAGTCGCTCTAGTCTTGCCGCTTTTGGTGACTTTGTCTCTTTTTCCGGCACTTGGACAGACTCTTTCTTCCCCTTCTTTTGCTCGAGATTCTCTTCTTGAATAGGATCTAGCCGTCTTTTCAATCTTGTGGCAACCCTTGGTGCTCTTTGTGGCCTCTCTTCTTTTAGCCTCAGCTAGTCGTTTTGTGACGGGGGGTCAGTCCATCTTTCTTTTGTATGCAATGCCCCATAAATCACCTTAGTGATTAGTTCTCCTAGCACAATATACGTTGGCTTCTTGTTACCCATCTTCACTAGGTTTTCATGTATATATGCTGCATAATTGATTATCTTTGGAGTGCTCTTCATCATTCCCCAAGTGAATGTCGTGGCAATTGCTCCTCGCGGCATTCTGTACTTTTGTGACCGCTTCGTGCACATATGGAAGTATTGTTTGTACAACTGACTCATGATTGCCACTCTTGGGTTGGAAATATCTTCAAAAGTGTAGTTTCCTTTCTTCTCATTGTACACCTTGACATCATCCCTTCTTTTAGTTACACTATCCCCCTTGTTGGAGAGGTCTAGTGCATCTGCTACAACTTGCTCAGTGATTATTATTTCTGTTTCTCGCCTGCCTTGTAGATCGGTTACTCTAGACACCCTGTCTTCTTTGATGGTCGTCACAAACTCCGAGACTCTCTTTATGTCAACCCCTGCCGGCACTGCTTCAAAAAAGTTGTGGAGATCAATCTTCTCCAAGTACCCAGCCATCTTGCTTCTTACGAACTCATTGAGTTCTCGCGGCAACATTGGTAGCTCGATCACATTCCCTTCAGTGTCTTTGAACACTCCTTGGTAGATCTTTAGCTCGTTGGACTCTAACAGATCTTCTTGGATCCATGTGCTGGTGGGCTTTAGTGTTCCTTCTAGTATAACGAAGGGCTCCACATCTTCTAGGTAATCCTTAATGGTCATTCTTTTCTTCTTTGCTGGTGACTTCACGGCTGCCATAGATCCTGTTGCACTCAGTAGTCCGAAGTTAGCGTTTTTTGCATATTAGCTGAGAAACTGAGTTTTAACTATCCAAATGACTTGAAAATTGAAAATAAAGCTTAAAAGGAACTTGTGAAGCTGTGCATGTGCTCACAGTGTAAATCTGGCCAAAAATTTCCATTTAGACATCCTACATGTAGGATGTCTTTTTCATCAGAATTAGTTGATACTTGACATGCTGGTAGTGAATGGCTTATGGAACATGGCTATGTGCTTGGATATGGATTTGGATATCAAAAAGTGGAGTTTTTGGGTTGATTCAGGCTTTAGGTCACAAATTGGGTAGAAAGTCCATAACAGGTAGCAAGTGATGTCCAAATGGGTTTAAAATTGGTATATGGGCTCATTGCACCATGGCATTGGCTTCCATGATGTCACTCTTTGCATAGAAGGTTCAAATTATGATGGAGACATTCTACGCGTAGGATGTCTTTTTCATCAAAATTGCATGGGATTTGTTACGTGGGTAGTCCTTGGCCTATGGAACATGGCTATGCTCTTGGATTTGGATTCGGACAAGGATTGATGCTTATAAGAGCCTGTGTAGTGTTTTTGGGCTCAAAAAGTGTATCTTGAAGGTGTTGGGGATAAAAAATGATTAGAATGGCTTCAAAATTGATGTATGAGCTCTTGATGATGAGGTGATTGGCTCTGGAATGAACAAACATCCTCTGTAGGCCAAAAATGTCAAATAGACATCCTAGGCGTAGGATGTCTACTTCACCAATGTTTTCTTCTGACCACACAGATTGGTTGGTGATGTGTTGGTGAATGTGTTGTGCAAGTTTCATGTGATTTGGACAAGATTTGATAGGTCTATGGCCCATTATTTCCTCTATGCCCTATCTTTCCGTTTTTTCATGCATATGAGGTCAATTTTGGTCTAAATGTGATGAGACTTGATGGATAGCATGTAAAGGTCATCCAAAAAATGTGTATGATGAAAAATGTTGGGATCTGTGCCCAAAAATTCCCTTGAGACATCCTACACGTAGGGCCTACGCGTAGGATGTCTCCTGATGATTTTTTGATGGATTGTGCCACTAGTGCCTGCCCTTAGTCCCTCTAAGTCCCTTTTAAGCCTAATTTCAATAAAAAAGTCAAATGGATAGAAATTAACTCCCTGTGTGGACTTCAGAGCCTCCAAGCTGTTTTCTGACTTTTGGAGTGCTTTTTGGTGATGAAATTTCTTGATGTTGGTCTCCATAGCTTCCCGATCTCTTGGGGATCCTTGCCGTATGGTTTTTGTCGACTTTGGGTTCACCGGAGCTTCTTTTGGCAATTTGTCTCTCTAGAAGCACCCGTGGTTGCGTTTACATATCTTCGATGATTTGTGGTGGTCTACCACCATAGGACTTGGTTGTTGATGGTCTAGGAAAGCCGCTCGTGAAGTTTGGTGGCAAACGAGCATGCAGTTTGGCCGCGAGAGCAATTTGACGCTTTGTGTGTCTGATGCTGTTTCAAAAGTTTAGTGCCGCTTCGGGTCACTTTTTGGTCATGTGGGTCACATAGACTGTCGAGCATGTTGAGATGCTCCTACCCATGAAATTTGGAAGCATTTGGGCGCCTTTTCGCCTATTTCCCATTTGGTGGCCTCTTGCGGGATTCTAGGAATTAGGGTTTTTCCCCGATGGTTTTCTACTGCCTTTGGACATCCAAGACTGGTCTCCTTTGCTAGGGTAAGCTGTCGATGAAGTCTCGTTGCTTTTGGGTTTGCCGTTAGGTCGCAACCTCTACTTGTAGGTCTCTACTGCCCGCTTTGTGTGTGAACCCTATGCTAGTTTTCGCGATAAAACGACAAACATGCACGAAAAGCTCAAGGTGGTGAGCCTACCTCTCATGTCTGAAGCTCGTCAGGTAGTCGTGAGCGTCGTAGAAGATGCTGGAAGGTCCGTCCGCTCTAGGTGGCAGAAGCTCTCTCCAAAAGGTCAATAGTGAGAATGAGCTAAAAATGAGGTGAAAATTTCTTATAATGGAGGTCCCCAGACCACTTTTCATGAAATTTGAAATGTGCTCCCAACTTCTTGCGAGATGCGGTTTAGGCTCAAAAATTTCTTGATTTGGACTCCATTTGGCGTGTTTACCAGAAATTTGGCATTTCGGTCAAAACCTGGCCAAAACACACTTTCCGCTCCAGTCTCATAATTGCACCCCCACTGTTCCATAGTTTGTCCTATAGTCACTGATCATCCTCATATTTTTTTGTTTTTCATTACGACCGTTTTTCACCTGCTTTTTGTATTTTTGAAGTTTTTCTGCCGAAAATTAGCAAAATTAAAAGGAAATTAGCAAATCAAACCCAAAAATTCCCCAAAAATCATAATAAATCACAAACATCTCCGCAAAACATTATATACACTCGCATGCAATTTTTATGGCCGTATCTCTCCATTTTACCAATATTTTGCCCGAAAAATGGTTATTTCTACTTATATACACACACATAGGGGCTTGATTTGGAGTTTGGCTCCATTTACCGATAGATAAATGCTGTATAAGGGCATATATACTTGGGTTAGTCCAGAAAATTTCACAATCAAACAACAACCCTTAAAATAGTCAAAAATCATGGCCTTTTTTGCTCTTTTTGCTATTGGTTCCACATTTGAGAATGCCTCCCCCCCTCCTAGCCGGAGTCCTCCCGGACGACAAGGTATCGCCTCGGAGTAAGTGCCATGCATAGGTTAAAAAATTTGTGCTAATGCTTGGCCGATTAATGTGGCCCTAATTTATGCATACTCGGTCAATTCATGGAAAAATTAATGTTGTGCAAGAGAAGGGAATAAGCAAGATGCTTATGGGAATTCGCCGTCGAGGTTTCCTGTTTTCTTTGCAAGTAATAGTTGTAACTCTACTGCTCTCTGTTTAATTGTCTTTTTTGCAAAAGACAATCGTTGTGCCGCTACTGTTGGTATAGCTGTAGTTGTTTCTATGGAGAGGAGTGGCTTGGCCGTAATGGCCGTGGACCGTATTTCTTTTGATGTCCATTGGTAGCTGGTTTTTGTCGGTTTTTGTAGGTTTTTTGCTATTTCCTTGTTTGCCACTGTTTTGTTGCTGATTGGCATCCACATAAGTCGGTTGTCCTTTTTCAAATGAAGCTGTCTGCTTTCCGTTGTTTCTTATACTAAAGGGAGTTCCTTTTGCTTTTGTTTCGGTATCCAAATGCGAGTAACATTTGGGTTATTGCTGTGAATTTTCTTTGGAATTCATATATGTTTTATGCCCTTGGTTTTTGGTTGAACTATCGGCTTCAGTTGAATTCTTTCGTTGCATTGTTGTTTGTCTGCCATGTCATTTCTATCTTTTCGCATCCATACTTGTTTCCCTTGTTTTGGTAATCTAGATCTTTGCATTGCGGTCGGTGACTGCGTATGTATGTAGCTAGCATGGTTGGCTTTTACCTGTCTGTTGGCCTTGGGTATCATGTTGTTCTTTGGTGGCATTCTTGCTTTTGGTTTTTTTGCCAGTGATTGCATTGCTTGCAGCTGATTATTCCGGTATTGCTGAGCAAAGGCTATCACCTGTTGTTCTTGTGCATGCTGAATTTTGACTGCATTCGCATTCCAATCTATCTGCACATTGTACTCTTTTTGCCAAGGTTTTCCTAACATCATTGGGTGTTGTGTGCTTTCATCCTCCACCACATAGAATTTGTGTGGGTAAATATATTTATGTATTTGAACATGCAATATAGTCCATCCCAATGTTTTCAACGAGTGTGATGTACTACTTTCCAACACTTGAGGAGTAGGATGAAGTTGGCTTGTGGTTTTGAGCTGTTGGTATAATCCGTAAGAGATCAAATTTGCTTGAGCTCCAGAATCAAGCAATGCCTTCGATTCAACTTGATTGCTACCCACTTTGACTACAATTATTGGCTCCATTGTGTCTTCATCCAACTGTGTTATTCGAATGGCATTGATTTGTAATGGTGATCCACTTTGTTGTTGTTGTCGCAGAAGTCTTCTTTTTGCAATGCGTTCTTGTGCTTATGCTTGAGCTTCCTCTCGTACTCTCTGTTTTTCCTTCATTCGTTGTTTTCCTTCATGGATTTGTTGGAGCATCTCCTGTGTGAGTGGTAGATGATATTTCTTCAGTCGACATCCACTAATCCAGTTCGGCATTTCTTCACCTGCTAATGTAGCAAGCTTGACAGCTCCACTTTGTGATAGATCACTAATCACAAATGGTCCCATCCCTCGCTTTTTAATTTTCTTCTCATGTCGCTTCAAAGTATAAACAAGAACATAATCACCTGTTTTGAACTCTTTAGTGTGCACATGCTTGTCAAAAAACTATTTCTGTCTTCTCTTTTTAGCATAGATTAAAGCTACAGCTCTCAAGCGGAGTTCATCTAGCTTTTCAAGATCATCTATTCTTGAAGAGATCTCATGCCCTGTCCATTCTCAGCGTTTCGCTACTCGTAGAGTTGGAATTAAAAACTCTATGGGTAGTATAGCATTCAGGCCAAACACCTTGTTGTATGGTGTTGTTCCTATTGATGTTTTGTAAGCTACCCTGTATGCCCATAGTGTTGAGTGTAGCTGTTGATCCCAATCTGTTCTTGACTCTGACACTATTTTAGTGAGAACCGTGCATAGTGTTTTATTTGTGGCCTCAGCTTATCCATTGGCCTGTGGATGGTATGGAGCAGATTTTCTATGTATGACCATGAATTCCTCTAGCAGATATTCAATGACTTCATTAAGAAAATGCATCCCACGATCACTGACAATTTCTATTCGTAAACCATATCGTAAAAAAACATTCTCATACAAAAATTATGTAGTGGTGCGTGCATCTGCTTTTTGCGTTGCCTTGGCTTCGACCCATTTTGTGAGATAGTCCGTTGCCACAATGATATATTGGGTATGGGTGCGATATGCAGGTGGTGAGATAGGTCCCACAAAATCAATGCCCCATTTTGAAAATGCTCTTGCTCCCATCATTGGCCTTAGTGGAATCTCATCTCTCTTTATCGGCACCTTGGTGCGCTGACATGCGTCACAACGCTTTACAAACTCTTCAGCATCCATGTGCAATGTAGGCCACCATATGCCTGCGGTTAAGACAATTTTTACCGTCTTATCGCCCAAAAAATGGCCTCCACTTATTCCGCTATGTGCATGTTCTAGAATCAGTAGGTATTCACTTTCACTTGCGAAGATTCTAAGTTGATTGTCCTTTTCTCGCTTATAGAGTTGGTTCCCAATTAATTGAAAGTCATGAGCTTCCAGCTCTAGAGCCCTTTTTCATGCTCTTGTGATGTTCTCAGGGAACGTCCTGGTGGTTAATAAATCAATGATATATTGAATCCATGCAGGTGCAATGTTTACCTGAAAGAATGTGGCGTGATCCACTGGTCGTTTAGCACTACATATAATACAATTGGTAACATAAGAATGTGTGTCTGCATACATAGTTGACCAATAAACACCTAAATATTTCAGTCTCTGGTGTGTTTTCACTGTTGAACAATGAAATGCACAATCTTGGACATGTGCTTCTTCAAGGTAGCACTCGGATTCTTCCGGATTTATACATAATCGTAGTATTTGGTCCGATCCTAGATGATAGAGTCGTCTTGCTATCAACTAGAAGTTGTTTTTTTGTCGAGTTGTTTGTTGTTTGGATCTGTATTTCGTATTATCAAATCTACTTCCAAAGGAAAGAATGCTAACAATTTCCTGAGACCATTTGGGTATCATTTCAATATTGAAAAGATAAGCATCTGGTATGTTATCATCTACTCCTTCAGGAGCTTCCCCGTTGTGTATCCTTGAAAGATGATCCGCTCTTAGATGGGTTTTACCCTTTTTGACCACCACTGTGAAATCAAATTCTAGCAATATAATAAACCAACGTACAATTCTTCCTGTATTGCATGGTTTATTTATACCAGATACAAAAGAGCTTGATGATCTGTAAAGAACACAAATTTTTTTGCGAGCAAATAATGCCGGAATTTCTTTATAGCATAAATCATTCCTAAACCTTCTCGTTCAGTGGTTGTGTAGTTCTTTTCCGCACTGTTTAACTGTCCGCTTGTATAACAAACTGGAAAATCCATTGTTCCATCTCCAGTTTGAGCCAGAATACTTCCGATTGCATATGCAGAAGCATCAATGTGAACATGGAATATCTTTTCCCAATCTAGCGATTTAAGCACAAGTACTGATATAAGGTTTTCCTTCAGCTTTTGGAATGAAGTTTCACACTCCTCGGTCCAATCGAAATTGACTAGCAAATGATACAGAGGTTGTGCGATGACTGCATACATGTATATGAATCTTCGATAATATCCGTAGTGTCCCATGAAGGATTGCACTTGTTTAGCATTAGTAGGCCTGGGTAGGTCTACTATGACTTTGACTTTGTTTAGGTCAGTGGTTATGCCATTTCTTGAGACAATGTGTCCTAAGATACGGCCTTGCTTAACCATAAAGATACACTTTTTCGGATTAAGACAAATTCGATATGTATTGCATTTTTCAAAGACCTTTTGCAAATGGTCAATGTGTTCCTCTCGTAGAAGAGAGTGTACACAAAGATCATCCATGTATATTTCTAAGAATATCCTCATGTATTCTTTGAACGCGTGCCTCATTAACCTTTGGAAGGTGGTTGGGGCATTAGTTAAGCCAAACGGCATAACTCGATACGCATAAATTCCCCATTCTGTGGCAAACGCTGTTTTGTGTTGATCCTCCCTTGAAATTGCCAGTTGGTTGTATCCTGAAAACCCATCCAGAAAGAAATAAGCCCATTTTCTATCCACCCGCTCAAGTACATGTTCTGTGATTGGCAAGGGATAATTATCCCTTATGATGGCTGCATTTACCTTTTTGAGGTTTACACACACTCGCAGTTTTCCGTTCTTTTTGGGAACTACCACAATGGGTGACACGCAATCTGTATGTTCAATTTCATAGATGAATTCAGCTTCCATCAGCTTATCAATCTCCTCTTTGATTTGTTTAGCAAATGTGTCATTATAAGTATAAGGACATTGTTTGCTAGGTTTTGCATCTGATTTCAAAGGAATTGTATGTTGGCATATCGATGGATCAACTCCCTTGAGGTCTTTATAGGACAATGCAAACACATCTTTATATTTCTTGAGGAGTCGTGTTAGCCGTTCTTCTTCTTCAAGCTCTAAATCGTTTGCTATATAGACCGGCTGAGGCTTTTCCTCAGGTTTCACGAGGTCTATCCTTTTTGCGTTTTCTGGCCCATCATAAGAATCTTGGTTGGTTTTTTCCCTGACTAGTGGCGTCATAATGATTTTTCTGTTCTGGATGGGAAATTTCCGATAGTGTGATGGTACATTCATGTTCCCTTTTTCAGACTCCCCTAATTTACCATCACTATATTCTTCAGTAGTCCATATCTCACGTAAAGACCGTTTCAGTTCTTGGTATTTCTGTTTACGCTCCAGTTTGGTCCATTCTTGGACTTTTGTTGTTTCTTATTTTGATTTTTTTTTTTGTGATTTTGTTTCTGTTTTAGCTTTTTGTTCCTGTTTTATTTCCTCTCGAGTTCCTTCCTTGCGATCTTTTGAGAATCTTCCCGATATGTGATCTTTTACACAATCCTCTGCTTTTACAAGCATCAAATAGTGAATTTTACCTTTTATCCTGGGCATCACGTTCTCTCTCACTTTGTTTCCTACTCGTTTCCTCCTATAGCATTCCTGGCGTCTAGGGTGCTGATTAGCAAAATCATAAAACTTGATATTCTCGGTTTCCCTTCCACGCTCACTTGAGGTGTCCGAACACTCATTATCTGCATCATCATTTACTTCCAGATATTCAGAGGAGTTATAAAACTCTTCTTGTCCTGGTGGTTCTATCGTCTTATCTTCTCCTGGTATAATGCTTACCATGTAGTAGGGTAGCACATCATAGCTATCCTTATCGCAAAATTTTGTTGTTGGACTATCTGTAATGGTACAAACATCCAATGTTGCTAGTATGTGTTCCCATTCTAGAGGTTCCAAGGCATCTTCAGGGAAAGGTTCTGGAATATATTCCTTGTCCTCAATCGCTCTTTCTAAGACGCATTCCTCCTTTCTTAAGCTTCCACAATGTGAAGCTCCGCACATCCATAGCTCTTTTTGTTGTCCTAACCATGCTGGGAGTTCCGATCCTGCTACTATAGCTGAATCAAACTCTTCCATAGGTGTTTGATTCACATCTTTGTAACTATGGTCTTTCAGGTGTATTTTAGTTGTTGTTTTGCCATGTCTGAGGTATATGTGGTCATAATCCCAATCTTGGACCATCTTCAATTGTCTCATGAATGGTCTTCCCAAGATGATCTCATAATTGTTCTTTTTGTCGAAATCGACTATTGCAAATGTATGCTCATACTCGATTCCGCACGAAGTGACAATCACCTTTTTTAAGAGTCCTAGAGGCTTCTCCATGAACCCATCTGCAAATATTGCAATTTCATTCTGGTAGCTCTTAAAGCTGGTTTTCCCCACTTTTTCGAGATTTCCTTGGTGGCGATAGCAACTCACGCTCCACTGTCAAGAATAGCTTTGGAAACTACTCCTTGGAATTCTACTGGTAGCGTGGTGTTTTCATCTTCTCCCTCGCAATACTCTCCAACCTTGTTTAATGGTACTAGCCTAGTGTTTAGTTGAGGCTTGTCCAACTCTCTGATCCCTTCTTGTAGCCTCAAGGTGGGGTCTCTTACTCCAAATTTTTATAGGCATTTACCTACTATGGTCCACATGTTTGGTCGTAACCTTAGGAGTTCTGCTAATGTGATTGTGCATGTCACCGGGGTGGACAATAACTCAATCAACCCGTGTGAATCCATTACTTTGTTAGAAGAAATTCTTTGAGATGGGATTACTCTCACTTCATACTTGGCCTCATACTCTCCTAGGTAAGAGGGTAAAGTCTTCAGCGAGTCTGGTTGGCTGTGCCCCGAACTAATTGATCCTTGGTCTCCCCCTTGTGAATGTATCTCAAAGTTCATTTGTGACCTTGCCTCAAATTCTTCAATAGGAGGTGAGATCACGTTCTTCTCTTTTCTCGCGCTATTCATGTGGTTACTCATCCTATTTGCCTCGTTGGCCTCACGGATTTGTTTCCACAGATCGTCTAGATCGTTACAGTCCTTACCCATTTCTGACTATGTTTTAGGCTGGAACCCGTCACTTGCCTCATCTGTTGTATTTGGCACTATGCTAGGCTCTCCTCTGGACTCATAGGCATTAGTGAGTCTTTCCGTTGTTTCTACATGTTCCTCTAAAGTTGATTGGATAGGGGTTGGAGCTGGTGCCTCATGCCAATTTCCAGGTTTACCCCGCGCGTCTTCCATCAATGAATGAGCTGTTTCAATCATCCTTTTACACATTTCTAACCTCTGTTTTTCTATTTCCGCATATGGATAAGTCATACACCTTTGCTCCTGGGTTTGGTTCTTTTTGAGTCTGGCTTTATAAGCCTTTAGAAGCGCATCCAACTGCTCATTTATCTTGTCTGCCAGTACAGATCCTCTTGATCCTACACTTTTGGGCTCTACTATTTCCTTGGGTGCTATGGTTGCCGTGGTGTGTGAACTTAAGCTAGCTAGATCCTCTAACCGCTCTTATCTATCCTTTGTATGTTTTAACTCCTCGGATAGAGCTGTTTGCTCTCGTTCTTTCCTGGTTTTCATACGCGCCTTTCTAGCTTTCCAAGTGCTTCTCTGATTTTTCGTTTCTGAACTTTGGGCATCGGTTTTTGGCTCTTCAACTATGGGTTCATTCGTCATTCTTTGAGCTTGGGCTCGTGTTACCGCCTGAATAGGTATGATTGTTTCATTTTCTGACCCTCCACTAAAAGGTACTATTTCTAGCATATTCAAGGTGTTTTTTGCTCCTTTGCTTGGGTTTTTAGGGAAAATGAGTAACTCCACACTCGGTGCAATATGCGTTGACTCTAATGATTTCATCATGAGGACAGTCTCTTAGCCAATGGTCTCCACCACACTTGTAGCAGGGTCCCTTGGGTTGTTGAGGTGCTCCTTGAGCTCCTCTTTGTTGGTATGCATGTCTTTGTCCGCCCATGCCTCCGTTGGCTATGAACAACAATGTTCGTTCATCTAAGCTATATCTTTCTTCTCCTACTGCCTGTGCAGCTGTTGGTGGTCCTATACTTCCCATCATGCTCCATGGTTCTGGTTTTGAGGGTTCTTCCGGTGGATAATAGACAGGGTTTGTCGCATATCCATTGGAATCTTCATAATATGCATGCATAGGCACCAAATCCTTATCCTCTGATTTGGTTACGGTTGGTGTGTATCTTATACCGACTGGTCGTAATCCTTGTAGGGGTGGTTGTTGCCCCAACACCGGTTGTGGTCTTTCTACACCTCTAGGTCCTGGTAGGTTGCCTGCTTGATACCTAGGCATCGGTGGAACTTGAGGAGAAGCTACCTGAGCTTGGGGAGCATAAGGTCTCTCTCTCGCATATCCCTTGTTATAATTGTTAGATATGTCAAGCCCGTGGGCATTGTCCCCTATAGCATGCAAGTTAGCTTCACTTAGAGCTCAAGTCTTGCATGGAAAGTTTTGGCTATTTTTATACTTGTAAGGTTTTTACACTTTAAGAAATTCAATCATAGCGTGAGTTTTTCCTGTGTCGAGATCTCTCTCTCTCTCTCTCTCTCTCTCTCTCTCTCTCTCTCTCTCTCTCGCCTTCTGCTGGATCTTCTTCCCTGCACCGCCATGGTTACATAGCTCCAATTGCACCAACAACTGGTATCAGAGCATCAGGCTCTCAGGCAGGCAAGGAAAGGCGTAGCATATCAAGACAGTGAGTGCTGCAGTGGCTGCCCTAGGCAAGGTGGACCTCATCACAGGCAGGCGCTTCTGCGGGCATCTCAAAATGCAAGAGAACTCAGCACTTGCAGTGACAACTTAGCACGCCATTGTTGGAGCAGTACGTAGTGTCAGAGACAACCCTAGGCGGTGCCTCCAACAGCATATCAAAACGCTGCATCTGGGGGGCTAGGCGAGGTCGCAAGCTCAACTTGTCAGCGAAAATAGCATCTCAAAACGCCACTGTAAAAGGCAGCAATACTCCACAGTTTCGCAAGCATCTCAAAACGCTGTGCTTCTTGCAGCAGTTCTACAAGGCGGTGAGATCCTTGCATCTCAAAAGGCATTGAAGGCTTTTGGACAGTTTTGCAAGCATATTGAGATGCTGTCTATCCAACTGTAGTAGATGCGATCTCTCTTTTACTTGCATATCAAAATGCTGCTGCAAATCATTGAGCCACCGAGAATGCATTTCAAAATGCTACTATCATTTGGCAGTTTGTATTGCAATCCAACATAGTTTTGGTCAAATTTTTTGGCAGTTTTGCGAGCATATCAAAAGGCTGCTAGCCACATGGTCCCTTGTTAGTGTTTTTCACACATAAAGGGATTCTTGTTCGGCTCTGCAATTCAATATCGAACAAACCCCTGACTCGGAGCACAATTCAAATGACGTCAAATCAAAAGCTATAAAGCTTCAAATATGGCTTCGAAGGTGGATAAATTCAACGGATCTGGTTTCCATACCTGGCAAATTAAAGTCAAAGGTTATCTGATGCGGAAAAATCTTTGGAATGTGGTCAAGCCTGTCGCAGCCGACGAGTCCGGCACATCCGCTGCAGTTACAAGGGCACTATCTGCTGAGCTACAGAGGAAAGACGAACAAGCTTTTGGTATTATCCTAACCTCCTTAGAAGATGATTTTATTCATTACTTGGATGATGTCGATTCTTCAAGTGCTGCTTGGATAGAGTTAGAGAAGCTTTTCGGTGCCAAAGCTAAGTATTCAAAAATGAGTTTAAAAATGGAATTATATTCCATCCGCATGCGTGAAGATGAAAATATTGCAACTTTAGCCAATAGAGAGTATTAGAACTCAACTTGTTTATGTCGAAGCTTCAGTACCAGAAGAAGATCTCATAGCCATTTTGTTAAAAAGTTTGACTGACAAATTTCATCAAATTGTTACTGTTTTAAAAGAGAAAGATCCGTTGCCCTCCTTGGATGGTATCATCAATTCATTGCAGGAAGAAGAATGCAGGGTACCTAGTACCAATTCTACTATTATTCCCAGGGCATATACAGTCTCGAATGCCGTGTCACCCATCAGTTCTTCTGATACTTCCAATGCATATACAGTCACTAAATGTGCTTCTACAGCAGCTTCATCTCGACCATTCAATGGAACCAGAACTTGTGCCATTTGTGGGCGCAACAATCATCAGACGAAAGACTGTTTCAAGAAGAATCCTTGTGTTCACTGTGGTAAAACAAATCATCCATCAAATAAGTTCTTTCAAAAGGGTAAAACTCAAATTCATGTGGTTGAGGGAGACACTGAATCTCCAATATATTCCGTTGATGAGGAAATTTATTAGATCAACTCTTTTCATGTTATTTAGTCAAAATAAATTGTACGGGCTATAGACACTGCCACCCATAAGTGGTAAGACCTCCCAATTTATCAGTTTTCGTTCTCAAGTACCATTTTGTCCGCTCCTCATGAGGTTACTGGGTACACCTTAAACCCAAGGTTTGGCAGTGAACCAAAAACTCCACTTTTGGTAGCTAATTTTTTTGACCTACACCCTATCTGTTCAAGGGGGGGTTACTGACCTAGCACCAGGTTATGGATAAACCAAAAATCCTTGGTTGTGAGAAAACCTAAAACTCATGGTTGACGAGTATACCAAAAACTCGAGGTATCATGAGTTGCTTGTCCTAGTTCGGGCTTGAGGGGGGGATTGTTAGATATGTCAAGCCCGTGGGCATTGTCCCCTATAGCATGCAAGTTAGCTTCACTTAGAGCTCAAGTCTTGCATGGAAAGTTTTGGCTATTTTTATACTTGTAAGGTTTTTACACTTTAAGAAATTCAATCATAGCGTGAGTTTTTCCTGTGTCGAGATCTCTCTCTCTCTCTCTCTCTCTCTCTCTCTCTCTCTCTCTCTCTCTCTCTCTCTCTCTCTCTCTCTCTCTCTCTCTCTCGCCTTCTGCTGGATCTTCTTCCCTGCACCGCCATGGTTACATAGCTCCAATTGCACCAACAATAATAACATTCCTCTGTCCCATGGTTTGTCCATTTTTGTTCAATAGCACACCACTTGGGCTGTTTAGCCTCGGGTTTGGCGTACAAGTTAATATTTTTTAGCACTTCATCCACAAGATGCTCTTGGTTTACAGCTACTTCTCCTTTCGGTGATGTCTTAGAAGACTTGCTTCCACTTTGTTGTGAAGATGAATCGTCATCAAGGTCCTTAAACTCCCCCTCTTTGTAGACCGCACAATTATCCACAAGGTAAAGAGCCTCCTTGGTCAACTCATTCAACGTCGTGCTCCTCTTCATATGTAAGTCTTTCTGGAGATCCACATTCCTTAGTCCTTGGATGAATATAAGCATAAGTCTGGACTGAGTTGGCAGTTCTTCCACAGGACATAACTTAACATATCTTTTTAGTCTTACGGCTGCCTTTTGTACAGATTCCCCATCTTTCTGTTTAAATTTATGGATTTGTGAGACGGTATTATGAGCTATCCCCCTTTGTGAGAATTCCTCAATAAATTCGTCAAACACTTCCTCCATAGACTCAAAGTATCTACGCTCTACAGAGTCAGACCAAGTGGTAGCATCATCGTCTAGGGTTAGTCCAAACCCTGCAAATTGGGTAGGGAAGTCTAACACCTCTTCGGCTCTAATTACACGCACAAAGGGTGCTACATGATCTCTTGGGTCTCTGTTTCCTCTGTATTTATTGTTTACCCATTTTTGCACTTGAGAGGGTCTAATTCTACGATGGTCTACAAACTTCATCATTGGATATCCACGTCCTAATCGATATACCTCCTCACGTCTTCTGTAGTAGGCTAGTTCCTCTCCCAGTGGTGCTCCTAAGCCATAATTTATAACAATTTTCGCCAAAGATGGTTCATCTCTTCGAAATCGTTCTATGGGTGGCCCTCCAGGCTCTATTGACCCTTGAGTCTTTGGCTTACTCTCTCCTTGAGACCATGAATAGAGTGGTGGTTCTTGCAAATCCCTTAGCCCTCGTGCGGCTTGATAACCATCTCAGTTTCGGTCTTGTTCCAATGTTGCACTCTGTCAAAGCCATGCCTGCAATGATGGCTGGTTTGCTGGTTGGTTTTGGTTGTTGAATGCCTGCGGTCGGGTGGAATGTGAGGTAGCGTCCTCGATAGTCAGAATAGACTAGGGCTCCCCTTGAGTTTGTTCCCTCTAAGAAGATCACAGTGAGCTTGGAATCATTCAAAGGATTTAGGGAGGTGCTTCCTCCTGGCATTGGTCCGTCATGGGTGAAACCTCCTGGCTGTTGACTACCCATCATGAAGAAAGATTTGTCTGACGAAGTGTTAGTATCACTACCTTCCTCAATAATCGGTGCTAGTGGATCTAGCCTTCCTTAATAATTGGCGCTAGTGGATATAGCCTTGTCTGAGTTACACTCTCCTCGGTGGACACTAAGCTACCTTGGTCACCTGCCACCTTCTGGTCTCTAAAAATGTATCTTCCTGATCTCAAATTCATCAACTTATCAATGCAATTTACCACAAATCCAACCACTCACCTGGCAAAGGATCTGTCTCTGCACAGCTTCTTGCTTTGCTGCTGAATATACCTGTACACAAGCGTTTAATTTCAGCAATCGAATCAAAGCATTTATCTGCTAGAGGTTATCTTACTAATGATTGGTATAGGTTGGAAAGTTAATCTCAACCACTACTGTATTTTATACACTGCGGATGTTCTAGATTAGGTCTGCTATTCTGGAACTATACTTCCCTCGGATGTTGGTCAATTTATATGAAAAAGTATGAATTCAGTCTTTGCTCCGTCAAATGGACAAACAAGGTCCAAATTCACTTCTGAAAGAAGTTCTGGAACCCTTGAGCCAAATGGAATCTCACTGTCTAAGCCCAGTCAAATTTCCTCATTAGTAGGCTATAATAGACATCCTACGCGTAGGATGTCTCCTGCTTTGTTTTGCCTGGATTTTTGCACTATGGATTCCCCTTGATGTGCTGATCCCACAGCTGTTTTTACTTTTTGATTTGGACACCTATAAGTTGGTCAGTGAGTCAAAAATCTATTCCTACAGCCTGTTGCTGATCTTGATCAATCTAACCAACTCCAATTTGGACCAAAATTGACTAGGGAGCTTGCCTCAGGCTATACAACACCTCGCTATGCCCAGAGTCAATATCTGGCTTCAATTTCTTGTTTTAGACATCCTACGCGTAGGATGTCTTTTTCATAAGAATGGCTTCAAATTCAAAACACGGGCTCCCCTTGAGTTGTTGATCACTTTGGTACACGTAGGATGTCTATTTGGCCTGTTTGACCCCAAACTTGACCCAAAGCTTCCCCTTGATGTCAGAAACCAGTGGTATGCTTAGATTCTGGTTTGGATTTCAAAAGTCCCCAATTTTAGCTATTCTTGCCTTTTTCAGTCAAAAGTGCTAAAGTCTACTTTGAACCCAATTTTCTCACCCAAATGAGATGAAACCCCTCTCAGTCACTCAATATATCATGCAAGACATGCTCATGCAGCCATCTTATGGTTTTGGTCTTAAAATATTGCTTTGGCGCAATTTGGGTAGGATGTCTGGCAATTTCAGTCTACCTGGCCTTATCCTGTCAAGATATGGTCAAATTCCCACTTTCCAGTTGAAAATAGGGTAAACCCCACCTTTCGAACACACTGGTCAACTCAAAATCCCAAAATTCCCACCAAATTAGCTTGTAGAAATCCTACACGTAGGATGTCTCCTGGCTTGAAATTAATTTTTTTACCTGACAGAAATGCTCCTGATGCTCTGTAGCTCTTATCAGAAACAATCACAGTAACTTTTGGACTTCACTTAGGCTTTCAAACACACTTTTGCATCTTTTTGTGTCTTTTACAAACTTGTGATGACTTTACCAAGCAAGTATACATACATGAAGTGCTCTGGATCTTGAATCATGATGTCCTACTTACTCTACTCCTACTCATCATGTGAAATGGTGATAATGGTGTTTTGGTTGCTTTCTGGCCTCTTCGGACTCTCACGCTCTCCTCTCATCGCTTCTACAACTCCAACTCCTACTCAAGAACTCAACGAATACCTTAAACTGTCTTAGTCTACCTAAATCTACCTAAGTCGAAGGATCTAGGCCAGACACACGCTTCCTAGACTGCCTCTAAGACCTAGAGAGTCCTCCACCCTTTGATCCTATCTAAATGTAAAACAAGACTCTTGTCAAGCCAAAAATACCTATCCTCAAGGATTAGTCTCGGTCACCTACCTAAGGTTTTCATCCCTGGTATCGGCGCCAATGTTGGACGGATACGCCGCGACGGAAGTCAGCACAGCGAGAACTCACCTAACATATAATTTCAGCTAAGGACAAAGCTCGACCCGCGGGCGCATGGAAGCAAGCATAAGGTGTCAACCTACACTCGACCAACTCCTAACTAATTCCTACAGAGGTCTCTACCAATTGTCTAAGTCGCAGCCTTCAAGAGTGCATAAGAGGAAACTTCCTACAACGCTGTCTAGAGCCGAACACCCATCAAACAATCCCGAAACACCATAGAACTTGAAGGAGACCCTACTAACACCAATAGGTTTCTCTCCCTAAGGTCTATGAACCCAAACCCCAACCCAAAACACACGGTGCAAAATCACGTAGGATGTCTGGCCGAAATTTGCAGGTCTTCGTTTCCGAAATCTAAAGTGCTTAATGTGTAGCTCTACTCAATGTGAACGCATGGATATGCTACAATGCAAAATCGGACAACGTATGCTCACCAAATCACCAGATGAAGCTCATAGAAGGAGCTTGAAAATCCAGACTGTACGCGCACAATGTAGATATCGGCGCGTAGCTCTCATCAGGGGCAACACACTGCACTTCTTCGCACTCGATTCCGACCACCAGTGCACACGTAGCGTCAAGATGAAGCTCACACTCTCTCTCGTACACAGTACGCTCACTCAAAGACTTCAAAACTCCTCTCAAAAATGACAAAAAGGTTTTTCATTAAGGTCAAAAAGTGGTATATATACCTTACAATTCTCAAACCCTAAAGTTCCAAATCAACCATCTACTCAATCTAACTATCAAAACAGGGGTGAAACTAGTTAGATTGCCTCCTTCCCATAAACTAGATGGAAAGGGGTGAAACCTAGTGATGCTCGGAACGTTGTTCTGTAGGCCCAAAGAGTTTCCATGAGATGTTTATCCCAGTCCCCTGTGTGATTGTTCACCTACTTTGTGATGATTTTGCAAATCATTGCATTTATCTTCTCTACCAGACCATTGCATTGTGGATAGTATGGTGTGGAATGTCGGCATATGATGCCTAACTTCTTCATCAGTTCTCTCACCAAATCATCTCTAAATCGTGGTCCTCTATCTGATATTACCTCAAGAGGAGTGCCAAAACAACAGATATGCTCAAAAATGAACTTTGCTACTTCTTGGACTGTAATGCAGGTGGTGGCTGTTGCTTCTACCCATCGATTCATGTAGTCTACTCCCACTATGATGTACAATTTACCAGACTGAGCCCTTGGTAAAGGACCAATTGCATCTATTTCCCATTTCTCAAATGGACCATATGAGATGATAGGAGTTTCTGGCTCGTAGGTTAATGTGCAATCACTGGACACTTGACAAGCCTTACATGTTTTACACCAATGGTGTACATCCCTGTTTAGACTAGGCCAAGAGTATCCTGCTTGTAGAATCTTCCTACTGGTGATATCTAGAGCAAAATGACTGCCGCAAATGCCATCATGGAAACTTGAAATTACCTCTGTGATCTCACTGGATGTTGGCACACGCTTGAGAATTTTATCCTTGCCCTTACAATACAAGTGGTCGTTTACAAGGCGGTACCTAGTAGCCTTCCTTACCAGCCACTGTTTCTAGCCTTTGGTGTATCCTTCCGGACATTCTGCTGTATCTAAAAAACTGAAGACATCAGGCATAGCATCACTACCTTGGAAGAGGTGTAGATTCAGTTTGATTGCTCCTATGGGAAAGTCTTGTATTCTCTCTTTGGATAGAGCATCTGCCTCCTGATTTTTTGCTCTGGAGACATGAAATAGTTTCACTGCTTCAAACCTCATTAGAAGGTCCTTAACTTGGCGGAGTTGACCAAGTAAAACCTGATTCTTACAAACCCAAGTGCCATTTATCTTCCTTATCAAAAGCAAAGCATCGCCAAACACATTTAGGCGCTGTATTCCTTGTGAAATACATTTTTCCAACCCAAGAATTAAGGCTGCATATTCTGCTTTATTATTGGAGTGGGAGTGTAATAACTGCCCCATGGAGAACATTCTTTCTTGGTGTTCATTGAAAATGATTATGCCTGCTGTGTAGACTGATCCATTGTTCTCTTGTATTCTCCGTGAAAGAAAAGAGAGGAGCTCTTTCCAACCTAGGATTCTTTACCATTGGTGTTTCTTCCTTTGCTTCTGTGTTGACCTTCAGCTTCTTCTCATAATGGCGATGAGTGAGAATTCCCGCTAAACTAGCCCTGGTGGAGTTTTCTACTTGCATGGTGTAGTCCAATCTAATTAACCACTGTGAGATCTTGGATGAGACATCCATGTGTCGCATTACATATGGGAAAACCTCTTCCATTGTCAGGATTACAAAGGGTCTAGGTAGGATATAGGAGCGGAACTTTGTGGTAGCAAACATTAGTGCCAGAACCATGTGTTCTACTTCGGTAAATCCCTTTTCTGACGGGTTCATGACACGACTAGAGAAGTAAATAGGACGTATGAAAGAAGTTTTGGGGTCCTTTTGCATTAGCACGGCCCTGAGTGTATCACTTCCCACACTAGGGTTCACATAAAATGGCTCGTCCCACTTAGGAGGTGAAATGGTGGGAAGCTTAGCTAGGATTTGCTTTACCTCAGTAAACTGCTACTCATTCTCTTCACTCCATGAGAAGACATCCCTCTGGGTGAGTTGTTGTATGGGAAGGACCACTTGAGATAGAAAGTGAATGAATCTGCCTAAGTATCTTACCTTCTGAAGGAAAGAAACCAACTGCTTAGCGGTGGTGGGTGACGACAAAGATAGCAGGGCTTGAATCTTGCTAGGGTCAGCCTCAATCCCTTTTGCTGAAATTACATGGCCAAGGAGAGTGACTTTGCTATCACCAATGTGACACTTATCCACGTTGAGTTGGCCACCCAAGGTTTGTAGCCTAGTTAAGCCATCATAGACTTTTCTTAAATGAAGGGCTCGTGAGCTATAGATGCAAAAATCAACTATGAAAACTCGTATTGATGTTCCAAAGTAGGGTTGGAAAACAAAGGTCACATAGCGCTGAAATGTGGCCGGGGCGTTAGTGAGACCAAACGGCATCACTCTATAGGAAAATTATCCCCAAGGTGTGATGAAGGATGTCTTTTTCTGATCTTCCTCCGCAATGCTAATCTGCAAGTATCCTGAGTACCCATCGCACACTGTGTATCGTTCATAACCTGCCACTTCATTGAGTATTTCATCCTGGAATGGGAGGGGAAAGTGATCCCTCTTCATGGTTGCATTGAGAGGTTTATAATCCACACAGACTCTCCACTTACCATTTTTTTTGGTGTGACTACTACTGGGGAGACCTATTCTGAGTCTTCGACAGGGTAGATGAAACCTGCTTGTAGCAAACTTCTCACTTCTTTAAGTAGTACCTCTTGTTGGATTACTCCAAGTCTTCTGAGCTTTTGTACTACTGGTTTTCTACTCATCCCACGAACATTGTGTAAAATCACAAGTGTTATTATAGCCAAGTGTTGAATGCACCTGAATTTAAGACATGGTTAGAATCGTCAAGTGGTGGATCTATGAGACACCAACAATTGGATCCACAATTCATGGCCAAGTGGTGGATCTTTGATGCACCTACTTCCCAATTCTTAGTCTAAATGGCCAAGTGGTGGATCTAGGATCTACTCATCCCACAAACATTGTGTAAAATTACAAGTGTTATGATGGCCAAGTGCGTTGAATGCACCTAACTTTAAGACATGGTTAGAATGGCCAAGTGTGGATCTAGGAGACACCAACAATTGGATCCACATTGCAAGACTTCGCTATAATGGGCTAGTGGTGGATCTTTGATGCATCTTATTCCAAATTCTAAGTCTAAATGGCCAAGTGGTGGATCTAGGATCTGTTGATCCTACAAACATTTTGTAAAATTACAAGTGGTATGATAGCCCAGTGCTAAATGCACCTAGCTTTAATACATGGCTAGAATGGCTTTACCTAGCATAGAGACATACTCCTTTCTTTCTTCATTGGTTAACTCATTTGAGAGCATTTTCTATAACTTACCTGCATCCTCTAAGGAGTGCATACTTGATGATTCCTCTTGGTTTGGCGGGGGTGTTTCAGATTGTGTAAATCTTTTTGGGTCTTTAAGAATGACCCCCATCACCTCGATGCTACTATCAATTCCGTCGGTGGTGGTCGTCTCTTCTCCTGAGGTAGAAGAATAGTCGCTGGTAGACTCATCTTCTCAAGCCTCCAATGTCATGTTGCACTGCTTTCCATTCCTCATGTCATAGAATATGGACTTCCCTTTAGCATCCTTCATCCGAATCATCCCGGTGCTCCAGTCTTGTTTAGCTTCCATAGCCATAATACAAGGCCTCCCAAGAATGATGGGGTAGCCCTCCCCTTTGTGTAGCATGACAAAGATGTCTACCTCCACTTCTGTATTGAATTCTTTTACTTTTATCGCATTTACAATGACCACGCATTTCACTCTTACATTGTTTTCCATCTTGGCTCAGCAGGGTGCTGGCCTACTTACCTCTAGACCTAGATGGTGCATCGTCTTTTCACTCATAACACATATTTGTGCGCCACCATCTATGTAGACATTTGAGATTTGTTGCCCCTTGATGTGGGCATCCATGGTTGGTAAGATGTCGTTGAGATCCCTTCCAAAGATAGCCCTAGCTATCCTGGGCCTTGATTTCCTGGTACTTACCATTGTTGTCCATTGCCTCCTCATCCTTGGTGCAAGGTGGAGTATTTGGGGCCATGTTATCTTCGGGCCCTACATTAACATATCCTGAACTAAGTCATAGGGTTTTGCATACTCACCTAGTGAGAAGTCCACGATGTCTATCTTCCATCGCGGTTTAGCTGCTTGCTTGCTAGACTTGCCTTCCCTTTCATCTTCTGTTCTCTTTGAGGTGCTTCCTCGTGCCTGGCACGCTTCACTCCCATAGCATCCACTTCTTCTACCTTCGATTTTACTTTATGCTTCTCTCGATCTGATTCTTCTACCTTTGCCTTCCCTTTAGCATCCAAGCTAATAACACTCATCGCTTGGTTCACAGCAGGTGGTGGGGGTAGTGGTGGAATGAGAGGTTGGGATGGTGGTTGCTGTTGTATAGGTGGTCAAAGGATTTGGACCGGCGGGATCGGTCCTGGTTGCCTAGGTGGTGGTGGTCTTGCTCTTGGCGGAGAGATATGATTCTATCTCTCCCCTTTATTGAAATTCTGCCTCCTTGGGTGTGGGCAGTAGTACATACCATGGCTATCTTCCCCGCAGTTGTAACAGTGGTACTCTTGGTTCTAACCTTTGTTGTCCTCTTCCTTGTTCTAGATTCCTGCCAGATGCATGCCCTTGTTGCACCAGATGCACAGATAAACTCTCTAGCTGGGTGGTGATGCGACTCAGCAGGTCTTGCTGCTCTTCTGATGCCTCTTGCGGTTGGGCTCTATGATTGGCTGTTGCAGTTAGTGGGGTTCGTCGGGCCGAGCTTGTTTCCTCTGACTCATTTACTCTTTCTTGCATGCGGAGCTTCTTGTCTTTAAGGCGGGCTACTTCGACTGCCAACTTATATGTTGCAGGAAACCTTCCCTTCACCTTCTCTCTAAGTGGCGACCATAAACCAGCAATGAAACGGTCCTTATTTAGGAAATTAGGAGCTTCTTCTCCTTCCTCCAGTGAGGCAACCCATCTCTCCCATAAGTCCACAAATTTGGACTCGTAGGTGGCATACTCTAGCAGACCTCCTTGCTTAAATTTTGTCAGTAGCTGCCATAGCTTCTCCGAGGTTGCTCCTCCACCAAAACTCTTTACAAAAGCATCCCTTAACACATCCCATGCATTCTTGGTAGCCTGGGGCAATGCATTATACCAGGACTTGGCCTCTACTTTCATGAGTAGAGGAAAAATTCTAAGCCGTGAAGTGTCATCATCTTTGTTGGAGACGACACAAGCAATGTCGAAATCATCCAAAAAGTTGGTAGTGAGATCTTCTCTCTTCTTTCAACTGAGCGTGGGGAAAGAAACACTGACCATGGTAGTGACTCAAGAAATTACAAACCTTTTTTTTTTTAGATTAATACATTAACAACAGTAGCGGCTCATAGCAGCTTTTTACAGGGTTGGGTGGATAGGTTAAAACATGATAAATATAGAAACATTAAAGGAATGATGGTAATCTAATATGGGGAGAATGATAGCATTTGAGGAATTTAGGATTTCTCCTAGTACCGCCGCACCGAATAGGTAAACGATCTTCTGTTGGTAGAAGACTTTCCTATTTACATAGATATTTTGTTGCATATGCTGCAGGAATCTGAACGAGAATGCCTTCGGCCCGTTTTCCATTATGCACAGCGGGTGAAATACTTACTTATACTCCTAATGTTGTCAGGAGTTTTTTGGAGCAAGGGATTGCGTATATGTACATATACATGCATGGTGCATCAAATAAAGGATTGCCCATTTTCCTTAGCCAGGTGGTTATGTGGGGCCCACATGTGTACAGGTAGGACAACATGTACATAGTGCATCGATTTTCACTATCACCAGTACCAGTATGTTTTTTCTACAATAATGAGGAGTTTATAGAGCGTAAAACTTCTCGAGGAAGCTATCCGCGGGCCGACGACATAAGGTAAGCAGGTGCGTCAGATGGCATCTAGTGGCGTCAGGAGGGCGAACGGGGTCAATATTTGCACGCGGATGAGGACGGACACAACGTGGGTGTTTTCCTGTGAGAGTTATGCAGAAAGGTCATCATTAGGACCCCTTTTTGGGGCCACTTCACGTGGTTGCGGGATGCATTATTTGAAAAAACTGAGTGCTAGGTGTGCGGATGATGCAAAAAGGTGACAACTATGCACTGCGAGGTCAGTTTTTGGCCTGTTCGGGGTCCGTTTGAGGTCATCTAAAAGGCCACGGGTGCCCAACTAATAAAGCTAAATGTGGGAACTGAGAAAACTGAGAGAAGACCAGAAAGAACGTGGAGAAGAGAGGAGGAACATCCACAGGTGTGTTTTTGCTCATTTTGGAGCCTGTTTTGGCCGTAAACTGCTCATCCGAGGTCGGATTTGAGCACTTTGACATTGTAGACTGGGGTTTGGGGCTGTTCCGGACGCGATGGCGCTATCCATTTTGCCAAATTCCTCCATCTTTTTCTGCTATTTTGGCTGTGTAAGTTTCTCCTATGAGCGAAGTTTCTGCTCCAGTTTGTGATTGTATCTGGTATCTTTTACCCATATTGTGTGAGCTGTTTGCCCCATTGGTGTTGGCCCAAGATCATTTGTATCTAAACATCAGAAATTCTCCTCTTTTTAGCTGAGTTTTTTGGGTGTGTGTGTGTGTGTGTGTGTCTGTGTGGAGTGGGCAAGTGGATAGTCTCTCTCCTCTCACTCCAGAGGTGTGTTCCCTGTCTCGGCCAGGTGTGTTGTGTAAGCCGAGTGGTGTCCCATAGTGTGTGTGTGTATCTTCCCAAGAGTGTGTGTCGGGTCGTTATAGAGGCGCTGTGTGTGTTTTCATCCCGCTCACATTCTTTTGGCGCCCCCACGAAGGATCTTCTTCGAGTACCTTCTGCTTCGAGCTTCAAGCTTCGAGATTCGGGATTACAGGTTGCAGGTTGCAGATTACAGGTTACAGGTTGCAGGTTGCAGATTACAGGTTACAGGTTATAGGTTACAAGGCAGGTACACGTACAGGTGATTCACAGAGGTACAGGTAGCTGGAGTACAGTGATATACTAGCTTTGATGTCACTTGCAGTTGTTGTGGGAATGCATCACTTGGCGCCTATTTGAGCGCATTGTCTGCTGGATTGTACGTTACTTATGGAAACTGCCATTGTACGCATTTGTGGAGCCATACTTGGTTGTATTTGGCAGTCCCAGCCATTTCTAAGACTTAGTTTGGAAGATAGTCATTTCTGAGACTTGACTATATGCGATTTGCATTAGCCTTCGTGTGAGGGTCGATAGCGTGAGGTTTTTATTGAGCTGGGGGATTCTCAAATGTGGAGATCCTTTCGGTGATACAGGTAGCTGGAGCACCCTTTTTGTGACCTCGCCATAGGCTATGTACTAGTGAGTCCTACTTGATGCTCGGGTTCTATTGTTGACAGTTTATGCATACATAGACAGTCTATATTTTGGGTTCCTACTGCTCTACTTCTGGGGAAACTCTGTCGATATTTTCCCAAGTTATGATGGCTGGTTTTTTGGAATTTTGAGCCATTTATGCTGTTATGCTGCTGAAATTTTGGCAAAATCAGAGGTTGAGTCAGGTGTGCCTTCTTGGGAGCTTCATGGTTGGCTTTAATGGATGATCAAAATGGCCATCAGTTCACTCCTTTTCATTTAACTCAAAGAATTCAGATTAATGTTCATGTGTCCAGGAAGATCTTTTTCCAGCAGCGCATAGTCTTTATGTTTGGGCCAAGAAGATTGAGAGAGATCCTGGAATGTCCTTTGCCTGTTGTCATTCCGATGATTAACTATGAAAACTCATTTGATGTGCATGTGTTTGTCCTTATCTAAAGCTGAGCTCCATTGAAGTTTCTGGGTATTAGGTATTGAAAAGTTTTGGGTTCTTGCAAGTGTGTTCGAAGGGGTTCTCAAAGCATCATAATTTGGGTAGCCATGGCTTTCTCTTATCCGGAGTTTCATGGAAGAAGTGATGAGGATGTGGAAGAATTTTTGGAAAAGATGGAGGTTGCCTGCATTAGCAACCAGATTCATGACCCTACGCAAATGTTACGCCTTCTCCAAATTTGTTTGAAGAGTGATGCACGAGTTTGGTCTAAAGCATTTGAAGAGGAGTTGCGTTTGGCTGATCCACCTGTAAGGTTGAGTTGGGACAATCTACGACATGGGTTGGAAGTGGAGTTTGTGAAGATAGAAGATCCTGACAAGGTGTGGCAAGAAGTACAGGCTTTGGTGCAAAAGGAAGGTGAGCCAGTATATGCGTACATACGTAATTTTTCATTGGCATGGGAGCGGATGTGCAAGGCTTTAGCACCACAGGTACCCCCGCCTGACATGATGAAGAAGGACAGGTTCTTGGTTGGTCTTTGGGAGAATATACGTTGGAGAGTGGAGCTAAAGAAGCCTAGGACATATGAAGATGCACTAGAGGTAGCAAGGAACAAAGAGTGGAAGCTGAGGAAAATGAGCCAGTTAGGGGTGGAGTCTTTGCCCATGAGGTCTGAATTTCAGCCTATAGAGTCTTTACAAGGTCGCATGTCAGGAGTTCATCACGAACCAATGGTTCCTATTACTACTCAGGTTATGCCAGTAGTGGTCACTACAGCAGTGGAAGATGATGGGCTAAGGCAAGACATGAGGCAAGTGGTATATTTGATGAAGAATCTCAGCCTAAACATGCTAGGTCAAGTGGGAAATAATCGAGGTCGAGGGAGGTTTGCAAAGTAGCCAGGAGGTGAAGAAAGGCCTAGGAATGGTGTTGGACAAAGCAATGGTAGGTTTTGGAGGCAGACGCCCACATGTTATAATTGTGGAGAGTTGGGTCACATCAGCCCGCAATGTGATAAGCCACCAAGGATGGGGGGAGACATGTATCCATTGCCAAGACAGGTGCTAACTAGGTCAAATGATTATGGCATCGAAATTAAGGGAGACGAAGGAACCAGTGGACTGACCCAGGAGGAAAAGGGAAAGACAAAAGTGCTAAGTGTAGTCACCTTGGAGAAGGCATCAAAGCTAGAGGATACATTAGTGATGCCTATTGGGAAGAGGACCACAGAGGATAAGGAAGGAAGAAGTGCCCCAGGTCCTAGTAAGAAGAAAGGAAAGAGCCATGAAGGCGAGGATGTCAAGGCCAAGAGGAAAAGGAGAGCTCGTCGAAAGTTTCATGTTTCAGATTTTCCACTAGGGGATGGGCAATTAAGCTATGACTTGAAGGAGGATCTGACGAGCAGGAAGGCAGATGTTACTTTTGGGAAGCTTATAGAGATGGTGCCTAAGCTAAAGCGACAGTGGAAGAGGATGGTTAACCCAAATTAATGGAGAAAGAGCCAGAGAGAGGTTCAGTGAAGGTGTTGGCAATGGACGAGCTACCAGACATTTGTCCAATAGTAGATGTGTGGCATAAAAGGAAAAATTTGGGACAAGGTTATGTGGATGGCGGAGCCCAAATATGCATCATAACACACTCATGCGTTGAGAAGATGGGTCTCACAGTGGCTGGGGTGTCAGGTTTTCGGATCAGATTGGCAAACCATCAAAAAGTAAAATGCTTGGGTGTTGTAAAGAGCTTAGAAGTGAAGGCATATGATGCAAAGGCAGTGGTTGATTTTCATGTGATGCCAGCAGGGTTGGGAGCATATCCTATTATACTGGGCAGATCATGGTTACGTGCAGTGGGAGCTGTTCAAGATTGGCGACATGGTACGATTAGCCTCTATGGAAAGACAGGTACCAAGAAGCTTTATAATATGGACACAAGGAAACGATTAGAGGAGCTTTATGAAGATGAGGATGAGTCTAGTGATGAAGACTCTTCCACAGTGATAGCACTACTAGCAGTGATGAGGATGCTGATGTTGCATTTCTTTTGATGGACAAAGAAATCCAGGAGATTGGGTTAGTTGCATTTGCGAATGAGGTTGAAGATGAAAGTGAAGGGCCTTATGAAGTGATTGAAGGGCTGATGCAAACCAAGGTTGAGTTGTCAAATAAGCAGGAATTAATGACGCAAATGATTAGTGGAGACCTCTCAGCTATGGAGAAGGATATATTTTTTCATATGCTGGCTAGTTTTCCTGATTTGTTCATTACTTCATATGAAGAGATCAAAGGGTTCAAGGGTGAAGAGATGCATATAGAGCTGAAAGAAGGTGCTAAGCCAGTGTGGAAAAGGCTAAGAAGGATGGGTCAAGAGCAAATGGAAGCCTTGCGAGAAGAGGTGGACAAGTTATTGAAGGCGGGGTTCATAGTTCCAGTGGAGACCACAGAATGGGTGAGTCCAGTTGTAGTCAGTCCAAAGAAGGATGGGAAGTGGAGAATTTGTGTAGATTTTAAACCCTTAAACGCAGCCACTAAGAAGAACGCATATCCTCTTCCATTCATTGATCAGATCTTGGATTCAGTGGCAAGTTATGAGAGGTACAGTGTGTGTGATGGTTTTTCAGGCTATTTTCAATTGAAGATTGCTCTTAAAGACCGCACAAAGACAACTTTTATTACGCCATGGGACTGCTATTGCTACACAGTATTGCCATTTGGGTTGTCAAATGGACCTTCCTTCTATCAAGAGAGAGCAAATTGGGTGTTGGAACCATTCATTGGTAGTTGTGTTAAAGCTTTTATGGATGACTTCTGTGTTTATAGTAGTAGGGCTGAACACCATGAGAAGCTACAGATGGTATTGGCTCGATATTATGAATGTGGAGGACAACTAAATCCAAATAAATGTCATCTAGCACAGCCAAGGGTGAAGTTATTGGGCCACATGGTGTCAGAAAATGGCATTGAGGCTGATCCAGACAAGGTTAAGTCTATTATTATTCTTCCATCACCTATGAGTACGAAGCAATTGGCAACCTTTATACACAAAGTGAAGTACATGGCACGGTTTATTCCATTGTCTTCGCAGCTTCTTTATCCATTACAACAAGTGGCAAAGCATGATCCATTGCAATGGGATGACAAGTGTGAAGAAGTGTTTCAAGAGGTGAAAGAGGTGTTAGGGGGGTTGTCAGCCATGCAGGCTCCTGATTGGGAGAAAGTTTTTTATGTAAATCCATCAGTAGGGGATGATGCCATTGGAGCCATGCTATTGAAAAAGGGGAAGGGTAGCCATTATATGAGGCCAGTGTATTGTGCAAGCCGAGTGAATTCGGTAGCGGAGAGAAAGTTATCAGAAGTAGAGCTAGTGATGGCCAGTGTAATATTTGCTTGTCGACGATTTCGTCATTACTTGCTACCACTGCCTTTTGTTTTCTTGACGAGTTATGCCTTTTTGCCACAGTTAATTAATGGTATTAACATGTCAAATGTGGTGAAGAAATGGGTAATTGAGCTGCAAGAGTTTGAGTTCTCTTTTCTAGTGGAAGATAGTACAAGGGCTACCCTAGCTGATTTGTTGACCTACAAGGAGAATCCCCTTATTGATAAGGAAGAGGTGGTGAGAAAGGTAGTTGAAGAAGTGCCACAGATCAGCAATTCACATGTGTTGTTCTTTGATGGTTCATACAGAAAGAGCCACGATGCAGCTTCAGGGGGTGTAACACTTTATGATCCAGAGGGGAAGCTAGTATGCAAGAGAGGGTTCAAATTGGATGCTCATAGTAACAATGAGGCTGAATATTCTACTTTGGAAGCCGGATTACACATTTGTTTGAAGCATGGGGTTCGAAGGTTGAGCATAAAAGGTGATGCCTTGTTAGTGGTGAAGCAAGTGCTGGGTGTGTGGAAGAGCAAGAACACCTCATTGAAGGAAATGTGCTTTAGAATTAAAGGCTTGTTAAAAAAGTTTGAAGCATGGAGCATCAGACACATTGAACGTGCTCTAAATGGAGAGGCACATGAAGCAGCTCAAAGCATGATTGGGGAGCTATTTGTGTTGAGGACCAATTTACCTCTTTATCATGGCTGGGAAAGTTTGGCTCAAGAAGAGGAGTTTTTGCTAACAGGAATCATTCCAAAGGAGATTCAGAAGTCTAAGAAGTACGGCTTTGTGCGTAGAGCATACAGGTACAAATTGATTGGTGATGTCTTATACATGAAAGGGGATGATCTCGTGTTGAGACGTGTACCTTGGCGGGAGGAGCTTTACAGAGTGTTGGAAGAGAATCATGAAGGCGCATGTGGTGGCCATTTTGCTCTAAAGATCACCTTGCATAAGATTTTGCAAGAGGGGTATGTATGGCCTAGTTTGCACAAGGATGTTCACCATTGGTGTAGGTCTTGCAATAGGTGTCAAGCATTTGGGAAGAGAGTGTTGAAGCCAGAGCTATGAAAAACCATTATGGCGTTTGATGTGTTTGAAAAGTGGGGGATTAATGCAATAGGCCCGTTACCTATCACAAGCAGGGGCAAAAGGGGAATTTTGACGGCAGTGGACTATCTTTCTAGATGGGCAAAGGCTATAGCAGTAAAACAGATCACTGCAAAGGATGTGGCAAAATTTGTGTATGATGAAATATGTTGCAAGTTTGGGGTGCCATTAGAGCTACTTCCAGATAAGGGGCCAGGATTTAGAGCTAAACTGCTAGACTTCTTATGTACAAAGATGAAGATTAAGCACCAGCATACCACTCCTTATTACCCACAGTGTAATGGCTTAAATGAAAGATTCAATGGTGAGTTGGTATAGATTCTTTCGAAAGTGACAGAGCACCAAGGAAAGAATTGGGATTTGGAATTGCCTAGTGCATTATGGGCTTACCGTACTTCGGTGAAGACAGGTACTGGGTTTACTCCATTTCATTTGGTGTATGGAAAGGAAGCACTATTGCCTGTGGAGGTAGAGTTGCCTGCGGTCAAGATGTTAGAGAAGTTGCTTGGGTCGCCTAGTGATGCACTCAAAGAGAGGCTCTTGCAGTTACAAGAGGTCCAGTTGGATAGGATGAGCGCATTGGAGCATTATGGGCAGATGCAGGATAAGGCTTTGGCAAAGATAAATAAAAAGGTCAAAAGTAAGGGTATCAAGAAACATGACTTGTTTTTGCACTACAACAGTAAGCTGGACAACACCTTTCAAAAGAAGTTTCAAATTAAGTGGGAAGGCCCTTTCAAGGTAGTGGAGTGTTTTCCAAATGGCACATATCAGCTGGCTAACCTGGATGGTGTTCTACATAATTCAAGGGTAAATGGATTGCGTCTTAAATTGTATCATGCTAGATTGATGATGGTGGAGCAAGATGAGATGTCTGTGGAGCAAGCAATGTTGGTGAAGGATGAGGAGACCTGCGATGCGACAAGTCTCATATCTCTTTTTGCTGCTACTGATCATGAATGATCTAGCAGGCTAGGGGCTGGGCAAATTATGTCAGGAGTTTTTTGGAGCAAGGGATTGCGCATATGTACATATACATGCATGGTGCATCAAATAAAGGATTGCCCATTTTCCTTAGCCAGGTGGTTATGTGGGGCCCACATGTGTACAGGTAGGACAGCATGTACATAGTGCATCGATTTTCACTATCACCAGTACCAGTATGTTTTTTCTACAATAATGAGGAGTTTATAGCGCGTAAAACTTCTCGAGGAAGCTATCCGTGGGCCGACGACATGAGGTAAGCAGGTGCGTCAGATGGCATCTAGTGGCATTAGGAGGGCGAACGGGGTCAATATTTGCATGCGGATGAGGACGGACACAACGTGGGTGTTTTCTTGTGAGAGTTATGTAGAAAGGTCATCATTAGGACCACTTTTTGGGGCCACTTCACGTGGTTGCGGGATGCATTATTTGAAAAAACTGAGTGCTAGGTGTGCGGATGATGCAAAAAGGTGACAACTATGCACTGCGAGGTCAGTTTTTGGCCTGTTCGGGGTCCGTTTGAGGTCATCTAAAAGGCCACGGGTGCCCAACTAATAGAGCTAAATGTGGGAACTGAAAAAAATGAGAGAAGACCAGAAAAAACGTGGAGAAGAGAGGAGGAACAGCCGCAGGTGTGTTTTTGCTCATTTTGGAGCCTGTTTTGGCCGTAAATTGCTCATCCGAGGTCGGATTTGAGCACTTTGACATTGTAGACTGGGGTTTTGGGCCATTCCGGACGCGATGACACTGTCCATTTTGCCAAATTCCTCCATCTTTCTCTGCTGTTTTGGCTGTGTAAGTTTCTCCTATGAGCGAAGTTTCTGCTCCAGTTTGTGATTGTATCTGGTATCTTTTACCCATATTGTGTGAGCTGTTTGCCCCATTGGTGTTGGCCCAAGCTCATTTGTATCTAAACATCAGAAATTATCCTCTTTTGAGCTGAGTTTTTTGGGTGTGTGTGTGTGTGTGTGTGTCTGTGTGGAGTGGGCAAGTGGATAGTCTCTCTCCTCTCACTCCAGAGGTGTGTTCCCTGTCTCGGCCAGGTGTGTTGTGTAATCCGAGTGGTGCCCCATAGTGTGTGTGTGTATCTTCCCAAGAGTGTGTGTCGGGTCATTATAGAGGCGCTGTGTGTGTTTTCATCCCGCTCACAACGTGACAGTGTTGATGAGTCGGCACATCGATAAGAGGTCGTCGCCTTTCATGGGCTATACCTTTCCTTCGTCGCTTAGCACGTACGGGGTGATGGCGACGCGTCTGACCACTCCCAGCCTCTTAGCTAGTAGCAATTGCAGGTAATTTCCATAGTCGGCGTGTTGCATGAATTCTACTCCATTCAGTTGCAACTCGTTCCCAGGCCACTGGGTTTCACCCTTGGTAGAGAGCTTCTTCATGATAAGTTGTACAGGGAGAGGAGGAAGATCCTCTACCTGTCTACCAAAACAGCGAGAGCAGTAGCCGAACCACTCTTCCCTAGGACATGGGAATCTTCTTACCACTTCTTCTTCAGGATTGTCGAAGTGAATTGGTAGCACTTGCATGCGTCGTGAAAATCGGTAGGCGACCTTCCACCGCTTAGCTTCGGATGACTTCCTCTTTGGCAAGCTGGGTACAACCGGTTTTCTAAGCTTGAAGCACTTGCTTGGTCAGATGCTTCTCCCTTCGGGGTCATGTGTTTCCAGACTGGCTTAACTTCTCCTTACCTTTGGCTCGAGCAGCCCCTTTAGGCCACTTTGGAGTTATAGCTTTAACTGCAGTTTCTTTAGGGAAAAGAGGCTTCACCATTTTCTTCCCATCTTTGATGTGAATGACTTCTTCACGATGAATGTCGATGTAGATGATTTCAGCCTTTTCGCTGCCTTCGTTGCTGGCACTCCTTGACAATGTATCTTGGTTGACAACAGTGATGGCATTTCACCGTCCTCCCACCTGATGCTCTCAATTTGTGGTTAGAAGGAGCAACACGAGATGGAGAATTTACCACTTGAATACTGATGACACTGCAGCCTGGCACTAGTACTTCAATGAAGGTGGCTAGTGCCTCCTTTGTCTCCTCTTCTTCCATCCTCCAGTTAGAAAATTCCTTCAGCCATTCGTCCATGAGTGATAGTGGGCGTCACTTTCAGCATTGTAAATCGAAGGGTCTTAGAAGTCCTCAGTGGGGGCACCAAATGACGGGAGCAAAGCGAACCCTGAACCCCGACGGCCTCTAAAACGTCGAGGGCCGAATGGCGCGCCTCGAGCCTGTCACACGATAAAGAGAAAAGGGGGTACCACCTAGCTTTGAGCGGCTAGGACGCAAACCACGATGATATGAACACCGCAAACTTACACACGAAGAGAGAGAGAGAGAGAGAGAGAGAGAGAGAGAGAGAGAGAGAGAGAGAGAGAGAGAGAGAGAGAGAGAGAGAGATTTGCAAATGATGAAAACCCTTGGGGGTGTGAGGGAGAATTATTTCTGCATTATTTACAAATGGCACGCCGTGGTGATAGAGAGGTAGGGAGAAGAGGTGGTGCAAACTACTTGGTGCATTCTCTAAGACGACTCAATGATTGTGAAGCTTGCTATCAAGAGCATGTATACGCGTATGCATAGACCATTGGAGTCGAGAGATGGACATGGCTCCCTTTGCATGGTGCGGCTCCCAAGGCAAACCCAACACACAAGCCCTCTCCCCGTGATGGTGATAGTGTCAACTCTTCCCACTACACTCTAACACGTGCTGACTTCTCATGAACTGCCCCCTCCGATAGTGACCTCTCAGTGCCAATTTATAGGTGTTGGCTGCTTTGATTATGGTAATCCCGTTGATTAGGGTAAGCTTAATCGGGGAGACAAAGAAAGTGGTGTGCACGATGTGGTTGACCCTTTCTTTGTTTTGGGAGGTTATAAAAAGATGAGAATCTCTAGGTGGGCCTTTGTGACCAGCACCTAGAGATCTAGGGAATTTACAAAGGGATAGTTTACAACGGCTTGGGTGAAAACTGAACAAATGATGAAAATAACCTATAAACTATTGAAAATAACGGCGTGGTTGCGTAATGCCGGCGAATGGTGTGTTGCCAATGCGTCGGTGTAGAGCGTACTTCTTTTCAGGGTTGGCCGGGGCATGCCTTCGGCGCATTTCCTCTTTTTGTTGTTGGCGGCGCGTGATTTGAGTCCTCCTTCTTTTGTTGTTGTCGTCGTAGATCTCCTTCGGGTTCGTTTTTTTTTACTTATGTGTGTATATGCATGTGTGTACATATGGGTGCATGTGGACGGATGTGTGTGTATATATGTATATGTCGGTGCGCATGTGTGAGTGTGTATGTGAGTGTATGCATATGTATGTGTGTGCGCAAGTGTGCGTGGGAACGGGGCTTAATATCATTATGTATATAATATATATTATAAATATATATTTTTTTTATTTTTTATTTTTTTCGGGTCTGCTGGTGACGTGCTGCAGGGGCACGAGGGTGAGTGAGGGGATGGGGTGTGTGTGTGTGTGGTGTGTGTGAATGTGTGTGTGTATGTGTGAGTGTATGTAGAGACAGAGAGGGTGAGAAGTTTCTGTGGCCTGTACAGGCCCGCGAGGGAGAGAGATGAGAGAGATTACCTGCGGGCAGATGGTTGTGACGAGTTCAAGAGAGAGAGAAGGCGGGGCGAGGTGGTGTGGGTACAAGGGAGAGAGAGGATGAGGGTGTATGTGGGAGTGGATGAGGGAGAGATCCCGTAAGCTGCATGCCTCCACAAATCCGAGCCATAAACGGTTGAGAGCAGAGAGAGAGAGAGAGAGAGAGAGAGAGAGAGAGAGAGAGAGAGAGAGAGAGAGAGAGAGAGTGAGAATTAGAGGGGGGGTGAGATGGCGGGGATCCGCGCCATGTGGGCCGTCGGACAAGAGAGCAAGGGAAGGGGGGGGGGGGGGGGGGGGGGGGGAAGTTGGCATGAAGTGGGGTAAGGGGGGTGTGAGGTGAGAGAGAGGGGGGGGGGGGGGGGGGGGGGCATGAGGCCAACGATGAGGCGAGCGGGTGGGGATATCTTTGTTTATTGGCTTGCATGGGGAGCGTGGGAGGGAGTGTGAGAGGGGGTGTGTGGGTGTGGATAAGAGTGCGGGAGGGAGAGACTTCGCATGCGGCTATGGGCTCGGTGTAGCGGAAGCGCGAGAGAGAAAGCGAGAGAAGGGGTGGTGGGTGCTCAAGGCTTGCACCTGGCTGAGGGTGGCTAGTGAGTGGGGGGGGGGGGGTATTGGGATCAACAAGGTGTCGGTAAGAGAGAGAGGATATTAGAGAGATATGTAGGGAAAATGAGAGAGAGAGGGATCTCAGTCGATGCCCGCCGGGGGAATAAAACTATAGGGAGAAAGAGAGAAGGGGTATCTGAAACGGAGGGCGGCCGGCTAGGCTGGGGCATAGAAGAGCGAAAGCATGAGGGTGATAAGGCCGGACAATCAAAGGGGGGGGGGGTGTGCCATGCCCGTAAAAGCGCCATGAGGTTGACCAGGCATCCCCGAGCCTTCCAACAGTGTCGCCAAGGCTCCGGTAGAGGAAAAATAAGTTTTTTTTTCTTTTTTTCTTTGATTTTCAAAAATCGGCCATCAATACAACAAGCAGTTACATATGTTGAGAAAGAAGTGTAGGTCATCATGGTGGTAGCAACTATCAAGCAACTAAGATACCAGGGATTGGAGTCATTGGATCCCATTATTGGCCTCATTTTGGAGGACGAGTTTCCACAAGATTTCACAAAATCTCAATCGAAGAGGAGACTCATAAAGAAGGCAAGTGTCTATCTCTTTCTAGAAGAGGAGGCTCATGAAGAATGCAAGTGTCTATCTCTTCCTAGAAGGCTCCCTCTATCAAAGAGAGAAGGATCAAGTGTGCAGAAGAGTACCAACTATAGAGGAAATTCTAGCCATTCTAAAAGGTTTGCATGAAGAGGCATGTGGTGGTCATTTTGCTCAAGAATTAACCGTGAAGAAGATTTTTCTTGAGGGATATGTTTGTCCAAGCTTGCATGTGGATGTCCAACATTGGTGTAAAAGCTTTCACAATTGTCAGGTAAATGGAAATAGAAGGCTAGTGCATGGTCCAAGGCAAATAGTGCTTGCAAATGGACCCTTTGAAAAGCGGGGCATTGATGCTATGGGTCCTCTACCTAGAACAAAAAATGGTAAACTCTACATTCTAGTGCTGTAGATTACATGACTAGGTCGATAGAGGCTCAAAGTGTGGCAAGGGTAAATGGAAAAAAAATTGAGCAGGTTTGTCTACACTAATATTTGTTCCAGATTTGGCATACCTTTGGAGATTGTTTCTGATAATGGTCCAGGGTTCAGGAAGGGTTTACTCACGGAAGTTTATGAACAGCTTCACATTCTACATCGTCATAGCACAAGCTAATATCCACAGTCAAATGGTTTGGTTAAGAAGGATAATGGTGTCATTGCAAGCATCATTATAAAGATGGTGAAAACCAAGACAAAGTTATGGGATGACTTCTTGGATGGTGCCTTGTGGGCGTATCAAGCCACGTATAGGGAGGCCATGGAGTTCATACCATTTCACTTGGTCTATGTTCAAGAGGCTTTGTAGCCTATCGAGCTCAACATTCCAACAATGTGGCTGCATAGCAGAGGTACACAAGATGATCAAGAGGTATGTATGGATCAACTTCTAACATTAGTGGAGCTTGAGTGGAAAAGAGAAGCAGCATACAAGTGCTACAAGAGGAAAGCTACACAGGCGAAGGAGAAGCTTGACAAGAATCTGAAGGACCAAGGCATCAATGAAGGAGATCTTGTGCTAAGGTATGACAATCGACTTGATAATTGTTTTGATGCCAAGTTTGAAACTAGATGGCAGGCTGCCATACATAGTCAAGAAGGCTTTCAATGCAAGTTACTATCAGCTTATGGACTTGGATGGTAAAGAGCACTCCAAGAAGGTAAACGCATATTGCCTAAAGCCCTATTTGAGTCGCCTTATACCAAAGGATCTACCAGAGATCTGTCAAAAGGTAGCTATCTCATGTAAGTATTGTTCCATGAAGCATGAGTGTAAATCGAGTCAAAATGCCAAGGCGCTAAACAATGAAAATCTTGTTAAGGACTTAGAAGCACTCTCTTTGGAAAAGATGTTTTATGATGGTACATGAATATATCATCATCCTGGGGGAGGGCTAATGATAGCCATTTTTGGCTATTCAAAATGTCCATAGTGAGCTACCTCACCCTATCAAATTACTCAAACACTGTGGTTATCCTCACCCTTTGACTGTACATAGGCGTGTGTGAGCTAGGGGACTTTCCCTATATCTCCTTAAAAACCCTCAATTACCTAGTCACTAGGCTAGTTGAGCCAAAAAAATAAAAGAATAATAATAAAAAAGAAAAATATATTATGGACTTTCAGGTGTGTAAATATTTCAGTGTATATATGGCCTAAATATAGGGATTTTTATAATTAAGTTGATATTTTATTTAAATATTTATACCTAGGTGTGTGTTTTATTAAACCTATGTACGCTTTCTTTCATCCTCTTGCACCATAAGTATATTTTTTTCCAATGTGCACATACTCTAACCTCATATTTTTCTTTAATACAAATCACACCCACATTTTCACCCTCACCCTCGTGAAAACCAAAAATTGATTTCTACTCCTTTAGTCACGTTTATTATATTATTTTCATTTACTTGCATGCATGTTCCTCTTTCACCCAAAATAATACAAGAGGTATCATATCATATGATTCCAATATCTTTTTCCATATCCATAATTCTTTCAATTTTTTTCTTATTATATACTCATTATTCTAAAACCATGTGCTCATTGAGCTAAAATCCAAGTCCATACACTAGTCCCACCATGTATATATTTCTTATTTAATCAATAATCCTCCTCTATGAATGTGTAAAGGGAGCTTGGATGCTTTGTATCATGATATGACAAAGGAGGGGCTCACTCTTGAATGCATTGTCCAAATTCAGCAAAGAAGGGAGCCACTAAAATACTTTTGCAGACATAAAAAACAGGCTTTTTGATGAGATTTTTAGCGCCCATCTCCGCTCAGACTTTGAAGAAGTGGTCAACAAAGAAAATGTAGCCCATATACTGAATAAACAAGTCAAATATTTTCATGAGTTTTGGAGCTACCACTGGTGAGATAGGATTTTTTTAGTGGACCCAATCTGCCCACTTTTCTCACAAAGTAACCCTTAGTTTTCTCTCACCTGCTTTCCCACACACACACACACACACACTCATTCCTCTCCATCCCTCACTCAAACCTGCAACTTTCATGGCTTCTTTCATCTTCTTCACCATTTCCATCTCTCGCTTACTCTATAGCTCAGAATTATTATCTCTATACACATATAGCTAATTTCTCTCTCTAGAATCAAACTCATATTACCATAACCTCTTAATCCTTTCACAAAAAGAGAAAAAATCATCAAATAACCAATATCAAGCTCTACAAAAGGAGGAGTTTGATCATGGAAAATTCAACTTTCCCATGGTCACAAAAAGGACATCGACAAAGTTCTACAACAACTTCATTCACTGGAGGAGATAGGTGGAAAATTCCATTTCCATCTTGTGGTTTCTATCAAACTGTGTATATTATCATCCTTCTCTTACTTTTTATCATTGTATAGATCATGTAATGCAGCTTGAGTGCATATGCCATGTTATTTTACCCCATCCTACTAACTACAAACTACTAACACTAATGACTAACCCTTCTTGTAAATTACACCCACTCTACTCTACCTTGGAGTAGGCAACCTCCCCCAAAAAATCACTCACCTCTCTAGAATATTCTCTATTTCACCTCAATAATTCTCTCCTCTTGAGCCCACATCCATGTAATTCAAGAGACAAGAGAGCCCCACTCTCATAAGAACATATAAAAATTTTCATAAACATGGTTTTCTATGTAAATGTTGATCAGGAGATGATCCTAATAAGGGATCTCCTCAACTATAAATAGAGCCTTTTCCCTTTGTAAATGGCATGATCTCTACACTATTGCTCACTACTTTGAGCATACCATTTTACATCTTAGTTGTAGGGAGAGAGATTGAGCTCTCTATGCACCATTACTTGTGGTGTATAGGAAAGCTTCTTTGAGCTAGTTGTAGCATTGCAAGGGAGGGAGTGATTGATAGCTTCCAATCAAAGTTGTACCTACTCTTGCGCATCAATTGAATCAATAATTTGGGTGCAACCACGACTCAAAATTCTCTTCAGTCTCTCCAATTCATGCTTGGCAACCTCATCTCGTTTGGTTTAAGGTGACGTGTTTTCATTTTGACATTCTTTGTAGTATTTGCTTGTATGTGACTCAAGAGATTTTTTGTTTGTTTTGTTGCTTGGGAAAACATTATAAGAGGGTTGTATGGTGAGAGGTCTCCCATAACCCTAAGATAATGTGTAGATTGCAACATCATCAAACTTAATTGTGTCTCTTGACTTTCCTCCCAATTGTTTATACACCCATGTCAATCATTTAAATTGAAGCTTAATTCTTGCACAAAACTCTCTCTCTCTCTCTATCTTTGTCTGTGTGTGTGTGTGTGTTTGGTGTGTGTATTTGTAGCATTGATAGTAGTGATAGTGTACCTTCCTTCCCGCTTGTATTTCTCAAGGACTCTCCTCTTTTGCGTCCTAGTTTGCTCTATAACTAGGTGGTGCCCCTTCACTTGTTTGGCTATGGGTTTGTGGTTGTTGTTCCTTGCTTGTGTTTTCCCCAGTGCCAATTGAGCAGCATGAGAGCCTTGATGGGTGTTTAAAGGTCGCCTCTCTTTGTGTTGGCTTGGGACTGCCTCACTACTATCTATTGTGTTATTGAGGTTTTAGTCCAAGGTTGTTTGAAGGTCCACCACCTGTCCAAGCTAGCTCTATTGAATAGTCATGTCTCTAGTCTGATCATGTGGATGGTTTGGGGTAGAGGTCCACCACTTTTCCAACCTACTAACCATTGTGTTATGGAGGTTTTAGCCATTGGTGGTTTCAAAGTCCATCACATGTCCAAGATAGCTCTATTGAATAGTCTTATCTCTAGTCTGATGACGTGGATGGTTTGGGGTAGAGGTCCGGCACTTTTCCAAACTTCTATCCATTGTGTTATTGAGGTTTTAGCCCAAGGTGTTTTGAAGGTCCACCACCTGTCCAAGCTAGATCTATTGAAAGAAGATATCTCTATTGTTTGAAGGTCAATGTGTGAATGGAGTAGAGCTACTATGTTTACTACCATTGATGGTTTGGAACAGAGGTCCACCACTTGTCCAACCTACTAACCATTGCGTTATGGATATTTAGCCTAAGTTTGTTTGAAGATCCACAACCTATCCAAGCTAGCTCTATTGAAAGAATCTATCACTATTGTTTGAAGGTTAAAATGTGAATGGGGTCTAGCTACTATTTTTACTACCATGAAAGGTTTAGGATAGAGGTCCATTACTTGTCCAACCTACTAACCATTGTGTTATGGAGGTTTAAGCACAAGGTGGTTTGAAGGTCCCCCACCTGTCCAAGCTAGCTCTATTGAATAGTCCTATCTCTACTCTAATAGCGTGGATGGTTTGGGGTAGACGTCCTACTATCCATTGTGTTATTGAGGTTCTAGCCCAAGGTGGTTTGAAGGTCCACCATCTGTCCAAGCTAGCTCTATTGAAAGAAGATATCTCTATTGTTTGAAGTTCAATGTGTGAATGGAGTGTAACTACCTTGTTTACTGCCGTGGATGGTTTGGACAGAGGACCATCACTTGTCCAACCTACTAGCCATTGTGTTATGCAGGTTGTAGCCCTATGTGGTTTTAAGGTCCACAACCTGTCCAAGTTCTCTCTATTGAATAGTCCTATCTCTACTGTGATACCATGGATGGTTTCATCTAGAGGTCCAACTCTTGTCCAGCCTACTATCCATTGTGTTATAGAGGTTTTAGCCCAAGGCGGTTTGAAGGTCCACCACCTATCCAAGCTAAATCTATTGAAAGAATCTATATCTACTCTTTGAAGGTCAATGTGTGAATGGAGTGTATCTATTGTGTTTACTACCATGGATGGTTTACGTTAGAGATCCACCACTTGTCCAGCCTACTAACCATTGTGTTATGGAGGTTTTAGCCCAAGGTGGTTTGAAGGTCCACCACCTGTCCAAGCTAGCTCTATTGTAAATTCCTACCTCTATTGTTTGAAGATGTGCGCTTGGAGTGTAGCTACTAGGCCTACTACCATGGATGGTTTGGGGCAGAGGTCCACCACTTGTCAACCCTACTTTTCATTGTGTTCTGGAGGGTTTATGCTAGGTTGGTTTGAAGGTTCACCACCTATCCAAGCTAGATCTATTCAATAAATCTATCTCTTTTGTTTCAGAGTCAGTGTTTGATTGGAGTGTAGTGAGGCGGTCTGGGGCGGGCAACAAGAAGAGTGGCCTCCAAGCACTCTTCTAGGCTCCCATGCTGCTCAAGTGGGTTGGGGTTGGAAAAAAACAACAAACACACACACAAACCCGCAACCTAACCCTACACAAATTTGGGGCACCACCTAGTTTTGGATGCGAACTAGGACGCGTAGAGAGAGAGAGAGAGAGAGAGAGAGAGAGAGAGAGAGAGAGAGAGAGAGAGAGAGAGAGAGAGAGAGAGAGAGAGAGAGAGAGAGAGAGAGAGAGAGAGATAGTGCTCGGGCTGCTTTGAAACGTATCGGCAATGATCAAGCAAACACAACTATATATTTAAGAAAGAGAGAGAAAGGGGGAGGGGGTGCTTGTTGCATTAATACCTTCTTACAAATCTGTCATGACAAATCAAAGTGAGATTAGTATTTTTTTAACATAGCTTGCGTAAATTTCACCACAACACATCACAAGAAAAGCCACCCCAATCACTGTCTTAAGGCCAGGGGAGTCCTCTCCACCCTGTCGCCCTCTTACAGTATGTGGGATTTATGGCTAGATTGATGACAACACCAGAGACAAGCTATCAAGAACTTAACAAAAAACACCAAGACACTTACGCATCATTGTTGTCCATTACTTCACGTTGGAAGGGAGACAAAGTATCCAAGCTTAGACCAAATCCACCCTCCTTGATTCAGCAAATGTTGGGCTTACACTAGTAGGAGAAATGATAGATTTCCTACTCTCAATTGAATGATCACTCTCTCTCTTCTAATGGCATAGAGTTCCCTTGCTAATCCCCTATTACAACACATGCACATGCATAAGACAATGAGCTTCCACTCAAGAGCTCCTTCTAGAGAGGTTGAGCTTGGCTTCTCAAGCTATAGCATAGTGCTCTTGATTATGGCTCCCCCTTTTGTGCTAGCTACACCCTCCTTTTATAGCAATTTTGAAGGCTAGGGTTACTCCTCTAACCATGGTTGGGTTAGATTTTTAGCAATTTATCTAATTTCTTTTGCTTGGAATTATCAAGAAGTTGGTGGGGAAAGAGAGAGGAGAGAAATGGAGGTGATAGGACTTTTCATAGTGGGTTAGTGTTAGTAGAGTTAGTATTAATTTACAAATGGAATTGGATATTTACAATGGGAGTATCCATGTAGGATACAAATAAGGAAGAAAAACTCTTAAGAGGTAAGAAAAGGTGGATTTCTTACAAGGTTGATGCTCCAAGTGTCTTGAGTAGGGCCAATTTTGACGCCTCTTGACAGTCCACTAGCTTTGACGGTACATTTTTTCTCCACTCTTGACCTTCCTTGAGAGACAAGGTAATTGAAACTGAGTAATCAACCACCATGATGCTGTCTTTTAAGAGAAGAGGCTGAATTTTGTGGTTTTTTTGATAGATATGGGTAAATTGGAGGAGGAAAAATGAGACTAGGTGGTCAATTTTGGAATGGAATTGTGTGTGGGAGGTATGAGTTCACCATGGTTTCTCTTATTCTTCAATGTTGAGGAGAAGGTGAGTAGGGTGCAGAGAGGAGTGTGAGAGAGGTGGGGATGATGAGTGAAGAAGTGTGTGTGAAAGAGGAAAATGATAAAGTGGAAGAGAGAGTGTGGCTGCATAGCATGGGAAAACTGGGGTCCACTAATAAAATCATAGCTCACAGCTCGTAGCTCAAAAACATATGAAAAAATTTGAGGCAAAAGTTCAGCCCACGAGCTACAACTTTTGTTTGTATCACCTTTTCAAATTCAGAGAGCAAGTGAACTTTAAAAATTCAGCAAAACCGATCGTTTTTTTCCACTGCACAAGGTCCTTGTGGGGTCCTTCTTTGGATGATTCTTTTGAATACCTCCAAGAGTGAGCCCTCCATAGTGCATGTATGCATGCCACCTACCCTTGACCTTATTTGGTAGGTCTATAATTGAAGATATTGTTGAGATTATGATATAAGTGAATAGTACAACTAAGAAAATCAAATATTGAGGGGTCTAAAAAATATGTACATGTCAAATATAAATAATATAAGTGGAAAAAATATAAAGGGGTCAAAAGAAATCTCTCTCATTATGAGGCTACCATAAAAAGATAAATATTTTTGGTGTTCAAAAAAAAAACAAAATAGATGTAGGAAGGGAAAAATCACAATAGTGAAAAAATATACACATAAATAAAACTAGTTTTTTTGGATTTTTGTTGGGGTGGAGTTACACCAAATATAAGAGAAGCTTACATGAAAATATTTCTATATGGAATAAAGAATATGAAAAATGATAAGAAAAATTGTGGTAATGGTGAGGCAATGTACAGAGCATAAATAACACACACCTAGGTAGAAATATTTAAATAAATATCAAAATAATTATGAAAAAATCTTTTATTTAGGCCCTATATACAAAGAAATATTTACATACGCATGGGCCATAATATAATTATTTTTTTATTTTTTATTTTTTATTTTTGGCTCAACTAGCCCAATGACTAGCTAATTGAGGGTTTTTTTAAGAAGATATGGGAAAAGTCCCGTGACTCACGCACGCCTACGTACAGTGAAATGGTAGGGATAGCCACAGTGTTTGGGTGATTTTGGTAGGGTGAGGTAACTCACTGTGGCAATTACAAAGAGCCGAAAAACGGCTATCAGTAGCTAAATTGTTTACTACAATGGATGGTTTGGGGCAAAGGTCCACCACTTGTCCAGCCTACTATCCATTGTGGTATGGAGGTTTTAGCCCGAGATTGTTTGAAGGTCCACCACATATCCAAGCTATCTTCTTTGAAAGAAGCTATCTCTATTGTTTCAAGGTCAATGTGCGAATGGAGTGTAGCTACTTTTTTTACTACCATGGATGGTTTGGGAAAGAGGTCCACCACTTTTTCACCCTACTATCTATTGTGTTATGGAGGTTTTAGCCCAAGGTTGTTTGAATGTCCACCACCTATCTAAGCTAGCTCTATTGCATAGTTCTATCTCTAGTTGGATCACGTGGATGGTTTGGGGTAGAGTTCCACCACTTGTCCAACCTACTAAACATTGTGTTATGGAGGTTTTAGCCGATGGTGGTTTGAAGGATCATTTTGTTATGGAGGTTTTAGCCCAAGATTCTTTGAAGGTCCACCACCTATCCAAGCTAGCTCCTTTGAAAGAAGCTATCTCTATTGTTTCAAGATCAATGTGTGAATGGAGTGTAGCTAATTTTTTTCCTATCGTGGATGGTTTGGGGTGGAGGTCCACCACTTGTCCAACCTACTATATATTGTGTTATTGAGGTTTTAGCCCACGGTTGTTTGAAGGTCCAACACCTGTCCAAGCTAGCTATATTGAATAGTTCTATCTCTATTCTGATCATATGGATGGTTTGGGATAGAAGTCCACCACTTTTCCAACCTACTAACCGTTATGTTATGGAGATTTTAGCCCATGGTGGTTTGAAGGTCCATCACATGTCCAATCTAGCCCTATTGAATAGTCCTATCTCTAATCTGATGACGTGGATGGTTTGGGGTAGAGGTCCGACACTTTTCCAACCTACTATCCATTGTGTTATTGAGGTTTTATCCCAAGGTGGTGTGGAGACCCACCACCTGTCCAAGATAGATCTATTGAAACAAGCTATCTCTATTGTTTGAAGGTCAATGTGTGAATGGAGTAGAGCTACTATGTTTACTACCATTGATGGTTTGGGACAGAGGTCCACCACTTGTCCAACATTCTAACCATTGCATTGTGGAGGTTTTAGCCCAAGGCTTTTTGAAGATCCACCATCTATCCAAGCTAGCTCTATTGAAAGAATCTATCACTATTGTTTGAAGGTTAAAGTGTGAATGGAGTTTAGCTACTATGTCTATTACCATGAAGGGTTTGGGACAGAGTTCCATCACTTGTCCAACCTACTAACCATTGTGCTATGGAGGTTTAAACCCAAGGTGGTTTGAAGGTCCACCACCTGTCCAAGCTGGCTCTATTGAAAAGTCCTATCTCTACTCAAATAGCATGAATGGTTTTGGGTAGAGGTCTAACACTTGTCCAACCTACTATCCATTGTGTTATTGAGGTTTTAGCCCAAGTTGGTTTGAAGGTCCACCACATGTCCAAGATAGCTCTATCAAAAGAAGCTATCTCTATTGTTTTAAGGTCAATGTGTGAATGGAGTGTAATTACCTTGTTTACTACCATGGATGGTTTGGGTAGAGGACCATCACCTATCCAATCTACTAGCCGTTGTGTTATGCACGTTGTAGCCCTATGTGGTTTGAAGGCCCACAACCTGTCCAAGCTCCTAAAATAGCACCTTGGACACTAGCCATTACAACTAGGTCCACCACTTGTCCAAGCTATGATCTAATATAAAATGTCTATAGAGTTATAGTATTCAAAACCCTTGTGTAATCTGTAATGTAACTTATACATTACTTTTTGTTAAAGAGAATTTATCTATAAATATAAACTTAACAAGGTGTTTCTTTTCAACTTACAGGATGGACTTTGAATCTGGGGAGAAAGTGCATATTGATAGTGAAATTGTTGGTATTGGTTGTGTGTGTAGAGTAGATCCTGATTCCACTTCTGGCGGTACAAAGATAGGGCAAGGAAATGTATCTATACTAGTGGAGGAGAGTTTGAAGGATGCAGTCCTCCCTTTTTCTACAATGGATACTACATCTCTCCAAAGCTCATTATGGAGTGTTGTTAAATGGCCTAAGTTTATTTTGTAAAAATCCATAATGAATGACAACTTAATTGACACAAATGAAAGCTACAGTGTTGATGAACAAGGGGATCATCTTGATTCTCTAGTTACAGATACAATACCTATTACAAGGCCAGCGTTTGAAACATCAATACGCGAATCTTGGAGAAATCAAAGGGTCCTGTTAAAGGATGACACAATGATGCACACTGTGAATGAAGGGACCATCTTGTATGTATTTCCACATGATCATGTCAATTTTCAAGTACTTGGTGATGAATTTGTGCGTGTCGGTATTGAAAGGGAGAATGCAATCAGTGCGAATATGCGTGAAGTGGGAAGCATTACTTTGCTAAAGTGGCCCATCCAATAGACAACCATGTTGGATGGGAGCCCACTATAATGTTTTTTTCCTGGGATGCTGCATACTAGACGTGAGGATGTATCCAATGATGACAATGCTGATGTCAGCACAAGGGTCCTACGGGGCAAAGGCCCAACCTAGGGGGTCAGGGACCTAGGCCAAGGGCTTGGACTGGACTAGTGTGGACTGGAGATCCGCTTAGGGAAAGAGCTACAAGCTAGGCCTAGATAAAGGGCTGTAGGGAGGAGGATCCTATGTCTCAGCTCCCTAGGTCTTACATTTGTGTCAGAGCTCAGTGGGGAGGGAGGATCTATGGAGGAAGAGGGAGCCTTACATGCTTTTTGCATGCATGGTTGCATGATCTCTCTCTCTCTCTCTCTCTCTCTCTCTCTCTCTCTCTCTCTCTCTCTCTCTCTCTCTCTCTCTCTCTCTCTCTCTCTCTCTCTCTCTCTCTCTCTCTCTCTCTCTCTCTCTCTCTCTCTCTCTCTCTCTCTCTCTGTGTCGGGTGATGGGACACAGCCCCTATAGAGCTGACGCTGCAAAAGAAGACCCAGTGTGGGAAGGCAGGCTTAGCCCGGGAGTGGAGTGTAGTTGCCCTGCATGGAATCAAGCCAAAGTAGCACCAAAAGGGTGTGCCCCCGCAAGATGTACAACTTTCGTCACAGTCCGGAGCCCTATAGGGGTGTGGTTGGAACAGTGCGAGTGTTTTTCCCTGTGTAGCCCTGCGTTTTTTGCCATCGCTGAGCTTGGGACTTTATGTTCCCATTAGGGATAACCTATTTTGGGCTTTTTCCCAAAATAGGTTCCTAAGAGGAGTTCCCACAGTTGAAGCCCATGCAAAAGCAACACTGAGTCATCAAACCAAACCATGGCAAGGAAGGTCAATCTAGTTGCAGAATTTCAGAGAAGTTCAGAAGGAAAACCGGCAGTAGCTCGAGTAAAGCACTGGCCATGTGGCCAATACGACATGCAAGGACAGGCAAGCAAGTACCATGCACGACAAGGTCGTGTTTTCAAGGATTTTCTATGGTCATGTTTTTGAGTTGTCCAAGAGTTGATGGTGAAGGCTATTGCCAAATAAAGACACAACGGCACAATTTGATATTAGAATGCACGTTTGAAGGAAGTGCTTGACGTCGGACAGGGACACGAACGGATTATCAGGTTTGAAATTTCACGTTCTTGCAATTTTCATAGATTTATGTCCACAATTGTATTGCAAGAGTATATTCTTATGGTAATCTCGGCCATGGTGCCCTTAGAGATTAGCTACGGGTCCAGTATGACCATGGTCAACATATTACGTCCAATTTTGGTGGTCATTACCGTGATTAGGACTAAGGAGCACGACTCCAATAGAAATAACTCATACACGGTTTCTATGGCGCTCTAACGAGGCAAGGTTGTCTAGTAGTAGAGGCAACTCAAGCGTGACATGTGACTTATAAGGCAACGGTAATTGGCCATGTCTATGGTACCAAAAATCAGTATCTGGGAAAGAATTTCTTGGTTTTGTTCTTGATTGCAACTCATTTGATTATTACGATGGCACGACTCGTTGGCAGGTGTACTTCATGAGGTACGCAGTTGATTTTTGTTTATTGAGCATGTGCTTGATAACTCTGGTATGCAATGGACTTCTATGAATGATCACGGCTATCATTCATAGAGCCAAGTAGGTACGAGATGCATAACTTGCATGTATTATACTGCTTCTCCATTAGATTTGCAATTCGACAAGGTCACTGTTTTGTGAATGATCGACAACGTTGATTTTCTTTGCTATGACATTTGTCTCTAAGCAAGAGTAATTGTAGCTATGAACGACGGTAACATCCAAAGTGTGGCTACTGAGATGTGTCATACAAACACACGACTTCCCATGTTTGGTATATGCTATGAGCGTACAACCTTTGGGAGAACTTGGCAATGTGTCTACAAGATAATTCATTACATGCCAAGTGGGTGTATATGGTACATGCGACCACTCTCTCTCACGCATCAGAATTGGCTATGAGCCGGATTTGAGCAAGTTTCTGCTTCAAAAGTTCTGGACAAATGGTTGCTGTTGGAAGACCAGGGTAGACAATGTTAAGTTTTGTTTGTTTTTTCATGCTTACACATTTTCGTTGGAAAGGATTGTCTGTTATACAAAGCAACATGCTTTGATAGGTTCACATGACGCAAGGCTTCTAACTCGTGCTGAGATAATGCTTCTTGCCTGGGAATCAAGGGCATTCGCACCCAAGTTTGGGGAATTGGAAAAATTGGGATATCACCTCATAGCATCCCTACCAGTATCGGCTGTGCAAGGCACTTATGGGTTTGGACCTCGTGCTTGACGTCGTCACAGTAGCCAAGGGCTTACAAATCTGCATGCAAGGCATGCTAATGAGGTGGATTCAATACTACCGTTTCATGCATTACGCTTTCGCTATCACACTCGCAACTCTGTCCAGGGCAGATTAAGGATAAATTGTTTAATATGATTGTCGGTTTCTATCAACACACAACGATACTAACAGGAGCCTAATTCTTGGACTTATTTCACGGGCAATCACGATCCCTGCAAGGTAGGTGGATCGGAATGAGTTTTGTGTTTTTCTGTTACCTCTCTCGATGAGAGAGTCATACAAGAACACTGGGAATGCTTATACGATAAGCTGCAAGTCAGGCATAAGATGCATAAGAGCACATAGCTTGGGCACACACTCTAAAAACTTAAGGAAAGTTTCTCAGCCCAGCATGCTCTTCTTTTCATTCTCTATCTCTCTGTCTAAGGCAAAAATGAAAATCTTCTAAGAAGATTTTGATACATGTTTTTCTCGTGAGTTAGCTTGAGCTAAGGTGCTCTAACTCACAGCTAGCACGTGGCTAAGATGCTACGCAAATTAGTCTTCATTGGTTCGTCGATTGCACACTATTTTGCATAAGGACTATGAGCCAAATAGGCTAAGAGCCGTTGTCATTCCAAGGGTAAGACCCAACTATTGGCATTCTTTGGGTGATTTTTTTCAAGATCTACCCAAGGAGGTACACATCGACGTTAATGGACAAGCAAGATTCTTGTCATTCCGGATGTTTAGGGTGTCATTTTTGCACTACATGTTTTCAGTGTGACACTCAAGTTGAGTTTTGGATAATCTTCAACTCCCAGCAGCTGATCTCTACAAGAAAGTATAGATGCAGCAATCAGTTGCGACAGCATGGCTGTCCATAAGAGCTCGACAATTCACTTGTGTGGGTCTCCTTCTCTCTCTATAGCACTATGGAATGTCTATGGACATACTGTTTTGAGGTAAGACCCAGCGGGTGATTGCTACATCACCCCATAGGCATTAAGGATCAGAGTTTGATCTGCATTGCAGATCACAGTTGATATCTCCCAATTATACTTTCAAGGAAAGAATTCCGCAATCTACCACGTGATAGCGGACGAACACACTTTTCAAGTTGATTTCAATCATTCTATACACGGTTGACTATGTTGGTGACCGTTATCTGCTAGTTGAGCAGTTTCTACAAAGAGTCTTACCAAGGGGTTTGACTACGTAGATTCTAATCCAAGGGCTTGTATTGAAAAGGAAACACTTAGGGTTCCCAGTGCAATGCTGTTTGTTTTTTAGGTAGGGGACGTGCTCCTCTCCATTTGAATACGGGTAAGTGAACATTACGTTCAAATCTCTAGGTACGCATCTATTAATTTGGTTTTATTTCATTTTTAGTATTCTTTGCTTGGTTTTTCAAGACGTATAAGTACGCTTGAATGTTACAGAGCCATGCCAAGGGCATGACGACACAAAGTATTTTGGGCCAAGTGTCCAATCTATCTTTCTGCCTTATGCTATTACGAGCCTACTTGTAGGGTTCAATCTGGCACATGTTGTCACATGGGATACAACATGGTCTAGGAACTCAAGGAGTTTGGTTTAGCCAGTGTGGAGCAATGAATGAGGGTCCCTCTCACTCTTGTCGCAGAGTGTTTAGAGCTACCTCCACACACAAGTACATCTTGTACTTGATGGATGTTCTTTTCTATACATCCTCACATGAGACATATTCCACGTGTGAAGAATACGAGTCTCTGGACTGACACTGGCGCCATTATTTCAATTATGTGTCATGACAAAGTCCAACTAGGTGCTGGTCAAATTTGTTTTCTAGACCATTTTCAGCACGATGTATCGGGAGAAATTTTAGTGGCCAAAAATTATCGGATACTTAGAATGACTTGTACAAGTACTACGAAACAACATTACAGATGGTTGTTTCTACATATAGCAAGGCTCTAAGTTGTTAATGAAAAAGTTTCATTGTTTGTACCTAGAAGTGATTCCATGTTTCACTTTCTATTATGGTTCAGACATTTCAGCAAGGCTCGCACAAGATTGTAACTGAAAGTATTTAGTTTCTTTTCAGACCTATTTTCATTACTTTTTAATGTGTGTTAGGTGCATCACATTATCCATAAGGATTGGCAAGAATCACCATGGATATACAGGTTTGGATCTGTTTTTTGCTAAATGCATGCACAATAGGTGTTATGGGCCCTAGTGTTTAGAAAAAACTGATCTGGAACGGCATGCATATTCATCCATGTGTTGCTTATGAAGCATTTTTGCACTCTATGAGTAGTATCTCTATGAGATTACTTTTGGGTCTACTAATCCCCAATAGAGGTCATGGCTCGGTCTGGGTGTTTGTGGATTTCTCAAGGTAACCACGATGGTTATTCCAGACATTGGTGATTCCTCAACAATGTTACACGATATGGTGATTCCCATTTACCAGTCATCTGGGATGACTGTCTATAAACCATGAGGAAAAAACATCTCAGTACTGTCAGTTATCCAAGGGGATATGCAGATTACAAGGTGTAATCTAGGGCTAAAGGATATGAAAAGTGCGTACATTAGCACCAAGCATATCCAATTAATAATCATTTATTGCTCTATTTGGAGTTTACTTACTATAAGTTAAAGCATTCTTGTATTCTACAGGCTAGGATAAAGGTTTGTTATTGCATACACACTAGGTGTTATGGGCCCTAGTGTTTAACACTCTTTTGTCTGAGGCGGCATGAGACTACATCTCTAGTTGTTTCAAGGATGAAGCCTCTCTTTCAAATGGAAGGAGTAAATCATCAATCATTCCTGTAACTTAAGTTATGATCATGTTATAAACAAAGGTTTATATTATGCAACTTAAGAAAGGACAATAACACATGCTAGGAGCATAAACTTGCTACGAGCATAAAATATATGTGGCTACACCAGTAAGAGGTGCTAAGAGCATACATTTAGGATATTCTAAATATCATATTCACATTACAACTCTTGATGAGATTCTTATGGTACGGTTTTAAGATGATTTGACTAGTCTACAGTCAAGTCTATTGCTTTACAACTTTTGTGAAAACTTATTCTTTTCACTCTAGTTTTCGAGAACGAAAACTCTTCCTTAAGGGGGGAGTAATGTCAGGACAAGGGTCCTACGGGGCAAGGCCCAACCTAGGGGGTCAGGGACCTAGTCCAAGGGCCTGGACTAGACCAGTGTGGAATGGGGATCTGCTTAGGGCAAGAGCTAGGAGCTAGGCCTAGATAAAGGGCGGTAGGGAGTAGGATCCTATGTCTCAGTTCCCTAGGTCTTATAACTGAGAAAAAACTTGATGGTAGTGTTGATGCCCCTTTGCTAAAGAAGAGATGATACAAATTCATCAATAGGACTCAAAAAGTACAAGTAGCACCAGCTTCTACTTTTTATCTTTTAGCTGAGTCAATTCAAAGGGTTTCATACATTGATTGTTGTGGAAAAAAATGATGTCAATTTGCAGATCGTGATTTGGTGACAAGATTACAGCAAGAATTTTGGGGAGAGTCTCAAAAACACTCACAAATTATGTATATGATGCTCTCTCTATATGCTATCAGAAAGATGAGAAGATGCGATACCAATTCAAGATAAAGGGCTCTATTGTTTGCTGTAGAGCATGGTATGAGCTACATGGAATACCAAAGACATCATTTTACCACTACAAGGAAAATTTTGAAAACGGTGTGCACCAATATATGCATGGTAACACATGTACATTGAGAAGAGGACTTCAACATACTAGTTTAGCAAGAGCACTATTAAATCAATTCGTGGATAACAACTTTGAGAAGATGCCACATAGAAGCAGAACACTACTAGATGGCTTAATAGAGACTCAATTAGTGTTTCCATCAATGTACAAACAAGTTGACATTTTAAGCAAAATCAACACAACACTGGACCAAATGGGCTATGAGAAGAAGTTATCTGAATCTTCTTTTGGTAGAATTTGGAACAAAGAGTATCTACATGTCGATTTAACAAATACAAGTGAGCTCTCTAAGTGCAATGTGTGTAGTTCAATCAAGGCAAGCTAGAAGCTAAAATTTCTCTTGAAGAGAGAGCTCTTTTCTTGAGAGAAAGAGAAGTTCACATGGCACAACAGAAGAGTTGTAGGCACTTATATTATGCATGGCGCACATATTCAGAAACTCAACCACAAAAGTATGTTTGTATAATCCATGATAAGATGGATCAAAAGAAGATTGCCATTCCTAGATTACACATTGTTTCTAATGGTGTGGATTCATGATACAATTTGCTGGTGGCTTTGATAGGTAAGATCACTCATGGCCATGGAGAAGGTCATTATGGTCACTTTGTCTTGAATGGTTTGTGGCCAACTGATCCAAATCTTAGAATTGGCTCAATTGCTAATTGTTTACATAACTTACAAAGGATAGATAAGCATCCTCCTAGTGATCTAGCAACAAATGGACTACCAAGGAGTAGTATCTCTCTACTGCTACATTATTTGAACTCAAGGGATGATTTAGATCAGCACAACTTGAGTGATGGAAAAGAGCCCATCAAGCAACCATTAGAAGCTACAAAAGCGGAGTCAGGATCAACATTTTTCAAGTTGCCAGAGAACTTGTTACTACAATTGGATAATTGTGCAGGGGAAAACAAAAATCGATACTGTTGGACGGATATGCCGCAACGGACGTCAACACAGCGAGAACTCACCTAACAAGATTTGTCAACTAAGGACGAAGCTCGACCCGCAAGCACGTGGAAGCAAGCATAGGGTGTCAACCTACACTCGACCGACTCGTAACTAATTCCTACAGAGGTCTCTGCCCAATGTCTAAGTCACAGCCTTCAAGAGTGCATAAGAGGAAACTTCCTACAACGCTTTCTAGAGCCGAACACCCATCAAACGATCTCGAAACACCATAGGACTTGAAGGAGACCCTACTAACACCAATAGGTCGCTCTCCCTAAGGTCTATGAACCAAAACCCCAACCCAAAACATCAGGTGCAAAATCACGTAGGATGTCTGGCTGAAATTTGCAAGTTGTCGTTTCCGAAATCTAAAGTGCCTAATGTGTAGCTCTACTCAATGCGAACGCATGGATATGCTTCAATGCAAAATCAGACAACGTATGCTCACCGAATCACCAGATGAAGCTCATAGGTGGAGCTCGCAAAACCGGACTGTACGCGCGCAATGTAGGTATTGGAGGATAGCTCTTGATGGGGGCAACACGCTGCATGTCTCTGCACTCGATTCCGACCACCAATGTGTGCATAGCGTCAAGATGAAGCTCTCACTCGCTCTCATACACAGTACGCTCGCTCACAAGATTTCAAATTTTTTTAAAATGACAAAAGGTTTTTCATTAAGGTCAAAAAGTGGTATATATACCTTATAATTCTCAAACCCTAATGTTCCAATTTAACCATCTACTCAATCTAAATGTCAAAACTGGGATACAATTTGGAAACTTCTGTAAGCCCCAATATTTACAAGGTGAAATGTCGGGTTTTTCTCAATACATGAATAATTATAAAAAATAATAATCTGCCGAGCAGTCAATTTCCATAGGGTGTGTCCTGCTTCCAACCCTCCCCCCCTCCTTGCTCATGTCGTCCCCGACATCTATTGAGCTGCCTCTTCATCTTAGGGTTTCTCTCATCTTGAGCAGCGACTCGTATCTTGCATGTTGAGCCAGTAGTATTGGGCCGAATATGTCAGAGCTGATTGTGAAGAAGCCGGTGTAGAAAGGTTCTTCAAAGTCCTGGAGGTGATAGGATGGCAAAAACATGATCCTTTGATACAATGCATGTATCACCTCCTTGGAAGGCTGACCAGACAGATTGTATGCGCATTTGTATGTATCTTGAAAGAAGAAGATAATGTCTGTCGCCTGGCCCAGTTTGAACGTCTCGAAGACTGCCAAAAGGGTTTTGCAGATCTTTCTCATCATAATGCAAGATAGTTCAGGCAAGCCAGTGAACAATTTGATGGATCCCGTTAGGGTTTTCACCATGTATTGAACACTTATTCTCTCGCCTGCCTTCAAGCCTGGTAGCTTTAGATAGTTTAGCCAAGTGGGTTGGCTTCTTTGCAGTAGCTCATGGGCGTTCCACGTCCATATCCTTGGTAGAGGGTAGAAACTTAAGTTATCTCTAATGACTTTTGGTGCCTCTACCAGATAGATTAGGTACTATGGATACTTCGTCAGCCATGCCTTTCTCCACCTGGGTTGGGAGTCGACTATCAACTTTTCTCCTTCAGGCTTGGAGATGTCTGCTGTGTACAGTGGCACTATTGGCTCTTCTCTGATTCTCTTGTTGATTGTGGCGGCTTCGTACTTTAGCAAAGGATATGGGAGAGAGGGCTGTAGCCATTCACGCCGAAGGTTGCTGGCGTCTATCTTCTAAATCTTCATTGATTTAAAAACCCTCTGCTCCCATTCCAAGGCTTCTTTGGCCGTTTCTCTGATTTTCTCTTCTATTGCCTTTCGCAGCTTCTCTTCTTCTTCTTGTGTCAGATCTTGTGGCTCTTGAGAGAGTTCTACAAGGATTTCCTCTTTCACGAGTGTGTCCACAGGATATTCCACATTTTCTAGGTCTATTCCTTCCATGGTTGCTGGCCCTATGCTTGCCTGGTCTTCTGCCTGCTGACCTCTCAGCTCTTCTATCTGCTTTTGGAATGTCTATTTCTCTGCTTCAGCTTGTTCTCCCATATTCACAAGGAGGTCATTCAAATCGGCATTGATCTTCTCCGCCTGCTCGAGCTTTCTCTTGATGTTTTCCAGCTCATCCTGCATTGCCTTGTGCTCTTCTTCCATGTGTGTTCACATGACCACTGACCCTTTTGCCATCATCAGCCTTTGCTTCTTCTCTAAGGTCAACTCCTTTTGGAGTTCTTTCATTTGTTCTTCATAAAGCTGACTCTTTGAAGTGGTGTGAGTCGAGCTAGTAGCTCTGACTCTGGCAGGAGATACCTGTAGCCGCTTGATGGTTTGATCTTTAACTTTAAGTTGGTCCTTGAGCTCAATGACCTCATCCTGGCTAGCCTCCTGCTCTTATTCTGCCTTCTCTTTGGCATTCCGCATGGCCTCCACTTCCTTGGACTCTTCTACAAGTTGTAGGGTTAGGTTATCCCTTTCCCTCTCTGCATCTGTCAATGACTTCTTGAGTTTCTTATAGTCCTCTTTGGCTCCTTGCAATCATTGAGCTGCCTCCTGATTATCTCTTTCCATCTTTTGGCATCTTTGCAATGCGTTTTCCAGAGTGGCTTGCAGCTCTGCTTCTCTCTCTATCTGCCTTTGGCTTTGTTTTTGTAAAGTGTCGACTTCAAGCTTGATCTGCACTTCAGTGGCTTTGAGATTATCCATTTCACTTTTTGTGGCCAATGATTGTGCCCAGAGCCCGGTTAGCTTGGTCATCACCACATCCCAATCATTGGTGGGTGGGTGCAGGTCCACTGTATCAGTGGCCATCTCCTTTAGCTCCACTAACCACAGGCTCCGCATTTTCTCTTTGGGCCCTGTGCTTGCCAAGTCAAATGCGACTGTGGCAGCCTCTTCTTCTGAATATCCGGTAGCTAGTAGGTCTAGAAATGTGTTATACCTTGCTTGATTTGGCTCTGGCTACTCACTCTTGGGCTTAGCTTCTTCTTTTTGCTCTTGTTCTTAGCTCTGTTCTTGCCTTGACTATTCTTGATCTTCAGGTTTGTCTTGCTCCTCTTTCTGTTGAGTTTTTGGAGGGCTGCGAGGAGGTGGTGAGGGCGGTGGGCTGGACTCAGGGCTGGACGGTGGAGTTGTCGGCTTTTTCTTGAAATCCCTGTCCGCCTTTGTCTTCTTCTCTCTCTCTTGGCCTTCCTGCTCCTCTAGCAGTTGCCGTCGGACTTGCTCCCCTTCTGCTTCTGTAAATGGTACATGTGGGATATTTTCCGCCGTGGCATCCAGAATCTCAAAATTCTTAATATAGTCTTCTGTCTCTATGCACCCTTCGGGATGATCCCGGCATTGCTTCTAGAGACGGCTTCCATAGCTCGCTCAAATCTCCTTTGAGGGCTCTTCCGGCTCTGAAACTTTCCATGAGCCGCTCTAGCCGTGCTGCTGTTAGGAGTTTTTTGGAGCAAGGGATTTCGCATATGTACATACCCATGCATGGTGCGTCAAATAAAAGATTGCCCATTTTCCAGAGCCAGGTCGTTACGTGGGGCCCACATGTGTACAGGTAGGACAGCATGTACATAGTGCATCGATTTTCACTATCACTAGTACCAGTGTGTTTTATCTATAATAATGAGGAGTTGGTAGTGCATAAAACTTCTCAAGGAAGCTATCCGCGGGCCGAAAACATGAGGTAAGCAGATGCGTCAGATGGCATCTAGTGGCGTCAGGAGGACGAATGGGGTCAATACTTGCACGTGGAGAAGTACGGGCACAACGTGGATGTTTTCTTGTGATAATTATGCACAAATGTCATCATGAGGACCCTATTTTGGGGCCACTTCACGTGGTGGCGGGATGCATTTTTGAAAAAAATCGAGTGTCAGGTGTGCGTATGGATGCAGCAGGGTGACAACTATGCACTGCGAGGTCAGTTTTTGGTCTGTTCGAGGTCCGTTTGACGTCAACTAAAAGGCCAAGGGTGCCCGAGTAATAAAGCTAAGTGTAGGAACTGAAAAACCAGAGATAAGACCAGATAAAACGTGGAGAGAAGAGGAGGAACAACCGCAACTGTGTTTTTGGTGTTTTTGGAGCCTATTTTGGCCGTAAACTGCTCATCCGAGGTCCGATTTGAGCACTTTGACATTGTAGACTGGGGTTTTGTGTAACATTTAATGGCCTAAAATCTTATGTGTAGCGGAATTTAGCATGAACATAGTGGGCATTTCATTAGAATAGATTCCTAATGAGAATTACATGAGTGCTTGGGTGGAGAGAGCAACAAAAAGCATAACACCTAGTTAGATAGCATCGACAATACTTTCAAAAGAGAGAGAAATTAAGCTATTGACAACAGTTGAGGACCGGATTTGCATGGAGCCGGTCCCCCCTCCAAAAGGCTTTGTATTATGGTTTCTCCCATCAAGAGAGACATTGTACAATACAATTCTTTGTGTTCCTTCAAGACTAGCTAGTGCAATGAAGATGGAAGCTTCATACACCAAGCAAAACACTTAATCAAACACAACTTGAATTATCCCCGTTCTCAGACCCAAGACCTCACACACCTTCGAAGATGGTGAGAGCTAGCAGGGTATGAGAGTAGATTGAGAGGAAAAAGAAGTATCTTACGAGAAAGAAGTACATCTCCTCACATAATCACTCATATTAGCATAGCTTAGCTTAGTAATTAGCTTGGTAGAGAAGATGAGCATGCATTGAAGCTTGGCTCTTGGTTGGATTTGCATCCACATGCCAAGAGAGTGTTGATGTAGGCTTCTATCTCACAAGCTTGGAGTAGGTGATGAGCTCTCCATTAAAGCTTGGGAGGAGATAGAGTATTTTCCCTTCACACATGGTCAAGTGTGAGAGTGTGTGTGTCAATGCCAAGCAAAAATCAGCCCCCCCTCTCTCTTGGGCGAGCCCTAGGTGCTAAATAAGTCTGGCCTTTGCCTCATTGGACCTCCCCAGGTCAAGCCAATAGGGATTAAGCAGCATAAGTGATAGCCTTTAGACATGTGTCCCCCTTTCCCCTTTTGTGAGAGCTTTAAGTAATTAAATAATTAAACTAAACTCTCATTGGACCCCTTTGCCTCCTGGCCAATAGGAATCAGGCAAGCCATGGGGCTCCTGAATGCTCATTGGACCCCTTGGGAGACTGCCCAATAGTCTTCTAGGACACTTAATTCTTATTGGTTTCTTTTATTAAATGTTTTTAAATTAATTAGACTAGATTTACTCTAGCTTAATTCTCATTGGTCCACTTCAAGGGTCTTCCAATAGGAATTGGGCACACCTTGTGGGCATCTGGCCTAGGGAGCTGACATGTGTCCCTCATTCCCTTTGTGTAAAGGGAGCCTGTGTGTGTGTGTGTGTGGCTTTCTCTCTCATCCCCTAGCTTTGGGGCTCGCCCCCTCCCATGTAGGGATGTAGAAAGACTTTTTGGGCACACACTAAGCATCCAATTTTCCCTAGGGTTGACCTTTGGACACAACCTTTAAATTTTGGAACCTTAGCATTTTGGAAGTCTTAATGGGCTGAACCTTAGGGTCTTTTTGGCCCATTGTTTCACATGGCTCTTTTGCAGATGGTCCCCCCTTTGGATCCCTAATTTCCCTCCTTTGGATCCCTACTGTGGCCGGTCTGCTAACTTAACCAATATTCTAGCTTTTTCTCCCTTGGCACTTCCCCACATTAAATGATCAGTTTAATATGAGAAAATCATTTAGGAGAATTAGATATTGATTATTATGACATTACCAACATTTTGTACATTTGCTTACTCTTGGGAAGCATTGTAAGCATTGACAAGGTTTAGGTTATCCTTTAATTGTATGCCTTGCATCCATCTAGCATCTTCAAAAGGATAATTCTTAAACTTAATAAGATATCGTCGGATAGTCTTACCGCCTCTTAATACCTTGTCTTCATGTCGGAGAATGGACTCGGGCTGCAGCACCTCCTCGTGGTCCTCGATCTCCGGTGGGTCTTCAATAGTTGGTTCTTGAGGTGGCTCTCCTTTGTAAGGCTTTAAGAGGCTCACATGAAAAGCATTGTGTATGAGCCAATGATTGGGCAACTTAAGTTGATAGGCCATCTCATTGATTGGCCTAAGAATCTGGAAGGGACCATAATACCTTTTTGCTAGTTTAGCATAGTACTTTTGGTGGCCCGTAGGATTCTTGCCCGTCGTGTGCCTTAATCGAGCCTTGGGAAACTTTAACAAGACCCAATCGTTTTCTTTAAAGGCTTGGGCTCTTCTGTGCTTGTCAGCAGCAGCCTTTTGCCTTTGCTGTGAGATAGAGATAGCATCCTGAATCTTTTGGAAAGATTCTTGTAGGTCTCGGCTATACTCATCTGCAGCGAAGATCTTCCCATGTACCTTAAGTAGCAAGGGACTTTTTGATCTTCCCTCAATTACCTCGAAAGGTGCTTTTCCTGTAGAAGTATGTACAGTGTTATTGTAAGCATACTCTACTAAGGGTAAGTACTTCTCCCATTGGGATCTTTGATCTACTTCCGTTACATAGGCTTTTAGTAGATCGAGAATAGTTAGGTTAGCTATTTCACTTTGGCCATCAGTTTGTGGGTGATAGGCCGAAGAGAAGTTTAGCCTTGTTCCTAAATTCTCAAAGAGACCCTTCCAGAAATTACTGGTCATTCTAGGATCTCTATCCGACACTATGGACATTGGCAAGCCATGGTACTTGAAAATTTGTGAAATGAAGAGGGTTGCCATTTGATGGGCTTTGATAGTCTTTTTGACAGGTATAAAATGAGCTTGTTTACTGAACCTGTCTACTATCGTCCATATTCCCGTATTCCCATGGATAGACTTAGGCAATCTAAAGATAAAATCCATGGATATGCTCTCCCACGGTGAATTAGGGATTGGCAAGGGTTGAAGCAATCCAAGTTGCTTCCCTCTATCAAATTTTGTCTTTTGACATACCACACATTTGGAAACATACTCGTGTATGTTCACTTTCATGGTAGGCCAATAGAAATATGTTTCAATTCCCTTTAGGGTAGACTGAATCCCTCTATGCCCCGCATATGGGGGAGCATGAGATTCATACATTACTTTCTCACGTAGTGAGTTAGTAACGCATAGTCTATTGCCATAGAGAAGATAACCATCTTGTAAAGTAAATGGTTCTTCTTTCTTCCCTAATGCAAGGGCTGAAATCACATCTCTAAAATCGGGATCAATAGCATACTCATCTATCATTGAAGATAGATCATTGTGAGTTGCTATGGAAACCGCATTCACTCTCGGTCGTCTTGAGAGTGCATCGGCTACTTGATTATGCTTGCCAGCAATGTGAGCAATATGAAAATGAAATTGCGAAAGGAAATTTGCCCACCTCATTTGTTTGTCGGAGAGCTTGGTCTGCGTCATGAAGTACTTAAGACTTTGGTGATCCGTTCGCAGAATGAAAGGAGTCCCCAATAATAGTGCTTCCATGAGTCTAAGGCATGTAGAACTGCAAGGAGTTCTTTTTCGTATATGCCTAGAGCTTGCTCAACAGGGTCGAGTCTTCGACTCTCATAGCCTATGGCGTGCCCTTCTTGGAGCAGAACAGCCCCAAGGCAATCACCACAAGCATCACATTGGACCTCAAATGGTTTTGAGAGATCCGGTAGTGTAAGCACAAGTTGAGAGATAAGCTTTTCTTTAAGCTTTTCAAAAGCATTGTTCTCCTTAGCAGACCACGTATACCTAACATTTTTCTTTGTTAGGTCATGTAATGGTCCTGCAATTTGTGAGAACTTTTCTATGAAGCGTCTATAGTATGCACACATACCTATAAAGCTTCTTAGTTCATGAAGATTCCTTGGTTTAGGCCATCCTTTTATTACCTCTAACTTGGATGGATCCATTTGGATTCCATCTTGAGAGATAATGTGACCTAAATATTGAATCTCTTGCAAGAAAAATTCACTTTTCTTTCGATTAACATAAAGTTTATTCTCTCTTAAAACTTGAAATATTACCTGGAGGTGTTGCTTGTGTTCCTCCAATGAATTAGAGTAGATGATAATATCATCAAAGAACACTCCAGTGAAGGTTCGATGAGGCCTGAACAGCTTCTCCATCAAGCGGTTAAATGTGGCTGGTGCATTAGTCAAGCCAAAAGGCATGACAATGTATTCGTAAAGACCAAATGTAGTACGAAATGCGGTCTTTACAATGTCTTGATCAACTATCCTTATTTGATGATAGCCACTTTTTAGGTCAATCCTACTAAAGTAGGTCGATCCTTGTAGCTTATCAAATAGGTCTTCTACCCGTGGAACGGGAAACCTATTCTTGATAGTGATCCTATTTAGTGCTCTATAGTTGACACACATACGATATGTGCCATCTTTCTTTTGCACTAATAGCACAGGTGAGCAAAATGGAGATGAGCTAGGCCTAACCATGCCCTTCTCAATTAACTCATGCACTTGCCGCATAATCTCCTCTTGTTGAGCTTGAGAAACTCTATAAGGAGGTTTGTTAGGCGGTGAACTTCCTGGAAGAAGTTCAATTGCATGGTCGTCATTGCCTCGTTTAGGAGGTAGCTCACAAGGGATGTCGTCAATAAAGACATCTTGAAACCCCTTGAGAAAATTGGATAACTCTAATTCCTTTTGGTTGCTTTTATTTTCTTTTGCTAAAGCATTAGGTTCATTTTGAGAATCTTTAACAAAAATCATGTACACGGAAATAGAGCTCTTTATTGACTTGTTGAAAGCTGGTGTATGTACAATGGGGATGGTGTTACCCATCTCCCTAGCATCTATATACATGTCCTTTTCCCTGAACTTAAAGGAGATTCTCCTTTCAGGAAATTTAACATGGGCAGCCAGACGGTCAAACCATGGTGCCCCTAGGATTACATCCTCATGCTTGAGAGGAGAGATAAAGAAGTCCTCTTTGTCCACATAGCCTTGGACATGAAGCCTCAATTTCCCGATTAAGGGAGTGACTGAAGCTTCTTGCCCCTTGAAGGCACTGTCTGCGGGTAGGATATCTCCCATCTCGTAGGATTGTATGCCTAGCTTGGTGGCTAACTCCATAGATATGAAATTGTGAGTAGAACCAGGGTCAAAGAGAATAAAAGCATCATGTTCTCTTACCTTTCCCCAAGCATGGCATAGAGGAGATCCTTTGTGGTGAGTTTGGTGAATCTCCTCCTCTTGGATTTCAACCAAAGAAGCTCTAGGAGGATCTTGGCGGTTGTTCTTTTGGGGACAAGCGCGGTACGCATGCCCTTGTTCGCCGCACTTGAAACACCGGTTATCTTTACGATAACGCTCAAGCTCTTCAGGAGAGAGTTTATTCTTTCCTTTGTAAACTCCCTTCTCTTTAGCTTTGTTGGAATTGCCCTTAGGAGACTTTTGGACATTGTCCTTCCCCTTAGGCTCATTGGAACCCTTGTTTTCCGGGGGCTTATTATTTCTTTTACCCCCCGTTTGGAAATTGATTCGCGAGGCCACCATAGTATGGTGTATTACCGCCGATATGGTACGTGGTCTTTGGGAGTTGACATACTCCGCCATTTCTTCGGTTAAGCCCGCACAAAATTGTTGCTTTTGCTCTCCAAAATCCAACTTTTTGAAGACAGTGGCTTTGAGTTGTAGGTCCCAAAACTTGTCTACATATTTGTGGATGGATTCATTGGGAGAGAGCTTTAAGCTTCGCCATTCGGTGAGTACTTTGTCTTTGGCATCGGTGGCCAAAAACTGCTTCATAATGGAAGCTCTTAAAGCCTTCCATGTTCGTGGAGCTTCACCGTTGGCTCGTAGGCTAGACCACCATTGTCTGGCGGACTTTTGAAAGTGCATAGCTACATGGCGTAGCTTAGAGGACTCCGTGAAGCCCTCATCTCCAAACGCCGCATCGAATTGCTGGATAAAGGCCAAAACTTTGTCTGTAGCACCGAAGGTGCCATCATAGGTAAGGAAAGAGATGCTCTTCCCTCCCTCTTTGAATTTCTTCAGCTTGGACGACCTCTTCCATGCGGCATAGGATTTTCTATGGCCTCTTCTTTTTGATGGTTCAAAAGTTGCACCATCACTTTCTTCAGAAGATGAAGAATTTGAAGAAGGTGGAGAAGAGGGTGACCTCTTTCTCGCCTTTTTCTTGTCTTGATCTTTGTCGTCTTCACCATAGCTTTCATAAGAGGAAGAGGATGAAGAAGATGGAGAAGAGGGTGTCCTCTTTCTCGCCTTTTTCTTCTCTTGCTTTTTATCATCCCTCTTTGAATTATGGCGTGGAGAAGAGTGTGATGGTCTTCTCCGCTTTGGTGGTGATGGAGAGCGTTTAGCCCGCCGTCTTCGTGGAGCCATCTCCGCCGAGGTGGCGGGAGACTCGCTTCTTTCTCGTTCCTTCGGTGGAGGCTCTTGAGTTCTCCTTTGGGAAGGAGATGCATCATCAAGAAGTAAGTTCTTGAGCCCTTCATATGGATTCTCTTCTTCTTCCCGAATCGGAGAGAGACCTCTTTTGGTAGTCTCACAAGGAGGCTTCCTAAGTGTTCTCTCGTCATGGTGATGAGCTTGGAGAATCCCGTGAGCACGGAGCTGCCGTTGCACTTCACTTTGGAGAGATGGATTGCCCATGGCTTGTTGAAGCCTAGAAACAAGATAGTTAACAAGCATTGAAGCATCATTAGTAGCTTGCTCATGAGCAAAATCAAAGTTATCAACATTAATTTCACTCTCTTTACTATTGTCAGCCATTCTAACAACTTTTAGGTGTACTTTGGCACTTCAAGCCCTAGTTGCTACTCCTCTTTACCCCTTTAGAAAAAGCACTCAAGCTACTGTACCCGCGGCTCGAATACCATTAATTGCAAGGAATAGAAGAGAGGGTCTTTCGACACCAAAACAGCACCGGCTCCTGTCAAGCTTCTAATAGCTCAATAGTGGTTAAGCCGTAGGCAAGCCCCGTAGAACTCCACTATTAAGACCATAGCTCTCGACGGTGATGCCCCGTTAACTGCACAAAGGCAGGTGCACTGAAAGGCTGAAAAATCCCTATTCTACTTACTCACAGGCAATTAATAATACCAACCATTTGTAGCTAGCTTGAGGACCTCCCTTCTTGAGCAAGAAAAGAGAAACCTTGAGCTCTGATACCAATGTAACATTTAATGGCCTAAAATCTTATGTGTAGCGGAATTTAGCATGAACATAGTGGGCATTTCATTAGAATAGATTCCTAATGAGAATTACATGAGTGCTTGGGTGGAGAGAGCAACAAAAAGCATAACACCTAGTTAGATAGCATCGACAATACTTTCAAAAGAGAGAGAAATTAAGCTATTGACAACAGTTGAGGACCGGATTTGCATGGAGCCGGTCCCCCCTCCAAAAGGCTTTGTATTATGGTTTCTCCCATCAAGAGAGACATTGTACAATACAATTCTTTGTGTTCCTTCAAGACTAGCTAGTGCAATGAAGATGGAAGCTTCATACACCAAGCAAAACACTTAATCAAACACAACTTGAATTATCCCCGTTCTCAGACCCAAGACCTCACACACCTTCGAAGATGGTGAGAGCTAGCAGGGTATGAGAGTAGATTGAGAGGAAAAAGAAGTATCTTACGAGAAAGAAGTACATCTCCTCACATAATCACTCATATTAGCATAGCTTAGCTTAGTAATTAGCTTGGTAGAGAAGATGAGCATGCATTGAAGCTTGGCTCTTGGTTGGATTTGCATCCACATGCCAAGAGAGTGTTGATGTAGGCTTCTATCTCACAAGCTTGGAGTAGGTGATGAGCTCTCCATTAAAGCTTGGGAGGAGATAGAGTATTTTCCCTTCACACATGGTCAAGTGTGAGAGTGTGTGTGTCAATGCCAAGCAAAAATCAGCCCCCCCTCTCTCTTGGGCGAGCCCTAGGTGCTAAATAAGTCTGGCCTTTGCCTCATTGGACCTCCCCAGGTCAAGCCAATAGGGATTAAGCAGCATAAGTGATAGCCTTTAGACATGTGTCCCCCTTTCCCCTTTTGTGAGAGCTTTAAGTAATTAAATAATTAAACTAAACTCTCATTGGACCCCTTTGCCTCCTGGCCAATAGGAATCAGGCAAGCCATGGGGCTCCTGAATGCTCATTGGACCCCTTGGGAGACTGCCCAATAGTCTTCTAGGACACTTAATTCTTATTGGTTTCTTTTATTAAATGTTTTTAAATTAATTAGACTAGATTTACTCTAGCTTAATTCTCATTGGTCCACTTCAAGGGTCTTCCAATAGGAATTGGGCACACCTTGTGGGCATCTGGCCTAGGGAGCTGACATGTGTCCCTCATTCCCTTTGTGTAAAGGGAGCCTGTGTGTGTGTGTGTGTGGCTTTCTCTCTCATCCCCTAGCTTTGGGGCTCGCCCCCTCCCATGTAGGGATGTAGAAAGACTTTTTGGGCACACACTAAGCATCCAATTTTCCCTAGGGTTGACCTTTGGACACAACCTTTAAATTTTGGAACCTTAGCATTTTGGAAGTCTTAATGGGCTGAACCTTAGGGTCTTTTTGGCCCATTGTTTCACATGGCTCTTTTGCAGATGGTCCCCCCTTTGGATCCCTATTTTCCCTCCTTTGGATCCCTACTGTGGCCGGTCTGCTAACTTAACCAATATTCTAGCTTTTTCTCCCTTGGCACTTCCCCACATTAAATGATCAGTTTAATATGAGAAAATCATTTAGGAGAATTAGATATTGATTATTATGACATTTTGGGCCGTTCTAGACGCGATGGCGCTATCCATTTTGCCAAATTCCTCACTCTTCTTATGTTGTTTTGGCTGTGTAAGTTTCTCCTATGAGTGAAGCTTCTGTTCCAATTTGTGATTGTATCTGGCATATTTTACCCATATTGTGTGAGCTATTTGCCCCATTGGTGTTGGCCCAAGCTCAATTGTATCTAAACATCAGAGATAATTTTCTTTTAAGCTGATTTTTTTGGGTGTGTGTGTGTGTCTCTCTGTGTGGAGTGGGTAAATAGATAGTCTCTCTCCTTTCACTCCATCGATGTGTTCCCTGTCTCACCCAGGTGGGTTGTGTAAGCCGAGTGGTGCCCCATAGTGTGTGTGTGTATCATCCCAAGAGTGTGTGTTGGGTCATTATAAAGGTGTTTTGTGTGTTTTCATCCCGCTCACACCGCCTTCTATGATTTTGTCTCTTTGACGGGCACTTGTACAGATTCCTTCTTTCCTTTCTTCAACTCTGGCTACTCCTCTTGCAGGGTCTCTAAGTGGCGTTTCAATCTAGTGGCAACCCTTGGTGCTTTGGGTTGTTCCTCTTCCTTATCTTCCTTGATCCGTAGCCAGTCATTTTGTGACGGAGGGTCCGACCATCTTCCCTTGGTGTGCAATGCCCCATAAACCACTTTCGTGATTAGCTCGCCCGGCACAATGTAGGTGGGGTTCTTGTTGCCCATCTTCACCAGATTGTCATGTATGTAAGCTGCATAGTTGATTACCTTCAGCTTGCTTTTTTGCATTGCCCAGGTGAAGGTTGTGGCAATTGCTCCAGGAAGCATTCTGTACTTTTGTGGCCGCTTTGTACACGTATGGAAATACTGGTTGTACAGCTGACTCATGATTGCCACCTTAGGTTTAGCAATGTCTTCAAAGGTGTAGTTGCCTTTCTTTTCTATGTACACCTTTACTTCGTCTCTTCTTTTGGTTACACTATCCCCTTTGTTGGAGAGGTCTAGTTCAGCTACCACTACTCTCTCTCTGATTACAATCTCCGTGTCTGGCTTGCCCTGCAGATCCGTAACTCGGGCCACTCCATCTTCTTTGATTGTCGTCACAAATTCCCATACTCTTTTTATGTCGATTCCTTCCAGCACAGCTTCAAAATAAATGTGGAGATCTATTTTTTCCAGATACTCTGCCATCTTGCTTCTGACGAACTCATTGAGCTCTCGTGGTAGCATGGGTAGCTCTATTACATTTCCTTCGGTGTCTTTAAACACGCCTTGGTAGATCTTTAGATCATTTGACTCTAGAAAGTCTTCTTGGATCCACGTGCTGGTTGGCTTTAGAGTTCCTTCTGGGATTACAAATGGCTCCACCTCTTCTAAGTAATCTTTTATGGTCATCCTCTTCTTCTTTGCCGGTGACTTTGCGGCTGCCATAGATCCTGTTGCACTCAGTAGTCTGAAGTTAGTTTTTTTTCCATATCAGCTGAGAAATTGAGTTCTAACTATCCAAATGACTTGAAAATTGAATTTAAAACTTAAAAGGAACTTGGGCAACTGTGCATGTGCTCACAGTACAATTTTGGCCAAAATTTATCATCTAGACATCCTACGCGTAGGATGTCTTTTTCATCAGATTTTGGTGATACTGGACAGGCTGGTGGTCCTTGGCCTGTACAACATGGCTATACGATTGGAATTGGGTTTGGGCATCAAAAAGTGGATTTTTGGGTAGATTCAGGCTTTAGGCTCACAAATTGGGTAGAATGTCCACAAGTGGTGAAAAATGATATCCAAATGGGTTGAAAATTGATATATGGGCTCCTTGCACCATGGTAATGGCTCCCATGATGTCATTCTTTGCACAAAAGGTCAAAAATATGTTGGAGACATCCTACGCGTAGGATGTCTATTTCTTCAAAATAGCTTGAGAGTTGTTCTGTGGGTAGCTCTTGGTATGTGGAACATGGCCATGCTCTTGGATTTTGATTTGGACAAGATTTGGTGTTGGTAAGACCATGAGTAGTGTTTTTGGGCTCAAAAAGTGTATCTTGGAAGTGTTGGGGGTCAAAAATGATTAGAATGGCTTCAAAATTGATATATGAGCTCTTGAAGGTGATACAAAAAGATCTCGAATGGAAAAACATCCTCTGTAGGGCAAAAATGTCAAATAGACATCCTACACGTAGGATGTCTATTTCATCATTTCTTGCAGGTGATCACACAGATTGGTTGGCAATGTGCCCATGAATGTATTGTGCAAGCTTCATATGATTTGGACAAGTTTTGGTAGGTCTATGGCCCATTATTGCCTCTATGCGCTGACTTTGCGTTTTTTCATGCATATGAGGTCAATTTTGGTCCAAATGTGATGAAACTTGGTGGCTAGCATGTAAAGGCTATTCAGAAAATGTATGTGATGAGAGATGTTGGGTTTTGTGCCCAGAATTGTCTTTAAGACATCCTACGCGTAGGATGTCTCCTGATGATTTTTTTATGGACACTGCTACTGGTGCCTGCCCTTAGTCCCCCTGAGTCCCTTTTAAGGCTAATTTCAACAAAAAAGTCAAATGGATAGAAAGTAGCTCCCTGTGTGGATTTCAGAGCCTCCGAGTCGTTTTCTGACTTTTGGTGTGCTTTTTGGCGATGAAATTTCTTGATGTTGGTCTCCATGGCTTCCTGATCCCTTGGGGATCCTTGCCGTATGGTTTTTGTCGACTTTCACTTCACCGGAGCTCCATTTGGCAATTTGTCCCTCTAGAAGCTCCCGTGGTTGTGTTTACATGTCTTTGATGACTTGTGGTGGTCTACCACCATAGGTCTTGGTTGTCGATGGTCTAGGAAAGCCACTCGTGAAGTTTGGTGGCAAACGAACTTGCGGTTTGGCCACAAGAGCTATTTGACGCTTTGTGTGATTGATGCCATTTCTGAATTTTAGTGCCACTTCGGGTCACCTCTTGGTCATATGGGCTACATAGACTTGTCGAGCATGTCGAGATTCTCCTACCCATGAAGTTTGGTAGCATTTTGGGCGCCTCTCCACCGATTTCCCATTTGGTGGCCTCTTGCGGGGCTTTAGGAATTAGGGTTTTTTCCCGATGGTTTTCTACTGCCTTTCGACATCCAAGACTGGTCTCCTATGCTAGGGTAAGCTGCCGATGAAGTCTCATTGCTTTTGGGTTAGCCATTAGGTGGTCACTTCTACCTGTAGGTCTCTACTGCCCGCTTTTTGTGTGATCCCTACGCTAGTTTTCGCGACAAAACGACAAACATGAGCGAAAAGCTCAAGGTGGTGAGCCTACCTCTCATGTCTGAAGCTCGTCGGGTAGTCGTGCGCGTCGTAGAAGCTGCTTGAAGTTCCGTTCGCTCTAGGTGGCAGAAGCTCTCTCTCAAAGGTCAATAGTGGAAATGAGCTAAAAATGAAGTGAAAATTTCTTATAATGGGGGTCCCCGAACCACTTTTCATGAAATTTGACATGTGCTCCAAACCTCTTGCGAGATGCTGTTTAGGCTCAAAAATTTCATGATTTGGACTTCATTTGCCCAGTTTCCGAGAAATTTAGCACTTCAGTCAAAATCTGGCCAAAACACGCTTTCCGCTCCAGTCTCATAATTACACCCCCACTATACCATAGGTTTTCCTATAGTCACTGATCATCCCCATATTTTTTGTTTTTTCATTACGATCGTTTTGACCTGGTTTTTGTTATTTTGAAGTTTTTCTTCCGAAAATTAGTAAAATTAAAAGGAAAATAGCAATTCAAACCCAAAAAATCCCCAAAAATCATTATAAATCAAAAACATCACCGCAAAACATTATATACACTCACATGCAATTTTTATGGCCGGATTTCTCTATTTTACCAATATTTTATCCGAAAAATGGCTATTTCTACTTATATACACACACCTAGGGGCTTGATTTGGTGTTTGGCCCCATATACCTGTAGATTCATACTGTATAAGGGCATATGTGCTTGGGTTAGTCCAAAAATGTTTGCAATCAAACAACAACCCTTAAAATTAGTCGAAAGACATGCCCTTTTTTGCTCTTTCTGCCATTTGGGTCCGCATTTGAGAATGCCTCCCCCCTCCTAGCTGAAGTCCTCCCGGACGACAAGGTATCGCCTCGGTGTATGTGCCGTGTAGGGGTTGAAAAATTTGTGCTAATGCTTGGCCTTGTAATGTGGCCCTATTTTATGCATACTCGGTCAATGCATGGAAAAATTAATGTTGTGCAAGAGAAGGGTATAAGCAAGATTCTTATTGGCATTCGTCGTCGAGGTTTCCTGTTTTCTTTGCAAGTAAAAGCTGTAACTCTACTACTCTTTGTTTGATTGTCTTTCTTGCAAAAGTCTCTTGATTTGTTGCTACTATTGATATGGCCATAGCTGTCTCTTTGGAGAGAATTGTCTTGGCCAGTATGGCCGTAGACCTTGTCTCTTTTGCTTTCCATTGGTAGCTATTCTTTGGAGATTTTTGTAGGTTTAGTGCTACTGCCTTGGTTGCCATTGTTTTGTTGCTTATTGGCATCCACATAAGTCGGTTTGTTGGTTTCATATTCAGTTGTCTGCCTTCCAATGTTGCTTGTATTGAAGGGAGTTCCTATTTCTTTAGTTTCGGGATCCAGATGCGAGTCGTATTTGAGTTGTTGCTGAGAATTGTCTTTGGGATCCATATCTATTTTATTCCCTTGGTGTTTGGTTGAACTATCTTCTTCTGTTGACTTCTTCCGTTGTATTGTTGTTCGTCTTCCATGTCATTTCTATCCTTCCGCACCCATACTTGTTTCTCTCGTGTTGGTAACCTAGATCTTTGCACTGCGGTCGATGACTTCTTATACATGTAGTGAGCATGGTTGGCAGTTCCCGGTTTGTTTTTTAGTACAACCGTGGCTGGCGGCTGATGATTCCAGGGTTGCTGAGCAAAGGCTACCATCTGTTGTTCTTGTGCATGCTGAATCTTGATTGCATTCGCATTCCAATGTATCTACACATTATGCTCTTTTTGCCAAGGTTGTCCCATGAACATGGAGTGTTGTGTGCTTTCATCCTCAACCACATAAAATTTGTGTGGGTAAATATATTGATGTACATGTACATGCAATATAGTCCAGCCCAATGTTTTCAGTGAATGTGATGTACTACTTTTCCAGCACTTGTGGAGTAGGATGAAGTTGACCTATGGACTTGAGCTGTTTGTATAATCTGTAAGAGATCAATTTTGCTTGAGTTCCAGAATCAATCAATGCCGTCGATTCAACTTGATTGCTACCCACATTGACTGCAATTATTGGCTCCACTGTGTCTTCATCAAAATTCGTTAGTCGAATGGCATTGATTCGCAACGGTGATCCACACTATTGTTGTTGTCACATAAGTCTTCTTTTTGCAATGCGTTCTTGTGCTTCTGATTGAGCTTCTTCTCGTACCTTCTGTTTCTCCTTCATTCGTTGTTTTCCTTGATGGATTTGTTGAAGCATATCCTGTGTTAGTGGTAAATGATATTTCTTCAATCGACACCCACTAATCCAATTTGGCATTTATTCTCCTGCCAATGTAGCAAGCTTGACAGATCCGCTTTGTGGTAGGTCACTAATCACAAAGGGTCCCATCCCTTGCTTTTTAAGTTTCTTGACATGTTGCTTCAAGGTATAAACAAGTACATAATCACCTATTTTGAACTCTTTCGTGCGCACATGCTTGTCAAAAAACTCCTTTTGTCCTCTCTTTTTAGCATAGATCAAAGCTATAGCTCTCAAGAGAAGTTCATCTAGCTTTTCAAGATCATCTATTCTTGAAGAGAGCTCATGCCCTGTCCATTCTAAGCATTTCTCTACTCGTAGAGTTGGAATTAAAAACTCTATGGGTAATATAGCATTTAGGCCAAACACCATGCTGTACAGTGTAGTTCCTATCGATGTTTTGTAAGCTACCCTATATGCCCATAGTGTTGAGTGTAGCTACTGATCCCAATATGTTCTTGACTCTGATATAATTTTAGTGAGAACCGTGCATAGTGTTTTATTTTTGGCCTCAGCTTGTCCATTTGCCTGTGGATGATATGGAGCAGATTTTCTATGTATGACCATGAATTCCTCTAGCAGATATTCAATGACTTCATTAAGAAAATGTGTTCCTCGATCACTGAAAATTTCTATTGGTAACCCGTATCGTACAAAGACATTCTCATACAAAAATTGTGCAGTGTTTCGTGCATCTGCTTTTTGTGTTCCCTTGGCTTCCACCCATTTTGGGAGATAGTCCGTAGCCACAATGATATATTGGGTATGGGTGCGATATGCAGGAGGTGAAATAGGTCCCACAAAATCAATGTCTCATTTTGCAAATGCCCGTGCTCCCATCATTGGCCGTAGTGGCATCTCATCCCTCTTTATCGGCACCTTGGTGCGCTGACATGCGTCACAACGCTTTACAAACTCTTCAGCATCCATATGCAATGTAGGCCACCATATTCCTACGGTTAAGATAATTTTTTCCATCTTATCACCTGAAAAATGGACCGCACTTATTCGGCTATGTGCGTGTTCTAGAATCAGCAGGTATTCACTTTCACTTGCACAGATTCTAAGTTGATTTTCCTTTCCTCGCTTATAGAGTTGGTTCCCAATTAACTGAAAGTCACGAGGCTCCAGCTCTATAGCCCTTTTCCGTGCTCTTGTTATGTTTTTAGGAAACGTCCTTGTGGTTAAGAAAGCAATGATATATTGACTCCATGCAGGTGCAATTTTTACAATGTCGTGTGATCCCCTAGTCGTTTGGCACTACATATAGTACAATTGGTAACATAAGCATGTGTGTTCGCGTGCATAGTTGGCCAATAAACCCCTAACTGTTTCAATCTCTGGTGTGTTTTCACTGTTGAACAATGAAATGCACAATCCTGGACATGCGCTTCTTTAAGATAACACTCGAATTCTTCCAGATTTATACATAATCGTAGAATTTGGTCCGATCATAGACGATACAGCCATCCTACAATCAACTCGAAGTTTCTTGTTTGTCGAATTGTTTGGTGTTTGGATCTGTCTTCTGTGTTATCAAACCTACCTCCAAAGGAAAGAATGCTAACAATTTCTTGAGACCATTTGGGTATCATTTCAATATTGAAAAGATAAGCATCTGGTATGTCATTATCTACTCCTTCAGGAGCTTTCCCGTTGTGTAGCCTTGAAAGATGATCCGCCCGTAGATGGGTTTTACCCTTTTTTACCACCACTGTGAAATCAAACTCTAGCAATATAATAAACCAGCGTACAATTCTCCCTGTATTGCATGGTTTATTTACCAGATACTAAAGAGCTTGATGATCTATGAAGAACACAAATTTGTTTGCGAGCAAATAATGCCGAAATTTCTTTACAGCATAAATCATTCCTAGCCCCTCTCTTTTGGTGGTTGTGTAGTTCTTTTCCGCACTGTTTAACTGTCGGCTTGCATAACAAACTGGAAAATCCATTGTTCCATCTCTAAGTTGAGCCAGAATACTCCCAATTGCATATGCAGATGCATCAATGTGAACATGGAATATCTTTTTCCAATCCGGTGCTTTAAGTACAAATGCTGATACAAGGTTTTCCTTCAGCTTTTGGAATGAAATTTCACACTCCTCAGTCCAGTTAAAATTGACTAACAAATGATACAGAGGTTGTGCGATGACTGCATACATATATATGAATCTTCGATAATATCCGCAGTGTCCCATGAAGGATTGTACTTGTTTTGCATTAGTAGGCCTGGGTAGGTCTACGATGACCTTGATTTTGTCTAGGTCTATGGTTATGCCATTTCTTGAGACAATGTGTCCTAAGATGCGGCCTTGCCTAACCATAAAAATACACTTTTCCGGGTTAAGACAGATTCGATATGTTTTGCATTTTTCAAATACCTTTTGCAAATGGTCAATATGTTCCTCTCGTAGAAGAGAGTGTACACAAAGATCATTTCTAAGAATATTCTCAGGTATTCTTTGAACGCGTGCGTCATTAACATTTGAAAGGTAGCTGGGGCATTAGTTAAGCCAAAAGGCATAACACGATACGCATAAATTCCCCATTCTGTGGCAAACGCTATTTTGTGTTGATCCTCTATTGCAATTGCCAGTTGGTTGTATCCTGAAAATCCATCTAGAAAGGAATAAGCCCGTTTCCCGGACACCCTCTCAAGTACATGTTCTGTGATTGGCAAGGGATAATTATCCCTTATGATAACTGCATTTACCTTTTTGAGGTTTACACACACTCGCAGTTTTTTGTTCTTTTTAGGGACTACCACAATGGGTGACACCCAATCTGTATGCTCGATTTCATAGATGAATTCAACATCCATCAGCTTGTCAATCTCCTCTTTGATTCGTTTAGCAAATGTGTCATTATATGTATAAGGACGTTGTTTGCTAGGTTTGGCATCTGATTTCAAAGGAATTGTATGTTGGCATATCGATGGATCAACTCCTTTGAGGTCTTTGTAGGACCATGCGAACACATATTTATACTTCTTGAGAAGTTGTGTTAGCCATTCTTCTTCTTCAGACTCTAAATCGGTTGCTATATAGACTGCCTAAGGCTTTTCACCTAGTTCAGCGAGGTCTATCTTTTTTGCATTTTCCGGTCCATCATAAGATTCCTGGTTGGTTCTTTCCCTGACTAGTGGTGTCATTATGATTTTTCTGTTTTGGATGGTAAATTTCCGATAGTGTGATGATACATTAATGTTTCCTTTTTCTGACTCCCCTTTACCATCACTATCTCCCTCAATAGTCCATTCCTCTCGTAAAGACCGTTTCAGTTCTTGGTATTTCTGTTTACGCTCCAGTTTGGTCCACTCTGGGTCTTTTGTTGTTTCTTTTTTTTATTTTTGGGATTTTTGTGATTTTGTTTCTGTTTTAGCTTTCTGTACTTGTCTTATTTCCTCTCGCGTTCCTTCCCTTCGAACTTTTGAGAGTCTTCCGGATATTTGATCTTTTACACAATCCTCTGCTTTGACAAGCATTAGATAGTGAGTTTTATCTTTTATCTTGGGCATCAGGTTCTCTCTTGCTTTGTTTTTTGGTCGTTTCCTCCTATAGCATTCCTGGCGTCTAGGGTGCTAATTCACAAAATCATAAAACTTGATGTTCTTTGTTTTCTCCCCACGCTCACTTGAGTTGTCTGAACACTTATTATCTGCATCGTTATTTACCTCCAGATGCCTAGAGGAGTTATAAAACTCTTCTTGTTCTGGTGGTTCTACCATCTCATCTCCTCCTGGTATAATTCTTACCATGTAATAGGGTAGCACATCATAGCCATCCTTAATTTCAAAATTTTGTTGTTGGATGTTAACCCTCACGGCTCACGGACACCCCATCACCTACGATGGACGTGTATTATGTATTTGGTAGAGTCAGGTACCGGGCTTGTCGGACCAATAGGAAAAGGGTAAGAGTGATCGCTGATGAGAGGCGCACTCTAACTGGGACATTCAAGGGATTAGTTGGCTAAGCATGGGCGCCCAAGTGTGAATGGGGTGAGCTCATATAAAAGCCAACTAAACCTAAAATTCACTCATTCTCTCATTTGTGCAATAGAAGAGTGCTCTTGCTCCATCTCCATCTCCATCTTCTTCTTCTTCACCTCCTTGTGTGTGTGTGTGTGTGAGAGAGAGAGAGAGAGGGAGAGTGTGTGTGCAATCGAGCATTACGTAGGCACGACGGCGGCGAAGCGGTTCAGCGCGTCACGACTGCAGCTTCTTCTTCATCGCGGCGAGGAATCCACCACGAAGGCGAGCGTAGAGCGGTGAGTGACACACCCTTTGCTCTCTCGAGCTTGCTAGTTTAGGCTTGTTGTGTGCTTGGAGCCATTTGTGGCTCGCATACGGTGTATTGGCAAGTCCCTTGCTTTGACAGTGCGGCAAGGAGCGCACATTTTTGGCACCGCTGCCGGGGAAATGCCCTACACTAAGCTCGGTTAAGCACTTTACGCTTTCTTGTGGTGCAATTTCTATCATAGGAAAGGCAAGGAATGAGTGTGTATAGTTGTGTGGAGATTTCTGTTTTTTGCGTTTTCTGCGTTTTCTGGTTTGCATTGCACAGTTAGCATTTCTTGCGTTTTTGCATTTTCTGCATTTTCTGGTTCTGTCAAGTTTCAATTTCTGCATTTTCTGCATTTTTTGTGTTAAATTTTCTGCATTTTCAATTTCTGCATTTTCTGCATTAAAAAATAATAATAATAAATTAATTTAAAATTTTTTTGAAAAAAAAATTTGAAAAATAAAAAATAAAATTTTTTTTTTCCGAAAAATAAAAACGCTCAGGGGGAGGTTAAATTTTCGAAAAATAAAAACGGAGGTTATAAAAATGGACGGGTTGGTTTGTATAAAAGATAGATCGGGATCGTTTCCCCAAGCCCAAGCCCAAGCCCAGGCCCAGGCCCAGGCCTCAGTCCTATGATATATAGTAGACTCACTCTTATATATATACCCTACCTCCTCAAGAGGGAATGAGAGCATGTGGGACAAGTCCTCCACTCTCCTCCCTTCTCTTCCCACTTGCACCCGTAGACTTGCTATTTGGAGCCTAGTTCCCTAACTAGGAAAAGACTGTTTCGGGCTTTTCTGGAGCAAAATAGAACCAAACGGTGGGCTGTAAAGCACATCGCGTCCCTCCTAGCGATACGCTCGTTTCGAGCTATCACATGGACCATTCCACGACACGCTCTAAAAAATCTAGCAAAAAAACAAACAAAAAACACACAAAAAACTAGTCACAAGGCCTCCTATAGCAGCTTTTTGACACCTTAGGGTATCAAAAGCACATGCACTTACGCTCTGGGCGGGTGCTAGAACACGAGCATATTGAGGGTGCCTCTGTTCATACGGACACCCATTACCCATCCTTAATAGGCTCTAGACCCTCAGCGGGGACACAAGGTAGCACCACCCAAGACCCTAAAATAGCCGCTAGTGATTCCTCCTCCAACTCAGAAATCATGGAAGCATACCCTACCCAAAACACTGAGAGAGAAGGCCATGTACCTCCCGAAGCTCCACAGCCTAGTACTAGTATGTTTAGCCGTTTCATGGAAACATTAGGTAGAGCTACTCGCTCGGAACCTGATGCAAATGAAGCACACGAAGGGGGTGGGGAAGTGGACTCTCCTTTCACATCGCACGTGGACCCCACACCCCCAAAGAGTGTCCATGTGGATATCCTGCCAACTTCTTACCAAGAAGGCCCTGTTGAGCTGCCTCCTTCAGAAGTTCCCTCTAGAGTACCGTTGGTGACAAGTAAAACCACGGGGAGCAACATTGCTTCTACCTCACAAGAAACCGTTAACACGTCGACTCTAGAAGGATTGTTCATTAATGGTCATTGGACATACGACCTCCACACTGAGGTGTTGACGGATCTACACTCTGGCCACGCCTACCATGTAGGATGGATAGAGATTGTACAATCCACCTCTAGTGCCAAGAGCATCGAAGATCAACAGAAAATGATCTGTAATGTTATCCATGGCATTATTCAATCAGAAAGGCAAAACCGAGGGGTAAATATACTCTCAACTGGCCCCATGAGATTTTTGGATACGAGCAAGGCTCAACAGCCTACTCTATCACAAATGGAGACTCCTCTAATGAGTCCCATGGACCCATCTTACGTCATTTCACCTGGGGTCTCTATGCAATCTGAGCCTCCGAGCGACAACTTTAGCTTCCCTAACTTGGCTCAACCCTCTATTAAGGAAAACACAGTGCTCACTCCAGGGATAAGCCTGACAAAGAATGTACCGATGACATCTACGGTTAGCGCAGTGCCACTACCTAGTGTCGTAGTACCTAATATGGGGCCTCGACCGTATGTGCCTCTAGCCCCTTATGCACACATGGCCCCCACACCTCCAATTGTACCACTTGTTCATGCTCCTCGAGTGCCGCTCCCTAGCCCTTATCCGAGTGGACCTATGCCCGGTTATGTTCCATATCCTGCATCATCCACACATATGCCAAGACCGGTACCTGTCCCTCTCCCACATATGATTCCAAGAGTACCTCCACCGGACCTGCCTCCTCACATAGGTGACTTGGCAGCGTTTGCTCAAACCATAGGTCGATCTATCGCGGAAAATATGCGTCATGCATCTGATAGAGAGCCTAGAAGTAAGGCAGTACAAATTGCCAACCTCACGCAAAAATTCAATAGGGACGAAGATGCTAGAAAACACATTGAAGTGTTTGAACAAGTATGTGATTCCTTAGGGGAACGCAACAAACTATATAAGTGCAATGCCTTAAGCTTGACATTAAGTGGGAAGGCTAGAGATTGGTATAGAACCCTAAGGGTGGACGAGAAAACAATCTACCCTACCCTTCGAAGGTTGTTTCTAAAGGAGTACATACGAGAAGGTGTGCTTTGGGGTTTAGCATCTCAGCTACAAAAGGCCGAACGTAAGGAAGGAGAGTCAGTAAGGGACTTCATTAGTCATCTAAAGCACTTAAACTCTCGCTGCCCTGTAAATGAGCACTTCAACAATAACCAACTGCTTGATCGATTCATCCGAGGGTTGAGAAATGAAGGAATCTATAATGGACTAGTGATTAGAGGTATCACAACCTTGGAAGATGTCACTGCCAATGCAATCCAATTAGAGGACAACTTGATGATAGCAGGCATGAGGGTGTCTACTGACACGAGATCCACTAGCTCACAAGCCATTGAGTATGAACCCATGACTGCAAAGCCCGTTGCCAATGAGCCAAAGGTATTTGAGACATTCTTGACAGACCTCACCAAGGCAATCCAAGAGTCTCTTAAGGATAATCGACCCCCTCAAAATAGTCACATGTATCCAAGAAGGGAGCAACAATGGTGTTCCATTTGCTTAGGTCCACATAGCACTAGTGAGTGTCCTACGTTTAGAGTAAAATTTAATGGAACTTGCAACGCATGTGGTAGGTATGGTCACCAAGCTAAGGATTGTTTAATGATCAAACGTATGATGGCAAATAGACCACCTGTAGCCTGGACGGATACACCTCGAGCTCCTGTATTGATGCCTGCTCCACCTGCTGAGCAACTACCGCAACACATGGTCCCTAGATCTCAGAATGTTGTACAAGCTACACCGCTACCACCTCTTGTGCTAGGACCGCAGCCCCCGCATCCAAGAGTCGCCCCTATGAACCAAATGGGTTGCGAACCATCAAATGCTTATGCAGATGGCTGTGAGGAGGAAATAGACACTAGTATTGCCTACGGACTTGATACATTGGAAGAGTGTCCTATATATTACATGGAAGATTGTTGGGGGCAAGTCAAGCCGGTTTATCAAGCTGCTGCTCTCGCATCTAGAGGTCAAAATATCAACACCCAGGCTAGGAGGCCACCTCTTCAATGCTACGAGTGTGGTGGACCACATCGGGCAGCGGAGTGCCCTATTAGGCTGCAAAAGAATGCTGCACAGATGCAAATGAATCAAGGGATCACGTCTGCAATGCCAATACTCACATGTAATCGTTGTGGCATAGATCTCTTGATTGCCCAATGCCCCTATAACCCAAATGCGCCTAAAATCACACCCCTAAATTTGGTCGAAATTGCTAGTGTGACATCGCCAATACCACCCGTCGCACCCGCTTATGCGATTACACGGTCCATGCTTCAAGGGCCAGGCCATATCCTTGAAGAGAGAGATACCGCGTCAGTTATCCAAGCAAAGAAAAAGAAGACACGAAGGAAGAGGTCGCAGAATACGGGAAATTCAAAGCCAAGTTCCAAAACAAACATAGGAACAGGAGATGACCCCGTGTATATGAATGACCTCGAGGATGATTCAGATTCAATCGAGACAATGGAGACTAGAACCAATACCACAAAGGGAAAGACCAACAAAGAAAACCGTAACATGGAACCAAATGAAAAACGAATAAGAGAAAACCATAAAGAGCCTCTGAAAACACCACAAGTGTTTCCAAATCCAATCCAAGACCCCCAAGATAAACCGCAGGGGCAAAAAGGGAAGAATCGAAAGAAGAAGATCGGGACGTACCCAAACCCAGTAGACGAGATTGAGCAGGTGAAACATCTAAGAGGTTTAGTGGAGGAGACTCAAAGGAAACTAGAACCAGAACCCATGCATGTCAAAATTCATGACACAGTGTTTTCCATGCAAGTTCATCCACCCCACATGAACCATAGACCGTTAGCCATATCTAGTATCATCCAAGAAGGGAGTGAGGACGGGACATCAGAAAGTGAGCATACACCTTTCTTGTTGGAAAGGATGTTTAACGAAGGAATACCTGATCCCATTGAGGAATATGAGATTCCATCCTCACCAGTTCCTAGTCAAGGACCTACACCCTTAAAAACGCCAATGAATGTTGCCAAACTAGTGGACTTCATGTCTTCTGAGGTCCGAACCATGATCATAGCAAAGATGTATGGAGATCCTGAGTTATTCCTTGCACTTCGAGCATTCCTTAACGGAGAGCTACGAACGGGATTACCGCAGTTTGCGCAACCAAATAGGCCTGACTTGATTATGATTGATGAGGAAAATCATGTGCAATCACTTGACTTAGATGGACATGAGTCTGTGATCAAGGTACCCATTAACGAATTAGGGCATTATTTTGAAGGCGACGAGTCTAATGCGACCCTACCCATCACTACCAAGGGATTAACTATAAAGAGAATTCTTGATGGTGGTGCGGGAGTTAGCATCGTTACAAGAGATTGTTGGGAATCCATGGGAAAACCCCGCCTCAGTGTTACTAACATTGTGGTAAAGATGGCAAATGGTACCATAGCCAAACCTATGGGGATGCTCAAGGATCTTAAGATCAAAGTTCTAGGACACAAGGTACAACATACGTTCATTGTAATGGATTTCTCTAAACACCTTATGTCATATGAAATGATTTTAGGACGACCATTCATGAGGGAAGCACAAATGGTTCATGATTGGTCTAAAAATCATGTCTATTTGCAATTCCAAGACTCTGTCCTTAGAGTGGATTTGGTGACTGGTAAGGTATACCCCTTAGGGAGTAAAACCATTATTCATCATCGCTCTGACACCACAGTTCACTCGGCCCCACTACAATATTGTTACACTTGTAAGAAGGATACATACATTGGCCAAGATTCTCCTTATATGGATATCCTACCTGGGATGACTGAGTCGGACAATGTGGATTGGGTCCACCTAGCAGCAACCATAGACACTTGGGGAAATAGGGGGACGACCTGGGTAACACCTGAGGGGGATGAAATGCATATACCCTTAAATATGCTACAAGCAATGCATATCGCTTCCGACAAGACTCATCCTAATGTAACGAAGAAAACATACAATTGGGTCCCTAAAGCTTCTTTAGTGACCATAGCTAGTGCTAAAAAACAGAAGACTTGTAAGAAATGTACCACTCGCTCCAAGAAAAGTAAGAAAATGTTGCGATGGATCCCTAAACGACTATTGGAAGCCCAAGGCTACTATCAAGGAAATGATCAAATCTGGGTGCCAAAACGTAGATTGTGCTCTTACCTATCACCTCACCCAAGTGAGCCCAATCCCGTAGCTCCAAAACGAATCAATGATCGTGGAAAGAAAAAAATCACAGAATGCTACACACCCGCTCTCGAGCTAGTTTGGGTACCAAAGAAAGAACGATTTGTTCCACCTAGCTCAGGAAGGGGGGAGTCCCATGAAGCTTCTAGCTCCTCATGTAATACATCCATAGAGGTAAAAGCTTCTACACAGCCTCCATCTATAGTAGTGGACCTCCATGAAGCTACAAAAGAATCCACACCTCCAGTGTTCAAGAATCACCTGATGAACCACTTCAAGTTCGATCCTGGGAGAGTACCTTACCACCCTTGCAACTTGACGAGGCACCTAGGGTAATAGAAAACTACTGGCAAAAATCCTCACCTATTACCAACTGGAACAATTGGTTTCAAAGGGTGACAAGCTCATTTCAAATGGTATGATCTACCCAAGGAAGGGGGGAGTGTTTGCTAACAGTCATCATTCATTTGTTCCCCTCTCAACCTTTTTCCCTGACCTCTCAATCCCCAATCTTAGGGAATGTACATATAAAGCTTTATACTCACAAAAACAAAAAATAAATAAATAAAGAGCAAGAGCAAGAGCAATTAGCAAACGAGTATGCACATTAAAAGTCAAAACATTGACTCAGACCTACACATGTCACATCTGGCACAGTGAAACAGAAACCTATGCCATGAAACACCTTTGATCCTCATCACTTGAGTGATGGAGGGTAGGTAAGATTAGTACGATAGGAGTGTTTCTGTTTTAGAGTTGAGTGATTAGCAAAGTTCTCTTTTCCCACTAATATGCCTCCTGGAGGTATTCCTTGTGTTTCATAGTGTGTACAAGAACGTGTTGCTGTGGTTAGGATTTGGACCTTCATGGAATCTTTATCTCGACTCACTCTTCAAATCAAGCGCGACGATCAACACAAACAGATGTTTCTTGTCCATTAGCATTGCCCCTTATCTTTTTTGCATCCATGTTTGTCTGCTTTGATTGTGATTGGTAGCATAATATTCAGCACATTTGCTTAGTATCAAACATTTAATTCAATGTAATGTTTTGTCATAATCACTTGTCTAGGTGTAAAAATCAAGCAGTCCGACTAAGCTAGTTTGACCAAGCTAGGTATTAGAAATCTTCTCTTAATACCATGGGGAATGCCTTCCTAATAATCAATGGTTACTTAGGTTCTTAATCCGATTTGGCAGCATTGTATGAAATGTACTAGGGCTTTCTAGTGGGCTTAACCCTATTGACCTTTAGCTTAAGTATTATAAAGGGAGTTTACTAATGTGATGAGCCTGGGGAGGGTAACAGTGTTATATGACCCCCCAAAGTTACAAAATTAAAATGCTGAAAATGAACACACAAAAAATCAAAGTGCCACAATGTAAAATTTTAAGCTGGAAGAGAAATCCCTGTTGAAATTGGTACTTCACTCACATGTATTGCCTATGGTACTAGATCCCTAGAGGTTCCCAGTGTGGGCGCTATTCCTTGAAAAGCAAAAAACCCAAGGCATACAAAATAAGCACACACATCATAATTGAATCAATGTGAAAAGACTTTGGGGGGTCAACGAAAAGGTAATCAGTCAGGCGATGATTTCATGAGAAATTCCTTTTATGGTAGCTTAACTACAAAGTCTTCTAGGTATAGCCTCTAGTCAGCCCTCGAACATGAATACTTGGCTCTCGCGATTAAACAACTTAATTGACCACTGAAAATTAAGAAGCTTACCCATGGTATTAATATTCGATCTCTAGTGCCTTTCGACCGTCAAATTAGCGACCCCAGACTTGTTTAATTTTCTACCTTTACATTTGTTTATGCATTTGATTACATTGCAATTTAATGTTCATTGCTAACAAATTGTTTGAAATTCTTTTACCAATCAATTTGTCTATCTAAAACTGCATATGCTTTTTAAGAGAATGCCATTACTGTGCCAATGTTGTTTGATTTTGCAGTGACTGAAGAAGGCTAAGGACATTCATCTCAAATGCTCTTCCACCTCGACAAACCAGCTTCAACTCAATAGCTTCCGAGGACAGAATCTACATCAGGAAGGGGGACATGTTAACCCTCACGGCTCACGGACACCCCATCACCTACGATGGACGTGTATTATGTATTTGGTAGAGTCAGGTACATGGCTTGTCGGACCAATAGGAAAAGGGTAAGAGTGATCGCCGATGAGAGGCGCACTCTAACTGGGACATTCAAGGGATTAGTTGGCTAAGCATGGGCGCCCAAGTGTGAATGGAGTGAGCTCATATAAAAGCCAACTAAACCTAAAATTCACTCATTCTCTCATTTGTGCAATAGAAGAGTGCTCTTGCTCCATCTCCATCTCCATCTTCTTCTTCTTCACCTCCTTGTGTGTGTGTGTGTGTGTGTGTGTGTGTGTGTGTGTGTGTGTGTGTGAGAGAGAGAGAGAGAGAGAGAGAGAGAGAGGGAGAGTGTGTGTGCGATCGAGCATTACAAAGGCACGACGGCGGCGAAGCGGTTGAGCGTGGCACGACTGCAACTTCTTCTTCATCGCGGCGCGGAATCCACCACAAAGGCGAGCGTAGAGCGGTGAGTGACACACCCTTTTCTCTCTTGAGCTTGCTAGTTTAGGCTTGTTGTGTGCTTGGAGCCATTTGTGGCTCGCACACGGTGTATTGGCAAGTCCCTTGCTTTGACAGTGCGGCAAGGAGCGCACATTGGACTATCTGTAATGGTACAGACATCCAATGTTGCTAGTATGTGTTGCCATTTCAGAGGTTCCAAGGAATCTTCAGGAAAAGGTTTCGGAATATAATCCTTGTCCTCAATCGCTCTTTCTAAGACACATTCCTCTCTTTTTAAGCTCCCACAATGTGAAGCTCCACACATCCATAGCTCTTTTTGTTTCCCTAACCATGCTGGGAGTTCTGACCTTGCTAATGTAGCTGAATCAAACTCTTCCACTGGTGTTTGGTTCAAATCCTTGTAACTTTGGTCTTTCAGGTGTCTTTTGGTTGTTGTCTCACCATGTCTGAGGTATATGTGGTCGTAATCCCAATCCTAGACTATCTTCAATTGTCTCATGAATGGCCTTCCCAAGATGATCTCGTAATTATTCTTTTTGTCTAAATCGACTATTGCAAATGTATGCTCATACTCGATTCCGCATGAGGTGACAATCACTTTTTCTAAGAGTCCTAGAGGCTTCTCCATGAATCCATTTGCTAATTGCAATTTCATTATGGTAGCTGTCAAAGCTGGTTTTTTCCATTTTTTCTAGATTTCCTTGGTGGCGATAGCAACTCCTGCTTCACTGTCAAGAATAGCTTTGGAAATTACTCCTTGGAATTCTAGTGGTAGCGTGGTGTTTCTATCTTCTCCCTCGCAATACTCTCCAACTTTGTTTAATGGTACTGGCCTAGTGTTTAGTTGAGGTCTGTCCAATTCTCTAATCCCTTTTTGAAGCTTTGAGGTGGGGTCTTTTACTCCAAATGTTTCTAGGCATTTGCCTACTGTGGTCCACATGTTTGGTCGTAACCTTAGGAGTTCGGCTAATGTGATTGTGCATGCCACCGGGGTGGACAATAACTCAATCAACCCTTGTGAATCCATCACTTTGTTAGAAGAAAGTCTTTGAGATGGGATTGCTCTCACCTCATACTTTGCTTCATACTCTCCTAGGTAAGAGGGTAGAGTTTTTAGTGAGTTTGGTTGGCTGTGCCCCGAACTAATTGATCCCTGGTCTCCCCCTTGTGATTGTATATCAAAGTTCATTTGTGATCTTGCCTCAAATTCTTCAATAGGAGGTAAGATCTCATTTTTCTCTCTTCTCGTGATGTTCATGTGGTTACTCACCCTGTTAGCTTCGTTGGACTCACGAATTTACTTCCACAGATCATCTAGATCGTTACAATCCTTACCCATTTCTGCCAATGTTTTAGGCTGGAACCTGTCACTTGCCTCATCTGTTGTATTTGACACTATGATAGGCTCTCCCCTAGACTCAGAATCATTCATGAGTCTTTCCTTCATTTCTACTTGTTCCTCTAAAGTTGGTTTGATAGGAGTTGGAGCTGGTACTTCATGCCCATTTGCAGGTTTACCAAGCGGGTTTTCTATCAAAGATTGAGCTGTTTCAATCATCTTTCTACACATTTCCAACCTCTGTTTTTCTATTTGGGCATATGGATAAGTCATCCATCTTTGCTCTTGGGTTTGGTTCTTTTTGAGTCTGGCTTCGTAAGCTTTTAGAAGTGCATCTAACTGCTCATTTATCTTGTCTGCCAGTACTGATCCTCCTGATCCTGCACTTTTGGGTTTTGCTATTTTCTTGGGTGCTATGGTTGCCGTAGTGTGTAAGCTTAGGCTAGCTAGATCCTCTAACCGCTCTAATCTATCCTTTGTGTGTTTTAACTCCTCAAATAGAGCAGTTTGCTCTCTTTATTTCCTGGCTTTCATACGCGTCTTTCTAGCTTTCCAAGTGCTTCTCTAATTTTTTGTTTCTGAACTTGGGACATCGGTTTTTGGCTCTTCAATTATGGGTTCGTTCATCATTCTTTGAGCTTGGACTCGTGTCACTGCCTGAATAGGTATGATCGTCTCATTTTTTGACCCTCCACTGGAAGGCACTACTTCCAGCATGTTCAAGGTAGTTTTTGCTCCTTTGCTCGGGTTCTTAGGGCAATCAGGAATCAAATGAGTAACTCCACACTCGGTGCAATATGCGTTGACTCTAATGATTTCATCATGAGGACAGTCCCTTAGCCAATGGTCTCCCCCACACTTGTAGCAGGGTCCTTTAGGCTGTTGAGGTGCTCCTTGAGCTCCTCTTTGTTGGTATGCATGTCTCTATCCACCCATGCCGCCGTTGGCTATGAACAACAATGTTCGTTCATCCAAGCTATATCTTCCTTCTCCTGCTGTCTGTGCAGCAGTTGGTGGTCCTGCACCTCCCATCATGCTCCATGGTTCTGGTGTTGAGGGTTATTTCGGTGGATAATAGACAGGATTTGCTGCATATCCACTGGGATCTTCATAATATGCATGCATAGGCACCAAATCCTTCTCTTCTGATTTGGTTACTATGGGTGTGTATCTTATGCCAAGTGGTCATAAACCTGGTAGGGGTGGTTGTTGCCCCAACACTGGTTGTGGTCTTTCTACACCTACAGGTCCTGGTAGGTTGCCTGCTTGATACCTAAGCATCGGTGGAATTTGAGGAGATGCTACCTGAGCTTGGGGAGCGTAAGGTCTCTCTCTCACATATCCCTTGTTATAATAACATTCCTCCGTCCCATGGTTTGTCCATTTTTGTTCAATAGCACACTTGGGCTGTTTATCCTGGGGTTTGGCGTACAAGTTAATCTTTTTTAGCACTTTCTCTACAAGCTGCTCCTGGTTTACAGCTACTTCTCCTTTCGGTGTTGTCTTAGAAGACTTGCTTCCACTTTGTTGTGAGGATGAATTGTCGTCAAGATCCTTGAACTCACCCTCTTTGTAGACTGAACAATTGTCTACAAGGTAAAGAGCCTCCTTAGGTAACTCATTTAACGTCGTGCTCCTCTTCATATGTAAGTCCTTATGGAGATCCGTATTCCTTAGTCCTTGGATAAATATAAGCATAAGTCTGGACTGAGTTGGCAGTTCTTCCACAGGGCAGAACTTAACATATCTTTTTAGTCGTAGGGCTCCCTTTCGCACAGATTCTCCGTCTTTCTGTTTGAATTTATGGATTTGTGAGATTGTATTATGAGCTATTCCCCTTTGTGAGAATTCCTTGATAAACTCGTCAAACACTTTCTCCATAGACTCAAAGTCTCTATGTTCCACAGAGTCAAACCAAGTAGCTGCATCATCCTCTAAGGTTAGTCAAACCCCGCAAATTGGGTAGGGAAGTCTAAAACCTCTTCTGCTCTAATTACACGCACAAAGGTAGCTACATGATCTCTCGGATCTCTGTTTCCCGTGTATTTCTTGTTTACCCATTTTTGCACTTGAGAAGGTCTAATTCTACGATGGTCTACAAATCTCATCATTGGATCTCCACATCCTAATTGATATACCTCCTCTGGTCTTCTGTAGTAGGCTGGTTCCTCTCCCAGTGGTGCTCCTAAGCCATAATTTCTAACAGTTCTTGCAAGAGATGGTTCATCTCTTCGAACTCGTTCTATGGGTGGCCTTCCTGGCTCTGTTGACCCTTGAGTCTTTGGATTACTCTCTCTTTGATACCTTGAATAGAGTGGTGGCTCTTGTAAATCCCTTAGCCCTTGTGTGGCTTGATAACCATCTCGATTTCGGTCTTGTTCCAATGTTGCACTCTATCGAAGCCATGCCTGCAATGATGGCTGAGTTGCTGGTTGGTTTTGGTTGTTGAATGCATGTTGTCGGTTAGTATGTGAAGTAGCGTCATACTCTTCTGAGAAGGGATTTGTTGACTTGCTAGGGGTGTAGGTGGCTCTTGGCACTTCATCGGGGCATATGTTGGTGCTCCTAAAACTGTTGCCTTTTCTACCTCCTCTGGGAGAATACGTTGGTATTCTCACCCGTACCTATCAACAAAAATGATATCCTTCCCCATAGAAATTTCATAAGAGAATAAGTAAAGAACCTTGTCTTTGCTTAACTCGTTTGGGTATGGTTCTTTGCAACGAAAGTAAGAGACTATTTCCTCACTCTCATGCTTGTAAATTCCCACATTCTCATTATAAGTTGAGACCCTGGTTGTCTTCTTATCATACATAAAAAGTGCTCCAGGTTGATCGATGTTTGGAGGTGGTTCTTGAGTTTTTGAAACCATTTTCCCCTTTGCCACGTTATCTCCATATATGTTGTAATCTTCAGGGTTACTAACTATCAGATAGTGGTTCCCCTTTTCGTCCCGAAATCTATCTCCATCATCATAGACTCGAATTATCTCCAGTCTCTGAGCCGGTCTTTCTTCAATACAAATACACTTGCATCCTCGATAGTCAGAATAAACTAAGGCTCCCCTCGAGTTTGTTCCTTCTAAGAAGATCATAGTGAACTCGGAATCATTCAAAGGATTTAGGGAGGTTCTTCCTCCTGGCATTGGTCCGTCATAAGTGAAACCTCCTGGCTGTTGACTACCCATCATAAAGAAGGATTTTCCTGATGAAGTGTCAGTATCACTACCCTCCTCAATAATAGGTGCTAGTGGATCTAGCCTCTCCTGAGTTACACTCTCCTCGGTGGACACTAAGCTACCTTGGTCACCTGCCACCTTTTGGTCTCTAAAAATGTATCTTTCTGATCTTAAATTCATCAAACTTCTCAATGCAATTTATCACAAATCCAACCACTCACCTGGCAAAGGATCAGTCTCCGCACAACTTCTTGCTTTACTACTGAATATACCTGTACACAAGCGTTTAATTTCGGCAATCGAATCAAAGTATTTAACCGCTAGAGGTTATCTTAGTAATGATTGGTATAACTGGAGAGTTAACCTCAACCACTACTGTATTTTATACACTGTTGATGTTCTGGATTAGGTTTGCTAATCTGGAACTATACTTCCCTCAGATGTTGGTTAATTTACGTGAAAAGTTTGAATTCAGTCTTTTCTCCGTCAAAAGGTCAAACAAGGTCCAAATTCACTTCTAAAAGAAGTTTTAGAACCCTTAAGCCAAAAGGAACCTTACTGTATAATCTCAGACAATTTTTCTCTTCACTAAGACCCAGTAGACATCCTACGCGTAGGATGTCTCCTGCTCTGTTTTGCCTGGATTCTTGCACTATGGATTCCCCTTTATGTCCTGAGTCCATAGCTGTTTTTACTTTTTGATTTGGATACCCATAAGCTGGTCAATGGATTAGAAATATGTTCCGACATCCTACTGTTGGTCTTGATCAGTCCACTCAACTCCAATTTGGACCAAAATTGTCTAGGAGGCTTGCCTCAGGCTATACAACACCTTGCTATGCTCACAGTCAGTATCTGGCTTCAATTTCTTGCTTTAGACATCCTATGCGTAGGATGTATTTTTGCTCAGAATAGCTTCAAATGCAAACCACAGACTCCTCTTGAGGTGCTGATCACTTTGGTATGCTCAAATCTAGATTTGGAGTGCAAAATCACGTAGATGACATCCTACATGTAGGATGTCTTGTTGGTCTTTTTGACCCCAGACTTGACCCACAACTTCCCCTTGATGTCAGCAACCCAGTGGTATACTTAGATTTTGGTTTGGATTTCAAAAGTCCCCAATTTTAGCTGTTCTAGTCTTTTTTAGTCAAAAGTGCTAAAGTCTGCTAAGAACCCAATTTTCTCACCCAAATGAGATGAAACCTCTCTCAGTCACTCAATATATCATGCAGATCATGCTCATGCAGCCATCTTATGGTTTTGGTCTTAAAATAATGCCTTGGCACAATTTGGGTAGGATGTCTGGTAGTTTCAGTATATCTGGCCTTATCCTGTCAAGATATGGTCAAATTTTCACTTTCCACGTGAAAATACGGTAAACCCACCTTTTGAACACACTGGTCAACTCAAAATTCCAAAATTCCCACTAGATTAGCCTGTAGACATCCTACGCGTAGGATGTCTCCTGGCTTAAAATTAATTTTTTTCCTGACAGAAATGCTCCTGATGCTCTGCAGCTCTATCAGAAACACTCACAATAACTTTTGGACTTCACTTCAGCTTTCAAACACACTTTTGCGTCTTTTACAACCTTGTGATGAATCTATCAAGCAAGTATACATGCATGAAGTGCTCTAGATCCTGAATCATGATGTCCTACTTACTCTACTCCTACTCATCATGTGAAATGGTGATAATGGTGTTTTGGTTTCTTTCTGGTCTCTCTGAACTCTCAATCTCTCTTTTCACCGCTTCTACCACTCCAACTCCTACTCTCTACTCAACTAATACCTAAAACTATCTCAGTCTACCTAAATCTACCTAAGTTGAAGGATCTAGGCCAGACACACGCTCCCTAGACTCCCTCTAAGACCTAGAGAGTCCTCCACCCTTTGATCCTATATAAATGCAAAATGAGACTCTTGGCAATCCAAAGAATCCCTCTCCTCAAGGGCTAGTCTCGGTCACCTACCTAAGGTTTTCGTCCCCGCCAGCGGCACCAATGTTGGACGGATACGCCGCGACGGACATCAGCACAGCGAGAACTCACCTAACAAGATTTGTCAGCTAAGGACGAAGTTGGACCCGCAGGTGCTTGGAAGCAAGCATAGGGTGTCAACCTACACTCGATCGACTCCTAACTAATTCCTACAGAGGTCTCTGCCCAATGTCTAAGTCACAGCCTTCAAGAGTGCATAAGAGGAAACTTCCTACAACGCTTTCTAGAGCCGAACACCCATCAAACGATCTCGAAACACCATAGAACTTGAAGGAGACCCTACTAACACCAATAGGTCGCTCTCCCTAAGATTTATGAATCAAAACCCCAACCCAAAACACCGGGTGCAAAATCACGTAGGATGTTTGGCCGAAATTTGCATGTCATCATTTACGAAATCTAAAGTGCCTAATGTGTAGCTCTACTCAATGCGAATGCGTGGATATGCTGCAATGCAAAATCAAACAATGTTTGCTCACCGAATCACCAGATGAAGCTCGTAGGTGGAGCTCGCAAAACCGGACCATACGCGCGCAATGTAGGTATTGGCACGTAGCTCTCGTCGGGGGCAACACGCTGCACGTCTCTGCACTCAATTCTGACCACCGATGCGCGCGTAGCATCAAGATGAAGCTCTCACTCTCTCTCTCGTACACAGTACGCTCACTCACAGACTTCAAACTTTTTAAAATGACAAAAGGTTTTTCATTAAGGTCAAAAAGTGGTATATATACCTTACAATTCTCAAACCCTCATGTTCCAATTTAACCATCTACTCAATCTAAATGTCAAAACTGGGATACAATCTGGAAACTTTTGTAAGCCCCAATATTTACAATGTGAAATGTCGAGTTTTTCTCAATAAATGAATATTTACAAAAAATAATAATCTGTCGAGCAATCAATTTCCGTAGGGTGTGTCCTGCTTCCAACAGATACTTATTCGCCTATTTGTCAATGCTTGTTGCAAGGGGTGTTTTCAAAACCATCCAAATAGGATTTTTGATGGTTGGGCATACACATGAGGACATAGATGCCATGTTTAGTAAGTTTCCAGAGAAATTGAGAGTTACACAAACATATACTTTGCCACACTTGATGGATACATTACAAAATATCTCATCTTCATCTCCGGCCCCATTTTTGCTTGAAAAGGTCCCCGATTTCAAGCAATACTTTGATGGTTATCTTTGTGATGGACAAGACATACTTGTTGGACATTCCAAACCACTTCAATTCAGGTTTTTTATGCAATATGAGACACCAATGATGCAGAATAAGGCACATGTAGGTGTATCAAGTTGGAGTGGAATTCACCTTTGGAAAACAGACATAGAAGGCAAACCAATGTTTCCACATGGAGATCCACCTTTGGTGCCAATGGGAGAATATGTCAAGGCTCACGAAGAAGTGATTTTAGGGTTGAAGAATTATATTAAGTTTTGGAAAAATCTAGGGAATGGTTCAAATGTGCCACGGTATTATAGACCTATTATAGATTACTGGAGTAAGGTGATTAAGGATCTTGGAAAAGCAACTATATCAAAGGGAGGCTTGTATGAAAATTTTTGGCCAACACTTCAGGACTCTTGTCACCTACAATCCACTACAATGAGCTTACAACAAGGAGCAGATAGATTCCTAGGCCTTGGAGAGTTGAATGATCATTTTTGTGGTCTTCAACGAGATAGACCAAGGGAAGAGTTTGACCCTATGTCTGATGTGCACCAAGGTGACTTTGTTATACTAGCTCCAAGTGACATGGAAATCTATCCGGTTTGGCTCGCAATGGCTTTATCATACATTGATAACGAGCCTACATCACCAAACTACCAAAAGCTTTTGATTCAATATTGGGCACCTTGTGCAAGAAAGAGTGAGATAATGGATACTCAATCTTACACTAATTGCTGGAAGGGTTTTTGGGCTATCAACTGCAAGGACCCACAAGTGTGGAAAACGGTAGATGCAATTGTTTGTTCATGGAAACCCAAGAAAGAAGGACCATTTTCTAGAATTAAGATTCTTGAAAGGCATGCTCTAAAAGCTAAATCAAGTCTTGCTCATGCACATCAACCACGCTTGGATCAAAATTTGGATATGGCATCAAATTTGGAGTAGATTATGCGGAGCTTCTATTGTGACTATAAGAGTCAATTTTGTGAACAAGATCTCTAGTTGTATCAGCCTTTCTTTCTTTTATATAATTAAGAGAGTTTCTTCAAATTCATGCTTTGTTCATCCTCTTGACTTTTGGTGTTTATCAACACCACAATCCAATAAGATTTCACTCTATCTTATCAACAAGTTTGTCTCCTTTTCTCCCGCTTTAAGTTGGAAATTCCCAAATTACAGGAATTTGGTCAATTTGGAGATTCCCATAATGCGAGATTTCTACCATAATACCTAATAAGGTCTTAACAGAAAAACTACTTAACATGGATATGAATCTATCATGAGTGGTCAATAACTTTTGTATTCTCAATGCAAAGATCATGACCAAGTGGGTGGACTTGTGGACAATGGAAAAGTCAAGGCGTTTGCAAGAGAGAGAAGCATGAAAACAAGCACATGGAGGAAGGAGGGCACCCCCAGTGCCTAGACACCTTGCTTGTTTCCCAGATCTCGTTAGTGTAGAGTGGATTCATGAAAGAATGACCGAGGCAAAAGCGCATGGAAAAGACAACACCAGCAAAGAATGGGAGTATGCACGAGGCGACATACCAAAGGTAGAGTACTCATATACCTAAGCCATATTGTAAATTTTTTTCTTGAAATTATATTTAATTTGTATTTGATAAATTTTTTTTCTATTTTATAGTACCTTTACTTTAACTTTATGTGGTCAAAGGGTCGTCACTTTCGTATGTGCCACATTGACGAGCGTAGAACCACCATGGATTGTGCCATCATGGGCAACTTTAACACAAACGGTGATCAAGCCAATTACTACAAAAATATTGAAAGGATACTAAAGGTTAATTTTAGAACCTTTCATACCATCATCTTCAAGTGCAAGTGGTTTGCAAATGTGTCTACGCGACATGAGAATGGCCTCTACATGGTGGACTCTAGTGTGCATCACACAGGGAGGTATGACAATTTAGTTTCACCATGCAATTGTGAGCAGGTGAGTGACATGTACCTTTTTTATTTTTATTTTCTTGTAGCATTATTATACCAATGTTACTCACTTTTATAGGTCATCTATATCCCAGCAATCCAACAATCAAAACTTTGGTTTGTAATTCCCATAACACCTCGGGGGAGAACCATGTTTTCCACTAATGAAGTAGAGACCATCTTCGACCCTCTTTCACCTCCAACTTTGGATGAGGTGGAGATAGAGGAGAAGGAAGTCAATGAATCAAGTCCGGTGGCGGCAAGTCTTAGCAAGGATGATTCTCATGTTGATGAAGATGATGAGATGGAGGATGACGAACTCGAAGATGATGAAGCCAATGCATCCACAAATGACTTATGCCAGAATTTGAAAGTTTAGGTGCTAATGTTTTTTTCGAAAATAAACGCGGTAATAACAGTGGTAAAAAAAGTGAAAAAAGTTGCGGTAATAATTTAAACACAAAAAAAAACCCCGCCCTCCTTTCTCTTCTTTATCTAGTTGAGTTTGCACCTTCTCTCTACAATAGCGGTAAAATAGCGTGGTAAACACTTGGAGATTTTCATAGTGTTTCTTAAAAAACCATAATTATGAATAACTGTAATAAGTAACCCAACTTGATTTGGAATTAAGAAAATATATGGGTAACTTTGGTTATGCCACTTGAATCAGAAGGGGGTGATCGCCTTCTGATCTAGTTAAAATTTCTTTTGGAATATATGGTTTAAACTTTTCCACTTGCATCAGAAGGGGTGATGATCTTTTGATAATTTATACTATTGTTTATTGTAAATTTATTTTGGATAGGTAGTTTAAGTTAATCACCAATAATAATTTTGGCTATGCCACTATCAACTGTGGAGAACTTTCTCAACACCATGTGCAAGCCATTGGGGTTGCAAGCACACAACCTACGCACACAAACAACCTCCACAACTACAGACAAAGCGTGACTCACCTCCTGAGCTGATGTCACTAAGGGAATCCTATGCATGCAAAGAGGAAGAATCCACTTCTACTGCACATCCTCCTCACTATTGCCGTACTTGTCGTTGCTCAATTGCTTACTCCTCACTATTGCCGTACTTGTCGTTTCTCAATTGCTTACTCCCTCTTTCTCTCATGCTCAAAGACAAATAGCCCAAGAGAATAAGGCAAGAGCAAAGCTTCATACTTTCAGAATGAAAAAATACTAGGTTTACAAACCTTATCTATGGGTCCATCCATTTCACATATGGGTACCCACATTCAGCTAATCAACACTAAATATGTTTGGTGCACAATCAGGTGCACCTCTCATCAGCAATCACCAAACATTGACAATAAACTTACGGGACCGACAAGCCCGACCCATGACTAAAAATAGGAAAAAAGAATAATGATGGAATCATGGGTTAACATGCTTTTGATAGGCAACTCTACACTTGATGGGTGCTTTTGTTTAGTTGCATCACCAGCTTTCTTTGTCCTTGTAGGCCATCCCAAATTTTTATGACATTTCTCAATTATTTTTTGCCTCATTAGGAAAAAATTAGACTCTCAAAGGGGCCATTTAAGAACTGTGACTATCTCTCTCTTGTCCAAAACCAGTGCATGGTAAAAATTTTAGAAATAAAATGAAAACTTGTCAAAACTTTTGGATTGAGAATATACTTATCGAGATCTATCCATTGATATATAGCATGTCATCAAATACCTTATATTCTAGAAGATTCTATTTTTTGATGTGACAACTCCATCTTATAAATAGCATCTCTCACCACATTTCAGCTTCAGTGGGGAGGTCATAACTACTACAAATTAAGTCCACATTTGTCAGAGTTTGGGGATTTAGAACCTACTTTCTAAGATCTTTCCAATGATATGTTCGTTGATAGGGTCTCTCCATCACCATAGGTGATTTTTGAACTTAGTGCCATGTTTGCTGGTTATTACATGGGCTGTTCCTATTGTCTCATTGGCACATACTGGACATTATTTTCATTGGGACTATAATAGCACTCATTAATTTCATGGTTCATCCATTTACTTTTTCTTGTAAACCATTTCAATGGGCGATGTTGTCCCACAGGTTTTCCGTGTGGTGGAACTTGTCCTGGACCTCTTATAGGCATCCTTTGCATGTTATTCATCATGTCATTCATACGCTTAAGCATGTCCTCCATAGCATTAGTAGGAGATACTATGGTTGGTCCTACTTGTGCAACCATAGTAGATGTGGTTCACTTACTCTGTGCATCCTTGGCGATAGTGCTTTCTTCATTATGAATCTCACAATTATCACTTAAGTCAATCATATCCAAGCTGTATGCTTCCCAAGTTGTATGTTTTTTGCTATATAAAATGGCATGCAACTCCTTGTTAAGTAATCCTTCCAAGAACAATGAGACAAGTCTCTCCTTGGTTGGAATTTCCAACTTCGGACATCTATTGTTGTATTGTCTCATCCGTTGACTCACACAATCTCTCATGGTTTCTTCTTATTTTTGTTTAAACCTATAGATTTGTGCCAAGGTACTTTGATTGATTCCCATTTTTTAGCAAGCAGTAAAAAAATTCATAGCCAAAGTTGGTAGATTGGTTATTGATCCAGGAGGTATAGTTTGAACCAAGTCAATGCCTTGCCTTCTAAGGTCATCCCAACCCCCTCAAATTGTGTATGGAAGTCTATTATACATTTAGCTCTCAAAACCTATCTAAAGCTTACTAAGTGGTCATATTGATCCTCACTTGCTATATTTTTTGACACATTTTTGGCAATTAGCTAATCGAACTCTACGATGAAAATCTGCACCCACTCTCCTGGCTAGTGTTCCCCTAGTGAAACCCTCAAACCAGTAACTTGGCAGGTGTGACTCATGTGGACCTCTGCTTGTCCTTGTGTCACTCATTCTTCCCCTGTTACATTAGGAAGAGGATGAGGTCTAGGAGGGCCTCTTTATTTTCCATGAGATTATGGAGGTGATTAACATTTTGACGAATAGGTGCATGCCATGTGTACGAGAATGGTGAGTGTGTAAGAGAGGTGTAAGAATGGTCAAAGGATGCACTTTTTGCCCCAAAAAAGGGGGGAACAACTTTATAATGTTTTGGCCTTCCATAATCCTACATATAATCTCCAATTTGGGCAGAGATTATAGATCTGTAATCTACACACCGAGCTCTTTCTGTAGATATGTTACATGATACAATTTTGCCTGCTAGATTTTGAATTTTATTTTGTGGGGAAAATTTGAATTCAAATAAACTAGTCATTTTACCTGTTTGAATTCAAAAGCTTTCCTTTGATTGCTTTCTTAATACTAGAGATTGGACTCCCTTAAACTACCAAATAAAGAGGCCCTCCTAGACCCCATTCTCTTCGTAATGAAGGTATTTTTTGCTTCTCTGTCCCCATTTCTATCATTGAGGTGACTACCTTAGGTTGTACTTCCTCATTGATTAGCCATGCTACCATAGACTCTCTCATTTTCCCCCAGGTACTATTTTGTTTCAGGTATGATCCCCATAATAACTTCTTGGATTGAGTTTCCCTGGTATTTTGTCTGTTCAATCTTCTTTGGAATCATCATAACAAAATTATTATTATAGCAATCCCCAAAGAGGTGGACAAAAAGTTCTGCTAAAACTTTATCTTTTATCTTGAAAATATACACAATTTTCAAGGGTGTCAATTGCGTGCCCTGTTTGGCATGGGCATTCTAGACCAAATCATTTTGTCTTCCCAAAAATAAAATTTAAGCCTTCCATTGTCGGTGGGTATACGCTTTAGAGGTTTGGTGTCTATCAAGTCATATCCTTCTAACTCCAACACTGGTGGTCCTTCTTTCACAGTCATGTTTGGATTCAAAGTGTCAACTTCCAATTCCCATCTATCCACACTGTCAGGATTTTGTATTTTGAGGTATTTTACCCCATTTTGGTCCATGTAGAAGGTATGTTGCTTATTTGTCCTAACCTCCTCTTCAAACTCAACTGTATGTTCATCTACTCTTACAAAATACTCCTCATTAGGATCCTAATAAATCTAGGCATAATACTTGTTGTTCTTAGAAAAGATCAAAATATGCTTGCACTTGAGTGAGGTTCTGGTCCTTACTGGGTTGAAAACGAATACATCTCAAAACTCGGGTTGGAGTAAGTGTCTGACACTTCTTTCTCTATAGTCTCTAAAGGTCACCGTTGGTTTATGCTCTCTTTGGTGGATGCCCTACTCATATTCTCTCCCAAAGTACCAAGATTCTGTAACACCCTACCAGATCTCAAATTCAAAAATGGAAACAAGCAATTACAAAACAGATACTTCAAACCTAGAAAGATACTCTTCGATTCAGACACAACGCTTCTAAGCCATGTTTCACCCCTTTCTGCCAAGACGTCATTTCCTTCATACCATCACTTCAAACCGTATGTGATTTCACAATTGTTAGCTTGAAGTCATTAAATCTCTAACAATTCTTATCATCAACCATTGGATACACTCAGTGAGACAACACCCTAGGAATTTAGTGTAAATTATCATAGGCACACTAAAGATGGTTACACCCTTTTTGTGAAAAAAAATATGGATTTTACCACTTGAATAAAGTTCTTAAGGTTTTCCAATGTTCTCCCTGGTGTGAAATCAAGAAAATCACTCTTCTGGTGAAAATTTATCTTCGACGCGTCGAAGATAAATTTTCACTATTTCAAGAAACTTTTACCCAAAATGATTTTCATGAGCTAGTGCATGTAGTTTCTTTTCCCTCCACTAAGTTTCACAAGGTTTGATCTATATGTAGGTGGTTTACCACCCCTTTTTTGTCCCGTCTTGAAGATTTCCAATTGTTTTGGTGTTTCCACCTTTACACAGCTCCAAATTTGTTCAAACTTGCTCAAGAGTTTATTGTCCCAATTAAGCTATATGAATTAAAACTTCTACACTATTCACCCTCTGGTAGGAAATCTATTTTTGGCACGCCTAAGATAAATTTCTATAGAAAATTGACTTTTTGAAATTTTTATTTCATAGATTGATTTTCCTAAATGTTTTAAGGCTTATTCATACTCTGGTTTCAATATCTAGCCAAAACTGACTTCTTTTTCCACATTTCCTCTCAAATGGCAGTTTTTTCCAAATTTAGGCTCCGACATGTTTTTCAATGGTCCAAATGATACCAAAATCAATACGGATGGTCTAAGAAAGTTGAGTTTCCTAATTTCAGTCCCAGAAGGGCTCTGTCTATCTTACGTGCATCGAAGATAATTATGAAAATTTTTTGGTGTTTTTCAGTTGAGAAAGAATGTAGTACATGAAAAAATCCACTTTCAGTCTCAGCTCTCTAATTCTAACTAGGTGCTATCCTTTTTGATTACCCACTAGTCTTCCTTCACCCAGTCCTATCTATTAAGCTAATGTTGTTGAGGTCCTCACCGAGTATCCCTACACTCGAGCACATCTCAACAGTGATAAAGTCAAAAGTGTTTTACTCTAGTCTAGCTAGAGGAAGTTATGAAACTTTCAGTGAATGCTTTGGATTTTTCTCTAGTCTAGGTTGCCTCGTCCTCGACAACGGTGCCAAAATGTCGATCAATTGCGAAGCCTCACCATATCGATGCTAGCAAAGCAAGAAACACATACATAAAATGTCAAGATGTGGGACATAGCTGACTCAATTAGTGCATGGAGCCTATAAGAGAAAGCTAATCTCTTGAAAAACCCCAAGTCTCATGAGCTCTCACCTAGATCACTCTCATGTGTGCATCAAATATCAAAAGGTAACCTTCTTACCACAAGCCTAATACGACAAACTTCCATAGCTACAGTTCTCCAAATGTAAAAAAGTTGCTACCTAGAATGTGCAAAGTATCATCACCATCCCCATGTGCTCAAAAGTCATTTTTGATGCTTGGGAAAAATTGTGCCGAAGATAAACACCCTATTTTGGGTAGGTCAGTTTTTGCCTCCAGAGTACTGTATAGCTTCCTTAGGACGTGCTCTATCTACTCCTATGGTCAAATCCAATTTTGATGTGTGTGTCGTGCGTAAGGAGAGAAAATAGCTGGTAGACCGGCACTACTAAAAACACAGCTTCATCATGTGAAACTTACGTAGAACGAAAGATCTTTCACCTACAAACGTGTTAAAATCTCAATGCAACACCACATCAAGGAGATACAAAGAGATGAAACATAGAGAGCTCAGAGCACAATACAGCAGTGTATGTTCACTTTCATTATCCAAAAGACTTAGGTCAAAAGCTACAAAAATTGGCTTTTATACCTTAGCCAAGGTTTAAGAAATGGTTCCTTAACTAATTTGGCTCGGTAATAAGGCTACGAACTTCAAATAAGTACAACTTTGGAAGCCCATGGCCCCTTTGCACTCTTGGGCAATTAGTAGTGATACAACAAGTTTGGACTTTTGTTGGATCTCAAATCAAAGAATAAGGTTTTGATACAATAAGTGGGGAAGAAAATAATGGTGGTGTCCCTCTGATGTTTTTGTTAGGAGCAACTTACAAAGAGTGCAGTGGTCAATCGGAGACAAATTGCACGCAGGCTGCATCATTGCATTAGGGAAAGTTTAAGTTTCTTTTTTGCCTTTTAACATTTAAAGAGAGAGTTCTCTAAGACAATGAGAGGAGGGCTTCCATTATGGAATCTTATTTTGGAGATTGCATTTGGCTTTCTAAAATGAATTTTCTTTGAGCCACAATTTGAGGTAACTCTCAAGTACATGTGCCTTCCTCAAAAAGATCTCTTTCACCGATCTCAAATATGTTTTGAATATTCTCACATTTTTCTTTCCCCTCCTTTTCCCACACCTCTTCATCTCACCTCCCCTTCGCTCCTCTTCATGGTGTCCTCTCTTCACCCTCACCTTCTCTTTTCTTATTCTACTTAAGCAATGGAGTCCACCCAATCCAAAAACCCTAGCATACATTGAATCTATCACCACTTATGCCACATTAGATGAGCACAACCAATGGATCCCAATATCTATAACATAGGGTAGTTGGATTATGATGCAATAATAGAGCAGGAGAAGAAAAGCATCATCCAAGAACCCATTCTTGTCATGCTGGAAAGGGAGAGTGAAAGACTTGTGACTTGTTGGAGCCAAGTAGACAGTGAAAGAGGTTTTGGTGCAGCATGTTTACATGCACAAGGAGCTTCACCTATAATCCAAAAGCTTCAAAATCTTCCTCTACATAGATTGTAAGTGTTCCACACTTGTCTTCTTGTTTGTGGTTGGTTCTCTTGTTGTTTGTTGTTCAAATGTACACAATAGGTTATCTTCTGTACTTGATTGTTATAATTTTGGTTTGTGGTTGTCTACTATGTTCGTGGTTCTCTACATGATTGTTTTAATTTTGGTTTGTGGTTCTGTACTATGCTCATTACAGACTTGTATCCATCAAGCATAGAGAAATGACAACCAGTGGAGTGTATCATAGATATTTTAGATGTCTGCCATGGATCCATTGGTGAAGATATTTACAAAGAAAGAACACATAGTTATCTGGCAAAAAAAGAGATATTCTTTTATAATCACTTTTATGTCCCACCAAAATCTATGAAGGATCGGGCACTATCACCAAGGTTTCACTGCCTAGTTTCAGAAGTGGAGAGTGGCCATTTCCAAGCTCAGTAACAAGTGAAATCTATAGGTGCAAGATATTTTATGAGATCCAAAAATATCTAAAGGTCAACATTGCAAGCAAGCTAAGCAGTGTCTCAATGTTTATGTCCATCATTGTTTTTGTGTATTTCTTTGCAAAGTTTGATGTGCAAGTCTCTAAAACAATGATGTCAGTTAAGTGCTTAGACAATGAAGATGTACTAGAATTTTTGGACGAGGGTTGGAGTCAAAAAACAGTGAATGGGTCCTTTGCAAAGTGCAATCTATATCCATTACCTATAAATACATGATCCATAACCAAAACTTTATTATTTCATATTTTTATATTCGATGGCATCATTGGGGGGGGGGGGGGGGGGGGGGGGGGGGGGGGCGGGACTTGGTTTCTTTAGAGAGAACCCCGTTCAGGACTTTCATGTATGAACACTTGGTAACATTGAAGATAAGAACCAAGTTCTCATTGTATTAAATGAGACAAGACTTACACAATGAGGAGATATATTTACCTACAACGTTTTTAGAAAGCCGGAAAGAAGGTATGTAGGTAATAGTTTATTTCTAATGGAGAAATTTTTGTGTGACCTATTCTTACTTTTCCTATTTTTCAATATGGATTGCAGGTCTCGAAGAGGATTGAGAAAAAAGTTTTATGCCAAGAAGTGCTAGTTATAGTACATATTCTTCCAAGCTTAAGCCTATACAAATTGTATCAAACTCAAATTTTGTACAAATGTGAGTTGTCTCTTCTTGTAGCAAGCTGGCAATTTGTACATTTCCATATCAGTGACAAATGACATTCAGGTTCAAATGTCCTATCTTGCTTGATTTATTGTTCAAATTTCTTGTTTTATGTCTTATTTGTATTTTATTATTCAAATGTCTTATCTTATTTGATGTCAATGTCATCAATATTGTATGCCTTCACAACACTATAAATAGACCAACCAGGTTTATGTTTATCACCCTTTCTCCTCTCCCTCTTTCTATGAGCAATAGGTCAAGAGATATGAGTAAGGATTTTAGCTCCTCTTCCTCATTTCTTGTGAGCAAGAAGGAGAAGAGAAATGTGAGAAAATACCATGAACAGGAGAAGGAAGATAAGTAAGAGGTGGAAGAGAAGGAGACCTTGAGCCAAGTTTCACTATCTCCACTTACTTGAAAGAACTCCCACCATGGTTGGAAGATTTAATAAGCCCTTCTAGGGTACGGTTGGAGGATGGCATGGATTATGGATTAGGCCTTTACATGTTGCTATCAACACAATTGGACTATGAAAAACATGCAAAGACAAATGCAAGGGCTATCACAATTGCAGTAAAAATTGAAAGACTTTATTGGGAGCTACATGATAAATGGAGTGAGTGAAAGTTGTAAAATTTACATCATGTCTCAAGGAGAACATTTGTAATGTTTTATCTTTACAAAAAATATGAGTAGTTAATGTTCTCTCTATACAAAATGCTCTCAAGTAGAGCGTACGTAATGTTCTCAAGTAGGTAGTATGTAATGTTATCAAGTAGATAGTATGTTAAGTAGAATATGTACTACTTTGCTATTTACAAAATTGTTCTTCAGAAAACACCTTTGGGGGTTCTAGGAGACCTAGGAATCTTTCTTGTGCTAGCTTCTCTGTTTTCCTTGAGCTCTTCCTTGGTGTTTTGGGCTCTTCTTCTTTCTGCTTTCCCTCCTTAGGCTTTCTCTCCTTGGTTGTCTATCTCTATTTCTCTTCCTCCTTGGTCTTATTTGTCAATCCAAGGGCCAAAGGAACTAAATGGCTTAGTGCAGCTAGGATCTGAGGGCCAGGCATAAGTTAAGGGGTCCTACTTGCAAGGGATAAGGGCTATAAGTAGGGAGGCTAGGAGGAGAACAATATGCTAGTTCACCCTTTGGCCTTTCACTGGTACCAAAGCTCAGGGGAGGAAAAGACTATGGAGAAGCTATTGTTCCGCATGAATTTTCATGTCCAGCCAAATGGCAGTGAGGGTATCCTGAAGGAGCTGTGGAGCCGCACTTAGAATGTGAAGACAACGAGCTCTCCAAACATTCCATAGTGTAATACTAGTGATGACTGAAAAAACTTCATCACGTGTCTGAGAATCCCCCTACCAAGCAATCTGTGGTAGCATAGCCAAATTCCCTCGCCGATAACCAGTTCTCTCTCTCTCTCTCTCTCTCTCTCTCTCTCTCTCTCTCTCTCTCTCTCTCTCTCTCTCTCTCTCTCTCTCTCTCTCTCTCTCTCTCTCTCTCTCTCTCTCTCTCTCTCTCTCTCTCTCTCTCTCTCTCTCTCTCTCTCTCTCTCTCTCGGAGTTCCATGGATACAGGTCGTGGGAAAGATCCCTTGGAGGGAGGAGTAGTTGAGGTCTAAGAAGACCATCTGCATCAACCCTAGTGAGGGAGGAAAGAGACAATGTTGATCTGCACAGAATCCACCAAGGCTAAGCTTGACGAGTGCACAACAGCAAGAGGGGTGAATCTCATTTTTGTGTTGACCCCATGCGGGCACTCTAGCGGATGTTGATGCTTCCATGCTCCTTGGTGAAGGATCCCGCCATCGCCATGTATCTTTCTTTTTTTTGGAGGTAATTTCACACATGGTGGGCTCCCTAAGGGTTCCCTAAGGTCACCCTAAGGGGCTTATCCCACAGCAAGTCATCGAGTATGGACAACAAATAGCAGGCACTGGTGATGGGAAGCATGTAGGTCATATGATGGCTAGAGAAGTCATGTGGTGCCTGCATGGAATTGAAGAGCTGTGTTTCAAAATTTCATCCGAAATACCAAGGAGTGGCAATCAAGGAAAAAACAAAAGCAAGCAGCGGATTTTGATAATGGATTTCGTCGATTAGTTTGGCTACAAGATAATCACCCATGACAAGGGTATAATTAAAGATATTTGATAGTACATGCAGCCGGCAAGGCAAGGAAATCCATGCGCACTCAAAAAATTACAAAGAAATATGTGAATTTTCAAAAAATTGCAGAGTTCCCACTCCCACAAGGTTCCTACAAGGCATGGAAGGGGTCATCGAGAACTATCAACAGGCAAAAGACTGTCGATTTATTGGCTTCAACCCAACAAGGGATTCAAGGGAAGCAAGGCTTCCGGTTATCCATCATCGCCAATGATGTGAAGCCATGACCTTCAAGATAATTGTTTCATATCTGACGGAGTTTTTTGATATACAATTATTCAATGGCTAGTAAGTACAATGAACTGGAGATTATTATTTTTTATTCATTTAAATTTTGTAAAACAATTTGCATCAGTAAAAGCAAGCTTTGAGACTATGAATTATGGTGGAAGGGAGCTTGTTCCAAGGGATGTTTGTCAAGGATAAACATCACGATGTTCAGGCAAGGCGTGTGGCATGTCAATGCATGAAGGCTGGTGGCATGTATGATGTAGGTGTTTGGGAAGGCCAACCATTAATTACAATTTCAAGAAGCTGTAAAACAAGTTTTCTAGGGCATGGCTCCTAGACAAATTGTCTAACATTGATGCAATCAGGCAACGATAAGATCCACCCATAGTCAACAAGCATGATCTGATGAGTTTTCTAAGACATCATGGGAGCAAGGCCCCACCTACAAATCCGCAAGATAATAGTAATCAAGCCAAGAAAATATGAGGTACATACTTTGCAAAAGTAGTTTTCTTTTTTTTAGTATGTTGTACAATTTGACAAGGTCAATTATCTGTGGATGCTCAACAAAGTCAACTTTATTTTTCTATGACATTGTAAATTGGAAAAATTATATGTTAGCTACGAGCTCTAGAACTCCATGAAGCAAGGCTTCCATTTTGGCATTTGGCATCACGATTTCCAAAGTTTGGAATATGCTATAAGCATACAAAATTGGGGAAACTTGCCAAGATGTTTACAAGTTTTTACATCACACGAGGGCGTATATGATACATATTCTAACTCACTTGAGTAGTACATATGGCTATGAGACACATTGGAGTGAATTACCAACAACCTGGCCATAAGTGGGCAACAAGGTTAGTAAGTTTCAAGTTCTTCTTATTTCTTATGTAACTAACCTTTTATTTGAAAAAGATTTCTCAATGGTACAAGGCAAAGTGCTTTGCCAGACTTCATGCAGAGCAAGGCTTCTCTCATGTTCCAAGGTATTATCAATTGGCTTCATATCAACAATAGTGGCATGCATCTTTGGCACTACGTGGATATAAGCTCATAGTTTATGCAACAACACATTGTGATGTATCCATGGCAGTGTAATCATGTAAGGCACATATACCAGGGGCTCAAATGGTTGAGACTGTCATTGAATCCTAGGGATTATTATTCCATTTTTTTGATATGTATGCCTAGCATACTAGTATCATGGACATACAACATCCCATCATTGTATACACTTTTGCTACTGCACTAGCTACTCTGTCAAGGGTATGTTAAGAATGTTGAAGGTTTTCTCATCTTGGAGAGGTACTAGTTCAAGAATTTTGATGAATCGGTAACTTAATCTCCTCAAGATAATCATATACTTGTCCATAAGTGTGACCTTGTGAGAGTGTTGCACATATGTATGCATCTTGGAAGAGCTCAATTAAAAAGTCTTCAATAGCCTCCTACATACATGCCAGGCACCTCTTGTCCATCTCATATCAATCTTAAACTGCTCTACTATTTTTCTACAAAGCCTTTGAAAAGGAAGCCTTGGAATTGCAATTGTCAGAGCCTTCTGTGCTCTCCTTATCTCCCTCGAGCATCTCCTTTTCTTTACAAGTGGGAGTTTCATACCAGCTCCCTTTATGACTTGTTGCTTGGAGGATGCATCTCCCTTATCTCCTTGTGAGCTCTCACAATTGAGATCTCACCTTTGTCCCCCTTTGAGCTCTCACCTTTGTTTGTTGGTTTGAAATCAAATGGTGTTCCCTTGATATCTCACAGTTTGACATTTTCTCTAGGAACCTTACTTGAAATTTGTTTGGTCCTTGCCATATCTATAGATTAGACCTAAAAGGAGGAAAAAATATGGACATAGTATCACTATAATTTTTCTTCAACAAGCTATCTTAGACCTATTCATTAATTAAAAAGGACACATTCTAACAATGTTGCACCAAAAATAATACTTGTGTCCTCTCTATGCAAAAATAGTGTAGCCAGAGATGCATCCGGCTTCACTATTTTCGCATCGAGAAGACACATTTAAGAAAATTTATAAAAGTATCTCTAATGATATATATAAATACATAGAGATACCTTGATTTTTCTTAACACACTATGGTAGACCTCTTTATTAAGTTAAAAAGGACACAATCTAAAAGATGAAGGTTGTTCCCTCTTCATACAAAAATAGTGTATCCAGACTACTCTATTTTTGCATAGAGAAAACATTACCAAAAACTGTCAAAAAAAACACTTATGTCATCTCTATGCAAAAACAGTGTAATCAGGACATATATCCGGCTACACTGTTTTTTCGCTAGAAAGACACTATCCAAAAAACTCAAACACTTGCCTCTACGCAAAAATAGTGTAGTCAGGGGACATACGTTCGGCTACACTATTTTGGCATTAGGAAGACGCATTCAGAAAAAAATTCAAAAAAGATCTTATGTCATCCCTATGCAAAAATAGTGTACGTCGGACATGTGTTCGATTACACTGTTTTCACATATCAACGACACAGTGTGAATTTATCAAAAATTCTAAAAACAACATTAATATTACAAGGGATTACCTTACTGTAAGAATCCAACTATTTGAATTGAGAAAATGAGGAGAAATTTGGAGGAAACATGAAGGTTTGATTGAAATCGAATATGTGAAGCGATAGAAGAAGGCCCGATGTAAGTCGACCTTGAATTGACTTTGTGGATCAATGTAAAGAGAAGAATGAAGCTAATAGAAAAAGTATTCAAAAATCTTGTTTGGGTGTGAGCACCTCTATATATAGGAGTGTTTAATTACCTAGATAAAATTTGAACTAACACAATTTACGATGCATCGATTTGATCGTTGTGCATGGATTTAACCGTTGTACATGTGTGCCCAAGTGCATGATTAGCATGATGGAATTCTATTTATAGCTCTCAAAGTGGCTATATATAACATTTTTAGATCAATTCATCGTATTTTTCAAAAATATTTTGTATAAATTCCAAAGCTAAAGAGATCAAAATGTTTCTAATGAAACATAAAGGTAAGTAATTTAATTCAAATTTTTCAGTGACATTTTTTTTGTGTGTTTATGTCCTCTCTATGCAAAAATAGAATACTCAAACATCCACCAAGATGCTCTATTCTCGCATAGCAAAGACACAACTAAGTGAATTGAGAAATTTTTTATTAAATTTGTTGTGCCGCCTGTTGTCATTCCGTGGCATGTTCATAATGTGAAATTACAATATCTACCTCACTCTCAATGCTTTTGTTATGTGGGAACAAATGCTATGATGTACATAGTGTGATATATGCGAAAACGGATGCCATGGTTGCAGGCATGTATATACCTTGCCAGGTAGGCGAGGCCAGGGATGTGGCACTATTGCTTGTTTTACCACATTAAAGAATGCTTAATTTTCTTTAGGAATGCATAAATGTCAAGTGTTTCGAAGTGGCATGCTCGTTTTGCCTAGAAAGTTCAATGCGGGCAATCTCGACCAAATATAGCAGGTTTTGTATGCGGACGTAAACGACGTGTCCAAAGTTCTTACCAAGTGGGAAAATGAGGTTCAACATGAAATTTGAGCCCAATGGGATTCTCCACAAATTTAGGGATTTTTCCCAGCTCGTTTGGGCTTTCTACGAACAAAAAGGGGTATTTTTGGGCTAAAAATGGCCTTAAAATGGTAAAAAAAAGCCTAAACATAGCTCAAAATGCCACATCAACGACGGTTCCATCATTGCTCAAGTTGTGTGGGATGTTTTAGAGCCAATAATGAGCTCATTTGGGGATATGCGCAAGGAGATACAATCATTCCTTTACAGGGTGCTAGTGCAGTCCCGTGCTACTTCAACTACATGGTTGAGGCTGTGAGGCATCCAATTAGGGTTTCCCCTCCTCAAATAACTACTTGGGCTTCTTCAATGAAGTATTTAAGTTTCCATGAAATGGTCACAACAAAGAATGTAAGCATATATTTAGGGTTTTTAGTAGGTCGAATGAGCACTGCATCTGTGCAATTGGGAGCGAGGCTACACCTAAGCATCACACACACACAAGGGATTTGAGTTAATCTTGGTTATTTTTCAAAGTGGAGCTTTCATGGCTGGAGTTTTGTTCTTTTTTGGTGTGTTTTAAGCTTCAAATCATCTACGCCTTGCTTGATTTTTCTATGAATCCTCATAGTTAGAGGCCCGACACTTTCCTAGTCGCACTACGCACTTCTTGACACATTTTTGGTTCAGAAGCTAGGGTGAGGGTTCAAAAGATTCAGTGAAGGTCTCAAAATATAGTTTTAAATCTATGAAGCAACAAGAGCAATTGGGGGTTTGGTTTGATCCAGTCACAATGCAAATGTTTCAAGCTTTTGCAGTGTTTATGCAGCAGCAGTAAGCTGCAGAAAGGAGGGAGCTTTCCTCAACCAAAGCGCTTCAATCTGTGGTGAAGAAAATGGACCAATTTACACGAAAAGATGTAACAAAGTATTTTTATGTATATGTAAAGGAGATGGAGCTTCATTGAGTGCCCAAAGCAGAGATTGTGCAAAGTTTTGAACTTGTTGTGGTTCCCGAGATCAGAAGAGCATGTAAGGGTAATTAGAAATGAGCATGGGGCAACTTGGGAAGCATTCAAATTAGCATTGAAGGAAGAGTATTTCATGGAGGACTCCGAAAACGTAACAAAGAGGACTTTTTTAGAGTGGGTCATACGCTAATGGTATTGGAGAGCTATGGTCATACGCTGTGCTGTGTCTTCACTATGGTTTATAATTGTAAGGAATCTAATGGTATTGGAGAGCTATGGTCATACGCTATAGAGTCTCCTATGAAGGGTAAAATGACTACAGAGGTTTTACATGAAGTTGGAGATTGCATTCGGCTTGAAACAGGTTGGAATGACTATGTGGACTCTTTGTCAGTGCATGCATACATTGCCAAATGTCAAGAAAATCATCCAATGTTGAAGAGAAACGTAGGCGCGAGAATGGGGATGAAGGGCCTTCAAAGCGGGCCACAAGGAGTGGAGGTAGAAATGACACAGTGCCTCCTAGATCACCTTCCCCACAACAGATGCCTGTCTTGAAGTGCCTATGCAAGAAGCCTCTAAAGAAAAGAATAAGGATGCAACAAAATCCAAAGCAAAGGGTCCAGCCTACAAACTCCAACGCAATATGGAGGCAGCAACAATGGATCTCAAAATCGTTTTGGAAGAGAGGATTCTAAACAGTAAGGTGGAATTTACCTAGGGTGAGGTCCTTGGTATAGCAGAGCAGGAATTCCACGAAGAAATAATTGATATCATAAAGAGAAAGCGGCAGTCTCTTACTGAATCTATCCTTGTATAGGGTGAAGAAGAGACTTTAAATGCACAGGGTGTACAGGTCTACGAGCAAGGTGAAGAAACTATTTTTGGATGCTATAAGTCTAAGGGAGGAGTAAAACACATTCGCTTCTTGGATGATGAAGATGAAGTGGAGACCACTTACAAGAGCTACTACTTGAAGAGTCACTGGGCAAGAGCAACTACTAAGACCCATGTAAAAGTGGGAGACTTAGAAGAGCCATACATTGCGTTGATAGATCATGGGTCGGAAGTTAACCTCATGTCAAAGAGTCTTCATCAAAAAATAAAATGGCCAATTGATATAAATCATGGATGGATGATTCGTGCAACAAACAACTCGATCATCAAGGGAGATGTACGGAGCTTGTCCAAATGTAAAGGTGACTATAGGGGATGTGAAAGATGACCATAATTTTTTTGTGCACATACCCTCTTATAGTTAGGCAGCCATACATCACTGTTACTCGCATGGAAACCAAGGTGATGGATGATGGATCAGCTTATGCAAGGATTATGAGCAGGGATGGGAAGCGTGCAATACACTTCCTTACTATTTTTGTGGACCATGAAAGAAACCGTGAAAGTATTAGAGAGAAACCCTTGCCAAAGACAAACAAAGAATTCAAGGACTACATGGATATGAGGGGTTTTGGCCATGTACCATTGTAGAGCGGGATTGCAGTGGTACAAGAAGAGAAAGGTTCTCGCACGATGTATATGCAAAGGAAACATTTTCTACAGGTTTTGTAGGATTATCAGACTATGGCTCTATTGTTTTACAGAGTGTGAGGACTTAAACTGGGGTGAACGACAACATGTAAATAGTGTACAAAGAGGTTTGAAGATGAATGGTTTGCTAAAAGATGATGAATGAGAAGAGAAAGGTTCTCGCACGATGTATATGCAAAGGAAACATTTTCTACAGGTTTTGTAGGATTATCAGACTATGGATCTATTGTTTTTACAGAGTGTGAGGACTTAAAGCGGGATGAACAACAACATGTAAATACTGTACAAAGAGGTTTGAGAATGAATGGTTTGCTAAAAGATGATGAATGTATTGTAGGTATGTTTGATGAGTATTCGTTTGTGGATACTATGCAAGATTTGGAGTCTTTAGTGGATTGCAGTTTGTGTATGGGAAGTGAGTTTGTGAAAGTATGCTCAATAGAAATGTACAAGGTCATTGAGGATCTCAAAAATGCTCAAGGTGTTGATGTACGATTGGAGACTAATTATAAGTTTGTGGCAAAGAAAGTGAAACCAGTGGCATTACCTCTACCAAAAGATTGCACAAATAAGATGGAACAAGATGCTTTGCAACCTAGCCTTTGTGACCCAAGCAAGATTGGACACAAGCTCACACAAGATTCTTTGAAGTTAAAGGTTGGTTGCGAGAACAGTTTGACAAAAGCTAAAAAGATATGCTTTGAAGACATGCTTGCCAAACACGGAAAAGCTTTTGCATTTGAACCTTATGAGATAGGGTGTGTTGATCCATCCATTGTTGCTCCTATGGTGATCAAGATGGGTATTTCGGAGCCTTCTTGTGCTCCATATTCAAACAGGTGGTTCACAGTTCCGAAGAAAATGGTTCTTTACGCTTTATTCAGGATATGCAGCATGTAAATAAGGTGAAAATTAGAAATGTGGGTTTAGGGCTAGTTGCCGATGAGTTTGCAGAGGCATTTGTAGGAAGGGCAATATATTCTATGGGAGATTTGTACTCAAGGTATGATCAGTTCCAACCAGCAATGTAAAGCAGGGACCTGACTACCATGAGGACACCCTTGTGTTTAGTAAGGAGGTGCACCTTACCTCATGGGGAAACTAATTCAGTTGCACATATGATGAATGGTATGAACCAAGTCCTATGTGACTTCATACCGCAAACTACAATGCCTTTGCTTGATAATGTTCCAATCGAAGGATGTGATTGTGAGGTCCCCACCCCGTCGTATCAAACAACGGATCGGATGGTAAACCTGGTGGCCAACTAGATCTATAGCGGAAGCAAACAAAATGGTTCAGGGTTCGACTAGCGAACAATCTCTCATCACAAAGTGAGTCGAGTTCGAGCCTACTAGCAAAGAGATCTAGCTCCACCTCGCAGGCGAAGCGTACTTAAACTATCTAGCGATCCTATGACCCACCTTCCAAGAGGAGAGAAGCCTCGAGTGCCTTTTTCCCCATGTTTCAGAGGCACATACTCTCGAGAATTCCCCGCTCTAGGGGCAATGAGCGTTACTAATATCGAGTAAGCACTATGGGGACAGAGAGTTCCCGACCAATCGGGACCACCCATCTCGTAGGCATTGGCAACCTGAGCCAAGCCCCCACTTTCCACCCCCACACTCACACTTCATCGTGTGACCTAATTACTACCACAAAGGTTGTTCAACATGAATATTCCTTGCTTAATTCTGAATCACATGGTTCGTTAAAACAGCCCTTCAACCAGTATTGCAAACAACACCAAGACAGAACTCTAGTAAACATTCTACTCAAACTTATTCATAAAAATTCCAATGTTTTGGAGGTACAACATCCCCCCTCCAGCGAGAGTTTACTCCTCCCGTTTTCGCCTAGCTGCCCATACAACTAGGTATGTCCACCGCATAGAAAGCACGACATAGACATTCCCACCGCATAGAAAGCAAGTCCTGGGTTCCCACCGCTTAACCAGCAGTCGTGGGTATCCACCGCTTAACCAGCAGTCGTGGATTCAAGAGCCCTTAACCAGGAACTCTGCCCCTGTGATCAGGAGGGGGTTCATGACTAATTCAACATTGGAAATAGAATGAACATGCCGAGCTAAATTTTCCCTAGAAAACATTCTTTCCTCTTGCAAATAGAATACCCATCAATCATTTCTTTCCTACTTTATACTTAAATGTACTATGCTTTCAATACCGAAGTTCTGTCGGCTTTCTCCAACATGTTCGGGGATATGTTCATTCCTAACTAATCGTATGCAATGTTAATTAAAAAACTTGAATAGAAATTGGGACCTACCTCTTCCATTTCTTCGTCAATAGCCCGTGAGATGGCCGGTATTTGCTCGTCCATGGGAACCTTTCCTTTTCTATTGACATTGCTTGTTCCCGCCTCGCGGTCGTGGGCTCCACCGAAGCGAGTTCTCTTAACCGGGGCCATTTTTCTCACTACTTAAATGATAGACTTGAAAATAAAGAGCTAAGGTCCACAAGTATCATAACAGTCCAATGGGTAGATTAGTGACATCAATTAATCCCTCCTATGTGAGAGTGTAATAGAACTAGTCTTTGAAGTTCTTAAAGTCAAAAAGAATGTAGTAGGACATATCTTTCGTTAGCACGATTTGAAAGATTGTTGAATAGTCTATTAAATAGAGCTTATACGAATGAGTTGAAATATTAAGAGAGAACATATATTCTTTTTTTTTAATAATACACTAAAGACGGATTTGATAAAGATTAATGAATAACAGATAGTCTGTCTATGAACAGTAAAATTGAGATTTTTATTAATATCAATGTTTTATATTTATGTGTTTTAGCTTAAAATGCATGGGTAGACTTAAAATAAGTTATAAAAGTAGTGGAAACCCAGAAATAGAGGTTTTATGAGTCGCGACCTAAAAGATGCGTTTTTAACCAAACAGAGACGTTTTTCGCAATTCTGTCCGCGTTGTCTTGTAGACCAGACCTATTCCCGTCGTTTTGAGTACCTGGATCGCTCTGTTCTGAGTTCGTTTGTAAAAGTTATGATGAAAACAAACAAAAAGCAGCAGCAGTGTAATGTACACAGGGACAGACAGACCTACAACATCATACAGTTCTCCCTGCTATCAACCAAGAAGTGGATTGTTTCTTCATGGTAGAGTATGGCAATTGAGATTATGAAGGTATATAATTATGTTTTTTTGACTTTGATTATCATGATTGAATTGGTTGCACGAGTATGTTCTTTTGGCTATTTTGTAGGTGATGCAGAAATCAATGTGTGAAACAGGATCTGTGCAAAGTGTCATGATAGAAATCTAACCTTTACGGATCGCTTAGCGATCACGTTCTTATATTATTCTCGCAGGTATACTTTGTACGAAAATCGTACAGGCTTTTCGAGGAAAAGAAGGATAAAAGCACGACGGGTGGTGCGTTTAGGGATCATTCACCATTCTCTCTTCTGCGAGTGCGAGTGCGAGTGCGAGTGAGAGTGAGAGTGAGAGTGCGAGTGCGAGTGCGAGTGCGAGTGAGACGCTGCATGCAAGCGAATTGAAGCTCGGGGGTGGTCGGGAGGTTCGAGCTCCGTACAACGGAGTGCGCCCATATATATTCAATTGCTTCTCTGTTGTATCGAACACTATCAATACAAAGATTTCTTCCTCTGTTTTGCTGTCTATCTCTATTATTCGGTTCCCGTGACAATTGGTATCAGAGCAAGCGGTTGATTCTGGACATGGAAGGATACGAGAGGAGGATGAAGGAGCAAGAAGACCTGATTCGGTGACTATGAGAAGATCTCAAAATTGCAAATCAAGAGCGTGCTGAGGCTTTGCGGGGCAAAGCAGCACGAGAGCTTGATATCTATGTAGACTTGATGGCCAACATGAAGGTGAAAACCATGTTAATCCACCTGGAAACAATAATCATCATGGCGGCACTGGGGTACCGCCAAAAGAAACGATGACGATATGGGAGAAGCGACAACCAAATCATTCTTAACGAAGGCTAAGCTTAAAGAGTTTGATGGCATAAGAAAGATATGCGAAGATTTAGAAGCGTGGATTGAAGAACTCAAAGATTGGGATTATACTTTCAATATCGAGAACACGACCACGAGACTTTCGAATGCTCGAGCAAGGTGACCGATAAGACAATACGTACCAAGATGGCTCAATTGGAGACTTTTGGCGATGCGTACGATAAAGGTAAGTCATCTACCCCTTCTTTGTGATGTTTTATGTCTTTGATACGTCCTTTGAAAGCTTTTGTGAGATCGAATTTATGCATAGAAGTTGAGATTAAAATTTGAATTTCTTAATTGATTTGGATAGTATTCATTGCTTCTTATCGTCTAAATTGATTGAGAAATTAAACTTGAAATTAAATCGAGAAGTTAAAAGACTTGTGGACTTAACTAGTGGTAATAATAGTTTCACGAAAGAGTTAGTAGAAAATTTGTTTTTTTTTCTGTGAAGAGTCAAAATCATAAAGGTGATTTCTATAACATAAACATTGATATGCATGATGTTATCATTGGTATCAATTAGATCATTGAAAATCATGTTTTGATTGATTGTTAAGAAAGAAAAATATATCTTTAATCATTTGATGATGATAAGTCACACTCTTTGTGGAAAGAAAGAGATTCTAAATCTAGTTTTGGCAATGGAATTGATAAGGTGACTTAGATAAGAGTGTGAGACGTTGCTTGTGTTTGCTTGTGTGAGACGTTGCTTGTGTTTGCTAATGAGATTAAAGAAGAATCTGGGGATAAACATAAAGAGACAAATCGAGAATTTATAGAGGATCTCTTACATGAAGTTAAGGATGTGTTCCGGACGATCTTCCTGGTATACCTCCGCCTAGAGCGGTAGACCATGCCATAGATCTATATCCAGGAGCGACACCTTATTCCAGATCTCCATACAGGTTCAATATTGATGAGCTTAAAGAGCTCAAGATACAACTTGATGATCTTTTGAAAAAGGGTTTCATTAAACCTGGTGTATCTCCTTGGGGTAGTCCTGTGTTATTCCAACAGAAAAATGATGGTATATATAGGTTATGCATCGACTATAGGGGATTAAACAAACAGACCATTAAGAACAAATATCCTCTTCCTCACATAGATGAACTGCTTAGTCATTTGAGTGGTGCCACAATATTTTCAAAGGTTGATCTTCGTTCTGGCTACCATCAAATCTGCATTAAGGTCGAGGACTTCATTCTGGTATTCTTGGATAATATTTTGTGTATTCTACGAATGAAGAAGATCATGCATTGCACTTAAAGAAAATATTTGAGGTTTTGCGTGAACATAAATTGTATGCCAAAGCAAGTAAGTATTCTTTTGCAAAGAATCAGATTGTGTAATTGGGAAGAGTGATTTCTAAAGAGGGGATTCACATTGATCTTGATAAAGTTAAGACTATGTTAGTAAGAGATGTAAGAAGCTTTATGGGTCTAGCACAATATGAGAGAGCACACATTAAAGATTTCTCTAAGATAGCAAGTCCTTTGACCGAATTGACCAAGAAAGACAAGGGTTTTGTGTGGACTTCTACCTGTGAGACTGCTTTTGAGACCTTGAAGGCTAAAATAGCAGAAAATTGTGTTTTGAAAGTTCCTGAGATGGGCAAACCGTTTGTTGTGTCATGTGATGCTAGTGGTGAACAACTAGGGTGTGTTTTGACACAAGAAGGAAGAGTGCTTGCATATGAGTCTAGGAAATTAAGACGACATGAATTGAACTATGCAACACATGATCTAGAATTGCTTGCTGTTGTTCATGCATTGAAACATTGGCGTCATCTTTTGCTTGGTGTCAAATTTTAATTGCGTACTGATCATCAAAGTTTGAAGTATATTTTCACGCAGCCATTGTTAAACAACAGACAAAGAAGATGGATTGAATTGCTGGCTGAGTATGACTTTGATTTGAAGTATTTGTGTGAAAAAGAAAATAAAGTTGCACATGCATTGAGTCGTAGGCCCATGTGTAATTTGTTGACTATTGTGCGATCCAATTTGATTGATGAGATACATACTGAAGTTGAAAATGATTCCTTTTATATGCCTATTTTGAAATTCTTGCGTGAGATGTATGAAAATAGATATCACTTGTATAAGGGAAATCTGTATTGTTATGACCGCTTGTGTATTCCTACAAATTCTTCTTTTAAGAGTCAAATTCTACATGAGTGTCATAATTCACCTTTTTTCTGGTCATCCTGGATTAAATAAGACATATGAAAATATTAAAACCTTATTCTTTTGGCCGCGTATGAAATTGGATGTTAAGAATTATGTGTGTGAGTGCTTTCAATGTCAACAAGTTAAGATTGAGCATAAGAGGATGCCTGGTGACCTTCAACCCTTAGAAATTCCTTTACAGAAGTGGGAGTGTATATCCATGGACTTTATCATTAGACTTCCTACTACTCGTGGAGGGTATGATTCGATCTTTCTGGTGGTAGATAGACTCACAACACAAGCTCACTTCTTTCCTGTAAAAATAACTTATACTGCATTGACCATTGCATACTTGTTTATGAAAGAGATATTTCCTTTGCATGGCATGCCCAAGAGCATAGTGTCTGACGGAGATTCTAAGTTCACTTCTCATTTCTGGAGAGCGACTTTTGACTCTATAGGTACCCAGTTACGCATGTCTACTGCTTTTCATCCTCAAACAGATGGGGAAACGGAGAGAGTGAATCGTATTCTAGAAGATATGTTACAAATGTATGTCAATGAAAACCAATCTAATTGGAATGAATATCTGCCTTTGGTGGTTGAATTTGCATATAACAGTTCATATCATTCATCTATTAGGATGACTCCGTTTGAGGCAATGTATGGCTATAACTATCCTACACCTATTCATTTTCTTAGCTCAAGGAATAAGGTAGAACTGTCACGTGAGATGCTTGAAAAGATGGATAACGAGTTGGCCAAAATCAGGGGGAATATTAGAGAAGCCCAAAAGAGACATAAATTGTATTATGACAAGAAACATCGGGTTGTGGAGTATGAAACTGGGGATATGGTTTTCTTAAAGGTCATTCCTGAGAAGTCTCATTTGATTCTTGGAAAGGATAGAAGATTGTCTCCATGATTTGCTGGGCCATTTAAAATTTTGAAGCGCATTGGTTCATTACCTTATAAATTAGAATTGCCTTCTCATGTTAAAGTGCATCCTGTATTTCATGTGAGTATGTTCCTAATGTGCATCATGTTTTACAAAACAACTCTAAGTTGAAAGATGACAGACCATTGACTGTAGAACCAGACTTAGTACTAGATAGGCGTTTTAAACATCTAAGAAATAGAGACATTGTGGAAGTTTTGGTTAAGTGGCAGAACTATCCAGTAGAGGATGCATCATGGGTTGATCTTAGTGTTTTGCAAAGAGAATTTTCCTCTCTTTAGACCAACTCTGAGGACAGAGTTAATTTTGATAAGGGGAGAATGTAATAGAACTAGTCTTTGAAGTTCTTAAAGTCAAAAAGAATGTAGTAGGACATATCTTTCGTTAGCACGATTTGAAAGATTGTTGAATAGTCTATTAAATAGAGCTTATACGAATGAGTTGAAATATTAAGAGAGAACATATATTCTTTTTTTTTAATAATACACTAAAGACGGATTTGATAAAGATTAATGAATAACAGATAGTCTGTCTATGAACAGTAAAATTGAGATTTTTATTAATATCAATGTTTTATATTTATGTGTTTTAGCTTAAAATGCATGGGTAGACTTAAAATAAGTTATAAAAGTAGTGGAGACCCAGAAATAGAGGTTTTATGAGTCGCGACCTAAAAGATGCGTTTTTAACCAAACAGAGACGTTTTTCGCAATTCTGTCCGCGCTGTCTTGTAGACTAGACCTATTCCCGTCGTTTTGAGTACCTGGATCGCTCTGTTCTGAGTTCGTTTGTAAAAGTTATGATGAAAACAAACAAAAAGCAGCAGCAGTGTAATGTACACAGGGACAGACAGACCTACAACATCATACAGTTCTCCCTGCTATCAACCAAGAAGTGGATTGTTTCTTCATGGTAGAGTATGGCAATTGAGATTATGAAGGTATATAATTATGTTTTTTTGACTTTGATTATCATGATTGAATTGGTTGCACGAGTATGTTCTTTTGGCTATTTTGTAGGTGATGCAGAAATCAATGTGTGAAACAGGATCTGTGCAAAGTGTCATGATAGAAATCTAACCTTTACGGATCGCTTAGCGATCACGTTCTTATATTATTCTCGCAGGTATACTTTGTACGAAAATCGTGCAGGCTTTTCGAGGAAAAGAAGGATAAAAGCACGACGGGTGGTGCGTTTAGGGATCATTCACCATTCTCTCTTCTGCGAGTGCGAGTGCGAGTGCGAGTGAGAGTGAGAGTGAGAGTGCGAGTGCGAGTGCGAGTGCGAGTGAGACGCTGCATGCAAGCGAATTGAAGCTCGGGGGTGGTCGGGAGGTTCGAGCTCCGTACAACGGAGTGCGCCCATATATATTCAATTGCTTCTCTGTTGTATCGAACACTATCAATACAAAGATTTCTTCCTCTGTTTTGCTGTCTATCTCTATTATTCGGTTCCCGTGACAGAGAGTCTAGATTTCTTTCATAAGCAATCATTAAGGATGGCACGTAATCCTATGGGAACCGGCTCTAAGATAATTATTCGGCTTGCATGATCAAGAATAATTAAGATTTCATTATTAGGATTACCAGAGAATTGGATTAAGTATGATTAAACTATTTCCTAGCAATTAGATGATGCAGATTTACCCTATGCATATGTGTGAGGAAAAATCAATTCTTAGAGACTTACTGACGGATTAATTTCTCCTTAATTACGTCTTAATGCATAAGAAAAGAATGAATTCAATTAAGCTGCAATGTTAATGAGTGATTACAATAGTGATTCTCTTCAATCTACACAAATACTAGCTTACCGATTAATTACTATACTATCTAGAGAGAGAAGATTCTGATAATTATGCTCTAATCATTAATCGAGAGTGAAGAATGCCTGATAATTCAGCTATGGAATGATGATTACATAATAGAGTACGAATAAGGAGAATTTAGGGAGTAGTCATAGAGATTTTCGACTAGGAATAGACATAATAGACAAGGAATTTAGATGGTAGAGAAAAAGATTCATAGATGGCATTAATTAAACTTTTATTACCGTGATTAAGAGCTGGTAATCTTCTCGATTTTCTGATCTAATCGAGCTTCTTGAGATGAAAATTCGGCAGCACCTCCCTCCTAGCTTCCTCTTCAATAGGTGTGTGATTCGGCAGCACCTCCCCAATGTGTGTGGGTGTGTGTGTATGCACTGTGTGTATGTGTGATCATAAGTGTCAGGTTGGCTTGGTTAACTGGTTCTGAGACTGAGTTGCAGGCTTGGCAGCTTTCCCAAGACTCCCACAAAGCAAGAGGGCGCCCCCTAGCTGCTATAGCTGATCTGGAGTGGGCTGGGACCTGTTCCCACACAGTCCCGGGCCCCCGGTACCTCCCCGGACAATTTTTAGGAAAATTGGTTCTATGCTAAAACGGGTCATACGAATTGGATTTTGATGCCGTAAATTTCCATACAAAGCTCTAGCTAAGGCGTAATGGCCCGAGTACCTGCCATATTTAAAAGCCCCCGGGGTCCGAAAATGCATTTTTTTCAAATTCGGGGTACGGTTGCAGATTTTCGAGACGGTCGAGACTGGACGGGTCGGGTGACCAAAAACTTACTATATTTGGAAAATTTTCACAAAAATTATTTTAATTCACATTTTGAAGCTTTATAACATTTTAAACATCATGGCACTGACAGAATTCCGAAAACTGCTAAAAATAGTAACTTTTTTTTTCCATTATGATCATTTCATGGTACAAGGGTGCTCTTTTTGGTTGGGGTCAGAGACCTTACAACCTCCCCAACGTGAAAAATTTGAGATGTCCTCATCTCAAGAATACATCCGGATAAACTCTATGCTAACTACTTAGGTACATATATCCTTTGTCTAAAGTAAAGATATCCTTTGATAATAGAGTAGTCTTTAGCTTTATGCGTCTTATTCTGCTGAACTTTGATGAGATTCTGGTGCTTGATTTATTGCTCACTAGGATTAGCAGTTGCATCATACATTGCTGCTCTCTCATCAGCTTCATCACCCACAGTTGGTTGTCTCACTGCGGCATTAGCGAAAGCTCTACTTCCTTGTCCTATGTTTCCTCTTCCTCGGCCTCCTCTTCCGTTTGGTTGACCTCGCCCGTTGGTGTTCAAAGGTACATTATTAGCACCGGATGTTTGGGAAATCCTTTTTGGACATCGACTTTTGTAATGTCCATACTCCTGGCACTCAAAGCATCTTATATTGGGAAACTCGGTAGCTGTCGTGGTAGCTATTACCGGACGATGGTTGTATGCAGGGTTGATTGGTCTGTTACTCCAGTTGTCTGTCCTGGCCCTCTTTGACAAATAGTATTCACTATCTTGGGTAGTCCTCTGAATCTCTTTAGCTAACGGTTTGGCCCTTAGCAAGGCATCTTGCAAAGTTACTGGCCTGAGAGCTTCTAGTCGGTTGTTCAGGGGGTCGATGAGTCCTTGGCAGAACCGTGCTACCTGTTGTTCCAATGTCATCTTAGGAGCATATCTCCGAAGAGTGACAAACTTTGAATAATATTCTTCGACAGATGAATTCAGTTGCCGAAGGGAAAAGAACTCTTTCATCTTCAAGGTTTTATAGGCGGGTGGTAAGTAACGCTCCATCACAGCAGCCTTGATGTCTTCCCATGACTGGGAAGATCCCTTGATATCCAAGTCCCTGCAATGTTGTTTCCACCAGATCTTGGCATCACCAGACAAGCGGAACATTGCAAGCATGGTTTGGTTCTCGGGTTGAGTTCTCGCAGCTTCGAAATAGTCGTCCATTGCTTCCATCCATACTTCCGCATCTCTCTCCACATTACCCCTTCGCCTTTAAAGGTTGGAGGCTGAGCTTGTTTAAGGAGGAGCTTCTTCTCTTGCGCTGCCGAGTAGAGAGCACTAGGCGGTGCCTATCCAATGGTATAAAACTCATTACTATAGCACCCTTCTCAAATGAACCTAAGCTTTTCCATACTCAAGAAGAAATTTAACTTTTGGGCTTAACCAACCTACTTAATCTGTACATCTATCACAAAGGATTTTAACCATTCCACCATTTAAATTCCATTGAATACATCCAAAATTGTCCGATAAATAATGGTAAAAACTTTACTCGAGAGCTTTGATCCATACTTATAACTTTATGTGGGCATCAACAGGCTACCTGCCCGCAGCACTAGTCGCACCAACAACTTATATAAAAAAAACATCATGTGGAACCCACTGAATCCCGACAAGCTCAACGAGTAAAACTCTTTAACATCACTTAGGAGACAATCCACTAGACAAATCCAATGTCATTATTCTGGGCAACATCACGCTCAAGCTTTGAGTACGAGCTATCCTACAATCTTTTAGTTTTTAAAATTTCAAACAACATCATTTTCCAGCTCGTAAACCTATAGCTCTGATACCAGGTGTGAGGTCCCCACCCCGTCGTATCAAACAACGGATCTGATGGTAAACCTCGTGGCCAACTAGATCTATAGCGGAAGCAAACAAAATGGTTTAGGGTTCGACTAGCGGACGATCTCTCATCACAAAGTGAATCCAGTTCGAGCCTACTAGCAAAGAGATCTAGCTCCACCTCGCAGGGGAAGCGTACTTAAACTATCTAGCGATCCTATGACCCACCTTCCAAGAGGAGAGAAGCCTCGAGTGCCTTTTTCCCCATGTTTCAGAGGCATGTACTCTCGAGAATTCCCCGCTCTAGGGGCAATGAGCGTTACTAATATCGAGTAAGCACTATGGGGACAGAGAGTTCCCGACCAATCGGGACCACCCATCTCGTAGGCGTTGGCAACCTGAGCCAAGCCCCCACTTTCCACCCCCACACTCACACTTCATCGTGTGACCTAATTACTACCACAAAGGTTGTTCAACATAAATATTCCTTGCTTAATTCCGAATCACATGGTTCGTTAAAACAGCCCTTCAACCAGTATTGCAAACAACACCAAGACGGAACTCTAGTAAAAATTCTACTCAAACTTATTCATAAAAATTCCAATGTTCTGGAGGTACAACATCCCCCCTCCAGCGAGAGTTTACTCCTCCCGTTGTCGCCTAGCTGCCCATACAACTAGGTATGTCCACCGCATAGAAAGCACGACATGGACATTCCCACCGCATAGAAAGCAAGTCCTGGGTTCCCACCGCTTAACCAGCAGTCGTGGGTATCCACCGCTTAACCAGCAGTCGTGGATTCAAGAGCCCTTAACCAAGAACTCTGCCCCTGTGATCAGGAGGGGGTTCATGACTAATTCAACATTGGAAATAGAATGAACATGCCGAGCTAAATTTTCCCTGGCAAACATTCTTTCCTCTTGCAAATAGCATACCCATCAATCATTTCTTTCCTACTTTATACTTAAATGTACTATGCTTTCAATACCGAAGTTCTGTCGGCTTTCTCCAACATGTTCGGGGATATGTTCATTCCTAACTAATCGTATGCAATGTTAATTAAAAAACTTGAATAGAAATTGGGACCTACCTCTTCCATTTCTTCGTCAATAGCCCGTGAGATGGCCGGTATTTGCTCGTCCATGGGAACCTTTCCTTTTCCGTTGACATTGCTTGTTCCCGCCTCGCGGTCGTGGGCTCCACCAAAGCGAGTTCTCTTAACCGGGGCCATTTTTCTCACTACTTAAATGATAGACTTGAAAAAAAAGAGCTAAGGTCCACAAGCATCATAACAGTCCAATGGGTAGATTAGTGACATCAATTAATCCCTCCTATGTGAGAGTCTAGATTTCTTTCATAAGCAATCATTAAGGATGGCACGTAATCCTATGGGAACCGGCTCTAAGATAATTATTTGGCTTGCATGATCAAGAATAATTAAGATTTCATTATTAGGATTACCAGAGAATTGGATTAAGTATGATTAAACTATTTCCTAGCAATTAGATGATGCAGATTTACCCTATGCATATGTGTGAGGAAAAACCAATTCTTAGAGACTTACTGACGGATTAATTTCTCCTTAATTACGTCTTAATGCATAAGAAAAGAATGAATTCAATTAAGCTGCAATGTTAATGAGTGATTACAATAGTGATTCTCTTCAATCTGCACAAATACTAGCTTATCGATTAATTACTATACTATCTAGAGAGAGAAGATTCTGGTAATTATGCTCTAATCATTAATCGAGAGTGAAGAATGGCTGATAATTCAGCTATGGAATGATGATTACATAATAGAGTACGAATAAGGAGAATTTAGGGAGTAGTCATAGAGATTTTCGACTAGGAATAGGCATAATAGACAAGGAATTTAGATGGTAGAGAAAAAGATTCACAGATGGCATTAATTAAACTGTTATTACCGTGATTAAGAGCTGGTAATCTTCTCGATTTTCTGATCTAATCGAGCTTCTTGAGATGAAAATTTGGCAGCACCTCCCTCCTAGCTTCCTCTTCAATAGGTGTGTGATTCGGCAGCACCTCCCCAATGTGTGTGGGTGTGTGTGTATGCACTGTGTGTATGTGTGATCATAAGTGTCAGGTTGGCTTGGTTAACTGGTTCTGAGACTGAGTTGCAGGCTTGGCAGCTTTCCCAAGACTCCCACAAAGCAAGAGGGCGCCCCCTAGCTGCTATAGCTGATCTGGAGTGGGCTAGGACCTGTTCCCACACAGTCCCGGGCCCCCGGTACCTCCCCGGACAATTTTTAGGAAAATTGGTTCTAGGCTAAAACGGGTCATACGAATCGGATTTTGATGCCGTAAATTGCCATACAAAGCTCTAACTAAGGCGTACTGGCCCGAGTACCTGCCATATTTAGCAGCCCCCGGGGTCTGAAAATGCATTTTTTTCAAATTCGGGGTACGGTTGCAGATTTTCGAGACGGTCGAGACTGGATGGGTCGGGTGACCAAAAACTTACTATATTTGGAAAATTTTCACAAAAATTATTTTTATTCACATTTTGAAGCTTTATAACATTTTAAACATCATGGCACTGACAGAATTCCGAAAACTGCTAAAAATAGTAACTTTTTTTTCCATTATGATCATTTCATGGTACAAGGGTGCTCTTTTTGGTTGGGATCAGAGACCTTACAGTGATTTTAAATGATATAGATGTGGTTTTGGACTTGATGGGGTGCCGCAAGTATGTGGAAAACCATATCAATGATTGTGATGAGATCTTGTCAAGATTGGAAGAGGTGAACCTTACCTTGTCTTGCCAAAATTCAGTGTTTCGTGTGAATGAAGTTCTTATTGTGGGACATAGGTGTGGGCCATATGGTAGAAGGACTTGTCCTTCAAAGATTGATGTAATTCAGATAATGAAAGAGAAATACATAAATGTCACTGAGGTTTGAAGGTTCTTGGGTGCATGCGTGTTTTATGTTATCTGGATTCCGCATTATGCACATGTAGAAGAGCCTTTGTATCAACTTTTGAGAAAGAACCAAAAGTTTCAATGTGAAGAAATGCATACCCATGCCATGAGAAAATTAAAGAAGTTGTTGCTTATGTCTCCAACTTTGAGGAAAGCAAACTATGAATGTGGAAGATATGTAATTGTGACAGTGGATACTAGCCCCATAGGAATAGGATGGGCGATTGGGCAAGATGATGATGATGGCAAGCGATATGTCGTGAGGTTTGGAGAAAAATTCCTAAGTGCTCCTCAACGCACCTATCCACAGGTAAAAAGAGAGTTATGGGAAGTAGTCACAGCTTTGTAATGTGACAAAGAGTATTTAATAGGAGAAAATTTAATATTGGAGACTGATTGGTTACCCCTTCTTGGAATGATCACAAGTTGCTCAACTCCCGACATTGCTATGTTGAGATGGATTGCCTACATAAAGTCCTTGAATCCAAAATTTAAGCATTGTAGGGAAAGATAATCCAGTTGCGGATATGCTTTCAAGAGCAAGGTATGAAAATGAAGAAGACATGGTTGTGGAGGACGATGATGTAGGCACACAGCTCTATAGTATCTCTCATGCCAAGGGTGATCATGTTTGCCTGTCAAATGCACTTGAGTCATTTACATAGGACCTATATCAAGGTGATTGGTTGCTCATTGGAAACTATCAGAGCACTTTGACAAGGCAAGAAGGGTGGACTGATCAACAGTTCAAAAGAATACATAGAAAGGCCTATGGGTACTTTTTGAAAGATGGATACTTATGGAAGCATCCAAAACAAAGAAATGGAATGTCGATGAGAGTCCTGAATGAAAAGGATGCTCAAAATGAGCTTATGAAAAAGTTTCATGAGAGTCTTTATGCGGGACATAGACGTGTATGGGCCACCTTTACTAAAATGAAAGAGAGGTATTGGTGGAAAGGTATGTATAAAGATGTATCTCACTTTGTGAAGTCTTGTGAAACCTGTCAAATGTATGCAAATGTACGTCATCGTGATGGGTTGCACCCTTCTTACCCATTGGCCATGCACTATAAGTGGGTAGTAGATATTGTTACAATGCCATTGGGCTTATGGCAAATGAGATACATAGTGCTTGCACGGGAAGATGTAACCAACCAACCAAGTTGAAGGTTCTGCTCTAAGAACAAAAAGCACAGAAGGGATATGTAAGTTCCTCTTGGATGATGTAATTAGCTATTATGGCTGTGTTGGGAAAATAACAGCAAACAGGGGTGAGTTGGATGCTAACAAAGCATGGGAATTTTTCCCTAGGTTGGGCATTAAACTTGCTCTCACTATTGCATATAATCCTGAGGGAAATGGTAAATTAGATCCTTGGGCATCCTCCTATCATTAAAGCTTTGGCTAAGGCTTGCAAAAGTAAAATGAGAAAGTGGCCTAGGTTATTGCCTTATGCTTTATGGGTTGATCGTACAACTCATAGCTCAGTTAATAGTTATATGCCTTTTGAGTTTATGTATGGTCAAAAACCTATAATGCCAATTGAGGATGTAATTCCCACATGGAATGTATTACCTTGGGAAGATGGAATGAGTAGGGAAACCTTCTTGCTTTGCGCATACAACAACTAGAAAGAAGGCCCCAAGATATTGAGATTGCAATAGCACGATTGAAAGATGCAAGGTCAAAGATCTAGAATAAGGACAGATTTGATAAGAGGCATAGGCTTAGATCTAAAGTTATTGAGGAAGGTGATTGGGTGTTGGTGTATAACAGTAGTCTTGAAAACCAACATTCAACAATAAGAAAGATTTCAAAGAGATGGTTTGGTCCTTATGTGGTTCAACATGTACATGGGAATATAACTTACACCTTGCATGAATTAGATGGGACAAAAATGAAGATTCCTATCGCAGGGAAAAGAGTCAAGTTATTCAAAAGAAGAGGTGATACAGATCCCTTTGATTCATAGGAAAGTCAGAATGAAGGCTCTGATGAAAATGATGCGTTAGATTTAGTTGAAAGCAATGATGAAATCGACATGTATGTGGACTTAAATGAAGATTGAACCTGCAATAGATATATGTGGCACATGCCGGAGGATGTGCACGTTTAGAAGGGGTGGATGTCATACCATGGCATGATCATAATGTGAAATTACAGTATCTAACCTCACTCTCCATGCTTTTGTTATGTGGGACCAAATGCTATGATGTACATAGTGTGATACATGCGAAAACGGATGCCATGGTTACGGGCGTGTACATACCTTGGCAGGTAGGCGAGGCCAGGGACGTGGCATTGTTGCATGTTTTACCACATTAAAGAATGTATAATTTTCTTTAGGAATGTAAAAATGTCAAGTGTTTCGAAGTGGCATGCTCGTTTTGCCTATAAAGTTCAATGCAAACAATCTCAGCCAAAAATAGCAGGTTTCATGCGTGGATGTAAAAGACGCGTCCAAACTGCTTACCAAGTGGGGAAATGAGGTTCAACATGAAATTTGATCCCAATGGGATTTCTCCACAAATTTATGGATTTTCCCTTGCTCGTTTGGGCTTTTTACGGACAATAAGGGGGGAATTTTTGGGCTAAAAATAGCTATAAATGACCTTAAAATGGTAAAAAATATCTCAAAATTCCACATCAACGATAGTGCCATTGTTTCACAAGTAGTGTGGGAGGTTTTAGAGCCAAGAATGAGCTCATTTGGGCATGTGAGCAAGGAGATACAACCATTTCTTTACAGGGTGCTAGTGCAGTCCCGTGCTACTTCAACTACATGGTTGAGGCTCTAAGGCCTCCAATTAGGGTTTCCCCATCCTCAAATAACTACTCGGGCTTCTCCAATGAAGTACTAAAGCTTCCATGAAATTGTCACAACAAAGAATCAAAGCGTATATTTAGGGTTTTTAACAGGTCGAATGAGCACTGCATCTCTGCAATTAGGAGCGAGGCTACACCTAATCATCACACAAACAAGAGTTTTGAGTTAATCTTGGTTCTTTTTCAAAGTGGATCTTTCATGGCTAGAGTTTTGTTTCTTTTTAGTGAGTGTTTAGCTTCAAATCATCTATGTCTTGCTTGATTTTGCTACGAATTCTCACAGTCAGAGGCACGGCCTTTCCTAGTCACACTGTGCACTTCTAGACACAGTATGCAAAAATAGAACACCTAAACACCCGTCCCAGTGTTCTATTTTTGCATAGCAAGGACACAATGTTGTATGTAAATGGTATATTCTTTAAAACATATTGTGTCGCTTGTATGAAAAAATAGAGCACCTGACAAGTGCTCTATTCTCGCATAGCAAAGAAACAACTTTGTAAGTAAATGGTATATTTTTTAAAACATATTGTGTCGCCCGTATGCAAAGATAGAACACCCGTTCACCCTTCTGGGTGCTCTATTTTTTCATAGTGAAGACACAGCATTGTAAGTAAATGGTTTATTTTTTTAAACATATTGTGTCACCCATATGCAAAAATAAAGCACCTAGACAACCGTCCGAGTGCTCTTTTTTGCATAGCAAAGACACAATTTTGTAAATAAAAATTATATTTTTTGAAACATGTTGTGTCACCCATATGCAAAAATAGAACACCCGGATAGCCTTTTGGGTGCCCTATTTTGCATAGCAACAACATATGACTATGGTTATTGAAGAATCAATATGAACAATTGTTTTTCCAAGTGTATATTTTAAAGTTATTTTTTTATTTCTTGTGCGGAAATGGCTACTAGAAAGATTTTGGAGGGTGTTGATATTGAAGAGGTTGAGGAGACATGTGATGACAGGTTGATGGAGCTTAGTATGCCATGTCAAGCAATTGTCTAAGTTTTCCTATGTGAGAGAAATCTTTAATGTTCCTTTTGATTTGGAGAGTTTTCTGGAAGGCTTCAACAATGAAATTCTTGACTATCAAAAGGTTTTTGATGACCTTACAAGGAGCACAAGCTTGACAACTTTGTACACTTTAATGATATTTTTAAAATAGGCAATTTAACACCAAGCATAGGCTCCAAAAGAAGTTGGCATTACTCCAAGATGATTGGAAGAAGGTCCATAACCCCTGTCAATGGCATGGAAGGCATGGTTGTAAGCTTGTGATTGAACATATTACATTTTTTCTCTTTTTTACTCTTATTTCAGTAGAGAAAGGATAGTCCAAATCTCTACAAAATACATGAGATGATACATCCACATGTACATGAAAAATAACATCCCAATCTGGTTGATAAAGGATTGGCTTCCTGTTCATCGCCTCCTTCAAGCATTGAAAACTTGTGTCACATTGTGGGTCTAGATGAACTTCTTCCCCTTTTGAGTCAACTCATACAAAGGAAGAGCCTGTTAAAAATTGACATATCCCAAGAATGAACTCAGTTCAAATACTTTCATCAGTGCTTTCACTTGTTGAACACACTTAATATTATCTTCAACCATATCGATACCATTTTAGAAGTGATGTGTCTTAGAAGTTGGCCTTTTCAAACCATGAACACTGCCTTGAATGGGTTCAAACATATTCTCTTCTCCTTACATCTCTCAAAGGCCATTTCAAGAACTAGTAGATGCATTTCTTTAGTTGAGAAGATTTTAAAATCATCCATAAAGATAGCCAAGAACTTTTGTAAAATCTCACTGAAGATCTCCACCATACATCTCTGAGAAGTAATTGGAGCATTGCATAATCCAAATGGTGTTACCAAATACATAAAGGCTCCCTATTCAGTGATGAAAGTTTTCTTTGACTGATCTTTTAGTGCAGTTTTAATTTGATTGTAGCCACTTATAGCCATCCATGAAACTATATATTTCTTGGCTAGAAATCTCATCTAAGAGAATGTGTGTGAATGAAAGTGAGAATGGATCATTGATTGTCTAACCATTGAGTTTTTGAATATCCACACACATCCCATTCTTCTTAGGTACCACCACAGTTGGAAATAACTAGCCACTACTTTTTTTGCCAACTCTGTTATGGTTCCAACCTTTATAAGACTTGCTTACCATATTTGAGATTCAATCTACATTGTTGTTGCCTCACTGGTCTTGCATATGGCTTCAGCGATATCCGATGTTGGCACACTTCTTGATTGAAACCCTTCAAATTAGTGTGTTCCCATGCAAATACTTCTTTATACTTCCCATGCAAATACGTCTTTATGCTTACCATATTTGAGATTCAATCTACATTGTTGTTGCCTCACTGGTCTTGCATATGGCTTCAGCAATATCCGATGTTGGCACACTTCTTGATTGAAACCCTTCAAATTAGTGTGTTCCCATGCAAATACGTCTTTATACTTCTGAAATAATACCTTGGCTTTCTTTTTAACACTAATTTGGTGCCAAAAAGGACACTCATGTCCATTTTTCATGAATTTAAATAAAGTGGTACTTGAAATCTAGAAAATATCTCAAAAAATTCTTTTGCAAATTTATAAAATGTTATCCAAAGTACTCATAAAAATTATAATCTGTCACTTTTGTACACAACCTCAATAGTAATTACACTCATAAAATGCACCTATGCAAAACAACAGTCAATGTTTCACAAAAACTCATACTCTAGTCTAAGAAAAACATGAGCAGGGTGCATGCAGTAATCCATGGTGACTACTTATATATGTCTTTGAAATTTTTACAATTATCATGTGAAAGAAAATATTTGTGACTGGATTAAATATAGAAAGTTGTGTAGGTCAAATATGCATTGTTTACAAATTCAATTGACGACCACATAAAACATTTAGTTCATTTAAATTTGCAATGTCTTATGATGCATATGTGCTAGATCTATGACTCCATTACATAAGGTGATCCTAATTGATGGTTCTACAAGCCACACTTGGTGATCTATATCATATTCCAAAAATTGTGCATATTGTAATTTTTATTTATTATTTGTCAATTATTAACCTTAAAATAAAGTCCATGTTTGGATTTTTCCATTCATCTCACCTATTTGTATACAAATACCTCATATGGACACAATTGGGAAATTTATATATACTCTTTCATTAGTTTTTCATGGAAATGTTTTTTTGCAAGAAATTATTCACTATAATATTATTTTTAAGAGCTTAAACTACAAGATTCCTATAAGTTTGAAACCTTGAAAAATGCCTCGTTGAGGGGTATTGGCCTATAGATACATTATAGACTTAAGTTTTGTCATATAACCTCATCATGATAATGAAAGAAGCCTTAAAAGATCAAAGTTTTCCTCTTTGTCAATGTTTTCAAGATTTGGATTTTTTATTATAACAAAAATCTAGTTTCATAAATAAGTTATGAAGCTCAATTTCTTGTTATAATAAGTTCTTCCTATCCATACACCTTGAAATCTATGCAAAATCTTATTTTGGTGAAAAGTTATATTCAAGTCATGAATATTTTGTTAAAATTGCACTATTTTTTAATGATTTTTTATCTTAAAACTTATCACCATAATCTTAATTTGGTATTAAGTTAGGCAAAACTAAAATGTGGCTATATTTATCACCTCATAACTGGTGTAAGGTATGAATATGAACTATACAAGAAAATTCTAGCTTCACCAAATAATTATGACACTTTAGTGTATCAAGACACTTGAGTGTCATATTATGGAACATGTGTTAATCTCTTTCTTTAGATTCTTGTTGATCTTGACCATTCTGGTGTTTTCTCTGAGATGAGATTCCATTACTTTATTGTTTGATCATCTGGAAGGTTCCAATTCGGACCACCTCCTTTTGTTTTTTCCATCTGCATATTCATTGAATGGATCTCCGAACTAAGTGAGTCCAAGTTCCATCTCTAACTTGTAAGATCCTTAATTTTTGGGTGTCTTTCAAAAATAAGAAAAATGGTTTTCAATATCCGTTTTGTCAAATTTTGGTTTAAAATACTTGTTTGATTGTTGTAAGGTCCTAAAGTGAAAAGCAACTTCATTTTCATGTTTTGGTAGGTCAGACAGACGTTTAGATCAGTATTGAAATTTTATTTCTTTTTTAGATTTTTTATTCTTTTGTGATTTTCAATGCTTTTTTGCAAAAATCAAGGCTGGATACTCAATCTACGAGTCTCAAGGAAGCTATGGTTCAATTTTGTAAAAATCTGCTTTTCAAGCGCTTTTCACGCTAATTTTAGCTTTCCATGATTTTTAGTAATTTTTATTGTTTTTTCTCTCTCCGCTTGCTCTATATCTATTAGCACATCACTCAGGTCTATCTTTGTGAGTGGGAAGATTTTCATTGAGGCAAGCATCGCTTCTATCTTCTTTGTTCCATACTTCTTGCATAACTCTTTAGATCTCAAAGCCTTCTTCTAGCTTTTCGTGTTGTCAATTTTTATATGAATCCTCTTGTTGGCTCCTTGAATTGTGAGTGTTTGATTGACATAGTCGTGTATTGCACAAGTAGTCCTAAGCCATGGTCGACCTAAGGGCATCCCATATGCTCCTTGAACATCCTATACTAAGAAGATGGTTTTGAAATTTTCCTTACCCACTCTGATTTGTAGATTTTCAACTAACTCAGTAGCTTGGTGTTGGTTTTAACTTAGTGATTTTCAATTTTTGTCGTAGATGCCCTCCAAGAATATTAACACCAGCTCCCTCATCCACTATGACCCCTGACAATGATTCCCATGTTTTCTCATCTTATTGTCCACCTAGATTACCAAAACCTCATCGTCTTGGATGGCTGCCAAGTCCACTACTCTAGCTTCAGCCTCAACTTTTCTCTTTTGTCTAATAAACTTCACAAACTCTGGTAATGCATATCTCATGTCATCCAGCTATGTTGTCAACTTTTGGATGTGTTCATAGACCTTCACATAGATTTCATCTTTCTCATTCCCAGAGATGCAATCTAAATTGGAAGATTTCTCTTCATGGCTATCTTCACAGTTCCATAAAATTGTCTTCTCTTGTCTTGTTGATGGGAAAATTCTCGCATATATTGTATCAAAAAATGGTATTGCCATAGACATGGAGAAAGTAGTAGTAATTGCTGAGATGTTGAGACCAACCAATGTCAAGGAAGTTTAGGCATTTATGGCGCTATAACCGTAGATTCATCTATATGTATACATTCATATAAAAACTCGTTTATGGCCTTATTTGTCTAACCATAAACACATACTTTTCTTGATTTTAAAAAAGTCTTGTGTAGACGATATTTCTCAAAGACACACTTTAAGTGTTCAAAGTGGCTCTCTCTTTTTGTAGAATGCACTCAAAGATCATCCATGTAAACTTCTAAGAAATTCTACAAATATTCCTTAAATGCATCGTTCATTAGCCGCCAAAATGTTGTAGGTGCATTGGTCAGTCCAAAAGGCATGACCCTGTAAGCGAAAAATTCCCGTTTTGTGGCAAAATCCATTTTATGTTGATCTTTGGGATCTATGGCTAACAGATTCTAACCAAAGAATCCATCCAAGAAGCTATAAGTCTCTTTTCGAGCTACTCATTCTAGCACATGATCTGTGATAAGAAGAGGATAATTATCACGTATGGTCACTGCATTCACCTTCTTGAGGCTCACACACACTCTGAGTTTCCATTCTTATTTGGCACTACCACAATAGGTGATACCCAATCAGTGTGTTCTATTTCATAGATGAATTTTTCTTCCTTGAGCTTCTCGATCTCTTTCTTAGTTATCTTAGCAAAGGTCTCATTGTAGATGTATGGTCATCTGCTTGGCTTAGTGTCATCTTTCATAGGGATAGTATGCTGCCATATTTCAGGATCCACTCCCTTGAGATCTTTGTAGGACGAAGCAAAAACATCCCTATACTCCTTTAACGTCCAAATAAGAATTTCTTCCTCCTCTAGAGACAAATTTGTAGCTATATATGTTGGCTTTGAGTCCTCTCTCAGCTCTATCAAGTCAACTTGTTTGGCGTTTTCTCGTCCCTCATAAAATTTTCCTAGCTCTTTCGGTTGACGCAATGGTATCATCGACCTTGCAAAGTGTATGTTTTGTAGTGTGAAGGAACACTCATTGCTCCAGGTTTATCATTTTCTGAATCTTTTTTCAGACATCCTTCAAGATCCATTTCAACTCTGTATACTTTGTTTTGCAGTCAATTTTAGACATTGGAGGTTTTTTTTCTTCCCTTTAGTCTTCTTAGGCTTGCTCAATTTATGTTTTGTTTTGGTGCATCTATTCGTGTTTTTCATGGCTAGATATCTCTCGTTATTTTGTCCTTGATGCAATCCGATGCATCTATTGATAGCCATTTTTTGCCTTTCCAATTTTGGAACAACAAGCTACTGCTTTTCATCCTTTCAATAAACCATATGCTCTTGGGTAGTCTATCTTCGCAAAGCAGTAAAATATTTTACCTGAGGCACAGGTTTGAATAAATCACCTTCTCTTCTTATTGTACATGGGTGAATGTGAGTTATCAGTTATTTTTTAAAAAATAAAAATAAAAATAAAAAATCCTAAAACTATTATGGTCCATTCTTTGTGTGTAGATATTTTCCCTTACATTGGGCCTAACTATATTATAATTTTAATTGCTCTACTATATAAGAGTTATGTGTATACTCTTTTAGGTGTGTATTTTTATCAGGCTAAGTAAGCCACTTTGCATTTTTATCATCTATAATATATTTTAATATCATCCATGTATACATCTCATGCATTCGATGTTCTCACTCAAGCTTCCACTAAGCTAAGTGTGACTCCACTCTAGCAAAATTCACAAAAATATCCTTTCACTCCCTCAAGACGGATTTTTTAAACCTATTACATCTATTTTTCTTTATAATAAAAAATTAAATTCACAATCACCTACCATGCTAATCAATAATTGAGGACCACTTATTTTATTTTATTATTATTATTATTATATATTTCTAGCTCTTTATCCTAAAATCCTATTTCTAGCACTAGTTTGGTTGTTCTTCCTTCTTGTATATATTTTATTCCACCAAACATTCTCATCCATACATGTGTAAAGGACAAGTCAGTTATCAATTTCATGCCATGATGCATGGAGGGACACACTCTTGGAGCCACATGGAGGTTCAACCAAAAAGGAACCACAAGAAGACTCTTTGCAGTCCTAAATCATACATGTTTTGGTGTGATTCTTTCTGTCCAACTCCATCCAAATTTGAAGGAGTCATCAAAAGACCAAACGTATCCCACAAGATCAGGAATCACCTCAAAAAAACTCATAACTTTTGGAGCTACCACCGAGGAGTTATTATTTGATTTGTGGACCCCAGTCTATCCACTTTTTCTTACAAGCCGCCCTAGTCTTCTATCACCTTCCTTCACACTTCCACTTCAGCGCGCACGCGCGCACACACACACACACACATTCCTCTCTATCTCTCACTCAAACCTACACCTTCCATGGTTTCTCTCACCCTCCTCACCATTACCCTGCTCTCTCACACCCATAGCTCTTTTTTGAAGCTCTACCTACATACACCATCTCCATATCCCTCTCTATTACTCCCATATTATAATTTTATTTTACCTTTTCAAAAATGCATAGAAATTCAGCAACCTAGCCATGCTTAACCTCTGCAAATGGGAGTTTTTGATCAACAAAAACAATCATTTTCTTTGTGGTGTTCACCTATAGCAATGGTTTGAAGAGACGAAGAAGATCAATGATCTCTTTTGACAATTTACGTATGGATGAGTAAGATTTTTCAAGGATTCACCATCTCAAGGGTTCACCCATCGCATTCACCCATCTTTCCTCAACCCTTCAAGTTATTCTACCCATTGTACTTATAATACTGACCCTTTTTTAGTGATTACTGACACTAACTGCTAACCCTTTCTTACTCTACCTTGGAGTAGGCAACCTCACCCAAAAAAATCACTCACCTCTCTAGAATCTTCTCTATTTCACCTCAATAATTTTATCCTCTTGAGCCCACATCCATGTGACTCAAGAGAAAAGAGGCCCCCATTCTCATAAGAACATATAAGAAATTTCATAAACATGTTTTTTCTATGTAAATGTTGATTAGGAGATAATCTTGATAAGGGCTCTCCTCACCTATAAATAGAGCCCTTTTCCTTTGTAAAATCCATTATCTCTACACTATTGCACACTACATTGAGCATATCATTCTCCATCTTTAGGGAAGAGAGTGAGATCTCTATATACCATTGTGGACGCATGTTTAACCTCACCATCCTATCTTATTGCAGTATTAGCGAGAATCACTATAAATTTGTCAAACCATGGCACAAAGCTGACTCGACTAGTGCATAGAGGCTACAAGAGGTTGTCAATCTCTCAGAAAACAACTAACAACTCGCATCTAACTCAAGCTACACTCAAGTGACTGAAATCACCAAAAGCCAATCGCTCATCGGCAAGCAAATCACATCCGTTATAGCATCAAATGACATCCAAACGTAATGAAACTTCTAGGACAAGTTTATAAGACCTAAGCACGCATGCCTATGGCCTCAAACCCCACTTTAGGTCAAGTTCCAAAATAACGATTATTAACAACAGTGGATTTTTGACCTAGGCATTTTCGACCCAGAATGCATCTAAATGCTTAGCAATGATGCCCCAATACCCCGCCTATGCTTAGTTTTTAATTTAAAAGTGTAAATTCCTAATTATGATGAAATTAGTCCACAGGTGGATGACGCCAAAAGCTATAAAATATTGTGAATGGCTTACATCAATGCGTAGAGCTCTTACCTGCGGTTGCAATGCAACAGACGCATTAGCAATGTGACAACCGGAGAGGGAGTAGGAAGCGCGAGAAGGAGAGAAGTGAGCGCCGTTAGCTCACGCTATGTATTTTTTATCCAAAAACTTGTAAAAAACTTACAAAATTTGACTTTTATACCTTAGCCAAGGTTTTTGGGTGGTCAAAAGTAATAATCTGGAGTTCTACCAAAGCCGTGAATTGACTGGCTGATACAATCTAGAAGCCTGTAGCCCCGGCTCATTAATTACAAAGTTTACCAATAAAATAGGAGTTACAATATTTCCGATTTATCAAAATAATAATTGTTTTACAAGGAGAACTCCAAAAAAATGGTGTCCGCGTTAGCTTGCTGCTAACATTCCCCCCCTCCTCGCCTGTGTCGTCCCTTGACACAGCTTTATGGGCTGAAGTAATCTTCGGGTTAACGGCGGGCGAGGCGGTCTTTCAATGCTTTCAGTGCCTTTTGGTATCTGATTTTGCGTTCTTTTTTGGGTACTTGCAAAAATTGCATGGTGACTCTGTTTTTCTGTTCCACTTCTGAGTATCCCATAAATCTTGTTGTGAGGTTGCTTATCACCGGTGCAAATATCTTCGTTCGCCAGGTGAAGAAGACAGTGTAAAATGCCTCCTCAAAAGCTAGCATAGTGTGCGAGGGCAGAAACATGCATTGGGCATAAAATCCATAAAGAAATTCCTCTAAGGTTGCCCACATAAATCAAAGCAGAGGCCTTTGTTTCCTTCCAAAAATGAGAGCCATGGGGCTCCTGTCTACTCAGGATCATTGAAGACCAGTATGCATGTGAGTAGCATCCGGCAGATTTAATATAACATGGCACAAGAGAGATCGGACAGACTTTTCAAGAATGTTTGGCGCCCGTTAGGGTTTTCACCATGTATTCTTTTGTTGCTTGGACTCTCTATGGAGTTGGCAGCCTGGGAAAATTTAGCCATGTTGGCCTCTTCTTCTGCAATGCTTCGTGTGCTTGCCACGTCCTTACTCGCGGTACCGAACAAAATGTGGGATCTTTCTGTATGGCCGCAGGTGCTCTTGTGAACAGAATCAAATATCTTGGATTCTTGTTCAGCTAGCTTAGCCTCCACTTCGGGTGGTCTTGATCTGTGCCATCTTCTTGCATATCCTTTTATAATATTTCCTTTACCTGTAAGAGTTCTACCTTGATGAGAGGGTATGGCAAGGATTGTTGGTGCCATTGAGCATTGATTTGATTGGGAGTGAGTTGAGTGACGTTGACAGAGTGTAAAACTCTCAACTCCCAATCCATAGATGCCTTCCACAACTCATCTACCTCTAAGGCGGTCTTCTCCTTCAGTGCATCTTCTTCAGCCTTTGACAATTGGACCATTGGCACTGTGTCTTCCTCTGTGATCTAGACCTGAAAATCTTCTCCACCACTCGGCTCTTCGGTAGGCTATGTCTCAAATTCAACAAATGAGACCGATGGGATTTCCACTTGGGGCGGCTCTGAAGTGCCTGCCTCTTCTTGTATGTCTGGCTTTCCCTCTTTGAGGAGTTGATTCATTCTTTTCAATTCTACAATTTCCTTAAGAAGCTTCTCCTCTCTTTGGATCCGCATGAGTGCCAGGTCTCTGCGTTGTGACTACTCCATCTTCAACTCCAGTTCTAAATCTCTATTTTTCTTTTCAAGTGCTTTATACACTTCATCCGTTCCCTTGATCGAGGCCACGACTGGATTTTCTTTTATTTGCCGCAAGAAAGTGGCCTGATCGTTAATTCTTTGTTCAGAATACTGCAGAGATGCGTTTGCTACATCTAATTGTACTTGAATCTTTTGAGCTGACAGAGAGGTGGTAAGAAGTTCATTTTTCACTTCTGTTAGCTGATCATCTTTCACTTTGCAGGCATCAGATAACTTAGTCAGGAGGTCACCTAGCTCCTCCATTTCCTTCTATTGTTTGTCTCGTGCTATTTGATGTTCCACCTCTGTTTTGAGTTCTTGTACCTGTCTTTGGAGATCAGTGATTGTAACCATTCTGTCGTCGAGCTCGCCTTGAAGAGCATCAATGACCATTTCTAATTCTTTTTCTTTAGTACTGTGGTTAAAGGGTGCTGAGCGGAGTTTCTCCATCATGATTCGCATCTGCCTTGCATACTCGTTTACTTGTAGAATGACTTCATCATTGGACTGCCACTCTTCCTAGCATGCTAGTTGAGATGTGCCGGCAGCCTCTTCTGTTGCTTCTTGTGTGTTGTTATTGCTGGTGTTTTTATAGATATGGTTGCTTTTCCCTGGCCATCCTGAGGTTTTGAAACCTCGACAGTTGCTGGCTGAGTGGAAATTACTGTTGTGGTCTCAACCCTTTCCGTTTCCACGGTTGCAGGCCTTTCTGCCTTCTCAGTATCGGTTTGTTCCTCATGTGTAGTGGTTTGCTATTTTTTGGTATCTTGCTCTTTATCAGTTTCATCCGCCGGCTTGTGAGTTTCCTCAGCTGTTTGCTCTCATTCTGGTTTAGATCCCTTTTCCTCATGTTGTTTGGCATGGTGAGCTTGCTGTGTAGCTTTCGTTTGGTGGGTGAATTTAGAATCTCTTTCCTTGGCGCTCTCGGCTTCTTCATTGGTTTCTTGGCCTGGTGGTAATGATGGTGGAGTAGGCATGGGCTGGTCTTGTTGTTCCGGCGGCGGTGAGGTGGGTCGGGGAGATGCCTGGCCTTGCTCTTGAGTTGCTGCTTCCTCAGCTTTCTTGGCCGCTTCTTCTGCCTCTTTCAACTTTAAGGCTTCTGCATCTGGGTATGGTGTTCTTCCAACTGTTCTTTTGAAAGGTAGGATGCTTTTACCGCCTTGACAAACTCGGGGTCCAGATGATACGGGGGCGGTTCTTGCAGTTTCTCCTTTTTGTTTAACTTCTTCTTGGCCTTCTCCTTGGCTTGCATTGCTCCTGTTCAGTGAATACACTGCAAAGTTAGAAGAGTTGTCAGATTTTTCTCCAGAATGTCCTTTTAGACTAAAATGCTGACAATCTGGTCCAAATTACTTCAAATCAATTTTTGAACAAGCAAAGATGCATAAAATCGTGCAAGGAACAAAATTGTATGGTCAAAACAAAAATTTGCAACCAAAATAAATAATCGCGATTATTTACAGTTGGAAAAAATTTCTACTTTTTTGCAAATTTGGCTTTATAGGCTTGAAGTATGTGCCAATTACATGCTCTGAGGGAAATATGGACTCATTTGGATGTACAGGGTGAAAATGGTACTAGATTTTGGCTTTAGGTCTCTGAAACAGTAGATACAAAGAAAATTTCAGATTTTGAAATCCAAATTGACTCAAAATTAGCTAGTGGGCTTATCTCAACATGCTCTTTGGACATATGATGACAAATTTTCTAAATTGTCCCATTTTGGCCAAAAAGTAAATAATCACGATTATTAACTTTTCTTTCAAAATTGACATTTTTTGGCATAGACTGGTTCTAGGCATGGTATAGACCTTGGTATGAATTATGAGTTGATTTGGATCCAAAAAAGTTGTTCATAACCCAAATTTTGGCTTACACAGACTTCTTTGCGTTTTTTGGCAGTTTTGCAAGTAAAGGGTGGTCATTTTAGCTCATACTTGATTTTTGGCATGTAATAGGTGTGTATGCATGATAGGTGAGGTGAATTGAGAATTTCCAAGCAAAAATGTTGCAAAAGTAAATAATCGCAATTATTTACTACAGTGACAAAAACTTTGCAAATCTCACAAATTTTGACCTAAACATGTTTCATACACCTAATACAAGTTGAATTTGGTCAAGTTTGGTCGTGCCGGCATCACTTTGTGCTCTGTCGACTCTGAATTCACCGTTTTTTGTGATTACTCTGTCTGTTAGGTTGGTCGATCAATTTTGAATCTTTGGACTTGTCCATAACCTTAACCTCGTCGTGAAGCTACCTGTCGAATTTTGGCTCATTTGGAGTCAATTTGGCCTCGTATGTCGAATTTGACACTTTATAACCATCGAGCCATTTTCTGCTTTTCAAGGGCTTTACTTGATGGATTTCTCCAAACCAATTATATACATTGTATATGAACCTCATTATCAAGCCATCTGTGGAGTCATGTCGGAATTATGGCCTTTCCCAAAAAACCCTAATTCTCTACTGAGGACCCCCTTGACCCCAACCGAATGATCATCTGATGGTATGGAATGGTTCTATTATGTTAGGGCATGCTATGGTTTAAATCCCATCCGATTTGGTCAAGCTGGCAGGCCGCTATGGTCACTTTTAGGTCGTAGATCTTCGTGCACTGCTCGGTTTCTAGGGTTTTTTTAGGGCTTTAGACTAGCTACCGGCCGTACAAAATGGATCATTGATTAGTTAGGAACTTACCCCTCATGTCTCGTGTGAGATGGCGCTGAAAAAGGTCAACTGTGGGCTCCGGAAATGACGCGCAAAAGAAGCCGAAATGCTCTCTCTGCAAAGACTCCAAGTGGAAATGAGGTGATTTTAGCCTAGGCTGGATATCTATACCTGGACTTCCCGAACCAATTTTCCCCAAATTCCCCCATTAGTCCTATTAGGCCGTGAAATCTATGTTACGCTCAATAATTTTCAAAATCGGATTCTTGTAGCTCATTCTGCAAAAATTTTGCAAAAGTAGGCTTGGCCGTCTAATTTGGGCTTCCCGCTTCTTCTGATTTCGTTGAAAATTTTTGTACTTATCTACCTTGTCTTTCTAATCACCATAGTGTCTTCCATTTTTCCAACTGAGCTTCCCTGCTATTTATTATTAATTTTTGACCTTTTTAATTTAAAAAATCAAAGAAAATAGAAAAATTCTCTAAAAATAAAAGTGAAAATCTAATAATTAAGAAAATCCCTTGAAAAACACAGCTTTATTGTTTTTTGTTGGATTTCTCTATTTCTAAGCCTCTTTTTCAACAAAAATGATGAAAAATATAAAAAAAAGGACACTTTTTGATGATTTTCTAATAGTATATACACTATTTACACTCATCGAGAAGATATTATCAGTGAACTGTCCCTTGTTGATGACAATAAACATCACAAACTATACGCAAGATTTACAACAGTATACATCGCTACTTATAGAAATAGCTTGTTCCTAATCATACAAAGGAGCATATAGAGGTCAAGAAGAATAGATACTCTCTAAGTTGGTCATGTGCTAGCTGTAGCATGCTTTGTGATCGCTAGAAAAACAATCATGGTGATGAGAACATTGTGGCAAGCACCAAGGCTACGAGAGTCCCACTTGAGAGCTTTCCTCTTGCATTGGAATCATGCATCTTTCTTTTTAGGACATTATCACAACACTCACTATAATCTCGCCTGCACCAGTGCACGATGGTTTCTAATAATGTGATGCTTCACCACTGCCACCACTGTTGGCACGTATGTATCCTACACATGAGTAGAAACATGCTCTTGAATTATGTAATATGCTCACATTCTTCTATGTAATATGTGTGCCATGAATGTCACACTTCAAGTTTTTCTAATAATTCATGCAGAATCTACTTTAGAGAGGTCTAGCTACACCCTATATTCAAGCCACAGGTTTCTTTGGACTTATATACACTTAGGCAACACTTTTTAACTGGTAGTCACACACAATTCTAGTTGGTATAGCATAATGTCCTATAGAAGTTGTACTATGAGTTTAGGCATTATTAGGTAATTTTTCAAAAAAAATCACACATTACCATGAAACTTTTCTTTTCCTCTCCAAACATTGCCCATACTTAGTATTTAGTAGTACCCTTCCACCCCTCCTAGATGGCGTTCTCCGGGACGACTGCGTGCATGGGTTGAGCAATTGTGTCTATGCATAGCCATGATTGGATCTACCATGATATGAAGATCAATGAATCCAACTCAATATTATGTGCAAGAGCTGGGTCTTGAGTATATAACTCAAGGGTTTCCGATGTCGAGGTTTGCTGTAGCAGATCCTTCCAAAGAGCAGATCCTGTAGCCTTTGTGCTCTCTGTTTGATAGTACCATCAGGGTGTTTAAGTACGCTGATTGCTTGAGCTATTGGTAGCACGTTAGAAGGTTGTCAAGATTTTTCTCACCATTGGTATCTCGGTCTGCTTGGTGCATGGTGTTTGAGAGCCTGTTGCGACTTAACTCGCCATTGTTTGATTGGTTTTGCATTGTGTGGAGAAGATAAGTGCTCCTTTTTCTTCCAAACTCTTTTCATGTTAGTTTCCTTGTTTATAGATGCTCGATTCTGTGCTTGAATCCTTGGAACCATCTTCTGTTTCTTTGTAAAGTTTTAGGTACCCAGATCTGATTTGTTTTATCCATAAGTTGTGCTTTTGGTACCCAAATTTGCATGACTCCTTGCATGCTACTTGTAGCATTCGTTTGTCGAGGGGATGGAGAAGATTTTCTTCGTGGATTGGTCCTCTGGTTGCATCTTTTCCACTCCTCTTTTCTTGGTGCAATAGGAACAATGAGTTACCCTCCTTTAAGTGATAGCTTTAGTTGATTCGTATCCCAATCTAGTACTGCTTTGTATGTATGTATGCATCCAAGGAATGCGAATAATCATCATCTCATTCATGTGTTCATCTGGCAAGCATACAAACTGATGCGGACATAAACATCCATGTACTACCACGTTTAAGTTGACTAGTCCTAATGTTGGAGTTGGATTCTTGTTGCATCCTTTGATTGTCATTATTTTTGCAGTCAATGCTTGACTTGTTGCTTTCCTGTAATTGGAATAACTGACTGCATTCACTCTAGCTCCTGTGTCTACCAAAGCATTGGTGCTATTGAGGCGGTCCGGGGCGGGAAACAAGAAGAGCGGCCTCTAAACACCCTTCGAGGCTCCCGTGCTGCTCAATTGGGGTTGGGGCAAGCACAATCAGAGACAACAACAACCCACAGCCAGAAACCAAACAAGAAAAGGGGCACCACCTAGTTGTAGATGCGAACTAGGACGCACGTGATATCTCCTTGTACTCAAACGCACAAACAGAGGGGAATGCAAGATAGCCACACACACCAAACACAAACATTCACCACGTCAGAGAGAGGTAAAGAGCACAAATCAACTTGAGCAACTCAATCTTAGCCTTAGAGACTAGATGCACACAAAGCTTGATGAGAAATAGGGAGACAACACAAAACATGACCTTGTTGCCAATACAAAAATTGTCTTAGGGTCACGGGAGCCCTCTCACCGAGCACCCTCTTACAATTTATCTTTTAGGCAAACAATTCAACAAGCCCTCAAACCACCAAGCATGGAATGGCAGAACAAACTTCAAGGACAATATACCTTCAACCACCTGATGAGCCAACTTATCAAGTCAATTTGGAGAGAAGAGTCGTAGTTGCAGCATACAATTGTACCCAAAACTATGAATCTTATTTATGGACAAGAGTAGGCTACAAGTGTGATTGCAGAGTATAGTATCACTCCACTCCTCTAGATGGCATAACTAACTTCAAGCTTCTCCATGCACCTATGTGTAGTGATGGAATAGAGCACTCACAATGCACACACTCTACACAACTAAGCTTGAAGAGTGGTGTGTTACGTGTTGAGAATGGTGTGGTGTAGTGTGATCATGTGATGATTTACAAGGGAGAGAAGGGCTCTATTTATAGGTTTTAGAAGCCCCGATTTGGATTAGGCCTAATCAAGTTTATTTGAAGGAATAAAAGATTATGCATATTTTTATTTTTTTTAATGAGGGTGGGTCTCTCTTGTCCTTTGAGTCACATGGATGTGGGCTCAAGGGAAGAGAATTATTGAGGATGAAAGGAGAGAGGGATTGAGTGAATAATTTGGGAGGGCCTACTCTAGTAGAGGGTGCATTTTACAATAAGGTTAGTGGTTAGTAGTTAGTAATTATCACTAAAAAATATTTACAAAATCATTCACCAAATGGTGAGATATATGATGAGGAAAGTTAGAGAAGGAATGAGCTTGTAAAGAGAGGTTGAAGCTTTGGAGAAGTTGACATTCACCTCTTTACAGCACCGAAAGAAGAAGCAGTCAGCATGGCGAAGCAGCGCGTGTCGATGAAGCTATGCTATTTCAAACCTTGGAAAATTCATGATAAAAAGCCTTCATTTGCAGAGGTTATCTTTGGATTTTTGCTGATTTTTTGAAGTTCTTTACAAAGTTGAAGAGAGTATGGTAATATGGACATATATGTAGAGAGAAAGGGGGACACATAGGGTGTAGAAATGGAGGATGAAGGCTATGGAGGTGTGAGAGAAGTGGCAATGGTGAAGAGGGTGAATTAGGACATGGGAGTTGCAGGTTTGGGAGTGGGAAGGAGAGGGAGGAGTGTGTGTGAAAGAGGAAAATGATAAAGTGGAAGAGGGAGTGTGGTTGCATAGCATGGGCAAACTGGGGTCCACCAATAAAATCATAGCTCACAGCTCGTAGCTCAAAAAAATATGAAAAACTTTGAGGTGAAATTTCAGCTCACGAGCTACAACTTTTGTTTGTATCACCTTTCCAAATTCGGGGAGCATGTGATCTTTAAAACTTCAGCAAAACCGGCTGTTTTTTCCACTGCACAAGGTCCTTGTGAGGTCCTTCTTTGGATGATTCTTTTGAATACCTCCAAGAATGAGCTCCCCATGGTGCATCCATGCATTCCACATACCCTTGACCTTATTTGGTAGGTCTATAATTGAAGATATTGTTGAGATCATGATATAAATGAATAGTACAACTAAGAAAATCAAATATTGAGGGGTCTAAAAACTATGTACATGTCAAATATAAATAATATAGGTGGAAAAATTATAAAGGGGTCAAAATAAATCTCTCTCATTATAAGTCTATCATAAAAAGATGAATAATTTTGGTGGTCTAATTTATGAGAGTAATAGGGAATAGATGTAGAAAGGAAAAAATCACAATAGTGAAAAAATATACACATAAATAGAACTAGTTTTTTTGGATTTTTGTTGGGATGGAGTTACACCAAAAATAAGAGAATCTTGCATGAAATTATTTTTATATGGAATAAAGAGTATGCAAAATGGTAAGAAAAAATATGTTAATGATGAGTCAATGTACATAGCATAAATAACACACCATAGGTAGAAATATTTAAATAAATACCAAAATAATTATGAAAAATCCTTTTATTTAGGCCCTATATACAATGAAATATTTACACACAAATGGGCCATAATATACTTATATTTTTTATTTTTTTGGCTCAACTAGCCTAGTGACTAGCCAATTAAGGGTTTTTAAGAAGATATGGGAAAAGTCCCCGAACTCACACACGCCTATGTACAGTGAAATGGTAGGGATAAGCAAAATGTTTGAGTGATTTCATAGGGTGAGGTAGCTAATTACTATGGAAATTATGAAAAGCCGAAAAACGGCTATCACTATGATTGTTGAGCTGTACTTTGATGCGCAGATCCATTCCATCTAACCAATCGTCATCTGTTGAAACTGCGTCTTTATGTAACTCCCATTGTCGATTATCTAGTTTCAAAGTGTTGATGGGAATTGGTATCTGTTGATTCTTGAGAGAAGCTTTACGCTTGAGCACCCGAAGTCTAGCTTCCTCTTAGGCGTCATCAATAACCTATTGTCGCTTCATCTTCCTTTGTTTGGTAACATGCATTCTCTCTAGCAATTCATTGGTTAGTAGCAAATTGTATTTCTTTAAATGACATCCACTAATCCAATTAGCCATTGATTCACCATCTAGGGTTGACAATTTTACTGCTCCACTTGGAGATACTAATGGTCCATTTCCCTTTTTCTTAAACTTGGGAATGTGTTGCTTAAGGGAATATGCTAGAACTAAGTCCCCTTTCTTGAAAATTTTGGTGATTAAGTGGGAATCAAAAAACTGTTTTTGTTTTCTCTTTTGTGCATAGATATGAGCTACAGCAGTTAGCCTTTGCTCGTCTAGCTTTTCCAAATCCTCAAGTCTTTTTGACAATTCATGTCCAGTCTACTCAAGAGTTTGTGCTTCCCCTAATGTCGGCAATAGAAATTCTATTGGCAGTATGGCATCAAGACCATAAACAAGGTTAAAGGGTGTAGCATTTAAAGCCGTTTTGAATGAAACTCGATAAGCCCATAGAGCAGCATGGAGATTCATTTCGCAGTCCGTCCTTCCAGAACTAACCACTTTGGTCAGTATCGAGCTAAGAATTTTATTTGTATGCTCAGCTTGTCCGTTAGCTTGTGGGTGATAGGGAGCGGATCTGTTATGGATAACCATAAAATCATTAAGCAAATACTCTATTACCTCGTTGAGGAAATGATTTCCCCGATCACTGACAATCTCTATTGGCAGTCCATACCTTACGAATACATACTCATATAAGAATGCAGCAATGGTTCTGGCATCATTCTTTTGGGTTGCTTTAGCCTCGACCCACTTGGTCAAATAGTCCGTAGCTATGATGATATATTGAGCTTGGGTTCTGTAAGCCAGTGGTTGTATCGGTCCAACAAAATCTATACCCCATTTTGCGAAGGCTCGAGCACCCATCATTGGTCTTAAAGGCATGTTGTCTACTCGTGTTGGCATTTTTGCTCGTTGACAAGCATCACACCTTTGAACATATTCTTTGGCATTTGCAAAAAGTATTGGCCACCATATGCCTGCCATCACGATTGCTCTTGTGGTGGTCTCACTATAAAAGTGACCTCCAGCTAATCCAATATGTGCTTGTTCTATAATCGGAATATACTCGTTTTTATTTGCACAAAGACACAAATGTTGATCTTTACCACTCCGATACAATTGGTTCCCAATGAGAGCATAGTCTCTTGCTTCCGTTTCAATTGCTCTTTGACGGTGTTTACTCATATCCTCAGGAAATGTTCGGCTCAATAAGTAAGTAACCAGATAGTTACTCCAGTTAGGAACACGTGACATTTGAAACAATGTTACATGAGGAATGGGTGGTTGTTTCTGACATTGAGGGCAATCTTTTACAAAAGATCGAACTCTCTTCTCATATTCGGCCAAAATACTCCAAGTTTCAAGATTCATTGCATAGTTTGGTCTTTAACAAAGTGAAGTCCTACTATGGTAACATGTGCTAGACTTAGGTATTGATCCTTTTCTTGAGGGTTAATGCATAAAAGCAATATCCCATCTCTATTTCTTTTATATAGCCTCCCAGCTAGTAATTGATACATAGCCGATTGCTCGATTATATCAACTGTGATAGGAAGTGGTGAATCCACTTGAGCTATTGTCATCAATGACACAATTTTTTCCGACCATGTAGGTATCATTTCCATGGAGAACAAATAGGCATCTGGTAAATCATCGTCTACCCTTTTAGGTGATTCCCCTGAAACAGTCCTTGACAAATGATGTGCTCGTTGATGTGTGGTGCCTTTTTTCACAACCATAGTGAAATCAAATTCGAGAAGAATGATGAACTATCTCACTATTCTCCCTGTGCTGCATGGTTTGTTGATCAATTATAACAAGGCTTGGTGGTCCATAAAGAACACAAACTTGTTGGCTAATAGGTAATGTCTATACTTTTTGACGGCATAGATCATTCCTAGTCCTTCTCTTTCAGTGGTGGTGTAATTATTTTCTTCCATATTCAGTTTTTGGCTAGCATAAAAAATAGGAAATCCAATTTTCCCATCTCTTGGTTGGGCTAGTATACATCCAATAGCAAAGTTTGAAGCATCTACATGTACGTGGAATACCTTATCCCAATCAGGTGCTTTCAATATTGGAGCTGAGGTGAGAGCTTGCTTAAGCTTCATGAAGGATTCTTCACATGCCTCGGTCCATTCAAAGTGCGTAATCAAGAAATACATGGGTTTTGCAATTATAGCATACATGTAGATGAATTGTCGGTAATATCCACAATGTCCCATGAAGGCTTATACCCCTTTGACTGTTGTTGGTCTAGGCAAATCAGCAATGACATGAATCTTTTCAATATCGGTAGCTATGCCATTTTTAGACACTATATGTCCAAGGATTTTCTCTTGTCTTCCCATGAATGTGCACTTTTCAGGGTTTAAGCAAATCCTGTAAAGTCTACGTTTCTCGAATACCTTTTTGAGGTGTTCAAAATGATCAGCTCGGATTGACAAATGTACACATAAATCATCCATGTATACTTCCAAGAATTTCCAAAGATACTTTTTGAAAGCATGGCTCATCAATCTCTGAAATGTGGCTGGAGCATTAGTTAACACAAACGGCATAACCTGATAGGAAAATATACCCCATTCTGTTGCAAAAGCAGTTTTATGCTGATCTTTTGGGTCAACCAAAAGTTGATTGTATCCCGAAAAACCATCTAGGAAGCTGTAAGCTTCTTTTCCTGCCACTCGTTCTAAAACATGCTCAGTTATCGAAAGAGGAAAGTTGTCTCTAATGGTAGCTGCATTCACTTTTTTGAGATTAACGCACACTCGTAATTTCCCATTCTTCTTAGGTACTACCACAATTGGAGACACCCAATTAATGTGTTCAATTTCGTAAATGAATTCAACTTCCTTTAGTTTTTCAATCTCTTCTTTGATCTTCCTGACAAATGTTTCGTTATAAGTGTATGGTCTCTATCTACTTGGTTTCGCATCATCTCTCATGGGTATAGTATGTTGACAGATTTCTGGATCAACACCCTTGAGATCCTTGTAAGACCAAGCAAAGATATCTCGGTATTCCTTTAACAAGCTCAACAATAGCTTTTCTTCTTCTTCTGTTAGGTCATTTGCAATGTAAGCCGGTATATGCTCTTCTCCTAGTTCAGCCAAGTCTACCCTTTTAGCGTTTTCAGGTCCTTCGTAAGACTCACCTTGTTTCTGTAGTTCCATAACAAGTTGTTCGATTATGATTTTCCGATCTTGGAGAGTATACTTTTTGTAATGGGATGGAACATGCATTACATCCTTGGCATCCTCTTCCGTGGTTTCCATTTCGGTGGTGTATATCTCCTTCAGATCTTTCTTCAAATCTTGATATTTCTTTTTCCGCTCGACTCTGGTCATGAGTGATTTTTTATCTGATGTTCCTCGTGAGTACCCTTCCTTATTTTTCTCGATGTCTGAGACATTTTTGAGTTTCTGTTCGAAGGATATCTGCCAGTTATTTTGTCCTTGACACAATCACTAGCATCTATCTACATCAGGAATTGCGTTTTACTGGAGATTGATGGCATAGGTCATGCTTTCATAATTTTAGTGTGTCTCTTTCTTCTATACCATTTTTGTCTTCTTGATTTCTGGTTTGGAAAGTAAAAAAACTTTTCCTCCCCTCCCTTTAAGAGTAATTGAGCTCTCGTATGTTCTTTTTTGGATCCCGAATCTTTTGAGGTAGCTGAGTATTCATCTAACTCATCAGTTGCATCGTAACAGAGGTTAGAAAAGACTTGTTGAGCTTTCATCAAGTCTTTTGTTTCCTCATCCTTGTTTCCAATGTTAAGGACTGACATCATTTGGATGGGAATTATGCCGTAGCCATCCTCATTGCAAAAGTGAGTAGGCATAGACGTGTTCACGCATACAATCATTGTCACTAAGATTTGAGTCCACTCAAATGGTTTGAATAAATGTTCTGGAAAGGGTTCAGGCATGTAGGATTCTTCTGTACAGTCCCTTTCTATGATACATTCCTCTCGTCTCAAGCTTCCATTTTTTGAAGCTCCGCACATCCAAATAGGAGTGTCTTTGTTTAACCAAGATGGAAGTTTAGTTTCAGCCAAAGAGGCTAAATCAAACTCTTGGATGGGTGTTTTTAAGATGTCTCTATAGGTGTGATCTTTTAGATTGACTCTTGTTATAGATCCCACCTGCTTCAAGTACAGATAGTCGTTTCCCTAATCTTGGATAAGCTGTATCTGTTGCATGAAAGGTCTTCCCAATATGATTTCATAGTTGAGTTTTTTACCATTACTATGGAAAAAGTGTGTTGATATTCAATTCCACAGGAGTTGACTATCACTTTTTCTAGTAGCCCTAGTAGTCTTTCAATGTGTCCGTCAGCCAACTACAATTTCATTCGCGTTTGTCTAATGGCTGGCTGTCCCCAGGATTCTCATACTGCTTTAGTGGCTGTGGCTATGCTCGCTCCACTATCCAGTATTGCCATGGTTTCAATGTCATTATACTTCACTGGGAGGGTGGTGTTTCCTTCTTCCCCTTCATAATATTCTCCGACCTTGTTCATAGGAACTGATCGAATCTATTTGTTTTCCGTTTCATTTTTCGAGTTTTCCATATTCTTAGAGATTAACCCCGTTATGCCCACCTTCTCTAGGGTTTTCTGTAAATACTTCCATAAGTATGGCTTGAGTTTCAACAGTTCTCCCAGAGTAAGAGTGCATTGGATAGGTGTGGACATGATTGAATGAATGTTGTCTACTTCTAGGGTCTGTTTGGCTCTTTTTACTTGAGTGTTCTTGCAAATGATAGACTCATCTTCGTTATCTCCCAAGTAAGAAGGTAATGTTTTTAATGTCATTGGTTTAGATATCCCTAAAGCCTCTGATCCGCAATCCCCATACAAGGATTGTATATCCATGTTCATATCAGATGGTAGGTTATCCAACCAGACTTCCTCTATAGGAGCTGACTTTAAAGTTAGACTCCCATCATTGATCTCCCTTACCTTTTCCCATAAATGTCCTGGCCAATCTTCTTCTACGAATGGAATTCCGTCTAAGGCATCTTCATTGTCCGGCACTATGAGCTCTGGTTCATTTGTTTCAAGGTGGGATTCTGCCACCACATCGGATTTGCTTTCATTTCTTCTACCGCAAGCTCTTCCGGTTTTGCAATACTTTCAAGCTTGGGTTTCTGTTTATCCAGCATTTCCTGCGTGATTCTTACCAAATTTTGATAAGCTTCCAGCTTAGCTGCTTCCATGTCAGGAGATGGATAGTTTTTCCATTTGTTTTCCATGTTTTGGTCTGCTTTAAGTCCTACTTGGTAAGCTTCCAAGGCAGCATTGATAGGCTCAAAAATTTTATCAACCAGAATGGATCCTCCATATTTCACGATTGTTTCCTTGAATTCACTGTCATTTTCTTTCAACTTGTCCTGGGCTAGAAATTTTTCTTTCTCTTTGTTTTCAACCCGTTGTTTTTGTTTTCTCATCTCATATCTTTTGCTTCTGCTTCTTTTGATTCTTTGAGAAGAAACTTTCGTGTTCTCCGAATCATCAGAGGAACTGTGTTTCTTTTTCTTTGCCTGGGCTCTAGTGATTACCTTGATTTGTCCCTGGGGTCTCATGGGCACGTACTGAACATTCCCATCATACTTTGGTCTGAAGTAGAACTCGTGGGTCTCGTGGTTGGTCCATTTACCCTCGATTGCACACCATTTTTGTGGCCTAATTGGTTGTCATTGTGGGGATATCCCCTGTCCTGGTCCTCTCATAGGTTCTTTTTGCATATTGTTGATCATGTCATTCATCCTTTTTAGCATATCTTCTATGGCTGAGAGTGGTGCCGCAGCAGCCGTTCCCACTTGTGTTGGTTTTGTGGATGCAGTCTTCTCTCTTTGGTTATCCTTAGGGACATCCTCTTCATTGAAGATATCACATTTGTCTCCTAGGTCAATAGCATCAGACACACATGCCTCTAGGGTTGTATGCTTTTTACTATAGAGTATAGCATGAAGTTCTTTGTTTAGCAGTCCCTCCAGAATTAATGAGACAAGTCGCTCCTCTGCAGGTATCTCCATCTCTGGGCATCTAGTGTTACGGCATAAGTCGCACAATGCGGTCTTGCGGAGGTCTGGACGTTGCGGATCAGGAGTCATGCAGCGGCTGTGGCGGCAGTTCTTCACAAGATATCATGGGACAGGAGGAGTGGGTGCACCATTCCCGATCTGCGTTGGAGCAGCGGTTGTATATGGGGTATACTTGTCTTTGATGTACCTTACCTTATGTTATCCATACATCTTCTGTTGTAACTCTCTGTGTCCGGATTACATATGAATGAAGCAGGAGGTGTTCTATGCCTGTGTACTGTGTACTGTCTTCTATCCTATTTCTATGCGTTTGATGTTCACATAATGTAAGGCAGTTTGAGGGTAATCATTCCCATAATTCCTATTGCTCCTGTGCGGGAAATAGACATTACATCTGGCGACCACAATGCGTGATGGACGACGTGCGATGAATATGCATGCACACTAGTTCGCAGGGTCTGCCTGACCCTGTGGTTCCAATTGTAGGAAGACGTCGGAGGAGAGGCGGTTTGGATGAATTTGTTTTTTCTTCACTGGCCGCCGACTGAGGAATCTATATCTCCATCACCAAGCTCGGTGCGTGGTAGGCGGTTGTGGCGGGCAAGGCGTACTCCACGTAGTCAGTCATGTCCTCCTGTCGTACGTTCACCCTCACCCACACAGGTTGCTCCACCAGCGTCTCCGGTAAGCAGTCCGGGGGTGTCTCTGCCACTGTCCCCACCTCCTAGTGTTCGACAGCTTTTTCCGGGAGGAGGTACAGTTGGGCAAGGGATGATGGCACATCCTTAGATTAAGTATAGTCGGTTTCGAGGTCTTTCGAGAGAAGACCCTGATGCACATTTGCGCCAATTTAATAAAGCTTATGAATTGAATCATCTTGGGGTGGTGATTCCTCTCCATCAACAATCAGTGTTTAAATCTACACTCTCGGGGAAAGCTGCTAAATGGTTGTCCGAATACCCTGATGATCATTTTCAGACATATGATGAAGGATCCATAGCGTTCTTACGAAGGTTTAGAACGGAAAAGACAGTCCCTCAACATTTGGAAAAGCTTCGAACGCTGCGGCAGAAGTCATTGCCAGTGGAGGATTATGCTGCAAAATTTTGGATGCTTTTGCAGAGGGTACCTCAGGCACAAAGGCCGGCAGCAGAAGTGTTGAATGATTATTTTTTGCGCGGGCTCAACAAGGATCTCAAAGCTGCTATGGCAATAGTGGATAAGGTAACTACTCCACTAGACAATGTAATTGCTAGGGCTATAGTAGTAGGAGAAGCTTTAGAGGATACAGAATCCCCAAAGAAATCAAAGAAAAAATAGAGGAAGAAATCTCATTGGAATTCGCAAGACAGCGGCGGTGATAGTTCGGAGTCGGAGTCCGCAGCATCAGACTCCTCAGACTCAGGCAATAGCAATTCGGGGAAAGAGTCAGAAGAGACACCTCGAAAAAATCCCAGCGTCATGGGAAAGTGTTTCATCTGGACCGTCGAAATCTGTTGCGGTGGCTAAAAGTCTGAAGGAATTATGGTGTACCCAGTGTCGGAATCCGGGCCATGCTACTCAGGAGTGCGCAATGAATCAGAAGTGGTGTGCGATTTGCACGACCAATACTCATAATACAGTGGAATGTTATTTCAATGGTCGGGGTCGTCGGAGTCGAGACTCTTCTACATGGCAACAACCACAGACAGGGCAGGGACAAGAGCCTGCTGTGGCGATGGCTCATGCTCATACATCAGAGACGTCTTTGCAAGGTCAAGCAGGAGGACGGGGTCAAGGGGGAGGACGAGGTCGCGGAAGACGTGTCTGAGATCCTAATCGACCCAAGACATGCCTTTTTTTTTGGGGGATACGCACTGGCGATCCGAGTGTACTGAAGCTATGGAATATGATCGAAAGAAGCAGGAACGCTCTGTAGGAAAATAGCCTAGTGTGGCTATGGTTCATATTGAAGGATTGGAGGAGTCCAATCCAGTGGTTTCATTAACCACGCGATCAGGTAAAAATGTGGTTCCAACACTCGGTGTAAAGATTCCGGATTGGACGGCTCAACAAGAAGTGCCGAAAAAGACTGTGACCTGGTTGCCACAGTCCACACCACCATTGAAATTATCAGGACCATCGACCGTGAGCTTGGAAATAAAGGAAGGAAAAGCAGGAAATAAGGATGATATTAGAGAAGAGGAGGATATGAATTCAGTTTGGAAAGAGGTCCTCACATCGCCAATACAAGTACCTTTGGGTTCATTACTGAATTGGTCCCGAATTTTCATAATGCATTGCTAAGACAAAAGTCCACAGAGCTGAGGGAAGTAGCCATCGGGAAAGTTGAAGGCGAGGAGGATGATTCAACCCCGTTGCCGGCAAATAGGATCACGGATACCCGCATTCCGGAGCTTTCAGTTAGATACCATGGAACATACATTGACAGTCAACCTATTGGATGGAGGAGCGGGAGTAAAAATTATTACTCAAGCAGCTTGTGAGCGTTTTGGACTCAGTGATTGGGAGCCTGCACCCTTTGTAGTCCACATGGAAAATCAAAGAAGAGTGCAACCAGTGGGGTTACTTCGGGTCATTGTCTTGAATGTGGCGGGCTTATCTTTTGTTGTTTCCTTGGTAGTCTGGAATATTGAGGATCATAGTCAGGATTATCACATTATCCTGGGGAGACCTTGGTTAAGACAAGCGAGGGTAAAGCATAATTGGGAAGCAAATATGCTTACAGTAAAAAAGGGTCGAAGGAAAGTGCGGGTGATGTTGGAAACATGCAGACAACCAATTCAGGCAGCATAGCCTGTGATAGCAGAAACAATAAATATGGTGGAAGGATTAGAAGAGGATGAAGAGGAGCAATTTTTGAAAGCTAACCCGGATTTGGTTTCTTTATATTTGGCGGATATTTCTCTGATTCCGAAGGGGAACTCAGTGGGGGTTTCAGGAACTCCAACAGGGATAGGGGAGCAACAACAGGCGTTGCCAAGTCCTGAATCATTGGAGGACGTTATTCATCAAGAACGTGTGTTTGAAGCACAAATGGGGAAAATTATAAGGGTTAAAGAAGATGAATTGGAGAAGGTCTTTCTTGGGGAGCAAGCGGAGTCGCAACCCATATACATTAATAAGCATCTTGAGGCAAGTTTCATAGGCGATTTGATTAAGTTGCTGACAGAATTTAAGGATGTTTTCGCATGGAGATATGCAGGGATTGGACCCTAAGTTTTATTAGCATACGATAAATTTGAAACCGGATGCGGTGCCAGTGAAGCAGCACTCATATAGGATGAATTCGAATGTGGAAAAGCAAGTTAAGATGGAAATTGATCATCCTTTGGAGGTGGGTTTTATTACCCCTATTGATAACCCGGAGTGGATTTCTCTCATTGTGGTCGTACCAAAGAAAAACAAGCAAATCCGAATTCGCGTGGATTATTGAAAATTGAATGCGGCTATTGTATCCTTTTCATCTTCCATTTTTGGATTCTATTTTGGATGATGTAGCATGACATGAGATGTATACTTTTCTAGATGGGTGTAGTGGATATAACCAAATAAACATGGCATTACGGGATCAGCCAAAAATAGCTTTTATTACCGCATGGGGTGTGTTTGCATGCACAGTGATGTGGTTCGGATTGCGGAATGCGCCTTCAACTTTTCAAAGGGATATGTTTCAAATTTTTGGTCCTTATTTGATGGATTTTATGAGAATTTTTCTGGATGATCTCAGTGTTTTTGGAGCGCAATTAGATCACTTGAAGCAATTACGGTTATGCTTTATGAAATGCAGAGAGGTGAAATTCAGTTTGAATCATTTAAAGTGTGCATTTGTTGTTCGCAGTGGCAAGCTATTGGGGCATATAATTTTCTAGGATGGCATTTCCGTGGATCCGGATAAAATAGCCGCAATTATGGAAGCACCTCCACCGGTGAACCAAAAGCAGTGTTAGGTTTTCCTCAGTCAAGCTCGTTGGCATGGGAGGCATTTGAGGTTTGTCGTGCATTTGGAAATCCCGATTACTCAGGCATCGCATGCTACAGATTTTGAATGGACGGAGTCTTACCACGCACCGAGCGAGTTTTTCCGAGCAAAGAAAAATGCGAGCAAGTATTTGTACGCTATACAGTACATTTTATCATCAACAAAATATTTATTGTTTTTTATATATTGATGTACTACAATAAAAAGAGTTTTCAATGGATAGACTACCTACTAAAGTACAAAATATCAAAGTTTACTTCTAAAAAAAGTAACACAGGATTTGAAAATATTATCTTCTGGCTCAATCTCTATTTATCTAACTGTAATCTCCTTTGCGTCTACTCTTCTTTGGCTTGGATTTTTCTTGCTTGGGCTTCACATGTTTGAGCATGAAGTAAGATTGATAGACTAATTAGAGCTCTAGACCTTTACTTAATGCTTAAGTCATCCTATGTTTCTTTTTGTAAGGTAAGTGCTCCCTTGTCTAGTACTTTGGTTCTTGATTGTCATTTTTACTTGAGAGTATGTGCATCCTTCCTTCTCTTAGCCACATCAATTTGATAGAAATTTATAATACCTCATTAGTTCATTTATACACCAATCATCCCTTCCATGTCATCTTGCCTTGCCCATACTACAAGGTTGTGATCTTCATACAAGGGCACCCTTTTTACACGACACATGTCCGACAAACACCATTAATTATGAAAGACTTCTTTTGTTACAATAAAACTATGTTTTTCTTTGATTGACCAATATATGCCCTTTTTAAAAAAAATTAGAAAAACAAAAATCAAAATCAATAGAGTTCTATGCCTAAATTTTTCTAGAAAGACATCATCATGATTGAAAAAAGTTAGTTGGAAAAAAAAAATTTATTGAGTATCTTTTTACCATACAATGTGACAACTTCAAAGCTTCAATTGAACAACTTCTTTCAGAAAAATTGAAGATGATTCTCCTTTCCACTTTGAATCATTGTTTGAAAAAATATGGCAAATGTCAGGAAGGCCATAGCATCCACCACACAATGGGCACATCATCGTCGAAATATGCTTTACATCTTTGGTCATGTGGAATATTCATGCCACCACCAATTATAAGAGGCGAATTCGGCTCCAATCTATGGAGATCAAATCCATGCTATACCCTCAAAGGTGGTACTAGAGCCTTCTTCAAATCTGGAACGATAGTTTCAACAAGAGGGAAGGTCGCTGCAGTGACTTTACATACTAATTTGTTGCAACAAATTCAGTCTGTTTTGAGCTTGTGTCTGCTCGAGATAAGGTGCTATCCATCAGAAAGAACAATGCTAAGTGAGAGAAGATGCTTATCTCTCTCTCTCTCTCTCTCTCTCTCTCTCTCTCTAAAATGAGAAACAATATAACTATCATTGGAAAAAACTTCATTAAAAATTAGACCTTAAGTGTATTTTTAAGGGCTAAAATTGAAAATTCCAGGCTAGTTTTGAGGGTGGCATTGAAGAAAACTAGCTAAATTTGAAGGATTTTAGTGTAAAACTCGATAAAAATCCAAAAAAAATTATTAAGATATTCAATGTTCTCTTTTCCATTTGTTCCTACAAAAGGTTTTGGTGAACACATCCTCGCAGGATCCTCTCTCTCTCTCTCTCTCTCTCTCTCTCTCTCTCTCTCTCTCTCTCTCTCTTAGTCAAGAGGATAGGAGATCCCTTGGAACACCATTACTTTTCAAGTCATAACCAAAAATCCTATTAATTATATTAGTATTTAGACCTCCACTAACAACTTTTAATTGATATGGATCTTCCAATCATTCAAATTGTCTTGCTAGAAAGTGGATATTTACAGCATGCCTCCCTCAATGTTGATGACTAGCCTATCGTACGGATATGGCACATAAAAAGGAAGCTAAATTATAAACTATCAGATAATTGCTCGACCTAAAACACCAATCAGCATGGAGCATGGGCATGTTTTTTTGCCCGACGCAATAGTTTAAAGTCTTCTGGTGAAAATTGTCTTAGACAAAGCAAACAACCCCATCAAACCAGACTTTTAGCATGGTTAATAATCGAGCCACTTGCAAGACAGTGAGACAAGCCCTAAAATTCTCCACTGCATGTACATCATTCCTCACAATTGCATTGGTACGATCAACAAACTTTTGGAGGCACATTTGCTTCATAGAGCCAGGTACGTCTACGGCAGTGAGTTTTTTCGAATGCATAACATCTTTGATAGCATAGAGCATAGGAGAAAGTGGGAACCCTTGTCTTATGGATTTATGCAATGGAATAACATCTACAAGATAACCTTAACTGAAATTCTAGCTGATGCATTCCCAAAAACAATGTGAAAAAGAATCTGTCCAATCCCATATCATATAGACTTTGAAGTATGAACTCCCATTCAATTCTATTATAGTCCTTATCATACGCTATGTGGCCGATTGTTTTTGAGAAGATATTTTAGAAGAGAGTTCCATCAAACCAGACTTTTAGCATGGTTAATAATCCAGGCACTTGCAAAACAGTGAGACAAGCCCTAAAATTCTCCATTGCATGTACATCATTCCTCACAATTGCATTGGTATAATCAACAAACTTTTGGAGGCACATTTGCTTCATAGAGCTAGGTACGCCTATGGGAGTGAGTTTTCCCTACTGCATAACATCTTTAACAAGCCACTCCAAGGCATCAGATGAGATAGCATAGAGCAAAGGAGAAAGTGGGCAGCCTTGTCTTATAGATTTATGCAATGGAATAACATCTGTAAGAGTACCATTAACTGAAATTCTAGCTAATGCATTCCCAAAAAGTATGTGAAAAAGAATCTGTCCAAACCAATATCATAGAGACTTTGAAGTTTGAACTCCCATTCAATTCTATCATAAGCCTTATCATACGCTCTGTGGTGGATTGATTGTGAGAAGATCTTTTAGAAGAGAGTTTCTTACAATTTTGCAGTGCAATGATTAGCATCATATATAATAAACAATGAATTATTATGCTCTTAAAATAATGTTTCACGTTGGTGCTAGTACTACTACTTGTAGTCATTTGAGATATTGGCGGCTGCAAGAATCATATCATAGTAGTAGAAGCTGCTGCTCATGCCTCCTGCTTCTTCCCAATATCGGATGGTTAATTAGCTCTCGCTTCCTAATTGCACCTGCATGATTTACCACTTGACTTCCGCTGCAATGTTGTTGCATCTCCTTGGAGCTATGTCACATTAACCAACTCTTACAGACACCGTATTCTGCGTTGAATCGGTCATGAGAGATGTTTTTGTTTATCTGCAGATTGTTCCAAAATGCTTGCCTATTCAAATTTGCAAATAGGTTATCAACAGAGTTGGACGAGGAGTGTGTCTGAAGCCAAAGGCTCATCAAACCATGACTTGCACTAGTGGCAATATTTTCCAATGCCTTTCCCTTGACATTGAGCTGTCTGCTTGGAGGGATGTCTTTATCACATTGAACAATCTAGCTTGCAGGCAGCCCTTGGGTAAACATAATTGGGTGCAACCTCAACTCGCAAGATGGAGATGTTAGCACAGGTCCCCAGTATATATAATAGTGTAGTGTAGAATATTATTGTGCTCCCAATCCAAAATGAAGTAGCTAGCCTACTGATTTGGGCGACCAAATATTGAAGCTAGAATTGCTCGCCGCTAAAGGTTTGGCCGAAGTGCCATCCGTGGGCGCCACGTCGTAGGAGGTGAGGGTGCAGCCATCGCTGGTGGTGACCTGAAAGGAGAGGCTCTGGCCGTCCAGCCACACATTGCTCTGCCAATTCTGGCCCCAATTTCCGGTCATGGCTTCCATGCGCGAGCCCTTCACCGAGACGGAGTGCACATCACCGACTCCTCCCACATTTGTATTGAGCACCATATTGAAGTAGGTGTGACCATTCATGGTGAAGTGGACGCTACCCTTCTTGGCTGGCGGTACTCCACAGGCATGATCCTGTACACTCCAATCTTCTCAAACGCTGGCTGCGCCATGTCAAAGTGCTCGAGAGCTGGGTTGCACCAACCACCCGCATTGTTGGGCAGGGCATTGTTGGGAGCACACAGATTGGTGGCTGTGACCGTCACCGATTCATCAGCAATGCACCACTGCGGGTCGGACGATGCATCGCACCGGATCTCGAAGACAGCATCACAGTTGCACCATCATAAGCTTTTTTACCCTCATGTCCACTTTGACATTTACTTATTTGCCCTTTGTCGTCTGCATCGCCAATAGCCTGCTGCCTGATAGCATCATGGCAGTTTTCTCAGTACCACTTGGGACCTCTCTCTCTCTCTCTCTCTCTCTCTCTCTCTCCCCCCCCGACTCCCGAGTCTCTGTCCTAGTCAAAAAGAAACTCTCTGAAAGAGAAGCGCGCTCTTTCAGAGAGTTTCTTTTTGAAGAGAGAGATAGAGGGAGGAGAAGAAGACCGTACCCAGCTTTGTCACATATTACATTCCCTGCTCCTTTGTCTTGCAAGAGCTACACAGTTATGGTATGCAAGCAAATGTGAATCGGCTCTGCACAGGGCGGCATTGTCATAGTCTCGCCACCGCCAGCGAAGCTCCCCATCTGCAGAGGTTTAAACTCACAGAAAAACCCAATTATGGCTTTGCCAAGATCTTCAGCTTCCCCTGTTCGTCTAGTCCCTCTACTCTTATTTATCTGTTTTTGCTCCTCTGTTTCTTCTGCTACCACATTCAATGTAAGGGATGAGTATCGCATAGCTTGCGGCGTGTCATCGAATTTGACCGATTCACAGGGCCGCTTGTGGACAGGGGATGCTTCCAACGCTGCATCAGGTAACCCTTATCTGAACTTGAATTTAGGCAAGGACATCAATGAATACTCATCAAGCCAAAACATCAACCTTCCGGACTCTGTTCCCTTTTCATCGGCACGTATCTTCACCAGTCCAGCTACATACTCCTTTCCTGTCAGCCCCGGCCGCCATTGGATACGACTGTACTTCTACTCCTTCGATTTTTTGACATACAGCATCTGAGATGCCATCCTGACAGTGGAAACAGATACCTACACTCTCATGCAAAATGTTAGCCTGTCTTATGTCATGTCAACGCTGAATCTTGGCTTTATATTCAAGGAGTTTTCTGTGAATGTGACGGAGAATTTCTTGACACTGAATTTCATTCCCGGCAGTAGTCCAAACGCATATGCTTTGGTGAATGGCATAGAGACTTGTCCATGCCTGAGGATATGTATGTGAACAGCTTGAATGCAGAGAATCTGGATGCTATGATTCCATTTCCAGTGCCCGGGACAGCGCTAGAGACAATGTTTCGACTCAATGTCGGCGGACAGGCCATTGTTGAGAGTAATGATGCTCTCGGGCGCCTTTGGGCAACAGATGAAGCCCACATTTTCGGAGCTCAACAAGGTGTTGCCACATCTGTACCTCATGCTATTTCTTATGGCGCTCTCGACAACTTCACCGCACCAGAAGGTGTGTATACGTCGGCCCTCTTCATGACAAATTACAATGATGTCAACATGCAGTTCAATCTCACATGGAATTTCTCTCTCGACCCTAACTTCACCTACTACATGCGGTTTCATTTTTGTGAGATTCAGTACACTAAGAGCAACATGAGGGTTTTTGACATCTTCATAAACAGTCAGCTAGCAACTCCATCACCATATGATGTGGCGGGGGCAGCAGGAGGACCGTTTGTTGCTTCTATTCTTGATTTTGCCATGCCATTTCAGCCGACTGATGCGCCCTTCATCATGACAGTGGAGCTTCACCCTAACATCATCTCACGACCTGCTTACTACAATGCAATCTTGAATGGCTTGGAGATCTTCAAAATGAATGATTCTGCTGGCAATCTTCAGGGGCCACGCCCGCCTCCTCTTACTGTGCCCCCATTGGATATTTCATCTCCTTCAATAGGGACATCAAGCAAAAAGTTTGTGGCAATTACAGGAGGAGCTGCGGGCTCGGTAGCTGCTTTAGCTGCTCTCTGCATTATCCTGTTATGCTTTTGCCGGAAAAGCAAGAAGAGCGGTGGAGGCCGTTCTCCCTCATGGCTGCCGCTTCCTTCTCATGGAGGCAACTCACACTCTATTGTAAGCAAGCTTTCGACAACTTCTCAAAAGAGTGGCACGGGCAGCTATGTCTCATCTGTGCCATCCAACAACTGCAGATACTTCACCTTCTCTGAGATCTTGGAGATGACGAGAAATTTTGATAAAGGGCGTGTGGTTGGAGTAGGAGGTTTTGGGAAGGTTTACAAGGGGGTATTGGAGGATGGGACCAGTGTTGCAGTGAAGAGAGGTAACCCTACCTCAGAGCAAGGTGTAACTGAGTTTCAAACAGAGATCGAGCTTTTGTCGAAGCTTCGACATAGACATTTGGTCTCTCTCATTGGGTTTTGTGAGGATCATTCAGAGATGATCTTGGTTTCGTGAGAGTGGGCACTGATCAAGGAGCGTTATGAGTCATGACCTAGTTGCTGTCGACCTGGCCGCTGAGCAGTTCCACCAGTAGTACAGCCCACGATGTTGTTAGAGAAAGGGAGCTGGCTAAGGACTTAGGCGAAACTACAGGCTTGATCACTTCCACTCTCACCTGATTGCTTGCTGTCGACCTGGCTGAGGGCGTAGGTGGAACTGCGGGCTTTATCTCACACACACACACACACACACACACTTTTTAGTAATCAGACCCAGGGCCATTGGTAACTTGACAAGCAATCAATAGACTTGGCAAGCGGCCATTGCTAACTTGGCGCACCTGCTGTCGACTGCCAATAGCTTCCATGGCACTGAGCTGAGCGGCTCCGATAATGGCCATGGCGGCAATGCCCGCTTTTTGTAGTGCTGGCCATATTCATCATGGACGTCTTGGGCATCGTGGCAGGCTTTATCGGCCGCATCTAAGAAAAAAGCAACATGGAGAAAGTTGTGTTAGGCCGCATCCCTTATAACTTGAGTGGCTTGAGCGTTTGCAAGCCATGGGCTGGAGCATCAATCGCTGAGGAGATCCTGAAGGGAGCAAAGGGAGTTGGAGGAATTTGAAGCATCCAAGCTCTTGGGTTGCAGGGGTTGCAGGGGTTCGCTCTTGACTACCATGTGCACGCCCGTAATTTAAGAAAGATTATCTCAAGAAAGCTTGCCAATGTACGTCAATGCCCAAGTGGCAAGCCATTTGTGAGTGTTCAGGTAGTGGTCTTCTTGCCCATGGTTTGACGCGATCGTTGCCCAAGCACTGCTCACTGAATTCCACGTTGGCTGCTCACTCAATTCCACCTCTGTGCCTGGGTGCACCTCTTGGAGGGAGTTGCTGCCACATCGCAACATATCCTCTCATTTTAACATAGATATATAAGATGTGCCTTTTTTATTTATTTTGTGTAGCTTTGCTATTTACTATCCTTGAGTCCCACGTGTATAGGGAGGCCATTTTAGACCTTCACTATTGGCCTTGTTATCAAATTTCACTTAGCTTGTTTGTTGTTTAGGAAATGTAACTCCTTCGCATTAGAGGTAGACAAGACTTGGCAACAACTGCCATGGGTCACAAATGTTTTTGGTCATATGAACATCGCCCCCAAGGGATCCGATTTGATGAAATCATTGTGGGGTGCTTGGAATAAGTTCTTATGCAGATTTGTCCAAAATGGGACAACCATTAGGGTCACCAAATTCTCCATTATGACACCATCTTGTTTCCCTTGAAACCTTGTCCCCCTATTCAAGCTATCAGGGAGCAAAAAATTGCCAGGAGGGAAGAGCGCTTGGCATAGGGACTGAGGCCACCGAGAAGTCCAAGCAGTGAGCGGCATAGCAAGATTTAGCCAAGAGCTGTGACTCGATAGTACTTAAATAGAAACCTTGGACCTTTGAGCTCGTGTAATGAGATACAGTTTTTGATTTACTCTTGAAAGCATGACTATTGCAAGCATACAAGGGTTTGCATTTTGCAATTTTCCCCCATCTCCTTCTTTGAATATTGGTTATTGCTGCCGATATTGTTACTATGTCTTTCATGTTGTTTCCAAAGGGAAAAGAAGAAGAAGAAGAGAGTTTTGACATCGTAAAAAACTATCCCAAGGGACCTTAAAGATCTAGCCGACGAGGAGAGAGAGAAGTGTGATTTAGTAGTTGCACCTCTACGGAGGTCTCCTTTTGCTGCATCTACCCGTCCACGCTGACGGGAGCTCTTTCAAAGATTTTTTTTTTAAAGAGATTGAGAGAGAGTGAGGACAAAGTTTTCATAACAAAGTTTTTTTTCGATCACTGGTCCCTGCCCGTATGTGAAAGAGTTTGCGTCTCTTTCAAAGAGATTTTTTGAAGGGTTTTTTTTGTACCTTCTTGCTTCATCTATTTTGAGTTTCCTATTCCTTCAAAACCAAATTTGTCAATGATTAGGGACCCTGAGATTTGCCTTTCCTAGCCAACATAGTTGTCTCAATGTGGCAGAATGTTGTTTGTTGTAGCACAACAAACCTCCCAGCTACCCTTATGGGGTGCTAAGGACTGATGCTTTAGCCCCCCGATAGAAGGCTACCTATGATGGTGTGATCCAAACTTTAATATATACCATGATGTGGATTTCCTCAAAAGAATAGCCTCATTGCAATAATAGAATTCTTTTCACGTTTCCACCGTTTTCTCTAGAGTAACTTAAAATGCATAGTATGTTATCGTGCATCAACCCACAATAACTTGAGGTAGAGCAAGAGAGAGGAGAAGAAGGAGAAGGAAAAGTGAAGAGAAGCTCAACCTCCCAGACTCTCCTTATTCATGAGATTTGTTCAAGTGGCAACAACCTTACTCTTTTAGTGTAAGTCTCGTGGTCCCACATGTAGGGAGGTAGGAATAGGAGAGTTATATCCACAAGAGGAATATCAACATGCCATTGTATGGGTTCCAATTGTTCTAGCCCATCAAAGAAAACATTCTACCAAACCCTTGTTTAAGGGGCTTTTTTTGTCAAAATTTTGTGATCGTTTTACCATTAAAATTAGGTGTAATCTTGTTTTTTTTTCTTTTTGTTGCTTGAAGTCACCTAAAAAATCTTGTTTGGTTTTTGTTTTGTATAGTGTGCCTTGGCCACTCTTGCTCGTTTTAGGGATTGCTCGGAAAATCTCGCTCGAGATTTGAGATTCCTCGAATGGACGTAGGAATGTGATCTGGCTTTTTGGAGATTAAAACTCCAGCTGTCCAAAGCTCCAATTATGCTTCCTCCGAATTGGGGTCAGGATTTTCATGTGTTTGTGGATGCTTCGGATCGAGCTATTGGCAGTGTGTTGATGCAGGAACAAAGTCAAGGATGGTTTCGACATGTCTATTATGCCAGAAGACGATTATCATCCGTAGAAAGTAATTATTCAGTAACCGAAAGGGAATGTTTAGGGATGATTTATTCAGTGAATATCTGTTGGGCTAATGGTTTTTCTTCCATGTGGATCACTCGGCTCTTTTATACCTGGTACGTCAATAGAATTTGATGAGAAGATTGGCCAGATGGGTGCTTTTGCTGCACGAATCTGACTTTGAGGTCATACATCATCCAGGAGCTCACCATGCGGTGGCTAACTACCTATCCAGGTTAGATTCCGGTGAGCCGCCGACGGGTGTAGCTGATGAATTTCCGGATGCGTCTCTGTTTCTAATAGGTGTGGTTGCAGGGGATACAGCAGTTCCGCAATAGGCAAGGGTCATCCCTAGCATTCCATGGACATGGTATGAGGAGATGTTTCATTTTCTCGATAGTGGCAAAATGCCTTCCTTCTTATCCAGTCATCAGAGAAAACATATGGCTATCAGAAGCAGGAATTTTGAGATTATTATGGGGAAGCTCTATTATCGTATAGTGGCGGATTTATTGCTCAGATGTGTGCTACCACAAGAACAGGAAGCGGTTTTGGAGGAAGTCCATACCGGTATTGTGGGAGGCCACTTTGCAGCATTAATCACGGCTCAAAAGGTTCTCCAATCCGGATTATGGTGGCCTACATTGTTTCAGGATGTGAGAAATTATGTGCAACAGTGTGATGTGTGTCAGCGGATGGGGTAACCTACTAAAAGGTCCAGAATGCCTTTTCAGCCGGTTTTGCCCTTGGAGCCTTTTCAAAAGTGGGGATTGGAATTTGTTGGACCTTTTAAACCACTTGCAGCCCACACGGGTAATAAGTATATTTTGACCACCACGGATTACGCTACCAAATGGGTGGAGGCATGGCCCTTGAGAGATAATACTGCAGTTTTTGTGGCTGGGTGCTTATATAAGGATATTTTTTCCAGATATGGCTGCCCTATTGAGTTGGTTAGTGATCGGGGAAGTCATTTTTTGAATAAGGTGATGGAGAGAATGCTACGGTTTTATTTTGTATTGCACAGGAAATCTTCTCCATATTATCCTTAGGCGAATGGGCAAGCAGAATCAACTAATAAGCAATTGATTCGGATATTAACAAAGTTAGTGCATATGCATAGAACAGATTGGGATGTGAAACTTCCTTCCGCCTTATGGGCGTATCGGACAGCTTATAAAGTGGCAACAGGATTGACTCCTTTCAGGTTGGCGTTTGACATGGAGGCAATTACCCCAGTGGAGCATGTGATTCCGAGTCTGCGGATGCTGATTGCGGATCGGCTTCTTCCGGAAGATTCTATTATTTATCGTTTGGATGTTTTGCAAGAACTAGACGAAGAGTGGTTGCATAGCTTTGCGGTGCTACAAGATCTGCAATCCAGGCGAAAAAAATGGCTGGATCGCCCGAAAGCACGACAATTTTTCCGGGGACTGTTGGTCCTTGTCTTTAATTCCCGCCTTGGGAAGATGCCTGGGAAGCTTAAATACGGTGTTCAGGACCATTCTGGATCTTTCAAGCATGTGGGGCCATCTCTTTTTATTTGGCGGATTTGCGGGGGGAGGTAATTTCTGTACCGGTCAATGGTTTCAGACTGCGTCATTATATTTCACCTACCCCGATTCAGTGCCCCTTTGCTATGGTACAAGAGCCGGAAGCTGCCCTAATAATGATTGGGGATTCTTTTGCATGCAATCTTGGAAAGTGAGAAAAGGGCAATGATGGTTGCGACACCGTGGCTCGCCCTATTTTGGGAACTCATTGTGAGAGGGTTAGTGCATGTAGACGATTGCTTTTGTGCTTCTCCTGTTTTGTGTATCGCGCCTTCAAGGTGTTCTTAGCTCAATATTCTCTGCTCCTGCATCTCATCGTCGCCATGACGGCTTCTCTTCTGCAATGCATCCCCTTTAATCTAGTCCAGCAGTTAGCGCTTTGCCAAATGGATGCCTGGCAGCAAGATTTGTGGTTGTGAGTGTTCGCCAACTTGGATTGGCAAGGGATACCTGTTCACCTGCAGGTCGCAGTTTTGATTGAGCAACTTGCTATTGGAAATAAGGTGTAGCTTAATAACCAACAGATTCAGCTGACAACGGAAATAATTTCAAGGTTCTGTTGTTTGCCCAATGATGGAGTCGTGCGAGCATCTCATGTAATTTGTGTTGCTGATGTCAAGCACGAATTTGGATTGAAAGTGAAAGGGGAATACAAGCTTTCAGGGTTAATAGATGTAGCGACAAGAGATGCTTACAGATGGTTTCGAGGCAATTTGGTTGCAAGCCAAAACCTATACCATCTCGACCAAAGCGCGAAATGTGTTGCATTTGGCCAACTTTGGGCCAGTGGCTTGGGCAGCAGTTGTCAGAGAGAGACTGGAGGCAGAATTCCAAAGAGTGGTGGCACAGCTGGGGCGTAACACCCCAACCAACACAAAAGTTGGCCAGTTATTGACAGTGGTTTTTCCATTGCGAGAAGTTTTCCCTCTTGCCCTGCGTCCTCTATGCCATTTTGAAGATGACAGACTGGTGGTCCAAGGTACTGTTGCACCTCTGTCGCAAACTCAGAGTTTGGAGGTTCCTGCTGGGCAGGGAACATAGAAGAATGTTTATACTGAGGATCTACCGGGTCCATCGACTGCAGTGGTACCCTCTGGAGCACAAGAGATGGCCACTACACAACCAGCAACCCGCAAGTGTGGGCGGGAGGAACAACTGTTTTCTACACCACCTCCTGCGACTGCATCTACTGTGCTGGAGGATTCTGCGGTGGCACGTTGGAGGCGTCGAATGTAGGAAAGGACGGCAATTGCTACTCCGACTAGGACTGGCTCTTCGGGTGCAGACCCTCCCTCGCAATCGGAAAATTCTGGAACCACCAATGCGGCTGCTTCGACGGGAGGTACTCTTCCCACAGTATTACCATGGGAGGCGACGACAACAAACCCTGTTGACCAAATCCAGGCGTGCGGCACTTTTCTGAGCAGACTTGCGGAGTCTATTCGTGCGGCCTAGCCAGCTCTCGCAATAGAGGGCCGAGTTAATGAGCTGGAAACGTAGGTAACGGCTTTGCAGGCTCGCATTGCCGATTTGACCAATCAAAATGAAGATTTGACTGCGGCGGCTTGCCAGCAAAATGAAGAAATACAAACTCTTAGGGGGGCTAATGCTGCGTTTTTGGTTTCCATTCAAGATGAACTGCTTCAATTGCGAACGCAGAATAGCCTTGCCTCATTTAGCCTCGCATCCTAGTGATTTCATGATAAATATGAATGATTTGGATGCTTTAGCAGTGGAGATGCAGCAGGACCTCCACATCTTTTTGGAAAATCAAATACAGAGCTGGAGAACACGGTTGTCTGCTGAGGTGAGAGCACAACCACCAACTCAGCAGGTTGTGATGCAACAACCTGAGTCATCGAACACTAACAGAGGTAAGAGTGTCGTTCTAGAAGGTTTTGATATTGCTGATTGGACGCAAGCTACAAAGGATTGTGCTGAGGCCCAGGCTCATGTATCTCGTTTGCAAAGAATGATTCATTTATTTCGTAAGGAGCGGCGCAGGGTGTGTTTCTGGGTGGAGACTTTGGCTCACTCTTTCTCCCTCAATTTACCCCCATGTCCTCCATTTTGGTCTGCTTTCAATAGATACCTCTCTCGCTATTATCCTCTACATACGCCTCTTGCTCCTTTGTCGTAGTCTATTTCTTTGCCGACACAGTTTATTCCCAAGGCTCCTTGGACGGAGCACACTGAGATAGATCCACATCTATTGGATGAGGTTTATCGGGCCCATACTGCAGATTTTCGAGGATTTGGATACATTGACATTTCATCTTCAGCAGAACAGGTCAAAGATCAGCAACCGCAACCTTCCAACCGGAGGGGCTGAGTGTGGGTTCGCACGATCCACCGTGCGTGTGAGGTGTTACGACATAACTTGCACAATGCGGTCCTGCGGTCCTGCGTAGGTCTGGACGTTGCGGATTAGGAGTCATGCGATGACCGTGGCGGCAGTTCTTCACAAGATATCATGGGTTAGGAGGAGTGGGTGCACCGTTCCGGATCTGCGCTGGAACAGCGGTTGTATATGGGGCATACCTGTCTTTGATGTACCTTACCTTATGTTATCCATACATCTTCTGTTGTAACTCTGTGTGTCCGGATTACATATGAATGAAGCAGGAGGTGTTCTGTGTCTGTGTACTATGTACTGTCTTCTATTCTATTTCTATGTGTTTGATGTTCACATAATGTAAGGCAGTTTGAGGATAATCATTCCCGTAATGCCTATTGCTCCTGTGCGGGCAATAGCCATTACATCTGACAATGTATTGTTTCATTCGAGTTGCACAATCCCTAACAGACTCACCATGTTTTTGTTTAAAGCTGTAGATTTGAGCTACCGTATTATGTTTAATTCCCGTTTTAGAACAAGCAGCTATAAATCCTTGAGCTAATGTATTCAAATCCATGATTGATCATGGTGGAATGTTTTGGAACCATGTCAAAGCTTTTTCTTCTAATGTCATTCCGAACCCCTCGAATTGAGTATGGAAATCAAATATACGCTCTGCTCTTAGCACTTGCTTAAAGCTTGCTAAGTGGTCATATGGATCCCGTGATCCACTGTATTTTCTGACCCATTTTTGAAAATTAGCTGGTTTGATACGCCTATTTGGTTCAACTACAGGTCTTCTGGGAGTTGGTCCTGTTCCGAGTCCTTTAAACCAGTCTGTCAAAAATAGTGACTCATGTAGCCCTAGACTGGCCTTAGTGTCACCCGTTTTTCTACGTGATGAGGTGGTTTCTGGTTTCTTCACATTACTCTCAGATGATCTCTCACGATGTTCGTCTCTTGGAGTGGTTTCTGGTCCTTGACCCAATATCCAATCGTGTATGGAATACCTGTGGTATTTGGTTTTTTCTACCTCCTCAGGAGTCATCATAACAAAATTGTTGTTATAACAATCCCTAAACAAGTAAGTTGGTAGATCCGCAGATCCCTTATCTTTGATCTTGAATATATAGATGATCTTCATGGTCGTTAATTGTCTTGGTCTAGCATGAGAAGTCCACAAAAGATCTTTTATATTTCTATCTTTCCAACAATAGACTCCGATCCTCGGATTATCTGTACTAAGCCGTTTCAAAGGCTTCAAGTCTACTTGATCGTATCCCTCGAATTCCAAAGTTGGTGGTCCTTCTTTTGCTGACATATCTAGGATTATAGTGTCTACTTGTAATTCCTATTTGTCTACCACGTCAGGGTTTTCGACTTATACATATTGAGTTCTGTTTCCATCCATGTACATTTTTCCTTGTTTGTTTGCCCTAACCTCTTCTTCGAACTCAATACCATGATCATCAATGCTAATAGCATATTCTTCATTAGGATCCAAGTAAACCTGGGCTCCATGACGATTAGTCTGGTAAAAAGAGAGTATATGCTTATAGCGCATAGTTGTTCCAGTTTCCGAGTGAGTCGAGTAAGAAGACATTTCGGATGTTGAATCTGAAAAATTATGCGAGACTTCTTCAGGAATTGTGCGCAAGGAGTTGCCTTGATTTACGCTTTCTTCAGTGGATACTCTACTGGTGTTTTCTGTGAATAGTCCTTGATTTCCTATTACACGACCGGATGTAAGGTTCATATAGACTTATGAAGCCCTGGTTTGAGTACTCACCTTAGATTGACTTGTCATCAATTTCCACTTGATTCAATTGCAACTTTCTGTCAAGCCACTGCTTCCTTGTCTGCAATCTAATTCCTGTACAAAATTATTCAAATTAGCGATTTTTCTATAAGGACAGTAGAGCTCTTGAGAACTCCAGTGATTGGTCTCTGTATTTGACTTCAAATCGCGCTATGGAAGTCAAAATTTTGACTTTCAGATTTAGCTTAGCAAAATCAAAGGTCTAATCTGCAACCTGTAAACTAAGTGTATCTGTACCAATTTTGATCCGATTGAACCCAAAATTTCCCTATGGCCTGATATTATGCTGGTCTAACACTGTATAAGCCCAAAAGTCAAAATTGAAGTCTCTGGGGATAACAAAAGTAAATAATCGTGATTATTTACCACGATTATTTACTTTTGTCACTTTTTTGCAGTTTTTGGATTGGTTTGGCAAGTAAACAACTTTTGAAAGCCCTTGGGCAAGTTTCAACAAGTTTGGACAAAACTTGATCAAGTTTACCCACTATTCCGTGTCCGCAGCCTCTGATTTCAAGAATCTGGCTTAAGTCTCACTTTTGTGGTCCAAATTTCACCAAAATTGATTTGTGAGGTCCAATTGATGTGCTTGACCTTGCGGCACACTCAAATTTGCAAAATCCCCAAGTATCAGAGCAGATGTAAATAATCGCGATTATTTTCTTCTAACATTTTTTTGCAATTTTTTGTCCTAACTTTGACACAGATATGTTAAGCACCTTATGTTAAGGTCACTAGCCAATTTTCATCAAGTTTGGACAATTTTTGGTCAAATGGTCGTCAATTATCTATCCGTAGACTAACTTTGCAATTTTGTCACAGTTTTCACTCCAGTAATCCAAATCTTATCAAATTTGGTTTGTGGGCTCATTACAACATGGTAAAGCTAGTGGTATGCCAACTTGGTCAAAAAAGTTCAAAAACAGGGCATATGTAAATAATCGTGATTATTTATATTTGACAAAATTTTGAAATTTTTTGGTCAACTGAGCATGTACACATCTTTATCACATCAATATAAGCCTATGAATCAATTTTCATTAAGTTTGGATAAATTTTTCCAAAAGATAACAAATAACTCATGCGTGCGAAATGACTCCATAGGATTTAGCAAAAAACATGATGGGTGTCAACAAAAGCTGGCAATAAAGGGGGGGAGGAGGAGTACCACCAAACGCGTTTCGCTCTTAAGAGCTCATCAGTGGTGTTGTTTCTGGCAAAGTATGTTTGTAAGGGAGGAGGGGAAGGTAGGGGTTTATAAAGGGTGCTTGGTTGGGATTTTGCTGATACCTAACAATATTTTTGAAAAGAGTGGAATTAAAGACTGGGTACCAGGGTACATGGAGAGGAGTGACATTTAAAATTGGGTACTATGGTACATGGAGAGGAGTGGAATTTAAGACGAGGTACAGGGAGAGGAGTTAAGGTGATTTTAGGTGTAGGTCAAAATCCAAGGTACCAGGGTACAAAGTTTTAAGAGAGGATTTTTATGGAATTAAGAGGGTGGGATAAATGAGAGAGAGGGGCTACTTTAGGTGAGAAGGACAGTATGCCAAAATTAAAGTGGTTTGACCTTTATGAAGGTGACATAAAAAGAGTTTAAAAGGTAAGACTAGGGGAGGGGTTCAAATGTCTCCAAAATTTTGAAACACATAGAGAGAGAGAGAGAGAGAGAGAGAGAGAGAGAGAGAGAGAGAGAGAGAGAGAGAGGGTAAAAATGAAGGGAAAAGATGTAAGGAAAAATGGAGAATTTTTTGGAAACCAATAGAGTGGGTGGGGGTGGTGTGGAAGGCATAAGGAGTGGGGTAAAAAAGTTTGTATCAAGGGGGGTGTACGCTATGTACCAAAAGGCTATGAATATTGGGTCCGGAGGTCTAGCAAATGGTAGGTCTAGGGAGGTGGGAAAGATTGGCATTGAGTTGGCAGGCTTTAGAAATGGGATTGCTAATACATTGGGAGGGAAGCATTTTTCTAGTGGTGGGTGTGAAGGGAATTTTGAGCACAGTGGGTGGATTTTTTGTTATTTTGTGCGATGGTAAGAGGAGTGAAGTGCGATTGAGGTAAGAGGCTTTGCAAAAAACATTTAGAAGAAAGTTGGTTGGGTAGCCCTTAGCCCGAAGGCGTAGGTAGAAAAGGTTGCGGAGGTGGAGGTATCCCTTCATGGTTGATTCCCGAATAATATACCTTTTGAGCTCTGAGATGATGAAGGCAACCTTTTGATGGATAGGGTGCCATGAGATCCAAGGGATGTAGTTATAGGCATTCAAAGGTTTTTGATAGCAGTGGGAGTCCAAGAGGCTAGATGAAGTGAAGCGGGTACCTTTAAAGAATTCAATGTAAAGGATAATGGCATGAGTATGGGAGATGGTGCTGGAAAGTTTAATGTGCTCTTGAAGAGGTTCACCATAAGAGTTTAAGAGATGGGTAAGGGTATTACGGGATCCCGTCCATAATCCAAAAGCATCATCAACATAACGTTTGAAATAGAGGAGGTTAGGGTTGAGTAAGAGGGGGCAAGAGGTTTCCAAGTGACAGAGGAAGAGACAAGCATATACCACGGCAAAGTTTGAGCCCATGGCAGTGCCTTTGGTTTGTTTCCAAAATTTTCCTTTAAAAGTGATGTAATGATGGGATAGGATAAGGGAGGCAAGGGAGAGGATAAAATGGGTTCTGTGAGGGTCAAAAACATGAGAGATGGTAGATTTGAGTGCGGTGAGGCCTTGAATGATGGGGATGCTAGGGTATAGGGCTTCTACGTCAAAATTAAAAAGGAGGGTGTTAGGTGGAAGGGGGAGTTTGTCTAAGTCTTGGATTAGGGTGAGGGAGCTTTGTAGGTGTTGCTTTGGCAAAGGAGGATTGGATAGAGCTCAGAATGGAGCCAAATAGAGGCTTTCTCAAAGAGGTAACCTTTATAGGAACATACCGGTCGAGAGACGATGGATGGTTTATGAAGTTTAGGGATGAAGTAGATAGGACAAGGTTTAGGGGGTTTGTTAAGGGGGGAGAGGATAAAGTTGCGTTCGATAGAGGGGGGGGAGGAGTAGCGGAGTGTGATAGAAGAAAGAAGGGAAGCTAAGAAGGCAAAAGGGATGTTAAGGCAAGGCTCATAAGTGGAGCGGTCATTGAGATGTGAGAGGGCATCTTTCTCATACCAATCTAATGGTAGGATAACAACACCCAGGTTTTTGTCGACAGGTTTTATGATTATTGAAGGGTCTAGGGAGAGGCTAGATAAAGCTTCAATGACAAAACGGGGTCGTTTTGAAAATGGAAAATTGCAAGCATTCAAAATGAGGTTAAAGTTATGTTGGTTAGAGGACAAAATATGGTTGAGGTTGGGATTTAAAAGAGGTGGTTTCCAAAGTGGGTTGGTTTCCTTACAAGGAGAGGGGGTGGAAGGTTTAAGGTCTTTGAAGAAGAGCTTAAGGTTGAGATTTCTTGATAAATTTTAGTGTGAGTTGAGGAGCAAGAGGGGGGAAGGGTTTGGAGGGGGAGGGATGTATTTTAAGCCTAAGGCTAAGCAACGCCTTTCAGAGAGGGAAAGAGCTCGAGGTGCCAGATTGTGGATTTTAAAGTTAGAGATATCATGCTCCAAAGTTGAGACTTGGTATTTGCCAAAGAGCAAGAGTTTGTAGCCTTGTGGATTAGTGAGTGGAAGCCACATCTTTTTTCTTTTTCTTCCTTCGTGAAGTAGGGGCCCATGAGTGGCTTTTGAAATCCATAGATATGGGAGGAGGGGGGGTTTGGAGAAGCAGAGGTGTACCCAAGTGTATGGGTGGCTAAACCCTAATCCCTCCTCCCTTTGTCTTTTCCCGAGTGGTTTGCCTTGTGGTGGGTGGTATTATTATGGGAGTTTTTTAGATAAAGGGAAAGGTTTTTCATGGGCGGGTTTATAGGATGGTTGACGAGGCCGTTTAATGGGGGTTACATAGGAGGGTTGGGGACGGGGTTGGTGGTGGTGGTGGGGGGAATGCTCGAGGTGGTAAAAAAGGTTTTTTAGAATATGGATGGGTGGATTTTTTGGGGGGCGGTGACAATACCCGCTTAGGTGGGGAGGCGGGAGGGGAGGCTTGAGACGTGGGGGGTAATGAATGGAATCTTTCTTTGACAATTTGTTCTACAAGCTCTTTGATGGTTTGCTCCTTGGGGAGTGAGAGTAATTCTTCTTCAATGTTATTAATGGCCTTTTTTCGGGCAAGTTTAGCTACATCCTCTTTTGTGGTGGCAAGGTGTGCATTTACAACATGGGTTTGGATATCCAAGAGGAGGCTATGGAGGGATGCGGTTTTCCATTGTTGTAGCTTGAGGCCCCAAGCAAGCTTGGAGACTAAGGGGATAGAGACTTGGAGGAGCTTAACAATGAGATCGTTGAGCCGTTCTTCTACTAAAGCATGATAGCCGTCGAGGTAGGTTTGTAGATTATTAATGAGGATGGTTTGTGCTTGTACCAATGCTTTTGTGCAATCTAGTTGATATCTTATGGTAAGTGAGGTAAACTTAGCATTGAGAAGGGCTTGAGCTTGTGTATCCTCTAGGGATAGTTTGGGTGGCTTCATACATAAACTATTGGGTGCTCTTTGATTATTAAGAAGATCTTTGAGGTGATTAAGGAAGCTTTTAGCTTTGCCTAATTTACCATAAAGTTTCTTATATTCGAGAAGAGAGTTGGAGATAATACCCTCGAAATGCCGAGGTTGTTTGAGGTGTGGAAGCACTTCTTCATTGGTATGGGGGTTGATTGAGGGTAGGCCACCATGTTGAAGGGTTGGAAGATTTCCGGTTTCGAGTGGATTGGTTGTAGGCAAAGAAGGGGTGTTTTCATTATGGTTTACATCAAGACATCCTTTTGCGAGCACCGAAGAGAAATCAAAGGACTCCTCCGGAAGTTGCTCCAATTCTTCCGTGATGTTCTCATAGGGGTTGGTTGTAGCGTCTTCTTTGTTTGTCGGAATTGGAGTTGGGGTGGTCGGACGAGACGCCGAAGTCTCCGCTCTTGCATACGCGGCAGCCGAAATGAAGCCGGGGAGTGAAGGGCCAATAGCCGCCGAGGAGGAGATATCCGAAGTGAGGTTAGCTTGAGGTTGTGGGGGGGCTAAGTTGTTGGTATCCATTGCGTTAGAGAGCATAACCCCAAGTTTGTAGGGTAGGGCTTCCGAAGGTGGCGGTCTCAGGGATCAGTGGGTAAGGGTAAAATAAAAGATAGGTGCAATGATTAAGTGTGCATTGTGCCGGGCCCAATTGTCAAGTTAGCTAAAAAAAGCACAATAGGAGAGCGTGAATAGGGCTTAAAATGTAGGTGTATGTATGTGTGCTAATGCGTGGGTAAGGCCTCCGCTTCTTCCGGGATTAGGCGGTAGCAGTAGGCGACGTCCCTATCAGGGCTTCTTCAAGCCATAGTTTACCAAAAGTATTCCAATTCTTCCATGATTTAGGCGGTAGCGGTAGGCGATGCCCACTGTCAGCGCCTCTTCAAGCCTTAGTTCACCAAAGGAGTCTTCTAAGGATGGAGGTCACGACCGGGGCTGAGAGGGGCTTTTTGCTGAGATCGGCTAGCTTAAGCAGTTTGAAGAAGAGTGAGCGTGTGCTAGGCACTGTGTGATGCAAGCAACTGTGTGATGCGAATTAAGCTAAGACAGGGGAGGTGTGGCAAAGATTGTGTAGCGGGGCCTGTTCAGCGCAGGGGATGTCCTGTATTGGGGCCGAAGGGTGAACGGGATTGACGCAGGTATAGACCTTTAGCCACAACAGTCTATTGAATTTGAGGGTGTGTAATGAATAAGCAGGGCGAGCTCCGCTCTGTGTTTATCTTGGTGGAAGACCAGGTAAAAGGTTAAAGCCGCTTAATTTGAAGCCTTGAAGCAGAGGCGAAACAGTAGAGAGAGCCGTGTAATTGGCTTGTAAGGGGGAGCGAGCATGCGCCAGGTGTAGAAGAGCAGATGCTGTTCAGCTGGCCTATTGAAAGCGGAGAAAGGGGCAGGGGGGGAGGGAAAGCAAGGGAAGGTGCGGTCGTGCAGCGCTTATGATGTTCAAGATAAAACTTTTTCAAAAGATAACAAATAACTCAAGCGTGTGAAACGACTCCATAGGATTTAGCAAAAAACATGATGGGTGTCAGCAAAAGCTGGCAATAGAGGGGGGAGGAGGAGTACCACCAAACGCGTTTCGCTCTTAAGAGCTCATCAGTGGTGGTGTTGCTGGCAAAGTATGTTTGTAAGGGAGGAGGGAAAGATAGGGGTTTATAAAGGGTGCTTGGTTGGGATTTTGTTGATAGCTAACAATATTTTTGAAAAGAGTGGAATTAAAGACTGGGTACCAGGGTGCATGGAGAGGAGTGACATTTAAAATTGGGTACTATGGTACATGGAGAGGAGTGGAATTTAAGACGAGATACAGGGAGAGGAGTTAAGGTGATTTTAAATGTAGGTCAAAATCCAAGGTACCAGGGTACAAAGTTTTAAGAGAGGAATTCTATGGAATTAAGAGGGTGGGATAAATGAGAGAGAGGGGCTACTTTAGGTGAGAAGGACAGTATGCCAAAATTAAAGTGGTTTGACCTTTATGAAGGTGACATAAAAAGAGTTTAAAAGGTAAGACTAGGGGAGGGGTTCAAATGTCTCCAAAATTTTGAGACACATAGAGAGAGAGAGAGAGAGAGAGAGAGAGAGAGAGAGAGAGAGGGTAAAAATGAAGGAAAAAGATGTAAGGAAAAATGGAGAATGTTTAGGAAACCAATAGAGTGGGTGGGGGTGGTGTGGAAGGCATAAGGAGTGGGGTAAAAAAGTTTGTATCAAGGGGGGTGTACGCTATGTACCAAAAGGCTATGAATATTGGGTCCGGAGGTCCAGCAAATGGTAGGTCTAGGGAGGTGGGAAAGATTGGCATTGAGTTGGCAGGCTTTAGAAATGGGATTGCTAATACATTGGGAGGGAAGCATTTTTCTAGTGGTGGGTGTGAAGGGAATTTTGAGCACAGTGGGTGGATTTTTTGTTATTTTGTGCGATGGTAAGAGGAGTGAAGTGCGATTGAGGTAAGAGGCTTTGAAAAAAACTTTTAGAAAAAATTTGGTTCGGTAGCCCTTAGCCCGAAGGCGTAGGTAGAAAAGGTTGCGGAGGTGGAGGTATCCCTTCATGGTTGATTCCCGAATAATATACCTTTTGAGCTCTGAGATAATGAAGGCAACCTTTTGATGGATAGGGTGCCATGAGATCCAAGGCATAGTTGTTCCGGTTTCCGAGTGAGTCGAGTAAGAAGACATTTCGGATGTTGAATCTGAGAAATTATCCGAGACTTCTTCAGGAATTGTGCGCAAGGAGTTGCCTTGATTTACGCTTTCTTCAGTGGATACTCTACTGGTGTTTTCTGTGAATAGTCCTTGATTTCCTATTGCACGACCGGATGTAAGGTTCATATAGACTTATGAAGCCCTGGTTTGAGTACTCACCTTAGATTGACTTGTCATCAATTTCCACTTGATTCAATTGCAACTTTCTGTCAAGCCACTGCTTCCTTGTCTGCAATCTAATTCCTGTACAAAATTATTCAAATTAGTGATTTTTCTATAAGGACAGTAGAGCTCTTGAGAACTCCAGTGATTGGTCTCTGTATTTGACCTCAAATCGCGCTATGGAAGTCAAAATTTTGACTTTCAGATTTAGCTTAGCAAAATCAAAGGTCTAATCTACAACCTGTAAACTAAGTGTATCTGTACCAATTTTGATCCGATTGAACCCAAAATTTCCCTATGGCCTTATATTATGCTGGTCTAACACTGTATAAGCCCAAAAGTCAAAATTGAAGTCTCTGGATAGCAAAAGTAAATAATCGTGATTATTTACTTTTGTCACTTTTTTGCACTTTTTGGATTGGTTTGGCAGGTAAACAACTTTTGAAAGCCCTTAGGCAAGTTTCAACAAGTTTGGACAAAACTTGATCAAGTTTACCCACTATTCCGTGTCCGCAGACTCTGATTTCGAGAATCTGGCTTAAGTCTCACTTTTGTGGTCCAAATTTCACCAAAATTGATTTGTGAGGTCCAATTGATGTGCTTGACCTTGTGGCACACTCAAATTTGCAAAATCCCCAAGTTTTAAAGCAAATGTAAATAATCGCGATTATTTTCTTCTAGCAATTTTTTGCAATTTTTTGTCCTAACTTTGACACAGATATGTTAAGCACCTTATGTTAAGGTCACTAGCCAATTTTCATCAAGTTTGGACAATTTTTGGTCAAATGGTCATCAATTATCTATCCGTAGACTAACTTTGCAATTTTGTCACAGTTTTCACTCCAGTGATCCAAATCTTATCAAATCTGGTTTGTGGGCTCATTACAACATGGTAAAGCTAGTGGTATGCCAACTTGGTCAAAAAAGTTCAAAAACAGAGCAGATGTAAATAATCGTGATTATTTACATTTGACAAAATTTTAAAATTTTTTGGTCAACTGAGCATGTACACATCTTTATCACATCAATATAAGCCTATGAATCAATTTTCAATAAGTTTGGATAAATTTTTCCAAAAGATAACAAATAACTCACGCGTGCGAAACGACTCCATAGGATTTAGCAAAAAACATGATGGGTGTCAACAAAAGCTGGCAATAGAGGGGGGAGGAGGAGTACCACCAAACGCATTTCGCTCTTAAGAGCTCATCAATGGTGGTGTTGCTGGCAAAGTATGTTTGTAAGGGAGGAGGGGAAGGTACGGGTTTATAAAGGGTGCTTGGTTGGGATTTTGTTGATAGCTAACAATATTTTTGAAAAGAGTGGAATTAAAGACTGGGTACCAGGGTACATGGAGAGGAGTGACATTTAAAACTGGATACTATGGTACATGGAGAGGAGTGGAATTTAAGACGAGGTACAGGGAGAGGAGTTAAGGTGCTTTTAGGTGTAGGTCAAAATCCAAGGTACTAGGGTACAAAGTTTTAAGAGAGGAATTTTATGGAATTAAGAGGGTGGGATAAATGAGAGAGAGGGGCTACTTTAGGTGAGAAGGACAGTATGCCAAAATTAAAGTGGTTAGACCTTTATGAAGGTGACATAAAAAGAGTTTAAAAGGTAAGACTAGGGGAGGGGTTCAAATGTCTCCAAAATTTAGAGAGAGAGAGAGAGAGAGAGAGAGAGAGATAGGGTAAAAATGAAGGGAAAATATGTAAGGAAAAATGGAGAATGTTTAGGAAACCAATAGAGTGGGTGGGGGTGGTGTGGAAGGCATAAGGAGTGGGGTAAAAAAGTTTGTATCAAGGGGGGTGTACGTAGATTCTTACTAGACTTTGCTAGTACTTGGAGACTTATGACCCAAGGAATTTTGAAAGTTGTCAAGTTTGATGCATTGTGCACATTGTTGTTGCAAGAGTCGCATTCCATTAAAAAACAAGACTAGACAGCGTGCAATTGAACTGGCTTTTATTGCCGCTCAAAGAAATGTAGTATTGTAGCCACTTCTCATGGTTCTTTTGCGAGTAGAAAATTACATATAATTCCTAATGCTTCTACTGACAACAATTCATCTGAAAATTCTAGTGATAAGGGCACAAAGAAGATGCGTTGCCATTATTGTAAAGCTAATGATCATTTGATCAAGTAGTGTCTTAAGTTGAAGGCCAAAAAGGCAAAGAAGAAAGAGGGTGGTTCCACTGCAAATGTTGGTTCCACTACAAATGCAGCTATTGTTGAGTCTTCTGTGAAAGGAGATTGTGATGTTGATGTTGATGCAGAAAGGCTTTTAGTGCAGAGTGTACCTATAATCCTCTTGTCCATGATGCATGCATGTCAATTGAGATTCACATGTGTGGTATTTTGACAGTGGTGCTACGAAGCACATTACCTCACATCGTGATTTGTTCACTTCTCTTGAGTCTGTCCCTTGTGGGATGCGGGTCGCGGTGACGCCAAAAGCTACGAAATACTATGAATGGCTTACGTCAATGCATAAAGCTCTTACCTGTGGTTGCAATGCAACAAACGCATTAGCAATGTGACAACCGGAGAGGGAGTAGGAAGCGGGAGAAGGAGAGAAGTGAGCGCCGTTAGCTCACGCTGTGTATTTCTTATGTAAAAAACGTACAAAAATTGGCTTTTATACCTTAGCTAAGGTTTTTGTGTAATGGAATTGATATTTTGATGATAATTGTGAAATATTTGATATTTTGATGAAGTATTGCAATGTTGATTTGAATTGTGGAATATGATCACTTGTTGGGAGTTGTGTGAGCAGATCAGTGATTGGCACGTGCTGGACAACAAGGCGATAGCCGTTATTCGGAATAAAACTGCCACCATTGTATTTTCTGTGGCAAGCCTTAGTATTTATGGTTTAGTTATAAGTTGAGATGTAGACAGCTATTAATTGTTACATTGAGCTCTTTATGAGCCATAACTATTTTATGCCCAAGTGTGAACTGGATGTAACTCAATTTTAACCATGAACATTTCTATAAATTAAATACGTGCAACAGGGAATACTCACTCTTGCACGGGGGGAGATTGCACCCAATGCCCGTGTCTTCTCTCCTCTCCTCCCTTCCCTCTTGCCGTGCCAGCGTAGCACTCCGCTCTAGGAGGTGTGCCTGCACGTTCTCGCTTACTCTCTCTCGTTCTCTATCTCTCTATGTTCGTGTACAGTGTGAGGTCCCCACCCCACCATATCAAACGGAGGATCTGATGGTGAACCTGGTGGCCACTAGATCTATTGCGGAAGCAAACAAAATGGTTCAGGGTTCGACTAGCGGACGATCTCTTATCACAAAGTGAGTCGAGTTCGAGCCTACTAGCAGGGAGATCTAGCTCCACCTCGCAGGGGAAGCGTACTTGAACTATCTAGCAATCCTAAGACCCACTTTCCAAGAGGAGAGAAACCCCGAGTGCCTTTTTCCCCATGTTTCAGAGGCACGTACTCTCGAGGATTTGCCGCTCTAGGGGCAATGAGTAATACTAATATCAAGTAAGCATTATGGGGACAGAGAGTTCCTGACCAATCGGGACCACCCATCTCATAGACATTGGCAACCTGAGCCAAACCCCCACTTTCCACCCCCATACTCACACTTCCTTGTGTGACCTAATTACTACCACAATGGTTGTTCAACATAAACATTCCTTGATTAATTCCGAATCACATTGTTCGTTAAGACAGTCCTTTAACCAGTATTGCAAACAACACCAAGACAGTATTCTAGTAAAAATTCTACTCAAACTTATTCATTAAAATTCCAATGTTCTAGAGGTACAACATCCCCCCTCCAGCGAGAGTTTACTCCTCCCGTTGTCGCCTAGCTGCCCATACAACTAGGTATGTCCACCGCATAGAAAGCATGACATGAACATTCCCACCGCTTATCCAGCAGACGTGGGTTCCCACCGCTTAACCAGCAATCGTGGGTATCCACCGCTTAACCAGCAGTCGTGGATTCAAGAGCCCTTAACCAGGAACTCTACCCCCTGTGATCAGTAGGGGGGTCAGGACTGATTCAACATTGGAAATAAAATGAACATGTGGAGCTAAATTTTCCCTAGCAGACATTCTTTCCTCTTGCAAACAGCATACCCATCAATCATTTCTTTCCTACTTTATATTTAAATGTACTATGCATTCAATGCCGAGGTTTCTGTCGGATTTCTCCAACATGTTCGGGGATATGTTCATTCCTAACTAATCGTATGCAATGTTAATTAAACAACTTGAATAGAAATTGGGACCTAGCTCTTCCATTTCTTCGTCAATAGCCCGTGAGATGACCGGTATTTGCTCGTCCATGGGAGCCTTTCCTTTTCCGTTGACATTGCTTGTTTCCGCCTCGCGGTCGTGGGCTCCACCGAAGCGAGTTCTCTTAACCGGGGCCATTTTTCTCACTACTTAAATGATAGACTTGAAAAAAAAAGAGCTAAGGTCCGAGAGTAACATGACAAACCAATCGGCAGATTAGATTTATTAAAGACTCCTCCTTATGCACGAGGTTAGATTTTTCCCTTTTTGCCCTAGCAATTTTAAGGGTAATTCTGTATCCACCCTATGGGAAACGACTCTAAGGTTAATTACTTGGCTTAGATGATTAAGAAACTCAGAGTTTTTCTAATTGATTCACGAAAGATATGAAGTAAGCAAGCTCATTCATTTTCCTAGAGCAATATGAAGGTGCAGAGTGACCGCAGGCATGTGTGATGGAAAAACCTTCTTCTTATTGGACTAATGACAGATTAATTTTCAGCCTTAATCACATCTAAATGTGGGAGAAGATTAAGTATAATTTAATTACAACTCTATTGAGTAGTGAAAGATTGAATTCTGACAATCTACACTATTACTAGCTGACAATTTATTGACCATACCTCCTAGAGAGAGAATCTTTCCTAATCATGCATTATTCCTTGATTAAGGATGATGAATGGATGAATAAATTAACTAAATGAATGATAATTATGTACTGAAGTATAGCTATGAAAACTTAAAGATCAGCTATAGAGAATTATGGCTAAAAGTAGGCATAGTAGACAAGAATTATGAGTGGGTAATGATGAGATTAAGAAGAGCAGTAATTAAACCATAATTATCGTGATTAGGGGCTGAGAATCCTCTTAAATTTCTGATGCAATGAATCCTCAAGATGGGAATTTCGGCAGCACCTCCCTCCTTGCTTCTCCTTCAAAAGCTGTGTGTGTGCCGGCAACACCTTCCCAGTGTGTAGGTGTGTGAGTATGCAATGTGTGTGTGTGAGCATATATCTGTGTGTGTGTGTGTGTGTGTGTGTGTGTGTGTGTGTGTGTGTGTAGGCCTTTAAATAGGCTCCTACAGGCTGAAAATCGATTTGTGCTGCTAATTGCATATGGATGAGCACTCAGTCCTTGCATGGCAAGTCCAGTTGCCTACCCACCAAGTGTCCAGTTGGCTCAGTAAACTGACTCTCACACTGAGTTGCAGGCTTGGCAGCTTCCCCAAGACTACCACAAAGCAAGAGGGCACCCCCTAGCTGCTAAAGCAAGTCTGGAGTGGGCTGGGACCTGTTCCCACACAGTCTTGGGCCTCCGGTGCCTCCCGGACAATTTTGTGAAAATTGGTTTTAGGCTAAAACGGGCCATATGAGTCGGATTTTGATGCCGTAAATTGCTATACTAAGCTCTAACTAAGACGTACGGGTCTGAGTACCTGCCATATATAGCGGCCCTCGGGGTCCGAAAATGCATTTTTTTCAAATTCGGGGTACGGGTGCAGATTTTCGAGACGGTCAAAACTGGACGGGTCGGGTGACCAAAGCTTACTATTTTTGGAATTTTTTTCACAAAAATTATTTTAATTCACATTTTGAAGCTTAAAAAAATTCTAAACATGATGGCACTGACAGAATCTGAAAAACTGCTAAAAATAGTAACTTATTCCATTATATTCATTTCATGGTACAAGGGTGCTCATTTTGATCGGGTCAGAGACCTTACATACAGCTTTTATTCCGTGCTCGTGGATATGCCAGGTATGCGTATTTATCGTTTTATGGTTTGTAGCGCACTATTTCGGATATTGTGCAGGGCAGCCAGGCTTCCGTTAGTAGCAGTGGTATCAGAGTTGTGGCTATGCTCTTGGGCTTGCAGCGGTGATGGCTATGGAGATTGTTGTGAACAAAGATAAGTCATGCTTCTTAAACTTATTTTTTCTCACTTAAAATTGTATGTATGTGAGTAGTAAAAATCTCTTAAGACAAGCCTAAACATTGTTAACATAGTGTTTAACACCCTTAATAATAATACTAATAATATCGACGTAGCTAGTGTACGTAGTTGATTAAGAGAAACTGTTAGTTTTATTGGGGATGTGTACAGCAGACGAAGAAGAAGAAGAAGAAAAAAATTCGATGTTTTAAGATCATAGGTGAATCAAAGACATACAAGAGGAGCTCGAGCACAGATTTAGATCGAAATAGGTGTACACATACATATATACATATATATCTTTCTCATCTCTTCCCTCAATGTAGGGAGCAAACATAGGAAACCTTGCAATGAATATGATCAAGAGAATTCATAGCTCCGTCTCAAAGGACCTCCCCACACCAAGGTTCAGGAATATATCACGGGAAACATCCCCTAAGGAAAATATTAATAATAATGGACTTCTTATTTTCAAACAATAAAGGATGCAGGATATGTAGTAGCCGCGGGTTCTGAGCATAAGCGCAGGGCTGTCAGCAGCAAAAGCCTTTTTTTTCTTTGTCGCCTCCTCTCCCTCTCTGTCTCTATGTTGTGCCAGCCTCACAGGCTGCTGGGGGCGCCACTCCACCTGCAGAGGACTCAGCAAGCCCTGCCAGCCGTACACGACGTTGAAAACCAGCCTCCATCGGCCCTCCTCTAGTCGTTCGGCCCTTTATCCCACAACCACCGCCTCACTACTCCTGCAACACATATTTTTTTTGGTTTACCTTCTCCCACCTCCCAGTTCACTGTGCTCTCAACCTCACCTTTATCTGTGGCGGCTCTGCCTACCCAAAACCCGGACGCCACTGAACCAATGTCTCTCTCTTTCTCGCATGCTGACCACACCTTTTCTATCTCTTTCTCTCTTGCCCTCTCGTATTCACCCACCCCGCCCACTTCTCATCAACTGGAAGACCAGAAAGCAATCCCATATCTCTATCCTCCAACCACTAAACCTAACGACGTTGTGAGCGGGAGAAAAACACACACAACGTCTCTATAATGACCCGACACACACTCTTGGAATGATACACGCACACACTAGGGGGCACCACTCGGCTTACACAACACACCTGGACGAGACACGGAACACACCTATGGAGTGAGAGGAGAGATACGATCCGTTTACCCACTCCACACAGAGAGATACACACACACACACCCAAAAAAATCAGCTCAAAAGGGGAGAATTTCTGATGTTTAGATACAAATGAGCTTGGGCCAACACCAATGGGGCAAATAGCTCACACAATATGGGTAAAATAAGCCAGATACAATCGTAAATTTGAGAAGAAGCAGAAAAACCGTGAGGAATTTGGCAAAATGGACAGTGCCATCGCGTCCGGAACGGCCCAAAACCCCAGTCTACAATGTCAAAGTGCTCAAATCCGACCTCGGATGAGCAGTTTACGGCCAAAACAGGCTCCAAAAACCCCAAAAACACACCTGCGGCTGTTCCTCCTCTCTTCTCCACGTTTTTTCTGGTCTTCTCTCAGTTTTTTCAGTTCCCACACTTAGCTTTTTTAGTTGGGAACCCTTGGCCTTTTAGATGACCTCAAACGGACCCCGAACAGGCCAAAAACTGACCTCGCAGTGCATAGTTGTCACCTTTTTGCATCATCCGTACACCTGGCACTCATTTCTTTTCAATAATGCGTCTCGCAACCACGTGAAGTGGCCCCAAAAATTGGTCCTAATGATGAACTTTCTGCATAACTCTAACAAGAAAACACCCACGTTGTGTCCGTTCTCATCCGCGTGCAAATATTGACCCCGTTCGCCCTCCTGACGCCACTAGATGCCATCTGACGCACCTGCTTACCTCATGTCGTCGGCCCGCGGATAGCTTCCTCGAGAAGTTTTACGCGCTACCAACTCCTCCTTATTGTAGAAAAAACACAGTGGTACTGGTAATAGTGAAAATCGATGCACTATGTACACCCTATCCTACCTATACACATGTGGGCCCCACGTAACCACCTGGCTCTGAAAAATGGGCAATTCTTTATTTGATGCACCATGCATGTATATGTACATATGCGCAATCCCTTGCTCCAAAAAACTCCTGACATAATTTGCCCATCCTAGCCTGCTAGATCATTCATGATCAGCAGCAGCAAAGAGAGATATGAGACTCGCCGCATCACAGGTCTCCTCATCCCTCACCAACACTGCTTGATCCACAAATAGCTCATCTTGCTCCACCATCATCAATCTAGCATGATACAATTTAAGACGCAATCCATTTACCCTTCACTTATGTAGAACACCATCCAGGTTAGCCAGCTGATATGTGCCATTTGGAAAACACTCCACTACCTTGAAAGGGCCTTCCCACTTAATTTGAAACTTCTTTTGGAAGGTGTTGTCCAACTTACTGTTGTAGCGCAAAACCAAGTCATGTTTCTTGATACCCTTACTTTTGACCTTTTCATTTATCTTTGCCAAAGCCTTATCCTGCATCTGCCCATAATGCTCCAATGCGCTCATCCTATCCAGCTGGACCTCTTGTAACTGCAAGAGCCTCTCTTTGAATGCATCACTAGGCAGCCCAAGCAACTTCTCTAACATCTTGACTGCAGGCAACTCTACCTCCACAGGAAATAGTGCTTCCTTTCCATACACCAAATGAAATGGAGTAAACCCTGTACCTGTCTTCACCGAAGTACGGTAAGCCCATAATGCACTAGGCAATTCCAAATCCCAATTATTTCCTTGGTGCTCTGTCACTTTAGAAAGAATTTGTACCAACTCACCATTGAATCTTTCATTTAAGCCATTACACTGTGGGTAATAAGGAGTGGTATGCTGGTGCCTAATCTTCATCTTTGTGCATAAGAAGTCTAGCAGTTTAGCTCTAAATCCTGGCCCCTTATCTGAAAGTAGCTCTAATGGCACCCCAAACTTGCAACATATTTCATCATACACAAATTTTGCCACATCCTTTGCAGTGACCTGTTTTACTACTATAGCCTCTGCCCATCTAGAGAGATAGTCCACTGCCGTCAAGATATAGCTTTTGCCTCTGCTTGTGATAGGTAACGGGCCTATTGCATCAATCCCCCACTTTTCAAACACATCAAACGCCATAATGGTTTTTCGTAGCTTTGGCTTCAACACTCTCTTCCCAAATGCTTGACACCTATTGCAAGACCTACACCAATGGTGAACATCCTTGTGCAAACTAGGCCATACATACCCCTCTTGCAATATCTTATGCAAGGTGATCTTTAGAGCAAAATGGCCACCACATGCGCCTTCATGATTCTCTTCCAACACTCTGTAAAGATCCTCCCTCCAAGGTACACGTCTCAACACAAGATCAACCCCTTTCATGTATAAGACATCACCAATCAATTTGTACCTGTATGCTCTACGCACAAAGCCATACTTCTTAGACTTCTGAATCTCCTTTGGAATGATTCTTGTTAGCAAAAACTCATCTTCTTGAGCCAAACTTTCCCGGCCATGATAAAGAGGTAAGGTGGTCCTCAACACAAATAGCTCCCCAATCATGCCTTGAGCTAATTCATGTGCCTCTCCATTTAGAGCACGTTCAATGTGTCTGATGATCCATGCTTCGAAATTTTTTAATAGGCCTTTAATTCTGAAGCACATTTCCTTCAATGAGGTGTTCTTGCTCTTCCACACACCCAGCACTTGCTTCACCACTAACAAGGCATCACCTTTTATGCTCAACCTTCGAACCCCATGCTTCAAACAAATGTGTAATCCGGCTTCCAGAGTAGCATATTCAACCTCATTGTTACTATGAGCATCCAATTTGAACCCTCTCTTGCAAACTAGCTTCCCCTCTGGATCATAAAGTGCTATACCCCCTGAAGCTGCATCATGGCTCTTTCTGTATGAACCATCAAAGAACAACACATGTGCATTGCTGATCTGTGGCACTTCTTCAACTACCTTTATCACCACCTCTTCCTTAACAATAAGGGGATTCTCCTTGTAGGTCAACAAATCAGCTAGGGTAGCGCTTGTACTATCTTCCACTAGAAAAGAGAACTCAAACTCTTGCAGCTCAATTACCCATTTCTTCACCATATTTAACATGTTAGTACCATCAATTAACTGTGGCAAAAGGGTATAACTCGTCAAGAAAACAAAAGGCAGTGGTAGCAAGTAATGACGAAATCGTCGACAAGCAAATATTACACTGGCCATCACTAGCTCTACTTCCGAGAACTTTCTCTCCGCTACCAACTTCACTCGGCTTGCACAATACACTGGCCTCATATAATGGCTGCCCTTCCCCTTTTGCAATAGCATGGCTCCAATGGCATCATCCCCTACTGATGGATTTACATAAAACACTTTCTCCCAATCAGGAGCCTGCATGGCTGACAACCCCCCTAACACCTCTTTCACCTCTTGAAACACTTCTTCACACTTGTCATCCCATTGCAATGGATCATGATTTGCCACTTGCTGTAATGGATAAAGAAGCTGCGAAGACAATGGAATAAACCGTGCCATGTACTTCACTTTGTGTATAAAAGTTGCCAATTGCTTCGTACTCGTAGGTGATGGAAGAAGAATAATAGACTTAACCTTATCTAGATCAGCCTCAATGCCATTTTCTAACACCATGTGGCCCAATAACTTCACCCTTGGTTGTGCTAGATGACATTTCTTTGGATTGAGTTGTCCTCCACATTCATCATATCGAGCCAATACCATCTGCAACTTCTCATGGTGTTCAACCCTACTGCTATAAACACAGAAGTCATCCATAAAAGCTTTAACACAACTACCAATGAATGGTTCCAACACCCAATTTGCTCTCTCTTGATAGAAGGAAGGTCCATTTGACAACCCAAATGGAAATACTGTGTAGCAATAGCAGCCCCATGGCGTAATAAAAGTGGTCTTTGTGCGGTCTTCAAGAGCAATCTTCAATTGAAAATAGCTTGAAAAACCATCACACACACTGTACCTCTCATAACCTGCCACTGAATCCAAGATCTGATCTATGAATGGAAGAGGATATGGGTTCTTCTTAGTGGCTGCGTCTATGGGTTTAAAATCTACACAAATTCTCTACTTCCCATCCTTCTTTGGACTGACTACAACTGGACTCACCCATTCTGTGGTCTCCACAGGGACTATGAACCCTGCCTTCAACAACTTGTCCACCTCTTCTTGCAAGGCTTCCATTTGCTCTTGACCCATCCTTCTTAGCCTTTGCCGCACTGTCTTAGTGCCTTCTTTCAGCTCTATATGCATCTCTTCGCCCTTGAACCCTCTGATCTCTTCATATGAAGTAATGAACAAATCAGGAAAACTAGCCAGCATGTGCAAATATATATCCTTCTCCATAGCTGAGAGGTCTCCACTGATCATTTGTGTCATCAATTCCTGCTTCTTTGACAACTCAACCTTGGTTTGCATCAGCCCTTCAATCACTTCATAAGGCCCTTCACTTTCATCTTCAACCTCATTCGCAAATGCAACTAAACCAAACTCTTGGATTTCTTTGTCCATCAAAAGAAATGCAACATCAGCATCCTCATCACTGTTGGTAGTGCTATCACTGTCCTCATCTGTCACCGTGGAAGAGTCTTCATCACTAGACTCATCCTCATCTTCATAAAGCTCCTCTAGTCGTTTCCTTGTGTCCATATTATAAAGCTTCTTGGTACCTGTCTTTCCATAGAGGCTAATCGTACCATGTCGCCAATCTTGAACAGCTCCCACTGCACGTAACCATGGTCTGCCCAGTATAATAGGATATGCTCCCAACCCTGCTGGCATCACATAAAAATCAACCACTGCCTTTGCATCATATGCCTCCACTTCTAATCTCTTTACAACACCCAAGAATTTTACTTTTTGATGGTTTGCCAATCTGATCCGAAAACCTGACACCCCAGCCAGTGTGAGACCCATCTTCTCAACGCATGAGTGTGTTATGACGCATATTTGGGCTCCACCATCCACATAACCTTGTCCCAAATTTTTCCTTTTATGCCACACATCTACTATTGGACAAATGTCTGGTAGCTCATCCATTGCCAACACCTTTACTGAACCTCTCTCTGGCTCTTTCTCCATTGGGTGAACCATCTTCTTCCACTGTCGCTTTAGCTTAGGCACCATCTCTATAAGCTGCCCAAAAGTAACATCTGCCTTCCTGCTCGTCAGATCCTCCTTCAAGTCATAGCTTAATTGCCCATCCCCTAGTGGAAAATCTGAAACATGAAACTTTCAACGAGATCTCCTTTTCCTCTTGGCCTTGACATCCTTGCCTTCATGGCTGTTTCCTTTCTTCTTACTAGGACCTGGGGCACTTCTTCCTTCCTTATCCTCTGTGGTCCTCTTCCCAATAGACATCACTAATGTATCCTCTAGCTTTGATGCCTTCTCCAAGGTGACTACACTTAGCACTTTTGTCTTTCCCTTTTCCTCTTGGGTTAATCCACTGGTTCCTTCATCTCCCTTAATTTCGATGCCATAATCATTTGACCTAGTTAACACCTGTCTTGGCAATGGATACATGTCTCCCCCCATCCTTGGTGGCTTATCACATTGCGGGCTGATGTGACCCAACTCTCCACAATTGTAACATGTGGGCGTCTGCCTCCAAAACCTACCATTGCTTTGTCCAACACCATTCCTAGGCCTTTCTTCACCTCCTGGCTGATTTTCAAGCCTCCCTCGACCTCGATTATTTCCCACTTGACCTAGCACGTTTAGGCTGAGATTCTTCATTAAATCTACCACTTGCCTCATGTCTTGCCTTAGCCCATCATCTTGCACCGATGTAGTGACCAATGCTGGCATAACTTGAGTAGTAACAAGAACGACTGGTTCATGATGAACCCATGACATGCGACCTTGTAGAGACTCTATAGGCTCAAATTCAGACCTCATTGGCAAAGACTCCACCCCTAACTAGATCATTTTCCTCAACTTCCACTCTTTGTTCCCTGCTACCTCTAGTGCATCTTCATATGTCCTAGGCTTCTTTAGCTCCACTCTCCAACGTATATTCTCCCAAAGACCAGCCAAGAACCTATCCTTCTTCATCATGTCAGGCGGGGGTACCTGTGGTGCTAAGGCCTTGCACATCCGCTCCCATGCCAATGAGAACTTACGTATATACGCATCTACTGGCTCACCTTCCTTTTGCACCAAACCTTGTACTTCTTGCCACACTTTGTCAAGATCTTCTATCTTCACAAACTCCACTTCCAACCCATGCCTTAGATTGTCCCAACTCAATCTTACAAGTGGATCAGCCACACGCAACTCCTCTTCAAATGTTTTGGACCAGACTCATGCATCACTCTTCAAACAAATTTGGAGAAGACGTAACATCTACGCAGGGTCATGAATCTGGTTGCTAATGCAGGCAACCTCCATCTTTTCCAAAAAATCTTCCACATCTTCATCACTTCTTCCATGAAACTCCGGATAAGAGAAAGCCATGGCTACCCAAGTTACAATGCTTTGAGAACCCCTTCGAACACACGTGCAAGAACCCAAAACTTCTCACTACCCAATCCCCAGAAACTTCAATGGAGCGCAACTTTAGATAAGGACAAACACATGCACATCAAATGAGTTTTCATAGTTGATCATTGGAATTACAACAGGCAAAGGACATTCCAGGATCTCTCTTAATCTTCTTGGCCCGAACATAAAGACTATACGCTGCCGGAAAAAAATCTTCCTGGACACATGAACATTAATCTGGATTCTTTGAGTTACATGAAAAGGAGTGAACTGAGGTCCATTTTGATCATCCATTAAAGTCAACCATGCAGCTCCCAAGAAGGAATACCTGTCTTATCCTCTGATTTTGCCAAAATTTCAGCAGCATAACAACATAAATGGCTCAAAAGACCAAAAAACTAGCCATCATAACTTGGAAAATTTTTGACAGAGTTTCCCCAGAAGTAGAGCAGTGACAATCCAAAATATAGATTGTATATGTATGCATAAACTGTCAACGATAGAACCCGAGCATCAATTAGGAATCACTAGTACATAGCCTATGGCGAGGTCACGAAAAGGGTGCTCCAGCTACTTGTATCACCGAAAGGATCTCCACATTTGAGAATCCCCCAGCTCAATAAAACCTAACGCTATCGACCCTCACACGAAGGCTCATGCAAATCGCGTATAGTCAAGTCTTAGAAATGACTATCTTCCAGACCAAGTCTCAGAAATGGATGGGACTGCCAAATAAAACCAAATATGGCTCCACAAATGCGTATAATGGCAGTTTCCACAAGTAACGTACAATCCAGCAGACAATGCACTCAAATAGGCGCCAAGTGATGCATACCCACAACAACTGCAAGTGACATCACTGCTAGTATATCACTGTACTCCAGCTACCTGTACCTGTGTGAATCACCTGTACCTGTACCTGTCCCTGTAACCTGTAATCCCGAATCTCGAAGCTTGAAGCTCAAAGCAGAAGGTACTCGAAGAAGATCCTCCGTGGGGGTGCCAAAAGAATGTGAGCGGGAGGAAAACACACACAGCGCCTCTATAATGACCCGACACACACTCTTGGAATGATACACGCACACACTAGGGGGCACCACTCGGCTTACACAACACACCTGGCGGAGACAGGGAACACACCTATGGAGTGAGAGGAGAGAGACGATCCATTTACCCACTCCACATAGAGAGATACACACACACACACCCAAAAAACTCTGCTCAAAAGCGAAGACGACAACAAAGATGAACGTATGATCAAAATTTTGAAGGCTGCGTTCGAGGCACAACAATCCAACAAAGAGACAAAGATAAGTAAAAAATCTTTCACGTTTTTCAAGTTTGATGGTCGCAAATTGGTAAAACGGTGCTGTCCTGGTTAACTCAATTCGACGATTATTTTGCTGGCGAATCTTTCACTGAAAAAGATAAAATTAAATGTGCTACTAATCACCTTTCTGGTCAAGCTTCACTGTGGTGGATTGTGCTTCGTAAAACGGCAGAACGACCATCAACTTGGGATAGATTTCAACAACGGGTCAAAGATTCCTTCCTACCCCCTCAATTTGGCCTTGACGCTCGTCGTGCTTGGGCCAAATTCTCCTGGATGCAAGAAGACACCATCTCTCATTACACTGACCGCTTTTGGGAACGTCTTCTACTCCTCTGTATGGTAGAAGAAGTGCCTGCAGAGTCTCTCCAACGCAAATATGAAGACGGTCTTCCCAATGGTATACAGTCAAAACTCAATTCTCTTAAACCGACGTCTCTTTATGAAGATATATCCTTGGCCTACGATGCTGAGAAAGAAATCAACTCTATCGTCCATGAAGTGCGCAACACGCGCAACCCCAACCGTCCCAATTTCCAACCTCGCAGTCAATGGAGTAACAACAACCGCAATCGCAATGGTAATAATTTCAAATGGTATAATTCAAACCCTCGCACAAATAATCGCATACAAAACCGTCCACCCCCTTTTCCTCGTCGTCACCAAAACAATCATCACCCACAACACAATCCCACCACTCCACCCACACACACTGCACCTCAAATTTCAAACACACATTATCACCCCAACCCCCCCGCATGTTGCAATGGTGTTTGGTGATTCAAATGCCGCCAATACGGCCATGTTGAGGCCAACTGCACCAACAACCGCCCACCCGGTCCTCGCCAACCCACAGCTCACCTACACAACATCGAAGATGAATCAGAACCCCTAGACGATGCCATGGCTGATTGGATAGCCGCAACCCCTCCTTACGTACCAGGTACGCCAATTTCAATTCATGCTTTGCTCCGTCAGAAAGGCAAAATTCAAAATTCAAGTGTGTCTATTTTACACGATGATGGTAGTTCACACGATTTTATTTCAGAAAAATTGGTACAAAAATTGAATTTAACCACCACACCATCTGCATACAAAGTTAAATGTGCTTTTCAAGGTACTAGGTACAATGGCACACGTGAAATTAAATCTCTCACAATTACCATTGGTGATTACACAGAACAACGTGATTTTTTAATTGCACCATTGCAATCCACCGATATCATTTTGGGCATGCCTTTTTGACACCAACATAATCCACAAATTGACTATCGCACACACACAATGAATTTCACTTTCAATGGCAAATCTATTTCACTTTTGGTTGATGCATTACTTGCTATGTTTCCCTTGATATCACACACACAAGGAAAACGTGCACTACGAAAGGATGACAAAGCATACATGATATTTGTTACTGAAGTGGAGCACACACAATCGTCTCTCTCTCACACACATAATGATTTCCTCTCACAGTATAATGATTGCTTTGTGGATGATTACCCCCCTCACCTACCACCCTCTCGTGGTGAATTAGATCATAAAATTGAAATTTTTCCAGGTTCACAATCTCCACACAGAGCACCATATAGACATAGTACCTTGCACCAACAAGAAATCCAAAAACAAATCACCGAACTCCTAGATAAGTGCCTCATCCATCCTAGTGCATCCCATTTTGGTGTCCCGGTTCTCCTAGTCCAAAAGAAAAACAACACTTTTCACATGTGTATAGACTACCGTGCATTAAACAAGGTCACTGTCAAAAACCGATATCCCATCTCATGTATAGACGACCTCCTAGATCGCTTACACGGAGCGAAACTGTTTAGCAAAGTTGACTTGAAATCAGGATACCATCAAATCCGTATGCACCCTAACGATATTTTTAAAACTACATTCCGTACCCAGTCTCGTCATTATGAGTTTATTGTCTTACCGTTTGGTCTCACAAATGCACCTGCCACTTTTGCTAGGATGATGAACAAAATATTTCTTGATTATCAGGACTTTGTTATTGTGTTCTTTGATGACATTTTGATTTTTAGTCATGATGAGCACGAACACAAAAAGCACCTGCATATTGTCTTTGACTTATTGCGTGACCACCAGTTGTTTGCAAACCCAGACAAAAGTACATTTTTTCAAACACACATTGACTATTTAGGCCACATAGTCTCAGAAAAAGGTATATCTGTTGACCTTCAAAAGATTGACACTATTAAAACATGGCCTACCCCCAAATGCGTGCATGACATAAAATCCTTTTTAGGTCTAGCAGGATTTTATCAAAAATTTGTCAAAAACTTCTCACACATTGCATCACCAATGACCACTCTACTTCGTCAAAAAGTACCATTCCATTGGGGCCCCGCACAACAAAAATCATTTGACACTCTCAAGTATCTCCTTACACATACCCCCATCCTACAATTACCTGACTTCACACAACCCTTCTTTGTAGTTGTTACAGACGCGAGTGGCTCAGGCATAGGCGCAGTCTTAATGCAAAATGATCACTCACTTGCCTACGAAAGTTGAAAACTCAAACCATCTGAAACCAAATACAACACATACGATAAAGAATTGCTAGTCGTGGTCCACGCTCTGGACATGTGGAAACACTACCTTATGGGCTCCGAAGTTCTAATCAAGACTGACCAACACGCCATTAAACATCTTCTGGCTCAATCTACCATTTTTGACCGTCATATCCAATGGGCCGGTTTTATTCAAAATTTTCATCCTATGATACAATACCAACCAGGGAAAGCAAATGTAGTAGCAGATGCATTGAGTAGAAAACCTGAAGTGAATGTACTCTCTGTTACTCGTTCATGTGCCTTTGATAAAATCAAGCATGCTTATTTGAATCCCATTTCTGTGAGTGATGTGCAATCTTTTCATTCTATGACTAACACATATGCTCACGATCCACATTTTTCACGTGCTTGGTTTGAAATAACTCATAATAAAAGTCTTCCCTATGAACACTACACATTGGCAAATGGTTATCTTTATTTTCAACAAAAGCTATGCATCACAACACCCTTCAAGGAACTAGCAATGACTGAAATGCATGCACCACCATATATGGGTCACTGAGGAATTCAATCCACACTCACTGCATGCCAAGATTTTTTTTTTTTGCCCTAGAATGAAGCACGATATCACAAAATTTGTTTCAGAATGTTTGATATGTCAAAGAGTTAAACGTCATCATGGTAAGTCTTATGGTCTTTTAATGCCTCTCCCCATCCCTACTGGCCCTTGGGAACAAATCTCCGTGGATTTCATCACGGGACTTCCTACAACATCCTCACACAATGACATGATATGGACCATAGTTGACCGTTTTAGCAAACAAGCATACTTTGTACCCTGTAAAAAGACATTGTCTGCACCACAGGCTGCAAAGCTTTTCCTCCAAACCATCTTTCCTTATCATGGCTTTCCCAAGGTCATTCTCTTCGACCGTGATGGACGCTTTTGCAATCATTTTTGGGTCTCCCTAGCCAAAAACTTAGGCTCTAAAATGGATTTCACATCTGCATTTCACCCTGAAAGTAATGGTCAAACAGAAGCCACAAACAATACTATTATGGACCTTCTTCGATCTTATACCACTGAAAATACTGCCAACTGGGACCAACACCTCCCTATGCTTCAATTTTATTACAATAACACCCCCCACTCCTCCACAAACCGTGCACCTTTTGAAATTGTCTATGGGAAGAAACTCCCTGTCCCTGTCTCCACTATTAGCATTGATGTCCCTGCGGCTGACACTTTAGCAAGAGATCACACACACATTTTACAAGAAGCCACAACTTGCATTAAACGAGGACAACAACGATACACTGCACAAGCCAATAAGAAACGAAGACTTGCACCTTTTAAAGAAAGCGACCTTGTTTGGCTTAGAATAGAAAAACGACACTTAAAAAGTGTAGAAAAACATCCTAAAGTGAAATTGGCCCCTAGATTTTATGGCCCATTCAAAATTCTTCATAAGATAAATGACAATGCGTTCTGCATGGGCATTCCCTCACATTGGAAAATTGAAAGGTTGAACATAACAATCATGGAGCGAGCACGAAGCATGCATCTACATGCAGGCCTTTCGCTTGAGCTTTGGGCGGAAGTTGTAAGTACGTCTGTGTACTTAATCAACCGGTCACCCTCAACGGCATTGGATGGGGTAGTTCCAAAAGAGGCATGGACATGTAAACCACTGAATTATGCATTTTGCAAAGTGTTTGGGTGTGAGTCGTGCATGCACATACATAGAAGCCTAAGGTGAAAGCTAGATGCAAAGTCCAAAAAGCGTTTCTTCATTGGCTATGGATAAGGTGACTTTGGGTATCACCTATGGAATCCTGAAGATGGTAAAATATTTAGAAGTAGGGATGTAATTTTCAATGAACAAAATATGTACAAAGATTACTTGGAAACAAAACAAACAAAAGAAACAGGTGATGAGTACATGGAGCTTGAGGACGGTGAAGACTCAAGGACTGCAAACGGTGACAATGAGCAACAACGTCAACCAAATGAGGAGCCTTAACCTATTCCCCAAAGATCTACAAGAGCAAGTAGACCTCCAAAAAGGTTGGTTCCATTCTTCAACTATCTCTTGATCTCAGATTCTGGAGAGCCGGAATCATACGAAGAAGCTATGCATCACAAATCCAAAGAAGAATGGATGAAGAGCATGCAAGTGGAGATGGACTCGTTACATCGCAACCAAACATGGGAGTTGGTTGAGTTGCGTAAAGGTAAGTGGGCACTGCAAAAAAAAAAGGGTGTATAAGCTGAAGGAAGAAGAAGGTGGGAAGAAAAGATACAAGTCTAGGCTTGTGGTAAAAGGGTTTTCTCAAAAGAAAGGTATTGAATTCAATGAAATATTTTCTCCTGTTGTAAAAATGAAATCAATTAGGCTTGTCTTAAGCCTTGTGGATGCTCATGAGTTAAATCTTGATCAAATGGATGTAAATACGGCATTCCCTCATGGTGACTTAGAGGAGGAAATCCACATGCTTCAACCAAAGGGGTTTGAAGTAAAACGTAAGGAGAAAATGGTTTGCAGATTAAAGAAGAGCTTGTATGGTTTAGAGCAAGCATCAAGACAGTGGTACTTGAAGTTTGATTGATGGATGTTGGATCACGGATTCACAAGATGCAACTCTGATCACTGCGTCTACACAAAGAATTTGGGAGATGGGAAGTTAATCATCCTAATGTTGTATGTTGATTGCGAGTGCTAACATTCAGGACATCAAAGACCTAAAAGAGGAGTTATCTAAATCTTTTTCAATGAAAGATTTAGGTGCTGCAAAGAAGATCTTGGTCTGAAGATATCAAGGGACAAGATGAAGAAGACAGTAAAGCTATCTCAAGAGTATTACATCAAGAAGGTACTAGAAAGGTTTGCAATGCAAAATGCAAAAACAGTTTCTACACCTTTGGCTGGTCACTTTAAACTAACCAAGGATATGTGTCAAAAGACACAAGAAGAGATAGCCTATATGTCTAAAGTTCCATATGCTGCAACGGTAGGTTCTCTTATGTATACTATGGTCTAGACAAGGCTAGACATTGCACATACAGTGGGAGTTGTAAGTAGGTTCATGAACAACCCAAGTAAAGAGCACTGGCAAGTTGTGAAGTGGATACTTAGGTATCTGAAAGGGACAACAACAAATACTTTGTATTTTGGAGGAGCTGATATTTTTCTTCAAGGGTATGTTCATGCATATATGGCAGGTGACAAAGATACTTGAAGGAGCACTACTGGCTATGTATTCACGGTTGGAGGCACAGCAGTAAGCTGGGCTTCAAAGCTACAGAAAGTGGTCTCACTTTCTACCACAGAAGCAGAGTATGTAGCAATGACAGAGGCAAGCAAAGAAATTCCGTGGCTTCACAGATTCTTAGAAGAGCTTGGATTCAAACAAGAAAATTGTGTCTTGTATAGTGATAGCCAAAGCCCTATCCATCTTGCGAATAAATCAGCCTTTCATTCAAGGACAAAGCACATTGAGTTGAGATATCACTTCAAACGCAATCTTTTGGAAGAGGGACAACTAAAGCTAGGAAAGGTGCATACAAGTGAAAATCCTACAGACATGTTTACAAAGGTGGTCAACAAGGAGAAGTTGAGCTTCTGCTCATCTTCAATTGGAATTCAAGGATAAGAAGCCACGAAGGAAAGCAGTCACAAGTTTGGTTCGGAGATCAGTCTCCAAGTTGGAGATTGTTAAGTATGGAGACTAATTTACCCCTTGTAATTTTCTGTATTAAAAACGCACATTTGTAAGGCCCCCATAACGAGGAGAAGCCATCGTGCGTGAAGAAAAATCACTCGCCAAAAAACAAAATCACTCATTGGAAACCAAAATTTTCACGGCCTCGCCGGAATATTCCTTTTCGCTGGAATATTATGGCCAGATGGCGGCCGGAAAGTGGTCGAAAAATGACCGATCGTTTGGCCGGTGGCCAGTAGTCAATGGCCGGTGGCCGATTTCAAAGGAGGACTTGTGTTCTCAAGGGCGGCCACACATGGGCAAATTGGAGGGTCCGATTTGGACTTATCTACACAAGGGCGGCTACACATGGCTACCTCTTATGAGAGAGGGCAGCCCTTTTGGCCTATAAAAGGAGGCCATTTCTTCACACATTTGATAGTGTGAAGTTGATGCAACAAGGTGGGTGTGAGGTGGTGAGAGTGAAGCAAGGTGGGAGCTCCCTTTGTAACCTACTTCTTGTTTTGAAGTACGAAAGCCATTGAGTGGCTGCTTTCCCATGGATGTAGCCACATTGGGTGAACCACATATATCATGTGTACTCACTCTCTCTCTCTCTCTCTCTCTACTCTATAATCTCTTGTGTGTGAAAATTATCTCTCTCCATTAAGTAATTTACTCAATCATCTACTAAGCTACGCCCTATTTCCTAACACCCTTATAGTGGGGTTCTGTAAAATTTTTAATCTTATAATCCTGTGTGATGTGTAGGCCCATGGAAAGCTCTCAAAGCTGAACATCCCACTGCAGGAAAAGTTTTGTGTAAGAGCAGAATAGTTTAGTGTTGTCCATGGCCTCTCCATGGACGGTGTGGACCCCAAATTGGTGAAGTGGGAGCAGATTACAGATGTATAGTGGTTCAATGTATTCAGAGAGGCGAAGGATCACATCAAGTATCACTCCAAATGCAATAGCATTTGTAGCGACATGTACGACCAAGTACTTCAACTACACTACAGGGTGTACCAGAAGGCCCCCACCAACATGGAAATTAATTCGGCTTTTGCAAAGGGTATTGTAAAATAGTTCAGTCTAGTGGAAATTGTAAGTGGCTCAATCATGCAGTTCAATTGGGCTGAGTTTGTTGTCCAGCATTTGCAGGACCTCTGAGAAAAAGGATACTACAATGCCCATGTTGAAAGTGGAGGGTGCATAATACCCACCGCTGAAGTCAAAAAAATAGAGGAGAGCTCTACGGAAACAAAGGATGATTGCGCTGGCCAAGTAGCTCCGAATGTTGTTTCTGCTACCAGGCCAACAACCCTCTCTATTAATAGCTCTCACAAAGTGACAACAAGCCTGTCATATTTTGGGCTCTATGATTTTCAGCACATCATGAAAGCAAGTGATCATCTCAGAAATCGACTCCAGGATGCTAAACAGCAAGTTAAGAATGCGGGTCAGGAGCTTGAAGCTGCAAGGGTTCTGAAAGCAAGCCATGATATGGTCAGCCCTGTAGTACTTGCTATGATACAGAAGCTTCATGATGCTGAAAATGAATTGTGGTGTTTAAGCCTCACTGACAGTGTGGATGCCAGGAGAGAAATAGAGCTCAAGGTAAAGATCGAGACACTAAAAGAGAAACTCGATGGTTTGGGGTTTTCTCACAGTGAGGACACCCCCATTGGTGTTGATATTGACATAACCTGTCTTTGTGTAAGTGCCGATGGTTTTTGTGATTGAACCTTATATTTTGAATATGTGCACAACTATCCTATTATGTACTTACCATGCTTCTGTTTTGATTGGTTTGTAGATTAATGTGGAGGTGCATGAAGAAGAAGTGCACGCCTACGATAGTCAATTGCAGCTGCTCATGTAGATAAGTGGAGGAAGACATGCAGGTGAAGGTGTTATGCGTCACCTTGTTTATGAACGATGCTAATGAAAGTAGTTGTGGAATGTGCCATAGTAGTGCAACAAATACAGGGCTTGGTCAAGAAGGTGGAAGGTGTTGAAGCTCTAGAAGAGGAACAGGTAGAAGAAAAGGGTCTACAAGAGGGATTGATGGATCCAAGTGGCTCTATTTTCTTGGATGGTTGAGGCTGCTACGCGTATAGAGTGCGAGGAGGAGTTGATGTAGGTAGAGGGGCCTTTGGTCAAAGAACAAGCATGTTTTGATGTGCATAAAGAGAAAGAGCAGGCTATCGGCATGGCAAATCTGTCAAAGGAGGTATGTGGCTTGTGGTTGAAGAGTATGCTTATAAATGCAGCTATGCAATGGGCCATCAGCCAAATGCAGGAGTCCGTGGAGGAGATGCCCACTTTATATGGTTGGGAGGGAGTGTCAAGTACATGTGCAGTTTTTTCATGTCAATCTTTGAAGCCAATGGGATGCAGGGCAATGCATGGAGTGATGAGAGATGACCTTGGGCCGTTTCCATGCAAGAATGCTTGTGTGCTTGGATGCAACACTATGTGAGTCTGATACAAGTAGACAGACGAGCCCAATGCTAGGTGTTCGATCGACGTGGAATCCATGTTGTAAAACAAGGGGTTGGACAACCCGCTTGAGCAAAGGCAGCGGGTAGCAAAAGCCAAATCATGTGGATATGGTAGCATGTTTTGGTTTGTGAACAATGTGCTTGTTTCGTGGTGTAGTGTTTAGGTCAAAAAGCCTATATGTGGTTGAACATAAATGTTCAACAAACGGATTGGGAAATGATGGTGCAGCCAAAATTGATCGATACTATGAAGTGACCTATGCCCCATTTTGACCTTGTTGGGTCCTCCAACCAAGCCGACCAAAATTGAGAAAATACATATGGCACTCCACGGTTGGTAATTGCCACTGACTTGACTGCTTGTATCTTGCTGATATGGACTTTGTTTGACGTGCCGTCAATCCCTACAACTCCCCATGATGTGTCATCAATCTTTGTGAATACCCTTAGCTATATAGGTGAAATTTTTGTGTGTGTTAGGTGTGTTCCCCATTCCCCCTCTCCAACACACCCATGGCAGACACGCACATATGCTACTACAAAGTCAAGTATGGTGGCGAGGCCGACTTTTGTGCAAGGCAAGGCATTTTTGTGCCACCTATAGATTCTTATACACTCAATGTATAAGAATTGATTTATTAAATTCAAAGACCAAGTGTCCGATCATCCACGATTTCATGCCGCTTTGTAGGCACGGGATGAAAGACAAGTATGCAGGCATTTTCAAAAATTTCCAAGCTTATGAACAATCCCAAAATCTATTATGGAATCAGGATGACTAGAATCTATGCTAATTGTGTGTTTGGGATCCATTAAATGAGGTTAGATGCTGCAAGCCAAGATGGAATGATGCTCTCAAAATGTGGTTTAATAGGCCAAATGTGTAGTGCTCGACATGCTCTCCGTGCCTGCCTTTACGACTCGTCCATCGGAGTCTCGAACAAGGAATATATGGCTATTACAATAATTTTTGAGGGTCAATTTTGCTATTCTTGGATCCACCTCGGGATGTTTGCTAGGAAAATCGAATCAAGTTTAACAAGGTTTCGATTGCGAGTGCTCCAAAAGGGCTACAACACGTTCTTTTTACAGTGCTCAAATCGAGATTTTTGTGCTCAGCTTACGGTCGGATCAGTTTTCTATGCAATTTCGGACATCCATGAGCAAAGAAAATTGATGGGGATGCAATTAAATTTGTGCTCGGCACTGGTTTGGTTCTTATGTGGGCCAAGAATTGTGTTGATTCTGGCCCAAGAGTTGTGTTTGGCAATGGTTGGATTGATATGTATGCTACAAAGGTTGTTGATGGTCTATATCTTTGGCATGGGCAAATTGTGTTTTTTGAAATCGGAAGCAAATGGAAGGCCTTTCTCTAATGATTTCATCTATTTCTGTGATTTGAAGGCAAGTGGCCTTGTAAACACCTTTGACATGGGTGAGATATCTAATGATGAGATCATTGGTTGGGGCGTTCCTAGAAATATGTTGTGATTAGCAATGTGTTGGCCAATATTTTTGCTCAATGTGGTGACCTCCAAAGAGTGTAAAAGGTGCTTGTGGAGCTTCCCTTGTCGAATCATATCTCTTGGAGTGTAATGATTGTGGTATAAGTCCAACAAGGCCCTGGACATTGGGTGGGGGGGGGGGGGGGGGGGGGGTTGTGTTTGTCCATAGATGATGTGCTAGGCAATGCCTTGGTCAACATGTAAACCAAATGTGGTGTACTATGAGGGCATTGGCATCACCAAAAATTAAAGGAATGGACACCCGAGACAAAAATGCCGCCCATAGTGGAAAAAATACTAGGTTTTTATGTGAAAAAAGGGGGGGGGGGGGGGGGGGGGGGGGGGGGGGGGGGGGGGGAGGAGAGCATGGGGTGGAGGGAGTGAGAGTAGGGGGTAGAGGGGAGAGAGTAGAGCTTGTGAGGAGCTATGTGGGGCTCAAATGGGCTCAATCATGAAACAAAAAACTATTAGCAAGCTAGGGCACCCGTTCAACACTAACTTGGGCCCGTTTGGTGAGGATGAAATTTCTAGTTGCCAGATCATCAAGAGAATGTGCCCGTGCTGATCACTAGCACTGCTGCTAGTGGGCAAAACTTGGCTATGATTAGAAATTCAAGTTTGAATGCAAAGGGAGGGAAAGCTTATAAAAAGGGATAATAACTTTTTTTAAATATTTCTATAGGATCTTCATAATCAAAAGATATAGTTCTCTCTTTGAAAGGCTCCATAACTCCTTGAGCCTCATGCTCCATAGCTAGCTCTCTCACCCTCATGCTAGTCCCTCCATAGACCTTCCTCATGCACAGTTTTATATCTCCCTCTCACCTTGATATCATTAAGGATCTCCCTTAATCTTAAGCCATCTCACTATTACACTTTAATCCCATTTGCACCACTATAAGGAGATAAAGCTCCATAATCTCTCTCCCTCTCGTATCTCATAAAAGGTGAAAATATACTCTCTCTCTCTCTCTCTCTCTCTCCAAAAAACATCTAAGGACAAGAAGCTCGCAAGGGAAGGGCCTAAACAAAGTGCACTAGGGAGGAAGTTGGAACAAGAAGGAGGAGAGATGGGATTTTTTGGAAGGGATCTTGTGGAAGAAGACAAAGGAGACAGGTTTTGGGAAGCATGAAAAGCTGGATTACACCAAGTTTAATTTTTTTATAAGGCAAGCTTATATGAGAAAGCAATTGTGATTTTACTTCCTGTACAAACTTGATGATCTCTCACATAGAGAGAGTAATTGGTGTACCGAACAACAAGGAAGTGTGCGGGTAAGGGAAGTGTTTGGGTAAGCACAAGTGCAAAGGGGTGGATTTCAAAGCTTGGTTCAAGGCCAACCTATGATTGTTGAAGGCTCGAGTGCATGCCGCCAACGACAGGTTGAGCATGCGACGGGCAAGAACCAAATTTATGCTCGGTTAGAGGGTAAGCATCAGGAATGTAGCGTGTTTTGGTGCCAGTGCTTAGGTTTTTACTATTACCCATGGTTTTTTATGGTTTATTTAGTGATTGTTGAGGGTCAATTTTGAATGAGCTTTGTACATAAATTGTAAAATCGAATGAATTTAGTGCTAGAGTGGATCTCTATTGGGTGGATCTCTATTGCAATTTTCTCAGTGTTTTGGTCATGATGTCTCTATTTCTCCCAACTCTCCCATTTTTAGAATCCCAAGATACTCTCTTTTACCTGAAAATTATCTCTATTTGCACTCTTTCTCTTAGTTTGAGCGTCTGCTAAGTTTCTCCCTACAGTGAGAAGCCTAGCGCTTTCCCGATCGACTCTAGAGAATCTCCACTCTCCAAAAATTCTATGCTAAGGAAGCATTGCATGCTTGATTTTTGAACACCCCTAATGAGCGTTTCTCAACACAGTGGTATATCAAAAAAATTGTAAAAAGTAAGCAATCAAGTATACCGTGCACAGCAGCCAACCAAGTCGCAAATCCAAAGAGGAGCTATCATGGCAACAACATGGCAGATGCAAGGTCGGAGTGATCCATGCAAGAAAAGGGTGAGGAATTTGTAACATACTCATCCGGAAGTCGACAACGTGAGTCTTGGGCCAAACAAACCCCCACGTACTATGGTTCAGAAGGCAAAGCACTGGAAAGATAAATATGTAAGTAATGTTTAATTGTGCAAGTTCTGTTTAGAAGATGTTTTAAATTATGAAACTTTTATGGTTATTTCAACTTAGAAAAATATCACTCTAATCCATCCTACTAGAGAGATGGTCAAATATGAAGAGGGACAGATGGAGTTTGATACTTGGTGAATGGTTGTTGGAAAACCATCATATCTCTTGCGAGGAATTTGACTCGGCAGTTGGATTTCTACAAGTGGTAAATGTAGATAATATATATCATATTAATCATTTAAGATTATTGATTTATCTAAAAAAAAATTGGTTGTTATAGTCAAAGCGATCAAACTTATGTACCTATGGACGAGGAGGAGGAGGAGAAGGAAAAGGACTAGGATTAAAATATTTTTTTTCGTAGTCCTCTTCATGCAAACATGGCACAACAAAGCCTCATGATTTATATATAAAACTCATTTGAAATTTTGGCTATATTTGTAATTTAAATTTAAGTATTGTTCTTTTGTGCTTCAAAATATATTCATTAGGTCTACATAATACAAGTACATAGTGCAAGGACAATTTAACTTAACAAGAAGAAAACGCTAAAAGAAAAATTAAAGAAAAGAAAAACACAAATCCACCCACCAATGTGAAGTAAACCACCTCTTTATATGGACATAGAAAGTGTTTTGACTTTCCACCTCATAGGTCTTTTCATTATCTAAATTCACAAAAAGTCTTTTGACTTTACACTTTCGTAAGGCTTTTTATTTGCTAAACTCACTATTCACTTAGGCACTTCTTATGTTTCAAAAGGCTTTTTATCTTTTGGAGGCTTTTTATTTTTTGGATATTGGAGAGGCCCAATGCTTCAAATTATAAAGGTAAGGTGTGACATTTAATTTCAAATGTCATTATTATATTTTTGTACACTTTTTAAAATGCAATTGATGTTTGTTATGTTTTATGAAGGTAAAAAATAAAGTGCTCATTTTGTCCACTCAATCTAATAAGCATATTTATTTTTGAAAAGTCATCTAGTGGCAATAAATGCCATAATAGTAGCAATAACAGATGTGGTAATATTTGTGGACAATAGATATATATATCTGTTGCAACTATTACCGCGTATATTGTTATATTACCATGTATATTGCTATATATTGTACCGCATATATTGTTATCAAATGACAACAATGTGCTTTGCCACGGCTACTACCATCCATGCAATTTTTTCTCTTTCTATTTTCCTTTGTTAATCTGCAACAATGGCAATTTTGGACTGAGGCTCTTATAGTGTATTGCTTGCGTTTTGTGAAGCGACTACAGTAGTGCTATTATTACTTTTTCTTTGTTGTTATATTCAAAAGAAAAATAGAATGCCATTTGCGTGCATGACCAGCTTTACAGATTACTTTTTCTTTTAAAGATCTAGTACAACTTGCTAGTGTGTGACAATATAGCAGCCTATTGCACCTCTCACCTCTGTAGCCGACTCAATATCAACCTCGACCACAACATCCTGGTCCTCAATGCTAATTTTGACAACTTTTTGCTCACAAAAAACTGCTAGAAGACGCTTTGTTTTTCATGCTAGAGATGTAGATTGTTGGACCATCTTATAGCCATGGGTTGAGAAGCGTGTATGCCTTGGTTTTTGCCTAGGCTTGGTCTATTATATTGAGTGGTTTTCCTCTTGACCACAAATGTTTTCTCTTTATATTTTCCTTTGTTAATCTACAACAATGATGGAAATTGTAGACTTAGGCTCTTATAGTGTATCGCTTGTTTTGTGAAGTGACTGTAGCAGTGCTATTATTACTTTGTCTTTTTTGCTATATTCAAAATCAAAGTAGAATTTTATTTGTGTGCATGACCATCTTTAAAGATTACTTTTTCTTTTGAAGATTTAGTACAACTTGTTAGTGTGTGTGACAACATAGCAGCCTATTGCGTGTCTCACCTCTATAGCCAACTCAACCTAGAGTGATGGGCATATATACAATGCACAGGGGGAAAACCCTTCCTAGTGAGGGGAAAAATTCTTTGACGGTCCTAATTGTGTTCACACACATCACTACACATGTATATGGTAGCAAACCTCCCCAGGCGTGATGTGGTGGACAAGAGCCATTAGGAGGTTTCGGAGGTCTTTTGGAGGGCCTTTTGGAAGAGAGAGGAAAATAAGCTCCTCCAATGAGAGAAGAGCCTACGTTACGTAGAAAAATAGATTGATATTAACAAAAATATAAAAGGTGTCCCTCTCCTCATTTAATAATCTAGTGGTCCTTGAAGACGATCACTCTCTTTCATTTAATGCGAGCACCTTTTTCAGAAGGTAAATGCGGTGCATTTGATACGGCTTACGTCATCACTAGAAGTCAAAAAGTCACAAAACTATCAAGTGGTGGAAAATTTTGAAACTTTTGATACTGTCAATGCGTCCGGAACGCCCAAATATCCTAGAAATGAATGTCCAATTGCCTCACTCCGACATCCAAAGAGGCAAAAAATTTTCAAAAACCCCTAAAAGAACATTTTACTAACGGAGCGCGAGGGGGCATTCCAAAATTTTGGAATGCCTCCTCGCGCGCCGGTAGTAAAATGCCCCTTTTTTCCTCTTTTTATGGATCTTTTTGAGAGGAAAATGTCAAAAAACCTCTAAAAAGGGGCTTTCTTGAAAGATAAGTGTCCAAAAACCACTAAAAGGAGCTTTGTACTGACGGCGCGCAGAGGGGGCATTCTAGAATTTTAGAATGCCTCCTCGCGCACCTTAAGTAAAAAGCCCATTTTTTGGGGTTTTTTGACATTTTTTGCCTCTCCGGATGTCGGAATGAGACAAGTAGACATTCATTTTTAGGGTATTTTGGCATTTCAGACGCATTGGTGGTGTCAAAAGCCTCAAAATCTATCACTATTTCACAATTTGTGACTTTTCAAGTTCCAGTGATGACGTAAGCTACATTAAATGCGCCGCACTTGCCTCTTGAAAAAGACGCTCACATTAAATAAAAAAGTGACCATTTTCAAGGATGATTGGGAATATAAAACTAATTTTTAGAGTGTCTAGTTGTCCTTTTGGACGTACTCACAAGGGGCAAGTGCATTTTTAAAAAAGTTTCTAGAGAGAGAAATACAATTTCTTACAAAGCTCTCCAAATGACCTCCAAAATTTTCTAATGTGGCACATAGAGTATAGGGAAGTTCCATGCCCTGAAGACATGATAAGTCTACAAAGGAGAGTAAGCCCAAAGCTTTGCAAAAAGCTTTGAACTTCTCATGAGACAGTGCCTTTGTGAAAAGATTTGCAAGGTTGTCATGTGTTGGCACATAAGCCAAGTTGATCTCTCCTGCTGAGAGCCTCTCCCTGACATAGTGGTAATGCACCTCAATGTTCTTTGTGCGAGCATGAAAAACTGGGTTCCTTGCAATTTCCAATGTGCTTTGAATGTCAGTGTAGATGATGTTGGTAGTGTCCTATCCAATGCCCAAATCATTCATAAGGCATCTGAGCCATACACACTCAATCGTAGCTGTGAAGATCTCCCTATACTCAGCCTCACAACTAGAAGTGGTTGCAGTAGGTTGCTTTTTACTCAACCATGACATGCATGAGCTACCGAGTATGAAACAAAAACCACTTGTGGACACTCGCATGTCCAAACAACCAACCCAGTCTGAGTCCCAACAAAAAGTATGTAAATATGGCGGCAATGATCCCCCATTTGGATAAAAACACCCAAGATGTAAAGTGCCACTCAAGTAGCAAAAGATCCACTTGATAGTCTACCCGTTATTAGACCCTAGGCTATGCATAAATCTATTGACTTGTGAGACTGCAAACTGAATATCGGGCCTTGCATTGCATACATAAATAAGGCATCAAATAGCAATTTGTTAAAGAGTTACATCGACAGAATCACTAGCATCATGAAGACTCTATTTCAAACCTATTTCTATGGGAGTGGAAATAGGTTTGAAATCCTCAAGTCCGAACTTACATAGAAATGTCTCTATGTAACTTGTCTAACACAAGGCAATACCACCATCACACTACTTCAATTATATGCCTAAGTAATGATCAACAATCCCAAATCTTTTATCTAAAAAGTAGCATTCAAATCAGCCTTAAATTTAGCAATATGTGCCTCATTTGGACCAGTGATCAACAAATCATCCACATATAGAGCAACGATGAGAAGTACATCACCCTCAAGCTTTACATACAAAGTGCTTTTTGTTGGACTATTACAAAAGCCTTGTTTGACCAAACATTAGGGAATTGTGGAGGTCACTTGGAGGGCCTTATTGAGAGGAGAGAGAATAGGAGGTGCATCCAATGAATAACAAGCCAACGTAACATAGAAATGGGAGTAAATAAATCAAAAAATTCAAAAGAAAGAGAAGAAACATGAGGTAAAACCTCGTTTTTACGACGTATACGGTATCCATATGTGGGCCCAGGGTTTGAAAGTAGTTAAGGTACAATAATGTATCATACTCCTGCCACCAAAAGCTCTTGCTCCATTAACCAAGCATACGAAACTAAAATTCCCTCCATTTCAAGCAAGTTCAAGCTTTCTTCTTCCACTCAAAAAGAGACATGGTTTCTTCAACTTCTTCTTTCTTCCCTAATAGCTCTAGGGGTTGTTGTGCTCTCTCCCTAGACAACTTTGCCATTAGTCTCCCAAGGAGGCCAAGTAGCACCATAAGCTCCATCACTATCTCAAACTCCATCAATATAGATAGTCAACGGCAATAGCAAAAAATATACAAAGGTTCTTGGGTTTTTATGCAACCAAGAAGGAGGAAAAGATCCTCAATAGAAAATCTATTTTGTTCACCATGTAAAGGAGGAGTTGTAGATTTCAAAGTGGAGGTGGGCAAGAAAACTATTAAGGAGGTTTTGGTTCAACATGTTTACAGTCACTCTGATGTGATTGCTAATGGCGGAGATGTCTCATTGGCTTACCATCCACAATGCAACTTTAAGTGTGTTCATAGCCTTCCATCTCTATTCTTTCTTTCAGACCTTTCTGCTCTCTTAATTTCTTTTTTCTTTTTGAAGAGGTAGAACAATATTAAAAGAGGTAGCTCAAGTTCTCATAAGTAGTCTTGAATTCTATTGAGTTATTTGACTAGGTGGTCTTTTACTTTTGTTGTTGAAATTGCAGATGTCTATCCTTCATCATAAGAGGAATGGGAGCCAGTGGAGTGTATTATAGGTATCATCTGTGTAATCCACACTGACATTGGTGTTTTATGGTATGATGGAAGAACTAGCAAGAGCCTTGCAGATGAGGAAATTTTCTTTTATGAGCATTTCTACCAACTCAACCAAAAAAATCAAAAAGGTACTATGGTTAAGCTCCCTCTCGCTACCAATTAGAGCTATATTGACTGGCCGGTCTTGGACACCACAATGTGTGAAGCTCTCTGAAGCAAGCTGTTTAGGGATGTGCAAAGGTCCCTAGGAAATTTTGTCCCCACTAAATTGGTAAAGTTTGCTAATTTTTGTCCTATAATTTTATTTGTGGAACTATTTCACACCTACCACATACATGTTGCAAAGACAATGCTCGTATATAAATCTCTAGACGCTTGCTTTTGTGAAAAGCTTCTTGATAGAGGGTGGTATGTTAAACAGTTGGAAGGCATACATTGCAAGGTTGCATTGGACACTTTGATGGCCAAGTACACGATTGGCACACAGTCCCATCTCATCTCCTTTAGGTACCAGTGCTCTCAAATTGTTGCAAGCTGCTCTAAGTTTATTCCTATTCACCAAGAGTCGACAGGCCTAGAGAACAATGGTGTCATAGATGTGGAGATATTTGACAAACAACTCAACCTTGTGACAATGGTCCACAATAAGAGAGCAATGCAACCTTCTGCAACTTTGGCACGACATAATGGACAAGACCAGGGAGAACGAGTCCTCGTAGTTCTATTGCTTAATAGGTGGATGCAAAGTAATGAAACAAAGGGAAAAAGAGATTGTTTATAGAGAACTAATTGGCCGAGTCGAAATCGTGACAACGTAACTTGGATGAATTCCATTGGGTGTAACTTCCTCTTTACTTGAAATCTATATTCACGACTTCCATTGCTATGTTTCTTTCAATTTAAATCTTTTGTTTTAATTGTGAGATGACTTCCACCATTTGGTTATATCTTTATTTCAATAGTAAGATGAAATTTTCTCGCTATCTCTCTCCCTTTGTGAAAGTATGTGTGATTTCTGTATGTTTTGAACAACATGTGCAAAGTTTGATGGCTACTCTTTCTCTCTCTCTCTCTCTCTCTCTCTCTCTCTCTCTCTCTCTCTCACTCACACACACACACACACACACACACACACACACACACACACACTTCCATTGCACCACATTGAGAAGTACAAAGAATCATATTAATGTACATAGTTAGCATTTTGAAGAGTATTTGTAAGTACAAATTTTGAAACAGCCAATGAGCAGAAATACAAATTCTAAAGATAAGGGATCAAAATGTCCTCTAGACAAAATTCATGCTCATGACCTTCAAATGAGGGTGGGGAGAGAGTGGTGCCCGGTGGATTTAGCAAGCCCTTATGGGGTGTGTCATCTATCAACAAAGTGTTGATATCATCATATGGGACATGGATATAATAAAAAGGTTTATAGTATAGGAATACATTTGGTTTGGTACGGTGGTAGTGGTCGTCAATGAAAACAGACTCCTTTTGTGTATACAAAAAATCAAATTGTGAACATTCGATTCCCGCTTCTAAAAGGACAAGAGTAATGTGTGTCCTAGTCACCACCCAACCATGCTATCTTATAGCCTCCCCCTAGCGTACACATTGTTCGGTCGTGCCGGTGTCCTTGCCCGTAAAACCTATGTCCTTACATTACCCCCCCCCCCTCTTGGAGAATCATTTTTTTCCTTGAAAATGAATGTAGGAACATGTTTCGTAAGTGCAGAGACATTCTCCCATGTAGAACCTTCTTAAAATCTATCTAGCCATTTTACCAACACCTCTCGTTGAACATGATTCTGGTGTGAAGCTCATGAGAATCCAAAATCTTTTCGAGTTCATGAGGGATGCTTGGCGGTTTGATAAGGTCAATTAACACATCTGTTTCAATGATATTATCATTTTGTCCTAGCTATTTTCGTAAATGGCTAACATGAAAAGCAAGATGAACTCGTGAGTGCTCGAGAAGAGCTAACTTATAGGCCACTTGACCTATACGTTTGAGAATGGTAAATGGTCCACAATAGCGTGGAGAAAGTTTAGCAACTTTTAGCGACTTCAAAATTTCTGAATGCTCCGAAACTTTGAGGAAAACCTTGTCTCCTTTTTCAAAAGTAGCAAGATGATGATGCTCATCTGCATACTTCTTATATCAATCTTGAGCTTGCTTAACATTCTGTCGAGCAACTCAAAGCATATCAAAATGTTCGTGGAGAAAATCCTTCACTTGTTGTATCTTCTCCTTAGCCAACCCCACCGTAATGGGTGATCTAGGTTGAAAACCATGTAAAAGCATAAATGGATTGAACCCTGTAGTCACATGCTTTGAACTCTTATAATAAATTTCCAATATAGCTAAGTAGTCTTCCCAATTGGTTTGCTTCTTGCTAACGTACGCTCGTAGCATATCCTTTAGCACTTGATTAACTCTTTTGGTTTGACCATCTGTTTTTGGATGATCAGCCGTACTAAGATTAAGTGTAGTTTCCAACTTTTGAAACACAACTCTCCAAAAGTGATTATTGAACTTTTGATCTCTGTCACTAATGATACTAGCTTGAAGACCGTAGAGTCTATATATATATATTCTCTACAAATAGGTGTGCTAATTTTGGCATCTTAACCGTAGTCTTAGTGGGAATGAATCAATCCATCTTTGTTAGACAGTCTAAAATTACCCAATTGGCATCATGGCCACAATTTGTAGTAGGTAGTCCTACTATAAAATCCATAGAGATACTTTCCCACTTACCTTGTGGAATCTCTGAAAGATGTAAAAAGACACCTACCTTGAGGCACTTTGCCTTATTAACTTGGCATTGTTGGTAGTTTAGTATGTACTCTTGAACATCATGATGTAGTCCTAGCCAATAAAATTTCCGTCGAACTAAGGTATATGTCTTACAAATACCTAGATGACCAGCACTTGGACTATCATGACATTCAATTAATATTTGGCACCTAGTGTCTGAGTCCTTTGGCACACATACTCTGCCCTTGTGGAGTAAGTAGCCATCATCAATGGAAAAATTCTTCCATCGCTTAAGCTCTTCCTAAGTAGGGGTGGAGCTCTGTGTGTTGGAGTTTTTATCTATGCGTACAAAGACATGTTGATCTAGTTGTACAGAGACATGTGAGTGTGAAGGATCCCTTCTTAAAATTACACTCCATAGTTTTTCATATGATTGATCTTGTGCACACTTGCCAATTAATGACTCCAAAATTGTACTCTTTATTTTCATGAAAGCAAGTGAATTAATCTGACGCATCCAACTTAGTGCATCCGCTACTACATTATATTGCCCCTTGTGTTATTGTAGCTTACAATCATAATCTTGAAGGATCTCTGTCCATCTAGCTTTACGACCCTTCAAGTCCTTTTGAGTAGTAAAAAATTTTATACTCTCATGGTTAAAAACTACTTCAAAATTGGCACCATATAAATAGTGTTGCCACTTTCGTAAAGCGTGAAACATGGCATAGAGCTCTCTCTCATAGACAGAATAATTCTGTTGAGCTCTATCCAACTTTTTACTTTCAAAGGCTATAGGCCTTCCCTCTTGGAGAAGTACCACACCAATTGCTTTATCACAAGCATCAGTCTCTACCACAAATGGCTTAAATGGGTCAACGATTGCTAGGATGGGAGCAGGCTACAACTACCTTGAGCTGTTCAAAACTGTGTTGTTGGGCTTCTTCCCAAGAAAAGGTCTTACTTTTCTCTTTGAGTTGATCTGTCATAGGAACAACAATTTTGGCATAATCACAGTTATATTGTCGATAAAATCTAGCCATGCCTAAGAAGATTTGAAGCTCCTCAACCATGTTGGGATGCGGCCATCGAAGAATGGCAACGTCCTTGTCATTGTACATTTTGATGCCAGAATAAGAGATCACATGACCGAGGTAATGTATCTCTGTTTTAAAGAAATTGCACTTGCTTTTCTTAGCATACGCAACGTGAGATCATAGGTGTTCAAACACTAATCGCAAGTGTTCTATGTGTTCATCTTCAGTTGTATTGTAAATGAGAATGTCATCAAGGAAAACCACAACAAATTTTCCAAGATATGGACATAAGACACTATCCATGAGTGTCATAAATGTAGCTGGAGCATTTGCTAAACCAAAAGGCATGCACATTGCTCAATAGAATTAGAATTGAGAGAACTTTTCTCTTGAAAATTGTTAACACTTTGCTTATCATTAAAGTTCACTGCACTTTGCATACCATAACTAGAATTCACAACACTTTGCTCTTGAGAATTCACAAAACTTGGAGACAAGCATTAACACAAAAAGACTACATATATTATATTTCCTTTCTGTAAAATAGAATGCTCCACTGTATATATAAGAGGTGCAAATGGTATATTTTTCTCACCAAGCAAATGCACATGTTTACCATTGGCCATAAAGGATAGGGAGATGTGTTCATAACTAGTGTGCAATGTGCAATGTGTTTCCTAAACCATGCAGCCACTCCCATCATAAAGGATAGTGAGATGTGTTCATAACTAGTGTGCAATGTGTTTCCTAAACCATGCAGCCACTCCCATCCTAAAACTACATTAGCACGGTCCATGTTCATAACTTGAAAGTCAAGGGTCATTATATGATCTTGAACAATAAGCTCAACCCCTTGAACTACCATGTCCCGTACTTCTTTATCATTTCCAGACATTTGTTCTACCACATACTTGTGGGAGCAGGGAGTCTTTGTAAGCTTCAATTTCTTGACTAGATTATAGTTTGGGAAGTTATAAGTTTCACCATCATCCAATAAGATACGAAAACGTTGTTTGTTAATAGTGCCATGCATGCGAATCATCATGGGGGCCAAAGGTGGGCTGCCACATTGAAGCAGGCACACAACACTTGTGCTTTTCTTCCATATGAAGAACCTCTACAACACAATATTTAGGAGATAAATCTAATGTGAGGCGTTGCACCGTGTGCATGGCCTTTCCTTTGCCTTGCAAAAGAGGAAAATCCTTCTTGTTATGTTGGTCCAAAAGACATCTAAAACACAAATTTTGTTTCTTTGCACGCTCAAAATCAACAATGCTGAGAGACCCACGTGGGGTATCTCGTGACTGCTTAGTCTTCTTAGCCTTTTGTGGACGTGGAGAGGTAGATTGTCTCTTATTCCTCTCGGAACGTGTGGGAGATCTACCTCGCCATTGGCTCTTAGCCACATTGCTCTTATCGAAATTATTCTTAGAGTAGGGAACATTTTCCTTCCTCTCTTGGTCATCATCATATCTTTGGGCATGACTGATTGCTTCTTCCACAGTTTTTGGACGTTGGGTCTTTACATGGAGAAGGTAGTTTTGTCAATACCCCTATTAAAACCCCATATCTTTTGGAATTCTTCTAGACCTTCTAGTTTTAATATGATTTCCTGATACTTGGAAAGGTACTAAGTGAGAGAGTGACCAGACATGCGGCATGCATCACATGCTAACCAATTCTTATCCTCTTCATTGGATTACAAAAACTCTTTGGGGAAAGAAGCTTGAAACGTAGCCCAAGACGGAGGTCGAGCATCTGTTGGAAATGTCATCCACCACTTATGGGCCTTGATTTGAAGAGATAAACTTATTTCTATAGCTATCATTATATCCGGGGTGTGTCTCAACCTATGAATATCACTCCATTTGTGTAAGAACGTATTGACTGCATCCTTGTTGCGATCACGCTCTTCATCGTGAAACTAAGGAATGGCGATATTCTTAAGCAATGCATTGCTACCTTCTGCATCTTCTGAAGCACTTGTCTCTTGGACTCCTTGAGTCATGGAGCTTGGGTTCCTTGAACCGGGCCACCTGCGGCTCCTTGAGCCATCTGTGAATTCATAAATTTCACAAGTAGCTTAGTTAAGATTTGTTACATTTGCATTTAGTGCAGAGAGATTGCGTTCAAGTATGCTTTGGTAATTTTTCAAAGTCTTGAAAGTATCCAAGAACATGATCTCCTAGATCATCATCGTCATGCATATTAAGGTCGATAGCACCCATGGTGTCCGGATTTTGATGTACGTGCTCAAAATCAAAACTGTGTGTAGGTAGGATATCCTCGTTGGACATGGTAAACACACACTTATGTAGAGAGACATAAAAAACATCAACTTGTACCTTGTAAAGCTTGAAGTCTTTTTGTTTTTTATGCTCGGTGACTTTTGTGCTGCATGCGAACCTCACCTTGCAGAAATTGTAGCGCTTCACGTGTCCTTCGTCGTAAGAACACCTTCGTTGATTTCTCACAAAAACTCATCGTTTTTTGTGAAGTCTTTTGTTCACTTTGAAGCTTCCTCCTTGAGGAAAAAATAATTGTTGGAGGAAAACTTGTCTTTCTCTAAGAAGTGAAAAGAAAGGGTGAAATTACTTCCTTGAAGTTTGAAGCTTTCCTTTTTTTCTAGCTTTCCTTGTCAACTCAAGTATGCTATCTTTCCTTGTTATACACAACAAGGCTCAATAACTTGGATGGTAGAGTCTTGGCCTCTTACCCTCATGGGGTGGGTTTAAACCTCCTTCATGCAAGGGTTTAGAGGGCCTTTCTACGCACCCAGCACCCAGCCAACGGAGCCTCTGTGTCGTAGAGTTGTCGGTCGAGTTTGCCTTGGTTGCCCGACTTAGTTGTGCACTATGGAGGGCGTAGGTGTGGCATCTGTGGTCACTATCTATTGATCGTCTCTTGTCATGCGTTGTGGAGGATGTAGGTGAGGCGTCTACAGTCGCTATCTGCTGATTGTTTCCTTGTGTTGCACAAAGAACTCTGTGCCTGTCTTCTTTTTTGCTGTGTTGCGGGGACGTCTGTAGATCATGGGAGAAAAGGTGCACATTGCATCCACATGCAACCCGCTTTTCCTCTTTCCCAAGAATAGCTCGGATACCAGTGAAAGAACGAGAGTAATGCGTGTCCTAGCCCCACCCAACCATGCTATCTTATAGCCTCCCCCTAGCGTACACATTGTTCGACCGTACCGGTGGCCTTGTCCGTAGGACCCGTGCCCTTACAGATACATTGCAAACCATGGTTATAAGGGGATTGAGATTTCTCTGCTGCACAGAGGACCATATCACAACCCGGAACCTTGGAAGTAGAAACTGTATAAATTCCTTGGTTCCTTGGGAAAGGGAAAAGGCAACCCGCTTTTCCCCTTTCCCAAGAATAGCTCGGATACCAGTGAAAGGGCAAGAGTAATGTGTGTCCTAGTCTCCACCCAACCATGCTATCTTATAGCCTCCCCCTAGCATACACACTAATCGGTTGTGCCGATGGCCTTGCCCGTAGGACCCGTGTCCTTACAGCTACATTGCAAACCATGGGTATAAGGGGATTGAGGTCTCTTTGCTGCACAGAGGACCATATCGCAACCCGAAACCTTAGAAGTAGAAATTGTATAGATTCCTTGGTTGCTAGATACACCATGACTCTGTGAGTGCCTATCCTGAAGCTGCACAGGTTGACAAGTTTTGCGTTGGATCATACGGCTTTCAAAACAACAACAATCTATTGACGTCCAAAATAATTAGTTTTTTCAAACATTTTGTAAAACAAATAAGTAGTTAAACAATAGGTAGACTTTCATATTCTTTTACATTGGTTATTACCGAAACAATCATGTCAATGTCTAGCAAGGTCCATATTGGGTTTGCCTGCCATGGAGGTTGTCTTGTCCAATGTTTACATCCTCAAGCTTGTTCTCACCAGTCCCTTGTTCTTCTATTATTTGAGACTCTTGTGTTTCCAGTGTTGAGGGCTCCATTGCACCTGAAATAGCATCTAATGTGCTATGATCCGTTTGTGTGCCAGTCATAAATGACTCTTGATTTTCAAGCTTACAAGGTGGAATTGTGGGAGAGGTGTGCTCTGCTTGAGGGTTAGGGTGTTCTTTCTCAGTCCCTCCCTTTGCATAATCTTCTTCCTTCTAAAACCCTCCAAGCGTAGAGGGAGTTTCAACCTTTATTTCTTCCTCAGCCCCTCGATCTGTGTGATCTTGATCTTGTGTGGACTTTCCCTCATCCAAAATATTTCCTTGTCAAACTCTCCCTTTGCAGGATTTCTCTTCTCAAGATTTCCTCCCTCCTCTTGCTCTTGTTCTTTCTTAGCTGACCTTATGAAATCTATTTTTTGATGTTCCTCATTACTCATCCTTATCTCTACAATGTGGTCATCCAATAGGGTCTGTTCTGCATCCATGCTCATGGGATGTGAAATTGAAAGCAAATGCTTGATTAGGGTGGTATGGTATTGGTGCAAATACCATAGTGTGTACTTGTTTGATGCACTGTGCAAAAGATAAAACAAAAACAAAAAGGAATCGAGATACATTTTTTTCCAAACAATCACCATGTTATAGTAATGATGTGTATAATGCCTATCTTTGACATTTTAGTGTAAAGAAGCTGTGCAGTATATACTCAGCATGCATGAGACACCTCCATCCACACAAGTTGCCATCCGTCTGTCTAGGCAATGTGACTTCCTTAATTTCTCACTTGTACAGCTCTAGATTTCCGCATAGCCTTCCATATGTGTGCAATAGTCTTTCTATGCATCTGCAAGCAGGAAAAGTTGGTATGAACCCAACACCATAATTGTCTCCATACTTTATTTAAAATAGAACCAATTTCTAATTCTCAATACGCAGAGTCTTAATTCTGGATGCGTTCCTCAAAATGAGTTTATCGTCCAGATAGCTGGCTTGTCAAGTTCAATGAAAACCAGGCTCTAGTGGTGGTTGCTCTCATATGGAAAAATTATGCTTGTTACTTGCAGCATTGGAAAATGGGCAAACCACTTCTCGAATGTGCCGATCGAGGTGTTTTTCATTCTAGGAAAGACAAAAATTTGGGGATCCACGATATATATTTCTGCATGACTTTGTGCAAGTAGGTGGCTCTTGATCAAACTACAAGATGGTTACTAGTTGCCTGAGCATTTGGACACAATATATTGATATCCATAGAATCTAATGCAAGTCTTCTTATACCATCTTATAGCTGTATATCTACTATTAATCCTTTCTCCATAAATGATAAAGTTTTGTTGTTGCTCACATCAATCTTGAGTGTACAACAATGTGGTAGCTTTAAGTCTCTTCTTCTATAGCATTTGCTACTTTTCCTTCTCTTTCAGTTTATTCATCTTCTTTGCACATCGATTTTCCACCAGCTCAGCTCTTGCCCTGGTATTCACATCATGGGTGACTTCTACAATCTTCATCTCTTCTTGTGGCCTTGATGGAGGAATAAGAAAAGTTTACTTCATTTTATTGTCTATAAACTCATTGGGTTGGAGCAGTTTATCATACCTCTACCTTACTCTTTTTAAGGTTTCATTATCCTTGTCCATAATCATTACCCTGTGTGTATGTGTTGCAACAATTTTGATATCATTGAAATATTCTAGCAAAAAAAAAATGCTACCTCTTGAAGAGCCAGCAGCGCAACAAGTTTCTACCTCATGGTGCCAAAACATGCCTCCTCACGTATTGACCTGACTAGTCTTTGGAATGGAAGCTTTGGTACAAGAATCTCAATACATTTCTAAGCCTTCCTGATTTTTTTGAACTGCTTGATGTGTCTTTGAGCCTCGTTATCCTTGGAGATTTTATGATTTTCATGGGCTTTCTTGGTCTCTTATTTTTACTAGTAGATCTTCCTCCTGCTTTAGCAGAAGAAAATGTTATAGCCCCACCATAGCAATCTTTGCACTTGAGGATGGTGGTGGCACTACTGGATGTGGATGTAATGGCAAACAATCTTGCTGAGAAGAGGTAGGGTCTTTTTGTGTAGGCTACATCACACAAATTGCCATAGAGGCGTCACAGACGTGCTACACATTTTGAGAGAGAGAGAGAGAGAGAGAGAGAGAGAGAGAGAGAGAGAGAGAGAGAGAGAGAGAGAGAGAGAGAGAGAGAGAGAGAGAGAGAGAGAGAGAGAGAGTATTTTTAAATGCAAAGCGAGGGTTTAGAGTCTTTGTTTATTGCATGCACGATGAGAGAGAGAGAGGGGGGGGGGGGTGATTAAAAAGAGTGGGGAACAAAATCTTAATGGATTTTATTAAGATTCTCCCTTTTAAGATTTTCTCAAAAAAAAAGGGGTTGCATACTCTCTGTGTAGTTTTTTCTTATAAAATCTTCATCAAAGGGTTTGCCTTTTTTTAAGCCCCCCCCCCCCCCCCCCCCCCCCCCCCCACACACACACACACAGAGCACGTCATCGTGTGGATCTGTTCCCCACCCTCTCCTTTTTTAAAATATTTGCCTCAGTCCCTTGCATTGGTGCATGGGGCTTGGGGAGGTTGAGAGAGAGAGAGAGAGGGAGGGGGGGGGGGGGGTTAGCTGCATTGAGTATCACATACAGAATTCTATCCACTAGTTGGGATCTTCTTTGAGATGGCTCGTTCCTTGGTTGGAAGAGGCAGAAAAAGGAAAAAAGCCAAGGCCAATCGGCCTCTTTTTTTTTAAGTCTACAAGGAAAACATGGTAGGAGGTGAACTAAGGAATTAAAGTGCATGGTGGATACGATGGCCCTAGGTGCAGTCCACCCCATCATCATTGGTAGCCCTTGCTCACTAGGGTCCTCTTTTGTTTCACAAGTTTCTTATGTATGAGGAGAGTGGTTGTGCTTCTATATGACACACATGCGATCTAGGTTTCCTCTATGTGCAAGATCATGGACATTCACCAAACCTAATTAGACAAGCGTCATAGTCTGGTTAGTAGTTTCATGTGCTTGTATTTTTTGCTTTTGCTATGAGATAGAGATAGCATCCTTTTGGAAATATTCTTGTAGGTCTCGGCTATACTCATCTACAATGAAGATCTTCCATGTACCTTAAGTAGCAGGGGACTTTTTGATCTTTCCTCAATTACCTCAAAAGGTGCTTTTCCCGTGGAAGTATGTACAGTGTTATTGTAGGCATACTCCACTAAGGGTAAGTACTTTTCCCATTGGGATCTTTGATCTACTTCCGTTACATAGGCTTTTAGTAGATCAAGAATTGTTAGGTTAGCTATTTCACTTTGGCCATCCGTTTGCGGGTGATAGGCCGAAGAGAAATTAAGCCTTGTTCCTAAATTTAGCCTTATTCCTAAATTCTAGGATCTCTATCCGACACTATAGATATTAGCAAGCCATGGTACTTGAAGATTTGTGAAATGAAGAGGGTTGCCATTTGATGGGCTTTGATAGTCTTTTTGATAGGTATAAAGTGAGCTTGTTTACTGAACCTGTCTACTATCATCCATGTTCCCGTATTCCCATGGATAGACTTAGGCAATCCAAAAATAAAATCCATGGATATGCTCTCCCATGGTGAATTAGGGATTGGCAAAGGTTGAAGCAATCCTGGTTGCTTCCCTCTATCAAACTTCGTCTTTTGGTATACCGCACATTTAGAAACATACTCTTGTATGTTTTCTTTCATGGTAGGCCAATAGAAATATGTTTCAATCCCCTTTAGGGTAGACTGAATCCCTTTATGCCCCACATAAAGAGGAGCATGAGATTCATACATTACTTTCTCACAGAGTGAGTTAGTAACGCATAGTCTATTGCCATAGACAAGATAACCATCTTGTAAAGTAAATGGTTCTTCTTTCTTCCCTAGTGCAAGGGCTGAAATCACATCTCTAAAATTGGGATCAATAGCATACTCATCTATCATAGAAGATAGATCATTGCGAGTTGCTATGGAAACCGCATTCACTCTCAGCCGTCTTGAGAGTGCATCAGCTACTTGATTATGCTTTCTAGCAATGTGAGCAATATGAAAATGAAATTGTGAAAGGAAATTTACCCACCTCATTTGCTTGTTGGAGAGCTTGGTCTGCATCATGAAGTACTTAGGACTTTGGTGATCCGTTCGCAGAATGAAAGGAGTCCCCAATAAATAGTGCTTCCATGAGTCTAAGGCATGAAGTACTTAGGACTTTGATGATCCATTCGCAGAATGAAAGGAGTCCCCAATAAATAGTGCTTCCATGAGTCTAAGGCATGTAGAACTGCGAGGAGTTCCTTTTCATATATGCCTAGAGCTTGCTCAACAGGGTCGATCCTTCGACTTTCATAGCCTATGGCGTGCCCATCTTGGAGCAAAACAGCTACAAGGCAATCACCACAAGCATCACATTGGACCTCAAATGGCTTTGAGAGATCCGGTAGTGTAAGCACAAGTTGAGAGATAAGCTTTTCGAAAGCATTTTTCTCCTTGGCAGACCATGTGTACCTAACGTTTTTCTTTGTTAGGTCATGTAATGGTCCTACTATTAGTGAGAACTTTTCTATGAAGTGTCTATAGTATGCACGCATACCTATAAAGCTTCTTAGTTTATGAATATTCCTTTGGATTAGGCCATCCTTTTATTACCTCTAACTTTGATGGATCCATTTGGATGCCATCTTGAGAGATAATGTGACCTAAATACTGAATCTCTTGTAAGAAAAATTCACTTTTCTTTCGATTAACATAAAGTTTATTCTCTCTTAAAACTTGAAATATTACCTGGAGGTGTTGCTTGTGTTCGTCTAATGAATTAGAGTAGATGATGATATCATCAACAAACACTCCAGTAAAGGTTTGGTGAGGCCTAAATAGCTTCTCCATCAAGCGGTTGAATGTGGCTGGTGCATTGATCAAGCCAAAAGGCATGATAATTGTTGGGGTTCTTCAACACACACAGAACTTAGGTGTTGACAACATGTCACACACACTAAAGACAGAGTTAAACAAAGGCAAACACATTCAAATCATTAGCATTTCAACATTCACCAAATTTCGACACAGCAGATTGCAGAACAAGCATTAATCATAGAGCAAGAAACTACACAGTTGATTCATCTTGGTCCAAATATAACTTCCATTTCAACCAAAATTACATTCTCGCGTGAACCAACATGACCTTTAAATAGGAACTTCTGACAGTTATAACTATTACATCCGATTGACCAAAATCCGACTTATCAAATTTCGACTAACTAAGATCCGACTGACTAAGAGTTGATTGATTAAACATAAGTACAAGTACTGATCTGGTGCAGGTTCAACACCTGGCACAACCCGGTGGTGGATTTCCTTGAAATCCGACTTGGATCTACAATCCCTTGATCTGCATATTCTCCACCACCAACATTACTCTCTACACTGGTTCAGCTTCATTCTGAGCCTCCACATCTGGCTCAGCCATACCCTACTCTTCAACTACTGACTCAAGTGCCACTATCCCAACAGGTACAGTTTCCACTGCTTCAAGCACTTCAACCTGTTGTTCAACCTGCTGATTCATCTCTGCATCATCCTTCAATTCTTGAACTTTCTCAATATGTTCCTCCAAATGAACATCATCCATATCCCCTTGCAATTATTTCATCTTTAAATCCTGAGCTAATTTGAACCACATGTCTCTGTCCTTTTTTACATCCTCTAACTCCTGCAGTAATTCACCCTCATGCTCACTTACAAATCCCTGCTTCATTGTCTCATATGGATTCTTTATTGCTACAGCAAGTCTGTTCTTCATAGACTTCCACACTTCTTGAACTGCTTGCAACAGCTGTTCTTTCAAGACAGAAACTTCTCCCTCTGACATTGATCCGAGCCTATCACAAATTTTTTGGTTACTATATTTTGTTGGTTTTCCCTGATTCTAGAGGTTTACAATAAAAGAAAGAGTGAGAACAACCTCTTACTTGATGGGAATTTTTCCTTGACTAGTTCACAGGAGGTGAAAGGTAGAACCTAGTGGTAAAGGGAAGGGAAAATATGTAAATGTGAAAAGAAAAGATATGATGTGTTTGTGGAACCATGTACCCATGATTCAAGGGTCATGAGGGGCTCATATCATCATGGCTTTGGAGCCATATGATGATTCAAACAGATGGGACCCAGGTGGAAGACTTGGTGAAGGAAGGAAACAGACACATGATTTTTCTGGATTTTTAAAAAATATGTCCACTTATGAGCTGGAGATTTTGACCATATTTTTTTAATAATTTTTGCAGCTACGGTCTAGGAGATATGGTAAAAATATTGGACGCCAATTTTTTCAAGTGTGGTGGAGACCACTTCCTCTACCTTTACACACACACCCTTCCTTTTCCACATTGAGTCCTTCTCTAAAAATCAGCCATTAGTCTCCTCACCCTCCCCTCCTTCCTCCTCTCTCTCAAGCTCATAAAACCATCACAAATTCCTCTTCTAATCACCTCTCAAATCATGCTTAATCTTGTTGTAATTAATAATTTTTCATTCAACCCCTTTCTATTATTACTAGATATGAATTGATTTTATGTAGATTCTTTACATTTTAAAATAAGGAAGCTCTTGGACTCAAGCTATGGAGGAAGGAGTGAAGACAACACAAGTGATGATGGAGCCAAGTTAGTTGCAAATTGGTCAACAAATCACTTGGAAGGAGCTTCTTCATTGGTGGAATGTCCCTAATCAAGCTTCATTTGTACAAATTGCACTTGGATCTTAACCTCACTCCTAATCACTCTCTTGCCTATATAAAGAGGCCCCCCCCTTTGTAATTTCAAGTCTCTCTCAGCCTCATTGAGTCTTTGTATCACTCATCATGAGCCCATAAAGCTCATTCATTCAGTCTATTCTTTGCACATTCTAGAGTGCAAATTGTTTTGTGCTAGTAACCTCCCCTCCTCTTACTTATTTTAATTAAGAGAGATCTTTTATGTGTGTGTGAGAGTGCTTGATGTGATTTTGGCTAAATCTTGAGTTGTTGTTTAGTAATCTACATGCTATTTGTGTTGGGAGTGCTTGAAGTTATCCATTCCTTGTACACACATTGAGGTTAATGCTTCATTCATAGTGATAGATCTCTCTCTCTCTCTCTCTCTCTCTCTCTCTCTCTCTCTCTCTCTCTCTCTCTGTGTGCGTAGCAGTCCTAGTCCACGCTTCCAAGACTAGGTGGTGCCCTCATCTCATTTCCCTTGTGGCGCAATGGAGTTTGTTTTGGTGTAGAGGCCGCCATTCCAAATTTCCTTCATCATAAATTGGTGCCCCCACGGAGGAGTTCTCAAGCAGCGCTCTGCCAATCCTATGAAGGAAGGTCCATCAACTTCTCCAAGACTTCCACTATGGTTTTCCCAAGAAGCTCGAGAGAAGAAGCGTCTTTATCAACAAACGGCACGTTTGCGGGTAAAGAGAGTTAACTACATACACCCTTCTTTGCTTCAAGGAAAATCTTGTAGTCATCAAGTCCCTAGGTCAAAGCATTGTGTTGAGTGCTTCGTGGCTAGTGTGAAGACACTTCCTTTGAAGCCTGGACTTCAGGTGGTGAAAGCACTCTCAAACTCGGGTATTAACAAGTTTTTGGAGGGGGAGCTACACATCAATGGTGTGCGGTATTGGCAAGAGGCTACATATGGTGATGCACTCCAACTACTACTAGCAAGAAGGCTCAAGGTGATTGAGAAGGTAGCCATTGAACCCTATGAACTCTACAAAGCTAAAGATGGTCACACCAAATCTAGGCTAATCACTGGTGAGCAAATTCTTCGCATCTCTCAAATGGTGGGATCCAAGAGAGATGGACTTCAATGAAGTGCTTCATGGAAGTTTGTAGTTAATTCACACATAAATAATCCCATTTTCTACAACTTTCAATCAGTTCAGAATATTAGGGTGAATGTGCGCATTGATAGAAATATTTTCTTCCAACAAAGATTGGTCTTCTATTTTGGAGCTGAGAGGTTGAGAGAGATATTGTTGTCCCCCGACCCTATAATATTTCCTATTTTGGAGTATAATGTATCTTTTGATGTTCACATCTTCATCTTGCTTTAAGCACACTCCATGAATCATAGGGATTTATATGGACCTATCCAACCTCTTGCTAGACAAACTGTGCATATAATAGCTAGCACAAAGCTTAGGTTCCAAAACATCATAAGAAACTTACTAGGCCCTCGTCGTCTAGCTGAGATTAATGCATCTATCAATCCATTTATTCTACCCTTAATAAGATATGATTTGGGCCTAGACGTTTTCATCTTTGTGCTGTATTGAGAGGAAGGAAACCCATCCTATCATGGATTTCCCTAATATTTTTGGGTGTAGTGGGGAAAATGCTGGGGATTTTTTGGATAACTTGGAGATGGCTTTTCTTGTCTCTGGGAGGGATGACAAAGCATTGAAATTGAGAGCTTTTCCTTTGGTGCTCAAAGAAGAAGCTAGGGTATGGTTCCAGGCTCTAGATCCAACCCAAAGAGCTGAATGGGAGGGATTGAAGGCGGCTTTCCTACGAATATTTCAACAAGCCAATTCGGCAGAAGAACTATGGCAACGGCTTCTGGCCCTTCATCAAGTTGACCCTCATGGTTATGCAACCTATGAGGAAGGTTTTCTGAAACTTTGGGGGCAATGGTCAAACTCACTAAACCCTGGTGAGCCAGCTCCCAATTGCCTCCAAAAGGATCGATTTATCTCAGGTTTGTACCCCTTGCTAAGGAAGAAGGTAAAGAGAAAATTTCCAAATACTTTTGAAGATGCCTTAAGAATTGCTAGGGAAAAGAATCGAAAGATTCTCTATCAAGCCCAAGCTGGCCAGCTAGCTTTGGGAGGCAATATCACAACTATGGAAGCTTCTCACGTACCTCCAAATGTGCCTAATGCACCAGGCCTCAATAGAGGTCAACAAGAAGATATGCTCCAACAAATAAACAATCTCACAAACCAACTAGAGGGTTTGAGAGTAAATCTTGTGCAGGGTGCAAGAAGGCCTATTGAGGGGAATGGTGGGAATCGGCCACCAATGCGACGTCAAGCAAGGGAAATGTTGTGTTACAATTGTGGGGAAAATGGCCACGGCATGTATAATTGCCCTCATCCCAGAAGATATGACTACCCTGTCAGAGGTCCTCAACAACAAGTAAGTCCTCCCCGTGCTAGAGCTCAAGCACAAGAGCAACCGCAACCTCAAATTTTGCAGCCACCTCGTGCTCAAGCTCAAACCCCTGCTACTCAACCAAATGTGAGCATCATAAGGATGGTGGAGGTCGTCAAGGGCAGAAGCAACCAGGAAGAAATAGCTAAAGGGAAGATGAAGATAGATGAAGTGGCTACAATGCCTATCAAGCGTGTGCGTGTCCAAGATGAAGTAAGTAAAGAAACAAGCAAGGATGCAAGCAATGAAGCAAGTACATCCCGGGCAACTAAAGATGAAGCCAAGAAGAGAAAGACCCGTACTAGGTCTCAAATTGACATCTCTGATTTCCCTATGGGATCTCGGACACAACCTTATGACTTGACAGCTGATGTGAGTTCTCATGGACCAAAGATTACTTGGCCACAACTACTTCATATCTCCCCAAAGCTGCGACGACAGTGGTCAAAAATGGTGAGCACGAGGGCAAAGCGAATTAATCTAGTAAGTGTAATCAAAGCCTATGGTCTCAAGGATATAGTGCCTTTGGTGGAGGCTCAAATCAAGGGACAACGGATTCCAAAAACTTACATTGACAGTGGAGCAGAGGTTTGTGTCATGACAGAAAAGCTAATGCATCAATTGGGTTTAGAGGTAATGGAATCATCAGACTTTAGGGAAAAAATGGCCAATAATGTCTCTGTCACTTGTGTGGGTATAGTGAAAGCTTTGAGAGTTTCTGTTTTTGGAATCACTACAGAGGTTGATGCTTATGTGATGCCAGTGAAGGGAGAAGGATACCCCTTTATTTTAGGACGACCTTGGCTCATGGGTATAGAAGCTAGGCAAGATTGGGCAACAGGAGACTTGGAGTTGAGGCCTCGTGTGGGTGGCCATAGTCGGAAGGTGGTTTATAACTTGAAGAATGGGCGACAAGAGAACCTTGAACTAGAGACGTCAGCTGATGAGTGGAGCTCAAGTGGATGCTCCTCATCCATGGACGAGGAAGAGAGTTCAAGTGAAGAGATTGATAGCACTCTCTAAGTCATGGGCTTCACCATAAAGGAAACTACCTCATCAGAAGACAACCCAAGGATCCAAATGGAGAATGTGTGGGATGCCAGCCTAGAGAAGATGTTATCCAAGGATATAAAGGAAGAAGAAATGGAGGGTTATGTAAATGTTCTCAAGAAGCATGAATCATTGTTTATTTCTGATTACACTCACATTACAGGTGTCACTGCAGTGAAGCATCATATCTATCTAAAAGAAGGGAGCAAGCCTGTAGTACAAAAACTAAGAAGATTAGGAGTTGTGCAACAAAATGCACTATTTTCCGAGGTGAAGAGACTCTTAGAAGCGGGATTCATATACCCAGTAGAAGATTCAGAATGGGTCTCCCCAGTAGTGGTGAGGCCAAAGAAGAATGGTAAATGGCGAGTGTGCGTGGATTACAAGCCACTAAATGCTGCAACAAATAGGGACCACTTCCCTCTCCCATTTCAAGATGAGATTCTAAATGAAGTAGCACGCCACGAGCGATACACAGTGTGTGATGGCTACTCCGGCTACTTTCAAATACGCATTGCAGAGGAGGACCAGAAAAAGACTACTTTCATCACACCATGGGGCTGTTTTGCATTTCGAATCATGCCTTTTGGTCTCACCAACGCTCCAGCCACCTTTCAATGATTCATGAATATGGTCTTTCAACCTTACTTTGGTAAGTCCATAAGGGTTTTCATAGATGACTTTTGTATTTACAGCTCCAAAAGTATGCATCTTGGCAAGATTGACGAAGGATCTACTCGTTTAGCTAAGCTGGGTGGACAACTAAACAAGGACAAATGTCACATTGGGGAAAGCAAGGTTACACTATTGGGGCATGTAGTGTCCATTGATGGAATCGAGGTAGATCCTAAAAAGATAGAAACATTGCTAAATCTACCTTCCCCAACTTCCATCAAACAATTAATCTCTTTCTTGCAAAAGCTAAGATATTTGAGTAGATTCATACACTTACTCTCCCAAGTGATATTTCCTCTACAACAACTGACTCGTCAAGAGACGCTTGCTTGGAGTGAAGAAAGTGATGGGCATTTTAGAGAGATAAAAAAAATGTTAGGGTTACTCCCTGTAATCCTCCAACCTTGTTGGGAAGAAACATTCTTTGTAAACCCTAGTGTGGGAGAAGAGACCATTGGTACTGCCCTCCTACAAAAAGATTCTAAAACATCCTTTATGAGGCCTGTGTATTTTGCTAGCCGCCTCATGGAAAACACAGAGAAGGCCTACACCCTGATGGAACAGCTAGTGTTAGCCCTCATGTTTGCGGTAACCAAATTTCGGCCATACTTGCTGCTGCCAAAGAGGTTTGTAATTATCACTGTGGAGGATATGTTTCCCTATGCACTACAACATATGGAAATCTCTGACAAAATAGCAAAGTGGGTGGTGCGACTTCAAGAGTTTGATTATACAATACAGGTTGAAAGAACAACTCGAGCATGCTTAGCCGACATTTTAACAAACAAGTGCTATGAAAAAGTTTTCCATTGGAAGAGAAAGGAACTTCCACCACCTCCAGCTCTAGAGGCTCTGGTCAATGCTTATAGCCTCTACTTTGATGGAGCATACAAGAGAACCAAGGATAAGGCAGCTGCAGGCATCGTGGTCTTATCTCCATTGGGAGAGAGGATCCATGGTGAAGGGATCACTCTAGAAGATGTCCACTCCACAATGAAGCATGATATCAAGCTCTAATTCATGGCCTTTGTTGGTGCCTGGATAATTCAATTGAGAGATTAAATGCTTTTGGTGACTCCATGCTTTTGGTAAGGTAAATGCAAAGTACATGGGCTTGAAAAAATGCCAGTCTCTCTACTAAAGTGAGAGAAGCCAAAGCTCTTATGAGGAGATTTAGGGAGGCACAAGTACATCATGTGCCAAGAGACCAGAACAAGGATGCAGACCACCTAGCATCATCGAAGTTAAATGAGTCAATAGTGGGAGCAGTGGCCATCAAACTTCCACTTCAGCAAGGCAAGGAGGACTTAGAAGATATTATGCACATTTTGGAGCAAGGAGAGGCTCCTAAACACTTGAATGCAGGGGAAAGGCGATGGTTAGCTAGGAAGGCTACCAAGTATCTCATAGTAAATGATAATTTGTATTGTCTTGGTAAGGATGGTGTGCTTAGGAGAGTGCCTTTGAAGAGTGAAATTGAAGAGATTTTAAAAGCTTGTCACAATGGTGTGTGCGGAGGACACTTTGCACACGACATCACTAGTAGAAAGGTTCTACAAGCTGGGTTTACTTGGCCAAGTCTTCATCGTGATGTCAAATACTGGTGTCAAACATGTGATGAATGTCAGAAAGCAGGACCACGACGGCTCATAGCTGAACCTCAAAACCCAATAAAGGTATATGGGCCCTTTGAGAAGTGGGGAATTGATGCCATAGGGCCTCTACCACGCACTCAGTCAGGTAAAGTGTACATCATTATGGGAGTAGACTACATGACTAGATGGGCTGAGGCTATTCCAACCAATAGAATTATTGCTAAGGATGTGAGTCATTTCATCTTTGACCACATTTGTTGCCGGTTTGGCACCCCTCTTGAAATACTATCTGATAGAGGACCAGGGTTTAGAGCATACTTGGTAGGAGAACTCATGCAGAAGCTAAATATTCAGCACCAACACTCTACTCCTTACTACCCTCAGTACAATGGCTTGGTGGAAAAGGTAAATGGAATCATTTGCAAAATTCTCACCAAACAGGTACATGCCAGGCGCCAAGATTGGGACAAACACCTGAATGGAGCTCTATGGGCCTATAGAACCTCCTGCAAAAACCGCATTAGGGTACACACCCTTTCATTTGGTTTATGGAAAGGAGGCGTTTTTGCCCATTGAAGTGAATTTAACAAGTCTTCGAATATTGGGTAGCCAGGTAGGCTCTCAAAAGGAGAAAGTACATCAAAGGATCATGGATCTAGAGAGGCTGCAATTGGATCGTGAAGAAGCCATCAACCAGTACTCTCAAGAAGCAGATAAGCGCAGAGAAAAGTTCAACAAAAACCTAGCATCTAAAGACATCAAAAAGGGATCTCTAGTGCTTCGATATGACAATCGCTTCGACACTCGTAAGGATGGAAAGTTTCTTTTTCGATGGGAAGGCCCGTTTTTGGTCACCAAAACGTTCAAAAATGGCTCTTACAGACTTCAAGACATTGATGGTAAAGTGCACAAGACCAGGACAAATGGATGGCGTCTAAAGCCTTATCACATCAGAATAAGGTCAGCCCAAGATCAAAGAAAGTAGGCTAGAGGCATAAATACCTCTAGCCAGGTTTGGGGGGGCTATGATCCGAGCCTATCATAAATTTTTTGGTTACTATATTTTGTTGGTTTTCCCTGCTTCTAAAGGTTAACAATAAAAGAAAGAGTGAGAACAACCTCTTGAAAAAATTCAAAAAATGACTTGATGGGAATTTTTCCTTGACTAGTTCACAGGAGGTGAAAGGTAGAACCTAGTGGTAAAGGGAAGGGAAAATATGTAAATGTGAAAAGAAAACATATGATGTGTTTGTGGAGCCATGCACCCATGATTCAAGGGTCATGAGGGGCTCATATTATCATGGCTTTGGAGCCATATGATGATTCAAACAGATGGGACCCACATGGAAGACTTGGTGGAGGAAGGAAACAGACACATGATTTTGCTAGATTTTTTAAAAATACGTCCACTCTGATCCAAGAAAAGTTGTCTTCATCAAAGTTGTAGCTTATGAGCAGGAGATTTTGACCATATGTTTTCTATAATTTTTGCAGCTACGGTCTAGGAGATATGGTAAAAATAGTGGACGCCAATTTTTTCAAGTGTGGTGGAGACCACCCCCTCTACCTTTACACACACACCCTTCCTTTTCCACATTGAGTCCTTCTCTAAAAATCAGCCATTAGTCTCCTCACCCTCCCCTCCTTCCTCCTCTCTCTCAAGCTCATAAAACCATCACAAATTCCTCTTCTAATCACCTCTCAAATCATGCTTAATCTTGTTGTAATTAATAATTTTTCATTCAACCCCTTTCTATTATTACTAGATATGCATTGATTTTATGTAGATTCTTTACATTTTAAAATAAGGAAGCTCTTGGACTCAAGCTATGGAGGAAGGAGTGAAGACAACACAAGTGATGATGGAGCCAAGTTAGTTGCAAATTGGTCAACAAATCACTTGGAAGGAGCTTCTTCATTGGTGGAATGTCCCTAATCAAGCTTCATTTGTACAAATTGCACTTGGATCTTAACCTCACTCCTAATCACTCTCTTTCCTATATAAAGAGGCCCCCCCCTTTGTAATTTCAAGTCTCTCTCAGCCTCATTGAGTCTTTGTATCACTCATCATGAGCCCATAAAGCTCATTCATTCAGTCTATTCTTTGCACATTCTAGAGTGCGAATTGTTTTGTGCTAGTAACCTCCCCTCCTCTTACTTATTTTAATTAAGAGAGATCTTTTATGTGTGTGTGAGAGTGCTTGATGTGATTTTGGCTAAATCTTGAGTTGTTGTTTAGTAATCTACATGCTATTTGTGTTGGGAGTGCTTGAAGTTATCCATGTACACACATTGAGGTTAATGCTTCATTCATAGTGATAGCTCTCTCTCTCTCTCTCTCTCTCTCTCTCTCTCTCTCTCTCTCTCTCTCTCTCTCTCTCTCTCTCTCTCTCTCTCTCTCTCTTTGCGTAGCAGTCCTAGTCCATGCTTCCAAGACTAGGTGGTGCCCTCATCTCATTTCCCTTGTGGCGCAATGGAGTTTGTTTTGGTGTAGAGGCCTCCATTCCAAATTTCCTTCGTCAACATAAGCACTGCATTGACATCCACATGCTCACCTTTTACTTGCTTCTCCAATTCCTGCAAAGGAATCAATCTTTGATGTAACATTTGAACCTGAACGTGCAACTCAGCATTAGTCTTTGACAAATGCTCCATTTCCTCATTCAATCTGGCATCTAACTTCATTGTCCAATCTCTGAATAGTCCCAAAGACATTTTTATTTTTGAAACTTCTGCATGATGCTTTTTCACCATATCCTCTAACTCCTTCTGATGTACTTCCTGAATCTGTCCCAACTGCAAAGTCATAGCTTCCAGCTCCATGTCCTGCTTTACTTGCACTTTACCTACTGCTGAATCTGCAACCTGTTTAAGTTTCTCCTCCATTTGTACCTACTGACCCAGCACAAATTCTTGCACAAAATTAAGCATCCTTATAGCACTGCCAGCATCTTCACATCTGCCTTCAGTTTTAAAAGATGTACTTGGAGTAGCAAATTCAAAATCTAAAGCTTTAGCAACACCCTGCTCACCAGCACTTACCTTTCTTTTCTTGGACAAAGTAAATGTTTTGCCCAACCTTATTGGTGTTTGAACATCTACAGGGACTTTTTGTGAGAAGACAGATAACTCACCAAAGTCTTGGAAGAAATATGGGCTAGCCACAGCTTCTCTAGCTTCCTCCTCTGTGTAACCAGCCTCCATCAAATCTTGAAACTGCTTTCTCTTTTCTGGTTCACCATCAAAAAGCTTGTCCAATTCATCAACCTGCTCTTTACTTTTGTTCTTCTGAAGTTCCGACTCAGCAGCAATAGGCAAAGATATTTGGCACCACTGTTTCTCCTACTTTCACCATCCCAGCATACTTGAATAATGCAGCTAGGAATGGAGCCAATCTACTGCTGCACTGACGATTCCTCTTCTCTGGAGTAAACACCTCTGCATGAATTTTTTCATGGACCCAATGGGCCCAACTGAAAAAACCTCCCTGCTCTGCAAATGCCAATGGAGCATAATTTTCTTTTGACATATAGTCAAATTTAGCTAGAAAACAAACCCTCTCAAGATACCACTTTAACTGTTCCCTGCAGCCATACTCCACATTTTTAAGCATGTAATACAACCTTGTCCCTTCTCTAGACCCAAACTCCTTCTTTAAGCAATCATCTAAACACTTTGGTGGAGCAGCTACTGTTGTGAATGGTAACTTGAAAACTGCAGCAATCACCTGTGGGCACAACACAACCTTGTCAGATATTTCTCCTCTGGTCTTCCTCAGCAACTCTGCCTGTGACTTTGCATAAAATTTTCCCTTCCATTCTTTCCATCGCAACATTGCATACTCATAAAGCCCCAACTATCTGAGCCACTTCTCATTCTTCTCTGTATCAGCTTCCATCTCAATCTGAGGTCTGTGTACGGTTCCATCAAACTCTGCAGCATATTGTTTGCCGGCAAAGGTGGCAGTTCTTCCTCTAGGAAATCTTATTCTCCCTTGTCGCTTACATCCACCCTCAGGTTAATTCCCTTTCTCCTCATCCTTGTTGCAACAGGCTCTGCCAACACAGTTTCAACCTCAGGTCTCATGGCTGCAGGCTTTACTTTAGGGGCCGTAGTGCTTGATGAAGGAGTAGATGAAGAAGGCGAATGCAAGAAGTAATCAGCAGATAAGTACTTGCACGGCAAAGAGACGAACATTTCATGCAAATTGCGCTGCATGCATCCGCTGAGTGACCTCTTTGACAGCTCCCGCGCCCCAATAATTACAGCTAGTGGCGAATAATCTCACCGCAAACCCAAATATTGTTGAACGTTAAACCTATTACTTCCAGGTTTAAAAATTCCGATCCAGTAAATTCCGATGGACCACATTCTGATCAACCAAAATCCGATGCACCCCACTAGATGACTACATACTGGATCATGTTTATCTGAATTGAATCCCCACCCATCAGAACCTTGCCAAGCATTCCTCCTGCCTTCCTTCATCACCTGTTCTCTGTTGAAACCCTTATCAACATTGCTTCTAATACCATGCTCACTTGATAACAATGCTTGATGACTCTGAAAAACTGGTAATTCAACTGCCTCACATCAAGCAGTACCTACTGCTTTTGGTGTCTACCAGTCAAGGTGAGGTGGTTTACCTTGAAATTTCTTTAACCTGAATCCATTAACTAGTTTGTTCACTCTGGTTCTGTTAACCCTCACGGCACACGGACACCCCATCACCTACGACGGACGTGTATTATGTATTTGGTAGAGTCAGGTACCGGGCTTGTCGGACCAATAGGGAAAGGTAGAGTGATCGCCGATGAGAGGCGCACTTTAACTTGGACATTCAAGGGATTAGTTGGTTAAGCATGGGCGCCCAAGTGTGAATGGGGTGAGCTCCTATAAAAGCCAACTAAACCTAATTTTTACTCATTCTCTCATTTGTGCAATTGAAGAGTGCTCTTGCTCCATCTCCATCTTCTTCTTCTTCACCTCCTTGTGTGTGTGTGTGTGAGAGAGAGAGAGAGAGGGAGAGTGTGTGTGCGATCGAGCATTACGAAGGCACGACGGCGGCGAAGCGGTTGAGCGCGGCACGACTGCAGCTTCTTCTTCATCGCGGCGAGGAATCCACCACGAAGGCGAGCGTAGAGCGGTGAGTGACACACCCTTTGTTTTCTTGAGCTTGCTAGTTTAGGCTTGTTGTGTGCTTGGAGCCGTTTGTGGCTCGCATACGGTGTATTGGCAAGTCCCTTGCTTCGACAGTGCGGCAAGGAGCGCACATTTTTGGCGCCGCTGCCGGGGATATGCCCTACACTAAGCTCGGTTAGCACTTTACGCTTCCTTGTGGTGCAATTTCTATCATAGGAAAGGCAGGGAAGGAGTGTGTGGAGATTTCTGTTTTTTGCGTTTTCTGCAATTGCTGTCAAGTTTCAATTTCTGTTATTGCCTGCGTTTTCCAAATTCTGCAATTTCTGCGTTTTCAAGTTCGGCGTTTCCACTTCCTGCAATTTTTCGCATTTCTGTCAAGTTCTGCAATTTCTGCGTTTTTTCTGCATTTTCTGCAATTTCAGCAATTTCTGTGTATTTCCTGCATTTTTCTGCAATTTCTGTTTTTTTGCGTTTTTCTGCATTTTTTTAATTGCTGCGTTTTTCTGCATCAAAAAAAAAAAATAATAATAATAATTTTTTGGGAAAAAAAGTTTTTTGAGAAAAAAATAATAATAATAATTTCGAAAAAAAAAAAAAAAAATCGGAAATTAAAAACGTGAGCGAGCGGGCGGCGAAATTTTTTCGAAAATAAAAAACGTGTCTCTTAAAACGGACGGGTTGGTTTGTATAAAAGATAGATCGGGATCAGGATCATTTTCCCAAGCCCAAGCCCAAGCCCAAGCCCAAGCCCAAGCCCAGGCCTCAGTCCTCAGTCTTATGATATATACTAGACTCACTCTTATATATATACCCTACTCCCTCAAGAGAGAATGAGAGCATGTGGGACAAGTCCTCCACTCTCCTCCTTTCTCTTCCCACTTGCACCCTTAGACTTTCTAGTTTGGGCCTAGTTCCCTACTGGAAATTGACAGTTTTAGGGATTCCGAGGGCATAGAGTGACCAAACGGAGGGCTGTAAAGCACGGCACGACCCTCTGACCGATACGCTCGTTTTGAGCTATCACACGGCCCATTCCACGACACGCTCAAAAAAAAATCTAGCAAAAAAAAAAAACAAACAAAAGACACGCTAAAAACTAGTCACAAGGCCTCCTAGAGCAGCTTTTTGACACCTTAGGGTATCAAAAGCACATGCACTTACGCTCTGGGCGGGTGCTAGAACACGAGCATATTGAGGGTGCCTCTGTTCATACGGATACCCATTACCCATCCACGATAAGCTCTAGACCCTCAGCGGGGACACAAGGTAGCACCACCCAAGACCCTAAAATAGCCGCTAGTGATTCCTCCTCCGACTCAGAAATCATGGAAGCATACCCTAACCAAAACACTGAGAGAGAAGGCCATGCACCTCCCGAAGCTCCACAGCCTAGTACTAGTATGTTTAGCCGTTTCATGGAAACATTAGGTAGAGCTACTCGCTCGGAACCTGATGCAAATGAAGCACACGAAGGGGGTGGGGAAGTGGAATCTCCTTTCACATCGCACGTGGACCCCACACCCCCAAAGAGTGTCCATGTGGATATCCTGCCAACTTCTTACCAAGAAGGCCCTGTTGAGCTGCCTCCTTCAGAAGTTCCCTCTAGAGTACCGTTGGTGACAAGTAAAACCACGGGAAGCAACATTGCTTCTACCTCACAAGAAACCGTTAACACGTCGACTCTAGAAGGATTGTTCATTAATGATCATTGGACATACGACCTCCACACTGAGGTGTTGACGGATCTACACTCTGGCCACGCCTACCATGTAGGATGGATAGAGATTGTACAATCCACCTCTAGTGCCACGAGCATCGAAGATCAACAGAAAATGATCTGTAATGTTATCCATGGCATTATTCAATTAGAAAGGCAAAACCGAGGGGTAAATATACTCTCAACTGGCCCCATGAGATTTCTGGATACGAGCAAGGCTCAACAGCCTACTCTATCACAAATGGAGACTCCTCTAATGAGCCCCATGGACCCATCTTACGTCATTTCACCTGGGGTCTCTATGCAATCTGAGCCTCCGAGCGAAAACTTTAGCTTCCCTAACTTGGCTCAACCCTCTATTAAGGAAAACACAGTGCTCACTCCAGGGATAAGCCTGACAGAGAATGTACCAATGACATCTACGATTAGCGCAGTGCCACTACCTAGTGTCATAGTACCTAATATGGGGCCTCGACCATATGTGCCTCTAGCCCCTTATGCACACATGGCCCCCACACCTCCAATTGTACCACTTGCTTATGCTCCTCGAGTGCCGCTCCCTAGCTCTTATCCGAGTGGACCTATGCCCGGTTATGTTCCATATCCTGCATCATCTACACATATGCCAAGACCGATACCCGTTCCTCTCCCACATATGATTCCAAGAGTACCTCCACCGGCCCTGCCTCCTCACATAGGTGACTTGGCAGCGTTTGCTCAAACCATAGGTCGATCTATCGCGGAAAATATGCGTCATGCTTCTGATAGAGAGCCTAGAAGTAAGGCAGTACAAATTGCCAAACTCACGCAAAAATTCAATGGGGACGAAGATGCTAGGAAACACATTGAAGTGTTTGAACAAGTATGTGATTCCTTAGGGGAACGCAACGAACTACATAAGTGCAATGCCTTAAGCTTGACATTAAGTGGGAAGGCTGGAGATTGGTATAGGACCCTAAGGGTGGACGAGAAAACAATCTACCCTACCCTTCGAAGGTTGTTTCTAAAAGAGTACATACGAGAAGGTGTGCTTTGGGGTGTAGCATCTCAGCTACAGAAGGCCGAACGTAAGGAAGGAGAGTCAGTAAGGGACTTCATTAGTCGTCTAAAGCACTTAAACTCTCGCTGCCCTGTAAATGAGCGCTTCAACAATAACCAACTGCTTGATCGATTCATTCGAGGGTTGAGGAATGAAGGAATCTATAATGGACTAGTGATTAGAGGTATCACAACCTGGGAAGATGTCACTGCCAATGCAATCCAATTAGAGGACAACTTGATGATAGCAGGCATGAGGGTGTCTACTGACACGAGATCCACTAGCTCACAAGCCATTGAGTATGAACCCATGACTGCAAAGCCCATTGCCAATGAGCCAAAGGTATTTGAGACATTCTTGACAGACCTCACCAAGGCAATCCAAGAGTCTCTTAAGGATAATCGACCCCCTCAAAATAGTCACATGTATCCAAGAAGGGAGCAACAATGGTGTTCCATTTGCTTAGGTCCACATAGCACTAGTGAGTGCCCTACGTTTAGAGTAAAATTTAATGGAACTTGCAACGCATGTGGTAGGTATGGTCACCAAGCTAAGGATTGTTTAATGATCAAACGTATGATGGCAAATAGACCACCTGTAGCCTACACGGATGCGCCTCGAGCTCCTGTATTGATGCCTGCTCCACCTGTTGAGCAACTACCGCAACACATGGTCCCTAGATCTCAAAATGTTGTACAAGCTACACCGTTACCACCTCCTGTGCTAGGACCGCAGCCCCCGCATCCAAGAGTCGCCCCTATGAACCAAGTGGGTTGCGAGCCATCAAACGCTTATGCAGATGGTTGTGAGGAGGAAATAGACACTAGTATTGCCTACGGACTTGATACATTGGAAGAGTGTCCTATATACTACATGGAAGATTGTTGGGGACAAGTCAAGCCGGTTTATCAAGCTGCTGCTCTCGCATCCAGAGGTCAAAATATCAACACCCAGGCTAGGAGGCCACCTCTTCAATGCTACGAGTGTGGTGGACCACATCGAGTAGCGGAGTGCCCTATTAGGCTGCAAAAGAATGCTGCACAGATGCAAGTGAATCAAGGGAGCACGTCTGCAATGCCAATACTCACATGTAATCGTTGTGGCATAGATCACTTGATTGCCCAATGCCCCTATAACCCAAATGCGCCTAAAATCACACCCCTGAATTTGGTCGAAATTGCTAGTGTGACGTCACCAATACCACCCGTCGCACCTGCTTATGCGATTACACGGTCCATGCTTCAAGGGCCAGGACATATCCTCGAAGAGAGAGATACCGCGTCAATTATCCAAGCAAAGAAAAGGAAGACACGAAGGAAGAAGTCGCAGAATACGGAAAATTCAAAGCCAAGTTCCAAAACAAACATAGGAACAGGAGATGACCCCGTGTATATGAATGACCTCGAGGATGATTCAGATTCAGTCGAGACAATGGAGACTAGAACCAATACCACAAAGGGAAAGACCGACAAAGAAAACCGTAACATGGAACCAAATGAAAACCGAATGAGAGAAAACCATAAAGAGCCTCTGAAAACACCACAAGTGTTTCCAAATCCAATCCAAGACCCCCAAGATAAACCGCAGGGGCAAAAAGGGAAGAATTGTAAAAAGAAGATTGGGACGTACCCAAACCCAGTAGATGAGATTAAGCAGGTGAAACATCTAAGAGGTTTAGTGGAGGAGACTCAAAGGAAACTAGAACCAGAACCCATGCATGTAAAAATTCATGACACAGTGTTTCCCACGCAAGTTCATCCACCCCACATGAACCATAGACCGTTAGCCATATCTAGTATCATCCAAGAAGGGAGTGAGGACAGGACATCAGAAAGTGAGCATACACCCTTCTTATTGGAAAGGATGTTTAACGAAGGAATACCTGATCCCATTGAGGAATATGAGATTCCATCCTCACCAGTTCCTAGTCAAGGACCTACACCCTGCAAAACGCCAATGAATGTTGCCAAACTAGTGGACTTCATGTCTTCTGAGGTCCGAACCACGATCATAGCAAAGCTGTATGGAGATCCTGAGTTATTCCTTGCACTTCGAGCATTCCTTAACGGAGAGCTACGAACGGGATTACCGCAGTTTGCGCAACCAAATAGGCCTGACTCGATTATGATTGATGAGGAAAATCATGTGCAATCACTTGACTTAGATGGACACGAGTCTGTGATCGAGGTACCCATTAACGAATTAGGGCAGTATTTTGAAGGCGACGAGTCTAATGCGACCCTACCCATCACTACCAAGGGATTAACTATAAAGGGAATTCTTGATGGTGGTGCGGGAGTTAGCATCGTTACAAAAGATTGTTGGGAATCCATGGGAAAACCCCGCCTCAGTGTTACTAACATTGTGGTAAAGATGGCAAATGGTACCATAGCCAAACCTATGGGGATGCTCAAGGATCTTAAGATCAAAGTTCTAGGATACAAGGTGCGACATACGTTCATTGTAATGGATTTCTCTAAACACCTTATGTCATATGAAATGATTTTAGGACGACCATTCATGAGGGAAGCACAAATGGTTCACGATTGGTCTAAAAATCATGTCTATTTGCAATTCCAAGACTCTGTCCTTAGAGTGGATTTGGTGACTGGTAAGGTACACCCCTTAGGGAGTAAAACCATTATTGATCATCGCTCTGACACCACAGTTCACTCGGCCCCACTACAATATTGTTACACTTGTAAGAAGGATACAGACATTGGCCAAGATTCTCCTTATATGGATATCCTACCTGGGATGACTGAGTCGGACAATGTGGATTGGGTACACCTAGCTACAACCATAGATACCTGGGGAAATAGAGGAACCACTTGGGTCACACCAGAGGGGGAAGAGGTACCACAAATTGCACCTCTGAACATGATAAGTGCCATACATGCATCTTCTAAGGGCAAGGCAATTGTGGACCAATCTGACAGTGACACTGATAGCTCAATAGAAGACTTTGACCAACACGACTTGGACACTGACTCCCAGAGTGGAACGGATTCTGAATCTCATGAATTAGAGAGTGGAGCAAGTTCACAGTCAAAACATTCGGAAGGATCGAGCACATCAACCGATGATAGCTCCTCCGAGAGTGAAGAGGACACCAACGAGGACTCCTTTAGTGAGCCAGATCTAAATGCAAATCAAAAGCAGGTCTCAAATAAGAAAAAGAAAAACCTTAAGAGGCGTCGATATCGAGCCAATGTACGTGCTAGGATAAACAAGAAGAGATCCTCAGCAGAATGGCTCAGTTATATAGGAGCATGCGATGCTCATCGAAAATTGGTAGACAATTGGGGTGAATATCTCCAAAATGTTATGTGGTGTAGACCACGACCCCATGACATAGCCCAATTAGAGATCATAGACAAGCCAAAGTTGAGCCGCACTGCAAGGAGGCGTCAAAACCAAGAGTTAGCTCGACAACACAAGAAAGCAGAAATGGAAGCACAAACCAACGCACAACCAGAATCCACAGACTTGCATCCTGCACCAGAACATTTCAAATCTTACACCACAGGGGAAGCAAAGGTTGTGTACACAAAAGCCCAAAGAATACCTATCGATGGGAATAATGGAATCTATGATGGTCCGGCAATAGTTAAAGAAATAGAATTAGCTGACCCCGGTGAAGAATCAAAACCTGTTTTTATTGCCCAAGACCTCACAGAAGTTGAAGAGGCGGTCCTCAAAGAGCTTCTCAAGGAATTCAAGGACGTATTCGCTTGGACATACCATGATATGAAAGGTGTTCCGCCTTCTGTGGTCCAACATACAATCCCTATGATTAGCACTGCGAAGCCCGTACAACAAAGACCCTACCCGATGAATCCTAAGTACGCAAAGATCATTCAAGAAGAACTAGAAAAGCTTATCAAATGTGGGTTCATATATCCTATTGAACACTCTGAATGGGTGTCGCCAATAGTTATCGTGCCAAAAAAGAATGGGAAACTCAGGGTGTGCGTGGACCTCAAAAAAGTTAATGCAGCTACAAGAAGAGACCATTACCCCCTACCATATTCCGAACATGTACTCGAAAGAGTTGCAGGCAAGGAAGCTTATAGCTTTCTAGATGGGTACTCAGGCTACAACCAAATCACGATAGCGCTAGAGGACCAAGCTAAAACTGCCTTCATCACAGAATTTGGCGTGTTTGCATTTCGTGTGATGGCTTTTGGCTTAACAAATGCCCCTGCTACATTCCAACGATTAATAAACACTGCTTTTAAAGAATATTTGAGAGAGTTTTGTGAAGCTTTCTTAGACGACCTTTGTGTTTACTCTTCTTGGAAAGAACATCTATCATGTTTGCGGAAGGTGTTTGAAAAATGTAGGTTATATCGTATCTCATTGAACCCGTTCAAATGCCAATTTTGGGTCAAGCATGGAGTTATTTTAGGGCATATAGTATCCAAGAATGGTATCTCAACCGATGAGAGCAAAATTAAAGTGATTCTAGAGTTACCACCACCAACCAATTACAAGGGAGTTCAAAGGTTCATGGGACACGTGGGTTATTATCGACGGTTTATTTTATTTTTCGCTGAGATAGCACGTCCTTTGTACAAGCTTCTCATTGAATTTAATTGGACTGAAGAGTGTGACCAGGCCTATGAACAATTGAAGAAAACACTAGCAAGTGCTCCAATTTTAAGGACACCTAACTGGGATGTCATTTTCCATGTGCATATTGATGCATCAAACTTTGCTATTGGGTGTGTTCTCACTCAACCAGGAGAACATAAATTGGACTATCCCATTAGCTTTGCAAGCCGTCAATTGAACGATGCTGAAAGGAACTACACCACTACAGAGCGAGAAGGTTTGGCAATGGTTTATGCAGTAAAGAAATTTCGCTACTACCTTCTGGCAAACAAGTTTGTATTTTATGTGGATCATCAAGCGTTGTTGTATCTGGTAAACAAGCCATGCTCCACAGGAAGAATCACACGATGGTTGTTAATTCTTCTTGAGTTTGATTTCACGATTGTAGTGAGACCCGGTAAAAGGCACGTCATGGCTGATCATTTGTCTCGCATACCCAATGGTGAAGCCCCTACAGGAGTTGATGATGAATTACCCGATACTTCCCTATTCATAGTTGAGACTATGCCTGAATGGAGTGAGAACATTGTTAACTTTTTAGTTAATGGTTTTCCACCCAAGGAACTTCGTAAGGATATCGCTCGAAGGCTAGTAAAAGAATGTGAACCCTATTGTTTGATTGCCGGAACCCTGTATAGATTAGGCAAGGACGATATTCTTAGGCGTTGTGCCCGCGAGGATGAATATTTGTATATCTTGCAAGAAGCACATATGGGCATAGCAGGAGGACATTTTTCAGGGGACCTGACTGCTAGAAAGGTGCTGCAATCAGGCTATTGGTGGCCAACTTTATTTAAGGATGCATCACTTTTTACAAAAGGGTGTGATGAGTGCCAACGTTACAAGACCACACAGCGCAAGGACAGAATGCCCTTACATCCTATTAAAGTAACCCAACCATTTGAAAAATGGGGCTTAGACTTTGTAGGTCCAATTAGTCCCGCAGCTCGCAACACTCAATCTCGATATATTCTAGTTGCTACGGACTATGTAACAAAGTGGGCTGAAGCTAAGGCTTCACAAAAAGCTGACGCGAGGACAACAGCTAAGTTTCTTTTTGAGAACATTATCACAAGATTTGGTTGCCCTTTTGAAATTGTTAGTGATAATGGTACCCATTTTATAAATGAGGTAATAAGAGAGCTTACCACGACCTTTATGATATCCCACCATAAGTCTACACCTTATTACCCACAAGCTAATGGACAAGCCGAGAGCACCAACAAGACTCTAATCTCTATTTTAACCAAGACGGTAGAAGCTCATCGCACTGATTGGGATTTGAAGTTGACATCTGCTCTATGGGCTTATCGTACTGCTTATAAAGTGGCTATTAATTGTACGCCATTCAAAATGGTATACGGCCAAGAAGCGGTTATGCCTTGGGAGTTTGTCATTCCTAGTCTTAGGGTAGCTTCGCAAGAAGGATGGAATGGTAACCCCTTAACCGAGCGTTTGTTTATCTTAGAAAAACTAGACGAAGAGAGACAGTTGGCTGTGCAAAATGCTCTTGTGGAAAAGGATAGGAGAAAGAAGTGGTTTGATCGCCATGTGAAGGACAAGGATATCAAAGTTGGTGATAAAGTCCTTATGTATGGAGTACGTAAAGAGAAGAAAAAGTTGAAATATGCTGGTAAAGGACCATATAGAGTATGTGAAATTACCCCACAAGGTACCCTTCGTGTGGAAACTCTTGATGGAGTTGAAACCATTGGATTCCTCAATGGGAGTAAATTCAAAAGATATTATGATCCTTTAAGCCAAGAAGAACTACGGGCCATTCATCAAAAGAAGGCCGCCAAAGCACAAACCGAGTTAAACAAGATACAAGCTCAAGCTGAGGCTAAGGAGCGACAACAACGTATAAGACAAAAACGAGAGGCTAACCTTGGGGTCACAAATGCATTCCACGTGGAAATCGAAGAGGATGGGTTGGACTCTGACACACCTCTACGATACCCCATTGAGTTAAATAGTGCCTATGGAAAAGTGCTATATAACGCCTTATTGGACACGGGTGCTAAATACAATCTGCTATCCTATGGGGTGTGGTGTCAGTTAGGGAAGCCACCTCTATCTGAGAGTATTATCCAAGGCAAGGGTGTCAACAAGAAAAAAACTGCGGTTTTTGGAATCTGGCACACTTCTGTCAGTTATGACAATGGGGTGGTAGCTCAAGACTTTTTGGTCATGCCTACTGGAACTATGGAGGGTAATATAAACCTAGGCCGCACGTGGATGATAGCCACCAAATGCACTATTGATTGGGGGACTGGGGGTGTTACAACGCAAAAACCAACTCTTAGCCCTACCACTCAAGCCATAGTCCCTGAGATATTGCCCAAGGAAATAAAACCCAAGACATTGCATGTCCAGGAGGTTGAACCATACGTCCCCATAGCCCAACTCTCTAGAGCTTCAACTAATGTAGTTGAAAGAAAGCTTGAGACACACAACAACCATCCTAATATAACAGAGAAAACATACAAGTGGGTCCCTAAAACCTCTGTAGTGAGCATGGTTGATGCAAAAACACGGAAACCTAGTAAGAACCGTACCACTCACTCCAAGAAATGTAAAGAAACGCTGCGTTGGATTCCTAAACGACTATTGGAAGCCCAAGGATACTATGAAGGAAATGATCAAATCTGGGTGCCCAAACGTAAAGTGTACTCTTACCTGTCACCTGGCCCATGTAAACCCAATCCTGTGGCTCCAAAACAAATTGAAAATCGCGGAAAGGAAAAAATCATGGAATGTTACACACCCGTTCTAGAGCTAGTTTGGGTACCAAAGAAAGAACGATTTGTCCCACCTAGCTCAGGAACAGGGAAATCAAATGAAGCTTCTTGCTCTTCATGTAGTTCCTATATGCAAATAGAAGCTTCGACACAACCTCCACCTACCACTGTACATATCCATCCAAGCACAAAAGAGTTTGCACCTTCCGGGGTAAGTTCACCACCTACAACAACGTTGCAAATAAAATCCTGGGAGAGTACCTTACCACCCTTGCAGCTTGACGAGGCACCTAGGGTAATAGAAAACTACTGGCAAAAATCCTCATCTATTACCAACTGGAACAATTGGTTTCAAAGGGTGACAAGCTCATTTCAAACGGTATGATCTACCCAAGGAAGGGGGGAGTGTGTGTGGACATCCATCATTCACTTGCTTCCCTCTCAACCTTTTTCCCTGACCTCTTAATCTCCGATCTTAGGGAATGTATATATATAGCCTTATACTCACAAACAAACAAAAATAGTAAAGAGCAAGAGCGCCTAGCAATGAGAGAGCACCCTATCAGATCTTACATATAAGTCCAAATTCACCGTGTCAAGTCAAGCAACACACAAAAACAACTCTTATGTTTTAAAGGCCTAACCAAATCTATCTGTCTTGTCAGAAATGGCTACTTCACCAGAGGCATGCACTTCTATTTTTGATGAAAGGTACCCCTTGTCTTTTCAACAAGTGTTCTACGTATGCTACCCTATACTTTCTTGCGAATGGGATTTGATAGAGAGCCTTGCATGTGAGAGAAATTTTGAGGAGTTAGAATGGCTGATACATCTATGGCTAACTAGTGATCCCTACCCAGTGGCGAATGTGTCTCCAATGGCACATGCTTATTCTTTTGCACAAGATGAGTATCCACGCATCACGAGGTTCTTGATTAGCATGCTTGCACAAGAGGATGATGAAGAGGAACTAATAGAGACCGAGGAAGACTATGGCCTCACGGACAACGATTTTATTTATCTAGATGATGAGGATAGAGGCCTAGCCTTAGGGTGGCCACCCGGTTTATATAATATCCTCTTTCCTTGATTCTAAAAGGGGTGACAGATAGGTAGGTTAGGGGTCTAGATTGTGTTTTGAGTTTGTTTTTTAGGAGTTTTAATTTTTCCCACTGATGTGCCTCCTGGAGGTATTCCTTTTGTTTCCTAGTGTGTACAGGAGCGTGTTGCTATTGATAGGATTTGGACCTTCATGGAACCTTTCTCTCGTTCACACTTCATATCAAGCGCGACCATCAACACAAACAGGTGTTTCTTGTCCATTAGCATTTCCCTTATCTTTTTGCATCTATGATTGTCTGCTTTGATTGTGATTGGTAGCATAATATTCACCGCATTTGCTTAGTATCCAACATTTAATTCAATGCAATCTTTTGTCATAATCACTTGTTTAGGTGTAAAAATCAAGCAGTCCGACTAAGCTAGTTTGACCAAGCTAGGTATTAGAAATCTTCTCTTAATACCATGGGGAATGCCTTCCTAATAAACAATGGTTACTTAGGTTCTTAATCCGATTTAGGCAGCATTGTGTGAAATGTACTAGGGCTTTCTAGTGGGCTTAACCCTATTGACCTTTAGCTTAAGTATTATAAAGGGAGTTTACTAATGTGATGAGCCTGGGGAGGGTAACAGTGTTATATGACCTCCCAAAGTTACAAAATTAAAATGATGAAAATGAACAAACAAAAAATCAAAGTGCCACAATGTAAAATTTTAAGCTGGAAGAGAAATCTCAGCTTGATTTGGTACTTCACTCACATGTATCGCCTATGGTACTAGAGCCCTAGAGGTTCCCAGTGTGGGCGCTTTTCCTTGAAAAGCAAAAAACCCAAGGCATACAAAATAAGCACACACATCAAAATTGAATCAGTGTGAAAAGACTTTGGGGGGTCAAAGAAAAAGTAATCAGCCAGGCGATGATTTCATGAGAAATTCCTTTTATGGTAGCTTAACTACAAAGTTTTCTAGATATAGCCTCTAGTCAGCCCTTGAACATGAATACTTGGCTCTCGCGATTAAACAACTTAATTGACCACTGAAAATTAAGAAGCTTACCCATGGTATTAATATTCGATCTCTAGTGCTTTTCGACCGTCAAATTAGCGACCCCAGACTTGTTTAATTTTTTACCTTTACATCTGTTTATGCATTTGATTACATTGCAATTTAATGTTCATTGCTAACAAATTGTTTGAAATTCTTTGACCAATCAATTTTTCTATCTAAAACTGCATATGCTTTTTATGAGAATGCAATTACTGTGCCAATATTGTTTGATTTTGCAGTGACTGAAGAAGGCTAAGGACATTCATCTCAAATGCTCTTCCACCTCGACGAACCAGCTTCAACTCAATAGCTTCCGAGGACGGAATCTACATCAGGAAGGGGGGCATGTTAACCCTCACGGCACACGGACACCCCATCACCTACGACGGACGTGTATTATGTATTTGGTAGAGTCAGGTACCGGGCTTGTCGGACCAATAGGGAAAGGTAGAGTGATCGCCGATGAGAGGCGCACTTTAACTTGGACATTCAAGGGATTAGTTGGTTAAGCATGGGCGCCCAAGTGTGAATGGGGTGAGCTCCTATAAAAGCCAACTAAACCTAATTTTTACTCATTCTCTCATTTGTGCAATTGAAGAGTGCTCTTGCTCCATCTCCATCTTCTTCTTCTTCACCTCCTTGTGTGTGTGTGTGTGAGAGAGAGAGAGAGAGGGAGAGTGTGTGTGCGATCGAGCATTACGAAGGCACGACGGCGGCGAAGCGGTTGAGCGCGGCACGACTGCAGCTTCTTCTTCATCGCGGCGAGGAATCCACCACGAAGGCGAGCGTAGAGCGGTGAGTGACACACCCTTTGTTTTCTTGAGCTTGCTAGTTTAGGCTTGTTGTGTGCTTGGAGCCGTTTGTGGCTCGCATACGGTGTATTGGCAAGTCCCTTGCTTCGACAGTGCGGCAAGGAGCGCACAGGTTCCAAACACATCAGCAACTATAAAATGTGCCTTGGCCTAAATCTTCAACAATCTGATAAGGACCCTTATACCTCAAAGTCAATTTACCTGGGAATGGACCAAGCCTAGAATTATACAGCATCACCCAATCTCCCACTTTGAACAGTTTGAACTTGACATTCATAGCTACCCAGGCTTGTCTTCTCCTCTGGATGATCTCAGTGATGTAAGAACTCACCAGCCTGTCCTCTTCTAGCTGCATCAAATACTTACATATGTGCTTTACTGACAATGCAGGAGACATTTTCTCAGCATATACTCTCAAGCTAGTGACCACAAATTCCATAGGTACTACAGCTTCCAACCCATAGACCAACTTGAGAGGTGTCATCCCTGTTGTGACTTTGAAAGCATTTCTGAATGACCACAGAGCTGAATCCAACTTCAGGTCCCAATCCTTATGATCATCTTGCACAATATTTTTTAGAAATTTAACCAGAATTTTGTTGTTACTTTCTGCCTGTCCATTGGCCTGGGGATGATATGGGGTAGACTTCTTGTGTAATATCATATGAGTTTTAGTCAGCTCCTGTATGACTTCATTCAAAAAATGTGTCCCTCTATCACTCACCAACTCAACTGGACACCCAAATCTTGTCATAGTGTTATGATACAAAAACTTTGCAACACTGGCTGCTTTGTTATCCTTCAGTGCCACAGCTTCCACCCACTTAGTACAATAATCTATAGCAACCAAAATGTACCTATTCCCCCTAGATCTAGTGGGCTTCACTGGTCCTACAAAGTCCATACCCCATTTTTGAAAAGGTTCCGGGGGTAGAATAGGATGATTTGACATCCTGTCCCTATTGTCTGGCTGACCAAGCATCTGACACACCACACATCTTTTGGCATACTCATGTGCATCTTTAACAAAGTAGGCCACCAAAAACCTGTCTGCAAAATTTTGTTTCCTGTAATGTCTCCTGAAAAATGTCCACCAGCTTGTCCATAATGAGCTTCCTATAGAACTGCTGACTGTTCAAATTCTGGAACACACCTTCTTATCACTTGATCAATACCCTTCTTGTATAATGCTCCTGCAATCACCAAAAATGGTCTGCTTTTCAATGCAAATTTCTTCCTTTGATCAGGTGAAAACCCTCCTGGCATAACCCCATCAGTTAGGTACACCAACATCTGATCATCCCAAGAATATGGAACTTCCTACTGAGCTGAAAATAAACCTGCATCAGGTAACTGATCATCCACACCTGTTGGAGATTCCCCTGTTTCCAGTATGCTCAAATAATCTGCCACATAGCATGCTCTTTCCTAGGAGTATGAATAATCACAAACTCAAATTCCTGCAAAAGCAACATCCATCTTGCTAATCTCTCTGTAAGCATGGCCTTCTTAACCAAGTACAACAAAGCTTGGTGATCAACATGAAACATGAACCTGTTACTAATGCCTGAACTTATTCAATGAATATACCATGCCCAAAGCCTCTCTCTCAGTCACAGTATAATTCTTTTCTGCTGGGGTCAACATCCTACTTGCATAATACAATGGTCTATACCATCCCCTAACCTTTTCCTGCATCAACACAGCTCCAATTGCAATATCCGATGCATCAACAAAAACATGAAAAGGCAATGTCCAAACAGGAGGCTGCAGTATTGGTGACTGATAGCATTTTCTTTAACATCTGAAAGGTTGTCTCCTGTGGTTCATCCCATTTAAAGGCAACATCTTTCTTTATAAGATGAGTCAAAGGTGCACATATATTATCCAAATATCTAATATACCTTGAGTGCCACTTCACCTGGCCCAAAAACCTGCTGAGCTCCTTCACATTCTGAGGTGATTTGGCTTCCCGAATTTCTTCAATCTTTTTGGCATCAATGGCCATCCCATCAGCAGATACTACATGTCCCAATAAAATACCACTCCTGACTGCAAGTACACTTTTATATGGATTCAAGGCCATGTGAAACAGTCTGCATCTTTCCAAACATAACTTCAAGTGAACCAAATGCTGATCCTTCTTTCCAAATACTGAAAAGTCATCTACAAAAACCCTCATAAAATCCTGAAGATAAGGTTCAAATGTCTTATGAGCCACAAAGTTGAAGGAAGGTGGACCATTCTTCAAACCAAAACTCATCACTGTATATGCAAATTCTCCCCACTCAGTGATGAAGGCTGTCTTGTGTTGGTCTTCTAGAGCTACCTTGATCTGATTGTAACCTGAAAACCCATCAAGAAAGCTATACATCTCATGTCCAACTACTGCATCCAACACAGCATCACAAAATGGCATAGGGAATGGATCAGTAATAGTTGCAGCATTTAACTTCTTGTAATCCACACACACCCTTAACTTCCCATTCTTCTTTGGCACAACAATAATTGGTGACAACCATGACACTTCATTAACTGGCTTGATGAATCCAACTGCCAATAACTTATCTATTTCCTGCTTTACTTGCTTTGCAAAATTGGGGTTCATTCTGTATCTCTATGTATGATTGGTTTAGCATCCTCTCTGAGATTAATGTGATGTTGATGTAGTTAAGGATCAATGCCCTGTACCTGTGAATAATCCCAAGCAAATACATCTTTATACTCCTGCAATAGCTAAATCAAACCTTTCAAAAATTCCCCTTCAGCATGGATGCTAATTCTGACCATCCTGGGATCTTCTTCAGTTCCCAAATTAAACTCCCTAACTTCATCCTCTTTTACTCTGGTGGAGGTACCAAACCTTTTATCATAGATTTTTTTTGCCATTACTCTTGCTTCCTTCTCCTCTTGATCAATCTGCTCTTTCTGAGGCACCTCTGAATTAAGATCCATCATCTACAACACTTCTGATCCACCAATCTCCTGGCCTGGAACTATTTCTACTTCATCATCACCCTGATCTTAATCCTTCTGTATTATCCCTTCTACATCAACCTCAAAGAGAGGCACAATAGTGGGATTATCTCTCAAAAATTCCTCCTCTTCATCATCTTCCACTACATCTGCCAAGTTTATGGTCTGAGCACATAATGGTTTAGTCTTTGGAGGGATTTGTTTTCTTCCTTGCATTGATATGGTTACTGACTGCTTCCCCTTTTTCATCATGACAAAATTTTCTCCCCAATCCTGCTTAACTCTAGCTTGTCTAAACCAGGGTCTTCCCAACAGCATCTTGTAGGAAGAATCTGAATCCTTCATTCTAAGTACCACAAAGTTCACAAAAAAAACCATACCTGCAATTTCAATTGCTTGCTGCTTGAGAATGCCTAAAGGCTCGACTCTCCTCTGGTCTGCCATCTTCACTTGAAATGGTGTTGGAGCTAATGTTCCTCCTAACTTCAATCTTCTATAAACCTCCTCAGGAAGTATATTCACCCCTGATCCTCCATCCAAAAGAACCTCTTTGAATAGCATGCCTTGAAACATTACTACCACAACAGGTACTACAAAATCCACATCTGCTGGATCAATCTGCTGCAGCATTACTTCAGGATTTTGGTTTGCCAAAACTTGGTCTTGCTGACCCTGAAGCTTCTTCAACAATTTCTCTTTAAAGGTTGGAACTATACATAATAATTGATCCAATGACAATTGCAAGGGAGAGTTCACAAGCACCTCAAACCAATATTTGTCTTCTTTTGTTGGCATCAAACCTGGCTTGTTAAGCTTATGCTGCTTCTTGGATACCTCCAAATCTTCATTCTTCTCTTCTGCATACTGAACGTGCTCCTTCTACACTTTTTCATGAACCTTATCCCTCACATATTTCTACTCTCTCCAATTAATTGGTCCCTTAGATTTTTCTCTTGTGACTTCCAATGCTTCAGCTTCTTCCACCTGACCACATTGGTAACAATCACAATACCATCCTTCTTCATGTTCCTTATGCTCAGTCTGATGTACTATGACTGGCTCTGGTTCCTGCTGCTCCTGAATGTCCACCAAAATAACATTGGCCTAAGCTGGTTGATTATGATGTGGTTGCTGCTGAACTCCCTGTTGGTCTGCCTGACCAGGCCTCACAATGGGCATCCCTCTTTCTCCCCTGTGTCTAACCCATAATTCACAATTAAGACCAACCCAATGGTCTGGTGATCCACAATAGACACAAGGAATCACTCTATCTCCTCTTCTTTGATTATTGTTTTGATCTCTCCAAGGAGGTCTTGGAGGTCTTGGTGGTCTATTAAATGGTTGTCTTTCTCTAAATGGAGCTACGTGATTTGCTACAGCTTCACCTCTATCTCTTCCTGTATTTGGCTGCTCCCTATTTATGGGGTTAAACCAACACCTAGAGGTGGCATGTCCTTCTTTGTCACATATTTCACAATACAACTTAGCTTTCGGTGCCAACACTGAATAACCAATGCTCTTTAATTTACTCACCAATTCCCCTTCTTGAGTTGCTTTATCCTTTTTGGACTTCTTCTTTGTGCTTTTCTTCTTCTTCTTTGACTTTTCTTCAACATCACTTGACTCAGTGTCATCATCTGAATCAGCATCTTCATCAGTTTCATGGGCATCAGTGGAGTCTGACTGATCATCAGAATCCTCATCCTCTTTGGACCTGCTCTTCATTTTGGGTCTGCCAAGTCTTTTCTCGACTCTGACTGCTGCATCAACTAGTGCAACAAAACCTGGACCTATATCCACACTTGCCACAGCATTCTTTAAATCTTTCCTCAAACCTGTCAAAAAATATCCTGCCAACATCTCATCAGTGGGCCTCTCATTGCCCTGAAGTCTCTCAACCAAAACTCTGAACTTTTGAGCAAAATCTTCAACCACCATATCCCTTTGTTTGATCACCCTGAGTTTCTTCAAAATGTCTGTAGGAGTCTTCTCCTTTCTGAATCTCTGTAAAGAGGCTGCTTATAAAGCATTATAGGTAGCAAAATGGGCTATACCATATTGGCTAAACCAACTCATGGCTTTGCCTTCTAATGTAGCTGCAAATTTCTCCATCTTTGTTTGGTCATTATGCAAGTCCTGATAACCACTAGCTTGCCACTTTGTTTCAAATTGGGCAGCATGACAGTATGCATCTTCTTTCAACTTTTCTCTAAATTTGGTTGCTTTCATTGTAGGGTTTGGATGGGCCATGGGAGGATTTCTGGGTGGTCTCTTAGGTCTTTGCCTGGTAGCCCCCTGTAGTGGGTCAAATTGAAGCCTTCTTCTTGTCCCTGCAGGTCTTCCTGTCAAGGCAAGTGCTCCAACAAATTGCCTCACGTGCCTCCCATATGCTCTCACAAAACCCTCAACCCCTTGGTTCAATAACTCATGTTCACTGTCAGCGAACTCCTCCTCTCCATCACAGGCATCATCATAATGAAAAGGATCAATATCAAGGTTTCCTGCTCATGCCTGTGCCCTCGTATAATAAACTTTGCCTACTCTCCTCTCTTGTTGTGACATACATGATTCTCCACATATTCACAACAGCAAGATCGCCAAAGTGCTGGGGTTCTTCAACACACACAGAACTTAGGTGTTGACAACATGTCACACACACTAAAGACAGAGTTAAACAAAGGCAAACACATTCAAATCATTAGCATTTCAACATTCACCAAATTTCGACACAGCATACTGCAGAACAAGCATGAATCATAGAGCAAGAGACTACACAGTTGATTCATCTTGGTCCAAATATAACTTCCATTTCAACCAAAATTACGTTCTCGCGTGAACCAACATGACCTTTAAATAGGAACTTCTGACAGTTATAACTGTTACATCCGATTGACCAAAATCCGCCTTATCAAATTTCGACTTACTAAGATCCGACTGACTAAGAGTTGATTGATTAAACATAAGTACAAGTACTGATCTGGTGCAGGTTCAACAACAATGTATTCGTAAAGACCAAACATAGTGTCATGAAATGCGGTCTTTACAATGTCTTGATCAACTATCCTTATTTGATGATAGCCACTTTTTAGGTCAATCCTAATGAAGTAGGTGGACCCTTGTAGCTTATCAAATAGGTCTTCTACCCGTGGAACGAGAAACCTATTCTTGATAGTGATCCTATTTAGTGCTCTATAGTCGACACACATGCAATATGTACCGTCTTTCTTTTGCACTAATAGCACAGGAGAACAAAATGGAGATGAGCTAGGCCTAAACATGCCCTTCTCAACTAGCTCATGCACTTTCCGCATAATATCCTCTTGTTGAGCTTGAGAAACTCTATAAGGAGGTTTGTTAGGCGGTGAACTTCTTGGAAGAAGTTCGATTGCATGGTCATCATTGCCTCGTTTAGGAGGTAGCTCACAAGGGATGTTGTCAATAAAGACATCTTGAAATCCCTTGAGAAAATTGGATAACTCTAATTCCTTTTCATTGTGTATATTTTCTTTTGCTAAAACATTAGGTTCATTTTGAGAGTCTTTAACAAATATCATGTACACAGAAATAGAGCTCTTTATTGACTTATTGAAAGCTTGTGTATGTACAATGGGTATGGTGTTTCCCATTTCCTTAGCATTTATGTACACATCTTTTTCCCTGAACTTAAAGGATATTTTCCTTTCACGGAATTTAACATTGGCAACCATGTGATCAAACCATGGTGCCCCTAGGATTACATCCTCATGCTTGAGAGGAGAGATAAAGAAGTCCTCTTTGTCCACATAGCTTTGGACATGGAGCCTCAATTTCCCAATTAAGGGAGTGACTGAAGCTTCTTGCCCCTTGAAAGCACTATCTGTGGGTAGTACATCTCCCATCTCGTAGGCTTGTATGCCTAGCTTGGTGGCCAACTCTATGGATATAAAATTGTGAGTAGAGCCAGGGTCAAAGACAATAAAAACATCAACCTTTCCCCAAGCATGGCACAGAGGAGTTCCTTTGGTGAATTTCCTCCTCTTGGATTTCGACCAAGGTAGCTCTAGGAGGTTCATGGCGGGTGTTCTTTTGGGGACAAGCGCGGTACGTATGCCCTTGCTCGTCGCACTTGAAACAACGGTTATCCTTGTGATAATGCTCAAGCTCTTCAGGAGAGAGTTTATTTTTGCCTTTGTAAAATCCCTTCTCTTTAGCTTTCTTGGAGTTGCCCTTAGGAGACTTTTGGACATTGTCCTTCCCCTTAGGCTCATTGGAACCCTTGTTTTCCGTGGGCTTAGAATTTTTGTTAGCCCTCGTTTGGAAATTGATTCGAGAAGCCACCATAGTATGGTGTATAATCGTTGATATGGTGTGTGGCCTTTGGGAGTTGACATACTCCGCCATTTCTTCAGTTAAGCCCGCACAAAATTGTTGCTTTTGCTCTCCAAATCCAACTTCTTAAAGACAGTGTCTTTGAGTTGTAAGTCCCAAAACTTGTCTACATATTTTTGAATGGATTCGTAGGGAGAGAGGTTCAAGCTTCGCTATTCGGTGAGTACTTTGTCTTTGGCATCAATGGCCAAAAACTGCTTCATAATGGAAGCTCTTAAAGCTTTCCATGTTCGTGGAGCTTCACCGTTGGCTCGTAGGCTAGACCACATTGTCTGGCGGACTTTTGAAAGTACATAGCTACATGGCGTAGCTTAGAGGACTCCGTGAAGCCCTCATCTCCGAATGCCGCATCAAATTTTTGGATAAAGGCCAAGACTTTGTCCGTAGCACCAAAGGTGCCATCATAGGTAAGGAAAGAGATGCTCTTCCCTCCCTCTTTGAACTTCTTGAGCTTGGACGACCTCTTCCACGCGGCATAGGACTTCCTATGGCCTCTTCTTTTTTATGGTTCAAAGGTTGCACCATCACTTTTTTTAGAAGGTGAAGAATTTGAGGAAGATGGAGAAGAGGGTGACCTCTTTCTCGCCTTTTTCTTGCCTTGATCTTCTTTGTCTTCACCATCACTTCCATAAGAGGAAGAGGATGAAGAAGATGGAAAAGAGGGTGTCCTCTTTCTCAACTTTTTCTTCTCTTGATTTTTGTCATCCCTCTTTGAAGTAGGGTGTGGAGAAGTATGTGACGGTCTTCTCCGTTTTGGAGGTGATGGAGAGCATTTAGCCCGCCGTCTTCGTGGAGCCATCTCCGCCAAGGTGGCAGGACACTCGCTTCTTTCTTGTTCCTTCGATGGGGAATCTTGAATTCTCCTTTGAGAAGGAGATGCGTCATCAAGGAGAAAATTTCTAAGCCCTTCATATGGATCCTCTTCTTCTTCCCGAATCGGAGAGAGGCCTCTTTTGGAATTCTTGCAAGGAGGCTTCCTAGGTGCTCTCTCGTCATGGTGGGGAGCTTGGATAATCCCATGAGCAGGAAGCTGCCGTTGCACTTCACTTTGGAGGGATGGATTGCCCATGGCTTGTTGAAGCCTAGAAACAAGATAGTTAACAAGCATCGGGGCATCATTAGTAGCCTGCTCATTAGCAAAATCAAAGGTATCAACATTAATTTCACTCTCTTTACTATTGTCAGCCATTCTAGCAACTTTTAGGTGTAAACATTTTAGGTGTACTTTAGCACTTCATGCCCTAGTTGCTACTCCTCTTTACCCCTTTAGAAAAAGCACTCAAGCTACTGTACCCGTGGCTCGAATACCATTAATTGCAAGGAATAGAAGAGAGGGTCGTTCAACACCAAAACAGCACCGGCTCCTGTCAAGCTTCTAATAGCTCAATAGTGGTTAAGCCATAGGCAAGCCTCATAGGACTCCACTATTAAGACCATAGCTCTCGACGGTGATGCCCCGGGGTTAACTGCACAAAGGCAGGCGCACTACAAGGCTGAAAATTCCTTATTCTACTTGCTCACATGCAATTAATAATACCAACCATTTAAAGCTAGCTTGAGGACCTCCCTTCTTGAGCAAGAAAGAGAAACCTTGTGCTCTAATACCAATGTAACATTTAATAGCCTAGTGACTTGTGTGTAGCGGAAAATAGCATGAACATAGTGAGCATTTCATTAGAATAGATTCCTAATGAGAACAACAAGAGTGCTTGGGTGGAGAGAGCAACAGAAAGCATAAAACCGAGTTAGATAGCATGAACAATACTTCAAAAGACAGAGAAATTAAGCAATTGACAACAGTTGAGGACCGGATTTGCATGGAGCCGGTCCCCCCTCCAAAAGGCTTTGTATTATGGTTTCTCCCATCAAGAAAGACATTTTACAATACAATTATTTGTGTTTCTTCAATACTAGCTAGTGCAATGAAGATGGAAACTTCAAGCACTAAGCACAACACTTATCAAACACAACATCAATTCCCTCACGGTCTCAGACCCAAGACCTCACACACCTTCGAAGATGGTGAGAGCTGGCAGGGTATGAGAGTAGATTGAGAGGAAGAAGAAGCATTCTTACGAGAAAGATATACATCTCCTCACATAATCACTCATATTAGCATATAAGCTTAGCTTAGTAATTAGCATGGTAGAGGCGATGATCATGCATTGAATCTTGGATCTTGGTTGGATTTGCATCACAAGAGTTGTTGGTGTAGGCCTCTCTTCTCACAAGCTTGGGGTAGGTGGTAAGCTTTCCATTAAAGCTTGAGAAGGAGAGAGAGAGTCTTCTTGCTTCACACATAGATTGTGTGAGTGTGTAAGTCAATAATGCCTTTGAAAAATCAGTCCCCTCTCTCTCTTGGTCGACCCCTCTTGCTATTTGCTCATGCTCACATCCTATTGGACCTCCCCAGCCTCAGCCAATGGAAAATAAGCAGCATAAGTGATAGCCTTTTGACATGTGTCCCCCTTTCCCCTTTTGTGAGAGCTTTAGGTAACTAATAAATGTAACTAAACTCTCATTGGACCCCTTTGCCTCCTGGCCAATAGGAATCAGGCAAGTCATTGGGCTGCTGAATGTTCATTGGACCCCTTGGGAGACTGTCCGATAGTCTTCTAGAGAGCTTAATTCTTATTGGTTCTTTTATTAAGTGTTTTTAAATTGATTAAACTAGATTTACGCTAGCCTAATTCTCATTGGTCCACCTCCAAGGTCATCCAATAGGATTTGAGTACACCTTGTGAGCATCTAGGCTAGGGAGCTGACATGTGTCCCTCATTCCCTTTGTGTAAAGGGAGCTTGTGTGTGTGTGTGTGTGTGTGTGTGTGTGTGTGTGTGTGTGTGTGTGTGTGTGTGTGTGTGTGTGTGTGAGTTTCTCTCTCATCTCCTACAACTAGGGCTCGCCCCCTCCTATGTAGGGATGCATGAAGACTTTTGGGACACACACAAAGCATCCAATTTCCCTAATATATGACCTTTGGACACAACCTTTGAATTTTGGAGCCTTAGCATTTTGGAAGTCTTAATGGGCTGAACCTTAGGGTCTTTTAAGCCCATTGTTGCACATTGCTCTTTTGCAGATAACCCCCCCCCCCCCCCCCCCCCCTTTGGATCCCTATTTTCCCTCCTTTGGATCGCTATTGTGGCCGGTCTACCAGCTTAACCAATATTCTAGCTTTTTCTCCTCTTTCACTTCCCCATATTAAATGATCAGTTTTAACATGAGAAAATCATTTAGGAGAATTAGATATTAGTTTTTATGACATGGCTGGCTAATAAAAGAAAGTTGAAAATCATATTTAAAGTGATGAACTCTTTTGGTAAAAGTAATTTAGAGGGATCTGTAGAGTATAAAAGCAAGAGCTTGAGGAAGGGAAGAAGGGGGGACAGGGGGTTAAAAGTTGAGCAAGGGAGAAGAGACATTGAGGGAAAAGGGATAGAGGGCACTCAACAAAGATCGAAAGCCGTGGAGGGCATTCAAGGGCTTCAAATTCAAAGATAAGGAAGAAGGAAAGAAGAGAAGAAGGAGATTCCTCAGTTGAACATTATCAGAGAGCGGATCATCAAAGAAGAGAACAAGGAGTAAGGGAAAAAGTGAAGTAGAATTCAGATTGACGTTTACGAAGGAATTCAGCTAGGGCAACTCAGAGTTGAAACTCTAAAGTAAGGGAAATCCGAGCAAGGATCCTGATAGAACTTAGATTCACTCAAGAGGAAATCATTTACATGTTCAATAGAGGGCATCTAAGATGTTAAACGATGAAATAATTCATAGACACAAATTTTGAACTTGTATTGAGAGAAAGGGTTTGAAGCTTTCGAGCTTGAAATCAAAAAATTGGAGTGAAATCTTCTATATTAATTTGGATTTAATAAAAGTACAGTGTTGTTAGGGTCTTAAAGGTACATATTTCTTCATTAGTGTGTGTCTTTTGGTTGATTTCTCTTGCAACTCATGTAGCCAGAGGCCATGCACTTATCCAACTAGAGTAACACAACTTCTTGGGGTAGGGAAAGGACCTCCACTGTCCTTTTCCCGTAATCAGTGCGACCACATGGCGACCGGCGGAGGTCGGAAGCCATGGTGGGAGCACTAATTACGGAGGAAAAGACACTGGGGGTCCTTTCCCGGCCTTCAAAGCCAGGGGGAGGGGGGCCGAGAAGCTCTGACAGTGTGGCCACGGCAGGGATCAGAACAACACTACCTCTCCACAATGCCGACAGTGCTAGCTGTGCACATTGTTTCTCTGTCCACTCGTCGTCAGCCATCAGTGCGACTTGGGTTTGCATCAGGCGAAGTATTGCAGCACGTGACCTGTGCATTCCGTATGCTTACGTGTCAGCAGGGGACTGCATTCTGAATGCTCACGTGTCAACTAGAAAAGAACCCGATAGCAGAAGAAATTATGCATGCTAATGTGTCGTAGATCCAACAGCTCTACTGGTAGAGATTACCGCAGGGAATTGACAGTAGATGGAGGGTTGAGATGCTCAGCCCCCCGACCCTTGGCTTTGAAGGGCGAGATATGTCTCAGCACGACAACAGGGATGATAGTTGATTTGGTACATCCCAGTTCAGAATGTGCACTTTTTAGAGGTAGTTCCTCCTCTACCCTATACCATCTAGATGACAAATCTTCTCATTAGGATACTATTCGAGAGGATTCATTGATTACTCTAGTGGAGCCTCAATAGATTGCTAAGTGGAATAAATGGGAAAAATTGTCGTGCAAGCAACAGGGTTGATCCTTCTTTGTCACTATCCTACATCATTCATGATTTATTTCACTCTTTACACTTTATGTAAAAGCAAAGGCCCAATCTTGTATCCATGTACATGGGTTTGTTTCTCTCCGTTCCAGAAAAAAATCTTTTTCTTATTTTTCATACGTTCTACTTTACTCTATACATCTTGCAACTAGAACTTTCTCAACAAATGCCCCAATGCATCACGACATTTGGGGAACTTTGTACTGTTGATCGCTTAATGAATAACTTTGACTCTTGAGCCCCTCCCATCATGGACTAACTGCCCTCTCGTTGTGCTTGCCCTGCATCACCCTTTATGAGGCTCCATCTCTGTCAAAGTCCAGGGTCGAAGGGCAGCAACCTGCAATCGTACATCTGCTGTCGATTAAAAGGCATAATTCCAGGCTGCATGTTGCCGATGCTTGCCAACTCAGCAACCGTAACACATAGAAGCCAATATAGTCTGCAACCTCTGTCTTGCGAACAAATCAGCCCACGAAACGGTTTGTAGTGCTGACACATCAACGGACAAAATGTTGAAAGCGACACGCCACAGTTTTTTTGCGGGATGAAGGTCATTGCATGCTATGTCTGCAGCCGTCAAGGTCGGGAGTCAGGGGGCAGCCACTCTAAACCGCTCATCTGCAGCACATTCTGGCCCGGAATTTCCGCTGCAGCCGTCAGATGCACAGCACGTCAGACAACGGAATCGAGACTTTGACCGTCCAATGGGGTAACGGCAGGTCAGCGCTCAAAAAACGATGAGGTGTTGACAACTCAGCATGTGTAACTGTAATAGGGCAGCTAATCATTGGCGTCGTAATCAGAGCACCACGACTGAGTGCCGACAGGATTGAGTGCAACTACGTGACTGGCAGGCACACGTCTCCTTACGATGATTGGCCCCCCTCCTGTCGACCATTGACGGCCGGGAATGGTCGCCTACTGACCATTCCCGTAATCAGGGCTCCCGGCCTCCGTCGGTCGCCCATGATTAACGGGAATGGTCAGTAGGCGACCATTCCCTACACCATAATTTTGTGCAAGATGGGCCAATCATTGCATGCCAAGTCAATGCCTGGAAATTGTCATCTACATTGTTGACAGCATTGACACCTGCACTGATCACGGCCTGCATTATTGACGGCACTGTAATCTGCATTGTTGAAGGCCCTCCTTCCCTGGACTTTTGAGGGTTGCGAATGATCCTGAAGTGACCATTCCCCCGTAATAAGTGCTCCCACGTGGCTCCCAACCTCCGCCGGTCGCCACGAGGTTGGTCACCACGAGGTTGCACTTATAACGGGGAATGCCCACTTCAGGACCATTCCCTACACCATATGTACATATGCTACGATGATGTTGTCAAGATGAGCGCACCCTTGCACTTGTAGCTTGTAAGCTCCCTGTAAGGAAAGAGAGAACACAAATATATGGTGAATGGCTTTGCCCAGTTAGTTATGAATTGCCTTAACACGCAATCACCTTCCCTAATAATTAGGCCACACCAACTTTATGTCTATGACATAGGAGTAAACAGAATCCATAATTGACAAATGTGACCGCTAAGGGTGGGGTCACACCAATAAACAGAGTGAGCCGTATGAAGTGTAAAAATTCCACGGATTACCTAGTAATACCTAACACTAAATTACGTCATTGGAGCCTATTTACAGCTCTAATATAGATACCTGGACGTTGCTGCCCAAAGACTAATCTTGGCGGCAAGAGGTGTAGTCAGAAAGCAGGGAGACCTAGCAGATACTCGTCAAATTGTGAATCTTTATCTTGAAGCAGTTTAGCATAGTCTATTCTAAATGGAACCGCGAACTCAGCTTGGGTAGAATTTGGTGCAACGGATATGCACAAGAGGGGAGTCGCTCCACTCCTTTGTCAACAGATTGCCGGCAGCAGCAGACGACTAGGTGACGTCCAATATATCGTCCACCACTTGAAACAAGAGGCCTATTGCCCAGGCATAGCTGCATAGAACTTGGGCATCGGCAACGCAGGCCCCACCCAGGATGGCCCCTGCCACCACTGAGCACTCCAGCAGGATGGTTGTCTTGTGAGTATGGATATAGGTCAGCACATCCAAACCTTCATGTCGAGCTGACTCCGTAGCGTGATCCATCGTTATACGTTCCAGGTCCACAATCTGTCCGCCCACCATCCCGCGTGACCCCAAGCTTTGGGAGACCCCCTCGAGCACGCGCACTGTCGTCACGCCATCCACGTCAGTGCATCGCACTATCTGCTCCATTGCCAAGCCGAACAGGACAACCCCTTGTTCGCAGCTGGGCCACACCCTCTCCGAATCGCCTGTGCGAGGTAGGCCTGCCATCCAGTCGTCGCATACAGGGCAAGTCGTCGTGGATGAGGGAGTACAATCATTTGCATTATTGCGCAGGCGCAGGGCATAGCGACAGCCTACCAGCCTCCCACCAGCTCGCAGGCAGCCAGGCAGAGAATGGGGCGCACTCGCTTCCGCCAGCAAGTACAGAGTAGCTCACCGAGTCATGAAGTAGTAGTGTGTTGGTGATGCAGGCCGCGGGGGTATGCCCTCCACACTATCTCGCACGGGCGGCTTCAAATGGGATTTGCGGTTGAGGTAATTAGGACCGTTAGATGCACATTTGTAAATTCCGGGAGAAAAGTAAGTTCGGGTAGGCTTGTAAATTCGGGGCAGCCGACACCCATGTTATGCACCTGCGACCTCTCCACTGCGAACCATGTGCACTAACGACTACGCTCGCATACGTTCGTTGAAATATAGGGGATTCAAGTATGTCATATGTAAATTCGGACAGACTAGTAAATTCGACGAAACGGTCGAATTTGACGGTCCACGATTGGCGCACCCCGTGTTTTCCTCCTCCACCATCGATCACATTTGAGCATGCCCGTGTCATATAGTGATGAGGGGGTCATGCTCAGCTTCCAGAACCGCATTCTGATCTAGGGCCATGTTTACTCTCTCCACTCTCGCCCAAATGTATGCCAATCGACTCCACGAGAGGGGTTTTTTTTCTCAATTTTTAAGCCAAAGTTAGCGGGTTGAATTAAAGAAAGAAGCTAAGAAAAATTACATCAGACTACCCAAGGAGTGGGTTACTGAGAAGATTCCAAGGGGTTACATGACAAGTGTCACACTAGTCAATAATCTGTCGACCAAAGCAGTATATGCTGGGGGTATTTGAGCCTACTCAAATTCATACGATACATTACAGATTGTCAATCTCAGCTTGTAGACGATCGACAAAGTCATGGTCTGCTTCAAACCTCCTTGCCAGTTCATGAATTTCAACAACGATCTCTTGGACCCAGTCATGTGCAATGTTAATTGTCCCATTGTCAATGAGTTGTTCCTACACTTCAGCAGCCACCTTGGAATAGAACTCCGTTGCATCTTTAATTACTGTAATCTTACTCCTGTATATCCTAACCTGATCTATTTTCAGATTGGCATCTTGCACCTGGCAACCAGTAAATAAAACTTTCAAGCTAGGTGTTTGATAGGCATTAATAAAGAGTGAGGAGTTTCTATATAACCAAATGACCCAAAAATTTATGCTCTGATTCTAGCCCAAAACTCAAAAAGAATCCTCACTGAATCACCTAACAACAATTGTTTCCAACTAGGGTGAAAGCCTAGAGTTTTGATCAGGGGTTGAAGGATAGGAATGTTGGACTAGCGATTCAGGAAAAGATGGGGAGAGTTGCAGTAGCCATTGCATGTATAGCCATTAGCACGAGAGTTGTAGTAGTCATTTCCTCTATAGCCATTAGCGCTCAGATTGTTGGAGCTATATATGGCTCACTCTACTCAACTTGGTCTCACCTATATATTGGTATCTTGTCCTCAATATGAATCAGTCTTTGGGAGCGTATATGGTGTGTCTCTTGTCTCGTCTCTCTCTCTCTTTCTCTCTACATCTCAACATGGTATCAGAGCAGTAACGATCACGCGCCGATTTAATTCATGGTGACAAAACAGTATGTGTATGCGATTTGCATGTAAGATTCAAAAATTGCTACAAATTTTATTTTTGAGCATTGATTCTTGTTAACTGTGGTTGTTTTGTGTTAAGAAGAATATGATTAGTGTTTTGTGTGGCGTTTATTGCTAATCAATCTAATCGTTGATTACGTTTTCTTGTTGATGACACCCTGAACTTCATCTCATTTTTTCTTGCTGTTCTGCTCAAAATTTGGAGAAACGGGAAAAGCGCAATGGAGCATAGCGCAATGGCACTTTTTCTCCAAAACTTGTTCGTCTCCTCGAGCTCTTCGATTTGAGTTCTAGGTTTGCGTCAATCTGAGTTCACAGCAGAAAGTTATGCTGCTTTTACTGTAATTGAGCTTGACGCAGCTTTCTTTGTCCTACTTCTTCGTGAAGCGTCCGCGATCGTTTTTCTTATTTTGGCATTAACTTTTTTGAGAAGATTTAGCTTTTTGCTATTCGTATTGTGGCGGTCAATCTTGCGTCTCACGCCACTCTATTTTGAGGACTCTTTTATTATTAACGTCTCCTTTACCCTGCCTTTTTTTTGGGTGACGTCTCTCACATCTTTGGACGTTCCTTGAGCATCCTTCTTACGTTTATCGTTGACAGAACGCAGTCCTCATATCTCTCTCATTCTCAATTGCGGCCTTCACCATATATGGTGTGCAAATTCTGCGATCTTATCTTATACGTCTTCTCGCAACAAGATATGGCTATGAATATTCTCGTCAACGGCTTTCCTTCTGGCCAACCTTCTGTTCCTCCTTTCCAAGGTCAAGGTTTTCCAGGCTGGAAAGCAAAGATGTTATTAATTCTTGAAGGCGATGAACTCTCTGATGTTGTTCTTGGAAATCGTGTTTGTCCGCCTCAGTCTGTTGATACGGATAATGATAACGTGCTTATCACTGAAGGACCTATATTTGAAGATTGGAATGTTGTCTATACGGATTGGCAACGACGTGATAAAGCAGCTCGCCGGTATATTCTTTCTGCTGTTACTGATTCCCTTTTGCTTGATATGTATGAACTGCCTACTTCCCACGACGTATGGAAGTACCTTATTGCAAACTTTCAGAAGAAATCTGTCACAGAAATACTTTATCTGAGAGGGTTGTTTAACAAGTTACAATATGAAGTTGGTATTGCCATGACGGGACATATTGAATTTTTCAAATCTATTATTAATCAACTTGCTGCTGCCGGTGATCCTGTTCCACAAAAGCAACTGATTACACTTCTCCTTGATACGGTGAAGGACTCTTCTTATGATAACATTGTTACTATTCTCTCTAATAAAGATGGTCTTGATTTCGACCAAGCCTGCATGTCTTTAATTGAATACTCTCAACGTCAAGAACGTCGTAATGTTGGTCATGATACAACTATGATTTCACAAGAGGAGACTGAGTCACAACAGATGGAACGGGCTTTTTATGCTCGAAGGCGTCCATTTCAACGAGGAAACCGCAGAGGTGGCCGTCGCGGTAATATTTTCTCTCGTCTCAAATTTCCTAATAAGCAATGTTCTTACTGCAACAGAAATGGCCATACTGAAGATGATTGTTGGGCACGTCAATATCATGAAGAACACAATATTACCACAAAACAAACACGTTTATCTAGAGACTCTTCTTCTTCTTCTTGTGAATATTGTGGACGATCTGATCATCCCACTCATATGTGCTATAAGCGTCGATTCGACACAGATTGATAGAGCATATGCTTCTGAACATCGAAACAACATTGTACCAGAAACAAGTTGCGTCCTATGTTCAGTTGCTCCAGACAGAATACTTCATGTACGCGATGGATCACTTTTTATTGTCGATTCTAGTGCTACAAGAAATATGACATATCAGTCTAAGTGGCTCCATAACTATCATCCACTGCTAGTTCAACGTGTTGTTTATCTTGCTGATGATACTACTTGTCAAGTAAAGGGTATTGGAGATTTATATCTTGGTACCTTATCTTCTTCCACTCGAATTTTGTGAGGAGTATTACATGTACCAGATCTTCAACGTAATCTTCTTTCAGTTGCTAGACTTGTTGATCTTGGTCTGTTTGTTGGATTTGATCATACCAAATGCCGAATTGAGAAAGATGGGCAGACTATAGCCACTGCTCCTCGAAATGGTAATTTGTTTGAACTCTCTCTCAACGATGCTGTAGCAAATGTTGTCACTTCTCCAGGTGATCATGATTGCAAAGTATGGCATCATTGTTTTGTTCATGCTGATTTCTCAAAACTCCTTGATCTTCAACGTCGTGATCTTGTTCATGGCATGGATCTTAAAGCCCATCCCCATATGGGAATTTGTGAATTTTGTGCTCTTGGGAAACACAATCCCAAACCCTTTCCTCTTTCAAATACAACTCATTCTCATGACATATTGGATCTTGTTCATACTGATATATGTGGACCTCTACCTTCTTCGAGATCACAATATCGCTACTTCATTACTTTCATTCATGATTTCTCAAGGTATACGGCTGTATTTCTACTTAGACAAAAATATGAAGCCTTATCTGTTTTCAAACAATTCCACAAGGCTGCGGAACTTCAAATTGGTCGTCGCCTTAAGAAGCTTCGTAGTGACAATGGAGGCGAATATGTTTCTCGAGAGTTTGTGAGTTACTGTGCTGACAGTGGAATTCATCATGAACACACTATTCCATATTCGCCTCAACAGAACGGTGTTGCTGAACGAAAGAATCGCACTATTCTCAATGCTGTAAGATGTATGTTGATTCATTCTGGCTTATCTCGTGTTTTTTGGACTGAAGCTACTTTGACAGTAGTATTTATTCAGAATCATCTTCCTACTACTGCACCCTGTGGTAAGATACCCATCACAGCATGGACAGGTGACATTCCTTCTGTATCTCATTTTTGAACCTTTGGATGTATTGCTTATATTCATGTTCCCAAAGAAACACGAACAAAGCTTGATGCTCCTGGTCTTAAAGTTTTTTTTATTGGATATTCTGACACTTCCAAAGGCTACAAATTCTATGACCCTTCCTCCAAGAAAGTAATTGTGAATCGTGATGCTACTTTTAACGAATAGCTAATGGGAGGCTCATGATCCATTGATGATTTTGATGATACTAAATCATTGCTTCAGGCTTTTCCATTTCTTTCAGAAGATGAAACTCTTCCTATAGAGCAACTTTCCTCTTCACAACCATCCATTCAGAATGTTGCCAATGATGATATTCATATTTTTGTTGATCTGCCTATTGATTTTGAACATGGCTCATGTCATGTTTATGATGACGATATTGCTGATAATGCTTTTTCTACTTCCGAAGATCCCATTACTTATGATGAAGCTATCTCTTCAACACAAAAGGATCAATGGCAAGAGGCTATGGAAGCAGAGTACGATTCTCTTATCTCTAAAGGTACATGGATACTAACTGAATTACCTCCTGTTCGTACAACTATTGAATGTAAGTAGGTGTATAAGACAAAAGTAAAAGCAGATGGATCTTTTGACAAGTTCAAGGCGCGTTTAGTTGCAAAAGGTTACTCCCAAGTAGCTGGTGTTGATTATCAAGAGACTTTTTCACCAGTTGTTAGCATTACAAGTGTTCGAGTTTTATTGGCATTTGCTGTTCAATTTGATTTAGAAGCTCATCAAATGGATGTGCGAACTGCTTTTCTTAATGGTGACTTGGAAGAGGAAATTTATATGGAACAACCAGAAGGGTTTGTTATTCTAGGTAAAGAAGACCTTGTTGCTCAACTCCATAAGGCACTATATGGTCTCAAACAAGCTTCGCAAGCCTGGTATACAAAATTTGATCTTTTTCTCACCTCTAAAGAATTCATCTCTTGCTCGTCAGACCCCAACTTATACATAAAACGCCAAGGTAGCAGTTTTGTGATTCTTGCTCTTTATGTGGATGATACCATCCTTGTTTCCAATGATTTGGGATTTCTTCAGCAAGTGAAAAAGTTATTGTCTTCTGCATTTGATATTGTGGATTTTGGAGAGATTCACTCATGTCTTGGCATTCAAATCCAACGGAACCGTACAAAAGGTATTTTATTCCTTCGACAGTCAAAGTTTATTGCATATACTATTCAAAAATTTGGTATGGAATCTGCACATTCAGTCAACACACCTTGTCTTGCAAGCTCTACGAAGAACACTTCTGACAATGGTGGTCAACTTGTCACAAATCAACCTTATGCTAACTTGATTGGATGTCTTCAGTTTGTCGGCATGAACACTCATCCTGATATTTTGTTTGCTGCTAATTATCTTGGACAACATCTTGCATGTCCTTCTCTTAAGCATTGGTCTGCTGCAAAGCGTATGTTGAAATACTTGAAAGGCACTACAGATTTTGGTTTAGTCTATCAACGACAACTCACATCGGATTCTATGCAATCTCTTTCTCTTTTGGGTTACACAGATGCAGACTGGGCAAGCTCACATTTATCTATGCGATCTACTAGTGGAAATTGCTTCTTTATAAATGGTTGTCTTGTTTCTTGGACCAGCAAGAAACAACGTTGTGTTGCAGTTTCTACGACTGAGTCAGAATATGTTGCGGCATCACTTGCAGCTCGTGAGTTGATTTGGCTTCAACAAATGCTGGTTGATATTGGTCACTCTCCTCTTTCTAGCACACCCTTGCGGTGTGACAACCAAAGTGCTATTAGTCTTGCAAAAAACTATGTTCAACATAATAAGTCAAAGCACATTGTTGTCCATTATCATTATGTCAGGTATGAAGTACGCAAAGGAACCATTATGGTTGAACACTATCCAAGTGACAAGATGATTGCAGACATTTTGATCAAAGGCCTCAACGAGTCACGTTTCATCCTCTTGCACTCGGAGCTTCGAGTTGCTTCGACCTCACTCTTTCTAGATTAGCTTCTTTGCTATTGTAATAGCTTTGTACATATGACATTGTAATCTTTTAGATACCATGCACTATGCACACTCCACATTTGCACATTGTGATCTCTAAGTCACTTGAATATTTGTACGTAGATGCACAATTCACTTTCACATCATCATCGCTGGTTCATATTTTCACATTGTATAGGGGCTTGGGTTTTTCCCTTGAATTCCCCAAGGGTTTTTTTCATCCAAAGCTAGAGACCTTTGTTTGAGTGGGGGTGTTAGAGCTATATATGGCTCACTCTACTCAACTTGGTCTCACCTATATATTTGTATCTTGTCCTCAATATGAATCAGTCTTTGGGAGCGTATATGGTGTGTCTCTTGTCTCGTCTCTCTCTCTTTCTCTCTACATCTCAACACAGATGTCGTGCAGCCTACGTGTCAAATTGTGTCAACTGTTGGGGCTGCTTTTATGTTGCTATCTAGGCTATAATAATATGTCAAATCCTAATCTTGGCTCTTGTGATGAAGGCTCGGTGAGTGGAATCAACGTGTCACATCAGAATGGTTTGCAATACATGTGCGGATCTTTTATGACGTTGTTGGGTGCATTTTTGACACCCCGTTTTTTGTAAATTTGTACACATGGACATGACGCCTGATGTCTAAAGTGTGTGTGGGATTTATTTTTGTGGGGTTTTTTAGCTTGCTTTAGCAAGCACATTTACATGCACTGCAAGTCGCTAGTCTAGTGACAGCTATCAGGCTACTGTAAGTGCCCGTGAGTGAGTTTTTTGAAGTGAGACTTGTATATAACTAAAACTCATGTACAAACTTAAAAAAGTTCAGCCAAACATCATAAATTTGTATGTTTTAGCTCGTTGTGTCTCCTTGGTGCTTTTAGATGCAGTTTTTTGCCCCGACTAGCCTTCTCTACGTGTAGTCGTGATGGGACAACTTTCTGTTCGCGTCAATTTTGCTCATGGCGGCGTATGGAATCAATTTTGGTCATCTTCATCTTTCTCGCCAGTCATTTTTCAATCTTTTTTCCAAGATTTAAAGTGCCCCAATTGAAGTTGTGCTCTTCAGGTTACGACTAGTTCTCTGCAAGGTTATGGCTATGGAAGCCTAATGGCAAATTGTGTGTAGACAGATTCGGAGGCATGTATCTATGAATTGTGGAATTGATGTTGAATTTGTGGGTTTTTGATGTTTTATTGTAAAAGGAGAGGCTCTTGTCTTCATATGCATTGGTCGGCGTGTGTTGTAAATCTGTGCTTTGCCAGGGTTTTGCTCCTATGTGGCATAGTCTCTTGGGTGGGCGACGGCTAGTAAATTCCCAAGGGTCTACTCGAACTTGTGGTGTTTCAAAAGGATTTTTCAAAGCTTTTGGTGTCTTGTAGTTCTCTTTCAACGCTCTTGGGTGACATCGCTATAGAGGTGTTTCAGTTTGGTTGTTTCCCAACAGTGTTTTGATGCCCGCCACTGAGGAATCGCTTCAAGTTACCTTCAGTTTACAGGTTTTAGAAGACATGGCGTTTAATTTTCTGGATTTTAGTGGGAAATCAAATGAAAGTTCCAAAGGTTTCATTGAGAGGATGGAGTTTGCTTGCCTTCTTGCTGACAAGAAAGACCCAGCGTTGGTGCTACGAATCTTCTACTTCTGTTTGAAGGGAGATGCTAGGGAATGAATGGAAGGCTACGAAAAGAAGCTACAATCAGCCCAATCTCCTCAAGTTATGACTTATGAAATGGTAAGGCATGCTTTTATTACACACTTTCAACAGGCGGAAGACCCACAAAAGGTATGGCAGTCTATTCAAGGCTTAGTACAAGGTGAAGGCCAAACCATAGAAGACTTTGTGAAGGCGTTCAATGCATTATGGACAAAGTGGTGTACATCTTTGGGGGGTGAAATTCCTCCAGCCATGTTGAAAAAGAACAGGTTTCTTGCAAGCTTGAGGAGTAACCTACGCTTGAAGGTATAGCTTAAGCAGCCAAGGACCTTTGAGGAGGCAGTTGAAATTGCAAAGAATAAAGAGTGGAAAGCAGAGCATCTTCATCAACTTGGAATCAATGTCGAGCCAAATCTTGAAGTGAAAACGGTAGAGCAACCAAGGGTCCTCATCAGGGAGCCAGGTTATGATCAACAAGCTTCTCATTATGTGAATGCTTTTCGCAAGGAGATGCAAGAGGTTGTAGGTCTTATGAAGAATCTTAGTGTGCATATGATGGGAGGTGCAAGAGGTCAAAGTTATGGATATGGACGTGGTTATGGAATCAATGAGGGTTATATAGGTGGTAGAGGAAGAGGCATGGCTGGAAGAGGGGATATGTTTCAATGTTACAATTGTGGTGAATGGGGTCATAAAAGCCCTCAATGTGACAAGCCAAAGAGAATGGGTGGCGACATGTTTCCTCTTCCTCCACAAATTCCTTCTCGAGCTCAAGTTTATGGTATTGAGATTAAAGGGGAAGCAGGTACAAGCGGTTTGACAGCTGAAGAGAAGGGCAAAACAAAAGTGGTAAGCATAGTCTATTTGGAGAAGAAAGAGGATGATTCGGGAGCTATTGCCATGCATGTAGGTAAGAGGGTTACAAGAGATCATGATATGAGTGATGCAAGTCCGAGCCATAAAAGAGGGAAACAGGTATAGGTAAAGAGAAGAAGAAGAGAAAACCCAGGCAACATTACAATGCATCCGACTTTCCTTTGGGAGAAGGGCAACCAAATTATAGTCTAAGGGCTGATTTGGTGGGTAGAAAGGCTGATGTTACCTTTGGGCAACTCATGGAGATGTGTCCCAAGTTAAAGAGGCAATGGAAGCATGTAGTCAACCCCATAAGGAAGGAGCATGCAAGGGGGTCAGTGAGAGTCTTGTCTTTGAATGAGATACCTGATATATATCCTACTATGGATGCATGGCATAAGAGGAAGTGCATTGGAGAGGCTTATATTGATGGAGGTGCACAGGTTTGTGTTATTACTCAAGCTTGTGTATCATAGTTGGGACTCAACATGGTGAAGAATTCAGGTTTTTGCATAAAGCTTGCCAACCAATCAAGGGTGAGGTGCTTGGGAGTTGTAAAGGACTTGGAGGTGGATGTATTTGATGTTAAATTGTTGGTCAATTTCCAGGTTATGCCCGCAGGTATTGGTGCTTTCCCTCTCATCCTTGGAAGACCATGGTTACAGGCAACCAAAGCTGTACAGGATTGGAGACATGGTACCATCACTCTCTACAATAGAAGGGGTGATAAGAAGAGGTTTGACGTGGCTAGCAAGAAATCTTTGGATGCTGATTTTGATGAGAAAAGTGATGAAGAAGAGTACTCAAGTGAAGAAGAATACAATGGGGATGATGGCAGTGAAGTGGAAGATAGTACGATAGCAATCTAGATGTTTCCTCCTTGTTTCTTGAAGAAGAGCATGATGAGAAACAAAGATTTCTTGGCCTTATGGAGAATGAGGATATCTCTGGTCCTTATGAGAAAATTGAAGAGCTGATGCAACCCAAAGTTCAACCTAATGTCAAACAAGAGCTGATACAAGGTATGTTGTCTCCCGACTTGACTAGTCATGAGAAGGGTGAGTACCTACATATGATACAACAATTTCCCCATCTATTCATCACTTCTTATGAGGAAATTAGAGGATTTAAGGGAGATTAAATTCACATTCCAATCAAGGAAGGAGCTCAGCCCGTACGCCAAAAGCTAAGTAGAATGGGACAGGTACAAGTTAATGCTTTAAAGGAAGAGGTAGACAAGCTTCTTGAAGCAAGTTTCATATTTCCTGTGAATACTACCAAATGGGTGAGTCCTGTTGTTGTCACACCCAAGAAGGATGGAAAGTGGAGAATATGTGTTGATTTTAAGCCCCTAAACGCAGCCATGAAGAGGGATCCATACCCTCTTCCTTTCATAGATGACATACTTTATTCTATTGTAGGGCATGAGAGGTATAGCGTATGTGATGGATTCTCTGGATATTTTCAGCTCACCTTGGCTTTAGAAGATCAAAAGAAGAACACATTTATCACACCATGGGGATGCTTTTGTTATTGTGTGATTCCTTTTGGTCTTATGAATGGTTGTGTGTGGTATCAAAAGCGCATCAACAAGGTGTTCTCTCCCTTTCTTGGCAAGTTTGTGAAGGATCTTATTTATGACTTTTGTGTTTATAGCTCTAGAAAGGATCATTGTGCAAAGCTTGGGATGGCATTGAAGAAATATGATGAAAGTGGAGTTCAACTCAACCCAAAGAACTGTCATCTTGCTCAACCAAGAGTGAAGTTTTTGGGGCATATGATCTCAGAGAATGGGATTGAAGCGGATTCTGACAAAGTGAAGGCTTTGGTGCTCCTCCCATCACCTAAAGATACAAAGCAACTTTCTACTTTTATTCAAAAGGTGAAGTATATGGCAAGGTTCATTCCTTTGTCCTCTCCTTTGTCCTCTCAACTTCTTTATCCTCTACAAAAACTAGCAAGGTTGGATCCTCTACAATGGACAAATGAATGTGAAGAGGTTTTTCAAGGTATCAAAGAGGTTCTTGGTTCTCTTCCTGCTATGCAAGCTCCTAATTGGGATAAGGAGTTTTATGTGAATCCATCAGTAGGTGAGGATGCTATTGGAGCTATGCTTCTTCAACGAGGTAACAATTCCCACTACATGAAGCCTATCTATTGTGCTAGCAGGGTGAAGCTAGAGGTTGAAAGAGGCTACACCGAGGTGGATCTCATCATGGTGAGTGTGATTTATGCATGTGGAAGTTTTAGGCACTACCTTCTCCCTAAATCATTCACATTCCTCACTAGCTACGCTCTTTTACCTCAATTAGTGAATAGCCCTACTTTGTCAAAGAGGCTCATGAAGTGGATTGTGGAGCTACAGGAATTCCAATTCTCTTTTCTTGTTGAGGAGAGTACAAGGGCTACATTGTCTGATTTGCTTACTTATAAGGAAATCCCTCTTCTTCTTAAGGAAGATGCTGTGAAGAGGCAACACATGGAAGCTCCTGACATAGACAATGCCTATCTATTGTTTTTTGATGGATCTTGCAGGAAAGCGCATGGTGAAGCTTCGGGAGGTGTTGTAATTTATGATCCTCAAGGTGTGTTGGTAACTAAAAGGAGTTTGAAGCTTACATCACAAAGCAACAATGAAGATGAGTATGCTACCTTGGAAAAAGGTCTCAACCTTTGCCTTGAGCTTGGCATCCGTCGTGTGAGGGTAAGAGGTGATGCTCTTTTGGTGGTTAAGCAAGTACTTGGGGTCTGGAAAAGTAAGAATCAAAGGCTGAAAAATATGTGTTTTCAAGTGAATAATCTACTTAAACATTTTGAAGGTTGGAGTTTAAGGCATGTGGATAGGTCTCAAAATGAAGAAGCACATGGTGCAGCACAAGCTTCAATTGGTCAATTGTATGTGATTAGGGCTGATTCTCCTCTTTATTTGGGAAGGGAAGCTTTAGAGAGGGAGGAAGAGTTTCTACAAACAGGTATGCTTCCATCGGATTTGGAGAAGTCAAAAAAGTACGCCTTCCTACGTCGTGCCAAAAGGTATGTGCTACTTGGTGATGCCTTGTATATGAAGGGGGCTGATCTTGTGATGAGAAAAGTGCCTTGGAAAGAGGAAATTTACAAAATTTTAGAGGAGAATCATGAGGGTTCTTGTGGTGGTCACTTTGCTTCAAAGATCACTTTGCATAAAGTCTTGCAGGAGGGGTATGTGTGGCCAAGCATTCAACGTGATGTTCATCATTGGTGCAAGCCTTGTAAAGAGTGTCAAAGCATGGAAGATAGGGTTCTCAAATCAGAAATTAGAGGCACCATTGTGGATTATGATGTGTTTGAGAAGTGGGGTATTGATGCAATAGGTCCTCTACCTATGACAGCTAGAGGCAAATGTTACATACTTACTGCTGTTGACTATCTATCCAAGTGGGCTGAAGCCAAAGCTGTTAATCACATCACGAGTAAAGATGTTTCCTTATTTATATATGAAGATATTTTTTGTAAATTTGGCATGCCATTGGAGTTACTTTCTGACAAGGGTCCAGGTTTCAGGGGAGAGTTGGTGGATTATCTATGTGAGAATCTTCATGTGCATCGCAGGTTTACTACTCCATATTATCCCCGATGCAATGGCATGAATGAAAGGTTTAATGGAGAGCTCATAAGGATGATTACAAACATGACAAGAAACAATGTGAAGACTTGGGATTTAGAGCTACCTTGTGCTCTATGGGCTTACAGGACAGCCATCAAATCAGGTACTGGTTTCTCTCCCTTCCATCTAGTTTTCGGCAAAGAGGCTTTACTTCCTATTGAGGTGGAGATACCAGCTTTGAAAATAATGATAAAGCTTGAAGAAGGGCCCAATGATTCATTCAAGGAAAGGCTTCTATATTTGCAATGTGTACAATTGGATAGGTTGTTGGCTTTTGAGCATTATGAGCAGGTCTTGAAGAAGAATCAAGCAAAGGCAAATGAGAAGGTGAAGGACAAGGACATCAAGAAGGGTGACATGGTGCTTCGTTACAATAGTAAGCTTGATAGCACTTTTCAAAAAAATCAAATCAAGTGGCAAGGTCCTTTCTTGGTCTTAAACCGGTTTCCAAATGGCACATATCAGCTTGCTGACTTGGATGGTACCCCACATAAAGCACGTGTGAATGGCTACAGGTTGAAGAAGTATATTGCAAGGTTGACTACTGTGATTAAGGATGAGCCTTCTTTTGAAGAGTTTTTTGATCATGTGGCTAATGATGAAGATGAAGTGAAGACTCTCTCATGTGGTTTACAGGATCTCTTTTGTGCTGCTGATCATGAATGATCTAGCAGGCTGGGGTGTGGCAAACTATGTTGGGCGCATTTCTAACACCGCGTTTTTTGTAAATTTGTACACATGGACATGACACCCGATGTCGAAAGCATCTGTGGGATTTATTCTTGTGGGGTTTTTTAGCTTGCTTTAGCAAGCACATGTACATGCACTGCAAGTCGCTAGTCTAGTGACAATTGTCGGGCTACTGTAAGTGCCCATGAGTGAGTTTTTTGAAGTGAGACTTGTATATAACTAAAACTCACGTAAAAACTTAAAAAAGTTTAGCCAAACATCAGAAATTTTCAGGTTTTAGCTCGTTGTGTCTCCTTGGTGCTTTTGAATGCATTTTTTTGCACCGACTAGCCTTCTCTACGTGTAGTCGTGCTGGGACAACTTTCTGTTCGCGTCAATTTTGCTCATGGCGGAATATGGAATCAATTTTGGTCATCTTCAGCTTTCTCGCTAGTAATTTTTCAATCTTTTTTCCAAGCTTTAAAATGCCCCAATTGGAGTTGTGATCTTCAGGTTACGACTAGTTCTCGGCACGGTTATGGCTATGGCAGCCTAGTAGCAAATTGTGTGTAGACAGATTCAGAGGGCATGTATCTATGAATTGTGGAATTGATGTTGAAGTTGTGGGTCTGTGATGTTTGATTGTGAATGGAGAGGCTCTTGTCTTCATATGCATTGGTCGGCGTGTGCTGTAAATCCATGCTTTGACAGGGTTTTGCTCCTAGGCTAGTCTACTCCTATTGGACTTGTGATGTTTCAAAAGGATTTTGCAAAGCTTTTGGTGTCTTGTAGTTCTCTTTCAACTCTCTTGGGTGACATCTCTATAGAGGTGTTTCAGTTTGCTTATTTCCCAACAACGCTTCCAATGAAATGACCTACTAGACCAATCATTTTGGAGCTCCAAGTGGAATACACTGGCTTTCGAAATAGCTCACTGGTGATGAGTCGGTGATTGAATGCCTATGGGGCCAGTCGTGTGATAAATAATAATAATAATTTCAAGGCCATTTTGGGAGTCATTGGCATCTTGGGCGTCAAATGAAGCTTAAAATGGTTGATTTAGGCGTCAGCATGAAGCTTTTGTGCTGGGGGGCAAGGTGTCATTAGACTCCCAAGTATAAGGAGCGATTAGGTGTCATATTATATATGTGTGTGTGTGTTGGGGGGGGGGGGGGGGGGGGGCGGAGCAAGGATATGTATGTATGATGTATGCAACATTGTAATGTGTTGTAAATTGTAATTTGTAAATCTTGTGTTATAACTTATAATGTGTTAGCTATGTGAAATTTGAATGGTGCACTTAATATTGGAGCATTAAAAAACGCTCATAATTTTGCATGCAATGTGTCTATAGTAGCACCTCACTTGTGAGTCCCAATTCCCTCCTCTTCTTCCAAGTTCTAACTTAACTCCCTCAGAGTCCGGGATTCCATCCTCTTTCAAAGTTCAAGTTTCTCAGCAATACAAACTTGGCCGTTTCAATCAACAGCTCATGAGGCCTTAGAGGTTGGCCCCTTGCTGAGGCAAATCTGAAGATTCTGAAGTTTTCTCTTCATGCACAGGTTGCAGCCCATCAATGGCGAGCAGGGATTTAATATTGATGTAATTACAACAAATTTTGTGTGATCACAAGGTCTTATTGACACATTTACATGATTACACTAAACATGATCACAAAGAATCCGGTTAAGGGTGACCTGAAACCCACTAAAATCCCACCATGGTTTTTCGCTTTCCCTGCGGGACCGTTGGGAATACTAAAAAGCTCGATGGGCCCGCAGAATTATATATATACAGGCCCGATCTCGGGCCCGTTGGGTGTTATTTATTTGTTTCATCTTCTGAGAGAGAGAGAGAGAGAGAGAGAGAGAGAGAGAGAGAGAGAGAGAGAGAGAGAGAGAGAGAGAGTCGATTTCCTTTGTAGGTATGTCGAGAGGAGAGAGGAGAGGGAGAGGAAGGGGGTCGTGTGGGAGCGTTCTCTCGTCGCAGTGCAGGGCAGTATCGGAGTACCTGACCACACTATCCGGGTTTGTGTTTTGTGTGTGTATGCGTTGTGTGGTAGCGTGCCTTTTGTCATATTGCACAGAAATCATAAGGTATCTTACCACACAATGGGAGTGTGTACGTAAGTTGTCCTACGGAATAGTACTGGGGCATCACCTCAGGTGACGTGGGGAAGATGGTATCCTTGTGGTAAGTATTGGCTTACTATCTGGGTACTACGTCGGTAACGTGGTGAATCTAGTATCCTTATGGTAAGTCAATTTCCCTTCCCCTTTCCCATAAAACATATGGGCATCAGCCAATAACGCGGCTATATGATGTTTGTATGCAAGCCATTATTTCTTCTTAGATTCAGGCGGCATTTGGTCGATAACGCGGCTAGTAGAGTGTCGTTTGTTAGAAGCATCTTTTTTTGCATAAACGTGGCGTTCAGGTCATTAACCCGGCCATACAAATGTCATATAATTTGTATGTGCATGTGCAGTTAATTTTTTAAGTATTAAGTATATGAAATACTTAGTCGGTAATGCGACTGTGAAGAGTATTTCATATACAAATGTTTGAATTGTTTGATTTTGTTGTTTTTAAGTGTCCATATGAAATTATATACTGGCTAATCATATTCAAAAGAATGCTTTATTCATCAATCATCGCTATTTTAAATGCTACATTTACATAATTTATATGCAAAAAAGTATTTGCACACAATCTGCATGTTGAATATTCATTTTTTTCTTTTTAAAGGACCTCAAGCATCATCACTATTTTTAATGCTTCATTTACATAAATTCTCTATAAAAAAGAATTTGCACACAATTTGCATGTTAAATATTCTTTTGTATCTTTTTAAAGAGCATCAATTATCATCGCTATTTTGAATGCTACATTTACATAAATTCTATGTAAAAAACTGTCTGAACACAATTTGCATGTTAAATATTCATTTTTATCTTTTTAAAGAGCAAGATATTCTTTGCAATTTTTAGTCCAATTTGTATACTTCCAATGTTTTAAATGCTTTTGAAGTCTTTAAGTCGGTGTGTGCTTTGTTTGAACTAGTATGTGCGCACGGAGAAAGATATAAGTTAAAAAATTCAATATATGCTTAAATGTGCCAGATTGTTAACATGTACTATTTGATCTGGATTAAGTTCTTATGAACCACTTGTTTGATCTGCATTTTACACGTATAACAAATTGCAATTTTAAATGAAGATTGTTTTCAATTATTATCAATATTTGTTTGCACATTTCTTAAAGTCTTCAAGTCATGGTTAAGGGTTTTCCTGAAATAGTGTGAGAGTGTTAGTATCATTTGCAACCATGAATTTGTATTTGATATGCTTTTTTTTTGTCCAGTGCAAATATAACACCAAATCAAAAGAAAAGTATTATACATGTCATTCGTAAAGAATGTATTTTGACAATCTTATCATGTGCAGATGGTCGCATACAACAGTTTAGTGAAAGCGATGTCTTCACCAAAGACCTCACTAGCGCTATATGGGAGAACACAGAACGCAGGCTACGAGGTGAAGGCCAATACAAGTTGTTGATTCCAACAGGGATTTGAGAATTGATCCCCACCACAAGGTTAGGACAGTGTTGGGCAATATGAAAGTATGTTGCAAAGACTTAAACGAAGATATCCCACCTGCCTGTGACATGTCAAAATTAGAGCTCTGGAATAAATTGTGGGAGGAACAGAAGGTAAAGATGAAGCGTGTGAAAGTGCAGGACCAAGCAGCCTTACCCAAGAGATTGAAGATGGCCCAAGATGCGCAAGCAGCTTTGGGAGATCGATCCAATGCCAACGGCACCGGCACAATCATGTGCACTGCGTTGAATGCAAAGTGCGCTCATCTTGTCGACATCCCTCACGAAGCCTTAGTAGAAGGTATGAGGATTGGAGCAGGCTCCTTTGGTGTGTGCACATTGTACACCATCAAAGGTATCTCTTTTTTTCCAGACCACATTACATATGTGGGAAAATGTTACAAGGGAGGGAGTGAGGAAAAATCTGACACCTTTCAAACAGAGCAAGGAATGCAAACACTTCACCTCTCCATTGTAAGGTGTATTGGTTTTACTACCAAAGCTCCTTGGATCACAATATTCCCATACTACAATGGGGGTACCGTGGGCGACATGATGTGCCGCTTACCATTCGCTCACGGATTGTTCAGACGACACATGCACAGGCTACAACATGGCTGGAGGTCATTGCCTGCGCAAATCTTCATGTACAAGAGATAGACACGACGCGGATCAAAGCAATGATCGAGCAGATGCCAGTCATTTGTCACACCTTAATCGATGGCATTGCAATTGTCCACTCGGTCAGGATAGTGCACAGTGACCTCCACCCGTTTAACATAATGTTGGACTTTACTCGCGCCAATAAACCCCGTCTAGACATCATTGATTGGGGGATGATGCTTAGAATGCTAGCTAAGCGTGCAACAATTAGTTATCTACATCCAAGCACACAGTCGGACTCTACAGTTTTGGAGGCACAGAGAGCAAGAGATACAGAGATGGCTAAGCGACCGTGGATTACTCCAGAACTATACGATCCACGGTGCATAGATGCATACACAAAAGCGAGCGACATTTATGCATTGGGCTATCTATTCGATATGCTGGCAAATTTTTAGAGTGCAGCCAAAAAAGTTTATTTTCCAGAAGAAGTTTTTCACCACCCGGACGAAGATGTTATGAGGGATATTAGGATTAAAGTAGATTGTTGGATGAAGTTAAAAGAGCGGGAACAAAGAAGAAATGCATATGACGTGTTGATATTTTTCAAAAACATTTAAAGACAGACCCTAACCTTGTCCAATGTCCCCTTGTTGAACTTGCACCATCATTTTATCTGATCTAAACATTTTTATGATATACATTTGTCTTGTCCATAGTATTCTATTTTTTATTGAAGTGTATTATCTAGTTTGAAGTGATTCATCTCCTTGAGTCAATTATCTTGTGAGGTCCCCACCCCGTCGTCTCAAATGACGGATCTGATGGTAGACCTGGTGGCCATCTACAACGGAAGAAAACAAAGTGGTTTATGGTTCATCTAGCGAACGATCTCTCATCACAAAGTGAGTTGAGTTCGAGCCTACTAGGATCGAGATCTAGTTCCACCTCGCAGGGAAAGCATGATTAACTTATCTAGCGATCCTAAGACCCACCTTCCCAGAGGAGAGAAGTCTCGAGTGCCTTTTTCCCCATGTTTCAGAGGCACGTACACTTGAGGCTTCGCTGCTCTTGGGGTAATGAGTAATACTAGCATTGATTTATAACACTATGGGGACGGAGAGTTCCCGACCAATCAGGACCACCCTTCTCATAGGCATTGGCAACCTGAGCCAAGTCCCCACTTTCCACCCCCACACTCACACTTCTTTGTGTGTCCTAATTACTACCACATTGGTTGTTCAACATATAAGTTCCTTGATTAGGTTCCGATTCACAAGGTTCATTAAAACAGCCCTTCAACCAATATTGCAAAGTGACACCAAGACAGTAACTCTAGTAAAAATTTTACTCAAAACTTATTCATTAAAATTCCAATGCTCTGGAGGTACAAAATCCCTCCTCCAGCGAGAGTTTACTCCTCCCGTTATCGCCTAGTTGCCCATACAACTAGGTATGTCCACCGCTTAACCAGCACACGTGGACATTCCCATCGCATAGAACGCAAGACGTGGGTTCCCACCGCTTAACCAACAGTCGTGGATTCAAGAGTCCTTAACCAGGAACTCTTCCCCTTGTGATCAGGAGGGGGTTCGGACTAGTATCAACAATGGAAATAGAAATGAACAGGCCGAGCTAAATTTTCCCTAGCAAACATTCTTTCCTACTTGGAAATTAAAATATATTTCAATTCAAATGCCGTGATCTTCATTGGATTTCTCCAGCATGTTTAGGGATATGTTCTTTCCTAACTTATCGAATGCAATGTTAAATTAAGCAAAACTTGAATTAAAAATGTGACCTACCTCCACAATTTCCTCGTCATTGCTCCATGAGTTGGCCGGTACTTGTTCGACCATGGGAGCTTTTCCCTTCCCATGTGTGTTGCTTGTCCCAGCCTCACGATCATGGGGAACACCAAAACAAGTTCTCTTTATCGGGGCCATATTATACTCACTACTTAAATTGACGACTTGGAAAAAGAGAGCTAATATTCGAGAGCACATACGACCAAAATGACGGATTAGATTCAATAAGCAAACTCCTTTATACGAGAGGTTTGATTACTTTAAGACATAGAGATTTCTGATAGCCCCTTACTTGTTCTATGGGAATTGGCCCTAAGGTTAATTATTTGGCCTAGGTAATTAAGAATTTCAGATTTCTACTTGATCTATTTACTAGAGATGAATAAGGCATGCTTAATCACTTCCTAATGCAAGTAGAGATTTGCAGATTTACCGCATGCATAGGTGAGAGGATTCCTTTTTCCTAGTGGATTAATTGTGAAATTAATTACACTAATTACATCCTAATATTTGAACAAATTGAATCTAAACATAGCTATATAAACATTGTGTGGTAATAGAATGAAATAGACTAACCTTATCACATTGTTGGCTTGATTCTATCATTCATTAACTATAATGACTTAGTGGATAATTCTCTTATTGCTAATCATACATTAATCTATGCTTATGAGAGGTTAATTGTTTGTATAATTAACAATTAGAATTAAGAATGTGCAATCGAATAATCATATAGCAATTTAGAGAGTGTCTAATGAGAAATTTAACTGTGATTATGCATACTAGCAGCGGAATTATGAGAACCATAGAAGGAATTATAACATAACGTGAAATTAGCTTTATGTCACCATAGTTTGGGCTGAATTTGAATCAATTTGCTGATCCAAAGTAGCTTCTTGTGGCGAGAATTGGGCAGCACTTCCATCTTTTACTCCTTCTCCAAAGGCTATGTGTGCCGGCAGCACCTCCCCAAGGTGTGTGTGTGTATGTGTGTGTATACTGAATGTGTGTGTGAGCATAATTGTGCTTGTGTGTGTGTGAGCATGCTCTTATATAGGCTCACAAGCTCAAATTTTGAAATCACCTGCTATGCTGGTCTGGAGTCCCCTCAAGCTTTCATGGGCAGGGTTACTTGCATGGGGTGCATGGGCTGCAAAGTGTCCCATTTGCTATTCTAACTCACTCACTCACTATCTCTCAAGCTGGGAAAGTAGCCCACAAGCCCTATCTGTGTGTGAGGAAACCCTCTACCTGCCATATCAACTCAGCAGTGTCCTGGAGCCGGTTCCCACACAACTCCCGAGCCCCGGTGCCTCCCCGCACAACCTTAGGAAAATTTGTTTTTAATCCTCGACGGGCAATTCTAATCAGATTTTGATGCCGAAACTTGCTATGCTAAGCTAGAACTAAGGTGCATAATCCCGAGTATCTGCCATATTTAGCAACCCTTGGCATCCAAAAATGCATTTTTTTCAAATTTGGGATATGGGTGCAGTTTTTCGAGACGATTAAAACTAGACGGATCGGGTGACCAAAAACTTACTATTTTTGGAAAATTTCCACAAAAATTATTTTAATTTACTTTTGGAAGCTTTATGACATTCTAAACATCATGGCATCGACAGATTTTGGAAAACTGCTAAAAATAGTAACTTTTTCCATTATGAGTGTTTCATGGTACAATGGTGTTCTTTTAGCTCGGGGTCGGAGACCTTACATATCTTTAGTCATTTCAATTTTTTTCGTGTTGAGTGTCGGTATTTCAAATTTGCCTTGTGTTTCAATTAGTCACATTAGTTGTGGTTTGATTTAGTGGATTCTGACGTCTTATGTAGTGGACGAGAAGTTCCTATCTTGTGCATCTGCGAGACTGTTGAATCGTGGGAATATATATTTGCCAATGATATTGAATATTTATCTATTTGTTGATTGTAGCTCCAAGAGAAAATGGCCAATGAAGAACAAGATTTTGGCACCCAATCAGTGCTCGATGATCAACAACAAGGAGTTGTTAATGCATTTCAGCGCATGAAGTCTCTAGCACACGCTATGTCGGCACAGTAAGCGATGCGCACTAGTCGATGACTCTCAAAATGGAAAATCCAAACCACATGCAATGGAAAGATATCAATAAAGAAGTGAAGAAGGACATGATCAAAACAATATGGCCATGTGAGGACGCAGAGATCAAGAAAGAAAGATGGAAGGTTTCAAAGTGCAACCATGATGCGATCAAAGAAAACGCTGAGAGGATTTACTTGGAGGTTTATGGCCATCCCATGCACAATGCAGATTGTGCGCTATATATTGCAAAAATGTTATATGTTCACTCGACTAGTAGAATTTTCGTCAAAGGAGACAATTGTTGCCACTCATGATATAAGGAAAAGTTGTGTCACTTTCACCCGTGATGAGTTGGCATTGATAGTGGAAGACACTGACCTACAGTTAAAGAGAGAGAAGGATATTTACACGACACAGTTGACAGAGAAAAATGCAAAAATAACATAGCTTTCTATAGCCACCCAGACACCCCAACCCTCACAGGTCCGGATGGAGAAAAGCATTCACCGCTTAAGCTAGGACGTTCAAAATCTGACACAACGAGTGAATCCAACACTTGTACAAGGGATACACATCAGCCACCTTCTCTTGCATCCATATTTGGTCTCCTCGTCTACTTCAGATGCATCCTCGTCTTCCCAATGTTGAGTTTGCTACAAGCATTTTGATGGATGGAGTGGATAGTATACATTGACATGTGGTCATTATTATCACTTCGTTTGTCTTATTTGTTCAATGCAAAATAGTAGCTGATGTGCAATCTGCTCACAAGTTATTCCACAAGGAATATATATTATGTTTGGCATGGAAAATGAGTATAAATTCAAGAAATCCTCCCAAGATATCCCTAGTACAATTAAAATCTGTTTGATGAACAAGATGCTTCATTAGAGCAACACAATTGAGATCGATAAACTATGTATAATCGTGAATATGAAGCATTCTATATGATCAAAACACATTTGAATACAAGGTCTTTTACAATGGTTTTTGACACGATCTTCATTCTACTCTCAAGCTATATTGAATTTGTAAAGTTGTTATCCGGTTCTAAGTATGAGTGTTGTGGTTCTCCTTGTAATTCAACCTCCACATCTATTATTCTCTTCTATTTTATCTATAGTGCATTGAGATACACCAACATTGAACTCTTATTTATCTTCGTTTTGACAATCATACAACCATGTTGGCATTTACTCCTCGTAGCCAGCACTTTCAATGTGATTCAATATTTTTTTGTTGCAAAACATATACACTAATTTTTCTGCTTTGTCTACTAATAGTCTGTTGCGAATAGTGCTGTGAACATACTTGTATATACTCCGGATCCAGTTTCTCTCTGAACTTGAGTTTGCTAAACATTGTGCTAGTACTTTCATTGCAAGGGGACGTAAGGTAGAGTAATGCTCTCCACCATTCATCATCCACCACTTCCATGCAGGTTTCTCTTTTGCCATTACCTGTACAAAATCATTTGCAAAAGGACCTTATTTTAATCTAAATGCACTCATTTCTTTGATGCAATCAATTCAGCCTTGAACATTGGAGTAGAACGTGTTGACCACGTGGTAGAAATTGCTTACCACCTCTATATTGGACATCAGATCTAAATTCAAATACTCCGGATTGAGCATGTAAGCAACACTATGGAGTGGACTATGAGCGCTCTTCCACCTTGCATGAAAATACTTGGCCAATCAGCCAGAGAATGGTAGTTGGCACTTCTTCTCTCCTACAGACTCTTTCAGCTCTTCGAGATTTTCAAGACTCTGTTGGACTGACCACCATGTCATCACACTTTGCCCAAGTCTGGCGCCCTATGATCAAGATTGCAGATCGCGAACATAACGACCATCATTACATGGTATGCATCCATTACACTCCTTCACCAAGCAGCTTTGTTTACATTGCCATGTAGACATGTAATTTTATCTTTCACTTTTTCTTTCTGCTCAAGCTGCCATTCATCAAAGGTCGCGCAATTGAATGTGTCAATCACAATGCATTTATTGCGGAGAAGTGATTCCAAGGTATAAAAGTGCATGCAAAATTGAGTTTTAGCAGAAAGTTTCAACATCATTGACATGCGCATCCTATACAAATCAGCACTCTTTGTCGTTTCAAGATAAATTTTACAACCTGACATGTTGTATCAATTATTTTGGCGAACCATGTGGTTTCTTCATTAGTGTACCAATCCTTCAGTACCAAGTTTAAGCTGTGCGTATTACAACCATTGGCAAAAACATGTGGAAAGCACTTCTTTATTAATTTACTAGCGTTTTTACAATTCTTTGCGTTGTCCATGACTACTTGAACGACATGTTCAGCACCAATTTCTTTAATTACATTAATCAAGACCTTAAAAATATATTTGCCACTTTTAATTGCACCAGAACTATCAATCATATTTATAAACGTTTCTCCCCTTGGACAAACCAACATTATATTGATCAGCGGTCTTATTTGAACATTTGACCAACCATCACTCACAATCGTACATCTTGAAAGCGAAATATTTCCAAGTATTATTTTGTCAACACGCTCTTTGACTTCGATGTAACATTTGTCCAAGAAAACATTTCATATCGTGTGATAAGAAGGAGCTGAAAATCCTGGGCCAAACTCACTGAGTTTCTTCCAAGCAGCCTTCCAATGATTGTTGTCTACCATGACCAAAGCACTTCTAGTAAAGAATATTGCTTTGGCAAGTGTAGTTTGTGCTTCTTCTAGAGACTGCACTTGAAAGCTTTGATGTAATGATTTTTGGCGCATTTGACTAAGTCCACCTTCATTGTGACGCTTAAAAGGAACACTGCCTGGAATTTCCTCTCCCTGTGCAGGTTGTTCCCAAGTTTAGTTGGCGTCACTACAAGATCTGCGGAGTTAATATTTGGCTCGAAGAACTCTTGACTCGAAGCCATAGAGTTATATATCTGCTGTCTCTTGCCACCCTTTTTGGCGAGCTCTTCTCTCAAAAGCTTTTCAGCTGTAAGTGCCTGAGGATGTTCACATTTCTTACAACTCTTTTTAACGCTATCCAAAAAATGATCCCTAATACATGGTGCACAGCTTGATTTTGTTGGTGACAAAATTTACATTGCCACTCCATATATTGGCCGCATATGTTGTGAGCATAATCCCGCTCTTTGCCAGGAGCTTTTCTATTCTTTGGCTTCTTTGTACCACTTATGCCCACATTTTTCTCCATTGCTTTTAAATTAAAACTGAAGACAAAAGGACCAGATGTTCAATTTTTGAAACATTTTTCTTATTTTCAATATATGCTCAAATTAAAAAAAACCATTCAATATGAAAGTAACCATGATGTCCAATATGAGATTTTCAATGCACGTTAGTCAATCCACATATCGATCACCTATACTGTGAGCAAACATACACATTGCAATACAGTCTATGCACGGCATAATAACTACACCAATGCTATGAATCTCTCAATACAATTATTATTATAATGATTATTTATATGTCCACTTTGATTTGCAAACATAAGACACATCTAATTTCAATTGCTACAAAAACCAAACGAAAGCAATAAAATATATGATTGGTCATTTCATGCACTAATGATCTATTGTAATACATAATACACTCTCTGTATAAACCAGTGCATGAACTAATGAAAATAAATCTTTAATATAATCACACAATTGAGGACTACTTGTACCCAGTGAAGGATTGTAGCCCCCCATGCAACCAATTCAATATATAAAAGTTATTTTAACCTAATTAAGGATTATAGCTCTTATATTGTGGAGTGACAGTGTAAATCAACTCAAATCTATGATGGTTAAAAATTCAAGACTTCAAGGATCTTTATATGCCCAGTATACTAGAGCAGGACATTCGACCCTTGACTATCGACTCGTCATTTAAATATGCTCATCTTCTAAAACCAGTTATAGCCCTCATTTGGATTAATGGATTCTTCGCAATGAGCATGACTCTCCAAGTTTTTAGTTGTTTTGGTTTTGTACATTTATGTCAATAAATGAATTTAAAAATTTTAGAAGTGGTTACCGAATTAAGAATCACGTTCGACCCAAAAAAAGGACTTGTGACTCTATAACCTTAGGCCAATTCACAAAGAGATGACTATACTCGGCACTCAGATACACTCCCCAAGGATTTGCATAGCCAAAGGACCGTGGTTAGCACAATGTTTACTATGTATAATTACTCCCGCTGGGCTTTTCATTTTCTCGGCGTGCCCGTCGAGAAATTACATATACCTGGTGGGTCCACAGGGAAAAATTAAAAACCCGGAGGGCTAACGGCTCTATGGGTTTTTGTAGGTCATAATCAAAGTCACGTTGAGTGGCATAAAATGGTAACCATCTTTTTGCAACATTTGTCAGCCTACTCAACATCCTCTTCCTCATATGTGTATATATTTTTCTACACTATTAAGTTATCTAGAGTAAATTCCCCCTCTTTGTTTAACCTTTGTGGCGACACATACATTATACTCTTCCCAAAAATGTCACCTTAGTCATATATTTATATTACCACCCTTTTCTTTTTTGCTTTGTAAATAGAATAAGCATACAATAACCAACTATATACCCCCAAACTTTCTTACCTCTTGTGAATTAGTAGTAGAAAAATAATATATCCATCTTCCACCCCATATAGATAAATTCCCATGGAAATCAACTCTCCACTTGTCTTTACCAAAGATTATGGTCCCTCTCTACAAGTCTTCTATGCCCCCTACATAGGTGGCCCAATATCTCTTAAGAATATACATATAGTTTCTCTCCTTTCAAAAAGACTCCAATTGTATATTCTTTTCACAAGCAAATAATATTGGGCCCTCCTCTATTTGTTTAAGCATCATAGCCTTTTGAAAAAGCATGATTCTCCTTGGATGCATATAAGCAAAGGGCCCATACAAGAAGACTTGGAAGCAAAAGGTTCCCTAGCCTAGTGTGGACCTTCCAAACCGAATTCCTTGGTGCATGGGCGTGAAGAATAGTCCAAATTCATATCAAACACGTTGAGAAGGTCAATTTTTCTTTTTGAAGCATGTCATTCCGAGCTACAGGTAAAAAGTTATGGTCAAAATAGTGTAAATCTATCAGATTCGCAACAAAAGGGAACTGTAAATCAAGTAAATCAAGAGGGTGAGATCTTATTTTTCCCGTACTCATCTTCTAGAAGAGCAATGAGTGTTCAAGGTCACTTGCATGTGATGGGACCAACCTAAAGATGCTTTTTAAATGCCAAGACAGACAAGTTGAGATACCCCGCAGGAGCCACCCGTAGGGCCTCATGGTGGGGCCCACCTACATTATGCACCCCTATGGAGCCTTCATGGTCTAAAATGATATTTTTGGTGAATAAATAGTCCCTTTTATGTCCAATATTCAATGAGTGGTCAAAGGACACTTAATTAGGTCTAATCACTTACTCTAATTAAGTGTAGCATAATCCCACTCCTACACAACTATAAATAGCCCCCCTTGGAGAGACTCAAGGACACACACCTATATTTTCAACTTCATGTTTTTCCTTGATCAATAGTAGAGAAAACCCCAACTCTCCCTCTTTCACATCCTCCCTCCTAACCCTCCTCTTTGGAGGAAGTGCAACTCTATTCTCCACTCTTTCCATTCTACAATCTCTTACTCCATCAACCCAATAAATCATTTGTAGCACCTCAATAACTTGTAAATACATCATGATCTCTCTCATGGTTATGTTAATGATCATGAAATCATCTTCAAAACTTTCAAGTGTCGCAATTCGTGATGGTTAGCCAACGTCTGTCCTCCCCTTAAAAGGTGTGCGAGAAATCAAGTAAGTGTTCTATTCTCAATTTACCATTGGTTTGTTTCTCCACACTTATTCAATTGGTCTAAATAAATTTCTCACTCCAACTCTCTTTTGCTTCATTACATATGCATGTGGCTACCTCTCATGGTGATTTTATTTGTGTCACGGCATTGCATAGATGGAGATGAGCTCTCTATGCAAAGTGTGTTAGTTTGATGTAAGTGATTCTCTTGTGTGTTTGAGAGGCAAGTCTTGTGCGCATGATTTTTTGATGAGTGCTTGAGAGAGGAAGAGTTTGGATGTATTATGGGTATTCTTATGGGGAGAAGGTGAATGCTATTCCACAAATTGCATATTTCATTTTGATGCACGGCACTGGGTTGCATAATCGTTGACGGTGTTCAAGTGTCCAAAGTGTATATAGAGTAAGGGGGTTTTCAAAGTGTGTTGCTTGAGTGGGTGAGTGCAAGTGTTATTTTGATTGGTTTCCTTCTCCACTCCCAAAAGAAGGTGGTGCCCCAAGTAGTGTGCATACCTCTTTACGAAAATTTTGTGAGGGTAGGCCCATTGGTTTGGGTTTAGAGGCCCCATTTCAAAAAGCTCGCCCTCATAAAGTGGTGCCCCCACTGAGGAACATATTTCCAAGTTACCTTCAAATTTTTTAGTGATGAACAATGGAGTTCCCATCTATCCATTTCATTTTGCACAACACATTAGAGTAAATGTTCACATAGATAGAAAAGTCTTTTTCCAGCAACGCATTGTTTTTATGTTTGGTGCAGAAAGACTTAGAGAAATACTGGCATCACCCAATCCAATTATACTTCCAATCATCAATTATGAAACTTCTTTTGATGTTCACGTTTTCATTTTGTTTTAAAGGCAGGAACAAAGAGTGGTGAAGGGGTGCTCAAGGGCCATATGAAGGAACGAGGTCTTCAAACCAACAACGAGGAGTAGCACATGAATCATGATCAAAACAATGAACCTTTCAGGCCTATTTCTCGGTAATCCATTCATATAATCATTGCAACTAAGTTTAGGTTTCAATCTATCATAAGGAGGATATTTGGATCCACTCGCCTCAATGAAATCAATGCTTCAATTAATCCATTTATTCTACCTATGATAAAGTAAGAATTGACAATGGATGTGTACATCTTCATTTTAATGTAATCAGATTTATAGTGTCAACAATCTTGTGCGGCCCGTAAGAGAAAAGTTTCTTTTAAAAAAAAGAAATTTCAAAAAGTCTAAACAAAATGTCAAGTTCTTTTCCCACGTTCTATGCAAGAAGTGGGGAAGATGCGCAAGAGTTTCTTGACAACTTGGCGATGGCACATCTCATATCCGGGAGAGATGAAGAGGAAGTAAATCTACGAGCCTTCCCGTTGGTTCTAAAAGCAGAAGCTAAAGCATGGTATGAGACCTTGCAACCCCAAATCAAGTCCAATTGGGAGAGACTACGAGCAAGCTTCCTCTCCAAGTTCGGGCAAGGTGATACTTCTGAAGGACTATGGAAATGTCTTATTGGACATAAGCAGGTATCACTTGAAGACTATCCCTCTTATGAAGCAACCTTTGTCAATCTATGGGGTAGGTGGGAGGCTACATTAGAAAATCATGGTGGTGCACCTTACTTTCTAAAAAAAGAGAGATTCATGGTTGGCTTGTATCCACTTTTAAAAGCTAAAGTAGAGCTAAAATTCCCATCCACCTTCGAAGAAGCACGTGAGGTAGCCATCATCAAGTTTAGAAAACTACACTTCCAAGCACATAGAGCAAGGGGTTTGAATGAAGTGAGTGAGAGGGAGTCTTCACAAACCATGGAAGCACCAATTAGGGCCCCTCTTGCACAATCTTCACAAATAGGAGATAGCTCTCAACAAGAGGTTTTACAAAGGCTAACTCAACAGCTTGAGAACCTCACTCTGAATCTAGTACAGGGCCTACCTCAACAACGACAACCAAGAGAAGGGAATCGCAATCAACGAAGACAAGCTCAAGAGTTGCGATGTTGGAATTGCAATGAAATGGGCCATGGCATGTACAATTGTCCACATCCAAGGCAACTTCCGGGAGACATATATCCCCCCAGACCGCCTCCTCTCACTGTGCAACAAGAACTAGATCAAGGCCCACAAATCCTTCGTCGACCACCACCACCAGCAAATATACCTCCCGTCCCACATGAGGAGGAAGAAAGAGGAGTCAACATCATCAAGCTAGAAGAGGTAATAGATGAGCATACTCTAAACTTTGATGTTATGCCGGCAGAAAAACGAACAAGAGCACATGATAAGGATGAAGACATGAGAAGTGAAGGAACAAATTCAGCCAGAAGGGACAAGAAGAAGAAGTCAAAGATGGAAGAAGATGAAAGTAGCAGGAAGAAAAGATCAAGGCGAAGGGAAATTGGTATCAACGACTTCCTATTGGGAAAGGAGCTAGAGCCCTACAACATCCTAGAGGATTTACAAACCCAAAAGCCAAACATTTCATGGCCTCAACTTCTACACCTATCATCCAAAGGAAGAAGGCAATGGCCAAAGTTGGTAAGTACAAGAATTCCAAAAAAGAAAGCAAATCTTTCCATTAAGGTTGTGGCCTCAAAGCTACAAAAAGATGTGGAACCCATTGTGGATGCTTACATAAGGGGTAAAAAGGTGTCTAATGTATATGTTGATGGTGGAGCTCAAATGTGTGTGATCACGAAAAAATCAATGAACAAGTTAGGGCTTGAAATTACAAAGTCCTCTAATTGTCAAGCTAGGCTAGCCAACAACTCAAGTGTGAAGTGTTTGGGGATCATTGAAAATGTAAAAGTCTCTGTATGTAACATAGATGCATGTGAATGCAGATCAAAAATGGGGAAGTGGTCGTTTGATTCTTAAGAAGGGTCAGCCGATGGTGTATGATTGGCGAGAAGGAAAGCAACTAGATATCAACTATGAAACCACGGCAGATGAAGAGAGCGAGGAGGAGAGTCCTTACTCAAGTGATGAGGAAGCATCAACTAGTGCATCAACCAGTGAAGAGGAGTCTTCTCTGGAGGTAATGGGAATTGTATTCAACGCCAACACTCAAGATGTTCCTGTAGAAGAAAAGCCAACAGACAATCACACACAAGGGGATGAAAGATGCCACCACCTTGAAGAAGGATTTGAGAAGATGCTTGCAAAAGATCTTACTTGTAAGGAGAAGAGGTCCTACATCAATATGTTAAGGAGGTATCCCAATTTGTTTATCACTGACTACTCACAAATAAGAGGTGTAGATGTAATAGAGCATCGAATTGAATTGAAACCAGGGACCAAACCCGTGGCTCAAAAGTTAAGGCGACTAGGATCTGTGCAACAAAAGGCTCTCCTACAAGAAGTGAATCAACTCTTGAAGGTTGGCTTCATCTATCCAGTATCCAACTTCGAATGGGTATCACCTATTGTAGTCACTCCCAAGAAGAATGGTAAGTAGAGGGTCTACGTGGATTACAAACCCCTCAACGCTGCGACAAAGAGGGACCACTTCCCTCTCCCTTTCCAAGATGAAATTTTGAATGAAGTAGCAGGTCACGAATGCTACACTGTGTGTGATGGGTATTCAGGATATTTTCAAATTAGAATAGCAGAAGAGGACCAACCAAAAACCACCTTCATCACACCTTGGGGATGTTTTGCATTCAGAGTAATGCCTTTTGGGCTCACCAATGCTCCTAGCACCTTCATGAGATTCACAATATTTGTATTTCAGCCATTCTTTGGAAAATCTATAAGAGTCTTTATGGATGATTTCTGTATTTATAGTTGTAGATCACTTCACTGCCAAAAGGTTGAAGAGGGGCTTAAGAGGCTCCATCAATTTGGGGGACAACTCAACCCAGAGAAGTGTCATATCAGTGAATCTCAGGTGGTTTTTCTAGGCCATGTGGTTTCTTCACAAGGAATTCAAGTGGATCCCTCTAAAGTAGAGGCCCTTTTGTCATTATCTCCACCAACAACAACTAAGGAGCTAATGACCTTCAACCACAAAGTGAGGTACATGTCTCGCTTCATCCATCTCCTAGCAGAAGCCATCGCCCCTTTGCATAGGTTGGCAAGCCAATCTACATTTGAATGGGGGAGGGAACATGCAAAATGTTTTGAGGAAGTGAAGGGCATTCTTAGCTCTCTCCCAATCCTAATGCCACCAGATCCAAAGGAGACCTACTATGTCACTCCAAGTGTAAGTTTCGAAGCAATTGGTGTTTTTTTGATACAAAAAGATCCTAAAACATCATACATGAGCCCGATCTATTTTGCAAGCAAGGTGATGACTCCGGCCGAGAAGGGATACACTGAAATGGAGAAAGTGGTCTTTGCAATCTTGTTTGCAGTAAGGAAGTTTCGATCGTATCTTCTCCCTGTGCCATTTGTTTTTCTCACCTTAGACCATAATCTACCATATGTAGTACAACACATGAGCCTCTCATCTAGAATAGCAAAGTGGGTGCTTGAACTCCAAGAATTTGAATACACTTTCCTTGTAGAAGATAGCACAAGAGCAGGACTTGCAGACATTCTCACCTACAAAGTGAGAGAAAGGGAAGGATCAGGACTACAAAGAGAGGAAGGCTCAAAACAGTTCAAAGTGAAGGAGATTGATAATGCCCATACTTTATGCTTTGACGGAGCTTATCAACGCCAACAAGACAAAGCAGCAGGGGGAATCATCATTTTGAACCCACAAAAGGAGGTAATGGTTAGAAAAGGTATCATTCTACCCAGTGTTCACTCTAACAATGAGGCTGAGTATGCTGCTCTAACCCTTGGGTTAGAAGAATGCAAAGAATTAGGCATACAAAGACTTATTATAAAAGGTGATTCTTTGCTAGGGTCAGGCAAATCCAAGGGACTTGGAGGTGCAAGAATCGTACATTGTTTGAGTGGCTTAGTAGTGTCAGAGCTTTGATGAAGGGTTTTAAAGCAACACAGGTACAACACATTGTGAGAACTCATAACAAGGAAGCAGACTTACTCGCAAATGAAAAGCTTCAAATGGCGGTAGGAGGTGTGAAACTATATGAACCCAAATATCAAGGTCAAGAGGAGCTAAAAGACATTATCTTCTTTCTACAAGCAGGTGAGTGTCCCAAACACTTAGACAAGGTGCAAAGACATAGACTAGTTAAGAAGGCCACACCTTACCAGTTGATCGGGGATGATTTATATCACAAAGGGAAAGATTTGGTCTTGAGGAGAGTACCAGGTGTGCAAGAGATAGAGAAAATTCTTCTTTCATGTCATGATGATGTCTGTGGTGGTCACGTTTCTCAAGATATTACAAGTAGGAATATTTTACAAGCAGGGTTTATTTGGCCGAGCTTACATCGTGATGTCCAATATTAGTGTAAGGCATGTAAGCCATGCCAAATTGCTGGGGATAGACGACTAACATATGAGCCTCGAGTCCCAATAATATCTTATGGCCCTTTTGAAAAGTGGGGTGTGGATGCAATAGGTCCCCTACCTCGTACTTCTACAGGGAAGGTTTTCATCATCATGGGTGTTAACTACATGACACGATGGGCGGAAGCAACAAGCACAACCCAAATCACAGCTGAAGAGGTATCAAAGTTTATTTTTGATCATATTTTGTAGTAGGTTTGGAACACCCCTAGAAATCTTATCAGATTGAGGCCCGGGTTTTAGGGCTGACCTTCTGAATGATCTCTTGACGAGGTTAAAAGTGAAACACCTGCATTCCACACCCTACTATCCTCAATGCAATGGATTGGTGGAAAAAGTGAATGGAATGATATGTAAGATCATTTCTAAGCAGGTTGTTGACCGGCCTAATGATTGGGATCACCATTTGATAGCTGCTCTTTGGGCGTATAGGACATCTTTCAAGGTATCTACCCAATTCACCCCTTTTCATCTAGTTTATGGACAGGAGGCACTTCTCCCCATTGAGGTAGAGCTCTCAAGCTTGCGCGTTCTTGAAAGAGTGGAAAAACAAACCAAAAGAGGTTCTACATGAAAGGATCTTAGATCTCCAACGACTTGAGCTAGATAGAGAAGAGTCCATTGATCACTACATCACCAAAGCGACAAGCCAAAGGGATAAAATCAACAAGAAGCTCAAGGGGAAAGGATTGAAGGAAGGTATGTTGGTTCTTCGCTATGATAACCGACTTGATACTCGACTCGACAAAAAGTTTTTGCAAAGATGGGAGGGACCTTTCATGATAAAAACAAAGTTTGGGAATGGTAGTTACAGATTAGCAGATTTATCAGGAAAACTCCACAAGACCAGAGTCAATGGATGGAGATTAAAGCCCTACTTTCAACGTATCAATCCATTGATAGGCAGTCATCTACCTACATCGTCTAAGCTCCAAATTGACATGGCTCCCTTCGTCTTGGCAAATGCTCCACCTATTTTTAAAGCTTTGATGTGCAAAGAAGAACCAGCCTTGGAATCTGAACATACCCAAGGCAACCCTCCCATCTCCGATTTATGGGATTGAGGTAATGAAAAGCAGGTCTAATGGAGTAAAAGAGTGCATAACACTCCTCCTATTGAAAAAAAAAAAAGTGGAAAAGGAAAAATGACAAAAAAAAAGAGAAAAAAGAAGAAGCAAAAGAAGCAACACCGTCCTCCTAAAGATATGAATATCTCTAGGCTTGGGGGAGGGCTAATATGAGTGGCATAAAATGGTAACCATCTTTTTGCAACATTTGTCAGTCTACTCAACGTCCTCTTCCTCATATGTGTATATATTTTTCTACGCTATTAAGTTATCTAGAGTAAATTCCCCCTCTTCGTTTAACCTTTGTGGCGACACATACATTATACTCTTCCCAAAAATTGTTGAAGATGATGAAACAGGAAACAGAAGGAAGACAGCAACTCAGAGTAGGAAGAAGATGGAGAAGGAGAAGACACAGAGCTTGCGTACGAGATCTCTGTAGTCTCTCTCTCTGTATTAGAATAATAGTGTATACAAACTTAGAGCTACAAAGCTTATATGAAACTCTAAGAGATAAAGTGTCCTTTGACACCAGATGTCCAGGGGGAAAAACCCAATGGGAGAAAAGTGCCCCTGGTGAAGCGCGTATACACACTAACACTACTACATGTCTACAAATCTCCCCTGTAGTGATAGTGTGAATCCGTACAAGGTAGCAGATCATCATGTGTATGAGAGTAAGCCCAAAGCTTTTCGGAAAGCTTCAAACTTTTCTCGTGATAACGCCTTCGTAAATAGATCTGTAATGGTATCCTGTGTAGGACAGTAAGTTAGTGTGATCTCCCCTGCATGTAGCCTTTCCCTGACATAGTGGTAGTGAACCTCTATGTGCTTTGTTCTTGCATAAAATACTGGATTCCTTCCAATTGCAATAGCACTCTGACTGTCAGTGAAAATGGTAGTGGGTGCCTGTTGACACTCACAAAGATCTGCCAATAACCTGCGTATCCATACACAATCAACTATTGTCGTGAAATCTGCCCTGTACTCAACTTCACAAGTTGATGTAGCCACTGTGGGTTGCTTCTTGCTTAGCCAAGATATACATGCATTTCCCAAGAAAAAACAATTGCCACTTGTGGAATGTCGTGTGTCAAAATCACCAGCCCAATCTGAATCGCTGTAACCAAGAAGCTGCATAGAACTGTGCTTTCCATACATATCCCCCCTTGGAAAGAACATGGAAAGATTAGGGGTACCTGAAAGGTAACGAAGTATGCGTTTCACAGCCTGCCAATGATGCATACCTGGGCTGTGCATAAATCTGCTTGCTTGTGAAACCCCAAATTGAATGTCTGGATGAGTGTTACCTGCCAAATATATCAAGCCACCAATGGCTGCTGCATAAGTATGTACATCAAAAGGTTCTCCAGCATCGTACATGCTCAACTTTGATCCAGTTTCTACAGGTGTAGAGATTGGTTTACAATTTTTCATACCAAACTTGTCCAAAATTTTATGCAAATATTTTGCCTGCAACCTGTATATGCCATCCTCTAATTGCACAAACTGAATACCCAAGTAATAATGTAGCAAACCAAGATCAGACATCTCAAAGGTTTTTCTCAAAGCATCTTTAAACGCTTCAATTTCATCTGCATTATTTCCTGTAAGAAGCATATCATCCACATAAAGTGTTAGCATAATGAGAACTCCATCTCTCTTTTTGACATACAAAGTACTTTCTGTTGGACTATTCTGAAATCCCTGGCCAATCAAATAAGTATGTATCTTCTCATACCATGCTCTTGGAGCCTGTTTGAGACCATACAAAGCTTTACGCAATCTACATACCTTTTGCTCTTGACCTTTTACAACAAAACCACTTGGTTGACTTACATAAACTTCTTCCTGCAAATCACCATTCAAAAAAGCAGTTTTAATATCCAATCGATGCACTTTCCAACCATGATGAGCAGCAACTGCAACTAGTGATCTAACTGTGGACGCACGAGAAGTAGGAGCAAAGGTTTCATCATAATCTATGCCTTTCTGTTGCGCATAGCCTTTTTCCACAAGCCTTGCTTTGTACCTGTCAACAGTACCATCTTGTTTCCTTTTTACCTTAAAAACCCACTTTGTACCAATAGGCTTTTTACCTGTAGGCAAGTCCACTAGATCCCATGTATGATTCTTATGAATAGAATCAGTTTCTTGCTGCATAGCATCTTTCCACTGAACACACTCTAAATCTTGTTCAAATGAATCAGGCTCATCTGCATCACAAAGAGTGCTAAAGCAAGCCAAATCTACTTGCTCTCTACCAAAAGTAGTACCAGCACGTGTTTTTCGTGGCAACGGTGCATCCAACTTGCTATCCTACAAAGTTTTCTGAACCCATTTAGGCAAGGTTCTTTCTTACCTGAGAACTTCTTGCTCTTCACGCACAATTTCCTCTACATCATGAGGTGTCACATGCTGATCAAAAGATTGATCAAGATTATCAACCTGTTGTGATTCTTGATTCTCCACAAAAGAAGGAAGCAAACCTTCAAATACATCATGTGTCTGCATATGAGGTACATCAAAAGCAACCATAGGTTGAGCAGTAGTTTCTGCAAAAATTACATCACGACTTTCAAAAATCTTGTTTGTAGCAGGATTGTAAAGTCTATAACCTTCACTTCCACTTCTGTACCCCACAAATATACATTTGATTGCCTTATCATCAAGCTTCCCACGTAACTGCTGAGGGATGTGAGCATAAGCAAGACAACCAAAAACACGAAGATAACTGACTGAAGGTTTTCTGTCATACCAAGCTTCATATGGAGTAATAGTCTTCAAGGCACGAGTAGGACACCTGTTCAAAAAATGTGATGCACAAGCAATTGCCTCCATCCATATCTTATGAGGTAAACTCTTAGCTTTGATCATACATCTAGCCGTCTCCATTAAAGACCTGTTCTTCCTTTCTGCAACACCATTCTGTTGTGGTGTGTATGGCATAGTGCATTGGTGCTTAATGCCTTTCTTTCTCAAAAAATCCTTAAATTCACCTGACATGTATTCACCTCCTCGATCGGTACGAAGAGTCTGTACTTTGCAACCTGTTTCATTTTCAACCATGGCGACTTAATGTTGAAAAACTGCAAACACATCTGACTTTGCTTTGAGTGGATACACCCAACAAAACCTGGAAAAGTCATCAATGAAGGTCACAAAATAAAGGCTGTTTCCTATAGATGGCGTCCTCATAGGACCACATACATCACTGTGTACAAGCTGAAACTTTCGTGTCGCTCTAACTGAACCATCCTGCGAAAATGCAAATCTGTGCATCTTTCCAAGAACGCAACCTTCACATACATGTCTTGGTGGCATCTCCAATAAAGACAAATCATGCACCATATTATGACGTTGTAAAGTCATCAAACTGCCATAACTAACATGCCCAAATCTAGCATGCCACAACTCAGCATCCTGCATTGCCTGAGTCTTTGTTTCTGCAATACATACCTGAATCTGCTTTTCATAACGATCTAGCACAAATAGTCCATTTTCCAGCGTACCTGTAGTGATAAGAGAATAACCATTCTCTCGATCTCGTACAACACATCTATCATCCTCAAAAATGACCCGAAGACCATTTTTTGCAAGAGAGGATACAGACAACAAATTCTTCTTGATCCCTGGAACATATAAGACATCTGGCAAGCATAAATCTGAACCATCTGAAATGGTAATCAAAATCTTACCAACGCCTTTGATTGGATAAGAAGCATTATTTGCACATGTCACCTTCTTTCCTGTTGGAGCTGCATCCAATGAACAAAACAAATCCTTCCTTGAAGTAATATGCCTGGATGCACCACTATCAAAGTACCAAATCATTTGTGTCTTGTCAACACTGGAAGCAGAAAAATCTGAACATACTACGAAATCATAAGAATCCTGCACAAAGTTTGCAGACTCTTCTTTAGCTGTAGAAGAATCGCCAGAAGCTGAAACAACCAAACTTGACTCTTTCTTCTTTTCTTTAGCAATTCGCTTTTTACACTCACTAATGTAGTGACCAGGTTTCTTGCAGTAGTGACATTTACCTTTCTTCTTGGACTTGTCGGAATCACCTTTAGACTTCTCTGAAGATTGTCCTGCACTAGACTTGGAGTAATGAGCACTCTCTTTACCCTTGTTTTTGTTCTGTACAACAAGAGCATGATCCATACCATCCACCTGTAAAGACTTGTTCTTACGTGATTGATCCTCCTACAATAGCAAAGCCACTAACTCTTCAAAATGAAGAGGCTCAGGATTAGCTCGCAAAGACAGAGTCAAAGAAGTCTGAAAAGTCAAATAAGATGGTGGTAGTGAATTGAGTGTTTTGGAAACCAAGTCCTTCTCTAGAATCACTTCATCAATGCTAAGCAATTTCTCTTTAAGATCCCTGATTTTTGTAAGATGCTCAACAATATCGTCACCTTCGTCCATCTGTATTTTGTCAAGTTGTTTCTTCAAAAACTCTATTCTGGCAGCGTTTCTTTCTCCAAACATAGCTTGCAGAGTGTTCCAAGCATCCTCAGAAGTTCTGCAAGATCTGATATTTGGTGTGATTGTCCTCTTTATGGTTAAGGCAATCACAGCCATAGCCTATGCATCTTTAGTATCCCATCTCTTTTGCTCTGGAGTGACTTGTGAGGGTCCTGCACCAACAGCTGCACCATGACAAGGCGTGGCAAGTGCAATGCTACCTGGACGAACTTCATCTCCAGATACATAATCCCACAATCCTTTACCAACCAAAACATTTTTGGCCATAAAAGACCAACGAGAATAGTTGGTACCATCCAATTTGTCTTCGGATGTAAACGCACCAAAATCTCTTTCTCCGTAGATTGAGCCATACTGTGGATGCACACAAGAGAGAAAAAGAACCTCCAAGAGATTCAAAAATCTCCTCTCCAATGCAAGCAAAACTCTACACAAAATCTTAGCACAAAGCTAAGACAAGCTGCTTCCCAAAAGAACTGTTTACCTGAAGAAAATCTGTCAAAAAGCACACCCTCTTGATCTAAACGCCTCGGAAAAGTAACTTCTACTATGCTGCTCAGAACAAAATTCTGAGGGCTCGAACAGCTTCGAAAGGGGGGTAAAACCCCAGGTCACCTATTCAGAATACTCCCTGAACGTCGAGGATGCTCCCATGAGCAAATTTTCTGAAAACTACGATTGTGCGCGCGGACGCGAAAATGCAAGTAGAGGCTCTGGAAATCACCTTGCTCTGCTACCAATTGTTGAAGATGATAAAACAGGAAACAGAAGGAAGACAGCAACTCAGAGTAGGAAGAAGATGGAGAAGGAGAAGACACAGAGCTTGCGTACGAGATCTCTGTAGTCTCTCTCTCTGTATTAGAATAATAGTGTATACAAACTCAAAGCTACAAAGCTTATATGAAACTCTAAGAGATAAGGTGTCCTTTCACACCACATGTCCAGGGGGAAAAACCCAATGGGAGAAAAGTGCCCCTGGTGAAGCGCGTATACACACTAACACTACTACATGTCTACAAAAATGTCACCTTAGTCATATATTTATATTACCACCCTTTTCTTTTTTGCTTTGTAAATAGAATAAGCATACAATAACCAACTATATACCCCCAAACTTTCTTACCTCTTGTGAATTAGTAGTAGAAAAATAATATATCCATCTTCCACCCCATATAGATAAATTCCCATGGAAATCAACTCTCCACTTGTCTTTACCAAAGATTATGGTCCCTCTCTACAAGTCTTCTATGCCCCCTACATAGGTGGCCCAATATCTCTTAAGAATATACATATAGTTTCTCTCCTTTCAAAAAGACTCCAATTGTATATTATTTTCACAAGCAAATAATATTGGGCCCCCTCTATTTGTTCAAGCATCATAGCCTTTTGAAAAAGCATGATTCCCCTTGGATGCATACAAGCAAAGGGCCCATACAAGAAGACTTGGAAGCAAAGGGTTCCCTAGCCTAGTGTGGACCTTCCAAACCGAATTCCTTGGTGCATGGGCGTGAAGAATAGTCCAAATTCATATCAAACACGTTGAGAAGGTCAATTTTGCCTTTTACAGCATGTCATTCCGAGCTACAGGTAAAAAGTTATGGTCAAAATAGTGTAAATCTGTCATATTCGCAGCAAACGGGAACTGTAAATCAAGTAAATCAAGAGGGTGAGATCTTATTTTTCCCGTACTCATCTTCTAGAAGAGCAATGAGTGTTCAAGGTCACTTGCATGTGATGGGACCAACCTAAAGATGCTTTCTAAATGCCAAGACAGACAAGTTGAGATACCCTGCAGGAGCCACCCGTAGGGCCTCATGGTGGGGCCCACCTACATTATGCACCCCTATGGAGCCTTCACGGTCTAAAATGATATTTTTGGTGAATAAATAGTCCCTTTTATGTCCAATATTCAATGAGTGGTCAAAGGACACTTAATTAGGTCTAATCACTTACTCTAATTAAGTGTAGCATAATCCCACTCCTACACAACTATAAATAGCCCCCCTTGGAGAGACTCAAGGACACACACCTATATTTTCAACTTCATGTTGTTTCTTGATCAATAGTAGAGAAAACTCCAACTCTCCCTCTTTCACATCCTCCCTCCTAACCCTCCTCTTTGGAGGAAGTGCAACTCTATTCTCCACTCTTTCCATTCTACAATCTCTTACTCCATCAACCCAATAAATCATTTGTAGCACCTCAATAACTTGTAAATACATCATGATCTCTCTCATGGTTATGTTAATGATCATGAAATCATCTTCAAAACTTTCGAGTGTCGCAATTCGTGATGGTTAGCCAGCGTCTGTCCTCCCCTTAAAAGGTGTGCGAGAAATCAAGTAAGTGTTCTATTCTCAATTTACCATTGGTTTGTTTCTCCACACTTATTCAATTGGTCTAAATAAATTTCTCACTCCAACTCTCTTTTGCTTCATTACATATGCATGTGGCTACCTCTCATGGTGATTTTATTTGTGTCACGGCATTGCATAGATGGAGATGAGCTCTCTATGCAAAGTGTGTTAGTTTGATGTAAGTGATTCTCTTGTGTGTTTGAGAGGCAAGTCTTGTGCGCATGATTTTTTGATGAGTGCTTGAGAGAGGAAGAGTTTGGATGTATTATGGGTATTCTTATGGGGAGAAGGTGAATGCTATTCCACAAATTGCATATTTCATTTTGATGCACGGCACTGGGTTGCATAATCGTTGACGGTGTTCAAGTGTCCAAAGTGTATATAGAGTAAGGGGGTTTTCAAAGTGTGTTGCTTGAGTGGGTGAGTGCAAGTGTTATTTTGATTGGTTTCCTTCTCCACTCCCAAAAGAAGGTGGTGCCCCAAGCAGTGTGCGTACCTCTTTACGAACATTTTGTGAGGGTAGGCCCATTGGTTTGGGTTTAGAGGCCCCATTTCAAAAAGCTCGCCCTCAACGTTAACAATTAACGTGATCACGTTATTTTCTTGTGTAAATACTAGAGTTATTGATGTAATCACACGATTGTGATTACGTTAATGAAATCCCTGATGGCGAGTTCTACTTTTGAGTGACAAGTCCTACCTCTTTGGCAATTCAACAAATCTCTTGCTCAGGTTCCATGTTGTAGAATGAGGTCAAGTCTTATTCAAACAATCTCTCTCCCTCTCTCTCTCTCTCTCTCTCTCTCTCTCTCTCTCTCTCTTTTCAAATTTTGAGGAATACAAGCAAAGGCCAGAACATGCCACTTATGTTATGTAGAGCCAGAGACAAAGATACACAGTAAATGCCATTGCCCGATGTACTATGAGATACGAGGATGCTCCCATTGTCTATTTAGAGAGGGTTTTGGACCACTTTCTGGAGTCATGGGATACGAGTTTTCTTGGATTGTTTTACTCATGGTGTGCAAGTATAGAGAGATCTTGTTGACGACATTAAGGGAGAGCAAGTCTCAAAGGCAGATCTCACAGGTTTCTTTACACCAGCCAGTAGATAGCTAGAGGAGCAACCATCACAAAAAAATTCAGATCTCACCCACACCAGAGGTACGTTGATTGATTAAGCAATTGATCTCGGAAAATCTAGGCATCCACGGCCATAGGGGGCCTCACAACATCGACGGGGTTGCAACACTAGAGAATCCATATCACTCTAGCTCAACATAAAAGACACCGACTCAAAGTATTGACCATGGAGGATATTGATAAGTTTTGACAGTGACCAATGAGGGATATTCTCTAAGTTTGATCCATCTACCTCCCCCGGTTTCTCTCTCCTATCAAATTTTGAAAAATTTAGAGAGGTTCCACTTGGTGATCAAGGTTGGTCCTTACATCTATGGTGAAAAGCTGCTTTTCCTTTGCAAAGAGAAATTTGTGGTTCTTTCCTTGCTTTGCAAAAAGCATGGATTTCCTTATGTTTTTTCCTCATAAGTATAAGACACTATGTTTTACTTGGTATGATTATGGGCTTATAGTTTTTTTGTGTCTATGTTATTGCAGGCAATGAAGACTTTGGTGCTCTTGCCAAAATAAGAGGCAACAGTTCACTCCAACACATGCATTAGGAAGATTCCCACTACACTAGAGGTGAGGGCTCGCTCCTCACTCAGTCTTTGGATTTCAACACTATAAATGGTACTTATTGGCACTTATTTCTTTACATTTCAACACTCAAATTACTTTTACAAATTCAATTTATGTGGTGGCACTCAAAAAAATAGTCATTACAATTTATAGTGCAAAGAATCTTGAACTATTTGGTGGAACAATCCATTATCACTAAATCATCAGGTGATTGTACTCATGGATAACACAAAATGGTGTCTCTACAACTATAGAATTGATTGCACCAACGAAGGCTAAAAAGATAACCGTAAGGAAGTTTTGTCAAGAATTAAATACATAACCCTTTGTTTTCCAGGTCAAATGTATGGAGAAGAAATTTATGAAATGTGCTTGGTGTACAAAGTATAAAGTTAATGGACCTTGGGGCAAAGGAAATGGTTGTAAAACATCATGAATAATGCCATAATAAAACATCATAAGTCCAAGGAGCATGTTTGGGCTGCAACGAAGCACTATAGCCAAGGTGGGAAACGAATGAAGACTCAAGTCATTACCATAAATAGGCAAAGGGTCATTACCGTCATGAAACTTGCATATTTCAATGCAAAAGAGGACCTAGCTATCCGTAAGTATGAGGGGCTAGCTGGTTTGGCCTGTTCTTTGAATGTAGAAGAAATGCCCATTTAGTGTGACTACTCCTCATACACTAATATGATGGTTGGGAAGGAGTTCATCTTTTGCATATCAAATTATTTGGATGATTTGCAAAGGCAAAAGTTGTTGCAAAGCCCCTATTATGCTAAATGAGACTACGGATAGGTCTTTAGAGAAGCATCTCATCATTTATTTCTCTTTTCTGGCACCTAAAGGTACTCAAATTACATTTGCAAAGCTACTCACAGTACCTGATGGGTGTGCCCAGACAAAGTTTGATGCAATCATGAAAATGATTAAATAAGTTGGACGTAACAAGCAACAATTGGTTGGAATAGCAACAGATAGAGATAGCTCAATGCTTGGTTGCCATGATGGATTGGTTGCAAAAATGAAAAGAGAGATGCCACATCTCATGAGTGTTCATTGTATTGCACACAAAGAGACTCTTGATGTACTTGATGTAGTTAAATGTTTTCCTTGTTTACCTTATATTGATAAAATTGCTAGCAAAGTCTATTCATGGATTTGTGATTCTGGTGTAAGGCACACAGGTTTCTAAAGTTTGTTGAAGGAGATGCAGTTACAAGTCTTAGAAGATTTAAATATTCATGAGGTTCAATGGCTCACACACGGTAACGTGATGGAGAGGTTGACACAACTCATGCCTGCAAATTTCAGTTTTTGGAAAGACAATGCGAAGAGTTGGTATGAGAAACTTCCCATTTATAAAGTCCTCTTTTGTATATAAATGCTGACAGATGTGCTGAGGGATCTTAATGCATTGAGTACTCATTTTGAGAAGGAGAATGTGGATATTCCTTCTATAAGTGTTGAAATAGAGGTAACCGTTCCTTCTTTGAAACAAAAATATCTTTAGTAGGAGTTTGGAAAATGCACTCATTTGTTGAATAATTTCATGGATGCCACACAAAGGACTGTGTTTTTGTGTATGTTAGTGATGATGGAAAGGAGATTTTGGATCAGCTCTTGTATGCTAAAATTCCAGGCAATGATACAAATGGGTTGCCATTGGATAAGGAAGGGGGTGACATTCAAAGTTGCATAAATTATGCAACGAGATTTGTCTTGAAAGTGATAGAATGTGTGAATGATCAATTGCCAGATATTTATTTGTTCAATGCAGCCAGACTTTTCAGCTTGCCTTACTATCCTTGTAGAACAAAGATTGCGGAGTAGATAAAAGCCAAAGAGAAAAAGTTCTCAGAATGGCTTGAGAAATTGCTTGAGAAGTTTGGAAGTTTGGTTGACATTGAAAATTGCAAGGCAGAGTTGCTATCATTCACAAATACATTTTGTTATGGCCGCAAGGGGATGAATATGTCATATGCATGGCATGTTTTTTGTTCTAATAAGAATTGGATGCAAACAAATGTGAATATGATAAAGTTGTGGCAGGTCATGTTGGTTCTTCATGTGTCATGCAAAAGAGGTTTCTGGGAAAAAATCTCATCAAGATGCATGCTTGTGAGTGCTTGAATGTGGAAACAATTGAAGCATTAATGTGTGTTTCATTGCTTGGACCTAGCATTGGGAATGTAGAATGGCAAAAGGTTTATGATATTTGGAATCTTGTAAAACCAAGGAGGACATCATCCAACTTAAGAGTTTGTGAGGCAATGCATCTTTTAGTATTGGATGGAATTTGATACTCGAATTTGGTATTTTGATGGAATTTTGTACTTGAACAAATTCGATTACCTAAATGGAGTCCATGTACTTTTGAAGGGACTTTGCTAGTATGATATGTTCGCTTTTTGGACAATGCACTCAGTTGCATTAAAAAATCCAATGCCCAAGAAATTTTTATGTTATTGATACAACATGCACTAGCTAGTTGTAACAAAGATGATTTCTATTCAATCAACACGTTTCTACCCCTGTATATTCATTGAAGATGCAAAATGAGATAGTCTTGCCTATCTGATAGCTGAGCTTTTACATCACCTTTTTTGTTGGTTTTGCAGAAAGTGAAGTGCACGTGCAAGAGCGTGTGTGTGTGTGTGTGTGTGTGTGTGTGTGTGTGTGTGTGTGTGTGTGTGTGTGTGTGTGTGTGTGTGTGTGTGTGTGTGTGTGTGTGTGTGTGTGTGTGTGTGTGTGTGTGTGTGTGTGTGTGTGTGTGTGTGTGTGTGTGTGTGTGTGTGTGTGTGTGTGTGTGCAGCAATGGAGAAGAGAGAAGAAGAGATGAGACACAGGTTTGGGTGGACTCCAAACACAATAGTGTTAGGGCTATGAATCCTTACTGTTTTATGTAGAATGAATGGTCAGTGTTAGTTCCCAGTTAGTCTCTGGCCGCCCAACACTTAGGCACGGCACATTGGGCTTTACCACCCCAACAACCTCCCACTTAAAGGACAATGTGCCTTTAAGTTGGGGTGACAATGTATATATACATACAATACAGGTAGATGATGACCATGATCATATACCCAATGCCCATGACTGCCCGTCGACAATGTGCAAACCGCTCTAAAGGTAAGCCCTTTGTTAGAAGATTAGCAGGATTCTCAGTGGTGTGAATCTTGGCAAGCTGCAATCAGTTGTCCTCAAGCACCGCTTCACGAATGAAGTTATACTTCACATCCACATGCTTTGTCTTTGCATGAAACACTAGATTCTTTGCCAATTGCATAGCACTTTGGCTATTACAATGTAACACAGGCATCTCAACATTGATTCCCAAGTCTCCCACCAGCCAACCAAGCCATATAGCTTCCTTGCAAGCTTCTAAAGCTGCAATATATTCAGCCTCTGGAGCAGACAAGGTAACACAATCTTGCAAACGAGATCGCCATGAAACTGCACCTCCAGTGAATTCAAAAACATAGCATGAAGTGGACCTTCTCTTGTCCAAGTCCCCTGCATAATCTGCATCTATATAACCCATTACACATGCTTCCTTTCTTCCAAAGAAAATGCACATGTCTTTTGTACCATTCAAATATTGCATAGCCCCTTTCATTGCCTCACAATGTTTCTTGCCTAGATTTGATATATGTATGCTAACAACTCCCACTGCAAAAGCAATATCAGGACGTGTAGCAATCATAGCATACATCAAACTCCTAGCTGCAGATGAATAAGGCACTTGTGCCATTTCATCCTTTTCCTCTTTAGACTTAGGGTAATCATTTTTAGAAAGTTTCACATATGGAGGCAATGGAGTACTCAATGCCCTCCCCCTCTTCATATTGAAACGCTTGAGCACTTTAGAAATGTACTCAGATTGTGATAGATTGACCAATTTCTTGCATCTGTCTCGTCTAATGCACATGCCAAGGATATGGCTTGCTTCACCCATGTCTTTCATTTAAAAGTTTGCATGTAACTCTGACTTCAAGGCTGAAATCTCATCCCTGCATTTCGCGGCAATTAACATATCATCCACATAAAGGACCAAAATAAGCAAACTACCATCTTTAGCTTGCTTAGTGTAGAGACAGTGGTCCATATTGCTACGTTTGTAGCCTTAAGAAAGCATGAATGAGTAGATTTTATGATATCACTCCCTTGATGACTGTTTTAGACCATAAAGAGTCTTTTTTAACTGATACACCAAGTCTTCATTGCCCTTCTCAACAAAACCTTCTGGCTATTTCATATAAACTTCCTCTTGAAGATCACCATGCAAGAATCCCATCTTGACATCCATTTGGTCAAGTTTAGGAGGCTTTCAAACTCTTATAGACCTTATAATAACTACTTGAGCCGGTTGTCCCTCAGCAACATCTTGTACTACAGGAGGATTCCATCGTTGTTGTCTGACATCAGGCACTTCAACCCTATTGTGGACAACTCCATCTTCTTGGAAGATAACTCTCTTGACCTCCACTATATGCACACGCTTCTTATGCATCTTTTCTTCATTGAAGTATACGTCATTGCTGTGAAATATCTTTTTAGCTTCAGGATCCCATAACCAAAATCCCATCATCTCTTTAGGATTGCCATAGATAAGAAATATGCATTTCATTGACTTAGGAGCCCACTTGCTTCAAAACTCCTTTGGAACATGGCAATACGCTTCATAGCCAAAGACTCTAAGGTTCTTGTAAGAAGGTGGCTTCCCATACCAAATCTCTTCAGGTACCTTCTCATTTAAATCCTTGTTAGGAATCTATTAATAAGATGGATAGCAGTTTTTGCCAACACTTCTGCCAAAATCCATTAGGCAACTTCGCATTAGACAACATGCTATGTAACTTCTCTTGTATGGTACGATTCATCCTCTCAGCAACATCATTTTGTGGAGGGTTATATGGAGCAGTCAACTCTCTTTTGATGCCTTTGGAATCACAAAAATTTTGAAAGGCTTTAGTGACATACTCACCACCATTGTCTTACCTTAAGCACTTGACTTTCTTGCTAGACTGATTCTCCACTAATGCCACAAAATTCTGAAATTTTGCAAGAACTTCATCCTTCTTCCTAAGAGGATATACCCACACTTTCCTTGAGAAGTCATCAATGAATGTAACAAAGTACAATGAACCTCCCATGGATACGTTAGGAATAGATCTACACACACCACTATGCACTAACTCTAATGGCTCACTTTTCCCAGTGCTTCCCCTTTTGTGTAGTGATTGTGTTTGCCTCACAAACTGAAAAGTCTAAGAAATTGAAGCCAGGAACATAACCAAAATGAGACAAGATTTTCATTCCCTTTTGAAACATATGTCCTAACCGGAAATGCCACAAAGAAACACTTGGCTGCTCGGTTACACAAATTACATGGTTTTTAACATTGGATACATGTAGCATGTATGAAGTCTCAGACTTTGAACCATGTGCTACCACTAAAGAACCTTTGGTGATCTTTCAAGAACTATCACCAAATGTGCAATAATATCTTGTGTCATCCAATTGTCATGTACTAATCAAGCTTTTGGTAAGCTTTGGCACATGTCTCACATTCTTGAGCATGAATGAAGAACCATTCTAAAATTTCATTTGAACATCGCTGACACCAACTATGTCGCAAGCAAAATCATTGCCAAGACGAACACAACCTTTACGGGTTGAAGCATATGTACTGAACCACTCTCTATGAGGAGTCACATGAAACGATGCACCTGAGTCAAGAACCCAATCTTGTAAAGCATAGTCATCAGTGGCAACCAAACATGTTGAATCCATGGCAGATGTGAGGTAAATGTCTCCATCAAAATCTTCAACAAAAACATTGTTGATCTCTTCAATCTTTATACTGCTTTCCTTAGTCTTGCCTTCTTTTTGCTTCTTGTCTTTACCTTTCTCTTGTTTCCACTTTCGACAGTCTTTCTTCATATGACCCTTTTCGTGACAATGGTAGCACCCAATGTCTTTTCGGCCATGAGATTTGCTACAAGGTTTTCCTCTCTCATTTCGCTTGTCCTTTTCCTATGATCGACCACGAACAACGAGAGCATTGCTAGTAACACAAGAAGCATCATGATTCTTCCTGTTAACCTCTTTGGTAAGCAAACTGCCCTCAACATGAGCACATGTTAAACCATCAAGAGGTGTTGAGTTACTTATGGCTATGCAAAAATTATCCCAACTTTCTGGCACCGTAACTAGCAAGAACATTGCTTTGACTGAATTGTCAAAATTGACTCCTTGTGCAAAAAGTTGATTGAAAATTGTGTTGAACTCATTGAGATGGTTGCACATGGGTGTGCCCTCATCCATCTTCAAATCAACTAACATTTTTAGCCAATAAACCTGTGATGATGCACTTTGCTTCTCATACAGGTCACATAACTTCTTCCACAGCTCATAGCTAGTCTTTTCCATGTTCACATTGAAGTACACATTCTTTGACAAAGTCAACATGATGTTGGACCTGGCATTCTCATCCAACTCTTGCCAATCATACTCATCCATATCCTCAAGCTTTATCCCCTTCATCTTTATTGGCCGGATATGCTTCTTTAGTACTAAGATATTGTAAATTTGTTCCTTCCAAAATGGGAAGATAGTGCCATCTAACTTCTCAATGTTGAACAAAGAGTTCTCCGATGATGAAATCACTTGACAAGGAACAAAAGTGATAGATCCGCTGCACTAAAGAAGATAATAAGAAACCTAAATTTTTTTGGCAAAGTCTCTCCTACAAAACTGACTTTTGAACCCAACACAAATGTGTACAATGACTGAAACGCTGATGAAAGTGGCTAAACTAGCAACATAGAATCTCAAAGAACTGTCACTATTAGTGTCTCCAACTCTAGAAGAGTGTCTCTGACCAACTAAACACTATCAAACACATACACATAAAGATGATAGCAATGCCAACAATGGCGGGTCAGCAGATGCACACCAATATTGCACTCACTGCATAAACTTACATCCTATGTCGATGCCGAAACTATGGGGATATTAGGGGCTCGCTCCAAAACTTGTATCACCAAAAGGATCTCCATATTTGAGAATCCTCCAGATCAATAAAACCTTACCATGACCCTCAACAATAGGCTTTGCATATTTCCATCACAATACATAAACCGCATAAGATCTTACATCAACCACAGAAACCCTTTTCTGTAACCGTCGTTGCGACGGTTTGTCTGATTTAACAGACCTTCAAGATCTTACATCAAATATTTGTGTGTGAGAGATTGCAGAAAGGGTCTGTAACAAAAACCTGTACGCAGAAGAACCAATGAAGGTAGACCACCCTGCTGGTATGAACTGAATATCTCTCAAACCGTGCAAAATTTGCAGAAACTTCCTTCTACAAAGTTGTAGACCATGCAAAAATGGTTGGGTTTGCGGGATTGGACATGAAATAAGTTATTTTTATAGGTCAAAACAGATCTATAAAAATTTGCAGCTTGCACTTCACGACCTACAAGCAGTCTGAGTGACGTATCTCAAAATTGGTGAAGATTTTGAGGAAACTTTCTTCTGCAAAGTTGAAGAGGATGAGAAATTGGTCAGAATGTAGACGTTTTGATAGGCCAAAATAGATTTGCAAATACATGCTACAATTTTTGTTGCTTCTCTGTCTACTTCCCCGCTGAGCTCCAATGGTGCTCCCAATCCCTGAGCTCTGAAGTGCACGTGCGAGAGAGAGAGAGAGAGAGAGAGAGAGAGAGAGAGAGAGAGAGAGAGAGAGAGAGAGAGAGAGAGAGAGTATGTGTGTGTGTGTGTGTGTGTGTGTGTGTGTGTGTGTGTGTGCAGCAATGGAGAAGAGAGAAGAAAAGATGAGACATAGGTTTGGTGGACTCCAAACACAATAGTGTTAGGGTTATGAGTCCTTATTGTTTTATGTAGAATGAATGGTTAGTGTTAGTTCCCGGTTAGTTTCCGACCGCCCAACACTTAGGCGTAGCACATTGGGCTTTACCACCCCAACAAAAAGCACATTCTTACTCTGTATATTTTTAAAGATGCAAAGTGAGACAAATTTGCCTATCTGATAGCTGAGTTTTTACATCACCCTATTTTGTTGGTTTTGCATTTTGCAGGAATTTGGCAAGACAGGCACGTAAGCCACTTCTTGAAAGCTTTTCACAAGTGTACAAAATATTTTATAGGCAAAAATAGCTAGTAATTGGTTTAGCTACCTCATGATGTCCTAAGGAAAGTACAAGAGTTACGTTCTCATGACCATGTGCTCTGTATTTGTGTATTCAAGCTCCTACAAAGGAATCATATGTAAGTAGACTCTACAGGTCAAAATGTTTGTCCAAACAAGCCTCTAGAAGGTTTTGTAAGCATTTTAGTACATAGCCAATGGCCTGTTTTGAAGGTGGCAGCCAAGAAAGACATGCTTATTGCAAAATGTAACCCTTCATTTGGAAGGTAGTTTTATAGCTTGCCTTGTTTTTCTCACCGTCCTTGGGGCTAAGACATCAATGCTCTCTTTCTGGGTTATAGAGGGAATCCCCTCTTATCAATGTTTGAATCTTATTCATCTTTTTCTTTGCTGCTTTTTTTGTGATGCCTTATCCATTTATGTCGAGCAAGTACCTCTCGGTTGTTGATTGTGAAGATCTAAGGGAAATGTGGTGCCAATGTTCGTCAAAAGTTGAGGGTGAGGATCTACTGCTCCTACAAGTTTTCATGTGCCTGAGGCTAAGACATTAACACTCTCGCTAGTTGTTGAGGGGATCCTCTCTGATCCGGGCCTATACTTGCTCTTTTGCTTTGCTAGTTTTTTTATAGATTATATGTGATTGATGTTGAAGATACCCTTTTGATTTTTGATTTTGCATTGTAAGGAACGCATGGTGTGTAGTAGTGGGTGGTCAGTGCTTACTACTTTTTAAGGATTGTCAGAGATGGGGACTACCATGTAGTAGCCGAAGCATGTGTGGTGGCCAGTATTCTCTTGGGGGAGAGACCGAGCGGCCAGCTCCAGTGCTAAGCAGAGCAAACACTAATAATTGAGAATTTTGAGGGTTGCTTTAGAGATCATTGCAATATTATCCTGGCACGTTATCCCTCTCCATTGCATTGTAGCAGGTGACCCCTGCTTGGATGTTCTTGCATGATGTATTCAGCATATTTCAAGCTATTTTGCAAGTGCTAGGATTCTAGTTGCAAGGTGTCATAAAATGGAAGTCTCTTTTGGGGTTCTTTACTTTGTGCCTAATTCTATAGGAGTGGACAATATCTAGTTGTTGACTGTTTGGAAATTCCTTGGTCTATAGATTCTGTATTTGCGATGAGTGAGTTATGCTCTTTTGGAGAGGGATTTCCTCATCCAAGTTATAGCATCTGAGTAGTATTTAGTTGATGTTGGCTGAATCGTGGAGATTTTTCTCTGGATGATATCAAGGCTAACACTTTGTCTTCTATGTCGTTTCAAGTCGATCTTTGTCGTGACTCGTCGGGGGCTTCAATTTGAGAGTTAACTTCTTGCAACTTTCTTCGATGATGAAATGGACACCTCATATGCTTGTGTCAAGCTTAGTGAGTTTCTCATGTGTTTTTGCTTATGCAGATCATTGAAGGGCAGGCCTTGCGATTTTATCACTTGTTGTATTTGTAGCGTGTGAGTTAAATAACACACTTTTCTTCATTTCATAAGCGATTGTCATATGCTTTATGCAATGGAATCCAAACTTGAAATGATTTTTTTTGTTACAAATTAGCAACAAAAGATTGATTAAGATGTCTTTCCAGCAACCAGAGATCTTATTCTTACAAATTGAAATATTTGAAGAACAATTGATGGCTTAAAACAACGTAGATGCATGAGTAAATTAGAGCAGTTACCAAGACTTACAAGCTTCCTTGGTTTGCTTGCAAGGTGCATTGTGTTAGCGTTTTTTTCCATATGTATTCATCCCATCTGTGACCTATGCAAGTGGTTTTTGTGTTGTATTCTTGTTGTTGACATTGGTTTCCTATGTGATTTCATGACAATCTCTCAAGCTTGGGTATGAATGCGACCGTGGTCCACAACACTTGAAAGGTTTCACTTACAAGTTACAAAATATCCTTATTATCTCCAAGTTAGATACTTCAAAATACTATGAAAGTTTGAATCTAAGCTTCTTCTTGTTCCAAATGCATACGCCAAAATTATGAAAGTATGCATGTATAGAGGTGTCACTTGTTATATTGTAGAAACATAGTATCGTATAGACTGAATCAACGAGGTTTACATTATGAAGTTTAACTCTACGATGTTAAGTGTCATTTGAACTACACAACTTAAAAACTTACAGACGCTTATCTTCTACACGTTGAGAGTCATTTGAAGCTCAAAAAATGTAAACTAAGAGTCATGTATATTTAATCAAAATCGGGGGGGGGGGAGCCTACTGAAAATCGGGAGAATTTCAAGTTTGCTATTATTTTCACCAGTCAGGGGATATGTATTTTTCTAGCCCTACATGGAGTCTTTCCATGCTTGCCATCTAATACATTCCTTAAGGCACGAGGGGCATGGGGCCACATCTTTCATTTGCCTAAGGGAAAGAGATGAAAAACTTATGAGACTCATTAAGAAAGGTATAGAATTATTTGTACACTTGAGTTGAAAAATGGCCTCATTTCTCTATATCTAGCATGCCCATAAGAAGGACTTCCTTCATACATTCCACAGTGGGATGTCCAATTTGTGGCATTCTCCCAGTAGCAGTTCTTTGGAAGTAAATTGATGTGGATGAATTAACTTGCAGCATGCCTGTAGCATTTCCAGCTTTTTGAAATTGTGTGGATAGCTCACAAAGACATGAATCAGGTCTTCCTTTCCACTACATCTTTTACAATTTCAATTCCCTATTTTGGCCTACAAGGCTTTAGTACTAGTCCATGTATGCCTTGATGTAGAATAAGCCAAGCGAGATAGCTGTGTTTGATGGGGGTTGCATAGCTCCAAATGCATTTAAATCTATACATCCACTGTTGGAGCTCCAGTTAACATCCCTTATTTTGTTGAGATTCCTTGAGAGAGTGACATCAAAATTGGGGATTTTGTTGAAGTCTGAGTACGCCTTCTTTGCCCATTCTTGAAGCTGCATTTTTTTGCAGTGATTAACCCTTTTCTCTTGTTGGAAAATCTTGACCTCCTCCAACTTGCACATTAGTTCAACAAAACAGCCAAAAGACAAGTTAAATTTATCCATTATTTGACTTGGAGACATCTAGTCACCATCCAATTGTAGGTCCCCCCAAAGTTTTGAGTCCTACTTTAAAGCACTTGTGTGCCTTGATGGTCAAAGGCCTTCTAGTTTTATTTGCGATGCATCTTATTAGATAGAGTCCTGCATCAGGAGTGGAGGTAACCTAATTGAGAGGAATATAGAGCTCCTTTTTTATTTCAAACCATGAGTTCCACATTGTTACAGTTAATTGAAAGCCTATAGCTTTAATTTTGAAAACCGGAGATGATAGTGTCCCACACTAAACTTGTTGAGTCCAATCCTTGTATTCTTGCAAGAAGATCTTATTAATCTCTTTTCTAGTAAACCAAGCCCTCGAATCATCAATAGAGATGGCTCTAACTATCGACTTACTTGGAACTTGCAAGTTTAACTACCATACATTCAATATCTAGTAAACTCAGACCTCTCCTATTCTTGTGCATATAGTAGGTTTTCTAGAAAACTTTGAGGATCTTTTGAGTTTTCTCTGAGCCACCCTAGAAGTCTTCTTGCAAGAGAAATAGTCTAATTCACCTAGGTTTTGAAGGTTTCCAACAGAAGAGAAAGTAGATTAGGGATGGAAACAAGTAATGGATGAGAACAAAAGTTTTTTCTGATAGGTTGGGTTGGAGAGGGAGTGCCACTAAAAGATTTTCTTTCTAAATTTTGCCAAGACCAAATCCCATTTTTTAGCCAATAGTCTAAAGACTTGTCCATTTGGGATTTCTTTGCAGCCAACTGCAACAATTGAGAAGGGGATTTGGCCATTAGATGCTTTGATTCTTGTTTTGTGGTGATTTATTTGGGACCCACTTGCCAGACAAAAAGTGTTTAAGCATTCCATAAAGTTATCTGCAAAATTATAATCAACTTTACACAAGGCATCAGTATCATTAGCAAACATTTGCAAGCATAGATCTGCATTGAGCCATCAATTTTGATTCCTTTGACTTTTACATCTTGCATTTTTTTTCTCACCAAACATCCCAGAGAATATGACACAATTGCAAAGAGAAAAGGAGCAAGGGGGCATCCATGTCTGATAGATCTTCTAAGGGTTATATAGCCTATAATCTCTCCATTTATAGCAATCTGAGCATAAGCATTGCCAAACAATACTAATAGATCTTCTAAGGGTGATATAGTATGTAGTCTCTCCATTTATAGCAATTTGAGCATAAGCATTGCCAAACAATACATGCATAAATCTGATGAATCTTTTACCAAAGCCCATGTCAAACTGATACTAAAGAATAAAATCCCATTCTATTCTATCAAAAGCCTTGTCAAAATCTACTTTAACAGAAATTCTTGACCACTTTCAGTAGCATGCTCCATTCCTTCCCATACAGATATGATGTCATTAAGAATAAATCTACCTTTTATAAATCCTTTTTGCTCTTTTGAGATGATGTTGTCCATTAAGGGACCAAATCTCCTAGCTAAGGAAAGAGAAAAAGTTTTAAAAATAGAACTCAAAAAATGGGTCTCTAGTTACTAAGGTCCTCCTTACTTCCTCTTTTGTGGAGTAGTTTGACCACCCTAGTGTTTACACAGGCACTAAAAGAGCTTCCTTGGTAATAGATTCTTGCCATACCAAAATGAGGTAAGGTGTCAAAACATCCTTGTACATGATGTAAAATTAATTGGGTATACCATCCAATCCAAGGGATTTACCAGCCTTGAGGTTATCAATAGATTCTTTGAGCTCCCCTTCAAAGATACGTTGTTGTATGGATTGTGCCACTTTTGGGGTCAGAATTTTCCCTCTAATTTGGGCTATTTGTGTTGGTATACTTACAATGCCCACCTCTCTCAATTTTTCCACCACAATGTATGCTGCACAGTTTGTAAGGCCCCCATATGATGAGAATCCAATGGTGATCATATACTTGGTGGATTCCATCTTTGCACGCTGATGAGATCTCTATTTGTGATCATGGATGGTATGCAGCAAATTCAAGGCTACAATATCTTGGCTGGAATATTCGTTTCACCGGAAGCTCTTGGATGGACAACAACCATAAGACAATCAAAAAATGGTCGTCGACCGGTTGTCTGTGGTCTTTGGCCAGTGTTCTTTGGCCTGTGGCCGGATTTCCTTAGCCGGTGGTCGAGTTCTAGGAGGACTTTTCTACCCAAGAGAGGCTACAAATGGGCGCATGGGAGAGTCCTACTTGGACTTGGATATCTAAGGGCGGCTACACATGGACGTTTAGAGGCTCCCTTACATCTATATAAGGAGTCCTTCTCATGAGTAAGCCGGTAGAATGGTGTGCACACTTGATGCACACGCACGTCCTTGTTGGAGGATTGTTAGTCCCTTGTATTCCTATTATGCTCTAGTTGTCTAAATTGCCATCTAAGCTCTACCTTGAGAGCACATGGGTGGATGAAACCATCACTTTGTAATAGTGTGCTACTCTAAAGTTTTTGATTTTCCACTAATCTACTTTGCATCATATCTCTCTCTACACTCCTTGCTACTAGATCCTTATTGCATTCCGCATTTCTTACAATTTGTTCCCTTGCTTCTTGTGTTTTCCTATCTATTTTGGGAGCTTTTGAGAATATATTGGTAAAAAACTCTCTAGCTATGGTAAGATTCTCCTTTTGGGTATTGGCCAAGTTGCCAACTGTATCTTTCAGGGCAATAAGGTCTTTAATTTTTTTTTCTAAAACCTGAAACATAGCCTTTGTTGGTCTTTAGTTTTTGAACCTATTCAGATCCCTTGGTGAATAATGAGCCACATGAGGCAAATTTTATGATTGACAAAGGGTAGGCCCAATTACATTTAAGCCTAAATGACCATTGCTTAAAATTCCCAGAGACTCTCCATTTGCTACTTAGCTTAGCAATCAAGGTTTTATCCATTTTTTCCTCATTTCCTTTAAATGCATAGATGCTTTTGTACGCTCTGAAGAGAGAGAGGGGATTCCCTTGAAGCAACATTGTAGATTTTTCTGCATGCTTTGAATTCTCTCTAAGACTAGGTCGGCACACCCTTGATTATGTGAAATTGCTAAACTAATTCCCCTTTAATGAGTCAGACACCTTTCCTATACACATATGTCCACTTCTTCAAATCTACCTTAAGGATTTGTGCACTATTTTAGAAAGTTTCCAGCTCTTTGTTTTAGAATGCCATCCAAACAATATAGAATCCTGCAACCAAAAGCACATGAATGCACAAGGGTTTTGTTTTCTTGAGAAAACATAGAATTGATTAAAAATGAGGAAATATACAATTGCCTCTAAGATAGGATATGGGCTACCTTGGCCAAAAAAAGGAATTCTTGAAGATGAGGGTAACATCAAGTAAAGCTAACAAATATGGGAAAAGATCTAAGTATAACATACATTCTTGATGGTTTATACAAAGATAAAATAACATGTCACCATCTCTACTTCCACCTAGGGCTTTTTGCAGCTCCTGCATATCACACTAAGAGGCTTTTGTAACCAGGCAATAGATCTCCTTCATAACAGCTGTAAAGCAAATAGAGAGAGGAACTGCTCAAGGGGGGAGTGAGGAAGACCGAAAGAGGCTTTTCCCTTCCAAGACTATTTGCCACAAAAATGCACCTCTGAGATAGATCAATAGAGGTATATCTAAAACGCTACAGTCTCCCAACAATAAAAACTTCCAAATAAACTAAGAAAAATCAGCAAAGCAAGCTTTTTGGATCTCTCCTTTGAACAAGACGTTGTGTTTGCAACTAACAAACAAGTGTGAAAGTGACTCTTAATTCTTTTTCACCTATTAAATCTCCCATTTGAGACACCTATTTTCTTAGATTTTAAACCTATCCATTTACCCTTTTGAGTAATGAGCCACATGAGACAACAATATCTGATAAATTAAAAATAGACCCATATGCATTTAAATTTGTAGGACCACTGCTTAGAATTCCAAGAGATGACCCATTTACTATTGATCTTACCAATAAAGGTCGGATCCATCTTGGAATCTTTTCCTTTAGCTGCATAGATGCTTTGACAAACTTTAGAAAGAAAAAAAGGGTTCCCCTTTTAAACAGCTCTACAAATTGACTTGAATTCTTTGCACTCTTTCCAAAAATAGTTCATCACATCCTTGGAAAACTTGGAATTTTTGAATCAATTCCTCTTTGGTAAGCTAGACTCCATACTTATAAACATATTTCTAGCTCCTAATGCATGATTTGAAGCATTTGTATGCCCTTCTGGATAGCTACCAACCCTTTGGGTGACCATGCCAGCCAAACAGGAGTCTTCTAACCAGTAGCCAACAAAGAATGCCCAGACCTTTAGAGGTACCTAAGTAGCTTTTTTGCATTTCCAAGCATTCCAAAACCTTCAAACAAAGTCAGTATCCCTGCATGTAGAACGAGCACCTCAAGAAGGATTTTCACTTGAGAAAGTGCATGACACTGGATGATGTCACAAAAAGCTATCAACGTAGTGGACAATTTTTAAATTTATGTAGAAGTGTAATAGGATGTGGATGTGATTTTAATAGATTCTCGATCTGTAGCTAGTGGATCAAATATGACAAAAACAACACCACAATAGCAAACACCCATGAATACTAAGCAGCTTGCAGAGGATCTTGTGAGGAAAATGGGGAAAAAGTGGGGAATTTAGAATCAGCGATACATAGTTGAGGTGATGTTTGACTTGTGGAGGAGATCATCCGATGCAACAACGCACTATGTTGCCGCATGTATATCCTAAGCAAAAGTGGTGTGCCATTGAGAAAAAGTGGACAAACCAACCAACGAGGAACGCTCTTATAATCAAGGACAAGTTAGGGAAGGCCTTTATCAACCTAACCCTCGGTACCAGCAGAACATGCAAGTGAATCCTTAGTATCAACAAAAGAGACTAGCAGCACCACCACTAAGGTATGTCTCAGGACCAGCAAACCCACAACCAGGAGTAGAGGGGCCAAGACCACTACTAGGCCATCAAGTGACCACTTCTAGATGAAGATCATACAACAATGAGGTGTGTATCCACCAGAAAAATACTAGGAAAAGAATGCTCTAGTACCAGTACAGGCGTATGACGAAGAGGAAAACCATGGACACTACCAACCAAGTGATCTTTATGCATCATCATGGAATCTTATGAGCAAGGGAGTGAAACCAGCAAAATTAGTCATAATCAATTGAAAGCCACACGAGATAGAGTTAGAGACCAGCATCATAAGAAGTTAAAGGTTTTTGTGGTTGATTTGTCATAGGCTCAAGAGCAATTATAGCAACCAACAAAGCCCATATCTAGTGTCATGCTAGAGTGAGTACTTGAGATAGAACAAAAATAGAGCCAAACAAAGACAAAAGAAGCTAGTTTAAGAGGCTCGATAGTAACCGACAAGAAATTCGATCCATTGGAAGCAATTTTGAAGGCATGAAGCCAGACTAGACAACCACCAAATAATGGAACATAGATGGATGACATGTCTTAATGTGGAATGGGAAAATCTTTGGCTGGAGATGTGCAAAAAGTTGGTTGAGACGGCTCAAACCCTCATGGAATCTCCACCAGCTATGCATACCCAAGCTAGGATAATAACTCAACCATCTGCAGACCATAAGGAACACCAATGAAGGGGAAAAAAAAGTGAACTAGAACGTGGTCATGAGATTTTAGTTGCATGCAAAAATTGATAGGAAACATCAAACGAATGATGCAAGGAAAAAGAGTTGAAACACCCTCAAGGGGGAGAACATGCAGACACATGCCCCAAGGGTTAAGAGATCAAGTGGTGGAGAACACAAGGGATAATTTTGTTTACAAGATCCCTCCTAATGTGCTAGACATCAAAGACAATTGGCGTGAGGAACTATGGGATGTAGTCAAGAAGGCTGGAGATGAGAATCAGACATGGGAATCAGCACTCATTTTTTATGTCAACCTGACAAACGTGTGATGGATGTCAACATGAAATCCATGTATGGAGACCAAGAAACAGAGAAATCAGAGGATAGTAGGGAGGAAATATTGAGGGAGTTGCCTTCTTACCTAGGGCCATATGAGGAGAGATCTGACATTCTGATCCTACCATCACAATGAGGGACCCTCAATCCAATCATAGATTCTCATGGGTTGGAAGAACTCAAGTCAACACCAATGAGATGTATGCTAATGGTAGCCACGCTCCTAAAAGTCAGGCCACAAAATCATTGTTGAGTAGCCAATTAGGGAGAAGACCCAAGCAAGGAAATCTTACGATGGACTTGAGGATGCTTGAAAAGTAGATATAGCAAAGCTTAGGGAAGAGCCCAAACGTGCTTATATTTCTAGATGAAGAACAATCATTAATCCAGATGCTCAAATAGTATAAGAATGTGTTTGCCTAGTGTTATAAGGACTTGAAGGGAGTTGATCTTGCCATTTGTCAGCATAAAATTCCTTTAAACCCCGATGTTAATCCAAGCTGACAACACCCTTACACTTACAATAAAACTTTTGCCAAGAAAATCAAAGCGGAGATTGATAAGCTGAAGAAAGTTAAATTCATTTATGAAATTGAGCACACAAATTGGGTATCCCCAATTGTGGTGGTACCTAAGAAGAATGGCAAGTTGCAAGTGTGTGTAAATCTCAAAAAGATGAACACAACTACCATCCGCGACAATTATTTTTTTCCTATTACTCACCATGTCTTGGAAGGAGTAGAGAAAAAGCGTGCATATAGATTTTTGGATGGATTTTCAATTAGCTATTAAACCAAAAGATCATCAGCATAAAATAGCCTTTGCTATTGAGTGGGGAATTTTTGCATATCATGTGATGCCTTTTGGATTGATGAATGCAGCTGCCACCTTCCAAAGACTCATGGCTGATGATCATCTAAAAAAGTTTTCGGGAAATGTCACACCTATCAAATTTGTCTTAGCCCAAAAAAATGTGTTTTCATCGTTAGACAGAACAAAATCCTAGGACATATTGTATCCACCAATAGAATATCCATGGATATGGATAAAGCTAAGGTGATTGTGGACATGCCACGCCCAATGACAATGAGAGAGGTTCAATCATTCATGGGACATTGTGGATACTACAAGAACTTTATGTACATGTCTGCAATCATTGCTAAGCCTCTTTGTCACTTGATTATCACCTTTGATTGGACAAAAAATTGTGAGAAAGAATTTCAAAAAATCAAAGCAAGCATTGGTATCAACACCAATCCTTAAAGCACCAGATTGGAGCAAGATCTTTCACGTACATGTTGATATCTCTGCTTTTTCCATTTGATATATCCTAGCACAACCTGGAGAAGGAACTATGGAGTTTTCCATATGCTATGCTAGCCTCCCATTGAAAAACTCGGAACAAAATTGCACAACTACTAAAAGGGAAGGTTTGGGAATGGTATTTGCCATGAAAAACTTCATGCATTATCTCCTAGCCAATCAATTCATTTTCTTTGTGGGTCATGAAGCACTATTGTATCTTGTTAACAGGCCATGCAACATAGGCACAATAGTAAAATGGTTCATCATCTTGCTTGAATTTGATCTCACAAGTGTGGTAAAGAAGGGGAACGGATGATCACCTTTCTCGGCTAATAAGTGGAGACAACCTGGAAGGAGTTGAAGAATATTTTCCAGATGCATATCTCTTTAACCTAGAAATGATACCTAAGTGGAGAGAGAATATAATTCCAATTTGGACCATAGGGCAATTGTCAATAGAGCGAGAGAGGATAGATGATAGGAGATTGATCAAGCAAACCATTTTGATGTCAATTTCTCTGTGGACAACTGTATCATAAAGGCTCACATGGCATCCTACGGTTGTGTATCAAAGCCTTTGATACTCCTTTATACCAAGGGAGGCACATGTCACAATGGGCTTTGTCCATCATGGGAATAATAGAGCCTACCAAAACTTGATGAGAATGATGAATGTACCACAACACATGAGGCATGGCTCTAATATATGCTCAAACAGTAGGTATTCCACCTCTTCAAGACCCATGATACTTTTTTTAATAGGTAAGGTTCCCCGTGACCTTTTGACCTTTACACAGGACTCTTCACATTGGTTATAGTTCATCACAATCACACCACTTGGGCACACATGGTCTATCACATGATGCTATACACATGGAATCTACATGGAAGTCTACATGGATAGGGTGAGTTCCCATGGTGCAACAAACCCCTCACCTCAACAAGAATATGGAACAAAGGTATTTGAGAGAATTTTTTCTTTTATGAACATCTTCCCAAGATAAAAAATTTGATATATACACACTCCTTTTGGTTCAAAAAAGGGTTAAAAAATAACAACAACAAAAATGTCCTAAAAGGTTTACAAAAATGAACCAGAGGAGACACTAGTATGCCTGGATGATACATCATCAAGAGGAGCAATGAATAAATCACCATGAATGGCCAATTTAGACAATGAAATTGGCACAAAATTCAAAAGTCAAAATGCAAAGTCACCAAAGGGGCATGGTCATTCAACATCTAAAGAAGATATTGTGCTCGCAAGAACCAACTCTATACACAATGAATATGGAGCTAGTAGAAGGATAGAAAAAGGGGTAAAATCATAAAATCTAATATCTAACCAATCGAAATGATTTTCTCATGTTAAACTGATCATTTAATGTGGGAGAATAAACGGGAACAAGGTCTAGAATATGGGTTTGTGCTCTAGATGCATCTCAATACGGGACCAAAGGTACTGGGTCTGAATGGGAGATGGTCTATCAAAGAGCAATGATAATGGAGCTTAAATACCTTATGGTTATCTTCATTAAAGACCTCCAAAGGTTAGTGTTAAAAGTCCTTTGACCTTAGGTAAGCTTGGGTTGAGCTTATGGTGGGAACACGGCCCAATATTGAGGTGCTTGATGACTAAGGTGCTTGTCGTGCTTGATGACTAAAGTGCTTGAGGTGCTTGACGTGCTTGCCGACTAGGGAGCTTGAGGTACTTGTGGGAACACTACCCAAGATTGAGGTGCTTTGTCATGCTTGCTGACTAAGGTACTTGAGGGTAAGGTGTGCAAATGTCAACAACTATCCCTACAAGGAGGGGGTAAGCCCTACAAGAGGGGGCTAAAGAGGGAACACACACACCCTCACACAAGGAAAGCTTGGTACAAAGAAATCAAAAGGGACACTTGTCAAGCTCCTCCTCATGTTGCCCTCATGATGTGCCTAAAGCCTATTGGTTGGCCGTCCAAGGGGTCCAATGATAATTTAGTAGAATTAATTAATTGTTTTTGAATTTATCAAGTCATGTCTCTCAAAGGGGAAAGGGGGACACTTATCCCAAGACTACCCTTGTTGCTTGTAATGCATCTTACATGTGATTGGCCAGTTTTGCAGGGGTCCAATGAGCTTCAAGCATGAGCGACAAGGGGGGGTCAACCAAGGAAGCTAGGGGCATGCTTGGGGGGTATATTCTCCCACACACACTCACACACACTCTCATTATGTGAAGTACAAAGTGCAAGATCTCTATCTCCTTCTCCAAGCTAGTAGAGAAGTTGAGAGCCTACACCAACACTCTTGGCTATGGAATGCAAATCCAACCAAGAACCATGCTTCAATTCTTAAGCTTGCCATCTTCTCCATATTCATTACTATGCTATTATGTATGCTAGCAAGAAGAGTGATTATAAGTGAGGAACTAATTGTTTCTCCTATGAAATGTTTCTTCTTCCCCTTCCCTACCCTCATTTCTCGCTAGCTCTCTCCACCTTCGAAGGTGTTTGAGGCCTTGGGACTGAGGCTTGGGATAGTTAATGCTTTTTGTAAATTTGATGTTATGCTCATGATGCATGAAGCTTTCCATCTTCATTGCATAACCTAGGTCACAAGGAATACAAAGATTGTATTGTACCAAGTCTCTCTTAATGGGAGAATCTATAATACAAATGCCTATTGGAGGGGGGATCGGCTCCACATAAATCCAGTTCTCAATTGTTGTCATGTTCTCTAAACTCTCTCTTTCTTGCAACAGTATTCATGCCAATCTAATCAAGTAATATGTTTATGTTTCTACCATCAATTAAGTTCACCCTTTACGCTCACAAAGTAATCTCACAAAAATGCTTCCTCTGATTTCCTAATTCTGCTACTCTCAAAAGTCCCTAGGCTATTTCCATTACATTGATATCAGAGCATTTGGTTTCTCTTTTCTTGCTTAAGAAGAGAGGACCTTAAGTAGCCTATAAATGGTTTACTTTGTTAATTATTTTAGGGTAAGTGGGACTGCGATCTATTATCGGTTTTGTTGAGCCCACTATGTGGGATATGGTGTGCACCTCGAGCGATTTGGACTTAATAATGGGGTCTTTTTAGACTTGCCTATGTCTTTACCATTATTGATCCATAAGAAGTCTGAAAGGATCTAGCCCTTGGCAATTCAGCAATATTAGACCCACTCCACTACTCTCTATAATTAACCACTTTGAGCCGTGGGTGTAGATACTTAAGAGCTAATTTTCAAAGGCTAAGAGGAGTAGCAACTAAGGTTTTGAATTTCCAAAGAATACACCAAGTAAACACATAAGTATAATTAGCATGGCTGACAATAACCAAGAGAGTATAATGAACATTGATAACTTTGATTTTGCACATGAAGGTGCTAATGATGATGCCCCCATGTTTGTTAATTATCTTGTTACTAGGATGCAGCAAGCTATGGGAAACCCTGCTTTGCAAGTCGAAGTTACTCAACAAATTCGCGCTTATGGGATTACCCTTTCTCTCCAAGAGGAGAGAGAGCTTAGGATGCCTCTTGAAGAGACCCCCAAAACAAGACTCTCTCCTATATGAAAGGAGGAATCCAAACAGCAAGAAAGTAATGAAACTTTAAGTTCCTCTGAAGATGTGGCTCCACGAAGATGGCGGTCTAGACGATCGCCAACTCCTCCAAAGAGGAAACGTCCAACCCACAGTCCTTCTCCTCGTCACTCTGAAAGGTAAGAGAGGAAACAAAGGAATAAAAAGGCAAGAAAGAGGCACCCTCTTCTCCTTCTTCTTCACCTTCCTCCTCTTTTGACAAAAGCTATGGCTATTCTCCTAGAGAATACAAGAGGGGAGGACATTGTAAATCAGACCTGCATGGCGAAGGTCATAAAAGCTCAAGAAGTTTAAATAGGGAAGAAAGAGTATCTCTTTTCTCACCTATGATGGCACCTTTGGTGCTACCAACAAAGTATTGGCCTTCATCCAGCAATTTGATGTGGCCTTTGGAGACGAGGGCTTCACAAAGTCCTCCAATCTACACCATGTAGCTATGCACCTCTAGAAATCTTCTCGTCAATGATGGGCTAGCCTTTGTGGAAACGGCAAAGCCCCTAAGACATGGAAAACTCTACAAGTTTCCACCATGAAGCAATTCCTTGCCAACGATGCAAAGGACAAAGTGCTTACCAAATGGTGCAGTTTGAAGCTTCTCTCCCATGAGTCTATCCACAAATACTTAGACAAGTTTTGGGAATTACATCTCAAGGCTACTGTCTTTCAAAAGATAGACTTTGCCGAGAAAAAGCAACAATTTTGTGTGAAATTACCTAAAGAGATGTCCAAATACATGAACTCTCAACGGCCTGGTTCTATCACCAAAGTAATCCACCACACCATGGTTGCTTCGTGCATCAATTTCCAACAAGGGTCTAGACATAATGTAAAGCCCATGGAAAACAAAGATAAAAATGATGCAAAGGGAAAAACCAATGCCCAAAATTCTTTCCAAGGCAATTCCAACAACAATCGGTCCAAGGAGAAGGGAGTTTACAAAGGTAAAAACAAACTCTTTGTTGAAGAGTTGGAAGCTTTTCTCAAGGACCATAAATGTTTTAAGTGTGGGGAGTAAGGAAATGCTATCATTCTTGCCTCAAGAGGAATGCTTGCAATGAAACTCCTAGATATTCCACCATTGAAGCTCCAAAAGAGGATGCTCATTGCAAAGGTTCACCTCTCTCCTATGATTGGGGAAAGGTAAGGGAGCATGATGCCTTCATTTTGTTTGACCTTGGCTCTACTCACAACTTCATATCAATGGAGTTGGCCACCAAGTTGGGCATTCAAGCTTTCGAGATGGGAGACGTTGTAATGGCCGACACTGCTTTCAAGGGACACCGAGCCTCCGTTACTCCCTTGATTGGGAAGTTGAGGCTCCATGTCCAAAGCTATGTCGACAAAGAAGACTTTTTTATCTCTCCTCTTTAACATGAGGATTCTATCCTAGGGGCTATCATCAAATAAGGATAGTGGAATAAGATATCGTAAAGACCGTGTTGTTAGGACTGTGGAGCTAGGGAGGATGCTGCTTGAGAGGGTTCATGGCTTGGAGTAGCGTGGTATGCAGAGAACAAGAAGAGGAGAGAGAGAGAGAGAGAGAGAGAGAGAGAGAGATCGACACGCTGAGAAGACAGACAAAAAAAATACTCTATATTTCTCTTTTGTGAAGCCTTACATATATAGGAGTCTAGATTGATTTCGACCATCCTTTATACATGCAATGTCCATTAGCCTTTGCATGCGTTAAGAGTATGTTCCCATTTGGGCTTGACACCCAACAATCCCCCCCTCAAGCCCGAACTGGACAAGCAACTCATGATACCTCGAGTTTTTGGTGTACTCGTCAACTGTGAGTTTTAGGTTTTCTCACAACCAAGGATTTCTAGTGTATCCATAACCTGGTGCTATGATAAACCCCCCCTTGAACAGATAGGGTGTAGGTCAAAAAAGTTAGCTACCAAAAATGATTGGAGTTTTTGGTTCACTGCCAAACCTTGGGTTTAAGGTGTACCCAGTAACCTCATGAGGGTGCAACAAAAATGGGCTAAGAACTGACAAAAATTGGGAGGTCTTACCATTTATGGATGGCAGTGTCTATATCCCGTACATATTTGGACATGGATGTAATTGACATTTGATAAGCTAAAAACAAGGCTTTTGACAAGAAATATATGATTGTTTTTGACAATACAAACCATAATTCTATGACACTTAACAAGAAAAATAGAATAAAATTTTGGAATGTGTATATGTCGAGTGTTCTGAGCAAACCGTTGAATGAGCTTTCCTTTCCTATTGCATGAGCTTTGAATTTGAAGTCGTATACCGCATTTTTGAAGCGAACATCCATGCATGACAGCTGATGCTGCATATAAAACAACATAGCACCATCATCATGACACCTTTCTTCATCTCCACATCACACGCCATCTTGCCACTCACTAGCAAACTTAGTCTCATACGCCAAGACTGCAATACTCTGACCAATATGTAGGACTACGGGGTGTGAATGGCTTTATGTATGAGTTATGACACTGTGTGTGAATACCCGCTTGGATAAGGCGTTCAAGACCAAATCGGGTGGCCTTTTGCTTTCAATGTGAAAATCAACACACAAAAAAAAACTCCTCTGTAACGCAGCAATAGCGCAGATAGGGATCGCGATGGAGGAGCTGACAATCGACAGTGCTATGCAGCATATGAGGAGCACTGACTTGAGAACCCAACACCAGCTTCAACTGTCGCTTGCTAGCAGCATTTTGAGACGCGAGCCTAAATTGCCTGTCCACCTACGATGACTCAACCTCTCCCAACTGTCTGTGCCTATGGCCCCCTCTTGAGACGTCTATGTCACTTCAACGGCACCTTGTCTTGCCAGCACCAAGATCTTCTAGCTTGCCTAGGACTCGCCTTGTGAAGGCTCTCTGTAGGAGGAAGACAAATCACCTGCTGCAGTGAGCACCGAAGCTAGACAAAAAAAACGCTTAAGAGGAGGTCGCGTTCACGCCTTTCATAGTTGCTATCTCAAGGCTCTAATACCAGTTGTTATGACTGCGGAGCTAGGGAGATGCTTCCTGAGAGGGTTCATGGCTTGGAGTAGCGTGGTATGCAAAAAACGAGAAGAGGAGAGAGAGAGAGAGAGAGAGAGAGAGAGAGATTGACACATTGAGAAGACAGACAAAACAAATACGCTATATTCTCTCTTGTGAAGCCTTACATATATAGGAGTCTAGATTGATTTTGACCATCCTTTATACATGCAATGTCCAGTAGCTTTTGCATGCGTTAAGAGTATGTTCCCATTTGGGCTTGACACCCAACACGTGTTTCGTACGATGTTTGGTCTTTATGAATATCCAGTCATGCCTTTTGGCTTGACTAATGCACCAGCCACGTTCAATCGTCTAATGGATAAAATCTTTAGACCCTACCACAAATTCACTGGAGTGTTCTTTGATGATATCATCATCTACTCCAAGTCCTTGGAGGAACACAAGCAACATCTCCAAGTGATTTTTCAAGCATTGAGGGAGAACAAGCTTTTTCTCAACCAAGAAAAGCGAATGTTAAGATGGTATCGGAATGGATCCATCAAAGTTGGAGGTAATAAAAGCATGGCCTAATCCAAGGAATCTACATGAGCTAAGAAGATTTATTGGTATGTGTGCATACTATAGACACTTCATAGCAAAATTTTCTCAAGCAGCAGGACCATTACATGACTTAAGAAAGAAGAACATTAAGTATTCATGGACTACTAAGGAGCAGAATGCTTTTGACAAGCTCAAAGAGAAGCTTACCTCCTAAACCAATCCTCATGCTTCAGGATCTCTCAAAGCCATCTGAGGTCCAATGTGATGCTTGTGGTGATTGCCTTGGAGAAGTCTTGCTTCAAGAAGGGCATTCCATAGTATATGAGAACCGAAGGCTCAATACAGATGAATGGGTCTTAGGCATTTATGAGAAAGAGCTTTCAGATGCTACATATGACTAGACACATGAAAGCACTATTTATTGGGGACTCCATTCATTTTACAAGCAGATCATCAGAGTCTAAAGTACTTCATGACGCAAACAAAGCTTTTCGATAGACAAATGAAGTGGGTAAATTGTTTTTTGCAATTTAATTTTCATATTACTCACATCGCTGGTAATCACAATAAAGTGGCCGATGCACTTTCATGGACCAAAATTTAATGTGATGTTTATAGCTACTCACAATGATCTATCTTCTATGATAGATGAGTACCCTACTGACCCTAAATTTAGAGATAGAATGTCAACCCTTGCTTTGGGGAAGAAAGAGGAACCATTCACCTTGTAGGATGGTTATCTTCTCCACGAAAATAGGCTATGTGTTACCCATTCCCTTCGTGATAAAGTTATGTATGGATCCCATGCTTCTCCTTATTTGGGTCATAGAGGCATTCAACCTACTCTCCAAGGAGTAGAGACATACTTCTATTGGCCTACCATGAAAGTGGACATACAAGAGTATGTTTCAAAATGTGTGGTATGCCAAAAGACCAAGTATGATATAGGGAAGCAACCTGGATTACTCCAGCCATTGCCTATCCCAAATTCACCATGGGAGAGTATATCCATGGATTTTATCTTTGGATTACCCAAGTCTATCAATGGGAATACGGGAATATGGACAATAGTCGACAGGTTTAGTAAGCAAGCACACTTTATTCCTGTCAAAAAGACTATTAAGGCACACCATATGGCAACTCTCTTCATATCTCAGATTTTCAAACACCATGGATTGCCAACATTCATTGTGTCACATAGAGATCCTAGAATGATCACTAATTTTTGGAAAGGTCTCTTTGAAAATCTAGGTACAATGAATTTCTCTTTGGCCTATCACCCACAAACGGATGGCCAAAGTGAGATAGCCAATCTTACGATTCTTGATCTACTAAAGACTTATGTTACCAAATTAGATCAATGCTCACAATGGGCAAAGTATTTACCTTTTGTAGAGTATGCATACAATAATACTGTACATACTTCTATGGGAAAAGCACCTTCCAAAATCATCGAGGGAAGACCTAAAAGTCCCTTGCTACTTAAAGTACATGGGAAGATCTTCATTGCCGATGACTATAGCCATGACCTACAAGAATATTTTTAAAAAGATTAAGGAGGCTATATCTATCTCTCAACAAAGGCAAAAGGCTGTTGCTGACAAGCATAGAAGGGCCTTAATGCTCAAAGAAAATAATTGGTTCTTACTTAAGTTTCCCAAGGCTTGATTGAGGCAAACGACGGGCAAAAATCCTACGGGCCATCAAAAGTATTATGCTAAATTAGCAAAAAGATACTATGGTCCTTTCCAAATCTTAAATCCAATCAATGAGATGGCTTATCAACTCAAGTTGCCCAACCATTAGCTCATGCACAATGCTTTTCATGTGAGCCTACTTAAGCCATACAAAGGAGAGCCACCAAGTTAACCAATTTTTGAAGACCCTCTCGAAATTGAAGACCAAGAAGACGTGCTACAACCCGAAGCTATCCTTTGGCATGAAGACAAGGTACTACAACATGGTAAGATTATTCGACGGTATCTTATTAAGTTCAAAAATTATCCTTTTGAAGATGCTAGATGGATGCAAGGAATACATCTTAAGGATAGTATGAATCTTGTCAATGCTTACAATGCTACACTAGAGTAAGCAAATGTACAAAAAAAATCAAATAATCAGTGTTTTTGTCTTATAAGACTAATTCTCTTTTTATTGTGCACAAATTTAAGTAGTATGCATGCTTAGAATCATGTTTGTGATGACGACGTCTCTCAAACACCAAGTAGAGTTTGTCACTCTACTTTAGGAGAATGAAATGGACTAAGGAGTAGACATGCTTGCGAAAGCTATGTCTCCCAAGCACCAAATGGATTCATCATCCATCTTGGAAAGATGTCATAGGGTAAAAAGGGATCCTCTACCCGCTAAGAAAGTTTGAGTAATGACTAAGGATTTATCGCTTCTACCTCATATAATCGAGGACGACTATTATCATAAAATATAATATATAACCAACCCAAATGATTTTCTCATATTAAACTAATCATTTAATGTGGGAGAATAAACGAGAACAAGGGTTAGAATATGGGTATGTGCTTTTGATGCATCTCAACACGGGACCTAAGGTAATGGGTCTGAACGGGAGATGGTCTATCAAAGAGAAATGTTAATGGAGCTTAAAGACCTTAGGGTTAGCTTCATTAAAGACCTCCAAAGGTTAGTGTTGAAAGTCCTTTGATGTTAGGTAATCTAGGGTTGAACTTGAGGTGGGAACGCGGACCAATCTTGAGGTGCTTGTCGTGCTTGATGACTAAGGTGCTTGAGGTTCTTGACGTGCTTGCCAACTAGTGGGAGCTTGAGGTGCTTGACGTGCTTGCCAACTAGTGGGAGCTTGAGGTGATTGTGGGAACACTACCCAAGCTTGAGGTGCTTTTTCATGCTTGCTAAGTAAGGTGCTTGAGGGTAAGGTGTGCAAAAGTCAACAACTACCCCTCCAAGGAGGGGGCGAGCCCTATAAGAGGGGGCTAGAGAGAGAACACACACGCCCTCACACAAGGCAAGCTAAGGTGCTTGACGTGCTTGCCAACTAGTGGGAGCTTGAGGTGCTTGTGGGAACACTACCCAACTATCCCTCCAAGGAGGGGGCAAGCCCTATAAGAGGGGGCTAGAGAGAGAACACACACACCCTCACACAAGGCAAGCTAAGGTGCTTGACGTGCTTGCCAACTAGTGGGAGCTTGAGGTGCTTGTGGGAACACTACCCAAGCTTGAGGTGCTTTTTCATTCTTGCTAAGTAAGGTGCTTGAAGGTAAGGTGTGCAAAAGTCAACAACTATCCCTCCAGGGAGGGGGCGATCCCTATAAGAGGGGGCTAGAGAGAGAACACACACACCCTCACACAAGGCAAGCTTGGTACAAAGAAATCAAAAGGGACACTTTTCAAGCTCCTCCTCATGTTGCCCTCATGATGTGCCTAAAGCCTATTGGTTGGCCGTCCAAGGGGTCCAACTATAATTTAGTAGAACTAATTAATTGTTTTTGCATTTATCAAGTCCTCTCTCTCAGAGGGGAAAGGGGGACACTTGTTCCAAGACTACCCTTGTTGCTTGTAATGCATCCTGCATGTGATTGGCCAGTTTTGCAGGGTCCAATGAGCTTCAAGCTTGAGCTACAAGGGTGGGTCAACCAAGGAAGCTAGGGGCATGCTTGGGGGGTATACTCTCCCACACACACTCACACACACTCTCATTGTGTGAAGTACAAAGTGCAAGATCTCTATCTCCTTCTCCAAGCTAGTAGAGAAGTTGAGAGCCTACAACACGCTTGGCTATGGAATGCAAATTCAACCAAGAGCCATGCTTCAATGCTTAATCTTTTCATCTACTCCATCTTCATTTTTATGCTATTATGTATGCTAGCAAGAAGAGTGATGATAAGTAATGAACTAATTCTTTCTCCTATGAAATGTTTCTTCTTCCTCTTCCCTACCCTCATTCCCCACTAGCTCTCTCCACCTTTGAAGGTGTTTGAGGCCTTGGGGCTGATGGTTGGGATAGTTAATGACTTTTGTAAAGTTGATGTTATGCTCATGATGCATGAAGCTTTCCATCTTCATTGCATCACCTAGGTCAAGGAACACAAAGATTGTATTGTACCAAGTATCTCTTAATCTGAGAATCTATAATACAAATGCCTATTGGAGGGGGGACTGACTCTACATAAATTCGGTCCTCAACTGTTGTCATGTTCTCTCTCTTTGTTGCAAAATTATTGTTCATGCCAAGTTAATCAAGTAATATGTTTATGTTGCTACATCAATTAAGTTCACCCTTCATGCTCACAAAGTAATCTCACATAAATGCTTTCTCTAATTTCCTAATTTCGCTACTCTCAAAAGTCGTGCGTGAATGAGCTTCTGTCACTGGGAAAGGAGTTTGAGAAGATGGATGAGCATTCACTGGCCGGGGCTTTAATCCTCGCCCAGAGCCGGGCAAAGGGCAGCAACGGCGCTCTAGCTGATGCAGGGGCCAATATATGTTGTTGATGCGAGTATGCAGGATGCATTGTGGGAGGTTTGGAGAGATAATACAAGAGGAGGAACGCAATTGTATTGCCCTTCTTCAAAAAATTCAAAGACTGGATGCTAGTCACTGTATAAATTTGAGTTTTTTATAAAATTACCAATGGTAACATTGCCAAAATTTTAAGTTACCAATTGGTAACATTCGTAATTGGAATGGTAACTCTGGTAATTGAGTGTTTATATATATGTATATATATAAATTTTTTTAATGTGTATATATGCATATATATACATAAATATTGTGTATATAAATATATTATGTAAATTAAACATGAACCCTAGTGGTAATTATTTGAGAAAGTTGTGTTACCATATGGTCATGTGTAAGAAAATTCGAGTTACCAAATGGTAACTCCGACTCAAATGAAGTTACAATTGGTAAAAAATTTTGGCTTTGGTTCCCTCGGTGTTACCAAACTTATCATGTGTTGCTAGTGTTGAGTACCTCACCAACATTGTGTATGCGGAGGCACTCTATCATTTCATATCCGGGAATTGCTACTGGAGCATCGTCACCTGGCGGTACCACGGTCCTCACCCTAGTCACCTAGCGTCCCTTGGGACACTAGTACTTGCTATCTCATCCTTCTTTTAATCTTATTCTTTTCTCTTAGGTTGTCATGCGTGCACTAGTTATCAAGAAATCTACGAAATGTGACTACCCAACTTATATGCCAAAATTGGCATAGTTACAAGAAGCCTTCCATAGTTCCATATAGATCATGCATGAGGCACAATTATTTCAAAAAGTAATTTAAAAATTTGCATGACTTGACCACTCCCTTAAAACCCCCCTCTCTCCTAGCATGTTTTTTCCTCTAATTGACACCTCAAGTTTAGAGGGGATATGGTTCAAAATTGGCATCGCTTGTCAGCCAAGATTACAACCATTAATCTTGAATGTGCACTTGATGTAAACTAAATGTAAACTCGGATGAATGTGAACTCATTGTGAACTTGCATGTAAATTAGATGTGGAACTTTGCAAACTATGTGTACTACATTATTGTGGTGTGAACTCGTTGTGAACTTGAAGAAAACTCGACATGAACTAAGAGCGAGCTAGAACTACACAATGTAATGAGCATTACCATTCTCTATGTTTATTAAAACAAGTGCAATAGTGTAATGGTAAAGCATTGGCCTTGGGATGGAGAGATTATGAGGTTGAATCCCAGCCAACCCATATGTTTTCCTTTGAATGAATCGAACGTCCCACGATCAACAATGATTGAGGACCATAGATCTCCTCCAAAAAAGGTAGGTGTCAAATACAAACATGCCCCACACCCCCCTTTTTTTAAAGAGAGAGGTTTTGACCCTTAATGGGAGATCTTCTTTTTGTCAAAGGATTTTTGTGGTTTGTGGTGGGGTGGGGGGGGGGGGGGGGTGTGGATGGGATCATTACTCAGTCAATGGAACCTCATTACCCCACTTTGTCTCGCATTTGGTGGTCTCTCGCAAGGAACGGTCTCATCATAGTGTTCTTCCAACGTTTTTTGTGTTGCGCTCACATTGCATGGATAGTGTAAACAATCGTGTTTGCAAAGATGTGAAGAGATTCTAGATCGAGTACAGTGTCCATCTATGAAACTTCATTTTGATGCTACAAATGCCTTTACTCTTGGGATTTCCTTTCTTCACTGTTCTACAAGGCACATTAACAATATAATTGTTAATGTGTGTACTTATGATGTGCGTACTCATAAGCACTAGGTGGAAGTATGTAATGGGGAAGGACTATAAATATTATATACAGCTTGTTGCCATAAAGCAAAGTGTAGAAAACATTGTATCAACAAACGAATGGCAGAACTTGAAGGGATGCCGACCTAACCTAACGCACAGGATGCCGACCTAATTGTCATGTCTTGCCCTCCCATCACCTCCCCTAATTTGGGGGGGTGGAACCCCTGCTTCTCCCTCCCACGTCGACCACTCATGAAAATTCATGGCGGGCCTCCAACCCCTTGCCTCATAGACCACTTCTCAGCCAAAACCTAGGCCCTGCTTTTCAGGCATGTCCATCTAGCCTCTTTACCTAGCAGCTTTTTCAGAACCTCCCTCAAGGTTTCGCGGAGCAGCTACAGGAAGCTTGGAAAAGTGGTGATGCCTTTCCAAGGGACCCTCCCACAGCACCAACAAGCCCACATCTGGGCCCTCCTCATGAGGTCCCCCCTTGGTCCTCCCCTAATGGTACCCCAAGCATTCTCCATGACACAGCCCGAGAGTGTATGCTGTCAACACAGGAGTCAATCCTTGAGGTAAGTCGTTGGTCATTCTGCCTGCCTCCCAAGTTAGGAAAATTGAAAAGGATCTTGAAAACAGGGCCCTCATAGGCCTGATGGCTGGCCTGCGCCCACCAGTAGAATTGTTGAGGGCTTGGGTCAGAAATCAATGGGGCAGCAGAGGGTGCAAAGTAGAGAGCATCCAAGCCCTACCCAAGAACTACTATCTATTCATGTTCAAAACACCAGAAATGGCCTTCAAGATCCTAAGCTCTGGACATTGTGTGCTCAGATCCTCACCATTGTGCCTCTTCAAATGGTCCCAAAATTTCAAACCCGACAAATCGGCCCTGGAGAACTACCCAGTTTGGGTTGAACTACCCAACCTCCCACTGCATTTCCACCACCATCTCAGGCAGATAGGAGGGCACTTAGGAAAAGTCTTAGGAGGAAAACCCTAGAGGGACTTCAACCCCTCATGGCACCCTTAGATGCTTATAGAGATGGACCTATCCAAGCCGCTTCTTGATTCAATGGTCATAGCCACGGACGAGGGTGACTGCATGGACCATCCTATTGTCTACAAATACCTGTCTAATACCTGCTTCAACTGTGGGGGAGCCGATCACTTTGTAAGAAATTTCCCTTCTAAAGTTCCCCTAATTGCAACCCCCAGCAATCCTCCTCCCCGCGCCAACAATGAGGAACCCCAAAAAAGTTCCAATCAGAAAATTGAAGCTTCCCCAATACCCACCACTGCCCCCCTAGTAAGAATGGGAGAGGGTCTAGAAGAGAATCCAACATACTCAAGCAGATGAATCAAAATAGATTTGATCTTCTGATTGAAATCCCAGACTGGCTAGAATCCGATGTTCCCAATCAGAGTCAGAAGCTGAGACTGAGGACATAGGAGCCACCCCAGAGGGTACAAGAGAGGAAGAAGGTCACATGCAAATTGAACTCAGGAATAAATTTCTAGACCTCAACCAGCTGTCACAAGCACCCTTGCAAGAAGAAAATGCCAACATCCTCCCAATGCCAATGGAAATCTAGAAGGAAAACAAGAGAGCTCATGAATTAGTCACCAAGACTCCCACCAGGATCCTGCAAAGTAAAGGGAAAGAAAAAATCAATACATGAAAATAGCATCTTGGAACATAAAGGGGATTACTGACCCTACCAAAACAAAACACAAATCAAGAATTGGCTGAAAGATGAAGCTGTTGATATCTGTGCACTACAAGAGATCAAATTTGAAGGAGAGGATCTCCTCAAAATATTGAAATAAGTCCACCCCGAGTGGAAATGGTTCACCTCTTCTCACTCAAGAGGGACTGGGGGTATAGCCATAAGAATCAAGAAATAGATAGCAGACGGTGTTTCCTCCAATAGGAGTCACCAGTTTTGGTGTTGTGTTTCCCTCTCCTCCCCCTTCAATTGTGAACTAATATCGGTTTATGTTGGAGGGACTGCCTCTAACAGGGCCCAGATATGGGAGGAAATCTCTACCATTCAAGGACCAATTATTTTACTCGGGGACTTTAACATGGTTGAGACATTGGAGGACAGGTTTCTCAGAAGGGGGCTGACTATCCAAGGCAAAGAGAAAGACAAATGGGAAGCCTGCAAAGGCAAGAACGACCTATGGGATGCACGTACAGAGGGATGTTTTACCTGGAAGAACTACAGTAAGGGGATTCTTGCAAGAAAAGCTAGGTTGGACAGATGCTATTTCACTTTGGTAATTGCCAATCTGTTTCACAGGGTCAAGGCAAAACCCAAGTACACTTCCTGTGCATCTGATCACTACCCCCTATTGATCACCTGTGATGACAAAGCGTCCAAAATCAGGAACAGTTGGTTTCACAACAATCCTCATCTCTTCACCCTCCCCAAAGTCCAGGCAGGAATAGCAAAAATCTGGTCCAGAAATTTCTCCATTAATTCCACCCCTGCCAAAAGCTGGAGCAAGGCAGTTAAAGGCTCCCAACAGCTCCTGATTTCCACCAGAAAAGAAAGCACCCAAACTAGGAGGAAAAATAAAGAAAAGATGTATGAAGAATTGGGGTTACTTGAGAGATCCCAACCCCTAGATGTGCATATTCAAAGCCAAATCTCTACCCTTAGAAGCCAATTAAGTGCAGAAGAAGACAGGGCGGTTCAGTACATCAAACTGTTCTTCAAGGAGTGGTGGGCAAGGAAGGCTGACAGACCCTCTAAAGAGATGTTCAAAAGTCTCAGGAAGAAAAATTCCAGAGACATTGTCCCTCTTCTCAATACTGACCAGGGGAAGGCCACAAATGACTCCCAGAATGTGGAGCTGGTTAAACTTCACTTTGAAAAACTTTTCAGCCACAAGGAAGTACTGAGTGAAGAGATGATCAAAAGCAGAGAGACCATCTGGAAATTTAGAAAAAAGGTGATCCCAAAGGAAGATCTTTCCCTAATTGATTCCCCCTTGAGTATAGCTGATCTCAATAAGGACATTGAAGCACTTAAACCCAACAAAACCCTTGGGCTCGATGGTCTCCCTTCAGAGTTCTTTCAGTGCTTCAAAGAACAGCTCGCCCCATTCCTGCTCAGAATTTGGGAAGAATCAGTAAAATACAAAGCCTTACCCAATCTTATCAACACTGGAGTAATCAAGCTCATCCATAAAAGAGGACCAAAGAATGAGCTGAGCAACTAGAGATTGTTGACCATGCTTACAACAGGGTATAAAATTTATGCCAAAGCCACTGCTAACAGGCTAACCACTCACCTCTCCAAATGGATAAATGAAGAGCAAAAGGGGTTTATAAAAGGGAGGAGAATTTTGGAGGCAGTTATCTCCCTGTGGGAAGGAATAGAGCATGCTGAAGAAACCAACAAGACTTTTTATTTATCAAAGTTGATTATGATAAGGCCTATGACAGGCTAGAGTGGTCATTCATCCTAGACAGCCTGAGCCACATGGGGTTTGGAGTCAACCTCCTCAGCATTGTCGAGACTCTATTTGGAAATGCTCATGCCAATGTTTCCATCAATGGAATTCTATCTGAAGCATTTATCCTCAACAGATCAGTGAGACAAGGGTGCCCCCTTGCCCCACTACTCTTTGCAGTTGTAGGGGATGGACTTAACTGCCTAGTCAAAGGCTAGATGGCTGACAAGTTGATAGAAGGGATCAAGCTCCCAAACTCTTCAAAACAACAATGCCTGTCACAATTTGTAGATGACACTAATGGGCTGGTCAAAAACGAATACATGTCACTCCAAAACTTCTGGAGAGCCATCACCATCTTTTGCTCTGCATCTGGCTCCTTAGTGAACCATTTCAAAACAGGAGTTAGGGCCTTCATCTCTCCCATCTCTAACTGGATGGTTTAACAGGGATGTAAAGTCATCCCAGAGGGGCAAGTGTTCAGGCTCCTAGGCATCCCTTTTGGTTTCAGGGTCACTATGAAACAAAAATGGGACTGGGTGCTTGAAAAATTCAGAGGGAAACTGAACAGGTGTCTAGGGTTTCAAAGCAACATTGCTGGAAGATTCATGGTCATCAATCACTATATGACTGCATACCTCCTTTACTTCCTCAGCTGTTGGAGACCCCCAGATTCCCAACTAAAGGAAATCATTAAAATATGTAGGAACTTCTTGTGGGTAGGTGACCCCTTCAAAAAGGGGGCTGCAAAAGTCAAATGGGACATCTCCATTCTGCCTAAGAACTTGGGAGGCCTAGGAGTTAGGAATGTCAAAGCTTGGGCAGACAAACTAGCAATCAAGACTGTCATTAGAGCCCTTGAACATTCAGAAGCAGAATGGGCATGCCTACTGTTCAGACACCTGGTGACCTTTCACATCAAAAGGCAAAGACTTTGGAACCAACTCCCTTGGATCACAGTATTCTTTGGAAACAAGAAATAAACCTAATAGGGTTTACCCTGCTCAAATTAGTATGGAAAGCATGGAAGAGAGGGAGGCCCATGTTGAGGTTCAGCCACCCAGGAACACATGCAAGACCAAGGAATCAGAAGAGAGAGAATCCATCTGGTGGTTTAGAGACCCAATTCCCCAAATCACTAATCAACATGCTAGAACATCTAGGAGAATTCATCACGGACTTGTGGAGCAATACCAACAGCTCCTAGCTCACCTTAGAGCAACTCATCATGACTGACTAGCTTCAACCTTGGGAAGTCAGATTACTCGAATCAAGGATGCAACAGTTCCCCTAAGGATATCAATGGATATTCAAAGCAGATGTCTCTCCATCTGCAAATAACATACGTTGGAATGGGGGGAAAGCTCTTAATAACCCCCCTGACTTCACAGTTGAGCAGGTCCCCCCCCTCCATGTCACCCTCAACAATAGATGGAATGTGCACCTTGACAGGAGGCAGTGGAACTTTAAGATCCAATCCATCTGGAACAGAAGCATACAACCCATGCAGTCCGTACTGTTGTGGCTCATCCTTCATAAATCTCTTTGGACAAGGGCCAGAAGTAGAAAATCCAAGCAGAGCAATGGTATCTGCATAAGGTGTAGAAGAGCGGTTGAAAACATCCCCCACCTATTCCTCAGCTGCCAAACCAACACCCCCATCCTATCCCCCTTAGTCAAAACCCTAGACCACCAATTAGGAAACAACTACTTTTAGGGTACTCACCTCGCCTCCTCTCGGACTTTTGGAATAGGTTTAGGGAAGAATTCTTGTGGATTATTTGGAAGCTCAAAAATTCTTTCTTATTTGTTCCTAACTTTCAAGCTCCCAGTTTGAAAACGTTATTTGTTAAATGCTCTGTGCAGGATACCAATCTCAAGCTGGAACAAATGAAGATCTACAGGCACAGAGTCTCAATCCTCAAAGACTCTCTAGAGCTTTATGCAAGAAGGGCTGAAGACGTGCAGGGATTGCTGGACGACAATGGCTCTCTAGATGTGATTTATAATTGGGTATAGGAGATGAAGGATGAAGTGCTAGAGTTGGCCAGCAAATATGAAGAAGCCCTGAATTTTGACAACAAGCTTCAGGAAGAGATAGACTGGTTGTGAAGAAAAGTGCTAACTATCAAATTAACTATTAGTGACCCTTTGTATCCCGGGGAATATGGCAGACCCCTTTTTTGTAAAGACTAAAACATGGCCTATGGGCCTTTCCCTAGTTGTATCTAACTCTTCTCCCCCTCCATGGGTGATCAGTTGTAAGTTTGCTTCTCTCTTATAAATTCAAAGCGCATATTTGGTTTTTTTCTTTTTAACGAGTGGCTGCTAGGATATTGACCTTGGTTTAACAAAATGACTTTATCGTTTGTGAAATGCTTTTTTCTTGGAAAAAATTCAGTAGATGAGAATCTGCCTATTAGTTTGGTAATATTAGTTGTTGTTCCTCCTAAATAAGATAAATAGTATATGTTCTAGGGAGTTGGATATTTGTATGAGGGATTTCTTTAGATAATTGACCTAAATCTGTATGGATTAGGCCTTTTGGAGTTATGATAACCACAAAATGACCTCAACCCTTCCAAAGCATTCTTTGGGTATCACATGTTGGGGGTGCACTTTTAAAAATTAGTAGTATCACGTGGAAAAGTTCTTGCTTTTTGGATTTGATGTTTGCTTTCGAATTTTGATTTCGACTTTCCTGGTGATAGTTATTGATTTTGGTAGTTACTTATTATTATTAGGTAAAAATTAGAAAATTAACCCAAGCATTATTATTATTGGCTAAAAAGTTAACCCAAGCATTATTATTATTGGCTTAAAAAATTAACCCAAACATTATTATTTATTATTATTAGTTAAAAATTAAAATTAACCCAAACATTATTATTTTTGGCTCAAAAGCTAGCCAAAATTACTCTCTCACTTCTTAATCACTGGATGATACTTGATAGATTTTTTATTTTAGAAATTTAATCTTTTTGACTCATTGCAAAAATAAGAGAAAAATAACAAAAATTCATTAAAAGCACACTTTTCACAATATATACCCATCAAAACAGGTGACTCTTTGATGGATTTAGTTTAGGGTACATGAATGTTAGTAGCATTCATGGGTAATTAGCACAACTTTGTTAGTCACAAGTTAATCAAAGAGTGGGCTCAATATGGATGCAACAGTCGAGTAGCAATCCATTAGATTAAAGAGAGCTTCATACATAGGGCTTATATAGCAAAGGGAGAGAGGCTTTAAGCTTATCGAAGTAGTGATGCAGCAGATTCCACGTGCATGGGTCTCCAAAAAGATATGTATGTGTGTGTATGTGTGTATGCGTGCGTGTGTGTGTGTGTTTGAATTTTAAAATCCCATCATTCAGAACCATACACTGATAAACTTAAATACTGTTTGCAAAATCACCTTATGTATAGCACAACATATAGAACAATTTCATGATAAAAAGTATATTACAAGATACTTTGATACATGACAAAGTAGGAGTTAAAGCTGGAACTCCTACCGGATGAGAGCAGGTGTTAGCAGCAAGCTAACGCAGACACCATTTTTCGGAGTTCTCCTTGTAAAAACAAGTATTATTTTGATAAATCGAGAATATTGTAACTCCTGTTTTCTTGGTAAACCTTGTAATTAATGAGTCGGGGCTACAAGCTTCCAGATTGTATCAGCCATTCAATTTTCAACTTTGGTAGAACTCCAGATTATTACTTTTGACCACCCAAAAACCTTGGCTAAGGTATAAAAGCCAATTTTTGTAAGTTTTTTATAAGTTTTTTATAAGAAATACACAGGGTGAGCTAACGACGCTCACTTCTCTCCTTCTTGCGCTTCCTACTCCCTCTCTGGTTGTCACATTGCGAATGTGTTTGTTGCATTGCAACCGCAGGTAAGAGCTCTACGCATTGACGTAAGCAGTTCACAGTATTTCGTAGCTTTTGGCGTCGCCGATCCACTACCTAATTTCATCATAACTAGGAGTTTACACTTTTAAAACAAAAAATAAGCATAGGTGGGGTATTGGGGCATCATTGCTAAGCATTTAGATGCATTCTGGGTCAAAAACGACTAGGTCAAAAATCCACTGCTGTTAATAATCGCGATTTTGGAACTTAACGTAAAGTGGGGCTTGAGGCCATAGGCATGTGTGCTTAGGTCTTATAAACTTGTCCTAGAAGTTTCGTTATGTTTAGATGTCATTTGATGCTGTAACGGATGTGATTTGCTTGCCTATGAGCGATTGGCTTTTGGTGATTTCGGTCACTTGAGTGTATCCTGAGTTAGATGCGAGTTGTTAGTTGTTTTCCAAGAGATTGACAACCTCTTGTAGCCTCTATGCACTAGTCGAGTCAGCTTCGTCCCATGGTTTGACAAATTAATCGTGGTTCTCGCTAATACTACAATAAGATAGGATGGTGAGGTTAGACATGCGTCCCACATTTGGCGCCACTGCCGTGGATCGAAGAGACCTAAACTAGGAAAAACACGAGCGTCTTGTGTAATTGTTCTTTAACTTCCTCTAGGTTTGCCTAGAGTTCAAAACTCTCTTTTAGAAACCGCATAGCTTAAGATTGTCGTCTTTTGCTGTGTAGAGGTAGCTTGGAAGTAATCGTACTTGCTGAGTACCTTTAGGACTGTAGGATTGTACATTTAGATTAGGATTTGGATAATGATTGGTAGACGAAACAAGTCTTAAGATCAAGACTCTAAAAAACATAAAAAACACAAGAAAACGAGTGTTTGTGGATACTTTCCACAACCCCATTGCATGAGAAACTAGGAGTAGGGTAAGTAGGATCCGAGGTGGATTTCATAGCATTGCTCTCTCTGAAAGAATCAAGTGTGAGTTGTTATATAAGGTTGCAGAATTTCAGGTCTACCGCTAGAAATAGCACGAAAAGACTCGAATTCACTCAATCCAACTGGGGAGTAAGCCTAAGAGTTGTCTGAACCAGTGGGTAAGCTCAAGGACACTTCGAGGTAAAAATTTCAAGAAGTTGACCAAAACTCAGATTATTTACTTTTTCTTAACATTTTAGGCCAAATTAAGTTTTGACTTGATTTCTGGGCTTAAAAAACATCATAAAAAGACTGTCTTTGAGAAAATTGCAAAAACGTGCTCATTTCAAGCCTCAGGTTAATAATCGCGATTATTAACTTTTTGCTCTAAATCAGTCAAGACTCATAATTGATTCATTCCATATGTACAAACAACTTTTGTAAAGGCCCAAAAGATTTGGATCACTAAACTGGTGAAAAACTGGGTGAAAACTAAAGTTTGTACTGACTTTTTGAATCTTGAGTGTGAATTTATCCAAACTTGTTGAAAATTGATTCATAGGCTTATATTGATGGTGATAAACATGTGTATACGCTCAGTTGACCAAAACCTTGCAAAAATTTAACAAAAGTAAATAATCACGATTATTTACATCTGCCCTATTTTTGAACTTTTTTGCCCAAGTTGGCATATCACTAGCTTTACCATGTTGTAATAAGTCCACAAACCAAATTTGGTAAGATTTGGATAACTGGAGTGAAAACTGTGGCAAAAACTGCAAAGTTAGTCTACGGACAGACAATTGATGACCATTTGACCAAAAAATGTCCAAACTTGATGAAAATTGGCTAGTGACCTTAACATAAGGTGCTTAATAGATCTGTATCAAAGTTGGGACAAAAGTTTACAAAAAATTATCAAGAGTAAATAATCGCGATTATTTACATTTGCTTCAAAACTTGGTGATTTTGCAAATTTGAGTATACCACAAGGTCAAGCACATCAATTGGACCCCAAAAATAAATTTTGGTGAAATTTGGACTACAAAAGTGAAACTATCAGAGTCTGCGGACACGGAACAGTGGGTAAACTTGATCAAATTTTGCCCAAACTTGTTGAAACTTGCCCAAAGGCTTTAGCAAGTTGTATACTTGCCAAATCAATCCAAAAAATGCAAAAAAGTGACAAAAGTAAATAATCGCGATTATTTACTTCTGCTATCCAGAGACTTCAAATTTGACTTTTGGGCTTATACAGTGTTAGACAAGCATAATATAAGGCCGTAGGGAAATTTTGGGTTCAATCGGATCAAAATTGGCACAGATACACTCAGTTTACAGATTGCAGATTAAACCTTTGATTTTGCTAAGCTGAATTTGAAAGTCAAAATATTGACTTCATAGCACAAATTGAAGTGAAATACAAAGACCAATCACTGGAGTTCTTAAGAGCTCTATTGTCCTTATAGAAAAATAGCTAAATTGACAAATTTTGTACAGGAATCAGGTTACAGACGAGGAATCAGTGACTTGACAGAAAGTTGTAATTGAATCAAGTGGAAATTGACGACAAGTCAATCTAAGGTGAGTACTCAAACCAGGGCTTCATAAGTATATATGAACCTTAGATCCGGTCGTGTAATAGGAAATCAAGTCCTATGTGGAGAAAACACCAGTAGAGTATCCACTGAAGAAAGCGTAAATCAAGGCAATTCCTTGCACACAATTCCTGAAGAAGTCTCGGACACTTTTTTAGATTCAACATCCGAAATGTCTTCTTTCTCGACTCACTCGAAAATCGGAACGACAATGCGCTACAAGCATATCCTCTCTTTTTACAAGACTAATCGTCATGGAGCCCAGGTTTACTTGGATCCTAACGAAGAGTATGCTATTCGTATTGATGATCATGGTATTGACTTCGAAGAAGAAGTTAGGGCCAACAAACAAGGAAAAATGTACATGGATCGAAATGGAACTCAATATGTACAAGTTGAAAATCCTGATATGGTAGACAAATGGGGCTTAGAATTAAGCACTATAATCCCAGATATGTCAGCAAAAGAAGGACCACCAACTTTGGAATTTGAGGGATACGATCAAGTAGATTTGAAGCCTTTGAAACGTCCTAGTACGGATAATCCTAGGATCGGAGTCTATTGTTGGGAAGATAGAAACATAAAAGATCTTTTGTTGGGAAGATAGAAACATAAGATCTTTTGTGGACTTCTCATGCTAGACCAGGACAATTAACGGCCATGAAGATCATCTATATCTTCAAAATCAAAGATAAGGGATATGATGATCTACCAACTTACTTGTTTAGGGATTGTTATAACAACAACTTTTTTTATGATGACTCCTGAGGAGGTAGAACAAACCAAATACCAGGGGTATTCCGTACGAGATTGGATATTGGGTCAAGGACCAGAAACCACTCCAAGAGACGAACATCGTGAGAGATCATCTGAGAGTAATGTGAAGAAACCAGAAACCACCACATTACATAGAAAAACGGGTGACACTAAGGCTAGCCGAGGGCTACATGAGTTACTATTTCTGACAGACTCGTTTGAAGGACTCGGAACAGGACCAACTCCCAGAAGACTTGGAGTTGAACCAAATAGATGCGTCAAACCAGTTGATTTTCAAATATGGGTCAGAAAGTACAGTGGATCAGGGGATCCATATGACCACTTAGCAAGCTTTAAGCAAGTGCTAAGAGCAAAGCGTATATTCGATTTCCATACTCAATTCTAGGGGTTTGGAATGACATTAGAAGGAAAATCTTTGACATGGTTCCAAAACATTTCACCAAGGTCAATCATGGATTTGAATACATTAGCTCAAGGATTTGTAGCTGCTTGTTCTAAAACGGGGATTAAACATAATATGGTAGCTCAAATCTACAGCTTTAAACAGAAACATGGTGAGTCTGTTAGGGATTGTGCAACTCCAATGAAACAATACATTGCCAGATGCCCAGAGATGGAGATACCTGCAGAGAAGCGACTTGTCTCATTGTTTCTGGAGGGACTGCTAAACAAAGAACTTCATGCTATACTCTATAGTAAAAAGCATACAACCCTAGAGGTGTGTGTGTCTGATGCTATCAACCTAGGAGACAATTGTGAGATCTTTAATGAAGAGGATGTTCCTAAGGATAACCAAAGAGAGAAGACTGCATCCACAAAACCAGCACAAGTGGGAACGGCTGCTGCGGCACCACTCTCAGCCATAGAAGATATGCTAAAAAGGATGAATGACATGATGAAAAATATGCAAAAAGCACCTATGAGAGGACCAAGACAGGGGATATCCCCACAAGGACAACCAATTAGGCCACAAAAATGGTGTGCAATTGAGGGTAAATGGACCAACCACGAGACCCACGAGTGCTACTTCAAACCAAAGTATAATGGGAATGTTCAGTACTTGCCCATGAGGCCACAAGGACAACCCATGTATAGATATCAGCCTAATATGGCTCAAGTTCAAAGACCAACAATGGGTATGGAGAGACCTCAACCTGTGTTGGGACAACAACCTTCTTATCCAAGACATAATGCGGTGCCTGTAAAGTACATGCACTCTAAAGCAGTCATAGATGAACAAGAATTAGTGCCTGTTACACCCTATGCAGAGCCTAGTCCATCTACAGTAATGGTAGAGGGAGATTGGTATAGTCCACACCCACCACCAATGGAGGAAACCATGACTTATGCTCCACCACAGCTCGCACCAATGTATTATGTAGCTAATCAAGGCGTCAGACCTCCTATGGGAAGACCCATAATGAAGCCCAGAATAGGAAACTGTCATAATTGTGGTGCTGATGACCATTGGAAGAACGAATTTCCAGAGCCTGACAAAAACCTCAAACCAATTGAAGCCTATTGCATACAATGTTGCAAAAAGGGAGGACACTTTCCGGAAGATTGTCCTAAGAATCCTTTGAACAAGGGAAAAATTGTATTCAACGTAGTCCAAGTGATGCCTAGTAGCTCATCACAGAGCGAACCGATTGTTCCAATCGAGGTAATCACTAGAGCCCAGGCAAAGAAAAAGAAACACAATTCCTCTGATGATTCAGAGAACACGAAAGTTTCTTCTCAAAGAATCAAAAGGAGTAGAAGCAAAAGATATGAGATGAGAAATCAAAAACAACGGGTTGAAAACGAAGAGAACGCAAAAATTCTAGCCCAGGACAAGCTGAAAGAAATTGGCAGTGTATTCAAGGAAACAACCGTGAAATCTGTAGGATCCATTCTGGTTGATAAAATTTTTGAGCCTATCAACGCCGCCTTGGAAGCCTACCAAGCAGGACTTAAAGCGGGCCAGAACATGGAAAATAAATGGAAAAACTATCCATCTCCAGACATGGAAGTAGCTAAGCTGGAAGCTTATCACAATTTGGTAAGAATCACGCAGGAAATGCTAGATAAACAAAAACCCAAGCTTGAAAGTATTGCAAAATCGGAAGAGCTTGCGGTAGCAAAAACGAAAGCAAAATCCGATGTGGTGGCAGAACCCCACCTTGAAACAAATGAACCAGAGCTCATAGTGTTGGACAGTGAAGATGCCTTGAACGAAATTCCATTCGTAGAGGAAGACTAGCCAGGACACTTATGGGAAAAGGTAAGGGAGATCAATGATGGGAGCCTAACTTTAAAGTCGGCTCCTATAGAGGAAGTCTGGTTGGATAACCTACCATCTGCTATAAACGTGGATATACAATCCTTATACGGGGATTGCGGATCAGAGGGTTCAGGGATATCTAAACCAATGACGTTAAAAACATTACCTTCTTACTTGGGAGATAATGAAGATGAATCTATCATTTGCAAAACCACTCAAGTCAAAAGAGCCAACATTCATTCAATCATGTCTACACCTATCCAATGCACTCTTACTTTGGGGGAACTGTTGAAACTCAGGCCATACTTATGGAATGATTTACAGAAAACCCTAGAAAAGGTTGGGATAACGGGGTTAATCTCTAAGAATCTGGGAAACTCAAAAAATGAAACGGAATACAAAGAGATTCGATCAGTTCCTATGAACAAGGTCGGAAAATATTATGAAGGGGAAGAAGGAAACACTACCCTCTAGTGAAATATAATGACATTGAAACCATGGCAATACTGGATAGTGGAGCTGGCATAGCCATAGCCACTAAAGCAGTATTGGAATCCTGGGGACAGCCAGCCATTAGACAAACATGAATGAAATTGCAGTTGGCTGACGGAAACATTGAAAGACCACTAGGGCTATTAGAAAAAGTGATATTCAACTCCTGTGGAATTGAATATCAACACACTTTTGCCATAGTAGACTTTGGGGAGAAACTCAACTATGAAATCATATTGGAAAGACCTTTCATGCGACACATATAGCTTATCCAAGATTGGGGAAACGACTATAAATACTTGAAGCAGGTGGGATCTATAACAAGAGTCAATCTAAAAGACCACACCTATAGAGACGTCTTGAAAACACCCATCCAAGATTGGGGAAACGACTATAAATACTTGAAGCAGGTGGGATCTATAACAAGAGTCAATCTAAAAGACCACACCTATAGAGACGTCTTGAAAACACCCATCCAAGAGTTTGATTCAGTCTCTTCGGCTAAAACTAAACTTCCATCTTGGCTAAACAAAGACACTCCTATTTGGATGTGTGGAGCTTCAAAAAACGTAAGCTTAAGACGAGAGGAATGTATCCTAGAAAGGGATGTACAGACAAAGCCTACATACCTGAACCCTTTCTAGAGCATTTATTCGAACCATTCGAGTCGACTCAAATCTTAGCGACAATGGGTGTTTGCGTGAACACGTCTATGCCTACTCAATTTTGCAATGAGGATGGCTACGACATAATTCCCATCCAAATGATGTCACTTCTTAACATTGAAAACAAGGATAAGGAAACAAAGGACTTGATGAAAGCTCAACAAGTTTTTTTTGACCTCTATTACGATGCAACTGATAAGTTGGATGAACACTCAGCTACCTCCGAAGATTCGGGATCCGAAAAAGAACAGACGAGAGCTCAACTACTCTTAAGGGGAAGGGAGGAAAAGTTTTTTGACTTTCCAAACCAAAAATCAAGAAGACAAAAATGGTATAGAAGAAAGAGGGACACTAAAAGACCTATGCCATCAGTCTCCAGTAAAACACAATTCCTGATGCAGATAAATGTCAATGATTGTGTCAAGGACAAAATAACTGGCATATATCCTTCAAACGGAGACTCAAAAATGTCTCGGACACTGAGAAAAACAAGGAAGGGTACTCACGAAGAACATCAGGATAAAAAGCCACTCATGACCAGAGTCGAGCGGAAAAAGAAATATCAAGAGTTGAAAAAATCTCTAAAGGAGATATACACCACCGAAATGGAAACCACGGAAGAGGATGGTAGGGATGTAATGCATGTTCCATCCCATTACAAAAAGTATAATCTCCAAGATCGGAAAATCATAATTGAACAACCGGTTAGGGAACTACAGAAATAAGGCGAGTCTTACAAAGACCCTGAAAACACTAAAAGAGTAGACTTGGTTGAACCAGGAAGAGAGCCTAGGCTGGCTTACATTGCAAATGACCTAATAAAAGAAGAAGAAAATCTTTTGCTAAGCTTGTTAAAGGAATACCGGGATATCTTTTATTGGTCTTACAAGGATCTCAAGGGTGTTGATCCAGAAATCTGCCAACATACCATACCCATGAGAGATGATGCAAAACCAAGTAGACAGAGACCATACACTTATAACGAAACATTTTCCAGGAAGATCAAAGAAGAGATTGAAAAACTAAAGGAAGCTGAATTCATTTGCGAAATTGAACACACAGATTGGGTGTCCCCAATAGTGGTAGTACCTAAGAACAATGGAAAATACGAGTGTGCGTTAATCTCAAAAAAGTGAATGCAGCTACCATTAGAGACAACTTTCCTCTTCCGATAACTGAGCACGTTTTAGAACAAGTGGCAAGAAAAGAAGCTTACAGCTTTCTAAATGTCTTTTCGGGATACAATCAACTTTTGGTTGACCCAAAAGATCAGCATAAAACTGCTTTTGCAACAAAATGGGGTATATTTGCCTATCGGGTTATGCCATTTGGGTTAACTAATGCTCCAGCCACATTTCAGAGATTGATGAGCCATGCTTTCAAAGAGTATCTTCGGAAATTCTTGGAAGTATACATGGATGATTTATGTGTCCATTCGTCAATCTGAGCTAATCATTTTGAACACCTCAAAAAGGTATTCGAGAAATGTAGACTTTACATGATTTTCTTAAACCCGGAAAAGTGCACATTCATGGGAAGACAGGGGGAAATCCTTGGACACATAGTGTCTAAAAATGGCATAGCTACCGATATTGAAAAGATTCATGTCATTGCTGATTTGCCTAGACCAACAACAGTCAAAGGGATACAAGCCTTCATGGGACATTGTGGATATTACCGACGGTTCATCTACATGTATGCTATAATTGCAAAACCCATGTATAGCTTGATTACGCACTTTGAATGGATCGAGGATTGTGAAGAATCCTTCATAAAGCTTAAGCAAGCTCTCACCTCAGCTCCAATATTGAAAGCACCGATTGGGATAAGGTATTCCACGTACACGTAGATGCTTCAAACTTTGATATTGGTTGTATACTAGCCCAACCAGGAGATGGGAAAATTGACTTTCCTATTTCTTATGCAAGCCGACAACTGAATATGGCAGAAAAGAATTACACCACCACTGAAAGAGAAGGACTAGGAATGATATATGTCGTTAAAAAGTATAGACATTACCTATTGGCCAACAAGTTTGTGTTCTTTGTGGACCACTAAGCATTGTTATATTTGGTCAACAAGCCATGCAGCACAGGAAGAATAGTGAGATGGTTCATCATTCTTCTCGAATTTGATTTCACTGTGGTTGTAAAAAAAGGCACTACACATCAATGAGAAGATCATTTGTCCAGGATTGTTTCAAGGGAATCACCTAAAGGGGTAGATGATGATCTACCAGATGCCTATTTGTTCTCCGTGGAAATGATACCTAGATGGTCTGAAAAAATTGTGTCATTGATGACAATAGCTCAAGTGGATTCACCACTTCCTATCACAGTTGACTTAATCAAGCAATCGGCTATGTATCAATTACTAGCTGGGAGGCTATATAAAAGAAATGAAGATGGGATATTGCTTTTATGAATTAACCCTGAAGAAAGAGATTAGTACCTAAGTCAAGCACATGTTACCATAGTAGGACTCACTTTGCGGAAGACCAAACTATGCAACGAATCTTAACACTTAGAGTATTTTGGCCGACTATGAGAAGAGATGTTCGATCTTTTGTAAAAGATTGCCCTCATTGTCAGAAACAACCACCCATTCCTCATGTAACATTGTTTCAAATGTCACCTGTTCCTAAGTGGATTAACTATCTGGTTACTTACTTATTGAGCCAAAAATTTCCTGAGGATATGAGTAAACGTCGTCAAAGAGCAATTGAAACGGAAGCAAGAGACTATGCTCTCATTGCGAACCAATTGTATCGGAGAGGTAAAGATCAACATTTGCGTCTTTGTGCAAATGAAAACGAATATATTCCGATTATAGAACAAGCACATGCTGGATTAGCTGGAGGTCACTTTTCTAGTGAGACCACTGCAAGAGCAATCTTGATGACAGGCATATGGTGGCCAACACTTTTTGTAGATGCTAAAGAGTATGTTCGTAGGTGTGATGCTTGTCAACGAGCAAAAATGCCAACACGGGTAGACAGCATGCCCTTAAGACCAATGATATGGGCTAGAGCCTTCGCAAAATGGGGTATAGATTTTGTTGGACCGATACAACCACCTGCTTATAGAACCAAAGCTCAATATATCAGTGTAGCTACGGACTATTTGACCAAATGGGTTGAGGCTAAAGTGTCTCAAAAGAATGATGCCAGAACCACTGTTGCATTGTTATATGAGTATGTATTTGTAAGGTATGGACTTCCAATAGAGATTGTCAGTGATCGGGGAACTCGTTTCCTCAACGAGGTAATAGAGTATCTGCTAAATGAGTTTATGGTTATCCATAACAAATCCACTCCTTATCACCCACAAGCAAACGGACAAGCTAAGCATACGAATAAAATTCTTAGCTCAGTAATGACCAAAGTGGTTAGTTCAAGAAGGACCGGCTGGGAAATGAATCTCCATGCTGCTCTATGGGCTTATCGAGTTTCATTCAAAATAGCTTTAAATGCTACACCCTTTAACCTTGTTTATGATCTTGATGCCATACTGCCAATAGAATTTCTATTGTCGACCTTAAGGGTAGCGCAGACTCTTGAGTGGACTGGACATGAATTGTCAGAAAGACTTGAAGATTTGGAAAAGCTGGACGAGCAAAGGCTAACTGTTGTAGCTCATATCTATGCACAAAAGAGGAAACAAAAACAGTTTTTTGATTCCCACTTAATCACCAAAATTTTCAAGAAAGGGGACTTAGTTCTAGTCTATTCCCTTAAGCAACACATTCCCAAGTTTAAGAAAAATGGAAATGGACCATTTATCATTGAAGATGTATCTCCAAGTGGAGCAGTACAATTGTCAACCATAGATGGTGAACCAATGGCTAATTGGATCAGTGGATGTCTTTTAAAGAAATACAATTTTCCACTAACCAATGAATTGCTAGAGAGAATGCATGCAGCCAAACAAAGAAAAATGAAGTGACAGCAAGTTATTGATGAAGCCCAAGAGGAAGCTAGACTTCGGGTGCTCAAGCGTAAAGCTGCTCTCAAGAATCAACAGATACCGATTCCCATCAACACTTTGAAACTAGATGATTGACAATGGGAATTACCTAAAGATGCAGTTTCAATAGATGAAGACTGGTTAGATGGAATGGATCTCCGCATCAAAGTACAGCTCAACAATCATAGCACCAATGCTTTGGTAGACACAGGAGCTAGAGTGAATGCAGTCAGTTATTCCACATACAAGAAGGCAACAAGTCAAGTATTGACCGCCGCAGGAATAACGACAATCAAAGGATGCAAAAAGAACCCAACTCCAACATTGGGAGTAGTCAACTTGAACGTGGTAGTACATGGATGCTCATGTCTGCATCAGTTTGTATACTTGCCAGATGAACACATGAATGAGACAATGATTCTGGGAATTCCTTGGATGCGTACATACAAAGTGGTACCAGATTGGGATACAAATCAGCTAAAGCTATCACTTAAAGGAGGGCAACTCATTGTTCCTCTTGCACCAATCAAGGAGGAATGGAAAAGATGCAATCAGAGGACCAATCCATGAAGTAAATCTTCTCCATCCCCTCGACAAACAAATGCTACAAGTATCATGCAAGGAGTCATGCAAATTTGGGTACCAAAGGAACAACTTGTGGATAAACCAAATCATATTTGGGTGCCTAAATTTTCACCAAAGAAACATAAGACGGTTCCAAGGATTCAAGCACAGAATCATGCATCTATGAACAAGGAACCTAACATGAAAAAGGTTTGGAAGAAAAAGGAGCACTTATCTTCTCCACACAACGCGAAACCAATCAAACGGTGGCCAGTTAAGTCTCAACAGACTCTCAAAAACCATGCACCAAGCAGACCGAGCTACCAATGGCGAGAAAAATCTCGACAACCGTCTAAAGTGCTATCAACAGCTCAAGCAATCAGCGTGCTTAAACACCCTAATGGTACTATCAAACAGAGAGCACAAAGGCTACGAGATTTGCTCTTTGGAAGACATCAAAAGCAAACCTCGACATCGAAAACCCTTGAGTTAGTTACTCAAGACCCAGCTCTTGCACAGCATATTGAGTTGAATTGCGTTGATCTTCATATCATGTAGAGCCAATCACAGCTATGCATAGACACAATTGTTTGACCCATGCACGCAGTCGTCCCGGAGAACGCCATCTAGGAGGGTTGAAAGGGTACTACTAAATACTAAGTAATTAAGGGCAATGTTTGAAGAGGGAGGACAAAGTTTCATGTTAACGTGTGATTTTTTGCAAAATTACCTAATAATGCCCTTATAATTCATCAACAAGGAAAAATTCACTGATAATATCTTCTTGATGAGTGTAAATAGCGTATACTATCAGAAAATCATCAAAAATAGTCCTTTTTGGGTATTTTTTATCATTTTTGTTGAAAAGGAGGTTTAAAAATGGAGAAATTCAATAAAAGATAATAAAGCTGTGTTTTTCAAGGGATTTTCTTAATTATTGGATTTTCACTTGGTTTTTTATAGCATTTTTCTATTTTCTTTGATTTTTCCAATAAAAAAGGTCAAAAATTATAATAATTAGCAGGAAAGCTCAGATGGAAAAACGGAAGACACGATGGTGATCAGAAGCACAAGGCGGACAAGCACAAAAAATTTCAACAAAATCAGAAGATGGAAGCAGGAAGCATAAATTAGGCGGCTAGGCCTACTTCTGCAAAGTTTTTGCAGAATGAGCTATAGGAATCCGATTTGGGAAATTTTTGAGCCTAACATAGATTTCACGGCCTAATAGGACTAACGGGGGAATCTAGGAAAATTTGGTTCGGGAAGTCCGGGTATAGATAGCCAGGGTAAGCTAAAACCACCTCATTTCCACTTGGAGCTTTGCAGAGAGAGCATTTCGGCTTCTTTCGCGTGTCATTTCCGGAGCCCACAATTGACCTTTTTCAGCGCCGTCTCACACGAGACATGAGGGGTAAGTTCCTTACTAATCAATGATCCATTTTGTACAGCCGGTAGCTAGTCTAAAGCCCTAGAAAAAACCCTAGAAGTCGAGCAGTGCATGAAGACCTACGACCCTAAAGTGACCATAGCGGCCTGCCAGCTTGACCAAATGGATGGGATTTGAACCATAGCATGCCCTAACATAATAGAACCATTCCATACCATCAGATGATCATTCGGCTGGGGTCAAGGGGGTCCTCAGTAGAGAATTAGGGTTTTTGGGGAAAGGCCAGAATTACGACCTGACTCCACAGATGGCCTGCTAATGAGGTTCATAAACAATGTATATGATTGGTTTGGAGAAATCCATCAAGTAAAGCCCTCGAAAAGAGGAAAACGGCTCGAAGGTTGCAAAGCGTCAAATTCGACATACGAGGCCAAACTTATTCTAAATGAGCTATAATTGGACAGGTAGCTTCACAATGATATTACGGACAAGTCCAAAGCCTCAAAGTTGACCGACCAACCCAATAGATAGAGTAGTCACAAAAAAACGGTGATTTCAGAGTCAACAGAGCACAAAGTGATGCCGGCATGATCAAACTTGACCAAATTCAATTTAGGACTTGTATTAGGTGTATGAAACATGTTTAGGTCAAAATTTATATGAAATGTCAGTGTTGTAACTTAATCGTGATTATTTACTTTTGCAACATTTTTGCTTGGAAATTGTCAATTCACCTCACCTACCATGTGTACACACCTATTACATGCCAAAAATCAAGTAGAGCTAAAATGACCACCCTTTACTTGCAAAATTGCCAAAAAAACGCAAAGAAGTCTGTGAAAGCCAAAATTTGGGTTATGAACAACTTTTCTTGATCCAAATCACCTCATAATTCATACCCAAGGTCTATACCATGCCTAGAACCAGTGTATGCCAAAAAATGTCAATTTTGGAAGAAAAGTTAATAATCGCGATTATTTACTTTTGGCCAAAATGGGGCAATTTGGAAAATTTATCATCATACATCCAAAGTACATGTTGTGATAAGCCCACTAGCCAATTTTGAGTCAATTTGGATTTCAAAATCTCAAATTTTCTTCATATCTTGATCCAAAGACCTAAAGCCAAAATCTGGTACCATTTTCACCCTGTGCATCCAAATAAGCCCATATTTCCCTCAGAGCATGTAATTGGCACATACTTCAAGCCTATAAAGCCAAAATTGCAAAAAAGTTGAAAATTTTTCCAGCTGTAAATAATCGCGATTATTTACTTTAGATGCAAATTTTTATTTTGACCATACATTTTTGTTCCTTGCATGATTTTATGCATCTTTGCTTGTTCAAAAGTTGATTTGAAGCAATTTGGACTAGAATATCAACATTTCAATCTAAAAGGACATTCAAGAGAAAATTCGACAAATCTGCTAACTTTGCACTCTATTCAGTGAACAGGAGCAATGCAAGCAGCGAAGAAGGCCAAGAAGAAGTTAAACCAAAAGGAGAAACTGCAGGAACTGCCCCCGTATCAACTGGACCCCAAGTCAGTAAAGGCAACAAAGGCATCTTATCTTTCTAAAGAGCAGTTAGAAGAATACCACAGCACGGTCTTCACGGGCAGGTTTAAGAGTGAAGAAGGGAATCCGGTGGAGTTGCAGCTCTTGCCTAAAGAGGTCTACGATGTAGCTGCAAAGCCAAAAACCAAAGAGGCTAACCGTAGGTTGGGACTCCGACACTTCTATGAACAAGAGCCCTTCGGAGTAGACTTTCAGAAAGCTTACGAGCTTCTGTCCACCATCAAGGAAGACGGAACTGCCCAACTCTCAGACAACCAAGGAAATAAGGTAGATGTTGTAATTACAAAGGAAATAGTGGCAGAGGCACTGAGATTGTCCACTGAAGGGATGACCGTGCGGGCAAGAGATAGAAAAACAGTGGGCACATTTACAAAGGAAACAGCTGCGGCTACATTTGCCGATCTCATCCACAAGTAGGTGGAAGAGCCAGCCCGTCTGTACCATCAACATTTCCATTTCCTAGCAAAAAGGCCACCAAGGTACACGACACCAAATCACGCCGTGGCCACCACTTTTACACAAGTTCTGAAGTCAACCACCAGACAACTTTTGGACCACGCACAATATGTGTTAACAACATTGAAGGCCACCAAGAAGGAGGGAAAGATAACCTACTTGGGCGCACCGAAAGTATTGACCAGAATAGCCTATCATGCCATTGGCATGGCCAACAACCTACCGCCTACCCCGGATCAGAACACATGGATCTTGGCAGCTCCACCCTCTCCAAGATCTACAAGATCTGGTAACCGTTCATTTAAATTAGGTGATGAATCCGATGACAGTTCATCAGAGCAGCATAGCAGTGAAAGCTCTGACAACGAAGAAAAAAGAGCTAGAAGGGAAGAAATGAAGCGAAAAGCTGTGGCTGCCCACCAAGAGGAGCCAGCTCAAAAGCAAGCAAGATTTGAAAGAGAAAAATAGGCGTATCAGCGCACTAGGCAAGCGCAGGGAAAAGACCCAAAAAAGTGGATACCCACCGGCTTGAAGGGACTTCGAACGAACCATCATTCAAGGAAAGAGGCCGAGGATCCCAAGGATCATTTAGAAAGAATCTACCAAGAGGCAAAGGCCTTGAAGCTGAAAGGGGCGGAAGAAGCGGCCAAGAAAGCTAAGGAAGCAGTAACTCAAGAGCAAGGCTAGGCATCTCCCCGACCCACCTCACTGCCATCGAAATAACAGGACCAGCCCATGCCCACTCCACCATCATCACTGCCAGGCCAAGAAACCAGTGAAGAAGCTGAGACTGACAAGGAAAGAGAGTCTGAGATCACCCACCAAACGGAAGCTACACAGCAAGCTGACCACGCCAAAAAACATGAAGAAAAGGAAGCTGAACTAGAACCAGAACAGAAAGTCGAGAAAACTCACAAGACGGCAGATGAAACTGATAAAGAGGAAGATATAAAAAAAGATCAAACCACTATACATGAGGAAGAAACCAACATTGAGGAGGCAAGAAGGCCTACAACTGAAGAAACTGTAAGGGTTGAGACCACACAGCTTGTTTCCACTCAGCCAGAAACTGCCAAGGTTTCAAAACCTCAGGATGTCCAGGAAGCAACTTATCTCTATAGAAACACCATCAAGAACAACACAGCAAGAAGCAACACAAGAGGCTGCTGGCACATCTGAACTAGCACGACAGGAAGAGATCTGGCAGTCCAATGATGAAGTCATTCTACAAGTAAACGAGTATGCAAGGCAGATGCAAATCATGACGGAGAAACTCCGATCAGCAGCCTTTAACCGCAGTACTAAAGCCAAAGAATTAGAAAATGTCATCGATGCTCTTCAAGGCGAGCTCGACGATAGAATGGCTACTATCATAGATCTCCAAAGGCAAGTACAAACGCTAAAGACTGAAGCAGAATGGCACCAAATAGCCAGGGACAGCCAACAAAAGGAAATGGAAGAGTTGGGTGACCTCGTGACTAAGTTATCTAATGCCTGTAAAGTGAAAGATGAGCAGCTGACAGAAGTGACAAATGAACTTCTTACCACCTCTCTGTCAGCTCAAAAGATTCAACTACAATTAGATGTAGCAAACGCATCTCTGTAGTATTCTGAACAAAGAATTAATGATCAGTCCACTTTCTTGCGGCAATTAAGAGAAAATCCAACCATGGCCTCGATCAAGGGAATAGATGAGGTGTATAAAGCACTTGAAAAGAAAAACAGAGATTTAGAGCTGGACTTGAAGCTGTGGAGCAGTCACAACGCAGAGACCTGGCACTCATGCGGGTCCAAAGAGAGGAGGATCTCCTTAAGGAAATTGTAGAATTGAAAAGAATAAATCAACTCCTCAAAGAGGGAAAGCCAGACATACAGGAAGAGGCAAGCAATTCAGAGACGCCCCAAGTGGAAATCCCCTCGGTCTCATTTGTTGACTTTGAGACACAATCTACAGCAGAGCCGAGTGAAGGAGAAGATTTTCAAGTCCAAATCACAGAGGAAGACATAGTGCCGATGGTCCAGCTGTCAAAGGCTGAAGAAGATGCACTAAAGGAGAAGATCGCCTTGGAGGTAGATGAGCAGTGGAAGGCAACTATGGGTTGGGAGTTGAGAGTTTTACAATCTGTCAACGTCACACAGCTCACTCCCAATCAAATCAATGCTCAATGGCACCAACAATCCCTGCCATACCCTCTCATCAAGGTTGAACTCTTACAGGTAAAGGAAAGATTATACAGGGATATGCAAGAAGATGGCGCAGATCAAGACCACCCGAAGTGGAGGCTAAGCTGGCTAAACAAGAATCCAAGATACTTGATTCTGTTCACGAGAGCACCTGCGGCCATACAGAAAGATCCAACATTTTGTCATGTACCTCGAGTAAGGACATGCCAAGCACACGAAGCACTGCAGAAGAAGAGGCCAACATGGCTAAACTTTCCCCGGCTGCCAGCTCCAGAGAGAGGCCAAGCAACAGAAGAATACATGGTGAAAACCCTAACGGGCGCTATGACATTCTTCAAAAGTCTGCCAGATCTCTCCTGCGCAATGCTATACAAAATCTGCAGGATGCTACTCACTTGCATACAGGTCTTCAATGATCCTGAGCAGACAAGAGCCCCCTGGCTCTCATTTTTGGAAGGGAACAAAGGCCTCTGCTATGATCTAAGTGGGCAGCCCTCAGGTCTTCAATGATCCTGAGCAGACAGGAGCCCCCTGGCTCTCATTTTTGGAAGGGAACAAAGGCCTCTGCTATGATCTAAGTGGGCAGCCCTCAAAGGAAGTTCTTTATGCCTTTTATGCCCGATGCATGTTTCTACCCTCGCACAATATGCTAGATTTTGAGGAGGCATTTTACACTGGCTTCCTCACCTGGCGAACGAAGATATTTGCGTCGGTGATAAGCAACCTCACCACAAGATTTGTCGGATACTCCGCAGTGGAAATGAAAAACAAAGTCACCATACAGTTTTTGCAAGTGTCAAACAAAGAACGCAAAATTAGATATGAAAAGGCACTGGAAGCACTGAAGGACCGCCTCGCCCACCATCAACCCGAAGATTACTTCAGCCCATAAAGCTGTGTCAAGGGACGACACAGGCGAGGAGGGGGGAATGTTAGCAGCAAGCTAACGCGGACACCATTTTTCGGAGTTCTCCTTGTAAAAACAAGTATTATTTTGATAAATTGAGAATATTGTAACTCCTGTTTTCTTGGTAAACATTGTAATTAATGAGCCGGGGCTACAAGCTTCCAGATTGTATCAACCATTCAATTCCCAACTTTGGTAGAACTCCAGATTATTACTTTTGACCACCCAAAAACCTTGGCTAAGGTATAAAAGCCAATTTTTGTAAATTCTTGGATAAGAAATACACAGCGTGAGCTAACGGCGCTCACTTCTCTCCTTCTCGCGCTTCCTACTCCCTCTCTGGTTGTCACATTGCGAATGCGTTTGTTGCATTGCAACCGCAGGTAAGTGCTCTACGCATTGACGTAAGCAGTTCACAGCATTTCGTAGCTTTTGGCGTCACCGACCCGCGGCCTAATTTCATCATAACTAGGAATTTACACTTTTAAAACAAAAACTAAGCATAGGCGGGGTATTAAGGCATCATTGCTAAGCATTTAGATGCATTCTGGGTTGAAAACGACTAGGTCAAAAATCCACTACTGTTAATAATCATGATTTTGGAACTTGACCTAAAGTGGGGTTTGAGGCCATAGGCATGTGTGCTTAGGTCTTATAAATTTTTCCTAGAGGTTTCGTTACATTTGGATGTCATTTGATGCTATAACGAATGTGATTTTCTTGCCGATGAGCGATTGGCTTTTGGTGATTTCAGTCACTTGAGTGTAGCCTGAGTTAGATGCGAGTTGTTAGTTGTTTTCCAAGAGATTGACAACCTCTTGTAGCCTCTATACACTAGTCGAGTCAGCTTCGTCCCATGGTTTGACAAAATAATCGTGGTTCTCGCTAATACTGCAATAAGATAGGATGGTGAGGTTAGACATGCGTCCCACAGCAGGGATCTTTACCTGCCAACCAACCACAAGTACAACTAATATAGAATCTATTTGCACTAAATGGGTGATAGGCATATCAAGCAATACCCACTACTTGTTTTTGCTGTAACACCCCGGACCCCAACCTTACTCCTATACATATCTTATGTTTTCTTTTGCTCGTCTATGTAAGTAAGGTCAATTGTGCTCTGTGAAATTTTTTATGGGTTTACACGGCTTAGAGATAGGGTACCTAATTGCTATTGTCTTGGTTTTCTTTTTCCCATTATGTGCCGCCATGAGCTTGTCCCGAATCTGTTGTAGCTTAAATATGTCCTGAGTGATGCTCATCCTAGCCGTCTGCCTGTATCTCTGTTTTCCAGCAATAATTACACACGTGGTTAATAGTTTTGTGTACTATACCTAATTGTTGCCGCAATTATAGGTTTATGACTCCCACCTTCCATGGTATATTTATATTAGCTTTGTTTTTATGAGCGGGGTTTTTTTCTTTTTAAATTAGCAGCATTTTGTTTGTAATAACACTCATTTTTCAAAAAAAACCTTTGTTTATCTCTGACTTATGCCCTCACAGGAGTAGTCATAGACACTCTTTCATATCTTGCCTCATAATAAAATCCCTTTGGTACAATTAGAGGGAGAAAAATTTACTTTACTGGACATTATACCAACTCGTTTATAAACTGCTTTGAAAAAGATAACTCTTAAACCATTTATGTATCATTTTACCTGTTTACTGCTTGTCGCCGCTAATGCTATTTCTAAAACTTTAAAGTGTTTACTCTCTTATGTTGCTACGTATTGTCATTCTGATTTGTGAAAAATTCGCCAGCATTTCCTTTGTACTATTACTCTTTTTCAAAAAATTCTCAATAACTAGTCATTGTATCTTTTACCCTCACATGAGGTTTTCATAGCCCAATTGATATATCTTAATCACTTATATATATCTTAATCACTTATATGTGCTACTCCTTCTATAATATATATCACAGTGCTACTTTTTATTGAGAAATCAGCCTATATAGAGAACTTATGCATATACTCAAAGCAATAAGTGTCTTATTACCTGAACCGAATTAGCCGTCGTCATTTGTATACTTGTACGCCTGTTTTACCACGGGAATGACTCCAACTTCGCTTTTGGACCGAAACTGGTAGCAATTATAGTATGTGACCTGGGGGATTCACCATGGAAAACTTACCGCACCACGTAAGTGCAGGGGAGTGGGGTTTTATTACAAGTTACATAAGCCTATAAGTAAGGGACAGACCCCCGATAATTTATCTCCCAAGCTTAAAAATAAGGGAGGGGGGTATCATATTTAGGGGGGGGGGGGGGGGGGGGGGGGGGGGGGGGGAGGATTGACCCGGGTTGATTACTTGTAATGATTGGTCACGGGTGTGCACTAGAACTCAAATGAATTTTGGAGAAGTTTTTTATCAAGTCACACATCAAACTTTGCATCTGGTCATAGATAAGGGCTGATTTGGAGCAGGTCAAGGGTTGATTTACACCAGCTTTGGATGGGTCGGAATTGGACGAGTAGCCAGAGTGCAGGCTGATCAGGCACATAGTCTGAAAGTAAAACTAAGACACATTGAGGATACATCTAGTTATCAACATAAGTGGTTCCTTAGTCCGTTTCCAATCACTATTCTACACACTCTTTGACTAGTTTTCCATGTGAGACCTAAATTTTATATGTAAGATAGGGGTATGAGAGTTTTCTTCATTGATTATCGAATAAGCGTAGAAAGGGGGTCATATTCCCTAACATGAGCCATATATAGGGGTTTTATCAAAGTTGTCCACTCACAGGTGGCGTCTCGTTTTGTATATAGAGTGAATCCCCCTGGTATGCTGATTAGTAATGTTGTGTTTAGTACTACTCTATGCATATTATGCATATGGTTGTATTTATTTGGATATGTGATATTGTGGTGTTGTTTCTTGCATTCCCTCTTTTTTGTAGTGATGGATCGTATGCCCATGTGTATTTGTACAGAAGCTATAATATGGCCATGTTTTAGTCTACAAAAAAAACCAGTTTTGTGAGCCTTCGTATGCTTGTGTATGTATTGATTTAAACTATACCTCCAAGGAAGGAATATAGAATACAAAGAGTTCTTGATGCCTACAACAAAGCCATCTATCTCGGCCACTCCTAGCATATTTTTTGAAAGTCTTAAAGCATGTACTTATGCATATGTGTGTATTCAATAAGTCATGCATTATGTAACCCAAAAAACAAAACGATTTTACCTTCTGTATTTGCACAACCAGGTAGTCGGTTGTTAGCTTTGGCAATCCCAGAGTTTGTATTGCCTCCATTGCTGTGGATTCGTGAGTATATGCGATGCGGCACCCACTTGGCTTGGTGTTTTTCTTGCACTAAGAGTTGTTAGAGATGGAAAAGTGCTTTCACTATTGCCTATGAGCACGAATTGCTATGGCAACTCATCCTCTGTGTGTGTGTGTGTGTGTGTGTGTGTGTGTGTGTGTGTGTGTGTGTGTGTGTGTGTGTGTGTGTGTGTGTGTGTGTGTGTGTGTGTGTGTGTGTGTGTGTGTGTGTGTGTGTGTGTGTGTGTGTGTGTGTGTGTGTGTGTGTGTGTGTGTGTGTGTGTGTGTGTGTGTGTGTGTGTGTGTGTTATGTGATGCTGCTATATGGTGTTTGTTCATGAGCGCTACAGAGAACTCCTTGCGGTTTTGAATCCTTGTGCAGGCTGTATAAATAGCCTAAGTGCCCATTCGGCGCATTCAATACTGCCAGCGTGAGTATTTCTGGGCCAGTTGTAGGGCTCTTGATCTTATCAGATACGCTTTGAAGAGCTTTTTTAACTTTGGGAAGACTTAGTTATTTTTAGGATTGAAAAGTTATAGAACCTTAAGGCTAAGTTGTATTGTTTGGCATTTACCATCGAAACTTTATTTGCTCGCATTTTTTCTCAAAAACCAACCAGTATACTGTGGAATAAGCAATCATCTTTTGTTATTGCATCCATCAAACAACCATACTCAGGGTTTAAATATATTATCATATTACACTGGAAATGAGGATTTATTTATTCAGGGGTTTATACATTCGTCTTCCACTGCCAATCAAAAATTAATAAGAAAATGTTTCATGCCGGAGGTGTATAAGTTACAGATGCACACTTATTTTACCTGGGCAAGTTTGCTCATGGATATAATGGTATAAAATGCATTTGTTGTTTTGAAACCTATACAACTATTTCTTGCTGGAATCATTACACAAAGGATCAGTCTGGCTTGTAAATAACCAAAACTGTATATCGCCTGGAGTCATACTCTGTCCTCCTTAACGTCCATCACTCCTTTGCAAGTGAAGTAGTTGCCTGTGTCATTTTTTTCCAACCAATAAGCATCCCTCAAAAAATAAGTACATCTTAAGTGTGTGTGTGTGTGCGCGCGCGCACACGCATGTGCATGAAATTGTGGGATTCATCTAAATATGGTCCGTGTCAATATATTGTGTATGTGTGTGTGTGTGTGTGTGTGTGTGTGTGTGTGTGTGGCCCGGGTTTTTTGTGGTTTAAACATTGCAAAACAAAGGGATTATTAGCAAATAAAAAATCATCCATATATCTCCATGAGTATAAGAAAGCTTTCAATATATCATACCGTGCAAGACGAGATAGTTTTTTTATGTATTCTATTTCAAACCATGCCAAATACAAATTACACCATGCTGGAGAGCAATCGTAACCCATTGTATACCTTTCTCTTGTCGATAAATATGTTTGCCTAATTTCGTAAAGCAATTATCAAGGACAAATTCATTAGTATTGTGTAAATATTCAAATGTCCGGACAACTTCATTTTTCTTTTTGGTAAGCACAATCTGCTTGCGGTTTTTCTTAGAGCCAAGATATTTCATATTTTTAATGAGTTTAATAATGTTATCCAGTACTTCAAGCAATCTGTGTTTGCGTTTATGAGGGATAGCTTCATAACACGATGTTACGTCAAATGAATGAATGTTTGTGATATGTTTTGGTAAGTTTATCAAAAAATCATATTGATTATTGATCATCCAATACCCATTGGTTTGTGTCCCAGAAAAAGTTTGTAGGTTTTTATGTATGATTTTAGTGTATTCTATAAATCCATGTATTACTTCTTTGAGTAATTTAGTGATTATAGTTGTAGCAGGAGTAAATACACAGTTATGTGCATAGTGATCCATCTAAAATCCATTTTGTGAATTTTAAAATTTTCCATAAGATATGGGAGTGAATATTCTAATGGTGTCTCTAACCCGATTTCCTGGGTATAAGAGCCTATGGCTTGACATATTTCATCTTCACTGAAGGAGAGAAGACAAAATTTAGGGGTTTCTAATCTTCTTCTTGCTGCCATTTGTATGAGTTTTTTACATATGAATACTGGGTTTTGTGCTGATTTATCTAGTCCACAAATAAATAAGTATTGTAAGATGTATTGAATTTCATCCATTAGGTCTGTGTTTTTGTACCATGGAGTCTGATTTTGCCTATGATAAGGGAATTCATGGGAAAAGGTCTCATTAACTACACTTCAAATATAATCGTAATGAGCTTTACTGTCTTCACATCTTAAGATGGTGCATAAAGTCTTCCATACCTTGCCAAGTTCTCTTACTATTGACGTAGGGTTTACAGGTACTAATGGAATGTGGTTTAAACCTTTCCTGATAAATTCTTGGAAGATTTTATGCCTAGCTATGTTATGGTATGTAGGGTTTACAGGTACTAATGGAATGTGGTTTAAAACTTTCCTGATAAATTCTTGGAAGATTTTATGCGTAGCTATGTTATGGTCTGTTGTGATTACATGTTTTTCGAAGGGTTCTAAGTCAAATAAAAATTTAGAGAATCGTTTATGAGTTAAGCACCCACATGGTTGTGTTTCATCAAACTCTTTAGCAAACACCGAATTTGGTTTGTAAAGAGTATGGTTTAGGTTACTAGGGGGAATCCCAAAATCCGAGCAAATATAATCGAGCAAGGGGGAAACCGAGCAAAACTTATAATTTTTTTGACACAAAAGTGAGCAAACCATAAACTTTGCAAAACTTACAATGTTTTTTTATATCCTTGTGCAATATATTAGTTGTATATATCTTTGACTTTTATTGGTTAGAGACACTCCCTACATAGTTTCTTTACATATAAAAATAATTTTTAAATTGTTCTATCGCTAACACATGCCAAAAACCTTCCATCAACATTGAAATTAAGCAAAAAGGTGTATCGCATCTACAAATCAAAATGGAGAGCGCAACAACTAAAATACTGCTGCACGAGAATATTTGAGGCAAAAGTTAATACCGATAAGCACATATATATCACCCAAAAAAATACTTCTCAAAACCATTGCAAGGTCCACAAGCCTTTAAGGCTGCATCAGCACCCGTGAACCTCCAAGTGCTTAGACTAACTCCAATTTCGTTAGAGCAGCCTGATGCATGAACTCATGAGCATGAGGATCAAGGCCAAGTACTTGCAGAAATATGAAGTAAATGTGCTTACATGGCATATACACAAGGCGCTTGCTTTCTCGGTTTTGAAAATCTTCGCAAGTACATCTAGGAAAATCAGACATTGTCACAGAGTATGTCACTCCCTTTGCACTTGACCCCACAGTCTTAACATAGAAAACATGTGTTTCATTGCAAACCACAATGACCTCTCGCACCAACTCTGCTGCCATGGTTCTACCCACTTCAATCTTGCCATGAAACTCCTTTGTTAATCGTGATCTCCATTTCACAATCTTTCCATCTCTAAATTTGGGACGGATGCTGCTAGCAACTCTTTGGTTCAATGGAACTATTTCATGCATTCTTGTTGCTGATGTCACTCCTGCTTGCAAAACAAAACCATTGGCTTGCAATTGCGTTACCTCTTGGGGTTGCAAATTTGTGCCCTCTGCAACCACCTAAACACCGGGAGCTGGACCTGGTAGCCCTTTAACTATGCTGTGAACCTTCCACGTGTGCATGTTATTGGAGTTACAAAACCAAATGTACCCTTCCACAAGGCCTCCCTGTTGTGAACCAGATGGAGGATATTTTCTGCGACCCCAAAAACAAGGAGCTGGCACCCCTATTTTGGCATCCATTGAACAATCATTAATGAACCGCCCACATCTATCTCCATCTTTTGACACCACACCAAAACAAGTCATCTTTCGCCCAGGTTCTGTTCTCCTTATTGCCCAAACTAACTTTGCTATATTTACTTCGGGATATGGGACATCCCTTGGAGTTTTTTTTTTGGCCTGAAGCCCACCAATTGAAGTTGTCATTGTAACATACTCTGGCCTGTGGCTATCCTCCTCCAAGACAATATTCGCATCAGCAAAAATTGGCCTCTTTTTTCTAATACTCTTTTCTTGGAGTATATTTCTATTCATTTCAGGACTATTGACACCCATTTCATGCATAGAAGAATGTGTGAGGTCAACTCGTTTCTTTCTTGTTGCCACTGAAGCAGATGAAGGTTGGTTCATGAAGAAATCTGCCAAATCTTTAATGCCGGGACCGGTGGAGCTCCCAACACCTTTCAAATAGGCATTATATTTCACACTTTGAAGCACAGCTAAAGCCATATCTGCACATGCTGCCTCATACAAACTTATGTGATCCTTATAACCAACAGAGGCTCGCATACTAGCATGTTTTGACTCAGACAAGTTTGTGTTAGGGACAAATATTCCTGCAGCATCTTGTGATACAAATCTTTTCCCCCAATGAGGCACTCGCACATCCCACCAAGCCAGCCATGTCTCCAACGAAGCAATCTCCCCTTCAATGGCCATTCCTGTTTTCCAAAATCTTCTAAACTCTCCCTTACAATGCTCAGCGACATTCTCTGTAGGTGCAGTTCTCCACTTGCGGCACAAAATCTTGTGCTCCTCTTGAAATGCGGGACGGATGCATTTGCCAGTATGTCGAACCATACTTTGCTCCCAATGAAACAAACATGATCTCTCTTTGTTTGGAATAGACCTCTTTGCTCCTCCAAAATAAACAGTACGCACAGCAATCCAATTGGCACTGGCTTCATCTGCCATAAATCCCCTGAACTCTAGCTTATCAAAACCCTGTTCCTTAACCACATTGTTCAGCATCTTCCAAAATTCAATCTGAGCATATTTATTTTCCACGCTAAACTCAGTAGTTGCAATGGTGAGCAGCTCTCGCACGTAAGGGTCATAGACATGCGCCGACATAGTCGGCCATCCTTGTACACAGTGAACATGATCAAAGTGCACCCACATTTGCTCTAAATTACCTCCAGGGCGCATCCGATTCACCAAATCAACTCCACTGCCTGGTCCCTTAATTGACATTTTAAATACATGAGGTTGTACCTTTTCACCCAATTGACTTGGGAAAAGGATACTATGGATGAAAGGATATCTGCACTTGCTTTTCAAGTCAAGCACTGCCTCAAGACCATTTGAAGTGATATTCTTTGATCTTTTTGCAAACTCCAAGCTTCGTTCCACTCTCATTTTATTTGAAAGGGGAGTCGCACTGTCAAGGAATTCAGCAAATTCCAAATCTTCAATCATAGAAGTTGTTGTTGAACCTGCTCCAATAAGATTTTCCATGATAAGATCATGGGTGGTGGCCCGTTCCAATTGTTTTGCAGTCACCAAAGGATCTCGACTCACACGATCAAGCAACATTTCATCAATGTTACTTTCAACCATCCGACTCCTCCCTTCTGAACATGGATGATTATGTTCTCCAAGATGCAAAGCACACCTAGTATAGTTATGCTTATCTCTCGGCAAACAATAGTAAATAACTGCAGGACATGTAGAAACACATTCGGGAATTTTTCCACAATGAGTGCATACCAGTGTGCCATACTGAGAAGAGATCAATCCTTTAGGACTAGATTTAACAAGCCGACCTCGCCATTGAGACTCATTGGACATATTTGAACGCAAATAAAATGGACAATCAATGTTGATGCAACGCAAATGCCCAGAGCATCTACTAAATCTGACAACACCATCGAAACTATCACTACTACAAGTAACATACTCTGTCCACATGTGACTATCATGTCTTTGTTCCATACCACTCATACCTGAACAATGACCAGCTGGCGGTAATTCAAAAGCAATATACCCATCATAATGAGCTGGGAGCTCATCAGTAGAGACCACTTCCTTGGCTTGATGGAGCGCAATATACAAATTTCTTTGCAATGGCATGCACTTAATCATGTCAATCACACTTGCATTGATCTCTGAGAGAGGTACTTTCTTGTCTTTCTTGTCTTGAGAAACTTTGCCAATGCCAGCATCAATCTGATCCTCACTTCTCATATCCACCTTGTAGAACTGGTGCTGCTCATGATCAAGCATAAAAGTTTGTTCACCATCTGATGATATAGTAGCTTCTACCTTGACTTGCGGTCCAGATAATGTTAATGGACAAAGACAGAAATTAGCATCATGAAGCTCAAAATGTTCTTGCAAAGAAGCAACTGTCAACGAATAAATTCTGGTATCAAACATAAGCACTAGCTTCTGTCCACGCCTTGGACCAAAAAGTGTAATACATCTCCCCATGGGTTAATAGTGTGCAGAGTGGAAGGTAAGAAATATTAGCAAGCATTGGCATGGTTTTGAATGATACAACAGGTGTAAATATAATAGACTGATATGCTTAAAATCCTATTCATAACCGCAAGCCACCAAGAGGATTGCATGTTCGTGTTCCCAAGAACAACAATCATAGCTTTATAAAATATATTATAATAAAAATAATTCACTTTGAGTTTTAAGATTTTCAGTGAATCGTGCATAGTAATGACAAGAGAATTTCACCTACCCTCTTCAATATCCCATGCACAAATCCCAAATACCCCCTCCGACCGTATTTTAGAGTGTTTGCACACTGCTGAGCTACGGGCATGGTCACGCGAGGATTAGTTAGAACCAAGCCCCGGCAGTCTCCGACAAGAGCTCATAACTTCCACCTTCGACAGCAGGTAGAGAGATGAAGATCGATGATGCACAGATGAAAAGCTGGCAAGCGTCAGATATGGTCATCAAGCGTCAGAGATTTTTAAGCTTGAAAATCAAGGTCCCATGGTATTATGATTGGGAATATTTAATTTGCAAGCCCAATTTACACTACAGACCGGGATATGATTTTTTATAAATAATGCGATTTTTCAATTGCTTTCTTGCATTAAAAAACATTATTCAGTAATTGCGCTAGCGTCTTGTGTAAGGCCAACGGCCGTCCACACCTCTTAAAGCCACCTCTGTGGAAGAAATACACACCTGCCCGCACTCTCCTGGTATGCCGGTCACCTAACCTCCTTCCGGTATCTAGTTCGATTCCAAAAAACCGGGATAACCAAGTATGTAGAGCAAAAGGACGTGTGTGCCAACAAAAAAAAAACGCTACTTTTATCTTTTCCAAAAACGGGTCAAGATGCGCTGGCTCTTATTTTATTATACGTTTTTCTTAAAGTAGCCTTTCTATGCTGCAGACCTGCAAGTCTTGCCTTCAAAGCTCCTTGCGCTACCTCTTGCCCATCTATTGCGCTAACCACAGCCATCTAATGCGCTTACCTCAGCCATGTCGGTTGCCTTCAAAGCTCCTGCCGCAAACCTCAGCCCTCTCTTGCGCCATCTCTTGCTCTCAAGTTACGCCCTTTGAGGCCATATACTCTCTGTAGCAAGCAATCTTCAACCTTCAAGCAATCTTCTCTGTAGCACGAAATCTTGCAATCGATAAGAGTCTTCAACCTTCAATCTCTACAGCATATGCGCCTTAACCACTACAAATCGTCAAGCTCTGAGTTCGCATAGAAATCGTTATGGGGAGAAGGGAGTCTTCCTCGGCTCGAAAGCCTCCTGGCAGGCACCTTTGTAAATTACCTGTAGCCATCCACGCCGGCGTGGATGGCTATAGCTAGTTTTTTTTTCAATGTTTAAGATGAAGTTTTGTAAGGTTTTTTAAGGCTACTAGTTTTAATTTAATTATTGACAGTTTTTAAGAATATAGAAACCTTTCACAGAAACCTGTCATAAATCTTTCTACACATTACAGGAGGCTAAACTAAAGTACAGGAGAGATGCATTCTTAGCCTAATCTCTTGGATAAACCAAACTACTACATACCCTCTATTGCTTTTGTGATTGCTGGTGTATCATAAATTCTATTAGAACTGGCTGTAGCCATCCACGTCAGCGTTGGTGGCTAGAATGAATTTTTGAATGTGTGAATTTAGCTATAGATATGCTCTCTCTTGATATTTGCAGAGTTGCACAGCTTCTCTAAGAACTGTCTATAGCCATCCACGCCGACGTGGATGGCTAGAAAGAGTTTCTAGGGACAAATGTTTTCAGAGTTATATAGCTTCTGTTAGAACTGGCTGTAGCCATCCACGCCAGCGTGGATGGCTAGAAGGAATTTTTGAATGTGTGAATTTAGCTATAGGTACGCTCTGTCTTGAGATTTGCAGAGTTGCATAGCTTCTCTAAGAACTGTCTCTAGCCATCCACGTCGGCGTGGATGGCTAGAGAGAGTTTCTTGGGACAAATTTTTTTTGCAGTGATTCATTGTCAGTAAGCTCCCTCAAGATGTCCACGCCGACATGCATGGCTAGAAAGAATTTCTCAAGATAAAATTTTATAATTATGCATGCTTTCTTTAAATCTATTAGCTGCCTCTTGTTATCCACGCCGACTTGGATGTTTTGGTGGATGATCAATAAATAAAGTTTTTGATTTTTTAAATTTCCTCTAGGCATCCGCGTAGGCATGGAGTCCTAGAGGTAGTTTCAGTGAAGTAAATAAACTGTTTTTGTTGTGTTTTGCAAGTCCTTCAATTCGTGGACGAGGTCGCAGAGGGAGACGACTCTCTTCAACTCAGGCTTCAAGTATATTAGAGAGCAGTGATCAAATAAGTGCAGTATCTGTCACTGATATGACAGAAGGTTTGGAGACACAAGAAGAGGAGATGCAAAGTCAAGACTTGGGGCTTGGTTCCATAAATGAAGTTGATGAATCTCTTGCTCCACAAGAGGCATGTTTACAAATAGTGCCTTATGTCGTAAGAGATGAAGTAGCAGTAGATACTGAGACAGGGGATGAGCACAAGCTATACATGCATAGAGGACAAGATATTCTTCAATGTACTCGCATGTTTAGTTGTTTTGATTGTCCACCGATTCCTTTATGTCGATTGATCCCCTATGCAAGAGTGAGAGGCTTAAGAGATGATGTTAGTGGATTGAAATCTGCTTTTGCAAAGGAGGGCTATATGCAAGAAAAAGGAGCTTTTATTGTTTCAATTTGGAATTGCAAGAAGGAGGAAGCTTATGTTACAGGTATTTCCTTTCTCCACTTTGATCTTTTCTACTTTCTGTTTCTACTCTATTTTTTGTTGTTCTCATAAATAGTAGTTGAGTATGCTTTTCTGTCTATGCTTATCTATTTTGCAGAGGACCTTCTTACTTCATGGGACCCAATATGGGTTGATATACATAAAGAGTTTGAAATTGAGCTTTCTAAAAGACCAAATCTTCAAGCCCTTTCTAATAAAATGTTCTACGTTTGGGAGGGTAATCATAGAACGGTCGCTTGGACGGCTACTATTAAAGAGAGATTCTCCACTGATCGAGAGAAACATTTTAGTGTGCTTTGTACAGTTATTGACCCTACACGAGTGCCAGAGATAGCTCTTCTTAGTAGCTTGCAAAGAATGAATTTGTAAGTTTTATGACTTTCCATATATTCTATCAAAAAATGTCTACGTTATGTTTTTGACTATGTATGTATTGTATATGAACTTGGAATAGCATGAACACACATGCTCTTGTGGTCACCCATCTTAGGGATGAGCTTGTCAACTGCTCCCACATTTGTGCAGCAGATCATGAAGCTTATGTAACAGGGCTTCCAGAAAAAGATCAAAAGTTAATTGCTGCAGTCCGTAAGAAATACTTGAAGGGTGTGGAGCCTTGGTATCCACTTACTCGTCGATACTTGGGAAAGCTCTTATACGATGTAAGTGTCTTTGGCCTAATTTTAAAGAAAGATCTTGTGTTTGTTTTTTTTGAAAATTATGTGTTTTCAATTGTGTATTGAAGGATAAAATATCCAAGTAATTGAGCCAAAGAGTATGTGCTTGTGTTTTTGCAAATTATTTATTTTTATGTATGTGTTGAAGGTTCAAATGTCCAAGGAATTGAGCCAAAGAATAGAGCAAGCTAGGCAGACAATGACAAATGAAGAACTTATATATTGAATGATTTAGCACTCAAATATGGAGAGCGTGTTGGAAAGGTGGTTGAAATATTTTTGTTTAGGTATTTGCACATAGTGTAATAGCTGTTTAAACTTGGTTTTTTACTCGTTGCTCAAATACTGCAGTTGCTAAATATTGTTGATCCGAATCTTGGACCGGATTGGATGGTTCGAGTTCTTGCACTCAAGTGGGGTCCTGATAGTTGGGCTACGCTTGAGAAGCTGAACTTGATTGCTATGCATGATGCTCCTGTCTTGAGCAAACTGTTATGGGTTTCCTTGCTTGAGGCAGACAAGATTACTAGAGCATCTTATGGTTTAAAGAAAGGAGATCATGTGTATCGCATGTAAGTGAAGTTTCTTTTGACATTCAAGAATCTTTGATGTACGATTGCTAGTTTTTTGTGATTGTTTTAGTTTTTTCTCATCTTCATTGTTATGTAGTTGGATTCGTAGAGAAGGCCTTCTACAAAGGATATTTGAGAGAGCCACAAAGTTTGTGGAGGACTTAACCAACATTGTTGGTGGTATTTTGTTGCCTCATGATTGCTCTCTTGCCTCTTACTTTGAGGAGCTCAAGTTTGAAGCACGACCCTATCTTTTTCCTTTGGAAACCTCTCTTGAAGCTAAGACAAAAGATGTTGACAAGCAAGCTATGAAGAAAGTGGACACAGTACGCATGGCATCTCAACGGCTAGCCTATAGGTCAAGCTCATCATACTTTTATTTCAAGATTTTCATAATTACAAAGTTTGTAGTGATGTTATTTTGTTTGATTGTTTTAGATTTCTATTATCCTTGGATGGAAAAGGCTTTCTTCCAGGGATTCCATTCTTAGCTAAGCAGTGGGCACAACTATCTAGTGGGGAAGAATGCATGTACTCCCCTTCCATACATAAGCTCACTACTTGGGAGATGGAGACATGCCCATGGTGGATAGACATGGCTTCTGGGCATGTATTGGCGAGAGAGAGAGAGCTTCACGATACTATGAGATTTGGTGGCGCATCCGTCGATGTGCCTCTACCTCCTAGAGTGAATGAGGTAATATCAGGTAAATGGTTACTCAAAACAGACTGAACCATGATTTGTTGAAGAGCTTTAAACTCTCTTCTTTCTTGACTTATTTTTTTTACATACTGGTCATATTGTGTTTTATTTCTTTTTCTAAGCTACAAATACTACTCACAAGGGAAAGGAGGTGATTGTTGAGACTAGGGTGGATGAAAACATGGAGTGAGAGCATGGTGAGCTATCACTTACGATGCAGACGTTTGTATGTTCATTTATTGGAGTTAATTAACTTTGTTTAGCCTCTTGTATTGCAGTAGCTCATGGGGAGATTGTTGCAAAGAAAACCATTTCTTTTGTCTACATCGTTGATATTCCCTTGTCTTCTAGTCCTCATTGTCTGACTCACGATGCATGGCCATTTATGGGGACTACATAGCCATTGCTGCTGATTTTAGGGTCGGTGTTCGACATCCGGCATGGATTCGTGTTCATGAGCAAATGGGATCTACACGCTTTGATGGGACCTTGTGCGTGCGTGGTGGGAGAACAGTCGCATGGGCTGCTGATTTTATTTTTTTGGATCTTCCCTTTGGTGGTTCCCACTTAGCCTCCCCTGTAGTACCCCTTTGGGATATTTGTAGTGAGGATCATGTTCGTGCAGGCATGCAACTTGCATATTCTACTTTGTCAGACTCTGGGTGGTTGTTGATCATGGTCTCTATGACAGGTTTGTGCTTCAATCTTAATTTTATACAATACTTGTTGATATTTTTGTTGTATGTTTTCTATTGTGACTTTAGAAACCTCTTGCAGGAGATACCATTGGCTGGGTTGAGAGATTTTGTCGTGCATCAGAGATGACTATTCATCGTCGCATTGTAGTTCTTCATCATGGAGCTTATGGTTATGGTAATAGCTTTGGTGGTCGGATTGAGGTAATGCTCTTCTACATAATTAACTTGTTTGTTTCTCATTTTGGTGTGTTATTGTTATTTTTATTGTTCTAATTGTCTATGTGGTGGTGTAGTGTCATTGTTCTCTCTTACTTATGGTGCATAGGGTTGGCATGCAACCACCTTGCTTTGTGGTTGAGAGCACTCCGCTATTCAATCCACTTGGCATGCAACCTTTGGATTCTTACATGATGCACCATCTTCCAGAGTCTTCTCTAGCGAGATCATCATCCGGGGAGCCATGGCGTGGTGGCTTGCAACGAAGTCATTCTTTTATTGCATGTTTTGTGGAGCTTCTTTGTAGGCCTGGAGGTCTTTGTTTAGAGTTGGGATGTGGTACATCACCCGTATTGGCAGCATGCTTAAGCACAGGGCGGGTGTGTGCAGCAGTCGACAGTGACGACACTTTGATTTCAGATTATGTGCAACCATTACTTCGCCCTAAAAAGCGAAGCAGAGAGGGGGCCTCCACCTCTCATTGCTCGACATCAAGCCTCAACTGCAAAAAAGAATCTAAAGTCTAATTTTGAACAATGCTATTGCTATGATTACTTAGGGATTCTAGAAAAGATTCTCATTTTGAACAGTATTATTGCTATCACTTAGGGCTTTAAGTAGGATCTTCATTCATCTTTCTTAACAAAGCCCATTTGGTTTCTTTATTATTTGCTCGTATTTTCCTTCGCTCGACAATTCTCGCTCGCCACATGGTAGGACTCCGTTATTGGTATACTTCCAACCAAAACATATCCTCATTTTTTCTAAATTGTTATTGATGTGAAAATCATTAATCATTGTTTGAAAAGTTAGTTTAGGGTTGATAAAGTACATATATTTGTTGCAAAACAATATGTGAATAAATCTTCCATGCATCCGACTATTGCGTTCAAGATGTAGTAAACCATTATTTCTGATACTAAGTGAGCGTACCTGGTCTTCAAAATTTGAGTATTCAAGTGCCTTTGGAGTATCTCCGTAGTCTTCCGATCCTCTGAATTGCCTCTTGCTTGTTGAGGCCATGCTGCTTGCTGTGTGTGTGATCTTCTTTAATTGTTCCTTACCTTTTGGAGGTTTGAGTAAGGTTTCCATTGCGTTGGCTACAGGTGTGTTGTGTAGCTTTTGAAGAAGTGGCGTCCCTGGTGTGTATAGTACCAGCCCTTTAGCTGCTTCTAGCATATACTCATGAAATTGATAATAAATGATTACAGCATGCCTTAATTCTGTTGGGGCTGAGGCTACCCAAGCTATAAAGGCATACAGATGTGCAAGTGCTGATGAAAATTGAAAGAATCTTGATAGATTCTAAAATACGTACCATAAAAATTGGTCAAACCAAATGATTGAAGAGGAACAATTGGAATTTGGATCAGTTCTTTTGCATTGACATTTAAGGAAGGGTCGATAAGAATTCCAACAGTTTCTCAGAAACCTTTTTTGATCCTTTGCTTTGTCCATAAGAGACAGTCCCTTGGTGCGAGCAATGATTGCGGAGTTTGGACATTTCTTACCGTCCACATCGGATAATTTGACCGGCTTGAGCTCGAAGAGAACATCTTGTGATAAGAGATGTTTAGCATGTAATGCAAGGGTTTCGCATTGCTCTACAATGTCCGTAGGTGTGCTACAAAGTAAACCTAGAGAGAAAATTGTAAAAGGTGCTCGATGGTTCAATATTTCATCATCCCAGAGCTTGTGTTCACGTCGGATAGCATCCAATTCCACTTGCCTGGGTGGTAATAGTGGGATAACTTCTGAAAAGAGTTTAGAAACTGCTCTTTCTGGGGATAGCTGTTTGCATCCGCTAAAAAGTTAAGTGCTTCTTTCTTTTCTTCTTCAAGAAGGTCAAGATCTAGAAGTGGATTGATAACTTTTTCTGAGTGCTTGATTTCTATGGGGACAGCAGGGAGGTTATTGATGAAATACAACTTGTTCACAATAGAGGGTAGAGAGGTGAAATAAAAATCAAGATCTGAGCTATCTTGTGCATCAATAATGGGTAATTTGACTAGGAAGGCACTAAATGCCTCCAAAATTTTATCCTTCTCTTTTTTAGAAAGAATTAGTAGAGAGAGAGCCAGTCATTGAAAGAGGCTGTATTCAAGATAGATATAGAAAGGGTGATTATAACTTGTTTCTCAAAATCAAGAAATTTTTTGTGGAATTCCACCCCTTTGAAACAAGAAATAATACATTGGGTACCAATTGGTGGGATCGGAATGTCCTCTTCTATACCATATCCCAAACGGGTGAGAGATGGAATCCAAAAAGTCTGAATCAATCACCATATAAATATTATACAAACAATTCAAATTATTCACATATCAGTATTAAGTATACTCATTCCAGTATTAAGTTTTCTCAGTATATGATGGATACCCGACCAAAGGTATCCTGGGAAATGTTGTGTGTGTTTGAATTTAAAAATCCCATCATTCAGAACCATATGCTGATAAACTTACTGTCTGCAAAAGCACATTGTGTATAGCACAAAATATAGAACAATTTCTTGATAAAAAGTACATTACAAGATACTTTCATACATGACATAGTAGGAGTTAAAGCCGGAACTCCCACCAGATGAGAGCAGGGATCTTTACCTGCCAACCAACCACAAGTAAAATTAATTAGAATTAAATTTCACTAAATGGGTGACAGGAATATCAAGCAATCCCCACTGCTTGTTATTGTTGTCACACCCCGGACCCCAACCTTACTCCTATACATATCTTATGTTTTCTTTTGCTCGTCTATGTAAGTAAGGTCGATTGCGGTCTGTGAAAGTTTTTATCGGTTTACACGGCTTAGAGATAGGGTCCCTAATTGCTGTTGGCTTGAGTTTTTTTTTTCCCATTATGTGCCACCATGAGCTTGTCCCGAATCTGTTGTAGCTTAAATATGTCCTGAGTGATGCTCATCCTAGCCGTCTGCCTGTATCGCTATTTTCCAGCAATAATTACACACATGTGGTGATTATTTTTGTGTACTATACCTTATTGTTGTCCCAATTATAGGTTAATGACTCCCACCTTCCATGGTATATACATATTAGCTTTGTTTTTATGAGCGTGGTTTTTAAAAAAAAAAATCGGTAGCATTTTGTTTGTAATAACTCTCATTTTTTAAAAAAACCTTTGTTTACCTCTGACTTATGCCCTCACAGGAGGAGTCATAGACACTCTTTCATATCTTGCCTCATAATAAAATCACTTTGGTACAATTATAGGGAGAAAAATTTACTTTACTAGACCTTATACCAACATGTTTATAAACTGCTTTGAAAAAGGTAACTCTTAAGCCATTTATGTATAATTTTACTTGTTTACTGCTTGCCATCGCTAATGCTATTTCTAAAACTTTAAAGTGTTTACTCTCTTATGTTGCTACGTATTGTCATTCTAAATTGTGAAAAATTTACTAGCATTTCCTTTGTACTATTACTCTTTTTTCAAAAAATCTCAATAACTAGTCATTGTATCTTTTACCCTCACAGGAGGTTTTCATAGCCCAATTGATATATCTTAATCACTTATATCTGCTACTCCTTCTATAATATATATCACAGTGCTACTTTTTATTGAGAAATCAACCTATATAGAGAATTTATGCATATACTCAAAGCAATAAGTGTCTTGTTACTTGAACCGAATTAGCCATCGTCATTTGTATGCATGTTTTACCACGGGAATGACTCCAACTTCGTTTCTGGACAGAAACTGGTAGCAATTATAGTATGTTGATTAGTAATGTTGTGTTTAGTACTACTCTATGCATATTATGCATATGGTTGTATTTATTTGGATATATGATACTGTGGTGTTTTTTCTTGCATTCCCTCTTTTTTGTAGTGATGGCTCGTATGCCCATGTGTATTTGTCCAGAAGCTATAATATGGCCATGTTTTAGTCTACGAAAAAAACCAGTTTTGTGAGCCTTCATATGCTTGTATATGTATTGCTTTAAACTATACCTCTATGAAAGGAATATAGAATACAGAGAGTTCTTGATGCCTACGACAAAGCCATCTATCTCGGCCACTCCTGGCGTATTTTTTGAAAGTCTTAAAACATGTACTTATGTGTATGTGTGTATTAAATAAGTCATGCATTATGTAACCCAAAAAACAAAATGATTTTACCTTCTGTATTTGCACAACCAGGTAGTCAGTTGTTAGATTTGGCAATCCCAGAGTTTGTATTTCTTCCGTTGCTGTGGGTCCGTGAGTATATGCCCTGCAACACCCGAGGCTTGGTGTTTTTTTTGCTCTGTGAGTTGTGTAGAGATGGAAAAACTGCCTTCAGTATTGCCTATGAGCACAAATTGCTATGGCAACTCGTAGTGTGTGTGTGTGTGTGTGTGTGTGTGTGTGTGTGTGTGTGTGTGTGTGTGTGTGTGTGTGTGTGTGTGTGTGTGTGTGTGTGTGTGTGTGTGTGTGTAGCTGTTAAATCTTAGATAATAAGACATGATTGAATTTTTACATTCAAAAGACAGTTGGCAATGGAACAAAGAATAGATAAGTACAAAAACAACTCAGTATTAGAATCATTTAAGTACAATGTTTGTAAGAAAGAGGTCCTCTTTCAGTATGCAGATAGTAAAGGAACTTCCCAAATCATAAGTGAGTGTTCCATCCAGTGTAGGACAGCTTGCCAAAGTCAAAAAAACCTTCCAAGATAAGATAGAGTCCTTACTTGCATCCATCCAAACAAGACAACAATTCAATTAGACTTGGATGTGTTTTACAGGTATCAATGGACTTTACCATTGTTATCCATGTCTATCTTACAAAACTTTTTTACCTTTTACAAGCTAAGTCCAAAGTAAATCATTTATATATATATTTTCACAGTGTTTCTAGTCAAAGATAACCTATATTTCTTCTAATCCAAGTATCAGATTTCCCCTCTTTTCTTTAACCCCAAGTGGTATATTCTTTCAAAAAACAAAGTACTTGAGTTATACTGCGTTAGATTAATGAGGTTTTATTAGTAACCAAGCCTAAATTCTTTTTATCAAGTAGGTTCTAAGTTAAGAATTGATCATGTTTTTGTTTTTCCTCAAGTGGAGTTCAATTCTTCCTAAAAAAACAGATCACTATCTCATAGCTAGCCAAAAGGTAGCGGCATAGCCCGTCTAAAAGGTAGCGGCATAGCCCGTCTAAAAACAGCGACTAAAAAGTGAATGCCAATACCATATTACATTGCCTCGAATAATCCAAATTAATACTGATTGGGTCTTATGAATGCCACGAAACCATATTCCCTCCAAGGTTTAGAGAAAGTAAGAAACTTACCTTGTACAAGGGTCAAAGAGTATATGTTTTTCTAAAAAACATCCCATATGCCGCCTTACACAGAGGGTTTTAATAGATTGCAGAAGCGACCAACAGCATGATACCCAATCATACCAACTACAGTACCAGTTGTAGGATAGAATACTCATCCGAGGTGTAACCCCTTTCCAAGCCCACATCGGATGCTTACCATACAAATGTCAAGCCAAGCGGTCGTATACTTACCTTCTAATTCAGTGCACCAAGAAAACCCTTTTTCTTAAACATTAGTAACCCAAAACGGTGGGTTTTTCCATGCAAACGGCTACAGTAGCCTTGATAAAAAAATGATAGTTCCAACTCAGATGCCCAGTATCCCATAGTCCCCAATGCTTCTGGTGTTAAAACTGCCAAGACCAACCCCATTTTATTTTTACAAAAACCAGTCAGACGGTATGAACCGACAGAGTCTGCAAACGGAGAAACCTGCAAAGGCGTAAAAATTCCAAGGTACCATGGTAATACCAAGACCACATATCAACCATAGGAGTAATTTTGAATCCTGTTGCGCACAGCGTGACGGTAAGAAAACACTTAACGACAACCGTAAAAAAACCAATTCTTATACCACATGATCACAAGCAGTAGATGCCTGAGGCAAGGTATCTTGAGCAAGATATATACCGCTACCATGCCATTGTCCGACATTCGTTAATACTTACCTTACTGTGCCAACCAATAACAGATGAATGATCAATGTAAAACTATAGCAAAAAATTCCAACACAACAAGTAGCGAAGCAAGCAAGGGTAGAAAAAAAACCTAAGAAACCTGAGTGGTGAGCTCCATAGCTCCTTTTGTGAAGCAAGCAGTAAGTTTTTCAGAAAAACACGACAGAACAACCCTGGCTAAGTGAGGGGCAGAGCTGCACCCTCACCTCTTTAAATAGTGGAAGGAGGAGCTGCCAGTCCTCTGAGCGGGAGCCATAAGTGAGCCGGGCCGCCGTCCTGGAGACTATGTGTGTGTGTGTGGTAGCTCTATTTGGCGCGCAAATACCCATGAGTGGGGAGATCCACCGCAAACATGGAGAGGCCGCCTTCGTTGTGTGATGAAGAGGGAGAATGCAATCATGCTCGGCCACGCCAGAGATAGAGATCTTTAATTAGATCCTTGGTTGGGGGGGGGGGGGGGTTGTTTTGAAAACAACAAGAATACTATAGTGCCATTGTGTGTGTGTGTGTGTGTGTGCGTGCGGGCGCGCAAGAAGTCTCCAAAAGATGGGATAAGGTCATGGCTCCTTGAATCTATGGTTTAAGCATCTTCTATGGGTCATAGGATGGTATGACATGTATGCATCATGTGTGTGTGTGCCGCGCGCACGCGCGCGTGCAGGCGCATGCCCTTTTTGACAAAGTCTCCAAAAGATGGGATAAGGTCATGGCTCCTTGAATAGAACTCTCCTCCCTACCACCCTTTATATAGCCCTTGGCTTCTAGGGTTCCCTACCCAGCTAGCAACCGGCCCTTGGCCCAGGTTCGTGATGGGTTGCCCTTGGCATGACATTACTCCCCCCTTGGAGAAGTTTTTTTTCCCTCAAAAACAAAATGCAAAAACTTCTTCTTAAGAATACTAATGTTTTTCCAAGTGGCAGCTTCTTTACGTCGATCTTTCCACATGACTAAAGCTTGTCGTCGTACATGGTGAGGCCTACGTAAATCATGATAATCTAAGATTTGCTCAAGTTCATGCGGTTGGGTAGGAGGTTCAAGGAAATCAACCAAAATCTTTTGGTCAATGACATTGTTGTCCCCATGCAATCGTTCACGTAAATGACTTACATGAAATACCAGATGAATACAAGAGTGTGTAGGTAATGAGAGTTTATAGGCTTAATCACCAACTCGCTTGAGTGTCTTGAAAGGCCCATAGTAGGTGTTGGCCCAATCTTCAGACTTTTTGAATGCTCTCGCACATGCAAAAATACCTCTTCCCCTTCCGTGAAGGTAACTTGTCGACGTTTCTCATCAGTGTACTTGTTATACCAATCAGTGCTTGTTGAACGTTTTGATGAGCTAGTTTCAACGTATCCATATGGTCTTGGATAAAATCCTTGACCTGCTAGAGCTTTTCAGCTGCTAACCCAACCATAACTAGTGACCTAGGTTGAAACCATACATTAGCATGATAGGACTAAAGCCAATCGTTAGATGCTTAGAACTATTGTAAGCAAACTCAAGAAGAGTTTTTCCCAGTTTGATTTCTTCTTGCTAACGTATGCTCATAGCATATCCTCTAGCACTTGATTGACCCTTTTAGTTGACCCTTTCAGTGTGGCCATCCGTTTCAAAATGATCTGTTGTACTTAGGTTAACTTGTGTACCCAATCATTCAAACACAACCCTTGCGGAATGATTGTTGAACTTGGGATCACGAGTGATCACTCAAAGTGTTACTTGTCAATCCATACAACCTGTACAGATTGTCCCAAATAACTTAGCTAACTCTAGAGTCTTAAATGGTTGACTTGGTTGGAATTAACTTGCATAGTTTAGTCAATCGATCTACGATCACCCATATCGAGTCATGACCTCATATAATGGTTGGTACACTCACAATTAAATCCATAGAGATACTTCCCCATTTACCATTAGGAATCTCTAATGCATGCAAGAGACCTCCTGCATTTAGGCACTTTGCTTTATTATAAGACATAGTCTTGGACATAGCCATGTAAACCTGGCCAGTAAAACTGTCGTCATACGAGAGCATAAATTTTCTTAATTCCCGGGTGCATTAAGCTTGGACTAATATGCACTCATAAAGAATTTGGCACCGAATGTCCGTGTCCATTGGTACACAAACTCTCCCCTTGTGGAGTAGGTACCCATTATTGATGGAAAAATTCTTCCATCTTTGCAGTTCATCACTCGATAGAGGAGAACTGAGTGTGAGGTTAACGACACACTACTAGCATTGGAGTGAGAAGGATCCCTCATTTTCACATGGCTCCACACTTTGGAGTATGCATTGTCATGCTCATATCTGCCCTTAAGAGAGTCCAAAAACCCACTCCAATTTTTGTGAACAGAAGAGAGTTGATCTCATGCATATGACTAAGAGTGTCAGCTACCACGTTGTATTTTCTTTATGATACAGGAGCTTTGCATCATACTCCTAAAGAATCTCAACCCACATGACCTTTTGATCCTTCAAATCCGTTTGGTGTGTAAACCATTTTATGCTTTCATGGTCAAACACAATCTCAAACTGAGCTCTAAACAAATAATGCCACCATGTCTTCCAAGTGGACACTATTGCATAGAGTTCTCATTCATAAGCAAAGTAGTTATGTTGTGTTGAATCAAGCTTCTTGCTTTCTAATGCAATTGGTCTTCCCTCCTGTAGAAGGACTGCTCCAATAGCACGATTACTGGCATCCATTTCTAAAACAAATGGCTTCAAAGGATCCACAATAGCTAGAATAGGAGTTATAGCTAATGCGTCCTTGAGAGCATTAAAACTTTGTTGTTAAGTGGCACCCCACTGAAAGGTTTCCCCTTGGCTATCAGTTGGTCCGTCATCAGCATAGCAATGTGGGCATAGTTTTTAACAAAACGTCGATAAAAACCTACAAATCCCAAGAACATTTGTAACTATTCCAGATTTCCTGGAGAAGGCCACCTCCAAATGGCACCTAATTTGGATTGGTCCATGTGCCACCCATCAACTAAGATGACATGTCCTAGGTAGTGAATTTCCTCCTTGAAAAATCACACTTTGACTCTTTGGCACATAATTTAGTTTCTCTTAGAAATTCAAACACCTGCTTTAGATGTTGCAAGTGCTCTTCCTTAGAGGCATTCTACACGAGAATGTCATCGAGAAAGATGATAACCAAATTGCCCAAATACGGTCTTAGGACATTAGCCATGAGTTTCATGAAAGTTGTAGGTGCATTGGTTAACCCAAAGGGAATAATTAGAAACTCGTAACCAGAGACTCATAATGTCCAAGCCTTGTTCAGAACGCAGTTTTGGGTATATCAACAAGTCGAATGCGTACTTGGTGATATCCCAACCACAAATTGATCTTTGTAAAAATACAAGCATAAGTGAGCTTGCCGCAAACAACTCATCCACTTGTGATAATGGGTACTTGTTCTTAGTAGTTACCGAATTCAAACCACGCTAGTCTATGCACATGCGCATGCTACCATCCTTTTGCTTCACCAATAGGATGGGAGAAGCCCATGGTGAAGAACTAGGTTGAATAAACCCTCTACTAAGATAGTCAGCAAGCTGACGTTCCACCTCATCAGCCTCAGAATTGCTCATTTTGTAGGGTGGTTTACTAACTGGTTTATTGCTTGCAACCACGGCTATGCCATGTTGCACAGATCGTATCGACGGTAATCCTTGTGGTAAATCATTGGGAAACACATCTTGACATTTCATTACTAATTTTTTAAATTGATTAGCAACATTTGCTTGTTGAGGAGAAAGAGTAGTAGACATTGCAGGGAGAGAAGAGAGAGTAGCATGTGGCATTGGGGAATTTTCAACAGAATCAGTATTTGAAAGAAAATGACACAAAGAGTATCACAAGAAAACTTTTTTTATTGCATTATTAGAATTGAGTGTCATAATCTCTGCTATACATATGAGTGGTGAGGAAGGCACATCCTTCTCTCCTAACAACAACACATGTGTGTCATGGGATTCAAACATCATACTGTTGTGCTTGTAGCTATCCTAAAAATCCAAGGACGTGTTACACCCTTGAAATTCCAACGATACAGCTCTCACTTGAGTGTCCCACACCTCGGTGTCATGGTTGTTCATCATCTCTACCGTGTAACAATGGGAACTGGCAAAGTCTGGGCCAACTTGATCCATTTCATTAACCCGTAGTTAATGAAATTATGTGAGGCACCATAATCTACTAAGATATGCACCTTGTGTCCTTGAATAGACCTGTGTGTATGCACTAGCTCGTGTGGACCAAAGGTCTTCTACCACATGGAAGCTCTTATATAGAATGCATGCACCACCTCAGAGTGTGTTACCTCCACATTGGAGAAACAAAAGGAATACTCAAGAGGCAATAGCTGCACCATGTGCACTGCTCTCTCTTTGCCCTGGACAGTAGATTTCCCTTTGGGAAAATCCTTTTTTCCATGGCCACTTCCTAAACATTGAGCATAATTTTTCTTTTTTCATCTTCTCAAACTCTTCTATAGAGAGAGGCCCTCTAGACCCCTTGGGTTTCTTGGACGCCTCTCAATTGGCTACTATAAACTTTCTTTTTTTTGTGTCCATGTTGTGTACGTGTATTACCATGTGTAGTGTCAATCACATGTGTGTTGTGCTATGTTCATCATTAGGATCATCATGGATATGAGCTTGCATTATGGTCTCCTTAAGTGTCTTGGGATCCTAAGTCTTGACATGCTTCTTAAACTCTGGTATAAGAATTCGGAGAAACCCACGCACTTGTTGAAAGGTATCTAACCCTTCCAACTTGAGAATGACATCCCAGTGGTGGGAGATACATTCCAACAATGTTTTATGGTGTTGCATGGAACATTTATCCCAAGCCGACCAATTTTAGTCCATTTCATTCATGGGCAAAAATTCCAAGCTAAATACAGCCTCAAAAGCTTCCCATGTATGTGGTATGATGCCCTTCTCCTTGAGAGATAGCCACCATTTATTGCGCTCTGTTTCCTTCTGATCTCATACTTGTCTAAAGTGCCCTAACTGCAGCTAGAGTACGTCACAGATCATGAATCCCATCCCACTTACTAAGAAAGATATTCACCACATCTTTATTGCGCTCTGTTTACTCTCCCTTAAAAAAATGAGGCTTTGTATTTTTCAACAAGTCGTCCACCTCCTTCTGGGTGAGACAATGCAAAGAATCCAGAGGGGGACCCTGTCCCTAATTGGAGCATTGCTCTTGTATATGTGTATCAATAGCGCCCTTGGTCTGCTATTGCATATATTTCACTACTAAGGTGGATAATTTGATAACATTATCACTCAAAGATGCAAAATTTTCTCCATCACAGACATGTGTGCTTGAAGTGCTCGAAACTCCTAAATATCAAGCAATTCATAACTATCATCTCTCCCATACCCCCGCAGGTAGTGAGAATATCCGACTGCAAACCATCATTGGGAGGGTTGGGTGCATGATGCTCAAAATCAAACATCATGTTGATGTCGGATTTTAGGATTTGAAAACCGCTTGCAAAGATATAGAAAACACAATGGCCAGTCGTTTGGCAATTCGTCAAGCCATAGATCTTGCCCACAATGCATATAAACAACACAATGGCGAGCCGTTGGCAATACGGAAAGCCATAGAGCTTGCCCACAATGCATATGTGTTGTGGGTAAGCTTTATGGCTTGCTGTATTGACAAACGAATCGCCATTGTGTTGTTTTTAATATGCGTTGTGGGTAAGCTCTATGGCTTGTCGTATTGTCGAACGTAGCTTAACCTTACCTAACATAACGTAGCTAAACCTAACGTAGATTAACTTAACCTAACCTAACATATAAGATAATCTAACCTAACTTAACGTAGATTAACCTAACCTAACCTAATATAACTTAACCTAACATAGCTTAACTTAATCTAACCTAACGTATAAGATAAGCTAACCTAACGTAACCTAACCTAACCCAATGTATAACCTAACCTAACAACATAGCTTAACTTAACATAACCTAACGTATAAGATAACCTAACCTAACCTAACCTAATCTAACTTAACTTATAACCTAAACTTAACCTAAAACATAAACCCCATCAATTGCATAATTTCAAAAACGACATAATTCAAAACAAAATTTCTTCAAAACAAGATTTTTTCATAAACCAAAAAAAAAATCATAATTTTAAATGAAATTTCACATCACAAACCATAATTTCTTTTAAAGCATTGACAGTTTAAAGCATTCAAAGTTTAAAGCATGAAATTTTCTTTTATTAATATACAAAGTAATTTAAATAAATTTAATATGCATTTAAAGGGTTGAGCACTCACATTTGTCCTATTGGAGCAATGAAAGTTGTTGTAAAAGTACTAGAACCTGCAAAAACTCACACACAAACACAAAGTTAAACCCTAAACCCTAAATCTACAAGTAAACATGAAAACAATCTCACCTTAGTGTTATGGGCTAACCCACAAGCAAGATTAGCACTTTCGATGGCTTGTTTCGCACTAGATCTGTGAGAGATGGGGAAGAAGAGAGCTTGAGAGAACGTGCAAGAACAAGAGAAATACACAAAGAAAGCCCGCGGTTTTGTTTTTTGCAGGTGATGTCGGTACAGAAGTCGGCTTAGGCATCGAAACAACTGTCGGAACAAGCGTCGGAAAGTCCATGCGCGTTGGGCCTTGGCGTCGGAATAGGCACCGGAATATACGTCGAAAATTTCAAAATCAAATTTTTAAAAAAAATTTAGTTTCCTCCATACATACACACATATACCGACGCTCGTTAGTGACGCCGGAATTTAAGTGACCTCTTGTAGTGCTACTTTCCTTACACCCAAGGACAACAATTATCACCCTTAGGAAGAAATATGTTCGTTGCATGTGCAAGACCGTTGATTAAACAAATGAACGAATCACAATGGCTTTCTAAAATAATTAGAATGTGATAAAATCATAAGGTTGGAGCTTAAGTAGAATCAGTGTTCAAGAAAAGATTGCCTCAGCTTAACCTTGAGCTGGTTGAAAATGAAAACTACCTGGTTGCAAACCATGGTAAAGGGAAGAAACCCTTGTGAAATATGTGAGAAAATAGTTCAAAAATCCTACAAATTTTAAATTTATGCTAGTGTTTCCGGTTCGCTTCTTTGTCGGAAGGAAACTCAATCGAAGATCGCTTAATAAAAGAGACTTTCCTAAATATTAACTAGAATTAAGTTATAGAATGTAAGAAAAGTCAAGCCATGTGAGGTTGTGAAATAAAATGTGAAATTAAAAAAACTAATTAATATATATGTATGTGTGTGTGTGTGAATCCATAGAATTAACTAGAACTATGCAAGTGAAGTTTTACTTTAACATTCTAAAACAATAGAATGCAAAAAAACATCTCAAGATATGAAATGAAAGTGAAATAAATATTTAAAGTAAGTCTCTATCATGCATTGAAAACAATGAAAGTCTCCCACACCGAGCACAACACTAAGGTTTCTTTTAGAAAGCAAAAAGATGAGGAATCATTGAGGACTATGGAAAGGAGTGCACTTGTCCTTCACAATAACTTCACTGTTTTTGCAAAAAGTTTATCCTCCTAAAAATACCAAAAAATCTTTTTAGCCAACCCAAAAAAGGTGAGGCAATGTTCAAGCTTTGCCCTTTGTGGAGGCCAAAAGTGAAGACGTGGGTGCCCTATAAGGACTTCTAAGGACCCAAAGTGAAGATGTGGGTGGAGATAAGGACTCTTAAGGATAATGGAGGTGATTTGAAGACTCTTTAAAATCAAAGAAAGAATAGTTGAAGCCCCGTTTTGAAGACTCTTTAAAATCAAAGAGCAAGAATGTTTTGTTTTATTCTCTTTGCACGGATGAGACCCATGATCGTGGGGAAAATATAAAACCCCTTGTCCACCCCCTCCCTCGTCACTAAATGACACCTCAATTCTAGAGGGGATCTATGGTTGAAAATCGGTGTTGCGTTTTAACAAAGATTACAACTGTTGATGTCAAATGGGAACTGACCGTCGATCTTGACCAATGTGAACTTGTTGTGAACTTGCATATGTACTTTGCAAGGTATGTGCACTACATTTTGGTGGTGTGAACTAAATGTGAATTTGGTAGAAACTCAACGTGAACTAAGATCAGAGACGTGCCAAAAACTACTAAATATAATGCTACATTTTTTCTTACGTAACAAAACACGTGCGTCAGCGTAGTAGTAAGACATTTTCTCTATGGCGGAGAGATCATGTGTCCAATTCATATTTTAGCTTGGTAAGCCTAATGGGGTTTTTGAGTTTCTTGAGCTCAGGCGTGACCGCTTGGCATGATCTAGGTCATTGCCCTCGCCCAAATCCAATGGCAAATATCACCCATGCCAAGTACAACAAGTACCTGATTGTCTTCTTTTTCCTAGCATTAACTGCCACCTGATTTTCCTTCATCACTCAAGTAGGCTAATTTAATATAGAAAAAAATCCTTCAACTCTCAGCTAGTGTAAATCAACCATTAGCATGTAGGGTCCTACTATGTTAGATTGGGTTGCAAGCTTGGAGTAAGGCTGAACAAATAAAGTCGATTGTGTGGTGTAGGCTTGCAATAAGATGGCTGAGCAAACAATGTCAATGAAGATGTTGAGCAAATCAAGCCAATTGTGTGGTGCAGGCTAAAAATAAGATGGCTGAGCAAATAACGTTGATTAAGATGTTGTGAAAAGAGATCAAGAGGTATGGGTTAAAGTCTATCCAGGGAATGTATTTCACCCACTACCATCTCTTATGCTTGCACCTTGAAGCATGTTACCTTACAGAAGACCTTCACATGGGTAAGAGTATTTACAATAACATTGCTAGTCAAGGGTGGCTAGTTCAGTGTGCACGGAACAATGGAAATTCACTATCAAATTCAGGAAAGAAGCAACATTCGTTGCACAACACAAGCATATGAATTTTTTGACGAGACTGAAAGTCCATGCTCAAAAGAAGGATTCGTATCAAGTCAGTAGGATATACATTGAGCCCACTAATCATATATTTAAGGATTACATTGGTGAGTGCATATGCCAAATGTGGTGTAAGGTATGAGCTTTGTCCTAGAGTCACTATAGTATGAGTTAAGAAGAGAAGAGGTGGAATTATCCCACATGTAGTGGTGCAAGGCTGTAAGGCTACTTAAAGCTCCTTTCATAAATAAACCATTTAAAGTTTTCATTACATCTCTCTTGTTTATGGTGAGCTTGTGATGGGTTAGCAAACTACTCAAGATCGTGTTTATACGTCCAAGTTAATCTATCTTGGAACCTTATTCCCTTGAGTAACAATCTAACCTATACATACTCACTTGTGTGCATTATGTGTGTCTTCCATCCACCCTAGCTAGCACGATCCCATTCTCATTAAGTGGTATCAGAGCACAAGGTTATGCCAGCTAGGTTTGTTATTATCCATTTGTGTGTTAGTATGATTAGCATTCCTTAATTATCATTAGCAAGATCCATTAGGTTTACTCTCCTATTGCATATCTCATGACTAATTAGTATTCTATTGGCTAGCATGAGCATGTTCTTGAGTTAAAGACCCTTGGTCCACTACTCACTAGCTAATTGAAAGCCTAATTAGTATTAAATTTCATTAATTTTTCATTAGAAACTTACATTTGCATTCAATAACTTCTCCTCACTTTAGCAAAATTGGCACTTGCAATTGGTGTGTGTGCATAGCCCGTCTCAAGAGCTTTCAATCAAGCCCATCCACATCAATTTTGAGCTAGGTTTGTCAATTAATGCCTTAACAAGATCCAAGCCTAAGAGGCATTCAATGCCGACCATGCCTTTGTGGAAGAGAGGCCCTATATAGGTCCAAAATTTCCCTAGCTGTGGTGGGCTCTCCCTATTTATAGGGTTTGACCATCCCTATTTGAGGGGTGTCACACAAAAGGGCATACCCACTAGGGGGAATTCAACCCAGGCGCGGTAAAACCAAATTTAGAAAAAATTTGGGTCTGACCAAACTTTCTCCGATCGCTCGGGCATGATAGTCGACATCCGATAGCTCTATTCTCTCGATGATCGACTCGATAGCACATAATGACTTGCTTCCAACCTTCCGATGGACTCTTATCCTGGCAGTGAACCATAGGTGCATAACCTTTTTAGGTCCGCGCTTATCAAGCCCCCCTTTCCACGGCCTTAGCATTGGCTCCTCTAAAATCCCCCCCCCCCCCCCCCCCCTTTTTTTAAAGATTTCCTTCTTTGAGCCTCAACCCCTTTCAACCTTTAAGGGCCTGCTCCCATCAAGCTGCACCATAGCACCTTCTAGAAATTTAAAAAACGGGCTCCAAGGCCATTCAAAGCAAAACCTCAAAGCTTCATCAAGGCACACTCAAGATTCAAGAGCTTCAAAGGAGAGTTTCATCGAGTGTTCAAAAGGAACCCAAAAGGAGCTTTAAGCATCAAGTGTTCAACAAAGAAAGACCAAAAATTTTCCATCATTTGTGAAGAGGAGCTTCACAAAAGGGAAAACTCTCTCTCTCTCTCTCTCTCTCTCTCTCTCTCTCTCTCTCTCTCTCTCTCTCTCTCTCTCTCTCTCTCTCTCAATTAACCCTAAAATTTTGCAACCAAGCACAACAATGTTTGCAATGTATATCATAATCTACATTTACGAGGGTGATTTTTTTGTCGTGCTTGTGTAAAGAGGTAGACACTGGCTAGGAGAGTCTCCTAAGCTAAGATCCCTCTATTAGTGCAATGGAAGAGAAGGGGATTAGGAAATTAACGGGGAGGGCTTTCACACTTGGCAAACCAAGTTAAAAGGCTACTTAATGAAAAAGAAATTGTGGGGAGTAGTCAAAGCAACGACCAGTGATCCGTCATCCATTAATGGAGCACACTACATACATGTGCTATGAGCACACAAAATCAAGCCAAGGATGATCAGACATTAGCAATCATAATCGCTGCACTACATGACAATTATGTACATTTTACTGATGATTGTGAAACCTCATCAGCTGCATGGCAAGCACTAGAATAAAATATTCAAGCTAGGAAAAAGAAGAGAAAAGTGATCTTAAAAGAAGGATCTATACAAATTAAAAATGGAACATAACAAAGATATTGCAAGCTTGGTCAATCGCCTTGAAAACATGACCATACAACTAGCTTATGTAAACAATGCAGTACCAGAGGAGGACAAAATTGTAGCCTTACCACCTACCTTTTACCACCTAGTAGCCTTACCACCTACCTTTTACCAGATAATGACAATCATTGAAAAGAAGGATCCAACACCAGATTTCTAAGATGTAATAAACTCTTTAATGTCAGAGGAGAAGAAGCATGGGAGAGCAAGGGAGGAATGTTACTTCATTAGGAGGAGCTTTTGTCATATCATCACCAAGGGAAGGATATTCAACATCATCATCAAGTGTAAAGAAGTGTTATGAATGTGGGAGAATGCGACATGTAGCAAAGGATTGCTACACCAACAAGTCTTGGAACAAATGTGGAAAGAAGGGGCTCCTCCTTCTCAATGCTACTCAAGTGGAGGCAATAAAAGTGGAGAAAGCAGCAGTGGCAACAACAACAACTACTACAAAGGCAAGAAACTTGCAAGAGGATCAACTCATGTAGTGGAGGACAAAGCAGAAGATGAAGACCAAGGTGAGAACAACCTTGTCTACTACAACGACATACTATGAAGATTGTAGCCTCTCTAATTCAAGGGGAGATATTTTTGTCATTTAGTGGAGGACAAAGCAGAAGATGAAGACCAAGGTGAGAACAACCTTGTCTACTACAACGACATACTATGAAGATTGTAGCCTCTCTAATTCAAGGGGAGAGATTTCTGTCATCCTTTGTGTATCTGTCATCCTTTGTGGATATTTATTGACATCATGTGTGGATATTCTGCCACATCAGCCTGGTCCACTATCATTGACACATCTTTATAGTCCCCCTTTTGGTTTGACTCAAGAGTGGGAAATAATTTGTGCTTCCACGGGATGGCCTCTTGCTTCATCAATGGTAGTGGGATCATGTCATGGACGAAATTCTTTACCACTTGAACTGGCATGATCATGAGCAAGGCCACCAATTCCAATACCTCCATTTCATATTTCATATACTCTTGATGAGAAGGATCTAGTACTTCTGAGATCCACTTCATGATTTCCTCTCGGGCATCCAATGCCTCTTTTGTGGTCATAGAAATCTCCCTCGGTAGATGTGCATGGCATCTCGACTAGGGGTAGGTCTACCCGTGTGAATTATGCTTGCATTATTGGTGGTGGTTGAGCTTGCACAACTGATTTGGCTTTTATGGCACTTATTGCCATATCTTTCTTTTGTAGCTCCAAAGCATATTCCTCTTTTTGGGCAGCTAACTCTTCCTGCACCTTTACCAACTGCTCTTTTAGCTGCTTGATTTCCTGATCCTTTTGGGCCTGGATAGCCCTATGTCCTACAGTCAGGATCTGCCTGTCATATTTCTCTTATGCGAGCTCCCCTTTAAGTGCTTTCAGTTCTTCTAGAACCGTTGTTGGAGCTGATGACGTTGACACTAGGGAAGGTGTTTCTTGCATGGCTAAGAGATGTGTGAGTGTGTTCTTGACCACACCGTAAGATTCCTATACATCGATAGTGGCCAATTTCTGACTCCACTTAAATGGTTTGAATAAATGTTTTGGAAAGGATTTTGGTACATATTTAGTATCATTTACTTCTTGATCTAAGATAGAGTCTTCTCTCCTTAAACTACCATTCTCAGAGGCTCCACACATCCAAATCTTTGCATAACCATGATGGCAAGTTAGTTTCTGTTGAGGTCTCTGAATCCAATTCCTGAATTGGTGTCCTCATTAGAACATCCTTGTATGAATGATCTTTCAAGTTTACCCGTGTAATTGATCCAACTTGTTTCATGTAAGGATAATCATTTCCGTCATCTTGGATCAATTGTATTTACCTCATGAAAGGTCTTTTTAAAAAATCATTTCATAGTTCAATTTTTTCTCAAACTCTACAATGGCAAAAGTATGATGGTAGTCAATTCCACAATATCTGACTATCACATTTTCCATCAATACCATGGGTTTCTCAATGTGCCCTCTGCCAATTGCAATTCCATTTGTGTTTTCCTAATTGCTGCCCTTTCCTTGGATTCCTAGACTTCTTCCATTGCTACGATAATACTTGTCTCACTATATAGAATAGCCATGGTTGTTACATCATTCTATTGTACTGAAAGGGTTGTGTTTTCATCATTTCCTTCACAATCATCTCCAACTTTGTTGATGGGCATGGATCTGACAATCTTTGTGCGCAATTCTTTCTTATGGGGCTTTCCAATCAACGAGCAAAGAAAAACGAGCGAAGACAATTTTTGAGCAAAGATGAGCAATTGACGCGAGTACTGCAAGGTATATTGAAGAAAATATCATGTCATTTTAAATTAAGCTAGCTTCTCAACACAAATGGCCATACATCTAAAATTACCACAAAGGAGCGGCCCTAACAAAATCCCAAGTCATAGCAGTACATATAAAGCGGTAATTGTGGATGCATCAAAAACATCAAAAAAGGTTAAAACTAACAAACTTTCAGAAAGTCTATGAGAAGTACACAAAATAACCTTGTAAAACTAAGAAATCTCATGATCAAGAGCATAAGCTTGATCTCTTATTATTTTCTTTGGGCTCAAGCTTTACATGCTCTTTGACAAAGTGAGAGGATGGCAAAGAGAAATCTAGGCCATCAATGTCAGAATGTTGCTTATTAATATTGTCAAATTTGATCTCCTACACATGACTATCATTGCGGACTTTTGAAAGTGCATGGTGACATGGCGTAGCTTAGAGGACTCTGTGAAGCCCTCATCTCCAAATGGCGCATCGAATTTTTGGATGAAAGCCAAGACTTTGTCCGTAGCATGAAAGGTGCCATCATAGGTAAGGAAAGAGATGCTCTTTCCTCCCTCTTTGAACTTCTTGATCTTGGATGACCTTTTCCACGTGGCATAGGATTTCCTAGGGCCTCTTCTTTTTTATGGTTGAAAAGTTGCACCATCGCTTTCTTCACAAGATGAAGAATTTGAGGAAGATGGAGAAGAGGGTGACCTCTTTATCAATACGCACTAGTCTCTAAGCTTTTTGTTGATGCCATACACAATTAATGTGTCTACTCATTGAGCACAACATATATTGAACGTGAAGTTACAAACAAATTTTTGAAGACACAAGTTTATTTTCCAGGAGGAAATTGTTCTTTTGGTCACATCATACAAGTATTATAGAAATGGCCATGGATAAGGCATTCATTTGCACAAAAGATATTCTAATAATCATTGCACAACCAAAAAATTAAAGCAATTAATGTCCACCACAGAACGTAAAAAGTGTTTAAGATCTATAGTGATAATTTAAATCTAAATAGTAAAAAGCCATTAAACCCACGAAGACAACACACTTGTCAAGCAGAAAAATCCATAATGAAATCACCATCAAATCCATTAGGAAATCAAACGTGACATTCAATTTATTCTTTTCTCAAAAAAACACTAAAGTCCAATGGCCACTCACATGTGAACTCGTTGCAAGTTCTTGGACAAGCACTCTTTGTGTAGACCTCTCTATTGAAAGTACTCTCTTTGACTACCTCTTTGTTCAATGATTCTCTCCCAACTCACTTTGCTTGTCTTCATCTTGCCTAGCTCACCAAGTCTTCTCTAATAGCTCTCAGCTTGATAGCGGTGTCACTCGTTCCATTGTAGCCTAGCCTTGCTCAGCTATGCCTATCGTAGCTCAGCCTCATGAAACTCGGCCCCTCTCAACCCGGCACCTCTCAAACTAGGTTGAATCTATAAGCCTATTCATGATATGTGAAAGGCCAAGCTAATGAATGTCCTTGTAATTTGGTTTTGAAGAGTCGCACCTAGTGATGTGGCAAGGTGTGAGGAGATTGAGCCTTGATCTATGGAAGGCCATGCAAATGAGCGATGCAAGACACGTCCACGAACGTGTCATCATCCAAGATGTTCATGTCAAGGAGGGATATGGGCATTGTGCACGCAGATGATGCTGGCGGGGGTGGATGCCATCCAAGAGTAGGTCGTCAGTGCAGCACAACACCTTGACATTGGATGCGACATCAGGGGCCATGTTGAACCATTGCCTAGCTTGCAAGGCCACTACGGGAAGTCTGTATGCCAGGTGGTAATATTGGAGAGTGGCCATGTCAGTCTCGCATCACAAACAAAGCAGTGGATAAAGGAAGCTTCACACTAGTCACGCGATGATGCAGGAGGAGGAGCTGAAGTGGACAATGACAACTCACAATTTGAGAATATTTGCAATATGTCAGCTCTTTGTGAATAAGAGCAAGCGTTCATTTGCGCAAATGTAGTCCTGGGCGAGTGACACCAGCACAAATGCTTTTTTCACACTATTAGTTTTACTATTATTAGAGCACAAATGCTTTTTTCACACTATTATTAGAGCACCGAGACCTTGGGTGTGTTTTTTTCCCCTACACCAAACCAAAAAATTCCGTTCTTTAAGGCCCCTGTCACACACGTCCGCCTGGACGTGTGTGCAAATGAGAAAAGGCAATGGCTGGATGAGCGATGAGCAGTCAGCTGAGGGTGGAGAGAGCCGGCTCTACCCCCTCGCCCATCTGGATCAGTCTGCATCTCTCGGCTCCATATTGTAGTACTCATGTCTGACTTCTCGATATGATCAGTATTCGGAGGGGCAGTTCATGGCCAGTGCAGCGAGCCTCGATCTGGTGGAAAGAAAGTGGCACACAGTGGACAACTTCTTGTCTCCAGCTAGAGCAAAGGGGCGGATCTTGAGCCTTGACACCCCCCCACAGGGCCGCCCTCGCCTAGGGGGAATGAGCGAGAGTTGAATGCAAGACTGCGCCGCCGGCACTAGAGGCCGAGGAGGCTGATGTTGTAGTGAGAGGACCACGGTCACTAGAATATAGCACAAGATTCACCAGGAAGCACGAGAGGAAAACAATCTCTCTCTCTTTCTCTCTCTCTCTCTCTCTCTCTCTCTCTCTCTCTCTCTCTCTTGATATAGGGCTGGAGTGGACGCGTGCAGCTGCGTTCTCGGTAATATTTGCAGCATGCAGTACATCGTGAAGGCCATATTATTTTACTCGTGACAGAATAAACGCTGCGAGCATTGATCTAGTATGGGTGCAATATGTGTGAGGCAGTACGCATGTTCGTGTGTGCACGAGCATGCTCGAACGTGCTCGCTCAGCTATTCTCGGCCTCGCAATTTGGAGCCCCATCATCGAACCTCTGCAAGGTAGGCTCTCCAGCCAATTTTTTAACTAGTAAAGTTGATGCTTTTCGGCCTGGTGTCACCATCACTCTAGCCGATAGGTTTTGTTGCAATTGCAGCCCTCAGCCGCCAAGTGACGCCTCCACCTAAGCCTTGTGTAAGCTGTCGAAACCAATCCGCGCCGGCGCGGACTGATTCCAGCAGCATTCGCAAGCAATGTTGCTTTCCAACCTGGTATCACCGCTACTCTAGCCGATAGGTTTTGCTGCATTTGCAACCCTCAGCTGACAGGTATCGCCTCCACCTTAGCCTTGTATAGTTAGCTATCAAAACCAGTCCGCGCTGGCGCGGACTGGTTCCAGCAGCATTCGAAAGCAAGATTAAATCCCTTTAGCAACATTCGCAAGCAAGAGTAATATCCTTTAAAATGGTATATTAATGAGGTAAAATTACAAAAATACCCCTCCCAAGCCTACGTAATCAACTCAAATTCTATTTTTAGCATCTTCTATGATAGACAATCAGTTTTCTTGTGAAAAGCTATAATTTTTTTTATTTTTGGAGAAATTCTCTCACAACCAGGGGTACTTTGGAAAATTTGAAGGGCATTTTGCGAATTTATGACAAAACATTGGGGGTAATTTGGGAATTTTTGAAATTTAATGGATATTCTTGGAATTTCCACAAATTAAAGGGATATTTTGGTAGTTTTTCCTTTGCTTAAATCAAATTATTGCATTTAGAGTTACTCCAAACCAGTCCACACAAATGCCGACCAGTTCTAATAGGCAATCATAAGTGCTATTTCATAGGGCTGTAAAGGCTCTCACTCCTTTATGGGCTAGTGCTATTGATGACAATTCCAAGTGGTATTATAGTCGTCATGATTTAATACCTAAATGGCACCTTAGACGACCGCCTCAAATGGCAATTGGGTGAAGTTGCTTTTGTAGAGTTGGGCGAAGATGAGAGCTACCGCATTTGTAGAGAGGTGATAAGGATTGGTGAGGGGAAACAATACATACAAGAAAGGGGCCAATGACACAATGGTAGATTTCCAACCCTTGTAGCAGTTGACTTTGATAGGAGTAGCTAATTGATGGTGATAATTACATATGTTGCTTGGTTAATTTGCTGGCAGCAAACAAGCTATTTAGCCTTATACATGTGCAAAGAGGAAGCTATCCACCAAGTTAGATGTCATCATTGAGAAGTAAGTGCCATCCTTCTTGTTGGCTTATAACACAGAACTAGTGGGCAGAAGTAGAAAGATTGTGTTTTTTAAGTGGGGCATGCAATGGCTAGCTTTGTTGGTGTTCGGTGGGTGATTATTGTTGTTTCGACTAGAATATGTGTAACACTAGGCTGTACATGGCTCTAGATGGCAACTTCAATAAAAGCACAACTATTTGAAAGACCCAAAATAATGAGCTGATAATGCGACTATAATACCACTTGGGGTTTTCATCAATAGCAGCAACCCAAAATGGAGTGACGGCCTTTGCAACCCTCTGAAATAGCACTCATAATTTGCATCGGTTAAAATATACACTAATTTTAATTTTTTGTGAACACTATGCAGGAGAATGATAGATTTGTGGCTCGTTATACATGAGAAAAAATATTGAAACGTAGGCTATAATCTTGAACAACAAAGATGAAATATAGCGGTACTTAGGCTAAGTTTAGATGAAGGCATGAAGCTAACAAAGGGTGGATGCCACGGTGCATAGAAAGGTCTAACCCAAAATTTCCTATTGGTTGTTTTGTCAGCCACATCTTTGCTTTCTAATTGCTTGAAGCTCTATGTTCTCACTTCCTGCACAAATGCATGATGGAAGACCATTGTTTATGAGGGAACCCCAAGTATTGAGAGGCCTGACAACGTAAACTTGCTTTGCCAATCAAAGCAAGAGACGTAGAGGAAAAACCCTGAATGTAGCCTTAGGATACCGAAGAAATAGTCCTCCTCTCTCATTGGCTTTAGTTGTCCTATCAGCACCTCATGGACACATATATAGCCTATTTGTGAGGCCCATTCTGTCCAAAACAATCCCACATTGGCCCAGAATTCCCTTATCCTTCCATAGTTTCCATGGCTCTTGTGTACTATAGTGTTAGAGAAGGCATAGTCATGTCACTTAATATACGTTGATTTGTGTGTAAGGATCTTTTGATTTAAAAATGTCTTTGTTATACTCTATGACCATATCTTCTTTTTTTTTCCTTATCACTTTTGAAAATCTCTGTAGTTCACAAAAAACCTTATTGAGGGACTCGCTCAAATTTTTTGTCGCTCAAAAAAACTCGCTCGCCATCTTGTAGGACTCCTTTCTTATGTAACTCTTCAAGGTTTTATTTGGTCAATCTCATAATGCCCATTTTTTCCATGGTACCTTGCAGATCGCTCAATAGATGTGGTTTAACTTAAGTAGCTCACCCTATGTGATGGCACATTGGATAGGAGTCGACATATTGACTGCAAATAATTCAAATCCAAAGTATTTTTTGGTCTATTGAATCTTGTGGTTTTACAGACTAGTGATTTTTCTTCATTTTCTTCCAAGTATGAGGGTAATGTTTGGAGTGTGCAAGATTTTAATAGGCTTGACTACTCTAATCCCAAACCTATGTAATATGCAACAACAATGTAAACTAAAGTGTTGTTATATGTAAAGCCATTGGTGGGACTGCATGGAATGAGCCTCCCAACCTCCCTTTAAATAGCCTCATGGGCCTCATTCACTATCCACACCCGCAGCCGGCCCCTTGGGCGTGGTCCTTAACCATTGGGCTATGCCCTTGGCATGACATTACTCCCCCCTTGGAGAAGCGTTTTCGTCCTCAAAAACAAGAGTGTTGATACACTAATATGTGCCATAGTGGCATCCGTCAGGGATCCATCTATTATGTGGGAGGTTCAACAAAATCATGAATAACATCCTGATTTTTCACATTGTTGTCCCTTTGCAACCATCTTGGTGTAACCGTCTCATATACAACATAGCATATAAACTCCTTTTAGAACTCACGTGAGTATGCTAAACGAGTTATGACAACTAAGATGTACCCAAAAGAGTACCCCTTTCACTTTCCATGAAAGTAACTTGCTGACGTAACTCATCAGCCAAGTTTAATTTCTTGCCTTGTTATCTTCTCGTAGCAGTAAACAACCCCACCATTAGTGGTCAAAGTTGAGAACATGAACTATACGTGAAGAGACTAAACCTAGTCGCAAACTTGCTTTATCATACAATAGGAAAATTCCAAATAGAGCACTAAATGCATACTAATTTGATTGCTTGGTGCTAACGAGTGCACTTTGCATATCCTTTACCACAAGATTACACTTTGTAATCTACCTAATCTACCTATCCCCGTGGATACTGACAGTAGCATAACTATTGTAATCTGACTATCCCCTTGGATACTGATAGTAGTGAGGTGGCTGGGATTCCCCACGGTTTACAGAAAGTCTTCCAAATGACTGGGTAAACGGGGAGCCCAATGACGTACAACATTGCAAAGAAAATGACAATGTCATGAATAACCATCTTGGTTAACTTGTAAGATCCACAAGCACCCAAACTGAGCCATGACCTCTATTGGTGATTGGTAGATCCAAACATAATCTCAAAGAGATGCTGCACATAGAGTGCAAAATGCTTCAAAAACAACAACTTAATGAATATGCATGTCGTTCCAAATCAGCAGTTGGTAAACACTAGGGCCCATAACACCATTGTGCATACATGTAGCAAAAAACAACTTGATGAATACGCATGTCGTTCCAAATCAACAGTTGGTAAACACTAGGGCCCATAACAACCAGTGTGCATGCATGTAGCAAAAAACAGATCCAAACCTATATATACATGATCATCCTTGCCAATACTGATGGCAAATGGGATGCTCCTAGCACACATTAAAATGAACATAAATAGTTTTGAAAAGAAACTAAATACTTTATGCCGCAATCATTTGCAAGCCTTGCTAAAATGTTTGAACCATAATAGAAAGTGAAGCATTAATCACTTCCAAGTACAAACAATAAAACTTTTTTAGTAACAACTCAAAGCCTAGCTATGTGCATAAACAACCATCTGTTAATGTTGTTTAGTAGCACTTGTACCTTAACAAGTCATTCTGAGTATCCGACAATTTTTTGCCACAAAATTTTTTCCTGATACGTCTGGCTGAAAATGGTCTAAAAAATGGATGCGACTAGCACGTAGGGACGTTGTCGTGACACATACTTGAAATAGTGGGCACCATTGTCAGTCCCAGAGATTCATATTCTCCACATGTGGAATATGTCTCATTTAAGGGTGTCTAAAAAAAGAACATCCGTCAAGTACAAGATGTACTTGTGCGTGGAGGTAACTACAAACACTCTACGACGGGAGTGAGAGGGACCCTCATTAGCTTTGCTCCACACTGGCTAAACTGAACTCCTTGAGTTCCTAGACCATGTTGTATCCCATGAGACAGCATGCGCCAAATAAAAACCTACAAGTGGGTCTATAACTACATAATGCAAAACTTATGTTGGACACAAATTTCTTGGCTCTTACCTGACCTTGTCATCTCTGTTAAAAGCAAAATTGGATGAAGCCATAGAAGTGTAGGCATTCCAGTTAGAAAAGTAAACAAAAACATATTCAAAAAAGTGATCATAACCAAATTAGATGCGTACCTGGAGGTTGAACATAGTGTTCACGTACCTGTACTTAAAGGCACCTGCCCAAATTTCTTGCCTGCAAAGGCCTAGGAACACTAATTGAAAAATAGTGGAATGCAAGTAGCATTGCACATATAACCTTGGGTTTTGTAATTGCAATCCAAACCCCTTGGTTAAAACAACACTGTCAAACCCCTTGGTTAAACTTTTCAGGAAAACTGCTCAACTAGCAGTCGGCCCTTGGCCTATGTCCGTGACCCGCCTTGGGTTTGCCCATGGCATTACATTCCTTTGGAAGTTGAAATTTTTCCACTACCCTTTGGCAGTCTGTGGACGTCTTTCCTTTAAAATGCAAGTGTAAAGGTTCCAAGGATTGACCATCAACCCTTACTAAGGGATTAGTAATCATGTGAGCTAGGTCTTACCCCAAAACTGTACTCATATAGGCACTCTTAGTGCCAATAGGAGCTCCAATGAAGTTGGATTCGTATTCACAACTAGGTCTTTTCACACCCAAAAATCCATAATCTTGGGTGTTTGTGAACAGTCGTGCTGTCTGAAATGTTGGTATTCATTTATACACCTTGGTAGAGATAAGCCTTGACGAGTTTAATTCATTTAAAAACTCAACTTGACTCTCACACTTAAAGTGTGTAGTGCTAAAATAATGCCCAAAAAATCATTAATGGCAAGACTCTTGCTTGTCCATTATAATCGATGGGTACTCAACTGGAGAGAATTGTTCAATCCTGAAATCAATCAATGATGGACTACAAATAGATGACTCGTATCTATTCCAAATAGGTGGCAATAGATGGTGCATAGCCCTTCCTGTTGGCTCTTAGTCCTTTTTATTACCGTATTGATATAGAAAGATGTCAATAAAATCATGCCTAGTTTCACCTTTCCCACATAGAAGTTGGAGAGAGAGAGAGAGAGAGAGAGAATGTTGGGCTGAGGAAAACCCCGTATGCTAATGTGTTGTATACCCTTGCAAAGGCTCCAGTGCACACCATGTCTGTGTCATAGCTTATCGTATAAGCGTACAGTGGCGTGCGTGTACAACACTCTTGTAGAGAGAGGTACCAAAATTCACATATGGACCCACCTAGCGTAAATGTGGTCATGATTGTGCCAGGGTGAAGTAGGATGGCACTTTGTCGTCGAATAAACATAAAAAATGATGTAAGATATCAATAACATATCTCATCTTAGAGAGAGTAGCTAGTGTGGTAGTGAAAAATGAGATGGAATTATGTCAATCTCATTGGCATTCCATGCACGCAGAGGTGTAAGACCTAGGTGACATTGATGGTCTCTACCAATTTAGCGGATACCTAAAGTGCCTTGCACTACCGGGCATGGATACATCACAATTTGCCGTTGTATTACGTGAATTGTGAGCTTATATCTGCACCTTCTCGAATGTCCAAAACTCTGTGCCAATGTCGTTGAGTTGAAGTCATTGGCATGATCATGGCATGAGTTAGAAGCCTTTCGTGTCGTTAATTGTGTCAAAGCACTTTGCTTTGTACAATAGGCAATCGTCGCCAACTTAAAAGAAAACTTAAAATTGTGTATCCTAGTTGCCTAGCTATGGCAAGTTGTCTTGAGCTTGGCGAAATAAAACTTGTTGGAATTTGGCTCATAGCCATATCTACTGCGGAAGAGAACACGATTTGGCTTTTTGAAAGTATACTGTGGAAAGTCTCCTCTTTGCCACCTTGGTGGAGACTGGTACCAGTGTAAAGCCCTTGGTGGGACTACGTGGAATGAGCCTCCCAACCTCCCTTTAAATAGCCCCTTGGGCCTCATTCCATATCCACACTCGCAGCCGGCCCCTTGGCCTGGTCCTTGACCACCGGGCTATGCCCTTGGCATGACATTATACCTATATATATGTAGCTCCATCATCAATCTCATCCGCATGAATCTAGATAAATATGTCCCAGCTTTTAGAAGCAGCAATCTTACTTGGGAATTATAGAGCACATGGCAGGGTTGCAGGTACTTTGCTTGCAGAATATTGGTATCTATTGTATCGACGCCGAGAGAACTTGTTGGCCGCATTTGTGAAAATTTTGTATACACGAGTATTTCCTAGAAGAATTCAGACTTGGTGCCCTCCCAGCTTTGGAAGAATTTAGATTCAAAGATATTAGTTGGTCGCTACATATATAGGGAGAGAAAAGGTTGCACGACAAGGACTTACTCGTTGGTTGGATGCCCAAACTTGAAGGATGTAGAATTTGTGTCCACATCCTCTAAGAATGCTCAACTTATGAAACCAACTTGGAGGGGCGTGTGTAGGCTAGAACTTGTACATGTGGACACTGGAAAGGAGATTTAGAGATTTAGATCTTTCATCTACAAGGCAAACCCTCCAGACTTTGTGTCTTGAAGGTGTAAGGCACCACAGAGAGTGGATCTCTTTGCTGGATTCTTGAGCCTCACAATACATCTTCAAATACATGGGTGTGAAAGCAATGTGGACGTGAAGCTTGGATTGCAGGTTATGCCCAACCTGCTCTCGCTTGAGGTTGCAGGTTGCTTAGAGGCATGCGTTTTGAGTGGTGTTGAGGATCTAAACTTGCTAGAGGATTTAGATTGGTTTTCAATGTTGTAGTAGTGTGGGCCCATATGTCTCAGTAGTTTGACTCATCTGGGAAAACTTACTCTCTGGCAAAATGAAGCTGCGTGGAAGCAATAGAGGGATTCTAGGATTATAGAAGTGCAGGATCATAGGAACTAAGCTCTTTGGTGGGTCTAAAAATTAGGTCCATCGGCAGAACTTCTCCTATCAACCTTGCAAACCTTACGAATCTGGTTGCATTGGAAATGCAAGGAATGGTGTTCTGGGAGGGCCTAGATAATTTGAGGAGATTGAAACATCTTCACTTGGGGTCTTCAGATGAGCTGGAGTGTGCATCTGAGGATGAGACAATGCTGGACCATTATAGACGTGGGTACCTTCTTATCTGAGGCCCATTTGTTGAGTATTTTTCCACAAAATCTCATAGATATGTGGGTGAGCTTCCTTAAGGACCTCAGATGCCTGGATGGCATTGATAGCCTTATCCATCTGTGTGGCATTGGGTTGAATGTGTGTCCATTGTTGAAAGAGCTACCTTCCTTGCATGCCCTATAGGAAATGAAGTTTCTCTAGATAATACACTATGTGAAGCTTAAAGGTGTGAGGGGTTGTGATGAAATGAGATAGTTGGAGAGGGCAAGGTTACAAGGATGTGAAAGCATGGATCAACTACCATTCAAGGACATACATGCACTCCCCTGAAGTCATCCACACTTGATAGATCTTTCCTTCAAGATAATAGAAACTCTAGCTTTTCAAAAGGACATCAATTAGAGGAGCTTGATCTCTTCAATGTTTACTTGGTAAGCCCAAGGTGCTTATTTCAAATGAGGCCAAGAGATTGAGCCGCTTGGCTCAATCCCAACCATGGAATATGCATTGATCCAACCTTAGAGAGCTCATCACCTACGTTGATTGTGGACGACATGAAAAGCTAATCACCCTTGTTGTCTCATTCCCTGTGTTTGCTTCTGGCATCATGAAAAGCTCTCTTGCATCGCGTTTTCGGCATGCAAAAGGATGATGAGTGTTGATAGCTTTAGAGGACTTTGTCCCACATTTTGAAGGTTTTTTATATCTTTGGTATTTTTGTTAACTTCTATTTTGTGTGTCATAGAAAGCATATATTTTTACAAATGTGGATGTTTCAACTACACAACCACAACTCTAGCTCTACAAGGTCTATTATCTGCATCCAATTTCCCATGCCTATGCATTTGCTTGGTCCAACACACAAAGCCTACGGGACATGCCACGACTTCTCTTTCTTATAATTTCTAGAGAGACCTTAGTGCCAACTCTCCACCATACTTTTGTATGGCACTTCTGCATGATGTGCACTATATATTTAGCATTTTCACTTTGTGGCGCTCCATTGCCAGACAAAATGTTTAGCTATTCACATTGCTTTTATGCAGCTTGACACAAACACTGTCCTCCCGCTTTCATAATTGGACGACATCCATACATGATGATCAGGTAGGTAGTGCAGTTTAATTTTTCTGGTCTGTTATGCTTTTTGTATTTTTTACTTTGTCAATGTTTCCTTAAATTTATTTTAGCTACATGTTTTTCTCACTAGTACATGCTCAATCTCGATCATCACGTCTATATATCAAATAGACATACACTTCTTTTCTCACAATTGGGCAATTCAACTTATGTATTGTTGTACTCAATGCACTATGTACATGTTTACTTTATTCCTAAGTGGTTGATGTCAATCTATGTATGTCCTTGTTTAGCAATGCATCTCATATATTGCAGCCCAACATTCTCCTTTGCATAACCGTTTTGTAGCATGAGGACAACTCTCTATCCCAATGTTTTCCTCCTTAGATATGTTTGCACCACGTTTTGTGATCGACAACCAAGACTCCTTGCTCCCTTCAATTGTGACACACGTCTCTGTCTCTCTCTCTCTCTCTCTCTCTCTCTCTCTCTCTCTCTCTCTCTCTCTCTCTCTCTCTCTCTCTCTCTCTCTCTCTCTCTCTCTCTCTATTTGGATGTATCATGGAGATGAAGATAAGTGAATGGGCTAAAAAGAATGGCAAACGTGCGCTTGGCCAAGCAGGTTTTTGAAAGCATCATAGCACTATTGATCACCTTGTCACTCTTCGAGTTCTTATGGAAGCATCTTGATTGAAAGGAAAAAAGTTGTATTTGTTGCTTTGTGGACTTCAAGAAAGCTTTTGACATGGTACCGCGAGGAAATCTTTGGAGACGTATGCAAAGCCTTCAAGTGCTGAGAGAATTTATGCATGCAGTCTTTCGCATCTATCAAAAAGTGATATGTCGATTACGTATGGGAGATAGAATTTCAGAATTTTTGCAAGCACCATTGGTGTCAAACAAGGATGCCCACTTTCCCCAACCCTCTTTGGGCTACTCATTGATGAATTGGAATGCATGGTTCTTGATTTTATGCAGCAAGAAGGCATAGAAGAGGTTAAGATCGGAAATGCGGTGATCATGCTTTTGCTTTATGCCGATGATGTAGTGCTCTTGGCACATACCTTAGAAGATGCACAAAAGCTTATGCATGTCTTGGAACGCTTTTGCCTACATAGCGGGCTGATCGTGAATGGATCCAAAACCAAGGTTATGCTTGTAAGACCCTCAATGACGAAAATCCATGCATTGCATACAACAATGAGCAACTTGAAGTGGTAGATCACTTCAAGTACCTTGGCCTTGAGGTTCCATCCAATCATAAATGGAAGGATTGTGCAATGCGTCGCTTGGAAGCCAGAAAGAGGGCTTATTATGCATTTGAGAATATGTGCAATGCTGGAGAGATCAAGTGTTGGGCTCTCAAAAAGTACCTCTTTGACACATTGGTGACACCAGTGCTTCTTTATGGAGTGGAGGTGTGGGGTGGAAGCATCGGGAAGTCTACTTGGAAAGAGTTTGAGAATGTCCAAAAGCGTTTTCTCACCAACTTTCTCCAAGTCAAGACACAAACACCCTACATGCTCTTACTTCTTGAGTCCGGATCACTTCCCATTGAGGTCTTGGGCATGCAAAGGGTTGTGGAGTACATGCGTAAGACACAACGTAGCCCTTTGCATCGACTTCCTAGAATCGCATATGAAGCAAGTCAAAAGGTTCAAAAGACATGCAAGAGCAAAATACTAAGTTCGGGGTGGATGCTTGACATCAAGAAATGGTTTGGAAGATGGGATGCATGTCACTTGGTCAAGGACGCGTCGATCGACTCCCAAGTTAATGAGGCCTTCTTACAATGCCAATGTATCACGGCTTGGGAGAAATCCGGAGGTTCTCGCTTCAGCCATTACACCACACACGTTGCCCCAAACTACAAATCTCTCTTCTTCTCCGAACGAGGTAACCGAACCCATCCCTACATCCTTGAGCCCATCCCATTGAGTGCGATCCGCACCATTGCCTCCATTCGTCTTAGCTCCAATTCTCTACGCTGCGAGACAGGACGTTGGGGCACTGGCGAGGAGTGTCATTGACTTTGCACCTTATGCCCTTTTCAAGTTCGAGAGAGTGAGTACCACACACTACTTGAGTGCTCAGATTTTGACCACATTAGGTCCTCTTTTCCCCATATATTCAGCCATGAGATCTCCCTACATACCTTCCTCTCCCAACCACGATGTGGACTCTCTATTATGACACTCATTTCAGCCATTTTTGAGCATCGAGAGTCACTTATGACCTCCACTCACACCACGTGACATGTTCATTTGGTCCCATAGGTCATATTTGACCTCCGGGGACGATAATAGAACTATCTATCTATCTATCTCTCTCTTTGGTTCTACAAGAAATAAGAAAAAATTGACTTCACTTGATTTAGAGTAAGATGGGTGCCTCAAAGATGGGTCCACGGTCTAGATGCTAAATGGCCAATATTACTAAACTAAATGGAAATCTGCAGACAACTACCAATTATATTGAGGTAGGGTTTAAGAAAAATGATTAAGCTCCAATCCCTTGATCAAGTCAATTACCTTCTTTAGTAGAACTCTAGTGTATAGTGCACACTATGGGACACAACTTTCTTCTTCCCAATGTTCATCAAGTCCTCGAGGGGTGAACCTTTAAGAAACCATTCATATAGCGTGCGTCCAAAGGGTATTATAAAAACCCCTTTACTTACATGCTTAAGGTAATAAAATGATCCCTTTCAAAAACTTACCAGTTTTTATCTAAAATTAATTTAAAAACCCCTTATGTTGTTGGAATTAGGGTTGCAAGAAAACACACACAGCTTGGAGAAGATGAAGGAAGCTCAAGGAACACAACAAAGAGTATATTACTTAGTGTGCAATGGAAAGATAGATAGCCCTAGAATGATGGGCGTATATACAATACACGAGGGAAAAAACCTCCTACTGAGGGGAAAAAATGCCCCGATGGTCCTAAGTGTGTTCACACACATCACTACCACATGTATATGGTAACAAATCCCCCTAGAGTGATGCGGTGAACGAGAGCTGGCACATAGAGTAAAGGGAAGTGCCATGTCCTGAGGACATGATCAGTCCATAAAGGGGATAAGCCCAAAGCTTTGCAAAAAGCTTCAAGCTTCTCACGAGACAATGCCTTTGTGAAAAGATATGCAAGGTTGTCTTGTGTTGGCACATAAGCCAAGCTAATCTCTCATGTTGAGAGCCTCTCCTTGACATAGTGGTAATGCACCTCAATGTGCTTTGTGCAAGCATGAAAAATTGGGTTCCTCCCAACCGCCAATGCACTCTGACTGTCAGTGTAGATAGTGCTGGCAGTGTCCTATTCACCCAAATCATCCATAAGGCATCTGAGCCATACACATTCAACCATACCTATGAAGATTGTCATGTACTCAGCCTCACAACTGGAAGTGGCCACAGTAGGTTGCTCCTTGCTCAACCATGATATGTATGAGCTGCAAAGCATGAAACAAAAACCACTTGTACCCACTCGTGTGTCAAAACATCCAGCCCAATCTGAGTCCAAAAAAGCATGTAAGTCTGGCGGCAATGATCTCCCCTTGGAATAAAACAATCCAAGATGTAAAGTTCCACTTAAGTAGTAGAAAATCCTCTTAACAACCTACCAATGCTTAGACCTTGGGCTATGCATAAATCTACCGACCTGTAAGACTGCAAACTGAATAACCAACCTCATGTTGCATACATAAATGAGGCATCCAACAACATTTTGATAAAGAGTGACATCTGCAGGATCACTAGCATCATGAAGACTCAATTTCAAACCTATTTCCATGGGAGTGGCAATAGGTTTGCAATCCTCAAGTCCAAACTCACATAGCAATGTTTCTATGTAACTTTTCTGACACAAGGCAATACCACCATCACACTACTTGAATTGTATACCCAAGTAATGATGCAACAGCCCCAAATATTTCATCTTGAAAGTAACATTCAAATCAGCCTTAAATTTAGCAATATGTCTCTCATTTGGTTCAGTGATCAGCAAATCATCTACATAAAGAACCACAATGAGAAGTACATCACCCTCACGCTTTACATACAATGTGCTTTCTATTGTACTGTTATGAAAGCCTCATTTGACCAAATGAGTGTCAGCCTTCTCATACCAAGCACGAGAGATTGCTTAAACCCATACAAAGTTTTGTTACATTTGCACACCTTATCCTCTTGTCCTTTCTTGACAAAACCGCGAGGCTACGTTACATAAACTTCCTCAAATATGTCACCATTCAAGAAAGCAGTAACAATGTCTGATTGATGTACAACACAATCAAAATGAGCTACCAATGCACATAGAAAACGCACAGTAGTCATACGACAAGTGAGAGATAAATTTTCTTCATAATCTATGCCTTTTTGCTGTGCATAATTCTTTGCAACAAGTCGAGCATTATCACGATCAATCTCACCATCCGGTTTGCGTTTCAACTTGTAAACCCACTTTGTACCAATGACCTTTTTGCCATGAGGCAAATCAGATAAAGTTCATGCGTCATTTTCTATAAGTGCATCATATTTTGATTGCATGGTAGCCATCCAATTTTTTGAATTCTGTGCTTCATTAAAGGACAGAGGTTCCTCAACATCATGTAAGTTAGACACAGCCAAAGCATAACAGTCTGATGCATAAGATGCATGGCAAGATCTTGAACGAGTGCGACTAGACAAAGGTGCATCCAATTTACTGTCACGCAATGTATGCACCACCCATTTTGGCATACCTCTAGCCTGCTCATTTTCAACCCTTTCCTCATCAACTACATCATGTACATCTACATCAGTAATAGGCCGATGTGTAACATTTTCAAAAACCCCCATAGGTTGTACATTTGCCTCATTGGAATTTACATTCAAACTTTCACCATTGAAAAGAGGCAACAAAGTGTCATAAATGTTCTGTGAGCTTACATCACTGTCTCTAGTACATGACATCAAGGACTGAATAGAATCTTCCACAAACACAACATCCAGTGAAACGAGAATACACTTTGTTTGTGGATGATTCAACCTGTGACCTTTGCTTTCAGCACTATAACCAACAAAAATACATTTGATAGCCTTATCATCCAACTTTTTGCCGTGTGTTTGTGGAACCAAAGCATATGCCAAACAACCAAAAACACGCATGTGCTGAATAGAAGGCTTTTTATTGTGCCATGATTCATATGGAGTAATAGATTGCAAAGCTTTCTTAGGAAACCTGTTTAGTACATAAGTGGCACACATGATGGCCTCAAGCCAAAACGAATGCGACAAAGCTTGACTTTTGACCATACATCGTGCCATTTTCGTAAGTGACTTGTTCTTCCTCTCAGCAACACCATTTTGTTGAGTCGTATAAGGCATTGTACATTGGTGTTTTATCCCACAAATAGCTAGAAATGCATTAAATTCGTGAGACATATACTCCCCCCTGCAATCAAGACGGAGGGTGCACATAGTACATTTTGAGACATTTTCAGCCATAGCCAGAAATTGTTTGAAGCACATAAAAACTTTGGACTTCGCTTTAAGAGGATACACCCATGCATGCCTGGAGTAATCATCAATGAAAGTCACAAAGTAAAGGTAAATGCCCGAGGACATAGTTTGCATGGGCCCACAAACATCACTATGCACAAGCTGCAACCTGCATGTGGCCCTAGCTGAAACAACCTTTGGAAACTTTGAACGATGCATCTTACCCAAAATACCGCCTTCACAAACATGTTTGAAGGTTCTTCAAGAGGCGGTAAAGAAGCAACCATATCAGATTTCTACAAACGCAGCAAACTGGCAAAATTTAGATGACCAAAACGTGCATGCCAAAGTTTTGCATATGAAATAGCTCTTGAATCCACAACTGCATTTGCAAAATTCTGCCCGCACTTGTCATACAAAGTGAGCTTCTATAGCCCACGGCATAAAATGCCAGATGCAACAATTTCATCATCGAAACTGAGATCATGTACAATACATCTGTCATCCACAAATTTGACTACAAGACCAAGTCTAGCAAGTGCAAATACAAACAAAAGATTCTTCTTAATCCCAGGAACATAAAGTGCATGTGTGAAAGAACTGCCATTTGCAGCAGTAAGCACAATCTTTCCAACTCGCTGAACCGGATAAGAGGCATTGCATAAGTAGCTGAATTCCCATGAGGGACATGCTCAAGAGAGGTGAATAAATCATGATGTGAGGTAATGTGCTTTGTAGCACCACTGTCAAAATACCACACATGTGAATCTGCAACAACTGACATGCAAGCATCATGGACATCAGGATTACACTGCACTAAAAGCCCATTCTGCATCAACATCAACATCACAGTCTCCTTTCATAAAAGACTCAACAATAGCTACATTTGTAGTGGAACCACCCTCTTTCTTCTTTGCCTCTTTGTGTTAGGTTTAATGGCCATGTGGCCGATCGCCCATCACTAACTACTACTAACCCTAAGTGTACAGTTATACACTTGTGTGAGCCACTAACACTAAGTACAATGTGTATTGTGCCTTAGTGCATAAGATAGAGAAGAAAAAAGGGGGCACACAGTGTGATGGCTCTCCCCCTCCAACCTATGTGTGTGGCTATGGTGCTGCATCTGTGAGTGTGTGTGTGTGCGTATTCTTCTTCCGCTCTGCTGTGTTCTTGGCTGCTCTCCTTCATCTGGTGTCAGAGCTATTTCATTCCCGAACTCGCTTTTGCGGGCGCGCACTTTCGAGAGTACAAACAGGGTTGTGACTTCAGCATCGGCAAATTTAGCATTTTGAGAGCTTTTCCATTAGGTGTCCTTGGGTTTTACCCCCCTTTCGGAGCCATTCGTGCCATCAAAAACCTCATTCGAGCTACGATTCATCTGAATTTTTCAGCCCTCCCTTGGTAGTTTGTGTTGCAGAGCTTCCATAGCCAGTTACAGGTACCATTGTTGCAGTCTCTTCCATCTACGAGAGCCCACAGCTCATGTGAGAGTGTGTAGCCTCTTTTGGAGTGGCCTCATACACACATAGAGTGGGATTTTCACGGCATTGTCTTCTTCGACTACAGGTACAGATACATGTACAGGTACATAGAGCGGCTTGTCTAGCTTTCTCTGTGCTTCTTGGCCTCGATCTCGGCTTCGGATACGGCATCGGCATCAACTCATAGGCTACAGGTTTCAGTACTTGCGATATTTTGGTTCCAGTGGGAGAAATTTTTTATGCGTACATGCATATCTTGGCACTTTTAATAGTGCTTGAGCTCTTTTGAGAGCAGTTTGACTCCCCGTAGGAATATTTATTTGCATGCACATGCTTTTGGTGCCTGTTTGAATGTTGTGATAGACTTGTACGTCTTTGTGGATACTACCATTGTACGCTTTTGTGGAGCCATTTCTTGGCTAGTACGGCAGTCTTGGCCATTTCTGAGACTTGGCCCGGATGATAGCCATTTATGAGACTTGGCTATATGTTTTGTTGCATAACCTACATTGTTGAGGGTCGATAGCGTGAGGTTTTCATTGAGCTGGGGTATTTTCAAATGTGGAGGTACCTTCGGTGATACAGGTAGTTGGAGCATCCCTTATGAGACCTTGCCATATGACATGTATAGAGTGGTAAAGGTGCTTTTGACACCAAGTTGGTGGTCTGTGGTCAGTTTGACAGTTTATGCGCCTCAATTTATCTCTATACAGTGTGCTTTTGAGGGCATTGCCCTCTTTTATGCTTTGTGAGTGACATACTTGGTCATTTTGTCTCGTATTTAGATTGACATAGTCCCAAATACAAAGGAGACTCTGTCAAAATTTTCAGAGAATCTTTTGCTGGTTTTGTCACCATGTCTACTAGCAAATATCGTGACATTTATGACATAAAGAAGTTTGATGTCACTAATTTTCAGCTTTGGAAGAACCAAATGCATGATGTGCTTGTCCAAAAGAAGCAAAAATTGCCTATTGCCTATGCGGCGAGAACTAAAGATACGCACATGACTCAGTTTTAGTAGGAGAAGCTTGATGAGCTGTCCAGATCTATGATTAGACTGCACCTTGGTGAGTCAGTGTACTTTTTAGTGTTAGAATGCGATATTGCTCATGCTTTATGGCAGAAATTATGCGACACTTACAAAAAGGATACGGCTACCAGAAGGTTTTCCTGATGCGAAAACTTTTAAACCTTTGTATGAAGGAGTCAGCTAGCGTTGCCAGCCATATCAATGATTTTGATTCTCTTTTTGCTCAGATTCGTGCACAACGCATGACCATTGATGATAAGATGAAAGCAATCTTTTTGCTTTGTTTGTTGCCACCCTCTTGGGATATCTTTTGCACAGTTGTTAGTAACTTTGCTCCTAATGGTATGCTAAAGCACGATTATGATACTAGTGCACTTTTGTCAGAGGAGATGCGTCGAAAGACCATGACTAGCTCGCATCATGGCGAAGCTCATTATGTGCAAAGGGATGATAAGCAACGTAAGGGCCGTTCTTTGCAACGTGAGTCCAAGAAAGAGGGCACTAGAGATGCATCAAAGGGTAGATCAAAGTCTCGTGGTCGCCGCAATGTTCAAGCCATCATTGTGATAAGTTTGGTCACATAAAGAAGGATTTTAATGCTTGGAAGCGTGACAAAGAGAAGGGCAAAGGTAAAAGCAAAGATCATGATGATAAGGATGAGAAACCAAAAAGTTTGGTTAAGATTGACTGAACATAGTTTATGATGACAGTGATGCGCAAGACATTAATATGTTGACTGAAAATAATGATGTCTTTTATGATGCACTAGAAACTCTATCTTTGTAGAGTTCTATGCCAGCTAAACTCCTTGTTAGTGGTAAAGTATCCCATACATGGATTGTTGATTGTTGGCATAGGTGTGTGATATTGCCATGGTTATGGCAAATGGGCTGAAGTTTATCATCCATAATGTGCATCATGTTCCAGCCTTGACACACAATCTGATTTCGGTTGATGACTTGGGTTACAAAGTCACTTTTCATCAGCCATCTTGGCGTGTTGCGAAGTGTCATCTTATTATAGCCCATGGTTCTAAAGGTGGTTCACTTTATCCTCTTTATGTATCTGATAAAAACAGTGTTCTTTCTGTAACCGAGCTGCCAACCATTGCTTTGTGGCATATCCGGTTAGGACATATGTCAAAGAAGGGAATGGAGACACTCTCTCGTTTGGGCTCCTTACCGTCTTTTTCATTTTCTGATTTCCCCTTTTGTGAGCACTGTCAATATGGAAAGCAAGCACGGACACATCGTACATATTCTTTTGACAAAGCAAGAAAACCCTTAGAGCTTGTGCACAGTGGGCCTATGCCTTCTAAATCCCATGGTGGTGCGTCATATTATGTTACATTCATTGACAATGCAACACGGCATGTTTGGGTTTACGCCATGAAGTCTAAAAATGAAACCTTTTCTTGCTTCAGGAAGTTCTTATCTAGTGTTGAACTCAGTTTGAACATAAGTTGAAAGCTTTGCACTCAGACAATGGTGGAGAATATATCTCCAAAGAGTTGACAGACTTTTGTTCAAGTAGGGATATTAAGCTTGAGTTTACAGCTCCTTATACCCCTGCACAAAATGGTGTTGTGGAACGAATGAATAGGACCATCCAAGAGTGGATTATATCTATGCTATCACAGGATAATTTACCGCAAGCGTTTTTGGGTTGAAGCATTATACACAGCCGTGTACTTGATCAATAGATCACCACATGCTTCATTCAGTGTTGTGTACCTTTGGAGCTATGGTCAAGACATAAATTGTCTTATGAAAAACTCCACACATTTGGTTGTGAAGCTTATGCACATGTACCCAAGGAGTTGCGTGCTAAGCTAGATCCTAAGTCCAGGAAATGCATCTTCATTGGCTATAGTGTAGATGGTCAATTTGGCTATCATTTATGAGGTCCGAAAAGTCGATCAATGATCCATAGCACTGATGTTGTCTTTAATGAGACTAAGATGCATAGACAGCCAGTGAAAGAGGTTGAATGCCGAAAAGTGACATTTTCCGATGTATCACCTCCTGTCCAGACAGCTCCCGAACTAAAGAACAAAACATGGAAACTTGTTCCATTGCCAAAAGGTAGAAAAGCATTGCCTTGTAAATGGGTTTACAAGAAGAATATTGACAATTACAAAGCTCGTTTAGTGGCCAAAAGTTTCAAGAAAGAATATGGTGTCGATTTCCAGGAGATCTTTTCTTCAGTGGTCAAGATGACCACACTGAGAATGTTGCTTGCTTTGGTTGCCATTGAAGATAATGGATGTCATTACAACTTTCTTACATGGCGATCTCGAGGAAGAGATCTATATGCAGTAACCTGAAGGGTTTGTGCTAAAGGGCAAGGAACATTTGGTCTGTAAGATTCTAAAAAGTCTCTATGGCTTGAAGCAATCATCTAGATAATGGTATCAAAAGTTTGATGCACTTATGTGTTCCCTAGGCTATAAGCGTAGTAATGAGGATCCATGTCTTTACTTGAAAAGACAACCCAATGGACAACTTATTATGCTTATCCTTTATGTAGATGACATGCTTATTGCTGGTCATTCCAAGAAGGACATTGCTGACATGAAAACCAAGCTGAAAAGTCAATTTGACATGAAAGATTTGGGTGAAGCCAATCACATTTTGAGTATGTGCATTACTCGTGAATGTAAGAAGAGGTTATTGCATTGTCAACATGAAGAAGGGAAGGCTTTGAGACTCCATTGCCAATGAATGTAACATGCAGAAGGGAAGGCTTTGAGACTCCATTGCTACATTTTAGAAACTTAGCAAGAACGACCGTCCCAAATCTGCTGAGGAAAAATCTTTAATGGCTAAGGTTCCTTATGCTTCAGCTTGTGGTAGTCTCATGTATGCCATGGTGGCTACAAGACCTGACATTGCAAGTGCAATGGGAGTTGTCAGCAAATTTATGTCTAACCCTGGTAAAAAGCATTGGGGTGTTGTCAAGGCGACTCTCAGATACTTGAGTGGCACTGCAGATAGACAGTTATGCTATGGTCGTGGAGAGTCGTCCATTCAGGGATTTGTAGACATTGATTATGCAGGCTATGTTGATAGTCGTAAATCAATAACAGGTTGGATTTACACATTTGTTGGTTCTGCTATTTCTTAGAGATCCGTTCTTCAAGGCTGTACATCCATTTCTACCACAGAGACAAATTATGTTGCATTGAGTGAGGCATGCAAAGAAGCTATTTGGCTTGCTCGCCTAGTGAAAGATCTTGGATTGGAGCAGTGTACACCAGTTCTTCATTGTGACAGTCAGAGTGCTATTGCCTTGGCTAACAATCTAGTGTTTCATTCCAGAACAAAACACATTGATGTGAGTTATCACTTCAGTCGTGAATGCCTGGCAAACAAGAGCCTTGATTTAGTGAAGATTCCTACATCAGAGAACACAGTGGATGCACTCACTAAAAGTCTCTCAAGCCATCAGTTTTAGCACTGTTGTGAGTTGATGGATATTGGGTGAAGAGTGGTTCTCTTACATTCTTATGGTCTCCCACATTGGCCATCAAGCAAGAGAATGTTAGGTTTAATGGTCATGTGGCCGACCACCCATCACTAACTATTACTAACCCTTAAGTGCACAACTATACACTTGTGTGAGCCACTAACACTAAGTGCAATGTGTATTGTGCCTTAGTGCATCAGATAGAGAAGAAAGAAAGGAGACACACAGTGTGACGACTCTCCCTCTCCAACTTGTGTGTGTGGCTATGGTGGTGCGTGTGTGAGTGTGTGTGTGTGCGTATTCTTCTTCTGCTTCCGATGTGCTCCCGGCTCCTCTCCTTCACTTTGGCCTTCAACTTAGGACACTGCTTGATCAAGTGATCATTAGATTACAATTATGACAATGCATCTTCTTTTTGCCCTTATCACCAAAATTTCCAGATGAATTGCTGCCAGCAGAAGCATTAGGAACATGTGACTTTGCACTCGTAGAAGAACCATGAGAAGTGGCTGCATTATTGTTATCACCTTTTATTTGAGCAGCAATAAAGGCCTGTTCAACTGCACGCTGGCTATTCCTGTTTTTTCTAGAAAGCGACTCTTGCAACAGCAATGTGCATAATGCATCAAACTTGACAATTTCAGGATATCCTTGGTCATAAGTCTCCAAGTACTAGCAAAAGTCTGGTAAGAATCTGGCAAGGCATCAAGAACAGTCTGCACAAGGGAACTGTTTGAAATGAGTTCACTTGCAGAAATAAGTTTCTCATTGATATCCTTGACACTAGCAAGGAAAGCGTCCATATCATCTTCCTCATGCATAATCTTCGATCCTAGCTCTTTATGCTGCAATGCAATTTTAGTCTCATTACGACTTGCATAAAGACCATCCAGAATATCCCAAGCCTGTTTGGTAGATTTTGTTGAATGAATGCGAGGAGTAATAGTGCACTTCACAGACAACGCAATCAATGCATGAGCCTGTGCATCTTTTACATCCCAACAAGCTTGCTCAGCTGTAGGCGAAACAACTCTAATAGCAGCAATCCTTGCATCAAGACCTGCAACATCCTCAACATCGCCTACATCCTTAGAACCAGGACGTACATCAATGCCCTGCACAATATTCCAAACGCCCTTCGACACAAGAACATGTTGCATCATATAAGCCCACATAGGGTAATTGTCCCCATCCAATCTGTCCTCAGCAGCAAACATCTTGAACACGTCTATGTTGTTATCAGCCATGGTAAATGCTGCACATGATGTGAAAATTGCCCGAAAAGAGGAGAAACGAGGTGGGAACAACACGTGCTATATAGCACAAACCATAGAAGACTGTAAGGGACCTGTTATGCAAAAAATGACACCTACAGAAATTCTACACAAAATGACAAAATAGTATGTGCATTACTGCTTGTAGTGGAAACGGAGGCCGAAATGAGCCCGAATAAAAAATTTGATCAAACCGAGCTTTTTGAGTTTCCCCGAAATTTTTGTCGACCTGCAAATGCTTGCCAAATCTCACAAAAATCGGAGAAAGTGAGCAAGAGTGTGTTGGAGCTGCTGACGACTAAGCTCGGGAGGATGCAACCCACTCTGATACCAATTGTTGGAATTAGGGTTGCAAGAAAACACACACAACTTGGAGAAGACGAAGGAAGCTCAAGGCACACAACAGAGAGTGTATTACTTAGTGTGCAATGGAAAGATAGATAGCCCTAGAATGATGGGCGTATATACAATGCACGGTGGAAAAAACCTCCTAAAGAGGGAAAAAATGCCCTGGTGGTTCTAAGTGTGTTCACACACACTACTACCACATGTATATGGTAACATCTATTAATATAATCCTATTAGAATTTTAAAATTTTGGTAGTTTGAAAACCCATTCATTTGAACTCACATGGTAACTTACATGTCTAAGAGGTGAACCCCCGACAACCATCAGAAACAACTAATCAGCTACGCTTCAAAATTTATTCATGTACGACAAAGAGCAGCGCCTTGGTCTCACTACTCAAACAGTTGTAGAGAAAGCCATGAAATTGGACCATTTTACAGACAATTATAGAGATAAGTAATCATGTTTCATAAATACACATGCACTTCTTTTTGAACAATTTGCCAATGCACTATGTACTTGTTTACTTGGTGAGCCCAAGGCTCTTTTTGCAATATCTGAACGCAGAAGCCACCACGTGGCAATAGATTTAAATTTTAAAAATAAAACATCACTCCCATTAAAAGCTGTAAAAAAACTCTGTCGTGAAAAGCTATCAAGTGAATGAAGTAAGAAAAGCAATCTGTGTTGCTCGTTCGCAGGTTCCCCAGAAAAGCTTTCTCTGTAGGTTTTTCTCTGGCCACTCTTTGCAAGAGAGAGAGAGAGAGAGAGAGAGAGAGAGAGAGAGAGAGAGAGAGAGAGAGAGAATTTCCGCACACACAGTATACTGTTTGCGTGTAAATGTTTGCAGCAAGCTCATTTGTGGGTAAAGAATCCTTGACTCCCCATGAGTAATTACTACTCACACGAGTAATAGCTACAGGTTGAGGCTTTGACTTATTTCTAGTTAGTACTGCAGGAAGATGAAAAGCATTATTGGACATGGGACGTCTACAGATTAACCTTCTCTTTCCATGCTTTTCTTCTATGCTCCATAATAGCTCGCATTTACCCTGTGCTTAAGCAACTTATAGGATGCTAATTAGCAGCTGATTAATGCCCCTAACCACGCTTTGAGCATTATGCCATACCAAGTATAGCTCATGTAGATTCAACAACCCTGTGCCCTCGGCCATCCTTCAATGTTCATGGAAATGATATGCAGCATGTCCCCATGCCTAATTCTCAAGATTCACACCAATTCTTTTCCGCGTAGTTTGCCCGTGCAGCAACAAGCCGAGGAGAGGAGTACCGTAGACCTTAATTCAAACCCCAGTTATATTTTGCAGATCATCAAGCTGGAGGGTACTTCGGATTCTTGTTGACGTGATAGCACTCTCAAAGATCATATATTTTTGCAATCAACCCATGGCAGGGGTATGTTCTAGTGCTACTGAAAGAGAAGATATCAGATTTCAATCAATGATCCGTTGGCCTAATCAGCTGGAGTCGAAACACCAACAGCCGGATAACACCCGTTCATCACATTTTTTTGTTGGTGTTATCCGGCTGTTGGTGATGCAGATGAAAGAGGCCGAAGAAATGGAAAGAGTAAACGTCAAAGTGCACATGAGGACAGATAGCAGGATCGATCACATCGAAGGTTATGGTGGTTATCCTGAAGTAATCAAGCCATCGACTTCAATGCTAGGCTTCTTGCACTTTTAGCAGAGAGTGTGAGGGGATTAGTGGCATACATTGTTGAATATTGCCACTAGTGCAAGTCAATATAGTTTGATGAGTTGTTGGCTTCAGTTGCACTCCTCGTCCAGCTCTATTGATAATACATAGCCTATATGAAAATTTGATGAGGCAAGCATTTCGAAACCATCTGCAAACAAGCAGAAACATTTCTCATGACTGGAAATTCAACGCAGAATATGGTATCCACTAGAGTTGGTTAATGTGTAGCTCCAAGAAGATGCAGCAGCATTGCAGCGAAACTCAAGTAGTCAATCATGCAACACATGGATCTTTGGAGTTGTTTTTTGCTCATTACTGCTCAAAGAACGGGACTTACGGAAGTTCAAAATCAGACGCTCAATGCAGAAAACAAATCTATTGCTCTTGAAAGTGAGATCGTTGTCAAAGGCATCAATAGATCTTTTACAGTTGTTGGTGACGAGCTTGAGTATACCGTCTATATGGCCACAAAAACACACTCATTATACCCTCACCTTCGGGCGGTGTTGAAGAGAATTGCTACTTGATTGAGACCCTGATTGAAACCCATTGGAAATAACATACGTCAAACGGACTGACAAATTCGGCATCGTGTTGCTTTGAACCGCAAGTTGATGTGTTGAGAAGTATAATGTGGGGCATTTACAAGTTCTAATTGGTCATAGCTTGCCACAATGCCTAGTAGGCAGTTGAATGCAAGGTAGTATGGGCTTCATACTTGCTAAATGTAACAACATTCCCGCCACTTTTTGGCTCTGCTTTGAAGGTGAATGATATCGAGCAAAACACCACATGTACTAATACCCATGAGTGTCACGTTGTCAAGAGTTATTTTGAGCAAGGGATTGAGCATATGTACATACACATGCATGGTGCATCGAATAAAGGATTATCCAATTTCCATAGCCAGGTGGTTACGTGGGGCCCACGTGTGTACAGGTAGGACAGGGTGTACATAGTGCAGCGATTTTCACTATTATCAGTATCAGTGTGTTTTTTCTACAATAAGGAGGAGTTGGTAGCGCGTAAAACTTCTTGAGGAAGCTATCCGCGGGCCGACAACACGAGGTAAGCAGGTGCGTCAGATGGCATCGAGTGGCGTCAGGAGCTCGAACGGGGTCAATACTTGCACGCAGAGAAGTACGGGCACGACGTGGGTGTTTTCTTGTGATACTTATGCAGAAAGGTCATCATAAGGACCACTTTTTGGGGACACTTCACGTGGTTGCGGGATGCATTATTGGGAAAAATTGAGTGCCAAGTGTGCGGATGATGCAAAAAGTTGACAACTATGCACTGCGAGGTCAGTTTTTGGCCTGTTCGGGGTCCGTTTGAGGTCATCTAAAAGGCCATGGGTGCCCAACTAATAAAGCTAAGTGTGGGAACTGAAAAAAGGGAGAGAAGACCAGAAAAAACGTAGAGAAGAGAGGAGGAACAGCCGCAAGTGTGTTTTTGCTGTTTTTGGAGCATTTTTTGGCCGTAAATTGCTCATCCGAGGTCGGATTTGAGCGCTGTGACATTGTAGGGTGGGGTTTTTGGGCGTTCCGAACGCAATGGCGCTGTCCATTTTGCCAAATTCCTCACAGATTTTTTGCTATTTTTTTTGTGTAATCTTCTCCGGTGAGTGAAGCCTCTGCTTAACTTTGTGGTTGTATCTGGTGTATTTCCTCAATACTGTGTAAACTATTTGCCCCATTGGTGTTGGGCTGAGCTTCATTGAGTCTAAACAACAGCAATTTTCCTCCTTTGAGCTGAATTGAGAGTGTGTGTGTGAGTGTATATGTGTGAGTGTTGAGTGGGCAAGTGGGAAATCTCTCTCTTCTCACTCCGTATGTGTGTTTCATGTCTCGGCCAGGCTGGTTGTGTAAGCCGAGTGGTGCCCCATAATGTGTGTGTGTATCATCCCAAGAGTGTGTGTCGGGTCATTATAGAGTCGTTGTGTGTGTTTCCATCCCGCTCACATTGTTTTGGCGCCCCCACGGAGGATCTTCTTCGAGTACCTTCTGCTTCGAGCTTCGAGCTTCGAGATTCGGGGCTACAGGCTATAGGTTACAGGTTACAGGTTACAGGGACAGGGACAGGTACAGGTGATTCACACAGGTACAGATAGCTGGAGTACAGTGATATACTAGTATTGGTGTCACTTGCAGTTGTTGTGGGTATGCATCACTTGGCGCCTATTTGAGCTCATTGTCTGCTGGATTGTACGTTACTTGTGGAAACTGCCATTGTACGCATTTGTGGAGCCATACTTGGTTGTGTTTGGCAGTCCCAGCCATTTCTGAGACTTGGTCTGGAAGATAGTCATTTCTGAGACTTGACTATACGCGATTTCCATTAGCCTTCGTGTGAGGGTCGATAGCGTGAGGTTTTTATTGAGCTGGGGGATTCTCAAATGTGGAGATCCTTTTGGTGATATAGGTAGCTGGAGCACCCTTTTCGTGACCTCGCCATAGGCTATGTACTAGTGAGTCCTATTTGATGCTCGAGTTCTATTGTTGACAGTTTATGCATATATATACAGTCTATATTTTAGGTTCCTACTTCTCTACTTCTGGGGAAACTCTGTCAAAATTTTTCCAAGTTATGATGGCTGGTTTCTTGGTCTTTTGAGCCATTTATGTTGTTATGCTGCTAAATTTTGGCAAAATCAGAGGTTAAGTCAGGTGTGCCTTCTTGGGAGCTTCATGGTTGGCTTTAATGGATGATCAAAATGGCCCTCAATTCACTCCTTTTCATTTAACTCAGAGAATCCCGATAAATGTTCATGTGTCCAGGAAGATTTTTTTCCAGAAGCGCATAGTCTTTATGTTCGGGCCGAGAAGATTAAGAGAGATCCTGGAATGTCCTTTGCCTGTTGTAATTCTGATGATTAACTATGAGCACTCATTTGATGTGCATGTGTTTGTCCTTATCTAAAGTTGAGCTCCATTGAAGTTTGTGGGAATTGAGTCAGTCAGAAGTTTTGGGTTCTTGCACGTGTGTTCAAAGGGGTTCTCAAAGCATCATAATTTGGGTAGCCATGGCTTTCTCTTATCCGGAGTTTCATGGAAGAAGTGATGAAGATGTGGAAGATTTTTGGAAAAGACGGAGGTTGCCTGCATTAGCAACCAGGTTCATGACCCTGCGCAAGTGTTACGTCTTCTCCAAATTTTTTTGAAGAGTGATGCACGAGTTTGGTCTAAAGCATTTGAAGAGGAGTTGCATGTGGCTGATCCACCTGTAAGATTGAGTTGGGACAATCTACGGCATGGGTTGGAAGTGGAGTTGTGAAGATAGAAGATCCTGACAAAGTGTGGCAAGAAGTACAAGCTTTAGTGCAAAATGAAGGTGAGCCAGTAGATGCGTACACACATAAGTTCTCATTGGCATGGGAGCGGATGTGCAAGGCCTTAAAACCATAAGTACCCCCACCTGACATGATGAAGAAGGACAGGTTCTTGGCTGGTCTTTGGGAGAATATACGTTGGAGAGTGGAGCTAAAGAAGCCTAGGACATATGAAGATGCACTAGAGCTAGCAAGGAACAAAGAGTGGAAGTTGAGGAAAATGAGCCAGTTAGGGGTGGAGTCTTTGCCCATGAGGTCTGAATTTCAGCCTCTAGAGTCTTTACAAGGTCGCATGTCAGGGGTTCATCATGAACCAGTGGTTCCTGTTACTACTCAGGTTATGCCAGCAGTGGTCACTACATCGGTGCAAGATGATGGGCTAAGGCAAGACATGAGGCAAGTGGTAGATTTGATGAAGAATCTCAGCCTAAACATGCTAGGTCAAGTGGGAAATAATCGAGGTCGAGGGAGGTATGCAAATTAGCCAGGAAGTGAAGAAAGACCTAGGAATGGTGTTGGACAAAGCAATGGTAGGTTTTGGAGGCAGACGCCCACATGTTACAATTGTGGAGAGTTGGGTCACATCAGCCCACAATGTGATAAGCCACCAAGGATGGGGGGAGACATGTATCCATTGCCAAGACAGGTGTTAACTAGTGAAGCGGTCCGGGGCGGGCAACAAGAAGAGCAACCTCTAGACACCCTTCAAGGCTCCCGTGCTGCTCAATGGGGCTGGGGCACAACACAACACAAACCAAAACAACAAACCCCCAGCCAAATCCCAACTACACAAGGGGCACCACCTAGTTTAAGAGCGAACTAGGACGCAAAAGAGGAGAATCGTTAGAGCAACCCACAAACAAGCAAGGAATTTACACTAACCCTAACACCAATGGAACACTCTCACACACTAAAACACGAGAGAGAGAGAGAGAGAGAGAGAGAGAGAGAGAGAGAGAGAGATGGTGCTCGGGCTGCTTTGAAGTGTATCGTTAATGATCAAGCAAACATAAATATATATATGTAAGAAAGAGAGAGAAGGGGGAAGGGGGTGCTTGTTGCACTAATGCCTTCTTACAAATCTGTCATGACCAATCAAAGTGAGATTAGTATTTGTTCAACATAGCCTGAGTAAATTACACCACAACACATCACAAGAAAAAAGCCACCCCAATCACTGTCTTAAGGCCAGGGGAGTCCTCTCCACCCTGTCGCCCTCTTACAGCATGTGGGATTTATGGCTAAATTGATAACAATACCCGGAGACAAGCTATCAAGAACTTAAATAAAACACCAAGACACTTACACATCATTATTGTCCATGACTTCACGTTGGAAGGGAGACAAGGTATCCATGCTTAGTCCAAATTCACCCTCCTTGATTCAGCAAATGTTGGGCTTACTCTAGTAGGAGAAATGATAGATTTCCTACTCTCAATTTAATGATCACTCTCTCTTACAATGGCATAGAGTTCCCTTGCTAATCACCCCTAATACAACACATACATATGCCTAATGCCAATGAGATTCCACTGAAGAGATCCTTCTCAAGAGGTTGAGCTTGGCTTCTCAAGCTATAGCATAGTGCTCTTTCTTCTCCCCCTTTTTGTGCTAGCTACACCCTCCTTTTATAGCAATTTTGAAGGCTAGGGTTACTCCTCTAACCATGGTTGGGTTAGATTTTCAGCAATTTATCTAATTTCTTTTGCTTGGAATTATCAAGAAGTTGGTGGGGAAAGAGAGAGGAGAGAAATGGAGGTGATAGGACTTTTCATAGTGGGTTAGTGTTAGTAGAGTTAGTATTAATTTACAAATGGAATTGGATATTTACAATGGGAGTATCCATGTAGGATACAAATAAGGAAGAAAAACTCTTAAGAGGTAAGAAAAGGTGGATTTCTTACAAGGTTGATGCTCTTAGTGTCTTGAGTAGGGCCAATTTTGACGCTTGTTGACAGTCCACTAGCTTTGACGGTACATTTTTTCTCCACTCTTGACCTTCCTTGAGAGACAAGGTAATTGAAGCTGAGTAATCAACCACCATGATGCTGTCTTTTAAGAGAAGAGGCTGAATTTTGTGGTTTTTTTGATAGATATGGGTAATTTGGAGGAGGAAAAATGAGACTAGGTGGTCAATTTTGGAATGGAATTGTGTGTGGGAGGTATGAGTTCACCATGGTTTCTCTTACTCTTCAAGGTTGAGGAGAAGGTGAGTAGGGTGCAGAGAGGAGTGGCGAGAGGTGGGGATGATGAGTGGAGAAGTGTGTGTGAAAGAGGAAAATGATAAAGTGGAAGAGAGAGTGTGGCTGCATAGCATGGGAAAACTGGGGTCCACTAATAAAATCATAGCTCACAGCTCGTAGCTCAAAAAAATATGAAACAAATTGAGGCAAAAGTTCAGCCCACGAGCTACAACTTTTGTTTGTATCACCTTTTCAAATTCGGAGAGCAAGTAAACTTTAAAAATTTAGCAAAACCGATCGTTTTTTTCCACTACACAAGGTCCTTGTGGGGTCCTTCTTTGGATGATTCTTTTGAATACCTCCAAGAGTGAGCCCTCCATAGTGCATGTATGCATGCCACCTACCCTTGACCTTATTTGGTAGGTCTATAATTGAAGATATTGTTGAGATCATGATATAAGTGAATAGTACAACTAAGAAAATCAAATATTGAGGGGTTTAAAATATGTACATGTCAAATATAAATAATATAACTGGAAAAAATATAAAGGGGTCAAAAGAAATCTCTCTCATTATGAGGCTATCATAAAAAGATAAATATTTTTGGTGTTCTAATTTTTTAGAAAAAAAACAAAATAGATGTAGGAAGGAAAAAATCACAATAGTGAAAAAATATACACATAAATAAAACTAGTTTTTTTGGATTTTTGTTGGGGTGGAGTTACACCAAATATAAGAGAAGCTTACATAAAAATATTTCTATATGGAATAAAGAGTATGAAAAATGGTAAGAAAAATTGTGGTAATGGTGAGGCAATGTACAGAGCATAAATAACACACACCTAGGTAGAAATATTTAAATAAATACCAAAATAATTATGAAAAAATCTTTTATTTAGGCCCTATATACAAAGAAATATTTACATATGCATGGGCCATAATATACTTATATTTTTTATTATTTTTATTTTTTTGGCTCAACTAGCCCAATGACTAGCTAATTGAGGGTTTTTTATTTCAGTAAGGAGATATGGGAAAAGTCCCCTAACTCACACGCACCTATATACAGTGAAAGGGTGAGGGTAACCACAGTGTTTGAGTGATTTGATAGGGTGAGATAACTCACTATGGCAATTACAGAGAGCCGAAAAACGGCTATCATTAGCCCTCCCCCAGGATGATGGTATATTCATGTACCATCATAAAAAATCTTTTCCAAAGAGAGTGCTTCAGAGTCCTTGACAAGATCTTCATTGTTTGGCCCCTTGGAATTTTGGTTTGTGTTACACTCATGCTTCATGGAACAATACTTACATGGGATAGTTGCCTTTTGCTCTGGTAGATCCTTTGGTAGAAGGCGACTCAAGTAAGGCTTCAAACGATAGCCGTTTACCTTCCTGGAGTGCTCTTTCCCATTCAAGTCCATAAGTTGATAGTAACTTGAATTGAAAGCCTTCTTGACTATGTATGCCCCCTGCCATCTTGTTTCAAATTTGGCATCAAAACGATTATCGAGTCGATTGTCATACCTTAGCACAAGATCTCCTTCATTGATGCCTTTGTCCTTTAGTTTCTTGTCAAGCTTCTCCTTTGTCTGTGTGGCTTTCCTCTTATAGCACTCGTATGTTGCTTCTCTTTTCCACTCAAGCTCAGTTAAGGTAAGAAGTCGATCCATCCATGCTTCTTGATCATCTTGTGCTGATTTGCCATGAAGTTGCATTGTTGGAATGTTTAGTTCAATTGGCTGTAAAGCCTCTTGACCATAGACCAAGTGAAATGGTGTGAACTCCGTGGCTTCCCTATATGTGGTTCGATACGCCCACAAGGCACCATCCAAGAAGTCATCCCACAACTTTGTCTTGTTTTTCACCATCTTTCTAATGATGCCTGCAATGACACCATTAGCTTTTTCTACCAAACCATTTGATTGGGGATAGTAGGGTGTACTGTGACGATGTAGAATGCGAAGTTCTTCACAGACTTCTGTGAGCAATCCCTTTCTAAACCCTGGACCATTATCAGAAACAATCTCCAAAGGTGTGCCAAATCTACAACAAATGTGAGTGTAGACGAATTTGCTCACTGTCCTCTCATTTACCTTTGCCACACTTTGTGCTTCCACCCACCTAGTCATATAGTCTACAGCCACTAGAATGTAGAGTTTACCATTTTTTGTCCTAGGCAGAGGACCCATAGCATCAATGCCCCACTTTTCAAAGGGTCCATTTGCAAGCACAATTTGCCTTGGACCATAAATCAATCTTCTATTCCCATTTACCTGACAATTGTGACAACTTTTACACCAATGTTGGACATCCACATGCAGACTTGGCCAAACATACCCCGCAAGCAAAATCTTCTTCACAGTTAATTCTTGGGAAAAATGACCACCACATGCATCTTCATGCAAACCTTTTAGAATGGCTGGAATTTCCGCGATAGTTGGTACTCTTCTGCACACTTTATCCTTCCCTCTTTGATAGAGGGAGCCTTCTAGGAAGAGATACATGCTTGCCTTCTTCATGAGTCTCCTCTTCTGAGCTTTTGTGAAGTCTGGTGGAAACTCACCCTCCAAAATGTAGCCAATGACTCCAATCCCTGGTACCTCGGTTGCTTCACAGCAGCCGCCACCATGATGACCTGCACTTCTTTCTTTACACATGCAACGGCTTGTTGTGCAAGTAAATCAGCATCTTCATTTTGTTTCCTAGGAATATGATATAATTGCACCTCCTCAAATTGATTAAATAGCCTACGGATGGTATGAACTTTGGCCCTTAGTCTTTCATTTTTGCATGCCCAAATGCCTAAAATCTACTTCACAATGAGAAGTGCATCCCCTTTTACCATGAGACGTTGTATACCATGGCCAATGCATATTTTTAAACCATGAAGTAGTGTGTCATATTCTGCTTCATTGTTGCTAGCTGAACTTGGTAGATTGAACTTCTCTTTCATGACCACCTCTCCACTTGGGTTGAGCAACACTAGCCCTCCCCCTGCTTTTCCTGTGGCTCGATGAAAAGCTCCATCAAAGAACAAGGTAAAAGCATTAGGAATACTTTTTGATGGTGGCAATGGTAGGGTCTTTACTTCAGGCACCTTAATCTCCTTTTCATGCACCCTATAAGTGAGAATCCCTACCAATTGTGCACGCACACTATCTTCTACCTTGAAAGAGTATTGAAACTCTTCCAACTCCATAATCCACTTTGAGATCCTAGTACTAAGATTCATTTGAGATGACACCCAAGGGAACAAATTCTCTGCGGTGAGGATTACAAAAGGTTTTGGGAGCAAGTAGGATCTAAACTTCCTTATCCCAAACATGAGAGAAAGCATCATGAGTTCTGCCTCCGTGTAGCCTCTCTCTAAAGCATTCATGACGCTACTAGCAAAGTAGATGGGCCGCATCCTGGTACTATAGAGATCTTGTTGTAGCAAAACTGCACCAATTGTTTCTTTCCCAGCACTAGAGCTAACAAAGAATGTGTACTCCTAACAAGGAGGCATGAGTGTTGGTAGCTCTGACAAAATGGCTTTAATGTTACAAAAGTACTCTTCAAGCTCATCAGACCATGCAAATTCTACTTGTTGTGTCAACTTTTGCAAAGGGTGAAGTAACTCCGAGGCTAAGTGAATGAAGCGTGACATATACTTCACCTTTTGAATGAATGAGATGACCTCCTTAAGACTCTTGGGTGATGGTAGCTCAATAAGAGCCTTTGCCTTTGAAGGATCCACTTCAATGCCTTTGTAAGAAACTTTATGACCAAGCAAGATTACTTCATCCTCACCTATATGGCACTTGTCGGGGTTGAGTTGACCTCCCATGTCGTAGAGCTTCTTTAAACCTTCTTCTACCCTTTGTAGATGCAATGATTTTGAGCTATAAATACAAAAATCATCAATGAACACCCTAATTGACTTTCCAAAGAATGCTTGAAACACCATATTCATGAAACGTTGGAATGTTGCAGGAGCATTTGTCAGACCAAATGGCATGACTCTAAAAGCATAACAACCCCAAGGAGCGATAAAGGTTGTTTTCAATTGATCCTCCAATGCAATCCCTATTTGAAAGTAACCTGAGTAACCATCGCACACAGTGTACTTCTCATGACCAGCTACCTCATTTAGTATCTCATCCTGGAATGGGAGGGGAAAGTGATCTCTTTTTGTTGCCTCATTGAGGGGACGATAATCCACACACACCCTCCACTTGCCATTTTTCTTAGGAGTGACAACAACAGGAGAGACCCACTCTGAATTCTCCACTGGATAAATGAAACCTGCTGCTAGAAGCTTTCTTACCTCCTTGAGTAGAGCCTGCTCCTTTATAACTCCTAGCCTTCGTAGCTTCTGAGCTTTAGGTGTGGCCTCAGGCTTTAACTCAATCTTGTGTTGAACAACATCTACCCCACGCACGTCGGTGTAGTCTTTAGCAAAAAGCTTAGGAAACTTCCTTAGCACACATTTGAACTCCTCTCTTTCATCCTTTGTAAGTGTTGTTGATAGCATACCTTCCAGCATCCCTTCATCTTGAACACCTTCGTTCTCTTGAGGACCTACCTCCTCCAAGCCTTGACAAGAGGTCTCTTGGTTGCTTGGCTTAAACCTTACCCCCATGACTTCGATGGAAGACTCCTCTTCAATAATGCTGCCGCTACTTTCTTCTTCTGAAGTGCTATCGGTCCAACCTTCTTCCGTCTCACTTTGAGATGATTCTTCATGGAGCTCCTCTTGGCGTTGCTCCTTCATGTCAAAGACAACCTTCTTATGATTGTCATTCCTGCAAATTAATTTCCCACTCTCCCAATCCTGCAAAGCTCGCATTTTCATTAGCCATGGTCTTCCTAGGATAAATGGATAACCACTTCCCTTGGTCGACATAACATAAAAATCCACCTCTTTCTTAATGCCAAAGGCCTCTACAAAGATATTTTTACAAATGCCTACACACCTAGCCTTGCTATTGTTTGCCATCTTGACTTTGATTTCAGGTGTCTCATGGATGTGCATGCCTAGTCTTTGCATGAGTCCCTCTGTCATGATGCAAAATTGTGCACCCCCATCCACTAGACCTTTCCTAACCAATCTTCCTTTGATGTAACAGTCTAGCACCGGTGTAATGTCCTCATTCATTTCAGCTTGTGCAATTTTTACATCAGACACACTCTCTTTTACCTTTCTCCTAGTGCTAATTGCCCTTGTTAAATCCCTCCTAACTTGTGGACATAATGCAAGAAATTGAGGCCATGAAATATCAGGACCGTTACCTCTCATGTCTTCCAACAAGTTGTACGGAGCCATACCATGTCCAAGAGGGAAGTCTTGGAGGTTGATACGACGTCGAGTCCTCTTGGTTTCCTTGGTTTCCTTTGCCTTCTTGCCTTGTCCATGGTCACTCTGTGATGTGACTCCTTCTTTCTCTTTACCTTTTCCTCGGCCACGCTTAATGCCATTGGCTTCCATGTCAACCTCATTTGAATTTGTCACCTCTACCACATGCACATTTGGATCTGGCAAAGGTGGAACTCCTTCTACCCCTTGTGGAGGCGGTCTTGGTCCATTTGGCCTTTGTAGAAGCCTTGGTTGTTGACCAGCTCCTTCTCCTGCATTCATCACTAGGTAATTCAAGTTAGGTCTCCCTGGCTCTCCACGGGGCCAAGGACAATTATACATCCCATGTCCAGACTCTCCGCAATTCCAACATTGCAAGACTCTCCTAGTTCGTGGCTCTCTCTCTTCTGACTTCTTTGCTTGTCCCTTTGGACCTACAGCTTGTGCAAGGTGAATTGACAGGCTGCTTAAAGATTCATTTAACTTCTCAATCACTTCAGCCGTTACCTCAGGAAGCTCCCTAGATGTTGATGCTTGTGACTTACCTTTGGGTCTAAGACCTTCTATTGGAACCTCTCCCCTTAAGCACTTGAGTTTCCTATACTTCTCAGTAGCCCTAGTTTCAGCTGCATCAAAAGTAGCAGGTGCACCCGCCTCAACTTTTACCTTAAGGTCAGGAAAGAGTCCGGCTATGAACCTCTCCTTCTTTAAAAATTATGCACCATCACCAAGGTTAGCAACATTTCGTATCCATAGAACCCAAAGACGTAGAAACTCTTGCTTGTACAAGTAGTAGTCATCTAAGTCTTTTTGCTTATGAGAAACAATGTCTTGCCATAGTTTTTGAGTGTTTTGGGGATCAAAGAAGTATCTCTTAAAACGATTCAAAAATTCTGTGTAATTCCCCTTAACTTCCTCAGGCAAAGAGTCAAACCAAGTACTAGCATCTTTCCTAAGGACCACCTCAAACATTTCTACACGTTCTTGATCAGTTACTATCCTCTTGATACGGCAAGACATCTTGAAATTTGCTAAAAATAATTCTGCATCCTCTCCAGGCTCTCCAAAGAAAAGAGGATATCCAGACATTTGGCGTTGGCTCTCCATTATTATGAAAGATTACAACACGAGTTACAATAAGGGATACAATAGAGATTTAGAACCACTCGCCTGCAAATGAAGAAGTAAGAAAATACCACTCTAGGTTTTCTTCTTCAGCTATCCAAGCTTCAATGAGGTCTCGATTTGTTTGATCAAAACAAAAAGGTAGACTATTGATGAGCTCTACGAAGGGTTGAAATTCTTCAAAGCTAAGGCGATAAACAGAAATCTCTAGAACTTCATTTTCTGGATCCAAAAGAGCAACCACGTCCCAAGTGATAAATTGCACTTGCTCTACAATTCCCAACGCACAAGCGATTTGTATAAAAGCTAGATCTTCATGCTCGTCGAAGGCCGTGAGAAAGTAGCAATTGACTAGGAGCTCCTTTCCTTCGAGTTCCACACAGTCGGAGTGAGGCAACCTTCTCACAATTTCATAAAGAACATCCTCATCAAGTCCAATCAAGTTTGCAAGATTTAAAGACTCCACTTGTGCTACAAAATTCCGGGACAAAAACTCCTTAGGATTATGGTTAAATCATTCAAAAGCATAAAGAGATTTACAATGTCTCTATGAACAAAGTGTCATAAAAAGTAGAGAAGGATGAGAATTTATACAAATTTGAAATCTTCTCTATGCTCTCTTTATTAAGACAAGCTCTAAATAGCTCCCTATCTCCTTTGTTGAAAGCGAAAGGAAGACTATTAATAAGACGCAAATGAGGGAAAAATTCACCAAATGTGAGTCTATGAAGCATGAACTCTGGCCACAAGTTTCCTGAAGAGTCTTCCTCAATGGTGAAATGCACTCGCCAAATGCCAAATTTCACTCTATTTACCAATCTTAGGGCACACACTAGTTGGATGAATGCGCGGTCTTCCTTAGTGCCCAACAACAAGAGGAAAATGGAATCCACGCGTAGGACCTTTCGTCTTAACTTCACCACCCTCTTGTTATGAGGGAGACGCCTTACTACTTGCTCCTGCAACTCAATTGGTAATAGAGCTAGATCTCTAAGGATTGAACTTTCACTGCACACACATTCCCTATTAGAACAAATGATCGTTTTTTGTTTCTTGTAACAACTTGGACAAAGAAAAAACAACATACACACTATTTTGCCGGGCTGCACTTCATTTTAAAATAAAATGAACACATGTACATCAAAAGAAGTGTGGTAGTTGATGAGAGGTAGAATGACAGGGTTTGGTGATGCAAGAATTTCTCCTACTCTTTGGGCACCAAACATGAACACCATTCGTTGTTGAAAATGGATCTTTCTACTAATTGCAACGTTTATTCTAATGTGTGGAGTAAAATTAAAGGGAAAAACCTCTATTGCTGGGCCATTATCCATGGCCTATGCATGTCCTGATGCTTAAAATAACACAAAAATATAGACGTCCAAGCTAATATCGTACCTAATGAGAGGCAAAATAAAAGGATCTACCGAAGTGTTTATCTCGGCTAACCTAAGAGGACCTAAAATCCTACGAATTACCCGTTGAAATTGCAACTTAGTACTAACAATTATGTGTATCTTTTGCCTTGCAATGGGAATGAAAGGATCATACAAACTCTCGTGATTCATGCAAACTACTTGACTATGCTAAAAGTTGATCCTACACAAAAACATACACGAGTTGTTTTCCTCCGTGGGGGCACCAATTTGAAGCGGTCCGGGGCGGGCAACAAGAAGAGCAACCTCTAGACACCCTTCAAGGCTCCCGTGCTGCTCAATGGGGCTGGGGCACAACACAACACAAACCAAAACAACAAACCCCCAGCCAAATCCCAACTACACAAGGGGCACCACCTAGTTTAAGAGCGAACTAGGACGCAAAAGAGGAGAATCGTTAGAGCAACCCACAAACAAGCAAGGAATTTACACTAACCCTAACACCAATGGAACACTCTCACACACTAAAACACGAGAGAGAGAGAGAGAGAGAGAGAGAGAGAGAGAGAGAGAGAGAGAGAGAGAGAGAAAGAGAGAGATGGTGCTCGGGCTGCTTTGAAGTGTATCGTTAATGATCAAGCAAACATAAATATATATATGTAAGAAAGAGAGAGAAGGGGGAAGGGGGTGCTTGTTGCACTAATGCCTTCTTACAAATCTGTCATGACCAATCAAAGTGAGATTAGTATTTGTTCAACATAGCCTGAGTAAATTACACCACAACACATCACAAGAAAAAAGCCACCCCAATCACTGTCTTAAGGCCAGGGGAGTCCTCTCCACCCTGTCGCCCTCTTACAGCATGTGGGATTTATGGCTAAATTGATAACAATACCCGGAGACAAGCTATCAAGAACTTAAATAAAACACCAAGACACTTACACATCATTATTGTCCATGACTTCACGTTGGAAGGGAGACAAGGTATCCATGCTTAGTCCAAATTCACCCTCCTTGATTCAGCAAATGTTGGGCTTACTCTAGTAGGAGAAATGATAGATTTCCTACTCTCAATTTAATGATCACTCTCTCTTACAATGGCATAGAGTTCCCTTGCTAATCACCCCTAATACAACACATACATATGCCTAATGCCAATGAGATTCCACTGAAGAGATCCTTCTCAAGAGGTTGAGCTTGGCTTCTCAAGCTATAGCATAGTGCTCTTTCTTCTCCCCCTTTTTGTGCTAGCTACACCCTCCTTTTATAGCAATTTTGAAGGCTAGGGTTACTCCTCTAACCATGGTTGGGTTAGATTTTCAGCAATTTATCTAATTTCTTTTGCTTGGAATTATCAAGAAGTTGGTGGGGAAAGAGAGAGGGGAGAAATGAAGGTGATAGGACTTTTCATAGTGGGTTAGTGTTAGTAGAGTTAGTATTAATTTACAAATGGAATTGGATATTTACAATGGGAGTATCCATGTAGGATACAAATAAGGAAGAAAAACTCTTAAGAGGTAAGAAAAGGTGGATTTCTTACAAGGTTGATGCTCTTAGTGTCTTGAGTAGGGCCAATTTTGACGCTTGTTGACGGTCCACTAGCTTTGACGGTACATTTTTTCTCCACTCTTGACCTTCCTTGAGAGACAAGGTAATTGAAGCTGAGTAATCAACCACCATGATGCTGTCTTTTAAGAGAAGAGGCTGAATTTTGTGGTTTTTTTGATAGATATGGGTAATTTGGAGGAGGAAAAATGAGACTAGGTGGTCAATTTTGGAATGGAATTGTGTGTGGGAGGTATGAGTTCACCATGGTTTCTCTTACTCTTCAAAGTTGAGGAGAAGGTGAGTAGGGTGCAGAGAGGAGTGGTGAGAGGTGGGGATGATGAGTGGAGAAGTGTGTGTGAAAGAGGAAAATGATAAAGTGGAAGAGAGAGTGTGGCTGCATAACATGGGAAAACTGGGGTCCACTAATAAAATCATAGCTCATAGCTCGTAGCTCAAAAAAAATATGAAACAATTTGAGGCAAAAGTTCAGCCCACGAGCTACAACTTTTGTTTGTATCACCTTTTCAAATTCGGAGAGCAAGTGAACTTTAAAAATTCAGCAAAACCGATCGTTTTTTTCCACTACACAAGGTCCTTGTGGGGTCCTTCTTTGGATGATTCTTTTGAATACCTCCAAGAGTGAGCCCTCCATAGTGCATGTATGCATGCCACCTACCCTTGACCTTATTTGGTAGGTCTATAATTGAAGATATTGTTGAGATCATGATATAAGTGAATAGTACAACTAAGAAAATCAAATATTGAGGGGTCTAAAATATGTACATGTCAAATATAAATAATATAACTGGAAAAAATATAAAGGGGTCAAAAGAAATCTCTCTCATTATGAGGCTATCATAAAAAGATAAATATTTTTGGTGTTCTAATTTTTTAGAAAAAAAACAAAATAGATGTAGGAAGGGAAAAATCACAATAGTGAAAAAATATACACATAAATAAAACTAGTTTTTTTGGATTTTTGTTGGGGTGGAGTTACACCAAATATAAGAGAAGCTTACATAAAAATATTTCTATATGGAATAAAGAGTATGAAAAATGGTAAGAAAAATTGTGGTAATGGTGAGGCAATGTACAGAGCATAAATAACACACACCTAAGTAGAAATATTTAAATAAATACCAAAATAATTATGAAAAAATCTTTTATTTAGGCCCTATATACAAAGAAATATTTACATACGCATGGGCCATAATATACTTATATTTTTTATTTTTTTGGCTCAACTAGCCCAATGACTAGCTAATTGAGGGTTTTTTATTTCAGTAAGGAGATATGGGAAAAGTCCCCTAACTCACACACACCTATATACAGTGAAAGGGTGAGGGTAACCACAGTGTTTGAGTGATTTGATAGGGTGAGATAACTCACTATGGCAATTACAGAGAGCCGAAAAACGGCTATCACTAGGTCAAATGATTATGGCATCGAAATTAAGGGAGATGAAGGAACCAGTGGATTAACCCAAGAGGAAAAGGGAAAGACAAAAGTGCTAAGTGTGGTCACCTTGGAGAAGGCATCAAAGCTAGAAGATACATTAGTGATGACTATTGGGAAGAGGACCACAGAGGATAAAGAAGGAAGAAGTGCCCCAGGTCCTAGTAAGAAGAAAGGAAAGAGCCATGAAGGCGAGGATGTCAAGGCCAAGAGGAAAAGGAGAGCTCGTCGAAAGTTTCATGTTTCAGATTTTCCTCTAGGGGATGGGCAATTAAGCTATGACTTGAAGGAGGATCTGACGAGCAGGAAGGCAGATGTTACTTTTGGGCAGCTTATAGAGATGGTGCCTAAGCTAAAGCGACAGTGGAAGAGGATGGTTAACCCAATGGAGAAAGAGCCAGAGAGAGGTTCAGTAAAGGTGTTGGCAATGGATGATCTACCAGACATTTGTCCAATAGTAGATGTGTGGCATAAAAGGAAAAATTTGGGACAAGGTTATGTGGATGGCGGAGCCCAAATATGCGTCATAACACACTCATGCGTTGAGAAGATGGGTCTCACAGTGGCTGGGGTGTCAGGTTTCCGGATTAGATTGACAAACCATCAAAAAGTAAAATGCTTGGGTGTTGTAAAGAGCTTAGAAGTGGAGGCATATGATGCAAAGGCAGTGGTTGATTTTCATGTGATGCCAGCAAGGTTGGGAGCATATCCTGTTATATTGGGCAGACCATGGTTACGTGCAGTGGGAGCTGTTCAAGATTGGCGACATGGTACGATTAGCCTCTATGGAAAGACAGGTACCAAGAAGCTTCATAATATGGACACAAGGAAACGATTAGAGGAGCTTTATGAAGATGAGGATGAGTCTAGTGATGAATACTCTTCCACGGTGATAGATGAGGACAGTGATAGCACTACCAGCAATGATGAGGATGCTGATGCTGCATTTCTTTTGATGGACAAAGAAATCCAGGAGTTTGGTTTAGTTGCATTTGCGAATGAGGTTGAAGATGAAAGTGAAGGGCCTTATGAGGTGATTGAAGGGCTGATGCAAACCAAGGTTGAGTTGTCAAAGAAGCAGGAATTGATGACACAAATGATCAGTGGAGACCCCTTAGCTATGGAGAAGGATATATATTTGCACATGCTGGCTAGTTTTCCTGATTTGTTCATTACTTCATATGAAGAGATCAGAGGGTTCAAGGGCGAAGAGATGCATATAGAGCTGAAAGAAGGTGCTAAGCCAGTGCGGCAAAGGCTAAGAAGGATGGGTCAAGAGCAAATGGAAGCCTTGCGAGAAGAGGTGGACAAGTTATTGAAGGCAGGGTTCATAGTCCCTGTGGAGACCACAGAATGGGTGAGTCCAGTTGTAGTCAGTCCAAAGAAGGATGGGAAGTGGGAATTTGTGTAGATTTTAAACCCTTAAACGCAGCCACTAAGAAGAACCCATATCCTCTTCCATTCATCGATCAGATCTTGGATTAATGGCAGGTTATGAGAGGTACAGTGTGTGTGATGGTTTTTCAGGCTATTTTCAATTGAAGATTGCTCTTAAAGACCACACAAAGACCACTTTTATTACGCCATGGGGCTGCTATTGCTACACAGTATTGCCATTTGGGTTGTCAAATGGACCTTCCTTCTATCAAGAGAGAGCAAATTGGGTGTTGGAACCATTCATTGGTAGTTGTGTTAAAGCTTTTATGGATGACTTCTGTGTTTATAGCAGTAGGGTTGAACACCATGAGAAGCTGCAGATGGTATTGGCTCGATATGATGAATGTAGAGGACAACTAAATCCAAAGAAATGTCATCTAGCACAGCCAAGGGTGAAGTTATTGGGCCATATGGTGTCAGAAAATGGCATTGAGGCTGATCTAGACAAGGTCAAGTCTATTATTCTTCTTCCATCACCTACGAGTTCAAAGCAATTGGCAACCTTTATACACAAAGTGAAGTACATGGCACGGTTTATTCCATTGTCTTCACAGCTCCTTTATCCATTACAACAAGTGGCAAAGCATGATCCATTGCAATGGGATGACAAGTGTGAAGAAGTGTTTCAAGAGGTGAAAGAGGTGTTAGGGGGGTTGTCAGTCATGCAGGCTCCTGATTGGGAGAAAGTGTTTTATGTAAATCCATCAGTAGGGGATGATGCCATGGGAGCCATGCTATTGCAAAAGGGGAAGGGCAGCCATTATATGAGGCCAGTGTATTGTGCAAGCCGAGTGAAGTCGGTAGCAGAGAGAAAGTTCTCGAAAGTAGAGCTAGTGATGGCCAGTGTAATATTTGCTTGTCGACGTTTTCGTCATTACTTGCTACCACGACCTTTTGTTTTCTTGACGAGTTACGCTTTTTTGCCTCAGTTAATTAATGGCACTAACATGTCAAATGTGGTGAAGAAATGGGTAATTGAGTTGCAAGAGTTTGAGTTCTCTTTCCTAGTGGAAGACAGTACAAGGGCTACTCTAGCTGATTTGTTGACCTACAAGGAGAATCCCCTTCTTGTTAAGGAAGAGGTGGTGAGAAAGGTAGTTGAAGAAGTGCCACAGATCAGCAATGCACATGTGTTGTTCTTTGATGGTTCATACAGAAAGAGCCATGATGCAGCTTCAGGGGGTATAGCACTTTATGATCCAGAGGGGAAGCTAGTATGCAAGAGAGGGTTCAAATTGGATGCTCATGGTAACAATGAGGCTGAATATGCTACTTTGGAAGCCGGATTACACATTTGTTTGAAGCATGGGGTTCGAAGGTTGAGCATAAAAGGTGATGCCTTGTTAGTGGTGAAGCAAGTGCTGGGTGTGTGGAAGAGCAAGAACACCTCATTGAAGGAAATGTGCTTCAAAATTAAAGGCCTGTTAAAAAAGTTCGAAGCATGGAGCATCAGACACATTGAACGTGCTCTAAATGGAGAGGCATATGAAGCAGCTCAAGGCATGATTGGGGAGCTATTTGTGTTGAGGACCACTTTACCTCTTTATCATGGCCGAGAAAGTTTGGCTCAAGAAGAGGAGTTTTTGCTAACAGGAATCATTCCAAAGGAGATTCAGAAGTCTAAGAAGTATGGTTTTGTGCGTAGAGCATACAGGTACAAATTGATTGGTGATGTCTTATACATGAAAGGGGCCGATCTCGTGTTGAGACGTGTACCTTGGCGAGAGGAGCTTTATAGAGTGTTGGAAGAGAATCATGAAGGCGCATGTGGTGGACATTTTGCTCTAAAGATCACCTTGCATAAGATTTTGCAAGAGGGGTATGTATGGCCTAGTTTGCACAAGGATGTTCACCATTGGTGTAGGTCTTGCAATAGGTGTCAAGCATTTGGGAAGAGAGTGTTGAAGCCAGAGCTACGAAAAACCATTATGGCGTTTGATGTGTTTGAAAAGTGGGGGATTGATGCAATAGGCCCATTACCTATCACAAGCAGGGGCAAAAGCTATATTTTGACGGCAGTGGACTATCTCTCTAGATGGGCAGAGGCTATAGCAGTAAAACAGATCACTGCAAAGGATGTGGAAAAATTTGTGTATGATGAAATATGTTGCAAGTTTGGGGTGCCATTAGAGCTACTTTTAGATAAGGGGCCAGGATTTAGAGCTAAACTGCTAGACTTCTTATGCGCAAAGATGAAGATTAGGCACCAGCATACCACTCCTTATTACCCATAGTGTAATGGCTTAAATGAAAGATTTGATGGTGAGTTGGTACAGATTCTTTCGAAAGTGACAGAGCACCAAGGAAAGAATTGGGATTTGGAATTGCCTAGTGCATTATGGGCTTACCGTACTTCGGTGAAGATAGGTACAGGGTTTACTTCATTTCATGTGGTATATGGAAAGGAAGCATTATTGCCTGTGGAAGTAGAGTTGCCTGCAGTAAAGATGCTAGAGAAGCTACTTGGGCCGTCTAGTAATGAATTCAAAGAGAGGCTCTTACAGTTACAGGAGGTTCAGTTGGATAGGATGAGCGCATTGGAGCATTATGGGCAGATGCAGGATAAGGCTTTGGCAAAGATAAATGAAAAGGTCAAAAGTAAGGGTATCAAGAAGCATGACTTAGTTTTGCGTTACAACAGTAAGCTGGACAACACCTTCCAAAAGAAGTTTCAGATTAAGTGGGAAGGCCCTTTCAAGGTAGTGGAGTGTTTTCCAAATGGTACATATCAGTTGGCTAACCTGGATGGGATTCTACATAAGTCAAGGGTAAATGGATTGCGTCTTAAATTATATCATGCCAGGTTAATGATGGTGGAGCAAGCAATGTTGGTGAAGGATTAGGAGACCTGTGATGCGGCGAGTCTCATATCTCTCTTTGCTGCTGCTGATCATGAATGATCTAGGAGGCTAGGGGATGGGCAAATTATGTCAGGAGTTTTTTTGAGCAAGGGATTGCGCATATGTACATACACATGCATGGTGCATCGAATAAAGGATTACCCAATTCCATAGCCAGGTGGTTACGTGGGGCCCACGTGTGTACAGGTAGGACAGGGTGTACATAGTGCATCAATTTTCACTATTATCAGTACCAGTGTGTTTTTTCTACAATAAGGAGGAGTTGGTAGCGCGTAAAAATTCTTGAGGAAGCTATCCGCGGGCCGACAACACGAGGTAAGCAGGTGCGTCAGATGGCATCGAGTGGCGTAAGGAGGTCGAACGGGGTCAATACTTGCACGAAGAGAAGTACGGACACGACGTGGGTGTTTTCTTGTGATACTTATGCAGAAAGGTCATCATGAGGACCACTTTTTGGGGCCACTTCACGTGGTTACGGGATGCATTACTGGGAAAAACCGAGTGCCAGGTGTGCGGATGATGCAAAAAGGTGACAACTATGCACTGCGAGGTTAGTTTTTGGCCTGTTCGGGGTCCGTTTGAGGTCATCTAAAAGGCCACGGGTGCCCAACTAATAAAGCTAATTGTGGGAACTGAAAAAAGGGAGAGAAGACCAGAAAAAACGTAGAGAAGAGAGGAGGAACAGCCGCAAGTGTGTTTTTGCTGTTTTTGGAGCATTTTTTGGCCGTAAACTGCTCATCCGAGGTCGGATTTGAGCACTGTGACATTGTAGGGTGGGGTTTTTGGGCGTTCCGGACGCAATGGCATTGTCCATTTTTCCAAATTCCTCACATATTTTCTGTTGTTTTTTCTGTGTAATCTTCTCCGGTGAGTGAAGCCTCTGCTTAACTTTGTGGTTGTGTCTGGTGTATTTCCTCAATACTGTGTAAACTATTTTCCCCATTGGTGTTGGGATGAGCTTCATTGAGTCTAAAAAACAGCAATTTGCCTCCTTTGAGCTGAATTGAGTGTGTGTGTGTGTGAGTGTATATGTGTGAGTGTTGAGTTGGCAAGTGGGAAATCTCTCTCTTCTCACTCCGTCTGTGTGTTTCCTGTCTCGACCAGGCTGGTTGTGTAAGCCGAGTGGTGCCCCATAATGTGTGTGTGTATCATCCCAAGAGTGTGTGTCGGGTCATTATAGAGGCATTGTGTGTGTTTCCATCCCGCTCACAACGTAATAGTAGTTAGCCAGATGCACGTTCGGATTATCGATGAGCAAATTGGATATGGTGCCTTCCGCTATGGGAACATCGACCTCAAGATGCCCATTACCATGTGCAGCTAGGAAGCACGATACATAACGCCCGTTAGTCAGCAAGGAGGCAAGAAGACATAATTGCTGACCGAAGTAGCTTGCAACACACACACACACACACACACACACACACACACACACACACACACACACAGAGAGAGAGAGAGAGAGAGAGAGAGAGAGAGAGAGAGAGAGAGAGAGAGAGAGAGAGAGAGAGAGAGAGAGAGAGAGAGAGAGAGAGAATGTAATATTGATCAAAGACATAGCACATAAAGTTACATCTGCGTGTTTTGTGTATGGCAGGGAGGACATATATTCTCAACACTACACGTTCCAATTTCCAAAGCGCGACTCCAGCTTGACAACAATGCAAGGTCCGTTATCTGCATCCAATTTCCCATGCGCATGCATTTGCTTGGCGCAACACATAAACGCTACGGGGCAGGGCACGGATTTCGTTTCTTATAATTTTTTGGAGAGACCATAGTGCCAACTTTCCACCATACTTTTGTATGGCACCTCCGTATGACGTGTACTGTATACTTTGCACTTTTAGTGTGTGACATTTCAGTGCAAGATGATATGTTTAACTATTCACATTGCTTTCTTGTAGCTTAACTCACATATCGACATGTAGATTGGACAATCGAAAAACAGCAGTACAACATTGCAGGTCAGCAAAGCACCTCGTTTATTGTTGCACTTCATTCATGCTTTATCTATTTTCTTGTTTTAGAATTTTTTGCATTACTTCCTTTGCTTTGGTTTATTTAGTCGTTTTCAAAACTATACACTCGATGTTGATCAACATCTACACATATTAGTTACACACACAACTCTTTATACGGTTGCTAGCCAATGCATGTGATGTATAACAATAGTGAATACACAAGTAGTGAATGCATGTGGTGTATCATAGTAGTGAATTCACCTTGTGCATCTTTCTTTAGATCTAAATAATTGATACCATACTAGGTGTCTAACTAATTGTTGCCATACTATATATGTCCTTGTTTCTCCCATACTAGGTGTCTGCTAAAAGATTACACTCCAAGCATCAATAAGCTAGAGAGAAAATTACAGCCAACTTGAAACTAGCTTATCGTCCATATGCTAGGTCATGGTTTGAAAATTATTGCATTGTATAAAAATTGGAGCATGCAATGTGACATCTTTGCTCACAATCTAGAAATGTCCATTGTGCGTAGTGGCATACCTCACATATATAACGATAATCGAGGTCAACAGACAAATGAAAAAGACACTCTTGCTGCCCTCACTTTTGTATTATTGTTGGGCGCTTTGATATAGGAGGGGCATCAACAAGACTTAGCAACATTGCATCTACAATCCATTACCAATTCAAGATACCAACCATGAATCAATAGTATGCCCTCTCTATTCGTGAGACCGAGATGAGCAATAATTGGACATAAAAGAGACAAATATTATAGTTATAGACGAGCTATCCATGTTAACCTAAACAACTTTTTACCTTATCGTAAGACAAAATGTCAACATAACAAGCAGTACATTGACAAACCCCTTCAACAAAAAATGTGTCTTGTTCGGTGATCTTATCCAACTACCCCCAATTTGTGGTCACGCACGGGAACTTTGTAACACATACCATTTCACAAGCTCGGTCCACTGGCTACATGTAACTTTGTACAAGAGGTCATTCTCTATAAGACATGCAACGAACCCTAAATTGCTTCAGTTTTCTTGACCATTATTCGTGAAAGAAAACAAGCCATAGATGAGATCAATTGCACCTTGGGTGCATGTATTATAGATGAATTGCATGTGCACGACTACTCGCAGATCAGACATCCAACACTATAACAACCTTGCCTTGAATAAGTTGTACAATGAAATTGACATTACAAAATTTGAAATAAAGAAGAATGTGGTTAACATAAATGTCTTTCAATAGTGGCTCCTAGACCCTAAGTTCAACGAGTTGGATTCGATCGCAATTGGCGTACGCGGCATGATCACATAAAACATCGACTTAACTATCGATGCGACAGATGGTGCAACATGCATTGTTGATGCCTAACACAGAACACAGAAGATGAATTTACATGTATCACTGTCCTAATTCATTATACCGGGAATAATTACAAAAGAAGAAAGGCAAAACACACTCGACATCCATCTTCAAAAATGAGAGTCGACGTTCTGTCTACCAACCATTCGATGAAAAATTTCTTTTTGAAATACTTTTTGTTTGCAAGAATTTAAATGTAGCATGTATACTAGAAAAAACATTCATCAGTAGGCATAGTAGTACAACCTCACTTCAATATAATCTCAGTTGTAACCATCCCTACAATCTCTAATATTTGATGCACTTAACTTTGTCTCCACCCATAAATATTATAGGATCTTTCAAATGTATATCCCTTTCAGGCAATGCCACCCTTGTCAAATTAGTCATACTCTTGTTCCCTTCAATGCTAGATGCTAAATGTCAATTTGCATATGTCCTCTTATAGTTATATAGCAAGGCCCACCAAGCTTACTTCAGTGCTAGATGCTCGCCAAGCAAGACTACTAGGCTAGTTTGTCCAACTCCCGAGTCCCACTTCGGCTCGAGCTGTTCATAGGCTCAAGCCTTGGTCTTACTAGCGGCTTGAGGTGTTCGTTTCGTATCAGCATGGCAGCTCAGCAGCCAAGCCCCTTGCAGAACGTTGCCGTGGGATTCATAGGCGCAGGCCAGATGGCTGAGGCCATCGCCCGTGGTCTCGATCATGTTCGTGTCTTGCCCGCCTCACGCATGTTTGCTGCAGATGTTAGCGCCAACCGTTGCCACATTTTCAAAACCATCGGTGCATGCGTCTGCGAATCAAACGCTGAGGTATCCTTCTTTTGACTTTTGTGTTAGTTTCTGCTTTGCTTGTTGCTACTTATCCCTGCATGGTCCTCAATTGTTTTATGACCTAGACAACCGGTTGTGATTACAATCTCCATTTTGAGAGTATGTCGAGCACAAGAGATTCTTAAACAGGAGACCCAGACCCATCTGTGGAATGTGTTTTACGATTCCCATGGGAGATACTAATTGTGTGATCGGGCTGATATTAATTTTTCTTTAACATATGATGCTTGTGGCTTATGCACGAGTAGCCAAGTTGTATCAGGCTTAATGATTACGTTTCATATTGATCTTCCATGGAATGTGCATTCTTAATGATGATTGCATTCTTATTGACACTGCTGAATCTTGTGGCTTGTACGATAATGCATTAACCATTAGTGTTTTTTCTCCCATTTGACATGGGTGAATGCACAATAATATTTTATGCTTAATTGGGCATCTGATAATTTTTTTGCAAATTATATCAAAATAATGATATACAGCATCATACAAAAATTTGAATCTAGTTCTTTCTTAAATCTGCTCAGCACGAAGTGTGCAAATTAGCATTATGCATGGACCTGCTTTTTAGAAAAGGTTAACCTGCTATCAGCCACATGCACAATGTGAAAATGAAACATCTGGCAAAATGCGCACCCATGGCATGGTGATCTCATAATGCTTTGTGCATGTCAAAAAATATTGCAAGGTTTATTGATTTGTTGGACAACAGAATCAACAAGTAGCCCTTCCAACTAGAATGGGTATGGAAAAAGGCCAATAGCTCCTTATATGTCATGTGCACATGGGCTTGATGTGCCAGTGGACATGCTACTATAGTTCAGAGCCAAATTATAAACCCTAGAGTAACGTGTATTAAACTTGTGTGAACCTGTTAGTAGGACCTTCATGTTTGGACAATTCCATTCGATTGATCAGAACCTTGCATGACCCTCTTTGCACAAGTCCTTGTATATGGGGCAGTCGGGCAACCCACAACGTGGACTAGTAGATGTTCTTCACGCTCTAGTACCAGCTGGAATTTTAAACCATTGTGTGCGAGCATGTCTTAAGGATAGTGATGTGAATCTTATTGTGATTGTTTAATGATCAGTATATTTGTGCTAATGCATGGTTTGAGTAGTTAAATTGCATGTCATTATTAGGTCAACGAAATTGAAATGGTGAAGATTTAGGTTTTACACTTTCGTAAATCTTTACTTCTTTGCTTGCATTAATGATTGCCTTTAGCATGAATGATGGTTCCTTTTATTTCCACACAGAGAGAGAGAGAGAGAGAGAGAGAGAGAGAGAGAGAGAGAGAGAGAGAGAGAGAGAGACCCAATGGAGTGTCCCAACCAACCTTCTGAAGGCCCCCCACACTGTTGCCGATGTGGTATTTGCTTTTGATTGCGTAAATGGAATGTGTACATGTGCATTACCTCAAGTGCAGACTCTATTGACTCGAATGAGGAATGTCGCCTTGATAACTCTTTAAGATGAAGCACCTCTGGATTGATATGATGCACCTTTGGATCCTTCTCGATGTGAATTGCTGATGGCCACCAAGAGGCTCCCGGTGTGAGAGGTGTAACAAACTGCTGACGTGTCAAAGCCCTAAAGAAGGGAGCCAACTTGCAGATGTGGGTGGAGGGGCCTAAACCCTAAGTGAAGAGGCAGAGCAGCAGGAAATAAAGCAGGGCTCACACACACACAAGAACTTGCGAAGCAGGTTGATGATGTGGCAGATTTTCAAAAATCACGCTGGTTGATGACATGGCAGAATTGTACGGATTTTCGCTTTTCACGCTGGCGATGCTGATGTGGCAGGACTGTACGGATTTACGTAAATTGCGCTGGCAGCTTTTTGTCTTTGTTTTTGGACCAGATGCTTTTGAGTTTGAAGGCTTTTCATTGTAATTGCTTTTTAGGCTAAGGGCCTTCAAATATGAGGTTAGGGCTCATTCTTTGGCATGCTTCCTGGCGAAGGTGCAGAGTCTGGAGTACCGGCTTGTATTGTGTTGATGCAATATAAAGAAATACCGAAAGGGGCGCCAAGGTTTGGGGCCAATACTCTCTGGGGTGAAATTTCGCCACTTCGTGTCGCGTATCGTCTATCTCTCTCTTTCAGTACAGTTGTTATTGAAGTGCTAAAAGTCTGTTCAGTTTGTTCTTTTCTATTGGCACGTGGTGCTCGTCTTGTGACAGTGGTATCAGAGCATCAGGAGTGTGCTTTTCTGAAAGCATACTGGTCCTACAAAAGAGCAGACAGAGCTATTGGAATTTTTTTTGAGGTATCTTCGCCCTCCAACCCAGACTTATTAGCCACTCCCACCCTTACTTCATCGCGCATCGGGCAGCTCCCGTCTTCACCGCTCATGTCTTACAGGGCATAAGCCATTAAGATCACTTGCAAGAGAAGGATCCAAGATTTGTTTCGAGCTGCTGTTTTTCTCAGAGACAGTACCATGCAGATATCTACAACTACCAAGCCGCACACTTCCAAGGACTTGGCAAGCTTTCAAGATTTTTTTATTTTTTTTTACCCGAAGTTATATGGTTTTTGACATCTTTCTTCGGAGTGCAACTTCTGGCGGAGTGGGGTATCTTGAAATGCTTGCCATGGAAATCCTAGCAGATTATAACTTGAAATTTCTCGACATCTCTCAGTAGATGTCTCTTCACGAGTAGATGACCTTGGAGGTCCAGTGCGATGGTTATCTTGGGACTATCATCGCCGCCAAAGAAACAGTTTGTCCAAGAGCTGACGGACCATGTTGTGCTCGGCTACAACCTTATGGAATGAACTTAACCCTAATTTTTGGTGCATGTTCCAGGATAGAAAGCCAGTCGACTTTTCGAGCTCGGCTAATGTCAAGATTGCTTTTTTTAAAGTTTGAGTTCTGTTTGATCTTGTTTGGAATCTGTTTGAAATGGATGGTATCTGTTTTGAACTTGTCTTGGTGCCGATTTGAAGTGTTTGACTCTGGTTTTAATACTGGTTTCAATGATTGGTGATTTTACTCCTGGGTGGAGAAGTGAAAAAAAATACTGTTTTGGTATTGTTTGAACCTCGGAACGACGCAGGCCGATGCTTGGGGAGCGTTCCGTTGTATGCTAGAAAACCTCCGAACGACGCAAGCCAATGCATGGGGAGCGTTTGGTTGTATGCTTGTAAAATAATTTTTGTTGACTCCCAGCCCGGACCTGGATGGTTATGCGGGAGGAGTATTAAGAAGTCTGAGCAGTGGTTACTCTCAGCACCTCCAAATGACGCAGGCTGTGGTATGGGGGGCGTTTGGTTGTAAAAGGCCTCTATATCTCCGGGCTTGGACCTTTTTAGGTTATGTGGGAGGAGTGATGAGGGAGTCGTTGAATATCTTCTCGCCTGGACCTTGTTAGGTTATGCGGGAGGAGTGTTCATCGGCGGCTTTATGTTTCTATGTCTTGTAACATGCATATGTGAGCATTTGTGTTGCATTGTGATGTGCCAACTATTGAATATTCCTACTTGGATGAAATTGCCTGGGTATGTAATTTTAGTGCATCAAGACACTCGTGGAAGATCAGTACGGTCTGGGTGTGATGGCTTGCTCATGCTTATGCTCAAAGGTTAACCATCTTTCTTCGCGCTCGCGAGCCAATTTTGCTGTTCTTTCTTGGTGCTCGTGATCCATTTCTGCTTTTCTTTCTTGGTGCTTACGCTTTATGGCTGCCATTCTTTCGTTGTGTGCACGATCTATTTCTGCCTTTCTTTCTGCTTTTCTTGCTTCGTGTTCACGATCAAATTCTGCCTTTCTTGTTTCGCGTTCTAACTTCCTTCATATCATCATCTTGTTGAAAGCCTCCATAGGAGCTAGTGCAATCCTTGGCGTAGATTGGGAAGGAGGAGGGTCGGAAAAACCTCCTGGTGGGAAAAATTCTTCTTCGCCACTTCCATGCTCATCACCTCCATGCGAAGTATCCATTCCGCTTCGGGTGATGACCATACACTGTGAAGTCTTGGGTTCTTAAGTTCATGAGGAATTTGGGTTCTTGTGGGTCTTGGGTTCTTGGATTCTGGAGTCTTGAGGTTCTTCTTTCGCTTGCAATCTGTGTTAGAGAAGGATCTTCTCTTACCCGAGCTCTTCTCTTTCCCAGGGGCGCACCCCTTGGCAACCTTGCGCTCACACCAAGGTTGCTTTTTTCCACCTCACGTCGAGTGGCCGGCCGCTAAGTGCACGGTCTGCTCTCAATGAGTGAAAAGAGAACTGCGGTGAGGTTGGACAAGCCCTTCTTTCTTGGGTTTCCTGTCACTCTTCAAAAACACGATTAGGAATCAACACGCCCAAGTGGACTTGGGTTACGTGCGACCGCAACAAGCAAAAAAAAATTATGTGGTTCTTTCCTTGAGTGATACAGAACACTGCCAAAGCTTTGATACCAATGTAAGGTGCAGCGGAAGTGAATGTTGAACTTTGCTCAAGATGAGTGCTCCGAACTGTGCTCAAGGTTCCTTTTACTTACACAAGGGAGAGCCTTCCGTTCCTTTAGTGAGAGAGTGCAAATGATCACAAACAAAGTGAATGTGTCACAAAGTGATGACGTGGCGGACAACAGAAACCCTAAAATTCCTGCAAACCCTAATTTCTGCCAAAAACCCTAATTTCCGGAAATCGCGGAGGCTGAATTTTTTTTTTTTTGGAAAATGATGAGCGACGCAAATTTCGCTTTTTCTCTACTTAAATGAGAAAGAGAGAGAGAATGCTTTTGCTTTCATGTTTTGACTCTCTGTGAGAGAGAGAGAGCAATTGCTTTTGATTTGAAGCTTTTGGGGCTCTGCTTTTGGGCATCCCTTGTAACCTTTAAATTAGTGGTGAGGGCCTCACTTCTCAGAGCATCTGGACGCAGAGTCTGAGAGTGAAACCCTAACCGCTCTCTTGTACTTTGATGATTGATTAATATAAAAAGAAATACCGAAAGGGGCGCCAGTCTTTGGGGCCAATATCTCTAGGCACGGAACTCCGCCGGGCCAGTGCAAATCTATTGTGATCTGTGAATTGTTTTGAAGTGGTTATTTGGTGCTGTCGCGGTTGATTCTTGACTTGGAGTGTCCAAGTTTGTTACAGTGGTATCAGAGCACGGCCGATTTCTCTTCTACGGGAAATCCGATCCCCGAATTTTTTTTCCGCGGCACCTATGGCTTCAGGCAATGATCAGTCGACTCCCTCTGCATCTGGAGATGCGGGCTGGGATCACAACGAAGATTCAGGCAGAGAGTATGGCCCGCCTTGGCCTACTTAGGCGGAGCGGCGAGAGATAGAGCGTTGCCAGTTGATCGGCGATGCAACAAAGATGATGCTCAATTTTGCCAAGGACCCGAAGATGGCAAAATATATGAACCAGACCTCTTTGGAAGAGGTACAGATGGAGTGGCAGAGAACCACAACACCACTCCCGAAACCCGCTCTTAAGAAACCTTCTGCCTCCAAGAAAATATACGGAGCAGGAACTGGAGAACGTGGTTGATGCACGGATTGCTCAGCTTTTCGACGTGCAAAAGAAAGACAAAAAGCACGGCAAAAAGCAGAAGAAAGGCACTGACTTCCCGGGATATTTGGGTCGTCGGTTGACATTTGACAAGGCAAAGAAATTGAAGAAGCGCGTCAAGTTTGAAGACCTACCCAGTTCTTCTTCTTCTTCTTCTGACAGTTCTTCTAGCTCCTCGGATTCGAGCGAAGAAGACAGAAAAGGTAAAAAGCGAAGCAAGAAACAAAGCTTCGGAAAGGTCAAGAAGAAGGCTACATCTCGCCCAGAGACTGACAGTTCTACTGAGGACTCGTCTACAGACAGCTCAGATTCCGATGACGGAAAGTTTTATGCGAACAAGAAGAATTTTTACAAAGCCAACCAGTATGACTTTCTCGAAGATAAAAGCAAGAAAGTCTGAGAGTTTAAGGAAGGTAGCCACTCGATCAAGTTTGATACTTTTCAGGATACTCAGATGCTTCGAAGGCTTTGTCTTTTATACAGCAGTTTGACATCGCTTTTGCGGGAGGACGCTATTCAGAGCACTCCAAGATTCAGAGAGCTGCCTCTTACTTTAAGAGGAATGCTCGTACTTGGTGGTCCACGCTTCTTTTAAACAAGACTGCGCCAGTTAAAAGGTTGAAATTTAAGAAGCTTTTTATTTCTTCTTGGTTGACGCAAGAATATGAACGAGATGTATGAGCTGCTTGGAACCATCTTCGGATGACCAAGAAAGATACAATCAATGCTTATTGTGAAAGATTCTGGAACTCTTTTCTACCCGCCTCTTCATTCAAGAAGATCTCGTTCAGAGAACAGATTGAGCGATTTACCTTGGGTCTACCTACAGAGATCCGAGATCACTGCTTGGAACAGAAGTCATCTTCTATTCAGGAGTTGATGAGTCATGCGAAGCGGGGCTTTGCCATTCACTCTGGCAGTCTGACCTACCCCACAGATGAGGCCATGACACAACGAGCCGAACAGACTTCTGGGAATGAAAGAAGAATGAAAAAGAGCAACCCAGAGAAAAAAAAAGGATGCACGACCCAAGCTTACTCATGAGGAGAGAGCTCGCTTCATCAGAGAGAGGAAGTGCTTTGGATGCGGGGAACATGGACATATTTCTGCGAAGTGCCCTGATAAGGCACAGAAAGAACAGAATGATAGAGACGACGACAGGTGTGAGAGTTCGAGAGCAGCTGAGGAATGTGGCAGAAAAGGCAGATAGAAAAGCAGAACTGGTACCACATGGCGTGGGACCTGCACCGAATCTTATGAATGAAAGTACAAACTTCGTCGCTTTCGGGGCAAAGTGAAGGATCAGGAAGCTCTTTTGAAGGAGCCAAGGCCAACTTCTTTTCACTTGGAATTGGCGGCTCGATTTGGAACTACGCCCGACAGACTGACGCCACAGGCGGAGGTAGTTCGACTGGCACCCGGATGGGATGTTGCCATTACACCGAGCATTGGCAAACTTCGTTTGCAATGACAGGGGTGTTCAGGGCACGCGAGTGACGTTCTACTCGGGATCCCTTGGTACCACAAGAACTACGCCGTGGTTGACTACCGGGCCGAGAAAGCGACTTTGATAAATGAAGGGCTTAGAGATTGTACTTGATGAACTTCAGTTTTCTTACTCATTCTTTTGGGAGAACTGAACGATGGATAAAAGTTGAATATGTTTTGACCTGAAGAAAAGAACGCCAAGATTTTTTTCTCCATGCTCATGCCGATTGCTTTTGAGAGGGCCTGAAGATCATACCATTGATTTGATATCTGGAAGCACGCCACCGAATCGGCCACCTTATCGTGTGAGCCGAGTACAGAATGAAAAGATTATGAACCCAGTGAAAGACCTCTTGGAAAAGGGTCTTGTCCAACCTAGTACTTCACCGTATTGCTCTCCAGTGTTGTTGGTTTTGAAGAAAGACGGATCTTGGAGAATGTGCATCGATTATAGCACTCTCAACGAAATCACCATCAAGAACAGATTTCCGATTCCTAGGATCGATGATATACTCGACAGGTTACAGGGATCCTCGTGCTTTAGTAGGATTGACTTGAAGAGTGGATATCATCAGATCAGGATAGCGCCAGGAGATGTCTACAAGACAGCTTTTCGGACGACTTTTGGGTTATTTGAGTTTTTGGTGATGCCTTTTGGCTTAACCAATGCTCCTGCGACATTTAACCGGATGATGGACAGGATTTTTCGAGAGTACAGGCTATTTGTTGGCACTTTCTTTGACGACATCATTGTTTTCTCCAAGAATGAGGCAGAACACAGAGATCATCTGCTTCAAGTCTTTCAGGCATTACGAGATCACACATTAGTGATTAATGCTAAGAAAAGTGAATTTTTCCTACTAGAGATACACTTTTTGGGACACATTGTGTCAGCAGCACAGCAAGAGTGAAAATGAACCCGGCCAAGATAGAGACTATCCGTGATAGGCCCGATTTGAGGAATGTCCATGAAGTTAGAAGCTTCTTGGGACTGTGTTCGTACTACAGGCGGTTCATACGAAAGTTTGCAGAGGTTGCTTCCCCTTTGCATACCTTGACACAGAAAAGAGTACCTTTTTCGTGGGGACCCACAGAGGTGGCTGCCTTTCAGACATTGAAAGAGAAATTCACTACAGGACCAGATTTGACTTTGCCGGACTTGCAGAAGTCATTTGAAGTATTTTGTGATGCTTGTGGTCGTAGTCTGGGTACGGTCTTGATGCAAGAAGGCCATGTCATAGCTTACGAGAGCCGTTTGTTCTCTAGGTCGGAGATGACAGCACAGATCTATGGGAAAGAGCTTTTGGCGGTTATCCACGCTCTTACTCAGTGGCGGCATTACCTATCGGAGCGGATTTTACTGTCTTTACAAACCATCAGAGTTTACGCTACTTCTTTTCATAGAAGCAGCTTTCGGAAAAGCAGATGCGGTGGGTGAACATCTTGTCACAGTTCCACTTCCAGATTGTCCATGTGCAGGGACAGAAGAATGTGGTGGCAGATGCTTTGTCTCGAAAACCGTTGGTTCTGGCTATTTCCGCGATACATCATAGGAGCTTCGAGGATATGGTCGATCAGTGTGCCACAGATACAGATTTAGCAGATATTTTCACACGGATACGGGATGGGGAGACAGTAGCTGGATACTCCCTTCGGGAAGGCTACTTGATGAAAAAGACTATGTTGTGCGTTACACAGCCGTTGAGGGAAAAGGTTATGACTGATTGCCACTGTCCACCTTTTACGAGTCACCGCGGCATTGCTACCACCATGAAAGGGGTAGAGAGAGATTTCTTTTGGCGGAAACTCAAGAGGATGTGGAAGAGTTTGTGCGCTGTTGCTTGGTATGCCAGAAGTTCAAGTTTGACAGGCATAAGGCACAGGGATTGTTAGAGCCTTTACCCATACCCACCCGCCCCTGGGAAAGTATTGCAATGGATTTCATTTTTGATCTCCCAAGAACACAAAATGATCACGATGATTTTCCGATTACATGGCACGTCTGAGACGATTCTCTCCGACAGAGACCCTAGATTTATGAGTTTGTTTTGGAAGGCAATTTGGGAGAACATTGGCACGCGGTTGCAGTTCTCGTCATCGTTCCACTTGCAGACTGACGGGCAATCTGAGATTGCCAATTCAGTGATTTTAGATTTATTGAAGTCTTGTATCTCGCATCAGAAGGCTCAATGGGAAAAGATCTTACCTTTGGTGGAATTTGCCTACAATAACACGATACACTCTTCGACGGGGAAGACGCCATGTGAGATTGTTGAAAGTGCTGCGAAGGTTCCATCCTTCCTAAGCACGAAAGATTAGATATTGGAAGCGGATGAATATTTGTGAGACTTGGATACGGCTTTTGCCAAGGTTCGCGAGACTTTGCAGAAGTCTCAAGAACGACAGAAAAAGGCAGCGGATCGCCATCGTCGCGACTGGAAACTGAAGGAGGATGATTGGGTGCTCTTACTTTTGAGAAGGCACGCCTAAGAAAGAAGAAGGGAAAGGAGAGGCTTTTTCCAAAGCTTACGATGTGATACTACGGACCTTTCCAGATTATTGACAAGATAAATGATGTCTCCTTTCGATTGAAACTGCCAGATACTTGGAGGATTCACAATGCATTGCATGTGAGTCTCTTGAAACCTGTTAAGGGTGATGTGCCTGATGATGGGGAGCCTGATGAGCAACCCAAAGTGGAAGAAAACGAGGAGATCCTTGTTCCTGAACAGATTTTGGCACATAATGATACGAAGAAAGGTAAAGTCCGAAGGCGGTTCTTGGTTAAGTTCAAGAACTTTCCTGCATTTGATGCGAAGTGGATGGAGGAGGAGGACCTAGCAGATACTCCTCGGATTGTGAAACTTTACCTCGATGTTTTGGTTTAGCATAGTCTACTCCAAACGGAACCCAGAATTCAACTTGGCCGGAGATCTGGTGCAATGGGATGCACAAGAGGGGAGTCACTCCACTCCTTTGTCAACAGATGCCTCGATTTTGATACTAAAGTCACTGATGTCTCTTTGAGCTTCAGGGATACTAAGAGCTGACAGTATTCTGCTGGATGACTTTATGAAATGGAATTCCTGATTATGATATTGATTTGTTCTTGACTTCTTGTGAGTGCAGGAACTGATAGCCGAAATGACTGCAGCATTTTGGTCTGATTGATCTCGAATAGACATGGTTGCAATAGGGGTTAGTCAATCGGACATCGATGAGGTCCCGATTGGACCTAGATGTGATTGCTAGCTACATTGCCGATAAATCATGGTCTAAGATCCGAATGAATGTTGAATGTCATGTGATGTCTGGTGATGTCCTGTGATGTGACTGTCGATTTTGTACATGTGCTAGATGTGTGTTCTTAGTACGTAGGTACTAACAGTCAGTGTCTGCTAAGACGGTTTATGGCTTTTGTCGGTTTTGCAGGCGTAATCGAGGTCGATTACAATGCTTTCAAGAGGGGGGTATGTCACAAAGTGATGACGTGGCGGACAACAGAAACCCTAATTTCCGGAAATCGCGGAGGCTGAATTTTTTTTTTTTTTGGAAAATGATGAGCGACGCAAATTTCGCTTTTTCTCTACTTAAATGAGAAAGAGAGAGAGAATGCTTTTGCTTTCATGTTTTGACTCTCGGTGAGAGAGAGAGAGCAATTGCTTTTGATTTGAAGCTTTTGGGGCTCTGCTTTTGGGCATCCCTTGTAACCTTTAAATTAGTGGTGAGGGCCTCACTTCTCAGAGCATCTGGACGTAGAGTCTGAGAGTGAAACCCTAACCGCTCTCTTGTACTTTGATGATTGATTAATATAAAAAGAAATACCGAAAGGGGCGCCAGTCTTTGGGGCCAATATCTCTAGGCACGGAACTCCGCCGGGCCAGTGCAAATCTATTGTGATCTGTGAATATTTTTGAAGTGGTTATTTGGTGCTGTCGCGGTTGATTCTTGACTTGGAGTGTCCAAGTCTGTTACAGAATGTCACTGTGAATGAAGGTGTCACGAGGACGTGGCAGTTATTAACCATGTCACAGAGATGTGGCAACTGCTAACCTTGGTTGTTGGTTTCTTTCCAATGGGGTTTATTTTATTTATTTTGAGACCCTCTTTTTGAAGTAGCAAACGGTCGGACATTGTATGGCCAATGTGAACGGTAGATTCACCCGCAGACGGGAAGTGGTCGGCACTGGAATTCGTATGGTAAGAGGATGTCTAGGCTCAGAGCAAGATCATATAGGTCCCCCCGTCGCACTTAGCAAGTTGGTGGATACTAGGAAGTGAACTCAATTAAGGCGTAAAGTCAAGGTGGGACTACCAACCAAAAGTATCCGACAGTTGGGCCACATTGCATTTTTGGATGCGGTCCCAATGAGGATAGATGGTCAGAAGACCAGTGGGAGCCCAACGGAAGCATCTCCTAAAATTTAGGGAACTGCTATTTTGGGCCACGAAATGTGTTCGCGTCATTACCTTCGGTATGACTAGGGGAACACTTTACAACTCTGCCGCGAAGTCAACTGACGCACCAGTTGAGATACTTTTAGCAAGGAAAGCCCAAACTCAGAAATTGGGCGACGTGTCAGCTTGTGAGCGATTCTGCCACTCTGGGAGGCAAAAACGAGCTGCATATCATCAAAGGGGGCGCCATTTTCAGCCACAGGCGGATTGTAACAGGTACAAAAGCTATGGAATGCTTACCTTGCCCTCTATGCATAGTATGGTGACGGGAGTGATGCCCATGCCCCGCACGCTACATACTGCTCTCTTTCTCCCCTACGTGCAGTTATGTGATGCCCCACAAGAGGGCTACTCATTTGACTGATGTACAGTTGTGTGGGTTCATGCTTTTGTGCTGAGGCAAGAGCCTCCTTGAGCAGGAACAGGGGTAGCTAACTGCTGCTCCAAAGCAAGCACTGGTGAGGGTCATAACCTCACCGTACAGGTGCAAAATCAGCGCTGTGTATGCGCTGTAATTTGACTGTTTTTCAGCCATACGGACGCCAGGATCATTGGGAATCGTGCCCCACTGGCAAAGGACAGTTAGGGGACTGTTTGGGGCTGAAAACAGGGCAAAAACCAGTAAATACAGCGTGCTGAATTTACTGTTTTTGGACAGGAATCAGAGGGTATACGACAGTGCAAGCGAGTTCCAGCAGGGGAATTGGTTTCGCGCAAGTTTTGGGGCTGTTATGTTGCCGAAATTTGGCCAAATCAAATGGTATCTAGGTGGATACACGTGAAGGATTCCCAGGACCTTACCTTGTAATTTACCCTCCTAAAGAATAAAGAAATACCGAAAGGGGCGCCAATTTTGGGGCCTACAGGTTGTCGGCGTCTGCTCGGAGCATTCTAGCTTCCGAGCCGTGTGTGAGTTGAAGTGTTAACTCCCGTCGCAGGTTCTCTTTGCAAAGTGCTCTGTGTGTGTGTATAAAGTAAAGAATTTCGGGTGAAAGCCAACGCCTACCGCCCTACGGGCCGGTTTCATGGTTCCATTGCCGGGATATCAATCACTTTTTCCTCAAAGAGTGAGCCTGGATTGTTCAGGGTAAAGACACACATTGCAAGAACGCGGGGATTACACTATGACCGACAAGGGGAAGGGAATTATGGAAGAGGGTTCCTCTCCAAAGGACAGGCAGGAGATTCCTATGGTTTTTGAGATTGGCGAGAGCTCACGGCCACGTCAGTCTGTACCTCCTGTCAACGTGAATGTCCCTCCAGTAGTACAGGGCTTTATGACAGGGCAACTCGAGGATGATGCGTTTAAGACTCAGTTAGTTGCCGCGGTGAATGTCTTTTCGCAGCTGGTGCAGAATCCGAGGTTTATGGAATTCTTGCAAGCGCCACCAGTGCAACATCAAAATAGGCAACCTACGCCGCGTACGGAGCTTGTTGAAGTTCAAGCCCAGGTACTTCATGAGGCGCAGGAGGAAAGGGAACACTTGCATGTTGCGGAGTCGGGGGCTCAAAAGCAGGTTCCTCCCGTGCTTGAACAGGTGGCTAGAACGCCTATTCCACAAGTTATGCCAGTTCAGCCCGCCACCTTTCAGAGCCAGCATGCTGTCTTGAATAGACAGGGAGTTGGATACCAGGCTATGCACTCAGTTTTTCCACCACCCACGGTACATCCTGGGTATTTCGGGGGTGGATCAATGTTCCAAAGTATGGCTGGTTATGCGTCTGGAAGTCAGCCGTACATGCCAGGAACAGTGTTCGGGGGTATGCAAGGCATCATGCCAAACCCCATGTATGGTACTATCGGCATGCAGCAAGGTTTCCACGGCAACCAGGGCCAGTTTGGGGTGCCACAGGGTCATTTTGGCATGGCTGGTTTTTCTGGACAGCAGCCAGATATCGCACCTCTGACGCAAAATGTGAATGGCCAACACGTGCCGATCATGCCTAGTACAGTGCCCATGTTGCAGACCATCCCGTATGACAACTTGGGGGCACTAGAGAAGCCAAAGGCTTACAAAGAAGGTGGTGCAGCAGTAAAGTTCAGTACCTTCAGTGGTTTCGAGGACAAGACAAAGGCACTCACTTTCCTCCAGCAGTTTGATACAGCTTATGCGGGAGGGAATTTTACAGAGGCCTCGAAGGTCAGGAAAGCTGCCACTTTCTTAAAGGACAATGCGCTTACCTGGTGGACGACATTGTTAATGCAAGGACAGGCACCCGCCACTTGGGTTTACTTCAAGCAAATGTTTGCATCTGCTTGGCTATCAAATGAATTTGAAGCCGATGTCTTGACAGATTGGCACCAGCTTACGGCAGCTTCGTGCAAGAGCTTGCTGGAGTACAATAGGAGGTTTTGTAAAGCATTACTCTCAGTGACCTCCTACAGATTTGTGCCACTGACAGAGCAGATAGAGAAGTATTGTTGTGGGTTGCCTAAAGGGCTTCGCGATTACTGTACAAAGAATAGAGTGGCTACCCTTACTCAGCTTATGGAAGTTGCGAACACTGGTCTTGCCCTGTTGAAAGGAGAGGACAGTGGATTTCCGAGCAGTGATAAAGGAGGGCAGCAAAAGAAAAATTCAGCGAAGAAGCCCTTTGTGAAGACGGCTCCTGATGCGTCACAGGGGTCAGAAAAGGCCACCAAGGACAAGGATTCAGCTGGGACTTCTGGAGCGCAGGCAAAGAAACAGAAAAGGAAGCCTTTTGTGCGCAAGTCGCTCGAGGAAAAGAAGATCCTAATGGCTCAGAACAAATGCTTTATATGCGAGCAGCCTGGTCATATTTCTATCAATTGTCCACAAAGGAAAAGGCCAGCTGACTCAGAGGATAAAGAAGACCAGAAAGGCAAGAAGCCTAAACCCACGGCAGGTTTAGTGCCAGACATGGTGGGTGACAGGCCCAGCACAGATGCCAGTGAGTTATGCAGGGCATGGGGTAAAGTTAGGGATCAGACGGCACTCATCTTCTTTGATCCAGGTGCCAAAGCCAACTTTATCTCACTAGAGTTAGCTATGAAGTTGGGCATCAGAGCTGAAGAGATGGGGTACACAGCAGAGGCAGGGTTGGCATGTCCTGGCCACTCAGAGTGTGCTACTCCCATCATTGGAAAACTGCGTCTGCATATTCAGTCGTATGTGGACACTGAAGAGTTTTACATCATGCCGCTGGAAGGTTGTGACGCCTTGTTGGGGATCCCGTGGATGTTCCGAGTGCATGGAGTCTTGGATGCCTACAACAAAAAGATCACTGTACAGCATAGGGGCAAAACTCACATCTTGGATGTAAAGCTTAAAGGAGAGTCAGTCCCTATTGTATCTACTTCTGCTATCATTTCTGTAATAAAGAATCATCTTTCTGTGTACTTGATTTTTGCACGTGATGTCTCAGATAAGGATCAGTCAAATTTATCTATGTTAGATAAAGAAAGGTCAGCATTTTGCCAAAAGTTTAGTGACTGTTTTTCTGATTCATTACCGTCGCAATTACCGCCAGAGAGACCTGAGGACCATCGGATAGATTTGGTGCCAGGGTGTAGCCCACCAAATAGACCTCCCTACAGGGTTAGTGCGGCACAGCAGAAAGAGATTATGGACTAGGTGGAGGAGTTATTAGAGAAGGGGCTGATTCAGCCTAGTTCTTCACCCTTTTGCTCCCCAGTGCTCCTAGTGCAGAAGAAGGATGGCTCATGGCGCATGTGTATTGATTACCGTGCGTTGAATAAGAATACCATCAAGAATAGGTTTCCTATTCCTCGCATTGATGATATTCTCGATCGTTTAGAGGGTGCTGCAATTTTCAGCAGGATAGACCTGAAGAGTGGGTACCATCAGATTCGTATAAGCCCAGAGGATGTGCACAAGACTGCGTTTAGAACGACATTTGGTCTTTATGAGTTTCTAGTGATGCCGTTTGGGCTAACAAATGCTCCTGCCACGTTCAACAGAATGATGGACCGGATTTTCCGCTCGCATCAACAGTTTGTTGGAACATTCTTCGATGACATGATTGTGTATTCGAAGAATGAAGAGGAGCATAGGCGTCACTTGACCATTGTGTTCGAAGAGCTGCGCAGTCGCAGGTTACTTGTCAATCCTAAGAAAAGTGAATTCTTCCTCGAAGAGATCCACTTTCTGGGCCACATAGTCTCAAAGGATGGTGTTAGAATGGATCCCGCAAAGGTCGAAGCTATCAAGACATGGCCAGACTTGAAGACTGTGCACGATGTCAGAAGCTTCTTGGGATTGTGTTCCTACTATAGAAGGTTTATCAGAAATTTTGCAGAGATAGCATCGCCTCTTCACGCATTGCAGAAGAAAGAGGTCACTTTCAGATGGACCCAAAAAGAGATTTCAGCTTTTAGTCTCTTAAAGGAAAAGTTGACTTCAGATCCATTTATTGTTTTGCCAGATCTCAGGAAGTCATTTGTGGTCCAATGTGATGCGTGTGGCAGTAGCATCGGAGTAGTGCTAATGCAAGATGGACGGGTAGTAGCCTATGAAAGCCGAATTTTGCAAGGGCCAGAGAGGACTATGCAAGTCTATGAGAAAGAGCTCTTGGCCGTGATTCATGCGCTTTCTAGCTGGAAGCACTACCTCTTAGGTGCTGATTTTGTTGTCCAAACAGATCATCAGACCTTGCGATACTTCTTGACACAGTCAAAGTTATCCGAAAAGCATATGCGATGGGCAAACATTCTTTCCATGTTCCACTTCCAGATTATGCATGTGGAAGGCAAGAAGAATGTTGTGGCTGATGCGTTATCAAGAAAGCCACAAATTTCAGCCGTGTCAATTCCTTATCATCATGAGTTAGATGACATGAAGGAACAGTATACTGCTGATGAAGATTTTGCAAGGATCTTTGAACAGTTACAAGAGGGGCAACATCACGAGCACTACCTCCTCAGAGATGGTTTTATGATGATGCATGGCAGACTTTGTGTCACTAGGCCACTGCGACATAAGGTCATGGAAGAGAGTCATGTCCCACCGTATGCAGGGCATCGTGGCATTGATGCGACAGTTAAGGCGGTAGAGACATTCTTCTATTGGCCTACCTTGAGGAGAGATGTGGATGCCTTTGTGCGAGCATGCATAGTTTGCCAAAAGGTCAAGTTTGACAGGCAAAAGGCACCAGGGTTGTTACAACCACTGCCGATTCCGGATAAGCCATGGGAAAGCATTGCTATGGACTTTATCTTTGATCTTCCAAGGACGCCAACAGGGAATGATGGTATATGGACCATTATCTGCAGGTTCAGCAAGCAGGCCCATTTTATCCCTGTCAGGAAGAAGATAAAATCTGATCAGATGGCACGCTTGTTCATGTACAATGTGTTTAAGTACCATGGTATGCCACAATCGATTATCAGTGATCGTGATCCTCGCATGACCAGTTTGTTCTGGAGAGGATTGTTTGAGAACATGGGTACTACGCTCAAGTTCTCGTCTTCGTTTCATCCACAAACTGATGGACAGTCAGAAGAGGCCAATTCTACTGTCTTAGATCTGCTGAAATGCTATGTGTTAGATAATAAGGGCAAGTGGGAACAGTATTTGCCTATGCTTGAGTATGCGTACAATAATACGGTGCATTCGTCTACTGGCAAAGCACCTTTTGAAATTGTTGAAGGCGGCAAAAAGGTTCCTCCCATTTTGCACACAAAGGACAAGATCTTTGAGGCAGATCGATATGTTGAGAACATGGATGAGATGTATAAGAAGATTAAAGTTGCCTTGGAGAAGACTCAGGCAAAACAGAAAAAGGCTGCTGATCGTCACCGTCGTGAATTGCTACTATCACCTGGTGATTGGGTTCTCTTAAGGTTCGAAAAGGCAAGGTTAAAGAAGATGAAGGGCAAGGAACGGCTGTTTCCTAAGCTCAGCATGCGTTACTATGGGCCTTTTCAAGTGCTTGACAAGATCAGCGATGTGGCTTACAGGCTGAAATTGCCTGATGCATGGAAGATTCATAATGCGTTTCACGTGAGTCTTCTAAGATCCTTCGTGGGTGATGTGCCAGAAGATATGCCAGTTGAGGATCAGCCAGAAGTTGAGGAACTTGATGAGATCCTGGTACCTGAGCAAGTTTTGGCACATAAGGACAGAAAAGTTAAAGGACAAGTTGCAAGACGCTATTTGGTGAAGTTCAAGAACTATCCGCCTATGGATGCAAAGTGGATGGAAGAGCATGAACTGTCAGAGTCACCAAATGTATTGCAGCTTTACCTTGAAGCCTTTGGGTTACAGCCTACTTATGCCCCAACCCAACGTGTGCAAAGGAGGGGTAATGATAGAGCTAGTACATCGAATGTACATATGAATTCAGTGCCATAGATAGAAATGGCAAAAGTATGAAGGCCTCATTAAGTCATTTGTATCTATGTATGTTACGACCTTTCTTGCGGATACATGCGATGATAAAAGAGTGTTGATAGCACAAGATCATCAGTGGCGTGTATTTATGGTATGCAATCGAGGACGTTTGCGATTTCAAGAGGGGGGTATGTCACGAGGACGTGGCAGTTATTAACCATGTCACAGAGATGTGGCAACTGCTAACCTTGGTTGTTGGTTTCTTTCCAATGGGGTTTATTTTATTTATTTTGAGACCCTCTTTTTGAAGTAGCAAACGGTCGGACATTGTATGGCCAATGTGAACGGTAGATTCACCCGCAGACGGGAAGTGGTCGGCACTGGAATTCGTATGGTAAGAGGATGTCTAGGCTCAGAGCAAGATCATATAGGTCCCCCCGTCGCACTTAGCAAGTTGGTGGATACTAGGAAGTGAACTCAATTAAGGCGTAAAGTCAAGGTGGGACTACCAACCAAAAGTATCCGACAGTTGGGCCACATTGCATTTTTGGATGCGGTCCCAATGAGGATAGATGGTCAGAAGACCAGTGGGAGCCCAACGGAAGCATCTCCTAAAATTTAGGGAACTGCTATTTTGGGCCACGAAATGTGTTCGCGTCATTACCTTCGGTATGACTAGGGGAACACTTTACAACTCTGCCGCGAAGTCAACTGACGCACCAGTTGAGATACTTTTAGCAAGGAAAGCCCAAACTCAGAAATTGGGCGACGTGTCAGCTTGTGAGCGATTCTGCCACTCTGGGAGGCAAAAACGAGCTGCATATCATCAAAGGGGGCGCCATTTTCAGCCACAGGCGGATTGTAACAGGTACAAAAGCTATGGAATGCTTACCTTGCCCTCTATGCATAGTATGGTGACGGGAGTGATGCCCATGCCCCGCACGCTACATACTGCTCTCTTTCTCCCCTACGTGCAGTTATGTGATGCCCCACAAGAGGGCTACTCATTTGACTGATGTACAGTTGTGTGGGTTCATGCTTTTGTGCTGAGGCAAGAGCCTCCTTGAGCAGGAACAGGGGTAGCTAACTGCTGCTCCAAAGCAAGCACTGGTGAGGGTCATAACCTCACCGTACAGGTGCAAAATCAGCGCTGTGTATGCGCTGTAATTTGACTGTTTTTCAGCCATACGGACGCCAGGATCATTGGGAATCGTGCCCCACTGGCAAAGGACAGTTAGGGGACTGTTTGGGGCTGAAAACAGGGCAAAAACCAGTAAATACAGCGTGCTGAATTTACTGTTTTTGGACAGGAATCAGAGGGTATACGACAGTGCAAGCGAGTTCCAGCAGGGGAATTGGTTTCGCGCAAGTTTTGGGGCTGTTATGTTGCCGAAATTTGGCCAAATCAAATGGTATCTAGGTGGATACACGTGAAGGATTCCCAGGACCTTACCTTGTAATTTACCCTCCTAAAGAATAAAGAAATACCGAAAGGGGCGCCAATTTTGGGGCCTACAGGTTGTCGGCGTCTGCTCGGAGCATTCTAGCTTCCGAGCCGTGTGTGAGTTGAAGTGTTAACTCCCGTCGCAGGTTCTCTTTGCAAAGTGCTCTGTGTGTGTGTATAAAGTAAAGAATTTCGGGTGAAAGCCAACGCCTATCGCCCTACGGGCCGGTTCTAGAAGGTGTTGAGACTGAGAGAGAGAGAGAGAAGAATACGACACCAGAATGTTGTCAAACCGTCCTTCGAAGGTCCCACTCTCTATGGCGAGAGCGGTCTACTATTGATTCCACAAATCTCTACAATGCAATGGACTTGCCGATGACGATGAGGACGATGACAAGACGGACTGAAAAGTGAAAACGCTAAGGGCTGAAATCTGCAAATCTTGTATCTGTTAATTCTGACTCTATGTCGGTGACGACGGCAATGACGGCGATGCGACGACGACGTGTTGAAAACGCAGATGCTGAAATCTGCGTTTTCCGGGCTGAATCTGCAAACCTTGGCCAATCTGATCGTGCGGCGAGGATCTGCTGCGGGAAGGTGAGATCTGCAAGGTTCGGGGGTTCTACTGCGGAGTCCGACTGTTGAAAACCGAAAACGTTGATGCTTCTAGTTGTTCTGTCGCGGCGAATTTGCAAAAACGCTAGGTTGCTCTGTCGATCCAAAAACGCTAGGGCTGATTCTGCTGTTTCTGCTAACACTAGGGCTGATCTGTGATTTACTGTCGCCAGGCTGCTGCAAATGCAAAACGCTGGCTGATCTGCAATGCAAATGAAAACGCTAGCTCTTGGTCCTTGGTCTTTGGCTGAAAACACTAAGTTATCTGGCTCGGGGGGGTCCTTGCGGAGAAGGTGCTCTGTTGGATGTTAGGTCCCTGCTGCCTCTTCTGCCAGAAAGTGCTAGCGCTAGGGTTTCTTATATATGTGCTTGTCAAAATTGCCCTACCAAGTTTCCCAACAGAAGTCACTTAAAAATAATAAGTGAAAAATGGCTAAAATAGGGAAAATAGGTTTGTGCAGTGTAAAAATCCTCCTGATGGGTTTTGATGGTCATGCTGTGTGCAACCAGATGATATGCATCTACTCTAAATGTCTAGGCATGCACGGTTTGCGAACACTCACAAAAGTGCCAGAACACTTCCTAAGCTAGGCTAACTAAACTGAACTGAACCCTAGTCATGAAGTAGCTTGTCCACGTACACATAGGGTTAGATGTGCACGTGACATGCATATTTGGATACATCAAGTCTCTGGAAAAATCCTCTTCTTTGGACTCCTGAGATGTATCACAAAACATTTCCCTAGTTTGTATATGCCCAAAACCAAATAGAGCATCATCCATCGACAACTGCATAAGGTCATCACCAACCACATCTGGATAAATGTGCTTATGCATGAAAAGAAATTGCTCGGTACCCTTTGCATCCGTAATTGAGAAGCCTTCCAAAGCTTCATCCAATAAGCACATAAGCTCTAGGTCCACCACTTTAGAAGAATCTTCCACCCTGCATATCTCAAGCTACAAACTAGGTATTCCACGTATGGTATGCATACTAGCCACATCTGCTATAGACTGCTCATCAAGTTTCTCCCCCTCATCCAAATAACTTTGAACTTCTGTAGCACAAAGCTCTGCATGCGTATTGAAAATTGCATCTACGTCCTTGTCCATGTCATTGGCACAATGAACCCAATCATATGCAACACCAAAAGATTTCAATTCATTATGCACCCCCTCTGAATAAGCACCATCAAGTTCACGATCACTCTGTCTCGGACCACGGAGTCTTCTTCTCTATGGCATGCATGATTTGGACATCTATGTTATCAGTAGCTTCAGCAGGCTGCTAGGACCTCTATGGTGGCGGGTTTGTGAGCGATACGCTCCTCATCAGGCGTATGCGAGGCTTGCCAGATGGGCAAGCAACACAGGGTTACCTTTCCCAAGCAAGCATCCAACAGAGCTTCGGTATCACTCGCACTGGTTTACATTGATCTATGTGGCCCGATAAGCACTTCTTCATTTTCTGGCTCACAGTTTTTGCTTGTGCTTGTGGATGATTGTAGTAGGTACACTTGGGCTTCGTTCTTAAAGCTCAAGTCGGAGGCTTTCAGTTTCATTTGGAGTTGGAAGATGATACTTGCACGTCAAATGTATTCGCTCAAACAGAGGGGGTGAGTTCACCTCGAAGGACTTTGTACAGTGGTGCAAGTCAGAGGGCGTCAACGCCAGCTGACTACTCCCTATACTCCTTTCCAAAACGGAGTTGTTGAGCGGAAGAATTGGACTATCATGGAGATGGCTTGTGCTATGCTTGCGCATGCTTCTTTGCCCCGGGTTTATTGGGCAGAGGGGTGCAACACGGCGGTTTACATCCAAAACCGTTCTCCTATCCATGCTTTGCAAGACATGACTCCCTATCAGGCTTACTATGGGCGCAAGTCCTCCGTCTCACACTTTTGAGTTTTTGGGTGTCCGGCCTTTGTCTACGTGCCAAAGGAGAAGCGACAGAAGCTAGACTTCAAGCGAAGAAGCTCATCTTTGTGGGCTATTCACAAGAGTCTGACGGATACCGGCTTTATGTTCCTGACACCAAGACCACCACAGTTAGCTATGATGTGACTTTCATGGAGCTTTTCAACACACCTGCAGAGGGGGCAACATCCAAGTCTATACCTTCCCTACCTCCTCCTTGTCCACCTCCCACACCTGATCGTACCGCTATCCTTGTCCTTGTACCCTCTACATCGCAGCCAATTACTTCACCCGATCATGCCATGTCAGATTTCGATTTTGATGTGGACGATGGTTCCCCTCCGGTGAAGGCGGTCCCACCTCGCAAGGAGCAGTTAGTACCTAGTTGGCTCTACTCTACGGTTTCTTCCTGCGGAATCACTTGTAAAGTGTGAGCTTTGTCCTAGAATGTGAGTCAAGGAGAGAGGAGTGGAATTATCCCACATGCAGTGGTGCAAGGTTGTAGAGCTACATAAAGCTCATTTCATGAATGAATAAACACAAGTCTATTTTGCATTACATCTCCCTTGTTTATGGTGAGTTGTGATGGCTTAGCAAATACTCAAGATCGTGTTTATGAGTCCAAGTTAATTGATCTTGGAACCTAATTCGCTTGAGTGATAATCTAGCCAACACACACTCACTTGTGTGCACGATGTTTCTCTTTCATCCACCCTAGCTAGCACGATCCCATTCCCATCAAGTGGTATCAGAGCACCATGGTTTACTAGATAGGTTTGTTATCATGCATTTGTGTGTTAGTGATTAGCATATCCATTAGAGGGATTAATATTTCTTAATTATCATTACGGTCCATTGGCATTCTCCATAACTAGTTGCATCTCTCACTAATTAAGCCCTAATCTAGCTATGTGTCCTTGGCACACCTAAGAGGCCACTACCCTCCATGGCTAGATAGGCTTGATTAGGGAGAGGATTAATATCTTTCTTTTTGTTTTTGTGCTTGCTTTTAGCTTACTTCATTGCAAAATTTCTCTCATTAGAGCCATCATTGGCGATTGGAATTTATGTGTGTGGAAAGTTCTCATCGACACCACCACGTAGAGCTCTCGCATGCTTCAATCACACCACATTTGGCTATCCTATTAAGCTCTCAAACTTCCTTTGTTTTCAGCTTTCTACAGACTGCTCAATTCTAGAAATCAAGACCATTAAACTGTCCCCCTATTTCTAGGTGTTTGTGAGAGAAATAGAGTCTGTGTATGTGTACTTTATTGGTGGGAACCACATTCTTACAAAACAAAAGGTCAACTCCTAAAGGCGCACGCTCGGGCTGCCCCGCCCTCGTACTTGTGACTCAGCACACAGTCCTTGCTCACGCCGACAGGCTGGACAATGGCCTTCAAAGCCCTTGGGCCCCTACACGCGGTGCTGCTGCTATGCATGTTCATCACCACGCACCTCGGCTGCCTACCCCTTGCACCAGTGCACCTTCTTGCCTCACCGCTGACATCGGCCCCTGCGCATCTCGAGTTCGACAAGTTTCTTTTTATAATGATACTCTTGCCAAGCAACACAAGCAATTCCGAGCCTCGCAACTCGTAACCCATCAGCTCCAGCTCGGTACCATTCCATCTTCGCGTGCCTCTCCTGCGTGCCCAGTGCCCACCCTCGCCAGCTTGCGATTGCGCTACTTGTTTTCTACAGCTCCGGCCCCCCTCTGCAAGCAAGGTCCCGCACTGCCTGTCGCTTTCCGAGCGGGTCAACCTACTGACGTCATCATATTGTCATTCTGCGACCACCGTGCACCACCACCACTTGGCAAGTTGGCCTTGTCGCCCTGCAAAGACTGGCACCCAATGACGTGGCTAGAATTTTTTTCAAGTTTTATTTCTAAAGCAGTTTTAAAAATGTCAAGTTAGGCTCCCTTCCCACGGAAGGCCTTGCCCCAAGGGCACTTAACCTCGCTGGCCTTGCACGACTCTATCACTCATCATCAAGCCTCGCCGGCTCTTGGAACCCACTTGTTATTGCTGCGGCTAGCATGCTATTTCTCCAAGTGCCTGTGACTTCAATCCTCCCGAGTTAACTTCAATTCTCTCGAGCTTCAACAAGCCTCAAAGGGGAACTACATCATCAAAAGCAATCAAAGAAGACAATTTTTTGTGAAGAGGAGCTTCACTCAGGTGAAGAGGAGCTTCACAAAAGAGAATTTTCACTCCCTCTCTCTCTCTCTCTCTCTCTCTCTCTCTCTCTCTCTCTCTCATTAAAACTTCAAAATCTTGCAGCCAAGCACAATAAACTTGCAAAATAAATTTCCTATAATCTCCTAAGGAGTCTTTGTGCTCGTGTAAAGAGGTAGACACTGGCTAGGAGAGTCTCCAAAGCTAACACCCCTTTTGTCACGTGACACATCCAACCCTATGTGTTCGTGGACAAGCTATAGCATGATCAGGGTTCAGTCAGTCCAATCAGTGTAGATTAGAAGTGATCTGGCACTTTTGTGAGTCTATTCGTAGACCGTGCATGCCCAGTCACTTAGTGTAGATGCATATCCTCTGGTTACACATAGCATGATCATCAGTATTCCCATCAGAATCCATTAGAATCAGTCAGGGGAATTTTCTAGTGATTTTAGCCTATTTTTGACATTTTTCACTTATTAATTTAAGTGGCTTCCCAACAAAAGTAAGTAGGGCAATTTTGCTAAGTTAATATATAAGCAAACCAAAGTTAGCACTTTCTGGCAGAAGAGGCAGCAGGAGCTTCCCGCTCAATAGGCACCTTCTCAGCAAGAACCCATCAACCCTAGCGTTTGCAGATTCCCTCTCCAAGCCTTGGCGTTTTTGGACATCCTCAGCAGTACCTCCCCTAGCCTTGGCGTTTTCAGCTTGCATCATCGCCAACAGTCCTCCAAGCCCTGACGTTTGCAGATCGCTATCAGCAGTATGAGATCCCCTAGCGTTTTCCAGTTTGCCATCGCCGGAACTTCCCAGACAGCCTAGCGTTTTTGCTAGCGTTTTTCAGATGTAGCAGCGTTTTCATTTTCAGCCATAAATGGAGCACTCGCAGCAGCGTTTTCAGCATTCCCGACAGTAGCAGATTCAGCCCTTGAAGCATTACAAAAGACCCCCATTTTCAGCCCTCAAAAACGCATCCAAAACAGTCATTTTCAGCCACCCAAAACAGCCCAAAGATTAGCAGAAATTCAGCAGATAGAAGACCACAGATTTCAGCCCTAAAGTCGTCGTCGTCATCGGCATAGTCCCAAGTTGCATCAGTCCATTGCATCCGCATTGTACCACTTTGTGCAATCAAAAGTAGACCACTCTCGCCGACGAGAGTGGGGCCTTCGGAGGAGGGTTTTACAACGTCTCTAGTGTCGTATCTCTCTTCTCTCTCTATCTCTCAGTCTCATACACTTGCACGCACAGTGTCCATTCACTTTGTTTGTGATCATAGAATTCTCTCATTAAGAACGGAAGGCTCTACCTTCAATAAGAACAAAAGGAACCTTGAGCACAGTTCGGAGCACTCATCTTGAGCAAAGCGCAAACATTCATTCCGTTGCACCTAACATTGGTATCAGAGCTTTGGCAGTGTTCTGTATCACTCAAGGAAAGAACCACAATAATCACAAGAATGTTTTTTGCTTGTTGCGGTTGCACGAACCCAAGTTCGCTTGGGCGTGTCTATTCCTAATCGTGTTTTTTGAAGAGTGATAGGAATCCCAAGAAAGAAGGGCTTGTCCAGCCTCCCCTTGTGTCTCTTTTCACTCATTGAGAGCGGACCATGCACTTTGCGGCCGGCCAATCGATGTGAGGTGGGAAAAAGCAACCTTGGTGTGAGCGCAAGGCCGCCAAGGGGTGCGCCCGCGAAAAGGAGTAGAACTCGGGTGAAGAGAAGATCCTTCTCAAATGCGGTTTGCAAGTGAAAGAAAACCTTAAGAACCTCAAGGTCCTTAAGAACCCAAGAAGCCAAGAACCCAAGATCCTCAAGAATCCAAGTTCCTCGTGAACTTAAGAACATAGACCACAAGAACCCAAGACTTCAGTAGATGGTCATCACTCGAAGCGGAATGGATACTTCGCTTGGAGGTGATGAGCATGAGAGAGGCGAAGAAGAATTTTCCCTACCAGGAGGTTTTTCCGACCCTCCCCCTTCCCCATCTACGTCAAGGATCGCACTAACTCCTATGCAGGAGTTGCCGCAGTTGTTTATGGACAAGAAGTTAGACCGAAAAGCAGAAAAGACTGTGAACACGAAGAAAAGATGGCAGCCATAGAGCGTCAATACATAGAAAGAGTGGCAGCCATACATCGCGAGAACAAAGCAAGACAAGCAGCATATGACCACGAGACCAAAGCAAGAATGCAAGAGATGTTGCGACTCTTTTCTCAAATGCAGGCACAGATTCAACAGGATCGGGAAAAGGAGACTCTTTCAGTCTCTTCTTCTCCAAAGCATGACACACAGGATTTGCTTGATTGTGTGAAGCATGATGATGATTTGATTGACAATGATTTGCATGATGATTTGGATGACAAAGATAAGCATGATGATTTGAATGACAATGATAAGCATGATGATTTGGATGCCAATGATTTGCATAATGATTTGGATGACAATGACAAGCATGATGATTTGCATGATCAAGATGTGATTTCTCACGAGCATGATGATTTGCATGAAGATGATGTGATTGTTCACAAGGATGATGTGTTAGTGGATGCTTTTTCTAGCGAAGCTAACCTCGTTGCAGATTCGATCAATCACGAAGAATCGATCTTGGCTTTCGAGTCAAGGTCCAAAGAACCCCCACAAGACGATTCGATTATTCAGGAAGAACAGATCTTGGCTCTCGAGCCTAGGTCTAGAGAACCCTCACAGGAAGTATTATGTGTTCGCATGATTGATACGCACGCATTGTTCGAGTGTTTCATTCGTGATCGTTTCCTGTATTTTAGTTAGCCACTCTATGTAATCCCTTTTCCTAGGCATGACATATTGTATGTTGAGCACGTTTCTCTCATGGATGAGCACGAATGTATGCGGATTTTTCATGAAAAGCTGAAAAGTATGTATGTAAGGAAGTCACATTCCATGTCTCTTCCTTGGCATGATAGTTTCCGAACGAGCACATGAAAGTATGAGCACCAAGCAGAGGCATTTCCATGGTGCTTTGCCACAGTTGATTGCTCTAGATCATAAGAGAAAGATTCGATATCATTGTTTGCGTGTATGTGGTGAACGGGTTGTCACTCCGTCTATATGTTCATCTACATTGCATACACAATCTTTCGCGAAGACAAGTTTTTTTCCACTCACTTTACATGGAATGGGTATGTTCATGGTTTTGTGTTGGAAATGGTTTCAGGAATTTTCAGCCATGGAGATTCTTGAAGAAGAAGGAAGCATGACTCTAGACGAAGTTGAGCATCGAAGGAGCCACAAAAGACTTTGTGTCGCTTTCGGCGCGGCCCAAAGAAGCAAGCGTTGCAGACCTTTATGAAGTTCAAGTACCGCACAACCCACACATCAGAGTGAGCCGGCGAAGAGTCCCTTCCAGGATTCCGGATGCTATTGGCAATCTCCCTCGACGCCATACAGTTTGGTACAAGTACCTCACTTTGAAAAGGAGGGGATGTCACGTGACACATCCAACCCTATGTGTCCGTGGACAAGCTACAGTATGATCAGGGTTCAGTTAGTCCAGTCAGTCTAGATTAGAAGTGATTTGGCACTTATGTGAGTCTATTCGTAGACTGTGCATGCCCAGTCACTTAGTGTAGATGCATATCCTTTGGTTGCACACAGCATGATCATCAGTAGTCCCATCATAATCCATTAGAATCAGTTAGGGGAATTTTTCAGTGATTTTAGTCTATTTTCCCTATTTTTGACATTTTTCACTTATTAATTTAAGTGACTTCCCAACAAAAGTAGGTAGGGCAATTTTGCTAAGTTAATATATAAGCCAACCCAAGTTAGCACTTTCTGGTAGAAGAGGCAACAGGAGCTTCCCGCTCAACAGGCACCTTCTCAGCAAGAACCCATCAACCCTAGCGTTTGCAGATTCCCTCTCCAAGCCCTGGCGTTTTTGGACATCCTCAGCAGTACCTCCCCTAGCCTTGGCGTTTTCAGCTTGCATCACCGCCAGGGTAGTTTTCGTACGACGTACGGAACGTCTCATTCCGTATTGCAGGTCACGTTCCGTCCCGTTCGTTTAGTACGTTTCGTAGGTTTTTTTATTTTTTAATTTTTTATTAAACAATTTTGAGTGGATTATATTGAGTAGCCCAAAAAATCTTAAGTGGCTATAAAGCTCTTGACTGTTGACTAAGGGCCATTGAGGACCAACTTTTGGGGCAGTTTTGGAGCGCCAATTCAAGCACTTAAGCCACATTGGATTCTATGTGCTAGGGCTCCACTTCTCTTATGCTCTCCCTCTCCCCCACGCTCTCCCTCTCTCATCAAGAGTTCATCATCCATGCTCTCCCTCTCTCATGCTCTAGCCTCTTCCTATTTAAGCAATGCCTCTCCATCTTGTTCTCCAATACTTCCAAGCTCTCAATGCTCATTGCTCTCAAGCTCTCACTGCTCAATGCTTCCATGTTCTAGCTCTCAAGTGACAAGCTCTAGAGACTAGAGTCTTGCCTCTCCATCTTCTCTCCATTGGGTCTCTCCCTCTCAAGCTCCCATTGAAGATCTCATAATGTCAAGTTTCTTTAAGTGTAAAGCTTAAACCCAAGGGCCTTAAGCCTTAGACGTAAGAATTCTATGTTTTTTTATTTTGAACGTACGTAACGTTGTTGTACATCTTAATATTTTTTAGTTCGTTTAGTACCGCACATCGTCGTACGTGTACAAAACGTACGGGACCGTACGAGACCACTATGAGATTCATCGCCAACAGTCCTCCAAGCCCTGGCGTTTGCAGATCGCTATCAACAGTACTAGATCCCCTAGCGTTTTCCAGTTTTCCATCGCCGGAACTTCCCAAACAGCCTAGCGTTTTTGCTAGCGTTTTTCAGATGTAGCATGTTTTTCATTTTCAGCTGCAGCAGCGTTTTCAGCATTCCCGACAGTAGCAGATTCAGCCCTTGAAGCATTACAGAAGACCCCCATTTTCAGCCCTCGAAAACGCAGCCAAAACAGTCATTTTCAGCCACCCAAAACAGCCCAAAGATTAGCAGAAATTCAGCAAATAGAGACCACAGATTTCAGCCCTAAAGTCGTCGTTGTCATCACTGTCGTCGTCATCGGCATAGTCCCAAGTTGCATCAGTCCATTGCATCCGCATTGTACCACTTTGTGCAATCAAAAGTAGACCACTCTCGCCGACGAGAGTGGGGCCTTTAGAGGAGGGTTTTACAACGTCTCTGGTGTCGTATCTCTCTTCTCTCTCTTTCTCTCAGTCTCATACACTTGCACGCACAGTGTCCATTCACTTTGTTTGTGATCATAGCATTCTCTCATTAAGAACGAAAGGCTCTACCTTCCATAAGAACAAAAGGAACCTTGAGCACAGTTCGGAGCACTCATCTTGAGCAAAGCGCAAACAATCATTCCGTTGCACCTAACACCTTTATTAACGCAATGTAAGAGAAGGGGCTTGGAAAATTTAACGAGGAGGGCTTTCATACTTGGCAAACCAAGTTGAAAAGCTACTTAATGAAAAAGCAGTTGTGGGGTATAGTCAAACCAATGCTCACTAATTCGACATCTATTGCTGGTGCACAAATACTGACACGAGCTATGAGTGCACAAAATCAAGCCAAGGACGAGCAGGCATTAGGAATCATAAATCACCGCACTACATGACAATTATGTACACTTTATTGATGATTGTGATACTTCATCACCTACATGGGAAAGCACTAGAAAAGAACTTTGGAGCCATGAAAAAGAAGAGCAAAGTGAGCTGAAAGAAAGATCTATACAAATTGCAATTGGAACATAACGAAGATATTGCAAGCTTGGTCAATCGCCTCAAAAGCATGACCACATAACTAGCTTATGTAAACAGTGCACTACTAGAGGAGGACAAAATTGCAGTTCTTCTAGCAGCCTTACCACCTAGCTTTGACCAGATCATGATCATCATTGAGGAGAAGGATTCAATACCAGATTTTCAAGATGTTATCAACTCTTTAATGTTCGAGGAGAAGAAGCAAGGGAGAAATGCTTCTTCATGGGGAGGAGCTTTTGCAGTTGGCAATGGTAACAAGACTTGTTTCAAGTGTGGCAAAGAAGGGCACATAGCAAAGGCCTATCTAGCATCGAAGACTTGCAGCATATGCGGGAAGAAGGGTCACCTTCCTCCCAAGTGTTTCAAGAGGGACAGAGGCAACACCAACAGAAATCCAAGGCCCAAAGTGTATTTGGCAGAAGAAGACAAAGATGAAGATGAAGAAGGCGGCGGCAATAGCCTTCTAGTCTACGACGACACTCTCTAGCTTTTTTTTTTCCCGAGAAAAAGATCCTTCTATTAGTTAATGAAAACTGCCCATAGGGCTACAACCACCTCTGCAAGAGAGGGCTACAACAAGCATGATGGGGAGACTCTCCCAATGAAAAAACAACATATATACAATGAGGCTAAATCAAGAGATGGGAGGAGGGAAGAGCCACACAGGTGGACGGTAGTGCCATCTAAGCACACCCTGGACTATGGTGTAGAAAGGCCCAGGGCGCCAGAGTCGAAGGAAAGCCTCGCGGTGCTCCTGCATGCGATCGGAGCTGCCCTGTAGTCCCTCAAGCTGTCCTCTGAGAGTATGGATCAGCTCTAGCCAAAAGTCACGAACAGTCTCTGCTGGTGGCACAGGGCGAGCCTCAAAGATGCAGAAACAGTGGGCCCGCCAGATGAACCAAAATGTCAGGCCACTGATGAGCTCCCAACACTCCTCTCTCTCACTGCACCACTCCTGTGGAGTAAGCTCTGTAGCAGGCTGGAGTGTAGGTCGCCCCCCCTGCATCACTATCATCCTGCTGGTGGAAGATAGCTCAAACTGAAGTGCCGGGCCCGTGAGGGTGGACCAAGCCGCTGCCCTTCAAGTGTACTGTCGAGCCGTGGAGAGAGCAGGCATCAGCCGAAGAACTCGTAGCCACACCTGCTGGGCCGAGGGACAGTCCCAAAGACAGTGACGCTGACTCTCCACCAACTGGTCACAAGCTGCACATGTGGCCGAGAGACCACTATGCACTAGCCAGCTCCCTACTGCTGTAGCTCTATGTGCGACTAGCCACTGAAACAAGGTGACTCGCCTCGGCTGTCTGGAGTCCCACAACCTCTCCCAAAAGTCTGCCAAGAACTCGACTGTGAGACCCTCCTCCTGCCAATGACGTGCTGCAGCGGGGCGGGCCTCTCTGTGTGCTACTAGTATATGACGTCCCAGTCGAACAATGTACTGAAAGAACGGGACTCCTGGGTGGTCTGCAGAAGAGAAGGGGTCCCTCCATAGCCACTCACCAGGATCCCACTGTACTCGTGCCAGCGGACAACACTCCCAAGCCCATAGCCTCCAGTGTCCTGTCTCAAGAACTGCTGGGTCAGAGTCTATGACGTAGGTCCTCCCCACTGATGCCCACTACTCGGATCCTCTGAAAACAACACTCTGCTACCTACAGGGCCTCTACTGCAACTCACTGTAGTCGTCCCCCACCCTGAAGCTCGAAGAACAGGGCTGAGACAGACTCTGAGATGCAGAAACAGTGGGCCCGCCAGATGAACCAAAATGTCAGGCCACTGATGAGCTCCCAACACTCCTCTCTCTCACTGCACCACTCCTGTGGAGTAAGCTCTGTAGCAGGCTGGAGTGTAGGTCGCCCCCCCTGCATCACTATCATCCTGCTGGTGGAAGATAGCTCAAACTGAAGTGCCGGGCCCGTGAGGGTGGACCAAGCCGCTGCCCCCCAAGTGTACTGTCGAGCCGTGGAGAGAGCAGGCATCAGCCGAAGAACTCGTAGCCACACCTGCTGGGCCGAGGGACAGTCCCAAAGACAGTGACGCTGACTCTCCACCAACTGGTCACAAGCTGCACATGTGGCCGAGAGACCACTATGCACTAGCCAGCTCCCTACTGCTGTAGCTCTATGTGCGACTAGCCACTGAAACAAGGTGACTCGCCTCGGCTGTCTGGAGTCCCACAACCTCTCCCAAAAGTCTGCCAAGAACTCGACTGTGAGACCCTCCTCCTGCCAATGACGTGCTGCAGCGGGGCGGGCCTCTCTGTGTGCTACTAGTATATGACGTCCCAGTCGAACAATGTACTGAAAGAACGGGACTCCTGGGTGGTCTGCAGAAGAGAAGGGGTCCCTCCATAGCCACTCACCAGGATCCCACTGTACTCGTGCCAGCGGACAACACTCCCAAGCCCATAGCCTCCAGTGTCCTGTCTCAAGAACTGCTGGGTCAGAGTCTATGACGTAGGTCCTCCTTACTGATGCCCACTACTCGGATCCTCTGAAAACAACACTCTGCTACCTGCGGGGCCTCTACTGCAACTCGCTGTAGTCGTCCCCCACCCTGAAGCTCGAAGAACAGGGCTGAGACACACTCTGAGTAGGCCCTGATTGAAATGAGAACCTCCAGTCATGTGAAGGCTCCCATCCACCGGGGTGCTACTGGCTCGATAAGCGTGAGCCACTCAACTGAAATTGACGCTGAGATGTCCTGACACATGCTCTGCACCCCTCTCATGCCTGTAGCTGGAAACCCTGCACCTCCTCTGACAGACCTGTGAACTCTAGCCAGTCACCTAGAGAGCGCGCTGGACCTGTTGCCATGGGACCCCAAGAAACATGAGGCCGACTACCAACCAAGTAGCCTCTCTGAGTGCTAACCATGGGGTTCCAGACGAGGGGCTGCCGTAGGCGCTCCTCCGTGCACGTCGGCTCTCTGCTCCAGGCCACGCCATAAGAGCTCCCAAGATCGAAGCAAACTCACAGCGAAGCGGTCCTCCAGTCTCCTGCTCAAACCAACTCGGCGCAACTCTGTAAAGATCCATCTGGTCGAAGGTTGCCAAGGGCCTCCTGAATGAGGCACCCTTGTGCTGGATCAATGATCCCAAGAACAAGGAAGTGTGATGACCGACCAAGCCACCTTGGCTCGGGCAATCTGAGTGTCACGACCTGACCAAAGGAAGTTACTGATCAGCCTCTCTACCTCGCTGATACAAGAACTCGAGAAGATCCAGCAAGAAGTGATGTACCACATAGTCGCCAACAACACCTGGTTGGCAATTACTACTCTACTAGCCAGCCAAAGTCGTGTTGAGCTCCAATGTAACAGCTTTCTCCTGATGGACAGGAGAAGAGGAGCAATCTGCTGCTCGCGGGACAAGTCCAAACCAACCTGACAACCCAAGTACCGAACTGCAGTCCCTGGGGGAATCCACCTGAAACCCTCTCCTGGCATCCAATCTGGCACAGGAGCACTGCCAACCGAGAAAGCCATTGTCTTTCTCTAGTTGATCAGTGTGCCCGATGCACAACAGAAGGTCTCCAAAGCCTGCTCACATCTGTGCAGATTGGCCTCCTGGCCCTCTAAGTACAAGGCAGAGTCATCGGCAAACTCAGCGTCCAGTAGCTCATCTCCCCGAATAGGGAGTGCTAAGCCCCGCAGACCAACCTGCTGTGACACCAAAAATCTGCTCATCGCCTCCACATAGAATAGAAAGAGAAAGGGGGCAAGAGGACAACCCTGTCTGACCGAGCGTGTGAGCATGAAGCGCTCACCTCTACCGCCTGCCAAAAGCACCTGACTGTGAGCCTGTCCGTACAAAGCTGACACCCCTCTGATCCAAGCATCTGAGAAGCCCATCCTGCGTAGAGTGCCCTCTAGAAAGTCCCAGTCAACTCTGTCGTATGCCTTCTCAAAATCGAGAAGAAGAATCACAAGTTCCTCCCCACGGAGCCGTGCCAGGGCAGAAGCCTCCCAGAAAGTGAAGATGTTGTTAAGGATACTGCGTTCCTTGACAAAACCTATCTGAGTCCCATGTATAAGGCTCTCCAAAAGTGGCTGAATCCTGAAACTCAGAGCCTTGGCAAGAATTTTGTAGGCTGAGTTGAGGATGGTGATGGGACGCCACTGTCGAATCTCATCCAAGGAGCCACCCTCCTTTGGAATGAGGTAGATCAGGCCCTCACTCATGCTATCAGGCATCACTCCTGTGTGCAAAATGTACTGAAAGGCACTACAAAGATCTGGGCCAAGCAGGTCCCAGTAGTCCAAGAAAAAGCTGGGAGTCAACCCATCCTCACCTGGACAACTACCACGAGGGAGGGCCCTAGGAGTCGTGTGCAACTCCTCAAGCTAAAGTGGCATCTCTAGCCTCTAGCGCATCTCCTCTGTCACAAGACAAGGCATCTGTGCCCAAACCTGCTCCCTGCATGCATCTTGTTGCTCTGACTGGGGCTCAACCGATAGTAACTCACGGTAAAAGTCAGTAGCAACGGCACACATATCCTCGGGCTCACAAGCAACTGACCCATCGGGTCTCCTCAACTGATTGACCTTGGCATGCGAGTGCCAAGGTCCCACTGTCTCAAAAAAAGCACCAGTCACTCTGTCACCCACCTGAGTCCACTGAGATGCCTGTCCGTGGAAGGCAAACTCATGACGCCTCTCCTCTGTGCTAGCAAGCTCCTGTTGAGCCTGCTGTAACTGCTCCTCCAACCATGGACTGTCTGGATGCTGCTCCTGCATCCTCTGTAGTGAAGCAATGCCTCGCTTGAGACGCTGCTCCTCCTCTCTCGCTGCAGCCCGGCGAGCCAGAGACTCCTGAAGAAAAAAGTGGCTAAGCTAAGCTAGGCCCAAGGCCACTCTGTCTGCAAGTGGAACCTGGCTGTCCATGCCCTCTGTCCAGAGAGCCTCTATCCTCTCTCTGAGTGCTGAGTCCAACAAGACCCGCTCTGGGATGCGAAGCATTGTGCTCCCACTCCTCTGCCTGTCTGCCACTGTGAGGATCACTGGTGCATGGTCGGAGAAGGATGTCCCTGCCAGGATGCCCACTGATCCCCCCAAGTCACTGAAGTGGTCACTAGTGTAGAAGCGATCTATCCGCGATAGATTCACTCCTCCCACTCTGCGGTCCGATCTAGAGAAGGCAAGACTGGCTGGAGGCCTCACAAAGCCAGAGTTCTGCCATGTATCTGAGACCCTCAAAGTCATACACAACCTCTCGCAAGCTGCTAACTCGACTCCATGCACAGTAGCATGGCTGCCTCCAATCCTGTCAGAAGGGTCTTCCAACATGTTGAAGTCCCCTCCTACACACCAATGGTCGGCCTGCGGCAAAGACTCAACAATCTGTGACCAAAACTCTGCAAGAGCACTCGCCACATTGGGCGCATAGATGTTCAGGAAGCCCACAAGGCCACCCTGAACCTGCATAGTAATCCACTGAGCCCTGCCTGGCACAATAATCCCTCTGCCCACAATGGCCTGCTATAATGAATCCGCAATAGTCATACATACCCCACCCTGGATGCCTCCAGGTCCAAAAGCAGCTGACCAAAAGGTATCATATCGTCCACGCAAAATCTGACCACATCGCCGAATGCGGCTCACACAGATGGTGCTCCTGAAGCATAAGGAGATCAATCTCTCCTCCCACAAGGCAACGCTGAAGCTCCTGACCCAATCGGCCCCGCTGTCACTAAAAATGGGGCCCACCTAGTCCCTGCACGTTCCATGAGACGATCCTCATGGGGAGCGAGAGAGAACAGATGCTGCCGCAGCAACAAGACGGGCTATCTTCGAGGTTGGCTTGGATGGGGAGTAATCCGCATCCGAGTGTCCTCTAGATAGGCGAGACTGCAGTGAGTGCCTAGCCCAAGCCCAAGCAGAGCGAGCCGTGCGTAAAGCAACCTCCTCTGTCCAGGAGTCCTCATGAATGTTTACATAGCAAGGCAAACACTGCGTATCAGCAAAGAAGTACATCACAATGTGCCTACATCCTGCTGAGTCTGGGGTGTCACCGCAAACTTGGCCAATGGCCACAAAGTCTGCAGCAAATCTGTAACTGCAAGTTCTCCCATGTGATGAGAGAACTCGAGAACCTGTGTATGCAATCATCCCAACACTGAGTCGAGGGACCACTCTGTCTCGACCCTACCACAGAGGGGGAAGGAGAAACCAACTGCTGAGTCCAAGGCCTCTGTCCCCCTAGCGGCGAGGAACAAAGCATGGACCTTGAAGCAGGCTGCCTCGTGGTCTGCTGCGGAATCGCCGAGAAAGCGAGTGAACCCGTAGTCGAAGAAGTCCCAGCGGCGTCGGAGGTCAATGCTCGTCAGACCACGAGGGATAGTTGCAAGGGAAGATGTCTGAATCTGCAGAGGGGGCCGCAAGAAGGGCTGACCCTCTCTCGCTAGGCGACTCGTGGCAAAGGCGTTGCCAAGAGATCTCCTAGCCGCCGGAGAGGGACCAGTCTCCTGAGTCGACTGTGGAACTGGAGCAGGAGGGGAGGGAGAAGGAGCTGGGGGGAGCGGAGGAGAAGAGGGGCGGGATGGGGCGACAGAGGTAGAGGGGCGAGGTGGAGAGGCGACGGGAGCAGAAGGCGGGGGGGAGGATGAGGAGGAGGAGGGGAACTCTGAAGGGGGAGCGGTTGTCGAGGGTGAAGCGGAGGTGGAGGCTGGCGTAGGGGACTCCTCCTGCTCAAGAGGACCAAAGCGGTTCCCCGTGGGAACCCACTACTGTTGAGTAGGCACCTGAGGGCCACTCTGAGTGCCAGGCTGTCGCTGTGGCCCCTGGCGTTGACGGCCACGGGCCTGTTGCCACCCCTCCTCCGCTGGAGCCCCAGGCTCGGAGGGTGGCTCTGAATCTATGCGTTGTGCCGCTGACTGTGGCTGTGGCCCAACCCTGGCAGGTTGGGGCTGAGGTTGTGGTGCAGGTCGCGTCCTCCACCGTGGACAGGCCTTCGCTAGGTGGCCCATCTGTCGGCAAATGAAGCATTGGTTCGGGAGGCCCGAGTACTCCACATTGTCTAAACCAACCCCTACTCACCCGAGGCAGAAGGATGACCTTCGGGAGCGTGTGGGTATCTCTGACCAAAACTCGAACTGAGGGGATGCCAGCCGCCTTGGCAGCTACTGATGCTGCCGTACGAGGTGTCTCCAGGACAGTCCCGATGGTGGAGCCGATCCTGGAAAGAAGTGGTAGGTACTCCCTCCGTAAACCCGGAAAGCAGACTGAGATGGGGATGTCTGCCTCCTCTACTAGAACATCCGAAGTCGGGTCAAAACCATGTCGCCACTGTCGAAAGTGGGCGTGTGACGCTCGAATGGCCAGTGGACTCATAGCTATGACCTTGGACGCCATCTCGGAGGTCTCGAACTCGATCTGATAGTACCCCCGTCCGAGAATCTGGACATCCAAGATCTTGCCCACCTCTGCGAGAAGGCGGGCCTGGAGAAGGTCTCGCAGCTCTCGTGTGCTAGGTCGGGTGCCGAGAATCTTGCAGATGACCGAAGTCGCCTGCAATCGCTCTACCTCTGCGGTAAGGCTCGCTTGCTCTGTCGGCGAGAGAGCAAGTCGAATGGTGGGCTCAGCGGGGTCGGGCGAGGGGGCTTCTGGCGAGTCCCTCTGTGGCGAAGATGGAGCCTCCATCTGTGTCTACTGCTGTGTCGTAAGAAGAGGTCGACGGGTGGACGCTGCAATCAGGCGCAGGAGACACTGCCCCAAAAAATGAAGCAATGCCGAGGAGGCCGAATTGCAGGGGTTGATGGGGAGAAACCGAGGTGGGTGGGAAGACAGGCCCGGGGGGGGGGGGGGGGGGGGGGCAGTAGGTTGGGGAAGGTGGAAGCATTGGCGGCAGCAGAAGGAGGGGGTGATGGGGGCGGCAGCGGCTAAAAGGCAGCGCGGGCAGGCAGCGGGCGGGTTGGTAGGCAGCGCGAGGGTGGGCAGCGGGGCAGGGGGGGAGGCAGCGGGTGGGGGGGGGGGGGGGGGGGGGGGGGGGGGGGGGGAGCGATGGCGTGCGCAGGTGAAGCAGAAGCAGCGAGCCCTTTCCGAATTGCCGCGTATTGAGCAAATTCAAATAGTCCTCTATATAAGCAAAATCCTGGAAATAGCTCAATACTCTCTAGCTTTTTTGTTTTGCCTTTCCCTTCAGTTGTATTTGTTTGGAGATAGCTTGGACTAGCTTGGTCTCAGTTATATACATCTGTTTGAGGGGAGGTGTTTGAGTATCTCTTGGATTAGAGATAGTTTGTCTCCTGGATTGCGGATTCTCTCCTGGATTGGAGTGTGCCAGAGATGTCAATTTTCTCCTAGTCCAAACCTCAAGGGGAGTATTGTAAAGTGTGAGGGGTGTCCGAAGTTACCAGACTCCCAAACCCTGGACAGCCTCGACATTCTGCACACCTAAAACAGAGGCAAGTTTATGACGGTGCAGAGTTCGTGAACTTTGCACTCATGTCTCAGATTTAGGCTTCACCAGTTGAGTCTTCCTCGGTGGAGGAGGCATTCCAGCATGATTGCTGGAAGCATTCCATGCAGATAGAGATGGACGCTATCGAGCGGAATAAAACCTTGACTTTGGTTACCAGGCCCAACAAGCGGAAGGTGGTTTCTACAAAATGGATTTTCAAGACGAAGTACAAGGCCAATGGTTCCCTCGACAAACACAAGGCAAGACTTGTTACCTGGGGTTTCACACAGTGACCATCATGGACTTTGACGAGACCTTTACTCCCACGGCTCGCATGACTACCATACGCACAGTGTTTGCTCTCGCAACCAACTTTGGTTGGCCTATCTTCCAGATGGATGTCAAAACTCAAAAGTGCTTTTTTGAACAGAGATTTGGATAAAGAAGTTTATGTGGAGCAACCTCCTGGGTTTCGTATACTAGGCAAGGAGGATTGTGTCTATCGGTTGTGGAAAGCATTGTATAGACTGAAGCAGGCTGGACGACAGTGGTACCTCACACTCGACTAGTTTTTTGTGAAGCTGGGGTTACGGCGTACCTCGTCAGATTCCAACTGTTATGTTGTCTTTGATGGCTCTTTGGTTGCGATAGTGATTGTCTATGTGGACGGTCTCATTTTCACAGGCCCATGGACCAGCAAGATCAAGTCGATCATAAAAGCTATGTAGACACGTTTCGAGATGACTGATCTTGGGCTTCTTCATTATTTTCTTGGATTCGAGATCTTTTAGACATCAGACGGCATCTTCTTTTCTCAGCGGAAGTATGCGAAGGCTATCCTAAAGAGATTCCAGATGACAGGTTGCAAACCGATTGACACTACTCATGAGCCCGGGAAGAACATATCGCTTCACGATCCTTCCCCACGGATTGGCTTGGAGTAGTATAGGAATGTTGTTGGCTGCCTCGTATGGCTGACTTATTCCCGACTAGACATCTGTTACACAGTTTCTGTCCTCAATTCCTTCAACACCCAACCTGTCAGCGACATTGGCAGTGTGCCGAGCGTACTTTGCAGTACGTCAGCGGCACCGTGGACCATGGTGTGTTCTATGGTCGCTCCAAGGGTTGCACCTTACTTGGTTGGTGCGATTCAGATTGGGCAGGAAATCTAGATACTCGGTGCTCTACTACAAGTGTAGTTTTGACACTCGGCTCCGGACCCATTTCATGGAGAAGGAAGCGGCAACCCACCGTTGCGCTATTTCCACAGAGGCGGAGTACAGAGCAGCTTGCTATGCTGCTTGTGAGGCCATATGGCTACGGAGGTTACTCGGAGAGTTGTGTTTTCCCCAAACTGCTACGACTTTTCTATTGTGCGACAATCAGAGTTGCATTGCTATTGCCAAGAATCCTATCTTTCACGCTCAGACAAAGCACATTGAGGGGCAATACCACTATGCTCGGGAGCGGGTTTTGGCTGGAGATCTTCATTTGGAGTATGTCCCTACATCGGCCAATGCAGCAGACATCTTCACGATGGCTGTACCTCAACGGACCTTGGCTTCTCACCTTCTACTCATCTGTGTTGTCTCAACATCCAATCCTGAGAGGGGGTGTTATTACACCACCGTTGATTCGCCATTTTGGACGGCTAGTGATGGTCCCGGGTTGGCCACCCATTGCACATCATGTAGATTGCATGGCGGACACTTTTAGCACGTGTTCAACTGGTCATTTTTTGAGCCTGGCTAGGTGCGCACACATTTTTAACCATTTTTGGGCTTTTATGTTTTTTGCACTTGTTACACATTTTGCCCTACCTCAACCTAACATTCTATAAATAGAATGGTTAGGGTCTTGTAGTCATACATTGTGTATTGAGAGCATCATTTGCTGAGCACTTTTGTTCTCTCTCTCTCTCTCTCTCTCTCTCTCTCTCTCTCTCTCTCTCTCTCCAGCGTTTTCGGCGCGCGTGGCTCACACCCTATCCGCTGCTCACTCTCACAGCATCAACAGCAGGTTGATGCCTGTGCTCAACAGATGCTCCAATATTCAAAGGATCCTCAGTATGCAAAATTTTTGACCAAGCAGCCGATCAACGAGGTGCATTCTCGATGGCGTATGGCTATCGACTCACCTTTGAAGCCAGCCTTGAAGAAAACACCTGCTTTGCGGTTGTATACGGAAGATGAACTTGACGAAGTAGTAGAAAGATCAGTCAACCGACTCTTGAAGACCAAGAAGAAACCGAAGAGACATAATCGGGCAACAGACTACGTTGGCTACTTGGGTCACAAGTCTACTTTTGCAAATGCACGAAAGACAAAGAAGCGCGTATGCTTTGAGGCTGTTTCCAGTTCCCGTGCTGGAAAACTCCATATGGTAGTACATCTCAAGTGAATGTTTTCATTGGACTGCTCAATGCTTGTACCTTGCCCTTCCCTCAGCCGGGGATCTCTTCCACAACACTCTTTTGTTAGAGCAAGATCTTACTTTTTGATTGGCACGTTTATGTTTGCGATAGCATACACTCTCTGGTCATTTGTGCAGAATATGCATTTATGCGTCTTGAGGTAGGTTTAACCTTGATTTTGATGGTTATTATACTTTGATCTATTTGATTTTCAGTCTCGATTTTTTCTGATTTCTTTTTGAAGTTTATTATGTAATTTCAACACAGGTAGTTCAGAAGGCCAACGTTGTGATTCTTGCTGTAAAACCTCAAGTTGGTAGGTTGATGACTATACATGCCTCCATAATCTAGAGGCAGTTCAAAATCATCATTTGATGATTATTTTGCAGTGGAAAAAGTTCTAGTGGACCTCAGACCGTACTTCACAAAGGATAAGCTTTTGGTGTCAATAGCAGCTGGAGTCACAATCCAAAATTTGCAGGTACTTTGAATTTCCAAAATTACTATCTCTGGGGACTTCAGCTTTATATCTGACTCCAAAATTTGCAGGTACTTTGAATTTCCAAAATTACTATCTTTGGGGACTTCAGCTTTATATGGTGGGCATTTCATTGTGACATGGATGTTTCTGTGTCTGTAAAACTCCGGTTTTGTAGAAATGGGCTGGAGAAGTGCGAGTTGTGAGAGTGATGCCTAACACTCCGTGCTTAGTTGGAGAGGCAGCTGCAGGCTAGATTCTCTTCTCCTTTCTTTCGGATCCTTTCCAATGTGTGTGTGGCTGAATGGAGTGTGCATTGCAGTCATGAGCCTTGGTGATCAAGCAACTCAGCAAGATATGCTTCTTGTTAAAGTGCTATTTGAGGCTGTCGGAAGTATACACGTGGCAGAGGAGAAGCTTCTTAATGCAGTAACAGGCTTGAGGTATTAGTGTCCAGGCAAAAAAATGTGGCTTCTGGTTATATTTAAATTATGAAACGAGCTTGTATAGTTGTGGATATCGTGCAGTGGAAGTGGACCAGCATATGTTTATCTTGCAATTGAGGCAATGGCAGACGGTGGCGTAGCAGCAGGGCTACCTCGGGATCTTGCTTTGGCTCTGGCATCACAAACAGTAAGATTCTTCTCTCTTTGTCAAGGTGTGAAGTAGTTATATCTGTAGGTTTTTGTCAGTATGGATGCATGGCCAAGGTAACTGGAGGGTCATTGATTGGCATCCCCATAACTACTCTTGTTGAATCTGATTCATTGCCCCTTCTTGAGACATGATTGAAACATGTATGTGAATTTTGGGCAAAATGTAGCGCCTCAAGTTTTCTAAGGATGGTTTCGTGGGGATACTCGCAAATTGCAGCTTGTCCATAGTGACGTATAGTGACGTTTGTGTTCGGAACTTTTGGGAACCGTTTTTTCTTCATGCCTGTTATTGATGTTGATGATTACTCTAGGCATGCATGGCTCAAGGCAAAGTCGTAAGTTATGTGGATCTTATTCTTTGTAAAAAGGTTTTAGGAGCAGCCAAGATGGTGTTGGAAACAAAGAAACACCCTGGACAGTTGAAGGATGAGGTTACTTCTCCAGCAGGTAACGCAAGTTTGTTGTCTTGCTTGGATGGCTGAAGGAACTGTTTTGCCTGCTACGTTAGTGATACTGAAGAAGAGCATCAGCTTCTGCTAGTAGTAAAACTAGAAAATGTTTTAAGGAGTGGCATGGTCATGTAAGTGTTGTTTGTTGCAGGTACCACAATTGCAGGAATTAGAGCTTTAGAAAAGGCAGGTTTCCGAGCGGCCCTCATAGATGCTGTCGTAGCTGCAGCGAAGAGAGGTGAAGAGCTTTCAAAATCTTAGGATCGAAGCATCTATTCTGATGCCAGATTCTTGACAAATTTATGATGTGACAGTGATCACGTCAAAAATTAGTTCAGGCTTTTATTTTGCTAAGCGAGCCTATACAGCAGGAAAACTCTTTTGGAACATGAGATCTTTTTCTGCCAACTTTACAAAAGTAAGGCTGCTAGTTCAGGGTAACAAGCATATAATCTGACTACAATAGATAACATTTACAACTTTGATTTATTAAAAAATTGTAGTGGGGGCAGTTTATTAACAGGGCGTTTTGGAGACAAGACACCGGCATTGCCTTTCACTCCGAGGAGAGAGAGAGAGAGAGAGAGAGAGAGAGAGAGAGAGAGAGAGAGGTAAAACGTACCTTTGAAATTTTGGATTGTACCCCACTGGACATGAGCTGAAGCTCTCCCTTCCTTTTTGCCAAAAGGCAGTGCCAAGAAGACTCTTTAGATTCAGATTTGTGTGCTGTGAGTTTTGTTTTGTGTACATATGAATCAATAATTGGGTCTACATATGGCTGGAAACATATATAATTAAGTACTTAAATAAGACAGAGAAATGATTGAGACTGATCGTCTTGCATAAGTAGTGCAAGCACCTCTTTATATTTTTAATAAAGTTTTACGATGAGTCGCCATGGTGGCGTTCTTTTCTTGACATGGTGGCAGTTAAGTTTATATTCCTGGATGCTTCTCTCGACGTCGGTTGAGTTGATATCTCTTTGGAACTTGAGGATGCCATATGGGATTGAACTCTTGCTGTGGTCTAACACCTAAGACATTGCCCAAGGGAGATGGCAATAGTCTTGATGAAAGCATGATAGTCGAGAGGCAGGTTGGGTAACTCAAACCAATATTGGAAAGAGAGGTGTTTGATGTCTGGGGAGAAGTTTGGCAACCATCTTACTAAGTTTGGAAAATCCATTGCCTTGTCCCAAGGAGCGTGATGGACATGCTCTCATCTTTGGGCAAAAAGTTGTTAGGTAAATCTTGTGTGCTGCACATTGGGAGCCCAATGGGACCTTTTTCATGATTATCAGGCCTAGAAAATACCCAGAAAAAAAGAGCCCAATGAGGCATAATCATCTGCATGCTTCTTAATAACCAAAGAGGGAAGAACTCCAAGAGGCTTACCTTGGGAAGGTGGAGGTGTCATTGGAGATTCCGAAGCCATTGGAGGGGATTCAAGGAGAGGGGAGTGGTACGCTTTTGAGGTGGAAGAACACCTACCTACAATTGCAACAGTTAAAAGGGTAGTATTTGCAATGTGCTTGACTTGGGTATTTGCCACACACACACACACACACACAGAGAGAGAGAGAGAGAGAGAGAGAGAGAGAGAGGACAACGTAGTAAGGACCTATACACTAAAGTTCATTTATGTAGTGGCAGGCTTTCACCATAACATCTATAATTGTCACCACAAAATTGCCCATGACATGTATGAAGGACCTTCACAAAAATTCAAAAAAATCATGTCAATTTGGGCAAGAAGTGGGTTGCAGACTATGTATAGTTGTCGGAGAGGGTGGGTGCTTTGCAATGCTGATGCTAAAGGTCCATAGGCATCTCACTCTTTGTGCCCTTTTCTTAGCAGGCTCCACAATCAATAGGCTCCATAATGAGCTCTCTCTCTGTGTGTGTGTGTGTGTGTGTGTGTGTGTGTGTGTGTGTGTGTGTGTGTGTGTGTGCGTGCGTGCGCGTGTGTCAAAGGACATCCATGTAAGCTAGCCTTGATGGCTCCGAGACGTCATATGTGCACGCCATGTAATCTAGTCCAAGTATAAACATGCTTACACAAGCTATCCATCCCCTACTTACATTAGTAGGGGTCTCACAAACCAAGCTTACATCCGTGGTTATTGGGAAGCACAGAAATCTATCAAAAACTATGTCAAGCAATAATATTTCTCAACAATGGCACAATGTGTTTACAAGCAAACTCAAGGGACCAATAAACGAGAAAAAGAAAATATTCCAACAACTCTTGCACCATCAAAAAATTTCCAATATGCAAAACTTGGATGCCGAATCTAGTCTTGTTTGCAACATGTTGACATAGTTCAAGGTCCCCCACTTGGTAAGTGAGATTTCTATGAAGAAAAGCTCTTTGAGTATGGTCATGAATAATGATGGTGGCTCATCAGCCAGTCAATCTAGAATTGCTAGTGTCTTGGGTGTTCATTGAAGGCACATAGAGGCTGCAACTTCTCAGCTTTGCATGAAAGCTAAGGATAAATTGTTGCCATTGGGTGCTTGTCCAAGGCAATTTTTGTTGATTTAATCTTTTGAAATATGTGATGCATCTTCTAGATGACTCTTAGATTATTTATCGTCCTTGCAATCATTATTTGTAAGGTGTTTTCCATTTGTGCTAATATACATAGAGGGTTCCATATAGTACTGATCCGATATAGAACCAAAATCTTTGGTTCTCTACTAGAAGGTAGTGGATCCATACATATCAAAAAGTTTAACTCTTGTACTCTACTGCAATATATGCAGTATGAAAAGTGTTTTGTATAGTATTGGTTTTGATAGTGTGATCCATAGCAATGACTCTCTTATAGGACCAAAAGGACCATGTATACCTCCTCATTCTTTGCACACTACCAACTTTGATATTACATTTTATAGCTAAAAAAATAATTGAAAATAGTCTCCAAGTCACTGTTAAGGACCAATTTGGCATTCTACTTCATGTGGGAATAGCTCAAAAGTATGAAAATCCCCTTGTATAACACCATGGCTATGCGGACTTGCAAATATGGTGGTTTATTATATTGTAAGTGCTCCTCGTAAGTGTTGTCTACTATCTTTTGGTACCTTGTATATGTGTCATAATGGTAATCTCCAAAACCATAAGGAACTTACACTACCAAAGGCCTTCTTAAAGTACTAAAAGGCGTCTTGAAGATCTCATTAGTGCCAAATTGGTACTATCTTAGTACACAATACTTCCCATCTTGGTACACATTACCACATTGTATACCAAACAAAGAGTCTAGAGTACCATTTGGGTACTTTTTCATGTTTACCAATTTGGTGCTATACAGAGGAATTCATAATTCACAAGAAGGTTTTTGGTACTTTATTGGTTCTTCCTCACAGTAACTTACATGTTGGTCATATACAATACCAAAAGGCCTCATGCATTACTAAAATTACCAACTATGTTACTAGGTTGGTATTCTCCTTCATGGGAGCACTGTAAAAGTGCCAGAAGTTTCTCGTCTAGTATCAAACTTGTGTGGACTCTGATGATAGTATGCTATGCTTTGGTACTTTTTTTTTCAAATTCACCTAAAGAATGTACCGACGGAGAGAGCATAGAAATGTAAGTGGCATAAGATAATTGTTAGAGATAGATAGTGGTTGAAGGCTTCTACTATGCCAAAATGTGATGCATATAGTCTTCTCGATCATACACCTCTATTCATGATCTATTGCTACCTTGTAAGAGCCATACGTTTCCTCTATGCAACCCATCCTTGGACTCAAAACCAACATAGGTTCGCTACTAAGGTGTAAAAAAACATATACAATACCATGTCATATGATGATGGTACCTTTATTGATCAAGCCATGTTACCCTTGCCCCCCATTGCAAAAGATGCAAGTGGGTAATTTATGGTACTTCTCCTAATCAGAGATTAAAAATCACTTTGATGTGTGTTTCCATATCTAAGTGTCTGCATTTTTCATCCTCCATTTTGTATACAATACCCATTTTAGTACTCACGGTCTCAACTTTGAATATCACAATATCAAGTTTGGTGCCATATACCAAATTTGGTACTCTATGGTGTCACATTGTTTAAAACCAATGCGTGACCATTTTGGAGAAGCACGATATAAGGTACTCTAGAATACTACTACTACCACTTTGGTCATGTGGCTCCAATATTGCAGCACCAAAAATGGTCCTAGTTAGAGCATAAATTCGTACTAGATAGTACCAAATTTGGTACTATGTAGCGTCAGATTGTCAAAAGACGAGTTTATGACAACTTTAAAGAAACACAACATATATACTTCAAAGCACTTGTTTTATCACTTTGATCCTAACTACTTTCGATGTTACACCATAATATCAAATATAGTACTTTTAGTATCCAATGTGGCACTGCGTACAACCAAATTTGGTATTGTGAATCAGAGTATAACACCTATAGAGAGACATAATAGGAGGTACTTCAAAAAAACAATTGTGCACTTTGGTCATTTCTACTTTCAATTTTACATCATAGTATATACTAGATTTGGAACTATTTAGTACCCAATCTGATATGATGTAGTAACAATGTTAGCCCTATGGTGTCACTCTAGCAACAAGCCACAATATAAAATTTTAGAAATAACACAAGAGATATCCCAAAACACCACTTCTTTCATTTTGGTCCTATGTACTACCCCAATTTTGCACCACAATATATAATTTGATACTTTTTTAGTACCCAATTTGATATGGTATAGTAACAAACGTTGCAATTGTGAAGCATCACTCTAGCATCAAAGTAGAGTATCACAATATATAATTTGATACTTTTTTAGTACCAACGTTGGCATTATGAAGCATCACTCTAGCATCAAAGTAGAGCACCACAATATATAATTTGATACTTTATAAGTACCAACGTTGGCATTGTGAATCATCACTCTAGCATCAAAGTAGAGTATCACAATATTAGGAAAAAAACATAGGAGTTATTTTAAAACACCACTTCCATCGCTTTGCTCCCATGTACTTGTAGTTTTATGCCACAATACGAAATGTGGTACTATTTAGTTGTTACCATATATGTGGTGGTGATATGTGTGAACACAATTCGGACCAAGTGGCTTTTTTTCCTCAGGAGTTTTTTTCCCTGTGCATTGTATGTATGCCCATCACTTTAGGGCTAACCTATCTTTCTATTTGTGCACTAGCAATGTACTCTCTATTGTGTTCCTTGAGCGTCTTCATCTTCTTCGAGTTGTGTGTCCATCCCTACAACCCTAATTCCAACAATTGATATCAAAGCAGGTTGCGACCTCCCGTGCATCAATAATCGCTAGCACCTTCTCGGAATTGGGTGAGCTTTGTTGGAAAGAGGGTTGCAGGGAAACACAAACGCTCAACGCACACAACAAAGAGTAGTATTACTTAGTGTGCAATGAAAGATAAGTTATCCCTAGAATGATGGGTGTATATACAATGCATGGGAGAAAAAATCTCCTAGTGAGGGAGAAAATGCCCCGACGGTCCTAAGTGTGTTCACACACATCACTGCCACATATGTATGGTAAAATATCCCCCTGGGAGTGATGTGGTGAACAAGAGCTGGCACATAGAGTATAGGGAAGTGCCATGTCGTGAGAACATGATCAGTCCCCAAAGGGGAGTAAGCCCAAAGCTTTGCAGAAAGCTTCGAACTTCTCACAAGACAATGCCTTTGTGAAAACATCTACGAGGTTGTTCTGTGTTGGCACATAAGCCAAGCTGATCTCTCCTGTTGAGAGTCTCTCCCAGACATAGTGGTAATGCACCTCAATGTGCTTTATGCGAGCATGGAAAACTGGGTTCTCACAATTGCCAATGTGATCTGACCGTTAGTGTAGATGATGTTGGTAGTGTCCTGTCCAATACCCAAATAACCCAGAAGGTGTCTGATCCATACACACTCAATAGTAGCTGTGAAGGCTACCATGTACTTAGCCTCACAACTGGAAGTGGCCAGAGTAGGTTGCTTCTTGATCAACCATGATATTCATGAACTATTGAGCATGAAAAAAAAACCACTTGTGGACACTCGCGTGTCAAAACAACCAGTCCAATTTGAGTCCAAAAAAGCATGTAAATCTAGCGGCAATGATCTCTCCTTGGGATAAAACAACCCAAGATGTAAAGTGCCACTCAAGTAGCGAAAGATCGGCTTGACCTCTTGCCAATGCTTAGACCATGGGCTATGCATAAATCTATTGACTTGTGAGACTACAAACTGAATATCTCGCCTTGTGTTGCGTACATAAACAAGGCATCCAACAACATTTTAACAAAGAGTAACATCACCAAGATCACCTGCATCATGAAGATTCAATTTCAAACCTATTTCCATGGGAGTGGAAATAGGTTTGCAATCCTCAAGTCCAGACTTACATAGCAATATCTTTATGTAACTTGTCGGACACAAGGTAATGTTTTATCACACTGCTTAAACTGTACGCCCAAGTAATGATGCAACAACCCCAAATCTTTCATCTTGAAAGTAGCATTCAAATCAGCCTTAAATTTAGCAATATGTGCCTCACTCGGACCAGTGATCAACAAATCATCCACATATAGAACAACAATGAGAAGTACATCACCCTCACGCTTTACATACAAAGTGTGTTCTGTTGGACTATTTTACGGAAGCCTTGTTTGACCAAATGAGTGTCAGCTTTCTCATACCAAGCATGAGGAGACTGCTTCAACCCATACAAAGATTTCTTATATTTACACACTTTATCTTCTTGTCCTTTCTTCACAAAATCGCGAGACTGTGTTACAAAAACTTCCTCAAATATGTCACCATTCAAGAAAGCAGTAACAATATCTGATTGATGTACATCCTGACGAAAATGAACTGCCAATGCACGTAGAAAACGCATAGTAGTCATACGACAAGTGGGAGCAAAAGTCTCTTCATAATCTATGTCTTTTTGTTGTGCATAACCCTTTGCAAAAGGTCGAGCCTTATAGTGATCAATCTCACCATCCAAGTTGAAGAGCTCCAAGATAGACATATACAACTCAAGCAAGAGTTGAAGAAAGAAAAGCAAGATGCCAGCTACTATTATTAAGAAGGTGAAGCTTACAATGAGGCAATCACCCCCTATGCCACATGATGAGACCATCTACAAAAATTCACCGCAATATCTTAGGATCGACCCTACGTTCTGTCCCTAGCAAAGAAAAAGGCCGTTAAGTTGAGTATGTCATCCTTTGATCATCCTTCTCTGTGTGTGTGTGTGTGTGTGTGTGTGTGAGTGCGCGTGTGAGTGTGTGTGTGTTAGTGTTCTAAATAGACTACTTAGACACAAAAGAGCACCATGTTCAAAATACAACTAGCTCCAAACAACAAGAAAGTAGATGAACAAAAATGTTTGTGTATTCAAAGCATTTTTGTGTAGATTTTAGTAAGATGGAGTACTCATTCTAATAATTCTATACATCAAGAAAAGAAGTAGGTTTATAGATGAACTACATCCTCCTCTTCAAGGTCGGGCTGCAACAAACCTAAACGTCTTAAAGCAAGGATATGATTCTCACCTGTATCCATATAAACAAGAGAATAGATTTTGTTAGCCTTGGATACATTTTATAAGTGTCATAGAGCTTATCATTTGTTATCCATGTCAAAAACTTGAAAATAGTTGGATTTACTATAGTCCTACAAATGGTTCAAAACTTCGAGATCTTTAATGTGTTTTGCCAAAGCAATGGTTTTTGATTAACCAAAGTTAGAACCAAAGAGGTAGTGACACCTTCTGAGGCTCTAGTAAATGCTTCTTTTTTCTTTAAAAACTATTTTCAACCTCTTTCTTATTTAATTATCTTGGTCTCTATCAAAAGGCCATCACCCCTTTTGATGGACATGGTGATAATTAGTTTTGCCAATATAAGGTTGTTTTAATTATTATGATCAATGTCAATCTATTTGGAAAAAATAGACAATCTCTCATTATCTTAAGAAAAAAATCCAAAAAATTGTTTGAACAAATTAGAATTCCCAAATATCATCATAGAAAAGGAAACATTTGCTTTTTAAAAAAAATCAAAACAATCAATCAATAAGTATAATACTGTTATCGTTTTCTTGGTATCACTGAGTAAAGAGACATCAATGTTCATTTTTTCTAGGATCAGATTACCATTACCTATGTTAATACCTTGTAAATTAAGAAGAAAACCAAAACCAACTATTGCTCCCATGCCATCAATCAGCAAACCTTGTAAGGCTCATAAGTATAACGCCTTGGAAGTTCTATAATGATCAACAACCTTATGTTAAGGCCATTGGGCCCTCTCAATAGTAGAAGATAGGTTCAAAACACAGAAGTTGTAGTTAAGTTCCTATTTCATTATAACCCAGTCTATATCTAGGTAAAACCGTTTCAATTGCTAGGTAAATGCCAATTCAAGACCCAATCAATCAGCCACATGAAGGAACAGTTATCAAGACCATATCCACTACTAGTTAAGAGTATACCCAAGTAATATTTTTCTCAATTTATTATCACTTTCAAAGTTCATTCCATATTTTTAGAGTGAAAAGAACTAGGTTTAAAGACATTTAGTTTAGTATTAGCAAGATCAATAAGAGGATACAAGCAACCCATGAGCCATAGTAATCTGTAGCGAGTCTTTTGGTCAACAGGAAAAGCAAAGAAAATTTGGGAGACAAAATAAGTGCCTAGGAAGAATCAAGATATTAGTAATAATCCCAAGACCCAGAGAAAGCAAAAAGGTATATGAGAATAGGGTCAGTTGGTTAAAAGGAACAACAAAGAAAATTGGTGGACAAAATAATTGTCCAGGAAGAACCAAGATATTAGTAATAAGCAAAAGACCAAGAGAGAGCAAAAAGGTATGAGAACATAGGGTCCTTGTAAGAGTCGGCAACAATACAAATCACACTATTAAGCCAAGCTCAAAGCTAGATAAGAGTCAAAATGTTTTAAAGGCCAATAGTCCCTAAAACTTTAAGAAATTCAAAGTCAATGTTTGTTAAGGGGTACATGTAGTATATCATAAAAAATTTAAACCAAAGAAGATGTAGCCTCATCAACCAACTCCATAATTGAGATAAAAAAACAAGACCCACAAGAGACACACACTCTCTCTCAAGTGTTATTGTGTAGAACAATGGGTGCAAGTGCTCAAAGCAGAAACTATTGAAAACTACCAATGCTAAGTGAGAGAAAAGGACCCTCACGTTAAATAAGATTTTGATGGCAATAGAATGGGCAACCTTCTCCTCTTTCTACTAGGTCAACATGTTATCCCACTGCAAGTACTTTTGAATCCAAGACATCCTCAAGTAGACCTACATGAGATGTCAGCCAAGAAGCATCATGGTGCCATATCCACATATACCCCATAGGGGTTAAACACATTAGACAGAGGACATAAAGGAAATCGACAAATATTCAATGTCAAGGGGACAATGTTTACTCATGAGAGATAGTAGCCCATAGCAAGAAGGGGAGTATGTACACCATCAAAGTCACACCAACGAGTGAGATCACCACATGCACATGGTTAGGAGAGGGGTTATCCAAGGTAGATGACCAAAGCCAAGCCTAGAGATATCATAGGGTGGGCAGTTATTTCCCATCTTAGTCCTCCAAATTTTCAACCACCATGTCAAGCAAGGGGTAGTTCCCACTATGCATCCATTCCCAACAAGGCAAGGGAGGTTAACACCCCTTATAATTTCAACAAGAGGTGGTTTCCACCAAGGCTTTAAGCCAAGGATTTAGTTCAATTTTATGAGAGCACAATAAACTATCAAGGTTAAGTGCTTTGCCAAGTTGAAGGCCTACTGAACCATGTAGTCTACCAAAGATAGAAAACTCCACCAAAAAATTGAGGTGTAAATCCACCAGAATTGTTTGAACGAATCTGACAAGCAATTTTTGCCAATGGAACTCTCATGCAATCCTAGTCTTAGAAAAACCGGGTGAAAAATAAGGTTTTTGCAAGAAGAAGTTCTAGTACAAAGACAACGTGTGTGTGTGTGTGTGTGTGTGTGTGTGTGTGTGGGCATGCGTGTGTGTGCAAACAATTAGTTTTAAGTTTAAACAAGAGAGATTCACACCATAAATATGCCAAAGTCGGGGAATTTCCTAGGATAAAGACATGGCTAGGAATACATTTTCTTCAAAGAGGAAGTGGAGAGAACAACCTCAAGTACTCTATATGTGTGTGTGTGTGTGTGCGTGTGTGCGCGCGCACACGTGCGAGTGTGCGTGTGAATTTAGATAGGGAGGGTGTTTTACTCAACTAGCTTGCCATAGGTGTGTGTGTGTGTGTGTGGTTTTGTGTGGTCCTTGTTTAATATAGACTAAAATATGCAAAGCAGAATAGAACAACTATTATAAATGAAAACAAATAAAGGAGATTAGACATTTTTTGTGCTATAATCCAAAAAGTTTCCCATATCTAGTACAAGAGGGTTAGATCATAGTTTTAATAAAAAATGTGTTTTATCTATGATTGAAGATCCTTGATCTTCCTTTAAACAACACCACTTTAAAAGAGAGAGAGAGAGAGAGAGAGAGAGAGAGAGATTGAATTATAGTCCGCGGAGGTCATATATGACCCATGGGACCAAAACAAAAACATTACAACCACTTCTTCGAAGTGAGGGAAATCAATACATATCGGTTAGGGATTGAGGGTCCATCAAAAGAAAAAGCAAAGCCTAAAGGGGGGGGGGGGGGTCCTATGGGACACGAGCCGGTTTAGGAGTTCGAAACTCCTGGATGATGGCCTTCCCTCCGTGGTATACTGCACACTTGCCTTTGGCTCGTGCTTCACACACTTTTTTCAGCTCTTCACCTTTGTGCTTGACTTGTGTCAGGGTGAGTTCTTTGGAGATCCAAAACCTAGTGTCTCTAGGAGACGTGATTGCTCAAGTAATCAGAGCCATTCCTCCTTGTCTTTGAACTTAAGAATGGCATGTCCATTAGGTGTGCGCTTGGTGTTGAACTTGTTGATGATACATTCTACCGCATCGTAGTCGACATGGACCGGTTAACAATCTTGTTGAGGAGGTCGATTAATTTGCAGAAGTCTTGTTTGCACTCTCCCATGCTTGGGGCAGCCCTCCAATGCGAAGCTTGAGGGCATTCTCTTCTTGAAGCTGATGTTCTTGAAGTTCTGTCTTCACACAAGTTTCCACTTTGGCGAGTGCGAGCTTGAGTGACATTTTCTTTGATTTCCTTCACTTTGTCTGTTGTGAGGCCGACAATGGAGTCAAATCCTGCCTTGAGCGTGCTAAGGCACACTTTGAGGTTGCGATTTTCTTCCATGACCATGTCGAGGGCAGCTTGCAATTGTCCGATGTGATTTGTCGTGCTCGGGGCTGCTAGGACAGTGGCAAAGCTAGCTCGTGCTCTCCCCGATGTTTTGGGCTGTTGGTCGCCATCTTCTCACTGTTGGAGGTGGATTTGGTGAGAACATTCTCTCCAAAAGCCCAAAAACTCAAATGCTAAAGGTCGGGTCACTAAACCTCACGCAGCGCCATAGGGAACCAGAGCAGGTTCTTGAGGTCGCAACGCAGGTCGGTAGGCCGAACCAGATTGCTTCTTGAAGTCGAGGCTGAATCAATGCAGGGCTTGACCAGGTTGCGCAAGAGATCTTGGGCTTTTGGGTTGGGTAGGGTGGGTGTACAGGGGATATGTCGAGAGCTGTACAGGAGCTCAATAGGGTGAGAATGTTGAGGGGGGGCTAAGCTGAGGCTTAACGCATCCCCAAGGGCAGCCCCTCACCCAGGGGGGCTGAGGAGGACGTTGGGGAGGGATTTGTCTACGCAGAGGGCTAGGGTTACGAACGAGAACGAGAACGAGAGAGAGAGAGAGAGAGAGAGAGAGAGAGAGAGAGAGAGAGAGAGAGAGAGAGAGATCCTCAAGCCTACATCCGTACAAAAAAAGACAATTTCTTGTTTGTCCTTTATGCAGTTTTTAGGCCTCAAGAGACTGTCTACTTGTTATCGATGTCACTCACTTTCCTAGGCATGCCATATCAGGGTTGTAATACAAGGCATGCTAGAGTTATGAGTGAGAAGCATCTATGAGCCAGCACCAACAATAGTCCAAATTTGTCACAGGCCATCCAAAGAATAAGAAAAGGAAGGAAGAACCTAAACCCATCAAGTGGAGAGCACATTTAAGGTCAGATTTCCTTAGCCATCAAAGCTTACCAAAGTAAAAAACAACCTCAACCTATCTTTGTAAACCTTGTGAGTAGGTCCTTGCCATAATTGTCAATGCTAGGATCAAACTCAAATTTTAGCTAAAGCTATCAAAAGTGTGAGGAATGGAATGCTAGGATCAAACTCAAATTTTAGCTAAAGCTATCAAAAGTGTGAGGAATGGAATATGAAACAATCAAAAAAAAACTTGTAAGGCTCAAAAAATCATACTTATCCAATTAGGTGTAAGCAACACATGCCAACACCATCTTGAAAAGACATAGTAAATCACTACCTAATAATATTATAGAAGCTTCAATAGCAAAACCTTCCTAGTACCAAAAGCTTGTGAGAAAAAATCAAATCTAAGATACCTGTAACCAAGTTAAATAATTCCCGTGGGACAACGTATCTAAAATAGTTTCAAAGTACAATCATAATTGAAAAAGCATGAAAATTAAGTGAATGACCTATAACGAGTAAGCTCTCTCAATAGTCAAATCAACTAGGACAAATTGTGCCTCAATGAAGAGCACATATTACACCAAATATGAGGAGACTTAGATATGTGGCAGGAGAACCAATTCTCCATTTCTTCATTAGAGAATTGAAAAGAAAGAATCATTCACATCTTAGTATTGTTAAGTATGGAGCTTGATTTACCTTTGTAATTTTATGTGGTAAAAGCGCACATTTGTAAGGCTCCCATTATGAGGAGAAGCCATCGTGCGTGAAGGAAAATCACTCACCGGAAACCAAAATTTTTACGGACAAAAATCAGGGGCAACTTTAGAGGCCTTGGGGATGGAAGCTTTCGATATTTTTTTTTCGTCGGAATATTATGGCCGGCCGGCGACCGGAAAGTGGTCGGAAAATAACCGGTTAGTTGGCCGGTGGCTGGTAGTCAATGGCCAATGGCCGGTGGTCGAAAGTCAATGGCCGGTGGCCGGTGGTCGGAAGTCAATGGTCGGTGGCCGAATTCAAAAGCGGACTTGTCTTCTCAAGGGCGGCCACACATGGGCGGATTGGAGGATCCGATTTGGACTTATTCGTACAAGGGCGGCTACACATGGCTGTCTCTCATAAGAGAGAGCAGCCCTTTTGGCCTATAAAAGGAGGCCATTTCTACACATATTTCATAGTGTGAAGTTGATGCAACAAGGTGACTGTGAGATGGTGAGAGTGAAGCAAGGCGGGAGCTCTATCAAGGGTTTAATCCCTTTGTAAACTACTTCTTCTTTTGAAGTGCTAAAGCCATTGAGTGGCTGCTTTCCCGTGGACGTAGCCCACATTGGGTGAACCACGTATATCGTGTGTACTCTCTCTCTCTCTCTCTCTCTCTCTCTCTCTCTCTCGCTACTCTATAATCTCTTATGTGTCAAATCTATCTCTCTCCATTAAGTAATCTACTCAAAAATCTATTTAGCTACGTCTTATTTTCTAACAACTGGTATCAGAGCAAGGTTTGCTCGTAGCTAAATTATCTCAAGGAAAGGATTCCTTGAATTGAGTGGGAGTTATGGCGGAGGAAGGGAAGCTCAAGATTGAGAAGTTCAACGGCAAAAACTACCAACATTGGAAGATAAAGATTGAAGACTATCTCTACCAGAAGGACCTCTATTTGCCACTAGGCGGTCTTGCGAAGAAGCCCGCAACAATGGTAGATGAAACATGGATTGTCCTTGATCGAAAGGCATTGGGAACAATCCGGTTAAGCTTGGCATCAACGGTGGCCTTCAATGTTTCGGAGATGAAGACCACGGAGGACTTGATGAAGTCACTTGACGACTTCTACGAGAAACCATCAGCATCCAATAAGGTATTTCTTATGAAGCGCTTGTTCAATCTAAAGATGGCAGAGAATGGTTCAGTTGCAGAACACCTAAATGACTTTAACACAAACATAAGTCAACTTCTCCTTATACTATCATCTCTACCGGATAGTTGGGACAGCCTTGTGATGGCTGTAAGTAATTCTATCTCTGGCACAAATACTCTTAAGTTTGATGATGTTGTGGGTGTTCTCCTAAGCGAGGAAATGCGAAGGAGAAGCACAGGAGAATCATCAAGTGCTGCACTATCAGTGAAAACAAGAGGAAGGCCTAAGGAGAGGTTCAAAAACCAAAAGGGTTGTGATCGCTCAAGGCGGAGCAAGTCATGCACAAAGTCCGTTCTTGAATGTTGGAACTACGGCAAGAAGGGCCACGTCAAGAAGGATTGCTGGTCCAAGAAGAAGAAGGAGACAGAGTCTCAAGACAACAAGCCAACATCAGAGGCCAATGTGGCAGGTAAAGTAGAGCAAGATGTTCTAATTCTCTCATTAGACAATGTGTCTAATTCCTGGATAGTAGATTCCGGGGCTTCATTCCATGCGACACCACACAAGCAACATTTCCAAGACTACACCAAAGGTAATTTTGGGTATGTATACTTGGGAGATGATGAAGCTTGTGAGATTGTCGGCAAAGGTATAGTTTCTGTCAAAACTGCTAACGGAAATGAATGGAAGCTTAAAGATGTTAGGCATGTTCCTTCTCTTCGCAAAAATTTGATCTCTATAGGACAATTGGACGATGAAGGTCACAACATTGCATTCGGAAACAAACGGTGGAAGATCTCAAAGGGATCTTTGGTGGTTGCCAAGGGAGAAAAAGTCGGTACACTTTACTTGTGTACTGTTAGCACGCAACCTTCAGCTTGTGCAGCAACTACAGAAGTTGACAGTGCGGTGTGGCACTACCGACTTGGACATATGAGTGCCAAAGGAATGCAAATCCTTCAAACAAAGAAGCTTCTACCAGGTTTGAAAGAAGTGGATTTAGAGTTCTGTGAAGATTGTGTTTATGGTAAACAAAAGAGGGTAAAATTTCAAAATTCAGGAAATGAAAGAAAAAAAAAAAACTTGAGTTGGTTCATTCTGATGTTTGGGGTCCTGCAAGTACACCATCACTTGGTGGCTCATTGTACTATGTAACATTCATAGACGATGCGACTAGAAAAACATGGGTTTATGTCATGAAGAATAAATCCGATGTATTTTTCATATTTCAAAGGTGGAAAGCCTTTGTGGAGAATGACACAGGTACCAAGGTTAAATGCCTTAGATCCGACAATGGAGGCGAATATTGCAGCCAAGGTTTTGAAAGCTTTTGTGCTAGCAATGGCATTCGGAGGCAAAGGACAACCCCAAGGACACCTCAACAAAATGGGATTTCGGAAAGGATGAACAGGACAATCATGGAACGAGCACGAAGCATGCGGCTACATGCATGCCTACCGCTTGAGCTTTGGGCGGAAACTGTAAGTACGTCTGTGTACTTAATCAATCGGTCACCCTCAACGGCATTGGATGGGGGAGTTCCAGAAGAGGCATGGACAGGTAAACCGGTGAATTATGCATTTCTCAAAGTGTTTGGGTGTGAGGCTTTCATGCACATAGATAGAAGCCTAAGATCAAAGCTAGATGCAAAGTCCAAAAAGTGTTTCTTCATTGGCTATGGAGAAGGAGACTTTGGGTATCGCCTATGGAATCCTGAAGATGGTAAAATCTTAAGGAGTAGGGATGTAATTTTTAACGAACAAAATATGTACAAAGATTACTTGGAAAGAAAACAAACAAAAGAAACAGGTGATGAGTACATGGAGCTTGAGGACGGTGAAGACTCAAGGACTGCAAACGGTGACAATGTGCAACAACGTCAACCAAATGAGGAGCCTCAACCTATTCCCCAAAGATCTACAAGAGCAAGTAGACCTCCAGAAAGGTTTGTTCCTTCTTTCAACCATCTCTTGATCTCAGATTCTGGAGAGCCGGAATCATACGAAGAAGCTATGCAACATGAATCCAAAGAAGAATGGACGAAGAGCATGCAAGTGGAGATGGAGTCACTACATCGCAACCAAACATGGGAGCTGGTTGAGTTGCCTAAAGGTAAGCGGGCACTTCAAAACAAATGGGTGTACAAGCTGAAGGAAGAAGAAGGTGGGAAGAAAAGGTACAAGTCTAGGCTTGTGGTAAAAGGTTTTTCTCAAAAGAAAGGTATTGACTTCAATGAAATATTTTCTCCTGTTGTAAAAATGAACTCAATTAGGCTTGTCTTAAGCCTTGTGGCTGCTCATGATCTAAATCTCGAGCAAATGGATGTAAATACGGCATTCCCTCACGGTGACTTAGAGGAGGAAATCTACATGCTTCAACCAAAGGGGTATGAAGTAAAAGGTAAGGAGAAAATGGTTTGCAGATTAAAGAAGTGCTTGTATGGTTTAAAGCAAGCATCAAGACAATGGTACTTGAAGTTTGATCGATGGATGTTGGATCATGGATTCACAAGATGCAACTCGGATCACTACGTCTACACGAAGAATTTGGGAGATGAAAAATTCATCATCCTAATGTTGTATGTTGATGACATGTTGATTGCAAGTGCTAACATGCAGGACATCAAAGACCTAAAAGAGGAGCTGTCCAAATCTTTTTCAATGAAAGATTTAGGTGCTGTAAAGAGGATACTTGGTATGAAAATATCAAGGGACAGGACGAAGAAGACAATAAATCTATCTCAAGAAGATTACATCAAGAAGGTACTAGAAAGGTTTGCAATGCAAAATGCAAAACCAGTTTCTACACCTTTGGCTAGTCATTTTAAACTAACGAAGGATATGTGTCCAAAGACACAAGAGGAGATAGCCTATATGTCTAAAGTTCCATATGCTGCAGCGGCAGGTTATCTAATGTATGCTCTGGACAAGGCCAGACATTGCACATGCAGTGGGAGTTGTGAGTAGAAACATGGACAACCCAGGTAAAGAGCATTGGCAAGCTATGAAGTGGATACTTAGGTATCTAAAAGGGACAACAACAGATGATTTGTATTTTGGAGGAACTGATATTTTTCTAGAAGTGTATGCTGATGCAGATATGGTAGGTGACAAAGATACTCGAAGGAGCACTAATGGCTATGTGTTCACGGTTGGAGGCATAGCAGTAAGCTGGGCTTCAAAGCTGCAGAAAGTGGTTTCACTTTCTACCACGGAAGCAGAGTATGTAGCAATGACGGAGGCAAGCAAAGAAATTCTGTGGCTTCACTGATTCTTAGAGGAGCTTGGATTCAAACAAGACAATTGTGTTTTGTACAGTGATAGCCAAAGCGCTATCCATCTTGCGAAGAACTCAGCCTTTCATTCAAGGACAAAGCACATTGAGGTGAGATATCACTTCATACGCACTCTTTTGGAAGAGGGACAACTAAAGCTAGGAAAGGTGCATACAAGTGAAAATCCTGCAAACATATTTACAAAGGTGGTCAATAAGGAGAAGTTGAGTCTTTGCTCATCTTCAATCGGCATTCAAGGATAAGAAGCCAGAATGGAAAGCAGTCACAGGTTTGGTTTGGAGATCAGTCTCCAAGTGGGAGATTGTTATGTATGGAGCCTGATTTACCCTTGTAATTTTCTGTGGTAAAAGCGCACATTTGTAAGGCCCCCATTATGAGGAGAAGCCATCGTGCGTGAAGGAAAATCACTCACCGGAAACCAAAATTTTCACGGAAAAGAATCAGGGGCAACTTTAGAGGCCTCGGGGTCGGAGGCCCCCGATACTTTTTTTTTTCGCCGGAATATTATGGCCGGACGGCGGCCGGAAAGTGGTCGGAAAACAACCGGTTAGTTGGTCGGTGGCCGGTAGTCAATGGCCGGTGGCCGGTGGTCAGAAGTCAATGGCCGGTGGCCGGTGGCCGAATTCAAAAGCGGACTTGTCTTCTCAAGGGCGGCCACACATGGGCGGATTGGAGGGTCCGATTTGGACTTATTCGCACAAGGGCGGCTACACATGGCTGTCTCTCATAAGAGAGGGCAGCCCTTTTGGCCTATAAAAAGAGGCCATTTCTACACACATTTCATAGTGTGAAGTTGATGCAACAAGGTGAGTGTGAGGTGGTGAGAGTGAAGCAAGGCGGGAGCTCTATCAAGGGTTTAATCCCTTTGTAAACTACTTCTTCTTTTGAAGTGCTAAAGCCATTGAGTAGCTGCTTTCCCGTGGACGTAGCCCACATTGGGTGAACCACGTATATCGTGTGTACTCTCTCTCTCTCTCTCTCTCTCTACTCTATAATCTCTTGTGTGTGAAATCTATCTCTCTCCATTAAGTAATCTACTCAAAAATCTATTTAGCTACGTCTTATTTTCTAACAAGTATGGTAGCCATCTTAAGACTTGCCATTTCTTGCTCTCACTCCTTTGCAGTTAAAAGGGCAGGAAAGCACCAAAAGACAAGGCCATCTTCCTCTCACTCTTAATTCCATTAACTTGGAAGAAAAGAAACTCAGTTTTTAGAAATTTTAACAAAAGGTCATAGCCCAGTGGTCTGAGAATCAACCTCAAAATTTTAGACAGATTAGAGTACTAGGACCACTCTCATAAGTAAAGTCAAGTTCTTTTTGGATAAAATTTAATTTTTATGACCTTTTAAGAAATACAATCCATGTTTAATAATCATAGCCACATAACAGAGTAATGTTAAAGAGCAAACAATACCATTCATGCATCAATTTTTTAGAAAAAGACCCATGAAAAAGACATGCCCTCCACAATCTCAATTAGGAGAAGGGAGAAAATAATCCAAAGTATCCAGAGAAGGCACCTCCAAGAGGCTCATGATCTTTCATACTCATTTCCTAATTGTGGCTAGGAGTGCCCAACATATCTAATGATTACTGCATAGTGAGAAGTTCTCCCTATAACTACCTCATTCTCACTCTCTATATCTTTGGGGCAAGCAAGGTAATGTTGACACCCAATCCTTTGAATCAACTTAGTAGTCCTAGTCAAACAATAGCAGGAGAACCAAATTACCCTCAAGCCATCCATGTATGGTAAGCAAACAAAAATCCAGAACTACTTCACGACTTAGCTTGCAAGTTTTTAGTTTGAAGTTGTGAGAATGAACCACAACCATGATATTTTAAGCTCGATGGAACCCCAACATTTCAAGAAAATCAAATTCCTTTATACATTCCAAGTGCATACCATAGAAGTAGTTTAGCCATTTTATAAAAAAAAGAGAAAACATGAGAAGAGTAACATGTGATGAAGAAGAGGCACCATCAACAATTTGCTTTTGTAAAAAGGGGAGTATAGACCACAAAAAGTCCACAATAGATAGCACTTGCGACGCAATCTTTCTCTCCCACTGACTCTCTCTATCTTTGCAAACAAAAACTGAAGAGAAAACACAAGGCAAAATGAGGGATAGGAATGGAGTAGCAATAGGTTTGCAGTTCGCAAGTCCAAACTTATATAGTAGTGTCTCTATGTATCTTCCTTGACACAAAGCAATACCTCCATCACACTACCTAAACTGTATGCCCAAGTGATGTTGCAAAAAGCCCTAGTCTTTCATTTTGAAATTAGCATTAAATTCAACCTTGAATTCAAAAATGCGTGTCTCATTTGGACCAATAATTAGCAAATCATCTACATGCAAAACAATAATGAGATATACATCACCCTCATGTTTGACATACAAAGTGCTTTAAGCTGGACTGTTGCAAAAGACTTGTTTAAGAAAACGAGTGTCATCTTTCTCATACCAAGCACAAGGAGATCGCTTTGACCCATTCAAAGCTTTCTTATATTTGCACACTTTTGTTTCTTATCTTTTCTTGACAAAATCGTGAGGTTGCGTTACATAAACTTCCTTAAATATATTACCATTCAAGAAAGTGATAAAAATATCTGATTGATGTACATTTCATCCAAAATGAGCTGCCAATGCACATAGAAAATGAACAATATTCCCACAACAAGTGGGAGCAAAAGTCTCTTCGTAGTCAATGTCTTTCTGTTGTGCATAACCTTTTGCAACAAAGTCTAGCCTTCTAGTGATCAAGCTCACCATCCGGCTTATGTTTCAACTTATAACCCCACTTTGTACCAATGGCCTTTTTGCCAGGAGTCAAAAATGACATAAAGTCTATGTTTTCTTCTCTATAAGTGTGTCACATTCTGATTGCATTGCAACCATCCAATTTTTTGAATTCTATGCTTCATCAAAGGAAAGAGGTTCCTCTTTATCACATAAACTAGAAACAATCAAAGCATAACAATTTGACACATATTATGCATGGTGAGAACTTGAACCAGTATGACTAGACATAGGTGCATCCAATTTAATCTCACATAGAGTATGCATCAACCATTCTGGCATACCCCTAGCCTCTTCATTCTCAGCTCTTTGCCCATCAAGTACATCATATACATTTGCATCAGTGATAGGCTAATCTGTAACACTTTCAAAAAAACCCATAGGTTGTACATGTGCCTAATATAAACTTACATTCAAGTTTTCACCATTAAAAAGAGGCAACAAAGTGTCATATATGTTATGTGAGCTTACATTATTATCTCTGGTACATGATAACAAAGGCTGAGAAAAATCTTTCACAAATACAATATCTTGTGAAACCAAGATACGTTTTGTTTGTGGATGGTATCATCTATACCTTTTCTTTCAAGATTGTAACAAAAAAAAATGCAGTTGACAGCCTTATCATCCATTTTTTGGTGTTGTGTTTGTGGCACCAAAGTATAAGCTAAACAACCAAAATTGCATATGCGATCAATAGATGGCTTCTTATTATTCCATGATTTGTAAGGATTCATAGATTATGATTGTATGGCTTTGGTACGACACCAACTAAGTACATAAGTAGCACACATGATAGCCTCAAGCCAAAATGAATGTGAGAAAGCTTGACCCTTGACCATACATCATGTCATCTCCATAAGCGACTTGTTCTTTCTTTCAACAACACCATTTTGTTGAGGTGTATATGGCACTATACATTGGTATTTTATCCCATGAGTAGCCAGAGATGCATTAAATTCATGAAACATATAGTTCTCCTCTCAATCTGAATGGAGTGTGTCCATAGTACATTTAGAGACATTTTCAGCCATAACTAGAAATTGCTTGAAACACATAAACACTTTGGACTTATTTTTTAGTGCATGCATATCTAGAGTAAGCATCAATGGAAGTCACAAAGTACAAGTAGTTACTCAACGATGGAGTTCGCATAGTCCCACAAACATCACTAAGCACACGTTACAACCTGCATGTAGGACTTACTGAACCATTCTTTGGAAACTTTGAATGGTGCATCTTACCCAAAATACAACCTTCAAAAATATGCTTAGAAGGTGCTTCAAGAAGCGACAGAGAAGGGATCGTATTAGAGTTTTGCAAACGTAGTAAACTGGCAAAATTCAGATGCCGAAAGCGTGCATGCCAAAGTTTAGCATCTGAGACAATCTTTGAATCCACAACTGGGTTTGTAAAATTTTTCCCACACTTTTCATACAAAGTGAGCTTATATAGCCCACAGACAAAAATGCCACATGGAAAAGTTTCATCACCAAAACTGAGCTCATGAACTGTACATATGTCATCCACAAATTTGACACCACCACTAAGTCTTGCAAGTACAAATACAAAAAAGGATTATTTTTTATCCCTAGTACATAAAGTGCATCAACAAGTGTGAAAGAGCTTCCATTCACAACAATTAGCACAATCTTTAAAAGTCTCTTGATCAAATAAGAGCCATTGTTGGCACAAGTGACCGTATTACCATGAGAGACAACCTCAAGAGAGGCAAACAAATCACAATGCGAAGTAATGTGCTTTGTAGAACCTCTATCATAGTACCAAATATGTGACTCTGTAAAAACTGATATACATGCATCATGGATAGAAGGATCATAAGTAAACTCTATATTAAATGCCCACTCTACATCTACATCAACATCACAACCTCCATTTATAGAAGATTCTACAATAGCTGCATTGGTAGCAGATCTAGCCTCTTTCTTCTTGGCTTCTTTTAAATTAGGACATTGCTTTAAAAACATGCCTTCTTCTTGGATTTTTCATCAAAATTAAGAGACAAGTTGCTACCAGCAGAAGCACTAGACAAAGGTGATCTGCTACTCATAAAAGAACCATGAGAAGTGGTTTCATTGCTTATACCACCTTAACTACTGCACGCTATTTAGTCCTGCTTTTTTTTGAAAGTACCTCCTTTAATAGCAATGTACATAATGCATCAAACTTGACAACTTGGGGGTTTCCTTGGGTCATAAGTCTAGCAAAATTCTAGTAGGAGTCTGGAAATGCATCAATAATAGTCTACACAAGTGAACTATAAAAAATAACTTTGAATGAGTTTCTCATTGATATCCTTGATACGAGCAAGAAAAGTGGCCATGTCATCTTCCTCTTGCATAATCTTCAACTCCAGCTCTTTACGCAGTAATGAAACTTTAGCTAATTGCGACTTACATATAGACCCCAACCAGAGTATCCCAAGCATGTTTTGTTTATTTTATTGAGAAAATGTGAGGAGTAATAGTGCGCTTCACAGATAATGCAATCAATGCATGAGCTTGCGCATCTCTAACATTCCAACAAGATTGCTCAACTGTAGGCAAAATAACTCAGGGATAGACCTGCTAGAACCTGCAACTTAAGCATGTCTCCATAGAAGGTGGGCGTACATCGATCCCCTGCACAACATTCAAAATTCCCTTTGACACAAGAACATGCACCATCATGTAAGCCCACATTGGCTAGTTATCCCCATCCAATTTGTCCTCATCAGCAAAAATATTGAAAACATCTTTGTCATTGTTAATCATGGTGAATGACTACACTGGATGTGATAAATGCTCCAAAGAGGAAAAATGAAGTAAAACTAACATGTTCTATTTAGCACAAGCCAAAGAGAATAGTAAGGGATGTGTTTTGTAGAGCAATGCATTGACAAAAAATGTGCACAAAAGGACATTGTATGCGCAGTATCGCTTGTAGTGGAAATGGAGGCCGCAATGAGCCTAAATTAAAATTCTGAGCACACCAAGCTCTTTGAGCTTGCCCGAAGTATTACTAGATCCGCTAAAGATCACCAAATCTTTCTACTATACATATATGGTAGTGATCTATGTGAACACACTTAGGACCATCAGGGAATTTTTCACCTCACTAGGAGGTTTTTTCCCCCGTGCATTGTATATGCGCCAATCATTCAAGGGCTAACTTATCTTTCATTCCACACTAAGTAATACTACTCTTTGTTGTGTGCCTTGAGCTTCCTTTGTCTTTTCCAAGCTGTGTTGTGTTTTCTTGCAACCCTATTTCCAACAATTGGTATCAGAGCAGGTTGTTATTGCGGGTCACTGCGACGGACGTCTGCAACAAAGCTATCTGGCACTAACATATTGTCAATATGCAAGGATGCTGGAAGTCCTTCTCCCATGTCTCTCTCTGAAATTCTCCATGATGAATTCGAACTCTCGAACCCCAACTGGGAGAGTGATCCTCTATCAAGAGCACTTGAACTCAAGCCAGCATGATCACCAAAATGGAATGAGCTAATCTCTCCAAGAAATTATTCCAATGTTGGTTTAAGAGTTAGTTTCCAGTTTAGATAGATAGACTTCAGACCCCACATATGAAAGAAAGACATTAACCTTGAAATGGAAGTGGAAATAGTAACTTAAATGGAAATGACACATAGATTGGAATTGGAACTCGATACAACTAAAATAGAGTACAATGTGAACCAAAGAATTGCTCTAAGCTCATGGGCAAAAGAGGACAAGAGCACAATACAATAATGTCACTCAAAGTCTCTCAAGAAAACTCCGAGTCATTCCCCACAAGCATTCCATAGGGATTGGAGTGGGTCTTTGACTGACTATCTATTGTGTACTTACTATAGTAACTGACTCAGTAATTACCAATTTAATCGCCAGTCACAACTTCAGTCTAGGGACTATTTTCACCATCTACATCCACATGGAAAGAAAGTGGGTAAAATGTTTACTTTAGATGTAAATGTGACTAAGGTGAATGCAGTCATGTTTGTACAAGGTGCATGAACTATTGTAGATATAGAAATCTGGCACAAGCGAATTAGTCATGTGAATCCAGAATAGCAAAAGACAATACAAACTAAGGAGATGGTTACAATTTTTCCAACATTTAAAGTTGTTGAAATACAAAAACTTTGTGAAGCTTGTCAGCTTGGAAAGTAGTCAAAAGCATCCTTCCCTCATGATAAGCATGCATTGAAGTTAGTATATATAGATGTATAGGGTTTGGCAAAGACTACATCTATGGGTGGATGCTCGTACTATGTGAGATTCATTGATGACCATACAAGGAAAGAATGGGTTTATTTAGTGAAGCAAAAAAGTGAGATGTCTAGGAAATATATAAACTGCATGAGTTTAGATGGACGGTGAGAATACTTTTCAAATGAGTTGAATAGTTTTCTTGATTTTGGAGGCACTTTTCATGTAGATATACTCCATAATAAAGAATTCTATAGAGTGGAAGAAGAGGCACATAGTAAAAGTCTCTAGAGCTATGATGAATGAGAAGAAGATGCCTCATTGTTATTGGGTTGAAGCTACTGCTACTACTGGTCTTTACATTATGAACAAGATCCCCTACCACTGCAGTGCATGATATGGCACCTGAAGAGAAGTTCAGTGGTGAAAATCCTGATGGGCAATCTCATGATTCTCAACAAGCTGCACGATTCGGCAAGGCCGTTTCTCTATGAAAGATTGGCAACGTTGATTCTCTTTTGCTTTGACATTTGTGTGCCAACAACAGGAGCACTTGTTAGCTATGAGCACTCAAGTTGTGTTTTATCTCACCTTTTCGATGAACTTTTGCGAAGCAAGGTTTCACTTCAAGACATATTGCACAGAAGTTTCCAAAGTTTGGAATATGTTTTCAGCATGCGAACTTAGGGAAACTTGGTAGTATGTCTACCTGATTTTTTCTTAGAGGTCAATACGGACCAAGCCACAAGGGCATGCACGATACATCGGACATCTCTAAATTTGTCAGCATACATGGCTATGAGCTAGCTTCTAGTAAACACAACTCTTCTCAAAGGGGCGACAGGGTTATCCAATTCAAGTTCTTCTTGTTTTCTGTGTTTAACCTTTAAATTGGACATGACTTTTTGATCGTGCAAAGCAAGTGATTTGAAAATCTTATGAGAAGCAAGGCTTCTATTTCGAGTCAAAGTATTATCTATTGACTTAGGATCAACAATAATGATACACAATTTGGCAAATTGACAATAATAGGATATGTTATGTTTGACAACAACAAACTGTGATGTATCCATGCCATTACAAATTGTGCAAGGCACGTATGACATGGCTCCAAATATTGAGACCATTGTTAAAGCCAAGGGCTTGTCACTCTATTTTTTTTATATGCATGCATGGTGTGCCAATACAATGGGATTCTTTCCACTGAATCATTGTTTATGATTTTGCTATACCATCAGTTACTCTGTTAAAAAAGAATTGAGGCAAGTAGATTACCTTGTGACTGTTGTATATGTCTACAACGGCAAGCACTTTACATCATTGGTGCATGCAACCAATGATGATACTTTAAGTGGATAGCAAGTAGACATGGTCTTGCTATCAAGCAAGTAATTCATGAAATAATATGATTAGACCAAGTGAGCCTCCAAGGAGAGGATCTCTTGTTTGAACACCCAAGAAAGTTTAATATGACTACCTTCTTTGGTGTGTTAGACATCTTTATCTTCTGTTCATGGAGAGATAAGATTCTTTCATGATCTAATTGTAAATAAGATTCCAACTTGAGAAGGTTTGTTGCTTAGTTGTAGCAATGATTATGTCTTTAGGAGTGGTATTTTCAAGGGTATGACCCATCTAATATACAATCACTCCATAGGAGTTGTGGGTCACAGATTTATCTCATCAGAGTTGTATTTTCAAGGAAAGACGTCGAGAATGTGCCAAGGCATAATGGACACGTTCAACTTCCCAAGTTGATTCTAGTCATCACTATCAGAAATGGTAGACTGTGTTGGTCACCGTTGACTATTAGTAATGGTTCATGCAGAGTCTTGCCAAGGGGTTTTCGGTGGAAGATTCTAACCAAGGGATTTGGATTGTAAAGGCTAACTTATCTTTCATTCCACACTATGTAATACTACTCTTTGTTGTGTGCCTTGAGCTTCCTTCGTCTTTTCCAAGCTGTGTGTGTTTTCTTGCAACCCTATTTTCAACAATTGGTATCAAATCAAGTTGTTGTTAGAGGGTCACCACGACGGACGTTTGTAGCATAGCTATCTGGAACTAACATAATGTTAATACTCAAGGATGGGACTCATATTGGGCATGGAGACTCTTTGAGGGTGTCAACCTCAAAAAGTGAACTTACAAAATGAATCCAGCTCTCACATTAGAAAATCTATCACTCTTAAATCTGACAAACTGCCTATGTCATATGTCACCACACTTCATTGTCACTTCATTTTGACACTCAAACAAAGTCCCAATGCAACGAAACTTCAGGAGGAAGTCTAAGACGCTTAGGGGCACTATCCTACTAAGTTTGATTGCAATCCGACAAGGTACCAAAATCATGATCCATCATGCCAAGGTCCTAAAAAATACTGAACATATCAAAAAGGTCGCCCTATGGTCTAGGAACACTATTCTATGGTCAAAACTTGAAAAAACAATCATAAAAACACTCAAGACCACCGATTTAACTTGCTAACACGTAGTCACGAACCACAACAGAATTGATAATGATTACACTTAAATTAAAGATCAGTAGACAAGAAAAACAATGCAAGTTTTGAAATCATAATTAGATTACTAGAGCTCAAGAAACAAAGCGCATGAGAGTAACCGCTCTCAGTCGTACGCTCCAAAACTAATGAAATTTGGGGCTAACCCACCCCCTTCCTGTGGGTTCTTTGTAATCTTTTATTTTTAATACTATTCAACTTCTCAAAAAAAAAAAAAAACTAATGAAATCTCTTTGATAATGATAATGTGTCATTTCCCACTTGCGAAGCTATATACCTAGGGCTTTCTTGGCCAGTGGCCGACTTTATAAGGCTCAGAGTCAAAATAAGACTTACAACTTGGATTTTACATAAACTTGCTCAGAGATCATCTGGCTAAAATCAAAGACTCTCATACAATTACAAGGTTATTTCACAATAATAATGATGAGATATCAAAATTTTAGGACTCATGAAGAAGGGGTTGACTAGGAAGGCGCTTGTTTGGTCCATGTGCCAACATTCCTCCCTTCCTAGTCTTTGCATGTCCTCGTGCAAACTTTGTCTTGGTCTTTGTCTTTAGCTTTGGCAGCAGCTGGTCTTCAATCTGATTTACTGGAGTCTTCAGTAGTCAAATGTACTTTTTTCCAATGTCTTTGAGAGTAGGTTGAACTTGTCTGCTCTCGCCGCTATCTCCGTTTGAATTGCCAATTCATTAAAAGGATTTTTCATTAAAACGCTTTGATATGCGATGTGGTGGGCAAGGAGATCCTTTGTCATGGGATTGAAGATGGTAAAATCCATCTCGAAGAACCCGGTCATGAACGTCTCCTTGAATTTTTGTAGATATTGTGAGTGAAGAAACATGACGCGAGCGTACAACCCTATGATCACATTGCGGGTTGGAATCTCTATCTCCATATTCCAGCATAAGTCTCTTGTGCCTTCTAGAAACACCTGCCACGATGCTCTGCCGCTTTGATGTCCTCAAATGCTGTGATGCACGTGATAAGAATTTTGGAAATATTTAACAGTATCTGACAGGTGAAGTCCGGGACATCACGCATTTATGTAATCACTCCTCCTAATGGATGCACCATATAGTATTTAGATGGTGGGAAGTTGCCGGCCGACTTTGATACTGAGTAATTGAGTACCACACACACACACACACTCACTTATTCACTCACTCACATTGTGTGTACAAAGGATTGAAAACACACACATCCATCCAAACATTCACACACACACACACACACACACATTGCGTGCACAAAGCATTGAAAAAAAACACACACACACACACACACAGAGTCAAACCCATACAAAGAGACACTCTATTCCAAAAAAAAAACCAAACAAAATTATGATATTATGGAAAATATGAGAGAGAGAGAGAGAGAGAGTATGATCATTACTTTAACAAGGTGAAACGTCACAATGGCCTACATATGAGGTCAAGAAAGAGAGTGCCACCCACTACTCAATGCTCGTCTTTCTAGAAATAGAATGTCAATGTCTCTCGCAACAACCCACATATACATAAGAATGTGCTCCTAAAAAAGAACAAAAATGGGCTTTGCCATTATTTACATGCGATGTGGCACTAATTGAAAAGCTTTATCCAGCAATTTATTATTTCTCTTTAGAGTTCCATCCGTTACTAAGGCCTTATGTCGGCGCAAGGGTACACCTTGCACGTGAAATCTCTATTGAAAATGGGGTAAAAAAACCCTTGACGTATGCCCTCCCTACCACCCAAAAGGCACTGCCAATTGACATCATCCTTTTTTTGTATACACTATTGTATTCAATTCTAGCTGAGATGAGACAAAACAAGAAATGTCAATCATGAATCATCCTTGTGTCAAATGTGACACACACTAAGAAGCGTTCTTTTAAGGTCAAAGTCATTTGTCCTTCTCTAAAAAGTAGCCTTCGCACCTTTATAAGCAAGGAATTTCCCCCCTTTTGAATAAGAATAGTTTCTAACATAGAATCCTTTTTCTTCATTTTTGTCATAGTCTTGGTCTTTTCTTAGTGTTTCCTTTGTGTTCTCATTACACTATGTATGGAATATACATACGCTATGCTTACTATTCATAATGAACAAAAAAATACCAACTTTGGGAAAAAGTTGCAAGGGAGAATAATTTTGGTCAAATACACCTCTTTTAAGAGAATTGATGATATTTTAGCAGAAAGCCTTGATTGAAAGTGAGTCTAGAGGTTGAACCTAGAACAATGCAAATTTCTTGGACTCAAACCCACCATATTCTTATCAATCCAGTACAACCGTGTAAATGAGATTATAGCTGATACAGTTTCGTTCTTCTAATGGATTACCGATGATAGGTTTCTGAAGCCATCACCAATTTGATAGCAAACTTTTGTGCGCGCACAATTTTGGCAATGTAAGAAAATATGCTAATTATAGTTTGCATAAACATACACCAAGTATTATCTAGATATTGGACATTGTCACTTTCTCAAATCAAACACCTGTAGTGGGTAAAGACGATGTGGTTGAACTCACGGGTGGAGAAACAAGACTAGTCCAAAAGTGAAGCGTTATTGTTCTCTCCTGTATCTTTGTTACAAAATTGTTGGTAAAGAAGCTACAAGTGTTATGCAGTAGGATCTCCACGTTGCTCATCCAATCGCACAAACCAAGCGTACTACATGATGCTAAGGCCTTGCTTATCAGAATTCAATGTATCAAGCTTCCAATAATTGTTCGCATAGAGGACATCAAGGTAGCTTAGATGCTTGCCATGAAATCTCAACGCATATCCAAATCAAGCTAGCTTAGGTTTGGACCAACTTACCAAAGTTCTATATTAAGGCATGCTTGTGGGTTGAATGCCTTCTCTCAGAGCCATACCATCAAAGATACGTTGGAATCTATTAAGTCGAAGAGATGCTAGAATCCTTGGTAAGCCTGTTTGTTGACTTTGTTTGAACTTATTGGGACTTGTTGGGGTTGATAAGACCCACTTTTAAGTGATTTAGACCTGTATCAGTACTCTTCCGGCTAGCAAAAGCGGACCTTCGTGACCCACTTGAGACACATCTGCAGTGGCTAATTGGTCTAGACCCCACAAAATGGTTGGATGCTATCTAGGAGCATTCTCGGATGCTATTTAGGGGCTGTACCATTCTCGACCCTGCTTCAGAGTTGAGACATGTTACAAAAAGGGTAATGTCGAGCTTTACGGGTATCCTCTCGATGAAGCAACATTACGAATACAACACCGATATTGCGATTCCGAGAGTTGGAAATACGCTGGACATTTGTAAAGGCAACAGAAGTCAAATCCCCTGGACAAAATTATTCTTGGATAATTTTTAATTATTGAGAAGCGAATTGTGTAACCAAGCACTCTTTGCTGAACCTCTTCTCATGTTGCCTTTAAAGCTTTCAACACTTGCTAGAGCTTGATGTATGGCGACGGATATAATTGTCACGTCTTGCTTTCAATATGTTAGCAAAGGTATCAGCGCTCTTCGTGAGTGTGGCCTATATGGCTGTAGTAGGAGGCCGGTAAACCTTTTTCGCTTTGGGAGCAGTAAATGCTTACACAGAAAACACGAGAAGCGGTCCGAGGGGAGGTGGCTAAAACCATTCGACTAAGGCTACAAAAGATGTTCAAATAAGAGCAACATTGGAATTACACAAGTTCACAATACACGATTATTCTAGTTTAGACTTTTTGCGCTGAAGACGGATGTGGAAAAGTAGACCTCATGACATGGGCTAAACCTCCCCATCCCACAAAAATGCTTCCATTGGCCAAAAAGGGCCCAGCAATGTTGTTTTCTTGTTTGAACCTCCCTATTATCTCAAGGTCTTCCTCAGTTAGGCTCCAATCAAACACTTGAAAATTCTCAGCAATCCTCCACGCTGTGTAGCTCTTGGGAAGCACGCTCACTCCGTGGTGCAAACCCCACCTCAAAATCACCTGCGTCAGAACAATTGCCTTGAATGGTTGCGACAGGAAGTACCAAGAGTCTTCCCATGCTTCTCTGCTATAGCTTTAATATCCGGATGCTCGATCACTGAGGAGCTACCCCATCTTGTCTCTGGGGCACCAAGAGGAGACCAGGCACTGACATGAACATCGTTCTCCTTACACGTCTTTCTCAGTTGCTTTTGTTGCCAATGAGGGTGCATCTTCACCTGACCAAAGCACCAAACAAGTACTCACATAAACACTCACAACCAGCAAACGACCAAAAGCCATAATCTATCACGTATTTCCTGAAGTGGACATCTCTAACTACGGAGGTCGAAATGAAATTGTTCGACAAAATGGGAAAAAACGGCAGTTGTTCATGCTAAACCCTGCTATATAATGTGACCCAAGAACCAAAAGCTACTGCAAAAACAATCACGAGAGAGAGAGAGAGAGAGAGAGAGAGAGAGAGAGAGAGAGAGAGGGAGGTGCTACCCTTTTTACACACATACCATATGTGCAAGCAAACAGCCACCACAAATAGTCCGCCTAGCGAATGAACACCTGAAAAGAGAACATACCTACCCAAAGAAGAAGAATATCCTCCATAACCCCCCATGTCACAAGTCTAGTGAAGCAAACTTGCGCAAGCAGAGATGAGACGCTCCCTCAAACAAATACTATACAAAGTCCAATTAAAACAAAAAGTCCAAAAAAGATTTAATCGGACACATGTCTTAATGAAAGTGCCATGTGCAGTATAAGATTGCATGGTTTATTCGCAGTGCTCAGGAAAAGCGTGTCTCAGCTTACAATTGGTACCGCTTTGAAATCCAAAAATGCTGACTTAAAGGAAGAGAAAAAGGAAACATCCCGCCCAGATTTTGAGAAAAATAGTGTGACAGGTAAAAAGTACCTCTCATCTTTCAAAATTCCTCTTGGAAAATCCATAAAAAGGAATTGGGTATGTTCGCAAAAATATTGACAGGAAGCGGAAAAAGGAACACCCCGCATAGATTGTAATGATAGTAAAAATTAGCTCTATTTTTCAAAATTTCCGCTTGAAAATTTCATAAATAGGAATTGGCCAGTATGTTTGCAAAAATGAATTTTCCCGGGCACTGCTTATATGCGTCTAGAACAGTTTGAAACTAACACAAAAACTACTCATAATGATACCTGGTTCACTGCAGGCGGTATGTTCGCAACCTTGAGTAGCTCTATGAGCTTCTTCGATGAGAAATTGCTTACACCGATGGCTTTGGTGAGGCCAAGCTCAACACATTTTTCCATTCCTTTCCAAGTTTTTGGAATGTCCAAAGGTTCAATGTCCTCAACAGCGGGCGGATGCTTTGCAAACTTGAGCGGCCAAAAAGATACAAGTCCAAGTAGTCAAGCTTGAGAGCACTTGAAAAACCAAAATTAAGCATCAGAAGAGCAAGTTTGCAAGAGCAATCTGAGATGCATAAACATTAGCATAATAAAGGCATACCATAATTATTTCTTTCTGAGAAGCATTCAATTCACTTAGAAATCATTAAAGACATGACAAGAAAAAACCACTCCTCTCATGCATGATATGCATATTAAGCACCCATGTAGTGAAGGCAAAACTTCTTTTGAGATGGCTATATCAACATCAGCATACATAAAAAAAGAAGGCATTCCCAACTGTACTATCAAAATTGCATTCCAAATGTGTATATATCAGTCTCCCCATGCCATACGATAAATACCGTACCAATATTCAATACGGGTTGTTATTTATACGCACACATGTAGGTATGTATGCATGTATCACATGCACACATATATGCAGGTATGCATAAGTAATGTATGTCTATTTGTGTAACCAACTTGGACACTCCAAGTCAAGAATCAATCGCAACAGAACCAAATAACCACTTCAAAACAATTCACAGATCACAATAGATTTGCACTGGCCCGGCAGAGTTCCGTGCCTAGAGATATTGGCCCCAAAGACTGGCGCCCCTTTCGGTATTTCTTTATGTATTAAATCAATGTCAGAGCAGTTAGGGTTTCACTCTCAGACTCTGCGTCCAGATGCTCTGGAGAGTGAGCCCTAAACCGTTTACTTAAAGGTTACAAGGGATGCCCAAAAGCAAAGCCCCAAAAGCTTCCAGTTCAAAAGCAATCTCTCTCTCTCTCTCTCTCAACATAGCAAAAATACAGCAAATTCTCTCTCTCCCTCTCTCCAATTCCTCTTGCGTAGCAAAAAGCTTCCAAATTGCGTCGCTAGAAAGGAGAAAAAGCAGCCCCCGCATTTTCCGGAAATCCGTACGCTGGCCACGTGGCAATTTTAGGGTTTCAGCCAGAGATTAGGGTTAGGGTTTCCAGAAATTAGGGTTTCTGCAGATTAGGGTTTTTGGCAGAAATTAGGGTTTGCAGGAATTTTAGGGTTTCTGCTATCGGTAGCCACATCATCACTTTGTGACATACCCCCTCTTGAAAGCATTGTAATAGACCGCGATTACGCCTGCAAAACCGACAGAAGCCATAAACCGTCTTAGCAGACACTGACTGTTAGTACCTGCATACTAGGAACACACATCTAGCACATGTACCAAATCGATAGTCACATCACAAGACATCACTAGACATCACAGGACATTCAACATTCATTCAAATCTTAGAGCATAATTTATCGGCAATGTAGCTAGCAATCGCATCTAGGTCCAATCGGGACCTCATCGATATCCGATTGACTAACCCCTATTGCAACCATGTCTATTCGAGATCAATCAGACCAAAATGCTGCAGTCATTTCGTCTATCAGTTTCTGCACTTCAAAGAAGTTAAGAACAAATCAGTATCATAATTAGGAATTCCATTTCATTAAAGTCATACAGCAGAATATTGTTAGCTTTCAGTATCCTCGAAGCTCAAAGAGACATCCGTGACTCTAGTATCTAAATCAAGGCATCTGTTGACAAAGGAGCGGGGTGACTCCCCTCTTGTGTATCCTACTGCACTAGATCTCTGGCCAAGCTGAATTCTGGCTTTCGTTTGGAATAGACTATACTAAACCAAAAGCAAAGTTTCACAATCTGAGGAGTATCTGCTAGGTCCTCCTCCTCCATCCACTTCGCATCCAATGCAGGATAGTTCTTGAACTTAACCAAGAACCGCCTGCGGACTTTACCTTTATTCTTCGTACCCTTATGTGCCAAAATCTGTTCAGGAACAAGGATCTCCTCGTTTTCTTCCACTTCAGGTTGCTCATCAGGCTCCCCATCATCAGGCACATCACCCTTAAAAGGTTTCAAGAGACTCACATGGAATGCATTGTGAAACCTCCAAGTATCTGGCAGTTTCAATCGGAAGGAGACATCATTTATCTTTTCAGTGATCTGGAAAGGTCCGTAGTATCGCATACTGAGCTTTGGAAAAAGCCTCTCCTTTCTCTTTTTCTTTCTTAGGCGTGCCTTCTCAAAACGTAAAGAGCACCCAATCATCCTCCTTCAATTTCAAGTCGCGACGATGGCAATCCGCTACCTTTTTCTGTCGTTCTTGAGACTTCTGCAAAGTCTCGCGAACCTTGGCAAAAGCCGTATCCAAATCTCGTGTATATTCATCCGCTTCAAAGATCTTATCTTTCGTGCTTAGGAAGGGTGAAACCTTCGCAACACCTTCAACAATCTCAAATGGCGCCTTCCCCATCGAAGAGTGTATCATGTTATTGTAGGCAAATTCCACCAAAGGTGGGTACTTTTCCCATTGAGTCTTTTGATCCGAGATATAAGACTTCAATAAATCTAGAACCACTGAATTTGCAATCTCAGATTGCCCATCAGTCTGCGGGTGGAACGATGACGCGAACTGCAACCGCGTGCCATTGTTCTCCCGAATTGCCTTCCAAAACAAACTCGTAAATCTGGGGTCTCTGTCGGAGACAATCGTCTCAGGTATGCCATGTAATCTGAAGATCAAACTGTCACGTGACACATCAACCCTATGTGTCCGTGGACAAGCTACAGCATGATTAGGGTTCAGTCAGTCCAGTCAGTCTAGAATAGGAAGTGATATGGCACTTTTGTGAGTCTATTCGTAGACCGTGCATACCCAGACACTTAGTGTAGATGCATATCCTCTGGTTGCACACAGCATGATCATAAGCATTCCCATCAGAATCCATCAGGGGAATTTTCCAGTGCATTTGGCCTATTTTTCCTATTTTTGACATTTTTCACTTATTATTTTTAAGTGACTTTTGTTGGAAAGTAGGTAGGGCAAATTGAGTAAGTTTGTATATAAGCAAACCTAAACTAGCACTATTTGGCAGAAGAGGCAACAGGAGCCAAGCTCAGTAGGCAACTTCTCAACAAGAACTTGGTGGTCTCCCCTCCGAGCAAAGGACTCAGCACCTTGGCGTTTCCATCAAGAGGGTCATCGCCATACCTCCCAGCACTTGGCGTTTTGCATTAGGTAGCCATCGCCAGTAAGTTCCAGCCACTAGCGTTTTGCATCGGCATCCATCGCTAGAAGAAGCTCAGACACAGCTAGCGTTTTTGACATCAGCATGCCTAGCGTTTTTCAACAGATACCACCTCAGCCTAGAGCGTTTTTCAGCAATGAAGTACTTGCAGATCAGCCCCTAAAAGAGTAGCAGATTCAGCCCGGAAAGACCATCAATATTCAGCCTTGAAGAACCTCAGTTTTCAGCCCTAAACCTGCAGATTTTCAGCGACAAAAACCCACAGAAAACAGCCCCAAAATCAGCGTTTTACGACTAGCCGCAGATTTCAGCCCATAGAGTTTTTGGACAGCAGTAGAAAGATTGCAGATTTCAGCCTTAGTGTCGGCCTCGTCATCCCCGTCGTCATCGTCGACATAGTAGTTGCATCAGTCACATGCATTCCATTTGTACCAGATTGTGCAATCATAAGTAGACCACTCTCGCCGACGAGAGTGGGACCTTCGGAGGACGGTTTTACAATGTCTCTGGTGTCGTATCTCTCTTCTCTCTCTATCTCTCGGTCTCATACACTTGCACGCACAGTGTCCATTCATTTTGTTTGTGATCATAGCATTCTCATTGAAAACGGAAGGTTCTCCCTTCCATAAGAACAAAAGGAACCTTGAGCACAGTTCGGAGCACTCATCTTGAGCAAAGCGCAAGCATTCATTCAATTGCACCTAACATTGGTATCAGAGCTTTGGCAGTGTTCTGTATCACTCAAGGAAAGAACCGCAAGAACCACAATTTTATTTTTTTTGCTTGTTGAGGTCGCACGAACCCAAGTTCACTTGGGCGTGTTGATTCCTAATTGTGTTTTGTTGAAGAGTGACAGGAATCCCAAGAAAGAAGGGCTTGTCCAGCCTCCCCTTGTGTCTCTTTTCACTCATTGAGAGCGGACCGTGCACTTAGCGGCCGGCCAATCGACGTGAGGTGGGAAAATGCAACCTTGGTGTGAGCGCAAGGCCGCCAAGGGGTGCGCCTGCAGAAAGGAGTAGAACTCGGGTGAAGAGAAGATCCTTCTCAAACGCAGTTTGCAAGCGAAAGAAAACCTCAAGAACCTCAAGACCCTCAAGAACCCAAGAACCTCAAGAACCGCAAGAACCTCAAGAACTCAAGAACCCCAAGAACCAAGACTCCCCAGAACCCAAGTTCCTCGTGAACTTAAGAACCCAAGACCACAAGAACCCACGACTTCAGCGGATGGTCATCACTCGAAGCGGAATGGATACTTCGTTTGGAGGTGATGAGCATGAGAGAGGCGAAGAAGAATTTTCCCCACCAGGTGTCATGTGACACATCCCAACCCTATGTGTCCGTGGACAAGCTACACCACAGTAGGGTTCAATCAGTCCGATAAAGTTAGATTAGCAGTGATCTGACACTTTTGTGAGTCTATTCGTAGACCGTGCATGCCAGTCACTTAGCATAGATACATATCCTCCGGTTGCACACAGCATGATCATCGGAATTCCCATCAGAATCCATTAGCACCAATTAGGGGAATTTTCTAGTGCATTTAGCCTATTTTCCTATTTATTGGGATTTTCACTTATTATTTTTAAGTGACTTTCCAACAAAAGTAGGTAGGGCAATTTTGCTAAGTTAATATATAAGCTGTCACGAGGACGTGGCAGTTATTAACCATGTCACAGAGATGTGGCAACTGCTAACCTTGGTTGTTGGTTTCTTTCCAATGCGGTTTATTTTATTTGTTTAAGACCCTCTTTTTGAAGTAGCAAATGGTCGGACATTGTATGGCCGATGTGAACGGTAGATTCACCCGCAGACGGGAAGTGGTCGGCACTGGAATTCGTATGGTAAGAGGATGTCTAGGCTCAGAGCAAGATCATATAGGTCCCCCCGTCGCACTTAGCAAGTTGGTGGATACTAGGAAGTGAACTCAATTAAGGCGTAAAGTCAAGGTGGGACTACCAACAAAAAGTATCCGACAGTTGGGCCACATTGCATTTTTGGATGCGGTCCCAATGAGGATAGATGGTCAGAAGACCAGTGGGAGCCCAACGGAAGCATCTCCTAAAATTTAGGGAACTGCTATTTTGGGCCGTGAAATGTGTTCGCGTCATTACCTCCGGTATGACTAGGGGAACATTTTATAACTCTGCCGCGAAGTCAACTGACGCGTCGGTTGGGATATTTTTAAGCGGCGAACCCGAAACGGGAAAATGCTTGAAAATGCGCCAAAGTGTCACATTTTCGTGAACTTTCCTCTTGCAGAAAAATAGACGCTGATTTTTATGCTGGGAGAGGCCTCATTTCAGCTTTTGTCACAGGTTAAGAGCTATGGAGTGCTTCCTTTCCCTCTCATGTACAGTGTGGTGCTAGGAGTGATGCCCTGCACACTACACACTGCTCTCTCTCTCCCCTACGTGGAGTTATGTGATGCCCCACAAGAGGGCTACTCATTTGACTGATGTACAGTTGTGTGGGTTCATGCTTTTGTGCTGAGGCAAGAGCCTCCTTGAGCAGGAACAGGGGTAGCTAACTGCTGCTCCAAAGCAGGCACTGGTGAGGGTCATAACCTCACCGTACAGGTGCAAAATCAGCGCTGTGTATGCGCTGTAAATTCACTGTTTTTCAGCCGTACGGACGCCAGGACCATTGGGAATCGTGCCCCATTGGCAGAGGACAGTTAGGGGACTGTTTGGGGCTGAAAAGAGGGCAAAAACCAGTAAATACAGCGTGCTGAATTTACTGTTTTTGGACAAGAATCAGAGGGTATACGACAGTGCAAGCGAGTTCCAGCAGGGGAATTGGTTTCGCGCAAGTTTTGGGGCTGTTATGCTGCCGAAATTTGGCCAAATCAAATGGTATCTAGGTGGATACACGTGAAGGATTCCCAGGACCTTACCTTGTAATTTACCCTCCTAAAGAATAAAGAAATACAGAAAGGGGCGCCAATTTTGGGGCCTACAGGTTGTCGGCGTTTGCTCGGAGCATTCTAGCTTCCGAGCCGTGTGTGTGTTTAAGTGTTAACTCCCGTCGCCGGTTCTCTTTGCAAAGTGCTCCGTGTGTGTGTGTATAAAGTAAAGAATTTCGGGTGAAAGCCAACGCCTACCGCCCTACGGGCCGGTTTCTTGGTTCCGTTGCCGGGACATCAATCACTTTTTCCTCAAAGAGTGAGCCTGGATTGTTCAGGGTAAAGACACACAGTGCAAGAACGCGGGGATTACACTATGGCCGACAAGGGGAAGGGAATTATGGAAGAGGGTTCCTCTCGAAAGGACAGGCAGGAGATTCCTATGGTTTTTGAGATTGGCGAGAGCTCACGGCCACGTCAGTCTGTACCTCCTGTCAACGTGAATGTCCCTCCAGTAGTACAGGGCTTTATGACAGGGCAACTTGAGGATGATGCGTTTAAGACTCAGTTAGTTGCCGCGGTGAATGTCTTTTCGCAGAGGTTTATGGAATTCTTGCAAGCGCCACCAGTGCAACAGCAAAATAGACAACCTACCCCGCGCACGGAGCTTGTTGAAGCTCAAGCCCAGGTACTTCATGAGGCGCAGGAGGAAAGGGAACACTCGCATGTTGCGGAGTCGGGGGCTCCAAAGCAGGTTCCTCCCGTGCTTGAACAGGTGGCTAGAACGCCTATTCCACAGGTTATGCCAGTTCAGCCCGCCACCTTTCAGAACCAACATGCTGCCTTGAATGGACAGGGAGCTGGATACCAGGCTATGCACTCAGTTTTTCCACCACCCACGGTACATCCTGGGTATTTCGGGGGTGGATCAGTGTTCCAAAGTATGGCTGGTTATGCGTTTGGAAGTAAGCCGTACATGCCAGGAACAGTGTTCGGGGGTATGCAAGGCATCATGCCAAACCCCATGTATGGTACTATCGGCATGCAGCAAGGTTTCCACGGCAACCAAGGCCAGTTTGGGGTGCCTCAGGGTCATTTTGGCATGGCTGGTTTTTCTGGACAGCAGCCAGATATCGCACCTCTTACGCAAAATGTGAATGGCCAAGGCGTGCCAATCATGCCTAGTACAGTGCCCATGTTGCAGACCATTCCGTATGACAACTTGGGGGCACTAGAGAAGCCGAAGGCTTAGTAAGAAGGTGGTGCAGCGGTAAAGTTCAGTACCTTCAGTGGTTTCGAGGACAAGACCAAGGCACTCACTTTCCTCCAACAGTTTGATACAGCTTATGCGGGAGGGAATTTTACAGAGGCCTCGAAGGTCAGGAAAGCTGCCACTTTCTTAAAGGACAATGCGCTTACATGGTGGACGACATTGTTAATGCAAGGACAGGCACCCGCCACTTGGGTTTACTTCAAGCAAATGTTTGCATCTACTTGGCTATCAAATGAATTTGAAGCCGATGTCCTGACAGATTGGCACCAGCTTACGGCAGCTTCGTGCAAGAGCTTGCTGGAGTACAATAGGAGGTTTTGTAAAGCGTTACTCTCAGTGACCTCCTACAGATTTGTGCCACTGACAGAGCAGATAGAGAAGTATTGTTGTGGGCTGCCTAAAGGGCTTCGTGATTACTGTACAAAGAACAGAGTGGCTACCCTTACTCAGCTTATGGAAGTTGCGAACACTGGTCTTGCCCTGTTGAAAGGAGAGGACAGTGGATTTCCGAGCAGTGATAAAGGAGGGCAGCAAAAGAAAAATTCAGCGAAGAAGCCCTTTGTGAAAACGGCTCCTGATGCGTCACAGGGGTCAGAACAGGCCACCAAAGACAAGGATTCAGCTGGGACTTTTGGAGCGCAGGCAAAGAAACAAAAAAGGAAGCCTTTTGTGCGCAAGTCGCTCGAGGAAAAGAAGGTCCTAATGGCTGAGAACAAATGCTTTATATGCGAGCAGCCTGGTCATATTTCTATTAATTGTCCACAAAGGAAAAGGCCAGCTGACTCAGAGGATAAAGAAGACCAGAAAGGCAAGAAGCCTAAACCCACGGCAGGTTTAGTGCCAGACATGGTGGGTGACAGGCCCAACACAGATGCCAGTGAGTTATGCAGGGCATGGGGTAAAGTTAGGGATCAGACGGCACTCATCTTCTTTGATCCAGGTGCTAAAGCCAACTTTATCTCACCAGAGTTAGCTATGAAGCTGGGCATCAGAGCTGAAGAGATGGGGTACACCGCAGAGGCAGGGTTGGCATGTCCTGGCCACCCAGAGTGTGTTACTCCCATCATTGGAAAACTGCGTCTGCATATTCAGTCGTATGTGGACACTGAAGAGTTTTACATCATGCCGCTGGAAGGTTGTGACGCCTTGTTGGGGATCCCGTGGATGTTCCGAGTCAATGGAGTCTTGGATGCCTACAACAAAAAGATCACTGTACAGCATAGGGGCAAAACTCACATCTTGGATGTAAAGCTTAAAGGAGAGTCAGTCCCTATTGTATCTGCTTCTGCTATCAATAAAGAATCATCTTTTTGTGTACTTGATTTTTGCACGTGATGTCTCAGATAGTGATCAGTTAAATTTATCTGTGTTAGATAAAGAAAGGTCAGCATTAAAAGTTTAGTGACTGTTTTTCTGATTCATTACCATCGCAATTGCCGCCAGAGAGACCTGAGGACCATCGGATAGATTTGGTGCCAGGGTGTAGCCCACCAAATAGACCTCCCTACAGGGTTAGTGCGGCGCAGCAGAAAGAGATTATGGGCCAGGTTGAGGAGTTATTAGAGAAGGGGCTGATTCAGCCTAGTTCTTCACCTTTTTGCTCCCCAGTGCTCCTAGTGCAGAAGAAGGATGGCTCATGGCGCATGTGTATTGATTACTGTGCGTTGAATAAGAATACCATCAAGAATAGGTTTCCTATTCCTCGCATTGATGATATTCTCGATCGTTTAGAGGGTGCTGCAATTTTCAGCAGGATAGACCTTAAGAGTGGGTACCATCAGATTCGTATAAGCCCAGAGGATGTGCACAAGACTGCGTTTAGAACGACATTTGGTCTTTATGAGTTTCTAGTGATGCCGTTTGGGCTAACAAATGCCCCTGCCACGTTCAACAGAATGATGGACCGGATTTTCCGCTCGCATCAACAGTTTGTTGGAACGTTCTTCGATGACATGATAGTGTATTCGAAGAATGAAGAGGAGCATAGGCGTCACTTGACCATTGTGTTCGAAGAGCTGCGCAGTCACAGGTTACTTGTCAATCCTAAGAAAAGTGAATTCTTCCTCGAAGAGATCCACTTTCTGGGCCACATAGTCTCAAAGGATGGTGTCAGAATGGATCCCGCAAAGGTCGAAGCTATCAAGACATGGCCAGACTTGAAGACTGTGCACGATGTCAGAAGCTTCTTGGGATTGTGTTCCTACTATAGAAGGTTTATTAGAAATTTTGCAGAGATAGCATCGCCTCTTCACGCATTGGAAAAGAAAGAGGTCACTTTCAGATGGACCCAAAAAGAGATTTCAGCTTTTAGTCTCTTAAAGGAAAAGTTGACTTCAGATCCAGTTATTGTTTTGCCAGATCTTAGGAAGTCATTTGTGGTCCAGTGTGACGCGTGTGGCAGTAGCATCGGAGCAGTGCTAATGCAAGATGGACGGGTAGTAGCCTATGAAAGCCGAATTTTGCAAGGGCCAGAGAGGACTATGCAAGTCTATGAGAAAGAACTCTTGGCCGTTATTCATGCGCTTTCTAGCTGGAAGCACTACCTCTTAGGTGCTGATTTTGTTGTCCAAACAGATCATCAGACCTTGCGATACTTCTTGACACAGTCAAAGTTATCCGAAAAGCATATGCGATGGGCAAACATTCTTTCCATGTTCCACTTCCAGATTATGCATGTGGAAGGCAAGAAGAATGTTGTGGCTGATGCGTTATCAAGAAAGCCACAAATTTCAGTTGTGTCAATTCCTTATCATCATGAGTTAGATGACATGAAGGAACAGTATACTGTTGATGAAGATTTTGCAAGGATCTTTGAACAGTTACAAGAGGGGCAACATCATGAGCACCACCTCCTCAGAGATGGTTTTATGATGATGCATGGCAGACTTTGTGTCACTAGGCCACTGCGACATAAGGTCATGGAAGAGAGTCATGTCCCACCGTATGCAGGGCATCGTGGCATAGATGCAACAATTAAAGCGGTAGAGACGTTCTTCTATTGGCCTACCTTGAGGAGAGATGTGGATGCCTTTGTGCGAGCATGCATAGTTTGCCAAAAGGTCAAGTTTGACAGGCAAAAGGCACCAGGGTTGTTACAACCACTCCCGATTCCGGATAAGCCATGGGAAAGCATTGCTATGGACTTTATCTTTGATCTTCCAAGGACACCAACAGGGAATGATGGTATATGGACCATTATCTACAGGTTCAGCAAGCAGGCCCATTTTATCCCTGTCAGCAAGAAGATAAAATCTGATCAGATGGCACGCTTGTTCATGTACAATGTGTTTAAGTACCATGGTATGCCACAATCGATCATCAGTGATCGTGATCCTCGCATGACCAGTTTGTTCTGGAGAGGATTGTTTGAGAACATGGGTACTACGCTCAAGTTCTCGTCTTCGTTTCATCCACAAACTGATGGACAGTCAGAAGAGGCCAATTCTGCTGTCTTAGATCTGCTGAAATGCTATGTGTCAGATAATAAGGGCAAGTGGGAACAGTATTTGCCTATGCTTGAGTATGCGTACAATAATACGGTGCATTCGTCTACTGGCAAAGCACCTTTTGAAATTGTTGAAGGCGGCAAAAAGGTTCCTCCCATTTTGCACACAAAGGACAGGATCTTTGAGGCAGATCGATATGTTGAGAACATGGATGAGATGTATAAGAAGATTAAAGTTGCCTTGGAGAAGACTCAGGCAAAACAGAAAAAGGCTGTTGATCGTCACCGTCGTGAATTGCTACTATCACCTGGTGATTGGGTTCTCTTAAGGTTCGAAAAGGCAAGGTTAAAGAAGATGAAGGGCAAGGAACGACTGTTTCCTAAGCTCAGCATGCGTTACTATGGGCCTTTTCAAGTGCTTGACAAGATCAGCGATGTGGCTTACAGGCTGAAATTGCCTGATGCGTGGAAGATTCATAATGCGTTTCACGTGAGTCTTCTAAGACCCTTCGTGGGTGATGTGCCAGAAGATATGCCAGTTGAGGATCAGCCAGAAGTTGAGGAACTCGATGAGATCCTGGTACCTGAGCAAGTTTTGGCACATAAGGACAGAAAAGTTAAAGGACGAGTTGCAAGACGTTATTTGGTGAAGTTCAAGAACTATCCACCTATGGATGCCAAGTGGATGGAAGAGCATGAACTGTCAGAGTCACCAAATGTATTGCAGCTCTACCTTGAAGCCTTTGGGTTACAGCCTACTTATGCCCCAACCCAACGTGTGCAAAGGAGGGGTAATGATAGAGCTAGTACATCAAATGTACATATGAATTCAGTGCCATAGATAGAAATGGCAAAAGTATGAAGGCCTCATTAATTCATTTGTATCTATGTATGTTACGACCTTTCTTGCGGATACATGCGATGATAAAAGAGTGTTGATAGCACAAGATCATCAGTGACGTGTATTTATGGAATGCAATCGAGGACGTTTGCGATTTCAAGAGGGGGGTATGTCACGAGGACGTGGCAGTTATTAACCATGTCACAGAGATGTGGCAACTGCTAACCTTGGTTGTTGGTTTCTTTCCAATGGGGTTTATTTTATTTGTTTAAGACCCTCTTTTTGAAGTAGCAAACGGTCGGACATTGTATGGCCAATGTGAATGGTAGATTCACCCGCAGACGAGAAGTGGTCGGCACTGGAATTCGTATGGTAAGAGGATGTCTAGGCTCAGAGCAAGATCATATAGGTCCCCCCGTCGCACTTAGCAAGTTGGTGGATACTAGGAAGTGAACTCAATTAAGGCGTAAAGTCAAGGTGGGACTACCAACAAAAAGTATCCGACAGTTGGGTCACATTGCATTTTTGGATGCGGTCCCAATGAGGATAGATGGTCAGAAGACCAGTGGGAGCCCAACGGAAGCATCTCCTAAAATTTAGGGAACTGCTATTTTAGGCCGTGAAATGTGTTCGCGTCATTACCTCCGGTATGACTAGGGGAACATTTTATAACTCTGCCGCGAAGTCAACTGACGCGTCGGTTGGGATATTTTTAAGCGGCGAACCCGAAACGGGAAAATGCTTGAAAATGCGCCAAGTGTCACATTTTCGTGAACTTTCCTCTTGCAGAAAAATGGACGCTGATTTTTATGCTGGGAGAGGCCTCATTTCAGCTTTTGTCACAGGTTAAGAGCTATGGAGTGCTTCCTTTCCCTCTCATGTACAGTGTGGTGCTAGGAGTGATGCCCTGCACACTACACACTGCTCTCTCTCTCCCCTACGTGCAGTTATGTGATGCCCCACAAGAGGGCTCTACTCATTTGACTGATGTACAGTTGTGTGGGTTCATGCTTTTGTGCTGAGGCAAGAGCCTCCTTGAGCAGGAACAGGGGTAGCTAACTGCTGCTCCAAAGCAGGCACTGGTGAGGGTCATAACCTCACCGTACAGGTGCAAAATCAGCGCTGTGTATGCGCTGTAAATTCACTGTTTTTCAGCCGTACGGACGCCAGGACCATTGGGAATCGTGCCCCACTGGCAGAGGACAGTTAGGGGACTGTTTGGGGCTGAAAACAAGGCAAAAACCAGTAAATACAGCGTGCTGAATTTACTGTTTTTGGACAGGAATCAGAGGGTATACGACAGTGCAAGCGAGTTTCAGCAGGGGAATTGGTTTCGCGCAAGTTTTGGGGCTGTTATGCTGCCGAAATTTGGCCAAATCAAATGGTATCTAGGTGGATACACGTGAAGGATTCCCAGGACCTTACCTTGTAATTTACCCTCCTAAAGAATAAAGAAATACCGAAAGGGGCGCCAATTTTGGGGCCTACAGGTTGTCGGCGTCTGCTCGGAGCATTCTAGCTTCCGAGCCGTGTGTGTGTTTAAGTGTTAACTCCCGTCGCCGGTTCTCTTTGCAAAGTGCTCCGTGTGTGTGTGTATAAAGTAAAGAATTTCGGGTGAAAGCCAACGCCTACCGCCCTACGGGCCGGTTTCATAAGCAAACCCAAGTTAGCACTAAATGGCAGAAGAGGCAGCAGGAGCACCTTGCTCAACAGGCAACTTCTCAGCAAGACCAACCCCCGCGACTACTCTGGCGTTTTCTCCACAGAAGACCTAGCGTTTTTGCATCAAATCAGCCTTGGCGATTTGTGCATAGCAAATCAGCCCCGGCGTCATCACGACACAACAGATCAGCCTAGCGTTTTTGCATTTGAAGAACCCCGATGACAGAAGGACCAATTTCAGCCCCTGGCGTTTTTGGATTTCAGCAGCAAATTAAGACCAGCATTATTCACCTAAAGTGTAGCAGATTCAGCCCGTAAAGACCATCAGTTTTCAGCCCTAAGAAACCTCATTTTTCAGCCAAGAAAACACAGCCAAAACAGTCATTTTCAGCCACCGAAACAGTCCCGAAATTCAGCGATTAGAAGATCTCAGATTTCAGCCATCGTCGTCGTCGTCGTCATCATCGTCGTCGTCATCGGCATAGACCAAGTTGCATAATCCATTGCATACGCATTGTACACCTTTGTGCAATCAATGAATAGACCACTCTCGCCGACGAGAGTGGGGCCTTCGGAGGAGGGTTTTACAACCTCTCGGGTGTCATATCTCTTCTCTCTCCTTCTCTCAGTCTCATTCACTTGCACGCACAATCCACTCACTTTGTTCGTGATCATAGCACTCTCCATAAGACGGAAAGCTCTCTCTTTCCCTAAGAACTAAAAGGAACCTTGAGCAAATAAAGATCACTAATCTTGAGAAAAAGGTTTTTCTGACCCTCCCCCTTCCCCATCTATGCCAAGGATTGCACTAACTCCTATGAAGGAGTTGACGTAGTTGTTTATGGACAACAAGTTGGAACGCGAAGAAAGAACATCAAAAAGAAAGGCAGCAATTGATCGTAAGTACCAAGAAAGAATGGTAGCCATAACACGTGAATGCCAAGAAAGAAGGGCAGCCATAGAGCGTGAGTGCAAGCCAGCACACTTGGAGGCCAAAGCAAGAAGAGCCGAAATGGAGCGTGAGCACAACGAAAGGAAAGCCGTATTGGTCCTATTTTTTTCTAATGTGCAGGCGTAGCTTAAAGAGAAAAGAGATTCAGGAAAAGGAGACTGTCTCAGTATCCTCTTCTTTTCCAAAGCATGACACACAGGATTTGCATGATGATACGCATGATGATTTGAATGACAATGATAAGCATGATGATTAGAATGACAATGACAAGCATGATGATTTGCATGATGATCAAGTTGTGATTTCTCACAAGCATGATGATTTGCATGGAGATGATGTGATTGTTCACAAGGATGATGTGTTAGTTGATGCTTTTTCTAGCGAAGCTAACCTCGTTGCAGATTCGATCAATCACGAAGAACCGATCCTGGCTTTCGAGTCGAGGTCCAAAGAACCCCCACAGGACGATTCGATCATTCAGGAAGAACCGATCTTGGCTCTCGAGCCTAGGTCCAAAGAACCCTCACAGGAAGTATTATGTGTTCGCATGATTGACACACACGCATTGTTCGAGTGTTTCATTCGTAGACCATGCATGCCCAGACACTTAGTGTAGATGCATATCCTCTGGTTGCACACAGCATGATCATAAGCATTGCCATCAGAATCCATCAAATTCCATCAAGGGAATTTTCTAGTGCATTTAGCCTATTTTTGACATTTTTCGCTTATTATTTTTAAGTGACTTTTGTTGGAAAGTAGGTAGATCAAATTGAGTAAGTTTGTATATAAGCAAACCTAGACTAGCACTATTTAGCAGAAGAGGCAACAGGAGCCAAGCTCAGCAAGCAACTTCTCAACAAGAACTTGGTGGTCTCCCCTCCAAGCAAAGGACTCAGCACCTTGGCGTTTCCATCAAGAGGGTCATCGCCATACCTCCCAGCACTTGGCGTTTTGCATCAGGTAGCCATTGCCAGCAAGTTCCAGCCACTAGTGTCTTGCATCAGCATCCATCGCCAGAAGAAGCTCAGACACAGCTAGCATTTTTGACATCAGCATGCCTAGCGTTTTTGGGAATCCATGACCTAGCGTTTTTCAACAGATACCACCTCAGCCTGCAGCGTTTTTCAGCAATGAAGTACTTGTAGATCAGCCCCTAAAAGAGTAGCAGATTCAACCCGGAAAGACCATCAATATTCAGCCTTGAAGAACCCCAGTTTTCAGCCCTAAATCTGCAGATTTTCAGCGACAAAAACCCACAGAAAACAGCCCCAAAATCAGCGTTTTACGACTAGCCGCAGATTTCAGCCCATAGCGTTTTTGGACAGCAGTAGAAAGATTGCAGATTTCAGCGCTAGTGTCGGCCTCGTCATCCCCGTCCTCATCGTCGACATAGCCTAGACTTGCATCGGTCACATGCATTCCATTTGTACCAGATTGTGCAATCATAAGTAGACCACTCTCGCCGACGAGAGTGGGGCCTTTGGAGGACGGTTTTACGTCTCTGGTGTCGTATCTCTCTTCTCTCTCTATCTCTCAGTCTCATACACTTGCACGCACAGTGTCCATTCATTTTGTTTGTGATCATAGCATTCTCTCATTAAGAACGGAAGGCTCTCCTTTCCATACGAACAAAAGGAACCTTGAGCACAGTTCGAAGCACTCATCTTGAGCAAAGCGCAAACATTCCTCCGCTGCACCTAACACAAACAGTCTCGCTAAGTGATCCGGCTTGACTGTTTTCTTTACTGGAATGAAATGAGCCTGTTTGCTAAATCTGTCAATGACAGTCCAGATACCATCATGACCACTCTGTGTTCTTGGGAGATCAAAAATGAAATCCATTGCAATACTTTCCGAGGGGCGGGTGGGTATGGGTAAAGGCTGTAACAATCCCTGTGCCTTATGCTTGTCAAACTTGACCTTCTTGCATACTAAGCAACTGCGCACAAACTCTTCCACATCCTTTTTGAGTCTCGGCCAAAAGAAGTATCTCTCTACCCCTTTCATGGTGGTAGCACTGCCGCGGTGACCCGTAAAAGGTGGACAGTGGCATTCAGTCATAACCTTTTCTCTCAACGGCTGTGTAACGCACAACATGGTTTTTCTCATCAAGTAGCCTTCCCGAATGGAGTATCCTGCTACTGTCTCCCCATCCCGTATCCGTGTGAAAATATCCGCAAAATCTATATCTGTGGCATACTAGTCGACCATATCCTCGAAGATCCTATGATGTATCGCGGAAATAGCCAGAACCAACGGCTTCCGAGGCAAAGCATCTACCACCACATTCTTCTGTCCCTGCACATGGACAATCTGGAAGTGAAACTGTGACAAGATGTTTGCCCACCGCATTTGCTTTTCCGAAAGCTGCTTCAATGACAAGAAGTAGCGCAAACTCCGATGGTCTGTAAAGACAGTAAAATCCGCTCCGAGTAGGTAATGCCGCCACTGAGTAAGAGCATGGATAACCGCCAAAAGCTCTTTCTCATAAATCTGTGCCGTCATCTCCGGCCTAGAGAACAATCGGCTCTCGTAAGCAATGACATGGCCTTCTTGTATTAAGACCGCACCCAGACTACGACCACAAGCATCACAATATACTTCAAATGACTTTTACAAGTACGGCAAAGTCAAAACTGGTCCCGTAGTCAATTTCTCTTTCAATGTCTGAAAGATAGTCACCTCTGTGGATCCCCACAAGAAAGGGAGTCCTTTCTGTGTCAAGATATGCAAAAGGGAAGCAACCTCTGCAAACTTTCGTATGAACGGCGTGTAGTACGAACACAGTCCAAAGAAGCTTCTAACTTCATGGACATTCTTCAAATCGGGCCAATCACGTATAGTCTCTATCTTGGCCGGATCCATTTGCACTCCTGCTCCTGAGAGAATGTGTCCCAAAAAGTGTATCTCTGGTAGGAAAAATTCACTTTTCTTTGCATTAATCACTAACTTGTGATCTCGTAATGCCTGAAAGACCTGAAGCAGATGATCTTTGTGTTTTGCCTCATTCTTGGAGAAAACAATGATGTCATCGAAGAAAGTGCCAACAAATAGCTTGTACTCTCGATTTTCTCACAGCTTGCAAGGACTCGCTGTTGCTGCACGCTCCCCCCCCCCCCCCCCCCCTTGCGCCATCGCTCCCCCTCACCCCCCTTCTCCTTCTAACCCTCGCGCTGCCCTCAGCCACCCCCGCGCTGCCCCCCCCCCCCCCTCGCCCTCGCGCTGCATCCCCTCCCTCCTCCCGCCTTCGCGCTGTTTCCCCCACCCTGCCCAACCCGCCACCTGCTGCCCGCCGCTGCCCTCCCCCCCTAGCCCTCCCGCTGCCCCCCCCCACTCCTTGGCTGTTTTCTCCCGCCCCCCCCCCCCCCCCCCCCCCCCCCCCCCCCCCCCCCCCCCCCGCAGCCTTCTGTACCCGTTCTCGCCTCCTTTTTCATTCCCTCCATCCCCCCCCTTTTTTGTTCGCATTATCTCCGAAGGGTTTTCTGCGCCTGGCTCTGCAACACCTCTTCTTCGGACAAGTGTTCGGCGTTCTCGGTTGCAGATTGTTCTTCTCCGTCCGCTTCTTCGACTCAGCAGTAGACACAGATGGAGGCTCCAGCTCCGCCACAGAGGGACTCGCCTGAAGCCCCCTCGCCCGACCCCGCTGAGCCCACCATTCAACTTGCTCTTTCGCCGACAGAGCAAGCGAGCCTTGCCGCAGAGGTAGAGCACTTGCAGGCGACTTCTGTCATCTGCAAGGTTCTCGGCACCCGTCCTAGCAGAGGAGAGCTACGAGACCTTCCCCAGGCCCGCCTTCTCGTAGAGGTGGGCAAGATTTTGGATGTCCAGATCCTCGGACGGGGGTACTACCAGATCGAGTTCGAGACTTCCGAGATGGCCTCCAAGGTCATAGCTATGAGTCCACTAGCTATCCGAGCATCACGCGCCCACTTTCGACAGTGGCGACACGGTTTTGACCCGACTTCGAATGTGCTAGTCGAGGAGGCAGACATCCTCATCTCAGTCTGCTTTCTGGGTTTACGGAGGGAGTACCTTCCACTGCTCTCCAGGATTGGCTCCGCCATCGGGATTGTTCTGGAGACACCTCGTACGGCAGCATCAGTAGCTGCCAAGGTGGCCAGCATCCCTTCAGTTCGAGTTTTGGTCAGAGATACCCACACGCTCCCGAAGGTCATCCTTCTGCCTCGGGTGAGTGGGGGTTGGTTTAGGCAGAGTGTGGAGTACTCGGGTCTCCCGAACGAGTGCTTCATTTGCAGACAAATGGGCCACCTAGCGAAGGCCTGTCCACGGAGGAGGCCACGACCTGCACCTCAGCCTCAGCCCCAGCTTGCCAAGGCTGGGCCGCAGCCTTAGCCAGCGACAGCGCACAGATTCTGAGCCACCCTCCGAGCCTGGGCTCCAACGGAGGAGGGGTGGCAGCAGGCCCGTGGCCGTCGACGCCAGGGGCCACAGCGACAGCCTGGCACTCAGAGTGGCCCTCAGGTGCCTACTCAACAGCAGTGGGTTCCCACGGGGAACCGCTTTGGTCCTCTTGAGCAGGAGAAGCCCCCTACGCCAGCCTCCTCTTCCGCTTCACCCTCGCCAACCCCCCCACCTTCAGATTTCCCCTCTTCCTCCTCATCCCCCCCCCCGCCCTTTGCTCCCGCCCACACCTCACCTCGCCCCCCTGTCTCTGTCGCCCCGCCCCGCTTCTCTTCTCCTCCCCCCCCCCCCCCCCCCCCCGCCCCAGCTCCTTCTCCCCCTCCTCCTGCTTCAGTACCACAGTCGACTCAGGAGACTGGTCCCTCGCCGGCGACTAGGAGATCTCTTGGCAGCGCTTTTGCCACGAGTCGCCTGGCGAGAGAGGGTCAGCCCTTCTTGCGGCCCCCTTTGCAGATTCAGACATCTTCCCTTGCAGCTATCCCTCGTGGTCTGACGAGCATTGACCTCCGACGCCGCTGGGACTTCTTCGATTACGGATTCACTCGCTTTCTCGGCGATTCCGCAGCAGACCACGAGGTAGCCTGCTTCAGGGTCCACGCTCTGTTCCTCGCCGCTAGGGGGACAGAGGCCTTGGATTCAGCAGTTGGTTTCTCCTTTCCCCTCTGTGGTAGGACCGAGACAGAGTGGTCCCTCAACTCAGTGGTGGGATGGTTGCATACACAGGTTCTCGAGTTCTCTCACCACATGGGAGAACTTGGAGTTACAGATTTGCTGCAGACTTTGTGGCCACTGGCCAAGTTTGCGGTGACACCCCCAGACTCAGCAGGATGTAGGCACATTGTGGTGTACTTTTTTGCTAATACACGGTGTTTGCCTTGCTATGTATACATACATGAGGACTCCTGGACAGAGGAGGTTGCTTTACGCACGGCTCGACTCTCGCCGACGAGAGTGGAGCCTTTGGAGGAGGGTTTTACAAACTCTCGGGTGTCGTATCTCTTCTCTCTCCTTCTCTCAGTCTCATTCACTTGCACGCACAATATCCACTCACTTTGTTCGTGATCATAGCATTCTCCATAAGACGGAAATCTCTCTCTTTCCCTAAGAACTAAAAGGAACCCTGAGCAATAAAGATCACTAATCTTGAGAAAAAACAACATTCATTCCGCTGCACCTAACATTGGTATCAGAGCTTTGGAAGTGTTCTACATTACTCAAGGAAAGAACCACAAGAATTTTTTTTGCTTGTTGCGGTCGCACGAACCCAAGTTTACTTGGGCGTGGCGATTCCTAATCGTGTTTTGTTGAAGAGTGACGGGAATCCCAAGAAAGAAGGGCTTGTCCAGCCTCCCCTTGTGTCTCTTTTCACTCATTGGGAGCGGACCGTGCACTTTGCGGCCGGCCAATCGACGTGAGGTGGGAAAAAGCAACCTTGGTGTGAGCGCAAGGCCACCAAGGGGTGCGCCCGCAGAAAAGGGTACAACTCTGGTGAAGAGAAGATCCTTCTCCAACGCGATTTGCAAGCGAAAGAAAACCTCAAGAACCCCAAGAACCCAAGACCCTCAAGACTCAAGAACCTCAAGAACCTCAAGAACCTAGATTCTCACGGATCAAGGACCTCAAGAACCTCAAGACCCTCAAGAACCCAAGTTCCTTGCGAGCTTAAGACCCCAAGATCATAGTGCATGGTCGTCACCCGAAGCGGCATGGATACTTCGCATTCAGGTGATGAGCATGAGAGAGGCGACGACGGATTTTCCCCAGCAGGAGATTTTTCCAACCCTCCCCCTTCGCCATCTATGCCAGACCCTATGGAGGCAATGATGAAGCAAATGATGGCCATGATGGATAGACAGGAAGACAAGCGCCTTGCTTTAGAACACGAGCGCGACGCAAGAAAAGAAAGAAAAGAACTAAGGAAGAAGCAGCAGCAAGAAACGCCGCATTGGAGGCCGAGCGTGAAGCTCGACGAGAGCTACGCACTCGAGAATTGCTTGCCCAAGTTCTCGCCTCGAAGACTGAACCACCCAAAGATCGTGGGAGTTCGTCAAGTGGCGCAAGCCACGACGCGGATTCCAACCATCCAGTTACAGAAAAGTTGATTTTCAGTAAGTATGACGGTAAGATGGATGCTACTGTTATTCATTCTTGGTTACATCAATTTAATGCTTATTTTGCGACAACTAAGAAGACGAGCCATTAATTGGTACTACGCATGGCAAGAGGCACAGCTAGCCACGCACCTAGAGGCAGCCGACGATTTCACGCCCCTCTCTTTTAGTTGGGCTGATTTCCAAGACAAGCTCAAGGTACGGTTTATGCCACCTCAGTACCTCGCACGGTTGAAAGACGATTGGGGCGCTCTCAAGCAAAATGGTATGCCGGTTATGTCTTTTTCTAATCGTGTTTTGCAGCTAGGTACCCAATTACGCATGTCGGATGATGAGCGCAAAGAGGCTTTTCTCTTTGGATTGGACGAGTATATCAAGTATGATGTCGAGGTATTCGATCCAATCGATCTCAACAAGGCGGTAGCAATTGCTCTCGCACAGGAGATGAAGCACAACAAGGGAGAGCCTAAGGAGAACAAGACTTCCACAAGTACCTCACAGACTCCTCAGAACGGTAAGAACGGTAAGAATGATAACTCTTCAAACCAATCTACCAACAGTATCTCATCAAAGAATTCTTCCAATGAATCTAAGGGTAAGGCTAACACAATTGCTAAACCTAAGTTTACTCCAGATGAAAAGGTAGCACAAGGAATTGTAGGAGGATACATCACTTCGGAAGAACAAAGCACTTATTCTAAGGAAGGTCGTTGTTTTCATTGTCACATTAAGGGTCACATAAAAAGAACATGTCTTAAGCTTGAATCGAATGAATCTAAAGAACCCACAGCACCCACTACATCTGTCAATGCAATGAATGATAACACGATTGTGCCCAAAGTTTCTCAGGACCCTCCCATTGATGATTCTCTCATTAAATGTTATGGTCGTACGTCGGGACACCGTTTTGTCATATTGTTTGACCCAGGTAGTATGCATGATGTCATCAGTCCCTCTCTTGTTGAGAGAGCCCGCCTCGAAGCTAGTCCGAGATCTCCTATCGAGGTCTCTGGCTCTCGTCCTGGTATGGACGCTCTCATCACGAAGGAGTGCCTTGATGTGTTGTTTGCGATTCAACAGACTGCCTTCACTAGAAGATTTGTTGTTTCTCCTCTCTCAGGATATGATATGATTCTAGGCATGAAATGGTTTCGTGAACTGAACCCTCTCGTTGATTGGGAGGCTAGCACTATAACTCTCAATGCCAAAAGTGATTCTCCTACTGTCTTTCATGGAGTGGATACTTCTCCTTCTCCATCTCTCATTGCTAATATGCAGGACAAGGTTGAAAGGATTCGAGATAAGGAGACTCTCTCAATCTCTTTTTCTCCACAGCATGACACACAGGAATTGCATGATTATGAGAAGCATGATGATTTGCAGGATAATGATTGGCATAATGATTTGGATGATAAAGACAAGCATGATGAATTGCATAAACAAGATGTGATTGTTTACAAGGATGATGTGTTAGTTGATGCTTTTTCTAGCGAAGCTAACCTCATTGTAGATTCGATCAATCACCAAGAATCGATCTTGGTTTTCGAGTCAAGGTCCACAAATCCCCCACAAGAAGATTCGATAGATCCCGAAGAAGCGATCTTGGCTCTCGAGCCTTGGTCCAAAGAACCATCACAGGAAGTATTATGTGTTCGCATGATTGATACGCACACATTGTTCGAGTGTTTCGTTCGTAAAGGTTTCCTGTGTTTTAGTCATCATCGTTATGTGATCCCTTTTCCTAGGCATGACATATTGAATGTTGAGCACGTTTCTCTCATGGATGAGCACGAATGTATGCGGATTGTTCATGAAAAGCTGAAAAGTTTGTATGTAAGGAAGTCGCATTCCATGTCTCTTCCTTGGCATGACACAGTTTCCGAAAGAGCACATGATAGAATAAGCACCAAGCATGGGCATTTCAATTGTGATTTGCCACAGTTGATTGATTTCGATCATACAGAAAAGATTCGACCGCATTGTTTGCATGTGTTTGATGAACGGGTTGTCAATCCGTCTCTATGTTCATCGACATTGCATGCACAGTCTTTGAGGAACACAATATTTTTTTCCTTCACTTTACATGGAATAGGTATGTTCATGGTTTTGTGTTGGAGATGGTTTCAGGAATTTTCAGCCATGGAGATTCTTGAAGAAGAAAGAAGTAGGTCTCTAGACGAAGTTGAAGCACGAAAGGAGATTCAGAAGACTTTGTGTCACTTTCGGCGCGGCCCAAAGAAGCAAGCGTTGCAGACCTTTATGAAGTTCAAGTACCGCGCGACCCACACATCAGAGTGGGCCGGCGAAGAGTCCCTTCCAGGATTCCGGATGCTGCTGGCGATCTCCCTCGACGCCATACAGTTCGGTACTAGTATCTCACTTTGAAAAGGAGGGGATGTCACGTGACACATCCCAACCCTATGTGTCCGTGGACAAGCTACACCACAGCACGGTTCAGTCAGTTCAGTCAAGTCTAGATTAGCAGTGATCTGGCACTTTTGTGAGTCTATTCGTAGACCGTGCATGCCCAGTCACTTAGCATAAATGCATATCCTCCGGTTGCACACATCATGATCATCGGAATTCCCATCAAAATCCATTAGCATCAGTTAGGGGAATTTTCCAGTGCATTTAGCCTATTTTCCTATTTTTTGTTATTTTCACGTATTATTTTTAAGTGACTTTCCAACAAAATTAGATAGGGCAATTTTGCTAAGTTAATATATAAGCAAACCCAAGTTAGCACTTTCTGGCAGAAGAGGCAGCAGGAGCTTCCCGCTTAACAGGCAACTTCTCAGCAGTACCCCCCTCAGCAGAGACCCTCCCCATCCACTCCTTCCCTTTGGTGTTTCCTCCCAGCAAGCCATCACCTACAAGTCCTCTTGCCTGGCGTTTTCCAACCTCAGCAGATACATCCCAGCCAACGTTTTCCAGCCTTGACAAAAACGCCAGCATCACTTGCAGATTCAGCATTTTTTCAGCCTTGTCAAAAACGCCAGCTCAACAGTAGCAAAAACGCATAATTTAGCAGTTGGATTCTCACAGTTTTCAGCCTATGACACAGTAGCAGATCAGCCCCTAGACGGTTGCAGATGTTTCCCCATTTTCAGCCATAAAAGCGCAGCCAAAACAGTCATTTTCAGCCACCGAAACAGTCCCGAAATTCAACAATTAGAAGATCTCAGATTTCAGCCATCAAGTCGCCGTCATCATCATCGTCGTTGTCGTCGGCATAGTCCCATTGTATCAGTCCATTGCATACGCATTGTACACCTTTGTGCAATCAAAGTAGACCACTCTCGCCGACGAGAGTGGGGCCTTCGGAGGAGGGTTTTACAAACTCTCGGGTGTCGTATCTCTTCTCTCTCCTTCTCTTAGTCTCATTCACTTGCACGCACAATATCCACTCACTTTGTTCGTGATCATAGCATTCTCCATAAGACGGAAAGCTCTCTCTTTCGCTAAGAACTAAAAGGAACCTTGAGCAATTAAGATCACTAATCTTGAGAAAAAACAACATTCATTCCGTTGCACCTAACAATATACTTTGCAAATTTTGGGTCCTTCACAAAATTGAGCATCATCTTTGTTGCATCGCCAATCAATTAATGACGCTCCATCTCTCGCCGCTCCGCCTGAGTAGGAGGAGGCGGGCCATACTCAGTCGGAATCTTCGTTGTGATCCCTGTCCGCATCTCCAAATGCAGAGGGAGTCGACGGATCCTTGCGTAAAGCCATAGGTGCCGCGGAAAAAAAATTGGGGATCGGATTTCCCGTAGAAGAGAAATTGGCCGTGCTCTGATACCACTGTAACCAACTTGGACACTCCAAGTCAAGAATCAATCGCAACAGCACCAAAATAACCACTTCAAAACAATTCACAGATTACAATAGATTTGCACTGGCCCGGCGGAGTTCCGTGCCTAGAGATATTGGCCCCAAAGACTGGCGCCCCTTTCAGTATTTCTTTATGTATTAAATCAATGTCAAAGTACAAAGAGCGGTTAGGGTTTCACTCTCATACTCTGCGTCCAGATGCTCTGCAGAGAGAGCCCTAAACCGTTTACTTAAAGGTTACAAGGGATGCTCAAAAGCAGAGCCCCAAAAGCTTCCAGTTCAAAAGCAATTTCTCTCTCTCTCTCTCTCTCTCTCTCTCTCTCTCTCTCTCTCTCAAGAGAGCGAAAATAAAGCAAATTCTCTCTCTCCCTCTCTCCAATTCCTCTTGCGTAGCACAAAGCTTCCAAATTGCGTTGCTAGAAAGGAGAAAAAGCAGCCCCCCCGTTTTCCGGAAATCCGTACGCTGGCCACGTGGTAATTTTAGGGTTTCAGCCACTTTAGGGTTTCAGCCAGAGAATAGGATTAGGGTTTCCAGAAATTAGGGTTTCTGCAGATTATGGTTTTTGGCAAAAATTAGGATTTGCATGAATTTTAGGGTTTCTGGCAGAAATTAGGGTTCCTGCTGTCGGTAGCCACGTCATCACTTTGTGACAATTTGTATTCAAACTTCTCGTGTAATAATTACCCTTATTGCATAATGGTTTTTGATGTTTTCTTCATACCGTACTTATCGAACCTATCCACCTTGCCACGGTATGGCCCCTTGATGGTTTTTTTTACTGTAAAACACACCAATATTGCAAGTTGTGTCACAAAGATAAAGCTGATTTTTGACTGTGCTAAAAAGAAGCAAATGGCTCTGACGACACGAAAGAAGAGGGCGCAGCCAGAGACTCCCTCAAATCTCATAAATGGTGGTGAGAAAACATTACATGCATTGAAAGAGAAGAGGTCTGAACATTGGCATGACAAGTCTGTATATTGACATAGTCATGTTAGTGCTCAAAGAGTTGTGCTGCATCATCCATCGTAGAGACGAGAGAACATCACATGCATTGAAAGAAAAGAGGGACTCTGAACATTGGCATGACAAGTCTGTATATTGAAATGGCTATGTGAGTGCTCAAACAGCTATATTGTAGTGTCATCCATTGTCGCGGCAACATCCTAAGATTGGCACCGTTCCTTCTCATGCAACTCTGTTTACAGCATGCAATGCATATATTCGTTAGGGTTTCTGTCAAATTAGTTGTTTTGTTCCGATGCCTGTAAAGTTTTAATACAGATTTGAGCAAGCTAGTACCTGAGGCTCCTCTTGATAGCTCCTTGCACGTCGTCCATTTCAGAGCACCATATCTTGGAGGTGACAAAAATGTCTTTGCGAGCCAGTGTGCCTGCTTGAAATGCATCTGAGAGGGCCGCCCCAACCGCAGCCTCACTCCCATAAAGGCTTGCTGTGTCAATATGCCGGTAGCCCACCTGTTACAAACAATGTGACATGCGAATGAGTACCACAGATGTGGATGTTGGGCGTTTATGGCAAGCAAACGCGTGGTCATGTAGTGTGTGCACGTGTGCGGGTGCGGACTGATGTGTCAATATGCAGGTCGCCCACGGCCTGTTGAAAACAAAGTGGCAAGCGATTGCCTACAGAGATCGATGTTAATGGGCGTCTATGCATGGTAGTGCAGTGTGTGTGTGTGTGTGTGTGTGTGTGTGTGTGTGTGTGTGTGAGAGAGAGAGAGAGAGAGAGAGAGCCTCGATAGCGGCAGCGATGGCATCCTTGATCTGTTGGAAGGTGTAGCGAGAGCTTGCGGCTGTTCCGAAGCCGACGAGTGGAATCGACAATCCGTTGTTGAGATGTGCTCTCGGCTGCTGCAGCGCCATGGTGTTCCAAGCACTCTCACTGCAAGCTTGCGCACGTGTATGTATACACCGCAAATGCAGCCACTTGGCACAATCTCAGTAGCGCTTCCAGCGTCTCGGCCTTGATTGAAAGGCAGCTTAAGCCTTAATTAATGTCCTTTGTAATGAACTGATGAGCTCTCTCAATAGGTCTCACTCTACCCATAGATCTACGAGGTCTCTTTGGAATGGCGGGGATGTCGTAATTTTGTTTTTCCAAAACTCACAATTGTGAGTGAATTATATTAATCAACCCAAAAAATTACAATGTCTTGTCATGCTCGTGTTGAGCCATGACATCATCCAGGGACCATAATTACATCGGCAACGATCCCAACCAACTCGCCCCTTATCCTTGATACAAAAGGTCCATTATCATGTTCTTTTGAGATCTTTTAATTACCGATAGCCAAGATTTTTCCCCATCTTAGGCATACCCTCGGCTGACATCAAGGCACAAGTAGTCCTAGACCAATCCTCCGAGCGTTGCTTGCGCCCGAGCGTCCAAATTAGCACTTTGCTTTCTTGTATAATTTCTGCGAAGCTTGCCACCTGAAGACCTCCTTCAAACACACGGCGGTTCCTTGTCTGCCATACATTATGCAAGAAGAAGCACCTAGCGATTTGAGTGCTGATGAGGATGGCAGGACCACCTGAATTCTTCCCTCCAAGGAATAGATCAGTCTCGTAAAAACCAATTTTCCATGTTCTTTGGACCCATTTACATATTTTCCCTGCGAGGCCTTTGATAGTTGGGCAATCCATGAAGAGGTGGGCCAGATCTTCACTAGCCAACCTGCACCCCAAGCATCGATCTGACCCAATCCCTCTTTCCTGAATCTTCACCCCCGTCGGTAGAGCACCCCAAATTACCTTCTATAAAAATACCTTCATGTGTTGCGGAACCTTTGGCTTCCATATGTTCTCCATTACTTGCTCCCACCTTTCGTTCGACCATTGTTTTTCCCATATCTTGTTGAGGGGGCTAGACCAATTCTTCTTTTGCATCATCGTATGGTAAATGTCTTTTGTATGGGGTTTCCCTAAGAGACTGCTTCCGGGCCATTTCCACGCATTCCAGTCAAACTCTGAATCATAGATAAGCATCACTAAATTTTCAAGCTCTTTCCTCACTTTGTGGACCAACAAGACCTCCAAGCTATTCAGTTGGAACTGGGTAGCCAGGAGATCAATGGTTTTCCAACTCTTGTTGTCACTGTCCCAGAAGTGCCCCAGTCGATTCAGACCCTTATTATTCAGCTTCCTAGCTGTCTCTATCCAATAGGGAATTTGTGGCGGATCTACAACTTTGGAAAGCCAGGGGGACCAAGGCAAAATGGAGTTCTTGAAGTATCTGGTTTTTCCCCTCCCTCTTCAAGACTCCTGCTGCTTTGTTGCATTTTCTTACCAATTCTCCTGAGCTGCCCGAACCGTGTTCTAAAGGCTAACAGCTTGTCATGAACCTCCACCCCTCTCCACTTTCCACCTTTCGAACCAAGTTGAGCTGCTTCTATCATTAGCCCAAACTTGATCCTGTTTAGCCAAGGACACAACAAATTTGGCGCAGCAAGCTTCTGCATGGGCCACAGGGTTCAGAATTCCCAGGCCTCCTTGATTAACCGGCCGAGCAACTGATTCCCAACGGGCCCATTGCCATGGCCTGGAGGATTTCGTGTTGTTTTTCCATAAAAACCTTTTCACTGGTTTTAAGAACTCTTTCCAGTGACACTTAGCCATCTTGAGAAGTGGGCTTGTAAAGGCAATATAAGGAAGCATAAAGGCATTTATCACTTTTATCCGACTTGAGAAAGGGAGAAGAGCATACTCCCACCTACTCATTTTTATTTTGATTTTTTCTAGCACCCACTGAAATCTTTGCTTGTGAGTTACATACCCCCCCAAGGGGGCTCCCAGATGTCTGAAGATATTCCCTTTTGTGACAATCTCCCCCGACCAGTCAGAAGGGTCAAATGAGTCATTCTCCGATAGGGAGATTAGCCTTGACTTCTCTATATTACACTGGGACCCCGAAGCTAATGAGAATATTTGTACAACTCCAGAGCTTTCCTTATGACCAGGGGGCACGCCTTCAAGAAGAGGAGAGAATCGTCTGCAAAAAGTTTTGCTAGGAGTTGGTTGTTTCATGGCAACTCCAAGCCGTGCACTCCCCTCGTTCTGCACTAGCTTCAAGTTTTGTGATTAAAGGATGTGATCATATGACAAATAGCAGGGGGGCCAGAGGGCATCCCTGCTTAATAGACCTTTTGACCTCAAAAGAGCCCACAATTTTGCTGTTGAATAGGAGCTCTAACTGGCTCCCAGCTCCGAGTACACTTACCAGTCGACATAAGCGCGGCCCAAAGCCCAAAGCTTCCATGACGGCTTCTATATATGTCCATGTTATTCTATCATAGGCCCAGCAGTTGACTGCCTTCTCCTTTCTTATTTCCTCCCAGAATAGGGTACTCTTCTTACGGGTTTTCAACCCCTTTACGTTCCAAGATTGTATAGTGAGAGACTCCATCATTAATGAGGGGTTCATTGAGAAAGAGGAACGAATTCTTCAGCATCCGAATCATTCCCACCCCCCCTCTCCTTGCTCTCAAGAGAATCCGGGGGTTCGAATTATGGGGATTTCTTTTCCTGTAGTGCTGCAAACGGATTGTGCAGTGGGACAGTGAACCCCCCTCCTTTTAATGGGGTGGAAGACGGACTAGAACCTTTCACCTCAAGTGTTCTCACGACTTGAAGTAGTTTGGAGTCTCTTGCCACTGCCTTCACCCTTTTGGCTCTTTTCAGACCAGGATCTTGAACATCCGTCCTCGTTGTCACTGTCATAAATTTCGGGGTAGCCGCGGGAATAATGATCTTATTATTATTGCATGCACCTTCGGAAATTTGTTGTATGGGAATCGATTCCTCCACAGTCTTTTCCTGCATTTTTACATCCATCATACCTTCTTTATCCTTCTCTGCATTTGCTCCTTCGTTACTCCCTCCTTGCTTCTCTAGTCCTTCCATCTGGGTTTCCATTTCAGTGGTGGCATGTGCTGCTAGAGTTGCAGTACCCTTAGATTTTAAGGGGCAATCCTTGGCGAAGTGTCCAAAGTTGTTGCATTCAAAACATGCTCCAAAGTATGTTCCAAAGTTGAGCGGAATCGTAACAAGCCCAGCTCCGACATTGATTACCATGCTCTTAGGTGGCGTTTTAAACACATCCCATCCTATACAAACCCTATTTGAGGTTCTACCAAACCCTCTCTTGCTAGGCATAAACAAGGGAGTGCCCAGTTGACTAGCGAGCATCCTGAGATTATCCCACAGCCAGCTAGGCGCGCAGTCCCACAAACTCCACCCAGACCGGATGGAACCCTTGTAGAGATTGAGCTGAGTCGAAGACTGGCTCCCAAGGCACCACACAGACCGTAGTCCTATTAAATACTAGGGGCCCTTTGTCGAGGATCTTTTCCACATCGGAGGCCTCTTTGAATCTCACTGAACAAAACCCTTTAGCTAGGTAAAAAGTACTTTCAACTGCTCCTCCATGACCAAGAATTTGAGGGCCCTGAAGCCATTGAATCATCTCAAACCTGTTCGGGATTCTTCCCCGGAACCCAAAGACCAGCGTTAGCTGAGCTTGCCTGGCTAACTGTTTTTTGATAAGTGTTGGTGGAATTGCTACAGTAATAGCCTTGGCAACCTCCACCTGCTGTGGCAAGGACTTTCTTAAAGCAGAATAGGCCCGCTCTGCCAACCTGTCTTCAACCAGCTCACTATGGTCTGTTTGGGAGCACGTTCTTTTGCTTTTGTTAGGGCTGGCCTCAATCATTTTGTTGACTTCCATGAGCTCTTACTGAAGTCTAGCTCTTGTATTCTACAGTTTTCCGATATCCCCTTCACCCGATACCCCTTTTGATGCACCTTTTTCTGAATTCTTATAGTTAGGCCCCTTGAGTATGCTAGCAAACAAGATTCCTGGCCTGCATGCTGCAGATGCATGCATTTGACACTTAACGTTCGTAGAGATGTGAAAGGGCGGTGGTAATGTGTGTGCTAGTCTCCACCCAATCGTGCTATCTTATAGCCTCCCCCTAGTGTACACACTGTCCGGCCGTGCCGATGGCCTTGCCCATAGGGCCCATGTCCTTACATTACCCCCCCCCTTGGAGAATCATTTTCGTCCTCGAAAACGAACGTAGGAAAACGTTTCTTAAGTGCGGAGACATTTTCCCATGTAGAACCTTCTTCAGGTCTATCTAGCCATTTTACCAACACCTGTCATCTAACATGATGTCTGGTGTGAAGCTCATGAGAATCCAAAATCTTTTTGGGCTCATGAGGAATGCTTGGCGGTAACCCCACCGTAACGGGTGATCTAGGTTGAAATCCATACAAAAGCATAAATGGACTAAACCTTGTAGTCACATGCTTTGAACTATTATAAGCAAATTCCAACATAGGTAAGTAGTCTTCCCAATTGGTTTGCTTCTTGCTAACGTATGCTTGTAGCATATCCTCTAGCACTTGATTAACTCTTTCTGTTTGACCATCCATTTCTGAATGATCAGTCGTACTTAGATTAAGTTTAGTTTCCAACTTTTGGAACACAGCTCTCCAGAAGTGATTATCGAACTTTTGATCTCTGTCAGTAGTGATATTAGCTGGAAGACCATAGAGTTTATATATATGCTCTACAAATAGCCATGCTAATTCCGGTGTCTTAACCGTAGTCATAGTGGGAATGAATCGACCCATCTTTGTGAGACGGTCTACAATTACCCAAATGGCATCATGGCCACGATTTGTAGTAGGTAGTCCTACTACAAAATCCATTGAGATACTCTCCCACTTACCTTGTGGAATCTCTAAAGGACGTAAAAGTCCACCTACCTTGAGGTGCTTTGCCTTATTAACTTGGCACTGTTGGCAGTTTAGTACGTACTCTTGAACATCATGATGTAAGCCCGGCCAATAAAATTACCGTCGAACTAAGGCATACGTCTTACGGATACCTGGATGACTAGCACTTGGACTATCGTGACACTCAAATAAGATTTGGCGCCTAGTGTTTGAGTCCTTTGGCACACATACTCTACCTTTGTGGAGTAAGTAGCCATCATCAATGGAAAAATTCTTCCATCGCTTAAGCTCTTCCTGAGTAGGGGTGGAGCTGTGTGTTGGAGTTTCTATCTGCGCGTGAAGAGACATGTTGATCTGGTTGTTCAGAGACATGTGAGTGTGAGGGATCCCTTTTTAAAAGTGTACTCCAGAGTGATCTTGTGCACACTTGCCACGTAATGACTCCAAAAATCCACTCTTTAGTTTCGCGAAAGCAAGTGAGTTAATCTGAGGCATCCGACTTGGTGCATCCGCTATTACATTATATCGCCCCTTGCGATATCGTAGCTTACAATCATAATCTTGAAGGATTTCTGCCCATCTAGCTTTACAGCCCTTCAAGTCTGTTTGGGTAGTAAACCATTTGATACTCTCATGGTCAAAAACTACTTCAAACTCGGTACCATATAAATAATGTCGCCACTTTCGTAAAGCATGAATTATGGCATAGAGCTCTCTCTCATAGACATAATAATTCTGTTGAGCTCTATCTAACTTTTTACTTTCAAAGGCTATAGGTCTTCCCTCCTGGAGAAGTACCGCACCAATGGATTTATCACTAGCATCAGTCTCTACCACAAATGGCTTTAGTGGGTCGACGATTGCTAGGATGGGGGCAGTGGCTATAGCTACCTTGAGCTATTTGAAACTGCGTTTTTGGGCTTCTTCCCAAGAAAAGGTCTTACCTTTTGCTTTGAGTTGATCCGTCATAGGAACAATGATTTTGGCATAGTCACGGATATACTATCTATAAAATCCAGCCATGCCTAAAAATATTTGAAGCTCCTCAACCGTGTTGGGATGTGGCCATCGAAGAATGGGAGCGACCTTGTCAGTGTCCATCTTGATGCCAGAATAAGAGATCACATGACCGAGTTAATGTATCTCTGTTTTAAAGAAATCGCACTTGCTTTGCTCAGCATACAGCACGTGAGCTCGTAGTTGTTCAAACACTAATCGTAAGTGTTCTATGTGTTCATCTTTAGTCTTACTGTAAACAAGAATATCATCAAGGAAAACAACAACAAATTTTCCAAGATAGGGACGTAGACACTATCCATGAGTGTCATAAATGTAGCTGGAGCATTGGTTAGACCAAAAGGCATAACCAAAAATTTAAAATGCCCGAACCGTGTTCTAAAGGCAGTTATGGAGATATCTTGCGGTAGGATACGTACCTGGTGGTATCCTGAACAAAGATCTATCTTTGTATACTATCTTTCCCCGTGGAGTTGATCAAACAACTCATCCACTCGAGGCAGAGGATACTTGTTCTTGATGGTTATCGCATTTAATCCGCGATAATCTATGCACATGCGCATAGTACCATCTTCCTTTTTTACCAATAGAATTGGTGATGCCCAAGGCGAAGTGCTAGGTCTAATGAAACCACGAGCGAGGTAGTCATCCAATTGACTCTCAACCTCCTTGGATTCTTTAGCACTCATACGATAAGGTGGTTTACTCCCCGGTTTAGTGCCTGGCAAGACATCTATGCCATGCTGCACATCACGTGTAGGGGGTAAGCCCGATGGTAAATCACTTGAGAACACATCACTATACTCCGTGAGTAAGTGAGTCAGCTTTTTTCGTGCAAAAGGAGAAAATAAACTAGAGTTATTCTGGGATGGAGAATCTTGTAATTCTTGTAATGTTTGTTTTACAACAGTTGCACGTTGCTCTATAGAATTGAAATTGAGAGCACATTCCTCTATAGAATTAAAATTGAGAGCACTTTGCTCGTAGATTTGTTAACACTTTGTTTATCAGTAAAATTCATTGCACTTTGCATACCATTACTAGAATTCACCGCACTTTGCTCTTGAGAATTCACAAGATTTGGAGACAAGCAGTAACACAAAAAGACTTCATATATTAAATTTGCTTTCTGCAAAATAGAAAGCTCGGTTGTACATATAAGAGGTGCAGATGGTATATTTTTCTCACCAAGCAAAATCACATGTTTACCATTGGCCATAAAGGATAAGGAGTTGTGTTCATAACTAGTGTGCAATGTGTTTCCTAAACCATGCAGCCACTCCCGTCCTAAAACTACATTAGCACGGTCCATGTGCATAACTTGGAAGTCAAGGGTCATCGTATGATCTTGAACAATGAGCTCAACCCCTTGAACTACCTTGTCCCATACTTCTTTATCATTCCCAGACATCTGCTCCACCACAAACCTATGAGAGCAGGGAATCTATGTAAGCTTCAATTTCTTGACTAGCTTATAGTTCAAGAAGTTATGAGTTGCATCATCATCCACTAAAATACGAACACGTTGTCCGTTAATAGTGCCATGCATGCGAATCAAATCATGGGGGCCGAAGGTGGGCTGCCACATTGAAGCAGGCACACAACACTTGTGCTTTTCTTCCATATGAAGAACCTCTACAACACAATATTTAGGAGATGAATCTAATGTGAGGCGTTGCACCGTGTGCATGGCCTTTTCTTTGCCTTGCAAAAGAGGACAATCTTTCTTGTTATGTTGGTCCGAAAGACATTTAAAACACAAATTGTGTTTCTTTGTACGCTCAAAATCAGCAGTGCTAAGAGACTCATGCGGAGTATCTCGTGATTGCTTAGGCTTCTTAGCCTCTTGTGGGCGTGGAGAGATAGATTGTCACTTGTTCCTCTTAGAACTTATGGTAGATCTACCTCGCCATTGGCTCTTAGCCACATTGCTCTTAGAAAAAGTATTCTTAGAGTAGGGAACGTTTCCTTTCCTCTCTTGGTCATCATCATATCTTTGTGCATGACTAATGGCTTCTTCCAAAGTTTTTGGATGTTGGGTCTTGACATGAAGACGATAGTCTTTATCAAGACCCCTATTAAAACCTCGTATCTTTTGGAATTCATGTAGACCTTCTAGTTTTAATATGATTTCCCGATACTTTGAAAGGTACTGTGTGAGAGAGAGACCAGACATGCGGCATGCATCCCATGCTAACCAATTCTTATCTTCTTCATTGGAGTCCAAAAACTCTTTGGAGAAAGAAGCTTGAAACGTAGCCCAAGACGGAGGACGAGCATCTATTGGAAATGTCACCCACCACTTATAGGCCTTGCCTTTAAGAGATAGACTTGTTTTCACAGCCGTCTTTATTTTATATCCGGGGTGTGTCTCAATCTATGAATATCACTCCATTTGTGTAAGAACGTATTGACCGCATCCTTGTTGCGATCACACTCTTCCCCGTGAAACTCGGGAATGGTGATATTCTTAAGTAATGCATTGCTACCTTCTGCATCTTCTGCAGCACATTTCTCTTGGACTCCTTGAGTCGTGCGAGCTTGGTTCCCTTGAACCGTGCCACTTGTGGCTCCTTGGGTTGTCTGTGAATTCATAAATTTCACAAGTAACTCTGTAAGATTGGTAACATTTGCATTGAGTACAGAGAGGTTTCTTTCAAGTACGCTTTGGCGATGTTCCAAAGTCTTGAAAGAAGCCATATCTACAAGCCCATGATCTCCTAGATCATCATCATCATGCATATTAGTGTCAGCAGCACCCGTGGTGCCTTGATTTTGATCCTCGTGCTCAAAATCAAACGTGTGTGTAGGTGGGATATCCTCACTGGCCATGGTAAACACACACTAATGCAAAGAGAGAAAAAGAAACGACAACTTGTACCTTGAGAAATTGAAGTCTTTGTGTTTTGTATGCTCTGTGATTTGCGTTGCATGCGGACCTCGCCTTGCGAGAAGTTGAGCGCTTCACTTGTCGTTCCTTGTAAGAACACCGTTGATGATTCTTCACAAAAACTCGTGGCCTTTCTTCACTTTGAAGCTACCTCCTTGAGGAAAAAGAATTTTTGGAGGAAAACTTTCCTTCCTCCAAGAAGTGAAAAGGAAGGGTAAAGCTACTTCCTTGAAGTTTGAAGCTTTCCCTTTCCTTCTAGTTTTCCTTTCAACACAAGTAGACTATCTTTCCTTGTTATACACAACAAGGGCCAATAGCTTGATGGTAAAGTGTTGGCCTCTTACCCTCATGGGGTGGGTTCAACCCTCCTTCATGCAAGGGTTAAGTGGGCCTTCCTATGCACACATCCAACATCGCCAATGGAAGCCTTCGGAGCCTCGGTGTTGTTGAGTTGCCTGTCGAGTTTGCCTTGGTCGCCCGTTGTGGAGGGCGGCCATCATTGTCTGTCCACGCGTTGCTCGCATAGGAAATTGTGTCCGTCTTCTTTTTGCTGCAATGCGGAGACGTCGCTGTCTGTGGAATGTGGGGGAGAAGCAGAGTGTCGCACGCACATGCAAAGCCGCTTTTAGCCTCCTCTCAAAAATAGCTCTGATACCAGTGAAAGGGTGGTGGTAATGCGTGTGCTAGTCTCCACCCAACCGTGCTATCCTACAGCCTCCCCCTAGCGTACACACTGTCCGGCCGTGCCGATGGCCTTGCCCATAGGATCCATGTCCTTACAAGATGGGACCCTGAGGGACCCCGTCTTTGAGAGTTTTCACCTGAAATTTGAACCCTTGAGCTGAGGCCATTTTCTCCCTTGTTTCCTCCAAAGAAACTTTTTCGATCGAGAGAGTTTTGTCCTTTTCGATCGATACCGCTTTTGGCAAATCGGGGCTCGACATTGTCGCATACTCCAACGGTCTCACGGTCGAGCCGTCGCCTTCATCCATCTGGCACAGCTAGTTCCATTTCGGGTATTTTACCCGCCGCTAGCATTTTTGAAAATTCGACTATATTTGATTCCATTCTCAACTGACTTGGTTAACCTTGAGCCCCACGAAGCAACAAAGCTTTCAAGCTCTTAAACCAGCAGCAATACCTTTAATAACTAATCAATTCCAATAAAAGGCAAGAACAACAATAATTTTATAAGGCAAGTGACGATTATTAACTAAGAGCAAGAAGAGCGATTATTTTAAAAGGCTGATGACGATTATTAACTTGGGATGGGAGAATCATGATTATTAAGTTCCTTGAAGGGTTTAGGGTTTAATATCAGACTGCGACGATTCCACTGAGGCCTCCCAGCTTGTGATGGCAAACTTTCTAAGCGCAAAGACCTCCACACACACTCATGTAGCATCTTGAGGTACTCTGTATCTTTCGTAGCTGTGTTCGTCCTCCCCACACCTTTCTTCCTTAAACTCTCACTTTCTCTTCAAGACACTTGCCCTTTCTTGAAACCAGGACCAGAGCGCACACACACATCAGCTCGTACAATGCGGATGAGCAGCCACTCTAGCTCAGTTGCTCTTAGAAGCGAGACAAAGAGGGGTTTTCAAACTATACCTTAAAACATAAGGTACCAAAGCTCCCTAAGAGGTGAAACCCTCGGGTCTTGGGATCTCCCCCCCCCCCCCCCCTCTCTCTCTCTCTCTCTCTCTCTCACACACACACACACACACACACACACACACACACACACACACACACACTTACTTATTTAGCTGACAAGTCGATTGGCTAACCCTTGGCTGACAGCTCCCTTTTTGGTATGCTAACATAGAGCTGCTACTCTCTAGAAAAGTTTCACCGAGTCTCTAGACAAGACCACATGTAATGGCTCATGGTACCAAATCTCTACCAGAAGTATACCACACCCACACACACTCTTGCTTAGTAAATATAGATACTATTCTCTATTTTGGCCCTTCTCCAATCACGACCTTTGTCTGACTCTACGAGCTGACAGAGTCCATTATTACATCTACACTATGACGACATTCTAGAAGTCCTTGTGGGATCTCTTGGCTTGGCGATATATTCTGGTGTTGCCCACCCTTCTCAATGGTGTGCAGTACACACAGAAAGTCAGTAAATTTCCGATCACCCAAGGAAAGGTGGTAGCCTTTAAGTTATTTATCTTCTTTATCATAAATTGAAGGTCGTGATCATACTTGGCTACCTTGAGTAGTTGATTTCCAACTTAAATATAGCGTAATGGGTTTAAGGCTACGCATTTGGTCGATACTCATGGTACAGTTGGATGTGTATATTATATACCTCTATCCACTATTATAATTCCATTCTCAGCTGACTTGGTTAACCTCGAGTCCCACGAAGCAACAAAGCTTTCAAGCTCTTAAACCAGTAGCAATACCTTTAATAACTAATCAATTCCAATAAAAGGCAAGAACAACAATAATTTTATAAGGCAAGTGACGATTATTAACTAAGAGCAAGAAGAGCGATTATTTTAAAAGGCTGATGACGATTATTAACTTGGGATGGGAGAATTGCGATTATTAAGTTCCTTGAAGGGTTTAGGGTTTAATATCAGACTGCGGCGATTCCACTGAGGCCTCCTAGCTTGCGATGGCGAACTTTCTAAGCGCAGAGACCTCCACACACACTCATGTAGCGTCTTGAGGTACTCTTTATCTTTTGCAGCTGTGTTCATCCTCCCCACACCTTTCTTCCTTAAACTCTCACTTACTCTTCAAGACACTTGCCCTTTCTTGCAACCAGAACCAGAGCGCGCACACACATCAGCTCGTACAATGCGGACGAGCGGCCACTCTAGCTCAGTTTCTCTCTGAAGCGTTCCAATTTAGGGGGTGTTGTAATTTTAAATCCTTACAAGTTTACATCTACAAGATTATGAAGACAAAGAGGGGTTTTCAAACTATACCTTAAAACATAAGGTACCAAAGCTCCCTAAGAGGTGAAACCCATGGGTCTTGGGATCACCCCCCCCCCCCCCCCCCCCCCCCCCCCCCCCCCCCCCCCCCCCCCCCTCTCTCTCTCTCTCTCTCTCTCTCACACACACACACCATGGCTCTGGAAAAGATAGGTTCGCTTTATCCAAAGCCTGTTCAAAATGAAAAATGGCCGGCTCAAGTTTGGCAAGAAGGTTCTCAGACCGGTTCAAATTATGGAACTTTTAGTTATAATATGAGATTTTTAGTGTAATTATCCCTCTCAAATTTAGAGTTAGCCTGTTCATATGCGCGTGAAAAGGTTCCAAAGCCAGGTCCACAAAAAATGTTCAAGCCCTCTCTCACACACACACATGCACACACACACACACACACACACACACACACACACACACACACACACACACACACACACACACACACACACACACACACACACACACACACAAGAGCTTGAACCCTTTGTATTACTCTATCAAATTACAAGAGGCGCGAAGGCATTACATAAGCCCATTGGCATCATGATTGGAAATTAGAACTGGCAATAAAAAAAACTCCAGACCATAGGGGGGAAAACTGCTAGTGATAGAGAGATACAAAGGATGAGCCACACATTAAAATGAAGGAGTCAAGGATGACTGTAAAAGAGAGTGAAGCATAAAGATGCCACCCGCACTTGCGGCAAGGAAGCTAAAAAATCCCACCAAAGAGTCTCCAATATTAGACTCTGGATGTCTAATGCGAAAAGGCGCACACCAATAGAAGGAGGCATCACCAATGCACAACCACTTTGTATCAAAAAATTCGTGAGACAAGAGAAGCTTCCTACCATCTTGATTCTTTGGCAGATCTCCAAGAGCTATGGCCATTGCATCTTGCAAAAAATATATGAGAAGTTGGGGAGAGCAATTTAACAATGCAGATGAGGTTAAACACCAGCAGTACTAGCCCCATCCTACTAACCGCACTCCATACCCCCACTAATAACCTAGTCAACCACCCACCAAACAAGAGAAATAAACAAAAAAAACCCATGAAATTAAACACAAAAACATGCATACATTCACTCACCCACACCACCCAAAAACAAGCACAAAATACACATACCCCAAGCACAAGTAACCACCACATGCACAAACAAATTCGCATCAAAGAGAAAATCTCATGCAAACAAGAAAACACAAAAACCAATACCTACGTTAGAAAGAAATACAAACTGTTCTAGGAAACACATGCGACTGATAAGAAGAGGGGTAGCAAAGGAGATGTTGGCAGGAATTTGGGGCGGGGGGTAGGGGGGCGACATGTGGTCACCGAAGCTCCAAGGCATGGGCACAAAAAACCGTCCACATAGCTACCAACAATTGCAACCACACGAGTTCAAGGAAGCAATCGAGCATCTTTGTTGGGGGTCCCATCGTTGCAATAGCTCCAATGACCAACAAAATTATCAATCCAGAGGAATGAGGTACCCGACTAGCTGTTGGGGTATAGGCGTCTGTGCCTTGCCCGGCCGCCCAGAGTCTGGGCGCCCACTGACTTGTATACCTTATACATAGCATAAGTGTATAGGGGGCTGCTCACTCTTTGGAGTCTCCCCACCCACATCGTGTGTGTGTCTCCTTCTCTCTCTCTCTCACTCTCCGTCTGTGGTGCTCCCCGATCCCCTTCAATTGGTATCAGAGCTATGGTCACCGCGGAGAGCACGACGGCTTTGAGAGCTTCGAGGCGATAGCTCGCTCGCTCTCGACGGTGGAGTTCGATCGCGGAGTTTCACGGAGAGCAATTTTAGCTTGAGGAGCATTGTCTTTGGAGCTTAGGAGCTTGGTGTGGTCAAGCTTGGTCGAGGAGGCGGTTGCGGCTTCCTTGGTGAGAGGAGCTTTTGAGCTCAGTGGAGCTCGTTAGAGAAGTGCTCGGCGGAGGAGAGCTTGACATTCGAGTGCTTGGATGCTGTTGTGGCAGAGCTCTTGTGTTGGAGCTTGCATTGAGAGGACATTGCATCACGCAGAGTGGAGCAGGAGCAGGTTCAAGACTGTGTGCAGCTCGTTTTTGCCATTTTCGGGCTCTAAAACGCAGTTTTTTGCATAGCTCCGTCATATAGAGTCACATCTACATGATCCAGGAGTCTAGGTCAGGGTTTTGGCACGCTCCGGACGCGATGGTGATGTCTATTTGCTGAAATTATGCTTTGAATTACAGCAGGTACAGCAGCAAGTTTATTTGTGCACTCTCGGGTCCCAAAAACACTGTTTTTGGCATAGCTTTCACACCCGGACTCGGATACATATGATCCAGGAGTCTACCTTGGGGTTTTGGCACGCTCCGGACGCGCTCGTCATATCAGAATTTTAAAATTCTGAACGCTGAATTTTCTGTAGCAGCAGCAGTTGTTTATTGTGTGTCGAGGATTCCACACATGGTTTGCTCTCAGATGTGAGAGTGATATTTGCTGCAAGTTTCCTCACAGGTGGGAGGATACGATGTATGCCTTATGTGGTTTGATGCTCAGGGAGACTAATGTGATTGCATTTTGAGCTCGGCAATGTATGCCTCGAGCATGTTTTTTGGCAGTCACAGGTAGAGCAGATATTTGTGTACTAGATTTGCAGGTGTTTGCAATGATGTATGCAAAGTGTGGAGATTGGTGCATGCATTTGGAGTGCGGTTTGATGCGCTTTGGTTGCTCATGGTTTTGAGCGTGCAGTCAGTTTGGTTACAGGTTTTGTGGCCGTTTTACTGACGAAACTCTGGCGAAATTTTCCCAGGAGTTTTATGCGCATCATTTATGCGATCTAGGTAGAGATTGCAGGTTGCACTCAGCATTTGCGTGCGGTGTTCTCTGCAGGTGGGAGATTTGTGTGTGTGTATGCATTGATACCGCACAGTGTGGGCTTGGTGATTAGCTCACAGATTGCAGTGTGATACTAGAGCAGGCGAGGCTTGTATTGACATTGCGGGAGCTCTATTTTGGAGTGTGTCTCACAGGTTTTACATTGTGTTTCTGGCCATATTGGTAGACAGTTTCCAGGTGTTGTTGGTGAGGTGGTTTTGCTTTCTAGTTTGCTACATTGTGCTCATGGCAGAGACAGGTGATCGATCAGATTGTGACCTCTCACAGATGCGCGTGTTTGATGGGTCAGACTTTGCGGCATGGAGAGAGTGTATGCTTGATGCATTGACACAGCGAGGGTTGCATCGACCATTGAGTGGTGATGTAGGTAGACCTTCAAACATGTCTGATGATCAGTGGCAGGAGCTAGAGGAGATGGCACTATCTACGCTCTCTTTGCACCTTGCGGAATCTGTATATGCTCTTGTTATGTATGAGACTACTTCGAGAGCACTTTGGCGCAGATTACATGATATGTATGATAGATCTGAGTCATCACGGACTCGTGTGAGACATGTACATTCACGAGCACGCCGACAGGTAACATGTTGGCATTGTGGACATAGAGGGCACATTAGGCGTCGATGTTTCAGGCGTTTGAGACAACGGAGGCGACAGATGCGTGATGCAGATTTGGGCATGACAGATGCTAGTGAGATCAGTACGGTGGTTACTGAGTATGCTTGTGATGGCGATGTCACATTTACATCTAGCTTGTCTTCAGACGATCTTATGTCTACGGATTGCATATCGGATTGCACATTGTCTTCACATTGGTTACTAGATTCAGATGCTACTTTCCATGTCACGTCGCATCGTGAGTGGTTTAGCACGTTTTCTAGTGGGAGACTTGGTTGTGTGCACATGGCTGATGGTGCTATGTATAACATTGAGGGTACAGGAGACGTATGTTTGTCCTTACCCAGTGGTATGAGATTTACCCTGCGTCATGTGCGTTATGTGCCAGATCTGAGACGGGATTTGATCTCAGTCAGACAGTTACGGGATAGTGGATGTCAGATTTCGCTACGAGAGCGAGATTTTGAGATTTTCTGGTTCGCTAGTGATTGCGAGAGGTGCCAGGAGTGGTACAGGTTACCCATTGCATGTGGATCACGCGAGAGACGGTGTTGTCTCTGTGATCATGCATCCAGGTAGAGAGCGAGAGAGCAGGCGAGTCTCTTTTGCTTGTGGGTTGCAGGATGCTTTGCATGGAGTGCAGAGTAGTGAGATCGTTGTGCACACGGTTGGGGCACGACTTGAGCAGTCACATAGAGAGGTGACAGAGTCAGACATGCATGCTTTGCTAGTGACTGAGCAAAGCAGAGACTCAGTTGTGCTAGATACTTCTATGCAGGATAGACAGGTAGAGCGGTCTTGCTCTAGTGAGTCACGACAGGAGGACGTTGTGCAAGAGTCTATGCATACGGAGTTAGAGCATGAGAGCTCTAGTGAGTCACAGCAGATTGAGTGGTCATGTTTGCAGTGGATGATTGCAGAGGAGGCTGAGATGTCAGCGATTATGCAGTCATTCCTTTCTATGCTCGACAGTGAGCATGGGGATATAGTTGTGCAGGATATGTCTTCCAGCAGACACCTAGAGCAGCTGGTTTGCTCTGAGGTTGCACGACAGGTTGATGCGTCTTTTGCGGACAGTCAGGAGATGCATGTGGCTGACACGCCTTGTCAGTCAGAGATGCCTATTGCCAGGGATATATATGTTGATGCATGCTCCGTAGAGCTAGCAGGGCCCGCTAGCATTGCATCGGCATTCGGTGGTCTCATGTACGAGATGCTGATCTCGAGGCCCGACATAGCAGCTGCAGTGGGAGCATTTGCAGCAGGGTTGATCAGTCATTCGATGACTGATCTTGGCATAGAGCATAGGGGAGGTTTGCAGGTATTGCGTACATACTTGCAGTACATGTGCGGTACGTCTGGTGGTGTATGGACTTACACGGGAGCAGGACAACCGGATGCACACGATCACAGCCAGCCAGTGGGCATCGGTTGAGAGCGGTTTTCTCTCGCCTTTTGTAGTCTTTAGACTAGGTTCCCTTGCTTAAAGGCACAGTCGCCTTTAAGTGGGAGGTTGTTGGGGTATAGGCGTCTGTGCCTTGCCCGGCCGCCCAGAGTCTGGGCGCCCACTGACTTGTATACCTTATACATAGCATAAGTGTATAGGGGGCTGCTCACTCTTTGGAGTCTCCCCACCCACATCGTGTGTGTGTCTCCTTCTCTCTCTCTCTCACTCTCCGTCTGTGGTGCTCCCCGATCCCCTTCACTAGCTGTAGCAGGCTACAATGTCATTTTCATAGGACACACAGTTAGTACAGTTGGCCAAGGCTGGTTCACATTGGACGGCCTCTCTTGGCTGGGCAGTGACACGTGGAAGGGGATACAGACGGTGGTCTAGTGGACATCGTGGCCAGGTCACCACCACTCAGTTTGGGGATAGATTTAGATGGCTGACATTTATGAGCCGTTGGTGGCTCTGTATGGTTGTACATATGAGTAGCAACTGTGGGTCATCGGATCATCTTCTAGCTCTATGGTCCAGCGTTGTCGTTAGGAGTAGTGAGGATGGACATTATTAGAGCAAATATCTGTTGCCAGAAGGGTCCCCTCCTTGCCGACACTGCACTGAAGCTAAGGATCACTATAGTAAGGACTGCCCAAAACAACGTACTTCCACATCTACAACCACAACCCAGAACTAGCAGGAGTTTACATTCCCAAAGGTTAACCTCATCACAGTAAGCACCATTCCACAGGCCCCGCCTTCCACTCTTGTAGTTGCCTCTCACGATGGGTTGAAGCAGGTGGAAGAGCCGGCTGGTGTGCTCACACGGGCATAGAGAGCTGCTCTTGGTCTCAGCCTCCTTGGTGGTCCAATTTTTTCATCTCCATTCACACAAATGAGTCAAACTCCCTTAGTAGCTGACAAACTAGCAGGTAGTGCCAAGAGCCAACCTACCTCTCTTCTATCAGATACTGATGGTGCTTTCAAGCAGTAGAGGACTTGCAAAAGCTTAAGATACTAGAGCAAGATCTGATCAAAAGAGAGAAGCCTACAAAAGAGTCTATCTTGAAAAACACCTTTCAACAAGTGTCATTGTACGACATGCTTCGACTTGATGCAAATTTTTGAAGTGACACCCTTTCCATTATCCAGTCTCTGTATCCTGGTGCAGGGCCTAGTGGCGGGCACATACCTGTGCAGCCCTTGGAGTCCTACATGATTTCATATCCAGTTTCTCCCCTCACCGAGTACAAAAGTCATCATCTCACTGTGTCTATTCTTGTGCATCAATTCTCATGCGTCATAGTCAATGGTGGATCTGGGATCAATCTGAAGCCAGAATTTACTATGTTGGCCTTAGGTCTGCAGCCTACCCACCTTGCTCCATTCACTGTTACATTGGCAGACCAGAGGACAGTCTACCCTGTGGGCATAGTAGAGAAGGTTCCTCTGATGGTACAAGACTTCACATTTAGCTTGGATTTTGTGGTGGTCAGTCTTCCTCGGATGGAGGGAGGATTTCCTTTGCTTATTGGTAGACCATGGTTGCGGCATACTAAGGCACTTCATCATTGGGGAAACGACGCCATGTGGATACATACTCCTGGCTCCCCCATGCAACCAATTCGGCTCGAAGGAGGTATGGATCCAGTGGTTCATCACAGCTCATTGTCAGTACAGTCCAACCCCGACCCTGAGTAGCCCATCCCACCTGACGGGTCTGACGAAGACCTGCTATAGTGGTTGGAAGCTACCACCTGGATGCCATGCTATGTGGTCTTTATTCAAACCCCACCTGTGCCGGTATCACTCTCTCTCCCAGCTCCTCAGGCGGACACCAGTGTCCCAAGCCCTACAGTAGAAAGTGTGCCAGTCAAAGAAGTAAGTGTGTTAGTCTCTGATTCCCATGATTCAAGTGTTCCTCTGATGGAAACCGCCGGCCTTGGTGAACCTATAACACATCACCGAAGGGGGAATAAATCTCCTCTGCATGAACTCGCCAATGATTCCCCCTTCCTCTAACATCTCCCAGGTCGGACGTTCCGCCCCCTCAAACGCACTCTGCTATGTCTGTGTCTGAAGATTTACCCTTCGATGAGCTTCCACCAGGATGGTTACAAGAAGAGTATGCAGAGTTTCCAATCGATCAAACACCAGCCCATGATGTATCTAAGCTCCAAGAGGCAACTCACTTCTCAACTTACGAAGTACACTCCACAGTTACACCTCTTGACCCGGTCAAAAAAGTCAACCAAGGCGACCCTGACAACCCTCAACACGTCCTCTTAGTAGCTTAGTTATGGGAGCATCCCGCATTACTTGATCAGGTAGTTTCTTTTATACAGTCTTTTAAAGATGTTTTTGCTTGGTCCTACAAGGATTTGGAAGGGATCCCACCAGAATTGGGTGTCCACACTATCCCTCTGGTTGATGGGGCTAAGCCTGCAGAGGCCGAGCTTACAAGCTCAACCCAAAGTCGACAGAGGCTGTTAAGTCAGAGCTCGAAAAAATGCAAGAGGCAGGGATCATTGTACCTATGGAGCACTTTTAGTGGTTATCACCCATGGTGATAGCACCTAAGAAGCAGTCAAATAAAATCCGTGTGTGTGTAGATTACCGCGCTCTGAACAAGGTAACTATCCTAGATGGTTTTCCTACACCTTTCACTGAGCGTGTGCTCGAAGATGTAGCAGGACATGTATTGTACAGGTTCATGGATGGGTTTAGTGGATACAATCAATTAGGCATCCATCTAGGTGATCAGCTTAAAACGGCCTTTGTGACTCCCTGGGGTATTTTTATCTACACTAGGATGTCGTTTGGGTTGAAAAACACTCCACCTTCCTTCAATCGAGCAGTATATCTTATATTCTGTCCTTTACTTACGGATCATCTTCACATCTTCATGGACGATTTTTCGACCTTCTCAGCTGCCCAATGTTCAACCCCAGTGGAAAATCTAGAGGAGCACCTCACTCAGCTCTCTGCTGTCTTCCTCAGGTGCAGAGAGGCACGGCTAAAGCTCAATCCTAACAAATGTCACGTTTTGTTCAATGAGGGCACACTTCTAGGCCATGTGGTGTTTGCCAAAGGTTTAGCACCTGACCCAGAGAAGATCGTGAACATCTTGACGTTACCACCTTCCATCAACCCGAAAGGTGTTCAGAGCTTTGTAGGCCACACAGGCTATCATCGCAGGTTTATACGAATGTATGCACAGGTGGCTCAACCATTGACCCGACTCACTAGTGCTGCTGTACCCTTTAAATGGTCAAACCCTGAGGCTGAAGCATTTGAATACCTCAAAAAGCGCCTAACTGAAGCACCTATTTTAGTGGCTCCAGATTGGTCTCTCCCTTTTCATGTGCATATTGATGCTAGTCATCTGGGTGTGGGGGCTATGCTGACTCAGCCTAGTAAGGAGTACAACCTAGATCGCCCTGTTCACTATGCAACTTGCCTGCTCACCAAAGCAGAGCGCAACTACAACACCACAGGAAGGGAAGGTTTGGCTATGGTGTATTCTTTACATAAATTTTGTCATTACTTGTTAGGGGTTCACTTCACTATCATCACGGATCATCATGCGCTACGCTATCTTTTGAATAAACCCCAAGTTGCAGGAAGAGTCTGAAGGTGGCTACTGATATTCCAGGAATTCAATTTCAAAGTAGTTCTTAGTCCAGGCAAGCGGCATGTCATGGCTGACCATCTCTCTCGCATACATACAGGTGAGCCCGATACTGGGGTTGATGATGACTTTCCGGATAGTCATCTCTTTAAGTTCGACACGACCGTAGAATGGTATGGAAATGTGTTACATCTGCTCTCTACTGGCCTATATCTTGAAAATGCTTCTCCCTCGCAAAAAAGAAGACTCTTGCTGAAGTCTAGACCCTTCTCTTTGATTGGCGGACAACTCTACAAATCTGGGCCAGATGGTGTGCTGCGCACGTGCGCCTCCCCTCATGAAGTAGACCACATTCTCGAGGATGCACACAGTGGTCCTACATGTGGCCACTACCCTAGTCACATCTCGGTGCAAAAAATCTTACAGACCGGCTTATGGTGGCCCTATATATTTAGAGATGCTATTGCTCATGTCAGATTTGTGATGTCTGTCAGTGATGTGTGCCCAAGCCTAGCAAGCAATCCAATCGCCCTCTGCAGGTATCTATGGTGTGGTTGCCCTTTGAGCGATGGGGCTTGGACTTTGTGGGTCCAGTTACTCCACCTGCTCAACCCGGCAATCGTAAGTATTTCCTGGTAGCAACGGATTATGCAACAAAGTGGGCCGAAGTGGTGGCTAGCATCGACTGTACAACGGCCACTGTCGCAAAATTTTTGTATGAAAATATTTTTTGCAGGTTTGGGTGCCCTCTAGAAATCACCAATGATCGAGGTAGTCATTTCGTCAACAACCTGATCTCCACACTCCTCACAAACTACAAGATCTTTCATTGCAAATCTTGCTCTTACTATCCTAGAGCAAATGGGCAAGCTGAGAGCACTAACAAAGTGCTAATCACTGTCGGGGGATTTGTGTTCGAAAGGTGAGCCGGGAAGGCTGTGAGAGGTGTGAGGAAGACAGTTGCAGCATACACAATGAATGTAGACAAAGCTTGAAATTAACAGCTTGAACAAGATCCCTGAACTAATTCCATCATTTTCGGCAAATCTACAATTGCTAGATTTTTATCAAATCCATTGGAACTGAAATCGTCAATAAACTGCTTTAATTGTTCTTGCATCTCCATCTTTACCTCCCACCCCAGCTCGTTTCACGTCGGGTTCACCAAGAATGTCGGGGGATTTGTGTTCGGGTGAGCCACGAAGGCGCGGAGCCTCTTGCTGTGAGAGGTGTGAGAAAGACAGTTGCAGCAGACACAATGAATGTAGACAAAGCTTGAAATTAACAGCTTGAACAAGATCCTGAAGCTTGATTATCATTAACAATACCGTTGCTTTAATTAAATGTTAATTGAGGAGTTTAAGCTCCATACATCCGTTTAACCTGCCTTAATTCATATTATAATAGAGAAAATAACACTTCAACTATCTCGATGATGATAGTGTTGAGATCGATGATGATGATGTTGTTATGCTTTCCCCTTTACCTTAATTGGCCTGCCAAGCTTGCCTTGATAATATTCCTCTCCTTCGTTCTTCATGTGCTGCTTCAAGAGAGAGAGAGAGAGATGGTAGGATTAGAGTGGGCTATGGTGGCTTTGCTTAGATTGTCTATGGAAGCTTGGATTAGAGTGGGCTAGGGAAGCTTGGATTAGAGTGGCTATGGAAGCTTGGCTTAGGATTAGAGTGCTCAAAGCTTATGGCTTCCTCCCCGCTAATACAGCAGAGTACGAAAACTTGAATATCTCCTGATCGGTACAGAATTAGCCTCTGTGCGTGAGATGTAAAAATGCTCAAAACGCCCTTTTCCTTCTGCTAGCGTGGCCCGTTTTTACCAAAAGCCTCTTTTACAGAAATTTCACAGACTGTGATTTTTTCGGCCTCCCTCATGCAGAGGTGTGAAGTCTCTCACACACTTTCCTTTTTACCTTGACCACATGTATTCCTCTACCCAAGTTGCCTATGGCTAGTAGCAATCATAGGTTCATTGACATCCTCAGGCTCATCCTGTGCTGGGTCCACAATCTTGGTCACTTCATCAGCTACTGTGTGTATAATAGCTTTTTGTTTATGTACTCATCTACAACAAACATGTTGTCTTGCTCGGCTATAGTGCAAATAGTTTCAGTAATATCCTGTAGAAGCTCATCTGCTTGACAAACTCCTTCAGAATGACCCATATCAAGGTTAGCAGCTTGTGAACCACTTGCTGTATAGTCTATGTCTTCACCGGAACCATTATTGGAGGTAGCATCCATGCGAGCAATCTTTGAAAAAAATTCATATAATTTTGTTTCCACATTAAATTCATCCTTTACCTTTTCTTCGTTCGTCAAAATAAGATCCTTTGAATCTGAATCTACGACTTCGAGCTCAGCATTTTCTTTGGCTTTGCTTCTTGTAGAAATATGCTCCCAGAATTCATCATAGTTGAGGAACTAGATCTGATCCCCTTCACCTTTACTGAAGACAATTTGTCTTCGTTCAGTAATCTCTTTTATTTCCCGATCTAGAATCCTTGAGCTTTCATAAATAAATTCCTCTGCAAAATAGTCCCACCGTGTGGGATATGCTTCTGCTAGTTCCTGAACCTACTTTTTAACATCCGAGTTTATAGCCTCTTCAAAAGCTGCAATCATCCGATTTTTTGGAACATTTCGGCTCTTCATCTCAGCTTTGTAACATGCAATAAAACCTTCTGGATCATATCCCTGAAAAACACGATACTGCTCCCATACATCATCAAGTGCCATCTCTACAGCATCATCAATTTGCTTTTTTATCTTCATGGCTTTCGCTTCCTGCACACATCCCTGAACTAATTCCATCATTTTCGGCAAATCTGCAATTGCTAGATTTTTATCAAATCCATTGGAACTGAAATCGTCAATAAACTGCTTTAATTGTTATTGCATCTCCATCTTTACCTCCCACCCCAGCTCGTTTCACGTCGGGTTCACCAAGAATGTCGGGGGATTTGTGTTCGGGTGAGCCACGAAGGCGCGGAGCCTCTTGCTGTGAGAGGTGTGAGAAAGACAGTTGCAGCAGACACAATGAATGTAGACAAAGCTTGAAATTAACAGCTTGAACAAGATCTTGAAGCTTGATTATCATTAACAATACCGTTGCTTTAATTAAATGTTAATTGAGGAGTTTAAGCTCCATACATCCGTTTAACCTGCCTTAATTCATATTATAATAGAGAAAATAACACTTCAACTATCTCGATGATGATAGTGTTGAGATCGATGATGATGATGTTGTTATGATTTCCCCTTTACCTTAATTGGCCTGCCAAGCTTGCCTTGATAATATTCCTCTCCTTCGTTCTTCCCGTGCTGCTTCAAGAGAGAGAGAGAGATGGTAGGATTAGAGTGGGCTATGGTGGCTTTGCTTAGATTGGCTATGGAAGCTTGGATTAGAGTGGGCTAGGGAAGCTTGGATTAGAGTGGCTATGGAAGCTTGGCTTAGGATTAGAGTGCTCAAAGCTTATGGATTCCTCCCCGCTAATACAACAGGGTACGAAAACTTGAATATCTCCTAATTGGTACAGAATTAGCCTCTGTGCGTGAGATGCAAAAATGCTCAAAACGCCCTTTTCCTTCTGCTCGCGTGGCCCGTTTTTACCAAAAGGCTCTTTTACAGACATTTCACAGACTGCGATTTTTTCGGCCTCCCTCATGCAGAGGTGTGAAGTCTCTCACACACTTTCCTTTTTACATTGACCACATGTCTTCCTCTACCCAAGTTGCCTTGCATGTCCTAAGAGCCTTTTCACATGTAACAATATTTTCTTTAAGCATGAAGTATGTACGCTTAGGCCTTTATAACCACATAAAACATACACTTTTTGGATCTCCTTGCTTGTTCTCGAGCCTTGGTCACTGCTCAATAAATGTGTAAGCTTCAAATAGAAGCTTTCTGCTTCCCTTTGCTCTTTTTCTCATCATTGAAGCGGAGCTGCACAACATCGCGCTTCTCAAGAAAGCTTGTCACCTGCATCCAACGTCTTGGGCTCAAGCTATTCTTGGCACAGTTTGGGCTTATCGCACCTCATTCAAGGCAACCACTAACTACACCCCCTTCCAGCTAGCTTTTGGTCTAGAAGCAGTTGCACCATATGAGTTCAACTCAGGTTCAGCAAGGGTGGAAGTCTTCTCTCTCGTCTTTCAATGTTAGAAGAAAGTAGGATGTTAGTTTCACATGCTCTCCAAGCCGAGCAACTTCGTCGCAAAGCGTGGCATGATTGCCATCTCAGAAAGCCGAAAATAACTCCGGGGACACTGTTGCTACTCTATCAAGTGAAGTATCTGAAAAAAGCTAAGAAGCTCGTCCCAGCCTGGCAAGGGCCACTCATGGTAGAAGAGATTTTTCCACAGGGGGCTGTCCAGTTAGTCACTCTGGAAGGTGTTCCCTTGCCACTGGTAAATGGATCAAGAATCAAGTGCTATCACTCGCCCTGATTATATAGAGATTTGATGATGTTATCCATCCCGTCACCATATGATTGTCTCCTCCTCAGCTTTCTCCAGCTTTCCCTTTTCCCTCTTCTCAAGTCTTCCTCCTATTAGTTCGCATCTCAGTTGTAATCGGTGATCTTTAAAATTCTCCTCGTTTGACTGCGTGCATCAATTTTCTCTCTTATCATTGATAGAATTGGGCTTTTGGAGTCCTACTAGGATCCAACGTTACTACTTGTTTGTATCTACTGCCTCTCTCTCCTCATGGATTTGGATTTGTTGATTGTCCAAGGTTCAGCTCTCGTTGGATAGATCTTTGATTTTTGGTATTGTTCCTAATGCATTCAAACCTACTCTACTGTATCTCCCTTCCCCTCTATCTCTTATGGTGAGCTCTCTCACATACGCATCGAGTTCCTTGCCTTGTTGGTGCGATCTCACTCTTTCAATATTCACTCATGCTGCCATACTCTTTTCATTGCTCTTTCCCTGTCTCTCACTCTTACATGCAAGTTTTCTCAAAGGTGGGAATGGTTGCTCTAACCTTTCTGAGCGACCAGATCCTTGTTAAAAGAAGGAGGCAATTTTTTATGGCCAGCACATCACAACTTCCTATCTCCTTTCTCTCTGGTGCACTATGCCTTTTGCTCCTCACCACCCCTCTCTAGCCAAATTCCCCTCGCCCCTACCCTCAACTCCCTCGCCTTATCCCCCTTCCATCGTTCCCTCTACTCTAGCCCTTCAACTCCCCTACCTCGCCCACCCTCTAATTCCCCCCTCGCCCATACCCAACTAATCCCCTCGCCCTACCCTCTAAAACCCCCTCGCCCACCCTCAAATTCCCCCCTCACCCATATCCAACTAATCCCCTCTCCCTACCCTCTAAAATCCCCCTCGCCCCTACCCTCTAAAAAACCCTCCTCACGCCTACCCTCATTAAACCCTCCTCGCCCATACCCTCTAAAAAAGTCCCCTCGCCCTACCCTCTAAAATCCCCCTCGCCCCTACCCTCTAAAAAACCCCCCTCGCCCCTACCCTCATTAAACCCTCCTCGCCCCTACCCTCTAAAAAACCCCCCTTGCCCCTACCCTAAACCTCCTCGCCCCTACCCTCTAAATTACCCCCTCGCCCCTACTCACCAATCCTCTAGTCCCACCCTCTAATCGCCTCGCCCTACCCAATCTCTCCCCCTCACCCCTACCCTCTATTGTTCTCGCCTCTATCCACTAAAAACACCCCTCACTCCTACCCTCTACTACCCTCGCCCCTACCCTCTAAAACCCCCCCCTCACCCCTACCATATACTGCCCTCGCCCCTACCCTCTAAACCCACCCTTGCCCCTACCCACTAAAAAACCCCTCGCCCCTAACCAATTAATCCCCCCTCGGCCCTACCCAACAACACTCCCACTCACCCCTTCCCAATTTTTCCCTCTCGCCCCCTAATGACAACCCTCGCCCCTATCCTAAGCCCATCGCCCCTACCCTCATCACCTCTATGCTATCACCCTTACCCTAACCAAACCCCTCGCCCTTCCTGTAGTCTATCGCCCACCTCTTCTTCCCTACAACAGTAATCGAGTTAGTCTATCGCGCCCCTCTTCACACTACATGCGATCCTAGACAGATCTCAACCTTTGCAGCTGAAGCCGTTTTAGCTTTTTATCTCACGCTTTTTAGGCAGATTAACATCTCACGCTTTTTAGTCAGAACCTATTTCAACACAAAAAGAAAAGAAAAGAAAACAGGTCAATTCAAGATGGCTGGTATAAGCAAGAAGGCTTGGAAGAAAGCTTTGTCTCAACAGAGACCTACTGAAACACCTTGAAGTTCTACAGAAGAAGATATAGAAACTTCCAGCCATGGCCTCAGTGATTTATCCTCCACTGAGCACAGTGCTGAGAGTTACAGAGCTTCTGACTCCGACTCTACCTCTGACTCGAACTTAGAGTCTTCTAGCCAACAGGAAGATGATGAACAGGAAGATGATGCGAAAAAGAATAAGAAGAAGGCAATCACGGAGGTGTTGAGCCATCAAATTCCTCAGCGTCCTTTTCTCAAAACTCAAACCAAATTCACTTTGAACTTCCATCTGCAATAGCCTCATCCGTCTCTTTGAGAAGTTTTATCAAAAGATCAGCTACATACGCTAGGTCTGTCAACATAAGTAGAGGCCGATCTGCCTTCTGATATTCCCACGGATATGGTGCATGAGGTTCTCAAGCTTTTTCCCAAAGTAAGAGGGCAACCACTGACTGCTACACGCATTGGTCATGCTTTGGGGATGACAACTTTTCCTTCAGTAAAACGGGCTACGAGAACCTATTCACAACTTTCGAAAGATGCGACCATTGAGGCATGCCAAGAGCTACTTAGTACTAGTCATGCTGACTATGCAAGAAATAAAAAGCTCTGGGCCATTTTCAAGTACTACTTTTTAGTCAGAGCTGTGAAGGTAAGCAAGGGCAGATGTGACGTGCCTACTATATTCTCGCACTACGAAGGCCTATACTGCGTCATCCACACCATCCCGTGTGGCTTTTATCAAATTCTATTTACCTTCTTACAACCGCGGGCAAAAAGATTCAGAGATCAAGTGCAATCTAGCTTTCAATGCTTTGCAGCTCCCATGTTGGCTTGGGTCATTAACATACCTGTTAGTCCCATGGATGTGGATGCGGATATGTGGCGTAAAGCACTAAGGCAAAAGGGAGAGATATTGAACAGACAATGGATCTACCTAGGAAGCCTAAGAAAAAGAGGGCGAAGGTAGTGAAGGACACAATAGAATCTTTAATAGCACTACCAATTTTGGAAATCCAGTAGCTTCGAGTGAAGCAACCTGATCGACGTTTCTCACATACTCCCGCTACTCGTTCGATGATAAGTTCAGGCGCCGCAGATCACACTATGCATGTCACAGATGTGGCTTCTACATTGTGTGTTCCTCTCTCTACTGCTGCTATTTTTACTCCTACCACAGTGACTAGCTCCCAAGCCCCAGTGGGGGTTGATTCTTCTCCTATGCCTAGTCCTACTGCAACCACTCCCATCATCTCTACTCCGCCAGAGAGGCATGCTCCCAGTCCACCACCATGAGCAGTGCCACTTGCCACCCCAGTGCCATTAGCTGTACCACTTGCCAGCACTTCACCTTGACACTGTTACAGGACGTTCCACAGTGTCAGACTCTACATCACTTTTTTGGCTATCTGAGGATATACTGCAGGAGTCCAGGCAATCCATTGCCACCATTGAGCTTGGAGCAGAGCGTTTGGAAGCTACACACCAGCGTCATGCAACTATTTACGCAGCTATGGAGGGATATCTGCGAGTCGCTGAGAGCACCATCGCCGATCAGGATGCTACTATTTTTGGACTCCAACAGGCCTTGAAGTTAAAGTCTCAAGTGATTAATGACCTTCAAAATTAGGTACAAGGATTTAGAGAACTGCTCTTACAAGAAAATAGGGCAACCCAACCTACGATGATGGGTATGGGGTATGGATGAATTGGAGCAGGTACACCAGTGCAAAATGCAGCACCGGGTCCTTCTCAGCAATTTATGGGACTCTACCCACCACAGACTCCAATTCAGTACTACAATCAACAGTATCCTCGGGGGTTTCAGGCATCACCATTGCCTCAGATACACAATGTTACTTGTTGCAACGATATTGCTGAAGCACACCGCCATGGCTGTGTTACTCGACGTCCTCAGTACACTACAGGACATGTGCTACCCTCTACCCAATAGCAGGTGGCTGGTCCCTCCCCAGGTGTCCCAATTACGGACAGGAGAGCTCACATACAGCAGGGCCCCACCATTGATTTGATGGCTCCACCTTCAAAGACTGATGCTTCGGGTGGTGTGGCGACTAATCTTTCTCTTGGGTGATTGGGTAGTTTTTTTATAATGATAGTGATGGGCAGTAGAGGTTTCTTTGTAGTCGATTAGCAGTTTTAGTTGTTTCTCTCACCGAGATGGTGAGCGATCTTGTGGCGGGCAACCTGTAGCAGGCTCTCGTGTCACTTTCATAGGACACACAGTTAGTACAGTTGGTCGAGGCTGGTTCACACTGGACGGACTCTCTTGGCTGGGCAGTGACACGTGGCAGGGGATACGGATGGTGGTCTAGTGGACATCATGGCCAAGTCACCACCACTCAGTTTGGGGATAGATTTAGATGGCTGACATTTATGAGCCTTTGGTGGCTCTTTATGGTTGTACATATGAGTAACAACTGTTAGGTCATCGGATCATCTTCTAGCTCTATGGTCCAGCGTCGTCGTTAGGAGTAGTGAGTCTATACACACATCACGTCTTCACCATCCCTGCACATCTGAGCCTCGACACCCCATTGTACCAGTGACTCCTAGGCTAGAGCTGAGTGTGCTGCCACGCCAGAGTCTGTATCAGTTCTTTGAGATAGTCGAGTCATGTGTTGTGGTGTGCTGCTGTTGTGTCTCTGTGAGCTCAGTTGTTGTCTATTGTTCCTTTGTTTTCAGTCTGTTTTGAGTGAGATTGTCACACACATTGCGCTGGGGAGAACCCTCTGTAGAGAGCACGACACACTATCTGCGCTACACTAGGGCATGGAAACACTCATGATTAGTGACCTAATTATGGCAACACGAATGGTTAACTCTATGAGGTGAGCTTCTCGGCCTATGGAGGAGCTAAGCCACAATGAAGGGCAATCTTCACATCCACTTCTCTTCACCTCCAATCAACCCAATCACACACACTAATGATTGCAAGATGCACACATCACTAATTCTATCATGCAACACAATAATCGCAAGCATGCACACATAGATCTATTGATCACCACACTCCAATCAAACCTACATGCGCACACAAGTAAAAGAGGGCAATCACACAAGAGTAGAGAGGGATTAACCACCATTTGTAAGTTATTAGACTTTGACTCTTATGCTCATCTCATCCAGCATGAGCGACATGACTTTAGATAAGCTCAACTCTTCCAGCTTGAGCATAAGCCTAATAACTATGACTCTCAGCACAGAGTTTATTACGACTTGAAGCTTTGGGATTAATGCTTTGCTCATTTTATGGCTCAACAGCCCGACTCTGACTATGCCAAAGAGTGTCTTTTGCACCCTGGCGACTTGACTTTTTACATTCTTGAGCTTACTACAAACATTTCTTTAGGTAAAAATAAGCTTGAATCCTCAAAAAGAGGATTAGTGAAGGACCAAGTTGGCATTAAAGGTTTCTTTTTCCATACCTGTTTTATCATCTGTGAATTTGAATTTGCGTTGGTTAGGTCGTCCTTCTTTGACTGTGAAGACTCCATTATTTGTTTGATTCTCCAAGTAGGCCCGTTGATAGAAGTCTTGGATGTTGTTGTAGGCCTTTGTTCACTATCGGCATCTGGATTTTGACTCGGAGCATTGGAAGATTTAGGAATCCAAATCTCTTGATGATGTTTGTATCTCCATTGTTGACTTTGTTGAGCTCTAGGTCTTGTTGAGTTTTTTAAATTTTCATGCAGGTCTGGTGTAGTTGCAGTTGGGTTGTGGTTGACTGGTAGCCAAATCTTTGTATAACTTGTATAGAATCCTTGTCTAAGAGGAAGATTTTTTGAGATCCGTCTTGGTTCTGTATCCTGTTGAGAGTTGTGGTAGACTTTAGCATCTTTTGATGTTGTTCTGTTGTATACCTGCTTCTTAGGTATCCTAGGATATTATCGATGTTGATACCTTGTGGACCCTCTTTCTTGGGAGGGACTTGAAGTTACTTCATATGCTCGAACATGCGGTTTTGGTACCTATATCTGTCTGTTACCTCCATAGTACTCCTGCTCCTTTAAGCTCCATTGTGATGCTATATATCCCATGTGTTTGTCTTTCTGTGTTGATTCCTCATCTTTAATCCAAATTGGATCATTGACTTTGACTAAACTACTCAAAACAAACACTTGCTTGACTTTTCTTTGCTTTCTTGAGTACTTTGGCTGATACACCTTTGTTTTTCTAGGTGTCTCCTTAAAGGTTTCAGTTGGGTCAGCAATTGACTTAAAATTGTGAAAGCCTGACTTGCTTGAAGAAGATGATCGATGAGGGTTCTTTGATGTAGAGGCATATGCTGTCACACCTTCTTTGCTAATCGGTGAAGGGTCCACTTTAGCTTTACCTTTGTCTGCAAGATTTGTCTTTGATCCTTCTGACTTCTGCAACTCTGAATCTGGCATTAACGGTACCTGTAAACGTTGTTGGATACCTCTTGGAAAAGAGAGTATTAGCATTGTATCTTCTTTGTAGTCCTTGTGTTGGTCTAACCAACTGATGTCCCACGATGACATCTGCAAGCATTTCCTTTGAAGGTTTCACCTAAAACTTTACTCGCTCTTCATGATGTTGGATGCTAAGGGTAGCAACCATTTTTTTAAACCTTGTAGCCTTACCCATGATTTCTCTTTTACCTAGCTTGTCCTAAGTAATCTCTAGAATGCTCTGGATGTTGTCTGCAATCATATTGCACTTTTCTTCTTTATCCAATAGATCATTGCATCTGACACTTGCTCCTTTTGTACTACTGAGAACTATAGCTATTCTCGTTGGTTCTATTGAAGATCTATATCCTGCTTTTGCCATGGTCTCATCTTGATCTAACTGTGTCTCTATGGAGGGTAGTTTGAGACTCTATTTTCCAATATGACTTACATCAATTGATTCAGCTGGCAATGTCTGATTGATCTTTGGACTTCCTATTGCTTCCTGGTTGTTTGCAACCCCGTTCTTCTTAACTTCCGATTTTGGTGGCATTCTCTGCTCAATATCTTTCATGGTTGCTCTTTGCTCCGTTTGATCTGCACTTGCTATTGCCTGATTTGCTTTAAGCTCTTCTAAAGTTTTGATTGATGGAGATGAATCATATTCAATAAGACCTGCTTTGATATAAGTCTCCATTTTAATTGTGCTTGTGCTGTCGTCCGTGGGTGGCCAGTCTTGGTCTTCATTTTTGGTTGTCTCTGAAGACTATATCTTCATTGATCTCTGTATCTCTAGGACATTTTGGGCCATTGGCATTCCCACTATGATGTTCTCTGGCACATCTTTTGCTGTGATCACGTGGAATTGGGCTATGATGATTTGTGAACTTATTTCAATGGTGGTGGAGATAATTCCCCAACATTCTGCTCGTTTGTTTCTTGATACGCTCACAAATTTAGGAGCATCTTCTAGTTGTGGTTGGCCAAGTGCGAAAAGACATGAGGTTCTTGTCTAACTGAAAATCTAGCTTTACTTCTCTTGACAACTTTTCTTCGTTTTCACCAACAATGCTGCACTTGATCGTCTTAGAATTTGTGTCTGAATTGACTTCTTTTGCTATGGCAACATCCTTTGGTTGAACTTTATCTGCATTTTCTTTGCTTTGACCAAATCTGTCATAGGAACAGTGATTTTGGCATAGTCACGGATATACTGTCGATAAAATCTAGCCATGCCAAAAAATATTTGAAGCTCCTCAACCGTGTTTGGATGTGGCCATCGAAGAATGGCAGTGACCTTGTCAGTGTCCATCTTGATGCCACAATAAAAGATCACATGACCAAGGTAATGTATCTTTGTTTTAAAGAAATCGCACTAGCTTTGCTTAGCATACAACACGTGAGCTCGTAGCTGTTCAAACACTAATCGTAAGTGTTCTATGTGTTCATCTTCAGTCTTACTCTAAATGAGAATGTCATCAAGGAAAACCACAACAAATTTTCCAAGATAGGGATGTAAGACACTATCCATGAGTGTCATAATGTAGCTGGAGCATTGGTTAGACCAAAAGGCATAACCAAAAATTCAAAATTCTCGAACCGTGTCCTAAAGGCAGTTTTGGAGATATCTTGCAGTAGGATACGTACCTGGTGGTATCCTCAACGAAGATCTATCGTTGTATAGTATCTTGCCCCATGGACTTGATCAAACAACGCATCCACTCGAGGCAGAGGATACTTGTTCTTGATGGTTACCCCATTTAATCGGCGATAATCTACGCACATGCGCATAGTACCATCTTTCTTTTTTACCAATAGAATTGGTGATTCCCAAGGCAAAGTTCTAGGTCTAATGAAACCACGAGAGAGGTAGTCAGTCAACTGACTCTCAACCTCCTTGGCTTCTTTAGCACTCAATAGATAAGGTGGTTTACTCACCGGTTTAGTGCCTGGCAAGACATCTATGACATGCTGCACATCATGTGTAGGGGGTAAACCCGGTGGTAAATCACTTGAGAACACATCACTATACTCCGTGAGTAAGTGAGTCAGCTTTTGCCGTGCAAAAGGAGAAAGTAAACTAAAGTTATGCTGGGATGGAGAATCTTGTAATGTTTGTTTTACAACAGTTGTACGTTGCTCTATAGAATTAAAATTGAGAGCACTTTGCTCGTTAGAATTGTTAACACTTTGTTTATCAGTAGAATTCATTGCACTTTGCATACCATTAGAATTCATTGCACTTTGTATACCATTACTAGAACTCATCGCACTTTGCTCTTGAGAATTCACAAGACTTAGAGACAAGCAGTAACACAAAAAGACTTCATCTATTCAATCTGCTTTCTACAAAATTGAAAGCTTGGCTGTACATATAAGAGGTGTAGATGGTATATTTTTCTCACCAAGCAAAAGCACATGTTTACCAGTGGCCATAAAGGATAAGGAGTTGTGCTCATAACTAGTGTGCAATGTGTTTACTATATCAGCACAGTCCATGTTCATAACTTGGAAGTCAAGGGTCATCGTATGATCTTGAACAATAAGCTTAACCCCTTGAACTACCGTGTCCCATAATTCTTTATCATTCCGAGACATCTGCTCCACCACATACTTGTGAAAGCAAGGAGTCTGTGTAAGCTTCAATTTCTTGAATAGCTTATAGTTCAAGAAGTTATGAGTTGCACCATCATCCACTAAAATAGGAACACGTTGTCCGTTAATAGTGCCATGCATGCGAATCAAATTATGGGGGCCAAAGGTGGGCTGTCACATTGAAGCAGGCACACAACACTTGTGCTTTTCTTCCATATGAAGAACCTCTACAGCACAATATTTAGGAGATGAATCTAATGTGAGGCGTTGCACCATGTGCATGGCCTTTTCTTTGCCTTGCAAAAGAGGACGATCTTTCTTGTTATGTTGGTCCGAAAGACATCTAAAACACAAATTGTGTTTCTTTGCACGCTCAAAATCAGCAGTGCTAAGAGACCCACGTGGAGTATCTCGTGATTGCTTAGGCTTCTTTGTTACCATATACATGTGGTAGTGATGTGTGTGAACACACTAGAACCGCCGGGGCATTTTTTCCCTCTTTAGGAGGTTTTTTCCCCCGTGCATTGTATATACGCCCATCACTCTAGGGCTATCTATCTTTCCATTGCACACTAAGTAATACACTCTCTATTGTGTGCCTTGAGCTTCCTTCGTCTTCTCCAAGCTGTGTGTGTTTCTCTACAACCCTAATTCCAACAATTGGTATCAGAGCGGGTCACGTCCTCCCGGGCTTAGTCGCCAGCTGCTCCAACACACGCCTGCTCACTTTCTCCGATTTCAGTGAGCTTTGGCGAGCGTTCGCAGGTCGACAAAATTTTTGGGTGCACTCGAAGAGCTCGATTTGCTCAGAATTTTGATTTGGGCTCATTTCGGCCTCCGTTTCCACTACAGGCAGTATTGCACAGGCTATTTCGTCATTTTGTGCAGAATTTCTGTCAATGCCGTTTTCTGCATAACAGGTGCCTTATAGTCTTCTACAGTTTGTGCTATATAGCACAGGTTGTTCCCACTTCGTTTCTCCTATTTTCGGGCAGTTTTCACATCAGGTGCAACATTTACCATGGCTGACAACAACAACACAGATGTGTTCAAGATGTTTGCTGCTGAGAACAGGTTGGATGGGGACAACTACCCTATGTGGGCTTATATGATGCAACATGTTCTTGTGTCAAAGGGTGTCTGGAACATTGTGCAGGGCATTGATGTACGTCCTGGTTATGAGGATGTAGGTGATGTTGAGAATGTTGCAGGTCTTGCTGCAAGGATTGCAGATGTTAGAGTTGTTTTGCCTACAGCAGAACAAGATCGTTGGGATGTTAAGGATGCGTAGGCTCATGCATTGATTGCGTTGTCTGTGAAGCGCACCATTGTTCCTCACATCCATTCAGCAAAATCTGCAAAACAGGCTTGGGATATTTTAGCAGGTCTTTATGCAAGCCGCAATGAGGCTAAAATTTCTTTGCTGCGTAAAGAGCTGGAGTCGAAGATTATGCATGAGGAAGATGATATGGACACTTTCCTTGCTAGTGTCAAGGATATCAATGAGAATCTTATTTCTACAGGTGAAGTCATTTCAGATAGTTTCCTTGTGCAGACTGTTCTTGATGCCTTACCAGATTCCTACCAGACTTTTGCTAGTACTTGGAGACTGATGACCCAAGAAAATCCTGAAGTTGTCAAGTTTGATGCATTATGCACATTGCTGTTGCAAGAGTCACTTTCTAGAAAAAACAGGACTAGGCTGCGTGCAATTGAACAGGCTTTTATTGCTTCTCAAAGAAAGGGTGGTTACAACAATGCAGCCACTTCTTATGTTTCTGCTGCAAGTGGCAAAAATTCTGTTCCTAATGCTTCTGTTGGCAGTACTTCGTCTGGAAATTCTGGTGATAAGGGCAAAAAGAAGATGCGTTGCCATTATTGTAAAGCCAATGATTACTTGATCAAGTCGTGTCCTAAGTTGAAGGCCAAAGAGACTAAGAAGAAAGAGGGTGGTTCCACTGCAAATGCTGGTTCCACTACAAATGCAGCCATTGTTGAGTCTTCTGTGAAAGGAGATTGTGTTGCTGATGTTGATGCAGAATGGGCTTTTAGCGCAGAGTGCACTTACAATCCTGCTGTCCATGATGCATTCTTGTCAGTTGCTGCAGATTCACATGTGTGGTATTTCGACAGTGGTGCTACAAAGCACATTACCTCACATCGTGAATTGTTTACCTCTCTTGAGTCTGTCCCTCATGGAGTTTACCTCTCGTGAATTGTTTACCTCTCTTGAGTCTGTCCCTCATGAATTGTTTACCGCTCTTGAGTCTGCCAACAACGCCTCTTATCCAGTTCAAGGAGTTGGAAAGATTGTGCTCACTGCTGCTAATGGCAGTTCCTTCACACTTGTTGATGCACTTTATGTACCTGGGATCAAGAAGAATCTCTTGTCTGTATCCGCACTTGCTAGACTTGGACTTGTAGTCAAACTTGTGGATGACAGATGTACAGTTCATGATCTCAGTTTTGGTGATGAAATTGTTGCGTCTGGCCTTTTGTGCCGTGGGCTGTATAAGCTCACTTTGTATGACAAGTGTGGAAAAAACTTTGCAAATGTTGTTGCAGATTCAAGGGCTATTTCAGATGCAAAACTTTGGCATGCACGTTTTGGTCATCTAAATTTTGCCAGTTTGCTGCGTTTGCAGAAATCTGATATGGTTGCTTCTTTGCCGCCTCTTGAAGCACCTATCAAACATGTTTGTGAAGGCTGTATTTTGGGTAAGATGCAGTATTCTAAGTTTCCAAAGGATGGTTCAATTTGGGCCACATGCAGGTTGCAACTTGTGCATAGTGATGTTTGTGGGCCCATGCAAACTCCGTCCTTGGGCAATTACCTGTACTTCATGACTTTCATTGATGATTACTCCAGGCATGCATGGGTATTTCCGCTTAAAGCGAAGTCCGAAGTTTTTATGTGCTTCAAAAAATTTCTGGCTATGGCTGAAAATGTCTTGAAATGTACTATGGGCACCCTCCATTCCGATCGAGGGGGGGAGTATATGTCTCATGAATTTAATGCATTTCTGGCTAGTCGTGGGATAAAACACCAATGTACAGTGCCTTATACACCTCAGCAAAATGGTGTTGCTGAGAGGAAAAACAGGTCACTGACGGAAATGGCACGATGTATGGTCAAAAGTCAAGCTTTACCGCATTCTTTTTGGCTTGAGGCCATCATGTGTGCCACTTATGTACTTAACAGATGTCCTACGAAAGCTTTGCAGTCTATTACTCCATATGAAGCATGGCATGATAGAAAGCCTTCTATTGAGCACATGCGTGTTTTTGGCTGTTTGGCATATGCTTTGGTGCCACAAGTGCATCGCAGAAAATTGGATGATAAGGCTGTCAAATGTATTTTTGTTGGTTATAGTGCTGAAAGCAAAGGATACAGGTTGTATCATCCGCAAACAAAACGTATTCTGGTTTCACGGGATATAGTGTTTGTGGAAGATTCTGTTCGGCCCTTGCTGTCATGTACTAGAGACAATAATGTAAGCTCACAGGACATTTATGAAACTTTGTTGCCTCTTTTCAGTGGTGGAAATACGAATGTAAGTTCCAATGAGGCAAATGTACAGCCTATGGGGGTTTCTGAAAATGTTTTAGATCAGCCTATTACTGATGCAGATGTACATGATGTACTTGATGAGGAAAGGGCTGAAAATGAGCAGGCTAGAGGTATGCCAAAATGGCTGGTGCACACTTTGCGTGACAGTAAATTGGATGCACCTTTGTCTAGTCGTACTCATTCAGGCTCTCGCCATGCATCTTATGCATCAGATTGTTATGCTTTGGCTGTGTCTAGCTTACATGATGTTGAGGAGCCTCTGATTTTTGATGAAGCACAAAATTTAGAAAATTGGATGGCTGCCATGCGATCAGAATATGATGCACTTATAGAAAATGACACATGGACTTTATGTGATTTGCCTCCTGGCAAAAAGGCCATTGGTACGAAGTGGGTTTACAAGTTGAAACACAAGCCGGATGGTGAGATCTATCGCCATAAGGCTCGACTTGTTGCAAAGGGTTATGCACAGCAAAAAGGCATAGATTAGGAAGAGACTTTTGCTCCCACTTGTCGTATGACTACTGTGCGTTTTCTATGTGCATTGGCAGCTCATTTTGGTTGGGATGTACATCAATCAGACATTGTTACTGCTTTCTTGAATGGTGACATATTCGAGGAAGTTTATGTAACGTAGCCTTGTGGTTTTGTCATAAAAGGACAAGAGGACAAAGTGTGCAAATGTAACAAGGCTTTGTATGGGTTGAAGCAATCTCCTTGTGCTTAGTATGAGAAAGCTGACACTCATTTGGTCAAACAAGGCTTTTGTAACAATCCAACAGAAAGCACATTGTATGTAAAGCGTGAGGGTGATGTATTTCTCATCGTGGTTCTTTATGTCGATGATTTGCTGATCACTGGACCAAATGAGAGAGATATTGCTGAATTTAAGGCTGATTTGAATTCTACTTTCAAGATGAAAGATTTGGGGCTGTTGCATCATTATTTGGGTATACAGTTTAAGCAGTGTGATGGTGGTATTGCCTTGTGTCAGAAAAGTTACATAGAGACATTGCTATGTAAGTTTGGACTTGAGGATTGCAAACCTATTGCCACTCCCATGGAAACAGGTTTGAAGTTGAGTCTACATGATGCTGGTGATCCTGCTGACGTCACTCTTTATAAAATTGCCATTGGCTGCCTCATTTATGTATGCAACACGAGGCCGGATATTCAGTTTGCAGTCTCACAGGTCAGCAGATTTATGCATAGCCCAGGGTCTAAGAATTGGCAGGCTGTCAAGAGGATTTTCCGCTACCTTAGTGGCACTTTGCATCTTGGCTTGTTTTATCCCAAGGGGGGATCATTGCCGCCAGACTTACATGCTTTTTCGGACTCAGATTGGGCTGGTTGTTTTGACACGCGAGTGTCCACAAGTGGTTTTTGTTTCATGCTTGGCAGTTCATGTATATCATGGTTGAGCAAGAAGCAACCTACTGTGGCCACTTCGAGTTGTAAGGCTGAGTACAGGGCAGTCTTCACAGCTACGGTTGAGTGTGTATGGCTCAGACGCCTTATGGCTGATTTGGGTGTTGGACAGGACACTGCCAACACTATCTACACTGACAGTCAGAGCGCATTGGCAGTTGCGAGGAACCCAGTTTTTCATGCTCGCACAAAGCACATTGCGGTGCATTACCACTATGTCAGGGAGAGGCTCTCAGCAGGAGAGATCAGCTTAGCTTATGTGCCAACACAGGACAACCTTGGAGATCTTTTCACAAAGGCATTGTCTCGTGAGAAGCTTGAAGCTTTCCGCAAAGCTTTGGGCTTACTCCCCTTTGTGGACTGATCCTGTCCTCAGGGCATGGAGCTTCCCTTTACTCATGTGCCAGCTCTCGTTCACCGCATCACTCCAGGGGGGATTTGTTACCATATACATGTGGTAGTGATGTGTGTGAACACACTAGGACTGCCGGGCATTTTTTCCCTCTTTAGGAGGTTCTTTCCCCCGTGCATTGTATATACATCCATCACTCTAGGGCTATCTATCTTTCCATTGCACACTAAGTAATACACTCTCTATTGTGTGCCTTGAGCTTCCTTCGTCTTCTCCAAGCTGTGTGTGTTTCTCTGCAACCCTAATTCCAACATTCTTAGCCTCTTGTGGGCGTGGAGAGGTAGATTGTCTCTTGTTCCTCTTGGAACGTGTGGGAGATCTACCTCGCCATTGGCTCTTAGCCACATTGCTCTTAGCAAAAGTATTCTTAGAGTAGGGAACGTTTTGTTTCCTCTCTTGGTCATCATCATATCTTTGGGCATGAGTGATGGCTTCTTCCAAAGTTTTTGGATGTTGGGTCTTGACATGAAGACAATAGTCTTTGTCAAGACCCCTATTAAAACCCCGTATCTTTTGGAATTTATCTAGACCTTCTAGTTTTAATATGATTTACTGATACTTCGAAAGGTACTGTGTGAGAGAGAGGCCAAACATGCGACATGCATCCCATGCTAACCAATTCTTATCTTCTTCATTGGACTCCAAAAACTCTTTGGAGAAAGAACCTTGAAACGTAGCCCAAGACGGAGGAGGAGGAGTTAGGTCTTCGAGCGAGCTCTGGAGCGAGCTTTTTTTTTTTTTTGTGGCTGCCCTCCCTAGCTCTCCTTCCTCCTCCTTCCTCCTGTTGCCGCCCATGTGCCTCCTCCCCTAGTCATTGAAGCATGGCTCTTGGTTGGATTTGTATTCCATAGCCAAGAGTGTTGGTGTAGGCTCTCACTTTTCAACAAGCTTGGAGAAGGAGGTGGAGTGCCTCTACTTTCACCAAGTGAGAATACCTCAAAAAATGAGTGTGTGCACACCCCTTTCTTGGTTGGGGCGAGTTCTACCTTTTTATCATGCCTCAAGCCCATGCCTCAAGCCCATTGGACCCCTCTCCCCCTAGACAATCACATGCAACATGCATTTCAAGTACATGGGTAGTCTTTGGACAAGTGCCCTCCTTACCCCTTAATGAGAGAGAGAGCTTGAAAATATCTAGATATTTGGTGGATGGAACTAGAAGCTCATTGGAACCCTCTTTAGCCCAACCAATAACATTCAAGCACACCATGTGGCTAAACATAGGGAGAGTCTGACATGTGTCCCATGTGCCCCTTGAGAAAAGGGGTGCCCTTTGGGTGAGTGGGAGGTTAAGTCAAAGTTTCCCCTAACTTTGGGGCTTCCTCCCTCCTTTGTAGGGTCTCTTTTTGACTCAAGCACCTTATCTCCCATGCATGGGAAGCTTCTCAAGCACCTTAGTCATCAAGCATGACAATCACCTCAAGCACCTTAGTCATTAAGCACGAAAAGTACCTCAAGAACCTTAGTCATCAAGCACGACAAGCATCTCAAGCTACGTCAGGTTCCCACCTCAAGCTCAGCCCTAGCTTGCCTAAGGTCAAGGACTTTTAACACTAACCATTGGAGGTCTTTAATGAAGCTAACCCTAAGGTCTTTTAAGCTCCTTTAGTTAGCCTTGGTCTTTGACATACCATCTCTCATTTGGACCCCTTTACCATTGGCTCCATGTTGAGATAGATCCGTAAGCACATGTCTATATTCTAACCCTTGTTCCCGTTTATTATCCCACATTAAATGATCAATTTAATATGAAAATCATTTGAGTTGGTTAGATATTAGATTTTATGACATTACCTCTCTCTTGAAATCATAGTCGTCCTCGACTATGAGGTAAAGAGATAAAGCCATAGTCATTAGTCAATTTGTCTTAGCGGGTAGATGATCCCTTTTTACCCTATGACATCATTCCAAGATGGATGAATTATCCATTTGGTGCTTGGGAGACATAGCTGCCGCAAGCATGTTTTTCTCTTTAGTCCATTTCATCCTCCCAAGTAGAGTGACAAATTCTACTTGGTGTTTGAGAGACGTCGTCATAACAAACATGATTCTTAGTATGCATACTACTTAAATTTGTGCACAATAAAAAGAGAATTAGTCTTATAAGACAAAAACATTGATCATTTAAAATAAACATGTACATTTTCTTAATCTAATGTAGCATTCTCTAATGTAGCATTGTAAGCATTGACAAGGTTCATACTATCCTTAAGATGGATTCCTTGCATCCATCTAGCATCTTCAAAAGGATAATTTTTGAACTTGATAAGATACCGTCGGATAATCTTACCATGTTGTAGTACCTTGTCCTTATGCCAAAGGATAGATTTGGGTTGTAGCACCTCTTCTTGGTCCTCAATTTTGGGAGGGTCTTCAATAATTGGTTCATTTGCAGGCTCTCCTTTGTAGGGCTTAAGTAGGCTCACATGAAAAGCATTGTGTATGAGCCAATGGTTGGGAAACTTGAGTTGATAAGCCACCTCATTGATTGGCTTCAAAATTTGAAAAGGACCATAGTATCTTTTTGCTAGTTTAGCATAATACTTTTGATGGCCCGTAGGATTTTTGCCCGTCGTTTGCCTCAATCGAGCCTTAGGAAACTTAAGTAAGACCCAATCATTTTCTTTGAACGCTAAGGCCCTTCTCTGCTTGTTAGCAGCAACCTTTTGTCTTTGTTGAGAGGTGGATATAGCCTCCTTAATCTTTTGAAAAGATTCTTGCAGGTCACAACTATACTCATGGAGAACGAAGATCTTCCCATGTACTTTAAGTAGCAAGGGAATTTCAGGTCTTCCCTCTATAATTTTGAAAGGTGCTTTTCCCGTAGACTTCTGTGCTTGTCAACAACAGCCTTTTGACTTTGTTGAGAGGTGGATATAGCCTCCTTAATCTTTTGAAAAGATTCTTGCAGGTCACGGCTATACTCATCGACAACGAAGATCTTCCCATGTACTTTAAGTAGCAAGGGACTTTCAGGTCTTCCCTCTATGATTTAAAAAGGTGCTTTTCCCGTAGAAGTATGGATAGTATTTATTATACGCATACTCTACAAGAGGTAAGCACTTTTTCCATTGTGAGCGTTGATCTACTTCTGTAACATAGGTCTTTAGTAGATCAAGAATCGTAAGATTGGCTATCTCACTTTGGCCATCCATTTGTGGGTGATAAGCCGAAGAGAAATTCAATCTTGTACCTAGATTTTTGAAGAGACCTTTCCAAAAATTACTGGTCATTCTATGATCTCTATTTAACATGATGGACATTGGAAATTCATGGTGTTTGAAAATCTGGGATATGAAGAGAGTTTCCATTTGTTGTGCCTTAATAGTCTTCTTGACAGGGATAAAGTGTGCTTGCTTGCTAAACCTATCGACTATTGTCCATATTCCTGTATTCCCATGGATAGACTTGGGTAATCCAAAGATAAAATCCATGGATATACTCTCCCATGGTGAATTAGGGATTGGAAATGGCTAGAGTAATCCAGGTTGCTTCCCTCTATCATACTTGGTCTTTTGGCATACCACACATTTTGAAACATACTCTTGTATGTCCACTTTCATGGTAGGCCAATAAAAGTACGTCTCTACTCCTCAAAGAGTACGTTGGATGCCTCTATGCCCCACATAGGGAGGAGCATGGGATTCAGACATGACTTTCTCACGAAGAGAGTGGGTAACACATAGCCTATTGCCATGGAGAAGATAACCATCTTACAAGGTGAATGGTTCCTCTTTCTTCGCCAAAGCAAGGGCTAACATTATGTCTTTAAAGTCAGAGTCAGTAGCATACTCATCTATCATAGAAGATAGATCATTGTGAGTTGCTATAGACACAGCATTAACTTTTGGTCGTCGTGAAAGTGCATGAGCCACTTGATTGTGCTTACCAGCAATGTGGAAATTAAATTGCAAAAGAAAATTTGCCCATCGCATTTGTTTGTTGCAAAACTTTGTTTGCGTCATGAAGTAATTGAGACTTTGATGGTCTGTTCATAAAATGATTGGAGTCCTCAATAGATAGTTCTTCCATGTGTCTAGGGCATGTAGAACAACTAACAGTTATTTCTCATAAATGCCTAAGACCCGTTTAGCCGTATTGAGCCTTCGGCTCTCATATACTATGGCATGCCCTTCTTGAAGCAAGACTGCTCCAAGGCAATCACCACAAGCATCACATTGGACCTCAAATGTCTTTGAGAGATCCGGAAGCATAAGGACTGGTTGGGAGGTAAGCTTCTTTTTGAGCTTGTCAAAAGCATTTGCTCCTTAGCAGTCTATGAATACTTAACGGTTTTCTTTATTAAGTCATGTAATGGTCCTGCTATTTGAGAGAATTTTGCTATGAAGCATCTATAGTATGCACACATACCGATAAATCTTCTTAGCTCATGTAGATTCCTTGGATTGGGCCATGCTTTTATTACCTCCAACTTTGATGGATCCATACGGATACCATCTTGAGAGATAATATGACCTAAGTATTGAATCTCTTGAAGGAAAAAATTGATTTTCTTTTGATTGAGAAAAAGCTTGTTCTCTCTCAATGCTTGAAAAATCACTTGGAGATGTTGCTTGTGTTCCTCCAAGGACTTGGAGTAGATGATGATATCATCAAAGAACACTCCAATGAATTTGCAAAAGGGTCTAAAAATTTTCTCCATTAATCTATTGAATGTAGCTGGTGCATTAGTCAAGCCAAAGGAATGACGAGATATTCATAAAGGCCAAACGTTGTACAAAACGCGGTCTTTAGGATATCTTCATTCACTATCCTTATTTGATGGTAGCCACTTTTAAGGTCAATCCTACTAAAGTAGGTAGATCCTTGTAGCTTATCAAACAGACCTTCTACCCGAGGTACGAGAAATCGGTTTTTGATAGTGATATGGTTTACTGCGCGATAGTCCACACACATGCGGTATGTACCATCTTTCTTTTGCACTAAAATGGCTGAAGAACAAAAGGGAGAGGAGCTAGGCCTCACCATCCCTTTGTCTACCAAATCTTGTACTTGCCTCATGATCTCCTCTTGCTGATGATGGTCGGTTTTCGAAACCGTGACCATGAGAACCACACCCTAAGGAAAGGAAGGCTTGTTACCAAAAGAAAAAAAAAAACAAAAAGAAAAGCTCTTACCATTCACCATACCCCCCTTCTAAGGTTAACCACTAGCGGGGCGCCGCCAGTTTGGCCACACATCTCTCCATTATCGCCAGAAGACAAACCCCTCTCTCTTCGACTGCCCGGCTCCACCTATATTCTCTCTCTCTCCTACTCTGCCGCTGCATCACCCGGCCCGGTAGGCGCATTGGTGCCTCTGTCACACCCTCCAGCGGGCCGCCACAAATATTATACATGCTCTCTCTCTCTCTCTCTTCCAAATATTCTCTCTCTCTCTCTCTCTCTCTCTCTCTCTCTCTCTCTCTGTGCTTGTCCACACCCCAGCCCCAGCGGGCCGCTATACCCCCCCCCTCGTCCACACTCCTTTTGTCTTTACTATTCTCCCCCCCTGTTTTCTTCCTGGCGGACCACCTCTTAATATCCCCCCCCTCCCCCCTCCCCTATCTTCGCCTAACTCTAGCTCTCTCTCACTTTCTCCTTTAGGAGCGGCCCCGCGGGCCTTAGGGCAAGCCACACTCTCCCTCCCTCTATCTCTCTCTCACTCTCTCTCTCTCTCTCTCTCTCTCTCTCTCTCTCTCTCTCTCTCTCTCTCTCTTCTCTACCCATGCCCCTCCCTTATCCCCTCACCACTTGCTCTCCCTCTCTCTTACTCCCATGGTGGGACCCCCCCTATTTTCTCTTAGCTCACCCCCCCCCCCCCCCCTCTCTCTCTCTCTCTCTCTCTCTCTCTCTCTCTCTCTCTCTCTCTCTCTCTCTCTCTCTCTCTCTCTCTCTCTCTCTCTCTCTCGTTGACTAATCCCCCCCGTTCCCGGCACACAGGCCGCCCCGCTCGTTTGGCCAATCTCTCTCCCTGCCCTAGCGGGCGCGGTGAACGTACACCAGACCATACAATCTCACCCCTCCCCCCCTATCCTCTCACCCCCCCCCCCCCCCCCCACACACCCTCCCCCTCGCGCTGTGCGCTCGCTGTAGAAGGCGGCCCCGCTACCCCCCCCCCCCCCCCCCCCCCGCTCTCTCCGCGGCCTGTGCAGCGCCCACACTCACCAACACACACACACACACACACACACACACACACACACACACACACACACACACACACACACACACACACACACACACACACACACACACCCTTACCCTCTCACCCCATTCATCTCCCCCCCTCCCCCCCCCCGCCTCTGCGTCGCCATTTCCGAAAAAATTCAAGCAGAAAACAAGATATATATATTTATATAATACCCCCTCTTCCCTTGTTTCCACTCACGAATACACACACACACATATATACACACACTCACTCCCACTCACTCACGTACATATATCCACACACCTACCCACTCGTACATACATGAACACACATGCATAAAAGCACACACCGAACTACAAAATACAAAAAAAACGGAAGATCCATCGGCATCGACACCATCCATAGCAGAAAGCGGCCCAAAGCACGCGACACCGACAACAAAAAGAGCAAATGCGCCGAAGGCATGCCTTGGCCGACCCCGAAAAGACGTACGCGCTACACCGACGCACCGACAACACACCATTCGCCGGCATCACGCAACCACGACACCATTTTCAGTAAATCGTAGGTTATCATCATCATTTTTTCAGTTTTCACCCAAGCCTTGTAAAATTCCCAATTTGTAATCTAGGTGATGGTCACAAAGGCCCACCTAGAGGTTTTCATATTTTAATAACTCCCAAGACAAAGCAAGGGTCAACCACACCGGGCCCACCGCCTTGCTTTGTCTCCTCCAATTAGCTTACCCTAATCAAACCGGGATTACCCTAATCCAAACAGCCAACACCTATAAAAGGGCACTAAGAGGTCACTATTGGGGGGGGGGGGGGGCAGTTCATGAGAGGTCAACACTTGGTAGAGTTTTAGTGGGAAGAATTGACACTATTGGCATCAGGGGGAGGGGACTTGTGTGATGGTTTGCTTTGGGAATTTCACGATGTGAAGGGAGCTATGTCCACCTCTCGACTGCAATGGTCGATGCACACACACATACACGTTCTTGGTAGCAAGTTTCACAATCATTGAGTCGTCTTTAGAGAACGCACCAAGTAGATTCACCATCTCTTCTCCCTACCTCTCTATAACCACGGTGTGCCACCTCGCCGGAAGGAAGGTCATTGTAAATACTGCAAGGAATAATTCTCCCTCGCACGCCCCCGAGGGTTTTCATCATTTGTCAATCTGTGTGTGTGTGTGTGTGTGTGTGTGTGTAAGTTTGCTGTCAAGGCTAGGGACTTGCTACGCGCCGTGTGCGAGCCACAAAGGCTCCTAGCACACAGTCATACAACAGACAAGCTCACAAGGAAGAACGGTGTGTCACTCACCTTCCTGCGTAGTTGCGAATGAAGGATTCCCGCGACGCGAAGAAGAGGGAGACGCCGCTACGCCGCGCTCAACCGCCTCGCCGCCGTCGTGCCGCCGCAACGCTCGATCGCACACACACTCTCACACACACTCTCTCTCTCACACGCACACACACAAGGAGATGGTGAAGGAGAAGGTGGAGATGGAGCAAGAGCAGCTTCTATTGCACAATGAGTGAATGACTCAATTTTAGGTTTAATTGGCTTTTATGTGAGCTCACCCCATTCACACTTGGACGCCCATGCTTAGCCAACTAACCCTAGCATGTTCGTGTTAGAGTGCACCTCTCATCGGCGATCACTCTACCTTTCCCTATTGGACCGACAAGCTCGGTGCCTGACTCTACTTACGGTGTCTGTCGTAGGCGATAGGGTGTTCGTGAGCCACGAGGGTTAACATTGCCCCCCTTCCTTATGTAGATTCTGTCCTCGGAAGCTATTGAGTTGAAGCTTGGTATGTCCATGTTGTAGAGCATCTAGATTTGAATCTGCAAGGCAAAGTCACTGTTTTAGCAAGCGGAATTATATTGCCATAAATCATGAGGGGAATGTAAAGTACATGTGGAAATGAGTAAATGCAAGATTTATGAAATGTTAGACTGCCATTAAGGACAAATAAATTGCACTTTGAGTAAATTAATTAATCAAGAGTTTTGAGCTTATGGGTGAGTCTATCAATTAGTTAGCTATGACTAAGGTTAAAACAACTACTCTAGTACTAGCTAAGCTAAGAAGATTATCTAAATGCAAGATTCCCTAATTATGCTTTTCAGCTTTAATTATCCAACTCGCTCTCACAACTGCAAACAAAAGCTTGAAACGTTAACTGTAAGCTCAATGGAAGTCTTTTAATTTTTCTTTATTTTTTTATTTTTTTAATACTTTTTTACTTTGGGTCACAATCATGTGACGTGTGTGCTTATTTTGTATGTCCGGGGTTTTTTGCTTCTCAAGGAAAAGCGCACACACTCGGAACCTCTAGGGCTCTAGTACCATAGACAATACATGTGAGTGAAGTACCAATTCAAGCCAGGATTTCTCTTTAAGATTTTTCATTTGTGGCACTTATGTTTTTTTTTTTTTGCTTCCATTTCCTTGGTATTCGCACTAGTGTTTTTTGTTGTTTAAGTGAGCAAGCCTTTCTCTGCCTAAAACATTCCTAAGGTCTCAAATACTCGGATAATTTTATTAGCTAGGCCTAGTGGTCAAGTAAATGAGTTAACCTAAAGTCACGGTCTCGTAATCTCCAGGCTCATCCATAAGATTAAACTGGAGTTCAATCAACTTAAGCAAAGACAAATTTATACATCTATAATGGCATATAACAATCATAACTATTGCAGTCAAACAAAGCATGAAAAATCATTATTAGCAATTACACATATCCACCAACATGAATCATGGAAAGTAGTACACCTGGAGGTATGGAGTGGCTCATTTCGTTGAAGCAGATGTCCTCAGCCATGTGGATGGAGATCCATATAAGTCCTACCTAACATATCCAAAAACAGGCACTATACCTCTAGGAGGCATGTCAGTGTGAAAAATTAAAACTCCTAAAAAAGAAACTCAAAACACAATCTAGACCCTAACCTACCTATCTGTCACCCCTTTTAGAATCAAGGAAAGAGGATATTATCTAAACCGGGTGGCCACCCTAAGGCTAGGCCTCTATCCTCATCATCTAGATAAATAAAATCGTTGTCCGTGAGGCCATAGTCTTCCTCGGTCTCTATTAGTTCCTCTTGATCATCCTCTTGTGCAAGCATGCTAATCAAGAACCTCGCGATGCGTGGATACTCATCTTGTGCAAAAGAATAAGCATGTGCCATTGGAGACACATTTGCTACTGGGTAGGGATCACTAGTTAGCCATAGACGTATCAGCCATTCTAACTCCTCAAAATTTCTCTCACATGCAAGGCTCTCTATCAAATCCCATTCGCAAGAAAGTATATGGTAGCATACGTAGAACACTTGAGGAAAAGACAAAGGGTACCTTTCATCAAAAATAGAAGTGCATGCCTCTGGTGAAGTAGCCATTTCTGACAATACAGATAGATTTGGTTAGGCCTTTAAAACATAAGAGTTGTTTTTGTGTGTTGCTTGAATTGACATGGTGAATTTGGACTTATATGTAAGATCTGATAGGGTGCTCTCTCGTTGCTAGTCGCTCTTGCTCTTTACTATTTTTGTTTTTTGTGAGTATAAGGCTATATATATACATTCCCTAAGATTGGAATTGAGAGGTCAGGGAGGAAGGTTGAGAGGGGAGCGAGTGAATGATTGATGTTAGCAAACACTCCCCCCTTCCTTGGGTAGATCATACCTTTTGGAATGAGGTCGTCACCTTTTGAAACCAATTGTTCCAAGTTGTTATGGGTGAAGGCTTTAACCAATAGTTTTCGACCGCCCTATGCGTTTCATCTAGTTGCAAGGGTGGTAAGGTACTCTCCCATGATTTTATTTGCAACATTGTTGTAGATGGTGAACTTACCCCGGGAGGTGCAAACTCTTTCGTGCTTGTATGGATATGTACAATGGTAGGTGGAGGTTGTGTCGAAGCTTCTATTTGCGTATAGGAACTACATGAAGAGCAAGAAGCTTCATTTGATTTCCCTGTTCCTGAGCTAGGTGGATCAAATCGTTCTTTCTTTGGTACCCAAACTAGCTCTAGAGCGGGTGTGTAACATTCCATGATTTTTTCCTTTCCGCAATTTTCAATTTGTTTTGGAGTCACAGGATTGGGTTTACATGGGCCAGGTGACAGGTAAGAGTACACTTTACGTTTGGGCACCCAGATTTGATCATTTCCTTCATAGTATCCTTGGGCTTCCAATAGTCGTTTAGGAATCCAACGCAACGTTTCTTTACATTTCTTGGAGTGAGTGGGACGGTTCTTACAAGGTTTCCGTATTTTTGCATCAACCATGCTCACTACCGAAGCTTTAGAGACCCACTTGTATGTTTTCTCTGTTATATTAGGATGGTTCTTGTGTGTCTCAAGCTTTATTTCAACTACATCAGTTGAAGCTCTAGAGAGTTGGGCTATGGGGACGTATGGTTCAACCTCCTGGACATGCAATGTCTTGGGTTTTATTTCCTTAGGCAATATCTCAGGGACTATGGCTTGAGTGGTAGGGCTAAGAGTTGGCTTTTGCGTTGTAACACCCCCAGTCCCCCAATCAATAGTGCATTTGGTGGCTATCATCCACGTGCGGCCTAGGTTTATATTACCCTCTACAGTTCCAGTAGGCATGACCAAAAAGTCTTGAGCTACAATTCCATTGTCATAACTGACAGAAGTGTGCCAGATTCCAAAAACCGTAGTTTTTTTCTTGTTGACACCCTTGACTTGGATAATACTCTCAGATAGAGGTGGCTTCCCTAACTGACACCACACCCCATAGGATAGCAGATTATATTTAGCACCCGTGTCCAATAAGGCGTTATATAGCACTTTTCCATAGGCACTATTTAACTCAATAGGGTATCGTAGAGGGGTGTCAGAATCCAACCAATCCTCTTCGATTTCCACGTGGAATGCATTTGTGACTCCAAGGTTAGCCTCTCGTTTTTGTCTTATACGTTGTTGTCGCTCCTTAGCCTCAGCTTGAGCTTGTATCTTGTTTAACTCGGTTTGTGCTTTGGCGGCCTTCTTTTGATGAATGGCCCGTAGTTCTTCTTGGCTTAAAGGATCATAATATCTTTTGAATTTACTCCCATTGAGGAATCCAATGGTTTCAACTCCATCAAGAGTTTCCACACGAAGGGTACCTTGTGGGGTAATTTCACATACTCTATATGGTCCTTTACCAGCATATTTCAACTTTTTCTTCTCTTTACGTACTCCATACATAAGGACTTTATCACCAACTTTGATGTCCTTGTCCTTCACATGGCGATCAAACCACTTCTTTCTCCTATCCTTTTCCACAAGAGCATTTTGCACAGCCAACTGTCTCTCTTCGTCTAGTTTTTCTAAGATATACAAACGCTCGGTTAAGGGGTTACCATTCCATCCTTCTTGCGAAGCTACCCTAAGACTAGGAATGACAAACTCCCAAGGCATAACCGCTTCTTGGCCGTATACCATTTTGAATGGCGTACAATTAATAACCACTTTATAAGCAGTACGATAAGCCCATAGAGCAGATGTCAACTTCAAATCCCAATCAGTGCGATGAGCTTCTACCGTCTTGGTTAAAATAGAGATTAGAGTCTTGTTGGTGCTCTCGGCTTGTCCATTAGCTTGCGGGTAATAAGGTGTAGACTTATGGTGGGATATCATAAAGGTCGTGGTAAGCTCTCTTATTACCTCATTTATAAAATGGGTACCATTATCACTAACAATTTCAAAAGGGCAACCAAATCTTGTGATAATGTTCTCAAAAAGAAACTTAGCTGTTGTCCTCGCGTCAGCTTTTTGTGAAGCCTTAGCTTCAGCCCACTTTGTTACATAGTCCGTAGCAACTAGAATATATCGAGATTGAGTGTTGCGAGCTGCGGGACTAATTGGACCTACCAAGTCTAAGCCCCATTTTTCAAATGGTTGGGTTACTTTAATAGGATGTAAGGGCATTCTGTCTTTGCGCTGTGTGGTCTTGTAACGTTGGCACTCATCACACCCTTTTGTAAAAAGTGATGCATCCTTAAATAAAGTTGGCCACCAATAGCCTGATTGCAGCACCTTTCTAGCAGTCAAGTCTCTTGAAAAATGTCCTCCTGCTACGCCCATATGTGCTTCTTGCAAGATATACAAATATTCATCCTCGCGGGCACAACGCCTAAGAATATCGTCCTTGCCTAGTCTATACAGAGTTCCGGCAATCAAACAATAGGGTTCACATTCTTTTACTAGCCTTCGAGCGATATCCTTACGAAGTTACTTGGGTGGAAAACCATTAACTAAAAAGTTAACAATGTTCTCACTCCATTCAAGCATAGTCTCAACTATGAATAGGGAAGTATCGGGTAATTCATCATCAACTCCTGTAGGGGCTTCACCATTGGGTATGCGAGACAAATGATCAGCCATGACGTGCCTTTTACCGGGTCTCACTACAATCGTGAAATCAAACTCCAGAAGAATTAACAACCATCGTGTGATTCTTCCTGTGGAGCATGGCTTGTTTACCAGATACAGCAACGCTTGATGATCCACATAAAATACAAACTTGTTTGTCAGAAGGTAGTAGCGAAATTTCTTTACTGCATAAACTATTGCTAAACCTTCTCTCTCTGTAGTGGTGTAGTTCCTTTCAGCATCGTTCAATTGATGGCTTGCAAAGCTAATGGGATAGTCTAATTTATGTTCTCCTGGTTGAGTGAGACCACACCCAATAGCAAAGTTTGATGCATCAATATGCACATGGAAAATGACATCCCAGTTAGGTGTCCTTAAAATCGGAGCACTTGCTAGTGTTTTCTTCAATTGTTCATAGGCCTGGTCACACTCTTCAGTCCATTTAAATTCAATGGGAAGCTTGTACAAAGGACGTGCTATCTCAGTGAAAAATAAAATAAACCGTCGATAATAACCCACGTGTCCCATGAACCTTTGAACTCCCTTGTAATTGGTTGGTGGCGGTAACTCTAGAATCACTTTAATTTTGCTCTCATCGGTTGAGATACCATTCTTAGATACTATATGCCCTAAAATAACTCCATGCTTGACCCAAAATTGGCATTTGAATGGGTTCAATGAGATACGATATAACCTACACTTTTCAAACACCTTCCGCAAACATGATAGATGTTCTTTCCAAGAAGAGTAAACACAAAGGTCGTCTAAGAAAGCTTCACAAAACTCTCTCAAATATTCTTTAAAAGCAATGTTTATTAATCGTTGGAATGTAGCAGGGGCATTTGTTAAGCCAAAAGCCATCACACGAAATGCAAACACGCCAAATTCCGTGATGAAGGCAGTTTTAGCTTGGTCCTCTAGCGCTATCGTGATTTGGTTGTAGCCTGAGTACCCATCTAGAAAGCTATAAGCTTTGCTTGCCTGCAACTCTTTCGAGTACATGTTCGGAATATGGTAGGGGGTAATGGTCTCTTCTAGTAGCTGCATTAACTTTTTTGAGGTCCACGCACACCCTGAGTTTCCCATTCTTTTTTGGCACGATAACTATTGGAGACACCCATTCAGAGTGTTCAATAGGATATATGAACCCACATTTGATAAGCTTTTCTAGTTCTTCTTGAATGATCTTTGCGTACTTAGGATTCATCGGGTAGGGTCTTTGTTGTACGGGCTTGGCAGTGCTAATCATAGGGATTGTATGTTGGACCACAGAAGGTGGAACACCTTTCATATCATGGTATGTCCAAGCGAATATGTCCTTGAATTCCTTGAGAAGCTCTTTGAGGACCGCCTCTTCAACTTCTGTGAGGTCTTGGGCAATAAAAACAGGTTTTGATTCTTCACCGGGGTCGGCTAATTCTATTTCTTTAACTATTGCCGGACCATCATAGATTCCATTATTCCCATTGATAGGTATTCTTTGGGCTTTTGTGTACACAACCTTTGCTTCCCCTGTGGTGTAAGATTTGAAATGTTCTGGTGCAGGATGCAAGTCTGTGGATTCTGGTTGTGCTTTGGTCTGTGCTTCCATTTCTGCTTTCTTGTGTTGTCGAGCTAACTCTTGGTTTTGACGCCTCCTTGCAGTGCGGCTCAACTTTGGCTTGTCTATGATCTCTAATTGGGCTATGTCATAGGGTCGTGGTCTACACCACATAACATTTTGGAGATATTCACCCCAATCGTCTACCAATTTTCGATGAGCATCACATGCTCCTATATAACTTAGCCATTATGCTGAGGATCTCTTCTTTTTTATCCTAGCACGTACATTGGCTCGATATCGACGCCTCTTAAAGTTTTTCTTTTTCTTATTTGAGACCTGCTTTTGATTTGCATTTAGATCTGGCTCACTAAAGGAGTCCTCGTTGGTGTCCTCTTCACTCTCGGAGGAGCTATCATGGGTTGATGTGCTCGGTCCTTCCGAATGTTTTGACTCTGAACTTGCTCCACTCTTTAATTCATGAGATTCAGAATCCGTTTCACTGTGGAAGTCAGTGTCTGAGTCGTGTTGGTTAAAGTCTTCTATTGAGCTATCGGTGTCACTGTCAGATTGGTCCACAATTGCCTTGCCCTTAGAAGATGCATGTATGGCACTTATCATGTTCAGAGGTGCAATTTGTGGTACCTCTTCCTCCTCTGGTGTGACCCAAGTGGTTCCTCTATTTCCCCAGGTATCTATGGTTGCAGCTAGGTGTACCCAGTCTACGTTGTCTGATTCCGTCATACCCGGTAACACATCCATGTAAGGAGAATCTTGGCCAATGTCTGTATCCTTCTTACAAGTGTAACAATATTGTAGTGGGGCCGAGTGAACTGTGGTGTCAGAGCGATGATCAATAATGGTTTTACTCCCTAAGGGGTGTACCTTACCAGTCACCAAATCCACTCTAAGGACAGAGTCTTGGAATTGCAAATAGACATGATTTTTAGACCAATCATGAACCATTTGTGCTTCCCTCATGAATGGTCGTCCTAAAATCATTTCATATGACATAAGGTGTTTAGAGAAATCCATTACAATGAACGTATGTCGTACCTTGTGTCCTAGAACTTTGATCTTAAGATCCTTGAGCATCCCCATAGGTTTGGCTATGGTACCATTTTCCATCTTTACCACAATGTTAGTAACACTGAGGCGGGGTTTTCCCATGGATTCCCAACAATCTTTTGTAACGATGCTAACTCCCGCACCACCATCAAGAATTCCCTTTATAGTTAATCCCTTGGTAGTGATGGGTAGGGTCGCATTAGACTCGTCGCCTTCAAAATACTGCCCTAATTCGTTAATGGGTGGGTACCTCGATCACGGACTCGTGTCCATCTAAGTCAAGTGATTGCACATGATTTTCCTCATCAATCATAATCGAGTCAGGCCTATTTGGTTGCGCAAACTGCGATAATCCCGTTCGTAGCTCTCCATTAAGGAATGCTCGAAGTGCAAGGAATAACTCAGGATCTCCATACAGCTTTGCTATGATCGTGGTTCGGACCTCAGAAGACATGAAGTCCACTAGTTTGGCAACATTCATTGGCATTTTGCAGGGTATAGGTCCTTGACTAGGAACTGGTGAGGATGGAATCTCATATTCCTCAATGGGATCAGGTATTCCTTCGTTAAACATCCTTTCCAACAAGAAGGGTGTATGCTCACTTTCTGATGTCCCGTCCTCACTCCCTTCTTGGATGATACTAGATATGGCTAACGGTCTATGGTTCATGTGGGGTGGATGAACTTGCGTGGGAAACACTGTGTCATGAATTTTGACATGCATGGGTTCTGGTTCTAGTTTCCTTTGAGTCTCCTCCACTAAACCTCTTAGATGTTTCACCTGCTCAATCTCGTCTACTGGGTTTGGGTACGTCCCAATCTTCTTTTTACGATTCTTCCCTTTTTGCCCCTGCGGTTTATCTTGGGGGTCTTGGATTGGATTTGGAAACACTTGTGGTGTTTTTAGAGGCTCTTTATGGTTTTCTCTTATTTGGTTTTCATTTGGTTCCATGTTACGGTTTTCTTGGTCGGTCTTTCCCTTTGTGGTATTGGTTCTAGTCTCCATTGTCTCGACTGAATCTGAATCATCCTCGAGGTCATTCATATACACGGGGTCATCTCCTGTTCCTATGTTTGTTTTGGAACTTGGCTTTGAATTTCTCGTATTCTGCGACCTCTTCCTTCGTGTCTTCTTTTTCTTTGCTTGGATAACTGACGCGGTATCTCTCTCTTCGAGGATATGGCCTGGCCCTTGAAGCATGGACCGTGTAATCGCATAAGCGGGTGCGACGGGTGGTATTAGCGATGTCACACTAGCAATTTCGACCAAATTTAGGGGTGTGATTTTAGGTGCATTTGGGTTATGGGGGCATTGGGCAATCAAGTGATCTATGCCACAACGATTACATGTGAGTATTGGCATTGCAGACGTTCTCCCTTGATTCATTTGCATCTGTGCAACATTCTTTTGCAGCCTAATAGGGCACTCCGCTGCCCGATGTGGTCCACCACACTCGTAGCATTGAAGAGGTGGCCTCCTAGCTTGGGTGTTGATATTTTGGCCTCTGGATGCGAGAGCAGCAGCTTGATAAACCGGCTTGACTTGCCCCCAACAATCTTCCATGTAGTATATAGGACACTCTTCCAATGTATCAAGTCCGTAGGCAATACTAGTGTCTATTTCCTCCTCACAGCCATCTGCATAAGCATTTGATGGCTCGCAACCCACTTGGTTCATAGGGGCGACTCTTGGATGCGGGGGCTGCGGTCCTAGCACAGGAGGTGGTAGCGGTGTAGCTTGTACAACATTTTGAGATCTAGGGACCATGTGTTGCGGTAGTTGCTCAACAGGTGGAGCAGGCATCAATACAGGAGCTCGAGGTGCATCCGTCCAGGCTACAGGTGGTCTATTTGCCATCATACGTTTGATCATTAAACAATCCTTAGCTTGGTGACCATACCTACCACATGCGTTGCAAGTTCCATTAAATTTTACTCTAAACGTAGGGCACTCACTAGTGCTATGTGGACCTAAACAAATGGAACACCATTGTTGCTCCCTTCTTGGATACATGTGACTATTTTGAGGGGGTCGATTATCCTTAAGAGACTTTTGGATTGCCTTGGTGAGGTCTGTCAAGAATGTCTCAAATACCTTTGGCTCATTGGCAATGGGCTTTGCAGTCATGGGTTCATACTCAATGGCTTGTGAGCTAGTGGATCTCGTGTCAGTAGACACCCTCATGCCTGCTATCATCAAGTTGTCCTCTAATTGGATTGCATTGGCAGTGACATCTTCCCAGGTTGTGATACCTCTAATCACTAGTCCATTATAGATTCCTTCATTCCTCAACCCTCGAATGAATCGATCAAGTAGTTGGTTATTGTTGAAGCGCTCATTTACAGGGCAGCGAGAGTTTACGTGCTTTAGACGACTAATGAAGTCCCTTACTGACTCTCCTTCCTTACGTTCGGCCTTCTATAGCTGAGATGCTACACCCCAAAGCACACCTTCTCGTATGTACTCCATTAGAAACAACCTTCGAAGGGTAGGGTAGATTGTTTTCTCGTCCACCCTTAGGGTTCTATACCAATCTCCAGCCTTCCCACTTAATGTCAAGCTTAAGGCATTGCACTTATGTAGTTCGTTGCGTTCCCCTAAGGAATCACATACTTGTTCAAACACTTCAATGTGTTTTCTAGCATCTTCGTCCCCATTGAATTTTTGCGTGAGTTTGGCAATTTGTACTGCCTTACTTCTAGGCTCTCTATCAGATGCATGACGCATATTTTCCGCGATAGATCGACCTATGGTTTGAGCAAACGCTGCCAAGTCACCTATGTGAGGAGGCAGGGCCGGTGGAGGTACTCTTGGAATCATATGTGGGAGAGGGCCGGGTACCGGTCTTGGCATATGTGTGGATGATGCAGGATATGGAACATAACCGGGCATAGGTCCACTCGGATAAGGGCTAGGGAGCGGCACTCGAGGAGCATAAACAAGTGGTACAATTGGAGGTGTGGGGGCCATGTGTGCATAAGGGGCTAGAGGCACATACGGTCGAGGCCCCATATTAGGTACTACGACACTAGGTAGTGGCACTGCGCTAACCGTAGATGTCATCGGTACATTCTCTGTCAGGCTTATCCCTGGAGTGAGCACTGTGTTTTCCTTAATAGAGGGTTGAGCCAAGTTAGGGAAGCTAAAGTTGTCGCTCGGAGGCTCAGATTGCATAGAGACCCTAGGTGAAATGACGTAAGATGGGTCCATGGGACTCATTAGAGGAGTCTCCATTTGTGATAGAGTAGGTTGTTGAGCCTTGCTCGTATCCAAAAATCTCATGGGGCCAGTTGAGAGTATATTTACCCCTCGGTTTTGCCTTTTCGATTGAATAATGCCATGGATAACATTACAGATCATTTTCTGTTGATCTTCGATGCTCGTGGCACTAGAGGTGGATTGTACAATCTCTATCCATCCTACATGGTAGGCGTGGCTAGAGTGTAGATCCGTCAACACCTCAGTGTGGAGGTCGTATGTCCAATGATCGTTAATGAAAAATCCTTCTAGAGTCGACGTGTTAACGGTTTCTTGTCAGGTAGAAGCAATGTTGCTCCCCGTGGTTTTACTTGTCACCAACGGTACTCTAGAGGGAACTTTTGAAGGAGGCAGCTCAACAGGGCCTTCTTGGTAAGAAGTTGGCAGGATATCCACATGGACGCTCTTTGGGGGTGTGGGGTCCACGTGCGATGTGAAAGGAGAGTCCACTTCCCCACCCCCTTCGTGTGCTTCATTTGCATCAGGTTCCGAGCGAGTAGCTCTACCTAATGTTTCCATGAAACGGCTAAACATACTAGTACTAGGCTGTGGAGCTTCGGGAGGTGCATGGACTTCTCTCTTAGGGTTTTGGGTAGGGTATGCTTCCATGAATTCTGAGTCGGAGGAGGAATCACTAGCGGCTATTTTAGGGTCTTTGGTGGTGCTACCTTGTGTCCCCGCTGAGGGTCTAGAGCCTATCGTGGATGGGTAATGGGTTTCCGTATGAACAGAGGCACCCTCAATATGCTCATGTTCTAGCACCCGCCCAGAGCGTAAGTGCATGTGCTTTTGATACCCTAAGGTGTCAAAAAGCTGCTCTAGGAGGCCTTGTGACTAGTTTTTTGCGTGTTTTTTGTTTGTTTTTTTGCTAGATTTTTTAGAGCGTGTCGTGGAATGGGCCGTGTGATAGCTCAAAACGAGCGTATCACTAGGAGGGACGCGCTGTGCTTTACAGCCCACCGTTTGGTTCTATTTTGCTCCAGAAAAGCCCGAAACAGTCTTTTCCTAGCTAGGGAACTAGGCTCCAAATAGCAAGTCTAAGGGTGCAAGTGGGAAGAGAAGGGAGGAGAGTGGAGGACTTGTCCCACATGCTCTCATTCCCTTTTGAGGGGGTAGGGTATATATATAAGAGTGAGTCTAGTATATATCATAAGACTGAGGACTGATGCCTGGGCCTGGGCTTGGGCTTGGGGAAACAATCCCGATCTAACTTTTATACAAACCAACCCGTCTGTTTTTATAACTCACGTTTTTTATTTTCGAAAATCTAACCTCCCCCTCACTCGCGTTTTTATTTTTCGATTGCTACAGACTTGCTACGCGCCGTGAGCGAGCCACAAAGGCTCCTAGCACAAAGTCATACAACAGACAAGCTCACAAGGAAGAACGGTGTGTCACTCACCTTCCTGCGTAGTTGCGAATGAAGGATTTCCGCGCCGTGAAGAAGAGGGAGACGCCGCTACGCCGCGCTCAACCGCCTCGCCGCCGTCGTGCCGCCGCAACGCTCGATCGCACACACACTCTCACTCTCTCTCTCTCTCTCTGTCTCTCTCCACGGACACACACAAGGAGATGGTGAAGGAGAAGGTGGAGATGGAGCAAGAGCAGCTTCTATTGCACAATGAGAGAATGACTCAATTTTAGGTTTAATTGGCTTTTATGTGAGCTCACCCCATTCACACTTGGGCGCCCATGCTTAGCTAACTAACCCTAGCATGTTCGTGTTAGAGTGCGCCTCTCATCGGCGATCACTCTACCTTTCCCTATTGGACCGACAAGCCCGGTGCCTGACTCTACTTAAATAAATAATACGGTTACGGTGTCCGTCGTAGGCGATAGGGTGTCTGTGAGCCACGAGGGTTAACATTTGCTGTGTTCACATCATTGTGCTCTGCGTCCTAGCCGCTCAAAGCTAGGTGGTGCCCCTTGTTCGCTTTACCGTGACCGGCTCGAGGTGTGCCATAGGCCCTCGACGTTTTAGAGGCCATCGGGGCTTGGGTATCGCTTTGCTCCCGTCATTTGGTGCCCCCACGGAGGAGGGCTTCTAAGAAACCTTTAGTTTACAATGCTGAAAGTGACACACGCCATCAATCATGGACAAATGGCTGAAGGAATTTTCTAACTGGAGGATGGAAGAGGAGGAGACTAAGGAGACACTAGCCGCCTTCATGGAAGTACTACTGCCAGGCTATAGTATCATCAGTATTCAAGAGGTAAGCTCCCCATCTCGTCTTGCTCATTCTAACCACAAGTTGAGAGCATCAGGTGGGAGGTCTATGAAGTGCTATCACTGTAGTCAACCAAAAGACACTGTCAATGAGTGCCAGCAACGAAGGCAGCAAAGGGGCTGAAATTGTCTACATCGACATTCATCGCGAAGAAGTCCTCCACATCAAAGGAGGGAAGAAAATGGTGAGGCCTCTCTTCCCTAAGGAAACTGCAACCAAGGTTATAACCTTTACTCCAAAATGGCCTAAAGGGGCTGCTCGAGCCAAAGGTAAGGAAAAGATAAGCCAGTCTGGAAACACATGATCCCGAAGGGAGAAGCATCTGGCCAAGAAAGTGCTTCAAGCTCAGAGAGCCGGGTCGTACCCAGCTTGCCAAAGAGGAAGCCATCCGAAGCTAAGCGGCGGAAGGTCGCCTACCGATTCGCATGACGCATGCGAGTACTACTAGTTCACTTCGACAATCCTAAAGAAGAATGGTAAGAAGATTCCCTTGTCCTAAGGAAGAGTGGTTCGGCTATTTCTCTTACTGTTTTGGAAGATGGGTAGAGGGTCTTCCTCCTCTCCCTGTACAACTTATCCTGAAGAAGCTCTCCACCACGGGTGAAACCCAGTGGACTGGAGACGAGTTATAGCTGAATGCAGTAGAATTCATGCAGCGCGCCGACTACAAAAATTGTCTGCAATTGCTACTAGCCAAGAGGCTGGGAGTGGTCAGACGTGTCGCCATCACCCCGTACGTGCTGAGCGACGAAGGAAACGTAGAGCCCATGAAAGGCAACGACCTTCTGTGGATGTGCCGACTCATCAACACTGGCACGGTAAGAGTATAAGTAAGTACTCCACCCTCTTTGCATGATGGAAAACAGGCCGACAACATTCCCGTTCAGATTCCTGTAGCATATGCATGTGAATATCTATGTAGATAGAAAAATCTTCGACTAACAGAAGATCGTGTACCTATTTGGTGCGGCGGTGCTAGGAGAAATCCTTAATTCCCCAAACCCTATCATTCTCCCCATATTGGATTACCACCATTCCTTTAATGTTTCTATCTTTATCCTGTTTTAGTCTATCCATTCAACTCTGTAAAAAGCCGCTATGAGCCGCTACCGTTGTTAGTATAATATATAAAAAAAGAAAAAAGAAAAAAGTTTGTAATTTCTTGAGTCACTACCATGGCAAGTGTTTCTTTCCCCACGTTCAGTGGAAAGAAGGGAGAAGATATCACCACCGACTTTTTGGATGATTTCAACATTGCTTGTATCGTTTCCAACAAAGATAACGACGCTTCACGACTCCGAATTTTTTCTCTACTGATGAAAGTAGAGGCCAAGTCCTGGTATAATGCATTGCCCCAGGCTACCAAGAATGCATGGAATGTGTTAAGGGCTACCTTTGTAAAGAGGTTTGGTGGAGGCACAACCTCGGAGAAGCTATGGAAGCTACTGACAGAATTGAAGTAGGGAGGTCTACTAGAGTATGCCACCTACGAGTCCAAATTTGTGGACTTATGGGAGAGATGGGTTGCCTCACTGGAGGAAGGCGAAGGAGCACCTAATTTCCTAAAGAAGGACCGTTTCATTGCTGGTATGTGGTCGCCGCTTAGAGATAAGGTGAAGGTAAGGTTTCCTACAACATATGAGTTGGCAGTAGAAGTAGCCCGCCTTAAAGACAAGAAGCTGCACATGCAAGCAAGAGTAAACGAGTCAGAGGAAAAAATTTCGGTCCGACCAACCCTAGTGACTACAACAGCCAGTCATAGAGCCCAACCGCAAGAGGCATCAGAGGAGCAGCAAGACCTGCTGAATCGCATCACCACCCAACTAGAGAGTTTATCCGTTGATCTGGTGTAGCAAGGGCATGCACCTGTCAGGAATCCAGAACAAGGGAGAGGACAACGAAGGCAGAACCAAGAGTACCACTCCTACAATTGCGGGGAAGACGACCATGGTATGTACTACTGCCCACATCCAAGGAGGCAGAATTTCAATAGAGGGGGGAGATAGAATCAGATCTCTCCGCCAAGGGCAAGAACACCACCACCTAGGCAACTAGGGCCGATCCCACCGGTCCAGATCCTTCGACCTGTACAACAACAACCACCACCACAACCTCTCATTCCACCACTACCCCCACCACCTGTTGTGAACCAAGCGGTGAGTGTTATTAACTTGGAGGCTAAAGGGAAGGAAAAGGTAGAAGAATCAGTTTGAGAGAAGCACAAAGGGAAAGCAAAGGTAGAAGAAGTGAATGCTATGGGAGTGAAGCGTGCCAGGCACGAGGAAGCCTCTCAAAGAGAGGAGAAAATGAAAGGGAAGGCCGAGTCTAGCAAGCAAGCAGCTAAACCGCAACGGAAGATATACATCGTGGATTTCTCACTAGGTGAGTAGGCAAAACCCTATGACTTAGTTCATGATGTGTTGATGCAGGGCCCGAAGATAACTTGGCCCCAATTACTCCACCTAGCACCAAGAAGGAAATGGACAAAAATGGTGAGTACCAGGCAATCAAGACCCAGGATAGCTGGGGCTATCTCTGGAAGGGATCTCGACAACATCCTACCAACTATGGATGCCCACATCAAGGGGCAATGAATCTCAAATGTCTACATAGATGGTGGCGTGCAATATGCATCATGCGTGAAAAGATGATGCACCATCTAGGACTAGAGGTAAGTAGGCCGACACCCTGCCGAGCCAAAATGGCAAACAATGTAAGAGTGAAATGCGTGGGCATTGTGAATGCGGTCAAAGTAAAAGCATTCAATACAGAAGTGGAGGTAGACATCTTTGTCATGCCACACAAAGGGGAGGGCTACCCTATCATTCTTGGGAGGCCTTGGCTTATGGATATGGAAGCTAAACAAGACTAGAGCACCGGAATGATTCAGATGAAGGACGCTAAAGGGAAGTCCATATTCTACGATATGAGGACTGGAAAGCAACGCAACATGATCTTGGAGGCTTCAGAAGATGAGTCCACCAATGAATATTCGTCTACCTCAGGAGAAGAGACAACCACCACTGACGGGAGCGACAGTAGCATTGAAGTGATGGGGGTCATTCTTAAAGACCCAAAAAGATTGACACAATCTGAAACACCCCCAACAAACCAAGAGGAACCATCAGGTACGCAGTCCTTAGAGGATGCAGGTAAATTACAAAGGATGCTCTCAAATGAGTTAACCGATGAAGAAAGGAAGGAATATGTCTCCATGCTAGGTAATTTCACTACTTTGTTCATTGATGGCTATGATAAGATCACATGAATCACAGTAGTGCAACACCACATAAAGCTCAAGGAAGGCAGTAAACCCGTAGTGCAAAAGCTCAGAAGACTTGGAGTAATCCAACAAGAGGCACTACTTAAAGAAGTGAGAAGTTTGCTACAAGCAGGTTTCATCTACCCTGTCGAAGACCCAGAATGGGTCTCCCCAGTAGTAGTCACACCAAAGAAGAATGGTAAGTGGAGAGTCTGTGTGGACTATAAACCTCTCAATGCAGCCACGAAAAGGGATCACTTTCCCCTCCCATTCCAGGATGAAATTCTCAATGAAGTGGCGGGTCACGAACGATACACAGTGTGCGATGGCTACTCAGGATACTTCCGGATTAGCATTGCAGAAGAAGATCAGAAGAAGACAACCTTCTTCACACCTTGGGGATGCTTTGCTTACAGAGTGATGCCTTTTGGCCTCACTAACGCCACGGCCACATTTCAACGTTATGTAACCTTTGTTTTCCAACCCTACTTTGGAACATCAATACGGGTTTTCATAGATGATTTTTGCATCTATAGTTCATGAGCCCTTCATTTAAGAAAATTCTATGATGGCTTAACCAGACTGCAACCCTTCGGTAGCTAGATCAACGTGGATAAGTGTCACATTGGTGAAAGCAAAGTCACTCTCCTTGGCCATGTAATTTCAGCAAAAGGGATTGAGGCTGACCCTAGCAAGATTCAAGCCTTGGTATCTTTGTCGTTACCCACCACTACTAAGCAGTTGTTTTCTTTCCTTCAGAAGGTAAGATACTTAAGCAGGTTCATTCACGTGCTATCTCAAGTGGTCCTCCCTCTACAACAAATCACCCAGAGGGATGTCTTCTCATGGAGTGAAGAAAATGAGCAGCAATTTATCGAGGTGAAGCAAATCCTAGCTAAGCTTCCCACCATTTCACCCCCTAAGTGGGACGAGCCATTTTATGTGAACCCTAGTGTAGGAAGTGATACACTAGGAGCCGTGCTAATGCAAAAGGACCCCCAAACTTCTTTCATGCGTCCTATTTACTTCTCTAGTCGTGTCATGACCCCGTCAGAAAAGGGATTTACCGAAGTAGAACACATGGTTCTTGCAGTAATGTTTGCTACCACAAAGTTTCGCTCCTATCTTCTGCCTAGACCCTTTGTTATCCTGACAATGGAGGAGGTTTTCCCATATGTAATGCGACACATGGATGTCTCATCTAGAATCTCTAAGTGGCTAATTAGATTACAAGAGTTTGATTACACCATGCAAGTAGAAAACTCCACCAGGGCTAGTTTAGCGGAAATTCTCACTCATCGCCACTATGAGAAGAAGGTGAAGGTCAACACGGAAGCAAAGGAAGAAACACCAATGGTAGAGAGTCCTAGGCTAGAAAGAGCTCACTCTCTTTTCTTTGACGGAGCATACAAAAGAACAATGGACCAGTTTGCAGCTGGCATAGTCATTTTCAATGAGCAATAAGAAAGAGTATTCTCCATCGGGCAGTTATTACACTCCCACTCCAACAATGAAGCAGAATATGCGGCCCTAATTCTTGGGTTGGAATAATGTATTTCACAAGGAATTCAGCGTCTAAATGTGTTTGGCGATGCTTTGCTTTTGATAAGGTAGATAAACGGCACTTGGGTTTGTAAAAATCAGGTTTTACTTGGTCAATTACGCCAAGTTAAGGATCTTCTAAGGAAATTTGAAGCAGTGAAACTATTTCATGTCCCAAAGCAGAAAATAGGAGGCAGATGCTCTAGCTAAAGAAAGAATACAAGACGTTCCCGTAGGAGCAATCAAACTGAAGCTACCCCTCTTTCAAGGTAGTGATGCTATGCCTGATATCGTCAGCTTTCTAGATACACGAGATGTCTGAAAGGGTACACCAAAGGCCAAAAACAGTGGTTGGTAAGGAAGGCTACCAGATATCGCCTTGTAAACGACAACTTGTATTGTAAGGGCAAGGATCAGATTCTCAGGCGAGTGCCGACCTCCAGTGAGATCATAGAGGTAATCTCAAGTTGCCACGATGGCGTCTTCTGTGGTCATTTTGCTCTAGATATCACCAGTAGGAAGATTCTACAAGCAAAATACTCTTGGCCTAGCTTGAACAGGGATGTACACCATTGGTGCAAAACATGCAAGGCTTGTCAAGTGGCCAGTGATCGCACATTAACCTACGAGCCACAAAATCCTATCATCTCATATGGTCCATTTGAGAAATGGGGAATAGATGCAATCGGTCCTTTACCAAGGGCCCAATCTGGTAAACTGTACATCATAGTGGGTGTAGACTACATGACTCGATCGGCAGAAACAGCCACCACCCACATTACATCCCAAGAGGTAGCAAAGTTCATTTTTGAGCATATCTGTTGCCGTTTTGGCACTCCTCTTGAGACAATATCAGATAGAGGACCAGGTTTTAGAGGCGATCTGGTGGGAGAACTGATGGAAAAGTTAGGCATCACACACCGACATTCCACACCATACTATCCACAGTGCAATGGTCTGGTAGAGAAGGTAAATGGAATGATTTGCAAAATCATCACAAAGCAGGTGAACAATCACACAAGAGACTGGGATAAACATCTCATGACAGCTCTTTTGGCCTACCAAACGACGTTCCGAACATCACTAGGTTTCACCCCTTTCCATCTAGTTTATGGGAAGGAGGCAATTCTACCCATTCAGGTACAGATAGCCAGCTTACGAGTCTTGGCTAGCCAGATACAGCGCCCAATTGTAAATCTCTAAAACCACATCCAGGATCTGGAGAGCTCCAACTAGATAGGGAAGAAGCAATCAATCAATCACTATGCAGCACAGGCAGAACGACGCCGGCTCACCTTCAATCAAGGGCTTAAAGAGAAGGGCCTGGAAAAAGGTATGTTAGTGCTGAGATACGACAACAGATTTGACACCAGGAAGGACAAGAAATTTCAACCCAAATGGGAAGGACCATTCATCATCAAGAAACGCTATGACAACGGCAGCTATACATTAGGAAAAGTTTGGACTCAAAAATGGGCCTTGTAAGAATTGTTGATGTGGCATAGCTTTCAAAAAGTGGGGATTGGTAAATTTTTTGCAAATAAGATCCAAACTTGTTGGAGGTTGGATATTTAGAATCTACTCTTCAAATGCTATCTATTGATATATAGTATGCATGTATCGGACATTGCCTTCATGTACATCTAGAAAAAGGTGATTTTAGATTACCGTAACGGTAACAAAACCTGGCTGATTGAAAAAAAATGGCATAACTTTCATAGAAGTCATCCAAACTTTTTGGACCTTGGCTCTTTAGAATCCATTTTTCAAGAACTTTCCAATGATAGGTCATATCATGGGGTTCTAAGCAATATTTAGAGGGGTCTACCGGGTTGCTTTATTTTGTACAACTTTGATGATGTGGCACTCTTAAAAGGCCCAAAAATGAGTTCAAAATTTTCCTAATGAGCTGATGGAAGCAGATGGGAGAATTCACAAGACTAGAGTCAATGGATGGAGGCTGAAAATGTATTTTCTTAGGTTTGATCCAGAGTTCATGCTAGACATTCCAGAAGAGGGAGAACCCTCTAACTCCACAACTAAAGATGTAGAGGAAGGGCTAGAAGCATGAATGCCTCTAGCCAGATGGGAGGGCTAATGATGGCCAGTTTTCGAAACCGTAACCGTGAGAACCACACCCTAAGAAAAATAAGGCTTGTTACCAAAAGAAAAAAAAAAAACAAAAAGAAAAGCTCTTACCATTCACCATACCCCCCCTCTAAGGTTAACCACTAGCGGGGCGCCGCCCGTTTGGCCACACATCTCTCCATTATCGCCAGAAGACGAACCCCTCTCTCTCCCATTGCCCGGCTCCACCTATAGTCTCTCTCCTACTCTGCCGCTGCATCACCCGGCCCGGTAGGCGCATTGGTGCCTCTGTCACACCCTCCAGCGGGCCGCCATAGATATTATACATCCTCTCTCTCTCTCTCTCTCTTCCAAATATTCTCTCTCTCTCTCTCTCTTTCTCTCTCTCTCTCTCTCTCTCTCTCTCTCTCTCTCTTCTTGTCCAAACCCCAGTCCCGACGGGCCATTATTATCCCCCCCCCTGTTTTCTTCCTGGAGGACCACCTCCTAATATTCCCCCCCCTCCTCTATCTTTGCCTAACTCTAGCTCTCTCTCACTCTCTCCTTTAGGAGCGGCCCCACAGGCCTTAGGGCAAGCCACACTCTCCCTTCCTCTCTCTCTCTCTCTCTCTCTCTCTCTCTCTCTCTCTATTCTCTACCCATGCCCCTCCCTTATCCCCTCACCACTTGCTCTCCCTCTCTCTTACTCCCATGGTGGGACCCCCCCCGCATTTTCTCTTAGCTCACCCCTCCCCCCTCTCTCTCTCTCGTTGACTAATCTCCCCAGTTCCTGACACACAGGCGGCCCCGCTCCTGTGGCCAATCTCTCTCCCTGTCCTCGCGGGCGCGGTGAACGTACACCACACCATACAATCTCACCCCTCCCCCCTATCCTCTCACACCCCCCCCTCCACACCCTCCCCCTCGCTCCCTCGCGCTGTGCGCTCGCTGCAGAAGGCGGCCCCGCTACCCCCCCCCCCGCTCTCTCCGTGGCCTGTGCAACGCCCACGCTCACCAACACACACACACACACCCAAGCACACACACCCTTACCCTCTCACCCCATTCATCTCCCCCCCCGCCTCTGCGTCGCCATTTATCTCCCCCCCCCCTCTTCGCTTGTTCCCATGCACGCATACGCACACACACATATATATACACACACTCACGCCCACTCACTCACATACGTATATCCACACACCTACCCACTCGTACATACATACACACACACACGCATAAAAGCACACACCAAACTACAAAATACAAAAAAAACGGAAGATCCATCGGCATCGACACCATCCACACAAGAAAGCGGCCCAAAGCACGCGACACCGACAACAAAAAGAGAAAATGCACCGAAGGCATGCCTCGGTCGACCTAGAAAAGATGTACGCGCTACAACGATGCACCGGCAACACACCATTCGTCTGCATCACGCAACCACGACACCATTTTCAGTAAACCGTAGGTTATTATCATCATTTTTTCAGTTTTCACCCAAGCCTTGTAAAATTCCCAATTTGTAAATTCCCTCTCTTTAGGTGATGGTCACAAAGGCCCACCTAGAGGTTTTCATATTTCAATAACTCCCAAGACAAAGCAAGGGTCAACCACACCGGGCCCACCGCCTTGCTTTGTCTCCCCCAATCAGCTTACTCTAATCAAACCGGGATTACCCTAATCCAAGCAGCCAACACCTATAAAAGGGCACTAAGAGGTCACTATCGGAGGGGGGGAGGGGCAATTCATGAGAGGTCAGCACTTGGTAGAGTTTTAGTGGGAAGAATTGACACTATTGGCATCACGGTGTCAAGAACTAGGAGGTCTTGCCAGGAAGGCACCGGGCCTCTTACTGTGAGAGTTTGTGAGGAAGCTCAAGGTTATGAGAAAGAGCTAAGATGTATATAACATAGCTTCTAGATCTAAAGAAGAAATGTAGCCAAAGAAGCCGCTCACTTTTCCTTACAAACACACACGTGATGGAGAGAACTCATGAAAGATAGTTAGAACAAAACAAAAATGAAAACATCGAGATTACGATCATATCGTATCATGGGTAGGATAAAAGGGTTAATGGATGAGTTAATGATATTTAATCTTTGTTGTTCAAATAAGCTACGGATTGCTCTTTGGAACTGTAGCTTTGTGCTTGCTATAGTGTATATGTTTTGTCTCGCGATTGGGATTAGTTGTGAGTACAAATCCTCTTGATTCATAATAAAATAACAACATTCACATCAAAAGAGAAGTCATAGTCAATAATAGGTAGTATGATGGGATCTGGTGAGAGAAGTATTTCGTTGAGCCTTTCAGGACCAAATAGAAACACTATGCGTTGCTGAAAGTGAATCTTTCGACTAATCCAAATGTTGACCCTAATAGATTGCACTGAATGGAATTGAAAGAAATTACCTCTATGTGGATTATGGTTATTCATCAATGATATACCTAGTATGTTCAAAGATAAAGGTGTGAAAGAAGTGAAAGGAGAAGAAGAAGAGAGTTTCTCTCCCAAGCCCTATTGTTGCCCTTAGGCAATAAGGATACTGCGGGGAGAGAAGTACCTGTAGCAAGGATATTCTAGAGTTTGTGGAAGAGAATGAGAACCTTAAGAGAGAGAGATGCTTGTGGAAGATGAAGATATGGTTACTAACCTTGTGCTCATAATTGTTTCCCGCAAGAAGGTTGTACTCATTACATTGACAAGGTTGCTGCTTGAATACCTTCCAATGAAACAATTAGGACACAACAAGAGAGATCAAAGGGGAAGTAAGATAGAATTGGAGATAGATCTAAGTGTGGTGGTGGTATTAAAGATAGATAATGAGAGATAGAGATAGAGTTAGAGACAAGTATTGGACTAGATATGAAAATGAAAGTAAAACTAGCAACATATATCTTACATGAGAGCAATCGTCACCACCTTAATGGAGAGAGAAGATGAGGCAAGACTTCAGCCTTTCTTCAAGAGAAAGTGTGGCACTAAGATGAGTGTGTCACTATGGAATTGAGCTATTCTCACTCACTCATAACTTCCCCCCAATGAAGAGAAGGTTGCCCTTTTTATAGGTGAGGGAGCCATGTTTTACTTAATCACTTGATTAGGCTAAAGAGTTAGCCCAAATCAAACGTTCTTTGGATATCTCTTAAAATGGGCTATATTAGAACTCAAAATATCATGAAATTCAGCATTTTTGGTCATTGATCCATGTGGTTGCATGATGTATATGGGCCCCACCTAGGCATCTTCTGTGTGGCTCCAGCAGGGGGTCCCAACTTGTGTGTCTCTGCTTTCGATTGCAAGCTGAAATTGATCATACCGTGAGTAGATATCCCCCATTGAGTAGATTGCCCTCCCTGCAAACGCCTCTGCAAACTCAACCACAATTGGACCTGTACCTACATATCTAATTGTCACCTTGTTCACTGGTTGCATATCTTGGATGAAGTGTAGAGAACCATTCTTCTTTGGAACTGTGAACCACCTGTTTGAGTATGGATTTTCTCATTCAGTAGCTGTACTAACTTTGGTAAATGAGTCTTTGGAACCGGAATAGGCCACAGATTCCAAGGCACATGAGGTATTGTGAAAATTACCATTGGAGCTACAATAGAAGGATCAACACATCCTATCTCATGTGGCTCAAATGCAAAAGCCTTACCATGCTTTGAAAGCATTTCTTTGAAGCACTTTGTCTCCTCCTGTGTTAGAAACTCCTCTCAACCAATATGCAACTCTTGAAAAGACTCCTTTGTGAAGGTATGCCCAATCTTTTTAGGATTCCTCAAACTTGGTTGTAAAGAAGCCTGCTCAATCTTTTCCCTATTGTTGGGTGGTAAGGGTGAAGCTACTGGTTTCACCTTCTTTGCTACACTCTTGTATTTAGTTTCAGCATGGACTTCTGGGCCAACTGTTTGGCTTTCTTTAAAGGCTTCTATTACTTGATACATTTCCATAGAGCAAACTTCCACAACTTCATTTTCAAGATGCAAATTAGACCCCATTATAGCATCAAGCTCACCCATAGTATCTACAAAAGAAACTTGTTCACACAAACCCAAAACATTTTTAGTAGGCTCTAGCAACCCACTCTTTTTCATGCCTATTTGTACATTATGCACATATTGCCTCTCACATCTCTTCAAATCTTCAAGGTTTGTAAAACATACTGATCCATTCCTTGTTACCAAGGAGCCCGTTGAAAAAGTTTCACCTATTTTTGGATCAGGCGAGACCCTTTTTCTTTCTGTACCACTGCAATCTCGCTTTACAATGGTACTTGGCCAAAACCCATCATTTCTCTATGATCATGAAACTCTTTGCTCACCTTTGGTAGAGGATGTTCTCTGAGGTTGTCACGATTTCTTTCATGGTTTACACAAACTGTGAGAAATTGGACAGCTCGTTTACCATCTTTGCTACGTATCCTAGCATATGTTGAACCATCATCCATTACCTTTGTTTCCATTCGAACTCCCACAATGTAGGGTTGTCCAAGGATGAGATGATATGAAGATGTATCCTGTACAAAGAAGTTTTGGTCAATCTTTACATCACCTATTGTTAACTTCACACCTGGACATGCTGCATACAATTCACCGGATGAATTGTTTGCCACTTTTACCATCCAGCCATGATCTGTGTCCATCGGCCATTTGCACTTGTTGTAGAGACTCTTTGACATTATGTTTATTTCTGAACCATGGTCAATCAAGGCAACAAATGGCTCTTCAAGATCACCTACCTTGACCAAAGTTTTTGTAGTAGCCCTTGCCCAATGACTTAGTGAATAGTAACTCCTAGGAATATCTTCAACTTCTTCATCATCATTTGAGAAATGCACTTGCTTCACTCTCCCACTAGATTGGTAGCATCCTACCACAACTCCATCATCCTCCTTATTTTGTAGCTGCATCCCTTGTGTCTTCGAGGTTTCCCCTTCAACCTATGGACGAGAAACTTCAGCAAGGGTTTGCCTCTTCCTCTTGATGATGTCAATGATCTCCTCATGGAATTCACGCTTTGCAATGCCAAGAACTTCTCCCAGAGTAAACTCAATCTTGCTATTCAAGATCCTTTCCTCCAAGACTTTCTTTAAATCTGTAGCAACCTCAATATCAGATTGTAGTTTATAAGTTGGGCCTTTTGTCTTACCTTTTGTTGGCTCTTTCTTCTTTCCTGTTGTAGACTCCTCCATGAGTACTTTAGGTGGAGATGCTCCTTGTGTTGAGGGTGTTTGAGAAGGCATTGAGTCGCTTCTTCCCCCACTTCTAGAAGCTCTTTTTGATGGTCCTTCATCAGCATTCTCACATCTGCACTTCTCTTCTACAATCGCCTCATTTTGTTGGCATTTTATAATGTAGGCATGCACGGACAATGAGTCCACTGGATCATTCCATTCTGTTTCTAGACGTATGCAATCACCTACTTCATGTAGAATCTCTTTTGTAAGCTTTCCCTTTTTAGCTAATTGCATGAAATTTGGCCAAATTTGACCATGATGGTCACTCACCTCTTCATCAGTAAGATGCTCAATTTTTACTCCATAAGTAGTTGCCTCAACTGAAGAGGTGGCATGGTTAGTTGCCATATCTTCAACTAAGGTTTGCAATCCCCCTTCCCAAAGTTAGTTCTCAAGGGTAGATTTGTCTCTCTTAAGTGGATTTTACCATCCTTAAAAAAGACAACGTCTTTTGACAAAGCATCACGAAAATCATCTCAATCCCTTCTTACATGGTCTATACTATCACACCAAATACATCTATTAACAAACCCTTCCTTGGGATATTGTCTTTGCCTAAGAAGTGACCTTGATGGTGTGCCTTTTTCTTCAAGCTTTGCAAGTTTCACCTTCAAGTCACGCATTCCCTTCACAAGCTCATCTAGCATAGACTCATCAAACTTAGGAGCTATATAAGTAGGCTTTACCATTTTGTCAGAAGTTGAGGTTGAAGGACTTGTAATGTTTACTACCATCTTGTACCTTCTTCTTTGTCGTTTGGCATGCAACGAGACAGAACCTTCAACTTCATTCCAGTCGGTCTTTATTCCTTGCTCAGCATATTTATCTTCAAGGAGAAGCTCCAAATTTTCTTGAAACTCTTTACCTGCGGATTGTAAGAAAAGATCTGTCTTCTATGCATCCAATGTGGCCCTTTCTGTCCTGGTGAGTTGTGCATAGCGCCCCTCAAATTCCCTAAGTAGCTCTGTTATTGATAGTCCTTGCTTTGGCTTGACTACCCATTCTAAGAATGTCCTTTTGGTCACTCTCTTCGAGTCCTCCATGAAATATTCCTCCTTTAAAGCTACTTTGAGTTCTTCCCAATTTCTCCCATGCCCATCTTTAATTTCCCTAACATGCTCCCTAATTTCTGGAGCAACATCTAGCTCAAAGCTTTGAATCATCTCACCTTCTGACACGCGATGTAGCTCCATCTCTTTCACATAATCGCGTAAGTACTTCGTTACATATTTGCCATTGAACTGATCCATTCTGTTGACGACCGCTTGTATGGCCTTCGTTGTTGAAATCTCCCTTCTTTCAGAAGCATGTTGTTGTTGCATGAACATTGCAAATGCTTGAAACATTTGCATTGTTGCTGGGTCAAAATGCATACCCTGTTGCTCAACATGATCACCCATGGTTACGCACAAACTCTCACCCTGGCAGTTTATACGTCGGGTTCACCAAAAATATGTCAAGAAGTAGGCGGTCTTGCCAGGAAGGCACCGGGCCTTTTGCTGTGAAGTTTGTGAGGAAGCTCAAGGGTTATGAGAAAGAGCTAAGATGTAGATAACATAGCTTCTGGAGCTAAAGAAGAAATGTAGCCAAAGAAGCCGCTCACTTTTCCTTACAAACACACACGTGATGGAGAGAACTCATGAAAGATAGTTAGAACAAAACAAAAATGAAAACATCGAGATTACGATCATATCGTATCATGGGTAGGATAAAAGGGTTAATGGATGAGTTAATGATATTTAATCTTTGTTGTTCAAATAAGCTACGGATTGCTCTTTGGAACTGTAGCTTTGTGCTTACTATAATGTATATGTTTTGTCTAGCGATTGGGATTAGTTGTGAGTACAAATCCTCTTGATTCATAATAAAATAACCACATTCACATCAAAAGAGAAGTCATAGTCAATAATAGGTAGTATGATGGGATCTGGTGAGAGAAGTATTTCGTTGAGCCTTTCAGGACCAAATAGAAACACTATGCGTTGCTGAAAGTGAATCTTTCGACTAATCCAAATGTTGACCCTAATAGATTGCACTGAATGGAATTGAAAGAAATTACCTCTATGTGGATTATGGTTATTCATCAATGATATACCTAGTATGTTCAAAGATAAAGGTGTGAAAGAAGTGAAAGGAGAAGAAGAAGAGAGTTTCTCTCCCAAGCCCTATTGTTGCCCTTAGGCAATAAGGATACTGCGGGGAGAGAAGTACCTGTAGCAAGGATATTCTAGAGTTTGTGGAAGAGAATGAGAACCTTAAGAGAGAGAGATGCTTGTGGAAGATGAAGATATGGTTACTAACCTTGTGCTCATAATTGTTTCCCGCAAGAAGGTTGTACTCATTACATTGACAAGGTTGCTGCTTGAATACCTTCCAATGAAACAATTAGGACACAACAAGAGAGATCAAAGGGGAAGTAAGATAGAATTGGAGATAGATCTAAGTGTGGTGGTGGTATTAAAGATAGATAATGAGAGATAGAGATAGAGTTAGAGACAAGTATTGGACTAGATATGAAAATGAAAGTAAAACTAGCAACATATATCTTACATGAGAGCAATCGCCACCACCTTAATGGAGAGAGAAGATGAGGCAAGACTTCAGCCTTTCTTCAAGAGAAAGTGTGGCACTAAGATGAATGTGTCACTATGGAATTGAGCTATTCTCACTCACTCATAACTTCCCCCCAATGAAGAGAAGGTTGCCCTTTTTATAGGTGAGGGAGCCATGTTTTACTTAATCACTTGATTAGGCTAAAGAGTTAGCCCAAATCAAACGTTCTTTGGATATCTCTTAAAATGGGCTATATTAGAACTCAAAATATCATGAAATTCAGCATTTTTGGTCATTGATCCATGTGGTTGCATGATGTATATGGGCCCCACCTAGGCATCTTCTGTGTGGCTCCAGCAGGGGGTCCCAACTTGTGTGTCTTGTCCTTCAAGGCATCTTTGAGGTGTCACATTCACATGCTTGTATCTTTTATCCTCCAAATATCTTATTTTATGGAAAAAGACCAAGATTACCTCTTTTCACTTGATTCACATGCTTACCATCTCTTCTTGCAGTGTAGTTGTGAGAGGTTTTTTCACTCTTTTCCCTGTAACTTTTGACCTGTAACTCGGATTGATATGCTTCAAAAGACCAAATTGGCCTACTAAAAGAGCTTGACTTGGTTTTGGCCTTTTCTCCACGCCCTTAGTTTGGAATTTAGCAAATTGGGATGTTCCAAGAAGCTTTGGATCTTCCTTTTCATAAAGTCTTCTAGTAGGCCCTTCCCTCTTGTATGTATCCAAGAAGGTATGCATTATTGAAGGGTTATATTATTAGATAACTGTGAAAAGAAGAAAATAATTTATATATGGTAGGGTATATCTGAGATATTAGAAGAAATATACAAATGCTTTTCCCCCAGACAAAAAGAGGCACAATCATTGATACTTCTTGCAGTACTTTCTAATAGTAATGTACATTTATATTACTTCAAAGGTAAATACTAAGGTATGGTAGAAAGCTTTTATTTATGCATAGGAGTATTATATGAAGTATACTTATGCGTCAAAAAGTCACAAGATAAATTGTTTAATGCCTGTTCCCACTATATACGTGCCACAACATGACAATGGGGAGGGGACTTGTGTGATGGTTTGCTTTGGAAATTGCACCATGTGAAGGGAGCGGGGAGCTACGTCCACCTCTCGACTCCAATGATCAATGCACACACACATACACGTTCTTGGTAGCAAGTCTCACAATCATCGAGTTGTCTTTAGAGAACGCACCAAGTAGATTCAGCATCTCTTCTCCCTACCTCTCTATCACCATGGTGTGCCACCTTGCCAGAAGGAAGGTCGTTGTAAATACTGCAAGGAATAATTCTCCCTCACACCCCCCCGAGGGTTTTCATCATTTTTCAATCTCTGTGTGTGTGTGTGTGTGTGTGTGTGTGTGTGTGTGTGTGTAAGTTTGCGGTATTCACATCACTGTGGTCTATGTTCTAGCCGCTGAAAGCTAGGTGGCGTCCTCTGTTCGCTTTACCGTGACCGGATCAAGGCGTGCCATTGGCCCCCGGAATTTTAGAGGCCGTCGGGGTTCGGGTATCGCTTTGCTCCCGTCATCGAGCTTGGGAAAATCGATAAGGAGGTTTGTTAGGCGGTGAGCTTCCTGATAGGAGCTCAATTTGATGGTCATCATCCCCTCGTTTTGGAGGTAAGTCCATAGGGATATCATCGATGAACACATCTTGGAATCCTTTTAGAAAGTTAGACACGTCTAACTCTTCTTGATTCCTACCATTCACCTTTGATGAAACATTAGGACCTTTTAGGGACTCTTTGACAAAAATCATGTGCGAAGAAGCTGAGCTCTTTATTGAGTTATCAAGAGCAAGAGGATTTACAAGTGGTATAATACGACCAGACTCATTAGAATCTGTATACATTTTCTTTTCCTTGTAGGTGAAGTAGATTCTCCTTTTAGGGAACTTCATGTTGGCAGCCATGCGGTTGAACCATGGTGCCCTTAGGATAGCATCCTCATGTTGGACAGGAGAGATAAAGAAGTATTTTTTGTTGACATAGCTTTGGACATGAAGCCTCCACTTCCCAATCAAGGGAATAACGGAGGCTTGTTGTCCCTTGAAAGAGGCATCGGCAGTTACAACATCTCCCATCTCAAAAGCTTGAATGCCCAACTTGATGGCCAACTCCATTGATATGAAGTTGTGAGTAGAGCTGGGGTCAAACAAGATGAAGGAGTCATGCTCCCTTATGTTTCCCCAAGCATAGGAGAGAGGTGATCCTTTGCAATAAGCATCCTCTTTTGGAGCTTTGATAGTGGAAGCTCTAGGAGTCTCATTGCGACGATTTCTTTTGGGGCAAGAATGATAACCATGTAAACTCCTTTCTCCTTGGACGGATTGTTGTTGTTGTTGTTGGAATGGCCTTGAGAAAATTTTTGGGCATTAGTTTTTCCCTTTGCATCACTTTTGTCTTTATTTTCCATGGGCTTGACATTCCATCTAGCCGCTTGTTGGAAATTGATGCGCGAAGCAACCATGGTGTGGTGGGTTACTTTGGTGATAGAACCAGGCCATTGAGATTTGACATACTCGGCTATCTCTTCAGGTAATCCCGCACAAAATTGTTACTTTTGCTCGATGAAGTCTATCTTTTGAAAGATAGTAGCTTTGAGATGTAAATTTCAAAACTTGTCCACATATTTGTGGATAGACTCATGAGAGAGAAGCCTCAAACTCCACCATTCGGTGAGCACTTTGTACTTTGCATCGCTTGCAAGAAATTTCTTCATGATGGAAACTTGTAGAGTTTTCCATGTCTTTGGGGCTTTACGGTTGCTATGAAGGCTAGCCCACCATTGATGAGCTGATTTTTGGAAGTGCATAGCTACATGGCATAGCTTGGAGTACTCTGTGAAGCCCTCATCTCCAAAGGCCGCATCAAATTGTTGGATGAAGGCCAATATTTTTGGTAGCACTAAAGGTGCCATCATAGGTGAGAAAAGAGATACTGTTTCCTCCCTCTTTGAACTTCTTGAGCTTTTGTGACCTTTGCCATGTAGGGTATGATTTGCGATGTCCTCCCTCTTGTATTCTCTAGGAGAATAGCCATAGCTTTCATCAGTAGAGGAGGAAGGTGAAGAAGAAGGAGAAGAGGGTGACCTCTTTCTTGCCCTTTTCTTCCTTTGTTTCCTCTCTTCCCTTTCGGAGTGACAAGGAGAAGGACTATGGGTTAACCGTTTCCTTTGGGAGGAGTTGGTGATAGTTTAGTTCGTCGTCTTCATGGAGCCACATCTTTGGAGCAAATTAGGGATTCATTACTTTCTTGTTCTTTGGATTTCTCCTCTCATATGAGAGAGAGTCTTCTTTTGGGGGTCTCATCAAGAGGCCTCCTAAGCTCTCTCTCCTCTTGGAGAGGGAAAAAAATCCCATAAGCACAAGGTTGTTGAGTAACTTTGGCTTGCAAAGCGGGGTTGCCCATAGCTTGTTGAAACCTAGTAATAAGATAATTAAGAAACATGGGGACATCATCATTAGCACCTTCATGTGCAAAATCAAAGTTATCAATGCTCATTCTACACTGCAAAGGAGAAGCACAGGAGAATCATCAAGTGCTGCATTGTCAGTGGAAACAAGAGGAAGGCCTAAGGAGAGGTTCAAAAACCCAACAGGTTGTGATTGCTCAAGGCGGAGCAAGTCATGCACAAAGTTAGTTCTTGAATGTTGGAATTGCGGCAAGAAGAGCCACGTCAAGAAGGATTGTAGGTCCAAGGAGAAGAAGGAGTTGGAGTATCAAGAAAACAAGCCAACATTGGAGGCCAATGTGGCAGGTAAAGTAGAGCAAGATGCTCTAATTCTCTCATTAGACAATGTGTCTAATTCCTGGATAGTAGATTCCAGGGCTTCATTCCATGCAACACCACACAAGCAACATTTCCAAGATTACACCAAAGGTAATTTTGGGTATGTATACTTGGGTAATTTTGGGTATGTATACGTTGTTGGGAAACAAGCAAACTAGAACACCTCTATAGCGATGTCACCCAAGAGCATTGAAAGAGAACTACAAGACACCAAAAGCTTTGCAAAATCCCTTTGAAACACCACAAGTCCAGCAAGAGTAGTCCCCTTGGGAATTTACTAGCCGTCGCCCACCCAAGAGACTATGTCATATAGGAGCAAAACCCTGTTAAAGCACGGATTTACAGCACACGCCGGCCAATTCATATGAAGACAAGGCCCTCCCCTTTCATAATTGAACATCAAAAACCCACAACTTCAACATCAATTCCACAATTCATAGATACATGCCCTCCGAATCTGTCTACACACAATTTTCCACTAGGCTGCCATAGCCATAACCCTGCAGAGAACTAGTCGTAACCTGAGCACAACTCCAATTGGGGCACTTTAAAGCTTGAGAGAAAGCTTGAAAAATGAATGTCGAGAAAGCTGAAGATGACCAAATTTGATTCCATACTCCGCCATGAGCAAAATTACGCGAACAGAAAGCTGTCCCAGCACGACTACACGTAGAGAAGGCTAGTCGGGGCAAAAAACTGCATCCAAAGGCATCAAGAAGCCACAACGACCCAAAACTTGCAAATTTTTTATGTTTGGCTGAAAATTTTTAATTTTGTACATGAGTTTTAGTTATATACAAGTCTCACTTCAAAAAACTTACTCACGGGCACTTACAGCAGCCCAATAGCTGTCACTAGACTAGCGACTTGCAGTGCATGTACATGTGCTTGCTAAACCAAGTTAAAAATCTCACAAAAAGAAAGCCCATACACACTTTTGAAATCCGGCATCGTGTCCGTATGTACAAATTTACAAAAGACGGGGTTTTCAAAATGCACGCAACATAGTTTGCCAGCCCCCTAGTCTGCTAGAGCATTCATGCTCAGCAGTAGCATAAGCATATTGTCCACCTGGATCAAAGGGCCATACAACATAAGCACAAAATGCACGAAGAAACATCAGACATATCAATTGTGTCACTCCCAATATCAAGGCCTAAATCATATGTAGAATCCAAATCCTCTTTAGGCATAAAGTACTCTCGATAGATACCACACGGAGAAAGCCTTTCATCAATATAGCATGCAAGGAAGCCTTTAACATCTCATCCAGAAGGTCTTCAACCTTTAACTCAGCTATTTTCATATCCTCATGCATATTCATATCATTACCATCACTCTTCAATAAGCATCCATCCAATTCAACCATACCATGTTTGATATGTAAGACATCTTCTACACAGAGCTTCCTATCATTAGCATAAGGATCAATCAATGAATCATCAACCATCTCATCTTTAGGCATCCATATTAAATTTTCATGGCTTTCCACATCCTCAAACACCTCCAAATTCTCCTTCTTGATCAAGGCATGGCTGCATACATCATCATAGATGCAAGCATGAGAGTCCTCATGGAAAATGTTCTCATTAGCAAGGTCCACAACATGCTCAATAGCAACATCATTTAGTGGAAAAGACTCAACAATATCATGCATTTGAGAGATCTCTTCATTCACATCATTTACTTCTATATAAGTATCCTCATTGACTTGCAAATCATTCTCAACTACTTCACATAAAGGAGAGGGATACTCAACATCTACTTTCGCATCACCCACATGCTCATCTTTCACATTGGACACATCAACAATGGAATCTACAACCTGATTCTCATCATGATCATTCTTTAAGACTTCACTAATTGCATCCTTTTCCTTCTCATTAACTTTCACATTGGTAGAAACATCACCTTTGGCATGTAGAGCACCATTAAGTGGCATAAACAACAAGGACGGCATAATGAGAGCATTCTTCTTAGCCTCTTTCTCCTTAGTACATGCTTGATTCTTTTTCTCAAGAGAACCATCATGATATAATACTGCACTAGAGGCACTCTTTTTACCTACATCAATGCATAGAGAAACCTTTGGCTCCACATCACCTTGCAATCCAAGCTCTTGCATTCTCTCTAATTTCCATTCCTTATGCTTTGCAATCCGTACTGCATCCTCAAATGTAAGTGGCCTTTTAAGCTCAACCTTTAACTTCAAATCAGCCCTCAAACTTTGCATAAACATACACTTTTTAAGCATAAGAGGAGGAGAATCATTGCCCAAAGAAACACACCATCTCTTCCACAAGGCATTGAACTCCTTGACAAAGGCATCTACACTTTGACCATCACATTGGACAAGTCCTTCAATGGAGTGCCATACATCCGTTGGGTCCTCTACTTTCTTAAACCTCTTAAGGAAAGTCTTCTTTACTACATGATAATTCATCACTTGTGAAGGTTGAGATGATTTCCACCAAGACTCATACTCATCATACCATATCCTTGCATCCTCTTTCAAGAAAAAAAACAAAATCTTCAGCATAAGCATCAGATCTTCCTTATTGGCAATCAAACACGCAAACTCCATGTTTTCAAAGAATGCATCCGCATCCTCACCAACATGGCCATAGAACCTTGGAAACTCTGTCACCATAGCCATTAAAGCTGTCAATTGAAGGTCACCTGAAGAAGATCCTCGGTGGCGGGCACCAAAACACTGTTGGAAAACAAGCAAACTAGAACACCTCTATAGCGATGTCACCCAAGAGCATTGAAAGAGAACTACAAGACACCAAAATCTTTGCAAAATCCCTTTGAAACACCACAAGTCCAGCAAGAGTAGTCCCCTTGGGAATTTACTAGCCATCGCCCACCCAAGAGACTATGTCACATAGGAGCAAAACCCTGTCAAAGCACGGATTTACAGCACATGCCGACCAATGCATATGAAGACAAGGCCCTCCCCTTTCATAATTGAACATCACAAACCCACAACTTCAACATCAATTCCACAATTCATAGATACATGCCCTTCGAATCTGTCTACACACAATTTTCCACTAGGCTGCCATAGCCATAACCCTGCAGAGAACTAGTCGTAACTTGATGAGCACAACTCCAATTGGGGCACTTTAAAGCTTGAGAGAAAGCTTGAAAAATGACTGGCAAGAAAGCTGAAGATGACCAAATTTGATTCCATACTCCGCCATGAGCAAAACTGACACGAACAGAAAGCTGTCCCAGCACGACTACACGTAGAGAAGGCTAGTCGGGGCAAAAAACTGCATCCAAAGGCATTGAGGCGGTCCGGGGCGGGCAACAAGAAGAGCAACCTCTAGACACCCTTCAAGGCTCCCGTGATGCTCAATGGGGCTGGGGCACAACACAACACAAACCAAAACAACAAACCCACAGCCAAATCCCAACTACACAAGGGGCACCACCTAGTTTAAGAGCGAACTAGGACGCAAAAGAGGAGAATCGTTAGAGCAACCCACAAACAAGCAAGGAATTTACACTAACCCTAACACCAATGGAGCACTCTCACACACTAAAACACGAGAGAGAGAGAGAGAGAGAGAGAGAGAGAGAGAGAGAGAGAGAGAGAGATGAGAGAGAGATGGTGCTCGGGCTGCTTTGAAGTGTATCGTTAATGATCAAGCAAACATAAATATATATATGTAAGAAAGGGAGAGAGGGGGGAAGGGGGTGCTTGTTGCACTAATGCCTTCTTACAAATCTGTCATGACAAATCAAAGTGAGATTAGTATTTGTTCAACATAGCTTGCGTAAATTTCACCACAACACATCACAAGAAAAGCCACCCCAATCATTGTCTTAAGGCCAGGGGAGTCCTCTCCACCCTGTCGCCCTCTTACAGTATGTGGGATTTATGGCTAGATTGATGACAACACCAGAGACAAGCTATCAAGAACTTAACAAAAAACACCAAGACACTTACGCATCATTGTTGTCCATTACTTCACGTTGGAAGGGAGACAAAATATCCAAGCTTAGTCCAAATCCACCCTCCTTGATTCAGCAAATGTTGGGCTTACACTAGTAGGAGAAATGATAGATTTCCTACTCTCAATTGAATTATCACTCTCTCTCTTACAATGGCATAGAGTTCCCTTGCTAATCCCCTATTACAACACATGCACATGCATAAGACAATGAGCTTCCACTCAAGAGCTCCTTCTAGAGAGGTTGAGCTTGGCTTCTCAAGCTATAGCATAGTGCTCTTGCTTATGGCTCCCCTCTTTTGTGCTAGCTACACCCTCCTTTTATAGCAATTTTGAAGGCTAGGGTTACTCCTCTAACCATGGTTGGGTTAGATTTTCAGCAATTTATCTAACTTCTTTTGCTTGGAATTATCAAGAAGTTGGTGGGGAAAGAGAGAGGAGAGAAATGGAGGTGATAGGACTTTTCATAGTGGGTTAGTGTTAGTAGAGTTAGTATTAATTTACAAATGGAATTGGATATTTACAATGGGAGTATCCATGTAGGATACAAATAAGGAAGAAAAACTCTTAAGAGGTAAGAAAAGGTGGATTTCTTACAAGGTTGATGCTCCAAGTGTCTTGAGTAGGGCCGATTTTGACGCTTGTTGACGGTCCACTAGCTTTGACGGTACATTTTTTCTCCACTCTTGACCTTCCTTGAGAGACAAGGTAATTGAAGCTGAGTAATCAACCACCATGATGCTGTCTTTTAAGAGAAGAGGCTGAATTTTGTGGTTTTTTTGAAAGATATGGGTAACTTGGAGGAGGAAAAATGAGACTAGGTGGTCAATTTTGGAATGGAATTGTGTGTGGGAGGTATGAGTTCACCATGGTTTCTCTTATTCTTCAAGGTTGAGGAGAAGGTGAGTAGGGTGCAAAGAGGAGGGGTGAGAGAGGTGGGGATGATGAGTGGAGAAGTGTGTGTGAAAGAGGAAAATGATAAAGTGGAAGAGAGAGTGTGGCTGCATAACATGGGAAAACTGGGGTCCACTAATAAAATCATAGCTCACAGCTCGTAGCTCAAAAAAATATGAGGCAAAAGTTCATCCCACGAGCTACAACTTTTGTTTGTATCACCTTTTCAAATTCGGAGAGCAAGTGAACTTTAAAAATTCAGCAAAGCCGACCGTTTTTTTCCACTGCACAAGGTCCTTGTGGGGTCCTTCTTTGGATGATTCTTTTGAATACCTCCAAGAGTGAGCCCTCCATAGTGCATGTATGCATGCCACCTACCCTTGACCTTATTTGGTAGGTCTATAATTGAAGATATTGTTGAGATCATGATATAAGTGAATAGTACAACTAAGAAAATCAAATATTCAGGGGCCTAAAAAATATGTAGATGTCAAATATAAATAATATAGGTGGAAAAATATAAAGGGGTAAAAATAAATCTCTCTCATTATAAGTCTACCATAAAAAGATGAATATTTTTGGTGGTCTACTTTATGAGATTAATAGAGAATAAATGTAGGAAGGAAAAAATCACAATAGTGAAAAAAATATACACATAAATAGAACTAGTTTTTTTGGATTTTTGTTGGGATGGAGTTACACCAAATATAAGAGAAGCTTACATGAAATTATTTCTATATGGAATAAAGAGTATGAAAAATGGTAAGAAAAATTGTGGTAATGGTGAGGCAATGTACAGAGCATAAATAACACACACCTAGGTAGAAATATTTAAATAAATACCAAAATAATTATGAAAAAATCTTTTATTTAGGCCCTATATACAAAGAAATATTTACATACGCATGGGCCATAATATACTTATATTTTTTATTTTTTTAAATTTTTTTGGCTCAACTAGCCCAATGACTAGCTAATTGAGGGTTTTTTATTTCAGTAAGGAGATATGAGAAAAGTCCCCTAACTCACACGCACCTATATACACTGAAAGGGTGAGGGTAACCACAGTGTTTGAGTGATTTGATAGGGTGAGATAACTCACTATGGCAATTACAAAGAGCCGAAAAACGGCTATCATTAGCCCTCCCCCAGGATGATGGTATATTCATGTACCATCATAAAGAATCTTTTCCAAAGAGAGTGCTTCAGAGTCCTTGACAAGATCTTCATTGTTTGGCCCCTCAGAATTTTGGCTGGAGTTACACTCATGCTTCATGTAACAATACTTACATGAGACAGCGGCCTTTGGATAGATCTTTGGTAGATCCTTTGGTAGAAGGCGACTCAAATAGGGCTTCAAGCGATACCCGTTTACCTTCCTGGAGTGCTCTTTACCATTCAAGTCCATAAGCTGATAGTAACTAGAATTGAAAGCCTTCTTGACTATGTATGGCCCTTGCCATCTAGTTTCAAATTTGGCATCAAAACGATTATCGAGTCGATTGTCATACCTTAGCACAAGATATCCTTCATTGATGCCTTTGTCCTTCAGTTTCTTGTCAAGCTTCTCCTTTGTCTGTGTGGCTTTCCTCTTATAGCACTCGTATGCTGCTTCTCTTTTCCACTCAAGCTCAGCTAAGGTAAGAAGTCGATCCATCCATGCTTCTTGATCATCTTGTGCTGATTTTCCATGAAGTCGCATTGTTGGAATGTTTAGCTCAATTGGCTGTAAAGCCTCTTGACCATAGACCAAGTGAAATGGTGTGAACTCCGTGGCTTCCGTATATGTGGTTCGATACGCCCACAAGGCACCATCCAAGAAGTCATCCCACAACTTTGTCTTGTTTTTCACCATCTTTCTAATGATGCCTGCAATGACACCATTAGCTTTTTCTACCAAACCATTTGATTGGGGATAGTAGGGTGTACTGTGACGATGTAGAATGCAAAGTTCTTCACAAACTTCTGTGAGCAATCCCTTTCTAAACCCTGGACCATTATCAGAAACAATCTCCAAAGGTGTGCCAAATCTACAACAAATGTGAGTGTAGATGAATTTGCTCACTGTCCTCTCATTTACCTTTGCCACACTTTGTGCTTCCACCCACCTAGTCATATAGTCTACAGCCACTAGAATGTAGAGTTTACCATTTTTTGTCCTAGGCAGAGGACCCATAGCATCAATGCCCCACTTTTCAAAGGGTCCATTTGCAAGCACTATTTGCCTCGGGCCATGCACCAACCTTCTATTTCCATTTATCTGACAAGTGTGACAGCTTTTACACCAATGTTGAACATCCACATGCAAACTTGGCCAAACATACCCCGAAAGCAAAATCTTCTTCACAGTTAATTCTTGGGCAAAATGACCACCACATGCCTCTTCATGCAAACCTTTTAGAATGGCTGAAATTTCCTCGATAGTTGGTACTCGTCTGCACACTTGATCCTTCCCTCTTTGATAGAGGGAGCCTTCTAGGAAGAGATACATGCTTGCCTTCTTCATGAGTCTCCTCTTCTGAGCTTTTGTGAAGTCTGATGAAGCAACTCCGAGGCTAAGTGAATGAAGCATGACATATACTTCACCTTCTGAATGAAAGAGATGACCTCCTTAAGACTCTTCGGTGATGGGAGCTCAATAAGAGCCTTTGCCTTTGAAGGATCCACCTCAATTCCTTTATAGGAAACCTTGTGACCGAGCAAGATCACTTCATCCTCACCTATGTGGCACTTGTCGGGGTTGAGTTGACCTCCCATATCGTAGAGCTTCTTTAAACCTTCTTCTACCCTTTGTAGATGCAATGATTTTGAGCTATAAATACAGAAATCATCGATGAACACCCTAATTGACTTTCCCAAGAATGCTTGAAACACCATGTTCATGAAACGTTGGAATGTTGCAGGAGCATTTGTCAGACCAAATGGCATGACTCTAAAAGCATAACAACCCCAAGGAGTGATAAAGGTTGTTTTCAATTGATCCTCCAATGCAATCCCTATTTGAAAGTAACCTGAGTAGCCATCACACACAGTGTACTTCTCATGACCAGCTACCTCATTTAGTATCTCATCCTGAAATGGGAGGGGAAAGTGATCTCTTTTTGTTGCCTCATTGAGTGGACGGTAATCCACACACACCCTGCACTTTCCGTTTTTCTTAGGAGTGACAACAACGGGAGAGACCCACTCTGAATTCTCCACTGGATAAATGAAACCTGCTGCTAGAAGCTTTCTTACCTCCTTGAGTAAAGCCTGCTCCTTGATGACTCCTAGCCTTCATAGCTTCTGAGCCTTAGGTATGGCCTCTGGCTTCAACTCAATTTTGTGTTGAACAGCATCTACTCCACGCACATCCGTGTAGTCTTTAGCAAAAAGCCTAGGAAACTTCCTTAGCACACATTTGAACTCCTCTCTTTCATCCTTTGTAAGTGTTGTTGATAGCATACCTTCCAGCATCCCTTCATCTTGAACACCTTCGTTCTCTTGAGGACCTACCTCCTCCAAGCCTTGACAAGAGGTCTCTTGGTTGCTTGGCTTAAACCTTACCCCCATGACTTCGATGGAAGACTCCTCTTCAGTAATGCTGCCGCTACTTTCTTCGTCTGAAGTGCTATCGGTCCAACCTTCTTCCGTCTCACTTTGAGATGATTCTTCATGGAGCTCCTCTTGGCGTTGCTCCTTCATGTCAAAGACAACCTTCTTATGATTGTCATTCCTGCAAATTAATTTCCCACTCTCCCAATCCTGCAAAGCTCGCATTTTCATTAACCATGGTCTTCCTAGGATAAATGGATAACCACTTCCCTTGGTCGACATAACATAAAAATCCACTGCTTTCTTAATGCCAAAGGCCTCTACAAAGACATTTTTACAAATGCCTACACACCTAGCCTTGCTATTGTTTGCCATCTTGACTTTGATTTCAGGTGTCTCATGGATGTGCATGCCTAGTCTTTGCATGAGTCCCTCTGTCATGATGCAAATTTGTGCACCCCCATCCACTAGACCTTTCCTAACCAATCTTCCTTTGATGTAACAGTCTAGCACCGGTGTAATGTCCTCATTCATTTCAGCTTGTGCAATTTTTACAACAGGCACACTCTCTTTTACCTTTCTCCTAGTGCAAACTGCCCTTGTTAAATCCCTCCTTACTTGTGGACATAATGCAAGAAATTGAGGCCATGAAATATCAGGACCCTTACCTCTCATGTCTTCCAACAAGTTGTACGGAGCCATACCATGTCCAAGAGGGAAATCTTGGAGGTTGATACGACGTCGAGTCCTCTTGGTTTCCTTGGTCTCCTTTGCCTTTTTGACTTGTCCATGGTCACTCTGTGATGTGACTCCTTCTTTCTCTTTAACTTTCCCTCGGCCACGCTTAATGCCATTGGCTTCCATGTCAACCTCATTTGAACTAGTCACCTCTACCACATGCACATTTGGATCTGGCAAAGGTGGAACTACTTCTACCCCTTGTGGAGGTGGTCTCGGTCCATTTGGCCTTTGTAGAAGCCTTGGTTGTTGACCAGTTCCTTCACCTGCATTCATCATTGGGTAATTCAAGTTAGGTCTCCCTGGCTCCCCACGGGGCCAAGGACAATTATACATCCCATGTCCAGACTCTCCGCAATTCCAACATTGCAAGACTCTCCTAGGTCGTGGATCTCGCTCTTCAGAATTCTTTGCTTGTCCCTTTGGACCTACAGCTTGTGCAAGGTGAATTGACAGGCTGCTTAAAGATTCGTTTAACTTCTCAATTACTTCCGCCGTTACCTCAGGAAGATCTATCGATGTTGATGCTTGTGACTTACCTTTGGGTCTAAGAACTTCTATTGGAACCTCTCCCCTTAAGCACTTGAGTTTCCTATACTTCTCAGCAGCCCTAGTTTCCGCTGCATCAAAAGTAGCAGGTGCACCCGCCTCAACTTTTACCTTAAGGTCAGGAAAGAGTCCGGCTATGAACCTCTCCTTCTTTAAAAATTCTGCACCATCACCAGGGTTAGCAACATTTCGTATCCATAGAGCCCAAAGACGTAGAAACTCTTGCTTGTACAAGTAGTAGTCATCTAAGTCTTTTTGCTTATGAGAAACAATGTCTTGCCATAGTTTTTGAGTGTTTTGGGGATCAAAGAAGTATCTCTTAAAACGATTCAAAACTTCTGTGTAATTCCCCTTAACTTCCTCAGGCAAAGAGTCAAACCAAGTAGTAGCATCTTTCCTAAGGACCACCTCAAACATTTCTACACGTTCTTGATCGGTTACTATCCTCTTGATACGGCAAGACATCTTGAAATTTGCTAAAAATAATTCTGCATCCTCTCCAGGCTCTCCAAAGAAAAGAGGATATCCAGACATTTGGCGTTGGCTCTCCATTATTATGAAAGATTACAACAGGAGTTACAATAAGGGATACAATAGAGATTTAGAACCACTCGCCTGCAAATGAAAAAGTAAGAAAATACCACTCTAGGTTTTCTTCTTTAGCTATCCAAGCTTCAATAAGGTCTCGATTTGTTTGATCAAAACAAAAAGGTAGACTATTGATGAGCTCTAAGAAGGGTTGAAATTCTTCAAAGCTAAGGCGATAAACAGAAATCTCTAGAACTTCATTTTTTGGATCCAAAAGGGCAACCACGTCCCAAGTGATAAATTGCACTTGCTCTACAATTCCCAACGCACAAGCGGTTTGTATAAAAACTAGATCTTCATGCTCGTCGAAGGCCGTGAGAAAGTAGCAATTGACTAGGAGCTCCTTTCCTTCGAGTTCCACACAGTCGGAGTGAGGCAACCTTCTCACAATTTCATAAAGAACATCCTCATCAAGTCCAATCAAGTTTGCAAGATTTAAAGACTCCACTTGTGCTACAAAATTCTTGGACAAAAACTCCTTAGGATTATGGTTAAATCATTCAAAAGCATACAGAGATTTACAATGTCTCTATGAACAAAGTGTCATAGAAAGTAGAGAAGGATGAGAATTTATACAAATTTGCAATCTTCTCTATGCTCTCTTTATTAAGACAAGCTCTGAATAGATCCCTATCTCCTTTGTTGAAAGCGAAAGGAAGACTATTAATAAGACGCAAATGAGGGAAAAATTCACCAAATGTGAGTCTATGAAGCATGAACTCTGGTCGCAAGTTTCCTGAAGAGTCTTCCTCAATGGTGAATGCACTCGCCAAACGCCAAATTTCACTCTATTTACCAATCTTAGGGCACACACTAGTTGGATGAATGTGCGGTCTTCCTTAGTGCCCAACAACAAGAGGAAAATGGAATCCACGCGTAGGACCTTCCGTCTTAACTTCACCACCCTCTTATTATGAGAAAGACGCCTTACTACTTGCTCCTGCAACTCAATTGGTAATAGAGCTAGATCTCTAAGGATTGAACTTTCACTGCACACACATTCCCAGTTAGAACAATTGATCGTTTTTTTGTTTCTTGTAACAACTTGGAAAAAGAAAAAACAAACATACACACTATTTTGCCGGGCTGCACTTCATTTTAAAATAAAATGAACACATGTACATCAAAAGAAGTGTGGTAGTTGATGAGAGGTAAAATGACAGGGTTTGGTGATGCAAGAATTTCTCCTACTCTTTGGGCACCAAACATGAACACCATACGTTGTTGAAAATGGATTTTCCTACTAATTGCAATGTTTATTCTAATGTGTGGAGTGAAATGGAAGGGGAAAACCTCTATTCCTGGGCCATTATCCATGGTCTATGCATGACCTAATGCTTAAAACAAAACAAAAATATAGACGTCCAAACTAAGGTCGTACCTAATAAGAGGCAAAATAAAAGGATTTACTGAAGCGTTTATCTCGGCCAACCTAAGAGGACCTAAAATTCTACGAATGACACGTTGAAATTGCAACTTAGTACTAACAATTATGTGTACCTTTTGCCTTGCAATGGGAATGAAGGGATCATACAAATTCTCGTGATTCATGCAAGCTACTTGATTATGCTAAAGGTTGAGCCTTCACAAAACATACACAAGCCTGTCCTCAGTGGGGGCACCAATTTGAGGCGGTCCGGGGCGGGCAACAAGAAGAGCAACCTCTAGACACCCTTCAAGGCTCCCGTGCTGCTCAATGGGGCTGGGGCACAACACAACACAAACCAAAACAACAAACCCACAGCCAAATCCCAACTACACAAGGGGCACCACCTAGTTTAAGAGCGAACTAGGACGCAAAAGAGGAGAATCGTTAGAGCAACCCACAAACAAGCAAGGAATTTACACTAACCCTAACACCAATGGAGCACTCTCACACACTAAAACACGAGAGAGAGAGAGAGAGAGAGAGAGAGAGAGAGAGAGAGAGAGAGAGAGAGAGAGAGAGAGAGAGAGAGAGAGAGATAGAGAGATGAGAGAGAGATGGTGCTCGGGCTGCTTTGAAGTGTATCGTTAATGATCAAGCAAACATAAATATATATATGTAAGAAAGGGAGAGAGGGGGGAAGGGGGTGCTTGTTGCACTAATGCCTTCTTACAAATCTGTCATGACAAATCAAAGTGAGATTAGTATTTGTTCAACATAGCTTGCGTAAATTTCACCACAACACATCACAAGAAAAGCCACCCCAATCATTGTCTTAAGGCCAGGGGAGTCCTCTCCACCCTGTCGCCCTCTTACAGTATGTGGGATTTATGGCTAGATTGATGACAACACCAGAGACAAACTATCAAGAACTTAACAAAAAACACCAAGACACTTACGCATCATTGTTGTCCATTACTTCACGTTGGAAGGGAGACAAAATATCCAAGCTTAGTCCAAATCCACCCTCCTTGATTCAGCAAATGTTGGGCTTACACTAGTAGGAGAAATGATAGATTTCCTACTCTCAATTGAATTATCACTCTCTCTCTTACAATGGCATAGAGTTCCCTTGCTAATCCCCTATTACAACACATGCACATGCATAAAACAATGAGCTTCCACTCAAGAGCTCCTTCTAGAGAGGTTGAGCTTGGCTTCTCAAGCTATAGCATAGTGCTCTTGCTTATGGCTCCCCTCTTTTGTGCTAGCTACACCCTCCTTTTATAGAAATTTTGAAGGCTAGGGTTACTCCTCTAACCATGGTTGGGTTAGATTTTCAGCAATTTATCTAACTTCTTTTGCTTGGAATTATCAAGAAGTTGGTGGGGAAAGAGAGAGGAGAGAAATGGAGGTGATAGGACTTTTCATAGTGGGTTAGTGTTAGTAGAGTTAGTATTAATTTACAAATGGAATTGGATATTTACAATGGGAGTATCCATGTAGGATACAAATAAGGAAGAAAAACTCTTAAGAGGTAAGAAAAGGTGGATTTCTTACAAGGTTGATGCTCCAAGTGTCTTGAGTAGGGCCGATTTTGACGCTTGTTGACGGTCCACTAGCTTTGACGGTACATTTTTTCTCCACTCTTGACCTTCCTTGAGAGACAAGGTAATTGAAGCTGAGTAATCAACCACCATGATGCTGTCTTTTAAGAGAAGAGGCTGAATTTTGTGGTTTTTTTGAAAGATATGGGTAACTTGGAGGAGGAAAAATGAGACTAGGTGGTCAATTTTGGAATGGAATTGTGTGTGGGAGGTATGAGTTCACCATGGTTTCTCTTATTCTTCAAGGTTGAGGAGAAGGTGAGTAGGGTGCAAAGAGGAGGGGTGAGAGAGGTGGGGATGATGAGTGGAGAAGTGTGTGTGAAAGAGGAAAATGATAAAGTGGAAGAGAGAGTGTGGCTGCATAACATGGGAAAACTGGGGTCCACTAATAAAATCATAGCTCACAGCTCGTAGCTCAAAAAAATATGAGGCAAAAGTTCAGCCCACGAGCTACAACTTTTGTTTGTATCACCTTTTCAAATTCGGAGAGCAAGTGAACTTTAAAAATTCAGCAAAGCCGACCGTTTTTTTCCACTGCACAAGGTCCTTGTGGGGTCCTTCTTTGGATGATTCTTTTGAATACCTCCAAGAGTGAGCCCTCCATAGTGCATGTATGCATGCCACCTACCCTTGACCTTATTTGGTAGGTCTATAATTGAAGATATTGTTGAGATCATGATATAAGTGAATAGTACAACTAAGAAAATCAAATATTGAGGGGTCTAAAAAATATGTACATGTCAAATATAAATAATATAGGTGGAAAAATATAAAGGGGTAAAAATAAATCTCTCTCATTATAAGTCTACCATAAAAAGATGAATATTTTTGGTGGTCTACTTTATGAGATTAATAGAGAATAAATGTAGGAAGGAAAAAATCACAATAGTGAAAAAAATATACACATAAATAGAACTAGTTTTTTTGGATTTTTGTTGGGATGGAGTTACACCAAATATAAGAGAAGCTTACATGAAATTATTTCTATATGGAATAAAGAGTATGAAAAATGATAAGAAAAATTGTGGTAATGGTGAGGCAATGTACAGAGCATAAATAACACACACCTAGGTAGAAATATTTAAATAAATACCAAAATAATTATGAAAAAATCTTTTATTTAGGCCCTATATACAAAGAAATATTTACATACGCATGGGCCATAATATACTTATATTTTTTATTTTATTTATTTTTTTTGGCTCAACTAGCCCAATGACTAGCTAATTGAGGGTTTTTTATTTCAGTAAGGAGATATGAGAAAAGTCCCCTAACTCACACGCACCTATATACAGTGAAAGGGTGAGGGTAACCACAGTGTTTGAGTGATTTGATAGGGTGAGATAACTCACTATGGCAATTACAAAGAGCCGAAAAACGGCTATCAGCATCAAGAAGCCACAACGACCCAAAACCTGCAAATTTTTGATGTTTGGTTGAAAATTTTTAAGTTTTTACATGAGGTTTAGTTATATACAAGTCTCACTTCAAAAAACTCACTCACGGGCACTTACAGCAGCCCAACAGCTGTCACTAGACTAGCGACTTGCAGTGCATGTACATATGCTTGCTAAACCAAGTTAAAAATCTCACAAAAAGAAAGCCCATACACACTTTTGACATCGGGCCTTGTGTCCGTATGTACAAATTTACAAAAAATGGGGTTCTCAAAATTCGCGCAACAACGTGGTTGCGTGATGCCGGCGAATGGTGTGTTGTTGGTGCGTCGGTGTAGCGCGTACGTCTTTTCGGGGTCGGCCGGGACATGCCTTCAGCGCAATTCTTCTTTTTGTTGTTGGCGGTGCGTGATTCAGGCTTCTCCTTCTTTGTCGATGTGTCGTAGTCGTAAGATCCTTTGTTTTTTTTTTGAATTTTATGTGTGGTGCGTGCGTATATGCATGTGTGTATATGTATGGGTGGGTGCATGTATATGTATATATATAGAGGTGTGTGCGTGTATATTTACATGTGTGTGCGTATGCGTGCGTGGGAACGGGGGGTTATTGTGTGTGTGTGTGTATATATATATATATAAATTTACGACGACGTTGTGGCGATGCAGAGACGGGGGGTGAGGATGGTGAATGGTGGGGGTGTGTGTGTGCGCAGCGTGTGTGTGTGTGTGTATTGTGTGTGTCAAGCGGCGCCTGCACGGGCTGTGTACAGAGAGAGAGAGAGAGAGAGAGAGAGAGAGAGAGGAGAGAGAGAGAGAGAGAGAGAGAGAGAGAGAGAGAGAGAGAGAGAGAGAGAGAGAGAGCGGCGGTGTGGAGCCGGGTGCCGCCTGCGGGGGCGAGAGAGAGCGTGAGAGAGAGAGAATGAGGGTGGAGGGGAGATGGTGAGGGAGGGGAGAGGGGATAGGGGTTGTCAGGGGGGGAGTATGGCAGAAAGCGCGCGGGTGCGGATGAGCGCAAGGCTCGGGTTGGGGGTAGCCGACAGCGGGCGAGACAAGGAGGGGGGGGGTGTGCTTAGTCGAGAGAGAGAGAGAGAGAGAGAGAGAGAGAGAGAGAGAGAGAGAGAGAGAGAGAGAGAGAGAGAGAGAGAGAGAGAGAGAGAGAGAGAGAGAGAGAGAGAGAGAGAGAGAGAGAGAGAGAGAGAGAGAGAGAGAGAGAGAGAGGAATTATGTGGCTTAGGGGTGGTTCCCAGCAAGGGAAGAGAAGGCGAGAGAGGGAGATAGAGGTTGTGAGGGGGGGGAGGGGGGGAAGAGAGAGAGGATATGGTGGGGGGTTTTAGAGGATAGAGGAAGAGAGGGTTAGAGAGATAGAGGGAGGGGTGGGGATTTGCCCTAAGGCCCACCGTGGCTACTCCCAAGAGAGAGAGAGAGCTAAGGCTAGGTGTAGATAGGGGGGGGGGGGGGGGGGGGGGGTTATAGGCCAGTGGTCCGCCAGGGTGGGGGGGAGGAAGAAAGGGGGGGGGGGGGGGGGGGGTGCTTAAGGCTCAAGGGAGTGTGGACGAGAGGGGGGGTGGGGGTACGGCTCAGCGTGGTTGGAGTGTGGACAAGTAGAGAGAGAGAGGGGGAGAATATTTGGAAGAGAGAGAGAGAGAGAATAATATTTGTGGCGGCCCGCCAGGGCTGGAGTGTGACAAAGACACCAATGCACCTACCGGGCCGGGTGATTCAGCGACAGAGTAGGAGAGAAGGAAAATTTAGCGGAGCCGGGCAATAAGAGAGAGAGAGAGAGAGAGAGATCGTCTTTTGGTGATAATGGAGGGGTGTGGCCAAATTGGCGGCGCCCCACTGGTGGTTAACCTTCGGGGGGTATGGTGAATGGTAAAGGGCTTCTTTTTTTTGTTTTTTTTTTTCTCTTTTTGGTAACAAACCTTTCCTTACTTAGGGTGTGGTTCTCACAATCACGGTTTCGAAAGCCGGCCATCAATGCATCCCACAACCATGTGAAGTGGCCCCCAAGTACAGTTCTCATGATGACCTTTTTGCATAATTATCACAAGAAAACATCCACGTTGTGTCCGTACTTATCCACGTGCAAATATTGACCCCATTCGACCTCCTGACGCCACTAGATGCCATCTGACGCACCTGCTTATCTCATGTCATCGGCCCGCGGATAGCTTCCTCAAGAAGTTGTACGCGCTACCAACTCCTCATTATTATAGAAAAAACACACTGATACTGGTGATAGTGAAAATGAATGCACTATGTACATGCTGTCCTACCTATACACATGTGGGCCCCATGTAACCACCTGGCTCTGGAAGATGGGAAATCCTTTATTCGATGCACCATGCATGGGTATGTACATATGTGCAATCCCTTGCTCCAAAAAACTTCTAACAACGTCTTGTCATTGACCACTGTTCAAAACATACAAAGAATACATTATGTTAGAATTTAAAAGTACAAATAGACGTAACTACCAAACCTAAAGGGCAATGCAAACACTTACAAAATCGGCCTCAAATGATGTCCACCCGCCGCTCCCCAAGTGGTGCGAGCTCCCTGCCTCTACTCATGCTTTGACTACCTCCTTTTGTTGCTTCCACTTGTCAGGATTCTTGCATGCTGTGCGCTTCGCATTCTTCCAATCTTATTTGGCCAGTCAATCTAATCTCTTCTATCCATGCTTTATTGCTTTTTGCACTTCAGAACGCTTGTGCTTGCAGTATTTGCGCATTCGAACCTTCATTAGGTCTTCATTGAAGCGCTCATCCCGACTTGACACGAGAAAATCGTCATGCAGCATGCTGATGACTCTATCTTTTAATTCATTTCCCACTTCACTCCAGGTGTTTAGTATATAGTTTCAAAACACCCGAGAGCAAAGACCATGCATGAGCGAGATCAGCTTCTTGCCTTCGTCATCCAAGATGATGATGCTGTTCTGCTGATGTCAACCGAGTACGGTAAGTCCTCTTGCTGTGATGCATGAACCTGGGTGTCTCAGCAGGGGTCTCGAGTGGTGTCTCTAGTGGCGTCTTGATGGAGGTATGGACGCCAGGTGTCTCCACTAGAGTTTGGGTCCCGAAGCAAGGAGTGTCGACTAGGGTGACTCGTGGAGGAGTAGCTAGTGGTGTGTAGCCAGGAACGGCCGATAGTCGCACAAAACCTGGCGTAGATGGCGATGCCATGGCGAGTGTGGGGGTGGGCAAAGAAGGGGAAGGTAAGGAGACTCATTGAATACAAGGTGGTGTCGAGGCATCAACAATGGCATCCCCACAATAACCGCCACCACCACCACTAAAACGACGGTGCCTAGAAGAGTGTGAATATTGTCTCGTCCACACCGAAGTCTCGGAGCGTGCTGAATGCTCTGAAATAGAGGGAGACACTGAAGGAGTGGAACGACGTGATGGTGCTCTAGAGAGATGACGCTCCTTGTACCACCTCCTTTGTTGGGATGACAAAGGAGAAAGAAACTCATCATCATCCATACCTGCATAAACACACAAACATTTAATCTTAATATTGAATGCAGAAAAAATATGGACAAGTTATAATCTATACTATAGATAATAGGGGAAGGGATTCTTTTGTAGAGAGAGAGAGAGAGAGAGAGAGAGAGAGAGAGAGAGAGAGAGAGAGAGAGAGAGAGAGAGAGAGAGAGAGAGAGAGAGAGAGGACTCATGAAGGGGAGGGATTCCTGTTGACGGGAGCAAAGCGAACCCCGAACCCTGACGGCCTCTAAAACGTCGGGGGCCTAATGGCACGCCTTAAGCCTATCACAGTAAAGAGAACAAGGAGCACCACCTAGCTTTGAGCGGCTAGGACACAGACCACGATGATATGAACACCACAAACTTACACACACACACACACACACACACACACACACACACACAGATTGACAAATGATGAAAACCCTCGGGGGTGTGAGGGAGAGTTATTTCTGCACTATTTAGAATGACCTTCCTTCCAGCGAGGCGGCACACCATGGTGATAGAGAGGTAGGGAGAAAAGATGGTGCAACTACTTAGTGCGTTCTCTAAGACGACTCAATGATTGTGAAGCTTGCTACCAAGAGAGTGTGTGTGTGTGTGCATCGACCATTGGAGTCGAGAGGTGGACATGGCTCCCTTTACATGGTGCAATTCCCAAGGCAAACTGTTGGACGGATACGCCACGGCGGATGTCAGCACAACGAGAACTCACCTAACATATAATGTCAGCTAAGGACGAAGCTCGACCCGCAGGCGTGTGGAAGCAAGCATAAGGTGTCAACCTACACTCGACCGACTCCTAACTAATTCCTACAGAGGTCTCTACCAATTGTTTAAGTCATAGCCTTCAAGAGTGCATAAGAGGAAACTTCCTACAACGCTTTTTAGAGCCGAACACCCATCAAACAATCTTGAAACACCATAGAACTTGAAGGAGACCCTACTAACACCAATAGGTCGCTCTCCCTAAGGTCTATGAACCAAAATCCCAACCCAAAACACCCAGTGCAAAATCACGTAGGATGTCTGGCCGAAATCTGCAGGTTTTTGTTTCCCAAATCTAAAGTGCCTAATGTGTAGTTCTACTCAATGTGAACGCGTGGATATGCTCCAATGCAAAATCGAACAACGTATGCTCACCCAAACACCAAATGAAGCTCGTAGAAGGAGCTCGCAAAACCGGACCGTACGCGCGCAATGTAGGTATCGGCGCGTAGCTTTCGTCGGGGGCAGCACGCTGCACTTCTCCGCACTCGATTCCGACCACCGGTGCACACGTAGCATCAAGATGAAGCTCACACTCTCTCTCGTACACAGTACACTCACTCACAGATTTCAAAGCTTGTTTAAAAAAATGACAAAAGGTTTTTTCATTAAGGTCAAAAATATATACCTTACAATTCTCAAACCCTAAAGTTCCAAAATCAACCATCTACTCAATCTAACTATCAAAACTGGGATACAATCTGGAAACTTTTGTAAGTCCCAATATTTACAAGGTGAAAAATCAGGTTTTCCTCAATGAATGAATAATTACAAAAATAATAATCTTTCGAGTAGTTAGTTGCCATGGGGTGTGTCCAGCTTCTAACATTCCCCCCCCTCCTTGCTCATGTCGTCCCTGACATGCCCGCTGATCTGCTTCTTCATCATATCGTTTCTCGCATCTTTAGCAGTGATTCATATCTTGCATGCAGGTTCATCATTGTCGGGCCAAAAATGTCAGTGTTTATTGTGAAGAAGTCTGTGTAGAACGCTTCTTCAAAAGCCTGGAAGTGATAGGATGGTAGAAACATTATCCTCTGATACATTGCATGTATCACCTCCTTGGAAGGCTGACCAGACAGATCATAAGCGCATCTTTAAGTATCCTGGAAGAAAAAGATGCTGTCGGTCACCTGGCCTGGCTTGAAAGTCTCGAACACCGCTAAGAGGGTTTTGCAGATTTTCTTCATCATAATGCATGTAAGGTCAGGTGAGCCAGAGAACAACTTGATGGCGCCCGTTAGGGTTTTCACCATATATGGGACACTTATTCTCTCACCTGCCTTCAAGCCCGGAAGCTTAGGGTAGTTCAGCCAAGTGGGTTGGCTCCTTTGCAAGATTTCCTGCGCTTTCCACGTCCTGATCCTTGGTAGAGGACAAAAGCTGAGGTTGTCTCTGATATTTTTCGGTGCCTCTACCAAGTGGATTAGGTATTGTGGGTACTTTGTAAGCCATGCCTTTCTCCACTTTGGCTGAGAATCAACAATGAGCCTGACCCCTTCTAGTTGTGAGGTATCTGCATTGTAAAGTGGTACGGTTGGCTCTTCTATGATCCGCTTGTTTATGGTAGCTACCTCATATTTCAGCAATGGATATGGGAGAGAGGGTTGAAGCCACTCGCGCCTGAGGTTGTTGGCATCGATCTTCTGAATGGTCATAGATTTGAAAACCCTCTGCTCCCACTCCAAGGCTTCCTTTGTTGTCTCTCTGAGCTCCACCTCTATTGCTTTACGCAATTTTTCTTCCTCTTCCTGTGTTAGATCCTGTGGCTCTTGAGAGGATCCTTCTAGGATTTCCTCTTGCATAGGCATGTCCACCAGATTTGCCACATTTTCTAAGTCAATGCCCTCATTGGCTGCTGGGCCTGTGCTCTCTGGCTCTCCTGCTTGCTGTCCTTTCAACTCCTCAATTTGCCTCAGGAGTTTTTGCTTTTCCGTTTCCGCTTCTTCGCCCATATTCACGAGGAGGTCATTTAATTCGGCATTTATTCTCTCCGCCTCCTCGAGCTTTCTCTTCATGCTTTCTACTTCCTCTTGCAGGGCTTTTTGGCCTTCTTCCATTCTCGTTTGCATGACGATAGATCCTTCTGCCATCATCAATCTCTGCTTTTTCTCTAGAGTAAGATCTTTCCGAAGTTCTTGCATTTGTTCTTCATAGAGTTGACTCTCAGTCGCGTGATTTGGGTCGAGCTAGTAGCTTTAACTCTGGTAGGTGATGCTCGCAGCCTCTGGATGGTCTAATCTTTTACTTTGAGTTGGTCCTTGAGCTCAAGGACCTCATCCTCGCTTGCTTCTTGATCTATCTCTGCCCTTTCCTTGGCGTTTCTCATGGCTTCTACTTCTTTAGATTCTTCTGCCAGCTGTAGTGTCAGGTTATCTCTTTCCTTCTCGGCATCTAGCAGTGATTTGCTGAGCTACTGACATTCTTCTTCAACTGCTCGCATTCTTTTTACGGCTGCTTCATTTTCTTCCTCCATTGTCTGGCAACTTTGTAGTGCCCTTGCTAGGATGGCCTGTAGCTCAGCTTCCCTCTCCTTTTTCCTTTGGCTTTCTCCTTGCAGAGTGTCTACTTCCATCTTAATCTTTACTTCAGTGGCCTTGAGAGCTGTCATCTCTTTCTCTGAAGCCATGGATTGCACTCTCAACCCGGTTAGCTTTGTCATCACCACGTCCCAGTCGTTGGAGGGCGGGTGCAGGTCCACTGTATCTGTGGCAATTTCTTTTAATTCCACTAGCCTGATGCCTTGCATCTGTTCTTTAGGCCCTGTCCTCGCCAAGTCGAATGCGACTGTGGCGGCTTCTTCCTTCGTGTATCCTGCAGCTAGCAGATCCAAAAATGCGTAATAAGAATCTTCTAATTCTTTTTGCTCACTTCGAGGCTTAGCCTCTTCCTTTGGATTTTGCTCCTGACTCTGCACTTGCTCTCCTCCTTCCCGTTCTTCTAGTTTGTCTTCAGCCTCCTTATCTTCTGGTTGAGGGCTGCTAGGAGGTGGTGAGGGCGGTGGTGATGGCTGTGGGCTGGGTTTAGGACTGGCCGCTAGAGATGTAAGCTTGCCTTTTAAATCCCTGTCTGCTTTAGTTTTTCTTTCTCTTTCCTAGCTCTATTGCTCATCTAGCAGTTTCTGCCATATTTGATGTACTTCCTCCTCTGTGAAAGGGACATGTGGTATATTCCCTGATGCGGCATCAAGAATCTCAAAATTCTTGATATAGTCCTCAAATCTGTCCCTTTGCACTCTTCGGGACGATCCTGACATAGACTCTAGAGAAGGCTTCCAGAGTTCACTTAAATCACCCTTGAGGGCTCTCTCTGCTCGGAAGCTCTCCATCAGCCTCTCTAGTCTTGCCGCTTTCTGTGACCTTGTTTCTTTGGTAGGCACTTGGGTAAATTCCTTTTTTCCTTTCTTTTGCTCTGGCTGCTCCTCTTGAACCGGCTCTAGCTGCCTTTTCAGTTTTGTAGCCACCCTTGGTGCTCTTTGAGGCTCGTCTTCTTTGTCTTCTTTTAGCCTCAGCCAGTCGTTCTGAGACGGGGGGTCAGGCCACCTTTCTTTTGCGTGTAGTGCTCCATAAATCACCTTGGTGATTAGTTCTCCTGGCACAATATAGGTTGGCTTCTTGTTACCCATCTTTACTAGGTTGTCACGTATATACGCCGCATAATTGATTATCTTTGGGGTGCCTTTCGTCATTGCCCAAGTGAATGTCGTGGCAATTGCACCTGGCGGAATTCTATACTTCTGTGGCCTCTTCGTGTACATGTGGAAGTACTGGTTGTATAACTGGCTCATGATTGCCACTCTTGGGTTGGAAATGTCTTCAAAGGTGTAATTCCCTTTCTTCTCATTGTACACCTTGACCTCATCCCTTCTTTTAGTTACACTATCCCCCTCGTTGGAGAGGTCTAGTGCATCTGCTACAACCTGCTCAGTGATGATTATCTCTGTTTCTGGCCTGCCTTGTAGATCTATTACTTTGGCCACTCCATCCTCTTTGATGGTTGTCACAAACTCCCAGACTCTCTTGATGTCCACCCCTGCCGGTATTGCTTCAAAGTAGTTCTAGAGATCAATCTTCTCCAAGTATCCGGCCATCTTGCTTCGTACGAACTCATTGAGTTCTCGCGGCAGCATTGGTAGCGACAAATTTTGGTTGAACCATCTCCTTCATTGGAATTCTTTTGTTGCATTGTTGTTTGTCTACCATGTCATTTCTATCCTTCCGCATCCATACTTGTTTCCCTTGTTTTGGTAAGTGAGATCTTTGCATTGCGGCCGGTGACTTCGTATGTTTGTAATTAGCATGTTTGGCCTTTACCTGATTGTTGGTCTCGGGTATCATGTTGTTCTTTGGTGGCATTTTTGCTTTTGGATTTTTTTTCAGTGATTGCATGGCTTGCAACTGATTATTTTGGAATTGCTGAGCAAAGGCTATCACCTGTTGTTCATATGCATGCTGAATTTTGACTGCTTTTGCATTCCAATCTATGTGCACATTGTACTCTTTTTACCAAGGTTGCCCCAGCATCATTGGGTGTTGTGTGCTTTCATCCTCCACCACATAGAATTTGTGTGGGTAAATATATTGATGTATTTGTACATGCAATATATTCCATCCCAATGTTTTCATTGGGTGTGATGTGCTACTTTCCAGCACTTGAGGAGTAGGATGAAGTGGACCCGTGAATTTGAGCTGTTGGTATAATCCGTACGAGATCAAATTTGCTTGAGCTCCCGAATCAAGCAATGCCGTCGATTCAACTTGATTGTTGTCCACTTTGACCGCAATTATTGGCTCCACTGTGTCTTCATCCAACTTCTTTAGTCGAATGGCTTTGATTCGCAATGGTGGTCCACTTTGTTGTTGTTGTCGCAGAAGTCTTCTTTTTGCAATTCGTTCTTTTGCTTCTACTTGAGCTTCTTCTCGTACTCTTTGTTTTTTCTTCATTCTTTGTTTCCCATGATGAATTTGTTGGAGCATCTCCTGTGTGAGTGCTAGATGATATTTCTTCAGTCGACATCCACTAATCCAGTTCGGCATTTCTTCACCTGCTAATGTAGCAAGCTTGACAGCTCCACTTTGTGATAGATCACTAATCACAAAGGGTCCCATCCCTCGCTTTTTAAGTTTCTTGGCATGTTGCTTCAAGGTATAAACAAGTACGTAATCACCTGTTTTGAACCCTTTAGTGCGCACATGTTTGTCAAAAAATTCTTTTTTTCTACTCTTTTTAGCATAGATTGAAGCTACAGCTCGTAAGAGGAGTTCATCTAGCTTTTCAAGATCATCTATTCTTGAAGAGAGCTCATGCCCTGTCCATTCTAAGCGTTTTACTACTTGTAGAGTTGGAATTAGAAACTCTATGGGTAGTATAGCATTTAGGCCAAACACCATATTGTACGGTGTTGTTCCTATTGATGTTTTGTAAGCTACCCTGTATGCCCATAGTGTTGAGTGTAGCTGCTGATCCCAATCTGTTCTTGATTCTGACACTATTTTAGTGAGAACCGTGCATAGTGTTTTATTTGTGGCCTCAACTTTTCCATTGGCCTGTGGATGGTATGGAGCAGATTTCCTATGTATGACCATGAATTCCTCTAGCAGATATTCAATGACTTCATTGAGAAAATGTGTCCCACGATCTCACTGACAATTTCTATTGGTAACCCATAACGTACAAAAACATTCTCATACAAGAATTGTGCAGTGGTGCGTGCATCAGCTTTTTGTGTTGCCTTGGCTTCGACCCATTTTGTGAGATAGTCTGTAGCCACAATGATATATTGGGTATGGGTGCGATATGCAGGGGGTGATATAGGTCCCACAAAATCAATGCCCCATTTTGCAAATGCTCTTGCTCCCATCATTGGCCGTAATGGCATCTCATCTCTTTTTATTAGCACCTTGGTGCGTTGACATGCGTCACAACGCTTTACAAACTCTTCAGCATCCATGTGTAATGTAGGCCACCAAATTCCTGCGGTTAAGACAATTTCTACCATCTTTTCGCCCGAAAAATGGCCTCCACTTATTCTGCTATGTGCATGTTGTAGAATCAGCAGGTATTCGCTTTCACTTGCACAGATTCTAAGTTGATTGTCCTTTCCTCGCTTATAGAGTTGGTTCCCAATTAACTGAAATTCACGAGCTTCCAGCTCTATAGCTTTTTTCCGTGCTCTTGTGATGTTCTCGGGGAACGTCCTGGTGTGTTAAGAAGTCAATGATATATTGACTCCATACATGTGCAATGTTTACCTGAAACAAAGTTGCGTGATCCACTGGTCGTTAAACACTACATATAGTACAATTGGTAACATAAGAATGTGTGTCCACATACATAGTTGGCCAATAAACCCCTAACTATTTCAGTCTCTGGTGTGTTTTCACTATTGAACAATGAAATGCACAATCCTGGACATGTGCCTCTTCAAGGTAGCACTCGAATTCTTCCGGAGTTATACATAATCGTACGATTTGGTCCGATCCAAGATGATAAAGCCGTCCTGCTATCAACTGGAAGTTTTTTGTTTGTCGAATTGTTTGTTGTTTGGATCTGTATTCCGTATTATCAAACCCACTTCCAAAGAAAAGAATGCTAACAATTTCCTGAGACCATTTGGGTACCATTTCAATATTGAAAAGATAAGCATCTGGTATGTCATCATCTACTCCTTCAGGAGCTTCCCCATTGTGTATCCTTGAAAGATGATCTGCTCGTAAATGGGTTTTACCCTTTTTGACCACCACTGTGAAGTCAAATTCTAGTAATATAATAAACCAGCGTACGATTCTCCCTGTATTGCATGGTTTATTTACCAGATACAAAAGAGCTTGATGATCTGTAAAGAACACGAATTTATTTGCGAGCAAATAATGATGAAATTTCTTTACAACATAAATCATTCCTAACTCTTCCCGCTCGGTGGTTGTGTAGTTATTTTTCGCACTGTTTAGCTATCGGCTTGCATAACAAACCGGAAAATCCATTGTTCCGTCTCTAGGTTGAGCCAGAATACTTCCAATGGCATATGCTGAAGCATCAATGTGAACATGGAATATCTTTTCCCAATCTGGTGCCTTCAGTACAGGTGTTGATATAAGGTTTTCCTTCAACTTTTGGAATGAAGTTTCACACTCCTCGGTCCAATCGAAATTGACTAGCAAACGATACAGAGGTTGTGCGATAACCGCATACATGTATATGAATCTTCGATAATATCCGCAGTGTCCCATGAAGGATTGCACTTGTTTCGCATTAGTAGGCCTGGGTAGGTCGACGATGACTTTGACTTTGTCTAGGTCAGTTGTTATGCCATTTCTTGAGACAATGTGTCCTAAGATGCGGCCTTGCTTAACCATGAAGACACACTTTTCCGGGTTAAGACAGATTCGATATGTCCTGCATTTTTCAAAGACCTTTTGCAAATGGTCGATATGTTCCTCTCGTAGAAGAGAGTGTACACAAAGATCATCCATGTAAATTTCTAAGAATAGGTATTCCTTGAATGCGTGCATCATTAACCTCTGGAAAGTGGCTGGGGCATTAGTTAAGTCAAACGGCATAACTCGATATGCATAAATCCCCCATTCTGTGGCAAATGCTGTTTTGTGTTGATCCTCCCTTGCTATTGCCAGTTGGTTGTATCCTGAAAACCCATCCAGAAAGGAATAAGCCCGTTTCCTGGCCACCCGCTGAAGTACATGTTCTGTGATTGGCAAGGGATAATTATCCCTTATGGTGGCTGCATTTACCTTTTTGAGGTTTACACGCACTCGTAGTTTTCCATTCTTTTTGGGAACTACCACAATGGGTGACACCCAATTTGTATGTTCGATTTCATAGATGAATTCAGCTTCCATCAGCTTATCAATCTCCTCTTTGATTCGTTTAGCAAATGTGTCATTATATGTATAAGGACGTTGTTTGCTAGGTTTTGCATCCGATTTCAAAGGAATTGTATATTGGCATATCGATGGATCAACTCCTTTGAGGTCTTTATAGGACCAAGCAAATACATCTTTATACTTCTTGAGAAGTTGTGTTAGCCGTTCTTCCTCTTCAGGCTCTAAATCGTTGGCTATATAGACCGGCTGATGTAAAGTGTGAGCTTTGTCCTAAGGTGTGAGTCAAGGAGAGGAGAGTGGATTTATCCCACATACTGTGGAGCAAGGCTGTAGAGCTACTTAAAGCTCATTTCTTGAATCAATAAAATAACAACTCATTTTGCACTACATGCTTGTCTATGGTGAGCTTGTGCTAAGCTAAGTCAATACTCAAGATTGTGTTTACGAGTCCAAGCTAATCTATCTTGGAACCTAATTCACTTGAGTGATAACCTTGCTTACACACAGTCACATACTTGCACCATGTTTCTCTTTCATCCACCATAGCTAGCACGATCCAAATCCTAACATTTGGTATCAGAGCATTCATTGATCATCATTAGATAGATTCATTAGGTTTACTCTTTTATTGCATAATGCATGCCTAATTAGTATTCCATTGGCTAGCATGAGCATGTTCTTGAGCTAAAGACTCTTGAGCCACTACTCACTGGCCAATTGGAAGCCTAATTAGCATTAGATTGCATTCCATTTCCATCAAGAACTTGCATTTTGCATTCAACGGCTGCTCCTTATTTTAGGTTAATTGGCATGTGCAATTAGTGTGTGTGTGTAGCCTGCCTCGAGAGCTTTCAATCAAGCCCAACCACACAAAATTTGAGCTACATTTTGTCAATCAACACTTTGAACAAAGATTCAAACTTACAAAGATTCATTCTCTGTTCTTTGTGATAGCTTATCCTTTGTGTGTGTGTAGCTAATCCTTTTTGTGTGTGTTTTGACTCCTTTAATGCTCGTCACACTTTTTCACACCTCCTTTGTGAGCCCACGTGGTGGGAACACCCTTTTTTAGGAGCCTTTGACCATCTTTTAAGGGCAGCCACACCCCAAATAAAGCGCCCACTGGGCGGACTCCAAACAGTCAGCAAATTGCATTGCAATCGCGAGGCGGGTCCGCCACTGGCCCGATCGGCTGCCGCCCTTTTTCGCTCGCCCGTCCGGCGGCAACTGATTTCCTGACGAACGACTGCAAACGGCGGACTGATTGCACGTTCTGACCGGCCGGTGGAACTCAACCCCGAGCGCTCAACCCTTTTTTATAAAGCTTTCGGGTCCGCCCCTGCGGGGCCCCCCTTCCCACGGTACTGCCTCAGAAGGCTTCAATTCTACAGCCCACCCCCTCACAGGGGCGCATTCTCACGGGCCTTAAAGCTCCAAGGAAAAGCTTCTTAAGCCCCTGCTCCCACCAAACTGTAGCAAGATCCTTAAGCCTAAGGTATGCTACTGCAGCTAGCAAGCAAAAGGAATTGAAGAAAAGCTAAGGGCTCTTTCTCGTAGATGATGAGCCTCGAATACATTCTTTCCAAAAGCTGTCAAGGCCAGTCACAAGCACACCAAAGCCTCAAGCCTCAAGCCTCCGAGCACCTCGAAGAAGTCCAAAGCCTCCAAGATCAAGGTCTTGCTTCCTACAAGTTGTAGCAAAGACCCTGCCAAGCTTCAAGAGCTTTTCCAAAGCAAATAAACCCTAAAGCTTTCAAAGCCTCAAAGGCATCAAAGAACCCCGACCAAAGGTGACTTTTGTGAAGAGGGGCTTCACCGACGTGACGGTGAAGAGGAGATTCACAAAAAGGGGGGAATCTCTCTCTCTCTCTTACAATGAACCCTTAAAATTATTGCAACCAAGCACAATTTTGCAAATTAAATTTTTTCTATCATCAATTGTGCACCGTGTAAAGAGGCAGACACTGGCTAGGAGAGTCTCCTAAGCTAAGACCCCTCTATTGGCACAAATGGGGGACAAGGGAATAGAGAGATTCAATGGGGAGGGATTTCACACTTGGCAAACGATGTTAAGAGGCTACCTTATGAAAAAATGTTTGTGGTCTGTCATTAGCACTGCCCTCGAGCAACAAGCCGAACCCGATGGAGTGCACACTAGGGCATCTACACTCATAGCAAGTGCACAAAATTTGGCCAAAGACGAACAAGCATTGGGAATTATCATCACTTCTTTGCATGATAACTATGTGCATTTCATAGATGAATGTAAGCATGCACATGAAGCCTGGCATGTCCTAGAAAGTAATTTTGGAGCTAGAGCCAAAAGAAGCAAAGTTAGTCTTAAAAGACAACTTTACAAAGTTACTATGCTTCAAGGGCAGGACATTGCTAGCTTAGTGAACAGGCTTAAGAGCATTGTCACGCAGCTCACTTACATCCAAGTTGAAGTACCAGAAGATGACAAAGTGGCTATACTTTTAAGTGCACTTCCACCTTCTTATGACCACTTAGTCACAATTCTTGAAGAAAAAGAACCAGCACCACCATTTCAAGATGTAATCAACTCAGTCCAAGCAGAAGAAAGAAAGAAAAGAGGTTCACTTACCCCATCAGGAGGAGTTTTCATTGCAACATCTTCAAGGGGAAGATATTCACCATCAACATCGACAAATGGACAAAAGTGTTATGAATGTGGAATAATGGGACATGTAACGAAAGATTGCTACACAAACAAACCTTGCAACAAATGTGGTAGGAAGGGACACCCTCCTTCTCGGTGTTACTCAAGTGGAGGCAGTAGTAGTGGAGAAAGCAGCAGCAGTAGAAGCAACAACAGAAGCAACGAAGGCAAAAGACCTGACAGAGGATCAGCTCACATAGTAGAAGACAAAAAGGACGAAGACGAAGGTAGCGTTTGGGAAGACCCATTTTGAAGATGTAGACTCTCTACTTGTAGGGGAGGACTTTTTCCTGTGTGGATACCAGCTTATCATCCTGTGTGGACATCACCATCCTTTGTGGATTGTTCTTGTGTGGATTTTACCATCCTGTGTGGATATCACCATCCTTTGTGGACTTTATTTTCCTATGTGGATATCACCATCCTATGTGGATTTTGTTAGCATGTGTGGATCATGCATCTTCAGTATCTTGTCTTAGTCCAAGCCTCAAGAGGAGGATTGTAAAGTGTGAGCTTTGTCCTAAGGTGTGAGTCAAGGAGAGGAGAGTGGATTTATTCCACATACTGTGGAGCAAGGCTGTAGAGCTACTTAAAGCTCATTTATTGAATCAATAAAATAACAACTCATTTTGCACTACATGCTTGTCTATGGTGAGCTTGTGCTAAGCTAAGTCAATACTCAAGATTGTGTTTATGAGTCCAAGCTAATCTATCTTGGAACCTAATTCACTTGAGTGATAACCTTGCTTACACACACTCACACACTTGCACCATGTTTCTCTTTCATCCACCATAGCTAGGCATGATCCAAATCCTAACAGCTGAGGCTTTTCACCTGGTTCTGCAAGGTCTATTTTTTTTGCATTTTCTGGCCCATCATAAGATTCTTGGTTGGTTCTTTCCCTGACTGGTGGTGTCATGATGATTTTTCTGTCCGTGGATAGTAAATTTCCGATAGTGTGATGGTACATTCATGTTCCCCTTTTCTGACTCCCCTTTACCATCACTATCTTCTTCAGTAGTCCATATCTCTCTTAAAGACCGTTTCAGTTCTTGGTATTTCTGTTTACGCTCCAATTTGGTCCACTCTTGGTCTTTTGTGATTTCTTTTTTTTATTTTTGAGATTTTTGTGATTTTGTTTCTGTTTTAGCTTTTCGTACCTATTTTATCTCCTCTCGCGCTCTTTCTTTTCGATCTTTTGAGAATCTTCCTGATATTTGATCTTTCACACAATCCTCTGCTTTTACAAGCATCAAATAGTGAGTTTTACCTTTTATCCTGGGCATTAGGTTCTCTCCCGCTTTGTTTCCTGCTCGTTTCCTCCTATAGTGTTCCTGGCATCTAGGGTGTTGATTCGAAAATCATAAAACTTGATATTCTCGGTTTCATTTCCACGCTCACTTGAGGTGTTTGAACACTCATTATCTGCATCATCATTTACTTCCAGATGTTTAGAGAAGTTGTAAAACTTTTCTTGTTGTAGTGGTTCTATCGTCTCATATTCTCCTGGTATAACGCTTACCATGTAATAGGGTAACACATCATAGCCATCCTTATCGCAAAATTTTGTTGTTGGACTATCTGTAATGGTACAGACATCCAATGTTGTTAGTATGTGTTCCCATTCTAGAGGTTCCAAGGCATCTTCAGGGAAAGGTTCCGGAATATACTCTTTGTCCTCCATCGCTCTTTCTAAGATGCATTCCTCTCTTCTTAAGCTTCCACAATGTGAAGCTCCGCACATCCATAACTCTTTTGGTTGCCCTGACCATGCTGGGAGTTCTAATCCTGCTACTGTAGCTGAATCAAACTCTTCCACAGGTGTTTGGTTCACATCTTTGTAACTATGGTCTTTCAGGTGTATTTTAGTTGTTGTCTCGCCATGTCTGAGGTATATGTGGTCATAACCCCAATCTTGGACCATCTTCAATTGTTGCATGAATGGTCGTCCTAAGATGATCTCATAATTGTTCTTTTTGTCGAAATCGATTATTGCAAATGTATGCTCATACTTGATTCCGCACGAAGTGACAATCACGTATTCTAAGAGTCCTAGAGGCTTCTCCATGAACCCATCTGCCAATTGCAGTTTCATTCTGGTAGCCCTCAAATCTAGTTTTCCCCATTTTTTCTAGATTTCCTTGGTGGCGATAACAACTCCCACTCCACTGTCAAGAATAGCTTTGGAAACTACTCCTTGGAATTCTACTGGCAGCGTGGTGTTTCCATCTTCTCCCTCGCAGTACTCTCCAACCTTGTTCAATGGTACTGGCCTAGTGTTTAGTTGAGGTCTGTCCAACTCTATGATCCCTTCCTGTAGCTTCAAGGTGGGGTCTTTAACTCCAAATTTTTCTAGGAATTTACCTACTGTGGTCCACATGTTTGGTCGTAACCTTAGGACTTCTGCCAATGTGATTGTGCATGCCACCGGAGTGGACAACAACTCAATCAATCCTTGCGAATCCATCACCTTGTTAGAAGAAAGTCTTTGAGATGGGATTGCTCTCACTTCCAACTTAGCTTCATACTCTCCTAGGTAAGAGGGTAAAGTTCTCAGCAAGTCTGGTTGGCTGTGCCCCGTTGGCTGTGCCCCGAACTAATTGATCCTTGGTCTCCCCCTTGTGAATGTATCTCAAAGTTCATTTGTGATCTCGTTTCAAATTCTTCAATCGGAGTTAAGATCACATTTGAGGCATTCTTTTCTTTTCTCGTGCTATTCATGTGGTTACTCATCCTATTAGCCTCATTGGCCTCACGGATTTTCTTCCACAGATCGTCTAGACCGTTACAGTCCTTACCCATTTTTGCCAATATTTTAGGATGGATCCCGTCACTTGTCCCATCTGTGGTATTTGGCACTATGATAGGCTCTCCTCTGGACTCATAGGCATTAGTGAGTCTTTCCTTTGTTTCCACATGTTTCTCTAAAGTTGGTTGGATAGGGGTTGGAGCTGGTGCCTCATGCCAATTTGCAGGTTTACCCAGCGGGTCTTCCATCAATGATTGAGCTGTTTCAATCATCCTTTTACACATTTCCAACCTTTGTTTTTCTATTTTTTCATATGGATAAGTCATCCACCTTTGCTCCTGGTTTTGGTTCTTTTTGAGTCTAGCTTCATAAGCTTTTAGCAGTGCATCCATCTGCTCATTTATCTTGTCTGCCAGTACAGATCCTCCTAATCCCGCACTTTTGGGCTCGGCTATTTCCTTGGGTGCTATGGTTTTCGTGGTGTGTGAGCTTAAGCTAGCTAGATCCTCTAACCGTTCTAATATATCCTTTGTATGTTTCAACTCCTCGGACATAGCTGTTTGTTCTCGTTCTTTCCTGGCTTTCCTACGCGCCTTTCTAGCTTTCCGAGTGCTTCTTTGATTTTTTGTTTTTGAACTTTGGGCATCGGTTTTTGGTTCTTCAACTATGGGTTCGTTTGTCCTTCTTTGAGCTTGGGCTCGTGTTACCGCCTGAATAGGTATGATTGTTTCATTTTCTGACCCTGCTCCTTTGCTCGGGTTTTTAGGGCAATCGGGAATCAAATGAGTAATTCCACATTCTGGGCAATACGCATTGACTCTACTGATTTCATCATGAGGACAGTCTCTCAGCCAATGGTCTCCACCACACTTGTAGCAGGGTCCCTTAGGTTGTTGAGGTGCTCCTTGAGCTCCTCTTTGTTGGTATGCATGTCTCTATCTGCCCATGCCTCCATTGGCTATGAACAACAATGTTCGTTCATCTAAGCTATATCTTCCTTCTCCTGCTGCCTGTGCAGCAGTTGGTGGTTCTGTATTTCCTATCATGCTCCATGGTTCTGGTGTCGAGGGCTCTTCCGGTGGATAATAGACAAGGTTTGCCGCATATCCATTGGGATTTTCATAATATGCATGCATAGGTACTAAAGCCTTATCCTCTGATTCAGTCACGGTTGGTGTGTATCTTATACCAACTGGTCGTAATCCTGGTAGGGGGGGTTGTTACCCCAACACCGGTTGTGGTCTTTCTACACCTACAGGTCCTGGTAGGTTGCCTGCTTGATATCTAGGCATCCGTGGAACTTGAGGAGAAGCTACGGGAGCTTGGGGAGCGTAAGGTCTCTCTCCCACATATCCCTTGTTATAATAACATTCCTCGGTCCCATGGTTTGTCCATTTTTGTTCAATAGCACACCACTTGGGCTGTTTAGCCTGAGGTTTGGCGTACAAGTTGATCTTTTTTAGCACTTCATCTACAAGATGCTCCTGGTTTACAGCTACTTCTCCTTTCGGTGTTGTCTTAGAAGACTTGCTTCCACTTTGTTGTGAAGACGAATCGTCATCGAGGTCCTTGAACTCCCCCTCTTTGTAGACCGCACAATTGTCCACCAGGTAAAGAGCTTCCTTGGTCAATTCATTCAACGTCATGCTCCTCTTCATATATAAATCTTTCTGGAGATCCACATTCCTTAGTCCTTGGATGAATATTAGCATAAGTCTGGACTGAGTTGGCATTTCTTCAACAGGACAGAAATTAACATATCTTTTTAGTCTTAGGGCTGCCTTTCGTACAGATTCTCCATCTTTCTGTTTGAATTTATGGATCTGTGAGACGGTATTATGAGCTATTCCCCTTTGTGAGAATTCCTCGATAAACTCGTCAAACACTTCCTCCATAGACTCAAAGTCTTTACGCTCTACAGAGTCAAACCAAGTGGCAGCATCATCCTCTAGGGTTAGTCCAAATCCTGCAAATTGGGTAGGGAAGTCCAACACCTCTTCGGCTCTAATTACGCACACAAAGGCTGCTATATGATCTCTTGGGTCTCTGCTTCCTGTGTATTTCTTGTTTACCCATTTTTGCACTTGAGAGGGTCTAATTCTCCGATGGTCTACAAACCTCATTATTGGATCTCCACGTCCTAATCGATATACCTCCTCAGGTCTTCTATAATAGGCTGGTTCCTCTCCTAGTGGTGCTCCTAAGCTATAATTTCTAACGGTTCTCGCTAGAGGTGGTTCTTCTCTTCAAACTCGTTCTATGGGTGGTCCTCTAGGCTCTGTTGACCCTTGAGTCTTTGGCTTACTCTCTCCTTGATACCTTGAATAGAGTGGTGGTTCTTGCAAATCCCTTAGCCCTCGTGCGGCTTGATAATCATCTCGGTTTTGGTATTGTTCCAATGTTGCACTCTGTCGGAGCCAAGCCTGCAATGATGGCTGGTTTGCTGGTTGGTCTTGGTTGTTGAATGCTTGCGGTCGGGTGGAATGTGAGGTAGCGTCATACTCATCTGAAAAAGGATTCGTTGACTTGCTTGGGGTGTAGGTGGCTCTTGGCACTTCTTTAGGGGTATATGCTGATGCTCCTGGACCTGTTGCCCTTTCTACCTCCTCTGGGAGAATACGTTGGTATTCTCGCCCGTATCTATCAACAAAAACTATACCCTTCCCATAGGAGTTTCTTAAGAGAATAAGTAAAGAACCTTGTCTTTGCTTAATTCGTTTACGTATGGTTCTTTGCTGCGAAAGTAAGAGACTATACCCTCACTCTCATGCTTGTAGATTCCCATGTTCTCATTATAAGTTTGAACCTTGGTTGTTTTGTTATCATACATAAAAATAGCTTCGGGTCGATCAATGTTTGGTGGCGGTTCTTGAGCTTCTAAAACCATTTTCCCTTTCGCCACGTTATCTCCATATCTGTTGTAATCTTCAGGGTTACAAGATAGTGGTTCCCCTTTTCGTCTCGGAATCTATCTCCATCATCATAGACTCGGATTATCTCAAATATCTGAGCTGGCCTCTCTTCGATACAAATGCACTTGCGTCCTTGATAGGCAGAATAGACTAGGTCTCCCCTCGAGTTTGTTCCCTCTAAGAAGATCACGGTGATCTTGGAATCATTCAAAGGATTTTGGGAGGTGCTTCCTCCTCGCATAGGTCCATCATAGGTGAAACCTCCTGGCTGTTGACTACCCATCATGAAGAAAGATTTTTTTGACGAAGTGACAGTATCACTACCTTCCTCAATAATCGGTGCTAGTGGATCTAGCCTTGCCTGAGTTACACTCTCTTCGGTGGACACTAAGCTACCTTGGTCACCTGCCACCTTCTGGTCTCTAACAATGTATCTTCCTGATCTTAAATTCATCAAACTTATCAATGCAATTTATCACAAATCTAACCACTCACCTGGCAAAGGATCAGTTTCTGCACAACTTCTTGCTTTGTTGCTGAATATACCTATACACAAGCGTTTTAATTTCGACAATTGAATCAAAGCATTTATCTGCTAGAGGTTATCTTAGTAATGATTGGTATAACTGGAGAGTTAATCTCAACCACTACTGTATTTTATACACTGCTGATGTTTTGGATTAGGTCTGCTAATCTGAAACTGTACTTCCCTCGGATGTTGGTCAATTTACGCGAAAAAGTCTGAAGTCTTTGCTTCGTCAAATGGGAAAACAAGGTCCAAATTCACTTCTAAAAGAAGTTCTGGAACCCTTAAGCCAAATGGAATCTCATTGTCTATGCACAGTCAAATTTTCTCTTCAATAGGTCCCAATAGACATCCTACGCGTATGATGTCTTCTGTTTTGTTTTGCCTGGATTTTTGCACTGTGGTTTCCCCTTGTTGTACTGAGCCTACAGCTGCTTTTACTTTTTGATTTGGACACCTATTAGCTGGTTAATGAGTCAGAAATTTGTTCCGATAGCCTGTTTTGCTGATCTTGATCAGTTTAATCAACTCCAATTTGGACCAAAATTGACTAGGAGGCTTGCCTTAGGCTATACAACACCTTGCTATGCCCACTCTCAATGTCTGGCTTCAATTTCTTGCTTTAGACATCCTACGCGTAGGATGTCTTTTTCATTAGAATGGCTTCAAACTCAAAGCCCAGGCTCCCCTTGAGTGCTGATCGCTTTGGTATACTCAAAATTTGGTTTAGAGTCCAAAATCACACAGAAGACATCCTACGCGTAGGGTGTCTTTTGGCCTGTTTGACCCCAGACTTGTCCCACAGCTTCCCCTTGATGTCAATAACCCAGTGGTATCTTAGATTTTGGTTTGGATTTCAAAAGTCTCCAATTTTAGCTGTTCTTGCCTTTTTCAGTCAAAAGTGCTAAAGTCCGCTTTGAACCCAATTTTCTCACCCAAATGAGATGAAACCCCTTTCAGTCACTCAATATATCATGCAAGGCATGCTCATGTAGCCATCTTATGGTTTTGATCTCAAAATAATGTTTTGGCACAATTTGGGTAGGATGTCTGGCAATTTCCGTCTATCTGGCCTTATCCCTTCAAGATATGGTTAAATTTCCACTTTCCAGTTGAAATTAGGGTAAACCCTACCTTCTGAACACACTGGTAAACTCAAAATCCCAAAATTCCTCCCAGATTAGCCTATAGACATCCTACGCGTAGGATGTCTCCTGGCTTGAAATTTTATTTTTTTTTGACAGAAATGCTCCTGATGCTCTGTAGATCTATCAAAAACACTCACAGTAACTTTTGGACTTCACTTAGGCTTTCAAACACACTTTTGCGCCTTTTTGCGTCTTTTACAAACTTGTGATGACTTTATCAAGCAAGTATACATGTATGAAATGCTCTAGATCCTGAATCATGATGTCCTACTTACTCTACTCCTACTTATCATGTGAAATGGTGATAATGATGTTTTGGGTGCTTTTTTGGCCTCTCCGGACTCTCAAGCTCTCCTCTCACCGCTTCTACCACTCCAACTCCTACTCAAGAACTTGACTACTACCTAAAACTACCTTGGTCTACTTAATCTACCTAAGTCGAAGGATCTAGGCCAGACACACGCTTCCTAGACTCTAAGACCTAGAGAGTCCTCTATCCTCTGATCCTATCTAAATGTAAAACAAAACTCTTGGCAAGCCAAAAATCCCAATCCTTAAGGATTAGTCTCGGTCACCTACCTAAGGTTTTCGTCCCCGGCAGCGGCGCCAATGTTGGACAGATACGCCGCGACGGATGTCAGCACAGCGAGAACTCACCTAACATATAATGTCAGCTAAGGACAAAGCTCGACCCGTAGGCGCGTGGAAGCAAGCATAAGGTGTCAACCTACACTCGACCGACTCCTAACTAATTCCTACAGAGGTCTCTACCAATTGTCTAAGTCACAGCCTTCAAGAGTGCATAAGAGGAAACTTCCTACAACGCTTTCTAGAGCCGAACACCCATCAAACAATCTTGAAACACCATAGAACTTGAAGGAGACCCTACTAACACCAATAGGTCGCTCTCCCTAAGGTCTATGAACCAAAATCCCAACCCAAAACACCCGGTGCAAAATCATGTAGGATGTCTGGCCGAAATCTGCAGGTCTTCGATTCCGAAATCTAAAGTGCCTAATGTGTATTTCTACTCAATGTGAACACGTGGATATGCTGCAATGCAAAATTGGACAAGTATGCTCACCCAAACACCAAATGAAGCTCGTAGAAGGAGCTCGCGAAACCGGATCGTATGCGTGCAATGTAGGTATCGGCGCGTAGCTCTCGTCGGGGGCAGCACGCTGCACTTCTCCGCACTCGATTCCGACCACCGGTGCACATGTAGCGTCAAGATGAAGCTCACACTCTCTCTCGTACACAGTACGCTCACTCATAGACTTCAAAACTTGTTTTAAAAAAATGACAAAAGGTTTTTTCATTAAGGTCAAAAAGTGGTATATATACCTTACAATTCTCAAACCCTAAAGTTCCAAAATCAACCATCTACTCAAGCTAACTATCAAAACTGGGATACAATCTGGAAACTTCTGTAAGTCCCAATATTTACAAGGTGAAAAATCAGGTTTTCCTCAATGAATGAATAATTACAAAAATAATAATCTTTCGAGTAGTTAGTTTTAGTGGGGTGTGTCCAGCTTCTAACACAAACCAACACACAAGCCCCCTCCCCGTGATGCCAATAGTGTCAACTCTTCCCACTACACTCTACCAAGTGCTGACCTCTCATGAACTGCCCCCCCCCCCGATAGTGACCTGTCAGTGCCAATTTATAGGTGTTGGCTGCTTGGATTATGGTAATCCCGGTGTGATTAGGGTAAGCTAATCGAGGAGACAAAGCAAGTGGTGGGCCCGGTGTGGTTGACCCTTGCTTTGTTTTGGAAGGTTATTAAAAAAATGAGAATCTCTAGGTGGGCCTTTGTGACCATCACCTAGTGAGAGGGAATTTACAAATTGGGAATTTTACAAGGCTTGGGTGAAAACTGAAGAAATGATGAACATAACCTACAAATGACTGAAAATGGCATCGTGATTACGTCATGCCGGCGAATGGTGTGATGCCGGTGCGTCGATGTAGCGCGTACTTCTTTTCGGGGTCGGCTGGGGCATGCCTTTGGCGCATTTCCTCTTTTTGTTGTTGGCAGCACGTGATTCGGGTGTCTTCTTTTGTCGGGGTCATCGTTGTCGTAGGATCCTCTTTCTTTTGTATTTTTTCGGTGCGTGCGTATACAAGTGTGTGTGTACGTATGGGTGCATGAGTGAGTATGTGTGTATATATATAGATGTGGGTGCCCATGCGTGCGCGTGTTTGTGTGTAATTGTATATGTATGTATGTGTGTGCAAGCGTGCGTGGGAACGGGGCTTGTTATGTATATAATATATATAATATATATATTATATATATATTTTTTAGCTTTTTCAACCTTGTTGATTGACGACGTGCTGCAGCTACGCGAGGATGAAGGGTGTGTGTGTGTGTGTTGTTGTTGTTGCAATGGGTGTGTGTGTGTGTGTGTGGATAAGGGTGAATGTGTGTGTGTGTATAGAGAGAGAAAGAGTAAATTTTCTACTCCTGTACCGGCCCGAGAGAGAGAGAGAGAGAGAGAGAGAGAGAGAGAGAGAGAGAGAGAGAGAGAGAGAGAGAGAGAGAGAGAGAGAGAGAGAGAGAGAGAGAGAGAGAGAGAGACATGGGGTGAGGGAGAGGATGTAAGGGTGAGAGAGGATGAGGGTGTGTGCCTGTGTAGGAGAGAGAGAAATCCCTGCCCGAATGTGCCTGCACAGGCTGGAGGACGAGGGGTGAAGAGAGAGAGAGAGAGAGAGAGAGAGAGAGAGAGAGAGAGAGAGAGAGAGAGAGAGAGAGAGAGAGAGAGAGAGAGAGAGAGAGAGAGACATGGGGTGAGGGAGAGGATGTAAGGGTGAGAGAGGATGAGGGTGTGTGCCTGTGTGGGAGAGAGAGAAATCCCTGCCCGAATGTGCCTGCACAGGCTGGAGGACGAGGGGTGAAGAGAGAGAGAGAGAGAGAGAGAGAGAGAGAGAGAGAGAGAGAGAGAGAGAGAGAGAGAGAGAGAGAGAGAGAGAGAGAGAGAGAGAGAGAGAGAGAGAGAGAGAGAGAGGTGGTGAGAGGCTCGGGCCTGCCCTTGGGCTTGACACAGAGTGAGAGAGAGAGAGAGATGGGGCCTTTACTGCGCTACGCTGAAGAGCGAAAGGAAGAGAGAGAGAATAATGAGGTGGCCGGGGGGGGAAATGCCCTTGCGGGCCTCCGACAAGAGGGCGAGGGAAGGGGGGGGGGGGTTATTTGGCACTGAAGTGGGGTAAGGGGGTGTGTGGTGGGAGAGAGAGAGCATCTTATCTCTTGTTTTGCATGGCGGCTCAAGGACGAGAGGAGGGGAGCGAGTCAATGGGAGAGGGAGAATATTAGCGGGCCAAGGGAGGGAGAGTGAGGCCGAGGGAAGGGTGAGGCGAGCGGATGGGGGAGAGAGAGGGAATATTTTCGGCTATTGGCTTGCATAGAGAGCGAGGGAGGGGGTGTGAGAGGGGGCGTGTGTGGATAAGAATACGAGAGAGAGAGAGAGAGTTACTTGCTTGCATCCTCCAAGGACTGCGTACCTGATGATTCCTCCAAGGACTGCGTACCTGATGATTCCTCTTGGTTTGTCGGAGTTGTTTCAGATTGTGTCAATCTTTTTGGGTCTTTAAGAATGACCCCCATCACTTCGATGCTACTGTCACTTCCGTCGGTGGTGGTTGTCTCTTCTCTTGAGGTAGACAAATAGTCGCTAGTGGACTCATCTTTTGAAGCCTCCAAGATCATGTTGCGCTGCTTTCCAGTCCTCATGTAATAGAATATGGACTTTCCTTTAGCGTCCTTCATCTGAATCATTCCGGTGCTCCAATCTTGTTTAACCTCCATAGCCATAAGCCAAGGCCTCCCAAGAATGATGGGGTAGCCTTCCCCTTTGTGTGGCATGACGAAGATGTCTACCTCCACTTCTGTATTGAATGATTTTACTTTGACCACATTCACAATGCCTACGCATTTTACTCTTACATTGTTTGCCATTTTGGCTCGGCAGGGTGCCGGCCTACTTACCTCTAGACCTAGATGGTGCATCATCTTTTCACTCATGACACATATTTGCGCGCCACCATCTATGTAAACGTTTGAGATTCGTTGCCCCTTGATGTGAGCATCCATGGTAGGTAGGATGTCGTCAAGATCCCTTCCAGAGCTAGCCCCAGCTATCCTGGGTCTTGATTTCCTGGTACTTACCAATTTTTTCCATTGCCTCCTCATTCTTGGTGCAAGGTGGAGTAATTGGGGCCAAGTTATCTTCGGGCCCTGCATTAACACATCCTGAACTAAGTCATAGGGTTTTGCATACTCACCTACGGAGAAGTCCACGATGTCTATCTTCCGTCACGGTTTAGTTGCTTGCTTGATAGACTCGGCCTTCCCTTTCATCTTCTCTTCTCTTTGAGAGGCTTCCTCGTGCCTGGCACGCTTCACTCCCATAGCATCCACTTATTCTACCTTTGCTTTCCCTTTGTGCTTCTCTCGAACTGATTCTTCTACCTTTGCCTTCCCTTTAGCCTCCAAGCTAATAACACTCACCGCTTGGTTCATAGCAGGTGGGGGGGGTAGTGGTGGAGTGAGAGGTTGGGGTGGTGGTTGCTGTTGTACAGGTGGTCGAAGGATTTGGACCGGTGGGATCGGCCCTGGTTGCCTAGGTGGTGGTGGTCTTGCTCTTGGCGGAGATCCGATTCTGTCTCCCCCCTCTATTGAAATTATGCCTCCTTGGGTGTGGGCAGTACTACATCCCATGGCCGTCTTCCCCGCAGTTGTAACAATGGTACTCTTGGTTATGCCTTCGCTGTCCTCTTCCTTGTTCTAGATTCCTGACAGGTGCATGCCCTTACTGCGCCCGATGCACAGATAAACTTTCTAGTTGGGTGGTGATGCGACTCAGTAAAGACCATATTAGGTAAAGTGGGAAAATCCCAATTCCCAGGTTGGACAACTTTCAATATATCATGTATAAAATATAGAGATTTTGTCAAAAATTTGAGTTTTCTTAAGGTCTCATTCCACTTTATGCACATACAATACACAATGAAAACAACTAAAATATCATGGTTTCAATCAATTGGATTATTAGGAGAGGAGTATATTGCATCCATTATCGTTGTCTATGTTCTAATGTCCTACCTACAACTTATCTCAACATGGAGAGCTTGGTTTCTAGGTCCACCACTTGTCCAAGTTAATGTAAAAGTGACTCAAGGTTCACAACTTGTGAAAGCAAGGATCCATTGAGGAATACAATCCACTTGGCTATTTTTCCTTAATTTATTGCATGTGACATTTAAGCAAGGTCCACTTCTAATCTATAACTTCTTAATTTGAGGCATGGGGCATACATAAAATATGTAGCATATGCTCTATTGCCTCATAGGAAGGTTGGTTTCAAGGTGCACTTATCCATGCTAGCCTATCTTGGAGAAATGATGGAGCTTTCTTCTCTCCTTGTTTCAATGGAGACTAGCTTGGACAAGTGGTGGACCTTTGCTTCTCTCTATGTTTCAATAGAGTTAGCTTGGACAAGTGGTGATCTTGGAACAAAACCCCCATGTAAAACATATCATGGGTATTCCAAGTGATTAGAAAGATTACCATTTAAGATATAACCTTATAGGTTGGACAACTAGATCTTGGCTTGGAGAAATGGTGGACCTTTGATTCTCTCCATGTTTCAATGGAGTCTATCTTGGAGAAATGGTGGAGCTTGCTTCTGTCCATGTTTCAATGGAGCCTAGCTTGAACAGTTGGTGGACCTTTGCTTCTCTCTATGTTTCAATAGAGTTAGCTTAGACACGTGGTGGATCTTCAAAATAAACCAACTACTATCAATGTTGCCTAGCTTGGACAAGTGGTGGAGTGTTTCTCTACTCCATGTTTCAATGGATCTTAGCTTGGACAAGTGTTGGACCTTAAAACAAAAACCCCATGTACAACATAGAATGGATTTTCTAGATTTCAATGGAGTCTAGCTTTAACAAATGGTGGAGCTTGTCTTCATCCATGTTTCAATGAAACTAGCTTGGACAAGTGGTGGACCTTGTAACAAACCCTCCCATGTACAACATATCATTGGTTTTCTAAGTGATGGGAAGGAATACCATTCAAGATATAAACTTATAGCTTGGATAAGTAGTTGACTTTAAAACCAAATTCATCATAATACAATGAAATACAGGTCAGCCAATTCCTAAATCTTGAGACCAAACCTCCCATGCTATTAGAGATAATATATTGGATAAGTGGTGGACCTTCTATTATTTTCCCATGCCTAGTTTAGACAACCGGTACACTTTGCAGCTATAAAGGTTGGACGAGTTGTGGAGCCTTGTTTCTATCCATGTTTTAATGGATCCTAGCTTTGGACAAGTGGTGGACCTTGGAAAAAAGCTTCCATGTACAACATATATGAGGTTTTCCATGTTTTAATGGAGCATATCTTGGACAAATGGTGAAGCTTTCTTCTCTCCATGTTGATTTTGGAACTACCTTAGACAAGTGGTGGAGCTTTTCTTTTCTACTCTTCATAATACAATGAAGTATATGTTGGTTACATGGTGAATCTTAAGGCCAAACCTCCCATTTTACTAGAGATGATAGGTTGGACAAGTGGATCAACCTTCTATCATTTCTCCATGACTATATTGGACAATTAGTAGACATAACATCTCTCTATGTTGTCTAGAGATGAGCTTGGACAAGTGATGGACCCTGCTTCTCTCTCCCCTTGGTTTACTAGTTTGAAGACTCAGTATATATACTTTCTTAGATCTAGCTTGAACAAGTGGTGGACCTTGCATCCACAATCTTAATTCAGTATAAAAAAGTATATGAAAAAATAACATAGGAATCTTGGTTTGAAGGTCAAGCAATTAGGTTCCAAATGCACATAATAATATATTTTCCACCCATATTAAAAGAAAGTTAAATATGCAAATAATAATATATTTTCCACCCATATTAAAAGAAAGTTAAATATGTTATTACCAAATTGACAAAGGTAACGTCCAAGAATTATATCTTTCCATCTTGTCAGATCTAAATCTTCATCAAGGCGACATGCATGTATACATCAACTTTCAAGCCATTCAAGAATACATGCACTTAGATTCCATAGTTTTGTTTTCAAAGTCTTTTAGATTCTAAAACTCTTTCACATAAAGTATGTAATGACAAAATTCTTGAAGCAAACATTTGTGCCCAAGAAAAAGATCCCTCTCACATATTTAAAGTCCATGAATTCTCTGATCCACACTTACAAGTTTTATTTTGACATCAAACATCAATTCTTTCATAGTTCCAAATAAATGCAACCTCGATATGAATTGACAAAAAATGAATTTCTTTTACTATATGACCCAACATAGGCCCCAATCAAATAAAAAATGAGTCCCCAAAAATTTGGGTGCACTCTAGCAATACATCAGAGTCCCCTTACAATAGGATGCACTCCAATAGTACATTGAAGTCCCCTTAGAGTAGGGTGCACTCCATTCAAGTGTTCATAAAATTGACACACCTTTTATATAAAAAAAAAAGACTATATCAAATTATACAAATGTTGAAAGATACACACTAGAATAAAAAAAGCATCTTATAGCCATATTTATTCAATGCTTTCGTGTTGACAAGTACACACCAAGGACATAATTTGTCTCAGAATCACTATACTGATTTACAATTGTGTTATATGTATAGACTCTCTTATCTCTTGCATACAACCATCCTACCAACCATGGAATTATGGTTCTCTGCAAGAAGTTTTGAAGTTGCTCGGAAGTTTGCCTCCACATCTTTGGAAATATAAGATATGTCCCTGGCATGTTCCACATCACCCTATATGGAGTGTCATCAAAAATTAAGGTATTGTTTGCATCCAAATCCTCAAATATCTTCCAAATATCACTCAGATTTTTGTGATAAACCCTTGTAAATCCTAACATGATATTTGGATTTTGGCAATTTTTGTTACTCATAAACACCTTGAACTTGGTATACTGCTCAGGAAAACACTTTTGTGTGATGCGTTGCACCCTTGTTAAGTTATAGCAACTCCATATCCATAGCTCAAAGTATTCAGCACAAAAATCCAAAAAACTTTGTGCGTCTGGTCGCACCACATGATAAACTTCATCTTTGTCCTCCACAAGTCGCATGTGTTGAGCCCAAGATGGCATAGAATCTCCATGTTTCATTTCAACTGTCTTGAGAAGTAACCCCTCTAGATCCAAGATAAGTACTCTTTTGATGTCCTTGAAAGCAAGTGGTAGGTGATAAGGAGGTGATTCATTCCTTGGACAAGGTCTTGGTCTTGGAGGAGGTTGGATGGGTAATTCAATAGTTTTCTTCAATTTATGCCAGCATATAGCCAATCCATTTTTCTGTAATGGTTCTGAAATTAAAGAACAAGAACACTTAATGCAAACACAACAATAGACATGATTTTTACATTGTCTACCCTAAGGTTTTATTAGGTACCAAAATCCATCTATGATCTACTCATTAATAGAAAGAAAGTCAAATTAAAATCCTGACTCTTTTTTATGCTACACTCTCTCTTAGTCTCAATACCATGGAGTTCAACTAGATTTAAGTCAACTAATAACTACTACTTGTTGTTAAAGGTATGCTTGAAGTGTATAAGGCTTAACCAATGCTCTAGTGTAGAATGGGTATTTAGGTCTCAAGGTCTACCACTTATCCAAGCAAAGATCCATTTAGATATGGAAACCCAATTTTTCTTAATATAATGATATAGAGTGGACAAGTGGTGAATCCTGAGACCAAGCCACTCATGCTACTAGGGATAATAGGTTGGACAAGTGGTGGACCTTGAATGTAAACCCCCCATGTACAAAGTATCAGGGGTTTTGGGTATTTCAATGGACTCTAGCATCTTGGAAACATGGTGGAGCTTACTTCTCTCCATGTTTCAATGGAGTCTATCTTGGATAAATGGTGGAGCATCATTCTCTCCATGTTTCAATGGAGCCTACCTTGGACAAGTGGTGCATGTTTGTTTCTCTCTATGTTTGAACATATCTAGCTTGGACAAGTGGTGGACCTTGGAACAAAATCCCCATGTAAAACATATCATGGACATTACAAGTGGTGAGAAAAAATACCATTCAATATATAACCTTATAGGTTGGAAAAGTGGTGGACCTTAACACCCAATTATTATTAATATAATGACATAGAGTGGACAAGTGGTGAATCTTGCGACCAAACCTACTAGGAAAAGTACGTTGGACAAGTGGTGGACCTTGAATGCAAACCCCCCATGTACAAAATATTACTCATGCTACTAGGAATAATTTGGTATTAAGGTCCATGTTTCAATGGAGCCTAGCTTGGAAAAGTGGTGGACCTTTGTTTCTCTCTATGTTTCAATAGAATTTTCTTGGACAAGTGGTGAACCTTGGAACAAAACCCCCATGTAAAGCATGTCATGGGCATTACAAGTGGTGAGAAAAAATACCTTTGAAGGTATAACCTTATAGGCTGGACAAGTGGTGGACCTTAGCACCCAATTCCTCTTATTATAATGACATATAGTGGAAAAGTGGTGAATTGTGAGACCAAACCTACTAGGGATAATAGGTTGGAGAAATGGTTGACCTTGAATGTAAATCACCCATGTACAAAATATCATGGGTTTTGCGTATTTCAATGGAGCCTAGCATCTTGGAGACATGGTGGAACTTACTTCTCTCCATGTTTTAATGGAGCCTATCTAGGAGAAATGGTGGAGGTTCCTTCTCTCCATGTTTCAATGGAGCCTAGCTTGGACAAGTCGTGGACCTTTGTTTCTCTCTATGTTTGAATATGGTTAGCTTGGACAAGTGGTGGATCTTGGAATGAAACTCCCATGTAAAACATATCATGGGCATTTCAAGTGGCGAGAAAGGATACCATTTAAGATATAACCTTATAGGTTGGACAAGTGGTGGACTTTAACACAATATAATGACATAGAGTGTACAAGTGGTGAATCTTGAAACCAAACCACTCATGCTACTAGGGATAATAGGTTAAACAAGTGGTGGGCCTTGAAATAAAACCCCCTAGAGTGTTTCAATGGATCCTAGCTTGGAAACATGGTAAAGCTTGCTTCTCTCCATGTTTCAATGCAGCCTATCTTGGATAAATGGTGCAGCATCATTCTCTCCATGTTTCAATGGAGCCTAGATTGGACAAGTGGTGGACCTTTGTTTCTCTCTATGTTTAAATAGAGTTATCTTGGAAAAGTGGTGGACCTTGGAACAAAAACCCCATGTAAAACATATCATGGGCATTACAAGTGGTGAGAAAAAATACCATTCAATATATAACCTTATAGGTTGGACAAGTGGTGGACCTTAACACCCAATTATTCTTAATATAATGACATAGAGTGGATAAGTGGTGAAATTGGGACCAAACCTACTAGGGAAATAGGTTGGACAAGTGGTGGACCTTGAATGTAAACGCCCCATGTACAAAATATCACTCATGCTACTAGAAATAATTTGGTATTAAGGTCCATGTTTCAATGCAGCCTAGCTTGGAAAAGTGGTGGACCTTTGTTTCTCTCTATGTTTCAATAGATTTATCTTGGATAAGTGGTGTACCTTGGAACAAAACCCCCATGTAAATCATGTCATGGGCATTACAAGTGGTGAGAAAAAATACCATTCAAGCTATAACATTATAGGTTGGACAAGTGGTGGACCTTAACACCTAATTCCTCTTAATATAATGACATAGAGTGGACAAGTGGTGAATCATGAGACCAAACCTACTAGGGATAATAGGTTGGACAAGTGGTGAACCTTGAATGTAAACCCCCCATGTACAAAAAATTATGGGTATTGGGTATTTCAATGGAGCCTAGCAACTTGGAGACATGGTGGAGCTTATTTCTCTCCATGTTTCAATGGAGCCTATCTAGGAGAAACAGTGGAGGTTCCTTCTCTCCATGTTTCAATGAGCCTAGCTTGGACAAGTGGTGGACCTTTCTTTCTCTATATGTTTTAATAGAGTTAGCTTGGACAAGTGGTGGACCTTGGAATGAAACCCCCATGTAAAACATATCATGGGCATTTCAAGTGGTGAGAAAGGATACTATTTAAAATATAACCTTATAGGCTGGACAAGTGGTGGACTTTAACACATATTTCTTCTTAATATAATGACATAGAGTGTACAAGTGGTGAATCTTGAGACCAAACCACTCTTGCTACTAGGGATAATAGGTTGGACAAGTGGTGGACCTTGAATGTAAACCCCTCATGTACAAAATTATGGGTTTAGGGTATTTCAATGGAGCCTAGCTTGGAGACATGGTGGAGATTGCTTCTCTCAATGTTTCAATGGAACCTATCTTGGAGAAATGGTGGATCATCCTTCTCTCCATGTTTCAATGGAGCCTATCTTGGACAAGTGGTGGATGGAGTTAGCTTGGACAAGTGGTGGGTCTTGGAACAAAACCCCTTTGTAAAACATAGCATGGACATTACAAGTGATGAGGAAAAATATCATTCAAGATATAACCTTATAGGTTGGAAAAGTGGTGATGGACCTTGATAAGTGGTGAAGGATACCATTTAAGATATACCCTTATAGGTTGGACAAGTGGTGGACCTTAACACCCAGTTATTCTTAATATAATGACATAGAGTGGATAAGTGGTGAATCTTAAGACCAAATCACTCATGCTACTAGGTATAATACGTTAGAGAAGTGGTAGACCTTGAATGTAAACACCCCATGTACAAAATATCATGGTTTTAGGGTGTTTCAATGGAGCCTAGAATCTCGGAGACATGGTAGATCTTGATTCTTTCCATGTTTGAATGGCACCTATCTTGGAAAAATGATGGAGGTTACTTCTCTCCATACTTCAACGGAGCCTAGCTTTGACAAGTGGTGAACCTTTGCTTCTCTCTATGTTTGAATAGAGTTAGCTTGGACAAGTGGTGGACCTTTGCTTCTCTCTATGTTTGAATAGAGTTAGCTTGGACAAGTGGTGGACCTTGGAATGAAACCCCCGTGTAAAACATATCATGGGCATTTCAAGTGGTGAGAAAGGATACCATTTAAGATATAACCTTATAGGTTGGACAAGTGGTGGACCTTAATACATAGTTCTTCTTAATATAATGACATAGAGTGTACAAGTGGTGTATCTTGAGACCAAACCACTCGTGCTACTAGGGATCCTAGCTTGGACAAGTGGTGGACCTTGGAAAAAAGTCCCCCTGTACAACATAGATGAGTTTTTTCATGTTTTAATGGAAGAGAGATTCGACAAATGGTGGAGCTTGCTTATCTCCATGTGGATTTTAGAACTAGCTTGGACAAGTGGTGGAGCTTTGCTTTTTTACTCTTCATAATACAATGATGTATAGGTTGGTTACATGGTGAATCTTAAGGCCAAACCTCCCATCTTACTAGAGATGATAGGTTGGACAAGTGGTCAACCTTCTATCATTTCTCCATGCCTATAATTAGACAATTAGTAGAACTAGCATCTTTCTATGTTGTCTAGAGCTGAGCTTGGACAAGTAGTGGACCTTGCTACTCTCTTCCCTTGGATTATTAGTTTGAAGACTCATTATATATACTTGCTTAGATCTATATAATTACTCATTAGTTAGGTTACAAGTGGGTATGTAATTTGTTAGCCTCAAGGGACTTTGAATATTGAATAGTAAGACCAAGTGCTGGTTTGAAGATCTTTTGCTTATCTAAACTAGACTCTAACTCAATAATAAGTTTCATAAGTTCCACGAATTGTCCTATCTAGGCTCCAAAAGAGTCTTAATTGGTTTGTGCTAGATTATAACTTCCTTGATGGGGTAGAATCCTAGAAAAATGAGGCACTATAAGTTTTACCTTAGCTCAAATGGATTTTTCACTTAAACTCGACTGCAATTTGGCTATCTAGTCTTTGTCTCGATGGAGTTTAACACTAGATACATAGTAGTGATATTTAAGCTTCATGTCTCTTCACTTGATCGAGATATGAGACCATACTTTCAAGGTCACCACTTGTCTTACCTAAAGACCAATGTGAGACATGGGAGCAAGAAAGCCATCCGATATTGTTTTAAGGACTATTACATAGGCAATCAATAACTTAAGTAAAGAAAAAAAACTTGGATCTTTCACAATTAATAACTTAAGTAAAGCCAAAAAGACTTGGATCTTTGACAGTTTTTTTCAAACTAAAAAAGCACAATCTCATGCTAACAAAACTATAAATCACAATTGAAAGGTTTGAACAAGAAAAAGATCAACAATCTTAATAAGAAGGATACTTTTCATTTCATTTGATGATTACAAACTAAAATAAAGTCTCTCAAGAAATTGATAAACAAAAAATGTAGGTGACTGCTTCATTATTTTGAGCAAAAATATCAAAATCTCTATTGATTGAGCTCCATCTAGTAGTATCCTTTGTAAGATCCTGCAAGAAGGAATAAAAAGAAAGATTTGTTAGATACCATGCACATGAGTGTTCAAGCATGTGTATCAAGAATATATGACATGTCACTAGTACCTTAGGGTTGCTTTCTATCCAGCCTTAGAAGATTGTTCTCAGCTTTCACCTTATTTATATAAGCCTTTGCTGTGGTTGCCTTCAAAACTCCTTTTGTGTTACAACCCAATTGCCTAGCTAAAGTGGTCAATTGTGACGCCTTCATGCTTTCAATGGGTGTACGCTCCTTTGCCAAGATCTCTTGTATTTGGGCTCTTCTCATTTCATTGCGGTGGCTTGTGTCACTTGCATCTTCAATGATAGTTTCATCTCTGTCACCTTTTGCAGGTGGTATTCTTCTTGTAAAGAACACCTTAGCTGACCAAACATCATTTTTCTGCTTCCAATACTCCATGATTTGTTTGTATTCACTATCATTTGTCACTATAGGTTGTCCATAACGATTAGAAGCAATTAAATCACGCACATCCCTTCTCTCATCAAGCTGAATCAAGTATGGCAGTAGCTCCTCCAAGAGCATATTGTCAACCATCTTCTCAGCATCAAATTGTGGTGGAAAAATGCAATTGTTTGCTGGTGAAATACATCCCTTGTAAGGAGAGTCATCAATAAGCACTGTTCTTTGTGGATCACATTCAAACCCCATGGCAATTTTGGCTAGAGGCTTGAACATTGCCTCAACGTTTGGATTGTCGGGTCTAAACAATTTTTGAGTTTGAGCGGTGTAGCAAACATCTTGCGACCAAATTGCAAAGAAAGGCAATGTATCCTCAGCTAAGTTGTTTAGTGCTGCAAGGATTTGATACACATTATTCCTAGTAGCTGTCGACCAAATTGCAACATTAAACCTTTGTAAAATAGTCTTCAAGAATTGGATGCAACCTGGCCTGAGTATAATATATCTTTTTGAATCCATTTGCACTGAGTTGTGGTGTGAGGATGGTTGAGGGGAACGTTTCAACAATAGACCATTTAAATCCAATATAATTGTAAGCATGGATTTCTCAACATCTACGCTACATGACGTAGTACCAATTGGCAATAGCTCGTGAGTGGACTTTTCAGTCTCTTTTGATGTATGTTGCATTTTTGAAGCATCGATTTCTTGGTTCTCATTATTGGAAGCTTGCTCAAGTTGCACAACACTAGACTCTAGTATAGAAATATCATCCATCTTGGGCACTTTAGAAACCATAGAATCTATGGATTCTATAGTTGTTGACTGAACCATAGGAGCGTTATCCATCCCAGTTTGTGAATCTAAGAAAACACACACACAAATGGTATCTCAAAACCACTAGAATTTTATTCACCATATTTATATGTAGAACTCCTAGTAAGAAATTTATTTAAGGTAAAGTCGTTGTTAGAATCCTTGCAACCATTTTCAGCATTCGTACACCAAACACCACTTGTCTAAAATACAATCTACTAACTCAACATTTTCCATCCTACACTTTATTAAAGATGAGTACTTAAAGTGAAAACTAAAAGCCACCCTTGTTGAGGAAACATGGATACAAGGTCCACCAAATGTCCAACCTAGACTACAAGAAAATAATTAGAGATTTGGCTTAGATTTGGATTCAAAGGCCACCACTTATTCAAGTAAGATAACTCCACTTGTTTAAGACAGTAATGTTTGAAGCCCCACCACTTGTCCAACCTAGACATTGATTAAATTTTGGTAAGATTTATCACAAATCTAGAGTAGAATCAAGATTCTATGGCCAAGGTAGTCAAATATGTTAGACAACACACAAAGCATAAGAGCACTCTAGATTCTCGTTGAGCATAAACTAAACAATAATCAAATGTTATATTCACTTGAGATTTCATCCATGAAAAATGAAAATGATGCATGTACTTGAGATTTCCATCCATGTACAATACTTTACAATGTCAAGTAAAGTTATAGTCAGCAAACAACTCTTCTCCTGCTTCAACTTGACAAATAGTCTCAATGCATACATGGCCATATTCTTCTGACTTGATGTGTGAAGAGGTGCATTTATGCCAAGGTGGCAAATTTGGATCAAATGTATAGCGTACGTTGGGACAGACATTTGTACTGTGAGAACTATTTATATAGCCCGACACGTTTCCTTCTTCTACACAACCAATAATGTATGATTGATCTTCCTCTTCTTCTATGTTTGGATCCTCTAGAAGAGAATATTTATAAGCTCTTGGAAATATTTTGCATATCTTTTTCCAGTCTTGAAATCTATACTTATGCCCTCCATAGTTTAGAATAGTCAAACCACTTTCCAGGGTAGTATGCACAAATAGCCCATAACCAGCTCCTTCAATACATGAAAGTCGCACTTCAAAATCCACACCGTTAATATGGAAAATTACATCTTTGGGAATAGGAAAAGTTGGTGTCCCAAAAGGATCTTCATGCCAATCATAGTGTGAAATACATCTAGATTTTATATCACTTAACTCCTTTGTGTCTGCAAAAAGAAGAAAATATTATGCATAAAATAATGACAATATCAAAGAAAGATATCATTATTTTATAGTCCAATAGGTCCATTGTATGGAAGACTTAGAGTGCCTCTTACATGGTGCCTCCAAGGTTTCCAAAAAATAAAATCATTGGAAAAAAAAGGCCACTGTGTCTCCAATCTATTGCCCATTTGAAGCATAGAGAGAACCAAGGTCCACCACTTGTCCAAGCTAGACATGGAGCATTGACACAAGATCCAACACTTATCCAAGAACCCTATAGTATATGTGGTAACATGGGATGCATTGATGCAACAAAAGTAGTCTAGCCTCCTCATCCATCTCTTTTTTCTTGTAGCCTAGAGGGATTAGTTTCAAGGTCTATCACTAGTCAAAAACTACACATAGAACATTGATACAAGGTTCCACCACATGTGAAACCTATCATCTCTAGTAGCATGGATGGTTTGATATCAAGGTTCATCGCGTGTCCTACCTATACTCTATTGTAGCATATAGATTCTGGTTTGGTGGTACTACACTTGTCCAAACTTGGCTTGTTGTTGATATCTGGAGGTAATCAAGGGTCCTCCACTTGTCCAAGTTAGGCATATAAAACAATTGCAAGGTCCACCATGTGTACAACATATGATTGATTATAGCATGCATGGTCTTATTTCATGGGCAACCATCTTCTCTCCAACATGTGTCCAACCTCGGCTCCATTGAAGCATGGAGAGAAGCAAGGTCCACCACTTATCAAAGCTATTATTTTCTCCCAGTGCTTTCAAAACCCATAATACGTTGTACATGGGGGGGGGGATTCTTGTTTCAAGGTCCACCCCTTGGCTAAGATTGGATCCATTGAAACATAAAGAGAAGCAAGCTCTACCATTTGTCCAAGCTAGGAGCCATTGAAACATGAAAACCCCATAATATGTTGTATACGAGGGGTGTTTTTCAAGGTCTACCACTTGTCTAAGCTATGGTCCATTGGAACATGGAGAGAAGCAAAGCTCCACCACTTTTCTAAGCTAGGATCCATTGAAACATGGAGAGAAGCAAGCTCCATTGTTTGTCTAAGCTAGGCTCCATTGGAACAAGGAGAAAACAAGCTCCACCACTTGCCTATTATTGCATAGAGATTCTGGTTTGAAGGTCCACCACTTGTCCAACCTTGCCTTCATGTATGGAGATAATCAAGAGTGCAATGCTTCTCTAAGCTAGGGACATAAAAGAGTTTCAAGGTCCACTACATATACGATCTATGATGGGTTGTAGCATGGGAGGTTTCATTTTAAGGTTGACCACTTCTCCAGCTCCGCTTGTCCAACCTCAGATCCATTGAAGAATGGAGAATAAAGGTGTACCAACTCTCCAAAATAGGCAGGACAATCTCTATAAAACCCATGAATTGTTAATATATGCTATGCTGTGGAGTTTTGTTTGAAGTTCCACTCCTTATCCAAGCTACAATCCATTGAAGCATGGAACTAAGTAAGATATATCTCTAGTCCAAGATAGGATCCATTGAAACATAGAGAGAATCAAGGTCCACCACTTGTCCAAGCTATGCATGGGTAATTGATATAAGGACCACTACGTTTTCACCTATACTATGCTCTATCATGGATGGTTTCATATCCTACCAATTTTCCAACCTATTTAGTAGGTTGTATTATGGGGGTTTGGTTTCAAGGTACTTCACTTGTCTGAGGTGGGTTCCATTGAACCATGGAGAGAAACTATGTCTACCACTTGTCCGAAATATGCTCCTTTAAAACATAAAAACAAGGTCCACCACTTGTCCAAGCTAAAGTTTCTCTCCATTGAAGCATGGAGAGAAACAAGGTCTACCACCTGTCCAAAATATGCTCCATTGAAACATAAAAGCAAGGTCCACCACTTGTCCAAGCTAATATAACAAATGGGTGTTGGTTACAAGGTGTACCACACTTGTCTAAACTAGTCTTCATGCAAGGTCTACCACATGTCCAAGCTATATGAGCTTGTTTTGAAGGTCTACCACACCTCTTGAAATTAGGATCCATGTAAGGTCCACCTTTTGTCAAGCTATGCATTTAATGAGTACTAAAACTAAGTAAATTGCAGTACTTAAATACCTTTCCAAGCTCATTAAGATTTTGGTCTCTAAGGCCGGCCACCACCACATGTCTAATCTATGCTCTAATTGATTACTTATGCTATTTCTCTCAAAGTCCAAACATAAGCTCCCTTCTAGCAAGGTTAGTTTAAATTTAGGCTCCAGCACCTGTCTAAGCTAGGTTCAATTTATGAAGCATCACCATTTAACCATGCTACGATCTAATGTATCATATCAAGGGGGTATTGATAAAAGGTCCAAAACTTATTGAGTTCAAGCTCTTAAGTAATTAAGTCTTTGTGAGTATTAAATGTTTTAGTTTTAGTCTACAGATCCACCATTCAAAAACTCAAGTAATTTACTATTTACATTCAAACCTTGAATGCTTGAGATAAAAAATACAAGCTCAATCAATACTATATAAAGCAAAATCTAACATTAAGAGTATCAAATCAGTAACAAGAAACACTAACATGCACAAGAAACTCAAAACATACGTGTCTCCATTTCCAAAAAGTCCTCCATTGACAGAGGATGGTGTTGTTGTTGTTCTTCTTCTCTTTGTGGAGAGCACTCCTCTGTAACAGGCACAATGTCGCCTGATTGCGAAGTGGATTGTTGAAGTCCAGCCCATTTTTCTATATCTTCATGAGACTTAACAAAGTCTAGCAGCATGGTCTCCATGCTTTTTGCCTCCTCCACACTATCAATTAAGCAGATGACTTCTTTTTTCTGTTGTATTCCTTCTTGTGCAACCAAGGAGCCATCACCAAAAACATCAACAAGCTTGCGGTCTTCAAAACAATATGTACGAATGTAGTGCTTGACCAAAGCTCTTTTTTTGGCCTCCAAATATTGCAAATCTGACATATCGTTATCTGCTACTTGAAGAAGAGAACAATCAATTGGCATGGGATGTTCCTCTGATCTTCTTCTCAGGTCTTCAAATGCATTGCCTTGTCCCAAGAAGGCAATAACTGTTAGGAATTGAATTGCTCCTTTGCAAGGAGCTGATGGAAAGTGATGCAATGCACCACAACAATGGTAGCTCAAATTATCTCCCATGGCGTGAAAGGCACATTGCAATTTTGTGAAGTTAGTGAAATCCACAAATGCAAGAAAGACAAATCCAGGATCTGTTGACCCTCCAGCAATAGCCAAGATCCCATCCAAAGCATTGTTAAATGTCTCCTCACTCCACTTCAAATTGCCTCCAACGTTTTTTGTCATATCTAAAACACATAAGCCAATAGGCACTTTATTATTGAAGTGGCGCATCAAGTAGAGATTGCCTTCCATTTGTAGGCTCACCACATAGATTGACCATGGCAAATCTCTAGGCTCAGTTTTCTCCTTTTGAAGGTGAATTGCCCATTGCATGTATTTTATTGCTCCATCTGGAAAAGCCATTTTCTTTGTTCCACGCGTCAAACTAGATCTGATCCATTCCTCGCATAGCATTAAAATTGTTTTATAAACAACATCATTGATGTTATACATTTTGACCACCTCCTCCCAGTCTTTACATGGTGAAGACTCATTCAAATTGTTGAAGCCTTCAAGAAGTGCATCTTGAATCAATTTGTCTTGCTTCAACTGCTTGATTCGATCATACATGTCAGTTGCATCACCATCCTTTGCACTCTTTGACAGTAAAATCTTCTCATCTCTAATCTCTTCTTGAATAGTCTTTACCTCTGATTCCTCAAGGCCACAAAGATATCTAAATACAGTTGTTGGGGGTTTCTTATTCTCCTCTTCTAGATTTTCAATGATTTCTATCCAGCAATCATAAACTAAATCAGAGTAGGTGACCATGTGTGCCTGTTTAGCAATCCAACTTGCTGCTGCACTCATTCTTGCCAATCGAAGAAAACCCTAAAAAGAAATAGAGAAATAATTAAACTATTGAGCAAGATTTGTTAATTAAACACTATCAAAAAGACAAAGAAAATAACTTACATCCCATCCGGCACGAGATGCATGTCCCTCTGCAATTCCACTTGCTGCCTTTGGTGGTCGTCCTGAGAAGATCCATTGACTCCGTAAATGTCTCAATATTTGGCTGTAAGGTTGCTTGACATACAATGCCTGAGCCTCCTCATTTGCAATGGCAGATATAGCAGTTGCAACAAATGGAGGAGCATTCACAACAATGCGAGCCTTTCTAAATTTATACACGCTAATCAGTCTTTCAAAGATCTCTTTGTTGTTTTGTTCATTGTGAAGCAAAACTTTTGCAGCATAGATTGAATGCTGCCCATCAAGAATCCAATAATGATAATCTTTAATTTTTTGCTCCTCTACCTCTTCTACTGCCAAAGGAGTCCCCTTCTTTGATTTTGCATTTCGAACAGGCATCAAATATGCACATGCTGCAGGCTTGGTCGTACTCCGTGAAAATCCAAATAACACACTTTCAGCGTGTTTTTTATCCATAATACGTGCATTATAGTGATCAGGAGCAAGCCAACAATTTTGAATAGGGATATCAAATTCCCTATATTGGAAAGGAAAATAATTTATGTACTTATTCATTCCACCTGTATCTTTTTCTTGTCCTTTCATGGCCTCAGCTTCTAAAACATCTGGATCCACAATTCTCATCTTTGACATTGAACCCTCTGTTGATGAGGATGCCAAAGATGCCTTGTCTACATCCAAAATGGAGCTAGTTCGCTTAGCTTCTACTTTCTGCACTTTTGCTTGCTTCTTTGTGGATGGTGGTCGTGAAGCTTTCACCTTTTTTCGTTGTAGTGTGGCAATGATGGAGCTTTGAAGTTGATCTGCTGTGATATTTGGATTTGATTCTGCAAACTTCCATCCTCGAGAAAACATTGTCTCTTCTTTGTTTCTAGACATGCGCTCCAATGCATATGCTCCTGGAGATAGTTGAAATTCTAGATTCATTGGAACTAGAATGTCAATGCATTCCACCTCTGGATGACTATCAACTACAGAGACAGATGCTTCCACAACTTGTCCAACATCTTCAAACAAGCTGTCATTATCCTTTTTGGCAATAAATAGATGCACCTTATGAAATTGTGCACCCTCTATACCATGTATGTCCAAATACCATTTCCTAAGATCATTGCAAGTATAGTCAACTGAGACAGCAACCCTTGCAACCTGTTTTTTTGGAGCCATCTTTCCTGAAACAAAAAAAACCAAATGTTATTTTAACATATACTTTTTTGTAATGGATTAAGTTTGTGTGAATACAAGTTCCACCACTTGTTCAAGCTAGATCTAAGCAAGTATACATAGTGATCATTTAAGCTAGTAAACTAAGGGAAGGGAGAAGTAAGGTCCACCACTTGTCCAAGCTTAGCTCTAGACAACATGGAGAGATTGGAGGTCTACTAATTGTCTAATATAGGCTAACTATATTGAAACATAGAGAGAAGCAAAGGTCCACCACTTGTCCAATCTAGGGTCCATTGAAACATGGAGAGAAGGATGCTCCACCATTTGTCCAAAATAGGCTCCATTGAAACATGAAGAGAAACAAGATGCACCATGTCTTTGAGATGCTAGGCTCCATTGAAATACCTTAAACCCATGATATTTTGTATATGTGGGGTTTAAATTCAAGGTCCACCACTTGTCCAACCTATTATCCCTAGTAGCATGAGTGGTTTGGTCTCAAGATTCACCACTTTTCCACTCTATGTCATTATATTAAGAAGATCTGGGTGTTAAGGTCCACCACTTGTCCAACCTATAAGGCTATATCTTAAATGGTATTATTTACCACCACTTGGAATGCACATGATGGGTTTTACATAGGGGTACGGTTCCAAGGTCCACCACTTGTCCAAGCTAACTCTATTGAAACATAGAGAGAATCAAAGGTCCACCACTTGTCCAAGCTAGGCTCCATTGAAACATGGAGAGAAGGATGCTCCACCATTTGTCCAAGCCAGGTTTGATTGAAACATGAAGAGAAGCAAGCTGCACCATGTCTCCAAAATGCTAGGCTCCATTGAAATATCTTAAACCCATGATATTTCGTACATGGGGGGTTTACATTCAAGGTCCACCACTTGTCCAACCTATTATCACTAGTAGCATGAGTGGTTTGATGTCAAGATTCACCACTTTTCTACTCTATGTCATTATATTAAGAAGATCTGGGTGTTAAGGTCCACCACTTGTCCAACCTATAAGGCTATATCTTAAAGGGTATTCTTTCTCACCACTTGGAATGACCATGATAGGTTTTACATGGGGGTTTGGTTCCAAGTTCCACCACTTGTCCAAGCTAACTCTATTGAAACATAGAGAGAAGCAAAGGTCCACCACTTGTCTAAGCTAGGGTCCATTGAAACATGGAGAGAAGGATGCTCCACCATTTGTCCAAGATAGGCTCCATTGAAACATGAAGAGAAGCAAGCTGCACCATGTCTCCAAGATGCTAAGATCCATTGAAATACCTTAAACCCATGATATTTTGTACATGGGGAGTTTACATTCAAGGTCCACCACTTGTCCAACCTATTATCTCTAGTAGCATGAGTGGTTTGGTCTGAAGATTCACCACTTTTCCACTCTATGTCATTACGTTAAGAAGATCTGGGTGTTAAGGTCGACCACTTGTCCAACCTATAAGGGTATATCTTAAAGGGTATTCTTTCTCACCACTTGAAATGTCCATGATATGTTTTACATGGGGGTTTGGCTCCAAGGTCCACCACTTGTCCAAGCTAACTCTATTGAAACATAGAGAGAAACAAAGGTCCACCACTTGTCCAAGCTAGGCTCCATTGAAACATGGAGAGAAGGATCCTCTACCATTTGTCGAAGCTAACTCTATTGAAACATGGGGGGTTTACATTCAAGGTCCACCACTTGTCCAACCTATTAACGCTAGTAGCATGAGTGGTTTGGTCTCAAGATTCACCACTTTTTCACTCTGTCATTATATTAAGAATATTTGGGTGTTAAGGTCCACCACTTGTCCAACCTATAAGGCTATATCTTAAGGGTTATTCTTTCTCACCACTTGGAGTGACCAGCATAGGTTTTACATGGGGGTTTTGTTTCAAGGTCCACCACTTGTCCAAGCTAACTCTATTGAAACATAGAGAGAATCAAAGGTCCACCACTTGTCCAAGCTAGGGTCCATTGAAACATGGAGAGAAGGATGCTCCACCATTTGTCCAAGATACACTCCATTGAAACATGAAGAGAAGCAAGCTACACCATGTCTCCAAGATGCTAGGCTCCATTGAAATACCTCAAACCCATGATATTTTGTACATGGGGGGTTTACATTCAAGGTCCACCACTTGTCCAACCTATTATCTCTAGTAGCATGAGTGGTTTGGTCTCAAGATTCACCATTTTTCCACTCTATGTCATTCTATTAAGAATATATGGGTGCTAAGGTCCACCACTTGTCCAACCTATAAGGCCATATCTTAAACTTTATTCTTTCTCACCACTTGGAGTTACCAAGATAGGTTTTACATGGGAGTTTGGTTCCAAGGCCCACCACTTGTCCAAGCTAACTCTATTGAAACATAGAGAGAAGCAAAGGTCCACCACTTGTCCAAGCTAGGCTCCATTGAAACATGGAGAGAAGGATGCTCCACCATTTGTCCAAGATAGGCTCCATTGAAACATGAAGGGAAGCAATCTGCACCATGTCTCCAAGATTCTAGGATCCATTGAAATACCTTAAACCCACGATATTGTTTACATGTGGGGTTTAACGTCAAGGTCAGTCACTTTTCCAAGCTATTATCCCTAGTAGCATAGTGGTTTGGGTCTCAAGATTTACCACTTTTCCACTCTATGTCGTTATATTATGAAGATCTAGGTTCTAAGGTCGACCACTTGTCCAACCTATAAGGCTAGATCTTAAAGGGTATTATTTCTCACCACTTGGAATGACCATGATATGTTTTACATGGGGGTTTGGTTTCAAGGTCCACCACTTGTCCAAGCTAACTCTATGGAAACATAGAGAGAAGCAAAGGTCCACCACTTGTCCAAGCTAGGCTCCACTGAGACATTTAGAGAAGGATGATCCCCCATTGGTGGAAGATAGGCTTCATTGAAACATGAAAAGAAGCAAGTTGCACCATGTCTCCAAGATTCTAGATCCATTGAAATACCTTAAACCCACGATATTGTTTACATGTGGGGTTTAACGTCAAGGTCAGTCACTTTTCCAAGCTATTATCCCTAGTAGCATGAGTGGTTTGGTCTCAAGATTCACCACTTTTCCACTCTATGTCATTATATAAAGAAGATCTAGGTGTTAAGGTCGACCACTTGTCCAACCTATAAGCGTATATCTTAAAGGGTATTCTTTCTCACCACTTGAAATGTCCATGATATGTTTTACATAGGGGTTTGGTTCCAAGGTCCACCACTTATCCAAGCTAACTTTATTCTTCTCATAGAGAGAAGCAAAAGGTCCACCACTTGTCCAAGCTAGGCTCCATTGAAACATGGAGAGAAGGATGCTCCACCATTTGTCGAAGCTAACTCTATTGAAACATGGAAGGTTTACATTCAAGGTCCACCAGTTGTCCAACCTATTAACGCTAGTAGCATGAGGGGTTTGGTCTCAAGATTCACCACTTTTTCACTCTGTGTTATTATATTAAGAATATTTGGGTATTAAGGTCCACCACTTGTCCAACCTATAAGACTATATCTTAATGGTTATTCTTTCTGACCACTTGGAGTGACCATGAAAGGTTTTACATGGGGGTTGGTTCCAAGGTCCACCACTTGTCCAAGCTAACTCTATTGAAACATAGAGAGAAGCAAAGGTCCACCACTTGTCTAAGCTAGGGTCTATTGAAACATGGAGAGAAGGATGCTCCACCATTTGTCCAAGATAGACTCCATTGAAACATGAAGAGAAGCAAGCTGCACCATATCTCCAAGATGCTAGACTCCATCGAAATACCTTAAACCCACGTTATTTTGTACATGGGGAGTTTACATTCAAGATCAACAATTTGTCCAACCTATTATCGCTAGTAGCATGAGTGGTTTGCTCTCAAGATTCACCACTTTTCCACTCTCTATCATTATATTAAGAATATTTGGGTGTTAAGGTCCACCACTTGTCCAACCTATAAGACTATATCTTAATGGTTATTCTTTCTCACCCCTTGAAAGACTATATCTTAATGGTTATCCCTAGCTATTATTGCTAGTAGCGTGAGTGGTTTGGTCTCAAGATTCACCACTTTTATTAAGAATATGTGGGTGTTAAGGTCCACCACTTGTCCAACCTATAAGGCTACATCTTAAAGGTTATTCTTTCTTACTACTTGGAGTGACCATGATAGGTTTTACATGGGGGTTTGGTTCCAAGGTCCACCACTTGTCCAAGCTAACTCTATTGAAACATAGAGAGAAGCAAAGGTCCACCCCTTGTCTAAGCTAGGGTCCATTGAAACATGGAGAGAAGGATGCTCCACCATTTGTCCAAGGTAGGCTCCATTGAAACATGAGGAGAATCAAGGTGCACCATGACTCCAAGATGCTAGGCTCCATCGAAAAACATTAAACCCATGATATGTCGTAGATGAGGGGTTTACATTCAAGGTCCAACACTTGTCCAAGCTATTATTGTAGTAGCCTGAGTGGTTTGGTCTCAAGATTCACCACTTTTCCACTCTATGTCATTATATTAAGAATATGCGCGTGTTAAGGTCCACCACTTGTCCAACCTATAAGGCTACATCTTAAAGGTTATTCTTTATTACCACTTGGAGTGACCATGATAGGTTTTACATGGGGGTTTGGTTCCAAGGTCCACCACTTGTCCAAGCTAACTCTATTGAAACATAGAGAGAAACAAAGGTCCACCACTTGTCCAAGCTAGGGTCCATTGAAACATGGAGAGAAGGATGCTCCACCATTTGTCCAAGATAGGCTCCATTGAAACATGACGAGAAGCAAGCTGCACCATGTCTCCAAGATGCTAGGCTCCATCGAAATACATTAAACCCACGATATTTCGTAGATGAGGGGTTTACATTCAAGGTCCACCACTTGTCCAAGCTATTATTGCTAGTAGCCTGAGTGGTTTGGTCTCAAGATTCACCACTTTTATTAAGAATATGTGGGTGTTAAGGTCCACCACTTGTCCAACCTATAAGGCTACATCTTAAAGGTTATTCTTTCTTACTACTTGGAGTGACCATGATAGGTTTTACATGGGGGTTTGGTTCCAAGGTCCACCACTTGTCCAAGCTAACTCTATTGAAACATAGAGAGAAGCAAAGGTCCACCCCTTGTCTAAGCTAGGGTCCATTGAAACATGGAGAGAAGGATGCTCCACCATTTGTCCAAGTAGGCTCCATTGAAACATGAGGAGAAGCAAGGTGCACCATGTCTCCAAGATGCTAGGCTCCATCGAAAAACATTAAACCCACGATATGTCGTAGATGAGGGGTTTACATTCAAGGTCCACACTTGTCCAAGCTATTATTGCTAGTAGCCTGAGTGGTTTGGTCTCAAGATTCACCACTTTTCCACTCTATGTCATTATATTAAGAATATGCGCGTGTTAAGGTCCACCACTTGTCCAACCTATAAGGCTACATCTTAAAGGTTATTCTTTATTACCACTTGGAGTGACCATGATAGGTTTTACATGGGGTTTGGTTCCAAGGTCCACCACTTGTCCAAGCTAACTCTATTGAAACATAGAGAGAAACAAAGGTCCACCACTTGTCCAAGCTAGGGTCCATTGAAACATGGAGAGAAGGATGCTCCACCATTTGTCCAAGATAGGCTCCATTGAAACATGACGAGAAGCAAGCTGCACCATGTCTCCAAGATGCTAGGCTCCATCGAAATACATTAAACCCACGATATTTCGTAGATGAGGGGTTTACATTCAAGGTCCACCACTTGTCCAAGCTATTATTGCTAGTAGCCTGAGTGGTTTGGTCTCAAGATTCACCTCTTTTATTAAGAATATGTGGGTGTAAGGTCCACCACTTGTCCAACCTATAAGGCTACATCTTAAAGGTTATTCTTTATTACTACTTGGAGTGACCATGATAGGTTTTACATGGGGGTTTGGTTCCAAGGTCCACCACTTGTCCAAGCTAACTCTATTGAAACATAGAGAGAAACAAAGGTCCACCCCTTGTCTAAGCTAGGGTCCATTGAAACATGGAGAGAAGGATGCTCCACCATTTGTCCAAGGTAGGCTCCATTGAAACATGACGAGAAGCAAGCTGCACCATGTCTCCAAGATGCTAGGCTCCATCGAAAAACATTAAACCCACGATATGTCGTAGATGAGGGGTTTACATTCAAGGTCCACCACTTGCCAAGCTATTATTGCTAGTAGCCTGAGTGGTTTGGTCTCAAGATTCACCACTTTTCCACTCTATGTCATTATATTAAGAATATGTGGGTGTTAAGGTCCACCACTTGTCCAACCTATAAGGCTACATCTTTAAGGTTATTCTTTTTACACTTGGAGTGACCATGATAGGTTTTACATGGGGGTTTGGTTCCAGGTCCACCACTTGTCCAAGCTAACTCTATTGAAACATAGAGAGAAACAAAGGTCCACCACTTGTCCAAGCTAGGGTCCATTGAAACATGGAGAGAAGGATGCTCCACCATTTGTCCAAGATAGGCTCCATTGAAACATGACGAGAAGCAAGCTGCACCATGTCTCCAAGATGCTAGGCTCCATCGAAATACATTAAACCCACGATATTTCGTAGATGAGGGGTTTACATTCAAGGTCCACCACTTGTCCAAGCTATTATTGCTAGTAGCCTGAGTGGTTTGGTCTCAAGATTCACCACTTTTATTAAGAATATGTGGGTGTTAAGGTCCACCACTTGTCCAACCTATAAGGCTACATCTTAAAGGTTATTCTTTCTTACTACTTGAGTGACCATGATAGGTTTTACATGGGGGTTTGGTTTCCAAGGTCCACCACTTGTCCAAGCTAACTCTATTGAAACATAGAGAGAAGCAAAGGTCCACCCCTTGTCTAAGCTAGGGTCCATTGAAACATGGAGAGAGGGATGCTCCACCATTTGTCCAAGGTAGGCTCCATGAAACATGAGGAGAAGCAAGGTGCACCATGTCTCCAAGATGCTAGGCTCCATTGAAAAAACATTAAACCACGATATGTCGTAGATGAGGGGTTTACATTCAAGGTCCACCACTTGTCCAAGCTATTATTGCTAGTAGCCTGAGTGGTTTGGTCTCAAGATTCACCATTTTTCCACTCTATGTCATTATATAAGAATATGTGGGTGTTAAGGTCCACCACTTGTACTAACCTATAAGGCTACATCTTAAAGGTTATTCTTTCTACCACTTGGAGTGACCATGATAGGTTTTAAATGGGGGTTTGGTTCCAAGGTCCACCACTTGTCCAAGCTAACTCTATTGAATAATAGAGAGAAGTAAAGGTCCACCACTTGTCCAAGCTAGGGTCCATTGAAACATGGAGAGAAGGATGCTCCACCATTTGTCCAAGATAGGCTCCATTGAAACATGAAGAGAAGCAAGATGCACGATGTCTCCAAGATGCTAGGCTCCATCGAAATACCTTAAACCCACGATATTTCGTAGATGGGGGGTTTACTTTCAAGGTCCACCACTTGTCCAAGCTATTATCGCTAGTAGCATGGTTTGGTCTCAAGATTCACCAGTTTTCCACTCTATGTCATTATATGAAGAATATCTGGGTGTTAAGGTCCACCACTTGTCCAACCTATAAGGCTATATTCTTAAATGATATTTTTTTTGACCACTTGGAATGTGCATGATATGTTTTACATGGGGTTTTATTCCAAGGTCCACCACTTGTCCAAGCTAGATCTATTACATATATATTATACATACAATATTCAACTAGATTCCCTACCTATCATGTCCAGTAGCATGGATGCTCTAGCTTGAAGGTCCACCACTTGTCCAACCTATACTCTCTTATGTAAGGAGATCTCGCTATAAATTCAAAACCTTCCCGCCTAAATTTAAAATATCCCTCCCAAATCTTAAATATCCCGCCTAAATTTTAAACTATCCCGCCCAAATTTTAAAATTCAAACTTTTTTATAAAAATTTAAATTTTACTACTTAAATTTAAAATATTCTACGCAAAATTGATTTTAAATTCAAGTTTACCACAAAAAGATATCATTATACCACCTAAATTCAAATATGCAAACCTCAAATCATTATATTGTACATAAATTCAAACAAATTCAAATTAACAAGCCTAAACTGATATTAGTTTGCATAGATATGAATTTATCACACCTAAATTATGTCACCATGTTAGAGAGAGTGGTTAGAGAATTTGAACAAGGTCCACCACTTGTCCAACCTAGATACCAAGAAGGATTGAGTGTACAAGGTATTGTTTGGAGGTCCTTATAGTCCATTGGTCTTAAGGTCCACCACTTGTGGTAAGGGTCACCAAAAAGTGTATATATTCATCCAAAGAAATACACGTATTTTTGGTCTACATGTCCTAGTTTAAACCATTTATGTCCATTAGGTGTATCACTAAACAACACTACTATTTTTGAGAAACAGAAGTTACAATCATATCTACAAATGGATTAGAGGAAAATCAGCTCAGCATACATCCAGAACTCGCTACAAGAATCGACTTTAACAGATCACGCAAGTAAGTCTTCCATTCAATTTTACTAGTATTACAATGTGTTAGTTATTTGTGATATTTATGTATGTATATATACTATGTGTGCATATCGTAATTAAGTGTAATTGTGTATCTGCATTATGTATGAGTATTACAATGAAATAACACAAATATACATACATACACATAGATAACACAGACGCACACATACATGAGCATGTATTTTCAAGAGAGAGATAGCAAATACAGAGATAGATAGATAGAGAGAGAGAGAGAGATAAATAACTGTTTTTTAGAGAGAGGAGAGAGAAAGATAACAGATTTCACTGTGTTTATGTATGTGGAAGAGAGGAAGACGATGTATGGGAATATGTGCACGTATTTTCAAGAGAGAGACAACAAGATAACAGATTTCATTGTGGTTATGTATGTGGAAGTGAGGAAGACGATGTGTGGGAATATGTGCATGTATTTTCAAGAGAGAGACAGCAAGATAACAGATTTCACTGTGGTTATGTATGTGGAAGAGAGGAAGACGATGTGTGGGAATATGTGTATGTGTGCGGGGATACTTTAAACTATGTATCTCTGTCTTTTGACGAGAGAGTGTGTGTGCAAGAAGAGTTACAGAGAACCATCTTCTCTATATGGAGAAAGACAGAGAGTGAGAGAGAGAGAAATACCTGTTTTTTCTCTATTCGTGAGGTGTGCAATGTCTCCTGAGAAGACTGCCCGATCCTGCCCTTCTGGAAAGCGTTGTGTACGCTGCTGTTTCTTTGTCTTGTGCACGAACTTTCAATCCTGTGCACTCCACCCGTGTGTTGTGTACGATGCCGAGCTTGCTCCTCTACGCGCGCGTATACTCCAACTGTGTGCGATCCGTGTGCGCTTTCTGTGTTTTTACTGCTCGCCTGCTTTCTCTGTGTGTGTTTCTCGTGCGCTCTCTGTGTGCCTAATCTTGATAGGGTTTATTAGAATGCCACGTATGCTACAAGTCCATGTTTTATCATAGGATTAAAAAAAACAAAAGCAATATAAAAAATTAACCAATTCACACGGCACAATTAGTCCATGCCGCCCCTTGACCCCGCCCGGGGCGCTGCCCCGGACCCCGCTCAGAACAATATCCCAAAATCAACCTCCCAAGCCCCGCCATCGAGAGCGCTATATTCCACATCCCCATCAAGAGCGCTACCCCCAAACCTCACGTGGAAGCGCTGCCTTGTCACCCCATTGTGGCATTGCCCTAAGACCCCGCATCTGGAGTGCTAAATGGGAACATTCTTCATTAGTGAAATTTTGAACATAAATTATATTAGCATATACTTAAATATAATACAAATATTAACATATTAGCTATACTACTAATTTACTATAGCAGTTCTAGATTATGTCCCATACTATATTTAAGGTGCCAAAGGTTTGGCCTTATGGTCCTAGATTTAGCCAAGTGGTCAACACATATAGGACCAAGTGCACACTGTGCCACAAAACTTGGCCACCACTTCACTTGCCAAAGTTTAGGCCACATGGTCAATCCTAACTTTCCAATGTTCTTATTATGTCACCTTTTGCCTCGTGGAAAACCTAGGCTTGTTTTCACATACTCAGGCACTTCAAGCCACAATAAATTGTCATTACTCTTCGACAACCCTTTTGTTCAAGTCTTTGAAAAAACATTGTTTAAGGCCACCCTAAACCATTTTCATTTAGGGGTGTCTAAAACTAGCTTTTTGGCAATTCGAGAAGAAAATGGTCAAAGTTTTATACTTAGTTTTAACCACTTGACCAATTCAAATATTGGAAAGCAAGGTCTTGTAATACTTTTCTTTGGACATCACACATTAAAACTAGGTCCCTCACTTGTCCAAGCTATGCTCTAATACAATAAAGGGCTTTTGGTTTCAAGATGCACCACTTTCCCAACCTTGATTCCATTAAAGAAGCTAGCTCTACTTAGACATTTAATAGCAAGGTCTTGCAGCAGTTCAGATTGAACATTTTCCATGGAGCTAGGTCCACCACTTATCTAAGCTATGCTCTAATAGAGTAAGGGGGTTTTGGTTTCAAGATCCACCACTTGTCCAAACTTGATTTGGGAAGCAAGGTCCTATAATAGTTTGCTTTGGACATTCACCATTACAACTAAGTCCACCACTTCTCCAAGCTATGTTCTAATACACTAAGGAGGTTTTGGTTTCAAGGAGAACCACTTGTACGACTCTGTTTTTGGAAGTAAGGTCTTTACATAGTTCACCTTGGACCTTGGACATTGGATACTACAACTAAGCCCACCACTTGTCCAAGATATCCTCTATATATAGCCAAAGGGTTTGGGTTTCAAGATTCACCACTTTTCCAACCTTTCTTCCATTAAAGAAAGGAGGGGCTTTATAACTAGGTCCACCACTTGTCCAAGCTATGCTCTGATATGGAAAGGGGATTTTGGTTTCAAGGTCCACCACGTGTTCAACCTTGCAAGACTCAAGGGATACTTGGACATTGGAAAGCATAGTCCTATAGTAGTTGATAGGTGGCAGTGGGTATTACAACTAGGTCCAACCTATGCTCTCATATCGCAAAGAGGCTTTTCTTTCAAGGTCCACCACTTGTCCAACCTTGCTTCCATTAAAGAAATGAGGGGCTACGTAAACATTGGCAAGCAAGGTAGCAAGGTTCTAAGGTGTTTCACCTTGGATATTGGGCATTATAACTAGGTCCACCACTTGTCCAAGCTATGCTCTGATAAAGAAAGGGGATTTTCGTTTAAAGGTCCACCATGTGTTCAACCTTTCTAATATAGAAAGGGATTTTGGTTTCAAGGTCCACCACGTGTTCAACCTTGCAAGACTCAAGGGATACTTGGACATTGGAAAGCATAGTCCTATAGTAGTTGATAGGTGGCAGTGGGTATTACAACTAGGTCCAACCTATGCTCTCATATCGCAAAGAGGCTTTGCTTTCAAGGTCCACCACTTGTCCAACCTTGCTTCCATTAAAGAAATGAGGGGCTACGTAAACATTGGCAAGCAAGGTAGCAAGGTTCTAAGGTGTTTCACCTTGGATATTGGGCATTATAACTAGGTCCACCACTTGTCCAAGCTATGCTCTGATAAAGAAAGGGGATTTTCGTTTAAAGGTCCACCATGTGTTCAACCTTTCTAATATAGAAAGGGGATTTTGTTTCAAGGTCCACCACGTGTTCAACCTTGCAAGACTCAAGGGATACTTGGACATTGGAAAGCATAGTCCTATAGTAGTTGATAGGTGGCAGTGGGTATTACAACTAGGTCCAACCTATGCTCTCATATCGCAAAGAGGCTTTGCTTTCAAGGTCCACCACTTGTCCAACCTTGCTTCCATTAAAGAAATGAGGGGCTACGTAAACATTGGCAAGCAAGGTAGCAAGGTTCTAAGGTGTTTCACCTTGGATATTGGGCATTATAACTAGGTCCACCACTTGTCCAAGCTATGCTCTGATAAAGAAAGGGGATTTTCGTTTAAAGGTCCACCATGTGTTCAACCTTTCTAATATAGAAAGGGGATTTTGGTTTCAAGGTCCACCACGTGTTCAACCTTGCAAGACTCAAGGATACTTGGACATTGGAAAGCATAGTCCTATAGTAGTTGATAGGTGGCAGTGGGTATTACAACTAGGTCCAACCTATGCTCTCATATCGCAAAGAGGCTTTGCTTTCAAGGTCCACCACTTGTCCAACCTTGCTTCCATTAAAGAAATGAGGGGCTACGTAAACATTGGCAAGCAAGGTAGCAAGGTTCTAAGGTGTTTCACCTTGGATATTGGGCATTATAACTAGGTCCACCACTTGTCCAAGCTATGCTCTGATAAAGAAAGGGGATTTTCGTTTAAAGGTCCACCATGTGTTCAACCTTTCTAATATAGAAAGGGGATTTTTGTTTCAAGGTCCACCACGTGTTCAACCTTGAAAGACTCAAGGGATACTTGGACATTGGAAAGCATAGTCTTATAGTAGTTGATAGGTGGCAGTGGGTATTAAAACTAGGTCCAACCTATGCTCTTATATAGCAAAGAGGCTTTGGTTTCAAGGTCCACCACTTGTCCAACCTTACTTCCATTAAAGAAATGAGGGCTACGTAAACATGGCAAGCAAGGTAGCAAAGTCCTAAGGTATTTCACCTTGGATATTGGGCATTATAACTAGGTCCACCACTTGTCCAAGCTATGCTCTGATATAGAAAGGGGATTTTTGTTTCAAGGTCCACCACGTGTTCAACCTTGAAAGACTCAAGGGATACTTGGACATTGGAAAGCATAGTCCTATAGTAGTTGATAGGTGGCAGTGGGTATTACAACTAGGTCCACCACTTGTCCAACCTATGCTCTCATATAGCAAAGAGGCTTTGGTTTCAAGGTCCACCACTTGTCCAACCTTGCTTCCATTAATATAGCAAGGAGGATTTGGTCTCAAGGTTCACCACTTGTCCAACCTATGCAAACCTTTTTCATGTTGTAGCATGATTTTTGGTTTGAAGAGTATTTTTCTATAACTATGGATTTAACAATGTAATCTTTTTACTTACAGGATGGACTTTGAATCTGGGGGAGAAAGTACATATGATACTTGACAATGAAATCGTTGGTATTGGTTGTGTGTGTAGAACAGATCCAGATTCCACTTGTGGTGGTACAAAGATAGGGCTGGGAAATGTCTCCATACTAGTGGAGGAATGCTTGAAGGATGTGGTCCTACCTTTTCCTACAATGGATACTTCATCTCTCCAAGGCTCATTATGGAGTGCTGTTCGATGGTCAAAGCTTCTTTTGCAATCTTTTGTATTAAATGGGAACTTAATTGATCCACACGAAAGCTACAATGGTGATGAAGAACATGATCATTCTGATCCTCTAGTTACAGATGCAATACCTATGACAAGCCCAGAATTTGAAGCAATGATTCGAGAGTCTTGGAGAAATCAGAGGGTCCTTTTAAAAGATGACACAATGATGCAAACCATGAATGAAGGGACCATCTTATATGTATTTCCACATGATTATGTCAACTTTCAGGAACTTGGTCCTGATTGTGTGGGTGTGGGTATTGAAAGAGAAAATGCAAGCATTCATGATGTGGTTGAAGTGGGTAGCATCACTTTGCTAAAGTGGCCCATCAAGCAGACAACAATGTTGAATGGGAGCCCATTACAACGCTTTGTTCCTGTTGATGGCATGCATGCTACATATGAGGATGTATCCAACGATGGCAATGTTGGAAAAAAACTTGATGGGAGTAATGTTGTCCAGTTGTCAAGGAAGAGACGATACACTTTCATGAACAGGACTCAAAAATCAAAAGCAGCACCAGCTTCGACTTTTTACCTTTCAAACAAATCAATTCAAAGGGTATCATGCATTGATTGTTGTGCACAAAAATGCTGCCAATTTGCAGATCGTGATATGGTGACAAGGTTACGACAACAATTTTGGGGAGAGTCTCAAAATCACGCACTAATTATGTTTATGATGTTCTTTCTATATGTTATCAGAAAGATGAGAAGTCACGATACCAATTCAGGCTAAATGGCTCTATTGTTTGTTGTAGAGCATGGTATGAGCTACATGGAATACCAAAGACATCATTTTATCGATACAAGGAGAACTTTGAAAATGGTGTGCGCCAATATGTACATGGGAACACATGTACATTGAGAAGGGGACTTCAACATACTAGTTTAGCAAGAGCACTACTAAACGAGTTTGTGGAAAATAACTCTGAGAAATGCCACATAGAAGTAGAACACTGCTAGATGGCTCAAGAGAGACTCAATTGGTGATTCCATCAACATACAAACAAGTGGATATTTTATGTGAAATCAACACGACACTTGACCAAATGGGCTATGAGAAGAAGCTATCCCAATCTTCTTTGGTAGAATTTGGAACAAAGAGTACCACATGTCACTTTAACAAAGACGAGTGAGTTCTCTAAGTGCAATATTTGTAGCTCAATCAAGGCAAGGTTAGAAGCTAAACCTTCTCTTGAAGAGAGAGCTCTTCTCTTGAGGGAGAGAGAAGTTCACATGGCACAACAAAAGAGTTGCAGAAGCCTATATTATGCATGGCGCACGTATTCAGAAACTCAACCACAAAAATATGTATGCATAATCCATGATAAGATGGATCAAAAGAAGACTGCCATTCCTAGATTACGCATTGTTCCCAAGGGTGTGGATTCAGGATATAATCTGCAGGTGGCATTGATTGGCATGATCACTCATGGACATGGAGAAGGTCATTACGGACACTTTGTCTTGAATGGTTTGTGGCCAGCTGATCCAAATCTTACAATTGGCTCAATTGCTAATTGTTTACATAACCTCGAGAGGATAGATAAGCATCCTCTTGGTGATCTAGTAACAAATGGACTTCCAAGGAGCAATATTTCACTACTACATGCTTTGAACTCAAGGGATGCTTTGGACTACCATAACTTGAGTGATGGAAAAGAGCCCATTGTGCAGTCGTCAGAAATTGCAGAAGAGGAATTGGGGTCAACATTTCGCAGATTGCCAGAGAACTTGTTGCTACAATTGGATAATTGTGCAGGGGAAAACAAAAATCGATACTTATTTGCCTATTTGTCAATGCTTGTTGCAAGGGGTGTTTTCAAAACCATCCAGCTGGGATTTTTAATGGTTGGGCATACACATGAGGACATAGACGCCATGTTTAGTAGGTTTTCAGAGAAGTTGAGAGTTACACAAACCTATACTTTGCCACATTTGATGGATACATTACGAAACAGCTCATCTTCATCTCCAGCTCCATTTTTTCTCACAAAGATCCCTGATTTCAAGCAATATTGTGATGGCTATCTTTGTGATGGACAAGACATACTTGTTGGACATTCCAAACCGCTTCAGTTCAGGTTCTTTATGCAAGATGAGACACCAATGATGCAATATAAGGCACATGTAGGTGTATCAAGTTGGAGTGGAAGTATTCGCCTTTGGAAAACAGACACAGAAGGCAAGCCAATGTTACCACATGGAGATCCACCTCTAGTACAAATGGCGGAGTATGTCAAGGCCCACGAAGAAGTCATTTTGGGGCTAAAGAACTATATAAAATTTTGGAAAAATTTAGGGAATGGTTCAAGTATTCCGCGATATTATAGACCCGTGATAGATTATTGGAGTAAGGTAATTGAAGAGATTGGAAAAGCAATCATATCAGAGGGAGTCTTGTATGAAATGTTTTGGCCAAAAACTCAAGAATATTCTCATCTACAAAGCACTACAATGAATTTGCAACAAGGAGCAGAAAGATTCCTAGGCCTTGAAGAGTTGAATGATCATTTTTGTGGGCCTCAACGAGATAGGCCAAGGGAAGAGTTTGACCCTATGTCTGATGTGCACCAAGGTGACTTTCTTATGCTTGTTCCGAGTGACACAGAAATCTATCCAGTGTGGCTTGCAATGGCTTTATCTGACATTGATAATGAGCCTACATCACCAAACTACAGAAAACTCTTGATTCAATATTGGGCACCTTGCGCGAGAAAAAGTGGGATGACAGATACTCAAGCTTACAGTAATTGTTGGAAGGGTTATTGGGCTGTCAACTATAAGGACCCACAAGTGTGGGAAACTATAGATGCAATTGTTTGGTCCTGGAGACCCAACAAAGAAGGACCATTTTCTAGAATAAAGATTCCAGAAAGACATGCTCTAAAAGCCAAAGAAGGCCTCACTCGTGCACATCAGCCACACTTGGATCAAAGTTCAGATATGGTATCAAATGTGGAGTAGAATTATGTGGAGCTTCTATTGTGACTATACTAGTCAATTTGTAAACAAAATCTTTTTTGTATCTTCCTTTGTTTTATGTAATTTATAGTTATTATTCAAATCCATGTGTTGTACATCCTCTTGACTTTTGGTGTTTATCAACACCACAATCCTATGAGATTTTCACTTTATTTACTAGCCACACACCTCAATTTTTCCCACTTTAAGTGGAAAATTCCCAAATTACATGAATTCGGTCGATTTGGAGATTCCCATAATGTGAGATTTTTACCAAAATACCTAATATGGTCTTAGTAGGCCTTGCTGCTCTTCTGATGCCTCTTGCGGTTGGGCTCTATGACTGGCTGTTGCAGTCACTGGGGTTGGTCCAGCCGAGTTTGTTTCCTCTGACTCGTTTACTCTTGCTTGCATGCGCAGCTTCTTGTCTTTAAGGCGGGCTACTTCGACTGCCAACTCATATATTGTAGGAAACCTTCCCTTCAACTTCTCTCTAAGCGGCGACCATAGACCAACAATGAAATGGTCCTTCTTTAGAAAATTAGGCGCTCCTTCGCCATCCTCCAGTGAGGCAACCCATCTCTCCCATAAGTCCACAAATTTGGACTCGTATGTGGCATACTCTAGCAGACCTCCCTGCTTCAACTCCGTCAGTAGCTGCCATAGCTTCTCTGAGGTTCTACCTCCACCAAACCTCTTTACAAAAGCAGCCCTTAACACATCCCATGCATTCTTGGTAGCCTGGGGCAATGCATTATACCAGGACTTGGCCTCTACTTTCATCAGTAGAGGAAAAATTCGAAGTCGTGAAGCGTCGTCATCTTTGTTGGAGACGACACAAGCAATGTCGAAATCATCCAAAAAGTCGGTGGTGAGATCTTCTCCCTTCTTTCCACTGAACGTGGGGAAAGAAACACTTGCCATGGTAGTGACTCAAGAAATTACAAACCCTTTTTTAAAAAAGGATTAATACATTAACAACAGTAGCGTCTCATAGCGGCTTTTTACAGGGTTGGGTGGATAGGTTAAAACAGGATAAAGATAGAAACATTAAAGGAATGATGGTAATCCAATATGGGGAGAATGATAGGGTTTGGGGAATTGAGTATTTCTCCTAGTACCGCCGCACCGAATAGGTATACGATATTCTGTTGGTAGAAGACTTTCCTATCTACATAGATATTCACATGCATATGCTGCAGGAATCTGAACGGGAATGCCGTCGGCCCGTTTTCCATCATGCACAGAGGGTGAAGTAGGCGACCTTCCGCCACTTAGCTTCGGATGACTTCCTCTTTGGCAAGCTGGGTACAGTCTGGCTTTCTGAGCTTCAAGCACTTTCTTGGCTAGATGCTTCTTCCTTCGGGGTCATGTGTTTCCAGACTGGCTTAACTTCTCCTTACCTTTGGCTCGAGCAACCCCTTTAGGCCACTTTGGAGTAAATGTTATAACTTTGACTGCAGTTTCTTTAGGGAAAAGAGGCCTCCTTGTTTTCTTTCCTTCTTTGATGTGAATGACTTCTTCGCGATAAATGTTGATGTAGATGATTTCAGCCCTTTCGCTGCCTTTGTTGCTGGCACTCATTGACAGTGTGTCTTGGTTGACAACATTGATGGCACTTCACTGACCTCCCACCTGATGCTCTCAATTTGTGGTTAGAACGAGCAACACGAGATGGAGAATTTACCTCTTGAATACTAACGACACTGCAGCCTGGCAGTAGTACTTCAATGAAGGCGGTTCGTGCCTCTTTAGTCTCCTCTTCTTCCATCCTCCAGGTAGAAAATTCCTTCAGCCATTCGTCCATGATTGATGGTGTGCGTCGCTTCCAGCATTATAAACCGAAGGGTCTTAGAAGCCCTCCTCAGTGGGGGGCACCAAATGACTAGAGCAAAGCGAACCCCAAACCCCGACGGCCTCTAAAATGCCGGGGGCCAAATGGCACCCCTCGAGCCTATCACGGTAAAGCGAACAAGGAGCACCACCTAGCTTTGAGCAGCTAGGATGCAGACCACGATGATATGAACACCGCAAACTTACACACACACACACACACACACACAGAAAGAGAAAGAGTGAGAGATTGACAAATGATGAAAACCCTCGGGGGTGTGAGGGAGAGTTATTTCTGTAGTATTTACAATGACCTTCCTTCCAGCGAGGCGGCACACCGTGGTGATAGAGAGGTAGGGAGAAATGGTGCAACTACTTGGTGCCTTCTCTAAGCCGACTCAATGATTGTGAAGCGTGTGTGTGCATCGACCATTGGAGTCGAGAGGTGGACATGGATCCCTTTACATGGTGCAATTCCCAAGGCAAACCAACACACAAGCCCCCTCCCCGTGATGCCAATAGTGTCAACTCTTCCCACTACACTCTACCAAGTGCTGACCTCTCATGAACTACCCCCCCGATAGTGACCTCTCAGTGCCAATTTATAGGTGTTGGCTGCTTGGATTATGTGATTAGGGTAAGCTAATCGGGGAGACAAAGCAAGTGGTGGGCCAGGTGTGGTTGACCCTTGCTTTGTTTTGGGAGGTTATTAAAAAAATGAGAATCTCTAGGTGGGCCTTTGAGACCATCACCTAGTGAGAGGGAATTTACAAATTGGGAATTTTACAAGGCTTGGGTGAAAACTGAAGAAATAATGAACATAACCTACAAATTATTGAAAATTGCATCGTGATTGCGTGATGCCGGCGAATGGTGTGTTGCCGGTGCGTCGGTGTAGCGTGTACTTCTTTTTGGGGTCGGGCTGTGGCATGCCTTTGGCGCATTTTCTCTTTTTGTTGTTGGCAGCGTGTGATTCGAGTGTCTTCTTTTGTCAGGGTCATCGTTGTCATAGGATTCTCTTTTTTTTGTAATTTTTTGGTGCGTGTGTATATGCGCGTGTGTGTACGTATGGGTGCATGAGTGAGTATGTGTGTATATAATTAGATGTGGGTGCGCATGCGTGCGTGTGTGTATTTGTATATGTATGTATGTGTGCGCAAGCATGCGTGGGAACAGGGATTGTTATGTCTATAATATATATATTATATTTTAAAAAAAAAGCTTTTTCGGCCCTGTTGACTGGCGACGTGGTGTAGCTACGCGAGGATGAAGGGTGTGTGTGTGTGTGTTGTTGTTGCAAGGGGTGTGTGTGTGTGTGGATAAGGGTGAATGTGTGTGTGTGTGTGTATGTGTTGTATGTATAGAGAGAGAGTGAATTTTCTACGCCTGTACCGGCCCACGAGGGGAGAGAGAGAGAGAGGATAAGCCGGCTGGGGCTGTGTGCAGAGTACGCGAGAGGGAGAGATGGGGTGAGGGAGAGGATGCAAGGGTGAGAGGATGAGGGTGTGTGCGTGTATAGGAGAAAAAGAGAACTCCCTGCCCGGATGCGCCTGCACAGGCTGGAGGACGAGGGGTGGAGAGCGAGACAGAGAGAGAGAGAGGTGGTGAGAGGGTCGGGCTTGCCCTTGGGCTCGACATAGAGCGAGAGAGAGAGATGGGCCTTTTACTGTGCTGCGCTAAAGAGCGAGAGGAAGAGAGAGAGAGAGAATAATGAGGTGGCGGGGGGGGGGAATGCCCTTGCGGGCCTCCGACAAGAGGGCAAGGGAAGGGGGGGGGGGGGGGGGGTTTATTTGGCACTGAAGTGGGGTAAGGGGGTGTGTCGTGGGAGAGAGAGAGAATCTTATCTCTTGTTTTGCATGGCGGCTCAAGGAAAAGAGGAGGGGAGCAAGTCAATGGGGTGGGGAGAGAGGGAGAATATTAGTGGGCCAAGGGAGGGAGAGTGAGGCCGAGGGAAGGGTGAGGCGAGCGGGTGGGGGAGAGAGAGGGAATATTTTTGGCTATCGGCTTACATAGAGAGCGAGGGAGGGGGTGTGAGAGGGGGCGTGTGTGGATAAGAATACGAGAGAGAGAGAGTGTTTGCATGCGGCTCGACACAGAGGGAGCGCGAGAAAGAAAGCGAGAGAAGGGGTTGGGGTGAGTGCTCGAGGCTGCTCCTGGGCGATAGTGGCCAGTAGCGGGGGGTGTGGGTGAGAGAGAGAGGATATTAGAGAGAGAGAGAGAGAGTGTGTGTGTGTGATCGGCCATTGGTAGGCAATGAGGGAGATAGAGAGAGAGGATTTCCGGGCCAACTGTTGGCTGTGAGGAACAGCGCCGGACCACTTGCGGCCTATGACCGTCACCTTGACTGAGAGAGAGAGAGAGAGAGAGAGAGAGAGAGAGAGAGAGAGAGAGAGAGAGAGAGAGAGAGAGAGAGAGAGAGAGAGAGAGAGAGAGGGAGAGAGAAAAATGGAATGGATGAGGGGAAGAGAGAGATGGAGGCCTGCGGGGCTGGGGTATGGACGAGTTAGGCCACGAGGTTGGCCAGGGCATTGCTTAAACCTCCTGATGGTGTCGCTAAGGCTTCGACAAGGGAAAAATAAGTTTTTTTTCTTCTTTTTCTTTGATTTCCAAAACTCGGCCATCACTGTGTAGAGAGAGAGAGAGAGAGAGAGAGAGAGAGAGAGAGAGAGAGAGAGAGAGAGAGAGAGAGAGAGAGAGAGAGAGAGAGGACTCATAAAGGGGGAGGGATTCCCGCGAGACAAGGAGTTCAAGCCGGCTTCAAATTAAACCTTAGCAAGTAGCGATGCACGCTTCCTACTTCTTTGCTAGAAAAGCAAGATCTGTCTGCCCTTTGAGGACTCCTTCTGCTTGGAGTGGAAGCGATGACGATTAAACACAATTTAAATTTCTCAAGTATAGCATATAGACAAGAATGGACAAAAAGCCATGTGAATACAATATATATTATAAAACGGAGCATAATTGCTCAAATACAATGTTTATGGATTTAAGAGGTCTCTCTCTCATCCTTGCATAGCTGAGCATAACTTCCTATGTCTATATAGAGCTCTCCGTTTAGGAAGATGTCCTCATTTCATTTTGTAGATCCTCTACATGCACCCTATAGAGAGTAGCAGCTTGATGCTCTTCTGGCACTACCTCAGCGGATTTTGCCTGAGCATCCTCTCCGATCTCCTCCATTGATGCCGTTGTGATTGGCACATGGTAGCCCTCATACGTTCATGCACTACGAGGGGCTACCTCTATGACATACCACCAGTTCGATGCAGACTTTGTAGGATGAAATAACACCTTCTAGAGCTACATAACTTACATGAGTGCTTCCAGGCACATAACTTCTAAAATTGGATGTTAAATATTTACAGAGTTACTTGTTCCCAATGCTCGGGTAGTACGAAAGTGTCTCTTAGGTCGGTCCATCTTTTAGTTGAATCCACCTCAAGAAAACCAGACTCTCCTCTGCGCACAGTAGCGTTGCAACCCTCCATGTTTATCTTGAACCATTGCACGCCAAAGAAGTCCACAAAAAATCCTCTATAATTGATCCTCAAAATCTCTTATAGCGTGCCGAAGTAAGTGAGTTACACCACCACAGGATCTACATCAGAGGACCATCGTCGACTAGACTGTTCAAATTTTTCCATGAATCCACAATCTTGTGTAAAATGGTTTTTGTCGATCCGTTCCACCTTAAAATATCGACCTTTACACCATGATGTTGTGTATGACCTATAGTACAACCAACAAAGATTATGAGTGGCAGTTCAAACATCTAGAAAGCTGTGATTCGTACATTGCAAAACTTACCTTGGTCGTGAAACCCCAAGAGTACTCCCACTCCTCCTCAGTCACTTCTTCACCGCATTGTTGTGCGCTTTTCAATTGGTTGTTCAACCACCTTAAGCTCATGAATGTTGGTAGGCTCTCCGGACCCGCCGGATAATGTATCGGCGGTCGTCTTCCCCATCTCCAATCAATCCGTGCCCTTTGTTACTCTTGCTTTGCATCCTCATATTGTGAAATCCACTTTTGCATCACTAGCTTGAGAAGCATGCAAAATCGATTGATTTTAGCCTCTAGATCTTCTGTCATCTTCTTCTCAACACCGAGATTGCACATGACAATCCCAGATGTGTGCTCATCATCTATGGTTCACCATAGTGTGTCTCGGGCTTTATCAAATCCGTCTAGCCACTCATCAATGTAAAATAGGTACTTTGATACTAGCCAACCTTCTGCCATGTTACCCTCCGGACATGCCTTCTGACGCACATATCCCTTGAGCGTTTTCATGAAACGTTCTAAAAAGAACATCCATATGGAATGTACTGTGCCAGCTATTTTCACCTCATCAACTATGGAAACAAGAAGATGCACTTGAATGGTTAGCATGGTAGTAGGAAAGTGTTTCTCAAACATGCACACAACCTCCACATCGTTTAGTTTGGGGAATGGTATGGAGTCTACATGGAGCTCCTTTTGTGAGATCCATTGCACCAACTTCGCAAGTTTGTAGATTGTGGTACGGACGTCAGGAGACAAACATCCTTGGTAAAATAAACTGCAAAACACGTCTAGCAATGATATTAAAGTCCACACATGAATTTGTTACACAATTCCCACTTTGATATATTCCACTCCAAACATATCTAACAAGTTTTATGCCAGTCGTGTGACTTCAAATGGTAGTAAGCTTCTCTTATTTAGTGAAACACATTCGGAGCGAGTGCATTACGCCAGTGGGGGTCCGCACAGATCAAATGGTCTCTTTCACTTTGCGTTCTTGGGCTCTTGTCAAAATCCATGGAGCTTTAGGGAGTTTTATCGATCCATCGGGTGCTGTCTATGGCCAATATTGCTCCATACGATCCACATTTCTAAGGTCAACTCTAGCTCCCAAAGTATCTTTCTTGCCGATCAGATGGTCCCACAATAGATTACCCACATTCTTGAATATGTGTATTGAATCAAGCAAGTGATTAATCATGAGTCTAGGCCAATATGGTAATTCGTACCAAAGAGAGAGTCTCTTCATCCCTGGGGGCAAACGGTTATCACACATCTCCTTCAGCTCTAACCATGCTTGTGCAGACATCCTCAGTGGCTCTCTTCCCAAAAAACCATTGCATAACTCACGATTCTCTAGAAGATGCTCTTGATGATCTTCGTAGATTTGCTTCTTCAGTGAGGACGCCCGACGTGCATTAATTCTAGGTCCACATGTGACACATGCTTTGTATCCACTTGTTTGAAGCCGTATATGTATACACATGACAAAGATAAGCTTGAGAAAAACCAAGATTTATAGTTTTTGAGTTTGAGTATAAATCACTTGAGCATTTTGTGAGTCCGGGATAGTCATGCATGGACCTGTGTGTCAGCTCATATCCACCACTTCTATGCCAATCCACAATTGTTGAAGATCTTCCAATAGTGGACGAAGATACACATCCATATTCTTCACTTTATACCGCCTAGGCACAATCAAGCTTAGAAACAGGTGCCCCTTCTTGGTAGTCAACCACGGGGGAATGTTGTAGTTGACAATGACAACGGGCCATACACTGTAATATGTTGACCTCTGACCAAATGGATTTACACCAGCCATAGACAGGCCTATGCACAAATTTTGAGCTTCCCTGGCAAAATCTTGCCATGTGTCGTCTATATGTTTCCAGGCTACACAATCTGCAAGAATCCGTAGCACACCATCAAAAGATCTATTTTCCTCGTGCCATGATGCTAGGGTGGCCATGGACTTACATTCAAAGAAATGCTTGATGCGAGGAAGCAGAGGAAAGTGTCACAAAAACTTTTGTGGAATCTTTTGTCCGTGGAGATCTACTCGATATCTCTTGGAATCACATTTTGGACACTTTTCCATGTCTATGTATTCCCCTCTAAAAAGAATGTAGTCGTTAGGACAAGCGTGAATCACATTGTAATCCATCCCCAAGTTGTGCAAGATCTTTCTTTCTTCCTCTCTGGAATTTGTCATCACATTATCAGCTGGCAGTATGTGCTCTTTGAGCAATCTACATAGCGAAAAAAATGTGGTACACTTGTGTAAGTAATCTATCATATCATTATACATATAGAGTTTTTTATGGAGTAAACACATTGTAATAGATCACCTGAAAAGCGTTGTGATCCAAACTTTACCTGCATGTTGAGAAGAACTAGGAACGCCTTCAATCTAGACACATGTGCTCCATCATACAATGGCGTATCGGCTTCACTTTTCATATCATCATAGATAAGCCTTTCTGAATCCATGATCATTTCATTGATCTCGGGCTCAAACATAGCCTCATTGGGAATGTGGTCTGCATGATCATGCTCTGAGCTGTCAGAGGCTACATCTTGTGGCATCACGTATACTGCTTGACCAAAGCGCCTGCGAGTATGTCTATTGGGTTGCAAGATTGCTGCCTGTTGGCCAGCGTCAGAGTTCGACGATTTATAATTGGCAACAACTCGATCTATAATAGATGGATCAAACTCACCAAATTCGCAAACGTGTTGCAAAGAAACATGTCTTGTCCGTCGCACAGTATGTTTGCATTGATTACGAGGACATAAGATCCTTGTTGAGAGATAGGTGTTTTCGTTGGACGGCCCCACATCGTCGTCTACTCATAATGAATATAAAAACCTTATAACATGGACTTTAAATTTAATCTTCTATTGGAATTCTCCATCTTTTCTCTCTCTCTCTCTCTCTCTCTCTCTCTCTCTCTCTCTCTCTCTCTCTCTTTGATCACACTGTAAACTACCTCACATTCTCTAGTCATGTCCAATCCCTGCACACCTCGGTCTAGAGGCCATGGGGATCAGAACCACCGGGTTATAATCTCATCTTTATTGGTCAATGCCTATATTTGTGGGTACAAGAAATCTACACACCCATGTCTACATGGAAATGCATATAGTGGACAAAACCCCTTTGCCTCTTCTTTAGCTGTAGCAATTCATAGCATCTTAACATCTCTTCACACTAGATCCTTGCTTGAGGGATTACTATGCATATTACATGTTGGCCTCCAATCTGAGTATCATGCCGTTGAAATCTTTCCAACTTAAGGTTGCATCCGTAGAAAGGAAGAGAGGGATCACCTTGACGTAGCTCTAATTTTTTTTCTAATCCTGAAGGCAGACTTTAATATAAAAACTAAATCAAAAACCTAATCTTAAATCTAACTAATTGAACATATGGTGATTCTGAGCTAATTGAACATGTTTAATGGGTGACTTAATAGGTGTCAGATTCTAATGGGACAGTTCATTGCATTGTGTACCTAGTGTTTGCTCCTTGGGCAAAGCCTTGAGCTCAGCTGGAACTCCCCCTTCATTGACATGCCCTAAAATCTAACCTAAATCTAAATCTAATTTAATCTTAAACTCAACATAAACCTAAATCTAATCTAATCTTAAATCTAACCTAAACCTCAATGTAATCTAACCTAATTTAAATCTTAATCTAATCTTAAGTTTAACCTAATTATAAATTTAGCATAAATTTTAAATATAAGTTAAATATAATCTAACCTAGTCTTAGATCTTAATCTAACCTAATCTTAAATGTAATTTTAAATCTAACCTACCCTTAAATCTTAATATAACATTTCATTAATTCATATTTTGTCTATTTTTTTAATCTATCTCTCTCTCTCTCTCTCTCTCTCTCTCTCTCTCTCTCTCTCTCTCTTTGTTTTCTCCCCTTACCTCTTTCTTTTCGTCTTCTCTCCCTCTCTCCCTCTCTCTCTCTCTCTCTTCTTCGTTCAATGTGTGTGTGTGTGTATGCATTCTTTGTTTATGTATGTGTGTGTAATTTTTTGTACATTCAATGTGTGTGTATGTGTTTTGTTTATGCATGTGTGTACATTCTCTCATTCTCTCTCTCCCTCTCCATTCTCTCATTCTCTCTCTCTCTCTCTCTCTCTCTCTCTCTCTCTCTCTCTCTCTCAAAGACACATTATGTCTGTGTGTGTGTGTGTGTGTGTGTGTGTGTGTGTGTGTGTGTGTGATTGAGAGGGAGAGAGAGAAAGAGGGGAAGGGAACACGAGAGGGAGGAGAGGGAAGGAGCATATCTGGATCTCCTTCCTCTCCTTGTGTGTGTGTTTGTGTGGTGTGTGTGTGGAGGGGGGGGGGAGGGGTAGTTGGGGGAGGGGGAAGAGAGAGAGAGAGAGGGAGAGGCGCGGGTTTACCTGTTTTGCTAGAGCACCGAAACTCATATTTGAGATCTGAGTTTTTGGCGCTCTCGATTTATTTTGTACCCCTATCGGCGTCGCTATGAGTGTCACTATGCAACAAAAAGTATAGCGACGGTCATAGCGACGCTTATAGTGACGAGCATAGTGACGTCGTGGATTTTAACATTTGAGTGTCGCAGTGCTAGCGTCGCTAATATGAAGAACCTCTTCTAGTGTTTTTATATATAGATATTAAAGAGTTATAATTTTGATGATTTCTCAAAGAGATACATTGTAACAATTCATTTTAATCAAAATATAAAAAACTTATGGTTTTTACTCATCATCATCAATTTTTTTATGATTGTTTGGTATTGAGATTTATGTTTTCATGTGATGATTAGGAGTCGTTCCTACTAATTGTTCATTGTTGAGATTATTATTATTCCATGGAGTTGTTCCATGATGTGTTTTCATGATGATTTGAAATGGTTTCGTATTGTTTGTTCATTTTTATTTTTTATTTTAAAATAGTTATTATTTCATGGAGTTATTCCATGATGCCATGATGCATTTGCATGATGATTCCAAGCAGTTCGTGTTGATCGTTTGTTATTGGGATGATTATTATTCCATGGAGTTATTCCATAATGTCGTGATGCATTTTCATGATGATTAGAAATTGTTTGTATTGATCGTTTGTTATTGAGATGGTTATTATTCCATGAGTTATCTCATGATGCCACGATGCGTTTCCATGATGATCACAAGTCGTTCCTACTGATCGTTCTATTATTGATATGGTTATTATTCCATGGAGTTGTTCCATGATGCCATGATACATTTTCATGATGATTACAAGTTGTTCGTATTAATCGTTTGTTATTATTTCATGGAGTTGTTCCATGATGCCATGATGCAATTTCATAATGATGAAAAGTCATTCGTACTGATCATTTATTTTATAGATATGGTTATTCTTCCATAGAGTAGTTTCATAATGCCATAATATGTTTTCTTGATGATTAAAAGTTGTTCGTATTGATTGTTTGCTATTGAGATGGTTATTCTTCCGTGGAGTTATCCCATGATGCCATGATGCGTTTCCATTATAATCACAAGTCGTTCGTATTGATCATTCTATTATTGATATGGGTATTGTTTCTTGGAGTTGTTCCAGGTTGCCATGATGTGTTTCCATGATGATTAGAAATTTTTCATATTGATCATTCAATTTATTGATAAAGTTATTATTCCATGGAGTTGCTCCACGATGCCATGATGTGTTTCCATGATGATTAGAAATCATTTGTGTTGATTGTTCATTTTATTGATATGGTTATTCTTCTATGGAGTTGTTTTGTGATGTCATGATACATTTCCATGGTGATTAGAACTTGTTCGTACTAGTCATTCATTATTGACATGATTATTGGTTTATAGTGTTGTTCCATGATGCCATGATACATTTTCTTGATGATTAAATATTGTTCTTATTGATCCTTTTTCATTGAGATGATTATTCTTCCATGGAGTTTTTGCATGATGCAATGATGTGTTTCCATGATCATTAGAAGTTGTTCGTACTAGTCGTTCATTATTGACATGATTATTGGTTTATGGAGTTGTTTTGTGATGTCATGATACATTTCCATGGTGATTAGAACTTGTTCGTACTAGTTGTTCATTACTGACATGATTATTGGTTTATAGAGTTGTTCCATGATGCCATGATATAGTTTCTTGATGATTAAATATTGTTCTTATTGATCCTTTTCATTGAGATGATTATTCTTCCACGGAGTTTTTGCATGATGCCATGATGTGTTTCCATGATGATTAGAAGTTGTTCGTACTGATAATTTGTCACTAAGACGCTTATTCTTTTATAGAGTTGTTTCATGATTTCATGATATGTTAGAAGTCATTTATACTAATCGTTCATCATTGAGATGATTATTATTTCATGGAGTTGTTTCATGAGGTCATGATGTATTTTCATGATGATTACAAATCATTCGTACAGATCATTTCTCATTGAGATGGTTATTCTTCCATGGAGCTATCCCATAATGTCATGATGTGTTTTCATGGTGAGTAGAAGCCGTTCATACTGATCATTTATTACTAAGATGGTAATTCATTTATAGAGTTGTTCCAGGATTCCATGATGTGTTTTCATAATCGTTTTTTATTGAGATAGTTATTATTTCATGGAGTTGTTTGTTACCATATACATGTGGTAGTGATGTGTGTGAACACACTAGGACCGCCGGGGCATTTTTTTCCTCTTTAGGAGGTTTTTCCCCCCGAGCATTGTATAGACGTCCATCACTCTAGGGCTATCAATCTTTTCCATTGCACACTAAGTAATATAATCTTTATTGTGTGCCTTGAGCTTCCTTCGTCTTCTCCAAGCTGTGTGCGTTTTTCTGCAACCCTAATTCCAACAATTGGTATAGGTTACGTCCTTCCGGGCTTAGTCGCTAGTTGCTCCAGCACACGCCTACTCACTTTCTCCGATACAGTGAGATTTGGTGAGTGTTTGCAGGTCGAAAATAATTTTGGGAGGGCTTGAAGAGCTCAGTCTGCTCGGATTTCTGATTCGGGCTCATTTCGGCCTCCGTTTCGACTACAAGCAGGTCTACACAAGCAGTTTTGTCATCAAAGATGATATGGACACTTTCCTTGCTAGTGTCAAGGATATCGATGAGCAACTTATTTATTCAGGTGAAGTCATTTCAGACTGTTCCCTTGTGCAGACTGTTCTTGATGCCTTACGAGACTTTTGCTGGTACTTGGAGACTTATGACCCAAGGAAATCTAGAAGTTGTCAAGTTTGATGCATTATGCACATTGTTGTTGCAAGATTCACTTTCCAAAAAAAATAGGACTAGACAACATGCAGTTGAACAAGTTTTATTGCTTCTCAAAGAAAGGGTGGTAACAACAATGCAGCCACTTCTTATGGTTCTGCTGCGAGTGGCAAAATTTCTGTTCCTAATGCTTCTGCTGGTAGCACTTTGTCTGGCAATTCTGGTGATAAGGGCAAAAAGAAGATGCGTTGCCATTATTGTAAAGCTAATGATCACTTGATCAAGTCATGTCCTAAGTTGAAGGCCAAAGAGGCTAAGAAGAAAGAGGGTGGTTCCAGTACAAATGCAGCCATTGTTGAGTCTTCTGTGAAAGAAGATTGTGTTGCTGATGTTGATGCAGAATGGGCTTTTAGTGTAGAGTGCACTTACAATCTTGCTATCCATGATGCATGCTTGTCAGTTGCTACAGATTCACATGTGTGGTATTTCGACAGTGGTGCTACAAAGCACATTACCTCACATCGTGAATTATTCACCTCTCTCGAGTCTGTCCCTCGTGGGAATTCAGTCACTTGTGCCAACAATGCCTCTTATCCGGTTCAGGGAGTTAGAAAGATTGTTCTTACTGCTGCAAATGGCAGTTCCTTCACACCTGTTGATGCACTTTATGTGCCTACGATCGAGAAGAATCTCTTGTCTGTATCCGCACTTGCTAGACTTGGACTTGTAGTCAAGTTTTGGATGACAGATGTACAGCTCATGATCTCAGTTTTGGTGATGAAATTGTTGTATCTGGCCTTTTGTGCCGTGGGCTGTATAAGCTCACTTTGTACGACAAGTGTGGACAAAATTTTGCAAATGCTGTTGTAGATTCAAGGGCTATTTCAGATGCAAATCCTGAAGAAGAAGTGGTAAGAAGATTCCCATGTCCTAGGGAAGAGTGGTTCGGCTACTTCTCTCGCTGTTTTGGAAGACGGGTAGAGGATCTTCCTCCTCTCCCTGTACAACTTATCCTGAAGAAGCTCTTTACCACGGGTGAAACCCAATGGGCTGGGGACGAGTTGCAACTGAATGGAGTAGAATTCATGCAGCACGCCGACTACGGAAATTACCTGCAATTGCTACTAGCCAAGAGGCTGGAAGTGGTTAGACGCGTCGCCATCACCCCGTACGTGCTGAGCGATGAAGAAAAGGTACAGCCCATGAAAGGCGACGACCTCTTGTGGATGCTCCGACTCATCAACACTAGCACGGTAAGAGTATAGGTAGCACCACCCAAGACCCTAAAATAGCCGCTAGTGATTCCTCCTCCGACTCAGAAATCATGGAAGCATACCCTAACCAAAACACTGAGAGAGAAGGCCATGCACCTCCCGAAGCTCCACAGCCTAGTACTAGTATGTTTAGCCGTTTCATGGAAACATTAGGTAGAGCTACTCGCTCGGAACCTGATGCAAATGAAGCACACGAAGGGGGTGGGGAAGTGGACTCTCCTTTCACATCGCACGTGGACCCCACACCCCCAAAGAGTGTCCATGTGGATATCCTACCAACTTCTTACCAAGAAGCACCTGTCAAACATGTTTGTGAAGGCTGTATTTTGGGTAAGATGCAGCGTTCTAAGTTTCCAAAGGATGGTTCAGTTCGGGCCACCTGCAGGTTGCAGCTTGTGCATAGTGATGTTTGTGGGCCCATGCAAACTCTGTCCTTGGGCAATTACCTGTACTTTGTGACTTTCATTGATGATTACTCCAGGCATGCATGGGTATCACTATGACATTCGGAGCACATTAACGCTCAGATAGATGCACAAAAACAAAGGGAAAGTTGAAGGCAAAAAATCTCGGGAGCGGTAATGCTGGAGTCAATAAGCGCGGTAATGGTCCTTCAGCAATCGTCGCGGTAATACTCCCGGCTAAATTTCCGTAATTATATCCGCAGACTTTACCGCAATTATTACCACGACGATTACCACACCCGGGGTATTTAAAAAAAAAGCAGATGACCATTTGGATGGTAGGACCCATCCAAATGGTCATTTGCTTTTTTTTTCCTATACATTTAATAAATAAAAAACAACAATTTCATTGCACCAAAAGTTTGGACCAAAATCAAATGTTTAATTATATTGGAGAAACTGTTCAAAAACAACAATTTCATTGCACCAACCAAATTCAAATGTTTAATTATATTGGAGAAATTGTTCATTATAAAATTGCCCAAATAGGCGATGCATGGCGGCTATACAACTGTGGCCAAAAGAACACTTGGGCCAAAATCAAGTGTTTAATTATATTGGATATTACAAAATTGCCCAAATAGGCGATACATGGGGGCTATGCAACTATGGCGAAAAGAAGACGCGCGCGCGGGCCCAAAAACACTTGGAGGATTGAGCTACTCGGATCCTGGGACCTCCCGAGGGACTCCTTGACTCTGGAAAAGAAAAAAACAACAAAACCTTTAATTAATACAAATGGATACATAAAGCTGCATGCAATGATTTTTAAAACAAAGTTCACACTTACAGGCTGTAGTGTACGACATGCATTTTCAAATTCTTCGCGATTGATTTTATTGTTTTCATACAGCCAGCACCATGTCTGATATTCGGAGTGGCTCTCTCTGTATCTCTGGATCTCTCGGCTTGGACGGGTCATAGTAATATTTTGTTGTATATCAATTAAAAAATATCACAAACCTAACCTTATTACCACAAATTAAATCAATTCAAATGAGAATCCGCACACTCACAAATTTATCTTTCTATGCTGCTTTTCCGCCCGAGCCGTAATGCGTGGGCGTTTGCTGCGTCCTTGCCTCCACCTGCCGAGTGTGCGCCCTAGCACCTGTTGCTCTCTCGTCCTCCAGCTCGCCCTGGGCTTTCTCCCACTCCTCGTCGTGAACATTTCCAGGGCGATAGTTGTGACCCTCAGATTCAAATGTTCGCTTTGCCGCCCTCCGCACACTGGACTTCTTATTTTTCAAGAAATTCTTGATGTATTCCTCGAGCCACTGCCTGAAGAACTCTTCCACTTGCGGATTAGGGAACCGCATGAGCAATGTCGTGTGAATGTACGTCACGTCGGCTAGGTCCTGATCTTTGAAAGATTTAAAGCAATCTTGGTATGTCGAGTGGATCAGCTTGTTAAGGTGCCCTCGAAATGTCCTCCCCAAAGAGGAACCTAGATCCACCTCCCCCCCACGATGTATATAAAAGTAGTACCCACGAGCGTCCAGGGCGGGCGCATCGCGGTCCTCATCCTCATGTGGAGCTCCAAGGGGTGAGCGAGGAGGTCGGGGTGTAAGAGGAGGTGAATCTGTAGCATTGCCCCCTCCACCACCAAAGCATCACGAGCCACTACCTCGACGAGAGCATGAGCCACCACTACGGGAAGAGCGTTGGCCACCCGAAGAGCGCTGGCCCGAGCTCGAACCGTTGGGTGGTGTAGGCAACAGATAACTTGACGGTGCGGATGTGGATCACTGTGAATGCAAGGTGGAGGGAGCTACGGGTGACGGGAAAGTCGAGGGTAAGGTGGAGGGAGGCCCACTGGGAGGCACACTCTGCACGATCGGAGTGCCGGCGCCCGGTGTCGCAAGCGGTGAGAGCCCATAGGCAGCCAACTGTGCTGGTGTGTACCACCCTCGAAGACTCTGCTACGAGGATAGCCACTCCGCCTGGGTGCGGTATGCATTCTCGAGGTTGGGGTCGTGTACTGCATCTCGGAACCATCGAAAGCCGAAGGTGGATTGTGACTGGTGGGAGGAAGACTGCGAGTAGTAAGGATCACAAGCGTCCTCATAAGAGAGGCCCTCGGCGAGAAAGTCCTCTATGGATCGATAGCCAGGCGTGGAAGAGGATGCCATATCCTACAATTTCACAAAAAAAGGGACCCTAATTAACATTGGATTCTAGTCAAAGTGAGATTCTTTATTGCATAGGATTCCTCCTTGCATAGGATTCCTCCCTGCATAAGATTCCTTTTATCTCCTATTTAAGAAATAGTTTATGTGCTTATTTTTTTTGCATCCATTTAGATGAAAGTGTGTGTGCTTCTAATTAATCTATTGTGTGTGTGCGTTAGTGTGTGGCAAAGAAATTAATCTAGTGTGTGTGTGTTGGACCTTAATCTACCGTTGGGCTTCTCGGTGACCATTGGGGTCTCAATCAACTTCATCGCACACCCACATGGAGGTATGTTTTGGTATATTGTTAATGTTAATGGAGGTATGTTTTGGTATACTAATGCATGCCCAAGCACACACTAATGCAAGCGTTAGTGTGTGCTTGTAACACATGCACACACTAATGCTTGCATTAGTGTGTGCTTGTGCACTAATTAGTGTGTGAAAACACACCAATGCATGCACACACACCCTAATGCAAGCACAAGTGTGTGCTTGCATTAGGGTGTGTGTGCATGCATTGGTGTGTTTTCACACACTAATTAGTGCACAAGCACACACTAATGCAAGCATTAGTGTGTGCAATTTTTTCACACACCAATGCTCACAATAATAGTGTGTGAAAACACACTAATTAGTGCACAAGCACAAACTAATGCTTGCATTAGTGTGTGCTAGAGAGGTATGCACACACTAACACTTGCATTAGTGTGTGCTTGGGCACAAATTAGTGTGTGGAAACACACTAATGCATGCACACTAATGCTTGCATTAGTGTGTGATTGTGCACTAATTAGTGTGTTTGCACACACTAATTTGTGCACAAGCACACACTAATGCAAGCATTAGTGTGTGTGTGTATAATACATGCATTGTGCCTAAAATAGTGTGTGAAAACACACTAATTAGTGCACAAGCACACACTAATGCAAGCATGTGTGTGTGCTAGAGAGGTATGCACACACTAACGCTTGCATTAGTGTGTGCTTGGGCACAAATTAATGTGTGGTAACACACTAATGCATGCACACACTAATGCACAAATTAGTGTGTGTGTGTATAATGCATGCATTGTGCACAAAATAGTGTGTGAAAACACACTAATTTGTGCACAATCACACAGTAATGCAAGCATTAGTGTGTGTATAATGCATGCACACACTAATTCTTGCATTAGTGTGTGCTTGGACACAAATTAGTGTGTAGAAACTAACTAATGCGTGTGTGTATAATGCATGCACACACTAATACGGGCATTAGTGTGTAAAAACTAACTAGTGCGGCATTAGTGTGTAATTTGTGCACAAAATAAACCCTAAAAACTAACTAGTGCAGCATTAGTGTGTAATTTGTGCACAAAATAGTGTGTAAAAACTAACTAATGCATGCACACACTAATGCTTGCATTAGTGTGTGCTTGTGCATGCATTAGTGTGTTTACACACTAATTCATGCACAAGCACACCCTAACGTAAACACACTAATTCATGCACAAGCACACCCTAACGCAAGCATTAGTGTGTGCTTGTAACGCATGCACGCACTAATGCGGGCATTAGTGTGTGAATGTGCACAAAATAGTGTGTTTTCACACACTATTTTGTGCACAATCACACACTAATGCCCGCATTAGTGTGTGTATAATGCATGCACGCACTAATGCGGGCATTAGTGTGTGAATGTGCACAAAATAGTGTGTTTTCACACACTATTTTGTGCACAATCACACACTAATGTATAATGCATGCACGCACTAATGCAAGCATTAGTGTGTGTATAATGCATGCACGCACTAATGCGGGCATTAGTGTGTGATTGTGCACAAAATGGTGTGTTTCCTATTTTGTGCACAATCACACATTAATGCCCGCATTAATGTGTGTATAATGCATGCACACACTAATGCAAGCATTAGTGTGTGATTGTGCATAAAATTGTGTGTGTGTGTGTGTGTGCGTGTGCGTGCATGTGTGTGTGTGTGTGTGTGTGTGTGCAATGTGTATGCATTGTGTGTGTGTGTGTATGTGTTTGTGTGTGTGTGTAGAAGAACGAGAAGAAAGAGAGAGAGTCTGAGCACTTACATTCGTGACCTCGATCTCTTGGAAATGGTGGGGATGGAGATGAAGAGAGTAATAGAGTTCGGAGATGGAGATGGAGAGGGAGAAGGAGAGGGAGCTTGGAGATGGAGAGGGAAACAGGCCCGCGCAGAAGAGGAGGTCGATTTTGAAATTTTGGCATTCAATTTCGCGGGGCACGCAGGTGCCCCCTTTATATAAAAAAATCTTCTTGAAATATTACCGCGAGTATTATCGCACAGGTTACCACCAGTATTACCGCAATTATTACTGCGAAAATCTATGACAAGACATTAAGGTTACGCTGACTGACTGCATGACCTGTTGTACCCACTACCCTCTATCTTTAATGAGTGTCAGTCATGTCAGTACAAACATTCTTGATTTTTCATATTCTTATTTAATTTTTTCTTATTTAGTGTGTGGTCGTGTGTGCAGGACGATTGGGATGACGTGGGTCCGCCGGTTGACGCGGAACGAACTCGATGGTTGGTGGAGCGATTACCATGTCCATGTACGCGATGTAAGCGTACAATTGCACATCTTCGACGTATATGCTTGGCTCACGTGGATGATTATGGGCTATGGGACGATCCGAGAAAATGCGCTCGAATGGAAACTAGCGATCCGAGGGTTTTGGCATCCATTGATGTCGCTCCCCATTGGAGTGTGATCAGGGGCGGAGGCGGGAGAAGGACGAAAGAGCGATTGCGCCAGGAAGCAGTCATGGGAGGGGGGTCACACCCGCCGTCCGATGTGGGTGGGTCCACACGAGCGCATGCGCATCCTACATCCACCACATATGGGGATCTCCCCACCACCCCACCCCACATGGAGGTGGAGGAAGATCATTTGCACAATATGGTTGAGGATCTTCTTGCATGTGAGGTGGCGAATGAGTGTGAGCCTGAGTGTGCATGTGAAGAAGCTACCCAAAAACCCAAAGATTCATTGCTAGAGGCAGCACACACCGCTCTTTACGAGGGATGCTCCTACTCCATATTACGAGCGTCTCTTGAGATCTTGAATATTCAAGCAATTTTTGGATGGAGAAATGCAGGGGTGGATGCACTATTGAGGTACGTTTAAGTGTAATAAGTGTTAGTTGTGAGTTTTTTTCGTGGTTATATGCAATAACGAGTGTTCTTTAATTATGTCATAGGCTATTAGGCAAGATGATGCCTAAAGGCAATCATCTTCCAGAAAATCGAAGGAAGGCACGACAGGTGGTGACAGGTCTTGGGATGGACTATGATCGCATACATGCATGTGTCAATGATTGCGTGCTATTCCGCAATCAACATGCAGGCCTTGATGCTTGCCCCGAGTGTGGAGAATCAAGGTACAAAGAGGGAATGCAAGGAACCACAATACCTTGCAAGGTTCTTCGTCATTTCCCCCTCATTCCCCGCATCAAGCACATGTTCAACACCAAAGGAACAAGCGAGCTTCTTACATGGCATATGACAAATCGCTCCACCGATGGGGTTATGAGAGTGTCGGCTGACTCGCCGGCATGGAAACACATTGAGCAGACATGGTCGGAGTTTAGAGAAGAGCCTCGTCACTTGAGGCTTGGTCTGGCTAGTGATGGGGTAAACCCATTTGGGCATCGGTCTACCTCATGGAGTACTTGGCCAGTGGTTGTTGTGAACTACAACATTCCACCATGGGAGTCCACCAAGAAGGGGAAAATTTTGCTCTCTCTTCTAGTCCCAGGAAAACACAAGGTGAAGAACATGGATGTATATTTAGCACCTTTGATTGAAGAGCTTCAAGAGCTATGGAACGGCATAGATGTTTTTGATGTATCAAGACCACTTCGTGATCGGCGCACAATGATCAAGTGCATTCTCATGTGGACCATGCATGATTACCCCGGGCTTGGAGAGATTTCTGGTAAGATTTTCCTTTGTGACGCTCCTTAATGTCTTTGCATTGGTCACTTATATGCGGTTATGTATTTTGTTTTTGTAGGACTATCGACATCTGGACATAGGGCATGCCCAACTTGTGGACCCTCACTCGTGACAGAGAGACCCGATCTACTTGGTAAGGTGATCTACCCCAATAACCATCGCTTCTTGCCGCCCACACATCCATCTTACGCTCCACCGTGCAATGGGATGGAGCCACTCCATTGGACCATGGCCGATTGGGCAAGACATTGGAACGAGCATCACAACACATTGCCTCCTCCCAATGATCCACCTAGGGGTATGTCTAGGTACTCTATTTTCTTATCACTACCCTATTGGGCTTCATTAAAAATCCAACACCTATTGGATCCAATGCATGTGTTCAAAAATGTTGGCCAAGCTATATGGGATCACATAGTAGGCAAGAAAGATTCATTGGGGGCTAGAGAGGACATGAGGGCCATAAGGAGGCTCCCTCCTTCGGCCACACCTCGCATGGGGCCTCAGGGGAAGATGGTTCTTCCAAAGGCACCTTGGAATATATCAAGGGTGGATCAAGAGCGGATGAAACAAGTCATTGCATCCATCCGTACTCCAACAGGTTATATGCGTTCGCTCAAGGGTGCCTTCACTAAAACTAAGAAAGGAGGATACACACAACTGTATGGGCTCAAATCCCATGATTGGCACAAGATTCTTCAAGTAATGTGTGTGTGTGTGTGTGTGTGTGTATGTGGTTTAGGGTTCTGGATACTAAAAAGTCTTTTTGTTTGTGCAATAGTTTGTGCTTCCAATTAGCATTAGTGGATTTGCAGACATGAAGGTAAAGACTGCAATATTCAAGGTGGGAGAAGTTGTCAGGTATAGAACATTTGATCCTCCCTCCTAAACTTTACTTTGAAAACTAACTTTACTATGAAGATTATGAAACAGCTCGACTTCTAGCGATTGAAGCAACTTGTGCTATTGAGGATGCATTCCCACGTTCTATCCTTGTTAGCCAAGTTCACCTATTGCTCCATCTTGTTGAGGAGATAGCCATTTGTGGTGTGGTTCACTCAAGGTGGATGTTCTTTTTCGAGAGGTTCCTAAAGACCTTGAAAGACTTTGTAAGGCTACGATCACAACCAGAGGTATTCATCGATCTTAAGCGTTAAACCTTATTAGGATTGGATTGTATTCACAACGCTTTTTATTAGTTACTTTAATCACTAATGGTTTCATGTACATGTGTTCAGGCAAGCATGGCAGAGGGTTGGATTGTACAAGAGGCTTTTGTGTATGTCTCTCAATATCTTTTCACAATAGACCCATCATTGCCTCGTTTAAAGACGGAGGAAGATGATCCAAAAAAACACGCAAAAATTTCAAGTGGGAAAGGTTCTCTCTTGATTTTGGATAGGGAATTTCAAGCCATAGTCAACAACCATTGTCTACTCAATGCTCCCATCATGGGCAAATGGGTGGATATGTATGTGGAGGTGCGTACAACGAGAGAAAGGGAGAGGGAATCATGAAAGAGGTCGCATGGCGGTAGGCGAGCACCTCCCTTTCCTAAAGAGCTTTCCAAATACCCTGATCTAATTCCAGTTGGGTGGATACACAATGCCATGACCAAGGCCAAGGCACAAGGAGAACAAATAAGCCCTAAAGAATGGGAGTACGCGCGAGGATGTCTACCAAGGGTAATATACTCAATGTGTTTAGTGTGTGTGTGCGAGTGTGTGTGTGTGTGTGGGTGTATGTATGTGTGTCACCTCTCTCTCTCTCTCATCTATCTTGATTGGTTTTTGCAGGCCTTCACATTCAACTCTATGTGGTCCGAAGGACATCATTTTCGAACCCGCAAGATAGATGAGCGTCGAACCACTCATGATAGTGGAGTTATGGGCAACTTTGACACGACAACACAAGAGGTGAGGGAATGTGGAACAATAGAGAGGATAATCAAAGTGGACTTCAGAACATTTCACAAATATCTCTTTGACTGCTGATGGTTTGCGGGTGAGGTTAAGAGACATGAGAATGGACTCTATATGGTAGACTCCGGGAAATTTCATCGCGGGAAGACCGACAACTTGGTGCAACCTAGTAGTTGTGAGCAGGTAAAGTCCATGTGCAACTCACTAAAACATTATATGATACATACAAAACTACATTCATGTGGGTGTTTGCTCTATGACCTACAGGTGTTTTATGTGCCTTGTATGTATCGAAGACAACTATGGTATGTTATTCCAGTCACACCACGGAGCAGATCTATCTTTGCAGACTCGAACATAGAGACTTTGGCAGATCCCACCATACCATCTCAAGAAGACGCCAATGACGATGATGCAATTGAGGTCGAGGAGAACCAACCATTCCCAATAACCAACCATAGTGAGGAGGAGGACGAGGATGGAGAGGATGATGATGATTCAATAGGAGAGGCTATAGAGGATGAATCAATAGATTTATTTGTTGATTTAGCTACCATGGGGTTGGACATGGATGTAAGCACTTGTAGAGATCTCTTGGAGGATGAAAATTAATAAATATCTTTTGGATTTTGACTTCTTTCTCTACTTATGTTGTACAAAAGGGCTATTTGTTTATGAACGCAAGACAATACAATTTTGATCATCGTTCGCTTGCCATTTCCATATGAATGCATAGTTGACATAAGATTTTGAGGTGGAAACAAAATATTTTTGTTTATAGAATCTCATGGAGTACAAATGAGTAGAGTAGGAGAATCATACCAATAGATGAGGCAAGCAAAGAGAAGAGAGGTACTAAAAATCCCAATGAGAATGGGATTTCTTACACTCCGTGCAAAAAGGGGGTGACAATACAATTTTGATCATTGTTCGCTTGCCATTTTCATATGAATGCATAGTTGACATAAGATTTTGAAGTGGAAATAAAATATTTATTGATATAGAATCTCATGGAGTACAAATGAGTAGAGTAGGAGAATCATACCAACAGATGAGGCAAGCAAAGAGAAGAGATGTACTAAAAATCCCAATGAGAATGGGATTTCTTACACTCCAGGCAAAAAGGGGGTACCAATTTCTGAAAAGTAACAAAATAGAATAGGATTTATAGAAAGGGAAAAGTGGGAGAGGAATGGATCACTTGGATTCATTTCCGGGTGCGGTAATCTGGGCATTTATTTGTGCGGTAATATAGGCGGTAATTGTCGCGGTAAAGCTGGGGAAAGCGCCACCGGGTCTGCACCATACACTCTCTCTCTCTTTCTTGAAGCTCTCTCTCTCCTCTTATGCGATAATGTTGTGCGGTAACAGCACCATTCTCCCATAGTGTATTTCTGCTTAAAGCGAAGTCCGAAGTTTTTATGTGCTTCAAACAATTTCAGGCTATGGCTAAAAATGTATCAAAATGTACTATGGGCACCCTCCGTTCCGATCAAGGGGGGGAGTATATGTCTCATGAATTCAATGCATTTATGGCTAGTCGTGGGATAAAACACCAATGTACAGTGCCTTATACACCTCAACAAAATGGTGTTGCTGAGAGGAAAAACAAGTCACTTACGGAAATGGCACAATGTACGGTCAAAAGTCAAGCTTTGCCGCATTCTTTTTAGCTTGAGTCCATCATGTGTGCCACTTATGTACTAAACAGGTGTCCTACAAAATCTTTGCAGTCTATTACTCCATATGAAGCATGGAATGATAGAAAGCCTTCTATTGAGCACATGCGTGTTTTTGGTTGTTTGGCGTATGCTTTGGTGCCACAAACACAACGCAGAAAATTGGATGATAAGGTTGTCAAATGTATTTTTGTTGGTTATAGTGCTGAAAGAAAATGTTACAGGTTGTATCATCCGCAAACAAAACGTATTGTGGTTTCACGGGATGTAGTGTGGAAGATTCTGTTCAGCCCTTGCTGTCATGTACTAGAGATAGTAATGTAAGCTCACATGACATTTATGACACTTTGTTGCCTCTTTTCAATGGTGTAAATACGAATGTAAGTTCCAATGAGGCAAATGTACAGCCTATGGGGGTTTCTGAAAATGTTACAGATCAGCCTATTGCTGATGCAGATGTACATGATGTACTTGATGAGGAAATGGCTGAAAATGAGCAGGCTAGAGGTATGCCAAAATGGCTGGTGCACACTTTGCATGACAATAAATTGGATGCACCTTTGTCTAGTCGTACTCGTTCTGCTCTCACCATGCATCATATGCATCAGATTGTTATGCTTTGGCTGTGTCTAGCTTACATGATGTTGAGGAGCCTCTGTCTTTTGACGAAGCATAGAATTCATAAAATTGGATGGTTGCCATGCAATCAGAATATGATGCACTTATAGAAAATGACACATGGACTTTATGTGATTTGCCTCCTAGCAAAAAGGCCATTGGTACAAAGTGGGTCTACAAGTTGAAACGCAAGACGAATGGTGAGATCGATGGCTAGTTGTGGGATAAAACACAAATGTACAGTGCCTTATAAACCTCAACAAAATGGTGTTGCTGAGAGGAAACACAAGTCACTTACGGAAATGGCACAATGTATGGTCAAAAGTCAAGCTTTGCCACATTCTTTTTGGCTTGAGGCCATCATGTGTGCCACTTATGTACTAAACAGGTGTCCTACAAAAGCTTTGCAGTCTATTACTCCATATGAAGCATGGAATGATAGAAAGCCTTCTATTGAGCACATGCGTGTTTTTGGCTGTTTGGCATATGCTTTGGTGCCACAAACACAACGCAGAAAATTGGATGATAAGGTTGTCAAATGTATTTTTGTTGGTTATAGTGCTGAAAGAAAATGTTACAGGTTGTATCATCCGCAAACAAAACGTATTGTGGTTTCACGGGTGTAGTGTTTGTGGAAGATTCTGTTTAGCCCTTGCTGTCATGTACTAGAGATATTAATGTAAGCTCACATGACATTTATGACACTTTGTTGCCTCTTTTCAGTGGTGGAAATACGAATGTAAGTTCCAATGAGGCAAATGTACAGCCTATGGGGGTTTCTGAAAATGTTACAGATCAGCCTATTGCTGATGCAGATGTACATGATGTACTTGATGAGGAAATGGCTGAAAATGAGCAGGCTAGAGGTATGCCAAAATGGCTGGTGCACACTTTGCATAACAGTAAATTGGATGCACCTTTGTCTAGTCGTACTCGTTTAGGCTCTCGCCATGCATCATATGCATCAGATTGTTATGCTTTGGCTGTGTCTAGCTTAAATGATGTTGAGGAGCCTCTGTCTTTTGACGAAGCATAGAATTCATAAAATTGGATGGTTGCCATGCAATTAGAATATGATGCACTTATAGAATGACACATGGACTTTATGTGATTTGCCTCCTGGCAAAAAGGCCATTGGTACGAAGTGGGTCTACAAGTTGAAACGCAAGACGGATGGTGAGATCGATCGCCATAAGGCTCGACTTGTTGCAAAGGGTTATGCACAACAAAATGCATAGATTATGAAGAGACCTTTTCCCCACTTGTCGTATGACTACTGTGCATTTTCTATGTGCATTGGCAACTCATTTTGGTTGGGATGTACATCAATCAAACTTTGTTACTGCTTTCTTGAATGGTGACATATTTGAGGAAGTTTATGTAACACAGCCTCGCGGTTTTGTCATAAAAGGACAAGAGGACAAAGTGTGCAGATGTAAGAAGGCTTTGTATGGGTTGAAGCAATCTCCTCATGCTTGGTATGAGAAAGCTGACACTCATTTGGTCAGACAAGGCTTTCGTAACAGTCCAACAGAAACCACATTGTATATAAAGTGTGAGGTTGATGTACTTCTCATTGTGGTTCTTTATGTCGATGATTTGCTGATCACTGGACCAAATGAGAGATATATTGCTGAATTTAAGGCTGATTTGAATGCTACTTTCAAGATGAAAGATTTGGGGCTGTTGTATCATTACTTGGGTATAAAGTTTAAGTAGTGTGATGGTGGTATTGCCTTGTGTCAGAAAAGTTACATAGAGACATTGCTATGTAAGTTTGCACTTGAGGATTGCAAACCTATTGCCACTCCCATGGAAACATGCTTGAAGTTGAGTCTACATGATGCTCACAATCCTGCTGATGTCACTCTTTATCAAACTACTGTTGGATGTCTCATTTATGTATGCAACATGAGGCCGGATATTTAGTTTGCAGTCTCATAGGTCAACAGATTTATGCATAGCCCAGGGTCTAAGCATTGGCAAGCTATCAAGAGGATTTTCCGCTACCTTAGTGGCACTTTACATCTTGGCTTGTTTTATCCCAAGGGGGGATCATTGCCGCCAGACTTACGTGCTTTTTGGGACTCAGATTGGGCTGGTTGTTTTGAAACGTGAGTGTCCACAAGTGGTTTTTGTTTCATGCTTGCAGTTCATGTATATCATGGTTGAGCAAGAAGCAACCTACTGTGGCCACTTTGAGTTGTGAGGCTGAGTACATGGCAATCTTCACAGATACATTTGAGTGTGTATGGCTCAGACGTCTTATGGCTGATTTGGGTGTTGGACAGGACACTGCCAACACTATCTACACTGACTGTCAGAGTGCATTGGCAGTTGCGAGGAACCCAGTTTTTCATGATCGCACAAAGCACATTGAGGTGCATTACCACTATGTCAGGGAGAGGCTTTTAGTAGGAGAGATCAGCTTGGCTTATGTGCCAACACATGACAACCTTGTAGATCTTTTTACAAAGGCATTGTCTCGTGAGAAGCTTGAAGCTTTCCGCAAAGCTTTGGGCTTACTCCCCTTTGTGGATTGATCATGTCCTCAGGGCATGGCACTTCCCTTTACTTCTTTGCCAGCTCTCGTTCACCGCATCACTCCAAGGGGGATTTGTTACCATATACATGTGGTAGTGATGTGTGTGAACACACTAGGACCACCGGGGCATTTTTTCCCTCTTTAGGAGGTTTTTTCCCCCGAGCATTGTATATACGCCCATCACTCTAGGGCTATCGATCTTTTCCATTGTACACTAAGTAACATACTCTCTATTGTGTGTCTTGAGCTTCCTTCGTCTTCTCCAAGCTGTCTGCGTTTCTCTGCAACCCTAATTTCAACATTTTTCTATGAGACATGCTATGTTTTCATAATGATTAGAAGTCGTTTGTATTGATTATTTGTTAGTAAGAAGTTTATTCATTCATGGAGTTTTTCCATGATATCGTGATGCATTTTCATGGTGATTACAAATGGTTCGTACAAATTGATTTCCATTGAGATGACTATTCTTTCATAGAGTGTTTGCATGATGACATGATGTGTTTCCATGATGATTAGAAGTTGTTTATACTGATTATTTGTCACTAAGATGATTATTTTTCACTAAGATGATTATTCTTTTATAGAGTTGTTTCATGATTTCATGATATATTAAAATTCATTTATATTATTTATTTATAATGGAGATGATTATTATTTCATGGAGTTGTTTCATGAGTTCATGATGCATTTTCATGGTGATTACAAATCATTCTTATAGATTGTTTTTCATTGAGATGATTATTATTCCATGGAGTTTTTACATGATGTCATGATGTGTTTTCATGATGATTAGAAGTTGTTTGTACTGATAATTTATCACTAAGATGATTATTCATTTATAGAGTTGTTTCATGATTTCATGATACCGTTTCATGATATTTTGTTATGTTTTTTATTCTATGGATTTATTTTATGATTCCATGAAGTTCTTTCATGATGATTCCTTGTAATCTATATACTTTTTTTTCATATAATTATTTTGTAATGATTCTTATAATTTCAATGATTCTTGTACCATGGTGCTATGCCATGATACCATGGTGTTAATCCATGATGATTGAAAGAGTAATGCCATGGTGCTTTTTCATGATATTTTATTATGATTGAAATGATTATTATTTTATGGCTTTGCTTTATTATGCCATGATATTGTCTCATGGTGATTTATAATGATTGAGATGATCGTTTCATGATGTCATGATATTGTTTCATTATTTTATTTTATGATATTTTTCTATGCTTGAGATGTTTGTTTTTTCATAGATTTTCTCTGTGATGTCATTTCATGGTGATTAGTTTATGATCAAGAAAACTTACATTGAATAGAGTCTATACAAATAAGAGATTCCCATGGTAAAATTTGAGTATCGTATTTGTATATATGTGCACATATTACATGGTATTTTAGGTTAAGAAGATTGTATGATATATATATGGGTTTAATCTTGATTGAAGTGTTTATACAAACCATCTCCAAAGACATTATGTCAGTGTATTTCTCTAACATTGTTATGATTTCCATTTTATGCTCTTTGATTTTGTGATATTGATAGATTATACAAAGACAAAAGTGAAGTATCTCGGAGTTGGTATATGTTTATCGAAGTTGAAGATGATCCAAAACATTCTTTGAAGTATTTCAAGAGTTAATAAAATCATTTTATTGAGCCTTTGAGGCTATCGTTGTATATAACAAGAGTGATGTAACTCGTTATAAACCATTTTTTTAAATTGAACAATATATCAATATTACGATGGGTATATATAGGGTTGTGGGTTTTTTCCTTGAACCCCCAAGGGTTTTTTCATCCACAATTAGGGACCATTGTTTGAGCGGGGCTATTGAGCTTATATGTGAATCTACTCTAAATATAGAGTTGGGTCCCCTCTATATATATACCATCTTGTGTGCGTATTATACACACTTTGGGGTTGTACTCTCTGCGTATCATCTCTTTGTTCTTCTCTTTCTCTGTCTTCTCAACAATGTAGGAGCAAAGTATTCTAGGTTGTAGTGTCTGAAATACATTTCTACATTGTTATGCAATTATGGACCTACCTGCAGGGTTTTTTCTTGGCACATGTTGTCACAAGAGAAGCAACATAGTCCAAGAACTCACAGAGTTTGGTTTCTTCAAGTGTGGAGAAATATTTATGAGCTCATTTATGAGGATCCCTCTCACTCATGTCGTTGAGTGTTTACAATTAACACACAAGTACCTCTCGTACTTGATGGATGTCATTTTTTTAGACATCCTTATATAAGACATATTTCACATGTGGAGAATACGACTCTCTAGGACTGACACTGGTGTCATGAGAGAGTCCCTAGGTACTGGCCACATCCATTTGTTAGATCATTTTGAGCACATTGTATCAAGAATAATTTCCATGGCTAGAAATTGTTGGATACTTTGTAAAACTTGTCAAGGTTACAAGTATTTTTAAATAACGTTAACGGACAATTGTTTATACATGTAGCAAAGTTATGTTCATCTAATGAACTAGTTCATTGGGTAACTAGATGTGATGGATTTTCACATTCTATTATGATCCAAATATGTTGGCACGATTTTCATGTAAAAAGTATTTAGTTCTTTTCTAGTGAGCCATGAGCATAACATTAGCCATAAGCATTGACAAATACAATTGTGGATATGCAGGTTTTGATCTGTTTTTTTCTAAATACATGCACACTAGGTGTTATGGGCCCTAGTGTTTATAAACCAAGGTTGATTTGGAGTGGCATGCACAATTGTGACATTAGTATCTTTTAAAACATTTTTCACACTATGTGCACTATCTCTCTGAAATTAATTGTAGATCTATCAATCAATCACCAGTAGAGGTCATGGCTTGGTTTGGGTGCTTGTAGATCATCTCACTATAGTTAACCATGATGGTTGTTCTTACAAAATTATTGATTAATCAACAATAATGCAAGGAATTGTGATCCCTGTTTACCAGTCATTTTGCAAGACTGTATGTAAACAGTGGGGAAGCACACCTCAGTACTGTCAATTATCCAAAGAGGATAGACAGTTTACAAGTGTTAAAGGATATGTTAAGTGCATGCATTAGCACAAAGCAACCCAATTAAAAAGATTATCTCTCTACTTAGAGTTTTCTTACCATGAGACAAAGCATGTTGCGACTAAGTTTAGCCTCTTCTTGTTTAAATCAGAGGTTCTCAACCTTGAACACCGGTTATGGTGGGGTTGTTTACTAATGAAGATTGATAACAAGTCATGGAACTATAATTTCTTGATGAGTTACACGAGCTAATTACTTTTATGGAAAGTGAAAAGAGGTACTCTTTTGGGTACATCTTAGTTGTGATAACTCATTCAACATACTCAAGCAAGTTGTAAATGGAGTCTATAAGCTATGGCGGTTGCAAAGGGACAATAATGTGGAAAATCAAGATACTCTTCTTGATTTCATTGAACCTCCTACCGAACCATGTTTTGATCAAAAGGACAGTTAGATCCATGAAGGATTCCACTGCCAAAAACATTAGTGTTCTTTGTAATGCTATCACCACTTAAATTGTTTTAAAGGACAAAACTGCTTCTCCAAGGGGGGTGTAATGTAATGCCAAGGGCAAACCCAAGGAGGTCACGGATCCTGGCCAAGGTCCAACTGCTAGGTGTGGATAAGGGATTCTAAATCTGATGGCCAAGGGCCAATGTTTTTGTCCTCGAAAACAAAGTGGGAAATTTCTTCTGAAGAACAATAATGTTTTTGCAAGTGGCACCTTCTTCAAATCGGTCTTTCCACTTGACTAAAGCTTGTCGACGTAAATGATGAGGAGTACGTAAATCATGATAGTCTAAGATGCATCCAAGTTTATGCAGTTGGGCTAGAGGTTCAATGAAATCAACCAAAATATGTTAGTCAATGACATTGTCATCCCTCATGCCAGCATTTATGTAAACGACTTACATGAAATATCGGATGAATACGAGAGTGTGCAAGTAATGAAAGTTTGTAAGTCCTATCACTAACTTGCTTGAGTATCTTGAAAGGCCCACAATATCTCAGAGACAATTTAGGTGTTGGCCCAGTCTTCAGACTTTTTGAATGTTGCACACGTAAAAAAAAATCTTCCACTTCCGTGAAGGTAACTTGTCGACGTTTCTCATCAGCATAATTTTTATACGGATCATGTGCTGATTGAATAGTTTGACGATCCAGTCTCAACATTTCCATATGGTCCTGGAGAAAATCCTTGACCTGTTGGAGCTTTTCAATTGTGAACCCCACAATAACTGGTGACCTAGGTTGAAAACCATATATAAGCATGAAAGGACTAAATCTAGTTGTAACATGTTTAGCACTATTGTAAGAAAACTTGAGAATAGGAAGATAATCTTCCTAGTCTAATTGCTTCTTGCTAACATATGCTCTAGCACTTGACCCTTTCAGTCTGACCATCCATTTTAGGGTGATCTGTATTACTTAGGTTGAGTTGTGTACCCAATCGTTTGAACATATCCCTCCAAAAGTGACTATTAAACTTAGGATCATGATCATTCACAATGCTACTTGGAAATACATAGAAGCGGTACAAATTATCCTCAAATAACTTAGGTAACTCTGGAGTCTTAATGGTTGACTTAGTTGGAATAAACCTGCATAGTTTAGTCCACCGATCTACGACCACCCATATTGAGTCATGACCTCGTATAATGGTTGGTAAAACCACGATAAAAACCACAGAGATACCTTCTTGTTTATCTTTAGGAATCTCTAATGGATGCAAGAGACCTCTTTCCTTTAAGTGCTTTGCTTAATTAACTTGACATTTTTGGCACTGTAAGACGTAGGCTTGAACATAGCCATATAAACCTGGCTAGTACAACTATCATTGTACGAGAGTATAAGTTTTTTCAATGCTCGGGTGCCCTACACTTGGATTGTTGTGACATTCATAATAAATAATTTGGCACCAAATGTCCACGCCTGTCGATACATATACTCTCCCCTTGTGAACTAGGTACCCATCATCTATGGAGAAATTCTTCCATCTTTGTAGCTCATCACTCGAAAGAGGGGAACCGAGTGTTGAGGTTAAAGACGCACTACCAACATTAGAGTGAAAAGATTTCCTCATTTGCACATGGCTCCACCCTTTAGAGTATGCCTTGTTATGCTCAAACTTTCCCTTAAAATATATTAAAATTTTGCTTTGTATCTCCATAGAGAGAAGGGAGTTGATCTTAGGCATTTGACTTAGAGCATCAGCTACCACATTATATCATCCTTTACAATACCTGAGCTTATCATCATATTCCTCAAGAATCTCAACCCACCTAGCCTTTTGACCCTTCAAATTAGATTGTTATGTAAACCATTTTATGCTTTCATGGTCAAACACAATCTGAAATTGTGCCCCATACAAATAATGCCGTCAAGTCTTCAAAGATGACACTATTGCATAGAGTTCTCTTTCATAAGCAGAATAATTCTACAAGGCTGAATCAAGCTTCTTGCTCTTGAATGCAATTGGTCTTTCCTCCTATAGAAGGAATGCTCCAAATGCACAATTATTGACATTCGTTTCTAAAACAAATGGCTTCAAAGGATCCACAATAGCTAAAATAGGATTTGTAGCTAGTGCATCCTTGAGAGCATCAAAACTTTGCTACTGAGATATACCCCACTGAAAAGTTTTTCCCTTGGCCTTCAATTGGTTTGTTATCAGGACTGACATATGAGGATATTTTTTAATGAACCTTTGAAAAAAACCTGCAAATCCCAAGAAAATCTAAATCTCTTCACGATTTCTAGAAGAGGGCCACCTCCAAATGGCATCCACTTTGGATTGATCCATGTGTAGCCCGTCAACAAATCTCCTCCTTGAGAAAATCACAGTTTGATTCTTTGGCATATAGATTATGTTCTCATAGAAAGTCAAACGCTTGCTTTAGATTTTTTAAATGCTCTTCTTTAGAAGCACTACATACAAGAACTCCATTAAAAAAACAATAAAAAACTTGCCTAAATATGGTCTCAAGACAATGTCCATAAGTGTCATGAAAGTAGCTGGCACATTGGGCAACCTGAAGGGCATAACATAGTGTCCAAACATTGTTTGGAATGTAGTCTTGGGTATATCCACAAGCCTTATGCGTACTTGATGATACCCTGACCATAAGTCTATCTTTTTAAAGATGTGATCATAGGTAATCTTATCAATGAATAGCTCATCCACTCTTGGAAATGGGCACTTGTTCTTAAGAGTAGCAGCATTCAATCCCCAATAGTTTATGCACATGTGCATGCTACCATATTTTTTCTTCACCAATAACATGGGAAAAGCCCATGGTGAGAAATTAGATTGTATAAAACCTCTACTGAGATAGTCAGCAAGCTGACATTCCATCTCAACAGCCTTAGAATAGCTCATTATGTAGGGTGGTTTACTTACTGGTTTATTGCCTGCAACCACGTCTACGGCATGTTGTACAACCCATGTCCGTGGTAATCTTGGTGGTAAATAATATAAACAACATCTTTATACTCCATTAATCATTTATTTAGACTATGACAACAATTGCTTATTTAGGAGAGCGAGAAGTATCCATAGATGGAATAGAAGAGAGATAAGTATGCGGCATTGAGGAATTGTCAAGGAAAACATGATCAACATTCGAAAGAAAATGACACATGGAGTACAAAAAACTTATTCTATTTCATTATGAGAAGTGAGATTCATAAGCTCTATTGTAGAAATTAATGGCAAGGAAGGCATATCCACAAGAGCAACATATGTATGTCATTGGGTTCAAACATTAAACTATTGTGCTCATAGCTACACTTAAGTGATGGGTCATGGATCCAAGCTTAGGGCCAACTGCTAGGTGTGGAGAGGGGATTTTAAATCTCATGGCCAAGGGCATATATGAAGGGTGGTAGGTCATAGAATCCTCATGGAAGTTCCCTGGGTTCACACAATGGAATTATAGGGGTGGGACAAGGGAGGCAGGAGTGAATGGCTGCATATATACCCAAGCACCTTTGGTGACCTCTTGTGGCACCTACTCACCATCTATACCTTTTATGTTGTGGTATAAAACTCCTGTGAGCTCGTCTTTTGGTTGTCTTTTAAAAGTAGAGGCTGCCACGAGTGGGTGAAATAAAATAGGAGGAGGAGGAGGAGCTTGCTTGGTGCTAAAATGGAGGTGGGACAAGGGCAATGAGTTTCTTTGGTGAGGCAATGGAAGGTATGTAGGGGAGAGATTCTTGCTTAGTGATGCAATGGGGATAGGACAAAGTGGATGCACTTGCTTGGTGTGGCAATGGGAGGTGGGAGAGGGAGAGAAAGGGAAGGAGATTGCTTGGTGCCCATAAACAATGGAGGTGCAAAAAGGCTAGTGGATAGAGAATGTTGAAGGAGAGGGTGAGTGTGATGCTTGCAGCAATGGAGGGTTTTCAAAAAGGTTTCTAAAGAGAGATAATCACTTTGTGACTATGGGATAGGTTTGCGGAACTCTTGAGAGTAGAAAATGATGTTTTGAAATCATTTTTTGGGCTTTTTGATGCACTTTTTGTATTTTAAGAGGTCAAAAAGCATATTTGATCGTAAAGTAGGTTTGGAAGTGTTTTTGGAGAAAAATATGTATTTCAAATATTTTAATCTTTTAGGGTATCTTAACATTGTGGCCAAAAAAAAGGGGATAGGAGGTCAAAGTTGTCCCCCCCCCCCCCCCCCCTCCCCCTTCCTTTTCACTAAATAAGAGGCCATTAAGAGGTGTAAAACTACTTTGATCCCTAACGATTTTGAGGGAATAGAATGTGTCCACCATCTTTTCTCTATCAGCTTGCCTCTAATTAATATCAAAGAGCCCCTAAAGGGTTTAGATTTTTACTAATCAGTAAAGAGATAATACAATTCATGCTGGCTTTTTTTAGTTCCATCCTCAACTTTCTACTTGGATAGAGATCATGCAGGGAGAATGTCATGCATTGGATATTGTTTCTTGGCACATAACTAGAGCACACATACTTTGGACTATATTGTGACATGGAAAAGATAGTCTATTTGGTACATCTCATTGCAGTATGTACACTTCCTTGGACATAGATTCTCTTCTACCCTATACCAACTTGAAAGATTTTCTCATTAGTATTATGCTCTAGAGGATTCTTTGATTACTCTAGTGGAGATTCAATAGATTGCTAGGTGGAAAAAGAGGGAAAATTTTATCTGTAAGCTCCTTCTTTGTCACTATCCCTCTACATATGGTTTTATACAGTATTCATGGATTATTTCACTTGCCCACTTTATGTAAAGGCAAATGAGAATCTTGTATCCATCTAGATGGGTTTCTTTTATCCTAGAGCGTACACTATTTTTCTTACTTTCAATACATTCTATTTTCCTCAAAAGATCCTTGACCTTTATTCTCTCTATGGATTTTTTCTTAAGTGGTTGTTGGCAAGAATATAAGAATCTTGCAAGTAGAACTTTCTTAACTCCCAAATACATGGTGACATTTGTAGAACTTTGTATCGTTAATCTATCAACAGAAAACTTTTAGCCCCTACCATCATCAACAAATTTCCTTCTCTTTGTGCTTGCTCTACATAACCATTTATGAGGCTCCATCTCCATTTTCAAGATGAGTGCACCCTTGCACTTGTAAGAAAAGAGAGAACACAAATATATGGTTTTTCTTGGTTAATTAGGAGCTACCTTAAACACTTACCTTTGCACTCCAACCCCTTCTTCACTTTCTTGTGCATCAAACCGATCAACATGTCCTCTTTTTTTGAACAATTTAAATCTTTTTCGTGCAATGGGATTTTTCATTTTGTTCCATCAAGATCGCTCAATCCATATTATGTATCGCTTCCATACACATGTTTAATGACATGTGGATCAAACCATCTCCTTCCAAAAATTCAGTGTGTAACATACTAGATCATCTTGCATATAATATCTTGCCATCATAGACTCACCAGCATGGTGTGGTAACCCCTTCTAACATCTCTTGAGCATGCTATGTCCTTTAGGTCCACCTGGATCATAAGGAAGCATCGAGTATTTCCAGAATCCTTCTTCAATACCTTCAAAAACATAATACTCATCTTCATCCAATCATCATGTACATAAAAGCATTCATTCTTGTTTTCTAACCTCAAAGTATTTTTGAAACAATCTGCAATGTTGATAACCATGGAACCCATCCTTTTCTATCAAAAAGCTAACAGAAGCCTCCATAATATCCCAAATCTTTGTGCACAGATGCTCATAACTCAGCTTACGCTCCAAAATGGATAGAAAAATTGGTGAAATATCTTCACCATCTATGCTAGAAGACTGTAACTTTAAAACTCTTTGCATAATTAGCATGAAAATTCCTTCCATCATGGAGCCTCGATCATAAGGGCACACTAAAAGTTTGGAAAACCTGGGCATCATCCAACCTATAAGATCAAATGTTTCATACATTATCCTCAATGCAAACCAAATAGTTGGCTACCACCTTGGTAAACCTATTTGGATTGTACCTTGGTTGTCAATTCCACATGGATCATGTGGTAGCACCAAGAATTGTCAAATTCACTTGAGAGAGTTATCATAAAACATGCTAGATACATCCATGAAAATATGGTATACTCCATCTGGGACCCCATGTCTCATCCGATTCTTGCATATCCATTGATGTAAATAGTGACCTCGTAGCAATCTCCCCAAGATGAAAAGCCTCAAGATGGCTACATGCTACTGTTTTTTCATGCAAAAAATATTATAGAACCTCATCATGCGGGTGTATAAGCTCAATATATTCCTCCTCTTGTTATCCCAAGTCATGTTGTTGAGAACCCTGCTTGTTAGTTGCACAAAAACTCTCTAAAGCTTCATCCAAAAGACACACGAGTTCTATGTCTTCCTTCTCAAAAGAACTCTCTAGACAATTTATCTCATTCTCTAAGACAGAATCATCAAATGTACCATGCATATGCCCCTCAAACATTTTCACAACTCTCTCACGTTCTTTCAAGTTGCACCCCACTTCATACAACTCTATACGTTTTGGAAAGATAGAATTCACTTCCCTTTCCAAATATTTTTCAAAACCCTTTAACTCATTTGTAGCAATAAGATATTGATTATAAACCTCCACCCCCTCTAAATTAGCACCCACATTTTTGTAATTTCCCTCATCTATCAAATCCCAAATATATGAACCACATATAAAAGGAATCATGTAGCTCTAAATTTTGCATAGACATAACATGCCATCACCATATGTACCCTTGGAATTGGATCTGATCTCTTTAGATAGTTGATTCCAGTGTTAGAATTTAAAGCTACTGGTAAGTCGTCAGTTCAGTTAGTGAAATTGGAATAGAGAACGGAGACTGGACTGAAATAGTTATCTAAATTGAAATAGTATACTGAAATGAGAGACATACTGGACAATTGGGAAAGTATTTGGAGTTTTAGATTCATAGTTTAGGGACAACCAATACAAGGTGTAATGGATTGAAGCTCAAATGATTACAGCAGTAATGATTACAAGGTGAAGTTAAAGGCGAAGAGATTGTAGCTTAGAAATACTTGAAAGCTAAAGCCAAAAGATAAGTGCTAAGCCAAGAGAAATAAGAAGCAAGAAGCCCAATTACAATGTAATGGGTCCTATTTATAGCCTTCCCAAAGTTACTGTAGTAACTACCGTGGTAATTACTGTTGTGTGACTAATCCACTGCTCGGCTTTCTAGGAGACAGTTCCCGCCTGCTGAGACTGTCTTCGCCTTCTACATCCTTCCCTCCTTTCTTGAATTTTGGTATAACTCCAAAATTTTTGAAAAAAATCCACCGTCTGATTGTGAATTGGTGTTGAGGAACCCATCTGTCTGTTTACTGAGTTGGCCAATGTTCCTCATGAGTTGGCCTATGTTCCTCATGATAGTACTCCTTTGGAGTTGCTAGCTCTTCTGGTATTGCTAGCTTTATACCATACTTCATTCTTGTCGAGTGCTTGACACCCCTATAATTGTGATTCCAAGGGTGCCCAGCCAAAGAAATTCGAACACCTCAATGGGAAAATCCATCGTCTGATTCTGAGATGAAACTACCCAGTATCCTTCCACTGAACCCACTTCCTCTTGCCCTTCTTCTGTGCTGGTGCTTCAGAAGTTCCAATGCCAAAATTTTCCTTCTGGATAATTCTGTAAATGGCCTCCTACTCACTGTTGATCCCACCTTGCAGTGGACATCTCGAATTCATAAGGCGTAAGAGGATTATAGGTTTTGGTATCGGGATCATACAGCATGCGTCTACCCTTTGTCAGACGGATTCTGGCCAATTTATGACAATGCAAAGCTGCGAAAGAGGCTGATTTGTTTTAATCATGGCCTCAAAGAGGATCTCTGCCATTTCTTTGTATTGTGGCCCCAGCCCTGGTTTAGCCGTAATATCCTTTTCAAGAATCTTAGAGGACTCCACAGTAAGTTGAAGCAGCTGATTTGTGATCTTGGTGAGACCTCTGAGCTGGTTCTTCCATTGTCCGATACAGAGCTTGACCCTCTGCATTTCTCCTTGCAATTCCAAAACGTCATTTAGTTGGAGAGCATCATTGATCAGTGTTTGCCAGGTTTTCCATTCTACAGTGGCTCGCTCATACAAATCCTAAAGATCATCAGTGATGTTAAAGTATGTGAGCCGATCCACTAGTTCTGGATGCTACGGATACATTGTTGGGAAAAATTTGGGCAGTTCAGCTTCCTTAGCAGGCAATGCATACAAGAGGACTGGTGAGTCAGGCACAAGTTCTAGGAAATTAAGTACAGCTTGATTCTCCTGTTGCATCATCTTCCGAGTTACACGGACTAACTGAAAGAGTTTTCAGAGAGTAGTTGCATGTTCCCCTACTGTCATTTGAGTCCGCGTTCCTTTACTGCTGGAAGTCTGACCTTCAATAATAGCTTGTACCCTCTAGTCCAAAACTCCTATGGCAATTTGCATCTGAAGTAGAACTTCTTTCAATTGATTCCTCACTTCCTTCATGCACTTATATGAAGGTCTATTCCCAAGCAGGAGATCCAATTCAAGGGCTAAAGAGTGTGTGTCTGCAATAGACTGTTGTTTCCAGTGTGGATTGATTGTCTTGTCATCAGAAGTCAGTGCCCACTCAAGTATCTTTTCTAACAGTTGTATGTTGCTGGGATGCACAGGTAGTTGGCACAACTCCTGATCATGGAAAGCGACTGATTTCCAATGCTGGATCATTTCTCTGGTGCCGACATATAATCTTTGAAAGTGTTCCAGATCAAAAAGAAGAACATCGTCCTCAAGATACATCCTCGTTATAGGAGCTTGCTGTTGTCTTAGCCTCTTGTTCAGTGTGATGAGCTATAATGAATGTTGCTCATCACCCTTCAAAGTCTCAGTCACAGCTTTAGCTTTTCCGTTCACATCTGAACTGTGCTGTGGCTAGTGTACTGGGGAGTCTTCAGTGTTGCCTGGTTGATGATCATTAGCCTCCTTGTCTCCTGACTGCTGATCCTTGTATTGGTTTGGTTGGGCTGACTGCCCCCTGTGGTAGCTAATCCACCAGCACCAGATCCTGAAGGTGGAGATGGAGAAGAGTCATTATCATCATCATGTTTATCTGCTGGTTCATCCTCCCTCTCTTCATCCTTCTCTTCTACTTCCTCAAAATCCTCATCAAGGTTATTCTGCTTATCAATGTAGTCCAAAATAGCTTGATTTGCCAAAGCACTGTTATATTCAGAAAGCTTATCCTGCAAATCCCTCTGCATAGTTTCCATAAGTGCCTTTAGATTATCCATATTGAAAATGGTGTTGCCTTCTGGATTCAGAATATCATCCAAGTTATTGTAAATGTATCTTTTTGTTAAAGAGGTTTTTTATGCAGTGTGGCTAGTCAGCAATGTGTTGAAATCAACCCTCTTCATCCTCAGCATAGTCTTAAATCTGTCAGCAGCTCTCTCAGCCTCTGCTTTGTCTTCAGTTAACTGCCTATCCTCAAGTTCAAGCTTTAACAACTTTCTTTCCATTGTCTGAATTGTCTTGGCTGACTGATTTTCAAGAACACTATGCCGCAAGGATTGTGCCTTTATATCTTGTTTCAACTTCTGAACTTGCTGCTCACTGATCCTCAGTTCTTCTTTTAACTTTTTCACTTCATCAGTGGATGCTAAAGCATCCATCATTTTTCCCAAAGCATTGACAATCGTATTCCAAGATGACTGGATAAGCATTGAGAAACCATCCATTATTGTCGTTGGGTCAGAGGCAACTGACTTGTAAATCATAACAGGGGCCATATATAGTAATGTGGTAAAGTCAGGTTTCTGCAGAACTAATCATCCTATGAGGGGGTGATTCTGTAGCTGTTGTAATCTGTCCTTTTTGGTTAAAGCTAAAGCCAATTTGCTGAAAGGAATAGGAACTTTACTAGCTAGACTAGCAAGTTCTGGAACTTTTCCTTTATCAGTATGAACTTCCAGTTTCTCAGCATTGGTTCTTTCTAGCTGGTCTTTTTCAACAATGGTGTTTGCTGGATTTTGCTCTGCTTACTGACTGGTCCCGACAGTAATCCGTGTTGGAGCTTGTTATTCAGATGATGTTGCTGAAGTCTTAGCTACTGAAGTCTGGCCAGCCGAAAATTTTGCAGTAGGCAAAGGCTTAACCTGAAAGGCTTAACCTGACTTTCTAATTGATTCAAGAAAGTGCTGCTCTTAGCCAATGTAGTTTTTAGTTTCTTTGAACTATGAGCTTCCACCTGTGTGGCCTTTCTCTTCTGTCCAGTGAGAGCCAACTGAGTACCTAGGGCTTCTTCATCTGAAGATAAGTCAACATTGTTAGTCACTAGGATGGGTTTCTGACTCCAAGCCATCCGTACCTGGTCATGAGCATCAAGAGAAGTTTCCCAGTAAAAAAACTGCCAGACATACCAGGCTTTAAAAACAGTCTGAGACTTTAACTTGACAGTCTGCTGAAGCACATTATGAGGCAGAATTTGGCATAAGTTGATCAACACTGTGGCATCTAGTCTCTTTGCAGGCAACATAGCAAACAGTTTTTCTGAGACATATGTGGGATTATTTTTCAGACTCACATCTTCAACCACAAACTGGTAAGCAATGGGGACGTCCAGACCTACTACTGGAACCCCTTGTGCACTGGCCTTGCATTTTTTCTTGGCTGTGTCATCTTCCTTAAGAGTTGCACTTATCTGCTCTATAGTTGCAATGGTCGGCTTCGGCTCATTTGGCATCTTAAAAGCATAAGCAATGTTGTGCGGAGTTGTTGATTCTTTCCTACCATACACTACAGTGCTGCCTTCATCAACATTGAATGAATCAAGAACTTGCTTGATTATAGCCATGTCAAACTCGATTCGTATGGCTTGCACAACCACATGCAAATCCCACAATCGCAACAATGTTTCTGCTTGCTCGGTAAACACATACCGTTGTATCTTACTATGGGGAATAAGTGGTAGAGAAGCTTTGATAGAGGTGATAAGTGCCGAAGTTTCGTCTATAGTGTCTTGCATCTTCTCCTACATTTTTCTTCTGCATATACACTGTGAAGACGATGAATCTATAGAAGAAGAAGGCTTACTTGAATATTCAAATCCGTATTTAGGTGTGTCTGGTAAAGACAGACAGCAATCAACAGATGCTTTGGATGAAGAAGTTTGTGGTTGTAGTGAAGAAGCTTCAGAGCTTGGCGATGGCGAATGTGTAACAATAGGCAGACATTGCGTAGGAGACTTATGAGAAAAAATGCCTACTCACCTTACTTTTATATGCGTTCGCGCCATAAAAGCTCCACTACTTACCGTTCCTAGAGTTCTGTGCACCACCAATGATATGGCATCCATGCATTGGCTAATACTCTCCATGTTCCTTGAAATGATTATCACAGACAGTCCCACTGGCCCTTTTTCCCATAAAAATTGATACTATCTCTAACACTTTACTGATTCTACTCCTGACATGGTTTTGTCGTGCTGAGAATTTTCTGCCCTTTAACTGGCTTTGAGACTGGTTGTACATGGAAAAGGCTTAAAATAGCTGAATTTGAATTTTCCTCGCCTTCAATTCACAGAATACCAGTATCATTATCCCTGGAAGTTTCTTTGTCATTCGAATAATATAGCTGACTTTGGTCCCATTATAAACACTTGGCAACAGTAATCCAGATAAATCTTTTAACCTTACTATGCCACTGGAAAACACCCAATCGACTTCATATGGACCAACCCAAGCTATCTTTAAGTTTGGTTTCTTAGGACCCAGTTTAGATTGATACAACAGAACCAAATCTTCTTTCTGAAACTCCCTAACTTTGATTCGTCTATCATGCTAGTGTTTCCTTCTTTGCTGAACAATTTCCTGTTCCAGCATAGCCCTCTGTTTTAACTCATCCAGCTGTGTTAACTCCTCCAGTCTCTGTTTAAGATTGTGATTAAAATCCAATTAATACTCTACTGCCATCCTGAGACTGGGAATTACAAATTCCATAGGCACGACAGCTTCAGTGCCATACACCATTCTAAATGGTGTTAGTCCAATGGCGACCTTATAAGCTGTTCTATATCCCCAGAGAGCAGTCAGGAGCTTCAGACCCCACTGATGTGGCTCCTTCTGCACAATCTTAGTGAGAATAGTTTTGACAGTTTTGTTACTACTCTCTGCTTGCCCATTGCATCCAGGATAATATGGTGTTGATTTTCGATGCTTTATTGAGAGCATTTCCATTAAAATGTCCATAGTATCATTTATGAAGTGTGTTCCTTGAATAGACACAATGTCCATAGGACATCCATATCAACAAATAATATTTTCAAGTAAGAATATAGCAGTGGACTTCGCGGGGTTGTCGGGAAGAGCCTTAGTTTCCACCCATTTGGTGACATAACAAGTGGCCATCAATATATATCAATTCTTCCTTGGAGTAATTTTCTTTAATGGACCCATGAAATCAAACCCCATTTTATAAATACTCCTGGTGCTAGACTGGAGTTAGAGAAGTCATATCTGCTGCTATGGGTCTGCCCATCCTCTGGCATATATCACATGTTTTACAAAAGGTTCTAACATCAGATATTAAAGTTTGCCACCACAATCCTACCTGCAAAATCTTCTTGTAAGTAATATTAGTGGAGAAATGTCCTCCTGAATCCCCATCATGTGCCTCTGAAATAACTTGCATTCTCCCTTCCATAGGCACACATCTTTGAAGAACCCCATCTACTCCCAGTCTGTAAAGTGATCCGCCAATGATGGTGAACTTTAGACTCTTAATAATCAAAGCCTTCTTCTGATTCTAAGTCCAGTTTTTTGGGAATCCTCCCTTAGAAAGGAACTGATATACACCATACAAATCTAGATTAGTTGTTTCCTAAGCTGTCATTTGAAACTGTTCTGCATTCACTACCTCATCTCTCAAGGATGCCTCAGAGTAGCCATCCGTACTCCTGGACAAGAAATCAGCACCACAATGGGTTTTACCGGGCTTATGAAAAATACGAAATTCAAATTCCATCATGAACATCATCCATCTTATTAGTCTGCCTTGAATAATGACTTTGTTAATAAAAAATAATAATGCCTGATGATCCACATAAAAATGAAATAACTTGCCCCGCAAATAGTGTCTGTAACATTTAATGGCCTAAAATCTTATTTGGAGCGGAAATTAGCATGAACATAGTGGGCATTTCATTAGAATAGATTCCTAATGAGAATTACAAGAGTGCTTGGGTGGAGAGAGTAACAAAAAGCATAACACCTAGTTAGATAGCATCGACAATACTTTCAAAAGAGAGAGAGAGCAATTAAGCTATTGACAACAGTTGAGGACCGGATTTGCATGGAGCCGGTCCCCCCTCCAAAAGGCTTTGTATTATGGTTTCTCCCATCAAGAGAGACATTGTACAATACAATTCTTTGTGTTCCTTCAAGACTAGCTAGTGCAATGAAGATGGAAGCTTCATACACCAAGAAAAAACACTTAATCAAACACAACTTGAATTATCCCCGTTCTCAGACCCAAGACCTCACACACCTTCGAAGATGGTGAGAGCTAGCAGGGTATGAGAGTAGATTGAGAGGAAAAAGAAGTATCTTACGAGAAAGAAGTACATCTCCTCACATAATCACTCATATTAGCATAGCTTAGCTTAGTAATTAGCTTGGTAGAGAAGATGAGCATGCATTGAAGCTTGGCTCTTGGTTGGATTTGCATCCACATGCCAAGAGGGTGTTGATGTAGGCTTCTATCTCACAAGCTTGGAGTAGGTGATGAGCTCTCCATTAAAGCTTGGGAGGAGATAGAGTGTTTTCCCTTCACACATGGTCAAGTGTGAGAGTGTGGGAGTGAATGCCAAGCAAAAATCAGCCCCCTCTCTCTCTTGGGCGAGCCCTAGCTGCTAAGTTAGGCTGGCTTTTTCCTCATTGGACCTCCCCAGGTCAAGCCAATAGGAATTAAGCAGCATAAGTGATAGCCTTCTGACATGTGTCCCCCTTTCCCCTTTTGTGAGAGCTTTAGATAATTAAATAATTAAACTAAACTCTCATTGGACCCCTTTGCCTCCTGGCCAATAGGAATCAGGCAAGCCATGGGGCTTCTGAATGCTCATTGGACCCCTTGGGAGACTGCCCAATAGTCTTCTAGGACACTTAATTCTTATTGGTTTCTTTTATTAAATGTTTTTAAATTAATTAAACTAGATTTACTCTAGCTTAATTCTCATTGGTCCACTTCAAGGGTCTTCCAATAGGAATTGGGGACACCTTGTGGGCATCTGGCCTAAGAAGCTGACATGTGTCCCTCATTCCCTTTGTGTAAAGGGAGCCTGTGTGTGTGTGTGTGGTTTTCTCTCTCATCCCCTAGCTTTGGGGCTCGCCCCCTCCCATGTAGGGATGCAGAAAGACTTTTTGGGTACACACTAAGCATCCAATTTTCCCTAAGGTTAACCTTTGGACACAACCTTTGAATTTTGGAACCTTAGCATTTTGGAAGTCTTAATGGGCTGAACCTTAGGGTCTTTTTAGCCCGTTGTTTCACATGGCTCTTTTGCAGATGGCCCCCCCTTTGGATCCCTATTTTCCCTCCTTTGGATCCCTACTGTGGCCGGTCTGCTAACTTAACCAATATTCTAGCTTTTTCTCCCTTGGCACTTCCCCACATTAAATGATCAGTTTAATATGAGAAAATCATTTAGGAGAATTAGATATTGATTATTATGACATTACCTCTCTCTTGAAATCATAGTCGTCCTCGACTATGGTGTAGAGAAGATAAAGCATATACATGAGTCCTTTTCTTAGCGGGTAGAGGATCCCTATGTTACCCTACGACATCATTCCATAATGGATGACTAGTCCATTTGGCGCTTGAGAGCCTGAGGCTGCCGCAAGCATGTCTGTACATTAGTCCTATCAGTCTTCCATAGTAGAGTGACAAGCTCTACTTTGGTGTTTGGGAGACGTCGTCCCCGCAAACTTGATCTAAGCATGCATACTACTTCATTTTTGTGCACAAATCAAGAAAAAGAGAGTCTTATAAGACAAAAAATTTTGTTCATTTTTTTAACATTTTGTACATTTGCTTACTCTTGGGAAGCATTGTAAGCATTGACAAGGTTTAGGTTATCCTTTAATTGTATGCCTTGCATCCATCTAGCATCTTCAAAAGGATAATTCTTAAACTTAATAAGATATCGTCTGATAGTCTTACCGCCTCTTAATACCTTGTCTTCATGTCGGAGAATGGACTCGGGCTGCAGCACCTCCTCGTGGTCCTCGATCTCCGGTGGGTCTTCAATAGTTGGTTCTTGAGGTGGCTCTCCTTTGTAAGGCTTTAAGAGGCTCACATGAAAAGCATTGTGTATGAGCCAATGATTGGGCAACTTAAGTTGATAGGCCATCTCATTGATTGGCCTAAGAATCTGGAAGGGACCATAGTACCTTTTTGCTAGTTTAGCATAGTACTTTTGGTGGCCCGTAGGATTCTTGCCCGTAGTGTGCCTTAATCGAGCCTTGGGAAACTTTAACAAGACCCAATCGTTTTCTTTAAAGGCTTGGGCTCTTCTGTGCTTGTCAGCAGCAGCCTTTTGCCTTTGCTGTGAGATAGAGATAGCATCCTTAATCTTTTGGAAAGATTCTTGTAGGTCTCGGCTATACTCATCTGCAGCGAAGATCTTCCCATGTACCTTAAGTAGCAAGGGACTTTTTGATCTTCCCTCAATTACCTCGAAAGGTGCTTTTCCTGTAGAAGTATGTACAGTGTTATTGTAAGCATACTCTACTAAGGGTAAGTACTTCTCCCATTGGGATCTTTGATCTACTTCCGTTACATAGGCTTTTAGTAGATCGAGAATAGTTAGGTTAGCTATTTCACTTTGGCCATCAGTTTGTGGATGATAGGCCGAAGAGAAGTTTAGCCTTGTTCCTAAATTCTCAAAGAGACCCTTCCAGAAATTACTGGTCATTCTAGGATCTCTATCCGACACTATGGACATTGGCAAGCCATGGTACTTGAAAATTTGCGAAATGAAGAGGGTTGCCATTTGATGGGCTTTGATAGTCTTTTTGACAGGTATAAAATGAGCTTGTTTACTGAACCTGTCTACTATCGTCCATATTCCCGTATTCCCATGGATAGACTTAGGCAATCCAAAGATAAAATCCATGGATATGCTCTCCCATGGTGAATTAGGGATTGGCAAGGGTTGAAGCAATCCAAGTTGCTTCCCTCTATCAAATTTTGTCTTTTGACATACCACACATTTGGAAACATACTCATGTATGTTCACTTTCATGGTAGGCCAATAGAAATATGTTTCAATTCCCTTTAGAGTAGACTGAATCCCTCTATGCCCCGCATATGGGGGAGCATGAGATTCATACATTACTTTCTCACGTAGTGAGTTAGTAACGCATAGTCTATTGCCATAGAGAAGATAGCCATCTTGTAAAGTAAATGGTTCTTCTTTCTTCCCTAAGGCAAGGGCTGAAATCACATCTCTAAAATCGGGATCAATAGCATACTCATCTATCATTAAAGATAGATCATTGTGAGTTGCTATGGAAACCGCATTCACTCTCGGTCGTCTTGAGAGTGCATCGGCTACTTGATTATGCTTGCCAGCAATGTGAGCAATATGAAAATGAAATTGCGAAAGGAAATTTGCCCACCTCATTTGTTTGTCGGAGAGCTTGGTCTGCGTCATGAAGTACTTAAGACTTTGGTGATCCGTTCGCAGAATGAAAGGAGTCCCCAATAAATAGTGCTTCCATGAGTCTAAGGCATGTAGAACTGCAAGGAGTTCTTTTTCGTATATGCCTAGAGCTTGCTCAACAGGGTCGAGCCTTCGACTCTCATAGCCTATGGCGTGCCCTTCTTGGAGCAAAACAGCCCCAAGGCAATCACCACAAGCATCACATTGGACCTCAAATGGTTTTGAGAGATCCGGTAGTGTAAGCACAGGTTGAGAGATAAGCTTTTCTTTAAGCTTTTCGAAAGCATTGTTCTCCTTAGCAGACCACGTATACCTAACATTTTTCTTTGTTAGGTCATGTAATGGTCCCGCAATTTGTGAGAACTTTTCTATGAAGCGTCTATAGTATGCACACATACCTATAAAGCTTCTTAGTTCATGAAGATTCCTTGGTTTAGGCCATCCTTTTATTACCTCTAACTTGGATGGATCCATTTGGATTCCATCTTGAGAGATAATGTGACCTAAATATTGAATCTCTTGCAAGAAAAATTCACTTTTCTTTCGATTAACATAAAGTTTATTCTCTCTTAAAACTTGAAATATTATCTGGAGGTGTTGCTTATGTTCCTCTAATGAATTAGAGTAGATGATAATATCATCAAAGAACACTCCAGTGAAGGTTCGATGAGGCCTGAACAGCTTCTCCATCAAGCGGTTAAATGTGGCTGGTGCATTAGTCAAGCCAAAAGGCATGACAATGTATTCGTAAAGACCAAATGTAGTACGAAATGCGGTCTTTACAATGTCTTGATCAACTATCCTTATTTGATGATAGCCACTTTTTAGGTCAATCCTACTGAAGTAGGTCGATCCTTGTAGCTTATCAAATAGGTCTTCTACCCGTGGAACGGGAAACCTATTCTTGATAGTGATCCTATTTAGTGCTCTATAGTCGACACACATACGATATGTACCGTCTTTCTTTTGCACTAATAGCACAGGTGAGCAAAATGGAGATGAGCTAGGCCTAACCATGCCCTTCTCAATTAACTCATGCACTTGCCGCATAATCTCCTCTTGTTGAGCTTGAGAAACTCTATAAGGAGGTTTGTTAGGCGGTGAACTTCCTGGAAGAAGTTCAATTGCATGGTCGTCATTACCTCGTTTAGGAGGTAGCTCACAAGGGATGTCGTCAATAAAGACATCTTGAAACCCCTTGAGAAAATTGGATAACTCTAATTCCTTTTGGTTACTTTTATTTTCTTTTGCTAAAGCATTAGGTTCATTTTGAGAATCTTTAACAAAAATCATGTACACGGAAATAGAGCTCTTTATTGACTTGTTGAAAGCTGGTGTATGTACAATGGGGATGGTGTTACCCATCTCCCTAGCATCTATATACATGTCCTTTTCCCTGAACTTAAAGGAGATTCTCCTTTCAGGAAATTTAACATGGGCAGCCAGACGGTCAAACCATGGTGCCCCTAGGATTACATCCTCATGCTTGAGAGGAGAGATAAAGAAATCCTCTTTGTCCACATAGCCTTGGACATGAAGCCTCAATTTCCCGATTAAGGGAGTGACTGAAGCTTCTTGCCCCTTGAAGGCACTGTCTGCGGGTAGGATATCTCCCATCTCGTAGGATTGTATGCCTAGCTTGGTGGCTAACTCCATAGATATGAAATTGTGAGTAGAACCAGGGTCAAAGAGAATAAAAGCATCATGTTCTCTTACCTTTCCCCAAGCATGGCATAGAGGAGATCCTTTGTGATGAGTTTGGTGAATCTCCTCCTCTTGGATTTCAACCAAAGAAGCTCTAGGAGGATCTTGGCGGTTGTTCTTTTGGGGACAAGCGCGGTACGCATGCCCTTGTTCGCCGCACTTGAAACACCGGTTATCTTTACGATAACGCTCAAGCTCTTCAGGAGAGAGTTTATTCTTTCCTTTGTAAACTCCCTTCTCTTTAGCTTTGTTGGAATTGCCCTTAGGAGACTTTTGGACATTGTCCTTCCCCTTAGGCTCATTGGAACCCTTGTTTTCCGGGGGCTTATTATTTCTTTTACCCCCCGTTTGGAAATTGATTCGCGAGGCCACCATAGTATGGTGTATTACCGCCGATATGGTACGTGGCCTTTGGGAGTTGACATACTCCGCCATTTCTTCGGTTAAGCCCGCACAAAATTGTTGCTTTTGCTCTCCAAAATCCAACTTTTTGAAGACAGTGGCTTTGAGTTGTAGGTCCCAAAACTTGTCTACATATTTGTGGATGGATTCATTGGGAGAGAGCTTTAAGCTTCGCCATTCGGTGAGTACTTTGTCTTTGGCATCGGTGGCCAAAAACTGCTTCATAATGGAAGCTCTTAAAGCCTTCCATGTTCGTGGAGCTTCACCGTTGGCTCGTAGGCTAGACCACCATTGTCTGGCGGACTTTTGAAAGTGCATAGCTACATGGCGTAGCTTAGAGGACTCCGTGAAGCCCTCATCTCCAAACGCCGCATCGAATTGCTGGATAAAGGCCAAAACTTTGTCTGTAGCACCGACGGTGCCATTATAGGTAAGGAAAGAGATGCTCTTCCCTCCCTCTTTGAATTTCTTCAGCTTGGACGACCTCTTCCATGCGGCATAGGATTTCCTATGGCCTCTTCTTTTTGATGGTTCAAAAGTTGCACCATCACTTTCTTCAGAAGATGAAGAATTTGAAGAAGATGGAGAAGAGGGTGACCTCTTTCTCGCCTTTTTCTTGTCTTGATCTTTGTCATCTTCACCATAGCTTTCATAAGAGGAAGAGGATGAAGAAGATGGAGAAGAGGGTGTCCTCTTTCTCGCCTTTTTCTTCTCTTGCTTTTTATCATCCCTCTTTGAATTATGGCGTGGAGAAGAGTGTGATGGTCTTCTCCGCTTTGGTGGTGATGGAGAGCGTTTAGCCCGCCGTCTTCGTGGAGCCATCTCCGCCGAGGTGGCGGGAGACTCGCTTCTTTCTCGTTCCTTCGGTGGAGGCTCTTGAGTTCTCCTTTGGGAAGGAGATGCATCATCAAGAAGTAAGTTCTTGAGCCCTTCATATGGATTCTCTTCTTCTTCCCGAATCGGAGAGAGACCTCTTTTGGTAGTCTCACAAGGAGGCTTCCTAGGTGTTCTCTCGTCATGGTGATGAACTTGGAGAATCCCGTGAGCACGGAGCTGCCGTTGCACTTCACTTTGGAGAGATGGATTGCCCATGGCTTGTTGAAGCCTAGAAACAAGATAATTAACAAGCATTGAAGCATCATTAGTAGCTTGCTCATGAGCAAAATCAAAGTTATCAACATTAATTTCACTCTCTTTAATATTGTCAGCCATTCTAACAACTTTTAGGTGTAAACTTTTTAGGTGTACTTTGGCACTTCAAGCCCTAGTTGCTACTCCTCTTTACCCCTTTAGAAAAAGCACTCAAGCTACTGTACCCGCGGCTCGAATACCATTAATTGCAAGGAATAGAAGAGAGGGTCTTTCGACACCAAAACAGCACCGGCTCCTGTCAAGCTTCTAATAGCTCAATAGTGGTTAAGCCGTAGGCAAGCCCCGTAGGACTCCACTATTAAGACCATAGCTCTCGACGGTGATGCCCCGTTAACTGCACAAAGGCAGGCGCACTGCAAGGCTGAAAAATCCCTATTCTACTTACTCACAGGCAATTAATAATACCAACCATTTGTAGCTAGCTTGAGGACCTCCCTTCTTGAGCAAGAAAAGAGAAACCTTGAGCTCTGATACCAATGTAACATTTAATGGCCTAAAATCTTATTTGGAGCGGAAATTAGCATGAACATAGTGGGCATTTCATTAGAATAGATTCCTAATGAGAATTACAAGAGTGCTTGGGTGGAGAGAGCAACAAAAAGCATAACACCTAGTTAGATAGCATCGACAATACTTTCAAAAGAGAGAGAGAGCAATTAAGCTATTGACAACAGTTGAGGACCGGATTTGCATGGAGCCGGTCCCCCCTCCAAAAGGCTTTGTATTATGGTTTCTCCCATCAAGAGAGACATTGTACAATACAATTCTTTGTGTTCCTTCAAGACTAGCTAGTGCAATGAAGATGGAAGCTTCATACACCAAGCAAAAACACTTAATCAAACACAACTTGAATTATCCCCGTTCTCAGACCCAAGACCTCACACACCTTCGAAGATGGTGAGAGCTAGCAGGGTATGAGAGTAGATTGAGAGGAAAAAGAAGTATCTTACGAGAAAGAAGTACATCTCCTCACATAATCACTCATATTAGCATAGCTTAGCTTAGTAATTAGCTTGGTAGAGAAGATGAGCATGCATTGAAGCTTGGCTCTTGGTTGGATTTGCATCCACATGCCAAGAGGGTGTTGATGTAGGCTTCTATCTCACAAGCTTGGAGTAGGTGATGAGCTCTCCATTAAAGCTTGGGAGGAGATAGAGTGTTTTCCCTTCACACATGGTCAAGTGTGAGAGTGTGTGAGTGAATGCCAAGCAAAAATCAGCCCCCTCTCTCTCTTGGGCGAGCCCTAGCTGCTAAGTTAGGCTGGCTTTTTCCTCATTGGACCTCCCCAGGTCAAGCCAATAGGAATTAAGCAGCATAAGTGATAGCCTTCTGACATGTGTCCCCCTTTCCCCTTTTGTGAGAGCTTTAGATAATTAAATAATTAAACTAAACTCTCATTGGACCCCTTTGCCTCCTGGCCAATAGGAATCAGGCAAGCCATGGGGCTTCTGAATGCTCATTGGACCCCTTGGGAGACTGCCCAATAGTCTTCTAGGACACTTAATTCTTATTGGTTTCTTTTATTAAATGTTTTTAAATTAATTAAACTAGATTTACTCTAGCTTAATTCTCATTGGTCCACTTCAAGGGTCTTCCAATAGGAATTGGGCACACCTTGTGGGCATCTCTGGCCTAAGAAGCTGACATGTGTCCCTCATTCCCTTTGTGTAAAGGGAGCCTGTGTGTGTGTGTGTGTGGTTTTCTCTCTCATCCCCTAGCTTTGGGGCTCGCCCCCTCCCATGTAGGGATGCAGAAAGACTTTTTGGGTACACACTAAGCATCCAATTTTCCCTAAGGTTAACCTTTGGACACAACCTTTGAATTTTGGAACCTTAGCATTTTGGAAGTCTTAATGGGCTGAACCTTAGGGTCTTTTTAGCCCGTTGTTTCACATGGCTCTTTTGCAGATGGCCCCCCCTTTGGATCCCTATTTTCCCTCCTTTGGATCCCTACTGTGGCCGGTCTGCTAACTTAACCAATATTCTAGCTTTTTCTCCCTTGGCACTTCCCCACATTAAATGATCAGTTTAATATGAGAAAATCATTTAGGAGAATTAGATATTGATTATTATGACAGTGTCAAAATTTAGTAGCACTGAAAACCATTCGTAGGGCTTCTCTTTCAGTAGTTGTATATCCTTGTTCAACCTGACTGAATCTCTGGCTGGCAAAATACATTGGATAATCAGTCCTCTCTTTTGACCGATGCTCCCAGCACCAGTCCTGAAGCGTCTACAGGTACATGAAAAATGACCTCCCAATTCGGTTGTCGAAGTATTGGCTTACTGATAATAGAATTCTTCAAACTCTGAAAGCTCTCCTCACATCCAGCAGTCCAAATGAACTTGATGTTCTTCTTTGTGAGCTCATACAAAGGTAATGCCTGGGAAGCAAACTTGTGCACAAATCTTCTATAAATTCATATATCCCAAGAAAGAACTTAGTTTTGATGCATTGCGGGGCGCCTTGGCCTGTTGGACACACTGAATTCTGTCATTGGCCATCCCTTGAGATCAGTATGTTCCCATCCGAACACATCTTTGTACTGCTAGAACATGTGTCGTGCCTTCTCTTTCATTACTGGATTTGGATGCTTGTTGACGTTGATCAATCTAGGATTTTCCTCAGAACTCAGATTCCATTCCTCTATTTCTTGATCATCTGGAAGCAACCAGTTAGGCCCACCACCCTTTCTTTTGGTTGACTCATCAGCATAATCCCAAGACGGACCTCTGAGCTCTGAACTGCTATTCTGATTTTCAGTAACTTCTCCATAGTATGCTTGTTCAGTGGCCGCTGGTGTACCGGAATCAACTGGTTCTTCTGGCCTTCCAGTTAGCTGAATTGGTTGTTCCCCAGAATTCAGTTCAGTGAACTGATTTAAAAATTGCTTCTTTTCCTTTTCAGCCTGATCTTTGTTTAATAATACTGCGTTTAGATCTATTTCGGCCAGTGGAAAAATATTCATTACCACCAGCATCCTCTCAATTTTCTTCACCCTATACTTCTGGAAAATCTCTTCTGGTCGCAGCTCCTTTCTCTAGCTCCTAGTGTTGTTCATCTGAATTTGAATTCTACTACTGGCACCTTGTATTGTTAGAGTCTGATTGGCATAATCATGAATAGCCTGTGCTGTTTGCAACCATGGCTGCCCCAGTAGCATCCTATATGCACCTTTCATATCTAGTACTAGGAAGCTGGTCTTGAACTTTTGTTTGCCCACCCTTATCTGCATACTCTCTATCATCCCAATTGCCTGCACAACTCGATGGTCTGCCATTCAAACTTAAAAAGGTGCTGGTTTCAGGTTTGTGATACCCATTCTTTGCTGAAGGTGTGCCCTCAGGATATTTATTCATGCTCCTCCATCCAGTATGACACCAGATAGTGGCTCCCATTGTTTCCTAACCTTGTAGTCTACCTGGATCACCGGCACTTCATCATCTCTGACAACAACCAAGTCAACTGCTTTGGCTTTCGCTTCAACCTTCCTTCACTGTCTGATGAATTTCGCTGCTTCAGGTAAAGTTTTTCTAATGTCACCTAGTTCAACTGTGAGTTTCTGAATTCTGTCACAAATCTTGACATGAATTTCTTCTCTCTCTCTTGATCAAAGTTATTATCAGAACTTGCAGAATCGGGGCTATCTGCACAGTGTCATTCCTCTGTTCTGGTACCTACGGTGCCTCTTTTAGTGTTTCCTGTTGCAATTGTATCTGATTTAACATTTGCTAGTTCTTCTACCAGTCCCTGAACTGCAGCCAATATGGTCTCAGGAATTCTAGACCCTGACTGATGTTGTTGTGCGTTCTCAGAAGACTCGGCTAGTATCTTCTGAATGACCAGGGCATCAAAGCTTTATGGCTGCTCTGGTAGCTTCTTTGGCTAAATCTTCTGTGATCTTAGCCGCCAGTTCTCTCTGCTCCTGCCATTCTCATCAACTACCTTCTCTTTACCCTTTTCCCTCCACACCTCTCTCTGCTGAGCCCATTTTCTACTTTCAGGACTGACTGGTTTTGCCGGCTCATCTTGAATTTCCTCAAATGACCACCCCTTTGCTACGTGTAACTGCTCATATAGGAACTGGCTCTGGGGCCTTCGCCTCAATAGCCGCAGTAGTAGGCGTTTATGGACACCGAGCCGCAAAATGCCCATACTTGCCACAAGTATAACAGTTTAGGCTTCGGTTCTGGAGATTACCACGACCCTTGCCCTGGCCAGTACCTCCCTAATACCTGTCGTGCCCAATACCATTACCACTGGTACTTGATTTCTCCTCTTGGCGTACACTGGTTGTCTCCACTCTGGCTGGTTCAGCATTGGTAAATGCCACTATAGACAAATCTTTTCCCTTCTTGAAGTGATGAATGCGAATGCCTCAATTGTTCCATAAATGACCAAATGCTTTGCAATAGGTACACTATGGACATTCATTGGAAACATGATTTTTAGATTTACACTTTGAACACCAGGCTTCCATTCTTCCAACTGGTTGTCTGGTCTGGCTGATTTCAACAATCTGCGGGGACATCTCATTAATCTTTCTGGACCAAGACCCTTTCTTGGCCTTGCCTTTGCCCTTTTCATCTGAGCTTCTTTCAGAGCTACTGGAGGTCTTACTGGAATCAGAATTCTCAATAGAAGAATTGCTACTACTGGACCTCCTCTTCTTGTGAGTCCTCTCCTTCTTTGCCTGTTGTTCAAGCTTTAGGGCTCGCTGCACCAAATCATTGAATTTCTTTGTTGGTGCGGGCACCTCATGTTCCCTAAGCTTTTTACTGTGGAACCCATTTAAAAACCATGCTCACAACCTCTTTTCTTATGGTGGCTCCTGCAGCTACCTTGTTAACTCCTTGATTTTCTCAACATAACTTTTGACTGATAATTTCCCTTGCTTTATCTTATCCAGTTTGCAGAGTATGTCCTCATCACCTCTGTTGACTGAATATTCCAGTCTGAAAGCCTTGAGCAATTTGTTGTATGATCTGAGTTGGCAAGTTGGGCAATGGTAGTACTTCAGTGTCTGAGGAAAGTATTCCCCCCAGTCATCTTCATCAATATTCTTCAACTCAGCATACTGTTCAAAAGCTTGGATATGAACATCTGGATCATCTTTCTTCCCACCTTTGAACAATGGGAAATAAATTTTCAATGAAGAGGTATAATCATGCCCGTCAGCGTCATCTCTGCTTCTTCTGACCTTAGGAGCCTGCTGACTCCATCTTGACGACTTCTTGTAATGGTCTGTATTAGCATCCCAATCAATTTCTTCGTCAGTCTCAGTTTCTGTCTCCTCTCTGGTTTTTCTATTGGAACTGTGTCGACTACCCTTGCTGCTTTGGTCCCAACATCCCTATGTGTGGTCCGAGAACTCCTGGACTTGCGTTCTTCCCGCTCAGCCCTTCTCCTTCTGGACTGATTGGAGTGTGAGAGCCCTTGGCCTCATCAGCATGACCGTGCTCCTCCTGAGCCTTAGTCTCAATCGTCGGGTCCTTCTTGGGATCAGAGTCTCTTTCTGATTCCTCAGGAACAGGGTCAATGCGATGTGACGGTTTACGACCACAACTGGTTTTGGGTGCCATCACTACAACGAAAAATTCTAACTGGGAGATAAGAGTTTTCTGGTCAATGAGCAAACAGCTCTAACCACCGTGATCACCAAAATGGAATTGGAGCTGATCTCTTCAAATAGTTGATTCCAGTATTAGAATTTAAAGCTACTGGTAAGTCGCCAGTTCAGTTAGTGAAACTGGAATAGAGAACGGAGACTGGACTGAAATAGTTATCTGAACTGAAATAGTATATTGAAATGAGAGACATACTGGACAATTGGAAAAGTGTTTGCAGTTTCAGATTCATAGTTCAGGGACAACAGTACAAGGTGTAACGAATTGAAGCTCAAATGATTACAGTAGTAATGATTCCAAGGTGAAGTTAAAGACAAAGAGATTGTAGCTCGGAAATACTTGAAGCTAAAGCCAAAAGATAAGTGCTAAGCCAAGATAACTAAGAAGCAATAGGCCCGATTACAATGTAATGGGTCCTATTTATAGCCTTCCAAAAGTTATTGTAGTAACTATCGTGGTAATTACTGATGTGTGACTGATCCACTGTTCGGCTTTCCAGGAGACAGTTCCCGCCTGTTGAGACTATCTTCGCCTTCTACAACCCAATTGGCCCTTCCAATCTAGAATGGATTAGTTCTCATAAATGTGCTTGGAATCATCCTATGGTGAAATATTTTCATCCCCTTTATGGCTTGGCAACTACACAATATGAACTTGATGAGAAAAGTAGTAGAATTTCTCCTATGCTTTGTGGAAACCTTCAGTCGGCCACCTTTGAAGAACTATTCACCAAATAAAACATCATTGATTTTTGAAGTAACAGGTTCATCAAAACAAAAAATAGTATACATTAAAGTAAAAGTGCTTGTTTGGGTGTATTCCTATGAAGGCATATGCACATCAAATTACACACAGTCTTCCTCTTAAGTGTGATGAATTGCATACAGGACACAAAAGATGGGGGAAGGTGTGTGTGTGTGTGTGTGTGTGTGTGTGTGTGTGTGTGTGTGTGAGAGAGAGAGAGAGAGAGAGAGAGAGAGAGAGAGAGAGAGATAGAGTTGAAGCTACACAAAGAGTGCAACGCAAGTTACCTCATTCGAGATATGCTATCAAATCGTGCACTAAGTAAGCAATATCATATTTTCTCTTCAAAATTGAGAATGGAGTGAATGAATGCATTGGAATTTTGTCTATTATTGTGGGAATGGCACGTTCCCTTATGTTATGATCATTTGGGGAGGATGGTGCAGACTCCCTCACACGAGGAAACTCACATGTTTTTAATTTTTTTCTTGAAACACAAAAATGGGACTACACGACAATAGCAATATCTCTAAACAACTTTTGCAACACTAACCTGGACTAGTTTTAAATGTTTGCATCACATTATATCAAAATGAACATGGATGCTCGCCTTTGAAAGGCAATAACCACATTGTCACGTGAATGACAAGCGAATTTGTCATTGAGTCCACTCTTTGAAAGCAACTCAATACAATTAACAGTTCTATTCTATGTTACAATCAATAGTTTACAGTTTGTTCACTTCTATACTTCTACACCCACTAGGGTAAAGGGGCCAACTTAGGGCCACCTAAGGGGAAAGGTTGGTTTAGGGGTCAAATTTGGGTGTTTTTGGGTGTTTAAGGCATTGGTCAGGATCCCTACATCTCACTGTACACTAGTAAAGAAGGTGAATGTGTTGCAGTGATGGGAGGGGGGCTATTTGGGAAAAACAAAGATTCCTTTGTATAAAAAAATGGGCATGAAAAATAGGACTTTGGATCCCCTTCCACTTGTCCACCCTCTTTTCAATATAGGTGTGGTAGGTAAGCAATTGCAGGGGACTTACTACTCAAGCACCTCTTAGGCGTGTTATTAGAGCCGCACTTGAGCTGACACACGTCCGAGTCTTATCTAGCTTGTAAGCTCTGATGACCTTATTAAACTTCATGCTGAGCTAACCCATCCACCGTGCATAGTGTACGCCTCCACTGGTGCATCCCACGAGGCCAAGGCTTGCCCCTGTGAGGTTGTTTTTCCGCGAAATCAGTGAAGAGCAAGCTAGGGGTAGGGGGCTAGGGGCAGACCTGTGTACAGGGGGAAGTGTGAAGAAGAAGGGAAAACACCCCATCTAGGCATTCGCTGTCTACTTCAACTTCGTCGACTCTCATGTTTATAGCTGCGGGAGGCAATCAGGTACAGCCCTTGTTCCTCACACACTAGGCTCAGTAGCCAATTCTTCTAATTCTCATTTTTTTGCATATAGACCTTCACATCATGAGCTTCTGCTCAGGAAGCACCACATACCAAGTCTGTTTTCATGCACAACAAGCACCAACGAAATTCTTCCCAGCGACTCACTGCCTCAACTGCAGGTGTATTCCACTAGGCCAATGCATGCCCTTGCTTCTAGCTACGCTCTGCAATGCTGAAAGATGCCCCAGCTTGAAAGATTCAGGTAAGGCGATATGCTCTACCTGTGACTCCTCAAGGAAAATCTGGTCTTTATATCTTTACAGCTTGGTTGTGTGCATTCATCAATACTCTTTCAATTGTTTGTGCTTGTTCGTATTACGACACAAGGACAGAGCTGCCATGGAGGTGACAGAGATGCCATCGTAACTCACTTCATACCTCTATCTCTGGAGAGCTAAACTGTGAGTGCATGGAGGGCAGTACATGCATGAAGTAATGTGATGTAAATTATTTCATCAGTAGGCATTGCTTGCAAATTCCTTCAGGGGACTGATACGGATACTGATACTCACTTATTTAGCAGCAATGGGCAACAGCTAGCAGATGACGAAGCAGCAATGGGCAACGTTAGTAGATGATGAAGCAACATATGGGGCATGCAGATCCCTACTCGCAAGAAGACAACCCAGATTCACCAACCAACAACACGACAATGAGACCTTCAAGAACAAAGTATACAAGTGAGTTTTATACTCACTCAGCAATGTATGGTTCAAGAGCAACATTTTTATATGGGTGAGGCTTCGTATTCACTCAACAATGTATGGTTTGTTTCTTTTTTGTATGTTCCAGAATGTGCATTACAACGAAGCTAAACCAAGGCAATGAAACTTTGCATATATATTCCGTCAAGATGAATACATGACTCATAGGTCGACAAAAGTATGGAGACCAATATGGTATAGTCCAAGAGATGAAATTACAAAACTCATAACAGTAGTTACAGTGTTAAACTGGTATAAAAGAACTAAGTGCAACATGATTGTAGACTTTGTTGTTGATGCATCAAAAAGCAGTCGATGGTTGACTAGGTCGTGCTCGCATTTTGTCCAATCTTTGCCTTTGAGCCAATGCATGATATGGATTAGGGACATGCAATGGCCTTATGTAAATGTCATGTGTAGGTCCACCTTCCCATAGAATTGAACGTAATCTCTGTTCAAAAGATTGTTGTTGTGCCTCCCAGACTTTGCGTGATTGCCTTGCTTGTTGTGCTTCAATCCTTCTTTGTTTTGCTGAATCTTTTTCTGCTATAGTTTGCGCTTTTTTCATCTCTTTCTCCAAGCGCTTTGTCTCCTTTGTCTTTGTTATCTCTTCCTTCTTTGCGGTTTTAGCTTTCATACTTTCCATGTACTGAGTAGAAGTAAGTATCAGGCTCTTCGTGTAGTCAACAAAGGCTTCGCGATGCACTTGCCTTATGCATACCTCCGTGGTTGGTATTCTCAAAAGATCAATGAAACGTTGACTATTATCTGCTTGCCTTGGTGGAGAGGGGTGATTGGGATTTTGATTTTCATCTTCAAGACCTTGCATTCTTGATTGAGTTGCAGGTGTAGAATTTGCATCATTGCTACCAAAAGAATAGTCTGAATCCAATAGACGTACATTACCTGCATTCTCATCATTGGCTGTATACAATCTTTCTTGTGAATGCCCTTGAAAGATGGACATGTCTTCTTCTTGTAATAGCTGTGTGAAGGTCATTGGTGTGGCTATCTCTCCAGGTTCTCTCAATATGTATTCGTCAAGTTGTGCTACCATGTTGTTCAAAGCAATTATTGCTTCGTCTTCTATGTTTGGTTGCATTGGTGTGTTGGGTACTTGAGATAGATTTTCGATGTTATCCTCCTCTCTGAATATTTCCGTAGTTGAATCTTCAACTATGTTGATGTGCTTGCTTGGCATGACCTCAAAGTGCACTGCAGATAAATTTAAAGGCCATATACCTGTTGAGCGAAAGCCAGCAGTGATGTTGGATTTTGTGAAAGAAGATTCTATAGCCCTAGCAACAATAGTTGCAAGTTCTGCTTTTGTTGCTTGCCTAGATGAAGTTTTCTGCTGCCAAATGTCTCTTTCCTTTCTAAATTGCACCTTCAATGACTTGAAAACACTCACATCTAGAGGTTGTAGCTTATGTGAGGTATGAGCTGGCAAGGTGATGATGTCGATTCCTGCAGCATCAGATTTTTCTACTACATCTAGGGATACATGACTGCCATGCCCATCTAAGATTAGAATATGTCTACTAGACTTATTGATGGTTTGAGTTATGGCATTGTCGAAGTGCTCCAACCATGCTTGGAAAAGTTCTCCCGTCATCCAAGCCTTTTTTTGCATGGCCATTGCTGCCCCTGGCTCACAATGCCGAATGTAATTACTTGTGATGCGGCTTCCTTTAAAAATGTAGTAGGAGGGAATGGCTTGACCTGTTGCATTAACGCAGCATAGTACAGTCATCCTCTCGCGAGAATCACATGTGACTCCATACACTACTTTTGCTCCTTTTCTCGCAAGAACTTTCATGCCCTTGTCCCTAGAGCCTTGGAAACCTGTCTCATCCGCATTCCATATGTTGGTGGGTGGGTAGTTGTGTTCCGTGTATAGCTTTAGAAGGTTTTCATGAAGTGACTTAACAATTTCTAGCCTAAACCTGCTAGCTCTTGATTGGTCTAGCCCTTCGGAAACTCTGAAGACTAGGTTAGGATGTCTTCTGCGAAATCCCTCCCACCAGCTCTTGCCTGGAATTCCATTTGAGAACATTGTATGCCTCGTTTGACATATTTTTGCAACTTTGAGTTTGACATCCAAGATAGAAACTCCATGTCCTAATTCACATTTAAAAAAAATCCACTGTAGCAAAGCATCTTCTTCCTCATTACTCAGCTGAGTTGGCGGACCTTTTTTCTTTTTCTGAGTTCTGCCTTCCTCCCAATTTGTTATAGCAGATCTACTAATTCCAAATTGCAAGGAGCATTTTCTTAATGAAAGGCCGTCTTCATGCGCTTGCAATGCCTTGGCCATATCCAGCTTTGTCCATCTCAAAACAGTGCGTTTCTTGACTTTATGAGGAGTCTTTGGCAGTTCTGCTTCACCTTCAGTTGGCAAGTGGCATGCACTATCTTGAACAGCTTTTGTGAGGTTAGTCAATGAAGTCCTTGTGTTTGGTGCTGTCCTTTTTGAAAAGTTGGGCTTTGCTTGTTTAAGAAGAGGTTTGTTTTTACTTGCGGATGATGTTGGCTTGTTGGTGGTTTTAGGTGATGTGGAGAGAGGTTTATGGTACTGCCGGTGTTGCTGTCTTGCTGATGGTTGGACGATGAAGTTTTGATGTTGGTCTCTGATTGGTGGAGAGACATTGTCTCTACTCTCATCCATGAATTGCACTTTCTTCTTGCACTTGCTTTGTGGGGATGTGATGTGGGAATGTTGTTGAAGATCGGATGCATGTAGTCGGCTGCCTTTAGACCTTACTGGTGTATGGTTTGCTTGCTTTCTTTTTGGCATTTTCGGCTTTGCTGCATGTCAAGAAAAGATGTTAGGGCTGATTGATTACACACATTAAAATTGATAAGGTGGCTCATAAACTCATGAAGTGAAGAAGGTAGAAGAATGTTCTTACTCTTGAGTAAAGCACGAAGATTTAATCCAAAGCTGGTTCCAAGAGCTTGGAGTATTCCTTCATTGAAAACTTTCTTTTGGGAGCAGGTTTAGGAGAGGGTAAATGGAGATTTTCGGCTGTCTTCTTTTGTGTAGTTGAAGATGAAGGGAGTTTTGGTGAAATGAATGGTGCTTGGTTGCGAGGTAACCTACACATAAAAATGGGCAGGACATGTACCTTCCCGCAGCAACAAACTCTTCCACCGTTCTTGTGCACCAGCTGTGAAGTACAAAGAAGACCCTTGAGCCCTGGATGCCTCTCTATCAAGCAGGCTTTGCATTCACATGGGGCTCTTGAAGTCATCATGCGAGTGCTTGCATTGCTTGATTGTTGTTTGCGATTGAATATGTAGCAGCCTAAGGTGAATAGTTTAGCATGTAGATGAGAGGGGTTGGTGTGCTTGTGTTTTGCAAGCTTATAAAGGTGTCTCTTCTGATATGGCACAACTTCATCTATGAGCTGGTTGTTGGCGCTTGTTTTTTGTAGTGAATACTCTGTACAGTTTCTACTCTATGAAGGTGGTGTGGGTGGGTTGGCTTGTGCTAAATTGAGACAGTGGTGTGGGTGGCTTGGCTGGTGCTTACCTATTGAACCTTTTCTGGTTTTGATTATATAGTACGGGCAACAAGAGTGCAGCTCTTAACGATTGTGAAAATAGTTCCTCTGTGTGGAATTGTATGATGTATCTGTGTATTGTGAAGCATCATTGCTGAGAATGGTCATTTATGTGTAGGCAGTGGATCATCAAGCGACAGATTTTGGCGCGAAGGAGTCGGAGAGCTTACTATGGTTGATCATTTAACAAAGGTGTGCAGAGGTGGTCGTGGTCGTGGTCGTGGTCCAGCTGTAATCCTTGATGTACGTGGACAAATGCACAGATGGACCCTTTGTAAGCCAGAACTGGCCTTGTAACTTTTTTTGGGCCACGTTAAAAAATGGCTACAGAAATGAAAATTTTTTGGACTAATATTGGGTTATTTCTGTCCGTGACTTGTGTCTCATTATTGGGCCCCGGTTTTTTATATAATGAGCCCCGGTTTTTTATCGGCCCTTTTACCCTATACATCAATGATGATATTCCTCTGCCAAGCAGCTACTAAGAAAGCACTCTAGTAATTGGGAAGGCACTGCCAACAAATGGTGGCTTTCAATAAGCGACTCGAGGGATAGGAGACGAGACGCAGGCGCCAAGCAGGGAGTGTGGCGGTAGGGCATGATTGTTCGTCTTCCCAGCTCCTGGGCGCGGCTCCTCTGCTGTTGGTAGTGCTGCGCGTGGGGCGACATGGGCCTCCTAATTTGCACACCTCCCGTACTTGGTGAAGGTCCTGATTTTGCAGGTGAGATGGACAACCGCCGCAGGGCTGATGGGAGCACTGCTCTTTCGCCGGTCCTGGTCTTTCTCTCTCTTCTTCATTGTGCTGCTGCTGCTGGACATGGAGGATCGCCTAGGTGACTCTACATTTTCATCATTAAAAAGCCTAATCTCTCTGTGGCTCCGCTCATCAAGCATATTCGCCACAGCATGATTAAAGGCACAGTCATGCTCATCAAGATCTACATCTTTTGAGGGACTAATTGCTCCTTTCTTGAAAAAAACTCGCTTGAAAGACCATCTCCTGCTCTCCGTTTTATGATGCGGGGGCGATGAAGAGGCTGATGCAGATGACGCGGATGCAGGGGAAACGGGGGAGGAAGCTTCAGAGGATGAGCTATGTGCCCAGACTCTCAAATTCACATTTTTAATCCGATGTTGCCTCGAATATGGACGCCAACAAGGGGTGGCAACACCTGTTACCGACCTCAGGTTACTTCTCTTAGGGCTCTGATCAGGACGAGTGCTCATCAAACCAGTGCAAAGTACGTCCTCTTCTAAAGCCCCAATCCAACAACCACGATTGTTATGTTTATAAGGACTGTTATCAGAGTCTGCTATGGCGCCATCTTGCGACACCATATTATCCATGACTGCATGCAAATGATGATTATTGGGGCTACCTGTGTAAATATGGTGTTCTGCACAAGATATAGTGGGCATGATCATGCTAATGGGTGATGCACTTTCCCAATGAGGAGAGAGAGGCAGAAGCTTGGGAGAAGCAGGAGGCTGATCATGATTAGAAACCTGTGAGAGGTCAAACTCAAAATCCGAGTCGTGATCAGAGGGAGCACTTACAGCCAACGCATGCGGTTCAAGGTGCATACCTGCTGATGTATTCATGGTAACTAGCACAGTGGCACTAGATTGAGAGCTTGAACACATATTTTGAATGCTCAACCGTAATCAAGTAGCATAGAGCCCAGGTAAAGAAGAAGGAAAGCAGACCAGTGAAAGCTTGAAGAGAGGAGGTATGTTGCAGAGTGAGAGGAGAGAGTGGAGCTGAACGCCCCTCTAAGAAATGAAATGGTGAAGGACCAAAACTGTGTTTAAAGCGAGTGAAGACATGGAAGCATGAAATTAGCTTGTGATGCAAGATTTGAAGGAGGGGGCCATATTCCCCTTCACGCTTTACGTTTTGGTCTGTGTGGACGTTTCTCAAGCAATCTTTGCCTTGCCAAATAGCCATCTCCATTTGTGACCTTGCACAGGACCTCTTGCTCAAGGGATCAAAGGTACGCTGTGCAATAAAAATTGGGCTGTAGTGTACTTTTAACCTTTTGAGCTTGCCTTGAAGAAATTCTAGTATTTTGCAAGTTTTTCTGTCAATTCAGATTTAATTGTGCCCCTTTTTTTATTGTTAGAAAAAATGCTTTTGGCCCGTGATGACTCCAAGAGCTCAGTCAAAATGGTTGAAATGTAACATTATAAGTGCTAACCTCACAAATTTGTTGTCATTGTACCTTGCACTCGCAATGATTACATCACATGCATGAATCACATTGCAACATCGTGTTTCATCTCTGAACATGTTGTACACTACAGTTACCTCTTGAGAGACTCATGGATTTCTAGTATGATTGTATAAATGGGTGTAGGTAGGTACCATAATGTCCAAATAGGGGGTGATACATGATGGTGACAGTTTACTCTTACATCTTGAGGGAAATAACTTCTGCACAATAGTATTTAGTATACCAACACATGCATGACAAGCATAAGAAATGTAAAAGAATTTATGATAGCCTGCCAAAAGAATAAAATAGTTGTTACTGTATACATGTGGTAGTGACGTGTGTGAACACACTAAGGGCCGTTGGCACATTTTTTCCCTCGCTAGGAGGTCCCCCTCGTTGCATTGTACATACATCCATCACTCCAAGGCTATCTTATCTTTCCAATGTGCGCACTAAGTAATACTCTCTCTGTTGTGTGCCTTGAGCTTCCTTTGTCTTCTCCAAGGAGTGTGCATTTCTCTACAACTCTATTTGCAACAATGAGAGTAGGTTGCGTCCTCCCCGGCTTAGTCGTCAACGTTGCTAGCACACGCATGCTCACTTTCTCAGATTTTTGTGAGTTTTGGTGAGCGCCAGCAGGTCAATAAATACTTTAGGAATGCTTGCAAAGATTGGTCTACTCAGATTTTTGATTCGGGCTCATTTCGGCCTCCGTTTCTACTACAAGCAGTGTGGCGCACGTAATTTCGTCACTTTGTGTAAAAATTTTATCAGTGTCATTTTCTGCATAACAAGTCCCTTACAATTTTCTACGGGTTGTGCTATATAGCATGTATTGGCCTCACTTCATTTCTCCTCTTTTCGAGCAATTTTCACATTAGGTGCAAGCATTCGCCATGGTTGACAACAACACCACATTTGTGTTCAAGATGTTTACTATCTACTGAGGACAGATTGGGGGGATAGAGAGAATTACCCTATGTGAACTTACATGATGCAACATTTTCTTATGCGGCCAAAGGGTGTTTGAAACATTGTACATGGCATTGATGTACGTCTCGGTTTTGTGGATACAGGCGATGTTGAGGATACTGCAAGTTTTGTTAGCAGGATTGCTGTTGTTGGAAATGTTTTGCTTATGACTGAGCAAGCTTGTTGGGATGTCAGAGATACGCAAACTCATGCATTGATTGTGTTTTCTGTGAAGCGCACTATTACTTCTCAGATTCATTCAGCAAAATCTGCAAAACAAGGTTTGGATATTCTGGCATGTCTTTATGCAAGTCGTAATGAGGCTAAAATTGCATTGCTACGTAAAGAGTTGGAGCCGAAGATTATGCATGAGGAAGATGAAATGGACACTTTCTTTGCTGGTGTCAAGGATATGAGCAACTTATTTCTGCAGGTGGAGTCATTTCTGACAGTTTCCTTATGCACATTGTTCTTGATGCTTTGCTAGATTCAAACTAGACTTTTGCTGGTACTTGGAGACTTATGACCCAAAGAAATTGAGAAGTTGTCAACTTTGATGCATTATGCACATTGTTGTGAGACAAAAAAGGCTAAACAACATGCAGTTGAACATGTTGCTCAAATAAATAGGACTATTCAAGAAAGTGTCACTTTCATGCTATCTATGGAAGATTTACCTCAAGAGTTTTGGGGAAAAGTATAATGACAACGGTGCATAGAAGCAAAAGGTTGCCTAGTACACAGTTGAACTACAAGATTCCACAGGAGATGTGGATAGGCAAGAAGCCTAATTATGGTAGTTGCATTTAAAGATAGATGCCAGCTTTTGAAGTACTCCATTAAAATTTCTTTTCTAGAGCTATCTTCATAGTTTTGGTTGCCATACATGTTTGAGACAGATGGGTTCTATTTTTGGCAAACGATTCATGTATTTAGTACAGACCTAGACATATGTGCCATCTATAACTACCATCACTTTTTAGTGGAAGGGGCGCTACTCCCAGAGAATTGTGGTATGGGAAGATCAAAGTAGTATCTTGATTTTCCTTGAGGGTGATAGTAGAGATAGTTTGATCGTAGGAGGGGACAATCTTCACAGCCACAATAGACCCAATAGATTATGCGGGCTAGAGTTAACAACATAAAGTGCTCAATAGCAACACAATGTTGATCAGACATAGAGACAGAGACAATTGCAGGTCGACACGGACATGCACAACCAATCCTTGTCGACAAACACATACTGAGATAGATGTTGGATGAGGCAGAGTAGCCCTGAGATAGATCGCATGAGCAGCTTCATAAACCTCCAAGGTCTGTGCAAAGGTCTTGCACATGAGCTAATTAATTAAAAGATAAGTTTATGGTTTTTATTAAATGAAAGAGAAAAGCTAAAAACAAAGCCCTTCCTCATTTAGTAAGTTGACTCTAGTCTTGGTTTACTAAGCTTAACTAAGCCACATGTCCAAAGTTGCCTATACTTTTTTTGAGTGAACTTAACAAGTGTGTGAGTGTGTGTGATATTTCCACTTGCCAAGATGAGTCCCAAGAAGGGGGGTGTGATTTCTAGCATACAAGGCAAGAGGGGACAAGTCTTGGGCATGCTTGAGTTGCATTAGGAGGTGTTCTCACCTCATTGGTCGAATGTGAAGCATTCTAATTCAAGCATAGTTGCGCACTTGCATAGCTATATAAAGCGAAGTCTCCTTTCATTATTGAAGCTCTTGCTCCTCTCACATACTCTCGCAAGTGCCCAAGATTGGCAAACCATGCACACAAGAATTATTATATGCTTGTATATTTCTTCTAAAATTCATTCTCTATTCATCGTCACCACTCAAAAGAAATTGCAAATATTCTTGAGGATCGTGCAAAGAAGGCAAGCACACTTTTCCTCCAGACAACAATACCTACCTAGAAACCCCTAAGGAGTACCTTTTACCTCATATCTCTTAGTATAGATGTGCACCACAAAAACATCTAAAAACCCATTCCATCCAAATGGTGTAAACTACAATCACTAAGAAACAAAAGTTGTTGGATGATGATTTCCAAGTGTGTGTGAATTTATATGGTACAAGAGGAATGCAGATTCAATTTCTATTTTAGACACATAAGAGCTACTGTGTGTTGACTTTATCCCCACCTTAAATTGAGAAAATTGTTTCTTTGACCAACAAAGTCTTTGATATCCGCTTCTAGAATTTGATAGTGAGCATGGTCAAAACCAAGATTTTGCACCATCCCATTTATAATCATATTTTCATAATGAACATGTGAATAATTTGAAGTCTCATTCTCATATGACTTCCAAAACCTGTAAATTGAAGGTAACTTGAAGTGATTCCTCAGTGGGTGTAGGAAGCTATTTGAATAGCTCTAAAAGGGTGAATCAAAGAGATACAACTCCAAAAAAAAAGAACTATATCTTTAATGTTCCTCTTAATGGAAAGAAAGTTTTAAAAAGTAAAGACAAAACAAAAGCCATGGGACACCGAAAGACAATTGGGGAAACAAGAGCAAGGGGCATCTCTATAGAAATTTCTCCCAATAGCACTCAAGACACAAATATAGCACTAAAAGCCATATCAAAAGAACTCTCACAATGCCAAAACTCAAAGTTAAGTGAACCCTTGGGACTTTACAAGCACACGCCCACCCAAAAGACCACCATAGAAACTAGGAAGCACGTGCCTTGGCATGGAATTACAACACACGCCAACCAATGCACTTGAAAAAAAGACTGAGATTTATTCCTTCACCAAATGATTCTTTAAAACCACAATTTCAAAGTGTATACACATAGCAAGCTTCCACAATGTACCCTACACCAAATTTCCTATGGGCTATCGTATCTTGTACCCTATGGAAAATCGATTGTATCTCCCAAGCCACAACTCCAAAAGGGATATTTTTAAGCCTCAAATATTCTCTATATTTTTTGTAACAAAAACTTTGAAGACCACAAATTTAAAATCTATGCACCTCTATGTGCAAATTTGGCACGGACAACAAGCTTCTCTAGCATGATTACACATAACAAAGGCTAGTCGATGGCAAAAAACTGTATCAAAAAGCATGGAGGAGGAAAAAAACTGCATCAAAAATCATGGAAAAGGCACAACAACCCAAGACCTACGAATTTTTGATATTTGGCTGAACTTGTTTTTGTTTGTACATGAGTTTAAGTTATATACTAGTGACACTTCAAAAAACTCACTTACAGGTACTCAAGGCAGGGCAGTCTGACAACTGGTGCTACACCAGTGACTTACACTGCATGTACATGTGCTTGCTAAAGAAAGCTAAAAAAAAACCAGGACAAAATCTCACACACCCTTTTGACACACGACGTCATGTCCATATGTGCAAATTACAAAAAACGGGGTGTTCAAAATGCGTGCAACAATGTCAAAATTTAAGGAAGGGGAGGAGGATGTAGATAGTGGAAATTTGTCCTTGGAGATAGTCTACATAGAAGCGGCTTCTATGCCTTACTTAGCAAAGTTATCAATAGTCACCAGTAGTTACTAGTATGTAATTGTACAGCCAATCAAAACCTAGTATGGGCACCTATAAATCAAAACCATTATTTTTGTTTTGGGTTTGTCGATCTTTCTTAGAGCCTAATTGCATCCATACGGGTGGTCAAAACTCTTTTATCATCTTGTGACTGAGCACTAAGTGCAGTATCATTTGTACTTTGAAAGTTGTACTTCTAAATTATTCATAAATTTAATTGTCTTCCTTCATGTCATCTAACTTCAGTCTTTCATTTCAGTGCAATTATCTCTTGTCTGTTATTGTGACGTCCAACTCTCTGCATCTCATATGATTTGATCTTTTTAAATCTAATAATTTACTTTGAAGTTCTAAACGTGGAACACTTGTCAAGTGACCAGTTAATCCCATTATTTGTATACAATATAATGTAAAAATTTAGGTAGGGCTTGCCAAAAATATTCTACTTAACCAAAAAAAGTAAGGGAACACTTAAAATCCTTTAAGTTTTTAGGTGAAAATTTGAAGCATTTCTTGATATTTACGTCAAAACTTGAAAAATTTGGCCAGTTTTCTTCAAGCAAGCTTGAAATCTAGCCTATATTCTGCAAATTTGGTCAATTAAATATAGAATAAACCTCAATTTTTGGCAGACACTTTGTACTTAGTTACTAGATGATCATAATTCAGATTCTCCTCCTCTCCTCGCTCCACCTGGCATTCATTGATTGGATATTTTTTGAAGAAAATGTATATATATCTACTTTTGGAACAAACATCCTCTATAGGTGTGCACAAAAAGGGAAAGTAAATTTGCAACCTCTATCTACCACCATCTCTTTGGCTCTCTCAGACAACAACAAGTACCCAAATCTCTCTCTCTCTCTCTCTCTCTCTCTCTCTCTCTATATATATATATATATATATATATATATATATATATATATATATATATATGTGTGTGTGTGTGTGTGTGTGTGTGTGTGTGTGTGTGTGTGTGTGTGTGTTAACAAATCAATAGTCCGAATGGGGATCTCGTAGACTAGCCCCACCTCCCACCATACGATTTGAGAAGAATTGTGCAAACTCCCTCATGCGAGAAAACTTGCATGTTTTAAAAAAATTTGTTTGAAACACACACAAAGAAAAAAAAAACCACACAACAATAAGAAAGTCACTAAACTTGCAATTTTTACAATACAAACTTACACTAACCATTTGCAATGCTTCTTTGCAAGGTATACTACAATGAACGAGGAGTGCTCCCCTTTGAAGAACAACCACCACATTGTCGCATTGGAGAAACATAAGGTAGAAACTTCTTTCACATGCTTATATTTACTACTGATTATGTGTGTCATTGAGTCCACTCTTGTAAATTAACTCAACTCAAATGTCACTTTGTTTTGTGTGTTACAATTATAGTTTATGGGTTGTTACCACACCTATTGGGTCTATGTTAAACAAAAACTTGTATTATCCCAATATATTCATATTACCCTTGACAAGCAAGTTGCTGAAGACCATCTCCCCTCATTTCTCTCTATCCCCCTCCTCAACCTGCCCTGCCCTTGCACATATAGAAAATAGAGATGCAATTATCTCCCCTCCTTTCCCTTTGCCACCCTCTACATCTTGACCTTGCCTTGTGCAAATAGAGGCAGAGGGGTGTTTTGCGGGACTACAGCCGTGCCTGGCGCAAATTGAGAACAAAGAGATGACATGTGGGTTTGTGACATTGCCTCATGTAAATAGAGACAAAGACTGAGAGGCTATGGCCTTGCCTTGCACACAGAGAATCACAACCCTACCTTACAAAAGAGAGATGACACCCTTGAGAGAGAGAGAGAGAGAGAGAGAGAGAGAGAGAGATGGCCTCCTAGCCTAAAAACACGAAGAGATAGAGAGAGAAAGAGTTCCGCATGCAACCTAGTGTCACAAATCTCCCAAGATTCCCTTGAGAATTAGATTTTTTCAAATGTGGTACCCCTACTACTATTTGGCTCGTTCTCACTTTTATTCATTACTTTATGAGATGCGTTTGAATCCCATTATCTCAGTTAAAGGAGTACCTTACCTTCCATTGAAAAATGCTATCAATAGATTTGATCCTAACCGGAGATGTGATAAAATTTGAGTGCCTCTAGTGTAACCACTCTAGCTATCTCATCAAAATGTGAGCGCTTGCAATCCTTAACATTTAAAAAATCAGCCATGGCATGGCACCACAACTATGTGTATGCACCTTGACATGGAATCCCCCCCCGCCTCCCTCGACGGTGGAGTCTATGCTCCCCTGCAGCTCTTTGCCTTGCTCCGCGTGGCATCTGCATGCTATCCTTAGTTGAGTGCTCACAAATTGAATGAGGAGAATCTGTGTTAGTTCTCCTCTTCCTTTTTTTTTTTCAAAAATCATATCACCTACATCATACATACTAGCTCATTTAAAATAAAATACATTAAACAAACTATTCCTTCCTAAGATAACCTATGCAGGTTAGTCATCTCTTCTTTCTCTCTTTCACCTTGGTGTGCACTGTGCACTCATTCACCGCAACATCTTCTTCTCACCACCTCAATTCTTGTAGCCTTGTTCAGTCTCTCTCCCCCCCCCACCACCCCCAGGCCCTTGTTAGGAATACATATCACCCAAGGCACTACCCTTTCTACAATGGCGCTTGATCACTAGCGTAAGGTTGAACGTAAGACCACATACTATAGAAAAGAAATATGAGAGAGAGAGAGAGAGAGGACCTGGCAACAAACAAGCTTACGAACTGGAAACTACGATCCTTTGAGGCCTTGGTCATAGGTGATCGCACATCTTGGAGTGGCAATCACACGTCATCTTCTTGGCTCATGCAGAATGCATTTCCAACTCTAGCTCAATTCCCCCATTCACCATCTCATAAGATTCTTACTTATTTTCTTTTTTGAAATCGTTGGCTCGTATCATAGTTTATTCATTAGTGCACTAGATTCTTTGGAATCTCGTCATTTGCTCCTAAGGACTTTGCCTATACATCAATGACCTCATTGAACCTAATGAATGCTCCCATAACCCTGCGGCTCAATGCACGTCACTGACCTCATAAGGGATTTGGCTAATAAAATATAAAGAAGTTGGACTCCCGTTGTCATGTGGGTTGTTTCCTCCTGCTTTGTCCCAGCCTCGCCTTTGACTGTTGCTTCGTCTTCGTCCTCACCTCTGCCTCCGGTTCTTCCTTGCCTTTGCCCCCTTTGCCGATGCAATGCAGTATCCCCCGCCACAGAGATCTCCCTGGATTCTCTTTATCTTTTTATTTTTGAAATGTGTAGAACCTACTTCTCGCATAGCAATTGAAAAAGTTCTTGACTTTCACGGTCTCCCCTCCCTAAATATCCCCCTAACCTCCAAAAAAAACTCCGCAATGGCAAGAGCCCTACCTTGCATGCTGTCCGTACTCCTACACACAGCTCCTCCTCTAATTGAGTACTCCTTACCCCGGCCTTTCCCCCCTTTGTGCCTACCTCCCTTGTCCTCGCTCCCTTCCTCAGCCCTCACATACGCTTGCAACGGACTACTCATCCCCATGGAGAGAGAGGGGCCTCCTGGGCGATAGCCAGGATAGGCAGATTGAGCTCCTTTTGCTTCACACCCTGCTATAATTTGTGTGTGTGTGTGTGTGTGTGTGAGAGAGAGAGAGAGAGAGAGAGAGAGAGAGGTTTGCAAGACAAAGACATCCCACCTTTCAACTCACCCAAAATCTCCATGCCTTCTCTATCCCTTCCATCGCAAAGTGGAGTTGAAGATGGAATCCTCCCGTCGCAAAGAGGACTTGAAGATGGCACTCTCCCGCCGCAAAGTGGAGAAGATGATGGCAACCTTCTGCCGTAGAATAGAGATGAAGGTCATCAAGACCCTAGCCAAGATGCTCAAATGCTAATGGAATCCTTTGAGTCGGTTGCAAGCCAAGATGCACAAATGATTATTGCATCCTTTGAGCTTGCCGAAGACAATATCTCTCAGCAAATGATAACAAAGAAGAAGCATAATTTTCAATTTTGCAAACCCTCAATGAGCCTCAAAGTTCTTACACGCTGGAGAGAGTCATCATTCGGCCCAAGTCATGGAGAAGTTGGTGAAGGTTCTCTCTTGCCGAGTCAAGGAGAAGCACATAACAAGGACCTATAGGGTAAAGGGGCCAATAAAAAACCGGCACTCTCTAATGGGACCCTGGACCCCCCAAGTTTAAAATTGTAAAGGTCCAATATTGGGACACAAGTGGCTCTGTGGCGAGGTGGTTAGCTCAGCTCAACTTTAAATCATAGCCGTTGGATCGAGATTCAAGCCTTGCTGGCTGCCATGTCTCATAATACCCCATTGGTGTGGCTTTTAACTCACGTCCATTTTTGTTACACATAAAATCTTCGACGTTATTGCGCGTCGTCGTCGAAACACCGTTTGTGGGCGAGATTTTTAATGTAGGTAGGCATTGATGAGCTCTTCCAATTGCACACATCCAACCTAAAAACGGTGGAGTATGCTGGCAACAATTTGCAATGCCCCTTAGGTGGCCTTAAGTTGGGGGTTTTACCCTAGATTATCTCATCATTGCCTAACCCCGTTGATGCTATTTCTCTTTGCTTGCAGGATTTTTGCAAAGTGTACTATCAAGTGCCTTTACCTCGTCACCAAAATTCATCTCCGGATCTCTTCGCAACTCCCAATTCAAATTCAAGTTTCGAAAGCACAAACTGAGTTCTTTGCCCATATCTCTTGCGCATTGCAATTGCAATTCCCTTCACCTCGTGTCAAGATGAAGCCTGAAAACTTTCTACTCTGCCTCCAAAAGAAATCTCTTGATCTCAGCGATGCAAATTTTCTCTCAAGCTTCCCACTTCACTTGAGGGGGAGAATTTCTGGTAGACAAGTAAGTGAAAAGCTTGAGAAGTTGGACGCGATCGCCATGAAGCATATGAAGACGTCGATGCCCACCAAAGACATGATAGATCCGGGTTAATTGCATCTCATGATTGTAATGCAATAAGCATGTAGATAGGTTAATATATGTGAAGCACCAAGCAAACCCAATAGGGGAATGGGGTGCATCTCTTTCTTGTTGAACTCTATATCCTTCATCACTATCCTTCATGTGTGGCCACATTCCTTGAAGGGGAGTGTTGGACAGACAAGGAAGCGTCCGCCAAGAAGCGAACCGCACTAACATATTTGATATAAAATGTAATCTCCAACAACGATGCACGAGAACCAAAATGGGGGAGGGAGGGACATCCTCCACAATACCTCACACGCATAGCTTCCAATGGGGTATATGGAAAAGGTGATTCGGGCCGTATGATGCACATTTGTAAATTCGAGACATTTGGAGCAAAAAGTGAATTCAAGTAGGCCTGTAAAGTCGGGGCAGTCTGTGACCCGCGTCTTGAGCCCACGACTTCCCCTCTGTGAGCCATGTGCACTAACCACCACTAGGCTCACTTGCGTTCATTGAAATATAGGGGATCTGAGTATGTTATATTGTAAGTGTGGGTGGATTTGTAAATTCAAGGTATATGAGAGGCCGCAGGCTCCCTCCCTTCCAAGTTACTCACTTTCCACATACTCTTACATCATACATACGAGCTCATTTAAAATACAATACATTAAGCAAAAGATTCCTTCCTAAGATAATCTATGCTGGTTTGTCATGTCTTCTTTCTCTCTTTGGCCTTGTGGTGCACTCGTTCACCTCAGCATCTCCTCCTTGACTCTTCAATTCTTGTAGCCCTGTTAAAAGCCCCCCAAAACACCCCCCCTTTGCTTGTTCAGCATATACCCTTTCTCTGGCAGCCCTTGATCACTAGTGTAAGGTTGGACATAAAACGACACACTACAGAAACTGGTTTTCCTTGATTGATGCACTCTGAAGATGGTAAGATTTTCAAAAGTGATAGTGATGTGGATATTACCTCATGACATAGCTTGTGATGATGGCATCTTGTGAAAACAATCCAGACCTTCCTTGTAACAGCCATGTTGGACATATGTTGCAATCAATGCATTCCAAGAAACCACATTCCACGCATGAAGCTGAATCCCAAAATCTGTGGGGGTGCCACATTTGGCATACATATTGACCAAAGCACCTCTAAGCACAATATATATTCTCTGTGAATACTCTTACCCAAGAAAATCCATTGCTCTACTTAGGTGATTGCGCCTGGAGAGAGGGCCTTTTCACTTTGCATATTGACCAAAGCACCTCTAAGCACAACATATATTCTCTATGAATACTCTTACCCAAGACAATCCATTGCTCCACTTAGGTGATTGCACCTGGAGAGATGGCCTTTTCACTTTGCATATGGGGCTGAAAGCATGGTTTGGTGGTACAAAAAGGACTGTCCTTGACACAACATACGTTTCGTGGTTCGTGTGTAAAAAGAGAGGGCTTTTTAATTGGAATTGGGGAGGGGCCATATACTTCTTTTTCTTTGTTTTTGAAGACGCTGTCAGGAGTTTTTTGGAGCAAGGGATTTCGCATATGTACATATACATGCATGGTGCATCAAATAAAGGATTGCCCATTTTCCTTAGCCAGGTGGTTATGTGGGGCCCACATGTGTACAGGTAGGACAGGGTGTACATAGTGCATCGATTTTCACTATTACCAGTACCACTGTGTTTTTTTACAATAATGAGGAGTTTATAGCGTGTAAAACTTCTCGAGGAAGCTATCCGCGGGCCGATGACATGAGGTCAGCAGGTGCATCGATGGCATCTAGTGGCGTCAGGAGGGCGAACGAGGTCAATATTTGCACGCAGATGAGGACGGACACAACGTGGGTGTTTTCTTGTGAGAGTTACGCAGAAAGGTCATCATTAGGACCACTTTTTGGGGCCAATTCACGTGGTGGCGAGATGCATTATTGGAAAAAAGCTGAGTGCCAGGTGTGCGGATGATGCAGAAAGGTGACAACTATGCACTGCGAGGTCAGTTTTTGGCCTGTTCGGGGTCCGTTTGAGGTCATCTAAAAGGCCAAGGGTGCCCAAGTAATAAAGCTAGGTGTGGGAACTGAAAAAATGGAGAGAAGACCAGAAAAAACGTGGAGAAGAGAGGAGGAACAGCCGCAGGTGTGTTTTTGCTCATTTTGGAGCCTGTTTTGGCCGTAAACTGCTCATCCAAGGTCGGATTTGAGCACTTTGACATTGTAGACTGGGGTTTTGGGCCGTTCCGGACGCGATGGCGCTGTCCATTTTGCCAAATTTCTCACTCTTTTCCTGCTGTTTTTCTGTGTAAGTTTCTCCTATGAGCGAAGTTTCTGCTCTAGTTTGTGATTGTATCTGGCTTATTTTACCATATTGTGTGAGCTATTCGCCCCATTGGTGTTGGCCCAAGCTCAATTGTATCTAAACATCAGAAATTCTCCTCTTTTGAGCTGAGTTTTTTGGGTGTGTGTGTGTGTGTGTGTGTGTGGAGTGGGCAAGTTGATAGTCTCTCTCCTCTCACTCCAGAGGTGTGTTCCCTGTCTCGGCCAGGTGTGTTGTCTAAGCCGAGTGGTGCCCCATAGTGTGTGTGTGTATCTTCCCAAGAGTGTGTGTCGCGTCGTTATAGAGGCGTTGTGTGTGTTTTCATCCCGCTCACATTCATTTGGTGCCCCCACTGAGGATCTTCTTCGAGTACCTTCTGCTTCGAGCTTCGAGCTTCGGGATTACAGGTTGCAGATTATAGGTTACAGGTTACAGGTTACAGGTTACAGGGACAGGTACAGATACAGGTGATTCACACAGGTACAGGTAGCTGGAGTACAGTGATATACTAGCAGTGATGTCACTTGCAGTTGTTGTGGGAATGCATCACTTGGCACCTATTTGAGCGCATTGTCTGCTGGATTGTACGTTACTTGTGGAAACTGCCATTGTACGCATTTGTGGAGCCATACTTGGTTGTATTTGGCAGTCCCAGCCATTACTGAGACTTGGTCTGGAAGATAGTCCTTTCTGAGACTTGACTATATGCGATTTGCATTAGCCTTCGTGTGAGGGTCGATAGCGTGAGGTTTTTATTGAGTTGGGGGATTCTCAAATGTGGAGATCCTTTCGGTGATATAGGTAGCTGGAGCACCCTTTTTGTGACCTCGCCATAGGCTATGTACTAGTGAGTCCTACTTGATGCTCGGGTTCTATTGTTGACAGTTTATGCATACATAGACAGTCTATATTTTGGGTTCCTACTGCTCTACTTCTGGGGAAACTTTGTCGAAATTTTTCCAAGTCATGATGGCTGGTTTTTTGGTATTTTGAGCCATTTATGCTTTTATGCTGCTGAAATTTTGGCAAAATCAGAGGTTGAGTCAGGTGTGCCTTCTTGGGAGCTTCATGGTTGGCTTTAATGGATGATCAAAATGGCCCTCAGTTCACTCCTTTTCATTTAACTCAAAGAATTCAGATTAATGTTCATGTGTCCAGGAAGATCTTTTTCCAGCAGCGCATAGTCTTTATGTTTGGGCCAAGAAGATTGAGAGAGATCCTGGAATGTCCTTTGCCTGTTGTCATTCCGATGATCAACTATGAAAACTCATTTGATGTGCATGTGTTTGTCCTTATCTAAAGTTGAGCTCCATTGAAGTTTCTGGGGATTAGGTAGTCAAAAGTTTTGGGTTCTTGCACGTGTGTTCGAAGGGGTTCTCAAAGAATCATAATTTGGGTAGCCATGGCTTTCTCTTATCCCGAGTTTCATGGAAGAAGTGATGAAGATGTGGAAGAATTTTTGGAAAAGATGGAGGTTGCCTGCATTAGCAACCAAATTCATGACCCTACGCAAATGTTACGCCTTCTCCAAATTTGTTTGAAGAGTGATGCACGAGTTTGGTCTAAAGCATTTAAAGAGGAGTTGTGTGTGGCTGATCCACCTGTAAAGTTGAGTTGGGACAATCTACGACATGGGTTGGAAGTGGAGTTTGTGAAGATAGAAGATCCTGACAAGGTGTGGCAAGAAGTACAGGCTTTGGTGCAAAAGGAAGGTGAGCCAGTAGATGCGTACATACGTAAGTTTTCATTGGCATGGGAGCGAATGTGCAAGGCTTTAGCACCACAGGTACCCCCGCTTGACATGATGAAGAAGGACAGGTTCTTGGCTGGTCTTTGGGAGAATATACGTTGGAGAGTGGAGCTAAAGAAGCCTAGGACATATGAGGATGCACTAGAGGTAGCAAGGAACAAAGAGTGGAAGCTGAGGAAAATGAGCCAGTTAGGGGTGGAGTCTTTGCCAATGAGGTCTGAATTTCAGCCTATAGAGTCTTTACAAGGGCGCATGTCAGGGGTTCATCATGAACCAGTAGTTCCTGTTACTACTCAGGTTATGCCAGCAGTGGTCACTACAGCAGTGCAAGATGATGGGCTAAGGCAAGACATGAGGCAAATGGTAGATTTGATGAAGAATCTCAGCCTAAACATGCTAGGTCAAGTGGGAAATAATCGAGGTCGAGGGAGGTTTGCAAATCAGCAAGGAGGTGAAGAAAGGCCTAGGAATGGTGTTGGACAAAGCAATGGTAGGTTTTGGAGGCAGACGCCCACATGTTATAATTGTGGAGAGTTGGGTCACATCAGCCCGCAATGTGATAAGCCACCAAGGATGGGGGGAGACATGTATCCATTGCCAAGACAGGTGCTAACTAGGTCAAATGATTATGGCATCGAAATTAAGGGAGACGAAGGAACCAGTGGACTGACCCAGGAGGAAAAGGGAAAGACAAAAGTGCTAAGTGTAGTCACCTTGGAGAAGGCATCAAAGCTAGAGGATACATTACTGATGCCTATTGGGAAGAGGACCACAGAGGATAAGGAAGGAAGAAGTGCCCCAGGTCCTAGTAAGAAGAAAGGAAAGAGCCATGAAGGCGAGGATGTCAAGGCCAAGAGGAAAAGGAGAGCTCGTCGAAAGTTTCATGTTTCAGATTTTCCACTAGGGGATGGGCAATTAAGCTATGACTTGAAGGAGGATCTGACGAGTAGGAAGGCAGATGTTACTTTTGGGCAGCTTATAGAGATGGTGCCTAAGCTAAAGCGACAGTGGAAGAGGATGGTTAACCCAATGGAGAAAGAGCCAGAGAGAGGTTCAGTGAAGGTGTTGGCAATGGATGAGCTACCAGACATTTGTCCAATAGTAGATGTGTGGCATAAAAGGAAAAATTTGGGACAAGGTTATGTGGATGACGGAGCCCAAATATGCGTCATAACACACTCATGCGTTGAGAAGATGGGTCTCACAGTGGCTGGGGTGTCAGGTTTTCGGATCAGATTGGCAAACCATCAAAAAGTAAAATGCTTAGGTGTTGTAAAGAGCTTAGAAGTGGAGGCATATGATGCAAAGGCAGTGGTTGATTTTCATGTGATGCCAGCAGGGTTGGGAGCATATCCTATTATACTGGGCAGACCATGGTTACGTGCAATGGGAGCTGTTCAAGATTGGCGACATGGTACGATTAGTCTCTATGGAAAGACAGGTACCAAGAAGCTTTATAATATGGACACAAGGAAACGATTAGAGGAGCTTTATGAAGATGAGGATGAGTCTAGTGATGAAGACTCTTCCACGGTGACAGATGAGGACAGTGATAGCACTACCAGCAGTGATGAGGATGCTGATGTTGCATTTCTTTTGATGGACAAAGAAATCCAGGAGATTGGTTTAGTTGCATTTGCGAATGAGGTTGAAGATGAAAGTGAAGGGCCTTATGAAGTGATTGAAGGGCTGATGCAAACCAAGTTTGAGTTGTCAAAGAAGCAGGAATTAATGACGCAAATGATTAGTGGAGACCTCTCAGCTATGGAGAAGGATATATATTTGCATATGCTGGCTAGTTTTCCTGATTTGTTCATTACTTCATATGAAGAGATCAGAGGGTTCAAGGGTGAAGAGATGCATATAGAGCTGAAAGAAGGTGCTAAGCCAGTGCGGCAAAGGCTAAGAAGGATGGGTCAAGAGCAAATGGAAGCCTTGCGGGTAGAGGTGGACAAGTTATTGAAGGCAGGGTTCATAGTTCCAGTGGAGACCACAGAATGGGTGAGTCCAGTTGTAGTCAGTCCAAAGAAGGATGGGAAGTGGAGAATTTGTGTGGATTTTAAACCCTTAAACGCAGCCACTAAGAAGAACCCATATCCTCTTCCATTCATCGATCAAATCTTGGATTCAGTGGCAGGTTATGAGAGGTACAGTGTGTGTGATGGTTTTTCAGGCTATTTTCAATTGAAGATTGCTCTTAAAGACCGCACAAAGACAACTTTTATTACGCCATGGGGCTGCTATTGCTACACAGTATTGCCATTTGGGTTGTCAAATGGACCTTCCTTCTATCAAGAGAGAGCAAATTGGGTGTTGGAACCATTCATTGGTAGTTGTGTTAAAGCTTTTATGGATGACTTCTATGTCTATAGCAGTAGGGTTGAACACCATGAGAAGCTGCAGATGGTATTGGCTCGATATGATGAATGTGGAGGACAACTAAATCCAAAGAAATGTCATCTAGCATAGCCAAGGGTGAAGTTATTGGGCCATATGGTGTCAGAAAATGGCATTGAGGCTGAATATGCTACATTGGAAGCCGGATTACACATTTGTTTGAAGCATGGGGTTCAAAGGTTGAGCATAAAAGGTGATGCCTTGTTAGTGGTGAAGCAAGTGCTGGGTGTGTGGAAGAGCAAGAACACCTCATTGAAGGAAATGTGCTTTAGAATTAAAGGCCTGTTAAAAAAGTTTGAAGCATGGAGCATCAAACACATTGAACGTGCTCTAAATGGAGAGGCACATGAAGCAGCTCAAGGCATGATTGGGGAGCTATTCGTGTTGAGGACCAATTTACCTCTTTATCATGTCTGGGAAAGTTTGGCTCAAGAAGAGGAGTTTTTGCTAACAGGAATCATTCCAAAGGAGATTCAGAAGTCTAAGAAGTATGGCTTTGTGCGTAGAGCATACAGGTACAAATTGATTGGTGATGTCTTATACATGAAAGGGGCTAATCTCGTGTTGAGACGTGTACCTTGGCGGGAGGAGCTTTACAGAGTGTTGGAAGAGAATCATGAAGGCGCATGTGGTGGCCATTTTGCTCTAAAGATCACCTTGCATAAGATTTTGCAAGAGGGGTATGTATGGCCTAGTTTGCACAAGGATGTTCACCATTGGTGTAGGTCTTGCAATAGATGTCAAGCATTTGGGAAGAGAGTGTTGGAGCCAGAGCTACGAAAAACCATTATGGCGTTTGATGTGTTTGAAAAGTGGGGGATTGATGCAATAGGCCCGTTACCTATCACAAGCAGGGGCAAAAGCTATATCTTGACGGCAGTGGACTATCTCTCTAGATGGGCAAAGGCTATAGCAGTAAAACAGATCACTGCAAAGGATGTGGCAAAATTTGTGTATGATGAAATATGTTGCAAGTTTGGGGTGCCATTAGAGCTACTTTCAGATAAGGGGCCAGGATTTAGAGCTAAACTGCTAGACTTCTTATGCACAAAGATGAAGATTAGGCACCAGCATACCACTCCTTATTACCCGCAGTGTAATGGCTTAAATGAAAGATTCAATGGTGAGTTGGTACAAATTCTTTCTAAAGTGACAGAGCACCAAGAAAAGAATTGGGATTTGGAATTTCCTAGTGCATTATGGGCTTACCGTACTTCGGTGAAGACAGGTACAGGGTTTACTCCATTTCATTTGGTGTATGGAAAGGAAGCACTATTTTCTGTGGAGGTAGAGTTGCCTGCGGTCAAGATGTTAGAGAAGTTGCTTGGGTCGCCTAATGATGCATTCAAAGAGAGGCTCTTGCAGTTACAAGAGGTCCAGTTGGATAGGATGAGCGCATTGGAGCATTATGGGCAGATGCAGGATAAGGCTTTGGCAAAGATAAATGAAAAGGTTAAAAGTAAGGGTATCAAGAAACATGACTTGGTTTTGCGCTACAATAGTAAGTTGGACAACACCTTCCAAAAGAAGTTTCAAATTAAGTGGGAAGGCCCTTTCAAGGTAGTGGAGTGTTTTCCAAATGGCACATATCAGCTGGCTAACCTGGATGGTGTTCTACATAAGTCAAGGGTAAATGGGTTGCGTCTTAAATTGTATCATGCTAGATTGATGATGGTGGAGCAAGATGAGCTGTCTGTGGATCAAGCAGTGTTGGTGAGGGATGAGGAGAGCTGTGATGCGGCGAGTCTCATATCTCTCTTTGCTGCTGCTGATCATGAATGATCTAGCAGGCTAGGGGATGGGCAAATTATGTCAGGAGTTTTTTGGAGCAAGGGATTGCGCATATGTACATATACATGCATGGTGCATCAAATAAAGGATTGCCCATTTTCCTTAGCCAGGTGGTTATGTGGGGCCCACATGTGTATAGGTAGGACAGGGTAGTGCATCGATTTTCACTATTACCAGTACCACTGTGTTTTCCTACAATAATGAGGATTTTATAGCGTGTAAAAATTCGCAAGGAAGCTATCCGCGGGCCGACGACATGAGGTCAGCAGGTGCGTCAGATGGCATCTAGTGGCGTCAGGAGGGCGAACGAGGTCAATATTTGCACGCAGATGAGGACGGACACAACGTGGGTGTTTTCTTGTGAGAGTTACGCAGAAAGGTCATCATTAGGACCAATTTTTGGGGCCACTTCACGTGGTGGCGAGATGCATTATTGGAAAAAAGCTGAGTGCCAGGTGTGCGGATGATGCAAAAAGGTGACAACTATGCACTGCGAGGTCAGTTTTTGGCCTGTTCATGGTCTGTTTGAGGTCATCTAAAAGGCCAAGGGTGCCCAAGTAATAAAGCTAGGTGTGGGAACTGAAAAAACGGAGAGAAGACCAGAAAAAACGTGGAGAAGAGAGGAGGAACAGCCGCAGGTGTGTTTTTGCTCATTTTGGAGCCTGTTTTGGCCGTAAACTGCTCATCCGAGGTCGGATTTGAGCACTTTGACATTGTAGACTGGGGTTTTGGGCCGTTCCGGATGCGATGGCGCTGTCCATTTTTCCAAATTCCTCACTCTTTTCCTGCTATTTTTTTGTGTAAGTTTCTCCTATGAGCGAAGTTTCTGCTCTAGTTTGTGATTGTATCTGGTTTATTTTACCCATATTGTGTGAGCTATTTGCCCCATTGGTGTTGGCCCAAGCTCAATTGTATCTAAACATCAGAAATTATCCTCTTTTGAGCTGAGTTTTTTGGGGGTGTGTGTGTGTGTGGAGTGGGCAAGTGGATAGTCTCTCTCCTCTCACTCCAGAGGTGTGTTCCCTGTCTCGGCCAGGTGTGTTGTTTAAGCCGAGTGGTGCCCCATAGTGTGTGTGTGTGTATCTTCCCAAGAGTGTGTGTCGGGTCGTTATAGAGGCGTTGTGTGTGTTTTCATCCCGCTCACAACGCTTTTATCTTTTGAAATTGGCCACTCCCGAGAAGAGGTGCGGGTTGAGGGCGAGAACGGGGGGGGTTATCGTTTGGTGCTTTGATGCTCTCTCTCTCTCTCTCTCTCTCACACACACACACACACACACACACACACACACACACACACACAGAGTTTAGCATTCTGCACCTTGCCTGCTGCTCCATAGCCACCGAAGTCGTTCTTCTCTCTCTCTCTCTCTCTCTCTCTCTCTCTCTCTCTCTCTCTCTCTCTCTCTCTTTCCGCCCTATAGCTACACAGTGAAGTTTGTTTTATAGATTTTTACCCCCCCCCCCCCCCCCCCCCCTCTCTCTCTCTCTCTCTCTCCCTCTCCCTCTGGCACTTGCTCCTTGCCAATGGACAATGCTGTAGGAGGTTACTACTCGGGTGATCCACAATTTCTCTCTTTTGACAAGCTAGAAGGTGTTCCAAGCACGAATGAGCAGACACAAATCCATTCCATTAGAAATTTCATTCCGACTAATCATGATTTTCTTCGTAATTATTGGGTTGCAAAGAAACGCGAGAAGAGAAGCAAAGAAAGACGTCCTTCTTCTACTCTTGGATTACTAAAAGGAAGAACATGAGTGCAGCGATGCACGATGTTGGAACAAGCAAACACTAGGTCTATGAAGGAATGAACAAAAGGAAATATTCTAGGAACTCTTGGACCACCAGACATTTTTTGAGTTGCAAAAAAGAAAAATTCAAGCAATGTCAAAGACACCGTTCTATTGGTTGTGTGCAACACTTTGACTCAAATTAAGGTCCCGTACTCAGCAAATGAGCTTGTTGTGAAGAGAACCTCTTTGACAATGATCTTGAACAATATTACAGGTAAGACCTCATTAAACCAATCTAAAATTTCTAGTGTCCTGGGTATCCATTGAAGGAATATTTCTACTGCAAGCTCAAGGATGGAGAATACAGATGAGGATGAAGTGTTTCCATTGAGTGCTTGTGAGAGACAATTGCCTTGAGGAATCACTATCACCAATGAAACAAGAGATTTGGTGTGCCATGCCTTTTGGACATCAGAGACCAGAGTTTCACCTAACAAGAAGGATGAGAGAAGGACATATGCAAGAAGATAATTGGAAGGAAAAGTGCCATCAAACATCCTGTGCATCTACTTGATGACTCTCAAATACCAACAACTCTAAGCAATTGTAATTTTTTTGAAAATCCTTAAGGCTGATTTGGTCAAGACAGTACCAAATTTGGTAGTCTATTATATGGAAGTGGGTGTATACAATACCTTACAAAGGTTATATACAGTACCAATGCATTCCTATGTAGTTCCAAAGCTGTCCTGCATAGAACCAAAACCCATGTGCAGTACCTAGTTTGGTGTTCAATGGTTTACTAGTAATTCCATAGCCTATTTTTAGAGTACCAAAGCCTCTCTCTATTTTACCAAAGCCTTATTGTGTAGTATCAAAGTATTTGTACAGTACCAAACCTACTCTTTGTATAGTACCAAAGCATTCTTGTTTATCACCAAAGCATTTGCAAATTACCCATATAATACTCTTCCACATAGAGTTCTATAATGAGTCAAAAGTACCAAAAGAGTACCAAATTTGACTTTTTGCTATAGGGCAATGGTCCAAAAGTCTTTGTGCAGTACCAATCCTACTCCCTATATATTACCAAAGCATACTTGTTTATCCCTAAAGAATTTGCAAAGTATCCATATAAGTACTCTTCTGCATGGAGTTCTACTATGAGTCAAAAGCAGATGGACAATACCAAATTTGACATTTTGTTTTATGGCAATGGTTCTTCATAGTACCAAATTTGTATAGTCCCCAAGCCTCTCTAAACTACCCAATTTGGTACTCTCCTGCGTGCCATTGGTGGCACATAGTACCAAAAGCCTAAAGACGGTACCAAATATGGACATATTATATCTGTAGAATACCAAAGCCTCAGTCTATTTTACCAAAGCATAATTGTGTAGTACCAAAGTTTCTGTGCACTACCAAACCTACTCCCTATATAGTACCAAAGCATTCTTTTTTTATCATCAAAGCATTTGCAGAGTACGCATATCGGTACTCTTCTTCATAGAGTTCTACTATGAGTCAAAAGTAAAAGACAATACCAAATCTCACTTTTTGTTGTATGGAAATGGTCCGATACTGTACCAAAGGTCCTTGTATAGTACCCAAGCCCCTATAAACTACTAAATTTGGTACTCTCTCGGAGGCCATTCTTTGTACACAATATCAAAATCCTAAAGACAGTACCAAATATGAAAATAGTCCTTTATAGTGCTAGATGTTTTATGAATACTCTCAAATTTTTATAGCACCAAATGTTTTCTAAATAGTCTCAAATTTGACTAGTTTTGGTGTTGTCCAGCTCTTAAATGCTATTTTGTTTCATGGGGCAATGGTTGTATAGTACCAAAGGCCCTTGGAAGAACCCACTTTGTTGTGTATTGATGTGTATTGGTTCTATATTGTACCAAAAAAGGTAGAAATGAATTATTCTGGTTACCCAATAGGACATTTTTGTACACTACAGTACCAGATTTGATACTCTCTATAGCCAATTTTGGCATTTTACCATCTGCATGAAGTTGGAATTTTCTAACCTTTTTTGTTTTGGTGCCATAGGTTGAGCTATACCAAAGATTCAAGAAGGCTTGCCCTATAGTGGTTGTGTCTCTTAGATGCTTTGAGGCACTAAATCCATACTTTGTTCGGAAGTTGAAAGAGAGGTATACTTGTTGCTATGTATCCCATGTGCAAATGCTCTATTCCACAGAGGCTTTTAATTAGATGCAGAAAAACCCCGGGGGATTCACTCTAATACAAAACGGGATGCCACCTTCGAGCGGACAACTTTGATAAAACCCCTATATATACGACTCATATTAGGGAATATGACCCCTTTTCTACGCTTATACGATAATCAGTGCAAAAAACTACCATACCCCTGTCTTACATATAAATTTTAGGTCTCACATGATCTAACTGAGTAAAACTAGTTAGAGATGTGTAGCATAGTGACTAACAATGTACTAAGAGACCACTTTTGATAACTAGATGTACCCTCAATGTGTCTTAGTTTGATTTTCAAACTATATGCTCGTTCAACTTGCACACTAGCTACTCGTCCAATTCTGACCCATCTAAATTACTAGAAAGACATAGTTATAAATTTGTGTTAGGTTCTCTATGTAAATTTGCATCTATACCAACTCTTTAAAGATTTCATCCCTCAATAAATGAATTAATCACAAAACAAGCTTCGATTCAAAGCAATGTTATTTCTTGCATGTATCTTTGTAGCTATTGACTCACAAGTTCAAGGGAAGACTCTTTTGGGAAGCCATGATTTTGAAACACAAAAAACTTCTTCTCATTTCACCTTTTTGTCACCCCCCCCCCCCCCCCCCCCCCCCCCCTCCCCCCAATAAATATGATACCCCCTCCCTTATTTTTAAGCTTGGGAGATATTGGGGGCCTGCCCCTAACTTATACACTTATGTAACTTGTAAAAAAAACCCCTACACTTACATGGTGCGATAAGTTTTCCATGGTGAATCCCCAAGGGGAAAAACAAGTTTGGGCATCACGAGAAAGGTCAACTTTGCACTTGCTCCATATGTTGTAGAAGTGATGATACAGGAGAGTGTTTTGCAAACCAATTAGTATGTCAACACATACTAATATGTGGGAATCCATCATGTGCCTGAAGCCTCCAGATAGTAAATACCATGCCAAGAAATGCTTGATGGGGGACTGCTCCCACTGTGGTGTACAGAAGTTGACATTTTGTCCTAGTGAGATAGCAGAGGATAGCACGGAGGTGTCTGTGAAGGTTTTCATGGATGCTGGAACGGGACAGGATGATGCAGGTGGGAGTGAAAAGAAGAGAAAGGACTTGATTGTGCAACAAATGAAAAGTGCAGCTCACCTCACGAGCTTTATCAAGCACAACTTTGTCTTCCGCTGGCAAGTCCAACAATTCAAGGATTGTTTGCTCAAGTTTCCTAGCAATTTTGTTGTATCAGTTATTGACTTTGCAGAGAATTATTCTTTTAAAATTCAGAATGGGATTCAATCAATGCATTGGTGGTCTACTCAAGTCATAGTACTTGTGCACATAACTTATGTAATAAATGTAGAAGGTGGTGTTCAAAAGACGCTACACTTTTACATATGAGATTATAGGAAGCATAATACATTGTTTATACAACATTGTTTCATGCTTCATGAAAAGTGGCTAAAACAACATGGACATTGTTTGAAGCACCATTGGGTGTGGTCAGATGGTGCTATTTCACAATTCCAAGCCCTTGGACCTTACTATTTTGTGGCTAGGTACTATCAGATGACAAGCTTGCATATGATGCTTAAATTCCCAGCATCCTACCATGGAAAAGGAGAGCATGATGGGGTAGGGGTAGTCATCAAGATAACCTTGACGCATAAGGAATTGAAACCAGATGGCTGGCCTATGAAGTATGCGGCTAATGTGGTCAACTTTTTGAATGCAACATTTCAGTCAAGGGAGCAATCTCACAAGTCTAATAGATAGAGGGAAATCTCTAGTGGGACTGTGAGCGCATCGTGGGCTCCCGCTTGTTTAATTGTGCTGATGGGTATTCGAAGGCCAACCAGTGTGTTGTACGCTTTTGAACACTTTCATGCTTTTGTAATCCATGTATGAGTGGGCTATGGAGAAGATGCAAAAATAGAATGCATATAGAAGAATGGAAATATGTTTCCATCAAAACAATACCAGAGTCTCTAAATACAGGAAGGGAAAACAAAGAGGATGATGAGGACAATGATGGATATTCAAATTCTATGCCGATGAGCCAAGTTTCTATCTTGCCATTATATGAAGGATGCCCTGAAATGTTATGTGGAATGTTGTCCATTGGGGATAACTTTGCAGTGAAATCAACCGAGGCTAAAGAAAACTTCTATCTTATCAAATGCACGAAATTGTTGTACCAGAGAATGAGACAACAGAGGGATAAGTGGCATAACAAGATTGTTAGAGGTGGGAAGGTTGTTGAAGGTTTCTACTATGGCCAAGTGGAAGGAAAAGTTGATATATATAGCCTATTGGATCAAACATCTCCAGTCATGATCTACTCATATCTTGTAAGGGCCATACATTTCCCGATGGAGCGTATTGCAGAAGTCCTTATTCAATTCAAGTTATCTAATGAAGTATATGAGAACATATGCAATAGCATGCCATATGATGATGATGAGAGTGATGGTGCATCCATGTTACTTGAAACACAATTCGAGAACCCCTAAGTGGGCAAGTGAATGATTTTTCTCCTAGAGAGATCACATATTTTTCTCCTCATGATTTACTATTTTTCTTGCTATTCTTCACTTCCTCTGTTCAATATTTGAGATTGTTGTACATTAATTGTCAAGCTCTGTACCAACTTGTCCCTAACCAATACCAAAATAATACTAACTAGCACCAAAAGTGAGCTAATCAGTACCAAAGTAATGACAAGCAGTACCAAAATTTGGTACTGTAGAATTTTTTGCATAAGTTCATACAACATTGTGAGCATTTGGTGCAAGACAATGGATCCAAGCTGCAACTATATATTTGCAACTTTAGGGTTTCAAATACAAGTGATGCACAGTAGGGTCTCCAAACCTAATAGAGAACATGGCTCACTACCATCGTGAAGTGAACAATGCCAAATTCTTAAGAAAATTTGGTACTGGATAGCACCAAGTTTGGTATTGGATAGCACCGAATTTGACTCTACTCTAGCACCAAATTTGGTAATGGATAGCACCGAATTTGACTCTATTCTAGCACCAAATTTGGTACTGTTCAAGAACCAAATTTTGTAAATTTTCATTATTGTAATAACACCAATGTCATGGATTTAAAAAAATATGCTTTTAGACTATAAACTACTAAACAACACAATAAAAGACACTAGAGATCAAGATTTTAAGACAATGTACCAAAAAAGTGGTTTTTCATTATATAATATGCGACATGATACAAAATTTTACCAAGTACAACAGATCAAGAATCTCGTAGGTCAGAGGGATCAAATCTATAAGAGTAACCCTCCATCTGTATGAAGTAATCAGCAACAACAAGCCCAGAAATATCATCTTCTATGTCAAAGATAGGGTTCTTCCGAGTGTATGTTGTTGGGTACCGATCGCATATCCATCCGAGAAACCACAAAAAATGAGGTCCACCAAGTAAAAAGGGTGTTCTTTTCCTACCACAACACGGTAGTATGATCTATTATCAAGACAGTTCTCATAATTCTTTTTTTGGGACTTTTATCGATAGTAGTCCACCAGAATTGTGTTGCTAGATCAAAATCCTAGTGCCTTGCCCACACTGTCCTTCAGGAACACAGGCTTGTTGCCCACTGCTTTGGGCACGTGCGTCACCTTTTCCATACTCTACCTCCAGGTCTCACAGTCTTCTTGGAAGAGTATATCTGCCATGCCAAAGATGAGGTTAGAGGTATGCGTAACTTAACCTTTGAAACACTCAAGGCTTACATGAGTTACCTGCAAAGTACTTCTACCTCACATGTTGGGGGAAGCAAGTGTTCAACATATCTAACATCTTTTTCCTTCTACATCAAGACCACAAAATTATCTTGGCGTTCTTTTTGAGAGTTAGTATGGACTCCTCAGCATCTGGCCTTACAAGACAAATTAGCGAGCTGTTGAGTCTGGCAATCCGTGGTTGGATCTTCTTGTCCAAAACCTAAAGGCCTTCTTGAATTTTGTTGCAACTTGTCAATAACACCCCATTAAGATCAAGCATAATCAACCGTCCGAGTTTAACAGCCACATTAGGCACAAGCATTGTGTTTAACGGTGGCTCATCTAGCCACGAAGAGTTTACTACAATACCAACAATCCAAATGAGTGGAGGAAAATAGACAGTGCAAACAGATAGTGCAATCATCATATCATAAAAAGAAAACTGGTATGACACCAAAAGCTACCAAATTTGGTATTGTATTGCTCAACACTTAGTTTGAAAATGGTAGTCAAATAGTACCAATTTGGTACTGTATTATGCAATACTTAGTTTGGAAATGAATAGTAACATTGGAACACATTTACAAGCTGAACACACCACAGTATTATAGATAGAACAAGAGATGAAAGAGAGAGGCCAAAAGTTGAATTGATTCGATGAAATGAAAAGCACATTATGCAAAATACATTTGCATGTCGAAAGGGCTACAATTTTCATGCACGACTCAATTGGTCACGGACACAATTGTGCTTCTTTCTTTGCACACAAAAAAGATCTGTCAGGGTCTCCAAACCAGAAGAATCACCTATTGCATTTTTTACAGCATCACCAACCGCCGGATCCACACCACCGTCGATGCTGTTCACTTTTTCATCCTCTACTACCACTTCCTCCTTGGCATTCTCGGCCCCGTCCTTGTTCTTTGCTTTGCTTGCCTTTCTCCTTTCTATCTGTTTCCCTTTCCTGGCATGTGTCCCTTTCCCTTTCTTGGCATCATCCACCCCTTTCCCCTCCTTGGCATCCACCCCCGTCTTGTCCTCCCCCCTGGTCCCCTTTCTTGTCTTCCAAACCCTTCTTTGCCTCCCCCTCATACTCCTTGGCCTCCACCCCATGCTTGGTCTCTTCCCCTGCTCATTTAGGTTCTTCCATCCCCTGCCCCTTTAGGTTCTTCCACTCCCTTCTTGTCCGTTGCACCTTCCCCTTGCCTATTCTCATCCTTGCTAGAGATATGATCTTCAGACATCGTGTCAGCAGCATCTGATGTGGCAGCATTGAGCTCCACTTCTTGACGGACTTTACCTCCCACATTGTCTTTGTTCTCCTTAACATCATTGTCCTGATAGTCATTCTTTCCTTCATCGTCCCCCATGGTATCACAGTTTTGTCCTTTCTTAGTCTCTTTCCATTCCACACTACCATACCTTAAATCATGGAGAACATCCCCTATCTCTTTAGTAACCTCATCATCCTCCCATATATGACTTGCAGCAGACTTTGTGGCACCCTATCCATCCTTGAATGCCTCTCCATTTCTTCCACTGGGCCCAGCTGCTGCAACATCCTCCTCTACAAAAACAACAAAAGATAGCATGTACTTACAAACAACCTCACATTTAGTGCAAGTAAGCATATGATTTGCAGAACATGCACATAGTTCCTCTTCATAAGATGATGCCCAATGACCCAGGACTTTGCCACCTTGGGGATCACCATAGTACAACCAAGTTTGGCACAATGATCCCTGCTTTGTAGAAAAGCACTAAAGAAAAGGGGGTTATACGGCTATCAGCACTCAAGCATAAAGGTTCCAACAACCCGTGTGGACTCCTACAGCTCACCACATGTAACACACATGCCAAACATGTGGATCATACCCACCGAATCAACAACTTGGGGCGTAGGATATAACATGAATCTCTTCCCAAGCCCAACATCAAGAATCATCTGCTTCACAAAGAAGGTGTGGCCTTGTGCTTCCTTCCATGTTGCCTCCATCATATCATACTCAGCATGTTGCCAAACAGCACCAAAGGGGGAACCAAAAAGAGCACCAAAAGCTACCAGCTAGTACCAAAAGCAATCTTCAAGGCATCATACTAACAAGTAGTACCGAAAACTACCTAAACTACCAAGTCATCAATGACATAAGAAACTACCAAAAATAGAACTAAATCAAAACCATGAGCTGCCAATTAGTAGTCGAATCATAAGCAAGGAAGAGAAAACCCTAACAATCACAAAACAACGTTGTCAAAAGCTACCATAACTACCTAAAACTACCAATACCACCAAAATAGCATTGATATAAAGCAACCATAAACCACCAAAGGGGGAAAAAATTCAACCAAAAAAATTCAGTTAGTACCAAAAGCTAGAAGCAGTCCTCAAGGAATCTACCAAATAGCACCAAAAAACTACCACAACTACCAAGTCATCAATGATAGAAGACAAACATGTACTAAAAATTAAACCAATTTAGAACCATGAGCTACCAACTAGTACCAAAAGCATTATGAATACACCTAAGACAGAAATAAACTATTCAAACATAACCAAAACAACCTTGTTATATCCACGCCATAAGCTACCAAAGCGTAACCAAAAACTACCAAAAGCATACAGTAAGGGTTTCGTGGTACTAGCAACACATTTAAAACTACAAAACTCTCAAAACATCAAAATTACCAGACTACCAAACGTCTAATAATAACATGATAGAAGATACCAAAACAAGAAATTAAAGCTAGAAAGGCCCAAAAGATACCAGTATGCACAAAAACTACCAAAATAGCATAGACAAAATTCAAAAAAATCTACTTGAAGCTACTAATCTATCTAAAATATGCAACTACCATACAAAAGCAAGAGGACCAGACACTTACAAAACTACCAAAGCAGGATTTACAGATACAAAAAAAAAACAAGAGCTTTCACAAATACGACAAACTACCAAAGGATTTCAAAACTGCCAGACTTGCCAAAATCTACCAATTCTGAAAAAATTAATTAAAGTACCAAAAACTGCCATAAAGCACCAAATGTATTAGAACTACCAAGGCAAAAACAAATATAAGTTATTAGAAAGCTGCGAGAAATACCAAAACCACTTTCTCAAGGCATGGATGTCAAGAATTACTTGTTGGAGATCAACTTCCTTCTCAAGATTCTTCATGTCCTCATTGTTTCCAATTCAATGAAGCATGCATCGATTGGCCTCTCAAATCAGCCTCCACCTCTTTGATGTCATCATCATTGCAAGGGTTTTTGTGCTTTAGTTTTGCAAGCTGCAGTTCATAGTACTCTATTTCATCTTTTATCCTCTTAGCAACGGCATTGGAACCCTTTGCTCTCAACAAAGTTTTCTTGTTCTGCTGTAGAGATGACTTAGAAAATAACCTGCAATCTTCAACCAATCTTGGCTACACATGATTCAAGTAAACCTTTGCATTCTTCTAGTAGTGTTGCTTGAAAAGAGTCATCCATTGGTCATCAAGGAGGTCTTCTTTCGTAAGATCCTTTGGAAGCACACCCTCCATGCTCAGACCATACCCCTTATGCAGGTCTTCGCCTGTATAACAAAACTTGGTTAGAAGAGAGTATTCCACCATTTTGTTTTTTCCTGCAATGTGGAAACACGTTTTAGTAATGCAAAACTCAACACAGAGATTCTGAATTGCTCTTTAGCACAATGACCTTGCCAATGCAAAAGTTAAAATTGTGTAGTACCAAAACTGTAAAGTAACAAATTTGGTACTGTAAAGCTGTAAAGTACCTCAGTTTATGTGTTAACCTTCATTGCCCTATTGAGCTTTAAATTTGTGTGCAGCTCATAGCACATATGCTTACATGCATGCAATGCAAAAACAAAATTGTAGAGCACTCAAGATACCATACACACGCTTGCATGCAGGCAATTTAACAAGACAAAAGATTGGTCTCAAAATCTTCAAATGACAATTGGTACCTTTCATGAAATAAAAACAAATCCAGTGACACAAAACAACCATGTACACATGAAAAGGATGAACACTAACCTCTGGACTTTGTAGATGATCAAGTCTCATCCTCGCCAAAAAGCACTCTAGACTTAGATGGTTTCTCCACAGAGAAGTCCCCCTTGCTAGCTCTCGTGTTTGGGGTGTTGATGCTCCAAGGAGACTTTGTACTTGTGAGGAGGGGACCTTCCATCCATGGTCCTAGGCTTCTTACCCTTATGGTGAAGCCTTGGTAGCAGGTTTCCTTACATACATCCTCATAGTTGTGATGGTGCATAGCTAGAGACCTCGCTAGCTACACTGCAGAATGAAGAATGTGCTGCCCGTGAGAGAGGTGCAAAGCCTTTTCTCAAAAAGGATTGACAAAGGTAATATGTGAGAGAGGTGTGGAGCCATTGAGAGGTGCAGAGCAGCAGCAAGGTGCATGGCGGAGCGACTGAAGTGGGACAAAGAGTGGCAGTCGTCATGTCACACGAGTGCAAATGTGCAATTCCCATCCATAATTGCACCCATGTTTTCTTTGAAAGGAGTGGTGTTTCAAATTTGAATACATTTGTACTTTCAAATTACTACTCTCTCCAAATAAAAATACCATTCTCTCCTACAGTACTTAAGTTTAGAGGACAAAAAAGGTTCCCTCCAAAACAACCTGGAAATATGTAGAAGTACCAACTAGGTAGGAACAAAAAAGGTCCTTTTCTTGTACCACCAATGCATGTTTGCAGCCATGGTGAAAATACATACAAAATTCCTCATGCCTACAAGTTCCATGTCTAGGTGATTGCATTTGAAGCGAGGTGCTTTTTGCTTTACATTTGGTGAAAATAGTCCAGAGCTTACTTACCACATCCATGTTGGACATATCCTGCAATCAACTCACTTCAAGAGACATCCTGGGTAAGGAGCTCATCCAACATTCGTTACTTTCATTAGGCATGCACTAGCTGATATACCTTTGTGCACTCTAGTGACCAATCCAGCCCTTGCGATCCTTATTGCCCTTGGCCTTAAATCAGCCCCTATTATGCATCCCCAATGTTGTACCTCAAACTTGTGGCTACTGCTTGCTAGAATTTGCACTCTACATAGCCCTCAATGCTTGCAGCAGCTAGCCCTTATTGTTGTGTTTCACTAGCAATATCACTATGAATACTATCCCCCATGGTAGCATCTTGCACAATGCTATATGCCTTCAAGGTGCATACACAGGTGATTGCATCTGAAGAAGTGCCTCTTATGAAAATAGTTCAGAGCTTCCTTGGCACGCCCACGTTGGACATGTCTTGGAATCAACACACTTTGGGAAACCACATTCCAAGTAGGAAGCTGATCTAGAATTTTAAGGATCACCTCATGTTTATCCAATAGCCCTTGATTAGCAACCTCATTGTGAATACCATATATAGCCCAAGGCAATGTGTTGCATAATTACATGCCTTCAAGGTGCGTAATAAATGATTGCATCTCAAGAGAGGCTCTTTTCACTTTCAAAATAGTTCAAAGATTCCTTGCCATGCCGATGTTTAGCAGGATACACTCAAGTCAGCACATGGTTTAGACATTGATGGGCCATAGGCCTGCCTACTCTACTACACATTATGGAGTCTAGAGTAATTCTTTCTTCAAATACACATGAGGCACTCATGGAGCCTACAAGAATAGTTTGAGAGGGTGGGAGACAATTACAACTCAAGGATTGAGAGTCCAAGACTACTGTGCGCTCCTTGCCGCACTGTCGAAGCAAGGGACTTGCCAATACACCGTATGCGAGCCACAAACGGCTCCAAGCACACAACAAGCCTAAACTAGCAAGCTCAAGAAAACAAAGGGTGTGTCACTCACCGCTCTACGCTCGCCTTCGTGGTGGATTCCTCGCCGCGATGAAGAAGAAGCTGCAGTCGTGCCGCGCTTAACCGCTTCGCCGCCGTCGTGCCTTCGTAATGCTCGATCGCACACACACTCTCCCTCTCTCTCTCTCTCTCTCTCTCACACACACACACACAAGGAGGTGAAGAAGAAGAAGATGGAGATGGAGCAAGAGCACTCTTCAATTGCACAAATGAGAGAATGAGTAAAAATTAGGTTTAGTTGGCTTTTATAGGAGCTCACCCCATTCACACTTGGGCGCCCATGCTTAACCAACTAATCCCTTGAATGTCCAAGTTAAAGTGCGCCTCTCATCGGCGATCACTCTACCTTTCCCTATTGGTCCGACAAGCCCGGTACCTGACTCTATCGAATACATAATACGCGTCCATCGTAGGTGATGGGTGTCAGTGTGCCGTGAGGGTTAACATGCCCCCCTTCCTGATGTAGATTCCGTCCTCGGAAGCTATTGAGTTGAAGCTGGATCGTCGAGGTGGAAGAGCATTTGAGATGAATGTCCTTAGCCTTCTTCAGTCACTGCAAAATCAAACAACATTGGCACAGTAATTGCATTCTCTTAAAAAGCATATGCAGTTTTAGGTAGACACATTGATTGGTCAAAGAATTTCAAACAAGTTGATAGCAATGAACATTAAATTGCAATGTAATCAAATGCATAAACAGATGTAAAGGTAGAAAATTAAACAAGTCTGGGGTCGCTAATTTGACGGTCGAAAAGCACTAGAGATCGAATATTAATACCATGGGTAAGCTTCTTAACTTTCTGTGGTCAATTAAGTTGTTTAATCGCGAGAGCCAAGTATTCATGTTCGAGGGCTGACTAGAGGCTATATCTAGAAAACCTTGTAGTTAAGCTACCATAAAAGGAATTTCTCATGAAATCATCGCCTGACTGATTACTTTTTCTTTGACCCCCCAAGGTCTTTTCACAGTGATTCAATTATGATGTGTGTGCTTCTTTTGTATGCCTTGGGTTTTTTGCTTTTCAAGGAAAAGCGCCCACACTGGGAACCTCTAGGGCTCTAGTACCATAGGCAATACATGTGAGTGAAGTACCAAATCAAGCTGAGATTTCTCTTCCAGCTTAAAATTTTACATTGTGGCACTTTGATTTTTTGTTTGTTCATTTTCATCATTTTAATTTTGTAACTTTGGGAGGTCATATAACACTGCTACATTCCCCAGGCTCATCACATTAGTAAACTCCCTTTATAATACTTAAGCTAAAGGTCAATAAGGTTAAGCCCACTAGAAAGCCCTAGTACATTTCACACAATGCTGCCTAAATCGGATTAAGAACCTAAGTAACCATTGTTTATTAGGAAGGCATTCCCCATGGTATTAAGAGAAGATCTCTAACACCTAGCTTGGTCAAACTAGCTTAGTCGGACTGCTTGATTTTTAAACCTAGACAAGTGATTATGACAAAACATTACATTGAATTAAATGTTTGATACTAAGCCAATGCGTTGAATATTATGCTACCGATCACAATCAAAGCAGACAAACATGGATGCAAAAAAGATAAGGGCAATGCTAATGGACAAGAAACACCTGTTTGTGTTGATGGTCGCGCTTGATTTGAAGGTTCCATGAAGGTCCAAATACTATCAATAGAAACACGTTCCTGTACACACTAGGAAACAAAAGGAATACCTCCAGGAGGCACATCAGTGGGAAAAGAGAACTTTGCTAATCTCTCAACTCTAAAACAGAAACACTCCTATCGTACTAATCTTACCTACCCTCCATCACTCAAGTGATGAGGATCAAAGGTGTTTTATGGCATAGGTTTCTGTTTCACTGTACCAGATGTGACATGTATAGGTCTGAGTCAATGTTTTGACTTTAATGTGCATACTCGTTTGCTAATTGCTCTTGCTCTTTTTTTTTTTTTTTGTGAGTATAAAGCTTTATATGTACATTCCCTAAGATTGGAATTGAGAGGTCAGGGAAAAAGGTTGAGAGGGAAGCAAGTGAATGATGGATGTCCACAAACACTCCCCCCTTCCTTGGGTAGATCATACCGTTTGAAATGAGCTTGTCACCCTTTGAAACCAATTGTTCCAGTTGGTAATAGGTGAGGATTTTTGCCAGTAGTTTTCTATTACCCTAGGTGCCTCGTCAAGCTGCAAGGGTGGTAAGGTACTCTCCCAGGATCGAACTTGAAGTGGTTCATCAGGTGATTCTTGAACACTGGGAGGTGTGGATTCTTTTGTAGCTTCATGGAGGTCCACTACTATAGATGGAGGCTGTGTAGAAGCTTTTACCTCTATGGATGTATTACATGAGGAGCTAGAATCTTCATGGGACTCCCCCCTTCCTGAGCTAGGTGGAACAAATCGTTCTTTCTTTGGTACCCAAACTAGCTCGGGAGCGGGTGTGTAGCATTCTGTGATTTTTTTCTTTCCACGATCATTGATTCGTTTTGGAACTACGGGATTGGGCTCACTTGGGTCAGGTGATAGGTAAGAGCACAATCTACGTTTTGGCACCCAGATTTGATCATTTCCTTGATAGTAGCCTTGGGCTTCCAATAGTCGTTTAGGGATCCATCGCAACATTTTCTTACTTTTCTTGGAGCGAGTGGTACGTTTCTTACAAGGCTTCTGTTTTTTAGCACTAGCTATGGTCACTAAAGAAGCTTTAGGGACCCACTTGTATGTTTTTTTCGTGACATTAGGATGAGTCTTGTCGGAAGCGATATGCATTGCTTGTAGCATATTTAAGGGTATAGGCATTTCATCCCCCTCATGTGTTACCCAGGTCGTCCCCCTATTTCCCCAAGTGTCTATGGTTGATGCTAGGTGGACCCAGTCTACATTGTCTGATTCCGTCATACCCGGTAACACATCCATATAAGGAGAATCTTGGCCAATGTCTGTATCCTTCTTACAAGTGTAACAATATTGTAGTGGGGCCGAGTGAACTGTGGTGTCAGAGCGATGATCAATAATGGTTTTACTCCCTAAGGGGTGTACCTTACCAGTCACCAAATCCACTCTAAGGACAGAGTCTTGGAATTGCAAATAGACATGATTTTTAGACCAATCGTGAACCATTTGTGCTTCCCTCATGAATGGTCGTCCTAAAATCATTTCATATGACATAAGGTGTTTAGAGAAATCCATTACAATGAACGTATGTCGCACCTTGTATCCTAGAACTTTGATCTTAAGATCCTTGAGCATCCCCATAGGTTTGGCTATGGTACCATTTGCCATCTTTTCCACAATGTTAGTAACACTGAGGCGGGGTTTTCCCATGGATTCCCAACAATCTTTTGTAACGATGCTAACTCCCGCACCACCATCAAGAATTCCCTTTATAGTTAATCCCTTGGTAGTGATGGGTAGGGTTGCATTAGACTCGTCGCCTTCAAAATACTGCCCTAATTCATTAATGGGTACCTCGATCACAGACTCGTGTCCATCTAAGTCAAGTGATTGCACATGATTTTCCTCATCAATCATAATCGAGTCAGGCCTATTTGGTTGCGCAAACTGCGGTAATCCCGTTCGTAGCTCTCCGTTAAGGAATGCTCGAAGTGCAAGGAATAACTCAGGATCTCCATACAGCTTTGCTATGATCGTGGTTCGGACCTCAGAAGACATGAAGTCCACTAGTTTGGCAACATTCATTGGCGTTTTGCAAGGTGTAGGTCCTTGACTAGGAACTGGTGAGGATGGAATCTCATATTCCTCAATGGGATCAGGTATTCCTTCGTTAAACATCCTTTCCAACAAGAAAGGTGTATGCTCACTTTTTGATGTCCTGTCCTCACTCCCTTCTTGGATGATACTAGATATGGCTAACGGTCTATGGTTCATGTGGGGTGGATGAACTTGCGTGGGAAACACTGTGTCATGAATTTTGATATGCATGGGTTCTGGTTCTAGTTTCCTTTGAGTCTCCTCCACTAAACCTCTTAGATGTTTCACCTGCTTAATCTCGTCTACAGGGTTTGGGTACGTCCCGATCTTCTTTTTACGATTCTTCCCTTTTTGCCCCTGCGGTTTATCTTGGGGGTCTTGGATTGGATTTGGAAACACTTGTGGTGTTTTCAGAGGCTCTTTATGGTTTTCTCTCATTCGGTTTTCATTTGGTTCCATGTTACGGTTTTCTTTGTCGGTCTTTCCCTTTGTGGTATTGGTTCTAGTCTCCATTGTCTCGACTGAATCTGAATCATCCTCGAGGTCATTCATATACACGGGGTCATCTCCTGTTCCTATGTTTGTTTTGGAACTTGGCTTTGAATTTTCCGTATTCTGCGACTTCTTCCTTCGTGTCTTCTTTTTCTTTGCTTGGATAATTGACGCGGTATCTCTCTCTTCGAGGATATGTCCTGGCCCTTGAAGCATGGACCGTGTAATCGCATAAGCAGGTGCGACGGGTGGTATTGGCGATGTCACACTAGCAATTTCGACCAAATTTAGGGGTGTGATTTTAGGCGCATTTGGGTTATAGGGGCATTGGGCAATCAAGTGATCTATGCCGCAACGATTACATGTGAGTATTGGCATTGCAGACGTGCTCCCTTGATTCATTTGCATCTGTGCAGCATTCTTTTGCAGCCTAATAGGGCACTCCGCTACTCGATGTTGTCCACCACACTCGTAGCATTGAAGAGGTGGCCTCCTAGCCTGGGTGTTGATATTTTGACCTCTGGATGCGAGAGCAGCAGCTTGATAAACCGGCTTGACTTGTCCCCAACAATCTTCCATGTAGTATATAGGACATTCTTCCAATGTATCAAGTCCGTAGGCAATACTAGTGTCTATTTCCTCCTCACAACCATCTGCATAAGCGTTTGATGGCTCGCAACCCACTTGGTTCATAGGGGCGACTCTTGGATGCGGGGGCTGCGGTCCTAGCACAGGAGGTGGTAGCGGTGTAGCTTGTACAACATTTTGAGGTCTAGGGACCATGTGTTGCGGTAGTTGCTCAACAGGTGGAGTAGGCATCAATACTGGAGCTCGAGGTGCATCCGTCCAGGCTACAGGTGGTCTATTTGCCATCATACGTTTGATCATTAAACAATCCTTAGCTTGGTGACCATACCTACCACATGCGTTGCAAGTTCCATTAAATTTTACTCTAAACGTAGGGCACTCACTAGTGCTATGTGGACCTAAGCAAATGGAACACCATTGTTGCTCCCTTCTTGGATACATGTGACTATTTTGAGGGGGTCGATTATCCTTAAGAGACTCTTGGATTGCCTTGGTGAGGTCTGTCAAGAATGTCTCAAATACCTTTGGCTCATTGGCAATGGGCTTTGCAGTCATGGGTTCATACTCAATGGCTTGTGAGCTAGTGGATCTCGTGTCAGTAGACACCCTCATGCCTGCTATCATCAAGTTGTCCTCTAATTGGATTGCATTGGCAGTGACATCTTCCCAGGTTGTGATACCTCTAATCACTAGTCCATTATAGATTCCTTCATTCCTTAACCCTCGAATGAATCGGTCAAGCAGTTGGTTATTGTTGAAGCGCTCATTTACAGGGCAGCGAGAGTTTAAGTGCTTTAGACGACTAATGAAGTCCCTTACTGACTCTCCTTCCTTACGTTCGGCCTTCTGTAGCTGAGATGCTACACCCCAAAGCACACCTTCTCGTATGTACTCCTTTAGAAACAACCTTCGAAGGGTAGGGTAGATTGTTTTCTCGTCCACCCTTAGGGTCCTATACCAATCTCCAGCCTTCCCACTTAATGTCAAGCTTAAGGCATTGCACTTATGTAGTTCGTTGCGTTCCCCTAAGGAATCACATACTTGTTCAAACACTTCAATGTGTTTCCTAGCATCTTCATCCCCATTGAATTTTTGCGTGAGTTTGGCAATTTGTACTGCCTTACTTCTAGGCTCTCTATCAGATGCATGACGCATATTTTCCGCGATAGATCGACCTATGGTTTGAGCAAACGCTGCCAAGTCACCTATGTGAGGAGGCAGGGCCGGTGGAGGTACTCTTGGAATCATATGTGGGAGAGGAACGGGTACCGGTCTTGGCATATGTGTAGATGATGCAGGATATGGAACATAACCGGGCATAGGTCCACTCGGATAAGAGCTAGGGAGCGGCACTTGAGGAGCATAAGCAAGTGGTACAATTGGAGGTGTGGGGGCCATGTGTGCATAAGGGGCTAGAGGCACATATGGTCGAGGCCCCATATTAGGTACTACAACACTAGGTAGTGGCACTGCGCTAACCGTAGATGTCATCGGTACATTCTCTGTTAGGCTTATCCCTGGAGTGAGCACTGTGTTTTCCTTGATAGAGGGTTGAGCCAAGTTAGGGAAGCTAAAGTTTTCGCTCGGAGGCTCAGATTGCATAGAGACCCCAGGTGAAATGACGTAAGATGGGTCCATGGGGCTCATTAGAGGAGTCTCCATTTGTGATAGAGTAGGCTGTTGAGCCTTGCTCGTATCCAGAAATCTCATGGGGCCAGTTGAGAGTATATTTACCCCTCGGTTTTGCCTTTCTGATTGAATAATGCCATGGATAACATTACAGATCATTTTCTGTTGATCTTCGATGCTCGTGGCACTAGAGGTGGATTGTACGATCTCTATCCATCCTACATGGTAGGCGTGGCCAGAGTGTAGATCCGTCAACACCTCAGTGTGGAGGTCGTATGTCCAATGATCATTAATGAACAATCCTTCTAGAGTCGACGTGTTAACGGTTTCTTGTGAGGTAGAAGCAATGTTGCTCCCCGTGGTTTTACTTGCCACCAACAGTACTCTAGAGGGAACTTCTGAAGGAGGCAGCTCAACAGGGCCTTCTTGGTAAGAAGTTGGTAGGATATCCACATGGACACTCTTTGGGGGTGTGGGGTCCACGTGCGATGTGAAAGGAGATTCCACTTCCCCACCCCCTTCGCGTGCTTCATCTGCATCAGGTTCCGAGCGAGTAGCTCTACCTAATGTTTCCATGAAACGGCTAAACATACTAGTACTAGGCTGTGGAGCTTCGGGAGGTGCATGGCCTTCTCTCTCAGTGTTTTGGGTAGGGTATGCTTCCATGATTTCTGAGTCGGAGGAGGAATCACTAGCGGCTATTTTAGGGTCTTGGGTGGTGCTACCTTGTGTCCCCGCTGAGGGTCTAGAGCTTATCGTGGATGGGTAATGGGTGTCCGTATGAACAGAGGCACTCTCAATATGCTCGTGTTCTAGCACCCGCCCAGAGCGTAAGTGCATGTGCTTTTGATACCCTAAGGTGTCAAAAAGCTGCTCTAGGAGGCCTTGTGACTTGTTTTTAGCGTGTTTTTTGTTTGTTTTTTTGCTAGATTTTTTAGAGCGTGTCGTGGAATGGGCCGTGTGATAGCTCAAAACGAGGGTATCGGTCAGAGGGTCGTGCCGTGCTTTACAGCCCTCCGTTTGGTCACTCTATGCCCTCGGAATCCCTAAAACTGTCAATTTCCAGTAGGGAACTATGCCCAAACTAGAAAGTCTAAGGGTGCAAGTGGGAAGAGAAAGGAGGAGCGTGGAGGACTTGTCCCACATGCTCTCATTCTCTCTTAAGGGAGTAGGGTATATATATAAGAGTGAGTTTAGTATATATCATAAGACTGAGGACTGAGGCCTGGGCTTGGGCTTGGGCTTGGGCTTGGGCTTGGGAAAATGATCCCGATCTATCTTTTATACAAACCAACCCGTCCGTTTTAAGAGTCACGTTTTTTATTTTCGAAAAATATCGCCGCCCACTCACTCGCGTTTTTAATTTCCGTTTTTTTTTCCTTTTAAAAATTTTTTTCTTTTCAAAATTATTTTTTTTTTCTCAAAAAACTTTTTTTTTTCAAAATTTTTTTTAAATTTTTTTTTTTTGTTGATGCAGAAAATACAGAAATTGAAAAAAATGCAGAAAAACGCAGAAATTGCAGAAAAAACGCAGAAATTGCAAAAAATGCAGAAAAAACGCAGAAATTGACAGAAATGCAGAAAATTGCAGAAATTGAAAACGCCGAACTTGAAAACGCAGAAATTGCAGAAATTGAAAAAACGCAGACAATAGCAGAAATTGAAACTTGACAGCAAATGCAGAAAACGCAAAAAACAGAAATCTCCACACACTCCTTCCCTGCCTTTCCTACGATAGAAATTGCACCACAAGGAAGCGTAAAGTGCTAACCGAGCTTAGTGTAGGGCATATCCCCGGCAGCGGCGCCAAAAATGTGCGCTCCTTGCCGCACTGTCGAAGCAAGGGACTTGCCAATACACCGTATGCGAGCCACAAACGGCTCCAAGCACACAACAAGCCTAAACTAGCAAGCTCAAGAAAACAAAGGGTGTGTCACTCACCGCTCTACGCTCGCCTTCGTGGTGGATTCCTCGTCGCGATGAAGAAGAAGCTGCAGTCGTGCCGCGCTTAACCGCTTCGCCGCCGTCGTGCCTTCGTAATGCTCGATCGCACACACACTCTCCCTCTCTCTCTCTCTCTCTCTCTCTCTCACACACACACACACACACACAAGGAGGTGAAGAAGAAGAAGATGGAGATGGAGCAAGAGCACTCTTCAATTGCACAAATGAGAGAATGAGTAAAAATTAGGTTTAGTTGGCTTTTATAGGAGCTCACCCCATTCACACTTGGGCGCCCATGCTTAACCAACTAATCCCTTGAATGTCCAAGTTAAAGTGCGCCTCTCATCGGCGATCACTCTACCTTTCCCTATTGGTCCGACAAGCCCGGTACCTGACTCTATCGAATACATAATACGCGTCCATCGTAGGTGATGGGTGTCCGTGTGCCGTGAGGGTTAACAACTACATCGTAGACAGTTCCGTTACTACAAGGGCTCTTAGGAGAGTAAAACCTAGATGACAGATAGAGGATACACACATCAGTACACCTAATTTGTCCCATAGCGTGACTTTGCATCTATCTCTCAGGTGCACTTGTTCTCTTTAAAGGTTACCTACAAGGGCCATGTTCACCCTCCTCATCCAAAGATCTTTTTGTCAGTAGAAAATCTTGAAACCTAGGAGCTAGTAGCTAAGAATCAGATGATGAACATGGTTGTCTTGCGTGATGCCACATGCTTCAAGATGTAAGCATCGCCTTTGAGATGAAAGAATAGTGACTAAATTTGGGGAGATCCAATAGGTCCCAATTTCTCCCAGGTACGTGTTAGGGAGTGAGGGGTTGTTTTGTGGCTGTGACCCACTAGTGTGAGGTTGTTTTCTCATGTTGGGATGTTTCTAGCCATGTTTAGCTCAGGTTGTTGGCTCTCTTTGCAAGCGCTTGTCTCCTTCGGTGTGGAGGTGTGACATTTGTCCAAGCAATCTTTGCTTTTGAAGGAGTTTGTGTAATTTATGCACTCATCACCACACCAACCATTCTTGAGAAATGTCCTCGTATAGGTAGATTGGTGAGTGTAGGTGGTGTAAGGGAAGCTCTCTTTGGCAGCTTAGTGTAGCAAGGTGGTAAGCTTGTTGTGTGAAGCTGCAAAGAATCCTAAACTATAGTCGCTTCGCATCTATTGAAAACACCCTAGAGATTTCTAGCCCTACTCGTGTTGTGTGGATCTCGCAACCAGTACATTCCAAGAGAGGATGTTCCAAACAAAAAGCTCCTCAAGAACTATTTGTGCTTTTTCAAAAGTGCACCACATTTGGCATACACATCAACCAAGAAAATGCCAAGCACAACAACTCTTTTCAATGGCATCTGAGTAACAAGGTCATCATGATTGTATTTTCCCATACAACATTTGTAAGATCTCCACCTTTCTAGCTACCGAGAATGAACTCAAAGCTTTAGGAGAAAGCATTGGTCATACAATCAAGTAAAAACACTATCTCAAAAGCAATAGAAAATGGTATTTTTGGAATCTTAAGCACAACAAATCTCGGGCTAGAAATTTTCAAAATTCAATTCACACAAATACTGACCCCGCTAGTTCCTCTAAAAGATTCAATGTAAATCAAATAATTAAGAAAAATTGGATGGTTGCAGTAATCATTTAACTTAGACTTTTACTAAGGCCTCCTAGATATTTTCCCTAGATATTTATGAAAATAGCAAAAAATAGCCTAGAAAATTAGCAAGGTTGATTTTTTAATCAGGCAGGTTGTGGGAGGGAGGTAGCAGGGGCCTCCAAGAACAAAATTAGAAGCAGGTGGCACCTTCTTGAGCTTGGGGGCTGCTTGAGCTGCAAGCAGCTGCCTGTTCCAGCCTGGGAAAGTCCAGAAGGCCTAGAAAAACTATAAATAGGGCCCTAGATCTGTCATTCTCACTCAGACTCGGAGTCCTGGCAACTTTTCTCTCACATAGGGAGAAAAATCTACCCAGAAATCACTAAAGAGAAAACTTCTAGTTGATTATCCATGGTAGTTAGCCTAATCTCTTTTTTAATTAGCAAGATTATGCTAATTTATCTCTATTTTCTTAATTAGTCTAATTAATTAAGAAGATTAAACTTATTCACAACATAAATTACTCTCTTTACTCTTAATATTATATTGATTACTTAGATTAAGATTAGGGATATTAATCTAATTAATTATGAAACCATATTGGGATTGAAATTAATCTTTTTACTCTTAAATTAAGGATAATTATACTAATTAAACTTAAATTAGTATAAGAAAATTATCAGAGATGTCTTAGACTGTTAAGAAGCTAAAACATTTATATCATAAATTTTTGATTATTTTTTGTAATTAATTAGATTAAAATTAGCTATTTTCAATCAAAAAACTGATGGGAAACCTACTTAATTAACTCAAAAATTCTTAAGTATTATCATTGTTAGGGACACAGGGTAGATTATTCATTAATAGATAATTAATCTAAGTATTTAATTAAGCTAAAACTAATTGTTTTAAGCCACAAATTAGAGTGGAAAATTAATAAACCAAATTAGATAATTATATGCTATTTTTTAGAGTTATTTTACATTATAATTAAGTCATGATAATTATCTTAAGGTCAAAAAAATAATATAGTTATATTTATAAGCCAAAACAGACTAGTTCTAGTTAAAATTAAAAGAAAGAAATTAGTAAACCAAGTTAGATAATTATGTGCTGTTTATCAGAGTTGGTTTAGAGTTTAGTTAAGCCGCGATAATTATCTTAAGGTCAAAAAATTAATTAGGTTATTTTTCTAAGCCAAAACAGACTAATTCTAGCTGAAATTAAAAGGGGGAAATTAGTAAATCAAGTTAGATAATTATGTGCTATTTATTAGAGTTATTTTACATTATATTAAGTTATGATAACTATCTTAATGTTTGAAAATTAAGTTAGTAAATTATTTAAGTCAAAATAGATAAAATTTAGCTAAAATTAAGGGGAGAAAATTAGTTAATCAAATTAGATAATTATGTCCTATTTATTAGTGTTAATATACATCTTAAGTAAGCCAAGATAATTAGCTTAATGTCAAAAGTTATTCAAGCTATTTATTTTGGCCTAAACATACTAATTTTAGTTAAAAATTAAAAGAAAAAAATTAGATAACTAATTTTGATATGTAAAAGGAAATTACCGGAGCTAGGAGATACCATTATCTACTTGTGATAAATATACCATAATTAGTTAGTTAGTTTAAGTAGTTATAATTGATCAAAAACCCTATTTTTATCTGAAGAATAATTAGGATAAATAGAATCTACTGTCAAAAGTCTCTAGAAAATGATTGTAAACCATTGGTTTAAAGCTAAGTAAATAAAATCTTTAAGAGAAAATGAATATAATGAACATTAAGCTTTAAAAAAATAGATTTCAAGCTTAATAAAGATGGAGCAATTAGTAAAAAGATGTATAAATTTATAAGAAAATTATGGGAGCTTAGAAAACCATTAAGGACGCTACGATACAATTATCTTGTCCATATAAACAATTAAGAAATTACTAGGTCAAGAAATTACCCTCTAGGACTACAGATTTAACCTTGAAGTGGGTTGGAAGAAGAATTAGATTGAATACGAAGGTTAAGTCTAGATTTTGGATGATTTACCTAATAGTTAGACGTTTATTTTTATAAGGATAAGAAGTCATGGCACCCGAAAGGACCCGAGCCAATCCTCATAAAAGATGATGAGGATAGTGTTCACAAACGAACTAGAGCGTCGCACGACGACAAAGCCGGGCCTAGTAGTAGGCCCACTGACGAGAGCGTTCAGACCTCGGTGCTACAAAAAATGCCTAATTAGTTCTAGGTGGGTCCTTGTTATAATTAAGTCTAGCTAATTCAAGTTTTTCTTTAATTCATATTATTACATATGTAAAGAGGGAGTAAGGAATTAGGAAAAGTAAAACTAGCGAAAACGAAAGATATCTTCCATGAAACCCACAAGCGCTTGTTTGTAAATTAGGAGGAAAATGTTTGGGATAAGACTGGTTGACTTAGGAAAGAATGATTGGTCATAACTTGTCTCAAGACACCTCTGATTCCTTGGAATATTTTTCACTTCAGGTGACGAGTAATGATGGCTGGTCAGCCATGGATGAGTCCGTTTTCCCCATGTACGTGGAGTCTGTACCTCCTGCATGTGTATGTTTGTGGATACTATGTAGGATACCATTTTTATTCTAGGGAAACCGCCCGGTTGTATAGGCAATTGGTTTGGCGTATGGGCGCCACAAAATTTTTGAGTGATGGGTATCCACCCTACTTATAAATAAGAAAGGGTGTTGTTTGTTTTACCCATGTATAGGTGTGCTTGAGACAAGTGAGTACGTGTCAAGATTTTCAAGATATATTCTAAAGATGTTTGTTATCTAAAGGACTGTTTTCAATGCTATTATCAATGTCGTCTTAATATATAACTATGATGGAAAGTTAAAAAGGAATCCATTATTTTAAATGTTCAAACACATGTGGTAGTAATTAGGAAACAAAGATCATTTGTGAGTGCGGGGTGGTAAGTGGGGATTTACTAAGGTTTTCAATCATGGATAGGTGGACCTGATTAATCAGGTAACTATCAATTCCCACACACTAAAAGCATTTAGTAAACTTCTCCAACTGGAAGAGGAGTTCACCAGCAGCTGTGCCCTCACATCAGTTAGGGGGGAAAAGCGTTGGTTGAGAATATCTTAGCCCAAATTGTTGAAGTTTAGGGCTAAACAATCCTAGATTTTTAAATGTTGTCCCATTTTTGTTGTGAGACAGGACTAGGTCTTCTTTTTCAATAGGTCTAGAGACCTGTCAAGGATCCCATCCCAATCTTGGTCTTGGTGGGTTGTGGATCTCACAAGTGGTATAAGAGCAAGGTTAATTAAGGTCTTGGACATAGAGAAAAACATTAAGGTACTAGGGAAAAACTGGGTTTTGATATAAAGTGATTTAAAGAGTGTAATTGAAAGATGAGAGAGAAAGAGAAAAGAGAAACATTGTCCCAACTATGGAGGAAGAATTCCATCAGGCCTTCCACAAGTTTTTGGTCTTCAACATCATGTTTATGGGAGCATGCACATCTTAAAAATACACAGTACAGAAGAGTGTAATGAAGCTATTGGATTACATGTTTTCCCCACCCACTTGGGGAATTAACAGGGGAAGGTGTGGTGGAGTTTTTCTCATAGATGCGCGAGAGCTGAAAGGATTTGGTTTCAATGTCAAAAGACTCAAATGGGTAGAGGAGCTTTGCGTAATTGAAGTATAGTTGTTCGCAAGAACAAAAGACCCAAACAAAAAAAATAGCAATAGATGGTGGTGTTTTAGTGTTACAAAATCAATGGACATTTGATCAAATAACTACCATAGTCTACCCATGAAAAATTAGACCTATGAGGATAGGTCCTAGCTTTAGAGGACCAAGAGATGTATTTTGTGATCATGTATCCGACCCGCCCATGGTGCATAGAATTTTGTTATAGGGGAGTTGATGTCCTTGTACATATTCGTTCTCTTGTATCAATCATTGTATATACCATGAGTTTTCCTGAAACACTATATGTCATGTTTATTGGAATAGTGGATTTACTATTTGATCATTGCAATGTGAATGAAGTGATAAATGTTTTGTAACAAGTAAAGTAGAGAAAAATTAAGTAAACACTAAACTCCTTAAGTTAATCAGAGGGTAACCCTCGCATAAATAGCCTCTACACTGTTACACAAGAAAAGAAATTACTACCAAAGAAGGTCCAACTCCCTATCTTCAAAGGAGAAGGACCCAACTTAGAGCGGGATGCATAAGCATGGTTAGAAGCTATGGATGATTATTTCATAGCCGTAGGAACTGCTCAAGAAAACCAAACAATGTTGGGTATGTTCCATCTTAGTGGAGATGCCAGGCTAAAGGTGGAAACAACACTATAGAGATAATCCTACTAATAAACCAACTTGGGAGAAGATGAAGCACGTTGAACGTTATCTTCCTCCTACTCACCAAGCCATTAAGATGAATTAATTCTTTGGTCTACGCTAGTTAGGAATTTCCCTGGAGGAGTACTATACAAAGTTTGTATCTTTACAACTTTATGCTCCTCAGATGACCATGGAACAACAAATTGCCCGATTCTATCAAAGGTCTCAACAAACCCTTGAGCACACGTCTCAAAACCATGAGACCTATATGAATCTAGGATGCCCTTCTTAGGGCCAAACCTCTTGCAGCTGAAGGAAACAACCCCACCAGAAACTATCCCAGCTATAGGAATTATATAGGAAGAGCTAGAAAAAAATTTAATTAAGGAAGTCAACGATGTACACAGTAACTGCTACAGCAACTCTAAATCAAACCTTCCCTGATGTAAGATGTTATGGATGTGGTCAAATGGGACACTACAAGCACAGCTGCCCCCAAGAATTAGACCCTAGAGCTACACCTAGGCCTAACCCCCAACCTCAAGTCAATGACGGTAACTTACAAAGAGGAGAAAGAAATGGAGGTTGTGGCAGGGAAGGAGGAAGAGGAAGAGGAGCCCAAGCATATGCAGCAGTAGGAGATCCTACTCTAATGAACGAGGAAGATGAAAGAGCAACCCTGTTTGTCGCAGTTGACAACCCTAGAGCATGCGAGCAATATGCGGTCATTCAAACTAATGTAAACCAACAAGGTGAAAAAGTTTGAATTACTTATAAATTGTGGTAGCACCCATTCTTTTATTTCTCCAAAATGTTTAAGGAAATTTAAGTTGAATTAGTTCCCAATCATAAGAATGGTAGTGAAATTAGCAAACGGAAAAGAAGTCTTTTCTCAACATTCAACCGGAAAAGTAGAATTTGAATAAGGAGGAGTTCCCACCTCATCTTACTTTCACACCCTACCTATTGGAATCTATGATGGTACCTTTAGAATGGATTGTTTAATCAAAAATTGATCACACATTCAATGTGCCGAGGGTAGCCTATGAACTAGGGGAGGAAATTTAGTTCAAGGACGTAATGGGTAGACAAAAGCCCATCTAGATAAGTCTAGTAGACTTATTAAAGGTCTACGTAAAGGACACAAATCTTCATGGTCAAACTAAACAAAGACAAAGATTTAGGGGCCAACCAACTTCTAGAGTGGCTCAAGAAACTTTCAGATGTGTTTCCAGAGGACCTCTCAAATTTACCTCCCCCAAGGGACATAGACCATGAGGTAGAAACATTTCCAGGTAGTGAACCTATTTCCAAAAGACCTTACAATATGTCTTTACCCAAAGCCATAGAATGCAAAGAACAGCTTTGATACTAATCGAGCAAGGGTTCATCTGACCAAGTATTTCTCCCTGGGGAGCACCTATTTTGTTTCAAAAAAATAAGGATGGATCCTAACACCTCTGCATAGATTATTGAGGCCTTAATCAGGTATCCGTAAAGAACAAGTATCCTATTCCACTGTTAAGGCGGTTACGCCGCTAGCGGAAGCTAAATAGCGAGAACTCAACCAACAACAGAATTTGTCAGACGAGGACGGAGCTTGACCCGCAGGCGCATGGAAACAACTAGGTGGGTGTCAAATCACCTACTCGACCTTCTAATGACAATCACTACTAAGGAAATCAAATCTAAGTTCTAAAATACGAAAGTGACTGAAATCCTTACTACGGACGAATGCTATATGAAACAGGATCTAGAATCATCGAATCGATCTCAAACTCAAGGGGAAGTCTATGCACTAGGTAAGAACAACACCCTAAAGACTTGAACTGCAAAATCAACCTATAACCACTCCGTGCGGTAAACGCGTATGAAGACTGGCCGGAAAATACAGGTGATCAAAACTTGACCCCGATGGTACTAATGTGTAGCTCTACTCGTTGTGGTTCTATAGATATGTTGCACGCTCTATTCCGACACACGAGTTGGAAGAAAACTCACACCGAAGCTCGTAGGAACTTACCACACGTAGAAGCCGATAGTGCGCACTCTTGGTATCTGTGCGTAGCTCTCACCGTTGCTAACACAATGGCGGTGTCGCTTCTCCAATGGAGGCCCCGTAGCTCGTGTAGCAAGAAGATAAGACTCTCTCTCTCTCTCTCTCTCTCAGACACAGTCACGGCGCTCAAAAACTCACTTTGATTAATAATTGAATCTCTTTTAGGTTACAAAACTTTGGCTTATATACCTCAGCCTTGGAGGTGAGAACATCTCTAATTATTTACATCAACAGGTGAAATTACTTCGGGATTACAAGCTGGAAACTCAATTGAGTCCCGTTACTTAATGAATGGCTCAAATCAAAATTAATGTCGGAAAGACATTTATTACAATCAATGGTTACAAAATGATGGGTGTGAGCAAAAATGTGGGTGTGATCCTCTGCTGTCTCAACACTTCCTCTGCTGGCTCAACACTCCCTCCCTCCGCGTTCATGTCGTCCCTGACATGACTTTTAGGCTTGGTCAATAGAGTCCTGTCGTCTTGAGCATCTGCAAATGTGATTCGTAGCGTAGGTTGCCGATGGTCAAGGTTGGGCCGAATATTTTGCTTTCGTGAGTAAAAAAGTAGGTGTAGAAAGCTTCTTCGAATGTTTGCATGTGGAAGCTAGGCAAAAACATAATTCTTTGGTATAAGAGATGTAACACCTTTGGTGATGGCTGCAATGAAAGATCATACATCATATCCGTCACTGTGTCGGCCGTCGATAGTAGACTCGAGGTCGTGGCTTTATCTGGCGCGAACACTTCAATGCATGCTAAGAGAGTCCTACAGATTTTCTTTAGCATCTGACACGAAAGGTCAGGAGAGCCAGTAAAGAGTTTGATGGTGCCCGTTAGGGTTTTCACCATGTAGGCTTTACCTATTCTCTCTCCTGCCTTTGGTCCTAGCATCCTTGGGTAATTAAGCCAATTTGGCTTCTTTTCTGCAATCCTGCCATGCTCTTTCCAGCTTCTGACTCTTGGCACCGGGCAGGAGGTTGCATCCTCCCGAATCTCCTTTGGAGCCTCTACCAAGTAGATGAGGTAAGCTGGGTATTTGTTCAGCCAACCTTTCCTCCATCTAGGTTGAGAATCTACAATCTTCTTTGATTGTTCATCCTTTGTGATGTCGCCTTCGTAAGAGCGACATACTGCTCCTCCTCTATTCTCTTTTTCGTCTTTATCACTTCAAATTTCATCAGAGAGAAAGGCAGGCTGGGTTGCATCCACCTTCATGGAGCACTTTTGTGTCTAAACCTTGAAGTCTAATGGAGATGAGGAGTCTCCTTTCCCATTCCATTTCCGCCTTGGCACTTTCCTCTGTTGACTTTTCTATTTGGTCCTGGAGCCTTTGTTCTTCTTCTTCAGAGATTCCTGAAGTTGAGGCCACTTCTTGAACTGGGGCTGGATCTTCAATTGTGGTTGCCTCTCCAGTTTCTGGTAGCTCTATGGCTGCTCCCCCTGCTTCTTCTTGTGGTGTCTCTGTTTCTCTTCTTTGTTGCTCTTGGAGGTCTTGGAGCTGTTTGCGGAGGGCCTCATTTTCTGTCCTTAGTGTTTGGTTTTCTGATGTGAGCCTCTCCTCTGCAGCCAATGATCCCTCTGCCATGTGCAATCTTTGCACTTGCTCTAACCTTAGCTCTCTTTGCAAACTTCTGACCTGATCTTCCAGAGCTGGTACGAGGGCTCCCTCTTGTTCTGTTCCTGCTCTGCTAGCTCTAGGGGTGGTCCTGAGTCTCGTGATTGTCCTTTCTTGAAGTTCGACTCTTTCCCTTAGCTCAATGAGCTCATCCTTGGCTGCCTCCAGCTCATCTTCTATTCGCTCCTTTGCTTCCTGTGAACTTGTTACCTCTCTTGAAGCTTCGGCTAGTTGGAGTATCAAGCCGTCTCTCTCGTTTTCTGCGTCGTAGAGTGATGCTTTATGACTTTCAGATTCAGTCATAGCATTCTCTAACTTCTTCTGCAACTCTGCTTCCTTTTGTTTTGCTGTCTCAATTGCTACTTCGTTTGCTCTGGATCTTTCTTTAATCTTGCTGAGCAGTTCATGCACCATGTGCATGTCTTTTTCATCTTCATCTGTCAACTTGACAGCTCTTTCTGCCACCACCTCCAATGGCTTTGGCTCTTCTAGTATGTTCTGTTCGTCCATTTTCTCTTCACTCTCCATTGTACCCTTTGTCTTTTCCTTCGTCCCTTTCCGATCATCTTGTTTTCGTAGGGATATCCCATAAACTGCCTCCAGGGCCTCTTCTTCACTGTATTAGATCGCTACCAGATCCTCATAATCATCTTTCTTTTGCTGAACTGGATCTATCTCCTTTTCCTTGGTCCCGGCCTCCGGCTTTTCCATAACTTCTGTTTCTATTTCTATTGTGGTCTCCTCCACAATAATTTCCGTCTTCTTCGGGCTTGGTACATCAGTAAAGGAGGGCTGATTGTCCTCAGTCATCTTGGCTTTCCCTTTGTTTGCTTGCCCGTCTTTCTCTCGAAGTTCAGTAGACTCATCTACTTCCTTCTTCTCCTTGTCGTCCTTTTTCAGCTCAGCTTTTAAAAGCTGTACTTCCTCTTCAGTATAAGGCTCGACAGGTTGCTGCTCCAGTATGACGTCCGACTCCTCATAAGCTCTAATATATTGATCATATTGATCAACATGTGGCCTGGCTGAGCTGGTTCCGACTTTAGTGGGGTCTGGCACCACATTTCTTCAAAGTCCCCCTTTAGAGCTCTTTCCGCTCTAAACTGCTCCACCAGCCTTTCCATTCTTGCGGCTTTTTGACTTTTGGTTTGCTTGGGATCAGCCTTCTTCTTCGCTTTCTTCTTGAGCGGCTCGCCCACAGCCTCTTCAGGTTCTGAAACTATTTCTAGTTTTCGGCGTGCTCTTGTGGACGCCCTCTTGGATACTTCTTGCTGTTCTTTCTCTTCATCGGCTTCTCTAAGCCACTCATTCTGGGAGGGAACCCGTGGCCCTTGATCCCTAGCTCCAATAGCTTCATAAGCTATTCATGTTAGGATTTCTCCTCCTCCTATGTACTTTGGCTTCTGGTTGTGCATGGCGATTACTTGCTCGTGGATGTATTGAGCATAATTCACCTCTTTTGGCATGTTGCTCTTCAGTGCCCATGTGATGGTTGTCGCAATGGCATGGGGTGGTGTAGTATACTTCTGCGGTCTTTTACTGCACACATGGAGAAACTGGTTGTATAATCGGCAAAGGGTTGCCGCTCGTTGATCTGCCATATCTCCGTAGGTTGTATTTTGTTTCTTTGATCCATAGACCTCTATGGCCTCCCTTCTTTCTCTGACAGAACTCCCTTTGTTGTGCAGCTTCAATGCATCTGCAATGAGCTGTGGAGTGATCTGTACTTCAACTGTTTCTCCATCCATGGCTGTCAACGTGGCTTTCCCATCCTTCTGAATGGATGTTGCCAACTCATACACTCTTCTTGTGTCTACACCTGATGGTCTCGAGGTGAAGAACCTGTGTAAGTCAGCCTTTTCCAGGTATCTGCTGATGTTCTCTGATCTGCTATAATCCACTAATTCTCGTGGGATCATAGGTACATCGACCGATTGCCCTTGAGGATCTCTGAAAGTCCCCTGGTAGATCTTTATTCCCTCTTTTTCTAGTACTGCTTCCTCCACCCAAGTCTTGGTTGGCTTGAGGGTTTCTGTTGGAATATCAAAAGGTTCTGCTTCTGCAAGAGCATCCTTGATGGTTGGTCTTTTTCTCTTAGTTGCCGATGACTTAGCGGAATCCATGGATCCTGTAACTCCAATTACAGAAGTTAGCATCTTTTTGGTACTGAAAGCCGAAATGAAGCTTTTAACTATTCAAATGACTTGAAAATTGAAACATGAGCTATTCAGGGCCTAAGGATGCAATGTAGGTGAAAAAATATGCAAACTGGGCTCAAAAACATGCTTGAGACATCATACGCGTATGATGTCTTTTGTGTCAGAATGACTTCATATTGGTTGTGCTTGTAGCTGATAGTGTATACATGAGTATCATATGCTTGGATTTGAGTTTGGATCCCATTTGGTCAAGTTTTGGCCAGTTTAGTCCAGTTCAGGCTCTTGGCAAAATTTTGAAAGGGAAATGGATTTTATGATCCAAATTGGATAAAACTTGGTGGTTCACCCTCAAATGGCATGTAGATCACTTCTGTTTGGTGGTTGAAGCCTTGAGGTGCCAAAATCACATAGTGAGACATCATACGCGTATGATGTCTTTTAGTGCATTTTTGGACCAATTTTCTCTATAGGCTTGGTTTTGGCTTTAGATAGGCTTATTCAGTGGATTTATCAAGTTTGGATAGAATTTGGACTAAAAATGGCTCTGGTGACATCATACGCGTATGATGTCTTTTTCATTAATTTTTCATGGGATTGGTTCTGTGGACTCTCCATGTGCTAGTGAAGGACTGTTTATACTCAAATCTTGGTTTGGACTTGAATATGTTGGATTTGGGACAAAAATAGGCTTTGTATGAAGGATTTTCTCTTAATTGGGCTAATGGGGTGATCCACCTGACCAAATGGTTCCAAACTTCATATGTAGCATGTATTAGATATATATAATGGATGTATGATGACAAATGAGCATTTTTTGCTCTGTAAGTGCAAATAGACATCATACGCGTATGATGTCTTTTGTATCAAAATGGTGCTTTTTGGTTCCAGATAGCTTGTAGATGTGTTAATCAACAATCCTACAAAGTTTCAATGAGTTTGGAGTTATTTTGACAAAATTAGGACCAAAAATCAATTTTATGGCCTACTTTGCGTCTTTTTGGTTTTCCTTGGGTTTTCTAACTCCAATTCTCATGATACTTGGTTCATAGGATGTGATTAACATGTGGAATGAGGCTATGCACTCAAATGTTGAAATGGATGTGAAAATCATGCTGTGAGACATCATACGCGTATGATGTATGATGTCTTTTCTTGAAATGTTGGTCTTTTTGTGCAAAGAATGCTTTGTGCTAGTGCCCTAAGCCCTGCTAACTAGTTTTCAACTTAAAAAGTCATCAGTTTAGCTAAAAAGCTCCCCTTATAGGCATTTCAGTCTCCGAAGTCGTCTTTTTGCCTTGGAGTTGAATTTCTTCAACTTTTCTTCTCGAGAGTTGCATTTCCAGCTCATTGGATATGTTGTGAAGCCACCTATTTGGTTGAACTTGACTTTGGCTCCCCGTTCTCCATCTTTCTCCATTTGGTTGCCCGAAAGCGTCTTTTTCACCATCGGTAAGTGAATCAGCTTTCTTTTGGGTTTTGCTTGCAAACATAAGTCATCCATGTATATTTGAAACTGCTTGTGAAGTTTCATGTCATTTGGTCGTCAATTTTAACCGTTATGCCAAAATGACGCTTTGTGTGTCCGCCGCCGAATCGGTTGTTCCGACCTACTTTTGGTGATCCAAACCCGGAGATACTCCATGGTTGCATTGCCCTCGATGTTGTTAAGCTTCCTGAGAAGTTTTGTGTCGTTCCGACAACTTTTTTCTGTTTGCCTCTTGCAGGCTCTGTTGACCTAGGGTTTTTCCAGTCGTTCTTTCTCGAGCTTTGAGTGCTAGAAACTCATCTCCTATACTAGGGTAACCCACCTCTAAGTTCTTGCAAGGTTTGGTTAGGCGGTTGTGCCCCTACCTAACGTTCCTCCCCATTCCCCGTCTGCTCTCGTTTCTTGGTTTTGGTGAGTTTTCGTGACAAAAGTTAACGATAAGCATCAAAAGCTTATGGCAACGAGTCTACCTCTCATGTCTGGTGTCCTCTGAGCTCTCGTAGCAGTCGTAAAAGGCGGTAGAAGGTCGGATGCTCCTGTGTGCTCTTTGCTCTCTCCAAGAAGGTAATAGTGGAAATGAGCTTGATAGTGAAGTGAAAAATACTTAACTTCGGGCTTCCCGGATCACTTGTTACCAAATTTGACATGTGCTCCTATCTCGTCGTGAAATGCACCTTAGGATTTGAAATTTCTCAATTTGGACTCCGTTTGACCTGTTTCTGAGAAATCTGTCCACTTTGCCAAAATTCTGTCATTTCGGGCTTTCCGCAACTTTTTCAGAATTGTACCCCATTTTTACCATGGGTTGCCCTTGTCATTAGGACCATCGCCGTCTATTCTTTTCTTTTTTCCGATCTCATTTCACCTGCTTTTTTATTTTTCTTTTATTTTTATTAAGAAAATCATAAAAAATAAAGGAAAATAGCAAATTGAAGCCAAAAAATTCCAAACATACACGATAAATAGTTGGTAACCCTGTGTATATGAATATACACTTCTTTGTGATTTCTGGACTTGGATTACCACTTTTTTCTACTTTTTAGCTCCAAAAACACTCTTATTTAGTGATATTTACACATCTAGAGACCCAAATTCATCATTTGATCTCTTCTTGTTGCAAAACAAGGTATATAAGGGCATAAATATTATCAATATCCGCAATCAAACATAAAAAATTGCAAAATCATGTAAGACACTGCCCTTGTAATATAATTTTTGTTTTTCTTTGTTTTTTCCCGCTTGTAGCTGCTTTGTAGCTCCTGTATACCTCCCCCCTTCCTAGTCTGAGTCCTCCCGGACGACTATGAAGTGTCTGTGGGTGAAGCATTGTAGTTGTTTTGGTCATAAGTTCCCAATGCAATTGTAGAGCGACGATACAACATTCTTTCCAATAAAGCTGCTCTTTGTTTGATTGATGGATTGGTGGTCGGGTTTTGGGTTGGTTTTGGTAATTTGGTAGTAGAATCAGTAGATGGATTCTTCGTTACCTTGTTGTCTTTTTTCACAATCCAAATCTGCTTCCGCTTTGCTTGTGCTTGCCACAAACTCTTTGCGACCCAAACCTGCTTTGTTCTGTGTGTTGATTTCCTTGGCTTGAAATACCTAGGAGTTTCTATGGCTTGTATTGAAGGGAGTTCCTGTTTGCAAATCTTTGGGATCCAAATTTGCTTGCTGTAGCTTTGTGCCGTCATGAACTTCTTTGGAATCCAGATCTATTTCACTGTCCTTGATTGTCGGGGATCACTCTGTTGTCTGGTATTGAAGACTCTGTTTGTGTTTTCTGGCACAGCCTTTTTTGGTCTCCATACCAACGTTGACTCCGTTTTATCCCAAGGTTGAGCTGTTATATTATTGCTTGTCTTCCTTATCCAATGTTGAGAGTTCCTCGTCGACGAGCAATCCAGTTGTGTAGAAACTTTTGGTTGCCATTGCTTCTTCTTTTTCTCTATTTGTTGTTTGCCCTTGTCCGTGGATTCTTCCTTTGGAGTTGGCTCTGCTCCTTTGGTGAACTTAACTGATTGACTTTCACCTTCGTATTTGATAAGCACTGATTTAGAACTCCAGTCAATCATTGCATTGTATTGTTTCTGCCATGGTTGTCCTAGCAATAATGGATGTTGTGTAGCTTGGTCTTCAACCACGTAAAACATATGAGGATACACATACTGGTTAATCTGTATATGTAAAACTGTGCATCCGATAGTTTTGATTGAGTTCTCAGAGTAACTTTTTAACTCTTGCTTGGCAGTTTGTAAATTCGTGTCATTTGTCAATTGTCTATACAAACTGAGTGAAAGTAGGTTAGCTTGAGCTCCTGAATCCAATAGTGCTCTGGCTTTGATTTGGTTGGTTCCTACTTTGCATTCAATGATGGGTTCTTCTTTGTCATTATCCATTTCTGTTATACTGATTGCGTTTATTCGTATTGCTCCTTCATTGCGCTGTTTCTGACGCAGTAGTCTTCTTTTCTCCATTCTTTCCTTCGCCTCGGCTTGCGCTTCCTCCTCAATCTTTTTCTTTTTCTGGACACGCAGCTTTTCTTGATGTATTTTGAGAAGCATGTCTTGGGTTAGCGGCAAAAGATACTTTTTCACTCTGCATCCACTAATCCAATTGGGCATTTCTTCTCCGTCTAATGTAGCAAGCTTGACGGCTCCACTTGGTGATAGATCTTTAATCACCAGAGGTCCCATCCCTCACTTTTTAAGCTTCTTAGCATGCTGTTTCAGAGTGTAAACTAGGACATAGTCCCCAACCTTAAACTCTTTAGTCCGCACATGCTTATCAAAAAATTCCTTTTGTCTCCTTTTTTGAGCGTAGATAGAAGCTACTGCTTTTAGTAGAAGCTCGTCTAGCTTTTCCAGGTCATCTATTCTATCAGAAAGCTCGTGCCCTGTCCACTCTAGGTCCTTAGCCACCCTTAAGGTTGAAATCAAGAATTCTATTGGCAAGATAGCATTTAGCCCAAAAACCATGTTATATGGGGTCGTTCCTATGGATGTTTTATACGCCACCCTATATGCCCATAATGTTGAATGTAACTTTTGGTCCTAGTCAGTTCTCGACTCAGATACAATCTTCGTAAGGACCGTGCATATGGTTTTGTTTGTTGCTTCAGCTTGTCCGTTTGCTTGTGGATGATACGGGGCTGATTTCCTATGGATTACCATGAATTCATCTAGAAGGATCTCTATCACTTCATTTATGAAATGTGTGCCTCGATCACTCACAATTTCTATTGGCAATCCATATCGTACAAAGACGTATTCATACAGAAATTTTGCCGTGGTCCTGGCATCTGCTTTTTGAGTTGCCTTTGCTTCGACCCACTTTGTTAGATAGTCTGTAGCCACAATGATGTATTGTGCATGAGTCTTATATGCAGGAGGTGAAATGGGTCCGACATAATCAATCCCCCATTTTGCAAAAGCTCTTGCCCCCATCATTGGTCTAAGCGGCATATCATCTCTTTTAAGTGGTACTTTGGTCCACTGACAGTCATCACACCGTTTAACGTATTCCTCAGCGTCCATATGTAATGTTGGCCACCATATTCCTGCGGCTAAGACAAGTTTTGTTGTCTTATCACCTGAGAAATGGCCTCCACCTACTCCTCCATGAGCTTGCTCCAGGATTATCACATACTCAGACTTTGATGCGCAAATCCTAAGCTGGTTGTCTTTACCTCTCTTATAGAGTTGATCTCCTATTACAGCGTAATCTCTAGCTTCTGTCTCTACAGATTTCTGACGAGCTTTTGTCGTTCCTTCTGGGAAAGTTCTATTTGTGAGATATTCAACAATATACTGACTCCATTCTGGAGCGATCATTATCTGATATAATGTCGAATACTCTGCTGGCGGTCTTGATGAACATACAATACATACTGTGACATATTCATGTACGCTTTCTTTCATACCTGGCCAATAGACTCCCAATTGTAACAAATTCCTATATGTGTTCCTTCTTGAACAATGAAATGCACATTCCTGAACATGTGCTTCGCACAGATATATATTATATTCCTCAGGATTGATGCATAGTCGTAAAACATGATCATTTCCCAATTGATACAACCTTCCTGCAATCAATTGAAGATTCTTGGATTGCTGAATAGCAATATGTTTCAGGTTGTATTCTCTTCTATCGAACTCTGCTCCATAGGTTAATAGGTTAACGACATTTTGAGACCACTTAGGTATCATTTCTATGTTGAACAAGTACGCGTCTGGCATGTCGTCATCTACTCCTATAGGGTCTTCTCCATTCGTCAATCGCGAAAGATGATCAGCTCTAAGATGTGTTTTTCCTTTCTTTACTACTACCGTGAAGTCGAATTCTAGTAAGATAATGAACCATCTCACTATTCTCCCAGTATTGCATGGTTTATTCACTAGGTAGAGCAAGGCTTGGTGATCCGTAAAAAACACAAACTTGTTGGCTAGAAGATAATGCCGAAATTTCTTCACAGCATAGATCATTCCTAATCCTTCTCGCTCTGTTGTGGTGTAATTCTTCTCTGCATGGTTGAGCTGTCGACTGGCGTAACAGATAGGAAAATCCATTTTTCCTTCTTCTGGCTGAGCCAGAATACATCCATCCTATTGCATATGCCGAAGCATCTATGTGCACATGGAATATCTTCTCCCAATCTGGTGATTTCAAGACTGGAGCAGTAATGAGTGCCTCTTTCAATTTCTTGAATGATTCCTCACACTCCTCTGTCCATTCAAAGTTCACTATTAGCCTGTAAAGTGGTTGGCCTATGTTGAGCCAGCAGAGGATCACACCCGCATTTTTGCTCACACCCATCATTTTGTAACCATTGATTGTAATAAATGTCTTTCCGACATTAATTTTGATTTGAGCCATTCACTAAGTAACGGGACTCAATTGAGTTTCCAGTCTGTAATCCCGACGTAATTTCACCTGCTGATGTAAATAATTAGAGATGTTCTCACCTCCAAGGCTGAGGTATATAAGCCAAAGTTTTGTAACCTAAGGGGGATTCAATCATTAATCAAAGTGAGTTTTTGAGCGTCGTGACTGTGTCTGAGAGAGAGAGAGAGAGAGAGAGAGTCTTATCTCCTTGCTACGCGAGCTACGGGGCTGCCATTGGAGAAGCGACACCGCCATTGTGTTAGCAACGGTGAGAGCTACGCACAGATACCAAGAGTGCGCGCTATCGGCTTCTACGTGTGGTAAGTTCCTACGAGCTTCGGTGTGAGTTTTCTTCCAACTCGTGTGTCGGAATAGAGCGTGCAGCATATCTATAGAACCACAACGAGTAGAGCTACACATTAGTACCATCGGGGTCAAGTTTCGGTCACCTGTATTTTTCGGCCTGTCTTCATACGCGTTTACCGCACGGAGTGGTTATAGGTTGATTTTGCAGTTCAAGTCTTTAGGGTGTTGTTCTTACCTAGTGCATAGACTTCCCCTTGAGTTTGAGATCGATTCGATGATTCTAGATCCTGTTTCGTATAGCATTCGTTCGTAGTACGGATTTCAGTCACTTGCGTATTTTAGAACTTAGATTTGATTTCCTTAGTAGTGATTGTCATTAGAAGGTCGAGTAGGTGATTTGACACCCACCTAGTTGTTTCCATGCGCCTGCGGGTCAAGCTCCGTCCTCGTCTGACAAATTCTGTTGTTGGTTGAGTTCTCGCTATTTAGCTTCCGCTAGCGGCGTAACCGCCTTAACATTTGGCGCCGCTGCTGGGGACGAGAGCCCTAAGTAGGTGACCTTAGACTAATCCTACGAGGTGAGTCGTATAAACTACTTTGTATACTTTAGTTAGAAAAGATCTAGGAGTGGTGGACTCCGAAGGTCTCGAGAGATACTAGGAAGTGGGGTATTCTTGGGTCTTCCGTGTTGACAGTATTTTTAGTTTAGCTTAGGTTAGATTGTTTTTTATGGTGTTTAAGTGGTTGTTGACATAAAAAGCATTTGCTACTCCTTGTGTGGTAGTAAATCTCTTTATATTTTCAATTGCAAAAAATCCATTTTATGATTAGAAGTAGCTTAGGTAGGGCCTGATTTGATCCTGATCTAGAGCTATCAATTGGTGTTCTATTTGCTTGATGTGTTTGATTGCATGTTAGATCACTGAAAAAGTCGCTTTGATAGTGAAATATGCAATAAACAAAGTTCAGAAAAATTTTCTGTGTAACTGATTGTTGCTGAGCACTTAAAAGAGCTATTGGAAGAGTTCTGTGCTGAAAAACTGGAAATCTGCAACTTTAGACATCATACGCGTATGATGTCTTAGGACCTAAACAGAGACTAAAATTGAAAATTTGACATTGCCAGAGTGTTTAGAAGGGGGGTTTTACCCTAAGATCAACTTAAAACAAGAGCATTAACACTCAAAGAAACCCAAAAAAGACAAGTCGGAGTCCAAGAAACGCAAAGAATAGGAAATTTTGGATTCAAATCTTGTTTTTACATTCAAACCTGACAAAAACACTTGAAACTCAATTATAAACATTGGAGAAGGCTTAAAACCAAAAATAGTCAAAATCTGGGACAAAAGACATCATACGCGTATAATGTCTTTTGGCACTTCCACTGCTTATTTTTCAAATCTGACCTGACAAGATTGTTACAATCACTGTTGGAAGCATAAATATCAAATTTGGACCCAATTTGATGAAAAAGACATTATACGCGTATGATGGCTTTGACCTAATTTTGGACATATTTTGATACTTTGCTAACACAGATCCATTGTAATAGCTGTCTAGAGGTTATATTTCAAGTTTCATCCCATTTGGATCACAATTGACCCAAAAAACAAGTCAAAAGCAGAAAATTGCCAAGAAAAGCCTGAACTAGCCATAACTTGCTCAAACAGAGTTCAAACTGAATTTTGTGAGTGAACAGAGCATAAAGAGGCCACTGAGAGTGAGCATAACCAAAATAGTCAAAATCTGTGAAAAAAGACATCATACGCGTATAATGTCTTTTTCAGCATAACAGTAACAAAATTCTCACTTGATGAAACAGAAGTTGTCCAACTGACAAGATTAAACAGTTGACCAAGTATCAGTCAATTTGGATCAATTCTGACCACAAAAACTTGGGGAAAACAAATTGCCGAGACGGAAAAGTTAAAGTCCTTTAGGGGAATTGATGAATTTGAGATCGGGCAGGAATCTCCGGAATAATCAACCAAAACAAGGGAAACCAGCAAGTGTCATATCAACCGAGGGAAGTGTAAACCAAAGTTGGGTGCAACCATTAGAGCCGATCTTTGAAGGAAGTGTCTCTGATACTTCTTCGGAGAGATCTTACGAGATTTTCACCGAAAACTTGGAACACTTGAACCTGAACAACAGAGAAAATATGGCAGCAGGATCATCAAACCCTTCCGCCACAATGAAGCTATTATTCATAAAATACCAGTACGACAATGAGCAAGGTGCCAAGATCTACAAAGATGGAATGGACCGCTATTGTGTAAAGATAGAAGAGAGACCTAGTGAGTTCAAGGACTTAGTGCCTGTGAGCTATAGCGGAGATAGATATCTAGATGACGAGGGTACCATGTACTTGGTAGTCCTAAACCCTAACATTGTGGACAAGTGGGGATTGATGGGCACCAAGGCCAAAATAGATGAAGAACTCGAGGAGAAAGCACCAATAATGAACTTCCCTAATGCGAGGTTAAGAAGAGAGAATGAAACTACAAGGATCAACACTGATAACATCTATGTGGGGCTGTACAAATATAATAATGGGGAGCAAGATCTCTATTATAGATGTGAAGAACCCTACACCGGAGAGTTGACAGACAAAAAAAGACTTTATGTCTTTACCTACACAGAGGGATCGGAAGTGAAAATTGCCGCTTACGATAAGTATGGCAGGCAATACTCAACAATGGGCAAGAAAGAATTAGAAGGATATACATACTTTGGGGGACCACTACATCAGTATTATGTTACTTCTAGCTCACATAGACCAGCACCAACAAATGGAGTGCAAAACTCAATGACAACAGGAGGACAAAGAACTCAGGTTGCTGACTCTTTCAGTCAACCTTGGGACTCGAAGCTCGGACCAATGGGATCATTACATTCCAGAGAGTCAATGGAGACGAATCGAGGTAGTGCAGTTCCAATCCCCACCTATACCACTCCAGGTCCAAGGTTTGAAGCGGAACCATCACATTTACCTCCCAGTAGTAGATTCAGGGCAGAGGAACCGACAAGGGTAACCCATGAAGTCCATGGTGCTAGAGAAAGCTTTAGCCGAGACACGGGAGCAATGAGATTGGTAGCAGATCATAGACGTATGAGACCATCTCAAGTAGCCAAGTGTATGCCCAAAAAGTATGGTGGTTCAGGAGATCCGTATGCACATGTGTCACTCTTTAAGCAAGTCTTAAGAGCTGAGCAGATAACAGATTTCCATACACAATACGAGGGATTTGGTCTTACTCTAGAAGGTACTGCATTGACATGGTTTCAACCAATGAACATAGGGGGATTCCATGACATTGACCATTTGCTAAGAGAGTTTGCTGAGGAATTCTCAAAACGAGGGATTAAGCACAATACGGTCTCACAAATATATGCTTTTAAACAGAGAGAACACGAAAAAGTGAAGGAAGCGTCACTTCGCTTCAAACAATACATTGAGAGATGTCCAGTACGTGGACGACCACAAGATGACAGACTATCTGTTCTCTTTATTGAGGGACTAAGGAACGACACTCTCAAGAAGGACTTGCACTTGAAAGCTTGTACAAGTTTCGAGCAAGTAACGAGAGAGGCACTGTACTTAGTGGATAATTGTACGGTTTATGGAGAGGTGTCAGCGGATACTGATTTTGCATCCAGTAGCTCCTCCTCCATAGCGAGCGAGACTACCACTAAAAAGAATGTTCAAACAACAACCATGCCAAATGTAGAGCAAATGATAGAAGATGCTCTAAAAAGGATGGCACCATACCAAAAACCATTGCCAAAAACACTGAAATGGTGTGCTATTGAACAAAAATGGACAAATCATCCAACAGAGGAGTGTTATTACAACAAAGGGTATGTAAGGGAGCGCCAGTATGCGCCTCCTGCTCAATTAGCACCATCTCAGATACATCCAGTACCTCGATACCCAACGGGAAATGTACCTGGACCTATGGGGATAGAAAGACCGCAACCGGTATTGGGACAACAACCACCTTTACCAGGAGCAAGACCAGTGGGCATTAGATATGCACCAACCTTAGAGAATCAGGAAGAACAAGCCTTAGTGCCTGTTCAACACTATTACGAAGAATCGGGTGCACACATGTCTCCGACAGTTTATTACCCACCAGAAGAACCAAAACAACCAGAACCATGGGGCAGGATGGGGAATGTTGGAACACCAACAGTTACAAGTGCTTCTGATGAAGAGAGATACAATTTGGACGCAAGAACCTTGATGTTCATAGCTCATGGAGGGTTAACAGGACAAAGACCATCATATCCACAAAGGACGAATCAAGCGGGACCAAGACCAGCATTAGGACCCTGTTACAAGTGTGGAGGTGACCATCTGATGAATGTTTGCCCACATACGGAAATCATTAGAATTAACGCTTATTGCACTGAGTGTGGGGTTACTCACTTCATTGAGGATTGTTCAAAGAATCCAAACAAAGTGCAAAAGACGACATTGAATATGCTAGAAACTATTCCTACCAGCAGTGGGTCTGAAAATGAAACTCTGATACCAACGCAAGTTGTTACTAGAGCTCAAGCTAAGAAAACCACTAGAGAACCTGAGAATAGAAAGTTAGCGACTGAAGTGGTTAGTCAAGGACCGCGGAGTCAGAAAAACACATGGAAAGCTAGAAAAGCACGCATGAAGTTGAGAAAAGAACGTGAAGACGCTATTCTAGCTGAGGAACTAAAGCAAACTAAAGCTAGATTAGAAAAACTTGAGAGTCAAAACGGAAAACGAGAGATGAGCCCGGAAAGAACGAAACAAAAGAGTATCAAAGAAACAACGAGCTTAAGCTCCGGGGGATCAGTGCTAGTCGACAAGGTACACGAACCATTGGACGCACTGATGAGAGCTTACGAAGCTAGGTTAAGGAACAACCAAACACAAGAACAGAGGTGGCTGACATACCCAGACGCGGAATTGGAAAAGCAGAGACTTGAAATGTGCCAGAGAATGATCGAGACTGCACAAGCCTTATTAGAACCACCAAAAGAAACAATGAATTGTGGAAAGGAAAACCCAATTCAGCAAGAGACTATCGTTTCACGGGTAGCCGAAAAGACTCCCAGTGCACAAAAGCCTGAAAATACACAAAAGGATGACCGCATAGTGTTGAACACAACCGATCAGGAGGTCGAGAGTTTTCATCCAGTCATACAGAGGTCTTACGAAAGAGATGAGGATTACAATGAATTTTGGAAACAAGTGAGAGAGGCAAACTTTGCAAACGAGCTAAGTTGCCAAGCTAATCAGACAAATGGGGAAAGGGACATCAGAAATCCTCCCATTGTGGAATTTGAGGCAGGATCTCAAGTAGACTTGGATCTGCAATCTTACTGGGGAGATGGGGGCTCTTTTAGAATAATGGAGAGCAAACCTCATTCACTGAATACCTTACCTTCATACTTAGGAGAGTATGAAGCAAAATCCGAGATTATAGCACTTCCCTCAAGAAAAATCTCATCAGAAAAAGTCATGGACTCGCAAGGATTGATAGAGATTTTGTCAACACCAGTGACATGCACTATCACTCTAGCTGAGCTTTTGAGGCTAAGACCACATATGTGGACCACTGTAGGAAAATGCTTGGAGAAATTCGGGATAAAAGATCCAACGTGGAGATTGCAAGAGAGCATTGAGGAGCTGAGCAAGCCACAAAAGAACGCTAAGCCTGTACCCTTAAACAAGGTCGGAGAGTATTGCGAAGGTGAAGAGGGGAATACAACCTTACCAGTTGAATTCCAAGGAGTGAACACAATGGCAATACTAGACAGCGGAGCTGGGGTAGCCATAGCTACAAAAGAAATCTGGAAAAAATGGGGGAAACCAGCAATAAGGAAGACTAGGTTGAAACTCCAATTAGCAGATGGACACATGGAGAAACCTATGGGGTTATTAGAGAAAGTTGTAGTGACTTCTTGCGGCATTGAATACGAACATACTTTTGCTATTGTCGATTTTGGCAAGGAGAATAACTATGATATCATACTGGGAAGACCATTCATGAGACAGTTGAAAATGGTCCAGGATTGGGGCTACGATCACATATACCTGAGAAGTATGGAAACCACTACACGTGTGAACCTGAAAGACCATAGCTACAAAGATGTGAACCGAACACCGGTAGAGGAGTTTGATTCAGCTACTTTGGCGGGATCCGAATTTCCAGCTTGGTTAGGTAAACCCAAGGAGTTATGGATGTGTGGAGCTTCGAAATGTGGAAGTCTGAAACGAGAAGAATGTGTTTTAGAAAGGGCTATCGAAGACGAAACTTATGTAAGAGAACCGTTTCCAGAGGACACGTTTGAACCATTAGAATGGACACACATTCTAGCAACCCTAGATGTTTGTGCAATTCCGGATGGTCCCACAACGAAATTTTGCGACAAGGACGGGTACGACGTGGTTCCGTATTTCATGTTGAGAACTGTACTCGAAAAAGAAACTGAAAAAAACGATACACTGGAAAAAGAAGATGAAGAAGAGGTGTTTCACGACATTCCAAATCATCCAGAGTGGGGAAATGAAGCAGACAACGAGTCAACGGACAATTCAAGCGGAAACGAAGAAACTATAACGGATGTCCGATTTCATGATTTTCCGAACCAAACAAAACAACGCCAGAAACACTATAGAGCAAAGAAAAAAACAAAAGGGGTTAGAACCAATCCGATGCCTAGAATAAGAGGAAAAAATCAATTCCTAATGCTAGTAAAGGCTGAAGATTGTGTTAAGGATAAGATTTCTGGAAGAATGAGAGGCAGTGATCAAAAGAGCTTACGAAAAGACAAAAGAGGCTCAAGAAATCAAGTTCAAAATAATGGAACGAAAACTGAAACAGAAAAATCAGAAAAGAACAAGCGCAACAGAGAACACACGGAGTCCAAGCTATAACGTAGAAACAAGTACAGAGAGCTCAAGAAAACTCTGAAAGAAGTTTGGACTACAGAAATTGAGAGTGGAGAGGACAAAAACGCCAAAATCAAGGAAAACATGGATGTTCCCTCTCACTATAGGAAATTCACAATAGAGGATAGGAAGGTGATATTAACCCCACCTATTCGAGAGAGGAAGGAGAACGAATCTTATGACGGACCGGAGGATGCAAAAAAAGTTGATTTAGCAGCTCCAGGTGAGCCACCTAGACCGGTCTACATAGCCACAGATTTGTCTCCAGGCGAGGAAGAGAGACTTTTGAGTCTTCTCAGAGAGTATAGGGATGTGTTTGCATGGTCTTATAAGGACTTAAAGGGAGTTGACCCATCGATATGCCAACACACAATCCCACTGAAACAAGACGCAAAGCCTAGCAGACAGAGACCATACACATATAATGATACGTTTGCTAAGCGAATCAAAGAAGAGATAGATAAGCTAATGGAAGCTGAATTCATATACGAGATTGAACACACTGATTGGGTATCTCCGATTGTGGTAGTACCTAAGAATAACGGAAAACTCCGAGTGTGTGTCAACCTAAAGAAAGTGAATGCTGCAACAATCAGGGACAATTATCCCCTGCCGATAACTGATCATGTTCTAGAGCGTGTATCAGGGAAAACAGCATACTCCTTTCTTGATGGTTTTTCAGGATATAACCAGCTAGCCATAGCACTGGAAGATCAACATGAAACAGCTTTTGCAACGGAGTGGGGAATTTATGCTTATCGGGTTATGCCTTTTGGTCTAACCAATGCTCCCGCAACCTTCCAGAGGCTGATGACGCATGCTTTCAAAGAATACTTAAGGCTGTTTCTCGAAATATACATGGATGACTTATGTGTACATTCTCTACTGAGAAATGAGCATCTAGAACACCTAAGAAAAGTATTTGAGAAATGTAGGACATATCGCATTTGTCTCAATCCTGAGAAATGTGTGTTTATGGTCCGACAGGGCAGAATTCTGGGACATATTGTCTCACAAAACGGAATATCCACGGATTTAGAGAAGATAAAAGTTATAGTGAATATGCCTAGACCAACCAATGCGAAACAAGTACAGAGCTTTATGGGACATTGTGGATATTATAGACGATTCATTTACATGTACGCTATAATAGGCCAACCACTTTACAGGTTAATAGTGAACTTTGAATGGACAGAGAAATGTGAGGAATCATTCAAGAAATTGAAAGAGGCACTCATTACCGCTCCAGTCTTGAAATCACCAGATTGGGAGAAGATATTCCATGTGCATATAGATGCTTCTGCATATGCAATAGGATGCATTAGTGGATGCAGAGTGAAAAAGTATCTGTTGCTGCTAACACAAGACATGCTTCTCAAAATACATCAAGAAAAGCTGCGTGTCCAGAAAAAGAAAAAGATTGAGGAGGAAGCGCAAGCCGAGGCGAAGGAAAGAATGGAGAAAAGAAGACTACTGCGTCAGAAACAGCGCAATGAAGGAGCAATACGAATAAACGCAGTCAGTATAACAGAAATGGATAATGACAAAGAAGAACCCATCATTGAATGCAAAGTAGGAACCAACCAAATCAAAGCCAGAGCACTATTGGATTCAGGAGCTCAAGCTAACCTACTTTCACTCAGTTTGTATAGACAATTGACAAATGACACTAAACTACAAACTGCCAAGCAAGAGTTAAAGAGTTACTCTGAGAATGCAATCAAAACTGTCGGATGCACAGTTTTACATATACAGATTAACCAATATGTGTATCCTCATATGTTTTACGTGGTTGAAGACCAAGCTACACAACATCCATTATTGCTAGGACAACCATGGCAGAAGCAATACAATGCAATGATTGACTAGAGTTCTAAATCAGTGCTTATCAAATACGAAGGTGAAAGTCAATCAGTTAAGTTCACCAAAGGAACAGAGCCAACTCCAAAGGAAGAATCCACGGACAAGGGCAAACAACAAACAGAGAAAAAGAAGAAGCAATGGCAACCAAAAGTTTCTATACAACCGGATTACTCTTCGACGAGGAATTCTCAACAGTGGATAAGGAAGACAAGCAATATTATAACAGCTCAACCTTGGAAAAAAACGGAGTCAAAGATGGTATGGAGACCAAAAAAGGTGGTGCCAGAAAACACAAACAGAGTCTTCAATACCAGACAACAGAGTGATCCCCGACAATCAAGGAAAGTGAAACAGATCTGGATTCCAAAGAAGTTCATGACGGCACAAAGCTACAGCCAGCAAATTTGGATCCCAAAGATTTGTAAAAAGGAACTCACTTCAATACAATCAACGGAAACTCCTAGGTATTTCAAGGCGAGGAAATCAACACACAGAACAACACAGGTTTGGGTCGCAAAGAGTTTGTGGCAAGCACAAGCAAAGCGGAGGCAGATTTGGATTGTGAAAAAAGACAACAAGGTAATGAAGAACCCATCTACTGATTCTACTACCGAAGTGCCAAAACCAACCCAAAACCCGACCACCAATCCTTCAATCAAACAAAGAGCAGCTTTATTGGAAAGAATGTTGTATCGTCGCTCTACAATTGCATTGGGAACTTATGACCAAAACAACTACAATGCTTCACCCACAGACACTTCATAGTCGTCCGGGAGGACTCAGACTAGGAGGGGGGGAGGTATACAGGAGCTACAAAGCAGCTACAAGCGGAAAAAACAAAGAAAAACAAAAATTATATTACAAGGGCAGTGTCTTACATGATTTTGCAATTTTTTATGTTTGATTGCGGATATTGATAATATTTATGCCCTTATATACCTTGTTTTGCAACAAGAAGAGATCAAATGATGAATTTGGGTCTCTAGATGTGTAAATATCACTAAATAAGAGTGTTTTTGGAGCTAAAAAGTGGAAAAAAGTGGTAATCCAAGTCCAGAAATCACAAAGAAGTGTATATTCATATACACAGGGTTACCAGCTATTTATCATGTATGTTTGGAATTTTTTGGCTTCAATTTGCTATTTTCCTTTATTTTTTATGATTTTCTTAATAAAAATAAAAGAAAAATAAAAAAGCAGGTGAAATGAGATCGGAAAAAAGAAAAGAATAGACGGTGATGATCCTCATGACAAGGGAAACCCATGATAAAAATTGGGTACAATTCTGAAAAAGTTACGGAAAGCCCGAAATGACAGAATTTTGGCAAAGTGGACAGATTTCTCAGAAACAGGTCAAACGGAGTCCAAATTGAGAAATTTCAAATCCTAAAGTGCATTTCACGACGAGATAGGAGCACATGTCAAATTTGGTAACAAGTGATCCGGGAACCCCGAAGTTAAGTATTTTTCACTTCACTATCAAGCTCATTTCCACTATTACCTTCTTGGAAAGAGCAAAGAGCACAAAGGAGCATCCGGCCTTCTACCGCCTTCTTCGACTGCTACGAGAGCTCAAAGGACACCAGACATGAGAGGTAGACTCGTTGCCATAAGCTTTTGATGCTTATCGTTAACTTTTGTCGCGAAAACTCACCAAAACCAAGAAACAAGAGCAGACGGGGAATGGGGAGGAACGCTAGGTAGGGGCACAACCGCCTAACCAAACCTTGCAAGAACTTAGAGGTGGGTTACCATAGTATAGGAGATGAGTTTCTAGCACTCAAAGCTCGAGAAAGAACGACTGGAAAAACCCTAGGTCAACAGAGCCTGCAAGAGGCAATCAGAAAAAAGTTGTCGGAACGACACAAAACTTCTCAAGAAGCTTAACAACATCGAGGGCAATGCAACCATGGAGTATCTCCAGGTTTGGACCACCAAAAGTAGGTCGGAACAACCGATTCGGCTGTGGACACACAAAGCGTCATTTTGGCATAACGGCTAAAATTGACGACCAAATGACATGAAACTTCACAAGCAGCTTAAAATATACATGGATGACTTATGTTTGCAAGCAAAACCCAAAAGAAAGCTGATTCACTTACCGATGGTGAAAAAGACGCTTTCGGGCAACCAAATGGAGAAAGATGGAGAACGGGGAGCCAAAGTCAAGTTCAACCGAATAGGTGGCTTCACAACATATCCAATGAGCTGGAAATGCAACTCTCAAGAAGAAAAGCTGAAGGAATTCAACTCCAAGGCAAAAAGACGACTTCGGAGACTGAAATGCCTATAAGGGGGCTTTTTAGCTAAACTGATGACTTTTTAAGTTGAAAACTAGTTAGCAGGGCTTAGGGCACTAGCACAAAGCATTCTTTGCACAAAAAGACCAACATTTCAAGAAAAGACATCATACGCGTATGATGTCTCACAGCATGATTTTCACATCCATTTCAACATTTGAGTGCATAGCCTCATTCCACATGTTAATCACATCCTATGAACCAAGTATCATGAGAATTGGAGTTAGAAAACTCAAGGAAAACCAAAAAGACGCAAAGTAGGCCATAAAATTGATTTTTGGTCCTAATTTTGTCAAAATAACTCCAAACTCATTGAAACTTTGTAGGATTGTTGATTAACACCTCTACAAACTATCTGGAACCAAAAAGCACCATTTTGACACAAAAGACATCATACGCGTATAATGTCTATTTGCACTTACAGAGCCAAAAATGCTCATTTGTCATCATACATCCATTATATATATCTAATACATGCTGCATATGAAGTTTGGAACCATTTGGTCAAGTGGATCACCCCATTAGCCCAATTAAGAGAAAATCCTTCATACAAAGCCTATTTTTGTCCCAAATCCAACATATTCAAGTCCAAACCAAGATTTGAGTATAAACAGTCCTTCACTAGCACATGGAGAGTCCACAGAACCAATCCCATGAAAAATTGATGGAAAAGACATCATACGCGTATGATGTCTCCAGAGCCATTTTTAGCCCAAAATCTATCCAAACTTCATAAATCCACTGAATAAGCCTATCTAAAGCCAAATCCAAGCTTATAGAAAAAAATTAGTCCAAAAATGCACTAAAAGACATCATACGCGTATGATGTCTCACTATGTGATTTTGGCACCTCAGGGCTTCAACCACCAAACAGAAGTGTTCTACATGCCATTTGAAAGTAATCCACCAAGTTTTATCCAATTTGGATCATAAAATCCATTTCCCTTTCAAAATTTTGCCAAGAGCCTGAACTGGAGTAAACTGGCCAAAACTTGACCAAATGGGATCCAAACTCAAATCCAAACATATGATACTCATGTATACACTATCAGCTACAAGCACAACCAATATGAAGTCATTCTGACACAAAAGACATCATACGCGTATGATGTCTCAAGCATGTTTTTGAGCCCAGTTTGCATATTATTTCACCTACATTGCATCCTTAGGCCCTGAATAGCTCATGTTTCAATTTTCAAGTCATTTGAATAGTTAAAAGCTTCATTTCGGCTTTCAGTACTAAAAAGACGCTAACTTCTGAAATTGGAGTTACAGGATCCATGGATTCCGCTAAGTCATCGGCAACTAAGAGAAAAAGACCAACCATCAAGGATGCTCTTGCAGAGGCAGAACCTTTTGATATTCCAATAGAAACCCTCAAGCCAACCAAGACTTGGGTGGAGGAAGCAGTACTAGAAAAAGAGGGAATAAAGATCTACCAGGGGACTTTCAGAGATCCTCAAGGGCAATCGGTCGATGTGCCTATGATCCCACGAGAGTTAGTGGACTATAGCAGATCAGAGAACATCAGCAGATACCTGGAAAAGGCTGACTTACACAGGTTCTTCACCTCGAGACCATCAGGTGTAGACACAAGAAGAGTGTATGAGTTGGCAACATCCATTCAGAAGGATGGGAAAGCCACGTTGACAGCCATGGATGGAGAAACAGTTGAAGTACAGATCACTCCACAGCTCATTGCAGATGCATTGAAGCTGCACAACAAAGGGAGTTCTGTCAGAGAAAGAAGGGAGGCCATAGAGGTCTATGGATCAAAGAAACAAAATACAACCTACGGAGATATGGCAGATCAACGAGCGGCAACCCTTTGCCGGTTATACAACCAGTTTTTCCATGTGTGCAGTAAAAGACCGCAGAAGTATACTACACCACCCCATGCCATTGCGACAACCATCACATGGGCACTGAAGAGCAACATGCCAAAAGAGGTGAACTATGCTCAATACATCCACGAGCAAGTAATCGCCATGCACAACCAGAAGCCAAAGTACATAGGAGGAGGAGAAATCCTAACAAGAATAGCTTATGAAGCTATTGGAGCTAGGGATCAAGGGCCACAGATTCCCTCCCAGAATGAGTGGCTTAGAGAAGCCGATGAGGAGGAAGAACAGCAAGAAGTATCCAAGAGGGCGTCCACAAGAGCACGCCGAAAACTAGAAATAGTTTCAGAACCTGAGGAGGCCGTGGACGAGCCGCTCAAGAAGAAAGTGAAGAAGAAGGCCGATCCCAAGCAAACCAAAAGTCAAAAAGCCGCAAGAATGGAAAGGCTGGTGGAGCAGTTTAGAGCGGAAAGAGCTCTAAAGGGGGACTTGGAAGAAATGTGGGTGCCAGACCCCAGTAAAGTCGGAACCAGCTCAGCCAGGCCACATGTTGATCAATATGATCAATATATTAGAGCTTATGAGGAGTCGGAGGCCATACTGGAGCAGCAACCTGTCGAGCCTTATACTGAAGAGGTAGTACAACTTTTAAAAGCTGAGCTGCAAAAGGACGACAAGGGGAAGAAAAAAATAGATGAGTCTACTGAACCTAAAGAGACAGTAAGGCAAGCAAACAAAGGGAAAGCCAAGATGACTGAAGACAATCAGCCCTCTTTTACTGTTGTACCAAGCCCGAAGAAGATGGAAATTATTGTGGAGGAAACCACAATAGAAATAGAAACAGAAATTATGGAAAAGCCGGAGGCCGGGACCAAGGAAACGGAGATAGATCCAGTTCAGCAAAAGAAAGATGATTATGAGGATCTGGTAGCGATCGGATACAGTGAAGAACAGGCCCTGGAGGCAGTTTATGGGATATCCCTACGGAAACAAGATGATCGGAAAGGGACGAAGAAAAAGACAAAGGGTACAATGGAGAGTAAAGAGAAAATGGACGAGCCGAAGCCATTGGAGGTGGTGGTAGAAAGAGCTGTCAAGTTGACAGATGAAGATGAAAAAGACATGCACATGGTGCATGAACTGCTCAGCAAGATTAAAGAAAGATCCAGAGCAAAGGAAGTAGCACTTGAGACAGCAAAACAAAAGGAAGCAGAGTTGCAGAAGAAGTTAGAGAATGCTATGACTGAATCTAAAAGTCATAAAGCATCACTCTACGACGCAGAAAACAAGAGAGACGGCTTGATACTCCAACTAGCCGAAGCTTCAAGAGAGGTAACAAGTTCACAGGAAGCAAAGGAGCGAATAGAAGATGAGCTGGAGGCAGCCAAGGATGAGCTCATTGAGCTGAGGGAAAGAGTCGAACTTCAAGAAAGGACAATCACGAGACTCAGGACCACCCCTAGAGCTAGCAGAGCAGGAACAGAACAAGAGGGAGCCCTCGTACCAGCTCTGGAAGATCAGGTCAGAAGTCTGCAAAGAGAGCTGAGGTTAGAGCAAGTGCAAAGATTGCACATGGCGGAGGGATCATTGGCTGCAGAGGAGAGGCTCACATCAGAAAACCAAACACTAAGGACAGAAAATGAGGCCCTCCGCAAACAGCTCCAAGACCTCCAAGAGCAACAAAGAAGAGAAACAGAGCCACCACAAGAAGAAGCAGGGGGAGCAGCCATAGAGCTACCAGAAACTGGAGAGGCAACCACAATTGAAGTTCCAGCCCCAGTTCAAGAAGTGGCCTCGACTTCAGGAATCTCTGAAGAAGAAGAACAAAGGCTCCAGGACCAAATAGAAAAGTCAACAGAGGAAAGTGCCAAGGCGGAAATGGAATGGGAAAGGAGACTCCTCATCTCCATTAGACTTCAAGGTTTAGACACAAAAGTGCTCCACGAAGAGTGGATGCAACCCAGCCTGCCTTTCCCTCTGATGAAATTTGAAGTGATAAAGACGAAAAAGAGAATAGAGGAGGAGCAGTATGTCGCTCTTTATGAAGGCGACATCACAAAGGATGAACAATCAAAGAAGATTGTAGATTCTCAACCTAGATGGAGAAAGGGTTGGCTGAACAAATACCCAGCCTACCTCATCTACTTGGTAGAGGCTCCAAAAGAGATTCGAGAGGATGCAACCTTCTGCCCGGTGCCAAGAGTCAGAAGCTGGAAAGAGCATGGCAGGATTGCAGAAAAGAAGCCAAATTGGCTTAATTACCCAAGGATGCCAGGACCAAAGGCAGGAGAGAGAATAGGTAAAGCCTACATGATGAAAACCCTAACGGGCACCATCAAACTCTTTACTGGTTCTCCTGACCTTTCGTGTCAGATGCTAAAGAAAATCTGCAGGACTCTCTTAGCATGCATTGAAGTGTTCGCGCCAGATAAAGCCACGACCTCGAGTCTACTATCGACGGCCGACACAGTGACGGATATGATGTATGATCTTTCATTGCAGCCATCACCAAAGGTGTTACATCTCTTATACCAAAGAATTATGTTTTTGCCTAGCTTCCACATGCAAACATTCGAAGAAGCTTTCTACACCGGCTTTTTCACTTACGAAAGCAAAATATTCGGCCCAACCTTGACCATCGGCAACCTACGCTACGAATCACATTTGCAGATGCTCAAGACGACAGGACTCTATTGATCAAGCCTCAAAGTCATGTCAGGGACGACATGAACGCGGAGGGGGGGAGTGTTGAGCCAGCAGAGGATCACACCCGCATTTTTGCTCACACCCATCATTTTGTAACCATTGATTGTAATAAATGTCTTTCCGACATTAATTTTGATTTGAGCCATTCACTAAGTAACGGGACTCAATTGAGTTTCCAGTCTGTAATCCCGACGTAATTTCACCTGCTGATGTAAATAATTAGAGATGTTCTCACCTCCAAGGCTGAGGTATATAAGCCAAAGTTTTGTAACCTAAGGGGGATTCAATCATTAATCAAAGTGAGTTTTTGAGCGTCGTGACTGTGTCTGAGAGAGAGAGAGAGAGAGTCTTATCTCCTTGCTACGCGAGCTACGGGGCTGCCATTGGAGAAGCGACACCGCCATTGTGTTAGCAACGGTGAGAGCTATGCACAGATACCAAGAGTGCGCGCTATCGGCTTCTACGTGTGGTAAGTTCCTACGAGCTTCGGTGTGAGTTTTCTTCCAACTCGTGTGTCGGAATAGAGCGTGCAGCATATCTATAGAACCACAACGAGTAGAGCTACACATTAGTACCATCGGGGTCAAGTTTCGGTCACCTGTATTTTCGGCCTGTCTTCATACGCGTTTACCGCACGGAGTGGTTATAGGTTGATTTTGCAGTTCAAGTCTTTAGGGTGTTGTTCTTACCTAGTGCATAGACTTCCCCTTGAGTTTGAGATCGATTCGATGATTTTAGATCCTGTTTCGTATAGCATTCGTTCGTAGTACGGATTTCAGTCACTTGCGTATTTTAGAACTTAGATTTGATTTCCTTAGTAGTGATTGTCATTAGAAGGTCGAGTAGGTGATTTGACACCCACCTAGTTGTTTCCATGCGCCTGCGGGTCAAGCTTCGTCCTCGTCTGACAAATTCTGTTGTTGGTTGAGTTCTCGCTATTTAGCTTCCGCTAGCGGCGTAACTGCCTTAACAGCCTATTATAGCGTACATGTAAATGAATCGTCTATAATATCCGCAATGTCCCATAAAGCTCTGTACTTGTTTCGCATTGGTTGGTCTAGGCATATCCACTATAACTTTTATCTTCTCTAAATCCGTGGATATTCCGTTTTGTGAGACAATATGTCCCAGAATTCTGCCCTGTCGGACCATAAACACACATTTCTCAGGATTGAGACAAATGCGATATGTCCTACATTTCTCAAATACTTTTCTTAGGTGTTCTAGATGCTCATCTCTCAGTAGAGAATGTACACATAAGTCATCCATGTAGATTTCGAGAAACAACCTTAAGTATTCTTTGAAAGCATGCGTCATCAGCCTCTGGAAGGTTGCGGGAGCATTGGTTAGACCAAAAGGCATAACCCGATAAGCATAAATTCCCCACTCCGTTGCAAAAGCTGTTTTATGTTGATCTTCCAGTGCTATGGCTAGCTGGTTATATCCTGAAAAACCATCAAGAAAGGAGTATGCTGTTTTCCCTGATACACGCTCTAGAACATGATCAGTTATCGACAGGGGATAATTGTCCCTGATTGTTGCAGCATTCACTTTCTTTAAGTTGACACACACTCGGAGTTTTCCGTTCTTCTTAGGTACTACCACAATCGGGGATACCCAATCAGTGTGTTCAATCTCGTATATGAATTCAGCTTCCATTAGCTTATCTATCTCTTCCTTGATTCGCTTAGCAAAAGTATCATTATATGTGTATGGTCTCTGTCTGCTAAGCTTTGCGTCTTGTTTCAGTGGGATTGAGTGTTGGCATATCGATGGGTCAACTCCCTTTAAGTCCTTATAAGACCATGCAAACACATCCCTGTACTCTCTGAGAAGACTCAAAAGTCTCTCTTCCTCGCTTGGAGACAAATCTGTGGCTATGTACACCGGTCTACGCGTCTCACCTGGAGCTGCTAAATCAACTTTTTTTGCATCCTCCGGTCCGTCATAAGATTCGTTCTCCTTCCTCTCTCGAATAGGTGGGGTTAATATCACCTTCCTATCCTCTATTGTGAATTTCCTATAGTGAGAGGGAACATCCATGTTTTCCTTGATTTTGACGTTTTCGTCCTCTCCACTCTCAATTTCTGTCGTCCAAACTTCTTTCAGAGTTTTCTTGAGCTCTCTGTACTTGTTTCTACGTTCTAACTTGGACTCCGTGTATTCTCTGTTGCGCTTGTTCTTTTCTGATTTTTCTGTTTCAGTTTTCGTTCCATTCTTTTGAACTTGATTTCTTGAGCCTCTTTTGTCTTTTCGTAAGCTCTTTTGATCACTGCCTCTCATTCTTCCAGAAATCTTATCCTTAACACAATCTTCAGCCTTTACTAGCATTAGGAATTGATTTTTTCCTCTTATTCTAGTCATTGGATTGGTTCTAACCCCTTTTGTTTTTTTCTTTGCTCTACAGTGTTTCTGGCGTTGTTTAGTTTGGTTCGGAAAATCATAAAATCGGACATCCGTTATAGTTTCTTCGTCTCCGCTTGAATTGTCCGTTGACTCGTTGTCTGCTTCATTTCCCCACTCTGGATGATTGGGAATGTCGTGAAACACCTCTTCTTCATCTTCCTTTTCCAGTGTATCGTTCTTTTCAGTTTCTTTTTCGAGTACAGTTCGCAACATGAAATACGGAACCACGTCGTACCCGTCCTTATCGCAAAATTGCGTTGTGGGACCATCCGGAATTGCACAAACATCTAGGGTTGCTAGAATGTGTGTCCATTCTAATGGTTCAAACGTGTCCTCTGGAAAGGGTTCTCCTACATAAGTTTCGTTTTCGATAGCCCTTTCTAAAACACATTCTTCTCGTTTCAGACTTCCACATTTCAAAGCTCCACACATCCATAACTCCTTGGGTTTACCTAACCAAGCTGAAAATTCGGATCCCGCCAAAGTAGCTGAATCAAACTCCTCTACCGGTGTTCGGTTCACATCTTTGTAGCTATGGTCTTTCAGTTTCACACGTGTAGTGGTTTCCATATTTCTCAGGTATATATGATCGTAGCCCCAATCTTGGACCATTTTAACCTGTCTCATGAATGGTCTTCCCAATATGATATCATAGTTATTCTCCTTGCCAAAATCGACAATAGCAAAAGTATGTTCGTATTCAATGCCGCAAGAAGTCACTACGACTTTCTCTAATAAACCCATAGGTTTCTCCATGTGTCCATCTGCTAATTGGAGTTTCAACCTAGTCTTCCTTATTGCTGGTTTCTCCCATTTTTTCCTAGATTTCTTTTGTAGCAATGGCTACCCCTGCTCCGCTGTCTAGTATTGCCATCGTCTTCACTTCTTGGAATTCAACTGGTAAGGTTGTATTCCCCTCTTCACCTTCGCAATACTCTCCGACCTTGTTTAAGGGTACAGGCTTAGCGTTCTTTTGTGGCTTGCTCAGCTCCTCTATGCTCTCTTGCAATCTCGATGTTGGATCTTTTATCCCGAATTTCTCCAAGCATTTTCCTACAGTGGTCCACATATGTGGTCTTAGCCTCAAAAGCTCAGCTAGAGTGATAGTGCATATCACTGGTGTTGACAAAATCTCTATCAATCCTTGCGAGTCCATGACTTTTTCTGATGAGATTTTTCGTGAGGGAAGTGCTCTAATCTCGGATTTTGCTTCATACTCTCCTAAGTATGAAGGTAAGGTTTTCAGTGAATGAGGTTTGCTCTCCATTGTTCTAACAGAGCCCCCATCTCCCCAGTAAGATTGCAGATCCAAGTCCACTTGAGATCCTGCCTCAAATTCCACTATGGGAGGATTCCTGATGTCCTTTTCCCAATTTGTCTGATTAGCTTGGCAACTTAGCTCGTTTGCAAAGTTTGCCTCTCTCACTTGTTTCCAAAATTCATTGTAATCATCATCTCTTCCGTAAGACCTCTGTATGACTGGATGAAAACTCTCTATCTCCTCATCGGTTGTGTTCAATACTATGCGGTCATCCTTTTGTGTATTTTCAGGTTTTTGTGCACTGGGAGTCTTTTCAGCTACCCGTGAAACGATAGTCTCTTGCTGGATTGGGTTTTTCTTTCCACAATTCATTATTTCTTTTGGTGGTTCTAATAAGGCTTGTGCAGTCTCGATCATTCTCTGGCACATTTCAAGTCTCTGCTTTTCCAATTCCGCGTTTGGGTATGTCATCCACCTCTGTTCTTGTGTTTGGTTGTTCTTTAACCTAGCTTCGTAAGCTCTCATCAGTGCGTCCAATGGTTCGTGTACTTTGTCGACTAGCACTGATCCCCCTGAGCTTAAGCTCGTTGTTTCTTTGATACTCTTTTGTTTCGTTCTTTCCGGGCTCATCTCTCGTTTCCCGTTTTGACTCTCAAGTTTTTCTAATCTATCTTTCGTTTGCTTTAGTTCTTCAGCTAGAATAGCGTCTTCACGTTCTTTTCTCAACCTCATGCGTGCTTTTCTAGCTTTCCATGTGTTTCTTTGACTCCGTAGTCCTTGACTAACCACTTCCGTCGCTAACTTTCCATTCTCAGGTTCTCTAGTGGTTTTCTTAGCTTGAGCTCTAGTAACAACTTGCGTTGGTATCAGAGTTTCATTTTCAGACCCACTGCTGGTAGGAATAGTTTCTAACATATTCAATGTCGTCTTTTGCACTTTGTTTGGATTCTTTGAACAATCCTCAATGAAGTGAGTAACCCCACACTCAGTGCAATAAGCGTTTATTCTAATGATTTCCGTATGTGGGCAAACATTCATCAGATGGTCACCTCCACATTTGTAACAGGGTCCTAATGCTGGTCTTGGTCCTACCTGATTCGTCCTTTGTGGATAGGATGGTCTTTGTCCTATTAACCCTCCATGAGCTATGAACATCAATGTTCTTGCGTCCAAATTGTATCTCTCTTCATCAGAAGCACTTGTAACTGTTGGTGTTCCAACATTCCCCATCATGCCCCATGGTTCTGGTTGTTTGGGTTCTTCTGGTGGGTAATACACTGTCGGAGACATGTGTGCACCCGATTCTTCATAATAGGCTTGAACAGGCACTAAGGCTTGTTCTTCCTGATTCTCTAAGGTTGGTGCATATCTAATGCCCACTGGTCTTGCTCCTGGTAAAGGTGGTTGTTGTCCCAATACCGGTTGCGGTCTTTCTATCCCCATAGGTCCCGGTACATTTCCCGTTGGGTATCGAGGTACTGGATGTATCTGAGGTGGTGCTAATTGAGCAGGAGGTGCATACTCGCGCTCCGTTACATACCCTTTGTTGTAATAGCACTCCTCTGTTGGATGATTTGTCCATTTTTGTTCAATAGCACACCATTTCAGTGGTTTTGGCAATGGTTTTTGGTATGGTGCCATCCTTTTTAGAGCATCTTCTATCATTTGCTCTACATTTGGCATGGTTGTTGTTTGATCATTCTTTTTAGTGGTAGTCTCGCTTGCTACGGAGGAGGAGCTACTGGATGCAAAATCTGTATCCGCTGACACCTCTCCATAAACCGTACAGTTATCCACTAAGTACAATGCTTCTCTCGTTACTTGCTCGAAACTTGTACAAGCTTTCAAGTGCAAGTCCTTCTTGAGAGTGTCGTTTCTCAATCCTTCAATAAAGAGAACAGATAGTCTGTCATCTTGTGGTCGTTCACGTACCGGACATCTCTCAATGTATTGTTTGAAGCGAAGTGAAGCTTCCTTCACTTTTTCATGTTCTCTCTATTTGAAAGCATATATTTGTGAGACCGTATTGTGCTTAATCCCTCGTTTTGAGAATTCCTCAGCAAACTCTCTTAGCAAATGGTCAATGTCATGGAATCCCCCTATGTTCATTGGTTGAAACCATGTCAATGCAGTACCTTCTAGAGTAAGACCAAATCCCTCGTATTGTGTATGGAAATCTGTTATCTGCTCAGCTCTTAAGACTTGCTTAAAGAGTGACACATGTGCATACGGATCTCCGGAACCACCATACTTCTTTGGCATACACTTGGCTACTTGAGATGGTCTCATACGTCTATGATCTGCTACCAATCTCATTGCTCCTGTGTCTCGGCTAAAGCTTTCTCTAGCATCATGGACTTCATGGGTTACCCTTGTCGGTTCCTCTGCCCTGAATCTACTACGGGGAGGTAAATGTGATGGTTCCGCTTCAAACCTTGGACCTGGAGTGGTATAGGTGGGGATTGGAACTGCACTACCTCGATTCGTCTCCATTGACTCTCTGGAATGTAATGATCCCATTGGTCCGAGCTTCGAGTCCCAAGGTTGACTGAAAGAGCCAGCAACCTGAGTTCTTTGTCCTCCTGTTGTCATTGAGTTTTGCACTCCAGTTGTTGGTGCTGGTCTATGTGAGCTAGAAGTAACATAATACTGATGTAGTGGTCCCCCAAAGTATGTATATCCTTCTAATTCTTTCTTGCCCATTGTTGAGTATTGCCTGCCATACTTATCGTAAGCGGCAATTTTCACTTCTGATCCCTCTGTGTAGGTAAAGACATAGAGTCTTTTTTGGTCTGTCAACTCTCCGGTGTAGGGTAATTCACATCTATAATAGAGATCTTGCTCACCATTATTATATTTGTATAGCCCCACATAGATGTTATCAGTGTTGATCCTTGTAGCTTCATTCTCTCTTCTTAACCTCGCATTAGGGAAGTTCATTATTGGTGCTTTCTCCTCGAGTTCTTCATCTATTTTGGCTTTGGTGCCCATCAATCCCCACTTGTCCACAATGTTAGGGTTTAGGACTACCAAGTACATGGTACCCTCGTCATCTAGATATCTATCTCCGCTATAGCTCACAGGCACTAAGTCCTTGAACTCACTAGGTCTATCTTCTATCTTTACACAATAGCGGTCCATTCCATCTTTGTAGATCTTGGCACCTTGCTCATTGTCGTACTGGTATTTTATGAACAATAGCTTCATTGTGGCGGAAGGGTTTGATGATCCTGCTGCCATATTTTCTTTGTTGTTCAGGTCAATTGTTTAATCTTGTCAGTTGGACAACTTCTGTTTCATCAAGTGAGAATTTTGTCGCAGTTATGCTGAAAAAGACATTATACGCGTACGATGTCTTTTTTCACAGATTTTGACTATTTTGGTTATGCTCACTCTCAATGGCCCCTTTATGCTCTGTTCACTCACAAAATTCAGTTTGAACTCTGTTTGAGCAAGTTATGGCTAGTTCAGGCTTTTCTTGGCAATTTTCTGCTTTTGACTTGTTTTTGGGTCAATTGTTATCCAAATGGGATGAAACTTGAAATATAACCTCTAGACAGCTATTACAATGGATCTGTGTTAGCAAAGTATCAGAATATGTCCAAAATTAGGTCAAAGACATCATACGCGTATGATGTCTTTTTCATCAATTTGGGTCCAAACTTGATATTTATGCTTCCTATAGTGCCTGTAACAATCTTGTCAGGTCAGATATAAAAAATAAGCAGTGGATGTGCCAAAAGACATTATACGCGTATGATGTCTTTTAAGGACAATAATGTAGTCGATCAAGATGTTCTTGTTGATTTCATTGAACCTCCTATTACATGTTCCAGAACCTTTAAAAAGTTTGAAAATTGGGCATACATCTAAATTAATTATGGCCCATTGAAAATGCTCAAGCACGGTGAAGATATGGCTTGTAGAGTTTAGTATTCATCCAGTTTTTCATGTAAGTCGTTTAAGTAAATGTTTAATAAGGACAATAATGTAGTCAATCAAGATGTTCTTGTTCATTTCATTGAACCTCCCACTCAAGAAGAGAAAGTGCTACTTGAGAAAATTTAGTCTTCTTAAGAAGAGATGTTCCACTTTTGTTTTTGAGGATGAATACTGTCCTCCAAGGTTTGTAAGGGGAGGAGGGGAGGGATCACTTAGTAATTATGTGAGTATCAGGTAAGTGTAGTAGAATTAGGAAGCGTTCAGACTGTCCATGGGCAACGTCTAATTTCTGAGGTGGACCAATGGAAAAGCGATGCCCATGCTCCCCTATTCAGCTAGGATGTTGTAGGCTATTCTTCGCATGATGTGAGGAGACAATTTCTCTTTAGAATCCATCTCTTGGAATGTACTTTAAGGAGGCTATTCCTAGGAAGGACTGGCTAAGGAAGCTATGGATCGTTTTCCATGGAGGCGATGTGACATGTATGCCAAATGTGACATACTTCTAGAAGATTGTTAAAGAAAAGAGTTTTAGATATACAACTTATATAAAAATTGCATGGTAGCTTTACAATTTGACTATGCATGAGTAAGCCCAAAGCTTTGTGGAAAGCTTCAAACTTCTCACGAGACATTGCCTTTGTGAAAAGATCTACAAGGTTGTCATGCGTTGGGCACATAAGCCAAGCGGGTCTCTCAGTAGGAGAGGCTCTCCTACTGAGAGCCTCTCCCTGACATAGTGGTAATGCACCTCAATGTGCTTTGTGCGAGCATGAAAAATTGGGTTCCTCGTAACAACCAATGCGCTCTGACTTCCAGTGTAGATAGTGTTGGCAGTTTCCTGTCCCAACACCCAAATCATCCATAAGGCGTCTGAGCCATATACACTGAACCGTAGCTGTGAAGACTGCCATGTATTTAGTCTCACAATTGGAAGTGGCCACAGTAGGTTTCTTCTTGCTCAACCATGATATGCATGAATTGTCAAGCATGAAACAAAAACCACTCGTGGATACTCATGTCTCAAAACAATCAATCCAATATGAGTCCGAAAAGGCATGTAAATTTGGCGGCAATGATCCCCCTTGGGATAAAACAAGCCAAGATTAAACTGCCACTCAAGTAGCAAAAAATCCTCTTGAAAGCTTGCCAATGCTTAGAACCTGGTCTATGCATGAATCGCTGACCCGTGAGACTACAAACTAAATATCCATCCTCGTGTTGCATACATAAATAAGGCAGCCAATAACAGTTTGGTAAACTGTGCCATCGACAGGATCACCAACATCATGAAGACTCAATTTCAAACGGGGATTTTATATTTGCGAGCTTTCATTTTTGAGCTTTTTCAATTGAAATTTTATTCTTGAGCTTTTTAATGTTTGCATTACACTAGCGATATCTGAAAATATCATTGTGGTATGAGAAAACTCTACATTGGATTGTGCATTCCTTCAATTACTAAACAATTAAACATGACATGCATGCATGTCTATGCTTGAGGGAATCTAAGCTTAAGCACTCTCTTATTAGACTAAAATGTGACTTTAAAAAAAGGACCATTTGTAATTAGCTTTGAGTAAATATCTGACTATGAAGAATACAAAAAACCACACGTTGTCGTGCTGTGGCACGTATATAGTGGGAACGGGCATTAAACGATTTATCTTGTGACTTTTTGACGCATAAGTATACTTCATATAATACTCATATGCATAAATAAAAGCTTTCTACCATACATTAGTATTACCTTTGAAGTAATATAAATGTACATTACTATGTACTGCAAGAGAAGTATCAATGATTGTGCCTCTTTTTGTCTGGGGGAACAGCATTTGTATATTTCTCCTAATATCTCAGCTGCACCCTACCATATATAAATTATTTTCTTTTTTCACATTTATTTAATAATATAACCCTTCAATAATGCATACCTTCTTGGATACATACAAGAGGGAAGGGCCTACTACAAGACTTTATGAAAAGGAAGATCCAAAGCTTCTTGGACCATCCCAATTTGAAAATCCCGACCTAAAGGCGTGGAGGAAAGGCCAAAACCAAGTCAAGCTCTTTTAGTAGGCCAATTTTGCCTTTTGAAGCATGTCAATCCGAGTTACAGGTCAAAAGTTACAGGGAAACCGATGAAAAACCCTCTCACTACTACACTGCAAGAAGAGATGGTAAACAGGTGAATCAAGTGAAAAGAGGTAATCTTGGTCTTTTTCCATAAAATAAGATATTTGGAGGATAAAAGACACAAGCATGTGAATGTGACACCTCAAAAATGCCTTGAAGGACAAGACACACAAGTTGGGACCCCCTACTAGAGCCACACAGAAGATGCCTAGGTGGGGCCCACATACATCATGCACCCGCACCCACATGGATCCTCAATGACCAAAAATGCCAAATTTCATGATATTTGGAGTCCTAATATTTCCCATTTTAAGAAATATCCAAAGAACATTAGATTTGGGCTAACTCTTTAGCCTAATCAAGTGATTATGTAAAACATGGCTCCCTCACCTATAAAAAGGGCAACCTTCTCTTCATTGGGGGAAGTTATGAGTGAGTTAGAATAGCTCAATTCCATAGTGACACACTCATCTTAGTGCCACACTTTCTCTTGAAGAAAGGCTGAAGTCTTGCCTCATCTTCTCTCTCCATTAAGGTGGTGGCGATTGCTCTCATGTAAGATATATGTTGCTAGTTTTACTTTCATTTGCATATCTAGTCCAATACTTGTCTCTAACTCTATCTCTATCTCTCATTATCTATCTTTAATACCACCACCACACTTAGATCTATCTCTAATTCTATCTTACTCCTCCTTTGATCTCTCTTGTTGTGTCCTAATTGTTTCATTGGAAGGTATTCAAGCAGCAACCTTGTCAATGTAATGGGTACAACCTTCTTGCGGGAAACAATTATGAGCACAAGGTTATTAACCATATATTCATCTTCCACAAGCATCTCTCTCTCTTAAGGTTCTCATTCTCTTCCACAAACTCTAGAATCACCTTGCTACAGGTACTTCTCTCCCCGCTGTATCCTTATTGCCTAAGGGCAATAATAGGGCTTGGGAGAGAAACTCTCTTCTTCTTCTCCTTTCACTTCTTTCACACTTTTATCTTTGAACATACTAAGTATATCATTGATGAATAACCATAATCCACATAGAGGTAATTTCTTTCAATTCCATTCAGTGCAATCTATTAGGGTCAACATTTGGATTAGTCGAAAGATTCAATTTCAGCAACGCATAGTGTTTCTATTTGGTCCTGAAAGGCTCAACGAAATACTTCTCGCACCAGATCCCATCATACTACCTATTATTGACTATGACTTATCTTTTGATGTGAATGTGGTTATTTTATTATGAATCAAGAGGATTTGTACTCACAACTAATCCCAATCGCTAGACAAAACATATACATTATAGTAAGCACAAAGCTACAGTTCCAAAGAGCAATCCGCAGCTTATTTGGACAACAAAGATTAAATATCATTAACTCATCCATTAACCCTTTTATCCTACCCATGATACGATATGATCATATTCTCGATGTTTTTATTTTTGTTTTGTTCTGACTATCTTTCATGAGTTCTCTCCATCACGTGTGTGTTTGTAAGGAAAAGTGAGCGGCTTCTTTGGCTACATTTCTTCTTTAGCTCTAGAAGCTATGTTATCTACATCTTAGGTCCTTCTCATAACCCTTGAGCTTCCTCACAAACTCTCACAGCAAGAGGCCCGGTGCCTTCCTGGCAAGACCGCCTACTTCTTGACAACGTAGTGTCAAAGTACCCTACCAAGTCTACTCAAGTAGATCCAAAACTAAACTAGATTTTAAGTGGTAGCGTGACATGCATATCATACTACATAGTAGACCTCGAATCACATAACCTAGTCACACAATTACCAAAATGCCATGTCCACATCATGTCACCACCATGTACATGAACACACAAATCAAAACATCAAAATGCATGTCGAGAGAGAGTAATCTACCAAATCAACTCAAGGAGCCTCAAAACCAAATTACATTCCAAGTGGTAGTGTGACATGCATCTCATACTATCATAATAAACCTCCAATCATATTATCTTGTCACTCGATCTATTATTTTTTTAAATTGCAAGAGTCTCCTTTGTACGGACACCACTTTTCAAAACAAACTATCCACCCCACCTTGGGCTCCCACATGGGCATTTAGGACCCTAGTACTATAGTCATAGAAATTTTCTTTGATGAACTACATCCTTAATTTCCTAGAGAAGGATGAGGTCTTGACACTGTGTCTACATTGAAGATGAAAGGCTTACATTCTGACAACATATCATGAAGGAAATTCACGAGGTCACTATCCAAGCAGAATCACCAGTATGAAATTTTGTCGATGGGACTATGATGGGATTCTTTGTCTCAAGATTCCAAGAAAGTGGCCAAGCGCAGTGTGATGCTTGTCAAATATTAGGTACGCCTACAACTAAGGCTCTTGTCAATAGATCTCTCTCTCTCTCTCTCTCTAAAGTTCATGTGTTAAATATACACAACACGTTGCAATATTATTTCTCTTCTGCCATGCTTGTTTTCTCAATATTACATTTGTGCAAGTAGATGTGTGTATGTACACTACTCATACACATTCACACCCATTTATTTTACTTACTACTTTCTCTCTCTTTCCATGGAAAGAACATCTATCACACATTGAAAGAATGAAGGTTGTTGAGTGAATGGGGTATGTGTGAGACAACCAAAAGCTTCATACCTTATTCTAGATTGTATTTTGGGTTATGAAATAAGCAGAGATCATCATTTTTTTGGGTTGGAGAGAGAGAGAGAGAGAGAGAGAGAGAGAGAGAGAGAGAGAGAGAGAGAGAGAGATTAGGTAATTGCTTAAAACAAAAAAGTTACTTCACATTAAAAAAAAGAACTCAAATCTTCAGTAAATCTAAGTCTCAAGCCCTATTAGACCAATCTTAATTATATGAAAATTGATTTTTACATGAGAAATAGAGAAAAAATTAGGAGATAAAGATTCTAGGTAGGATATTTAGCCAAAGGGGAATCTTGTTACATACCAGAATCACCAAGGGAAAACACGAGATCGTTAGTGTAAAAAAGTGGAAGGCAGGTCTCCTAAGATGCTCCTACTTGTTATTCATCTTAGACCAAAGAAAAAACTCAAAAGATAAACCTCGGTAGAGGAGTCCATTGAAGAGGAAGTGAGTGATGTGAGGTAAAGCGCTTCTTGGAAACTTTAGTTGTGAGGTGGGAAGTGTCACCTTCTAAGGGCCACCACGCTTCCTTTTGTAGGCTACTAACAAACTAACTCCCTCAAAGAGAGAGTGCACGGTTTTGGGGGAGAGGAGATAGTGGGGTGATGAGAGTTTTTTTCTTTTTAGGAGTGTCGTTATGGATGAGGCAACACCCAACTAGATATATCATAATTTTATAATATTTTATTATAGCCTTAAATACATGCACAATCCCCTTTTTTTTCTCATGACTACTAGAAAGCTACACAAAGTGACCATGATCATGACATGTGAAACCCTATGATGGTTCAAGTATTTATCGCCTTGATCTCTCTTGATTGGGTCTCTATGTTTTTCATGATCCTCATTGCCAACATATCCATTGTATTCAGCCTAGCGATCATCTTGCTTTGTGTGAATCTAGTCATCAATTATTATCATCCTTGTGGATACAATCCAATCCATCTTCATCTTGTCTATCATGGTCTCTTTGTCTTTCATACTTCTCCTCATGTTGGTCATGTCTCCCACGATCTCCATTATTTTCTCTTCTATGAAACTCATCCGAGCAACAAGAGAAGAGGATGTAGGAGCGGAAAGCATTTGGAGTATACTATCTAGTATTGAGAGCTCTAATTGTGAACGACCAAAGGGATTAAGTGAGGCCCACCATAGCCACAATACTTCACCAGTTTACTCATTGATGTAGTCCATTGAACCACAATTTCATTATGGCAAGGATAATGCTCGAGTTAAATACACTTTGATGATGGGGGCTCAACATGACGATGTTTCTCATCCATCTGCAAGGTTTCCTGAAACAAGAAATGTCACTCAAGAGGGGGGAATATAAATTTGTGAGCTTCTCCCTTAGAGCTTTTTTGAAAACTTTTGTATCTTTTCAAACCGCGGGGAATATAAATTTGTGAGCTTCTCCCTTAGAGCTTTTTTGAAAACTTTTGTATCTTTTCAAACCGCGAGCTCGGGTCTTGCAGCATTTGCACCAAACATGCATGATATGGTACTTGATTTGATTTATAAGATTCTATAAACTCAAACTTCTATGTACTTGATTAAAGTTGGAAGATTGTATGCATTCAAACTTCTCTTCCACATTGCTTATAATTTAGTATATTTTTCCACATGTGCGCGGACGAGCTACAAGCTCTTGAGTTAGAGGAAGATGGAGGGCAAGGGCACATAGGGAAAAGGGCCATTGATCTACAAAATACGAGTAGGGCTGAGGGAGAGCAACAAAAAACAACAAAGTAGGGTTGCAAAATAGAAAATTAGGGTTGCAAATTAGCAATGTTTGCCTTGATTAGGGTAGCAAATCAACAATCTCTGCTCAGATTTGGGCCGCAAATCCGTAGTCCCTCTTAATTGCTCTATCCGTAACTCAACAAAAACACCTAAATAGGAAGTAAGTCATAAATCTCTGCTCTCGTAGAGTTACAAAACACCACAAAATGCCATAAGTGGGAGCAAGTCATCCAAAAGCTATAAAGCTTACAACGAGTCTTCAAGATACCAAAAAGGATGCCCTCCTGCTCGTGAGTGGGAGGAGGAGGGAGAGAAAGGGCCCACATGAGAAAATAAAAGAGGCTTTACCAACCAAATGCACACATTAAAAAAAAGGGAAAATTACCAAAATACCCCTCTAATTTGAGGAAATTCCCAAAATACCCCTCAAATTTCAAAAATTCCCAAAATACCCCCGATATTTTGTCATAAATTCCCAAAATGCCCTTCAAATTTTCCAAAATTCCCAAAATACCCCTGGTTGTGAGAGTAAATTTCTCAAAAAATAAATTTTTTTGTACATCTTCACAAGAAGAGTGATTGTCTATCGTACAAGATGCTAAAACTACAATCTGAGTTAATTACGTAGGCTTTGGAGATGAATTGTTCCATTATTTTTAGACATAATTGCCTTTTTTGAGATGGTAATTGGTGACAAATTACATGTTGATCACTCAAAAACGAATCTCAATTATCAAATATGAATGAAGATTAGAAAATCTTGAACAATCCAACCAAAATAGATACAAGGGTATTTTGGGAATTTTTGAAATTTGAGGGGTATTTTGGGAATTTCCTCAAATTAGAGGGGTATTTTGGTAATTTTCCCTAAAAAAAACATAGCAACAGCAAGGTGTTCACTATGTATAAAGGCCACAAACAGCAAAGTGTTCGCTATGAATAAAGGCCACACGTGGCCAAAATGCAAAATATAACACGTCTCTCCTCCTCCCACGCTCGAGCTCGCGAAGGCCACAAACAGTGTTCGCTATGAATAAAGGCCACACGTGGCCAAATTGCGAAATATAACACCTCTCTCCTCCTCCCACGCTCGAGCGCACGCGGACGAGTTGCGAGCTCGAGCGTGGGGAGGGGGAGGAAGGCCAAGCGTACGAAGGAGCAGTAGAGAAATCTGTCACATATCTAGTTCCAAGGTCTTCGTGCGATAGTAAATGTGGTTGAAGCTAGAGAAATGCTCTTACACGATGCAAGTGGCAGATGTGCACCTTCGGATAAGCATTATACCTTGATGAGTTTGGTTACCCTTGGTTTTGAAGGTTGCGGGTGCTAGGCTGCTTAGGTACGAGAAGGGAGCTGTGGACATGATCTTCAAAACTTCTGGACAAGAGTGAAAACATATGAGCAGAGTGTTGTGATCGAAGAGCTACATGGGGACAATTTCAAGGCATTGCCTGATGAGTACCTCAGACTCTCATTTCTGTATGTGACTCGGTTCATCTTTCATTTTGAAGAAGAGATGATGATCGTATGTTTCTGTGACTCTTATCCATCTTTGTATATATGTGCGAATGAAAACACGAGGAGTTTTGAGCTGACTAATTTTTTTTATTGGCTTGGTTGGGTTTTACCCCCTACAGATACAAGATCTACAGAGGCATGGCTTCTTGACTGTTTCCAAAGGTGGCACTATAGAGGTTCATAACGTCTACCTGAAGTTTGCATAATGTATTCAGGAATATGGTCACTCCAAATACATTGGCAGCCCGATATTAAGGTGGCGCTGGGAAGAGCTCCAAATTGGAGATGTTGAGTCGGGTAGGAGTTTTTGCCTGAAGGAGAATGAAGATTTGGGAGATGAGGGCCTTGGTCTTGGAGGTGGGACCTATATTATGATAAGGTTTATGAAACTACTCTTAATGCTCAAATAGGCAGTGAAGTGAGGGTGCATACCATACAAAGCTCAGTGCTTTGGTTTATAAGTTGTTTTTTTCTTTTTATAGAAATCGGTGTAATTTTGGAACCAATGTCTTGTGGTCTTCTCTTATTTTTGTTGCCCTCAAGAGGTTGATTTTTCGGATTTCAACTTTCCTGATTTCTGGTTTAGTGGTAGCTTTAACTTTAGATGATCTATTGTTCAGAAAATTGTTTTCTTTTTGCTGGACATATTTTGTTTATCAGCAGTGTAATTGAAAGAAAAGTACAGCATTAGTTTCAGCTCTCAAGTTTTTGTTCTTGATTCTTTTTGGAAGTTGTATTGGTAATTTCTAAATCTCTTTGTTACCTCTCTTAATTGGTAAGTTCAAATTTTGCTGGTTTGATGAAGCCATTTGATTACTCCAGCAAAGTTAATTCTGTAATGATTTACAGAGTAGGGTGGTCCAGCTGAGTACAAAGCAGGAAGGGACGGCTGCTTGTGAGTAAGCGTGCAATTTAGCAAGTATTTTCATCATGAAGGACAAATTCATGATGCCAATCTCTTACGTATGACTTTTGCAGATGACAATCTAACTACATGCCAAAAATCCTGTGGCATCACAACTTCAAAGAACCATGCAATTGAAATATTGAGTGAGGCAAAAGAAGCTCAAAGTATATTGCAAAGTACTCAAACTCAGATAGTAGAGAGTGAGCAGGTCATAAGTTTGTTGCCAAAGATGTTTGAAACAGACACTATCTCTAAACCAAAAGTGCAAAAAGGTTGGTTGTTGAAGTATTTCTGTTAGTACAAGTCTGTGGCCTTTTACCAACTTGTCCTCTGAGTGTCTTGTGTGAAGTTTTTGGTTTTGGTGGCTAATTGCTTGAATATTGCGTACGCAATTGGGTTGTCAGATATCATGAATGAATTCAATATGAACCGCATGGTCTGTAATGCCACTAGTATGAGACTGACAGAGAGGAGAGAAAATAGGATAAGGGAGAAGTATCAACAGAAAATCTTTTATTCTGTAATTCTTATGGAAGTACATATCAAAATAATTGAAATTGGGGGAAAGGCTCTCAACCAAAAGCTTAGGAGGAACCAGGCTAGAGGTATGCCTGCTTATTAAAAGGCCTGATAAGAGAAATTGAAAGCGTGAAAATGAGGAGTCCATATTAAACATGTGGTCTCTTTCTCAAAAATCTTTTCTAGTCTCATACACGTACCAAGTGGAGCTCTTATTAAGCTCAACTATGGTCATAGCAAGGGGTTTTGGACGCCATGTATTTCTTGCCAAAGTAGAAAACATAAATTAGCATTTTTTTTCTTAATGTGTGGGCAATGTTGGCTTTACATAGCTTAAGCCCCTTTTTTGAAAATGTGGCATACAAGAATCAATGCTCCATTAATTTGTAGCTGATGAAGACCATCTTTCCCTCGATCAAGGAATTTGTGGATGTTTCGATGTTTTTGACGGATATGATAAGCCAAATGCCTACATAATATATAGTAGCTGTAAGAGAGTGGATCTCCAAGGCTTCTCATGCCTGAGAGTTGTGTGTTTGAAAAACTACAAGTCATTGGTAGTGCTGGGGCTGGCAGGATTGAGCTCATTTACATTCTTAGAAATCAGAAACTGTGCTAATTTTGAGCGGCTGGATTGTGACTCTACTTCTCTGCAAAGTTTAAAGATTTTGAGCGTCAGTAAATTGGACAATACTGTTGTGCTAGAACAAGTGGATAAGGAGCTGGAGCCGATCTCGTATTTTTGGCAGCAGGTTGTTGCCTAAGTGGTGAAGAGATTGATTGTCCCCTGCTCGGTTCGCTTGAAGTGTGGCCCATAGGATGCAGAATGACAAGCCTATAGGCTCTCAACTTGGAGGGCATCCGTAGATTGGAGGACCTCGGCCGCATGTGGCGTCAACTCCGAGCTCTAATTGTCATCGAACACCACCTTGAAAGGTTGAAGTTCGGGTGTCTTACCAAAACTTGAACAATTCCACTTTTGTGATGTTGATCTACTAATGCCCCTTAAAGCTGGTAAATGGGAAAGACGTTTGTACCAATTGCCAAACAGGTCCTCAAAGCTGTGGAGAGACAAGGAAAGAGATGCAGAGAGGTACTTATTGGCACGAAAAGACTTAGTGCTTGCATATGTTATAGGTCTTTGTCATGATCAAGCCAAACACGTTCTAGTGTCCTTCGCAAACACTCCTACACTTCCAAGTCACAAGAGTTGCTCAATTCGAACTCATTAGAGGTTGTTGGACCATATAAGGCCTCCATGTTTGTTGTTGTACTCTTTGTGGACACTGTCGTGATGCCTTAGACGACAGTCTAGACAGGGCCTCTCCACCATAGCTTCATCTACTCCGTGAGCTGGTTCTTGAGAGGGTCTATGGATAAATAACAAGTGGCGTGTCCATGTGGCATGAGAAAATCCCCCCCCCCCCCGGGGGGGGGGGGGGGGAGCCTCGTGCACCTAAAGTAGGCGAGAAAGAGTGCAGGGTCCATGCATGAAAGCAGGGAGCTCTGCATTCGCGACACTTCTATTGCGATGTAAAATCATCTTGAATCTGCTCTCTCTCTCTCTCTCTCTCTCTCTCTCTCTCTCTCGCCTTGCCAAGTGTTGCTACTGCTATTGCTATCAAATAGAGGAATGGTGACAAAGAAGTGGAACATGGTTTGCAAAGAGGATGTTATGTTACATGTGAATCATACACTACAGATGAGCGTGCTCAAACAAATGCATATATAAGATGTCTAGATGTATGCAAAGACAATGTATATTGTGCACTAGGCATACACATATGTTGCATACTCAAACAATGTCTATTTGTTAGTTGTCGAGACAAACAGATTACAGAGTCTTTGCCACAAATCACATGTTAAGAAACACATTTTTATGTTGTTTTTCTGAGTTGTATTAAAATTTTTAAAAGCGTTGAATCTTTATTGATTTAAAATTCTATTACTATATTTTCATATAAAAAATATTATTGAGATAGGAACATTCCACTTTTGTTTCACCAAGACTAAGATATTTTGTTGATTCTCTAGTGTGTCATTCAAACCTTACACGATAAAACAATTAAAAACTCTTACAAGTTAGCTAGAGCGAGTAATGACTTGTAGTTATTGCTCCTGATGAATAGCCAGTCCTCCACGGAGATAGATTGTTCAAAAGAAAGAGATGGTTATGTAGTGGAGTCTGGGCAAAGAAAAGATAGCAGCCATCCTAGGAAGATTTCTTCTAAGTGTGATGGAGATAGATACAAACAAATATTTAATGTTAATGTAACATCCATGGATGAGGACTTGTTTGCTCATAATGCAGTGAATAGATGTGACCACTTACCAAACCATATTGAAGTGTTGCTATCCAAGAATACTTGGGCAATAAGAAGAAAGCCACAAATTTGTGCTCAAAATTGCTTTTGTATGGTGCAAGGGGCACAGTGTGCCAATAATATGCAAAGTAAGGTACTAGAATTGGTGGCTCCTTGTTTTGGGGAGAAAGAACATATCAAGCTCAAAGTCAACACCAAAGGATGTGGTTTTGTGGCCATGATGTTACTTATTGTAGCAATGTGGCCAAGCAGGTAGTCTCCCCACAAGATACATCAACAAGATGGTTGATAGAGAGTGGCACAAATACCACAGTGCTAGAACAGGCCTTTACTTAGAGCCAAGTTTTTGTTGACAGATAGCCCTAAGGACAATATGCTACAAGCACAAGATGTCTATTAAGTGCATGTGAAGGATGAGCCCTTTTACACATGACTTGATTTTGAGTAGCGAGAGAAAAATAAGAAATCATATTTAGCTTGCAAGCATGTGTATTTAGCCTATATATAGTTTTTAAAGTTGAAACACAAGCAACACTTGGTTATCCATCGACCAACATTGAGTGACAAAGATTTATAGTTTTGATGTTTTCTCAAGAAACTCTAGATTATTTTGCAGATGTGTTTGGAATAATTTTCTTTGTAGACAAAGTAATATTATTTAAGGCGTTCCTATTCTCTACTCCATTGAATGTTACCATTATTTGGTGCTGAGAGTATTTTGGTGATTCCATATGTGCCAAATGTGTGTTAAAATCTTAATGAAATGTTGTTCCCTTCGTAATTTGCACAAGAAGTCTTTTAATCTTGTTTGGTGCATTCCATGAAACTAATCTAAAAAATAACATCCCCTGCATTGTGCCAAGCACACAAGCTTAAAAGACCTAAAAATTGTGAAAAAGCTCTAAAAAAAAACACACTCCTCAAGAGGATGTTTCGACTACCAATTCATGGTCTACAAAGGGCAATGCATGCACTACTGTAAAAGTTGAGAACTATGGTGAAGAGGTTTGTGGTGAAGACATAGCTGAGCAGAGTGAGATTGATGAGGAGATAAGGCCAAGGAAGACAAGAAGGAAGCCTGCAAATGGCAGATTGGAGCCTTTGAATAATGTAGAGATAAAGCATATGAGACGAAAGAGGATGAACCAATGGTATTATGCACTAAGGATAGTGGTACCAAATGTGTCGTAGATGGACAAGGCATCCTTGCTAGAAGATGCTACCACTTGCATTGAGGCTCTGAAGAGTGAGGTGAGGGACCTTGAGCTAGGGAGAGAAGGCCTTTTTGTAGAGATAAAATTCAAGTAAGGAAAATATTATTGGCATTGATCATGGGTGGACGAATTCATGCGCAAAGTTCTCTTCTTGTAATTGACAAACAGCTAGAGCAAGAGATGATGTTAAGATCTCTTGGAGAAATGAGCTTGGAGAGTAGGTAATTAGTAGTAAGGCAAGCAAAGGTGATTTTTGTATATGCCAGTTGGTAGTGAAGGTGAAGTTTTTGCCTAACAAGGAGGTCTTATAGATGTATATGGTGTTAGGAAATAGGATGTATCTAAGTTGATAATTGAGTAGATTACTTAATGGAGAGAGATAATTTTCACACACAAGAAATTATAGACTAGAGAGAGAGAGAGAGAGAGAGAGAGAGAGAGAGAGAGAGTACACACGATATACGTGGTTCACCCAATGTGGGCTACGTCCACGGAAAAGCAGCCACTCAATGTCTTTAGTACTTCAAAACAAGAAGTAGTTTACAAAGGGATTATACCCTTTTGGAGCTCTTGCCTTGATTCACTCTCACCCCCTCACACCCACCTTGTTGCATCAACTTCACACTCTAAAATGTGTGTAGAAAAGGCCTCCTTTTATAGGCCAAAGGGGCTTCCCTCTCTCATGAGAGGCAGCCATGTGTAGCCGCCCTTGTGTAGACAAAGTCCAAATCGGACTCTCCAATCCGCCCATGTGTGGCCGCCCTTGAGAAGACAAGTCCACTTTTGAATTCGGCCACCGGCCACCGGCCATCGGCCAACCGGCCAACCGACCGGTTGTTTTCCAACCACTTTCCGGCCGCCGTCCGGCCATAATATTCCGACGAAAAGGAAAATTCCGATGGCCGTGAAAATTTTGGTTTTTGACGAGTGTTTTTTTATTTCCGGCGAGTGATTTTTCTTCACACACGATGGCTTCTCCTCATAATGGGGGCCTTACAAATGTGCATTTTTACCACAAAAAATTACAAGGAGTAAATCAAGCTCCATACTTAACATATGGTTCCTTAGAATTCCATCCTAGTATTGCTAAGCTCATGATGAAGCTACAAGAACTTCAACTTCATATTCATCATGCAAATATCTCCACCATCAGGGGCGTAGTTGATCAAGCCATACTCATGCGTAACTTGAGCAATAAAACTTTCCCTCAAGACCAACTAGAAAGTGCCATCTCTAGAGTACAAGCTGGTTGCATAAGCTCTTATAGTTCTCTATAAATTCAGGGACATCATCTGCATGCATGAGAGGTCTCTTTGTAACCCCCATATATGGGACCATTCTTCATATAATGCACCTTACCTCCCTTGTATAAACCGCCTACCTTACACTCACATGTTACCATACATTAAACCCTTAGTGAATCCCTTTGGTCTATAAGGTTCATGTCTAATGGATTACCATGGAACCCCATTACCTCACTTTTTTCTTTTGCTACTTTCCTGGGATCTGCGTTTCAAAATGATTATTGTATGATGTTTGTGGTGTTCACACTATCTAGCCAATACTGTGTGTTGGAATTCACTCTACATTGACATCCAAGTGCTTGACAAATAAAAAATCAAGGTTATGTATATAATATTGTTATATATATGGTATAATCTAGCTATAGGTATAAAATATATGAGCTATTATCTTGGAAGTCTTCAATGTTACAGGGTCACTGCCCTTTTTATATGAGTGAAAGAAGATACAATAGTACATTCTTTTATGATCATTTGGATAGACAAGTCAGCATGAGCTATCTTGCGAGTGAAGGTAAATCTAAAATAACTTGCCACTATTGTGAGAAAATATTCACTTGCTCAAAATTTAGCACATGCACCATCTATTATGTGATGCCAAAGGATGTCACAATGACACGTTTTGTGATCCATCTTGGGGAGCATGGCCATAATGTTCAGCCAGGTGCGAGGAGGGCAGCCCTTGAAAAGGTGCATAGTTGGTCATTTCTTATGTATGAGCTGTGAAATTACTTGTCTCCACCTTTCGAAGTATTTTATGAATCCCCTCTAGTTATAGATGTATGCTTTTTGGATTATATATTGTCAGATGTTCAAGGTCAAAGTTAGGACTTTTGGAAACTTAAACATATTTTTTGGTGTGTATCATGATAGTAATGTCTATTTTTTCAATTGACTTTTTTGTGTTGTTAGAAAAGGCTCCAAATTTAAAGTCAAAAAGCTCGCAAGAATGGTTTTCATTGCAAAAGCTCAAAATTAGAAGCTCGCAAAAAAAACACTCATTTCAAACCTATTTTCATGGGAGTGGCAATAGGTTTGCAATCCTCAAGTCCAAACTGATATAGAAATGTCTCTATGTAGCATGTCTGACACAAGGCAATACCACCAATACACTGCTTAAACTGTATATCCAAGTAATGATGCAACAATCCCAAATCTTTCATCTTGAAAGTAGCATTCAAACCAGCCTTAAATTCAGCAATATGTCTCTCATTTGGTTCAGTGATAAATCATCCACATACAGAACCACAATGAGAAGTACATTACCCTCACACTTTACATATAATGTGCTTCTTGTTGGATTGTTACGAAAGCCTCGTTTGACCAAATGAGTGTTAGCCTTCTCATACCAAGTACGAGAGATTGCTTCAACACATACAAAGCTTTCTTAAATTTGCACACTTTATCCTCTTATCCTTTCTTGACAAAATCGTGAGGCTGCGTTACATAAACTTCCTCAAATATGCCACCATTCAAGAAAGCAGTAACAATGTCTGACTGATGTCCAAACCAAAATGAGCTGCTAATGTACATAGAAAACGCACAGTAGTCATATGACAAGCTAGTGGGAGTAAAAGTTTCTTCATAATCTATGCCTTTTTGTTGTGCATAACCCTTTGCAACAAGTCGATCCTTATAGCGATCAATTTCACCATCTGCCTTGCCTTTCAACTTGTAAACCCACTTTGTACCAATGGACTTTTTGCTAGGAGGTAAATCACATAAAGTTATAAGTGCATCATTTTTTGATTGCATTGTAGCCATCCAATTTTTTGAATTTTGTGCTTCATCAAAAGATAGAGGTTCCTCAACATCACATAAACTAGACACAACCAAAGCATAACAATCTGATGCATAAGATGCATGACGAGAACTTAAACGAGTACGACTAGACAAAGGCGCATCCAATATACTATCACGCAAAGTATGCACCAACCATATAGGCATACCTCTAGCCTGCTCATTCTCAACCATTTTCTCATTAAGTACATCATGTACATTTGCATTAGTAATAGGCTAATCTGTAACATTTTTAGAAACCCCCATAGGCTGTACATCTGCCTCATTGGAATTTACATTCAAACTTCCACCACTAAAAAGAGGCAACTAAGCGTCATAAATGTCATGTGAGCTTACATTACTATCTCTAATACATGACAACAAGGGCTGAACAAAATCTTCCACAAAAACAACATCTCGTGAAACCAAGATACGCTTTGTTTGCGTCGGATGTTCACAAACATGTTTTACAGGTGCTTCAAGAGGTGGCAAAGAAAAAAACATATCAGATTTTTGCAAACGTAGAAAACTGGCAAAATTCAGATGCCCAAAACGTGCATGCCAAAGCTTTTCATCTGAAACGACCTTTGAATCTACAACATTATTTGCAAATACAAAGTGATTTTATACAATCCACGACATAAAATGCCAGATGCAACAATTTCATCACCAAAACTGAGATCGTGTACTGTACATCTATCATCAACAAATTTTACTACAAGACCAAGTCTAGCAAGTGTAGATATAGACAAAAGATTCTTCTTGATCCCAAGTACATACAATGCATCAACAAGTGTGAAAGAACTACCATTTGCAGCAATAAGCACAATCTTTCCAACTCCCTGAACCGGATAAGAGGCGTTGTTGATACAAGTGATTGAATTCCCATGAGGGATAGACTCTAGAGTCTAGAGGTAAACAAATCACGATGTGAGGTAATGTGCTTTGTAGCACCACTGTCAAAATACAACACATGTAAATCTGCAATAACTGACATGTGTGCATCATGGACAGAAGGATCATAAGTGCACTCTGTACTAAAAGCCCATTCTACATCAACATCAGCATCACTGTCTCCTTTAATAGAAGACTCAACAATAGTTGCATTTATAGTGAAACCAACATTTCATTGGAGAAGCCCAAGTAGTTATTTAAGGATGCACACACCTTCAACCGTGGCATCCGTTTTCGCATATATCACTCTATGTACATTGTAGCATTTAGTTCCATACATCAAAATCATTAAGATTGAGGTGCATATTTTTAGTTTCATATTACACACGTGCCACGGTATGACAACGCGTCGACATTCGCCTTAGGGCAACGAACACCATGAGAGGCAAAACGGCGGGGGGTCCATGAGTTGATAGTAGCTAGAGTTGAAGGTCTTCTTGACAATGTATGGCCCCTGCCATCTTGTATTGAACTTCACATCAAAGCGATTGTCAAGGCAATTATCGTACCTTAGCACCAAATCTCCTTCCTTGATCCCTTTGTCTTTCACCTTTTTGTCGAGCTTGTCCTTTATTTGCGTAGCCTTTCTTTTATAGCACTCATAAGCCGCCTCCCGTTTCCATTCTAGTTCTACGAGGGTGAGAAGTCGATCTTCCCATGCTGCTTCTTCTCCTTGAGCCACCTTTCCATGAAGTCGCATTGTTGGAATGTTGAGCTCGATGGGTTGCAAAGCTTCTTGACCATAGACTAGGTAGAAGGGTGTGAACTCTGTTGCTTCCTTGTAGGTAGTCCGATAGGCCCACAATGCTCCATCCAAGAAGTCATCCCATAGCTTTGTCTTGTTCTTTACCATCTTCCGGATGATTCCTGCAATGATACCATTAGCCTTCTCTACCAAACCATTTGACTGAGGGTAGTAGGGTGTGCTATGCCGATGTAGAACGTGAAGCTCATCACAAACTTCCGTGAGCAAGCCCTTCCTAAAACCTGGACCATTATCAGAAACAATCTCCAAAGGTGTGCCAAATCTGCAACAAATGTGAGTGTACACAAACTTGCTAATAAATGTCCTCTCATTCACTCTTGCCACACTTTGAGCTTCTACCCACCTAGTCATGTAGTCTATAGCCACCAAGATACACAATTTTCCATTTTTAGTCCTGGGCAATGGACCCATAGCATCAATGCCCCATTTTTCAAATGGACCATTTGCAAGGACTAACTGACGTGGACCATGTAACAGATGCTTGTTTCCATTAATCTGACAATTGTGGCAGCTTTTACACCAATGTTGAACATCAATGTGAAAGCTTGGCCAAACATATCCGAAAAGCAAAATCTTTTTTGCAGTGAGTTCCTGTGCAAAATGACCACCACACACTTCCTCATGCAAACCTTCAAGAATGGCTGGAATCTCCTTGGTTGTTGGTATTCTCCTACAAACTTGATCTTTTCCCCTTTGGTAAAGGGCACCTTCCAAAAACAAATATAAACTTGCCTTCTTAATGAGCCTCCTCTTTTGAGCCTTTGTGAAGCCCTCTGGAAACTCGCCCTCTAAAATGTAACTCACAATGGGAGCCAATGACTCCATCCCCTGGTACCTTGGTTGCTTTATCACTGTTGCTGCCATGATGACCTGCACTTCACTCTCAACACATGTAGCTGCTTTTTGTGCAAGTAAATCTGCATCTTCATTTTGTTTCCTAGGGATATGATATAGTTGCACTTCTTCAAATTGATTAAACAACCTACGAATGGCATGAACTTTTGTCCTTAGGTTTTCATTCTTGCATGCCCAAATGCCTAAAATTTGCTTCACAATGAGAAGTGCATCTCCCTTTACCATGAGACGTCGTATACCTTGGCCAATGCACATCTTTAAACCATGAAGTAGTGTGTCGTATTCTGCTTCATTGTTGCTAGTTGAACCTAGTAGATTGACCTTCTCTTTCATGACCACCTCTCCACTTGGGTTGAGCAATACTAGCCCTCCCCTTGCTTTTCCTGTGACTCGTCGAAAAGCTCCATCAAAGAACAAGGTAAAAGCATTAGGAATAATTTTAGGTGGTGGCAATGGTAAGGTCTTTACTTTAGGCACCTTAATCTCCTTCTCATGTACCCTATAAGTAAGGATCCCTGCCAATTGTGCACGCACACTATCTTCTACTTTGAAAGAGTATTGGAACTCTTGCAATTCCATAATCCACTTTGAGATCCTAGTGCTAAGATTCATTTGAGATGACACCCAAGGAAACAAATTTTCTGCAGTGAGAATTACAAAAGGTTTTGATAGCAAGTAGGATCTAAACTTTCTCATCGCAAACATGAGAGAAATCATCATGAGTTCTTCTTTTGTGTAGGCTCTCTCCAAGGCATTCATGGCCCTACTAGCAAAGTAGATGGGTCGCATCCGGGTACTATGGGGATCTTGTTGTAGCAAAACCGCACCAATTGTTCCCAACACTAGAGCTAACAAAGAATGTGTACTCCCAACAAGGAGGCATGAGTGTTGGTAGCTCTGACAGGATGAATTTAATGTTACAAAAGTACACTTCAAGCTTATCAGACCATGCAAATTCTACTTGTTGTGTCAACTTTTGCAAAGGGTGAAGCAACTCCGAAGCTAAGTGAATGAAGCGTGAGATATACTTCACCTTTTGAATGAATGAGATGACCTCTTTGAGATTCTTGGGTGATGGGAGCTCAATAAGAGCCTTTGCCTTTGAAGGATCCACCTCAATGCCTTTATAGGAAACCTTGTGACCAAGCAAGATCACTTCATCCTCACCTATGTGACATTTGTCGGGGTTGAGTTGACCTCCCATGTCGTAGAGCTTCTTTAAACCTTCTTCTACCCTTTGTAGATGCAATGATTTTGAGCTATAAATGCAAAAATCATCAATGAACACCCTAATTGACTTTCCAAAGAATGCTTGAAACACCATGTTCATGAAACGTTGGAATGTTGCAGGAGCATTTGTCAAACCAAATGGCATGACTCTAAAAGCATAACAACCCCAAGGAGTGATGAAGGTTGTTTTTAACTGATCTTCCAATGCGATACCTATTTGAAAGTAACCTGAGTAGCCATCACACACAGTGTACTTCTCATGACCAGCTACCTCATTTAGTATCTCATCCTGAAATGGGAGGGGAAAGTGATCTCTTTTTGTTGCCTCATTGAGTGGAGCGTAATCCACACACACCCTCCACTTGCCGTTTTTCTTAGGAGTGACAACAACGGGAGAGACCCACTCTGAATTCTCCAGGATAAATGAAACCTGCTGCTAGAAGCTTTCTTACCTCCTTGAGTAGAGCCTACTCCTTTATAACTCCTAGCCTTCGTAGCTTTTGAGCTTTAGGTGTGGCCTCAAGTTTCAACTCAATTTTGTGTTGAACAGCATCTACTCCATGCACATCGGTGTAGTCTTTAGCAAAAAGCCTAGGAAATTTCCTTAACACACCTTTGAACTCCTCTCTTTCGTCCTTTGTAAGTGTTGTAGACAACATACCTTCTAACATTCCTTAATCTTGAAAATTTTGGTTCTCTTGGGAACCTACCTCTTCCAAACCTGGGCAAGAGGTCTCTTGGTTGTTTGGCTTAAACCTTATCCCCATGACTTCAATGGAAGACTCCTCTTCAGTAATGTTGTCGCTACTTTCTCCTTCTGAAGTGCTATCGGTCCGGCCTTCCTCCGTCTCACTTTGAGATTCATGGAGCTCCTCTTGGCGTTGCTCCTTCATGTCAAAGATAACCTTCTTATGATTGTCATTTCTGCAAATTAAATTTCCACTCTCCCGATCCTGCAAAGATCGCATTTTCATTAGCCATGGTCTTCCTAGGATAAATGGGTAACCATTTCCCTTGGTCGACATAACATAAAAATCCACCGCCTTCTTAATGCCAAAGGCCTCTACAAAAACATTTTTACAAATGCCTACACACCTAGCTTTGCTATTGTTTGCCATCTTCACTTTGATTTCAGGTGTCTCATGGATGTGCATGCCTAGTCTTTGCATGAGTCCCTCTGTCATGATGCAAATTTGTGCACCCCCATCCACTAGACCTTTCCTAACCAATCTTCCTTTGATGTAACAATCTAGCACAGGTGTAATATCCTCATTTATTTCAGCATGTGCAATTTTTACAGCAGGAACACTCTCTTTTGTCTTTCTCCTAGTGCTAACTGCCTTCGTTAAATCCCCCCTAACTTATGGGCATAATGCAAGAAACTGAGGCCATGAGATATCAAGACCCTTACCTCTCATGTCTTCCAACAAGTTGTATGGGGCCATACCATATCCAAGAGGGAAGTCTTGGAGGTTGATACGACGTCGAGTCCTCTTGGTTTCCTTGGTCTCCTTTGCCTTCTTTTCTCATCCATGATCACTTTGTGATGTGACTCCTTCTTTCTCCTTCCCTTTTCCACGGCCACGCTTAATGCCATTTGCTTCCATGTCAACCTCTTTTGAATTTGTCACCTCTACCACATGCACATTTGGGTCTGGCAAAGGTGGAACTCCTTCCACTCCTTGTGGAGGTGGTCTTGGTCCATTTGGTCTTTGTAGAAGCCTTGGTTGTTGACCAGTTCCTTCACTTGCATTCATCACTGGGTAATCCAAGTTCGGTCTCCCTGGCTCCCCACGGAGCCAAGGACAATTATACATCCCATGTCCAGACTCACCGCAATTCCAACATTGCAAAACTCTCCTAGGTCGTGGATCTCGCTCTTCAGACTTCTTTGCTTGTCCCTTTGGACCTACAGCTTGTGCAAGGTGAATTGACAGGTTGCTTAAAGATTCATTTAACTTATCAATCACTTCCGCCGTTACCTTAGGAAGCTCCTTAGATGTTGATGCTTGTGACTTAACTTTGGGTCTAAGACCTTCTATTGGAACCTCCCCCCTTAAGCACTTGAGTTTCCTATATTTCTCAGCAGCTCTAGTTTTAGCTGCATCAAAGGTAGCAGGTGCACCCGCCTCAACTTTTACCTTAAGGTCAGGAAAGAGTCCGGCTATGAACCTCTCCTTCTTTAGAAATTCTGACCATCACCAGGGTTAGCAACATTTCGTACCCATAGAGCCCAAAGACGTAGAAACTCTTGCTTGTACAAGTAGTAGTCATCTAAGTCTTTTTGCTTATGAGAAACAATGTCTTGCCATAGTTTTTGAGTGTTTTGGGGATCAAAGAAGTATTTCTTGAAATGATTCAACACTTCTGTGTAATTCCCCTTAACTTCCTCAAGCAAAGAGTCAAACCAAGTGCTAGCATCTTTCCTAAGGACTACCTCAAACATTTCTACACGTTCCTGATCAGTTACTATCCTCTTGATATGGCAAGACATTTTGAAATTTGCTATGAATAATTCTGCATCCTCCCCAGGCTCTCCAAAGAACAAGGGGTAGCCACTCATTTGCCTACTTGTATCCATGTTGCTAGTTTTACTCAAAATTTTCTTTTTCTTTTTTTATTTTTTGTGTTTGCAAAATCAAATTTCAAAGTAGAATGAAAATGTAAACTTCAAAGCTTAGATCGTAGCGAATCAATGGCAAAATGAACGGATTGACTGAGGCATTGATAGCCGCTACTTGCCTAGGTTCAAACATACGACGAAAAACACATTGAAATTGTAACTTTGTGCCAACTATTACATGCACGTCTTGTCTAGCCAAAGGAATGAATGTACGATACAAGTCCTCTTGATTCATTAACCTAGCTAAAACAAGATAAACACATGTACGTCAAAAGAGACATTATAGTCTACAAGTGGGAGTATAATAGGATTTGGAGATTGTAGAATATCTCTTAATGCTTCAGCACCAAAGAGGAATACAATACGTTGTTGAAAAAATATTTTTTTATGAATGCGAACATTTATCCTAATCCCTGCACTTAATGAAACTGATGAAATTGAATTGCATGAGCAGGATTAGGAGGTGGTGGATTGTTCATGTAAACACAACTAGTTTGTGAAAACTTACCTTGTGTATGCTAACACAACCGCTCGTCCTCCATGGGGGTACCAATTTGAAGGCGGTCCGAGGCGGGCAACAAGAATAGCGGCCTCTAAACACCCTTCGTGGCTCCCGTGCTGCTCAAATGGGGCTGGGGCAAGCACAATCAGAGACAACAACAACCCACAGCCATAAACCAAACAAGAAAAGGGGCACCACCTAGTTGTAGATGCGAACTAGGACGCACATGATATCTCCTTGTACTCAAACGCACAAAGAGAGGGGAATGCAAAATAGCCACACACACCAAACACAAACATTCACCATGCTAGAGAGAGGTAAAGAGCACAAATCAACTTGAGCAACTCAGTCTTAGCCTTAAAGACTAGATGCACACAAAGCTTGATGAGAACTAGAGAGACAACACAAAACTTGACCTTGTTGCCAATACACAAATTGTCTTAGGGTCACGGGAGCCCTCTCACCGAGCACCCTCTTACAGTTGACTTTTTAGGCAAACAATTCAACAAGCCCTCAAACCACCAAGCATGAAATGGCACAACAAACTTCAAGGACAATATACCTTCAACCACCTGATGATCCAACTTATCAAGTCAATTTGGAGAGAAGAGTCGTAGTTGCAGCATACAATTGCACCCAAAACTATGAATCTTATTTATGGACAAGAGTAGGCTACAAGTGTGATTGCAGAGTGAGTATCACTCCACTCCTCTAGATGGCATAACTAACTTCAAGCTGCTCCATGCACCTATGTGTAGTGATGGAATAGAGCACTCACAATGCACACACTCTACACAACTAGGCTTGAAGAGTGGTGTGTTATGTTGAGAATGGTGTGGTGTAGTGTGATCATGTGATGATTTACAAGGGAGAGAAGGGTTCTATTTATAGGTTTTAGAAGCCCCAATTAGGATTAGACCTAATCAAATTTATTTGAAGAAATCAAAGATTATGCATATATATATTTTTTAAAATAAGGGTGGGTCTCTCTTATCCTTTGAGTCACATGGATGTCGGCTCAAGGGAAGAGAATTATTGAGGATGAAAGGAGAGAGGATAATTTGGGAGTGCCTACTCTAGTAGAGGGTGCATTTTACAATAAGGTTAGTGGTTAGTAGTTAGTAATTATCACTACAAAATATTTACAAAATCATTCACCAAATGGTGAGATATATGATGAGAAAATTTAGAGAAGGGATGAGCTTGTAAAGAGAGGTTGAAGCTTTGGAGAAGTTGACATTCACCTCTTTACAGCACCAGAAGAAGAAGCGGTCAGCATGGCGAAGTTGCACGTGTCGATGAAGCTATGTTATCTCAAAAATTTGGATAATTCATGATAAAAGCCTTCATTTTCAGAGGTTAACCTTGTATTTTTTTTAATTTTTTGAAGTTCTTTACAAAGCTGAAGAGAGTATGGTAATATGGACATATATATAGAGAGAAAGGGGGACACATAGGGTGTAGAAATGGAGGATGAAGGCTATGGAGGTGTGAGAGAAGTGGCAATGGTGAAGAGGGTGAATTAGGACATGGGAGTTGCAGGTTTGGGAGTGGGAAGGAGAGGGAGGAGTGTGCAAGAGTGAGTAGGTGTGTGGAAGGGTGAGAGAAATAGGAAGATTTTTTGGGTGTATGAGGTGGCACTTTTGAAGTCGGCCATAAATTTCATGTAAAATATCCCTTGACTTCAAAATTTTTGAGAAAATTATGGAAAATACTTCAACTCACGAGCTACATTTTGTCTTTTGGAAGTATCCTCAAATTCGGATCATAAGAAGGTGCCAAAATTCGAGCAAAAAGCTGTCCCTGCAGCACCTAATAAAGCAAATAGTGGGCCACTATTTGATTCTTTTTCCTTTGTAGTCTTCCAAGTGAGCCCCCCATACATCAACCATGACCTAATATTGCCAAGGAGCTTGCACACATGTATGGTATAGGATAAGTATCAAATATAATATATACTTGTGGGGTAAGAAGATAGGCTAGCTAGTCATGAAAAATGGACACATGGGATGCATGGTGGCAAAAAATATATAAAATAAAAGGAGGAAAATCATGAGGGAAGGGACTCTCAGTTATTCTGTCCTTTGAGTAATTCATGGAATTAATTTGAAGATAAAACCTATGTACTTGTGAATATTTAACTGGGAGGGATGGAAAAAAATATGATGGAGCCGATAAGGTTATTGGTGAATTTTACAATGAAGTCACATAAAGGTTTTTCAAGGCTTGTGTGAGTTGAGCTTAAGGGATAGAATGATAGTAAAATATGTATAAGGAATGACACGCGATGGAAGCTAGCATACTTAGGCCTGATAACACACACCTAGGAATATGTATTTATATAAATACAAATTTTTTGAAAAAAACCCTTTATACTTAGGTCCTTTATTTGATAGAAAATATTTACATATAAGAGGACCGTAATATTATAAATTTATTTTTTTGTCTCCTAGCCCAATGACTCGCTTAACGATTTAATAAAAAAAATGTGATAAAAACCCTAAACACACGCACACTATTTACAATGAAAAAGCGAGCCTAGTCATTGTGCTAGGGTATTTTTGTGGGGTGAAGTGGCTTCTTAAAATTATTTTATGAGAGCCGAAAAATGGCTATCAATATCCACGAACATTGCCACGTTTATTTCCGGCAAACCATTGCGGCGGCAATTGCCACTATTTTCATCGTAGAGGCAAAGTTTTCTCTCTCCATTTCCATTTGTTAATCCGCGGGTTATTTCTCTTATATTGTACAAGAATGTAGCCGCATGTACCGTGACGCTACAAACGTAGTCATAGTTCAAGGCAATGCTAGAAAGGCTTGGAATCACACGGTTGGTGAGAACTACTCCATCAATGACGTATCCGACGTCCTCCTCCTTTGCAATCGGGAGCACACAAAACTTATAGAACGCAACATTAGTCGAAGAAGATCGAAATTAAAAGGTATAACTCTATGTAAGTGATTTTCATAGATGAAGAGTTTCACGTGTATGCACCAACACTTGGATTTAATTTGTCATATATAGATTGTAGCCTATGATGATGAGTCCATTCCTCGTCCTTGTAGACAAGGCAAGGGAGATTTGAGAAAGAACTCCTCCCTTGGACAATACTTGGAGAATTTGAGCGCCTGAAATTTCCTTTGCTTTCATTTCATCTTCTCCAAGGATAAGGATGAATTTCCTCGTTTTGTATTTAAGACACTCTCAAGATATCTAGGAGGTGTGACTATTAGATGGGAGGCACCGGCTGCTAGAAAAGAAAGCATTGATGAAAATGGGATCGTGCTAGCTAACAGTGGGTGATAGAAAAACATTGTGCACACAAGTGAGTGTGTGTAGGCTAGGTTGTTTCTCAAACGACTTAGGTTTCAACATAGATTAACTTGGACTCATAAACACGATCTTGAGTAGTTTGATAACCCATCACAAGATCACCATAAACAAGAGACATGTGATGCAAACTTGGAATGGATTTTTTTATTCATGAAAGGAGCTTTAAGTAGCTCTGCAGCTTTGCACCATTACATGTGGAATAATTCCACCTCTTCTCTCATTAACTCATACTCTAGTGACTCTAGGACAAAGCTCATACCTTACAATCCTCCCCTTGAGGTTTGGACTAGGACAATACATTGAAGATTATTTACCCACTAAGGTTGACACATAGTATCCACACAGGATGTCAATACATATCCACAAAGGATGACGTATCCACAAGGGATGACAAAAAATCCTCCCCTTGAAGTAGAGAGGCTACAATTCTTCATCTTTGATTCTTGAAACACACCTATGATCGCCCCTTTTTCTTCATTTCGTTGTTGGAGTCTTCTATCCACATCATGTTGGTGGTGCCAATGATGTCTATGTTGCCAGATCCTTCTCTTGAGCTTTATTGAAAACAAGTGCAAATCCTAAGATGCAAAAATTGAAAACATGTCTAAATTGCCTCCCCTTGAAGTGGATTTTTCCAATTCCCAATGCCTTGGAGTGGTCTTTGCACTTCGAAATTGTTCCAAGGCCACTGTCTAAGCTCCTTATAATTGCACATATCCTTGGTGATAGATATAAAATCATACATTGCAAAATTGTGCTTGGTTGCAAAAATTTTAGAGTTAAGTGCGAGAGAGAGATAAGAGAGAGAGAGAGAGAGAGAGAGAGAGAGAGAGAGAGAGAGAGAGAGAGAGAGAGAGGGAGTTTATTTTCATGAAGCTCCTCTTCACCGATGGAGAAGCACCTCTTCACACTAAGAATAAAATACTTGACGATGGGGAATCCTTGCTTATTATGCCTTTTTTGAAAGCCTTGAATTTTTTTTTCCAATGCTTGAAATTCTTCTTTGACGCCCGAAGAAGTTCCCTTGAATGTCGAAGCCTATGGAGATTTCAAACCTTAAATACTTCTTGCTTAGGTTCTCAAAGGATGACTGCCTCTGTGAGAATAGACTGTTATTGCTCTACTTGAGGCTGTTGGAATGCCTTCCTCAGAACAACCTCAAGGTAGGTGGCCCTTGGGGTGGTGAAATTCATGGTCGTGGGAACCGGTCCTAGCAGACGTGAAATGAGCATAAGGCAATTTTAATGACGCTTTGATGTCCGACAGGCAATCGAGAGAAGCCGTGGGAATGCCTGCAAGAGACGCGTGCAAGCCGCAGTGGGACTCTTCTCTTGTGGACCCACTTTTGCTTCAAAACCAATTCAAGGGAAAACTTCAAATTTGCCCAGCTTGCCCGATTCAGGGTGCAAGACTTGAGCTTAGGTCCATAGAAGCACACCAATAATAGATTCAACCCTTTAAGTCATGAAGCCCTTGTGGCTTGCTTGAATGAGCATCCAAAATTAAGATATGTATCATGAGCTTGGCAGGGATGCACACACACCTAAATATAGAAATAAAATTGAATGGGCATCAGTGAGCTTGTGTCTATTGGGGTTAAGGCCTATGTGCCTTGACCGGTCGCCCAGGTCATGGGCGCCCGCCCACTGTTACCCTATACTTATAGTGAGTATACTGTATAGGGGGAGCTGCCACTTCACAGTCTCCCCACCCATATCTGTGTCGTGTGTCTCCTTCTCTCTCTCTCACTCTCTGTCTGTGGTGCTCCCCGATCCCCTTCAATTGGTATCAGAGCTATGGTGACCGCGGAGAGCACGACGGCTTTGAGAGCTTCGAGGCGATAGCTCGCTCGCTCTCGACGGTAGAGAGATTAAGAAAGGAGAAGACTTGCTGTGAGATGCAATGGGAGCTTGTGAGCTCAGTTGAGAGTGATGTATGCTCTTGTGGAAGCTCAGAAAGGAGTGTGGAAGATTGTGTGTAAGTGAAGGTGCTGCCCTAAAAACTGTGTGCGCAGCAGCACTATTTTCAGATTCGTTTTTCTCCTTGTAGAATGCAGATCTAAGAATTCTGTTCCTTGTGCCCATCCGTTTCGACGTGGTCTACAACTTTGCAGAAGAAACTTTTTGCAAATTCCTCACCGTTTTGCTGATATTCAGCTCAGACTGACTGTATACAGAAATTCGAGATTTTCTGTTGTCGCATTGTGTGAGAGTTTGATGCACTTTTGGAAGCACCGGAGATGCTTGATGTTGAGTGTATAAATTCTGAGCCGAAGATGCAATTGCAGCTTCTGTTAAGCTTGTGGTTTGAGGGTTTTTTGGTAGACTTGGGCAACGAAGTACGGAGGCGTTTACACACCACCGAAGCGGTCTCTTGAGAGACGCAGGTTTTTTGGAGCACACAGGTGGAGCTTCTTTCACTGGTTTTCACAAAATACTTTGGCAGTGATTTTGTTCTTGGATTCATGGTCTTTGCGGATGGTTTGCATATAGTTATGGCACATGGTTGATGCCCATTATATATGCATTTTGGCGAGCACTTTCAAGTGTCGGTAAGCTCTCTTGAGAGCATTGTTTTCGCATTGATCAAGTTTCCGGATTGTAAATCTTTTGGCGTTTGCTTATGCACAGTCACTCCGTTGATGTACGTTGTATGTGAAAATGTGGAGCCATTTTGGCATTTCTACTCATTGGCATTGAGTAGTGTTATGGTTTATGGTAGAGATTGTACTTGAGTTTTTTGCTCAGTTTTCAGGGAAAAATCTGACATTCTGTCAGATTTTTCCCAGATTCTCGCCATAGTTTGTGATCGAGTGTTTACTCTCACTTTGACAGGTTTTGTCAGTTTGGACACAGTTTTGTGTTTTTGTATCCACTCTCGCACGAGTGAGGAGTTGTGTATCTTTCTTTGCTTGAGACAGTGGTTTGCTCTCGGGTGGGAGAGTCTTGTGATCTCGAGCATTGTTTGCCATAGTTTTGCAGAGCTTATGCATGTATGTTGAGTGTAGTTTGATGCGCATTGATTGCTCATTGTATTGAGCTTGCAGGACAATGGTTATTTTGTGTTGATAGCCATTGTGCGTCGAAACTCTGGTGAATTTTTCCCAGGAGTTTTATGCGTATCATTTATGCGATCTAGGTAGAGATTGCGGGTTGCACTCAACATTTGCGTATGGTGTTCTCTGCAGGTGGAAGATTTGTGCATGTGTATGCATCGATACCGCATAGTGTGGGCTTGGTGATTAGCTCACAGATTGCAGTGTGATACTAGAGCAGGCGAGGCTTGTATTGACATTGCGGGAGCTCTATTTTGGAGTGTGTCTCACAGGTTTTACATTGTGTTTCTGGCCATATTTGTAGACAGTTTCCAGGTGTTGTTGGTGAGGTGGTTTTGCTTTCTAGTTTGCTACATTCTGCTCATGGCATAGACAGGTGATCGCTCATATTATGATCTCTCCGAAATGTGCATGTTTGATGGGTCAGACTTTGCAGCATGGAGAGAGTGTATGCTTGATGCATTGACACAACGAGGGTTGCATCGACCATTGAGTGGTGATGCAGGTAGACCTTCAAACATGTCTGACGATCAGTGACAGGAGCTAGAGGAGATGGCACTATCTATGCTCTCTTTGCACCTTGCAGAATCTGTATATGCTCTTGTTATGTATGAGACTACTTCGAGAGCACTTTGGCGCATATTACATGATATGTATGATAGATCTGAGTCATCAAGGACTCGTGTGAGACATGTACATTCACGAGTACGCCGACAGGTGATATGTTGGTATTGTGGTCATTTTGGACACGTTAGACGGCCCTATTTTCGTCGTATGCGACATCGTAGGAGACATGGCAGTCTCAGAGATGTATGTAGTGATGCCATGGACTCAGTTGCTTTGACAGTTGAGGCAGATGTAGTGTCGAAGTATACTAGTGACGGGGATGTCACTTTTACCTCGAGCTATGCACGAGATGCTATACATGTGGATAGTGCACTCCCTTCACAGTGGTTGCTAGACGCAGATGCTATGTTTCATGTCACGCCGCATCGTGAATGGTTTTGTAGCTATTCCAGCGGGATGCTTGGCAGTGTACGTTTGACCGATGGATCGGTGCATGCGATAGCAGGTGCAGGAGATGTGAGACTGTCATTACCGAGTGGTGCATCTTACTTGTTACGACATGTGCGCTATGTACCAGATTTGACAGTGAGTTTGATCTCGATTGATCAGCTTAGAGATTGTGGATGTCAGATTTCGCTACGAGAGCGAGATTTTGTGATGCGTTTGGGTTCGCTAGTGATTGCGAGAGGTGCCAGGAGTGGTACAGGTTACCCATTGCATGTGGATCACGCGAGAGACGGTGTTGTCTCTCTGATCACACAGCCAGGTAGAGAGCGAGAGAGCAGGCGAGTCTCTTTTGATTGTGGGTTGCAGGATGCTTTGCATGAAGTGCAGAGCAGTGACCTTGTTGTGCAGGTTGCGTCTACGGATGCACAGGTAGAGCGGGACATCTCTAGTGAGTCACAGCAGGATGAGTCATCAGAGTTGATGACAGAGATGACTCACATGGATGCTGAGATGTCGGCTATTGTGGAGTCATTTCTTGATATGCTTATGCCAGAGCTTGATGCACATTCAGGACATATGGATACACTTGGTACACATGTGATATGTGGTGGGCACGAGGAGTCACTCCAGAGCTCGGAGTCAGAGTGCCATGGTCTCTATGATAGGGGACAGGATTGCCATGAGTTGAGTTCTGAGTTGGAGGTGACAGAGGTTGCCAGGGTTGCATCAACATTCGGTGTCCTCATGTACGAGATGTTGATCTCGAGGCCCGACATAACAGCTGCAGTGGGAGCATTTGCAGGAGGGTTGATTAGTTGTTCGATGACTGATCTCGGCATAGATCATAGGGGAGGTTTGCAGGTATTGGACCGATACTTGCAGGAGTGCATGAGCTCTTGTAGACTCTTTGCAGAGCTTGGAGCTAGCTCTGTGTGGCTTCCGTAGCGGGATGTTTGTCTATCAGTAGAGCAGGATGCACTAGCTCATCGAGAGTCAGTGGGCATAGGTTGAGAGAATATATCACCTTCTATTACTTGTACACTAGTAGATCTTTCTTAAAGGCACATTGGCCTTTAAGTGGGAGGTTGTTGGGGTTAAGGCCTATGTGCCTTGACCGGTCGCCCAGGTCATGGGCGCCCGCCCACTGTTACCCTATACTTATAGTGAGTATACTGTATAGGGGGAGCTGCCACTTCACAGTCTCCCCACCCATATCTGTGTCGTGTGTCTCCTTCTCTCTCTCTCACTCTCTGTCTGTGGTGCAGTGGATGATTGCAGAGGAGACTTAGATGTCAGCGATTATGCAGTCATTCCTTTCTATGCTCGACAGTGAGCATGGGGATATAGTTGTGCAGGATATGTCTTCCAGCAGACATCTAGAGCAGCTGGTTTGCTCTGAGGTTGCACAACAGGTTGATGCGTCTTTTGTGGACAGTCAGGAGATGCATGTGGCTGACACGCCTTGTCAGTCAGAGATGCCTATTGCCAGGGATATATATGTTGATGCATGCTCCGTAGAGCTAGCAGGGTCTGCTAGCATTGCATCGGCATTCGGTGGTCTCATGTATGAGATGTTGATCTTGAGACCGGATATCGCAGCTGCAGTGGGAGAATTTGCAGTTGGGGTTGTCAGTCGTTTGTTGACTGATGATGGCATAGTGCACGAGGGAGATATGCAGGTATTGCGTACATACTTGCAGTACGTGTGCGGTACGTCTGGTGGTGTATGGACTTACACGGGAGCAGGACAGCCGAATGCACACGATCACAGCCAGCCAGTGGGCATCGGTTGAGAGCGGTTTTCTCTCGCCTTTTGTAGTCTTTAGACTAGGTTATCTTGCTTAAAGGCACAGTCGCCTTTAAGTGGGAGGGTGTTGGGGTATAGGCGTCTGTGCCTTGCCCGGCCACCCAGAGTCTGGGCGCCCGCTGACTTGTATACCTTATACATAGCATAAGTGTATAGGGGGTTGCTCACTCTTTTGAGTCTCCCCACCCATATCTGTGTCGTGTGTCTCCTTCTCTCTCGCTCACTCTCCGTCTGTGGTGCTCCCCGATCCCCTTCAGTGTCAAGCACCTCAAAATGATACAAGTGATGCAAAGAGAGAACGAGGTTGATGGAATTATTGGAAGAGGAAAATTAGCAAGAAAAGACACAAAATGAGTTCTAAATGCAAACACAAAAATGGATACTAATCCTCTCCCTAATCAAGACTACCTAGCCATGGAGGGTAGTGGCATCTTGGGTGTTACAAGGACATTCCCACACATAGATAGATTAGGGATTAATTAGTGAGAGATGCAGCTAGTTATGGAAAATGCCAATGGACCGTAACAATGATTAAGAAATACCAATCACTCTAATGGAGATGCTAATCACTAACACACAAATGCATAAGAAAAAACCTAGCTAGCACACATAACTTTGATACCACTTGATGGGAATGGGATCGCGCTAGCTAAGGTGGTTGTTAAAAAAAAATTGTGCACACAAGTGAGTGTGTGTAGGCTAGATTGTTAAGCGAATTAGGTTCCAAGATAGATTAGCTTGGACTCATAAACATGATCTTAAGTAGTTTGCCAACCCATCACAATCTCACCATAAACAAAAGACATGTAATGCAAACTTGGAATGAATTTGTTTATTCTCATGAAAGGAGCTTTAAGTAGCTCTACAACTTTGCACCATTACATGTGGGATAATTCCACCTCTTCTCTCATTCAATCATACTCTAGTGACTCTAGGACAAAGCTCATACTTTACAAGTAGTGGTTTCAATGTTTGGTGTTGGGTGTGGCATCTATGGCCTATGTAGTTGCTACTTTTTGACACATGTTGTGTATGGTCTAGCTTGTGGAATCACACAACCATGCCAGTTGGCACAATACAAAAAACATGATTCGCTCAAACATAAGCAGCGAGTCCTTCAACTTGTAGAAAAGAACCCGCAGTCTGAGGCAAATGAGGAGACTAGATTGCCCGACATCAATGTGCTCGAGATAGATTTTGATGATGAAACACATTGCTCAAAAAGAGGAAGAGATGAGGAAGAGGGGTCTTTGGATAAGGGCAAGAGGTCAAAGTATTTTGTATTATTTCTAGATGACTAAAAATAGTAAAGATATATTTATTTTTTTCATCAGGGTCGGATTGATTTTGTACCGAAATCTCACAAATTATTTTATTTTTCTCCAACCATCATTCACTTTGTGGAAAGTTGAAATGATATAAAGTTTTCTAGATACATTAATGTTTATGTAGGAGTTAAGGCACAACTTGCAACAATGTTGTCCAAACCTCTCCCTTGCGTTGTTTCTGTAATCGCCAATCTGCATGTCATCTTGCCAAAGAGGATAACTCCCATATCTCCTCCTTCATCTTTTTCTAGACAATCTCAATGCATTTTCAATCTGATTGTCTTTGGCTTCTTCCTTGCGATGTGACCTGTGCATAATTTTTTGATATGTCCATTGATATAGCTCTAATCTATTGGCTTTGTCTACACCACCTCCATGCCGAGTGTGACTGAAATATCTAGTACGTGCTTAGAAGTGGGTTTTCTCCATGCCCTGTGTAGACCAGATACCCAAGCTACCATACTCCCTTGCAAACTAAGGCATGTGATTACAGATAATGTGATGCTCACATTATCTGTAATCACATAAAATGCACAAACATTATAAGGATACATGTTTGCAATTAAAAGATTAACATATCGTCAAACCAATTACATCACCATGTAGTGAGAGTGATATGCTAATTTGTCCGCACACTTTTGAATGTCTCCACAGCTTCTTGGAAATTTGCATAGTCAACTTTAGTCCATGAGTTCAATTCACAAAACTTGAATATTGTGGCCAACCTTTTCCATACCTTCACCTTGCAAGTACTTGTTGGACTATTTTGTGCATGATCAACTAGAGCATTGTGAAAATTTTTCCACCTGTTGTATCTCAATGCTTTTGTTTCTTGTGCACTATGGCTTTTGCATTTTTTTTCAGTCGTAGGAATTGATAGGAAGAGTCGGGCTTTAAGACCACCAATAGACAACTTCTTTAGAACATCCCAACCATTTTTATATCTCTTTTCATCCTACTCTAGCTAAACATGTTCTCTGTGTAAACCCATCTCTGAGAAGACTATCTCCAAATTTGAGATTTCCCTTTTCTTTTCACGGAGAGATTGAGTGGTCTAAACAAAACAGATGTAGAGAAACAATAATTTTTTGGTTATTCTACAAAGTGCATGCTTTGTGCATATGTGCAATCTGGAAAGTGGAATATCCAAAATGGGTCAAAAGTTGGGGTTTCACACTCTTCTCCAGTATGGTTTGTGAACCCCTTCCATACAATATAAGCAAGGGCTTTTGTTTGTTGCTACTTTGGAAATGTTCTACATGCATTTCAAGGTCTCTAGGTCTCTCTCCATGTGTCACTCTACTATGTAGGAATCCATGCCCTCCACATTTAGATTCTTTCCATTTCTTTGTTCGCTTATAGTTTTTGGGATGCTAGTTTGATGAAAAGCCCACTTCAATATATCAAAGTTCTCAGTTGGCACCTAGCTAGAAACCCTGACTATGCTAGATTGTACACCTCCTCTTGGCCATCACAGTCACCATTTTTTAGTCTAATATATCGATCCATACTAAACCTTTATTTGCCCATAGAGATCATGTCCATTGGCCCACGACCCACTACTCTCATGGCCGAGTTGAGGTTAGCATTGGATCTAATTTGGAAGTATTAACTCGTGTGTGGTGTGTGTGTGTGTGTGTGTGTGTGTGTGTGTGTGTGTGTGTGTGTGTGTGTGTGTGTGTTTGTGTGTTTGTTTCATAATAAATAGCCTAATTGGCCTTCATGTTAGCATAATTGGTTTCCTTGACTTGTGTGTGTGCATAGTATATGCCAAAAGCTCTCCAATGACTCCAACCTCATGTCATTTGGTAGTTTAATCATACCCACTCACACACAAAATTGATAGTCAAAGTGATATTATTAGATGTGTATGTGGTTTAAAGTGAGATTAGTAGGTGTGTGTGAAGACATGTGGGTAGTAAAAGGGAAGCATCCTTAATTAGTGTCGCTTATTTGGTCACCCATCCTCAAATTGCACTTGCCATCATGTGCATCAACTATTTTGGATTGAGAAATCTCACTAGCCTCCTTCATCCCCCAACCCACCTCTCTTTTGCAACCTATGCTCCAAGCTCACGTGCTATAGTTATGTAGCTCATAGCACTATTAAATCGGTTACACCCTTATCATCAAACATGCTACAAAGGATTTTTCATCGTCTTCACCCTCCAGCATTGCTACTTTCAACCATTGCAAACTGTTTGGCATTGTTCTCCATGTACAACTGCAACCTGCTCACCCAATAATTGCGTCGCAGCCTTGTCCCTTGTTTTCTCATACCATTGATCTGCTAACAATATTGTATTACTCAGTCCTATAAGTTTCTCTTGACGTTCTATAGAATGCTCAGAGCCCTGCCATACAGAACTCTTGCAGCCCATGCCGGTGCTTCCTGACAGGTATCTCTCTGCCCTTCTGCTTGGGCCAACATAAATTTGACTTGCACTCCCATGCCACCGAACCACCACCATCACACGCGGACTATTGATGCCTCATATATACCCATTTCCTCCATATTTGTATTTAGAATTTTGAAGCTTCTATTCTTATCCCTCATTCCTACGAAAGATTTTCAAGGTAAATTTCCATCACTTTTCAAAAAGGTTGTGAGCTTCTTGCAACTTTGGAGTACATAATTTGAAATCCACCTACAACCATCTTGGGTGCACTACTATGACCATATTTTAGCATTGTGGCTCACACTTTGTGAAGGACTAGACACTACCTATCAGAAGTAGGTAGGACCTTCCTCATCCCATCCACACACTGTTATGGTGAACTCGAGCACCACATCCAATGAAGGGTAATCAACCGCAAAGTCTCTCACAAGGAGAGATTATTATTGGAACTAATGATAGGCCACGTGGTCTAGCCTATGTACAATCCTAATGTGCAATCTACTTGCCAATCCCAACGACATCATCACTTATGGAGCAAGAATTTCTCTGATTATAGCATTCTTATTCCTTTGATTGTGTCATTAACATGAATGCTACATTGGAATCTGGATTACCCACCATAATCCTAATGTGTTCACAAATCTCAAGCTTGATGTGGCTAGCTTCTTAACTTTGGAACCCTCAAAATGAGTTAAAAGTAGCTATTTATCATAATGAGGCTAAAAATCTAATATCTTAAAAAGATCATGTTTACAAAAGGAATTTCTTGACTTTGAAAAAAACATAAGTTCTTAAGATTCTTGAAGGTGCGAGATGATGCGGGCACTAGCATGCTCATTGGTTTTCTTGAATATCCTTTGAATACACGTGATATGGACAATCATTCCTATAAGTGAACACTTTGAGATTCTAGTACCAAGCTCTGAGTCCCTTCCAATAGTGACACTTAGTTCCCCGAGTATCACTTTAGTGAGGTCATAATATGACTAGTAGTTACTAAAGAGTGTTCATTATCCACCTATTGTTATCAAAGGGAGCTTCTTATGATGTCATATATGATCATAGATGAGATGCTACTCTAGCTCTATATGGTGAGCCTCTTTGTACTCACTTTCATTCAATCTAGTTACCGGTTTTATGTCTACAGTCTACTCCAATATCTGTTGTGTAATTCAGTGTTGATTATCATGTTGCCATGAATGATTCTCCATTTTATCCTCCCTAGCCTTCACAAGCACAAGGTCCTAGCAGCTACCAACAACATATGGGGACATGGACAGGGGAGTTCCCTATTCCAAGAATACACAAGTATAAGAGTCCTTATAATAGATTCCGAGGCCCTCTACACAAGCGTGGTTTGATCGAGACACGGTATGCAATTATAGTCTCTCCCTTAGACAACACCATTTGCTAACCTAGTGGAGCATCTCCTAACTAAGGAAAACTTGAATTGTTCCCCACCCCATTTTGTTGTGCTTCCTTTTTGTAGGATCCATGATTGGTCTCCATAATCTCCTCATTTTTCTCATGTTCATTAAAATGTTGTTGCGAGTGGGCATTCATTACAACTAGATTTTGATATGCCCAACTATCTCTAAACACTTTTTATCAAGGTGTTGAAATGTGGGCCGCTTTGAGTCTTGAAACCTATTAACTAACCAATAGCTACTCACATTTCGAGGACCTTTTCATGAAATGCAAGGTCTTGCCATGTGTATTATTGTTTAGTTACTTGTTGTATACTTTTAGAGAAGCTAATGATATATTGACAAACAAGCAAAATCTTTCTAAAGATTTGCAATGTTGGGCTCATTAATTTAAGGTGACAGTTTGCACAAGTTGCAACTTGTTTGGATCCTTGTGAAGCTTTTAACTGTATGTATTATACCACCATGTCTACCCTTTGGTAGGCATTACTTTGGCATGGCTGTAAGGATACAGGTAACAACTTGCAAACCTGTCAAGAACCATGTCTCATGGAAGGAAATAAGGACCCTTTTGCTTCTAAAACTGGCACACAAAAGATTATCTTGGCATGGCCATAATGATAAAGCTAAGAATTGCAAAATTGTAAAGAGCCATGTCTCAAGGAAATAAGAACCTTTTGCTTCTAAAACTCACACACAATATAGCATGTTGCGTCTTTACAAATATAAATAGATACAATATGTGGGCCTTTGGAATTTCATTCGCACCAACATGATCGTAAGTATGAGCTATAAAACAAGATACGAGTTTACACGATGCAAAATGGCGTTACGAATGTTATTTTCTTGAAAAAGTAACTATAGCTTATGTCAAATTCATGCAGGGGTTACCAAAATGCATAAACTTTGCAAAAGGTAGCTATAGTATGACCTACAAGATGCGAAGTCAACTCCACAAGGAATGGGGTAATTGTTATGGATTGCCCCCTCCTGCCCCCAAAAACTGCACCCAAAATGGGTGCAATTACTTTTTGCTCATGTATCCCCCCCCTCCCCCCTTGTATATCTCTCAAGCAGTGACCCTAGTATACAAAGGAGACATTATGAGCCTCCCAAAAGGTAAATGTAGGTAGATATAGTACGACCGGTCGCCTTCGGCGGCCTCTCTCTCTCTCTCTCTCTCTCTCTCTCTCTCTCTCTCTCTCTCTCGTGCAAAGGGGATTTTTTTAGTTTTGGACTTTAACCTTCAGATCGCAGATTGCGACAAGTGTAAAGGGCTTCTCCTTCCGCCATATTATGTTAGTAGATACAAGGGAGGTTCTTATATACACACACACCATTAGTATTCTTCTATATACATCCTTTTGACATTTCTAAAGGCCAAAAGGATGTAAATAGAAGAATAAGAATGGTGTGTGAAAGCACTTCTCGTCATGGATGACATAGCCTACACCAAAAGTAAAGCGTGGTGGGGAAGTCGAAATGTGAGTGCAAGATTGTGGTGTCATAACCTTGCATCGCAAGCTCTATTCATTTCATGCTTTCATGTGAGCTCTTCACAGACTTTAAATACGGCTTCTTATTAGACAGGCCTTCACCAGCCCCACTCTCTCCTCACTCACAATTTCCTCATCTGCATCCTCACAAGTCCCCTTTTCTGGCCTGGGGGTTAACATACTTAATTGAGATTGCATCCTTGCAGATTTGTACAAACCCTCAATCTAGTGCTTGCTAATATGGGTGCGTCAGCAGGTCATGTGAATCTTGAGCGGCACGCACTAGCTTTGGTTCGGAGTCCCTCGACTTCCCTTTTCTGCGAATCAGACGACTCGGATTTTGAGTTCGACCTCTCAGAAATTTCTAGTGATGAGCCTCCTGCTTCTCCCAAGCTTCAGCTCACTCTCTCCCCTCAATGGGGAAGTGCAGCATCAGGCATGGCCATGCCCCCACATATAACAGAAGACCATATTTACACAGCTGCACCCAATATCCATCATTTGCATGTCATGGATATGGTGTTGCAAGATGGCGGCGTAGCAGAGTACTCTGATACCATCAAGAGCCCTCATAAATATCGCAATTATGATGGTAATATGAATCATCAGATTCGAAGTAGAGGTGGGATTGGGTCCTTAGAAGTGGATGAACTTTCTACTGCTGTGATGAGCACCAGCACTGATCAAGGCCCTAAGAGGAGGAGTAATCTGAGGTCATTAATGCTGGAGAGAGGGGAATTCGAGCAGTTGCCCTCCCTTGTCGGCATCCATCGAAGCAATGTCGGAATTACAAATGGTGATCAGATGAATTTGAGAGACTGGTCTTGTAGCTCATCATCAGATGCTTCCTCACCCGACTCCCCTGCATCTGTCTCATGCGCATCAGCCTCTTCATCACCCCAGCATCACACAAAGGCCAGCAGCAGGAGATGGTCTTTCAACCTGGATTTCTTTCACACCAAGAAAGTAGCATTAACTGGTCCTTTAAAAGCTGTAGATTATGACCCCGCTGCGGCGATGCATGATAGGCATCATGATGTAGCAGAGATTAGGGATGGTAATGTAGAGTCACCGAGGCGATCCACATGCAGCTTAAGCTCCATATCCAGCGGTACAAGCAGCTTTCCCGTCAGCCCTGTGGCGTTCCCTTCACGTGCGGCGCCCTCCATCCCACCTGGACCCCGCTCACCCATGTCGCCCCACGCGCAGCACTATCAACGGCAGAGGGCCCGCGCTGAGGAGCTGAGAAGACGAACGTTTTTGCCATACCGCCAGTCCCTACTTGGCGCCTGCTTCTTCCCTTCAGCGCCATCTCCGTCCCCTCAAGTCGCGGTCTGAAGCGTCATTTGCTGTGCAGATATCATAGATCTATCCAACACGCTTTGAACTCAATACCTTGTTAAGAAGGCCACATTCAAAGGTTGTGCATGATTAGACCTATTGAATTTATTCATCATTAAACAAAAGAAAATGCTTTTGTTGACAAATCGTTTTCAATTATTTTAATGGTCGTGGTACTTTTCTATTCACCTAATGGTCATAGAGTTAATTTTTGAAAAGCCACTTCTTGTGGCTTTTCACAAGTTAAATGTTTAACCTAAGGCTTTTGCTACGAGTTAACTCTACCACACGCTAATGTTGTTGCTCGTCCTCGTGCAGAATCCACTCGCTCCGCTTGACTATCTCCCTCTCCTCCTCCTTACACTCCTGAGGTGGGCAAGGGTGGTGCATGTGCAAACTACCTCATACTGGCCCACCCTCAACGGAACCCCGAAATGTATAAATCCAAAATTCTAGATAAATGGGGAGATATCGATCCATGACATTGTACTCTGATGCATCCAAGGCAATGCACAAGGAGCCTCACAACTTGAATACAATGCATACAAGTGGTGGATGATTGGTATCAACAAGAAGGATTACAAATTGGTTAGCTTAATTTAAGCCCATATTTGTGATGATCCCAACAATGTTATATACATTGTCATTTCATAAAGCAGAGCACATAGGCATAATGAGAGTGTGAACACAAGTGCATCACCTCATGTCAAAAAGAAGAGAGTCTCAATCTGCCAATGCAAGTGAGCAATCCAAGATATCCAAGGGACATCACAGACCTCTCTCTCAGCACAGTTTTTAAAAGATCCAAGAAAGAGACCCTCTTTTTCGATTGTTGATTAAAAAATCGTGCAAAAAAGGATTGTTCAAAGAGAAAGCTCAGGGAAAGGAAAAACCAATGCACATGGTGCAACGACTCTCTCTAGATTCTTCCTCTACTAAATATACCGATGTAGAAGTTTCTCATATGGAAGAGGTTCATGAATTTTGTTTAACGGCCTCTATTTGGTAGCCTCCCTTGTAATGCAAATATACATCACCATCTTATGTTTAGTACTATGCTTTGGATTTGTAATATAACCAGAGTCAAAATGTAGGTTTTGGCAGCACTGAGTGGTTATCAGTTAAGGGTGATGGTGCAAGCACACATTCCACTTGTACCAGCCAACAAAGTGCCAATGAATTGAAGTGACGTACATCGACCCTATGACATGTGAAACTATGGTTGACCCTATGAAGGCAACTGATGGTCATACCTACAACAGGTGGACAATCATTTGTGGTAGTAGGTTTCATGCCAGATGATGGTTGTCCTTTTTGTATTGCCTTGGATGACACTGATGTTGTGGTTGCTTGTTTCAAAAGTCATATGCTTTCGGGTGGCGCAGACAACACTGATTCACGAGAGATGGACGATAGTATGGTTGATGGTCGTAGCACCTTTGTAGTGACAAAATGAAAGTGATCAGCTCTGCTGATGAGAGATGTATGCGAGAGTTGGCTGCAGGAATGCCTCACCATCCCAAGCAACTCATCGATAAAAGCCGAGCACACAAAATACAAGGAACGATTTTGTGCTAGCCCATTGGGACTCCGATTCAATGAGTCCGATGACAATTTGTAATGGCCTTTTGGTAGTTGGTCCAAATGGTGGAGTTGCAAGGGTTCTCACTCAGCAAGCAGGGACACCGACACAACCAATCAAGTTTACGAATGACTTGGACATCCACTCTAGTGGGTCGGTATTTTTCATGATAGCAACTTATTTGTCTCATTGTAGGTGTGCTCGCTAGGACTTTTTACAATGTGTTAAGTGAGTTGTTTCCTTTTAGACCATATCTAGCTACATGGTGTCTTTGAAATGTTTCTAACTGCTCTTATTCGTCTAGTTTCAACCTTTGTGATGGTTGAAAGCTAGATTTTTGGAGCTACACCTGAGCATAGGCCAGTCATATTGAATCTCATGAGTACTTGGTTTTGATTATTGCTTACATTCACAGTTGCTGGAACTTAGATTATACATGTATAGTCAATGTAGTGGATTATTCGAGATTTTCTATAGCTCTTTCATGTCCCGTCAAAAACACATGCTCAAAGTAAGCCCGGGGAGGTTAACTAATAAAAATGTAACCTATCACGTGAGTTCAACAGAAGGGTATTTAAAGTTCTTGAAACTTACAGAAATATATATACAGAAGGGCATTATTTTTTCAAATTTGAAAAAAAATTACAGATTTTAAAAGAAAAGGGTACATTATATTCCTTAAAAAATTCACAGGTAAGGGGTTTTACAAACATGTCTTGAACGCACGTGATATGGTAGTTGTACACATAGTGAACCCCCCGAAGAAGCAAGTAGGCTTGCTTTTGACTGAATGCGTTGTCGCATCGTGGCACATACACAGTGTGAAATAAAAACATTCAGCTCACTTTTGACACTTCCCTACATGGAAATAAAAGAAATCATGTACATATTGTGATATATGTTGAAGCAGCTATTGCGGTTGCTATCATGTACATACCTATCTGGGGAGTCGTGGCCCTTGATGTGGCGCCTTTGAGTGATTTTACACTTGATAAGATGCCTATTTTGGTTTTATGATGTACATACTCCAACTCTTTCATGGTGGCACACTCATCTCGCCTATAAAGACTGATGCGGATAAAAACTACCAAAAATAGCAACTAATAGACGCCGTTGCAAAATTGCATGGAAAGTGACCTAAAATGGTATATTGATGAAAAATTATGATTATCTATTATTTTTATGCTTATACGAATGATCCCACAAACTTATGGATTTTTCTGACTCTGTTTGGGATTTTTTGCATAAAAAATCACATTTTTTGGGTCAAAAAATGAGCTGAAAATGACCTAGTTTTGGTCCAAAGTGGCATATCCAAAATGGGTCAAAAAAGTTGGGGTTTCACAGTTCTCCAGTATGGTTTGTCCAAGGTGTGAAACCCTCCCATACAATATAAGTAAGGGCTTTTGTTAATTGCTACTGTGGAAATGTTCTACACACATTTCAAGGTCTTTAGGTCTCTCTCCATGTGCCACTCCGCTATGTAGGAATCCATGCCCTCCACATTTAGATTCTTTCCATTTTTTTGTTCGCTTTTAGTTTTTGTGATGCTAGTTTGATGAAAAGCCCAATTCAATATATCGAAGTTCTCAATTGGCACCTAGAAACCCTAACTATGCTACATTGTACACCTCCTCTTGGCCATCACAGTCACCATTTATTTGTTTAATATATTGATCCATACTAATCCTTTATTAGTCCATAGAGATCATGTCCATTGGCCACGGCCCACTACTCTCATGGCCGAGTCGAGGTTAGCATTGGATTTAATTTGGAAGTATTAACTGTGGGGTGTGTGTGTGTGTGTGTGTGTGTGTGTGTTTGTTTCATAATAAATAGCCTAATTGGCCTTCATGTTAGCATAATTAGTTTCCCTGACTTGTGTGTATGCATAGCATATGCCAAAAGCTCTCCAATGACTCCAACCTCACGTCATTTGGTAGTTTAATCATACCCACTCACACAAAAAATTGATAGTCAAAGTGATATTATTATATGTGTATGTGGTTTAAAGTGAGATTAGTAGGTGTGTGTGTGGAGGCTTTGTCAAAGTAGTTTTCTTTTTAAAAATGAAAACTTTGGAGAGTTGTGAAGGCATGTGGGTAGTAAAAGGGAAGCATCCTTAATTAGTGTCGCTTATTTGGTCACCCATCCTCAAATTGCACTTGCCATCGTGTGCATCAACTATTTTGGCTTGAGAAATCTCACTAGCCTCCTTCATCCCCCAACCCACCTCTCTTTTGCAACCTATGCCCCAATCTCGCATGCTATAGTTATGTAGCTCATAGCACTATTAAATCGGTTACATCCTTATCATCAAACATGCTACAAAGGATTTTTCATCGTCTTCACCCTCTAGCATTGCTACTTTCAACCATTGCAAACTGTTAGGCGTTGTTCTCCATGTACAAGTGCAACCTGCTCACCCAATAATTGTGACGCAGCCTTGTCCCTTGTTGTCTCATCCCACTGATCTGCTAACAATATTGTATTACTCATCCCTATAAGTTTCTCTTCACATTCTATAGCGTGCTCAGAGCCCTGCCATACAAAACTCTTGCAGCCCATGCCGATGCTTCTTGAGAGGTTTCTCTTGGCCCTTCTGCTTGGGCCCACATAAATTTGACTTGCAATCTCATGCTGCAGAACCACCACCATCACACGCGGACTATTGATGCCTCATATATACCCATTTCCTCCATGTTTGTATTTAGAATTTTGAAGCTTCTATTCTTATCCCTCATTCCTACGAAAGATTTTCAAGGTAAATTTTCATCACTTTTCAAAAAGTTTGTGAGCTTCTTGCAACTTTGGAGTACATAGGTTTGAAATCCACCTACAACCATCTTGGGTGCACTACTATGACCATATTTAATTTGAGCATTGTGGCTCACACTTTGTGAAGGACTAGACACTACCTATCAGAAATAGGTAGGACCTTCCTCATCCCATCCACACACTGTTATGGTGAACTCAAGCACCGCATCCAATGAACGGTCAACATCATCAACCGCAAAGTCTCTCACAAGGAGAGGTTATTATTGGAACTGATAATAGACCACGTGGTCTAGCCTATGTGCATTTCTAGTGTGCAATCTACTTGCCAATCCAACCGACATCATCACTAATGGAGCAAGAATTTCTCTCATTATAGCATTGTTATTCCTTTGACTGTGTCATTAACATGAATGCTACATTGGAATCTGGATTACCCACCATAATCCTAATGTGTTCACAAATCTCAAGCTTAATGTTGTTAGCTTCTTAACTTTGGAACCCTCAAAATGAGTTAAAAGTAGCTATTTATCATAACGAGGCTAAAAATCTAATATATTAAAAGATCATGTTTACAAAAGGGATTTCTTGACTTTGAAAAAAACATAAGTTATTAAGATACTTGAAGGTGCGAGATGATGCGGATAATGCATGCGCATTGGTTTTCTTGAATATCCTTTGAATACACGTGATATGGACAATCATTCCTATAAGTGAACACTTTGAGATTTTAGTACCAAGCTCTTAGTCACTTTCGATAGTGACACGTAGTTCCCTAAGTATCACTTTAGTGAGTTCATAATATGACTAGTAGTTACTAAAGAGTGTTCATTATCCACCTATTGTTATCAAATGGAGCTTCTTATGATGTCATATATGATCATAGATGAGATGCTACTCTAGCTCTATATGGTAAGCCTCTTTGTACTCACTTCCATTCAATCTAGTTATCGATTTTGTGTCTACACTCTACTCCAATATCTGTTGTGTAATTCAGTGTTGATTATCATGTTGCCATAAATGATTCTCCATTTTATCCTCCCTAGTCTTCACAAGGACAAGGTCCTAGCGGCTACCAACAACATATGGGGACAGGGACAGGGGAGTTCCCTATTCCAAGAATACACAAGTATAAGAGTCCTTATAATAGATGCCAAGGCCCTCTACACAAGCGTGGTTTGATCTAGATACGGTGTGCAATTATAGTCTCTCCCTTACACAACACCATTTGCTAACCTAGTGGAGCATCTCCTAACGAAGGAAAACTTGAATTGTTCCCCACCCCATTTTTGTTGTGCTTCCTTTGTGCAGGATCCATGATTGGTCTCCATAATCTCCTCATTTTTCTTATGTTCATTAAACTGTTGTTGCGAGTGGGCATTCATCACAACTAGATTCTGATATGCCCAACTATGTCTAAACACTTTTTATCAAAGTGTTGAGATGTGGGCCGCTTTAAGTCTTGAAACCTATTAACTAACCAATAGCTACTCACATTTTGAGGACCTTTTCATGAAATGCAAGGTCTTGCCATGTGTATTATTGCTTAGTTACTTGTTGTATACTTTTAGAGAAGCTAATGATATATTGACAAACAAGCAAAATCTTTCTAAAGATTTGCAATGTTGGGCTCATTAATTTAAGGTGACAGTTTGCACAAGTTGCAACTTGTTTGGATCCTTGTGAAGCTTTTAACTGTATGTATTATACTACCATGTCTACCCTTTGGTAGACATTACTTTGGCATGGCTGTAAGGATACAGGTAACAACTTGCAAACCTGTCAAGAACCATGTCTCACGGAAGGAAATAAGGACCCTTTTGCTTCTAAAACTGGCACACAAAAGATTATCTTGGCATGGCCATAATGATAAAGCTAAGAATTGCAAAATTGTAAAGAGCCATGTCTCAAGGAAATAAGAACCTTTTGCTTCTAAAACTCACACACAATATAGCATGTTGCGTCTTTACAAATATAAATAGATACAATATGTGGGCCTTTGGAATTTCATTCGCACCAACATGATCGTAAGTATGAGCTATACAACAAGATACGAGTTTACACGATGCAAAATGGCGTTACGAATGTGATTGTCTTGAAAAAGTAACTACAGCTTATGTCAAATTCATGCAGGAGTTACCAAAATGCATAAACTTTGCAAAAGGTAGCTATAGTATGACCTACAAGATGTGGAGTCAAGTCCACATTGAATGGGGTAATTGTTATGCATTACTCCCTCCTGCCCCCAATAACTGCACCGAAAATGGTTGCAATTACTTTTTGCTCATGTATCCCCCTCTCCCCCCTTGTATATCTCTCAAGAGGTGACCCTAGTATACAAAGGAGACATGTATTAGCCCTCCGAAAGGTAAATGTAGGTAGATATACAAGGGAGATTCTTACACACACACACACACACACACACCATTAGTACTAGTATGGCCAGCCGCCTTTGGCGGCCTCTCTCTCTCTCCCCCTCTCTCCCTCTTTATCACGTGCAAAGGAGCCTATTTTAGTGTTGGACTTTAGCTTTCAGGTCGCAGATTGCGACACGTGTAAAGGGCTCCCACTTCCGCCATATTATGTTAGTAGATTTTTATATATACATCCTTTTGACATTTCTAAAGGCCAAAAGGATGTAAATAGAAGAATAAGAATGTTGTGTGAAAGCACTTCTCGTCATGGATGACATAGCCTACACCAAAAGTAAAGCGTGGTGGGGAAGTCGAAATGTGAGTGCAAGATTGTGGTGTCATAGCCTTGCATCGCAAGCTCTATTCATTTCATGCTTTCATGTGAGCTCTTCATACACTTTAAATACGGCTTCTTATTAGACAGGCCTTCACCAGCTCCACTCTCTCCTCACTCACAATTTCCTAATCTGCATCCTCACAAGTCCTGATCTGCATCACTCACAATTTCCTGATCTGGCCTGGGGGTTAACATACTTAATTGAGGTTGCATCCTTGATTTGTACAAGCCCTCAATCTAGTGTCATTGTGCCTGTCAATATGGGTGCGTCAGCAGGTCATGTGAATCTTGAGCGGCATGCGCTAGCTTTGGTTCGGAGTCCCTCGACTTCCCTTTTCTGCGAATCAGACGACTCGGATTTTGAGTTCGACCTCTCAGAAATTTCTAGTGATGAGCCTCCTGCTTCTCCCAAGCTTCAGCTCACTCTCTCCCCTCAATGGGGAAGTGCAGCATCAGGCATGGCCATGCCCCCAGATATAACAGAAGACCATATTTACACAGCTGCACCCAATATCCATCATTTGCATGTCATGGATATGGTGTCGCAAGATGGCGGCATAGCAGAGTACTCTGATACCATCAAGAGCCCTCATAAATATCGCAATTATGATGGTAATATGAATCATCAGATTCCAAGTAGAGGTCGGATTGGGTCCTTAGAAATGGATGAACTTTCTACTGCTGTGATGAGCACCAGCCCTGATCAAGGCCATAAGAGGAGGAGTAATCTGAGGTCGTTAATGCTGGAGAGAAGGGAATTCGAGCAGTTGCCCTCCCTTGTGGGCGTCCATCAAAGCAATGTCAGAATTACAAATGGCGATCAGATGAATTTGAGAGAGACATCCTCAGATGCTTCCTCACCCGACTCCCCTGCATCTGTCTCATCCGCATCAGCCTCTTCATCACCCCAGCATCACACAAAGGCCAGCAGGAGATGGTCTTTTAACCTGGATTTCTTCCACACCAAGAAAGTAGCATTAACTGGTCCCTCAAAAGCTGTAGATTATGACCCCGCTGCGGCGATGCATGATAGGCATCATGATGTAGCAGAGATTAGGGATGGTAATGTAGAGTCACCGAGGCGATCCACATGCAGCTTAAGCTCCATATCCAGCGGTACAAGCAGCTTTCCCGTCAGCCCTGTGGCGTTCCCTTCACGTGCGGCGCCCTCCATCCCACCTGGACCCCGCTCACCCATGTCGCCCCACGCGCAGCACTATCAACAGCAGAGGGCCCGCGCTGAGGAGCTGAGAAGACGAACGTTTTTGCCTTACCGCCAGTCCCTACTTGGCGCCTGCGTCTTCCTTTCAGCGCCATCTCCGTCCCCTCAAGTCGCGGTCTGAAGCGTCATTTGCTGTGCAGATATAATAGAGCTCATTTGTCCAAGCGTCCTGAGTAGAGACCTCATCGATCTATCCAAGATCAACACCTACTTTGGGAGTTAGATTGTACATGATTAGACCTTCCAATATAGCAACATTGAATCTCTTCCACATTAAACAAAAGAAAACTCTTTTGTATTGATAAATAATTTTCAATTATTTAAATGGTCGTGGTGCTTGCTATTCACCTAGTGGTCATAGAGTTAATTTTTGAAAATCCACAGAGGTGGCTTTTCATAAGTTAAATGTTTAACCTAATGCTTTTGCTACGAGCTAACTCTACCACACGCTAGTGCTGTTTCTCATCTTCTTGCAGAATCCACTCGCTCCGCTTGACTATCGCCCTCTCCTCTTCCTTACACTCATGAGGTGGGCAAGGGTGGTCCATGTGGAAACTACTTCATACCCGCCCACCCTCAACGAAACCCCAAAATGTATAAATCCAAAATTCTAGATAACTGGGGAGCCTATATCCATCCATCACATTGTACTCTGGATGCATTCAAGGCAATGCACAAGGAGCCTCACACTTGCATACAATGCATACAAGTGGTGGATGATGTACATGCTACCTAACCTTCTTTAACATGGGCTATTATTAAGAAAATATTCCAAAAAGATTTCCTTGGGATCAACAAGAAGGATTCCAATTGGCCTTATAGGGATTCGTGGTCAAAGCAAAAGCATCACACATTTGAACCAATACATCTCTCATTATTAGGATGTCATCTTAAAATTGGACAGACTCGATGAGTTCTAAGGAATTCATACGTTTATTAGAGGACTTGATCCAAAGGTGAAGACACAGTCCAAGAGACAAGATCCCAAAACTTTAGCTTAATTTAAGCCCATATTGTGATGATCCCAGCAATGACAGTGTATAATGAGAGTGTGAACACACGTGCATCACCTCATGTCAATAAGAAGAGAAAGTCTCAATCTGCCAATGCAAGTGAGCAATCCAAGATATCCAAGGGACATTGTAGACCTCTCTCTCAACACAGTTTTGAGAGATCCAAGAAAGAGACCCCCTCTTTCGATTTTTTATGAGAAAATCATGCAAAAAGGGATTGTTCAAAGGGAAACCGTAAAGTGCGGGAAAGGAAAAAGAAATGCACATGGTGCAGGGACTCTCTTTGGATTCTTCCTCTACTAAGTATACCAATGTAGAGGTTTCCCATATGGAAGAGGTTCATGAATTTTGTCTAACGGCCTCTATGTGGTAGCCGTGTCAGGCCAAGGGCCACCCTGGAGGTCAAGGACCTGGCCAAGGGCCGGCTGCCCAGTGGAGAAGGGATCCTAGGGCGAGGAGGCTATAAAAGGGAGGTGGAGGATTCGGACACGGCAGGGTTTTACACAGGTATCAGAGCAAGGTGGAAAGGAGGGAGAAGCAGGGAGCTATGGAGGAGGGATGCATGGCGATCTCTCTCTCTCTCTCTCTCTCTCTCTCTCTCTCTCTCTCTCTCTCTCTCTCTCTCTCTCTCTCTCTCTCTCTCTCTCTCTCTCTCTCTCTCTCTCTCTCTCTCTCTGCACGACCGTGGGCAAGCTCCATGAGGGCAACTCTATTCTCGATGGTGCAGGGCGGGCATGGCCCCTAGGGTGGAGAAAGCTTCTCTCGGCTACCGCATGGGAGGGACCGCTAAGCAGGGATGGGCCCGACAAGCAACACTGTAGGAACGACCTCCTGCATGCAATCGACACAAAACAGGTAGCAGCGTAGCTCGCGGGATTCGCGCTGCACAGAGGATGCTTTTTCGTCACTTGACCGCGTGCAAAGAGCCATCGTAGCGGTGGTCTTCTCTCGCTTCGTCACCGGCGCAGTCGACCATAGCCGCTGCAGCAAAACATAATATATATATATATATTTTTTATTTTTCTCTATTTTGCCCTACCTACCTAAGGGATTTGGCCCACGGTGAGTATTCGGGCTCATTTAAGCCATGCAAACCTGACGCAGCCACATGCAACTCACATGCGTGGTGCACCCAAGAACATGCAGGTAGTGCGGTACAAAGATCGTCAATACGGACAGCTTTAAAAACTCAAGGGTCGATCAACTTCGATAAAGTTCAACACATGATTGGCGCCGCATGGCTTCACATACACTATATTTCACCTGAGCTTGCAAGTTTTCTATGAGAACGGACACAAGGTAACCACTTTCCATTTGGTTTTTCTTAGTTGATTACCCTCATAGTTTATGCAGGGCGGCAAAGTTGCCTAGCAGTAATGGTCAGTCAAGTTGTGACTAGTATTGCAATGCGCAAGGCTCTGTACAAGGGTGCTAATGAGCATGGCTTGTGTCGTCCAATGTTGTGTTAGTGCTTTCATAATATTTGTAGTTTCCCCTCGGTACCACATTCGATTTTTGGGTCGGCAAGATTTGTCGATAGGTGTACTTAATAAGGTACGCAGTTGATTTTTGATTATTGAGCATCTGCTTGATAGATATGATATGCAACAGACGTGCATACGCTTTAGGCACACAAAGCACAAGCATGGCTTGTGAAAATTACTATAAGCACCAAAAAATTTGATTGGTTTAAAGATTCGAATCAAGCATGGCTTGAGTACCAACCGCCTTGCTCCATAGCACGGCTTCTCAGTGGTTCAATTTTGGTGCAAAAGCGTAACAAAATTGCAATGTTTTGGAATCTCAAGGAGATTGGCACATCCTATTACTGGACTTGTTGAAGGCAGCAAGTTGCTCGGCATGGCCGACTCCTTGTCATTGTTTCTACACGTTGAGATAGAGGATGATTACCACACATTACTGGTTTATTTCAATTGAGATTACTCGACACGGTTGCTTCTTTTTGTAATGATATCTTCCGCCACATCCGTTAGCTCTCAGCACACACATATTTAGGTGAAGCAAGGCTTCAATTTACGAATCTTACATTGAGATTTTTCCCGTTTGGGGTATGCTATGAGCACACGCCTTTGGGGAATTTCTCCATATGCCTACACGATATTCAGGCCAACTTTCTCTCGCGCAATAGAGATGGTTATGATCTACATGTGAGCGAGCTTTTCCTTTGACATCTCCAGACAACTGGTTACAGCAGGATGACCAGGTTAGACCATGTTCCATATTGTTTATTTCTCCATGTTTATACATTTACATTGGAAACTATTGCTTTTGTGCAAAGCACAGTGCTTTGACAATTTTACATGAAGCAAGGATTCTCCGTTGTGCCAAGGTACTGCCCAATGACTTGGCATCACGAGCAGTGGCACACAAGTTTGGGGAACTGGCAAAATGAAAATATCACTCAAAGAATCCCTACCAGTACATCTCTGCAAGGCACTTATGGTTTTGGCTCTCACGTTTGAGGCCATCATTTTGCCAAGGGCTTAAAATTTTGCATGCACGGCATGCTAGCTAGGTAGATTCAATTCTACCGCCTCATGCAATATGCTTCCGCTATAACCCCAGACACTTTGTCACGGACAAGATAAGTTCTGGATTGTTTAACATGATTTCTTGGTTACTGTCAACGCACAACAACACTAAATGGAACCTAAATCTACGACTTAATTCACCCGCAAAATGCCATATTTCAGTCATTTTCGTACAGTCACGATTCCCTACATGGTAGGTGGGGCAAGATGTGACTTGTGTTTTCTGTTACCTCGCTCAATGAGAGCGTTATACATCCAAATTGTTGCATGCTTATAGGATAAGATGCACGCTACGCATAAGATGCACGCGTGCATGGGTGCAGTATATACAAGGTAGTAACTTACGGAAAGTTCCTCAGCCCAGCATTCTCTATCTCTCTTTCTTATTTCTCTCAAAGAATAATGAAAACTTTCTAAGAAGCTTTTGAACATGTTTGGAGTCAACCTGAGCCAAGGTGCTCTAACTCTCAGCTAGACATAGGGCAAGACGCCATCTAAATTAGTCTTCATCGGTTTGCTGATTGAACACTACTTGCCATAAGGGCTATGCGCCACACACACTGGCTAAGAGTCATTGTTAGATCTTGGGTAAGACCCAACTGTTGGCATTCCTTGGGTGATTGTTTGTAAGATCGAACGGATCTTCCCAGTGGAGTACACATCGAACACATCGACGTTAATGACAAGCAAGAGTCTTGCCATTACCGATGTTTAGAGTGTCATTTTGCACTACATGTTTTCATTATGAAGCTTGAGTTGAGTTTTTGATAGCGTTAAACTCCCATCAGCTGATCTCTACCACGGAGTATAGATGTAGCAATAAGTTGAGACAGCATGGCTGTCCATAAGATGCATTTCAATTATGTGGATCTTCGGCTCCCTCTATAGCACTACGGATTGTCCACTATTTTGGGGTACGACCCAACGGGTGATTGCTAAATCTCCCCATAGGCATTGAGGATCATAGTTTGATCTCTCCCAGTTCTACTTTCAAGGAAAGAATCCTGTAATCTACCACGAGGTAGCGGACAAATTCAACTTTTGAAGTTGATTCCAATCATTCTGTATACGGTTGACTATGTTGGTTACCGTTACTTGCTAGTTGAGCAGTTTCTGCAAAGGGTATTCCCAAAGGGTTTGACTACGTAGATTCTAACCAACGGGTTTGGATTGCGAAGGCAACACCCAGGGTTTCTAGTGAAATGTTGCTTTGTTTTTTCACAGGTGGGCGACATGCTCCTCTGCATTCGAATACAAGTAAGTGAACATTAAGTTCACATCTCCAGGTACGCATCTATTGATTTGTTGCTATTCCATTTTTTCGTATGCTTTGCTTGGTTTTTTTCAAGTCGTATAAATACGCTTGAATGTCTCAGAGCCGTGCCAAGGGCATGTCGGAACAAAGTATTTTGGGCCGTAGTGTCCAATATACATTTCTGCATCACGCTATTATGAACCCACTTGTAGGGTTCGCTTTGGCACATGTTGTCACATGGGATACAACATGGTCTAGGAACTCAAGGAGTTTGGTTTAGCCAGTGTGGAGCAATGATAATGAGAGTCCCTCACACTTAGGTCGCAGAGTGTTTGCAGCTACCTCCACACACAAGTACATCTCGTGCTTGATGGATGTCACTTTTTTTGACGTCCTTCTTTGAGACATATTCCACATGTGACGAATATGAGTCTCTGGGACTGACACTGGCACCTAATTCCTAATGATATGTCGCGACGAAGTCCATGCGTGCTAGTCGCATCCGTTTATTAGACCATTGGGAGCACACCGTATCAGGAACAATTTCAGTGGCTTGAAATTGTCGGGTACTAAGTACAGACTTGTTTTGATTTCAAGTGCTGTGAAACCACCTTAACGGAGGGTCGTTTCTACATATAGCCAAGTATGCTACGTTCATGAGAATGTCTCACAGTTGGTACCTAGGTGTGACCGAGCTTTCACATTCTGTTATGGTCCAACTCTTGTTGAAAGGCTTTCACGTACATGCCGTGGAATGTCTCGTCATGGAATTGCGGTTCGGATTTGTTTGTGTTAAATGCATGCACACTAGGTGTTATGGGCCCTAGTGTTTAACACAAATTTTTTCGGAGCGGCATGCAAATACATGGACTTTTTTGTTTATGTAATTTTTTGCACTTCAAGTGCAATTTTTCTTGCAGATTTATTATGAGTTTACACCTTCCCATACAAGATGATGGCTCAAGATGGGTATTTGTGGTTGGATGGTCTAAACTCTATGAGCTTGCTCCACTCCACCCCGCTTTCAACCTAGTTGGTTGTCTCCATTTCATATTGAGATATTGCTGGATACTCAATGGTTGAGTCATAGTTTATTGTCAGTCGCGGAAGACTGTCTGTAAGTAGTTGGGGTGAAAACACCTCACTCTTACTGCTGCTATTCATCCCGTGTTGGATGGGCAGCTTACAAGTATTTGTTGCTAAAAGATCTACTAAGCACATACGTTAGCACAACGCATTCTGAATGGGTGATTCTCTCCCTATTCTAGAATTTACCTAGGTTAGGTTTTCAACCTTGAACACCTGTTGTGGTGAGGTTGGATACTAATTCCATAGTTTCATAAGTCAAGGAATTAGTAGGTGTACTGGAAAAGTATGTTGGCATGTAACCTTCATTAGGGGTGAACATGTGGCTCTGTGTGTTCCAAAATGTCAGAAGTCTGACATGAGGACACTCCCTATTCTACTTCTTAGTAGCTATGAGATTTTTAAGATACTTACGCGAGTTGGAAATCTGGCTCACAACTTCATGAAAAGTTGCACCAAGGCTTTCTTGCTTTTTTCCAGTAGCTTCAAAAAGTCTGAAAATTGGTTAGATACAAGTGGTTGCAATAGGACAACAATGTTGAAAATCAAGATGTTGTTCTTGGTTTCATTGAACCTACTCACTCCACCAAGTATCATATGGACAATTGGCTCGTGTATGGGATGCCAATAAGGAAAACATCAGTGTTCTTACGAAGATACTACCACTTGTGTTTTCGAGGACAAAAACGCTTCTCCAAGGGGGGAGTAATGTCAGGCCAAGGGCCACCCTGGAGGTCAAGGACCTGTCCAAGGGCCATGGCTGCCCAGTGGAGAAGGGATCCTAGGGCCAAGAGGCTATAAAAGGGAGGTTGGGCGGAGGATTTGGACACGGCAGTTCCCAGGGTTTTACAAGCCTCCCTTTGGAACACATGATCTTGTGTAGATGCATGACACGAGGTGTGTATTTTGGTAGATAAGAGTTCATCCCACAATTTTATTAATGATAAGTTAGTTAAGAAACTCAATTGCCATAGATTCCCGGTTCACATCGTTACAAGGTAGTGTCGATTAATAGGCATGACACCGAGATGTGGAATATTGAAGTTAAAGAGGTCCACCTCAAAGTGCAAGGCCATAGATACACTGTAGCTACAAGCACAATAGGGTAGTGTTTGAAGCCAATGGTTCCCACGCGCTCCTCTTGAGAAAAATAAACATCCCTCCTTCACAACTTACTTGTACATATGAAAATTTATAGGTTGACAACAATCATTCACTTCCCGAAGGGTCACTAGGTTCAACAATAGGGATTATTTTTTTCTACATTCTCTCACATTTTCACATACACAACGGTGTTGAAAAAAACGATCTTGAATTTTTTTATATAGATTGATTAAGAAAATGGTCTCTTTAATTGGGGGGAAAATTTCAACTATGGGGTTTTATAAATAATCATATACATATAGTGACCCCTCCAAGTTTCTCTTGTTGTTATGCTTTGTCTACTTCTATTTTACCTTGTGTATTATATGCCACATACCTTCAAGGCTCAATCATCAGTGATTGTGTATAGAAAGAGGCCTTGACTTTGCATCTAGTGTAAGGAAAACCCAGAGCTTCTTTGCCCTAGGCCCTACACTTATTGGGCATGAGGCAAGACACGAGTCCTTCCCAAGAGTCCTGGGGTGCTCCTAACGCAGTGATGGTGTCAAAATCACCATATTTTGGAGCCAATTAATCACCTCTTATTTACTCGTGTTTGTTTCAATGCCTTGCATAAGGAACCTTAAGGTGTAAATAGCACCTTGGCCCATTATAATCCACTACAAGAAAGATCTAGCAATTGTGACTCCCTTTAAAATAGTGAGCATTGCATAACTGATGCCCTATCATCACTTGTGTAACACCCATATAATTTTTTTAAAATTTACATGTCACTCTCTATGTCGCATATACGACACAGAGGGTGACTCCTGCAAACTATAAGGCATCGCTTAGGCAAGGCTTGTAAAATGTAAAAAATTTCGACTGAATTTTGTGGGGAGTCCATTGGGTAAATCTCTTATTCTCTAAGAATATCCAACTAGGCAAAACAGTTAAAGAGTGAGAGGTCCCTAACCCTCCGATAACAAGGTCAAGAAGGGATCCTTGATAGGTCTCCATGACTAATAAAAGTGCAAGAAAAAATCCAAGGAATAGACCTTTACCATTGGCAATGGCTTGGGACTATAGCCCTAGAAATAGATGTAGTCCTATCTCGCAAGAGAAAACGTGATGTCGTGCAGCTCCGCTACCATGAAGAGAAAAGAGCAGAGAAATGCAAGCTGTTAACCCTCACGGCTCACGGACACCCCATCACGTACGACGGACGTGTATTATGTATTTGGTAGAGTCAGGTACCGGACTTGTCGGACCAATAGGAAAAGGGTAAGAGTGATCGCCGATGAGAGGCGCACTCTAACTGGGACATTCAAGGGATTAGTTGGCTAAGCATGGGCGCCCAAGTGTGAATGGGGTGAGCTCATATAAAAGCCAACTAAACCTAAAATTCACTCATTCTCTCATTTGTGCAATAGAAGAGTGCTCTTGCTCCATCTCCATCTCCATCTTCTTCTTCTTCACCTCCGTGTGTGTGTGTGTGTATGTGAGAGAGAGAGAGAGGGAGAGTGTGTGTGCGATCGAGCATTACGAAGGCACGACGGCGGCGAAGCGGTTGAGCGCGGCACGACTGCAGATTCTTCTTCATCGCGGCGAGGAATCCACTACGAAGGCGAGCGTAGAGCGGTGAGTGACACACCCTTTGCTCTCTTGAGCTTGCTAGTTTAGGCTTGTTGTGTGCTTGGAGCCATTTGTGGCTCGCACACGGTGTATCGGCAAGTCCTTTGCTTCGACAGTGCGGCAAGGAGCGCACATTTTTGGCGCCGCTGCCGGGGAAATGCCCTACACTAAGCTCGGTTAAGCACTTTACGCTTTCTTGCGGTGCAATTTCTATCATAGGAAAGGTAGGGAATGAGTGTGTGTAGTTGTGTGGAGAAGGATTTGTGAAGAAGGAAGGTGTGTGGTTGTGTGGAGAAGGTTTTTTGTTACACTGTACTGTCTTTTTTGTTTTCTGTTAAAGAAGGAGTTACATTTTTTTGCAATGTACTGTTAGAATTAAGGTATTAGCTATGGAATGTTAGTTCTGTAAGGTTAGTTTTGTAGATCTGTTAGCTACTGTAGTACTGTGTAAATAGTGTTAGAGTGTGTGTGGCAGTATCTTCATTAGCTGTAAGTAGATAAGTTAGGTGTAGGTTAAGCGTGTGTGTGCGCGCGCGCGCGGCGCGACCGCGGCGACTTTTTCTTTTTTTTCTTTTTTTTTTTTAAATAAAAAAAAATTTCAAAAATTTATTTTCGGGCTGGGGATCATTCCCCAAGCTCAAGCCCAAACCCAGACCTTAGTCCTCAATTTTAAAAAATAGTTTATACACCTTTTTATATTTAAAAACTATTTTTAGGATTTCGAGGACTATAATAACTATTTTTAGGATTTCGAGGGCTTCACGTAGCCGAATAGAGAGCTGTAAAGCACGGCACGTTCCTTTAGCTAAAACGCTCGTCTTGAGCTTTTACACGCCATATTTTGTGGCTCGGTTACCAAAAATAACGAAAAACTTGGGTTATAAACAACTAAAAAAAAAAAAAAAAAACTAAGTGAGCGGCCTTCACGGGCACTCACCAACGCGCTTAGAGTGTGGAAGTCATATGAACCTACGCTCTGGACGAGTGTTAGAGCACGAGCATATTGGTAGTGCCTCCATTTATGCGGGCACCCATTATTCCTCCACCCTAGGTTCTGGACCTTCGGCCGGGACTCAAGGTAGCGCGACCCAAGATCCTCATATCGCGTCTAGTGATTCTTCCTCTGACTACGAAGTAATGGAGGGGTATCCTACACCAAACCCTGATAGCTCAAGTCAAGACATGCATGCCATGGGCCCACGGCCCGGGTCCAGCGTGTTTAGCCGCTTAAAAGAGACCCTTAGTAGAGCTACTCGCTCCGAACATGCGGTTAATGAAATAAATGAAGGGAGTGGGGAAGTAAATTCGTCATTCATACCTAAAATGGACCCTATGCTTCTTGAGAGTGTGCATGTGAATGTTCCATCCACTGCACCTCCTGATCCTTTAGGACTATCTCCCTCTGAGGTTTTACTACCCGATGGTAGGAGTCTTGCCGAAGTGCAAGAGATCGAACGCTATATGCAAGCAACAAGGGAGAGGGAAATTGAGAACCTACGAGGGCTAGAACAAAGTCGAGCCCTGAAAGCAAAGGCTCCTATGACAACAATCATACCAGCCGAGCAACCGAGTGCTCCCAAGGTAGCAGTCACGGAGGGGCAAGCAATGGGGAGCAATAATGCTTCCACTTCAAGGGAAACCTCCAGCACGCCAGGCCTAGATGGGATATTCCTAAACGAAAATTGGGAGTATGACCTACAAGCAGAAGCTTTAACTGATCGGTACACAGGACACACCTATCATGTGGGTTGGTTAGATGTTCTACAATCCACATCGGGTGCTATTAGCATAGATGAGCAACAACAGAAAGTCTGTGATGTCCTCCATAGGATTGTCGAGTTAGAAAGACAGAACACAGGGATCAACATGCCTTCAACAGGCCTAATGAGATTCTTGGATACGGGAAAGGCCAACCAACCAACCCTGTCACAAATGGAGACCCCCTCAGTGAGCCCCATTGATCCTCCATATGTTGTTTCGCCAGGAGACTCAGTACAATCTGAGCCCACAAGTGACAGATTTACCTTCCCAGATCTAGCTCATCTTTCTCTTAATGACACTACGGCTACCATGCATATCCCAATGGTGAGCATGACAAGAAGTACACCATGGATTTCATTTGTTAACATTGCGCCGATGCCTAGTAGCACAGTGCCCCCAACTATACCTACATGTATGTATCAATCATGTGCACTTGTCGTACCTCAGCCTCATGTAGCTCCTACACCTCCGATTATTCCAAGAGCTTACAATCCACAATGGAATTATCCAAGCTCTTATACAAGTGGAGCCATGCCATTTAATAATAACATGCCATATCAAGCACCCCCTATGCCTAGGGCCACGCTTGTAAACTTTGGACCACCGTCTGGTACACCACCATACGAAATATGGGACCCAAGAGCCGCGCGTATGCCAAGGCCAAGGCCAACTCCCATCTCACATGTGGTTCCAGGAGCACATACACCCATTATACCTGCTCAAATAGGAGATTTGGTAGCATTTGCTCAAACTATATGTCGCTCTATTGCGGAAAACATGCGTGGTGCACCTGATAGAGAGCCTAGGAGCAAGGCAGTTCAAGTAGCTAAGCTCACACAGAAATTCAATGGAGACGGAGATGCTAGAAAGCATATGGAAGTCTTTGAACATGTGTGCAATTCCTTGGAAGAGCACAATGAGCTACATAAGTGTAAGGCTTTGAGTTTGACCCTAAGCGGAAAGGCTGGAGATTGGTATAGAACCTTAAGAGTAGAAGAAAAAACGATCTACTCTACTCTTAGGAGACTGTTCTTAAAAGAATACATACGAGAGGGAGTACTTTGGGGTGTAGCCTCTCAGCTACAGAAAGCCCAACGAGAAGAAGGTGAATTCGTGAGAGACTTCATTAGTCGCCTAAAGAATTTGAATTCTCGATGCAATCCAAACGAGCGATTCAACAACAACCAATTGCTCGATAGATTCATTAGGGGACTACGACATGAAAGTATCTATAATGGCCTAGTCATTAGAGGTATCACTACTTGGGAAGCAGTCACCATGAATACAATCCAATTGGAGGATAATTTAATGATTTCAGGAGAAAGAGTGTCTGTCGAGCCGAAGTCAAGTAGCTCGCAAGCATTAGGGCATGAGCCAATGAAGATAAAGCCAATCGTGAAAGAGCAAACGATATCTGAGATGACTTTGGCAGATCTCACAAAGGTCATCCAAGAAAGCCTTAGGGGTAATCGTGCTCCACAAAACACTCATATGTATCCAAGAAGGGAGCAACAATGGTGCTCAATTTGCTTGGGCCCACATACTACGAGTGAATGCCCTACTTTCAGAGTAAAGTTTAACGGGACTTGTAACGCGTGTGGTAGGTATGGCCATCAAGCGAAGGATTGCCTAATGCTTAAACGCATCATGGAAAATAAACCGCCTATAGCTTGGGCAGACTCACCTCGAGTTCCTGCATTGATGCCTACCCCACCCATGGAGCAACAGTTGCCATTACAGCACATGGTCCCTAGAACCCAAAATGTGGTCCAAACCACACCGTTGCCACCTCCAGTGCTAGGACCGCAACCCCCTCATCCAAGAGTTACACCTATGAACCAAATAGGTTGCGAGTCATCTAGTACTTATGTAGATTGCGAAGAGGACATAGACTCTAGTATCACCTATGGAGTCGACATGCTTGAGGAGTGTCCCATGTACTATATGGAAGACCATTGGGGACAAATCAAGCCGGTATATCAAGCTACTGCGCTAGCAGCAAGAGGCCAAACCATTAATAGTTTTGCCAGGAGACCACCTCTTCAGTGCTACGAATGTGGTGGACCACATCGAGTAGCTGAGTGCCCCATTAGAATACAAAAGAATGCCGCACTAATGCAAACCAGTCAAGGGAGTGCATTGGCAATGCCAATACTCACTTGTAATCGTTGTGGCATAGATCATTTGATCGCACAGTGTCCTAACAATCCAAACGCACCGAAAATCACACCATTGAACATAATAGAGATTGTTGATGGGACACCACCAACTATAAACATAGCACCAGTGAATGCACTCACACGATCGATGCTCCAAAAGCAAAATTACATCCTCGAAGAGAGAGATGCTGTGTCCATTGGCCGAGCGAGAAAGAAGAAAACACGAAGAAAGAAATCCCTTAATGCTTCTAGCTCAAAACCTAGTTCAAAGACTAACATAGGGACAGGAGAGGATCCCGTGTATATGAATGACCCTGAGGATGACTCAGATTCGATAGAGACCACGGAGACCAAAACTGTTACTACAAAGGAAAAAGCCAGTGAGGAGGATCACGAGAGGGAATTACGATGAACACCAAAAGAGTATTCAAAGTTAAACTACCCAGTTGCGAACCCCCAAGATAAGCCACGAGAGACAAAAAATGAGGTTTGCAAGAGAAAGATTGGAACCTATCCAAACCCAACAGTGGAAATAGAACGAGTCCAACAACTGAGAGGTTTGGTGGAAGAAACTCAACGAACATTAGAACCTGAACCCAAACACATCCAGATGTCGGACACAGTGTTTCCCACACAAGTTCAACCTCACAAGAACTACAGGCCGTTAGCTATACCCAGTATCATTCGGGAAGAGAGTAAGGGTAGGACATCTGAAAGTGGACACACACCTTTCCTACTAGAGAGAATGTTTGGTGAGGGAATGCCCGACCCCCTTGAGGAAGTGGAGATTCCATCTTCACCATTCTCTTGTCAGGGTCCTACGTCCCACAAGATGCCATTAAATGTTGCCAAATTGATGGATTTCATGTCTTCAGAAGTTAGAACCACCATCATGTCCAAACTATATAAAGACCCCGAGCTAGTCTCAGCTCTTCGAGCCTTCTTCAATGGAGAACTACAGGCCGGATTACCACAGTTTGCACATATGAACAAACCTGACTCGGTAATGAATGATGAGGAACATTTAGCACCACCATCTGACCTAGCGGGACATGAATCTGTAATTGAAGTACCCGTTAACAAGCTGGGGCAATACTTTGAAGGTGATGAATCTAATGCTACTCTACCAATCACTACTAAAGGATTAACTGTAAAGGGAGTCCTTGACGGTGGTGCGGGAGTCAGCATGGTGACAAAGAGTTGTTGGGAGTCTATGGGGCGACCTCACCTTGAAGCCACAAGCGTAGTGGTAAAAATGGCTAATGGATCTATTGTTACGCCTATTGGAATGCTTAACGATCTCAGGATCAAGGTCTTGGGACACAAGGTAAGGCAGACTTTCATTGTTATGGATTTTTCCAAGCATCCTATGTCATTTGAGATGATCTTAGGGCGTCCATTCATGAGGGAAGCAAAAATGGTGCATGACTGGTCCAAAAACCACGTCTACTTACAGTTCCAAGACTCTGTCATTCGAGTTGATCTTTTAAGTGGTCGAACGCATCCTTTAGGAAATAAATTCATCATTGATAATCGATCAGACACAACAATTCACTCAGCTCCATTACAATATTGTTACACGTGTAACGAAGACACGGATATTGGGGAGAACTCTCCTTATATGGATATCCTACCAGGAATGGCTGAGTCAGACAATGTCGATTGGGTCCACCTAGCAGCAACCATAGACACTTGGGGAAATAGGGGGACGACTTGGGTAACACCTGAGGGGGATGAAATGCCTGTACCCTTAAATATGCTACAAGCAATGCATATAGCTTCTGACAAGACTCATCCTAATGTAACGAAGAAAACATACAAGTGGGTCCCTAAAGCTTCTTTAGTGACCATAGCTAGTGCTAAAAAACAGAAGCCTTGTAAGAAACGTACCACTCGCTCCAAGAAAAGTAAGAAAATGTTGCGATGGATCCCTAAACGACTATTGGAAGCCCAAGGCTACTATCAAGGAAATGATCAAATCTGGGTGCCAAAACATAGATTGTGCTCTTACCTATCACCTGATCCATGTGAGCCCAATCCCGTAGCTCCAAAACGAATCAATGATCGTGGAAAGAAAAAAATCACAGAATGCTACACACCCGCTCCAGAGCTAGTTTGGGTACCAAAGAAAGAACGATTTGTTCCACCTAGCTCAGGAAGGGGGGAGTCCCATGAAGCTTCTAGCTCCTCATGTAATGCATCGGTAGAGGTAAAAGCTTCTCCACAGCCTCCACCTACAATAGTGGACCTCCATAAAGCTACAAAGGAATACACACCTCCCAGTGTTCAAGAATCACCTGATGAACTACTTCAAGTTCGATCTTGGGAGAGTACCTTACCACCCTTGCAACTCGACGAGGCGCCTAAGGTAATAGAAAACTACTGGCAAAAATCTCCACCTATTACCAACTGGAACAATTGGTTTCAAAGGGTGACAAGCTCATTTCAAATGGTATGATCTACCCAAGGAAGGGGGGAGTGTTGGCTGACAATCATCATTCATTTGTTTCCCTCTCAACCTTTTTCCCTGACCTCTCAATCACCAATCTTAGGGAATGTACATATAAAGCTTTATACTCATAAAAAACAAAAAAATAAAGAGCAAGAGCAATTAGCAAACGAGTATGCACAATAAAAGTCAAAACATTGACCCAGACCTACACATTTACATCCGGTACACTGAAACAGAAACCTATGTCCTGAAACACCTTTGATCCTCATCACTTGAGTGATGGAGGGTGGGTAAGGTTAGTACGATAGGAGTGTTTCTGTTTTAGAGTTGAGTGATTAGCAAAGTCTCTTTTCCCACTAATGTGCCTCCTGGAGGTATTCCTTTTGTTTCCTAGTGTGTACAGGAGCGTGTTGCTATTGGTAGGATTTGGACCTTCATGGAATCTTTATCTCGACTCACTCTTCAAATCAAGCGCGACCATCGACACAAACAGGTGTTTCTTGTCCATTAGCATTGCCCCTTATCTTTTTGCATCCATGTTTGTCTGCTTTGATTGTGATTGGTAGCATAATATTCAGCGCATTTGCTTAGTATCAAACATTTAATTCAATGTAATCTTTTTTCATAATCAGTTGTCTAGGTTTAAAACTCAAGCAGTCCGACTAAGCTAGTTTGACCAAGTTAGGTGTTAGAGATCTTCTCTTAATACCATGGGGAATGCCTTCCTAATAATCAACGGTTACTTAGGTTCTTAATCCGATTTAGGCAGCATTGTGTGAAATGTACTAGGGCTTTCTAGTGGGCTTGACCCTATTGACCTTTAGCTTAAGTATTATAAAGGGAGTTTACTAGTGTGATGAGCCTGGGGAGGGGTACCAGTGTTATATGACCCCCCAAAGTTACAAAATTAAAATGTTGAAAATGAACAAACAAAAAATCAAAGTGCCACACTGTAAAATCTTAAGCTGGAAGAGAAATCTAGGCTTGATTTGGTACTTCACTCACATGTATTGCCTATGGTACTAGAGCCCTAGAGGTTCCCAGTGTGGGTGCTTTTCCTTGAAAAGCAAAAGACCCAAGGCATACAAAATAAGCACACACATCAAATTGAATCACTGTGAAAAGACTTTGGGGGGTCAAAGAAAAAGTAATCAGTCAGGCGATGATTTCATGAGAAATTCCTTTTATGGTAGCTTAACTACAAGGTCTTCTAGATATAGCCTCTAGTCAGCCCTCGAACATGAATACTTGGCTCTCGCGATTAAACAACTTAATTGACCACAAAAAATTAAGAAGCTTACCCATGGTATTAATATTCGATCTCTAGTGCCTTTCGACCGTCAAATTAGCGACCCCAGACTTGTTTAATTTTTTACCTTTACATCTGTTTATGCATTTGATTACATTGCAATTTAATGTTCATTGCTGACAAATTGTTTGAAATTCTTTTACCAATCAATGTGTCTACCTAAAACTGCATATGCTTTTTAATCACTTATCAAAATGCAATTACCGTGCCAATGTTGTTTGATTTTGCAGTGACTGAAGAAGGCTAAGGAAATTCATCTCAAATGCTCTTCCACCTCGACGAACGAGCTTCAACTCAATAGCTTCCGAGGACGGAATCTACATCAGGAAGGGGGGCATGTTAACCCTCACGGCTCACGGACACCCCATCACGTACGACGGACGTGTATTATGTATTTGGTAGAGTCAGGTACCAGGCTTGTCGGACCAATAGGAAAAGGGTAAGAGTGATCGCCGATGAGAGGCGCACTCTAACTGGGACATTCAAGGGATTAGTTGGCTAAGCATGGGCGCCCAAGTGTGAATGGGGTGAGCTCATATAAAAGCCAACTAAACCTAAAATTCGCTCATTCTCTCATTTGTGCAATAGAAGAGTGCTCTTGCTCCATCTCCATCTCCATCTTCTTCTTCTTCACCTCCGTGTGTGTGTGTGTGTGTATGTGAGAGAGAGAGAGAGAGGGAGTGTGTGTGTGCGATCGAGCATTACGAAGGCACGACGGCGGCGAAGCGGTTGAGCGCGGCACGACTGCAGCTTCTTCTTCATCGCGGCGAGGAATCCACTATGAAGGCGAGCGTAGAGCGGTGAGTGACACACCCTTTGCTCTCTTGAGCTTGCTAGTTTAGGCTTGTTATGTGCTTGGAGCCATTTGTGGCTCGCACACGGTGTATCGACAAGTCCTTTGCTTCGACAGTGCGGCAAGGAGCGCACACAAGCTAAGCTTCTTTGAAGCCTACACATTTATTGAGCAGTGATCAGGGCTTGTTAACAGGCCAAGTTTAATGATTAATGTATGCCAGATGCGGCTTAAAAGGGTCAATAGATGCCTTAATGATGCCAAAAATGAGTATGCTTGAAGTGAGCACAGATGGAAGATTATGATCTAGAACTACAGTGCTGAAGTGCTCTACCGGCTTGTCTTTATGGCTCGTCGATTTGAGCTACGGTGCAAAAGTTATGGCAGTTTGAAGTTTAAGTCAATTGCAGATCTGTACCAGATTGGGAAACTGCAACTGAGGGGACACAAGTGAAATGAATGCATGGGGTTGAAGTGCTCACTTTGTGGAGCGCATCAGTCTTTTCAGATCAGTGATCGAAGTTCCGATCACCAAGATATTGGCCGTTAAAGATTCACCGGGGGTCAGTTCCGTACCGGTCGGCTCGATCGGTGTGCCGTATGGGAATTTACAGCCTCAGGAGGGTTTGTATGCGTTCTATGCAGCTTGAGAAGTCTACAAGAATTTATGGCTCGCCAGACAGAGTCTGGATTGATGAGATAATACGGCTTGAGGTCGGTGTCAGTTACCGACAATGTTGAGTGGGATAATTTTTGGCATCACCCGAGAAGTTGATACAAGCAAACCGAGTGCGAAGGGAATGCCTTCCTGAAAATGTAATCACCTATACATGCATCATAAAGACATGTGGCATTATCTGAAATGCTAATAAGGGCAGTTAAATTCACGGATGATATTGTTAATCAAGCACTGTTGTGTAAAGATGTCGTTCCTTGCAATAAGTTGGCCGGCACGTGTAGCAAATATGGTGACCTACATGGAGTTTCTAGCATTGCTTTAGTCGATATGTACACCAAATGTGGTGGCCACCCAATGGTTGCTCCAATGGTGGCCGCCCAGGTTGCTTGGAGGAATGGCCGCTCAAAGTAAGGGGTTGTGTCCGCCCAAGTTAAAAGGCCGCCCATTAAAGGAAAATAAGGGCTTAAGTGTGGGAGGGGAAGAAACAAAAGAGGAGTCATGGCGTGAGCAGACACCGTAGGGAGCGTGGAGAAAGAGAAAGAGACGCGCAGGCGAAGAGGTTGCTCCAATGATCGCGATCGACAGACGAAAAACCTGAGGCTCGGCATGGCGCACCTTTCTGGGACCTATTTTTCCGCGAATGGTGCTGCTGAAAAACTCGGTTGCCACGTCAACAGGGGCAGTTTTTATGCTCCCTAGCAACGACGGTGCCGTCGTTGCTAAGGGAGCGGCAAGCTAAAACTAGGCTTGATATTATTGCATGCAAGGAGGGCAATTGGGGAGAACGAAAGAAGGAGGAAGTCCTGTTGTGAGCTCGGAAGAGGAGAGAAGGCAGTCAAGCTCGCTCTCTCTCGCTCTCGTTCTCGGCAAGCAAGCAAAGGGAAGAAAAGCTCTCTCTCTCTCTCTCTCTCTCTCTCTCTCCCTCCAATCAAAGCAAGGGGAGAAGAAGAAGAGCAAGCAAAGGGAAGAAAAGCTCTCTCAAGCTCTCGCTCGCTCTCTCTCATCCTCGGTTAGGAGCAAAGCAAGAGAAACTCTCTCTCTCTCTCTCTCTCTCTCTCTCTCTCTCTCCAATCAAAGCAAGGGGAGAAGGGAGTCCAAAGAAAGACGTGTGACGGCCGAAGGGGAGAGGAGGAAAAGGCACATTGGTTCTCTCTCTCGCTCTCATCCTTGGCTAGAAAAACAAGCAAGGTTCTCTCTCTCTCGATCTCGATCTTGAGGAGGAGAATTGAAGGCTCTCTTGAAAGGGGGAAGCTCGAACAAGGAGGAGGAGTTGCTTGAGCAAAGGAAGAGAAGGTTTGGCGAGGCGACGAGGTAAGCCATGGGAGCGGAGCAAGTCGAGTAGAGAAGAAAGCTGAAGCTTGTGAGCGGCAATTGATGCATGGCAAAGTGCACAAAGCAGGGAGTTGCAGCATAGTTGGTAGTAATTGAAGCATGATGATCGACAAAGTGAGCTCACATGAGGTTTGTAGAACCTTGAAAGTAGATGAGGCAGATAAAGCGACAGGAGGAAATTTTCATCACCGTCATCAGCTAAAGATTGATTAAACATTCTGTTAAGCTCCGGTGTCGTTAACGGCCCGATTGATTCTATAAAGCGGGAGCTTAAACTCTTAATTAACAGATGATCCAAGTGGCGGTGCTGTTATCAACCCGCCTTGGCTAAGAATTAAGTTGTACTAAAAGTATTATTCAATTAATTGATGATTGAGGTGATTGCCAGATTTTTCAGTGTCTGCTATTCTCTCTCTTTTACACCTCCCACAGCTCGACGCCCGACGCCTGCCCGACTCAGTTTCAAACACATATCCCTCGACATCTTTGGTGAACCCGACATGAAACGAGCTGGGGTAGGAGGTCAAGATGGAGATGCTAGAACACTTAAAGCAGTTTATTGATGATTTCAGGTCCAATGGATTTGATAAAAATCTAGCAGTTACAGATTTGCCAAAAATGATGGAATTAGTTCAGGGATGTCTATAGGAAGCGAAAGCCATGCAGATAAAAAAGCAGATTGATGATGCTGTAGAGCTAGCACTTGATGTTGTATGGGAGCAGTATCGTAATTTTCAAAGATATACCCAGAAGGTTTTATTGCATGTTATGAAGCCGAGATGAAGAGCCGAAATGTTCCAGAAAATTGGATGGTTGCATCTTTTGAAGAGGTTGTAAGCTCAGATTTTAAACAGTAGGTTCAAGAACTGGCAGAAGCATATCCTACACAGTGGGACTATTTTGCAGAGGAATTCATTTACGAAAACTCAAGGATTCTAGATCTGGAAATAAAAGAGATTACTGAACGAAGCCAGGTTGTCTTCAGTAAAGGTGAAGGGGATCGGATGCAGTTCCTTAACTATGATGAATTCTGGGAATATATATCTGCAAGAAGCAGAGCCAAAGAAAATGCTGAGCTGAAAGTAGCAGATTCAATTTCAGAGGAGCTTATTTTGAGCAACGAAGAAAAGGTAAACAATGAATCTAATGCTGACACAGATTTGTATGATTTTTTTTCAAAGATTGCTTGCATGGTTGCTACCTCCAATAATAGTTTTAGTGAAGACATAGACTATACAACAAGTAGTTCACAAGATGCTGACCTTGACATGGGTTATTCTGAAGGAGTTCATCAAGAAGATGAGCCTCTACAGGATATTTCTGAAACTATTAGCACTATAGTCGAGCAAGACAACATGTTTGTTGCAGATGAGTGCATAAACAAAGCTATTATATACACAATAGTAGCTGATGAAGTGACCAAGATTGTGGACCCGGCACAGGATGAGCCTGAGGATGTCAATGAACCTATGATTGCTAATAACCATATGTTTGCAGATGCTATTATCATGGAAGAAGATGCCATAATCGATGATTTCTTGTCTAGATCTGAAGGAGATGATCATGACAATATAGAAGAGCTTTCTGATACATGTACCTCTTCAGAGGGGGTGCTAGATGAGCCTTTATAGTGCTATGATGGATTGCTAAGTAACATGGATGTAGATGAGGAAGCAGAGGATGATATGGATGAGTATGAAGATTGCTCAGATCATGATGATTGTGAACAGATTATTGACAAGGATTTTACATCTATGCTTGTACATGGGCTGCAAGAGGAGATAACTCCTACAATTTGGATGAATGTTGAGACTTCCAAGGGTGATTTTCCCGAGGATGCTATGGACGAAGATCTCCAGGATAAAACTGTTTTTCATGATCCAGATGAAAACCCAACAGGTAAAAATTCCTCTGATGATACAGGTCTAGAGACTCCCAAGGTTTTTGGTGATGGCTATGAAGCTAGAGGGGATGATAATGCTAAATCATCCTTGATACTGCATAATGTGCACAGGGTTTTTGATTTCCTTGGACAATGTACCAAATGCGGCTAGACTTGGATGCTATTCCTACTGATGCTTATTTCAGTGATGTCTTGGTTGCCAGTAAAAGGAAGTCAGATTTCTTTAATGCTTTCTGTAACGAGCTTAAGTTGCCAACAGTTTACAGTATGTGGGTGCTGCACTATGCTTCAGGTGAAGCTGTAGTATATTGCGGAGCCCATCAATGATATGTGATATCAATGGTGTTTGATCCAAAAGATTCTAAGGATATTCGTAAGCAGATTCAATATGGATGCATACTGTTAAGTATTCGCACCAGAAATGCTTGATGTTGATTGATACAGGAGATGTGCGCTCATGCACATATTATGATGCTCCAATGTGTGGCCAATTCCTTATCATTCCATTTGATCCTTGGGGCTACTGAAGTGCAAGTTGCAGATGTAGAGGAGACCAGATGTCTGTTGTAGCAGGTTGCATGATACAAGATTTTGGTTTCTAGATTATGCTAAGTCAGATGAGTTTTTGATTATGCGTGCAATAAGATTACATGGTTGGCTTCCAGTTGACGTCTTTGGACAATTGATGAAGTATCTTCACATCTTTTGAGTTGGTTCTGCTACCAAAACTTAAAGTAAAGGGCTTGACGGCAATTCCGTGTGCAGACAGAGTAAGGCATACTTAAGCTTGACAGGGTTCCCTAAAGCGAGCTTAATGATCAAGCCGTGTGCATCATTAACTGGAGCACTCGAGTCTGGCGGGGTTCACTAAACAGGTTTTTCATAATTGAATGCTTTGAAGATACGGCAGATACGGTTCATAGATTTCTGATGGGTAGCTACCTAATGATTTAGCTAAAACATTGATGGCAGGGTATAAGCCTTGTTTTATGTTTCATATGTTTACCAATTGCGTGAGTTTGATGATGGTAAAGAGCATAAGGTACCTATAGCAGATACAGATTGAAGTGCAATTGGCACAAACCGGAGACTGTGCAGGTTCAGAGGGGGTGGATGTTGTGCACCTCTGTTGCCATGAAGAGAAAAGGGCAGAGAAATGCAAGCTAAGCTTCTTTGAAGCCTACACGTTTATTGAGTAGTGATCACGGCTTCTTAACAGGACAAGTTTAATGATTAATGTATGCTAGATGCGGCTTAAAAGGGCCAATAGATACCTTAATGATGCCAAAAATGACTATGCTTGAAGTGAGCACGGATGGGAGATTATGATCTAGACCTACAGTGCTTGAAGTGCTCTATCGGCCTGTCTTTACGGCTCATCGATTGGAGCTACAGTGAAGTTATGGCAGTTTGAAGTTTAAGTCGATTGCAAATCCGTACCGGAGTGGGCAGCTACAACTGAGGTGACAGAAATGAAATGAATGCATGGGCCTGAAGAGCTCACTTTGTGGAGTGCATTTGTCTTTTCAGATCAGTGATCAAAGTTCCAGTCGCCAAGATATTGGCCGTTAAAGCTTCATTGGGGGCCGGTTCCGTACTGGTCCGGTCGGCTCGGTTGGTGTCTCAACTGGGAGTTTTTGTCTTTCGTCCACGTTTTGGAAGTGTTTTCGAAACAACCAGCCTGGCGTTTTCAGCTAGCAAGATCAGCCAACGTTTTTAGGGATATGCATGAGCAGTATTGCTTTAAGGAGTCTCGTGTTCGAAATGTGGTCTCTTGGAATGCATTGACTGTGGGATATACCCAACAAGGCAGGGTCAAGAAGGTACTTGCATCTTGAAGGCACTAAGAAGCTGATAAGGGCATTAAAATTCCCGATAATATTGTTAGTTGATCGCTACTGAAGGATGTTGTTGATGGCAATGCTTTAATTGATATGTATGCTCAATGTGGTGCTCAAGTGTGGTGCCCAAGGGCCCATAAACTATGGTCGTCCACTAAGACCGGCCGCCCACCTTGTAAACTAAGAGGGCTTGACTGTGAATAAAGGGAAGAAAAGAAAAGCATGGCGAGTAGGGCAGCAAGCGGCAGAGCAAAGGGAAGGAAAAAGCTCGCACGAGCCACGGTGGTGCTCAGACGGTGTTGGCCATGAAACAAATTTTTGCGAGCAGGCCTAGGCGAAGCCTTTCGACGTTGTTCTCAACTGATTTGGGGAAGGTCTACCAACAGCTCTGCCACATCATTGGCACCATTCCCACAACGACAGCACCATCGTTGCATAAAAAGAGAGAGGGCTATTAATAGGGGAAGAAAACGAGGGCATAAAGGCAAGTAAGGAGAGGAGAACGACGGGGGCAAGGGGAAGAGAAGGGAAGGCGAGGAGGATTACGAGAGGATAAAGCTCGGAGCAAGCAAAGCTCCCTCTCTCTCGATCTCGGCTCGTCCTCGGCAAGAAAAGCAAGGCAAGAAGAAGAGGTTACGAGAGGAGAGTAGTATTCTTGTGAAGGAAAGGCAAGGAGGGTTGCATAATCAAAGGAAGAAATCAAAGGCTCACTCTCTTGTGCTTGAGAAGTAAGACTCTCGGAGAGGTGAGGTGAAGCTAAAGCAAGCATGAAGTCTCTCTCTCTCTCTCTCTCTCTCTCTCTCTCTCTCTCTCTCTCTCTCTCTCTCTCTCTCTCGTCGAGCATAAGGTGAGTGGCCGTGATTAAAAAGGCAAGGAGAAAACGAGGTTAAGTAAGGAAAAGGATCACTACAGAGAGATCTTGAAGGGCAGTTCAAGCAGGTAAAGCATCAGGCGAAATATCTCCATCACCATCATCAATCCGAAGATTGATTAAATAGCTTATTAAGCCCTGGTGTCGTTAACGGCCCGGTTAATCGTGTGAAAATGGGAGCTTAAACTCCTATTTATCAGTTAAACCAAGTGTTGGTGCTGCTAATAGCCCGCCTTGGCTATCGATTACATTGTACTTAAAATATTAATCAATTTATTGATAATTATGGAGATTGCCAGAGCTGTCAGTGTCTGCTATTCTCTCTCTTCCATACCTCTCATAGCCAGAGGCCCGGCGCCTGCCCGGTTCACGTTTCAAACATATATCCCCCAAAAATGACAAAAACTTAAAAGTTTAGAAACTTTTTCAACCCTAACACTTCTGCAAATGGGCTAAGGTATCCTCAACCAACACTTCTTTCCCTCTACGTGAGTGAGGACACATCCATTGGTGGACTCCTCTTCCAATGAAGAAGTATTCTATCGTTTGTAATGTGTGGGAATGGATAGTTATTTGACGAATCAGGTCCACTCGTCCATAATCGACAACCTTAGTTGATCTGTACTTACCACCCCCGCACTCACACATAATTTTTTATATTTAATTACTACCACCTTTTTTCAACATTTAAAAAAATAGTTCATTTTATTTTTCCAGCACAATGATCCATTAAGGCAGATATTGAAATCAGTATCAGAAAAAAATCTTTAGCAAACAAGCATCTTTAGACTTAAGACAAGGTACGGCCTTCCTTGAAAAGCCTGACCCGTACTCAACTTGTCTCAAGCACACCTATACATGAGTGAAAAATGGCACCCTTCCTTATTCATAGTTTGGGGTTCCAAGGCGTCCACTATGGAATAAGTAAGATAGCATGTGCGCTTAACAAAAGGGTATAAATTTGCTAAAGATTTACAGAATTATTATACATTAGGGGCATAAATAATCGATAGAGGTAAATTTATTGAAGAGGTTTTTCAAATCCAAAACATTAAGGAGCATGAATACATTTGTTTACGCCCACATAGCTAATATAGCTGCATTGTTTTACCTACTATATATATGAAGAAATAATTGATGGCATGCACAATACTTACCTAAACACCAAGTGTCTTTTTTGATCCCTGCTAAGGACTAAGATATCGTATCCCTCCTATTATTAAGATGATGTATCCCCTTTGCTAAAACTAGTGACACGCCACATCAGAGTGCCATAAAATCCTTGAGAAACATGTCTAGGCTTAGCCTTGAGCCCACCAAGAAATCCAAATAGGAATCCCCTTTTGCATTCAAATAGCCAACTCAAATGGTTTTACAAGCATGGAATTTTTAAGCAAAATTTGCTCCCAAAGTAGTGCTTTTAGTATACTTATGTTACAATTTGTTCTACAAGAAGAGGTACCACAAGGTATCTCACTTTAGAACTTTGATTCAGGATTTTGATGTGCATGTTATTCAAGAATTTTAGGTAGGAGGCAAGGGAATCACACTCCTTTTTGTCAAAGTCGAGAGTTGGGGGCAGTGCATCCCAATCGACGTCCATTGACCAACGTTTCTTGAGCATAATAAGTGCTACATCCATCAAAGCTGCAGCATGTCAGCATGTAGAATCCAAAGCTTGAGCCTCCAATGAGGTGATATGTGTGATGTTACTCGTTCTCTTTAGTGTTGACCTTAAAGAGCCATTTTCATTATCCTATGTCATGATAAACCCAAAAACCCTTTGCAACCCATCGAAGGCTAACTCATACTAGAGGGCTTAGATTCCTTGCTTCAAGAGGTTCTTTTCATTGATAGAAGATATTTCCCTATCTTTTGGTCCACTTTGCTCATGGAAAGGCTAATTTTATTTGGAGTCATGGAAACAACCTTAGTCCATAACTCTTGAGCTCTCTTCGCAACATCTTTTGCATCAGGAATCATACATGTGTCAATTTTCTACACATGCACAATCCCTTCCTTTCGATCATGAAAGCCCACAAGTTACAAAAATTAGCCATGATCCATGGCTCATGAAACCCTACAACTCAATTTCTCATGGTTGGCACCCTTTTGAAGAGCTAGGGTTTCTATCATCTCGATCACTATTTCTACTGATTTTGCATTCATCATCATCCTCACTGCTAGATATCCATTGTATTTATCCCTACAATCCTCATGCTCTTTGTGAGTCCTTTGATCATCATCCATGTGGCTATATTCCCTCTATATTCATCCTCTCTATCATGGTCTCTTGGCCTTTAATAACTTCTCTTATGTTGATCATGTCTATTGCAATCTCCATCATTGTGTCGATCATGTCTATTGCAATCTTCTTCACTTCTCTCATGTCAATTATGTCTACCATGATCTCCATCATTGTGTCAATCGTGTCTATTGTGATCTCCATCATCATCACTTCTGTGACTTGCGTCATCGTTTCGCCTATGGTGTTCACTTTTGCTACCATGTCTACCATCACCACTACTTTTGTGTTGTTCCTCTTCTTTGACTTAGGTTGGGTTCACAATGAGTGGAGAAAGTCGTGAGCAAAAGCACAGAGCCAATCAAAAGCTTGGATTTTGCTTTCCCTATTCACATAAGGTGGTGGAAGGCAATGACATGGCATCCACGTCAAGGAAGAGAAAGCCTTTTTCTCGCCCACCCCCCTATTCCTCTTCTGTCCCCCCCCCCACCCCCCCCTCCCCCCCATCCTCCCAATCTGAGTTCAGAGAATCTAGTTTCAAGTGACTACTCCATTGCCAATGCTTTCGAGCCCTTGCTATAGAAATCCCCTGATGTGATTTGTGTTGTCGAGTCTTACATATCACAAATAGTATGTTTGTATATAGTTGAGTGTAGAGAGATGGACATTGACGAGGCATAAAATAAGCAGTATGTCTTGACATGAGTAGATTTGGGCATGCATGTTCTTCCATGCAAGGGGGTTTAATCCCTTACCTTCATTGAGTTGTGCGGAAAGAGTGCAACAAAGAGCTTGTCTAGGAAAACTTATAGGTGAGAGTCCATGGAAGAAGGAAAGTGCCATATGCTTGGTATGGAGTAGTGATGACTTGGACAATTAGCTGGATTATGTCAAGGTGTTGGAGATTGTAGGCTGAAATCATGACTATTGTAAAATTGCTATCATGTCTACCATCACTGTTGCTTATGGCTCGGTTAATAAATCAAGATAACAGTCTCTCTCTTATTGCTTTGCGTACATAATTGCGACAAGAAATGTTTTTCTTGGAATGTGAACAAGTTTCCTGTATCACAGGCTGTTGGGAAGAAGTTCTGAAGCTTGTGGCTCATCTTGGCATACTTGTACAACTTTTGCATGTCTCTAATGAAAATATATATCACCATCTTATGTTTAGTACTGTGCTTTGGATTTGTAATATAACCAGAGTCAAAATGTACGTTTTGGCAGCACTGAGTGGTTATCAGTTAAGGGTGATGGTGCAAGCACACATTCCACTTGTACCAGCCAACAAAGTGACAATGAATTGAAGTGACGTACATCGACCCTATGACATGTGAATCAATGGTTGACCCTATGAAGGCAACTGATGTTCATACCTACAACAGGTGGACAATCATTTGTGGTAGTAGGTTTCATACCAGGTGACCGTCGTCCTTTTCATATTGCCTCGGATGAAACCGATGTTGTGGTTGCTTATTTCAAAAGTCATAGGTTTTCTGGCAGTGCAGACAACATTGATTGACAAGAGATAGATGATAGTAGAGTTGATGGTCACAACACCTTTGTAGTGGCAACATGAAAGTGATCAGCTACTGATGAGAGATGTAGGTGAGAGCTGGCCGCAGGAATACAAGCTGCCTCACCATCCCAAACAACTCATCGATGAAAGCCGAGCACACAAAATACAAGGAACAATGTGCTAGCCCATTGGGACTCCGATTCAACAAGTCCGATGACAATGTATACTTTGCTGATGCTTGTAATGGCCTTTAGGTAGTTGGTCCAAATGGTGGAGTTGCAAGGGTCCTCACTCAGCAAGCAGGGACACCGACACAACCAATCAAGTTTGCGAATGACTTGGACATCCACTCTAGTGGGTCGGTATTATTCATTGATAGCAATTTATTTGTCTCATTGTAGGGGCGCTTGCTAGGTCTGTTTACGATGTGTTAAGTGAGATGTTTCCTTTTAGATCATATCTAGCTACATGGTGTCTTTGAAACGTTTCTAACTGCACTTATTCGTCTAGTTTCAACCTTTGTGATGGTTGAAAGCTAGATTTTTGGAGCTACACCTGAGCATAGGCTGGTCATGTTGAATCTCATGAGTATTTGGTTTTGATTATTGATTACATTGACAGTTACGGGAACTTAGATTATACATGTATAGTCTATGTAGTGGATTATTTGAGATTTTCTATAGCTCTTTCATGTCCCGCCAAAAACACATGCTCGAAGCAAGTAGTCTTGCTCTTGACTGAATGCGTTGTCGTTCCGTGGCATGTGCATAGTGTGAAATAAAAAGATTTATTTCACTTTTGACACTCCCGATGCATGCAAAGAAAAGAAATCATGTACATATTGTGATATATGTTCAAGCGATTCCTGGGGTCACTATCATGTACATACCTATCCGGGGAATTGTGGCCCTGAATGTGGCACCTTTGCGTGCTTTCCACTTGATAAGATTCCTATTTTGGTTTTATGATGTACATACTCCAAGTGTTTCATGGTGGCACAGATGTGGATAAAAATTGCCAAAAATAGCAGCTAACAGAATTGCATGGAAAGTGACCCAAAATAGTATATTGATGAAAAATGGTGCTTATCTATTCAATTATGCTTGTGTGAGTGATCCCAAAAATTTAGGGATTTTTTTGACTCAGTTTGGGATTTTTTGCATAAAAAATGGCATTTTTGGGTAAAAAATGACATGAAAATGACCTAGTTTTGGTCCAAAGTGGCAAAATGGCCCAAAAATTGACATATCAGCTCATATTGCAGTGGGGAAGAGAGAGAGGGATTCTTTTTACAGAAACAACGTGCAATTTTCTTCTATTGTGCAATAGCTTCCATGGTTGCTCAATTTATGTGTAGGGTAGTCCCACCTCTTCGTAATCTTGTATCTGAGCCTGTGAGGGAGTGACTTACGGTTTTCCCTTATCAAAATGGTGTGTGGGCTTAAATTTAGAAGCTCTTAAATCTCAGCAAAATCAGAAAATAGTTTTCGTGAAGGTGGAAGCTCGAGTATTCCTTTCAATTGTTTAAAGTTACGACTATGTAATTGGGGGCGAGGCTACATGTTTCTATGAACGAGGTTTGGGTTTTGATTGAAAGTTGTGCTTCCATGAGGGTTGAAGTTTCATGGCTGAAAGTTTAGTGTTCTTAATTTCTATTTTTAAGTGAAATTGGATGCGGATTTTTGAACCTTTCATTGTGAACTCGCCTACGAAAACAAGCAAATCGATCCCAAGCATAATAGGGGAGAGGGTTTGTGACTGTCTTGTCACGAACGCTCTTAGTTTTTGTGTCATCTTTAGAAAGAGGGTTGGTGATTCTCCACAAACGCTTTTTCACAAAGTGTTTGTGGATCTCATCATGAACTCTCACAGCCAGAGGTTTTGCACCTTCCTAGCTAGACCGCACACATTCTGACAACGTGTGCATGTTTTGTGACAGGCATCTTAAAGCAAGTTGAGGTAGTCAGGAAGGAGTTGTTGCCAATGATCAAGTGAGTTAGAGTTCTCTACATAGTTATGCATCATTTAATCTCATGTAGATGGTAAAAAAAAAGCTAGATAGTAAACAAGAGTAGGACTATTAATCACTAGTTTCTTTTGCAAAAATCACTTTCAATTGCTGATGAGAAGAGCTATCATTTCACCTTGGGGTCTAGTGAGATAGATAACAGTGATGTGGACATTAAAGACTAGATAAACCCAAAGAAATACATGGCTATGGATCATAGAGCAAGTCTAGAGCAGACCAGAGAAAGATTTCAACTGGCAGCAAGCAGTGTGGTGGAGATGCTTGGCCTCACAACTCTCAATATTGTGGTGAGAGTTGAAAATTACAATAAATACAATGGGATCATAGTGCCTATTTTTTCTTGAGAATTTACATCACCCTATTTTTACTGGTTTTGAATTTTGTAGGAATCTTGTGAAACTGGCATATAAACCACTCCTCAAAAGTATTTCATTTGCACAAAATCTTCTATGGACCGGAATAGCTACTGATGGGTAAGAAATGGTTGATCTATCTCATGATGGCCTAAGGAAAGGGCAGAGCTACATGCTCATGACAATGATGTGACCATGTAATAGTGTTGGTGTATTCCATTGTCTACAAAGGACTCATAGTTTGTAGAGTCTATAGTTCAAATTGTTTGTCCAAACAACCGTCTGGAAGCTGATGTAAGCATTTCAGTACACAACCAAAGGCCTTCTTTCAAGGTGGTAGTCAAGAAAGGCAAGTGAGACTTAAGATTATCTTGAATTGTGACCCTTCGTTTGGAAGGTAGTTTTATTGCTTGCAAAAGCTTTAAAACTAGATCTATTTGGATTATGTCATTAGAGGTTTTCTAGATAAAGTTTGCAAAACTTCCATTTGAACTTGGGGGTCATGCGAATAGATGTCTTAGATAGTTTCTTATTGACTACAACCATATCTATGCCATGTTGCACAAATCATAGTGATGGTAGTCCAAGTGGTAAAACCTTTTGGAGAAACACCTTTGTATTCCATTAAGAGTTCCTTCAACTTATTAGCAACATTTGTTTGTTGTGATGACAAAGAAGTAGCAAGAGAAGTAAGAGAAATAAGTGGCATTGAGGAATTTTCAACCATAACGGAATCATTAATCAAAATTTCATAATAAAGGACACAAAGAGTAAAACAAAAGGAGCTTTTCTATTCATCATTCAAAGAGAGCTTCATAAGATTGGCTGTATAATTGAATGGTGAGGAAGGTACATCCTTTTTTCCCCAAACCGAAACAAAAACCACCTGTGAACACTGGACACTTACATGTCAAAACAACCAGCCCAATCCGAGTCCTAAAAATCATGTAAGTCTGGCGGCAATGATCTCTCCTTGGGATAAAACAAGCCAAGATAAGTGCCACTCAAGTAGCAAAAAATCCTCTTGACAGCCTGTCACATGCTTAGACCCTTGGCTATGCAGAAATATGCTAACCTGTGAGACTGCAAACTGCATATTGGGCCTTGAGTTGCATACACAAATGAGGCAACCAACAGTAGTTTGCTAAAGAGTGACATCTGCAGGATCACCAGCATCATGAAGACTCAATTTCAAACCTATTTCCCTCGGAGTGGCAATAGGTTTGCAATCCTCAAGTCCAAACTTACATAGCAGTCTCTATGTAACATTGCTGACATAAGGCAATACCACCATCACACTGCTTAAACTGTATACCCAAGTAATGATGCAACAACCCCAAATCTTTCATCTTGAAAGTAGCATTTAAATAAGACTTAAATTCAGCAATATATCTCTCATTTGGTCTAGTGATCAGCAAATCATCCATATAAAGGACCACAATGAGAAGTATATCACCCTCACACTTTACATACAATGTGCTTTTTGTTGGATTGTTAAGAAAGCCTCATTTGACCAAATGAGTGTCCAAGCACAAGGAGATTGCTTCAACCCATACAAAGCTTTCTTACATCTACACACTTTATCCTCTTGTCCTTTCTTGAAAAAACTGCGAGGCTGCGTTACATAAACTTCCTCAAATATGTCACTATTCAAGAAAGTAGTAACAATTTCTGATTGATGTACATCCCAACCAAAATGAGCTACCAATGCACATAGAAAACGCACAGTAGTCATATGAAAAGTGGGAGAAAAAGTCTCTTCATAATCTATGCCTTTTTGCTGTGCATAACCCTTTGCAACAAGTCGAGCTTTATAGCGTTCAATCTCACCATCTCGCTTGGGCTTCATCTTGTAAACCCACTTTGCATTTTTGCCAGGAGGCAAATCAACCAGTGATTTGGAAGCCGATGTAGTTGATGATTTACTTAAGAACCTTTGTGCATGATCATAATTATAGTACTAGGAGCACACTCATAACCTTTAAGATAAGCATCATATTTGAAACTTTGTAGCATTTCCATTGCCATTGCCATGTTTGTGCCGGAATCCATTTGGAATTCTTAATGATTATGCATTCTGCTCATTATGACATCTATGATAGGTAGATATAGATAGAAAAATAGATTTAATTATCATCCACAAAGGTCAAATATGACCCTTTAGGACCAAAAACAAAACATTACAAAGTTCCTTCTGAATAAAGGTTTGTTGGATCTCGGGGGCTCCACCTAAAAATATTCAAGTGTAGCATGTGAGTTCACATGGAGGGGTTTTTTATATACCAAAGAGTTAGAGAATTCCCTGTACAAGAGGGGTTTAAAAATGGAAAATTGAAAATAAGTTACAAGTTTATGAAGGAAGATGGGTCTTTTAATTCATGATGAAATGTGTGTGTATAGGGGTTTTAAAAATACCTCTTGAGCGCACGTGCTATACGTATTTTTGAAAGGTGGACCCCTCGGGTGTTGAATACATATCAATTAAGGAGTAAGGGTCTAGCGAGGTGTGATAAAGGGAAGATAAGATGAAATGAACAAAACCCAAGAAGGCTCGTAGGTGAGGAGGGAGCCGGTTTGGGAGTTCAAAACTCCTGGATAATGGCTTTACCTTCTTGATAAATTGACCATTTCCTTATTGAGTGCTCTTCTCACATCTTTTGGAGTTCTTCCTTCTTCTGTTTGAGTTGGGCGGGTGTTAGATCTTCTGCAAACCAAAATTTGGTGTCCTTGAGAAGCCGCAATTGCTCAAGGAGTTTGATCTGATCTGCCTTGATCTTGAAAGTGAGGATTACATGGTTGGTGTGATGTTCGTGTGTAAGAGAGGTGATTGTGGCTGACCCCATTGTACTTGTTTGGATGTGAGCAAAGGAATCGTGGAACATTGAAGGTGATATCCTCTTGGCATTGTCATTCACCTAGGGTGGACACTACACGATCTTCAACCTTACCAAAGATAATACCTTGCACTTGGGTTTTGACCTCCTTTGTGAGGGTGGTATCTACTTCCACCGTTGTGTTATTGAGCTTGTAGTCCCCCTTACCTTTCTAGTCACTTAGAAGCCTACCACTGCGAACATTAAGGGCGATATCGTCTTGGCATTGTCATTTACATAGCGTGGACACTACAAAGTCTTCAACGTTACGAAAGATGACATACTACACTTGGGTTTTGACCTCCTTTGTGAAGGTGGTCTCTACTTCCACCTTTGTGTTATTGAGCTTGGTTTCCATATGTTCCATCTCTTCCTTTTTGTGGTTCTCCACTGTGGTGAGTCGAGCCTCGATGGTGACAAGTCATTGCTTCAGCTCCTCATTCTCCTTGCGAAGCTTCTCGACTTCATTTTGAAAACCTATGTGTTAGGTTTTTTGTCTTTGGGGGTGTTTCCACGACCCCGGAGAATGTAGACTTGCCTTGAGATGATGCTTGAGTGGCCATGATAGGCACATGCTTCCTATGAAGAGACTCAAAGAATAACTGGTAGAGAGTCACATGCAGCTCCAATAGAGTCAAAGTTGGTGCTCAAGATGAGTTTGAGAGTTGAGGGCAGCTCGGGCAGAGTCGAGGTTGGGCATCCGATAAATTTGGGGTTATGGGTAGCTTCAACAAAGTCAAAATCGTGCGAATAATTAGATGTGTATGCAAGGCAATGTTGGTTGGGAGGACAAGGTTGTGTTAACGCTCTACCTAATCTCTACATCCTCTCTATCTACTCCATCTACACCTCTCTCTAAACCCTAATCTCTTCCTAAATCCTAACCTTATCTGTCTCCCCTCGACTTAATCTCTATCTACACTCTCTATGTATCCTCTTTTTCTACCTAATTTACCTCAACTCTACACCCTAATCTCTTCCTAAATCTTAATCTTATCCGTCTACTCTCTACATAATCTCTATATCTATCCTCTAAGCACAGAGAAAGTGCTAAATAGAGGTAAATCTCTACACTCTCTCTAGTCCCTCTATCTATATCTACACTCTATGCATCCTCCATCCCTCTATCTACACCCTCTGAAATCCCTCTATCTACTCTATCCACACCTCTCTCTAAACCCTAATCTTTTCCTAAATCCTAACCTTATGTATCTACCCTCTACTTAATCTCTATCTACACTCTCTATGTATCCTCCCTCTCTACTCAGTCTACCTAAACTCTACACCATCTCTATCTACTCTATCCACACCTCTCCGATCTCTTTCCAAATCCTAATCTTATCTATTTACTCTATACCTAATCTCTATATCTACCCTTATGGTCTCTACCTTCTAAACATAGAGAGAGCACTAAATAGAGGTAAATATCTACTCTCTCTCCAGTCCCTCTATCTACCGCTACAATCTATGTATCCTCCGTCTCTCTATCTACTCCCTCTATCTACATCCTAACCTCTCTCTACTCTCCATCTACATCCTAACCGCTATCCACATCTCTCTCTCTCTCTCTCTCTACCTAATCTCTATCTCTACACCTTCTCTATGTACTCTCTACCTAATCTACTTAATCTCTACATCCTCTCTATCTACTCTATCCACAGCTCTCTCTATACCCTAATCTTTTTCTAAATCCTAACCTTATCTATCTAATCTCTGTATCTACCCTCTCTCTACTCTCTCTACCCCCTAATCTCGACTCTCTCTATTGCTACTCTCTACGTATTCTCCCTCTCTACCTAATCTACATAATTATTATCCTCACTCTATCTAATCTATGTACACCTCTCTACACTCTAATCTGTTTATAAATCCTAACCTTATCTATCTACTCTCTACCTTCTCTCTACTCTCTATCCCCTAATCTTGACTCTCTCTCCACATAATCTCTAGCTCTTTACCCTGTATCTACTCTCTCTCCCTCTCTACACACTCTCTCTACACCCTCTATCCTTGTTTCTCTCTCTCTAATCTAACAATCTCTCCCTACTTCATCTCTATCTCCACTCTCTCTACACCCTCTATCCCTCTTTTCTTCTCTCTACTCTTTCTTCTTCTTCTATTTTAACACTTTTCCTCCCTCTAATCGCTCTTCTTTCATCTCTTTTCTTCCCTCTCTTTTCTCTTACCTCTAATCACTCCTCTCTCTCTCTCTCCTCTCTCTCTCTCTCTCTCTCTCTCTCTCTCTCTCTAATTTCACATACACTAAATTGAACATTTCTCTCTTTAATCTCTCTCTCTAAACCCTTTTTTTAATGTTACAATTTATCATACTATCACTTTGTTTTCTAATGTTTAATACCTAATGTTTATTTGCTTTTCTTTTTGTCTCTCTATTTTTATTTCTCTAATCTAACATACACATCAATTCACTCTTTAAGTTAACACTAATTTAACATTAAACATACAACAAGCCTAATGTATAGGTGTGATGTTTAATTTGACTTTTTCTCTCTCTACTTAAACATCTATTTAACATTAATCATGAAATCTATTAATTTAACACTAACCATTAAATTTACGCTAATCTCTCTTGCTCTCTCTCTTTTCCTCTTTCCTTTTTCTCTCTCCCTAATACACACCAAGCAATCAAGCATCTACGAACTAATCACACACCTACAACAAACAATCAACCAAGCAAGCAAGAAGCACCTACACCAAACATCAAAGAGGCACAAAATTTTTGAATCTAACTTTTCTAATGTGTGTGCGTGCGCGCGCGCGCGCGCGTGTGTGTGTGTGTGTTTTTAAGACAATGGGGAGGGGGGGTTTTGTAGAAGCTTACCTCTTGTGCTCCTCTAACATTCGAGTCTTCTTGCGGTCCTCTTGTGTAGATCCCTCTTGCGGTCCGCCCGCCCTCTCCTCTCCAATGATCGTCAAGTGATGGAGCGCTCCACCAAAGATTGATTGTGCATGTGTGTGTTAAGGAGAGAAATTAGGAGAGAGAGAGAGAGAGAGAGAGAGAGAGAGAGAGAAGGAGAGAGAGGGATGTGATCTTTGAGAGGGAGAGAGAAGAGAGAGGGATGTGAGCTTTGAGAGGGAGAGAAGGAGAGAATACAACTGTAGGTGCGATGGCGGTAGGAGTAGAAAAGCAAGGTATGCTGCAAAAAACGCCGCATATCGCGCTCTTTTTTTTTTATAAAATTTGCAAGGTAATATACGTGGTAATATACATGGTAATATGCAAGGTAATATACGAGGTAACAAGCGTGGTAATATATGCGGTAACATTTAATTTACAAAATAAATCCTTTTCGCTCCCCTCTCTCTACTTTGGCCACCCCATTTTGCTCTCTCTCTCTCTCTCTCTCTCTCTCTCTCTCTACAAAAAGCGGTAAAGGGACGCGGTAAACACTTTGGAAGTTTTATAGTGAAAGTCCATGTGTCATTTTTTATAAGTGCATCATATTTTGATTGCATGGTAGCCATCCAATTTTCTGAATTTTGTGCTTCATCAAAAGATAGAGGTTCCTCAACATCATGTAAGCTAGACACAGCCAAAGCATAAAAATATGATGCATAAAATGCATGTCGAGAACCTGAATGAGTACGACTAAAAAAAGGTGCATTCAATTTACTATCACGCAAAGTATGTACCAACCATTTAGGCATACCTATAGCCTGGCTGCTCGTTCTCAGCCCTTTCCTCCCATCAAGCACATCATGTACCATAGTACATTTTGATACATTTTTAGCCATAGTCAAACAAAAATTTGAAGCACATAAATACTTCAGACTTCGCTTTAAGCCGATATACACATGCATGGTTGGAATAAACATCAATGAAAGTCACAAAGTAAAGGTAATTGCCCAAGGACGGAGTTTGCATGGGCCTACAAACATCACTATGTACAAGCTGCAACCTGCAACCTGCAACCTGCATGTGGCCCTAACTGAACCATCCTTTGGAAACTTGGAATGTTGCATCTTACCCAAAATACAGTCTTCACAAACATGTTTGACAGGTGCTTCAAGAGACGGCAAAGAAGTAACCATATCAAAATTTCTACAAACGCAGCAAACTAGCAAAATTCAAATGTCCAAAACGTGCATGCCAAAGTTTTGCATATGCAATAGATTTAGAATCCACAACTGCATTTGCAAACTTTTGCCCACATGTACTGTACATTTGTTATCCACAAACTTGACTACAAGGCCAAGTCTAGCAAGTGCAGATATAGAAAAAAGATTCTTCTTGGCCCCATGTACATAAAGTGCATTAACAAGTGTGAAAGAATTGCCATTTGCAGCAATAAGCACAATCTTTCCAACTCCCTGAACCAGATAAGAGGCATTGTTGGCACAAGTAATTGAATTCCCATGAGGGACAGCCTCAAGAGAGGTGAAAAAATCACGATGTGAGGTAATGTGCTTTGTAGCACCACTATCAAAATACCACACATGTGAATCTGCAGCAACTGACATGCATGCATCATGGATAGTAGGATTATAGGTACACTTTGCACTAAAAGCCATTCTGCATCAACATCAGCATCACAATCTCCTTTCCCAGAAGACTCAACAATAGCTGCATTTGTATTGGAACCAGCATTAGTAGTGGAACCAGCCTCTTTCTTCTTAGCCTCTTTGGCCTTCAACTTAGGACACTGCTTGATCAAGTGATAATAAGATTTACAGTAATGGCAACACATCTTCTTTTTTCCCTTATCACCAAAATTCCCATACAAAATTCTACCTGTAGAAGCATTTAAACAAACATGTGATTTTTCACTTGCAAAACAACCATGGGAAGTGGCTGCATTTTTGTTACCACCTTTTCTTTGAGAAGCAATAAAAGCGTGTTCAATTGTACGCTGTCTAGTCCAATTTTTTTTGTAAAGTGAATCTTGCAACAACAATCTGCACAATGCATCAAACTTGACAACTTCAAGATTTCCTTGGGTCATAAGTCTCGAAGAAATTAGAGGCACCATTGTGGCTTATGATGTGTTTTAGAACTGGGGTATTGATGCAATAGGTCCTCTACCTATGACAGCTAGAGGCAAATGTTACATACTTACTGCTGTTGACTATCTATCCAGGTGGGCCGAAGCCAAAGCTGTTAAGCACATCACAAGTAAAGATGCTTCCTTATTTATATATGAAGATATTTGATGCAAATTTGGCATGCCATTGGAGTTACTTTCTGATAAGGGTCCAGGTTTCAGGGGAGAGCTGGTGGATTATCTATGTGAGAAGCCTCATGTGCATCGCATGTTTACTACTCCATATTATCCCCAATGCAATGGCATGAATGAAAGGTTTAATGGAGAGCTCATAAGGATGCTTACAAAGATTACAAGAAACAATGTGAAGAATTGGGATTTCGAGCTACCTTGTGCTCTATGGGCTTACAGAACTGCCATCAAATCAGGTACTGGTTTCTCTCCCTTCCATCTAGTTTTTGGAAAAGAGGCTTTACTTCCTATTGAGGTGGAGATACCAGCTTTGAAGATGATGCTAAAGCTTGAAGAAGGGCCCAATGATGAATTCAAGGAAAGGCTTCTATATTTGCAATGTGTACAGTTGGATAGGTTGTTGGCTTTTGAGGATTATTGTTGGAATTAGGGTTGCAAAGAAACGCACACAGCTTGGAGAAGACGAAGGGAGCTCAAGGCAAACAATAGAGAGTGTGTTACTTAGTATGCAATGGAAAGATGGATAGCCCTAGAGTGATGGGCGTATATACAATGCTCAGGGGAAAAAACATCGTAAAGAGGGAAAAAATGCCCTGGTGGTCCTAGTGTGTTCACACACATCACTACCACATGTATATGGCAACAAATCCCCCCTGGAGTGATGCGGTGAACGAGAGCTGGCACATGACTAAAGGGAAGTGCCATGCCCTGAGGACATGATCAGTCCACAAAGGGGAGTAAGCCTAAAGCTTTGTGGAAAGCTTCAAGCTTCTCACGAGACAATGCCTTTGTGAAAAGATCTGCAAGGTTGGCCTGTGTTGGCACATAAGCCAAGCTGATCTCTCTTGTTGAGAGCCTCACCCTGACATAGTGGTAATGCACCTCAATGCGTTTTGTGAAAGCATGAAAAACTGGGATCCTTGCAACTGCCAATGTGCTCTGACTGTCAGTGTAGATAGTGTTGGTAGTGTCCTGTCCAACACCCAAATCAGCCATAAGGCGTCTGAGCCATACACACTCAACCGTAGCTGTGAAGACTGCCCTGTACTCAGCCTCACAACTCGAAGTGGCCACACTAGGTTGTTTCTTGCTCAACCATGATATACATGAACTGCCAAGCATAAAACAAAAACCACTTGTGGACACTCGCGTCTCAAAACAACCAGCCCAGTCTGAGTCCGAAAAAGCATGTAAGTTTGGCGGCAATGATTCTTCCTTGGGATAAAACAAGACAAGATGTAAAGTGCCACTAAGGTAGCGAAAAATCCTCTTCACAGCCTGCCAATGCTTAGACCCTGGGCTATGCATAAATCTGCTGACCTGTGAGACTGCAAACTAAATATCCGTCCTCGTGTTGCATACATAAATGAGGCAGCCAACAACAATTTGGTGAAGAGTGACATCAGCATGATCGCCAGCATCATGTAGACTCAACTTCAAACCTGTTTCCATGGGAGTGGCAATAGGTTTGCAATCCTCAAGTCCAAACTTACATAGCAATGTCTCTATGTAACTTTTCTGACACAAGGCAATACCACCATCACATTGCTTAAACTGTATACCCAAGTAATGATGCAACAGCCCCAAATCTTTCATCTTGAAGGTAGCATTAAAATCAGCCTTAAATTCAGCAATATGTCTCTCATTTGGTCTAGTGATCAGCAAATCATCGACATAAAGAACCACAATGAGAAGTACATCACCCTCACGCTTTACGTACAATGTGCTTTCTGTTGGACTGTTACGAAAGCCTCGTTTGACCAAATGAGTGTCAGCTTTCTCATACAAGCACAAGGAGATTGCTTCAACCCATATAAAGCCTTCTTACATCTGCACACTTTGTCCTCTTGTCCTTTTATGACAAAACTGCGAGGCTGCGTTACATAAACTTCCTCAAATATGTCACCATTCAAGAAAGTAGTAACGATGTCTGATTGATCTACATCCCAACCAAAATGAGCTGCCAATGCACATAGAAAACGCACAGTAGTCATACGACAAGTGGGAGCAAAAGTCTCTTCATAATCTATGCCTTTTTGTTGTGCATAACCCTTTGCAACAACTTGAGCCTTATGGTGATCGATCTCACCATCCGGCTTGCGTTTCAACTTGTAAACCACTTCGTACCAATGGCCTTTTTGCCAGGAGGCAAATCACATAAAGTCCATGTGTCATTTTCTATAAGTGCATCATATTCTGATTGCATGGCAGCCATCCAATTTTCTGAATTCTGTGCTTCATAAAAAGACAGAGGCTCCTCAACATCATGTAAACTAGACACAGCCAAAGCATAACAATCTGATGCATAAGATGCATGGCGAGAGCCTGAACGAGTACGACTAGACAAAGGTGCATCCAATTTACTGTCATGCAAAGTGTGCACCAGCCATTTTGGCATACCTCTGGCCTGCTCATTTTCAGCCCTTTCCTCATCAAGTACATCATGTACATATGCATCAGTAATAGGCTGATCTAAAACATTTTCAGAAACCCCCATAGGCTGTACATTTGCCTCATTGGAACTTGCATTCGTATTTCCACCACTGAAAAGAGGCAACAAAGTGTCATAAATGTCCTGTGAGCTTACATTACTGTCTCTAGTACATGATAGCAAGGGCTGAATAGAATCTTCCACAAACACTACATCCTGTGAAACCAGAATACGTTTTGTTTGCGGATGATACAACCTGTAACCTTTGCTTTCAGCACTATAACCAACAAAAACACATTTGACAACCTTATCATCCAATTTTCTACGTTGCACTTGTGGCACCAAAGCATATGCCAAACAGCCAAAAACACGCATGTGCTCAATAGAAGGCTTTCTATCATGCCATGATTCATATGGAGTAATAGACTACAAAGCTTTCGTAGGACACCTGTTAAGTACATAAGTGGCACACATGATGGACTCAAGCCAAAAAGAATGCGGTAAAGCTTGACTTTTGACCATACATCGTGCCATTTCCGTCAGTGACCTGTTTTTCCTCTCAGCAACACCATTTTGCTGAGGTGTATAAGGCACTGTAAATTGGTGTTTTATCCCACGACTAGGCAGAAATGCATTAAATTCATGAGACATATACTCCCCCCTCGATCGGAACGGAGGGTGCCCATAGTACATTTCGAGACATTTTCAACCATAGCCAGAAATTGTTTGAAGCACATAAAAACTTCGGACTCCACTTTAAGCAGAAATACCCATGCATGCCTGGAGTAATCATCAATGAAAGTCACGAAGTAAAGGTAATTGCCCAAGGACAGAGTTTGCATGGGTCCACAAACATCACTATGCACAAGTTGCAACTTGCATGTGGCCCGAACTGAACCATCCTTTGGAAACTTAGAACGCTGCATCTTACCCAAAATACAGACTTCACAAACATGTTTGACAGGTGCTACAAGAGGCGGCAAAGAAGCAACCATATCAGATTTTTGCAAACGCAACAAACTGGCAAAATTCAGATGACCAAAACGTGCATGCCAAAGTTTTGCATTTGAAATAGCCCTTGAATCTGCAACAGCATTTGCAAAATTTTGTCCACACTTGTCATACAAAGTGAGCTTATACAGCCCACGGCACAAAAGGCCAGATGCCACAATTTCATCACTAAAATTGAGATCATGAACTATACATCTGTCATCCACAAATTTGACTACAAGTCCAAGTCTAGCAAGTGCAGATACAGACAAGAGATTCTTCTTGATCCCAGGTACAGAAAGTGCATCAACAAGTGTGAAGGAACTTCCATTTGCAGCAGTAAGCACAATCTTTCCAACTCCCTGAACTGGATAAGAGGCATTGTTGGCACAAGTGACTGAATTCCCATGAGGAACAAACTCGAGAGAGGTGAACAATTCACGATGTGAGGTAATGTGCTTTGTAGCACCACTGTCGAAATACCACACATGTGAATTTGCAGCAATTGACAAGCATGCATCATGGACAACAGGATTGTAAGTGCACTCTGCACTAAAAGCCCATTCTGCATCAACATCAGCAACACAGTCTCCTTTTAGAGAAGACTCAACAATGGTTGCATTTGTAATGGAACCAGCATTTGCAGTGGAACCACCCTCTTTCTTCTTAGCCTCTTTTTCCTTCAACTTAGGACACTGCTTGATCAAGTGATCATTAGCTTTACAGTAATGGAAACACATCTTCTTTTTGCCCTTATCACCAGAGTTTCTAGACGAATTGCTGCCAGCAGAAGCATTAGGAACATAATTTTTGCCACTCGCAGCAGAACCATAAGAAGTGGATGCATTGCTATTTCCACCCTTTCTTTGAGAAGCAATAAAAGCTTGTTCAACTGCACGCTGCCTAGTCCTGTTTTTTTTGGAAAGTGACTCTTGCAACAGCAATGTGCATAATGCATCAAACGTGACAACTTCAAGATTTCCTTGGGTCATAAGTCTCCAAGTACTAGCAAAAGTCTGGTAAGAATCTGGTAAGGCATCAAGAACAGTCTGCACAAGGGAACTACCTGAAATGACTTCACCTGCTGCATAAATAAGTTGATCATTGATAACCTTGACACCAGCAAGAAAAGTGTCCATATCATCTTCCTCATGCATAATCTTCGACTCCAGCTCTTTACGCAGCAAAGCAATTTTAGCCTCATTGCGGCTTGCATAAAGAACAGCCAAAATATCCCAAGCTTGTTTTGTAGATTTTGCTGAACGGATGTGAGGAACAATAGTGCGCTTCACAGACAACGCAATCAATGCATGAGCCTACGCATCCTTTACATCCCAACAAGCTTGTTCTACCGTAGGCAAAACAATTCTAATAGGAGTAATCCTTGCAGTAAGACCTGCAACATCCTCAACATCGTCTACATCCTCAGAACCAGGACGTACATCAATGCCCTGCACAATGTTCCAGACGCCCTTTGACACAAGAACATGTTGCATCATATAAGCCCACATAGGGTACTTGTCCCCATCCAACCTGTTCTCAGTAGCAAACATCTTGAACACATCTGTGTTGTTTTCAGCCATGGTAAATGCTGCATCTGATGTGAAAACTGCCCGAAAATAGGAGAAACGGAGTGAGAACAACACGTGCTATATAGCACAAATCGTAGACGACTATGAGGCATCTGCTATGCAGAAAATAGCACTGACAGAAATTTTGCACAAAATGACGAAATAGCCTATGCAGTATTGTTTGTAGTGGAAACAGAGGCCGAAATAAGCCCGAATCAGAAATCTAAGCAGACTGAGCTCTACGAGCTCGCCTGAAATCATTAGGAAAAATATGGACTCTCCATGGGCCTTGTAAGAATCCCTAATTTCAAGGAAGCCTGCCAAGATTAAGGGGGACAAAGGCTTTGAATGGGGCTATTTTGGTAGGGTCTCCTCCACCTTTGACCCCTAAAAAGGTAGGGGGAAGGGGGGGGGGGGGTAACCATTTAAAAAGTAGGGAAGGGAGGGGGGGTAAACCATTTGAAAAGTAGGGGGGTAGGGGGTCTTCTCTCTCTAGCTTTTTGGCCAACTTGTAAGTGGCCTCTTAACTCTCCCATGCCACCTAATCAAATCCGTGGGTCAAAGAGGTAAAAAAAATGATTTTTTTCAAAAACTTAAAAAAAAACTCTGTTTCCCCCTAAAAAGTACTCCCAACATATATACATATTAAAAAAAAGAGTTTTAAGCTACAGCATTTTTTGACTCCCTCCAAAACTTTTAGGAAATTCTCCCCAAAATTGACCACTTTCCCTCCTAATCTAAGCTCCTCTCCTACACCCATCCCCCTTGCACCTGCACCTGCCTGCTGCACCTACACACCCATCTCTCCATCCTTCAAGCTCCATCTCTCCATCCTACAAGCTCTATCTCTCCATCCTTCAAGCTCCATCTCTCCATCCTACAATGCCTCTTGACGACGTGACCAATGTCCCAGCAAGCTTTTCACGCGGTAGGTCTCCAAGGCTTTTCCTACGCCTACCTCAAGGGTATGTTCCGATAAAGAAGACATGCTTGGGTACATTACCTTCAGCCAACGAACTCCGCGCTCAAGGGGAGAAGAATGTGGATCTCTGGATAGACGGATGCTTGTACTCAAAGGATCCTTCTCTCAATGTCCATCCGCCTTTTACAAACATTCCATCACTATTGCAATACGTTGGAAATGTAGAGCAAGGTTTGTTGGGCTACTGCAAGAGACTCAACAGACACGAGATTGCGCAGTCCGAGATCTACTTGCGTCATTGACAGTTGTTGAATGGGAGTTTCCACAATCTTCAAGATCAAATGCAAACAGCTACTAGTGCGCTTGAGGAGGCAAAGAGTACCATCGCAACCAAGGAAAATGTAATTAAAAAGCTTGAGGATACTCTTTCACTCATGAAGAGTACTGCCATGGGAGGTAGGGTGAGGAAACGAGAGTTTTTCAAAATTCAGACTCTTGCACCACGTGGTGGTGCAAGAAAATGAAGGGTGATAGCTATGAGGTAAGATGTTCTGCCCCTCATGTTGTTTAAGTCTAATACCGCTCATCATTGTTGTTTTGGGTAGTAGGAACTTCGTCCAAGAAACGTGCGGCGGCGAGAATGCGTCAGCTCGGGCTTCTTTACTTCGTTCTTGTTTCAACAAAGAGGACTTTATTGGGATGCTTGATGCTCCAGAGGCAAAACACTTGAAAGACGCAATCACTAAGAGAGCTCTTAGTGATTTTTCTAATATTGTCACTGATCTAGATGTTCAGGATATTTGTGATGCTATTGGGATTAGTACGAAGGGCTATCAAGCAATACATCAAGTGTTAAAAGATTCATTAAGAGAGGAGTCACGAAAAACCTATTTCCACTTCCTCACAGAGTGGCGATTGCCAAGAGGGTGTCAAATGAAGATGTTGTTCACTGATTAGGGGACTACTTGTATATTGAAGACACGATACCTCTTCAACCGCTTAGTAGCAAATCACAAGGAAGGAAGGGCCGCAGGAAGGGAAGCGGTGCTGTTTCTAACAGTGTGTTGTGGACCGAAGGGTTTGTTTACACCAAATTCAACAATATCTTTGTGGACTTGATACGATTGCAGTAGTCCATGTCTATTTTCTACAATTTGAGTGATGCACGTTAGTTTAGGGTTGCCTACATGCTCTATGATGTGTCATAACATGCATTCCGAGGCTTTATATTGTTGGCAAGCTTGTGTTTGTGTTGAAGTTGGATGAGTGTGTAATTGTAAAAGGGAGAAAGTTGGAGAGAATGAGCATCACGCTTATGAATGAAGCCCTAGCTTATGCCAAGCAATCTTGCAGTTCGGGTGAAGCGACAAAGCCCTCTTTTAGTGTGCAATCAGAGAAGGATATATGGTGGCTTGGTGCAATTGAAGTTACGAAAGAGACACATGAAGTCCTTGCATGGATTTTCAGTAGAATCCCATGGGTCACAGAGGTCATTAAAGCTCAAATAAATGGTGAGAAGCTCATGGTTCCAGGACGTGGGGAGTTTGATGTTGAATGGCATTTAGGTGGTGATCTAAAGACCATAAAATGCATGCTTGGATGCAAACAAGGTGCAAATTGTTTACTTCCCTGCCCATTCTATGTGAAAGGGCACAAGACAAGTCGAGCAACTCAAGTGGAAAGTCATGACAAAGATAATGATGACCATATAAATAGGTAGTGGCAAACTTAGGTTCTTTCATGTGATATGCTAGAGGTGCCCAATAAGGATAGCAAATATCCTGGGTGGAACCCCATAATTCCCTTCTCCCTCAAGAATGTTCACTTTTGTACATTGCATGCGTTTATGAGAATATTTGATAGGATCCTAAAGCATCACATTGATTATGCTTTCACAATGAAGCCCCTTCAACGGTCAAAAGACTCCTTGCAGGGGGTGGAGACGCTCCTTAATGAGATTGGATGTCACTGATCAAGGGTGAACATTGTAGCAGAGACTTGTAGGGAGAAGACATATGAGGTGGCACAGAAGGTTTCCATGAATGGAGCCAAGGCACATCGATTTTTCAAGAAGATGTCAAAGTCTCCAATGCAGGTATCCAAGGCAAGTGTTGATCTAGCAAGTGAGAAGCGGTGGGAGTTGTGTTCATGCACGGCGGACAGAGATCCCAATGTGGAGGTTGCTAACCAACACAAGCTAGTATGGTCATCCTTTCAAAAGGTTGTGCAATTGATGAATCTTTCAAGCACCACCGTTGAGCAGCAAGAGGAGTTCAAGAAGGTGCTTTATGAATTCACAAAGGCCGCTAAGGACGGATGGTCTGAAAGCACGATTACACACTACATGGTTTGTTTTAACGGACTTAATACATATGCAATGTTTGAAAATGCAACTTTTCTATTGGCTTATCTCCTTTTTGGTTGTTTTAGCACATTCTCTATGCGCATGGTGCATACTTCATGGAACACTATGGTTCGCTTGATATATGGAGTACACAAGGCATGGAGAAGTCCCACTATCGAGCAAAAGGAGTCTACTTCAAGAATACTCGGCATGGTGGTGGTGGTTCACACTCCAACTGCCTCCAAGAGATGTTTAACTAGTTTTTTAGGCACACCTTTGGGAGAACTCGCACTATTGAGAAAGCAAGAGAGTCGATGTTAGCAAAGCAGTTACGCAACGCCTCCTGTAGTGCAGCATCCGAGAAGTGGAAACGCTCGCGAGCGTCCTTGGGCCATGAAGGTTGGCGTGCAACTAAGTATCAAAAAGGCAACGTTTGGGCGTCGCGTCAGTCGTCCGCATGATCCAGGTTTACTTGTTAAATTCAATTGGTTTATTTGAGTTTCACTTAATTGGCCACATAGTGTGAAAGGGCCCAAATCTAAAAAAAAACCTATTTAAAGGTTGAAGGCGCTCATTCTTTCATTTTTCCTACTAGGTGCTACCATGGCAAGAACAAAACAAACGGCAAGGATTGCATATCCAGAGGGGCCGGATGGCCAAATACTCAAAGGTACATCAACAAAAGCTGGAACTTCACAAGCTCAAGGTGAGGTCCACACAGAAGAAGCTGGAGCTTCAAATCAGCATGGCCAATCCTCTACAACAGCAAAATAGAGAAGGAAGCATCGCCTTTTGTCTATTCATCGGACTCCAACGATTCTGATGGCAACAGGGAGGATGAGAGCGATCAAGGCAAAGAAATAAACAGCCAAAAGCAGCCGTCAGAAGGCTCCGAAGAGATGCAAACGGATGAAGATGCCCCATGGGTTGGCATCAAAATACAAACTTATGAGGCTCACATGTCTACTAGGGGTAAGACACTCCCTAAAGGGAGTGGACCTACACCATCACATCTGCTCAATAGTGAAGAGCACGAATCATATGGAGAGTGGGTGGAATCAGATGATGAGGTGTTGGAAGTGCCTGTGCGGAAAAAAAGGAGAAAGAGCATTGTCTACAAGAAGAGGAAGCAAGCTGCCCCAACTCGTGCAACAAATGCACCTCCTCGTCGACCTCAGAAGGTGCGAAAGCGCAGCCATGCTTTTGCGGAGATTCGCCACTGTCAGAAGAGCACCAAGCTCTTGATTCGGAGGGCCCCTTTTGCAAGGCTATGCAGGGAGGTTTTGAAATTGAACAACATTCAATTTCGGATGGGCGCCGTGGCCATAGAGGCAGTCCAAGAGGCAGCAGAGCAATATCTAACTAGCATATTCGAGGATTCGAACCTATGTGCCATCCATGCAAAGCGTGTAACCATTATGCCCAAGGATATGCAGCTTGCTCGCCGTTTGCGCCATGAGGAATAGCTTGTAATTAGGCATCAAACCTTTTTGTATTTACGAAACTTCCAAGATTGGGAAGAATTTGAATATAAGCGTCTTTTGATTGTATACCCACTCTCTGCATTGTATTGGGAAGAATTTGAATATAAGCATCTTTTATTGTATACCCCACTGCGCATTGTATTGCTTTAATTCTGTACCATGCGATGTAGCACTGGTCCATGTTTTGTCTACCTTCTTTTGTATGTATGTAGCCATTAGCTTGTTATTGTGAAAACTTGCTTACGTTAAGCACCTTGGCTAAGTAGGGCATGCACTTCTTGATGCATCCATGCTATGTGAAGCATTGAAGCAAGGGAAAACTCACTACTACATGGAAAAAGCATCTAGAAAGTCTTGAAAATGGCTTGGTATGCCCCCAAAGTGGCTGCCACAAGGGCGCGCATTTGGGGCTTCCAGAGGCATATGGATGGACAAAATGCGTGCCCTTGTGGTAGCCTTTTCTAGGGAATTCCAAGCCCTTTCCAATGGTTTCCAGAAAATTTTAACAAGCAATAAGGATATTTCATTTTCTTCAATGCTTCAATTAGCATAGATGCATCTGGAAATCATCCCCCCTTAGTCCATGTAGCATAGAAATTTTGAAGGATGGTTATTGCAACTGTAAAGGATCTGGCCCTATACTCCAAAATGGGCTAGAGATGCTCGAAAATGAGCTGCCACATGGTTTCCTCTTGTGATTTAGTATTACAACATTAAGTATCTGGGTCTAGTCCAAGATGGGCTTGAGATTACCCCAAATGAGTTGCCAAAACATATATATCTCTTGTCTTTGGGTTTTGCACATGTAATGTACCTGGGTATGCTCCTAAATGAGCTTTACATGCTCCAAAATGAGCTGCCACAAGGGCGCGCATTTGCCCCTTTCATTTGCTGATGGAAGGCCCAAATGCGCGCCCTTGTGGCAGCCCATTTTGGGGCCTTCCAAGCCCTTCAGTACTAGTTGGCAAATCAATAACTTTGGAAGCCTAACATATAACAAAGTATGCATATTAATAATTTTAAGGCCTGCCAAACCCTTTAGTAGTCATATGAGAAATTATGGTGCTTCTCATACACAATGGAAGCCAAACTTATAACAAATTCAAAAACTTGCAAGTAAGAGAGTCGTATACACCAAAAAGTAGTTTCATTAAAGAAATCAATGCTTTACATGATATCCGGCTTTTGCTTTAGGATCTGGCGCTTGGCCTTTTGGGGCGGCTCCCTGTTAGGTAAAGTGGTTGTGATTTCTTGGGTGTCATTAACCCTACAGCTTGGTTCATGCCGACATGGGCGATAAGGTGCCCACGAAAGTTAACGCCAAAAGTGGATATTGCAAAATCTTTCTTTACAAGCACTACAAGGTTGGCTGATTGGGCAAGGGTTGTTAAGCACAACGCCTTGGAGAGTGAACGGAGAGAAAAAATGTTGTAGCGACCATTGGGAGAGTAGTCGGTATGCACAAACACCACAACACCAGCCGGAAGTGTGCCAAGGTAGTGAGCAAGTGCCGCTTGAGGTCCGAACGGCGTCCTCCTCCCCCTGACGGTTGCGCCCAGGCGTCAATCTCCAAAACATCCTGCAAAACATAGGTTTTGTGAGAAATATGGCAGAGAATTATGATATAACATTAACAAAATCATTTGTAACAATCAAATGTAAGTGAGCATCTATACCTCTTGTCTACGATCCTCCTCATCAGCATCCGGGTGCAAGTAAAGATCCACACTTGACTTCCCCTTTGGATCAAGCAAAACAGGTGTTGCACAGGTGATGGTAAATCCACTCTTGCGCGTTTAGACAAACACATGGATTGCATGGCCGCAAACTCCTCCTCAGAGACCTTGGCCTGCTCGGCCGCTGCCACCTTGGCTTGTGCGATTGCCACTGTGTCCGCCAAAGTATTCCCCATGGGCAGTAGGAGATCATCGTCATGGGAGGTGGTGGTATCAACCTCAAACTTGCCATGGGCATCGAGGATGGCGAAACACTCATCCATGCGAAGATCAACGGATTTCTCTAGATAATGCATAAACACAAACTCCTCCCCACCCACCACAATGGAGGAGAAGCGGGTAATCTCTACCTCAGGGATGGCATCCCGAGTGGTGGTTCCTTCTGGCGGTCCCGAAGATGAACCGACAGATGGAGAGGCCTCCAAGAGGCCTTGAATCCCTACAGGGTAGGTCAAGGCAAGCGTCCTCTCCTCTGTGGATGTGTCAATGGCCGCGGGCTTGGGGTCCTTCACATCAGCCAGTACCCCGCCGATCTGCAAGTGTGGTAGCACTACGTCAGGGCCTGTTGGGCACTCGTGAAGGAGGAAGATCATTATGGCCTGGACAGAGAAAAAAGTGTTTCCGATCCTTCCCTTACGCATTGCTCACACATCATCAGCTTCAAGCCGTACATGGCGGGTTGTGCTATGGTGGCAAAGCGTGCAAGCCGTTGATGAAATGGCATGTCCCCTTGGTAGATGTGGTGGAGAAGGCCCTTAGGGACCCATTGCCCTTGTCGGTTTGGTAACTCAACAATGAATCTCCCCATGCACGTGGAAATGTATGGAGTAATGTGCTCAAGAGATTGAGAGTGGAGGGTCAAGGTGGTTTCCAAATCGGGTTGGTTGTGAAAAATGCTTGAAGCTCAAGGCGATTTGCATGCCCAGCCTCAGTAAGGAATGCATCTAAAGCACTAGTAGCAGCCATGTCTTCTCTTTGCGTGATTGGGTATGCTAGGTCTCTCTGCAATGCTGGGATGAAAATGGTGAAATGAGGAGGTGGTCCCCCTTATATAGACATATTCTATCTCGAAAAAAATAAAAAATATGCGTTTTAAAAATAAATTTACACAACACCTTAAAACTCAAGTACAACACCTTGAAAATTTTCAAAATCTTTAATAAAATATCCAATATATAAACGATTAAAGTTACAAGCCAATTCACTTAGACAAGATGACTTTGTCTGTAGCCTAATCTTTGTAAACAAGCATAGTGGCCTCCATCCGCCTTCCAATCTACACAACCAAAAAATGGGCAATCAAAATACAAATACCCACAAAAATTAAGAAAAGGTATCTAAGAAAGCACAAAGCAGACCTTGCGTTGTTCCAGTTTGAAACTTGCATTGCCGACATCCTCGAATCCCATTATGACAAAGTGTTCCCGAAGATTGACAAGAGTCCAATGCGGATTCACTGCAACAACCTCCACCTCATTATTGGGCATGCGGACACGAATTTCAAAGGATTGAACCTCTTCGGCTGTCAGCTACAAGGGTATCCATTTGCCACGTTTGTGCATCCACCTTTCGTAGCTAAACCGTGCATACAAGGTGCACATTGCTTTCAAATATCGAAGGCAAAGCTGTGTGGGGGACACATTGTACTTGTAACGGTCACCATCATGCAAACCGTCAACATACCCTCAATTGACACCTAGAATGGTGTCCATTGCATCTATGTCAACTTCTTTGCAAACAAACATTGTCGGTGTTTCTACAATCGGCAGAGAGCGGAATGCATGCACAAACAAATGAATGGGACAATGCCAACTAAGACCCACCGATCTAGTTGCCTTACCAAACTTTAGAGACCCTTGGAAATATTGCAGCACCTTGCGCTTGAAAGAAAGCAAAGCCCAATGGTCTGGAGTTGGCCATTATGTACTCTGCAATGAGGGTGTTTCCACGGCTTCTAACCTACCATAGCTTTGGCTTGACTTCGGCACCACGTACTTGTGGGAGTACATGAATATTCATTGCTCGGTAAGTTTTTTCGACGAGACATTAGGAAACATAAGCTTCCCAATGTGAGCATGCACAACCATGAACGTGCCTAAGAGGCACTCAAGCGGCTGCTCCTCAACTAAGCTGGATGGAAAAACATCTTTACAAATGCCCTTAGTCAAACATAATGATCGCATGCACGTAAACATGATATATGCATGGGATAGCTAAACCATGAGGACTTACAATGAGGTACAAATTGAGTTGAAGCTCTCTTCAGGTGGATCTTAGCTGCACTGTACACTTGTTACACGATGGCCACCATTCCGGACTTGGTTTCTTTGAATGCCAATAGTATTCCCTTCCAATGGCGTTCCAATACGCCTCGACATCGTATGCGATGAGGTTCATCACTGGACGGTTGCATATAGACCCATGAACCCCTCTTGAATACCTGTGGGATCCATCCCCCCTCTGAATTTTTTGTGTTGTGCAACACAATCTCCTGTATCTCTGGTTTGGGCCGTCTATGCGTGTTAACGGCGGACATGCTTGGGAAGTTGGGCTTAGAAAGGGATTGGAAATGGGTGGGAGGAAGGTGAGGGAGCGAAGTGGGCAAGGGTGTGGGCTATTGTGTGTGGGTACTGTGGAGAGAGAATGAGGAGCTGAGGGGAGGGTGAGGTGAGCTGCCTATGGTGGCTATGGTGGTGAGGGAGAGCTTTTTGAAATGGGGCCTCTAAACCTAAACCAATGGGCCTACCCTCACAAAATGTTCGTAAAGAGGTACGCACACTACTTGGGGCACCACCTTCTTTTGGGAGTGGAGAAGGAAACCAATCAAAATAACACTTGCACTCACCTACTCAAGCAACACACTTTGAAAACCCCCTTACTCTATATACACTTTTGACACTTGAATACCATCAACGATTATGCAACCCAATGCCGTGCATCAAATGAAATATGCAATTTGTGGAATAGCATTCACCTTCTCCCCATAAGAATACCCATAATACATCCAAACTCTTTCTCTCTCAAGCACTCATCAAAAAATCATGCGCACAAGACTTGCCTCTCAAACACACAAGAGAATCACTTACATCAAACTAACACACTTTGCATAGAGAGCTCATCTCCATCTATGCAATGCTGTGACACAAATAAAATCACCATGAGAGGTAGCCACATGCATATGTAATGAAGCAAAAGAGAGTTGGAGTGAGAAATTTCTTTAGACCAATTGAATAAGTGTGGAGAAACAAACCAATGGTAAATTGAGACTAGAACACTTACTTGATTTCTCGCACACCTTTTAAGGGGAGGACAGACGCTCGCTAACCATCACAAATTGCGACACTTGAAAGTTTTGAAGATGATTTAATGATCATTAACATAACCATGAGAGAGATCATGATGTATTTACAAGTTATTGAGGTGCTACAGATGATTTATTGGGTTGATGGAGTAAGAGATTGTAGAATAGAAAGAGTGGAGGATAGAGTTGCACTTCCTCCAAAGAGGAGGGTTAGGAGGGAGGATGTGAAAGAGGGAGAGTTGGGGGTTTCTCTAAAATTGATCAAGAACAACATGAAGTTGAAAATATAGGTGTGTGTCCTTGAGTCTCTCCAAGGGGGGCTATTTATAGTTGTATAGGAGTGGGATTATGCTACACTTAATTAGGGTACGTGATTAGCCCTAATTAAGTGCCCTTTGACCACTCATTGAATATTGGACATAAAAGGGACTATTTATTCACCAAAAATATCATTTTAGACCGTGAAGGCTCCATAGGGGTGCATAATGTAGGTGGGCCCCACCATGAGGTCCTACGGGTGGCTCCTGCGGGGTATCTCAACTTGTCTGTCTTGGCATTTAGAAAGCATCTTTAGGTTGGTCCCATCACATGCAAGTGACCTTGAACGCTCATTGCTCTTCTAGAAGATGAGTAAGGGAAAAATAAGATCTCACCCTCTTGATTTACTTGATTTACAGTTCCCTTTTGCTGCAAACCTGACAGATTTACACTATTTTGAACATAACTTTTTACCTGTAGCTCGGAATGACATGCTTCAAAAGGCAAATTTGACCTTCTCAACATGTTTGATATGAATTTGAACTATTCTTCATGCCCATGCACCAAGGAATTCGGTTTGGAAGGTCCACACTAGGCTAGGGAACCTTTTGCTTCCAAGTCTTTTTGTATGGGCCCTTTGCTTGTATGCATCCAAGGGGAATCATGCTTTTTCAAAAGGCTATGATGCTTAAACAAATAGAGGAGGGCCCAATATTATTTGCTTGTGAAAAGAATATACAATTGGAGTCTTTTTGAAAGGAGAAAAACTATATGTATATTCTTAAGAGATATTGGGCCACCTATGTAGGGGGCATAGAAGACTTGTAGAGAGGGACCATAATCTTTGGTAAAGACAAGTGGAGAGTTGATTTCCATGGTAATTTATCTATATAGGATGGAAGATGGATATATTATTTGTCTACTACTAATTCACAAGAGGTAAGAAAGTTTGGGGGTAGATAGTTGGTTATTGTATGCTTACTTTTATTTACAAAGCAAAAAAGAAAAGGGTGGTAATATAAATATATGACTAAGGTGACATTTTTGGGAAGAGTACAAAGTATGTGTCGCCACAAAGGTTAAACGAAGAGGGGGAATTTACTCTAGATAACTTAATAGCGTAGAAAAATATATACACATATGAGGAAGAGGACGTTGAGTAGGCTGACAAATGTTGCAAAAATATGGTTACCATTTTATGCCACTCAGTGGCTTTGACAGTGGAGATAGAGAAAGAGGGGAGGAGTGAGAAGTAGAGAGGATAGTGGAGCTGTGGGCTATGGGGTGTGGGACTACAGAGGGTTGATGGAGGTGTGAGAGAAGGGGGAGCTATGGAGAGAGGAAGAGAGTGGTGGAAAGATTTTGGCTACGGCTGCCTTGACTGTAGAGAGAGAATGGGAGGAGGGAGAAGAGGGAGAGTGTGGGAGAGAAAAGTAGTGAGGGAGGGAGATAAAAGTGGATTTTGGGGGGGGAAGTTGACTCTTTGAAGTTAGTTTATTTTTTGGAGCAGTTTTGGAGGCAAATGAGTCAATTTTGACACTTTTTAAAAAAATTCATTTTTTAGGGTTTTTAAGCCTACACATTTTTTCTTTTGGGGGGTCCCTCCCTCTTTTATGACACGTCTTTCCCCCTATTACCCCCCCCCCCCCCCCCCCCCCAGCCTCCCTCCCACCTCTCTCTAAGAACCAAGCATTGAAGAGGGAGACAATTAGGCTGCACCCCTACCAATCCTCCCCCTCTAGGTGATATCCCAAGAGCCCTCTCATTGGTTCTCCCTTAAGCCTTCACTAATAAAAAAGGCCCAAGGAGAGTCCATATTTTTTCTAATGTTTTTGTCGACTTGCGAACGCTTGCCAAAGCTCACTGAAATTGGAGAAAGTGAGCAGGCGTGTGCTGGAGTAGCTGGCAACTAAGCCCGGGAGGACGCAACCTGCTCTGATACCAATTGTTGGAATTAGGGTTGGAGAGAAACACACACAGCTTGGAGAAGACGAAGGAAGCTCAAGGCACATAATAGAGAGTGTGTACTTAGTATGCAATGGAAAGATGGATAGCCCTAGAGTGATGGGTGTATATACAATGCTCGGGGGAAAAAGAGGAAAAAAATGCCCCGACGGTCCTAGTGTGTTCACACACATCACTACCACATGTATATGGTAACAATTATGAGCAGGTCTTGAAGAACAATCAAGCAAAGGCAAATGAGAAGGTGAGGGACAAGGACATCAAGAAGGGTGACATGGTGCTTTGTTACAATAGTAAGCTTGATAGCACTTTTCAAAAGAAATTTCAAATCAAGTGGCAAGGTCCTTTCTTGGTCTTAAATAGGCTTCCAAATGGCACATATTAGCTTGCTGACTTAGATGGTACCCCACATAAAGCACGTGTGAATGGCTACACCTTGAAGAAGTATATTGCAAGGTTAATGAATGTGATTGAGGATGAGCCTTCTTTTGAAGAATTTTCTGATCATGTGGCTAAGGATGAAGATGAAGTGAAAACTACCTCAAGTGGTTTACAGGATCTCTTTTGTGCTGCTGATCATGAATGATCTAGCAGGCTAGGGTGTGGCAAACTATGTTGGGCGCATTTCTGACACCCCATTTTTTGTAAATTTGTACATATGGACATGACGCCCGATGTCAAAAGGGTGTATGGGATTTTTTTTGTGGGTTTTACATGTACATGCACTGCAAGTCGCTAGTCTAGTGATAGCTGTCGGGCTACTGTAAGTGCCCGTGAGTGAGTTTTTTGAAGCGAGACTTGTATATTACTAAAACTCATATACAAACTTAAAAAAGTTCATCCAAACTCCAAAAAATTGTAGGTTTTAGCTCGTTGTGCCTCCTTGATGGTTTCTGTTGCAGTTTTTGCCCCCGCCTTGCCTACTCTATGCGTAGTCATACTAGGACAGCTCCCTGTTCGCATCAATTTTACATGTAGCGGGGTGTAGATTCAAATTTGGTCATCTTCAACTTTCTCGCCATTAATTTTTCAAGAGTTCTCTCAAGATTTAAAGTGCCCCAATTGGAGTTTTTCGCAGGTTATGACTAGTTCTCTGTAGGGTTATGGCTATGGCAGCCTAGTGGCAAATTGTGTGCAGACAGACTTGGAGGGCATGTATGTATGAATTGTGGAATTTATTTTGAAGTTGTGGGTTTGTGATTGTCAATGGTGAAAGGCGAGGTCTTTGCCTTCATATGCATTGGTCGGCATGTGCTGTAAATCCATGCTTTGGTAGGGTTTTGCTCCTATGTGACATAGTCTCTTGGGTGGGCGCGATGGCCAGTAAATTCCCAAGGGGACTATTCTTGATGGACTTGTGGTGTTTCAAAGGGATTTTACAAAGCTTTTGGTGTTGTTGTAGTGCTCTTTCAATGATCTTGGGTGACATCGCTATAGAGGTGTTCCGGTTTGCTTGTTTCCCAACAACATGTGTTGGAGTTGTTGGCGACTTAGCCCGAGAGGACGCAATGTGCTCTGATACCAATTGTTGAAATTAAGGTTTAAGGAAAACACACATAGCTTGGAGAAGACGAAGGAAGCTCAAGTCACACAATGGAGAGTGTATTACTTAGTATGCAGTGGAAGTATAGATAGCCCTAGAATGATGGGTGTATATACAATGCACGAGGGAAAAAACCTCCTAGTGAGAAAAAAAATGCCTCAGCAGTCCTAAGTGTGTTCACACACATCACTCCCACATGTATATGGTAACACCCACCGTCACCTTCGATGGCAGTTTATGGATTTAGACAAAGCCCCACTCCTCCCCTCCCCTCGCCCCCCAAAAAAACACCCACACCCACACCCACACTATTTTCTTACCCTTCACTTTTGATTAAATTAGACGTTTTCCAAAGATGCTTCACTTTTGATTAGATTAAATTTTTAGTATGGTTTTCTTTGAAGAGAACAATTGTGGGACAGGGAGAGGTCCTCTCCTTCCTTGAAAATTTTAGGCTCCATAAAAAAGTGATATAAATTATTGAAATTACACTTGGAAGAATTGCAACCAAAAAAAAAAAGGTGAAAACAATGAGAAAGATTGTGTGTGAGCCAGTACTCAACACTCCTTTTTAAAAGAGAGGTACACAAACATCAACACCCAATCACAAGGGCCTACAAGAAATAGAAAAAAAGAAAGTTTATTTCCATGTGGCACTAATTATCAAGCTTTATCCAATGATATTCGCCATCATTTAGAAAAAATTCCATTAATAGGAATCTTGAGAGGATTCCAATAGTATTTGGTCTTTCACACAAAGGATGGTATTTATCCCTTGACATACGCCATCATTTAGAAAAATTCCTATTACGAGGAATCTTGAGAGGATTTTAACAATATTTGGTCTTTGACAACAAGGAGAGGATGTGTGCAAGATGATGCGGGATGATAATTACAACAAGACAATGAGCCAAGGCATGACAAGAGCAGGGGCCGTCCACATTAGTTGTTGAGTTGGGAAACCCTTTTTATATTTTTAAAGGGTCACCTCGCAAACAATCTAACAAGTTGGGTGGGATGGTTAGTGAAAGGGTCTCATTGAGACTGCTAACGTAGCATGTTCGATTCCTTGTGTTTGACTAGAGTTCTCCTATAGGTTGCAATGGAGTGAAGAAGGTGAGAAATCTACAAAGACTCCAAGCAACTTAATTAGAAACTAGTATGTGACCCGCGAGTTGCTACAGCTAATTAGAAGCAAGGCTTAACTCTGTGATACTCTCCTCCCTCACCTTCTCCCCAAGGTGGCAACATGTGCAAACATTTTCTATGCATTGGTAAGGTAGTGTCAAATACATTCTTGGATACTTTATCATTAAATAAGACCGTCTTCCAAATCTATGATAAGACAACTCTAGCTAACTATTAGGAGTCACATCTCATATATAACAAGTGAAAGAATCACGGTGGCTTTCTAAAATACTGAGAACGTGATAAAATCATTAGGTTGAGTCTAAATAGAGTCAGTGTTCAAGAAAGGATTGCCTCAGCTTAGCCTTGAGCCGGTTGAAAATGGAGACTACTTGGTTGCAAATCATGGTAAAGGGAAGAAAAAATGGTGAAATATGTGATAAAATAGTTCAGAAATCGTGCAAATTTTAAATTTATGCTAGTATTTTCGGTTTGCTTCTTTGTGGGAAGGAAACTTAATTGACATCCACTTAATAAAAGAGACTTTCCTTAATATTGACTAGAATTAAGTTATACAGTGTAAGAAAAGTCAAGCCATGTGAGGTTGTGAAATAAAATGTGAAATTAAAAAAACTCATTAATATATATGTGTGTGTGTCCATAGAATTTACCAGAATTATGCAAGTGAAACTTCACTTTAACATTCTAAAACAATTGAATGAAAATAGAGTTAAGACATGTCTGGACATGAAATGAAAGTGAAATAAACATTTAAAGTAAGTCTCCATCATGCACTGAAAACAATGAAAGTCTCCTTAACCCAACACAACACTAAGGTTTCTTTTAGAAAGCAAAAATGGAGGAGATGACATCTACATCCTCTCAAAAGACAATCCAATGAAAATACACCAACATCAATGTGTTTTTCTTTATAACCTTTTTGTAACATAAAGTAATTATTGGTTTCTTTAAATTGTTATATCATTCTATTGAACATGCTATTCTTTGATGTTCATTGGCTAGCATGAAACTTAGAGCTAATACATTTCTTTGATGTTTATTGGATAGCAAGTGACTTAGAGGTGACACATATTTTTCCTCGTAGCATGGTCCAATTTTTTTAGGATCTATAGATATGATGCATAACATTTGTATATGTGGTGTATAATTTATATGGATTTGTAGACTTGTATATCACATAATATTCCAATTGTAATTTCTAAGATGATGTTGTTTGATTAGCCAAAAAAATACCTTTGCTATATATTATCAAAATGTTGATGCATGATTACATCTCTCTCTCTCTCTCTTTTATATATATATATATATATGTGTGTGTGTGTGTGTGTGTGTATATATATATTTATATTTATATAATGTTTTTATATATGTATATGTATAGACACACACATATATGTATATATACATATATGTGTGTGTCTATACATAAACATACATACAAACATAATATATATATATATATATATATACACATATATATATATACACACACACATATATATATATAGGAGATGGGAGAAATTTTATATATTTATATGTTTTTTTTTACTTGCTCTCTCTCTCTCTCTATCTCTCTCTCTCTCTAAATTTTGAGTAACAAATCTTCAATTCAAATTGTCAAATTGATCTCTACGATCTCTTGGGTTCTTTTCTACAACATAAGAATTTCTTCTTGTGTATGTGTGTGTGTGTGTGTGTGTGTGTGTGTGTGTGTGTGAGAGAGAGAGAGAGAGAGAGAGAGAGAGAGAGAGAGAGAGTTTTCAGAGTATGCTTTTGGTGGAAGTGCATACCTTTCTAAGGTTGCTATCATCCTATCTCCATTTCACGTATCATGGGAAAATTTAATGTCTTTAGAAGAGGTTTTTTATTTGGTTTTTGGTTTTTCCAAATTTCCCATGTGGCTAGTTGTACTTAGTTCTCACAATTCGGGTATATTGCTTCAGTGTCCTCCAAATTGTCACTTTATACAAATCGGCCTCTTCTTGGAGATGAAGAGAGAGAGAGAGAGAGAGAGAGAGAGAGAGAGAGAGATAAATTCATTTCATTGCCGATATTAGTAGAATGGTGATTTAAAGTCGCTTCCAAGGAAAAGGTCTAGAGTTCAAGATTTATTGGAGGTAGAACTTGTCTTCTTTTTCTTCTTCTTCTTCTCTCTCTCTCTCTCTCTCTCTCTCTCTATCTATCTATTTACCCACGCTCGTGCGTGCGTGTGTGTGTGTGTGTGTGTGCACCTATGTGTGTGTGTGTGTGTAGTCTACCTACTATTCCATCACCAGGAAAAATTAATTTATCATCTTTTACCAAAAAATGAAGATACTTCGACATGAGCAATTGTTGCAAATTAACCTGTGTCTGAGAGATCAAACTCAAAATCCAAGCCGTTAGAGTTGCAGACAAGGGAAGAGGAAACAACCAACGCCTGTTGTTCAAGATGTAAACCTGTTGATACATCTATATTAAATAGTACAATGCACTAGATTAAAGCTTGAACACATTAAAGATGCAACCATACATAATGTGCACCCAACCAAAATTCCAATCATGCTTAGTCAAGAAATTGAATGCTCATCCTTAGTCAAGTAGCATAGACCCTAGGGCAAGAAAAGAAACGTGAGGATGCAGAATCTTGAATAATGTGTGCGAGTGTGCGTGTGTGTGTGTGTGTGTGTGTGTGTGAGAGAGAGAGAGAGAGAGAGAGAGAGAGAGTAGCTTAAATTGAGTAAGGCAAGAGTGGAGGCTCTAAGAAATAGTGAAGGCCTAATGACTAAATACTTCCCTTCCACGCTTTACTTTTTGTATACGAGGCCTCCTATGTAAGCATGTACATTATGCTAGTCGATTATTTGTGTTAATGTCATCCATGACGAGAAGTGCACAATCATTACTTGGCCTACTAAAGGCCTTAGTACCCATATGGGTAAAGGTCGTTCAATTCTAATTGTTAGACATGTGTCCCTCAAGAGAGCTTGAAAAGTCTTGAAGAGAAAAGAATCATTTCCTTTCAAATCTGTAGTCATTTTTGGGTTTCTAAAATAAGACTTAGAGAAGAGTTTGGTTAGGCATTCTTTCAATGTTTTCAACGATGATGGAGACTTATCTTAAATGCTATTTCATTTTTAAAATATTAAATGGATCTTTTTGAATTTCCAAAAGAAACCTTAGTGTTGTGTTGGGTTAGGGAGTGTTTCATTGTTTTCAGTGCATGATGGAAACTTACCTTTCATTTCACATCCTGACATGTCTTTACTTTTGATGGATTCTATTGTTTTAGAATGCTAAAGTGAACCTTCACCTTGCATGATTTTAGTATATTTTACATACACACACACACATTTTTTTTTTCATTCTATAGTTTTAGAATGCTAAACTGAAGCTTCACCTTGCATAATTCTAATAAATTCATTACACACACATATATTTAGTTCTTTTTATTTCACCTTTCATTTCACAACTTCACATGGCTTTACATTTCTAGCATTCTATAGCTTGATTCTAGTTAATATTAACGTTCGAGAAAGTCTCTTTTATTAAGCGATTGCTGGTCGAGTTTCCTTCTCACAAAGAAGAAAACTGAAATACTAGCAAAAATGTTGAGATTTGCAAAATTTTTGGACTACTTTCTCACATATTTCATTGGTTTTTTTGCCGTTTACCATGGGTTCGAGCTAGCTGGTCTCAATTTTCAAGCGGCTCAAGACTAAGTTGAGGCAATCCTATCCCAAACACTGATACCAGTTTAATTCAACCTAGCAATGTTATCACTTTCTTATTGTTTTTGAAAGCCGTCGTTACCCTTTCACTTGTTATTTCACCTTTCATTTCACATATCTTGACCCCTTACATTCTATTGTTTTAGAATGTTAAAGTGAAGCTTCATCTTACACATACACACATACACACACACACACACACATATATATATAGATTGATGAGTTCTTTTTATTTCACATTTCATTTCATAGCTTCATATCCTTGATTTTTATTGCATTCTATAACTTAATTCTAGTCAATATTCCAGAAAGTCTCTTTTATTAAGCGGTCATCGATCAACGAAGCAAACTGGAAATACTACCAAAAATTTAAAATTTGTATGACTTTTGAATTATTTTCTCTCATATTTCATCAATTTTTCTTCCCTTTACCATGGTTTGCAACCAGCTAGTCTCGATTTTCAATTGGCTCAAAGCTAAGCTGAGGCAATCCTTTCCCAAATATTCATTTCAATTGAACTCAACCTAATGATTTTATCACTTTCTTCTTGTTTTAGAAAGGCCCCGTGACCCTTTCACTTGTTTTAGCATGTTGAAAAAGACTTTAGAGAATAAAGAATTAAAGAATGTATTCATAGGGCTTTGATCCCATGATGTGAAGTATTGATTCAATATTTTTTTTGAATATTTTGATTTGTAAAGAGTCCTTTCATTAAAGGACTTCAAAAAGATTTGCTTCATTAAATTGTTTTAATAAATTTTATGCTTATCAAATTTATTTTTTATGAAAATATTAAAACATCTTTTGATTTATTTTTTAACGTGTCTTTCTTTTATTGTTCTTATTTTATTTTATTTTATTTTAAATTCTCTAAGAAATAGTGAAGGCCCAATGACTAAATACTTCCCCTCCACGCTTTACTTTTTGTATACGAGGCCTCCTATGTAAGCATGTACATTATGCTAGTCGATTATTTGTGTTAATGTCACCCATGACGAGAAGTCCACAATCATTACTTGGCTTACTAAAGGCCTTAGTACCCATATGGGTAAAGGTCGTTCAATTCTAATTGTTAGACATGTGTCCATCAAGAGAGCTTTAAAAGTCTTGAAGAGAAAAGAATCATTTCCTTTCAAATGCTATTTTTTAAATCTGTAGTCATTTTTGGCTTTCTAAAAGAAGACTTAGAGGAGAGTTTGGTTAGGCATTCTTTCAATGTTTTCAATGATGATGGAGACTTATCTTAAATGTTATTTCATTTTTAAAATAGTAAATGGATCTTTTTGGCTTTTTAAAAGAAACCCTTAGTGGTGTGTTGGGTTAGGAAGACTTTCATTGTTTTCAGTGCATGATTGAGACTTACCTTTCATTTCACATCCTGACATGTATTTACTTTTCTTGCATTCTATTGTTTTAGAATGCTAAAGTGAAGCTTCACCTTGCATGATTTTAGTAAATTTTACACACACACATACATCTATTTTTTTGTATTCTATTGTTTTAGAATGCTAAAGTGAAGCTTCACCTTGCATAATTCTAATAAATTCTATACACACACATATATTAATTAGTTCTTTTTATTTCACCTTTCATTTCACAACTTCACATGGCTTTACATTTCTAGCATTGTATAGCTTGATTCCAGTTAGTGTTAACGTTCGAGAAAGTCTTTTTTATTCAGCGACTGTTGGTCGAGTTTCCTCCTCACACGGAAGAAAATAAAAAATACAAGCAAAAATGTTGAGATTTGTAAAATTTTTGGACGACTTTCTCACATATTTCATCGATTTTTCTTTCGTTTACCATGGTTTGCAGCTAACTAGTCTCGATTTTCAATCGGCTCAAGACTAAGCTGAGGCAATTCTATCCCAAACACTGATATCAGTTTAATTCAACCTAACAGTGTTATCACTTTCTTATTGTTTTTGAAAGCCGACGTGACCCTTTCACTTGTTATTTCACCTTTCATTTCACATTTGACCTATCTTGACCTATTGCATTCTATTGTTTTAGAATGTTAAAGTGAAGCTTCACCTTACAGGCACACATACACACACACATATATATATTGATGAGTTCTTTTTATTTCACATTTCATTTCATAGCTTCACATCCTTGATTTTGCTTGCATTCTATAACTTAATTCTAGTCAATGTTTGGGAAAGTCTCTTTTATTAAGCGGTCATCGGTCAAAGAAGCAAACCGGAAATACTAGAAAAAATCTAAAATTTACATGACTTTTATATTAATTTCTCTTATATTTCACCGATTTTTCTTCCCTTTACCATGGTTTGCAACCGGCTAGTCTCGATTTTCAACTGGTTGAAGGGTAAGCTAAGGCAATCCTTTCCCAAATATTCATTCCAATTGAACTCAATCTAATGATTTTATTACTTTCATTGTTTTAGCATGTTGAAAAAGGCTTTCGAGAATAAATAATTAAAGAGTGTATTCACAGGGATTTGATCCCATGATGTGAAGTATTGATTCAATAATTTTTTTGAATATTTTGATTTGTAAAGAGTCCTTTCATTAAAGGACTTCAAAAAGATTCACTTCATTAAATTGTTTTAATATTTTTATGCTTATCAAACTTATTTTTATGAAAATATTAAAATATCTTTTGATTTATTTTTTAATGTGTCTTTATTTTATTATTCTTATTTTAATTTAATTTAATTTAAAAATTTTTTAATGATAATTTGCAATGTGCACCTTTCACCTTATTGTTCAAGTGAGGCCTTTTTTAATATATAAACCATTCAATATATAAACCATTCATGATTATGTATATATAATGGATAATGTAATGTTTGTTTTTATTTTATTTTTTTATTATTTTTTATTTTTTTCAAATGATAATGTACCATGTGCACCTTTCACTTTATTATTTAAGTGTGGCCTTTCATGATTATGTATGCATAATGGATAATATAATTTTATATTAAAACACAACAAAAATTCCATGTGATTAGAAGCACTCGTTTAAACTTAGTCTACATAAATCTCATCTCCCCTTAACTTAGCAGTTCTTCGTGCCTCCTCACCTTGTTTTCAATAGAACAAACTCTCAAAAATGATAAAATGAAGCAGTGCATTGTCATTAGCGTAAGGGCTATATTGATCTATAACTAAGGAGAAAGTTGAAAGAGAAAAGAAGAAGAAGAATGGGAGAAGTTTTACTCTTGTAAGAGCAAATCCAAGAGAGAGCTACAGACAGTTGAAGCTTCTCTTCCAATTTACATTTAAATTTGGTCTCTTCCAATTGAAGGTTCTTATCCTTTCCCTCATAAACCATTTCATTGAAATGACTACTTCAAAAGATAGGTGTCACACCACAAGGTAAGTCACACACCCTTCCATATTTTAGGTATTGGTAATATTCACACAAAACCAACCTTTAGTATATTTTCAATCGGCTAAAATTGCGAAATCTAGGCTACGTTCTGCCTTAAAGAAAACTAGTAAAAGTTTACAAGTTTGTGTAAAAATCGACAAATCTCCCACATTTGGACCTTAAAATATAAAAACTTTTGAATGTGCCCTTTCTCTCTCTGGCTGGAAGTAAAAAATTTGGTGATTCATGGGTAGTGGGGTTATAATTTGCGGGATCATTTTCTTTTTCTTCTTCTCCTCCTCTGATCACTCTCTTGTAGGCCTCATGCAGTTTCAATTTTTCCATGGGAGGCCGCGTGATTTTTTTAGTTGTTTATATCCATTCTGTTGACCTCTAGACACTTTGTGGTTGAGTGTGGACATCTCTTCATCAATCTTTGCCTTTTTCAAGTTGTCAAACATGTGGTCCATTTGTAACCTTTCATACGACCTTTTGCAAGATTTTCACTTTTGGGCTCCTGTTCAAGGGATCAAAGGTACGCGGATGATACCAAGTTGAGCAGTATAAAATTCGCCTTTAATGTTGTTTTAGCCTACAAATATTGCAAAATCCCGACTAGATTTTGAGCTTGTGTTGAAGAAATCTTACAAAATTTTGTAAGTTTTAGTGTAAATACTACAAAAGACCATATCTACACAAAAAGCGCCAAAAATTATCTGCATGCATTTATGGATGGGTCATGCACAAGAAGTTTTGGACAGATTCTCACAATAATTCCCACATTATGACTTAACGCAACATCATGAGCTTCTGTGAGGGAGGCACGGCATACCTAGCTAGGTACGATTGGGGGCAGGGGACCGCCGACCCAACGGGGGGAGGGGGGGTGGTGGTCCCGTGCCCCCAATCGTACCTAGCTAGGTATGTGGTGCCTCCCGAGCAGAAGCTCATGATGTTATGCATTGTATGAAAAACACCAAAAAAGTCTCCCTTTTCCTACATGAGAAAATTTCTAAATCTTCTTGTGATGGTGTGGCGTAGTAGCAGACTCTGATAAGAGTCCTTATAAACATAACTGTTATCGAAGATGGATTCTCCATGTCCATCTGCCGGTAGCACAATGAATAAGCGAGCTCTGCGGTGTCCCCTTCACGTTCGGCGCCATCCATCTTACCAGCGCCCGATCGACGCCGCCCAGCTTTGTCAACAGGAGGCGTCAGCACTGCCAACAATAAAGGAGCTAAGAAGACGAACGTTCTTGCGCTACCGCTATATTTGCTTCGCCCCTCAATTTGCGGTTTGAATCTACTATCACTCTGCTCGTTCATTGAGATTGATTAGTGTCAAGGAATTGATGAATAGGCATGAAGGAAGAGTGGGTGTGGGAATAATAGGGGTACCACATTTTAAAAGAATCTAATTCTCAAGGGAATCCTGGACATTCGTGACAGTAAGGTGCATGCAAAACTCTTGAGTCTCTCTCTCTCTTTCCATGTTTTTAGGCTAGCAGGCCATGTCTAGCGCCCCCCCCTCCCCCCCCCCCCCCCCCTCTCTCTCTCTCTCTCTCTCTCTGGTGGCGCCTCTCTTTTGCGAGCTCTTTCTCTCTGTGTGCAAAGCAAGGCCATAGCCCCTCAAGATGCCTCTCAATCTTTGTCTTTGTCAACATGAGGCAAAGTCACAGCCCTGTAGGGCATCTCTTTGTTCTCAATTTGCACCAAGCACAACTGTAGCTCCGCAAAACACCTCTCCGTTCTATTTGCACAAGGCAAGGTCAAGATGAGGAGGGTGGAAAATGGAAAGAAGGGGAGATAGTTGCGTCTCTACTTTTTATATGTGCAAAGGTAGGGGCAGGACGAGAAGGGGGATAGAGAGAAAGGAGGGGAGATGGTCGTCGAGAGCTTGCTTTCCAAGGGTAATAGGAATATGTTTAGTATAGGTTTTTATTTAACACAAATTCCAGAGGACTTACAATATTTTTGCACTAGGACACGTAAATTTATGATTGTTGCATGCTCATATTTTGTTAAGCCACGTTTTAAGATAAAAATTTGAATGATTTGCTATTGCACATGTTTTCCAAGATTTCACGGTTTTGGTCAAAAACCTTGAAATATAGTCAATATAGACGGCATGGCTATAAGCATAAAGAACACTGGAAAGGGGGGGGGGGGGGGGATAGATAGATAGATTGATTGAATTATCGTCCACGGAGGTCAGATATGACCTACGAGACCGAACAAAAAAGCATTACAATAAATTTTGCAAAATGTGGGGGGTTGTGGGATACATCTCAGTTAAGGACTAAGGGTCCGTAAGAAAGAGAGGGGGGGGGGGGGAGCTAATGAGGAAGTGCAAAAGAGCAGCTGAGGTTTTGGAATGGGGGGAAGCAACCAGATACTTTAAGAACTCCATTTTGCAATGGTCCCCTTGGGTCTCTAAAATATTGGGGCCCCCGCAAAGCCCCTATTGGATAGAAATGGCCAGGAATGTGAATAATAAGGGGCTCATTCGACTAGAGCAATTCAAGGATGGCAACAGGAAGTGCTAGAAAACTACTAACTCTTTAGCCATCCAATTTCAACTAAATGGCTTTGAGATCTTACTAGTCTACAGGGTGATGAAAGAGCTCGATAAGGTGGTGATGCCAATTTGTGAATCCAACTTTGAATGGGACGCTTGGAGATGGACCGGGAGTAGGGACCGGGAGTAGCCTCTTTTAGAAACCACATTCTAAAGGCATTTACCATGCATTAAGGCACAAAGCTAATTGGTGTAGCTCACTCAACAAATTATGGAAGAGACGCTGGACGGAAAAACGGTGGGAGGGAGTCATGGAGAACATCTGGAAGCCAAGGTGGCCTCAGTATATGAAGACATTTCTGTGGAAAGTGATGTGGGGAGCTCTGCCAACGGGCGTAAAGATACAAGAAAGAGAAATTGGGTCCAATGATTGCTCGGGGTGCAGAATAGCTAGTGAAGACCTAGCCCACCTTTTCATGGGATGCCAGGAAATCAGTGGCATGGCTGGGAAAATATGCAAGTGGATTCAAAGGACATGGAAAATTAAGCTCTTCAAGACTGATCTGTTCTTTGGTAGTAACAGGTTGGGAAGTCTTGCTCTTCTTGTCTGCACTCAAATAATCAGGTACTACTTCTTTCGCCATATTTGGCAAGCAAGGAACCGCCGAGTGTTTGAGGGGGATTTGGCTGTGGCAAGCTTTTGTGAAATCATAGAAGAGAGCAGAGTGACGATCCAAAGGATAGGAGGCAAACAAGTCTCAGAGGACTGGTCTAGAACAATACATGTCATGATGACATCTTGTAATAAGTAAAGCCTAGGAGTGGTTTCTCTGTCAAGCAGAAAACTTGTAATCCTTTGACCCTCAAGGCTCGGTTTGAGCTCGAGGTTGGTGTATATTTCTGATGTTCTTAATACTCTGCACTCACAATTGTGAGTTTTGCAAAAAAAAAAAAAAAGAAGGGGGGGGGGGGGGGAGGGGGGGGAAAGATAGGATGAACAAAAACCTATGAGGAGAGAGGTGAGGAGGAAGCCAGTTTGGAAGTTTGGAACTCTTCAATAATGGCTTTACCTCCATGATAGACTGCCCATTTCCCTGTTGCTCGCTTCTCGCATTTTTTGGAGTTCTGCCTTCTTTTGCTCGAGTTGAGCGGGTGTGAGATCTTTCGCAAACCATATTTTGGTATCCTTAAGAAGCCTTGATTGCTCAAGGAGTTTGATTTGGTCCGCCTTGGTTTTGAAGGTGAGGATGGTATGATTGGTATGATGCTCATGTGCAAGAGAGTTGATTGATGTTGGATCCCATTGTACCATGTGGATTACAGATTGGATGCGGGTAAAGGACTCGAGAAACTTGAGGTCCCCTTCTCCTTTCCAATCGCTTCGAAGTCTGCCAATGCAAACATTGAGGACAATAACCTCTTCTCGTTGTTGTTCACGTAGCGTGGATGCCACCCGATCTTCGACCTTGGGAGAGATGATCTCTTGTTCTTAATTTTTGACCTCCTTTGTGAGGGTGACCTCTACTTTCTACTTTGCCTTTGTAGAATTGATTTCCATCTGTATCAGTTCCTCTTTGTAGTTTTCCATTGTGGCTAGACGAGTCTCAAGGGTTGCAAGCCTTTGTGTCATCTCAGCATTCTCCTTGCGGAGTATGTCAACTTCGGTTTGAAGGCGGGTGATATTGTCCCCCTTCGGAGGTGTGGACACAACACCATAAAAATCGAGCTTCCCGTGGCCCGAGCAGTCATGAAATGTAGGCTTGAGAAAAACACCCTTCTTGGGGTCGTATCACAAATGCAAAGTTGCCAGAGGCTATTGCAAGGAAGTTTCCAATGGCTGTCGTGCAGGTCCACAGGATGTTGCTGGAGTCGTCCCTAGTATTGTTGGTGTCGTCTCTGCGGTGCAGGCTGTCGCAGCAGTGGAGAGTTGTCGCAAGAGGTCACAAGGACGCCACAGGTCGTGCGTGTTGTAGATTAGTTTGGGGGCGCGGGGCTATGGCTTTACACCTCCCCATAGGGTAGTCCCTTGCCTAGAAGGAGGCTGGAGGGGAGAGGACGATGGTGACTTGTGTGTGTTAGGGTTAGGTTATGAGAGAGAGAGAGAGAGAGAGAGAGAGAGAGAGAGAGAGAGAGAGAGAGAGAGAGAGAGAGAGAGAGAGAGAAAGAGAGAGAGAGAGAGTGAGAAGTGCCCTTATAAAGTACCAAGTGTGAATTTCATGTTGGCATGTATTTTAGAGAGTAATGAGGATGTTTTTCATTGAATAGCTGATACTTAAGACAATTGATTGCTTGTTGGAAGTGAAAAACTTCAAGGTTGTGATACTAGGTACGTCTACATAATAGATTAGAGTAGATAATCAACCACAAATCACTTATGGCAAGATCATATTGGATATAGTTGTCATATGCCTCCCAGAGAAAGATGTTTTGGTCGACATCGTATGGTGGGAGGGAGGTGGGGCTAGTCTACCAAATCCCCATTCGGACTATTGCTTTGTGGTTGTATATATATATATATATAGAGAGAGAGAGAGAGAGAGAGGGAGAGAGGGAGAGATTAGGTCTCCCCAATCTCAAAAAGATAAAAAACCTTTCAAAACATATTAATTGCATAAGTGAAGCTCATAGAAGCTGGCGGGAAATACTTACCACGAGGCACCATTGGAAAAATTAAGGTACTCTTTGTGAGTGAAATCAAGATGTACATCAATTGCATGTACTTTTATGATTCTCAATATGGTGTAATATTTGACATGGTCATTTAGCTGAAAACATTATACAAGGTCGGTTCTCTTTTGCCATGATATCTGTATGTCGACAAAAGCATTTGTTGGCTACGAGCACAAAAGTACTTATGTGAAGCAAGGCTTCAATTTCAGCATCTTGCACTGAGGCTTCCACAAAATTTGGAATATGCTATCATCATACGAACTTGGGGGACTTTGCAATGTGTTTGTAGATTATTTCATTAGGTGTCAGTATGACCCAAGTCGAGAGGGTTCATGGGATACATCCAAAAAATCTTTTTTAGAATCTATGGTATGAGCCAGATTCCATGGCAGATACTACAATCAAGCTAAAACTCACTCTCAAGCAAGATTTTGCTTCTAGATCCAATAGGCCACAGGTACGCGACAAGGTTAAAAATTTCAAGTTCTTCTTATTTTTCTATATTTAACCTTTAATTTGCAAAAAACACTTCTTGATTTGCAAAGCAAAGTGCTTTGATAGTTTTAATGCAAAGCAAGGCTTCTCACCTATGTCACAACATTGCCCATTGACTTGGGATCAAGGGAAATGGCACGTAGGTTTGGGATTTTTGCAATGTAGGGATATAGGCTCACATTTTATGTGTGAACATCAAATTGTGATGTATCCATGTCAATACAAATTGTGCAAGACACTTCTTCTATTGGCTCAAACTCTTGAGATCATGGTTGTAGCCAAGGGCTTCCACCTTTCTTTTCCGCATGGCATGTGAGGTAGGTGTGTAGTTTATTCCCCTCATTGTTTATGCTTATGTTATAGCACCAACTACTCTGTCAAGGACACAATAAAATATTGAATGTTTAAAATTATTAATCAAATGAACTTCATTCATGGATGAAGTTCCATAATGAAGTCAATCTAGTACAACCATTACCACATACAAGGTAGGTGGGTCAAGATGTGACTTATTATTTTTGTTGCATCTCTATGAGAGAGCGTCATACAAGAGGATTGGTGTATGCTTATAGGGTAAGCTACAAGACAGGCATAGCATGCACAAAATCATACATAGGAAACACACACACCCCAGTAGGTTAAGAGATTTTCCTCACCCCAGCATGCTCTCTCTCTCTCTCTCTATCTTTCCTATTTCTCTAAAGTAATAATAAAATTAGGCATATTTTCACTAACAACTTCTAAGTCGATATAATTAACAACTTCTTAGTATATGGTTAAAGGATTTCACCTCATCGTCAATATATGAATTGATACAATTTTATTTTTAAATAAGTTTGGTTACACTCTACAAGTGGGATGCAATTGCAAGCATGCTTGGATCCCCTTTGCTCTTCAGACACATGACAAGGTCATGTACGGGCACATAATTTTAGGAAATTCGTGTTTAAAATATTTATACAACAACCTGTCACTTTCTCTCTTAATTGTTCATTTAGGGTATCACGAAGGGTTCACTCCCTGTTGCAACAGTTGCAGACCTACATGGTAGCATTTTGTTTGGCACGTGTTGTTAGGCACAAGGTGTGCAGCATGGTTTAGGAACCCATGGAGTTGGGTTTAGCAAGTGTGAAGCAAGGTTTAAGCGGGTCCCTCTCACCCATGTCATTGATCAAGTGTCTACAATAACCTCCGCACACAAGTACTTACTAGATGTCAATTTTCTTGACATCCTTCTCTAAGACATATTCCACATGTGGAGAATACGAGCCTCTCGGATTGACATTGGTGCATGTTTCCTAATGATGTCGCAAAAAAGTTTCTAGGTGTTGGTTATATCCATTTATTAGACCATTTTGAACACATAGGATCAGGAGAGATTTTAGTGGCCACAAATTATTGGGTACTAAGTACAAACTTGTTGAGGTTACAAGTAGTGTAAACACCATTGACGGATAGTTGTTTACATATATAGCATGGCTATGTTCAATTAATGAAAATGTTTCATTGCTGGTATCTAGATGTGATTGAGTTTTCACATTCTATTATAGTCCAACTTTTGATGCAAGGTTTGGTCATGAAAATGTGGGTTCGGATAGGTTTGTGTTAAACATATGCACACTAGGTGTTATGGGACCTAGTGTTTAACATATACTTTTTTGGAACGGCATGCAAATTCATGGACAAGATAGCTTACGAAACATAATGCACCACAGGTACACTATTTCTATGAGATTTACTGTGGATATACCAACTACCATGCGAGGTGCGAACTCGGTATGGGTGTTTGTAGATAGACTATCTAAACTGTATACATTTACTTCAATCAAATTCACTTTTTAACCAAGTTGGTTGATCAAAATCTGTATAGCTTATATGTATTGCACCACAATTTTGTGAGTAATTGAGCACCCATGTTTACCAATCATTTTTTGGAAGGACTGTCTATAAACGGTTGGGGAAAAAACAACAACAATACATACTAGCACTCATCTAAAGATAGATGGGTAGCTGGTAAGTATTTACCTACTGCTAAAAAATATGCTATAGGCATACGTTAACAAGAAGTAGTCATATTGGAAAGATTATTTTCCTATTCTCAAATTTTCTTACAATAGTGCTAAGCATGTTACGATTGGTTTTAGTAGCCCTTTCATGCTCATGTATGGTTATCAACCTAGGTCACCAGTTATAGTGTGGTTGGCTACTAAAAAACTTCAACAGGTCAAGCAGTTTTCCGAAGACCACATGGACATGCTGAAATTGGCTCATCAAAATGTTCGACAAACACAGGATTGGTATAAAAGTATGTTGATGAGAAACATCGTCAAGTTACCTTCATGAAAGGGGAAGAGGTATTTTTGTGTGTGCCAAAGCATTCAAAAAGTCTGAAGATTGGGCCAATACCTATGCTATCTTCGAGATATTATGGACCTTTCAAGATACTCAAGCGAGTTGGTGACCAAGCCTACAAACTCTCGTTACCCGTGGACTCTCGTATTCATCCAGTATTTCATGTAAGTCGTTTACATAAATGCTTGTATGGGTAGGACAATGTCATTGACCAATAGATATTGGTTGACTTCACTGCACCTCCCGTCCAACTGCATGAACCTGAACGAATCTTAGATTATCATGACATACATACTCATCATCATGTACGTTGTCAAGCTTTAGTGAAGTGGAAAGATCGACCTGAAGAAGGTGCCACTTGGGAAAACAAAGTTTCTCTTAAGAAGAAATTTCCTACTTTTGTTTTCAAGGATGAAAACACTTCTCGAAGGGGGGATCTAGGCCAAGGGCATGGATTGCTTCAAGGATCTAGGCCAAGGGCATGGATTGCTTCAATGTGGAGTGGGAATCCAAATCAGGGCTAGTAGGAGCCTATATATAAGGTGGTCGGGAGGTGGATCTCTGAATTCAGTCCCCTGGGTCTCTCAATATACATCCAAACTCCCACTAGAACTATAATGGTTGCCACTGCCAAAGTGTCCTGTGAAAACCTGTGAAAGAAGCTCCATCTATAATGCCAATGATGATAACCTCGTCTCGGTTAAAAATGGGTATCCTTCAACCAAGTCTTCTTGCTTCTTCTTTACCCAAATTTGAGCACCTGTCATGCTTTGAAAAGTGCATCATACTCGCACACTACCCAAACAGAAAACCTGAATATTTTTGCATTTAGTCAGTTGAGCTGAATATCAAAAATCAATGAGGAATTTGTAGAGATTTTCTTCTGCAATGGAGGGGCATCATGGGCAGAGTTTTCAGATCTGCAATCTACAAGATAAAAATAAATTTGAAAACAGTGTTTCTGTGCACATAGTTTTGAGGGTAACACCTTTAACTACACACTATCTTTCACCTTATCTTTTGAGCTTCCACAAAAGCATACATCACTCTCAGCTTAGGTCACAAGCTCTCATTGCATTCTCACAAAGCTTCAAGGATTTCTTGATCTCTCCACCACCGATAGAGCGAGCAAGCTATCGCCACAAAGATATCCATGTCGTCATGCTCCCCACAATCACCAAACCTTAGCCTAATACCAAACGAAGAGTGTGCGGATGCGGATGCAGTGCATGTGCACACACACACACACACACACACACACACACACGCACACACACACACACACACACACACACACACACACACACACACACACACACACACACACAGAGCATAATGTGGGTGGAGCTCTCAGTGAGGATTCAAATTCCTCACTACTCCCTATTGTTCTATATGATCAAAAGAATATGTAAAGTAGGTATGGTCAGTCTGATGAGTGGCCAGCCAGTTGTTGGTGTGAACCCTAATACCTAGCTTTCCACATTTTATGGAGCCATTGTTTCCCTTTCGGATTCACCCCTTGACCCTTGGGAAAGATACATATGTGACCCTTGAGAGGTGCATCTAACCATATGGTTTTGCTATTTAACTAGTCACTCATTTGTGAAAACTTCTTAGTGTTGTTAGTTCATTTTATAATCAAGTTATCATTTGAGTCTACTCTCTCTCTCTCTCTCTCTCTCATTGACTAATTGATGTGCTTATCAATTATGTTAACATGAATGCTAGTCTTATAAATTCCCCCCTACACCTTTCGATTGGTATCAAAGCCAATGTTTCACACTTATGCCTATTAATCCCTAATCACTCTCTCTTAATTACATACTTGATCTTTCCCTTTCTATCAAGTGCTAGTAGCAAAAAGCTACATAATATTCATGTAGCAACTCTCATACACTTTGGATACGTTCATTGCAAGCCACTACCCTCATCTATGAAAGAAGCACACAATTGTTAGCTATTAGCATGTGCATTAATTTGCATTTGCATTTTAGATCACATATTATGTTGATTTTGCATGATCTTCTCTCCCCTAATTACGCTCTCCATTAAGCTGTTTGCCTTATTTGGAGCAACCAAAATTGATGGACATGCATGCTAATATTCATCATTGAAAGTTGAAATCAATTGTCATTGAGAAGAGATTTCCACATATTCCTTAGTGTCTGGATAGCCGAAATTAGCCCCTTAATATCAAGTTTCGAAGCCTTGCTTTATTTGGGTGTGTGTGTGTGAACTATTGTGTGTAAAGCCTTGTTGGAGTTACCTCTTTTGTCTTTTTTTTGAGGTCTCTAGCCGGAAAGCCATCAAGGCTTTCCGGCTACCTTGTTGACCCTATTATTGGGAGGGGGGATCGGGAGCTCGTATTGGTAAACCTATATTCAGATCATGGACGGATTTCAAACAGTGTCTAAATTCTAGCAAATGCTTGAGGTGGGTCCACAAGGGAATAGCCATGCATGCGATCTCTTTTTTTCCCTTGCCCATGCTTTCCCAGTCCCTTGCCCAACTATCGATGCCTGCCTGATTGTCTGCATCACTTGCCCGGAGTCCTGCCCAACTATTCTAAAGCAAGCGATGCTTCCCACGGTGGGCTTAGTCGCTTAAGTTCCTGCTTCTAAGAGGATTTTCCCATGGCCCTCTTGCACCTACGGTTGGTGTTCTTGGATCACAAAGGAGTTGAGCCCTTAATGGTGTCATAATAATCAATATCTAATTCTCCTAAATGATTTTCTCATATTAAACTGATCATTTAATGTGGGGAAGTGCCAAGGGAGAAAAAGCTAGAATATTGGTTAAGTTAGCAGACCGGCCACAGTAGGGATCCAAAGGAGGGAAAATAGGGATCCAAAGGGGGGGCCATCTGCAAAAGAGCCATGTGAAACAATGGGCTAAAAAGACCCTAAGGTTCAGCCCATTAAGACTTCCAAAATGCTAAGGTTCCAAAATTCAAAGGTTGTGTCCAAAGGTCAACCTTAGGGAAAATTGGATGCTTAGTGTGTGTGCCCAAAAAGTCTTCCTGCATCCCTACATGGGAGGGGGCGAGCCCCAAAGCTAGGGGATGAGAGAGAAAACCACACACACACACACAGGCTCCCTTTACACAAAGGGAATGAGGGACACATGTCAGCTCCCTAGGCCAGATGCCCACAAGGTGTGCCCAATTCCTATTGGAAGACCCTTGAAGTGGACCAATGAGAATTAAGCTAGAGTAAATCTAGTTTAATTAATTTAAAAACATTTAATAAAAGAAACCAATAAGAATTAAGTGTCCTAGAAGACTATTGGGCAGTCTCCCAAGGGGTCCAATGAGCATTCAGGAGCCCCATGGCTTGCCTGATTCCTATTGGCCAGGAGGCAAAGGGGTCCAATGAGAGTTTAGTTTAATTATTTAATTATCTAAAGCTCTCACAAAAGGGGAAAGGGGGACACATGTCAGAAGGCTATCACTTATGCTGCTTAATCCCTATTGGCTTGACCTGGGGAGGTCCAATGAGGCAAAAGCCAGCCTAACTTAGCAGCTAGGGCTCGCCCAAGAGAGAGAGGGGGCTGATTTTTGCTTGGCATTCACTCACACATTCTCACACTTGACCATGTGTGAAGGGAAAAATACTCTATCTCCTCCCAAGCTTTAATGGAGAGCTCATCACCTACTCCAAGCTTGTGAGATAGAAGCCTACATCAACACTCTCTTGGCATGTGGATGCAAATCCAACCAAGAGCCAAGCTTCAATGCATGCTCATCTTCTCTACCAAGCTAATTACTAAGCTAAGCTATGCTAATATGAGTGATTATGTGAGGAGATGTACTTCTTTCTCGTAAGATACTTCTTTTTCCTCTCAATCTACTCTCATACCCTGCTAGCTCTCACCATCTTCGAAGGTGTGTGAGGTCTTGGGTCTGAGAACGGGGATAATTCAAGTTGTGTTTGATTAAGTGTTTTGCTTGGTGTATGAAGCTTCCATCTTCATTACACTAGCTAGTCTTGAAGGAACACAAAGAATTGTATTGTACAATGTCTCTCTTGATGGGAGAAACCATAATACAAAGCCTTTTGGAGGGGGGACCGGCTCCATGCAAATCCGGTCCTCAATTGTTGTCAATAGTTTAATTGCTCTCTCTCTTTTGAAAGTATTGTCGATGCTATCTAACTAGGTGTTGTGCTTTTTGTTGCTCTCTCCACCCAAGCACTCTTGTAATTCTCATTAGGAATCAACTCTAATGAAATGCCCACTATGTTCATGCTAAATTCCGCTACACAAAAGATTTTAGGCCATTAAATGTTACATTGGTATCAGAGCTCAAGGTTTCTCTTTTCTTGCTCAAGAAGGGAGGTCCTCAAGCTAGCTACAAATGGTTGGTATTATTAATTGCCTGTGAGTAAGTAGAATAGGGATTTTTCAGCCTTTCAGTGCGCCTGCCTTTGTGCAGTTAACGGGGCATCACCGTCGAGAGCTATGGTCTTAATAGTGGAGTCCTACGGGGCTTGCCTACGGCTTAACCACTATTGAGCTATTAGAAGCTTGACAGGAGCCGGTGCTGTTTTGGTGTCGAAAGACCCTCTCTTCTATTCCTTGCAATTAATGGTATTCGAGCCGCGGGTACAGTAGCTTGAGTGCTTTTTCTAAAGGGGTAAAGAGGAGTAGCAACTAGGGCTTGAAGTGCCAAAGTACACCTAAAAAGTTTACACCTAAAAATTGTTAGAATGGCTGACAATATTAAAGAGAGTGAAATTAATGTTGATAACTTTGATTTTGCTCATGAGCAAGCTACTAATGATGCTTCAATGCTTGTTAATTATCTTGTTTCTAGGCTTCAACAAGCCATGGGCAATCCATCTCTCCAAAGTGAAGTGCAACGACAGCTCCGTGCTCACGGGATTCTCCAAGCTCATCACCATGACGAGAGAACACCTAGGAAGCCTCCTTGTGAGACTACCAAAAGAGGTCTCTCTCCGATTCGGGAAGAAGAAGAGAATCCATATGAAGGGCTCAAGAACTTACTTCTTGATAATGCATCTCCTTCCCAAAGGAGAACTCAAGAGCCTCCACCGAAGGAACGAGAAAGAAGCGAGTCTCCCGCCACCTCGGCGGAGATGGCTCCACGAAGACGGCGGGCTAAACGCTCTCCATCACCACCAAAGCGGAGAAGACCATCACACTCTTCTCCACGTCATAATTCAAAGAGGGATGATAAAAAACAAGAGAAGAAAAAGGCGAGAAAGAGGACACCCTCTTCTCCATCTTCTTCATCCTCTTCCTCTTATGAAAGCTATGGTGAAGACGACAAAGATCAAGACAAGAAAAAGGCGAGAAAGAGGTCACCCTCTTCTCCACCTTCTTCAAATTCTTCATCTTCTGAAGAAAGTGATGGTGCAACTTTTGAACCATCAAAAAGAAGAGGCCATAGAAAATCCTATGCCGCATGGAAGAGGTCGTCCAAGCTGAAGAAATTCAAAGAGGGGGGGAAGAGCATCTCTTTCCTTACCTATGATGGCACCTTCGGTGCTACAGACAAAGTTTTGGCCTTTATCCAGCAATTCGATGCGGCGTTTGGAGATGAGGGCTTCACGGAGTCCTCTAAGCTACGCCATGTAGCTATGCACTTTCAAAAGTCCGCCAGACAATGGTGGTCTAGCCTACGAGCCAACGGTGAAGCTCCACGAACATGGAAGGCTTTAAGAGCTTCCATTATGAAGCAGTTTTTGGCCACCGATGCCAAAGACAAAGTACTCACCGAATGGCGAAGCTTAAAGCTCTCTCCCAATGAATCCATCCACAAATATGTAGACAAGTTTTGGGACCTACAACTCAAAGCCACTGTCTTCAAAAAGTTGGATTTTGGAGAGCAAAAGCAACAATTTTGTGCGGGCTTAACCGAAGAAATGGCGGAGTATGTCAACTCCCAAAGGCCACGTACCATATCGGCGGTAATACACCATACTATGGTGGCCTCGCGAATCAATTTCCAAACGGGGGGTAAAAGAAATAATAAGCCCCCGGAAAACAAAAGTTCCAATGAGCCTAAGGGGAAGGACAATGTCCAAAAGTCTCCTAAGGGCAATTCCAACAAAGCTAAAGAGAAGGGAGTTTACAAAGGAAAGAATAAACTCTCTCCTGAAGAGCTTGAGCGTTATCGTAAAGATAACCGGTGTTTCAAGTGCGGCGAACAAGGGCATGCGTACCGCGCTTGTCCCCAAAAGAACAACCGCCAAGATCCTCCTAGAGCTTCTTTGGTTGAAATCCAAGAGGAGGAGATTCACCAAACTCACCACAAAGGATCTCCTCTATGCCATGCTTGGGGAAAGGTAAGAGAACATGATGCTTTTATTCTCTTTGACCCTGGTTCTACTCACAATTTTATATCTATGGAGTTAGCCACCAAGCTAGGCATACAATCCTACGAGATGGGAGATATCCTACCCGCAGACAGTGCCTTCAAGGGGCAAGAAGCTTCAGTCACTCCCTTAATCGGGAAATTGAGGCTTCATGTCCAAGGCTATGTGGACAAATAGGATTTCTTTATCTCTCCTCTCAAGCATGAGGATGTAATCCTAGGGGCACCATGGTTTGACCGTGTGGCTGCCCATGTTAAATTTCCTGAAAGGAGAATCTCCTTTAAGTTCAGGGAAAAGGACATGTATATAGATGCTAGGGAAATGGGTAACACCATCCCCATTGTACATACACCAGCTTTCAACAAGTCAATAAAGAGCTCTATTTCCGTGTACATGATTTTTGTTAAAGATTCTCAAAATGAACCTAATGCTTTAGCAAAAGAAAATAAAAGCAACCAAAAGGAATTAGAGTTATCCAATTTTCTCAAGGGGTTTCAAGATGTCTTTATTGACGACATCCCTTGTGAGCTACCTCCTAAACGAGGTAATGACGACCATGCAATTGAACTTCTTCCAGGAAGTTCACCGCCTAACAAACCTCCTTATAGAGTTTCTCAAGCTCAACAAGAGGAGATTATGCGGCAAGTGCATAAGTTAATTGAGAAGGGCATGGTTAGGCCTAGCTCATCTCCATTTTGCTCACCTGTGCTATTAGTGCAAAAGAAAGACGGCACATATCGTATGTGTGTCGACTATAGAGCACTAAATAGGATCACTATCAAGAATAGGTTTCCCGTTCCACGGGTAGAAGACCTATTTGATAAGCTACAAGGATCGACCTACTTCAGTAGGATTGACCTAAAAAGTGGCTATCATCAAATAAGGATAGTTGATCAAGACATTGTAAAGACCGCATTTCGTACTACATTTGGTCTTTACGAATACATTGTCATGCCTTTTGGCTTGACTAATGCACCAGCCACATTTAACCGCTTGATGGAGAAGCTGTTCAGGCCTCATCGAACCTTCACTGGAGTGTTCTTTGATGATATTATCATCTACTCTAATTCATTGGAGGAACACAAGCAACACCTCCAGGTAATATTTCAAGTTTTAAGAGAGAATAAACTTTATGTTAATCGAAAGAAAAGTGAATTTTTCTTGCAAGAGATTCAATATTTAGGTCACATTATCTCTCAAGATGGAATCCAAATGGATCCATCCAAATTAGAGGTAATAAAAGGATGGCCTAAACCAAGGAATCTTCATGAACTAAGAAGCTTTATAGGTATGTGTGCATACTATAGACGCTTCATAGAAAAGTTCTCACAAATTGCGGGACCATTACATGACCTAACAAAGAAAAATGTTAGGTATACGTGGTCTGCTAAGGAGAACAATGCTTTCGAAAAGCTTAAAGAAAAGCTTATCTCTCAACCTGTGCTTACACTACCGGATCTCTCAAAACCATTTGAGGTCCAATGTGATGCTTGTGGTGATTGCCTTGGGGCTGTTTTGCTCCAAGAAGGGCACGCCATAGGCTATGAGAGTCGAAGGCTCGACCCTGTTGAGCAAGATCTAGGCATATACGAAAAAGAGCTCCTTGCAGTTCTACATGCCTTAGACTCATGGAAGCACTATTTATTGGGGACTCCTTTTATTCTGCGAACGGATCACCAAAGTCTTAAGTACTTCATGACGCAGACCAAGCTCTCCGACAAACAAATGAGGTGGGCAAATTTCCTTTCGCAATTTCATTTTCATATTGCTCACATTGCTGGCAAGCATAATCAAGTAGCCGATGCACTCTCAAGATGACCGAGAGTGAATGCGGTTTCCATAGCAACTCACAATGATCTATCTTCAATGATAGATGAGTATGCTATTGATCCCGATTTTAGAGATGTGATTTCAGCCCTTGCATTAGGGAAGAAAGAAGAACCATTTACTTTACAAGATGGTTATCTTCTCTATGGCAATAGACTATGCGTTACTAACTCACTACGTGAGAAAGTAATGTATGAATCTCATGCTCCCCCATATGCAGGGCATAGAGGGATTCAGTCTACCCTAAAGGGAATTGAAACATATTTCTATTGGCCTACCATGAAAGTGAACATACATGAGTATGTTTCCAAATGTGTGGTATGTCAAAAGACAAAATTTGATAGAGGGAAGCAACTTGGATTGCTTCAACCCTTGCCAATCCCTAATTCACCGTGGGAGAGCATATCCATGGATTTTATCTTTGGATTGCCTAAGTCTATCCATGGGAATACAGGAATATGGACGATAGTAGACAGGTTCAGTAAACAAGCTCATTTTATACCTGTCAAAAAGACTATCAAAGCCCATCAAATGGCAACCCTCTTCATTTCACAAATTTTCAAGTACCATGGCTTGCCAATGTCCATAGTGTCGGATAGAGATCCTAGAATGACCAGTAATTTTTGGAAGGGTCTCTTTGAGAATTTAGGAACAAAGCTAAACTTCTCTTCGGCCTATCATCCACAAACTGATGGCCAAAGTGAAATAGCTAACCTAACTATTCTCGATCTACTAAAAGCCTATGTAACGGAAGTAGATCAAAGATCCCAATGGGAGAAGTACTTACCCTTAGTAGAGTATGCTTACAATAACACTATACATACTTCTACAGGAAAAGCACCTTTCGAGGTAATTGAGGGAAGATCAAAAAGTCCCTTGCTACTTAAGGTACATGGGAAGATCTTCGCTGCAGATGAGTATAGCCGAGACCTACAAGAATCTTTCCAAAAGATTAAGGATGCTATCTCTATCTCACAGCAAAGGCAAAAGGCTGCTGCTGACAAGCACAGAAGAGCCCAAGCCTTTAAAGAAAACGATTGGGTCTTGTTAAAGTTTCCCAAGGCTCGCTTAAGGCACACGACGGGCAAGAATCCTACGGGCCACCAAAAGTACTATGCTAAACTAGCAAAAAGGTACTATGGTCCCTTCCAGATTCTTAGGCCCATCAATGAGATGGCATATCAACTTAAGTTGCCCAATCATTGGCTCATACACAATGCTTTTCATGTGAGCCTCTTGAAGCCTTACAAAGGAGAGCCACCTCAAGAACCAACTATTGAAGACCCACCGGAGATCGAGGACCACGAGGAGGTGCTGCAGCCCGAGTCCATTCTCCGACATGAAGACAAGGTATTAAGAGGCGGTAAGACTATCCGACGATATCTTATTAAGTTTAAGAATTATCCTTTTGAAGATGCTAGATGGATGCAAGGCATACAATTAAAGGATAACCTAAACCTTGTCAATGCTTACAATGTTTCCCAAGAGTAAGCAAATGTACAAAATGTTAAAAATGAACAAAAATTTTTGTCTTATAAGACTCTCTTTTTCTTTATTTGTGCACAAAAATGAAGTAGTATGCATGCTTAGATCAAGTTTGCGGAGACGACGTCTCCCGAACACCAAGTAGAGCTTGTCACTCTACTATGGAAGATTGATAGGACTAATGTGCAGACATGCTTGCGGCAGCCTTAGGCTCTCAAGCGCCAAATGGACTAGTCATCCATTATGGAATGATGTCGTAGGGTAACATAGGGATCCTCTACCCGCTAAGAAAAGGACTCATGCATATGCTTTATCTTCTCTACACCATAGTCGAGGACGACTATGATTTCAAGAGAGAGGTAATGTCATAATAATCAATATCTAATTCTCCTAAATGATTTTCTCATATTAAACTGATCATTTAATGTGGGGAAGTGCCAAGGGAGAAAAAGCTAGAATATTGGTTAAGTTAGCAGACCGGCCACAGTAGGGATCCAAAGGAGGGAAAATAGGGATCCAAAGGGGGGGCCATCTGCAAAAGAGCCATGTGAAACAATGGGCTAAAAAGACCCTAAGGTTCAGCCCATTAAGACTTCCAAAATGCTAAGGTTCCAAAATTCAAAGGTTGTGTCCAAAGGTCAACCTTAGGGAAAATTGGATGCTTAGTGTGTGTGCCCAAAAAGTCTTCCTGCATCCCTACATGGGAGGGGGCGAGCCCCAAAGCTAGGGGATGAGAGAGAAAACCACACACACACACACAGGCTCCCTTTACACAAAGGGAATGAGGGACACATGTCAGCTCCCTAGGCCAGATGCCCACAAGGTGTGCCCAATTCCTATTGGAAGACCCTTGAAGTGGACCAATGAGAATTAAGCTAGAGTAAATCTAGTTTAATTAATTTAAAAACATTTAATAAAAGAAACCAATAAGAATTAAGTGTCCTAGAAGACTATTGGGCAGTCTCCCAAGGGGTCCAATGAGCATTCAGGAGCCCCATGGCTTGCCTGATTCCTATTGGCCAGGAGGCAAAGGGGTCCAATGAGAGTTTAGTTTAATTATTTAATTATCTAAAGCTCTCACAAAAGGGGAAAGGGGGACACATGTCAGAAGGCTATCACTTATGCTGCTTAATCCCTATTGGCTTGACCTGGGGAGGTCCAATGAGGCAAAAGCCAGCCTAACTTAGCAGCTAGGGCTCGCCCAAGAGAGAGAGGGGGCTGATTTTTGCTTGGCATTCACTCACACATTCTCACACTTGACCATGTGTGAAGGGAAAAATACTCTATCTCCTCCCAAGCTTTAATGGAGAGCTCATCACCTACTCCAAGCTTGTGAGATAGAAGCCTACATCAACACTCTCTTGGCATGTGGATGCAAATCCAACCAAGAGCCAAGCTTCAATGCATGCTCATCTTCTCTACCAAGCTAATTACTAAGCTAAGCTATGCTAATATGAGTGATTATGTGAGGAGATGTACTTCTTTCTCGTAAGATACTTCTTTTTCCTCTCAATCTACTCTCATACCCTGCTAGCTCTCACCATCTTCGAAGGTGTGTGAGGTCTTGGGTCTGAGAACGGGGATAATTCAAGTTGTGTTTGATTAAGTGTTTTGCTTGGTGTATGAAGCTTCCATCTTCATTACACTAGCTAGTCTTGAAGGAACACAAAGAATTGTATTGTACAATGTCTCTCTTGATGGGAGAAACCATAATACAAAGCCTTTTGGAGGGGGGACCGGCTCCATGCAAATCCGGTCCTCAATTGTTGTCAATAGTTTAATTGCTCTCTCTCTTTTGAAAGTATTGTCGATGCTATCTAACTAGGTGTTGTGCTTTTTGTTGCTCTCTCCACCCAAGCACTCTTGTAATTCTCATTAGGAATCAACTCTAATGAAATGCCCACTATGTTCATGCTAAATTCCGCTACACAAAAGATTTTAGGCCATTAAATGTTACAAATGGCCTATCCTCACACACAGTAAGTAAAAATTTGTAATAGATTTCAAAGAGAAGATTATACAATTTTTTTGAGAAATTTCAAATGTGTGCATAAGGATTCTTTTGAGCATCCAAAGACTCGATCTTCAAGCTTTCAAAAGGGCGTCTCGATAGTTTCACAAGCTTTGACGTTGAACTTGGAGCATAATCTCTTGATATTTAGCAAAGTGTTAGTAGCAAGCTAACACGGATACCACAGATACCATTTTTCAGAGTTCTCATTGTAAAACACTTATTATTTTTGATAAATCGGGAATGTTGTAATTACTATTTTCTTGGATAAACTTTGTAATTAATGAGCCGGGGCTACAAGCTTCCAGATTGTATCAGCGTGTCATAACCCATCTTTGGTAGAACTCCCAGATTATTAGTTTTGACCACCAAAAACCTTGACTAAGGTATAAAAGCCAATTTTTGTAAGTTATTTTACAAGTTTTGGATAATGAAATACACAACATGAGCTAACGGTGCTCATTCCTCTCCTTCTCGCGCTTCCTACTCCCTCCCCGGTTGTCACATTGCAGTCGCGTTTGTTGCATTGCAACCGCAGGTAAGAGCTCTACGCATAGACGTAAGCAGTTCACAGTAACTCGTAGCTTTTGGTGTCGCCCTAATTTCATCATAACTAGGAATTTACACCCTCAAATCAAAAACTTATCATAGGCGGGGTATTGGGGCATCATTGCTAAGCATTTAGATGCATTCTGTGTCGAAAACGACTAGGTAAAAAATCCACTACCGTTAATAATCGCGATTTTTGGAACTTGACCTAAATTGGGGTTTGAGACCATAATCATGTGTGCTTAGGTCTTATAAACATGTCCTAGAAGTTTCATTACGTTTGGATGTCATTTGATGCTGCAATGGATGTGATTTTCTTGCCAATGAGCGATTGGCTTTTGGTGATTTCAGTCACCTGAGTGTAGCTTGAGTTAGATGCGAGTTGTTAGTTGTTTTCCGAAAGATTGACAACCTCTTGTAGCCTCTATGCACTAGTCGAGTCAGCTTCATCCCATGGATTGACAATTTAATCGTGGTTCTCACTAATACTACAATAAGATAGGATGGTGAGGTTAGACATGCGTCCCACATTTGGCGCCGTTGCCGAGGATCGAAGAGACCTAAAGTAGGGAAAAACACGAGCGTCTTGTGAAGTTATCCTTTAACTTCCTCTAGGATTGCCTAGAGTTCAAAACTTTCTTTTAGAAACCGCATAGCCTAAGATTGTCATCTTTTGCGGTGTAGAGGTAGCTTCGAAGTAATCGTACTTGCTGGGTGCCTTTAGGATTGTAGGATTAGATTAGGATTTTGAGGGTGATTGGTAGACGAGACAAGTCTTAAGATCAATGCTCAAAAAACCATAAAAGACAAGAAAACGAGTGTTTGTGGACACTTTCCACAACCCCATTGCATGAGAATCTAGGAGTAGGGTAAGTAGGATCCGAGGTGGATTTAAGAACATTGCTCTATCTCTCAAAGAATCAAGTGTGAGTTGTTATTGGAAGTTGCAAAATTTTAGGTGCATGGCTAGAAATTGCACGAAAAGACTCGAAACCACTCAATCCGACTGGAGAGTAAGCTTAAAAGTGGTCTGAACCAGTTGGTAAGCTCAAGGACACTTCGAGGTAAAAATTTCAAGAGTTGGCCAAAACTCAGATTATTTACTTTTTCTTGACATTTTAGGCCAAATTAAGTTTTGACTTGATTCAATGGCTTAAAATAGCTCATGTAAAGACTGTCTTTGAAAAAATTACAAAAAAGTATTCATTTCAAGCCTAAAGTGAATAATTGTGATTATTAACTTTTAGCTCAGATTTGACCAAGGTTCATACCATTGACTCATTGCATGTGTACAAACAACTTTTGTAAAGGCCCAAAACATTTGGATCACCAAACTGGCAAAAAGCTAGGTAAAAACTAAAGTTTGTACTGATTTTTTGAATCTTGAGTAAAAATTTGGAAAACATTTGTCCCAACTTGTTGAAATTTGATTCATAGGCTTATATTGATGTGATAAACATGTGTACATGCTCAGTTGACCAAAAAGATACAAAAAGTTGTCAGTTGTAAATAACCACGATTATTTACATCTGTCCCATTTTTCAAATTTTTTGACCAAGTCAACATACCACTAGTTTTATCATGTTGTAATAAGCCCACAAACCAAAATTGGTAAGATTTGGATCATTGGATTGAAAATTGTGACCAAAATTGCAAAGTTAGTCTACGGACAAAAAATTGATGACCATTTGACCAAAAATTATCCAAAGTTGATGAAACTTGGCTAGTGACCTTAAATTGAGGTGCTTAACAGATCTATGTCAAAGTTGGGACAAAAAGTTACAAAAATATAGCTGGATAAATAATCGTGATTATTTACATTTGCTTCAAAACTTGAAAATTTTTCACATTTGAGTATACCACAAGGTCGTGTACACCAATTCCTAGCACACCTTAGATCTGGTCATGTACTAGGAAATCAGGGCATCCTCGAGGAAACCTCCAGTAGAGTATCCACCGAAGAAAGCGTGAATCAAGGAAATTCCTTGCACACAATTCTTGAATTAGTCTCAGACACTTTATCAGATTCTACATCTGAAATGTCTTCTTACTCGACTCACTCGGAAACCGGAACAACAATGCGCTATAAGCATATACTCTCTTTTTAAAAGACTAACCGCCATGGAGCCCAGGTTTACTTGGACCCTAACGAGGAGTATGCTATTCACATTGATGACCATGGTATTGAGTTCGTAGAAGAGATTAGGGAAACATTAGGAGATTTCGGAGGTCTTTTGGAGGGCCTTTTGGTAGAGAGAGGAAAATAAGCTCCTCCAATGAGAGAAGAGCCTATGTTACGTAGAAAAATAGATTGATATTAACAAAAATATAAAAGGTGTCCCTCTCCTCATTTAATAATCTAGTGGTCCTTGAAGACGAGCACTCTCTCTTATTTAATGCGAGCACCTTTTTCAGAAGGTAGATGCGTTGCATTTGATACGCGATACGTCATCACTAGAACTCAAAAAGTCACAAAACTATCAAGTGGTGGAAGATTTTGAAACTTTTGATCCTGCATATGCTTCCGGAACGCACATATCTCCTAGAAATGAATGTCCAATTGCTTCGCTTAGACATCCAAAGAGGCCAAAAATGTCAAACACCCCTAAAAGAACATTTTACTAACGGCGTGCGAGGGGGCATTCCAAAATTTTGGAATGCCTCCTCGCGCGCCGTTAGTAAAAAGGCCCTTTTTCCCTCTTTTTAGGGAGCTTTTTGAGACGAAAATGTCCAAAAACCTCTAAAAAGGGGCTTTTTGGAAAGATAAGTGTTCAAAAATCACTAAAAGGAGCTTTGTACTAACGGCGCGCGAGGGGGCATTTCAAAATTTTGGAATGCCTCCTCGCGCGCCATTAGTAAAAAAGCCTTTTTTTCCTCTTTTTAAGGAGCTTTTTGAGAGGAAAATGTCCAAAAACCTCTAAAAAGGGGCTTTTTGGAAAGATAAGTGTCCAAAAATCACTAAAAGGAGCTTTGTACTAACGGCGCGTGAGGGGGCATTCCAAAATTTTGGAATGCCTCCTCGCGCGCCGTTAGTAAAAAGATCCTTTTTTCTTTTTTTTAGGGAGCTTTTTGAGAGGAAAATGTCCAAAAACCTCTATAAAGGGGCTTTTTGGAAAGATAAGTGTCCAAAAATCACTAAAAAGAGCTTTGTACTAACGGCGCGCAGAGGGGCATTCTAAAATTTTAGAATGCCTCTTCGCGCGCCTTAAGTAAAAAGCCCATTTTTGGGGGTTTTTTGACATTTTTTGCCTCTCCGGATGTCGGAATGAGACAAGTAGACATTCGTTTTTAAGGTATTTTGGCGTTCCGGATGCATTGGTGGTGTCAAAATCCTCAAAATCTATCACTATTTTACAGTTTGTGACTTTTCAACTTTCAGTGATGACATAAGCTGCATTGAATGCGCCTCACCTGCCTCCTAAAAAAGACGCTCGCATTAAATAAAAAAGTGACCGTTTTCAAGGACGATTGGGAATATAAATCTGCTTTTTAGAGTGTCTGGTTGTCCTTTTGGACGTACTCACAAGGTGCAAGTGCATTTTAAAAAAAGTTTCTAGAGAGAGAAATACAATTTCTTACAAGGCCCTCCAAATGACCTCCGAAATTTTCTAATGACAAACAAGGAAAAATGTACATAGACAAAAATGGAACTCAGTATGTACAAGTCAAAAACCCTAATGTGGTAGACAAATGGGGGTTAGAAGTAAATATCATAATCCCAGATATGTCAGCAAAAGAAGGACCACCAACTTTAGATTTTGAGTGATACAATCAAGTAGATTTGAAGCCTTTGAAACGGCTTAGTACGGATAATCCTAGGATCGAAGTCTATTGTTGGGAGGATAGAAACATAAAAGATCTTCTCTAGACTTCGCATGCCAAACCAAGACAACTAACGGCCATGAAGATCATCTATATCTTCAAGATCAAAGATAAGCGATCAGCAGATATACCAACCTACATGTTTAGGGATTGTTATAACAATAACTTTGTTATGATGACTCTTAAGGAGGTAGAACAAACCAAATACCAAGGGTATTCCATAAGGGATTGAATATTGAAACAAGGACCAGAAAAAATTCCAAGAGATGAACACCGTGAGAGATCATCTGAGAGTAATGTTAAGAAACCAGAAACCACTTTATCACGTAGAAAACTAGGTGACACTAAGGCCAATCCAAGGCTACATGAGTCACTATTTCCAACAGACTGGTTCGAAGGACTTGAAACAGGACCAACTCTCAGGAGACCGAGAGTTGAACCAAATAGACACGTCAGACCAGCTGATTTTCAGAAATGGGTCAAAAAATAGAGTGGATCAGGGGATCCATACGACCATTTATCAAGCTTTAAGCAAGTGCTAAGAGAAGAACGTATATTCAATTTCCATATCGTAATTTGAGGGGTTTGGAATGACATTAGAAGGAAAAGCATTGGCATGGTTCCAAAACATTCCACCAAGGTCGATCATGGACTTGAACACATTAGCTCAAGGATTTGTAGCTGCTTGTTCCAAAACAGGGATCAAACATAGCACGGTAGCTCAAATCTACAGCTTAAAACAGAAACATGATGAGTCTGTTAGGGATTATGCAACTCCAATGAAACAATACATTGCCAGATGTCCAAGGCTAGAGATACCTGTAGAAGAACAACTCGTATCTTTATTTCTAGAGGGACTGCTAAACAAAGAACTTCATGCTATACTCTATAGTAAAAAGCATACAACCCTAGAAGAGTGTGTGTCAGATGCTTTGACTTAGGAGACAATTGTGATATTTTTAACGAATAAAATGTCCCTAATGATAACCAAAGCAAGAAAACAACATCCACTAAACCAGCACAAGTGGGAACGGTTACTGTAGCACCACTTTCAGCAAAAGATATGCTCAAAAGGATGAACGCCATGATGAACAACATGCAAAAAGCACATATGAGGGGACCAGGACAAGGGATACCTCAACAGGGAAAACCAATTAGGCCACAAAAATGATATGCAATTGAGGGTAAATGGACCAACCATGAGACCCACGAGTGCTACTTCAGAACAAAGTATGATGGGAATGTTCAGTTGTACCCATGAGGCCACAAGGACAACCCATGTATAGATATCAGACTAATATGGCCCAAGCTCAAAGACCACCAATGGGTATGGAAAGATCTCAACCTGTGTTGGGACAACAACCTCTGTACCCAGGACATAATGCAGTGGCTGTAAAGTACATGTACTCCGAAGGAGTCATAGATGAACAATCATTAGTGCATGTTACACCCTATGCTAAGACTAGTCCATCTACATTAATGGTAGAAGGAGATTGTTATAATTCACATTCACCACCAATGGAAGAAGCTATGACTTATGCTCCACCAGAGCTCGCACCAATGTATTATGTAGCTAATAAAGGTGTCAGACCTCTCATGATAAGACCCATGATTAGGCCAAGAATGGGAAACTGTCACAACTGTGGTGCAGATGATCATTGGAGAAATGAATGTCTAGAGCCTGACAAAAACTCAAGCCAGTTGAAGTCTATTGTATACAATGTTGCAAAAAGGGAGGACACTTTCCAGAAGATTGTCCTAAAAATCCTTTAAACAAGGATAAAACGGTAGTAAACGTAGTCCAAGTGATACCTAGTAGCTCATCAGAGAATGAACCAATTGTTCCAATCAAGGTAATCACTAGATCCGAGGCAAAGAAAAAGAAATAGAACTCCTCTAATGATTCAAAAAATACAAAATTTTCCTCTCAAAGAATCAAAAGAAGCAGAAGCAAAATATATGAGATGAGAAAACAAAAACAATAGGTTGAAATCGAGGAGAAAGCAAAAAGCTATTCCAGGAAAAGTTGAAAGAAACTGAAAGTGAAATCAAGGAAACAACCATGAAATCTGGAGGATCCATTCTGGTTGATAAAGTTTTTGAGCCTATTAATGCTGCCTTGGAAGCCTACCAAGCAGGACTTAGAGTCGGCCAAAACATGAAAACAAATGGAAAAACTATCCTTCTCCAGAAATGAAAGTAGCTAAGATGGAAGCTTATCAAAATATGGTAAGAATCATGCAAGAAATGCTAGAAAAACAAAAACCCAAGCTTGAAAATATCGTAAAACCTGAGGGGCTTGTGTTAAGAGAAACGGAAGAAAAACCTGATGTGGTGGAAGAACCCCACCTTGAAACAAAAGAACCAGAACTTATAGTGCCAGACAACGAAGATTCCTTAGATGGAATTCCATTTGTAGAGGAAGACTGGCCAAGACACTTATGGAAAAAAGTTCGAGAGATCAATGATGGGAGCCTAACTCTAAAGTTAGCTCCTATAGACGAAGTCTGGTTGGATAGCCTACCTTTTGACATGAACATGGATGTAAATCCTTGTACGTGGATTGCGGATCTGAAGCTTTAGGAATGTCAAAACCATTGACCCTGAAAACATTACCCTCTTACTTGGGAGATAACGAAGATGAATCCATAGTGTGTAAGACCACTCAAGTAAAAAGAACTGAACAGACTCTAGACGTAGAGAACATTCATTCAATCATGTCTACACCCATCCTATGCACTCTTACCTTGGGAGAACTGTTAAAACTCAGACCATACTTATGGAATGATCTACAGAAAACCCTAGAGAAGGTGGGGATAACGGGGTTAATCTCAAAAATTTGGAAAATCTAAAAAAAGAAATGGACAACAAAAAGATTCTCTCTATTCCCATGAACAAAGTCGAAGAATATTACGAAGGGGAAGAAGGAAACACCACCCGTCCAGTGAAATATAATGACATTGAAACCATGGCAATATTAGATAGTGGAGCATGTATAGCCATAGCCACGAAAGCAGTTGGGGACAACCAGCCATTAGACAAACTCAAATGAAATTGCAATTGGTTGATGAACACATTGAGAGACCATTAGAGCTGCTTGAAAAGGTGATAGTCAATTCCTGTGGAATTGAATATCAACACACTTTTGCCATAATAGACTTTGGAAAAACACTCCATTATGAAATCATATTGGGAAGACCTTTCATGTGACAGGTATAGCTTATCCAAGATTGGGAAAACAATTATCTGTACTTAAAGCAAGTGGGATCTATAAGAAGAGTAAACCTAAAAGATCACACTTATAAAGATGTCTTGAAAACACCCATACAAGAGTTTGATTCAGTGTCTTTGGCTGAAACTAAGCTTCCATCCTAGTTAAACAAAGACACTCCTATTTGGATGTGTGGAGCTTCAAAAAATGGAAGTTTAAAATGAGAAGAATGTATTCTAGAAAGAGATTGCATAGATGAAGCCTATGTACCTGAACCCTTTCCAGAGCATTTGTTGGAGCCATTCGAGTGGACTCAAATTTTAGCGACAATGGATGTATGTGTGAATACGTCTTTGCCTACTCAATTTTGCAATGAGGATGGCTACGACATAATACCCATCCAAATGATTTCAACCCTCAATATCAAAGACGAAGATGAGGAACCCAAGGACTTGATGAAAGCTCAACTAATATTTTTAGACCTCTACTACGATGCAACAGATGAGTTAGATGAACACTCAACCACCTCACAAGATTCGGGGCCAGAAAAAGAACATGTGAGAGCTAAGCTACTCTTGAAAGAAGGGGAGGAAAACGTTTTTTGACTTTTCAAGCCAGAAATCAAGAAGACAAAAATGGTATAGACGAAAAAGAGACACTAGAACCATGAAAACACGACCTATGCCATCAGTCTCCAGTAGAACACAATTCCTGATGCAGATAGATGCAAATGATTGTGTCAAGGACAAAATCACTGGTAGATATCTTTCAAACAAAAATTTAGAAATGTCTAAAACATTGAGAAAATCAAGGAAGGATACTCAAACAAACCCACAGGATAAGAAACCACTCATGACCCGAGTCGAGCAGAAAAAGAAATATCAAGAGTTGAAAAAAGATCTAAAGGAGATATATACGATTGAAATGGAAACCACAAAAGAGGATGGTAAGGATGTGATGAGTGTTACATCCCATTACAAAAAGTATACTCTCCAAGATAAAAAAATCATAGTCAAACAACCTGTTAGGAAACTACGTAAACTGGGCGAGTCCTTTGAAGGGCCTGAAAACCCTAAAAAGATAGACTTGGCTGAACCAAAAGAAGAGATTAGACCTGCTTACATTGCGAATGACCTAACAGAAGAAGAAGAAGAGCTCTTGCTGAGCTTGCTAAAGGAATACCGAGATATCTTTGCTTGGTCTTACAAGGATCTCAAGGGAGCTGATCCAGAAATCTGTCAATATACCATACCCATGAGAGATGATGTGAAACCAAGTAGACAAAGGCCATACAAGTATAATGAAACATTTTCCAGGAAGATATGAGAAGAGATTGAAAAACTAAAGGAAGCCGAATTCATTTACGAAATTGAACACACAGATTGGGTGTCTCCAATTGTGGTAGTATCCAAGAAGAATGGAAAATTACGAGTGTGTGTTAATCTCAAAAAGGTGAATGCCGCTACCATTAGAAACAACTTTCCTCTTCCAATCACTAAGCATGTTTTAGAACGAGTTGCAAGAAAATAAGCTTATAGCTTCTTAGATGGCCTTTCGGGATACAATCAACTTTTGGTTGACCCAAAAGATCAGCATAAAATTGCCTTTGCAACAGAATGGGGTATTTTTGCCTATCGGGTTATGCCGTTTGGGTTAACTAATGCTCCAACCACATTTCAAAGGTTGATGCCATGCTTTTAAAGAATATCTTAGAAAATTATTAGAAGTATATATGGATGATCTATGCGTACATTCATCAATCCGGGCTGATCATTTTGAACACCTCAAAAAGGTATTCGAAAAATGTACTCTTTATAGGATTTGCTTAAATCCTGAAAAGTGCACATTCATGGGTAGACAAGGAAAAATTCTTGGACATATAGTGTCTAAAAATGGCATAGATACTGATATTGATAACATTCATGTCATTGCTGAGTTGCCCAAACCAACAACACTCAAAGGGGGTACAAGTCTTCATGGGGCATTGTGGATATTATCGATGGTTCATCTACATGTACGCTATAATTTCCAAACCCATGATTACACACTTTGAGTGGACTGAGGCATGTGAAGAATCCTTCATGAAGCTTAAGCAAGCTCTCACCTCAGCTCCAATATTGAAAGCACGAAATTGGAATAAGGTATTCCACGTACATGTAGATGCTTCCAATTTTGCTATCGGTTGTATACTAGCTCAACAAGGAGACGGGAAAATTGACTTTCTTATTTCTTATGCTATCCGACAATTGAACATGGCAGAAAATAATTACACCACCACCGAAATGGAAGGATTAGGAATGATCTATGCCGTTAAAAAGTATAGACATTACCTATTAGCCAACAAGTTTGTGTTCTTTGTAGACCACCAAGCTTAGTTGTATTTGGTCAACAATCCATGCAGCACAGGAAGAATAGTGAGATGGTTCATCATTCTTCCGGAATTTGATTTCACTGTGGTTGTAAAAAAGGGCACTACACATCAACGAGCAGAACATTTGTCAAGGATTGTTTCAAAAGAATCACCTAAAGGGATAGATGATGATCTACGAGATGCCTATTTGTTCTCCGTGGAAATGATACCTCGATGGTCGGAAAACATGGTGTTATTGATGACAATAGCTCAAGTGGATTCACAAATACCACTTCCTATTACGATCGAATTAATCAAGCAATCGGCTATGTATCAATTACTAGCAGGTAGGCTATATAAAACAAATCGAGATGAAATATTTCTCTTATGTATTAATCCTGAAGAAAAAAAGTAGTACCTAAGTCAAGCACATGTTATCATAGTAGGACTTCACTTTGTGGAACACCAAACTATGCAATGAATCTTGAGACTTGGAGTATATTGGCCGACTATGAGGAGTGATGTTCGATGTTTTATAAAGGATTGTCCTCAATGTAAAAAACAAACACCCATACCTCATGTAACATTGTTTCAAATGTCACTTGTTCCTAAGTGGAGTAACTATCTATTTACTTACTTATCGAGCCGAACATTTCCTAAGGATACGAGTAAACGTCGTCAAAGAGCAATTGAAACTGAAGCAAGAGACTATGCTCTTAATGGGAACCAATTTTATCGGAGAGGTAAAGATCAACATTTGTGTCTTTGTGCAAATGAAGACGAGTATATTCCGATTATAGAACAAGCACATGCTGGATAGCTGGAGGTCACTTTTCTAGTGAGACCACCGTAAGAGCAATCTTGATGGCAGGCATATGGTGGCCAACACTTTTTGCAGATTCTAAAGAATATGTTCGAAGGTGTGATGCTTGTCAACGAGCAAAAATGCCGACACGTGTAGATAGCATGCCCTTAAGACCAATGATGGGGGCTAGAGCTTTCACAAAATTGTGTATAGATTTTGTTGGGCCAATACAGCCACCTGCTTATAGAACCCAAGCTCAATATATCATTGTAGCTACGGACTATTTGACCAAGTGGGCCGAGGCTAAATCAACTCAAAAGCATCATGCTAGAACCACTGTTCCATTCTTATATGAGTATGTATTCACGAGATATGGACTGCCGATAGAAATTGTCAGTGATCGGGGAACTCATTTCCTCAATGAGGTAATCAAGTATTTGGTTAATGAGTTTATGGTCATCCATAACAAATCAGCCCCCTATTACCCACAAGCAAACGGACAAGCTTAGCATACGAACAAAATTCTTAGCTCGGTGCTGACTAAAGTGGTTAGTTCAGGAAGGACATACTGGGAAATGAATCTCCATGCTGCTCTATGGGCTTATCGAGTTTCATTCAAAACAGCTTTAAAAACTACACCCTTTAACCTTGTTTGTGGTCTTGATGCCATACTGCCAATAGAATTGATATTGCCGGCATTAAGGGTAGCACAGAATCTTGAGTGGACTGGACATGAATTGTCAGAAATACTTGAAGATTTGGAAAAGCTAGATGAGCAAAGGCTAACTACTGTAGCTCACATATATGCACAAAAGCGGAAACAAAAACAGTTTTTTGATTCCCACTTAATCACAAAAACCTTCAAGAAAGGGGACTTAGTTTTAATCTATTCCCTTAAGCAACACATTTTTGAGTTTAAGAAAAAGGGAAACATACCATTTATCATTGAAGATGTATCTCCAAGTGGAGCCATAAAATTGTCCACCCTAGATGGTGAACCAATGGATAATTGGATTAGTGGATGTCGTTTAAAGAAATACAATTTGCCTCTAACCAATGAATTGCTAGAAAGAATGCATGCAGCCAAGCAATGGAAGATTAAACAACAGCAGGTTATTGATGAAGCCCAAGAGGAATCTCGGCTTTGGGTACTCAAATGGAAAGCTGGTCTCAAGAATCAACAGATACCAATTCCCATCAACACTCTAGAATTAGATGACCGACAATGGGAATTATCTAAAGATGCAGTTTCAACAGATGATGACTGGTTAGACGGAATGGACCTGCGCATCAAAGTACAACTCAACAATCATAGCACCAATGCTTTGGTCCACACATGAGCTAAAGTAAATGTAGTCAGTTATTCCACGTACAAAAAGGCAACAAGTCAAGCATTGACAACAGAAATAGCGACAATCAAAGGATGCAACAAGAACCCAACCCCAACATTGAGAGTAGTCAACTTGAACGTGATAGTACATGGATGTTCATGTCCTCATCAGTTTGTATGCTTACCAGATGAACATATGAATGAGGCGATGATTCTTGGAATTCCCTTGATGCGGTTATACAAAGCAGTATACAAATCAGCTCAATCTATCACCTAAAGGCGGGCAACTCATTGTTCCAATTGAACCAAGCAAGGAGGAATGGAAAGGAAGCAATCAGCAGATCAAACCACGAAGTAATCAATCTTCTCCATCCCCTCGACAAGAAAATGCTACAAGTAGCATGCAAGGAGTCAGGAAAATTTCGGTACCAAAGGCACAGCTTAAAGATCAGCCGATTCAAATCTGAGTGCCTAAGACTTCACCAATAAAACAAAAGAAGGTTCCAAGGGTAAATACACAGATATGAGCATCTCCGAGCAAGGAACCTAACTTGAAATGTATTTGGAAGAAAAAGAAGCACATATCTTCTCCACAAACCGTAAAACCAATCAAGCAATGGCGAATTAAGTCTCAAAAGACTCCAACACACCATACAACACCAAGCAGACCAAGCTACCAATGCCGATAAAAAGTTCAACAACAGTCAAAAGTGCTACCAACAACTCAAGCAATCAACGTGCTGAAGCATCCTGATGGTACAATCAAATAGAGAGCACACAAGCTACAAGATTTTCTCTTTGGAAGACATCAACAACAAACCTCGACATCAAAAACCTTTGAGTTAATTACTCAAGACCCAGCTCTTGCACAGCATAGTGGTTTGAATTGCATTTATCTCCAAAGCATGCTAGATACAACCACGGCTATGCATAGACACAATTGTTCAACCCATGCACACAGTCATCCCAGAGTACGCCATCTAGGAGGGGTGGAAGGGCACTAAGTACTAAGTAATTAAGGGCAATGTGGTTTGAATTGCATTTATCTCCAAAGCATGTTAGATACAACCACGGCTATGCATAGACACAATTGTTCAACCCATGCACACAGTCATCCCAGAGTACGCCATCTAGGAGGGGTGGAAGGGCACTAAGTACTAAGTAATTAAGGGCAATGTTTGAAGAGGGAGGAAAAAGTTCGATGTTAACGTGTGACCTTTTGCAAAGGTACCTAATGATGCCCTTTATAATTCATCATCAAGGAAAAATTCACTGATAATATCTTCCCGATGAGTGTAAATAGTGTATATACTATCAAAAAATCATCAAAAAATAGTCCCTTTTTGATATTTTTCATCATTTTTATTGATAATGAGACTTAAAAATAGAAAAATCCAACAAAAAATAATAAAGCTGTGTTTTTCAATGGATTTTATTAATTATTAGATTTTCACTTTAGTTTTTTAGAGCATTTTGTTATTTTCTATGATTTTTTCAATAAACATTCAAAAATTAATAATAAATAGCAAGGAAGCTCAGATGGAAAAATGAAAGATACGAAGGTGATCAGAAAGACAAGGCGGACAAGCACAAAAATTTTCAATGAAATCAAAAGATGGAAGCGGGAAGCCTAAATTAGGCGGCCATATCTACTTTTGCAAAATTTTTGCAGAATGAGCTACAGGAATCCAATCAAGGAAATTTTTGAGTCTAACATAGATTTCACTGCCTAGTAGGACTAACAAGGGAATCTGGGAAAAATTGGTTTGGGAAGTCCGGGTATAGATATCCAAGGTAGGCTAAAACCACCTCATTTCCACTTGTGGCCTTTGCACAGAGAGCTTTCGACCTCTTTCGCGCGTCTTTTCCAGAGTCTACAGTTGCCCGTTTTCAGCACCGTCTCACACGAGACATAAGTGATAAGTTCTTTACTCGTCAATGATCCATTTTGTACGGCCGGTAGCTATATTAAACCCCTAGAAAAAACCCTAGAAATCGAGCATTGCACGGAGAACTGCGACCAAAAACTGACCAAAGCGGCTTGTCAGCTCAACCAAATCAGATGGGATTTGAACTGTAGCATGCCCTAACAAAATAGAACCTTTCTATATCATCAGTTGACCATTCGGCAGGGGTTGAGGGGGTCCCTAATAGAAAAGCTAGGTTTTTGGCAAATGCCAGAATTCCGATCTGACTCCACAAACAACTTTCCTACGAGGTTCATATACAATGTATATGATTGGTTTAGTTAAATCAATCAAGCAAAGCCCTCAAAAAGCAAAAAACGGCTCGAAGGCTACAAAGCATCAAATTCGACATACGGAGTCAAACTGACTCCAAATGAGCCACAATTGGATGAGTTGCTTCATGACAATGTTGCGGACAAGTCCAAAGCCTCAAAATTGACTAATTAACTCAACAGGCAGCGTAGTCACAGACATTGGTGATTTCAGAGTCGACAAAGCATAAAGTGATGCTGGCATGACCAAACTTGACCAAATTCAATTTATGTGTATAGAATGGTTTAGGTCAAAATTTATAAGTTTTGCAAAAAAATTATGACTACTGTAAATAATCACGATTATTTACTTTTGCACTATTTTTTCTTGGGAATTGTATCACCACCTCACCTATCATGTGTACACACCTATTACATGCCAAAAATCAAGTATGACCCAAAATGAGCACCTATAACTTGGAAAATTGCCAGAAAATGCAAAGAAGTCTTTGCAAGCCAATTTTTGGGTTATGGACCACATTTCTTGATCCAAATCACCTCATATCACATACACAGGGTCTATACAATGCCTAGAACCAAATTGTACCAAAAAATATTGATTTTGGTAGAAAAGTTAATAATCGCGATTATTTACTTTCTAGCCAAAATGAGTGAATTTTGATATTTTGTCATCATACATCCAAAGTACATGATCTATTAATCCCACTAGCCAAGTTTGAACCAATTTGGAGCTCAAAATCTCAAATTTCCACTATACCTACTGTTTCAGAGACCTAAAGCCAAAGCCAAAATCTGGTACCATTTTCACCCTATGCATCCAAATGAGCCTATATTTCACCCAAAGTATGTATTTGATATATACTTCAAGCCTATGATGCCAAGTTTGCAAAATGTTGGAAAAATTTACTCAGCTGTAAATAATCGCGATTATTTACTTTGGTTGCAAAATTTTATTTGGACTATACAATTTTGTTCCTTGCATGTTTTTATGCATCTATGCTTGTTCAAAAATTGATTTGAAGAAAATTGGACCAAAATTGTCAGCATTTTAGGCTAAAGGACATTTCAGAGAAAAAATCCAACAAATCTGCTAACTTTGACACTCTATTCATTGAACAGGAGCCATGCAAGCAGCAGAGAGGGCCAAGAAGAAGCTCAATCAGAAAGAAAAGTTGCAGCAGCTGGCTGCATACAAATTGGATCTAGATTCAGTCAAAGCCTCCAAGGCAGCATATCTTTCAAAAGAACAGCTAGAAGAGCATCACACCATAGTGTTCACCAGTAGATTCAAGAGTGAGAAGGGACATCAGGTAGAGTTGCAACTCCTACCGAAAGAAGTATATGATGTTGCCGCGAAGCTTGAGACCAAAGAAGCCAACCGCAGGCTAGGACTCAGAGATTTATATGAACAAGAACCGTGCGGTGTGGATTTCCAAAAAGCTTACGAGCTTCTATCCACGATTAAAGAAGATGGAACTGCCCAGATTTTTGACCCTCAGGGGAATAAAGTCGAAGTGGTAATAACCAAATAAATAGTGGCAGAAGCACTCAGACTGCCCATAGAAGGAATGAGGATGAGGGCAAGGGACAGGAAAACAATAGGTACTTTCACCAAAGAGACCGCCGCAGCCACCATTGCACATGTAATTCACAAGCAGGTGGAAGAGGCAGCCTGGTTATACCACCAACACTTCCACTTCCTGGCTAAAAGGCCACCAAGGTATACCACACCAAATCATGCGGTTGCCACCACTTTCACGCAAGTCCTCAAGTCAACGACTAGGCAACTGGTGGACCACGTACAATACGTATTGAAAACTATGAAGACCATAAAGAAAGAAGAAAGGATTACTTACCTGGGTGCACCAGAAGTCTTGACAAGGATTGCGTACCATGCCATCGGCATGGCCAAAACCCTACCACTTGCCCATACCAAAACACTTGGATACTGTCAGCACAACCATCTCCTTGAGCTACAAGATCAGCTAGAGATCTTACAAATCTAATGAAGAGTTGGCTGAAAGCTCGTCGGAAAGGAACAGCAGTGAGAGCTCAGATAATGAAGAAAAGAGAGCACGAAGAGAGGAGATGAAGAGAAAAGCCGTGGCCGCACACCAAGAAGAGCCCGTGCAAAAGCAAGCCCGCTTTGAAATAGAAAAACATGCTTACCAATGCAACTGACAAGCACAAGGAAAGGACCCGAAAAAATGGATGCCTAGTGGGATTAAGGGACCAAGGACAAAGCATCACACCAGGAAAGAGACTGCAGATCGAACAGAATCATTGGAAAAAATGTATCAAGAAGCAGAAGCCCTGAAGTTGAAAGAAGCCCAAGAAGAGGCAAGGAAAGCAAAAGAGACGGAGGACCAGAGACAAGCCGAGGAAACAGCAAGGGAAGAGGCACAACACGACCAAGGTCACGAGTCTCCCCGACCGACTTCACTGCCTACGGAACAGTAGGATAACCCTATGCCGAGCCTACCACCATCACCTGCAGGTAAAGACACCACAAAAGAGAAAGCCACAGAAGCTAAGCCCACCAAAGAGACATAAACTGAATCAAAAGAAGAAGAAGAATCTGAACAAGAGGCCACTGCTACACAAGGGAAACAAAAAGAGAAAGAAGCTGAGCCTGAACAAGAGAAAGCAGCCAAAGCTACACAAGAGCCTAAATAGCAAAAGGCAGACGAATTTGCACAACAGGAAATAAGTACTGCACAAGAGGACACAACAAAATCCGAGCCAACACCTTCTACCTCAACACAACATGAAACGACCGACGCATCCACAAAGCCTCAGGATGACAAAGCGGAAGAAAGCCAACCACAGCCTCAAGGGCAAGAACAACTAGCCACCACAACGCAGCCGCGAGAGACACAAGAAACTGCCGACACATCTAGGCAGCTAGCAAGACAGGAAGACTGGCAATCGAATGATGAAGTAATCTTGCAAGTCAACAAATATGCAAGGCAAATACAGGATACGACGGAACGACTCCGATCAACAGCACTTGGCTGTAGCACAAAGGCCAAGGAGTTAGAGATGGTGATTGGCGCTCTCCAAGGAGAGTTAGAAGACAGATTAAATGTCATCATCGATCTTCAGAGGCAAGTGCAGAAAATGAAATCTGAAGCTGAATAACATCACTTGGCAAGAGATAGACAACAGAAAAAGATGGAAGAGTTAGGTGTCCTGCTTACAAAATTGTCAGATGCTTGCAAAGCAAAAGATGAACAACTGACAGAAGTTACAAACGAACTTCTAACGACAACCTTGTCAGCTCAGAAAATTGAAGTGCAATTGGATGTCGTGAACGCTTCTTTACAATATTCAAAACAAAGAATAAATGATCAGGCAAAGGATTTAGCCAATGGATGGGCTTACATTGCATCTTCATCAACACGGACTAATAATAAGAAGTAATGCGGATGCGGAAAATAAGGGTATTATTATTAAAAAAATCTACAAAAACAAGTTCTGTAGTAAATGCGGCATCAAAGGTCATGCACCAATAAAGTGCCACAGTATTAGCAGTAGCAGTAGCAAAGACAAAGTAAAGATCAACCTTGTAGACAAGGAAGAAGAAGAAGATCAAGAGAAGGAGGACTACCTTCATGTCTTTGCTGCCCCTGATCACTTTTGTGACTTTACTAATATAATGTAGATATGGATGGTCTTCCATATTCTTTGTTTGAGGGGAGGATTCTTTACTTTTGTACCACCATATCAATTGAGACATATCTTAGTCTATGTGACTCCAATTTGTGTGACTACCCAAGTCTGTGAGACTACTAGTATGTGTGGCATTGAGTCTTGATTCAACTTACTTCAGTAGTCCAAAATTCAAGGGGAGGATTGTTGGAATTATGGCCTATAGTCTAGACCTCTCAAATACTATGGGCATGACCTCAGGTAGAGTCAACAGTTTAATCACCCTACAAGCATGCAAGGACACATGGCCTAGTACACACGGCATGGAGAGTTGCACAAGAGTCCAAAAAGGTATCCAATCACCCTAGTTTTTTCCATTCTATGGAGCCACTTTTGCCCTTTAGGAGTTGGTACACACTTTCTAGTGTTGTGAGTTTATTTTTGGCCTCTAAAGGCCTTAGTATCCATATGGATGAAGGTTGTCCAAATTTTGTTGTTTGACATGTGTCCCTTAAAAGTCCCAAAGAGAATTCAAAGGAAATATGTCCTTTCAAATAAACTTTCCCAACAACTACATTCACTTTTTTTTGGAAGGGGATTGCAACAAATAATTTGACATTTGAACATAATAATCTTTTAATAACTTTTAATTTTTTTTAATACCATAAATCATTTTATACTTAAGAAATAAACTAAATTCCTCAAAAGTCTAGCACAATGGATATAAGCCACCTCTTTATATATTATAAAATAAAAATCTTTTGACTTTCCAATTGCAAAAAGATTTTCATTTTCTACACCCTTCACTTTTGCATTTTAGATGTTTTGAAAAGAGCTTTTATCTTTTCCAATGGTGTAGATATCATCACTTTGATATTAAAACATTTGGTGAAGGGTTTTGACAATTTGAACCAAAAAATGCACAAAAGAAAATAGTTGGGGTTGAAAGAGTGAGGCAAGTCAAGTCAATGGCCTTTGTACATGCCACAATGGATTAATGTCATATTGTAAATGTTAAAACGAAACATACTTTTAAAGTAGATTTTTGAATCTTTCTCTCTCTCTCTCTCTCTCTCCCTCCCCCCCCCCATATATATAAAGTCATCTCCCTCTCCCCCCATATATATAAAGTCATCTCCTCAAATACATTATCTAGTTATGAGTACTTTTTTTTATTCAACCCACTAGAGGGCCCACAAGGGGAGGTGCTTATCCCATAAAAGAGTACCTTTATATAGTGGCATAAGTGATTCCTTAAGGCTCTTATCTCCCTCCATGGCACATGAATAGAGTAAGATGTATTGTAAGGAGGCATGCTTTTGGAGCCCTTTTAATGAGGTTTTCTAAGAATGCATAGAGAAACCTCTGAGGCTTGTTTGCCTCCGATCATGTGGATCATCACTCTGCTCTCTTGTATGATTTCACAAAAGCTTGCCACAGCTAGATCCCCCTCAAACACGCGGCGGTTCCTTGCTTGCCCAATATGGTGCAAAGCAGAACCTGATTATTTGAGTACAGACAAGAAGAGCAGGACTTCTCAACCTGTTACTACCAAAGAATAGATCATTCTTGAAGAACTTAATTTGCCATGTCCTTTGAATTCACTTGCATATTTTCCAGCCATGCCCCTGATTGCTTGGCATCCCGTGAAAAGGTGGGCTAGGTGTTCACTAGCTATTCTGCACCCCGAGCAACGTCGGACCCGATGCCTCTTTCTTGTATCTTTACCCCCGTCGGTAGAGCACCCCACATCACTTTCCATAGAAATATCGTCATATACTGAGGCCACCTTGGCTTCCAGATGTTCTCCATGACTCCCTCCCACCGTTTTTTCATCTAGTGCCTCTTCCATAATTTGTTGAGGGGGCTACACCAATTAGCCTTGTGCATTAATGCATGGTAAATGCCTTTAGAATGTGGTTTCCAAAATAGGCTACTCCCGGGCCATCTCCAAGCATCCCATTCAAAGTTGGATTCACAAATTGGCATCGTCACCTTATCAAGCTCTTTCATCACCTAGTAGACTAGTAAGATCTCAAAGCCATTCAGTTGAATTTGGATGGCTAGAGAGTCATCAGTTTTCCAGCACTTCATGTTGTCATCCCAGAATTGCTCTAGTCGAACGAGCCCCTTATTATTCACATTCCTGGCCATTTCTATCCAATAGGGGCTTTGCGGCAGCCCCAATATTTTAGAGAGCCAAGGAGACCAGTGCAAAATGGAGTTCTTAAAGTATTTGGTGACTTCCCCCCATTCCAAAACCTCAGCTACACTTTTGCACTTCCTCATCAGCTCCTTTGAGGGTCCAAGCAAATAACTTGTAATCCTTTGACCCTCAACACTCGGTCTGAGCTCGAGGTTGGTGTATATTTCTGATGTTCTTAATACTATCCACTCACAGTTGTGAGTTTTGCAAAAAAAAAAAAAAGAATGCATAGAGAAATAATTAATAGCTCAAAGTTTTAAAAAATGTGAATTGCTAATCCTTGTAAGTAACTTTTCAATTGAGAATGGTAATTACTTATTTCTATTTTTTGTAATTTAATTGTTATAGCTGAAGTTTTAGCACTTTTTATTTAACAATTAATAGCATAAATTTTATAAATCTATTTTTTATATTAAGGGCTAAGTAAAACGTTTCTTTTGAACACACAACCAATCCACACACACACACACCCCGGCGGGGAGATGTTATGAGCTTTTACATTTTAAAATAGAGTTTTAACTCTTATGACCCCACAATAGGGCACCCACATTGTGGGATGAATTTATGTAGAAATTCTAAAGCAATGCATTAGTTAAGAACTTTGTTGCAATTTGTAAAATTGAAAGAGAAAAGAACTTTCTATTTAAAAATAGAAAGCCCAAAAAAATTAACCACCCTAAAAAATTCCTCTCTCCCTTTCTATTTCTCTCGCTCTATCCCAATAGAAGGGAGTGTCCTTCTCTGTTTCTTTTGCTGAAGTCTCTCTCTCTCTCTCTCTCTCTCTCTCTCTCTCTCTCTCTCTCGGTTGAGGTCGTCGATGACACACTCTCTCTCTCTCTACCTGTTGAGCAATTTTGTTGTATGTGCCTTCATGATGCCCTATTGGGTGAGTAGTTGTTGAGTCTGATGCAAGCTTATGACCTCCTAGTGTTGAGTTATTAAAATGCCACAATGTAGCATTTTTGTAAAGATACTAACTTGTATTTGTAACCTCATGATGCAAGCTTATGACCTCCTAGTGTTGACTTATTAAAATGCCACAATGTAGCATTTTTGTAAAGATACTAACTTGTATTTCTAACCTCATCGTTTTTAGTGTGATTACAGGGGAAAACTTGTCACTTGTTTGCCTTTTGAAGGCCCTTGTGAATACTTCACCTTGTTTAATCAAGGTATTATTTGATCTCTCTCTCGCTCTCTCTCTCTCTCTCTCTCTCTCTCTCTCTCGCATTGAGTAATCGATATCTTATCAATTATGTTAGTACGAACGCTAGTTTTATTAATGCCCCCTCAAAATTTCAGCTTCCATACACACTTCCATGAGCCAAAAAATCAGTATCAACAGAGCAACCAAGCAAAGCAAACATCCGACTAGGAGTGACAATAGATCTTTTCACGTAGAAACCCCAAGACCAAAGTACACCTAGCACACATGCAATACAAAAACTTCACACAATTTGCTCGATCTAGGCATGGCGAGCGATTTGCATCCAAGTAGGACACAGCAGGCAGCCACTAAGCCCAGATATAATTAAAAAAACCTTAGATTGATCCACCAAAGAGGGAAAGGACGATTGAGAGCTCCTCCACTGGAACACCCTTGTCTCCCAAGCCTTGCTAGATCCATCCCGATAGCATCCGAACATGCAGTATGTTTGAATCCGTGCTTGAGTAGCCCTATGAATCTCCAAACAACCCACCAAAAGAGTCCCGAACCTGGTGTGCAATCGTTGTAGCCATCGAGCGAGGGGCTTGAGCAAAGAATGGAGATTTCTTCACGTAAGCATTTTGCGAAGCAATGTGACATACATCTTAAAACAATGGAAAAAATCCATGTTTATGCGAGTAATCTAGCCTTGTATTGCAACAGTGAGTGTTATTTTTGGCCTACCAATGGTAAAAGCCTTGGTGTTTGGTTGGCTTTTTAAGCTTTGGAGATAATGCAATGATGGTTGTAAGTGGATATCTTCAAATCATTATTTTTTCTTTAATGCTAAATCTCAAGATTTAAAAAACCAAAGCAACCCGCCCCCGAAACCCCCCCCCCCCCCCCCCCCCCCCCCCCTCTTTCTCTCTCACACACATAGGCACACACGCGATCACATTCTTAACAATACTATTTTATTCTTTTGGCAGTCTATCATAAGTTCTTTTATATTTCATATGCTTGGTATGCATGTGTTGATATACTAAATACTATTTTGCAAAAGTCTAGCTCCCTGAAGTTGTAGGGTAAACTGTCACCTTCATATATCACCCCTATTTGGACATTAGGGTACCTACCTACACCCATTTATACAATCCATGAGTCTCCTAAGAGACACGTTCAGACTCCAGAGATGAGACACAATGTTGCAATGTGATTAATCATAGTGAGTGCACACTTAAATCCATACAAGTCTTTGGGTTGAAATTTGAAGCATTAATCTGAATTTAGAGTAAAACTTGCAAAATAGTAGATTTCTTCAAGGCAAGCTCGAAATTTAGCCAAGATGTTGCAATTTTACTTGGTTAAAGTATACTACAACCCAATTACCTTTGATCCCTTCAGCAATAGCCCAAACTAGAAATCTTGCAAAAGGCCCTGTGCAAGGTCACAAATGGAGATGACTATTTGGCAAGGTGCAAAGATTTCTTGAGAAACATCCACACACGCCCACAGAGGTATTGAGGCCGAAAGGAAAGATATAAATTCACCTTGGCCCTACATAAGGCTATTGAGAGGGCTTTAATAATTATAAGAGAGTTCTTTGCAAGAGAAAACGAGAAAGTGACACTAGCATTTTGAAACAATTGTTGTCACAATAAAACGGTAGTAGGGTTACACACATTTTTCTTTACCTAGAATCTAAGGAGATACTCTTAAATTTGACAAGTTTGAGCTCTCATGGCTTTAAGGAGGACAAATTCAAAGGTGGCACGTGGAGGCAAAAGAGAGAGAGAAGGGGGGAGAGAGATGAAATGATGTGGGTCGGAGCAAGATTTTTTGTCTGCGTGCGTTCCGTAGTACCACATAGCAGAGCATGGAGGGGGAACATAGCCAGCAATGGCGAGGCGTTGGGGGCCTAGACAACAGAAAGGCATTCTGTGTGTGTGTGTGTGTGTGTGTGTATTGGTGCGATGCCTGGAACAGATGGCAGATCCCAGCATCGATGCGGCAATGCAAGATTCACTCATCACCAAGCTTCTCTAGAACCTACAATTGGTCGACAGCTCAAGTTGAGCATGCGATTGAGATCCTTGACTGAGAAGATAAGAGAAATCCATGCCTTGTTGTGGGACAAGCTGCCATGCGAAAGGCGGATGCAGGAGACAGACTTGCGTTTGATCGCAAGGCGGTTGTGTGAGGGCGAACGCTGACAACGAGATAGAGCTGGAGAGAGAGAGAGAGAGAGAGAGAGAGAGAGAGAGAGAGAGAGAGAGAGAGAGAGAGGGTCTATTTGAGACAACAATGGTGAGAGATGGAGGTACGCAGAGGCTGGCGGACCAGAGGAAGGAAAGCCATATGTTTTTTTCTAAATGTATGCACTCGAAGAGATGGCACGAACCTACGCAAGCTGGCTTCACTCAAGCTGAATGTTCGCTCGTTCGCGCCAGGTCGTGAGCTCGATATGGAAGCCGCCTCTCGTAAGGTTTTCATGGAGAAAGCATAACAACTCAAGGGTATCTGGCGAGATTCGGTCTAATGACAAAGATTATTGGAATGGAAAGATTGTATGTGATGCAATATCCACGGCCCCTATTTAAAGAGGGAGGTAAACAACTTTCAACACCCTCGATCACAAGGACCTACAAAAAAATAGTAAATTTTTATCATTAGCTTACCACGTGGCACTAATCGGCAAGCTTTATCCAATGGTCTAAAGATGCACCCAAAATCCAACCCTTTACTTATGAAATATGAAAGAGCCCAAAATCCAAATAGCCCCGTCCCTTTACTTATGAAATAGCCCCAAAATCCAATGGTCCAAAGATGCACCCAAAATCCAAATAGCCCCGTCTTGCCAAGGGTTTGCACGACTTACAAGACAATCACCCTACGTTCTACAAATGTCAATCTTCTACTTAATAATCCCGGTGAGAAGCCATGATTTTCTCCATTTCTAGCTCAAAGGCTTCCTACCTTTCAGTATGCATTGGCTGCGCTGCAAGTTTTAGCTATTTTCAGAATATATATTAACAGCACTTGTAGCATCTATATTACTTTATGATGGAGCTTAAAATATTCTAGAACGTTGAGTGATGCCACACGTCGAAGAACCCCCTTCTCTTGAACGTGCGCACAGCGGGTTGGTAGTTAGGAGCCTCGAGAAGTTGCTGCGATTGCTTGGCTTGCCTAGAGATTTTGCCAAATAGCTCCACGCGTCCACACTCCATGGGGGAGAGAGAGAGAGAGAGAGAGAGAGAGAGAGAGAGAGAGAGAGAGAGAGAGAGAGAAGCATCTCGGCACAACTGTTGATGTGCGAGAGAGAGAGAGAGAGAGAGAGAGAGAGAGAGAGAGAGAGAGAGAGAGAGAGAACAATGAAATGAAATGTTATATTAAACGTCTTTAAAAGGCCAAAATGACCTATGAGACCAAACCGATACGATGTTGGTGGATCTAATAGTGTCTGGGCCATTGTTTTTGTGTGTGTGTGTGTGTGTGTGTGTGTGTGTGTGAGAGAGAGAGAGAGAGAGAGAGAGAGAGAGTTTAAACTATTAATAATATACATAACACCTGAGACATTCTACAAAGACCTTGGCCTACAGTTGTAGTAAAAAATAATGTATTCCTTTTAGACAATATATCCAAAAAATACATCTCAGTTTTACAGGCCAAATCGGTAAGATGGTCTTGTTTTAGTTCGACAGTTAATAGTACAACACTTCATCTTCTCACTCAGCAGCCAAGGAAAGGGCACCCTTACCTGCATCCACAGTAAGAAAACAAACTTTTGGTTCTCTTTCAAATAGCTACAAGCAATTCTATAAGTTTCCATAGTACATATCTTGTAAAATTAGAGAAAAGGAATCAGCAACAGCAAGGACCAGCAGGGGACAATAAGGAATACCCCAGACCATTTAACAGTGAGGAACCGATCAGCAATTCCACTCTAAACTCATAGTACAACATCATAACTTATTCCAACCAACATTTAAATACATGGCCAGTCCTCCTTACCCATCATCCAACTGCAAAACAAAGATTAGAGTCAAGGGTCGGCATCCCAAAAAAACCCACCTGGCATTCTAAGAGAGAAGGGCATCGCCAGGCCTTATTATCGGCTAGGATGTGCTATAATACAGTCCAAAAACATATCCTCTCTCATTCCTCATTAGATTAGATGAATTCAAGAACGTTTTTTTAATGAGTATCTCCTATTTTTGTCTCAAAAAGTGTAATCGACAGCATTGGATTACCCAACATTATTCCAATAGTTTATTTCAATATACCATACCACACCATATTCAAAAGACCATAAACCAATACAGACAGTGCACAGTACCTCTGTAGATTCAACAGGAGTCTTTTTGTTGGGGGCCATCTCAAAAATTATTGTCGAGTTGAAGCCTTTACACACAACCGAAGTAGCATATGCAAAAAAAGAATAGAAGTACCTCTTGCTGAATGAAAGCTAAGTGAGCATAAAGCTCACCTTATAAAGTGCTGCCAACACCTCGCATGTTCTTTTAGCTAGCCATAGAGCCCACTCTAGAAACGATTGATCAAGGCAAGTTGCATTCGATTCACCTACCACTAGTGCCGAGGTTGTGTGGCGGTTCGAGTTGCATGGGTCCCCAATATAGAGAGCGGTGGTGGAAGTCTACATGCACCCATAGAGGACGCGCTACCTCTCTATCATGCCAAATATCACATTCAAATGATTAGCCTAAAAAAATGAGTCTTTCAGAATCCAGCTGCCGCCCAAAATCCCTTTTAGGCATTCACTTGGCATCACATGCCCTCAATACATGTAAACCTCATGCCACATGGTGGGCCAAAATGTTTTCTCCTTCAATTATACTCCCTAAAACCCCCATGTTAGTGGTAATCTTTATCCCAATCATCGGATGAAAGCATGGCACTTCCCTATTTGATGATTCAAGATATAGCAAAAAGCAAAGAAATGTTACTTAAATGTTTGAATGGGGCCAAATTAAGCCAAAAAGTCATAATGTGTTAGATCCAATTCACATTTAGATCCATTACGTACACACACACACACACACACACACACACACACACACACACAGACCCACCCTTACCCAGGGGAAGGTTTTCCACTTGGTGAGGGGGGTCATCACCAAATGGTGAGACCTCCCCTACATGCAGTGTATCAATGTATGAGTTTCAAAAGTTCAAAAACAATCTCCTTGTTGGCCGAGCATAAGGGCCAAGAGTTTTTAGTGAGAAAATTCCTAATAGTGTCATGTAGCTCTTTTATGGTAAACCCATTTGCCTTATATTTCTTCATTAGGTGACATATCGTCTAAAAGGCTATGAACGAGTTCGAGGACGAGTACATAATAAGATACACCATGCCAAGACAGGTTTTTAATGCTACCTTATGCGGACGATTACTCTTTCTTTTGACATATTCAGTCAGGCCCAGGTGCAGATTGTCTCTTTTCCAAGAGAATTTTGTGACATACCTTCCAGTTAATGGAGAAAGAAGTGATAGCTCTATATTTAGAAAAATTGTTTTATAAGTAACAACATTATTCTCGATTATATTCATGCATTCCATAAAAATAGGTTCAATCCTAAGAATGTCGATAGATTAGTGGTATGCATTCTGCAAAAATGGGATTGTTTAAACTCAATAAATCATCCATATACCTGTAGGTATGTCGAAAAAATGTTAGATCAATAGTGGTGTCCGTTGTCTCTAGCTGTTTAAGTATCAATCTATACTCGAAAAAGGCAAGGTAAAGATTGCACATGACTGGTGAACATGCATGAGAATCCCATAGGGATACCATGGATCTGTTGAAAGCATTGATTCCTCAGCAAAACAAAGCAATATTGAAACAGTCATTCAATAATCTTTATTAAATCACATAGATTATAGTGAGTAGGTGGTCCCTTACGTGTGTTTTTTACCCATCTAGGACTCCGAGAAAGTGAAATGGTGTGATGTCCCATCCCATTCCGCCTTCCAAAAACCATTTTACTAATCTGTTGTAGGACAGAAAGAAGCCCAGAAGGCTCAAAAAGTGATATGTTTTCATAGCATTGCATGATATCAGCTGAAAACATGGAAAATATGCACTGTGGAAGATTAATGAATACCTTAGTCGCGTTTTTTACTAGCCAAAAGTTATTTACCTGAAGTCCCGTGAAGTTTTTCACTGCTATAAATTTTTCTTCGCAAATGTTATTGAAATGAGTGAGAATGAGATTGAGGCAGGCAGTGATTACATTTCTGGCATGTAACATAATACAATTGGAGGCATCTGAAATCCACCTGAACTTGTGCCTGTGACTCTTATACATGGGAAAAAGTAGGGATAGTTTAGAACTATGAGTGTCTAGTTTGAAGTGACTAAGTGAAGTACCTAGGTATCGTATGGCTTCTCCTTGACACATTCCCAAAAGCAAGAATTTTGATTCTTTAAGTCTAGACCCAGCCGCTATCTTGGCTAAGTGTTTGTAGATAAAAGTGGGTATATGAGGGGCTTTGTCAAGTCCTACCACAAACCAATCTTGTTTTAGTTTACTTATCATAGAAAATAGTGAAGGAGAGAGCCATGTTGTTTCTTGGCTCACCCATGCAGGTGGGATTGACCCAATACATGTTTGAAAGTACGAGAATAATGAATCAAAAAGTCTAGCATGTTGTATACTATCTAAATTCAATATCTTGGCTATGTCAGCCAAGCAGGTAAGTAGTGCGGAAAAAGCCAAGTGTGGGTTTAGTGGTTGGAGTTGGATATAATTCAAACCTTTACTTAATAGGTCTTTGATTTCTTTTGAACCAATTAAAGACAGATTGGTAGTGCATACGTGTTGTCCAAAATTATCAAAATCAGAATAGTAGTTTCTAAAAAGAGAGCACATACAAGATGGTTGTTTGTCAGACATCAAAAATTCTGTAGAATACAAAAAATTCTTCTAAGGAGGGTCAAAAGTCCAACCAAAAGTCAGTTCATCTAACTTATATGTATTGCCAAACACTTGTTGAAAAGAATATTGTATTAAACACTTTGGTGTAAATAGATCAAAAATCCAATTTGTAAAATGGCAATGAAAAATTCGCTTCTTTAGATAATCTTCTTTGCACAGAAATAGCTTCGCAGTAGTAGTTCAATTGATATGAAAGAGCAATATAATCAAGAGTTAAATATTTTCTTGATAGGAAGATTCTTTCCTCTTTCTTTGACATAACTTCTAGCTTTATTACGTCCTTCAGAGGACCCCGATGGTAGAAGAGGGGGATGAAAAGGAGGTGGTAGAGTGTGAAGCAGAAGTAGTTAGCAGTGGCCTTTTAAGGGTGGGATACTCCTCTGAATCAAGTGAATGTTTGAGAAGGGATAAAAATATGTTTGATCCCTTTAGAAGCACTAAGATTTGAAAGTAAATGACTAGCTCATACATGAAATTCTTGAAGTGAAGATATGCAATTTGGGCTCGCACAGCTTCCTTAGCTTGATCACCAAGCCAGGAACAGATCATAGGTACTGGGAAGAGGTCCTCCAGAGATGGTTGAGAAGGAACCAAATTGCATGATCAAACCAGAGGATGTTGCTTTCACAGTCAGCTTTTGCATCCAAAGCTTTGCATGCACACTTGATGTAGGGATGGTAGATGTTCCATATTGACTCAGAATAGAATTCACTACTTTGTTTAGAAAAGGTCATAGTCCCCCTGGTTCTGACATAAATGCCAGATAAGACAAGGCATTTCCTAGAATCCAAGAAGCTTTTATGACATCACCTTTGTCCAAGAACTGAACTCCTTTGAGGGTCTCCAGCAGGGATTTAATATTTACGTAATTACCAAAAAAATTGTGTGATCACAAGGTCTTGTTGACATATTTACATAATCACAGTTAACACGATCACAAACAAGCCGGTTCAGAGCAACCTGGAAACCCACAAAAAGCCCGCCGGGCTTTTGTTTTCCCGACGGGCCCCGCCGGGCTTATGCATTTTTCCTACGGGCCCTCTGGGAAGTCTCTAGAGCCCGGCGGGCTGCAGCCTAATATCATAGAGGGCCCAAATCGGGCACGTTTGGTGTTTTTTGTTGAGACACACACACACACACACACACACACACACACACAAAGATGACCATCTTTGTAGGTACATCGAGAGGAGAGAGGGGGTCGTGAGAGAGAGAGAGACAGAGAGAGAGATCAATGACTATCTTCATTGTGGAGCTACGTAGTGTCGCCACAATTATAATGACTACTTGCACACAAAAAACAAATATCATTTGATACACTTACAACCACAAATAGCTCGTAGATGCATTAGCACATGTGCTCCAATTTGCAAGGAATGCTTGGCATTGTTGTGTAGCTCTCTCCGAGCCAATTGTGATGGTGCAATTGAATCTCCAATGCAACGAGGAGGCAAGACGTAGCGTTAGGATGGAATGCCATTGCACCCTGGATTCTACAAGTAGAATAACTACTCATTATAAATGATGTTTTTAACCATAATCCTCATCATATCATAACTATCAAAAAATAAGACTTTGATATGGGAAATTGAGTTATGTCGTGTTGTTGACCCATGGGTCAACACTCCCCCCCTCCGAATTCATGTCCTCTCTGACATCACTTCATTGTCAATGTCGGTGCGGTCATATTTATTGTCATGGATAGATAAAGCTGCAAATGCATCCATTGGAAGTTGTTTAGTAACTTGATCACAACCTCTTTTTGTTTCCATAAATATGATCACTTTACTTCCATCCACGATTCGCTTTATTAAATCTGGCAATTTTGAGTATTTCTCATTCTAAAGCGAATGATGGATGGAAGTAAAGTGATCATATTTATGGAAACAAAAAGAGGTTGTGATCAAGTTACTAAACAACTTCCAATGGATGAAATACAGCCGTTTTGATTTCAGATTCAAAACCCATGTTTGCTAGGGGCTTTTTAATTCTTTGCCTTCTTCGTATCACTGGTGCCGATATTTTTCTCCATTGCTTTCAATTTAATACTGCAGACATAAGAACTAGATGTTCAGTTAAAAAAAAAATAAAATCAATATATTAAAAAAACAATCACTAAGAAAGCAATCAAATCTACACAATATGAGATTTGCAATGCACTCTAGTCAATTCCACATATCGACCACATATGTTCTGAGAGAACATACACATTGCAATGCACTCTCTACATGACATTATGGAAACAAAAATAATATGAAATTGTCAATTTAATTATAAATATAATGATTAGTTATATATCCTCTGCCAATTAAAAACAATAAGACACGACTATTTTCACATGCTACAAAGAAACATCAACATTTACATTGAAATGATGATAATTATTTGCAAAACACACATGAAAAAAATAATGTCGATGATTGACCATCTCATGCACTAACAATCTTTTAAATATAATACATAATGCACTCCCTATATAAACCAATGCATAAAACAAGGCAATGAAATATTCAATACAATTACACAATTGAGCAATGAGGACTACTTGTGCCCAATCAAGGATTGTAGCCCCCTTATGCATCCAATTCAATATATAAAAGCTACTTTCACCCAATTAAGGATTATAGCTCTCATATTGTGCAGTGGAAATGTTCAAGTCTATGATGTGGAAAAATGCAAGACTTCAAGGATCTTTATATACACAGAACACTAGTATACAGGACATCCGACCCTTGACTATCAACTCGTTATTTGAATATGCTCATTTTCTAAAACCAACTACAGCCCTTTTATGGACCAATGGCTTCGTCACAATGAGCATGACTCTCCAAATTCTCAATTGTTTTGGTTTAGTACCTTTATGTTCGGTGAAGGATTTAAATATTTTTAGAAGTGGTTACCGAATTAAGAATCACGTTCGGCCCAAGAAAAGGACCTGTGACTCTGTAACCTTAGGTCAATTCACAAGGAGATGACTATACTCGGCGCTCGGATATACTCCCCAGGGATTTACCTAGTTAAAATGCCAAAGTAAGAAGAGGTTTACTATATACAGTCTGGCCCGCCGGGCATTCCCATTTTCCCGACGGGCCCACCGGTAAAACACTATAGCCCGGCGGGGTCCGTCGGGAAAATGAAAAAGCCCGACGGGCCTACCGACTCTATTGTTTTTGCAGGTCAACATCAAGATCACGTTAACAATTAACGTGATCACGTGATTTTCTTGTGTAAATACTAGAGTTATTAACATAATCACACGATTGTGATTACATCAATGAAATCCCTGGGACTCTCCAGTCCACAGTCTTCACTAGTAGAGGCTGGTAGAGCTGAAAGAAAACCCCAAGTCTCAATAGAGATGGGTGCAACAAAAGATTTATTCTGAAGTTCCCAAAGCTGATGGTCAAGCTCAATTCCTTCAAAGGCAACTTGCCTAGGAGGGAGGAAAGGAAAACATTTGACGACTTTCGGAACCATATCAAGTAGAGAAGTTTCACTTGACGAGCCGAGTCCTTGTTGAAAGCTTTTAACTGCTTCCAAAGCCGCGTCATCCCTACAGAAAAGGCCTTTTGGAGCCTTAGCAGGATCAAACGATTTAGTGGTAGCAAAACAAGAAGTAAGACCACGAAGTTTCCTGATAAAGTTAGACAGGTCGGCTCCCTTAGCGAGAACTGTAACAGATCTAATTTATGACTCATTTCAATGGCAGATAGTTTGGAAGCCAATTTTTGTAGATGAAGTACTCCTTCCTTTGTATCAACAACTAGATTAGCAAGGATCAACACCCAGTCGTTGAAGGTTCATAGATTCATGATAGAGTTGTGAGTCTCTGTTACCTATGAGTGTTGGTTTAGGAGAAAAATGGCCAAAGAGTCTCGGATTAGTTTAATCACGAGCAGAGATGCCGAAAGAAGGGCAAGGTAGAAAGGTCAAGAGCAGCAGAGACAAGGACTATCTGAATTCATAATACAAGTATTAGTAAAATCCATACTTGAGGAGTTGGTAAGTATTCCATCTTAAAGACAACCAAGACAAAGGTCATAGCGGTTGTGTGGGATACCCCCTATGCGAGAACATATAGCTGCAAGCCATACCTCCTAAGGATAGAAATCCTGTAGACTAGGTCCTGGTGCTCTAGGTTTAAAAAAGGCCCAAAAGCACCCATGTGCTTATGGAGAGAGAGTTTAAACTATTAATAATATACATAACACCTGAGACATTCTACAAAGACCTTGGCCTACAGTTGTAGTAAAAAATAATGTATTCCTTTTAGACAATATATCCAAAAAATACATCTCAGTTTTACAGGCCAAATCGGTAAGATGGTCTTGGTTTAGTACAGTTAATAGTACAACACTTCATCTTCTCACTCAGCAGCCAAGGAAAGGGCACCCTTACCTGCATCCACAGTAAGAAAACAAACTTTTGGTTAGCTTTCAAACAACATTGCAGGTAATTGGGGTGACCTAGTTGTCATCCATGTCACCAAGGTGCCAAAAAGAGAAAAATCGTGCTACTAGAGTTATAGTGATATGTAACACCCCAGTTCCATAAACTAGAACCCTTTGTTTGTTTTTATAAAAAAACAAAATTGAAAAAACTTGATTAAAAAAAAAAAAACACCCCATAGTATAGTGTTTAGTTCAAGTGAGACTCTTTTCCACTTGTACCTTCCATACCTTAAAGTGAAGTTTAAAACCAGAACAAAGTTCATGCTACAACAATATTCTTTTATGCTACTATGAAGTCAATCCTCAATTTAGTTCAGCCCGACATAATTTATCTACTGCAAGAACAGCTATCAGCCCCACAAGCATTTCTGCCGTCTTATATTTTCATTAGAAAGCATATTTCAGTAAGTTTAGGCAACATTGAAGTTAGAGTACATTTGAAACCATCCTTGATCTGCAAAAAGTCATGATCATAGTTATTAGTTGGCAAAAAAATCTTTTGAGGGTCAACTAGTTCATAGTCCAGCTATGCCATCCATCAGGCCTAAAACCGGCCATATAGACCAGATAGCACAGAGAGAAAATGATGTTAAAACGAGATAGAGAGGCTACACAATCCACTATCTAAGGCCGAAAAGAGCCCATATATACCATATTATTCAAATTCCAATCCCCAAACCAAACCTTAAACTAATGTGATTTTACTACAGTCTATAGTCGATACACTCATTTAAAATGAATATTCAACAACAGGTAATACCATTAGTGCTGCAAAAACCATAAAAATAAGAGTTAGTCGAGGGCCAAACACTCCGTAGTCTAGCTATGTCGTCCATCAGGCCTAAAACGAGCCATATAGACCAGATACCTCAGAGAGAGAGAAAAAATGATATAAAACCCAGATAGAAAGGCTATGCAATCCTTTATCTAAGGCCAAGAAGAGCCCATATATACCATATTATTCAAATTCCAATCCACAAACAAAACTTTTAACTAATTTGTGATTTTAAAACCATCTAAAGTTGGTACACTCATTTAAAATGAGTAGTCAACAACACGTAATACCATTAGTGTTGCAAAACTATCAAGATAAGAGTTAGTCGTGAGCAGTCCATCGTAGCAACAACATTAGTATGCCAACCCGCTTTACTTTAGAGTTCTATCAAATCCCAGGCAGACAAAGGAACCCGTACAAGCCAGATCGAGAGTATAGGAACATAGGTATATGGTTACCAAAATCCAAATAACTCAGACATAAGGCCAAGCTATACCTTATACCAAGGCCGAATACGGCTTGTATAATCCAGATAGTGCAGGTTTTAGTACTTAAGATAAGGCTTCAAGAAATTCTTTAAGTTTCCATAGTAAATATCTAGTAAAATCATAGAAAAGGAATCGGCAAAAGCAAGGACCAACAAAGGATCGACAGTAAGGAATACACCATGCCATTGAACAACAAGGAACCGATCAACAACTCCACTATAAACTCATGGTACAACATCATAACTTATTCCAGCCAACATTTAAATACATGGCCAATCCACCTTACTCGTCATCCAACTGCAAAAACAAAGATTAGAGTGAAGGGTCGGCATCCCAAAAAAATCCCACCTGGCATTCTAAGAGAGAAGGGCATCGCCATGCCTTATTATTGGCTAGGATGTGTTGTAATACAGCCCGAAAACATATCCTCTCTCATTTTTTCATTGGCTTAGATGAATTCAAGAACGTTTCGTTAATGAGTATCACCTATTTTTGTCTAAAAAAGTGTAATCGATAGCATTGGATTACCCAACATTATTCCAATTATAGCTCATTTCCAATATACCATACCACACCATATTCAAAAGACCATAAATCAGTACAGACAGTGCATACTACGTCTGTAGATTCAGCAGGAGTCTTTTTGTTGGGGGCCATCTCAAAAATTATTGTAGAGTTGAAGCCTTTACACACAACCAACGTAGAGTATGCAAAAAAAGAATAGAAGTACCTCTTGCTGAATGAAAGCTAAGTGAGCATCAAGCTCACCTTATAAAGTGCTACCAACACCTCACATGTTCTTTCAGCTGGCCGTAGAGCCCACTCTGGAGAAGATTGATCAAGGAAAGTTGCATTCGATTCACCTACCACCAGTGCCCGGGTTGTGTGGCGGTTCCAGTTGCATGGGTCCCCAACATAGAGAGTGGTGGTTGAAGTCTGCATGCAACCGTAGAGGACGCGCTACCTCTCGGTTACGCCGAATAGTGCATTCAAATGATTAGCCTAAAAAAATAAGTCTTTCAGAATCCAGCTACCACCCAAAATCCCTTTTAGGCATTCACTTGGCATCACATGCCCTCAATACATGTAAACCTCATGCCACGTGGTGGGCCAAAGTTTTTTTTTCTTCGCTATTTAATGATTCAAGATATAGCAAAAAACAAAGAAATGTTAGTTAAATGTTTGAATGGGGCCAAATTAAGCTAAAAAGTTATAATGTGGTAGATCCAATTCACACTTAATTAGATCCAGTATACACACACACACACACACACACACACACACACACACACACACACACACACACACACACACACACACACACACACACACACACACACACACATAGAGAGAGAGAGAGAGAGAGAGAGAGAGAGAGAGAGAGGGAGGGAGGGAGAGGGAGAGAGAGAATTGAAATGAAATTTTATATTTAAGTTGTTTTAAAAGGCCAAAATAACCTATGAGACCAAACTGATACAATGTGGTGGATCTAATAGAATGTCTGTGCCATTATTGAGAGAGAGAGAGAGAGAGAGAGAGAGAGAGAGAGAGAGAGAGAGAGCATTTCTGCATTAGTGATGGCTCTGCCTTTTTCAACTGATGTAGGCTAGTCTTAGTTACTAGCCTATCATCTCTCTGACTCCTCTAAGAGCAGCGAGGGCCCCTCAGATGGTCTCTACACATTCAATGCACCCGATGACGTCACTGGCTCCCAAACAATAGCGACGCGGACTGCCCTCCACAGTGGTAGCTTTTTTGCTGACAATGGAGGAAGCCCTTTTCGGTGGATTTGTTGCTTATAGCAACAATGGCAGAAACTTGGATAATTGGGTAGCTCCCCACAACCATGACTCTTGCATCGATGCAGGACAAGAAGAGATGCAGAATGGTGTTATGCTCCACAAAAACAAGAGGCGTGATCTTCACAACAATCCCATGCATAATCATTCGGCAAATCCCAACAATGGACATGTTGTACACTTTGATGGCATGGAAATACATGTGTATGGGCAGCTTGCCGAGTTGCAACTATTTGTAAACACACACAATTTAATCCTAGCTATGAAAAAGAGGATGATGTAGATGATATTGATGAGATTGAGAGGCGACACAAAGAGGACAATGTCGTGCTTAGAGCGAAGGAAGAGGAACAAGCCCGTAGATCACCCCCCCTCCCTCCTGAGCGTTCTGAAGCTATTTAGATTGCCATGCAAAGTATCTCCTTAGGTGGTTATCTAGACTAAAGAGAATACAAGCAAGTTTCACATAGAGCTCAAAAATTAATTTATTGAGAGAGAGAGAGAGAGAGAGAAAGAGAGAGAGAGAGAGAGAGAGAGAGAGAGAGAGAGAGAGAAGCTGCAAACATGGAAACATGTCAGTAGAAGCATGTGTGTGTGTGTGTGTGTGTGTGTGTGTGTGTGTCTTTAGGATAGAGCGAGGGACGCGCATGGCATTCATTTGGATTCGAAAGAGCAGTAGCTCATGCGAGAAATTCATCTAGGCGCTGTGCGCTCTCCTATGTGAGCTTGGCTGCTGCTCACATGGGTCATCCATGCTACACGAGGAGTTGAGCCTTGCACTCTCAGCACCAACCGTGCACTCTTGGCGTGAGTGGTGCTTCATATTGTGTGCTATCCTATGTGAGAGAGAGAGAGAGAGAGAGAGAGAGATTCCATGCAACATTAAGGGAGAAAAGAAGAAGAGGGAAATCTCTTAATGTCAAAAGAGCATTCCAAAAAGACCTCAAAGCTTTACCGGATAAGACTTGAACTCAAAACATGGAGAGAGAGTTGTGGGGATGGGTGGAGGTTATCTACTCCATGGATGGTATTATGGCGTTAGTGATGTCATCATGGAGAGAAGGGTGTGGGAGCTTGACATTAAAAAAATTGGATACTTAATGTGGACGCCAAAAAGATAGGTTTTCTTGTGGCCACCGCAACAACACGCGGATCATATACTAGTTTTCTTCATGTCCCATAAGTCCTACAAGAGGATTGGTGTGACGGCTATTTTTTGAGAATCTGAGCTGCTATAACCGCTGCAGATGGTGGGTGGGACGGGGCTCTAAGGACTACTTATGAAAATGGTTTGTGAAAGCACTTAGGCCTATCGTCATGGGTGACATTCACGCAAAAATAGACCCGCAAAAAAGTAAAGCGTGAAGGGGCGTTGAACAATAGCCTATGGCCCCCTCCTTCAAATCTTGTATCTCAAGCTAATTTCATGCTTCCATGTCTTCACTCACCTTAAATACAGCTTTGGTCCTTCACCATTTCATCTCTTAGAGGGGCCTTCAGCTCCACTCTCTCCTCTCTCACTGCAACATACTTTCCTCTCTTCAAGCTTTCACTGATTTGCTTTCCTTCGTCTTTCCTCTCTTCAAGCTTTCACTGATTTGCTTTCCTTCGTTGAGCATTCAAAAGGTTGATTGAGAATTTTTTAAGTGTTCAAGCTCTCAGTCTAGCTAGTTACCACGAATACATCAGCAGGTATGCATCTTGAACCGCAGGCGTTGGCTGTAAGTGCTCCCTCCTCCCTCGTCTGCCAATCTGATCACGACTCGGATTTTGAGTTTGACCTCTCACAGGTTTCTAGTCATGATCAGCCTCTTGCTTCTCCCAAGCTTATCACTCTCTCTCCTCATTGGGAAAGTGCAGCATCAATTAGCATGATCATGCCCACTATATCTTGTGCAGAACACCATATTTACACAGGTAGCCCCAATAATCATCATTTGCATGCATGTATTGATATGGTGTCGCACAATGGCACCATAGCAGACTCTGATAACAGTCCTCCTAAATATACCTATCGTGGTTGTTGGATTGGGGCTTTAGAAGAGGACGTACTTTGCACTGGTTTGATGAGCACTAGTCCTGATCAGAGCCCTAAGAGAAGTTACCTGACGTCGGTAATGCCAGAGAGAAGGGAACTTGAGCAGTTGCCCCCCCTCGTTGGGGTCCATCGAGGCAACATCGGCGCTAAAGATGTGAACTTGAGAGTCTGGGCACATAGCTCATCCTCTGTCGATGCTTCCTCCCCCGCTTCCCCTGCATCCGTGTCATCCGCATCAGCCTCTTCCTCGCCCCCGCATCATAAAATGGAGAGCAGGAGATGGTCTTTCAAGCGGGTTTTTTTCAAGAAAGGAGCAATTAGTCCCTCAAAAGAAGTAGATCATGATGAGCATGCCTGTGCCTCTAATCATGCTGTGGCGATGCTTGATGAGCGGAGCCACACAGAGATTAAGGTTTTTGAGGATGGAAGTGTAGAGTCACCCAGGCGATCCTCCATATTGTCCAGCAGCAGCAGCACAATGAAGAAGCGAGGGAAAGGCCAGGGCCGCAGTGCTCTCGTCAGCCCTGCGGCGTCCCCTTCACGGCCAGCGCCGTCCATCTCTCCTGCAAAATCAGGAGCTTCGGGAGGTGTGCAAATTAGGAGGCCCATGTCGCCCCACGCGCAGCACTACCAGAAGCAGAGGATCCGCGCCCAGGAGCTGGGAAGACGAGCATTCCTGCCCTACCGCCACTCCCTGCTAATTGGCGCCTGCTTCTCGTCTCGGACCCCTCAAGTTGCGTTTTGAAAGCGGCTTTCTTAGCTGCGTTGCGATTGAGTTAGTGTAGAGCAATATCATCACTGATGTATAGGAGCAGATGTAGGAATAGGTGGTACCGGCTGTTGTTTACGAATCTGACAGAGCCTGCAAACTCGCACTGCAAGCCGGACGCTCGTCGTGGGGACAAAAGTCGCGAAGGGTCGCCAAGTGTTGGGGGAGGCAATGAGGGATCTAGGTCCATTTGGCGATGAGGGGCGGAGGAGTGCAACCGATGCCAAAGCTATCCGCAGCTTCTTGTTTCTAAAAATTGCAAGCAACGTGCTGTGCTCCATATGGCTCCGTGTTGCTGGTGCAGGGTGACTACCTTTGGGCAAGGTTAACAGCAGCTTAAGGGTTGGAAACCCCACCTCACGCCTTTTATTATTAGTGTTAGATAGCTTCACATGGAACATCAACCGCGCAGGTGGGAAGAAGGGACTCTTCAGGTGAAATGAATAAACATGAAGGCTTGCCAGTAGTATGCATATGAAATAGGAGTTGGAACAAACTGTAAACTGTTAATTGTAACATAGAAACCACGAAAAAGACAACTCTATTTGAATTAAGTTGCTTTACAAGAGTGGACTCATTGACAAATTCTCTATAATTATGCATAACCAAAAATAAATATAAGCATGTGGAAGAATTATCTACATTGTGATCTGCTCTCGTCATTCACGTGACAATGTGGTTGTTGTGCCTTTCGGAGGCGAGCATCCACGTTCATTTTGGTATAATGTGATGCAAACATTCAGTTAGCTAGTCCAGGTTAGTGTTGCAAAAGTTTTTTAGAGATGTTGCTATTGTTGTTCTGTAGTCCCATTTTTGTGTTTCAAAGAAAAAACAAATTGCAAGTTTCCTCGTGTGGGGGAGTATGCACAATCCTGGGAACGTGCCATTCCCATGATAATATACAAATTCCAATGTGTCCAGTCACTCCATTCTCAATTTTGAAGAGAAAATATCACTTACTTATCGCACGATCTGATAGTTGGCCACCTCGAATGAGGTAACTTGTGTTTCACTTTTCGTGTAGCTTCAAGTCTTACAAGAACATAAAATGGCTCTAAATAGTTGAGAAATACATTAAATGCCAACTGTTAGGCCAAGATTTGAAGGATTTCCTATTGCCTCAAACTACCCACAATTTGGCAATTTTAATCGATGAAAAATACATTAAGCACATTGTTTAGTCGAAGGACTTGTGCAAAGGCCTTACCATAGTCTCGCACTAAAACACGTAATTTATCATAGAGGCAATCTAATAGGTTGTCACAACTATCTTCATAGTTATGCTTAGGAAACCAGCCTTACTCAAGTGTATGGTCTAGTTGTGCTAATTAGCATATTGGGTATGCTAACTAGCTTACTCATACCCGAAGCTAGCACATGATATAAGGTTTGCAAACTAGCATATTGTATGCTAACTAGCATACCAATTATGCTAATTAGAACACTGGGTATGCTAACTAGCATACTTTTTATGTCTGCATAAAAGCATATTGTATGCTAACCACCATACCAAGTATGCTAATTAGCATACAATTAGCATACTGAGCATGCTTAATAGCAGGTGTGCTAAATAGCATTCCCGATATGCTAGTTAGCTTCCTTAGACCCTAAGCAAGCACAGAATCTAAGGTTTACAAACTAGCATACCAGGTATGCTAATAAGAATATTGGGTATGCTAACTAGCATACTTATTATTCTAATTAGCATAAAATATAAGGTTTTCAAACTAGCATATTGTAAGCTAACTAGCATACGAGGTATGCTAATAAGAATACTGGGTATGCTAAATAAAATATTGTTGTTGTCATAACAATCAATATCTAATTCTCCTAAATGATTTTCTCACGTTAAACTGATAATTTAATATGGGGAAGTGCCAGGGGAGAAAAAGCTAGAATATTGGTGGTTAAGCTAGCAGACCGGCCACAGTTGGGATCCAAAGGAGGGAAAATAGGGATCCAAAGGGGGGGCCATCTGCAAAAGAGCCATGTGCAACAATGGGCTAAAAAGACTCCAAGGTTCAGCCCATTAAGACTTCCAAAATGCTAAGGTTCCAAAATTCAAAGGTTGTGTCCAAAGGTCAATGCAACCATGGGGGAATTGGATACTTTCTGTGTGTCAAAAAAAGTCTTTACAAATCCCTACTTAGGAGGGGGCGAGCCTTGCTTGTAGGGGATGAGAGAGAAAGTCACACACACACACACACACACACACACACAAGCTCCCTTTACACAAAGGGAATGAGGGACACATGTCAGCTCCCTAAGCCAGATGCCCACAAGGTGTACCCAATTCCTATTGGATGGCCTTGGAGGTGGACCAATGAGAATTAGGCTAGAGTAAATCTAGTTTAATTAATTTAAAAAACACTAAATAAAAGAACCAATGAAAATTAAGTCCTCTAGAAGACTATTGGACAGTCTCCCAAGGGGTCCAATGAGCATTTAGCAGCCCAATGGCTTGCCTGATTCCTATTGGCCAGGAGGCAAAGGGGTCCAATGAGAGTTTAGTTGAACTATTAAATTACCTAAAGCTCTCACAAAAGGGGAAAGGGGGACACATGTCAGAAGGCTCTCACTTATGCTGCTTAATTGTCATTGGCTAGCCTTAGGGAGGTCCAATGAGAGGATAGCATGAGCAAATAGCAATAGGGGTCGACCAAGAGAGAGAGGGGGTTGATTTTTGCAAGGCATTATCACACACACACACACACACACACACACACACACACACACACACAATCTCATGTGTGAAGAAAAGAAGACTCTCTCTCTCTCTCCTTCTCAAGCTTTAATTGAAAGCTTACCACCTACTCCAAGCTTCTGAGAAGGGAGGCCTACACCAACAACTCTTGGCTTTGTGATGCAAATCCAACCAAGCGCCAAGCTTCAATGTATGCTCATCTCCTCTACCATGCTAATTACTAAGCTAAGCTATGCTAATATGAGTGATTATGTGAGGAGATGTACATCTTTCTCGTAAGACTACTCCTTCTTCCTCTCAATCTACTCTCATACCCTGCTAGCTCTCACCATCTTCGAAGGTGTGTGAGGTCTTGGGTCTGAGACCGGAGACAAATAATGTTGTGTTTGATAAGTGTTTTGCTTAGTGCATGAAGCTTTCATCTTCATTGCACTAGCTAGTCATGAAGGAACACAAAGAATTGTATTGTACAATGTCTCTCTTGATGGAAGAAACCATAATACAAAGCCTTTTGGAGGGGGGACCGGCTCCATGCAAATCCGGTCCTCAACTGTTGTCAATAGCTTAATTTCTCTCTCTTTTTAGGTGTTATGTTTTTTGTTGCTCTCTCCACCCAAGCACTCTTGTAATTCTCATTAGGAATCTATTCTAATGAAATGCCCACTATGTTCATGCTAATTTCCGCTACACACAAGTTTTTAGGCCATTAAATGTTACAGTTGTTCTAGCTAGCTTCCTCAGACCCTAAGCATTCTTGGAGTGGTCTTGCAGGTCACCATGGCTCTAGTGGGTGTTATTTAGATTCTGAGATACTTCAAAAGTAGGCAAAAAGACATGCCTTGCAAAGGAGATAATATGGATGAGCTAGCTCTGAATGCATCTGGACATGGAGCAACCCTAGTTGAAGAATTATTGCAGCCATCATTACAACCCTTTGCTAATGTCTCCCTTAGAGAAAAGGATGAGATTCGAAAGAATCTGATGTAGAAACGAATATAATAGAGACCAAAGGAAATTCACTTGGTCGTGGGGGTTTTATTTGAAATATTTCGATACGTCATAAAGGGATACCCGATTTTGATATGTAATAGGCCTAAGACGATCCTGATTATTAAGTAGTTGTATGTGTTGATGTTCATCTGATTATAGATTGCTTGCACAATGGCTCTCAAATAGAATTCTGGTTGTAGCTATAGAACAGCTATTGGTTGGTGGCCGTTGCTATAGAACATCTATAGAACATAACAGAACATATGAAGATTGACATCAAGCATCTAGCATTGGCGTAAACAAAGTCCAAAGTGCATTGGAAAATTTTTAAAGAAGGATTGCGCATATGATTATTAATTATCTCTATAGCTGTCTGTAAAATGGTCCAATGTCACGGCATTGGGACAAACTTTAAAAAAAGAATCGCATGTCTATTTATTACTCCAAATTAAGCGTAGTCAATTTTCTCTTATGTGCTACAGAACGGTTATGCAAAGGAGAACACTGGGATATTGTAATATATAAGTGTATGTAGATTCACATCAACCACCTAGGAATAAAGTAAACATGTGTGTAGTGCATTGAGTATTGTAATACCATTAGGAAGAGAATGAGGTCTAAGAGGACCTCTTTATTTGGCAGTTTAAGGACATAAAACCTTTAGTATTAACAAAGTAATCAAAGGATCGAAAACTTTTGAATCCAAACAGGTAAAACGGCTAGTTTATTTGAATTCAAAGTTTCCTCCCCAAAAAATGAAGATTAAAATCTAGCGGATAATGTAACATATCTATGGAAAGAGCTTGACGTGTAGATTGCAGATCTATGATCTCCGCTCAAATTAGAGATCATATGTGGGAGTTATGGAAGACCGAAAATCATAAAATCGTCCACCTCTGTTTTTGGGAGGAAAGTGCATCCTTTGATCACTCTTATACCTCTCTTACACACCCACCATTCCTGCACACATGGCATGCACCTATTTGTCAAATTGTTAATCACCTCCATAAGCTTATGGCAAATAAAGAGGCCCTCCTACATCCCATCCTCTTTTTAATGACATAACTTAAATTGCCAAATTGTGAGAAACTATTTGTGTATTAATATAGAGAAAGTTTGTAAGAAAACGCTTTTGGACATTCTCAAACTCTTTCCAAGTAGACTTTGAGATGCTTCTACCCCACACTTCAACTTCATAAAGAAGAACCTATGTCACCAATGCATAAAAAAGGTACTTCTTGAGAACCCAACACTTGATGTTTTCCACATTACACATGTTCTCAAATGCATAATATGCTATCTTTCCCGCTTCCAAACGACGCATAGCACATTCATGCCACTTGTAATTGGACGGAACCTCAAGGCCACGGTACTTCAATCTCTCAACAGCTTCAAGTGTCTCATTGTTGTACACAATGCATGGCTTCTCCTTATCGTTTGTTTTCACAAGCAACCTTTGTTTTGGATTCATTCACAATCAACCCACTATACAAGCCTACATGCTCTTCATTTTCCGCTTCATGGTCGTTGTCATCCGAGCAGCGTGGAGCTCGTTGTGAGATCTTCCTCTCTCCTATGCGTTTCCTGCCCTCTGCTTTGCTCAATCACCCACCTTTATTTTCCCTTCTCTTCACACACACTAAGCCCCTTGGGCGGCCATCAAATTCAACCTTGGGCGGCCACACTACCAGCTTGGATGGACCTTTAGGATTTAATTTAAGCGGCCACACCCCCTTGGGCGGCCCTTTAACCCAAATAATACACCAATTTTGGCATACACATCAACCAAGACATTCCTTCTCACTATATTTGAGATGCAAAGCCCATAAAAAAATTAACATGAAAAAGCAATCCAAGAGTCTGCATCCCGCCTGGGAAGCCTCTCTAGCACTTAGTGGTGCTCTCCAAAGTGCATCAAAAACCGCATAAATATCAACTTGGTGTAGACAACCACCAAAACATTGCCGCCGCTCCATTATTGCCAACCACCACATTATGCATATATATCGACCACCATAATGCTATCCACAACTCCGGCAGCATACCCCGCTTTCGATGCACTACAAGAGATGACATTCTGGACTAGGTGCTCCTTGAGCACTTATTGCTCACTAGACTACACTATCGACCAACCCAGTATCGAGCTCAATTATTGCCAACAAAGCATTGCCAAATCACCACATTAGGCATACATTTAGCATTGAGCTTGCTTGTTATCAAGCTCTAGTCATTGCTCAATAAACATATAGACATCAAATAAGCTTACTCTGCATTCTCTTGTCATTTTTCTCATCTTGGAAGCAAAGTGGCACGACACCGTGACTGGGGACATGGGTCCGATTGCAGCTGAGTGATGCTTGGAAGTATACGCTTGTATCTGTCGGGCCGAAATGCCCAAACTGCTACAAAAAAGAGAAATGTAAGGTTAGCACTCATAATATTACATTTCTACGATTCCATCGTGAGAAGAGCTCTTGGAGTCATCACCATTAGAGGCTTGCTTAAAACATTTTCTAACTATAAAAAAAAGGGCAAACTCAAAACCATATTGGTTTTTGGGCTAAAATTTGAAGCATCTCTTGGTATCTATACTATCCATAAAAAAAGGAGGAGGGATTATGGCTCAAGCTCACTCTTCCAACCTATTGTTCTGAAAATAGTGTTGCTCCTGAAGGTGGTGCCATAAACTAGTTTACACTAAATTTACCTAATTTTTTCAAGGCAAGCGCGAAATCCCTCGCAATGGTATCCATGGAGTACCCAAAGTAAAATTATTGCCCAAGGTCGTGAGAAAGGTCACAAATGGAGCACATGTTTGACAATTTAGCAAGGCAAAGATTGACTTAAGAAACGTCCACACACGCCCACAAAAGGTCTATAGCCCAACCACGACACTAAGTGACACATAACATTAAAGAGGGGGGGGTAAGGGGATCGACGGCGCGGAAGTGGATGCGGGGAGCCCGAGGCAGATTAAACCCGGACGCGCGGCAAGTCAACGCGAAAAAGAACCCGGGCGACGACTCGATTTGAACCCAGGGCCTCGTCGCCCAGATTGTGAAGCATGAGGTAACCATCCCACCCGTGCGTACATGTTGTACCCATGGCCCGAGTTTTTGGGGTTTTATATTTAAAATATAGGCGCTGTCCGAGTTTAATCTGTGGCCGGATTTAGTATGTGGCCGGGTTTAGTTTTTAAGTGCCCATCTACGGCTGCAACCTCTCCGATTTTCGTGCGCGTACTTCTCTGCCCTCGATCCCCTTACCCCCCCTCATTAATACTATGTGTTATTTAGTCCTGAGGATAGCCCAAAAGAAGGATATATATAAATCACGGCTCATCATGGATGACATTCACACAAAAATAGACCAGCATAATGTTATGTATAGGCCTCGTACACAAAAAGTAAAGCGTGAAGGGAGTCATTTTGGTAGGCCATGGCCCTCTCTTTCAAATCTTGCATCTCAAGCTAGTATCCTTTGAGCTGTTCACACCCTTTAAACACAGCTTCGGGTCCTTCATTTAATAAAGGGGCCTCATTGATCTGCTTTCCTTTCCTTGGCCTGTGGTCTATGCCACTTGATTAAGATTGAGCATTCAATTTCTTGACTAAGCATAATTAGGATTAGCACAGTATCTATGGTTGCATCTTTGATGTGTCCAAGCTCTCAGATTAGTGTTGTTGTGCTAGCTAACGCTAACATGCATGCATCAGCAGACATGCATCTTCAACGCTAGGCCTCTTCCCTTGTGTGCGACTCTGATGACTCGGATTTTGAGTTTGACCTCTCAGAGCTTCCTAGTGATGATCCTCCTGCTTCTCCCAAACTTCTCAGTCTCTCCCCTCAATGAAAAAGTGTGGCATCAATTAGCATGCTCATGCCCACCACATATTCTTGTACAAAAGACCGTATTTACCCAGTTACCCCCAATATTCATCATTTGCATGCAGTCATGAATGTGTTGCCGGATGGCGCTGTAGCAGACTCTGATAAGAGTCCTCATAAATATAACTATTCTGGTTCTATTGACAGAAATCAACAGCATTCAGGTAGAGATGGTGGTTACTGGATTGGGGTTTTAGAAGAGGATCTACTATGCACTACTAGTCTTGATCAGAGTAATCTAATGCTCAAGAGAAGGGGATGCAAGCAGTTGCCCCCCCTTGTTGGCATCCATCGAAGCAACATCGGTGGCGCTGTGGACATGAATTTGGGAGTCTGGGCTTGTAGCTCATCCTCGATGTTTCCTCCCCTAATTCTCCTGCATCCGTCTCATCGTCTTCATCGCCCCAGCATCATGAAAAGGATAGGAGATGGTCTTTGAAGCGGGATTTTTTCCACATCAAGAAAGGAACAAGTAGTCCCTCAGAAGATGTTGATCATCATCCTGATCATGACCCTTCCTTTTCTCATGCTGCGGAGATGCGTGATGAGCTGAGCGACATGACTGATCACCATGATGTAGCAGAGAATAGGGGTTATGATGATGGAAATGTAGAGTCACGAAGGCGATCCTCTATGTTCAGCAGTGGCAGCACAAGGTCGAAGAAGCGAGAGAAAGACTAGGGCCGACGGAAGAGCAAGAGTACAAGAAGCGCTTTCGTTGGCCCTGCGGCATCCCCTTCATGTTTGACGCCCTTCATCTTGCCAGGGCCCAATGGGCTCCGCCCAGCTTTGCCAACAGGAGGCGTGCAAAGGAGGCCCATGTCGCCCCACGTGCAGCACTGCCAACAGCAGAGGGTCCGTGCCCAGGAGCTGAGAAGATGAACATTCCTGCCCTATCACCACTCCCTGCTTGGACCCTGCTTCTCCCCCCCTCAATTCGCGTTTTGAAGCTCGTTGCCTGCATGGATTGAGTTAATGTTAAGGAATTCATGTATAGGAGTGCAGACTGTGCAGGTAAAGTGAGTAGAAGGACCAAATCTTGGGTTTGTAATTTTTTCAAGCAAAATTTCAAGGTTATGTTGTTCTAGGGACAATCACTGGAAGTAAGGGGTACCCAGCTGGAAAAAAAAAAAATCCCCTATTAGGTGAAAAAGGAAAAGGGAAGGGTGAAGGCTATCTTCTCTGCGTGTGCGTGTGTGTGTGGGGGGGGGTGTCGTGTCACTTGGTCGTGGCGCTTGCAAAGCTTAGCGCCTTGTGACGTCAGTACGTGAGGCTGAGGGAAGAGGCATGAGCTCGCGCTGGCGCAGAGGGTCCAGAGGGTGTGCAGGCGAGGTCCCTTGTGGCTTCAGTACGTGAGGCAGAGGGAAGAGCGGGAGGATGTGCGCAGGCGCACATGGTGCAGAGGGTGATGTACAAAAACCTTTGGTGATGTAGACGGAGCAGAAAATAATAGGTGGTGTGAAGATTCGAATGTTGAGTGCCACACACCGTCTGCCAGGGTTCTTAAGGCAGTTGTGGAGCTGACAGATGCTGAGGCTTTGGAGCCATGGGGTTTTTTATTTAGTTTATTAAAGGGCAACTGCTGGCAGCTTCAATCATTAGCTTGAGTAGTTACGTGAGCATGCTGAAGGTGATAAATGGTCGAGATCTGTGATCGAATCCGATCCTCGTCCTTTTGAAATTTATAGGGAAACAGATATCCTCCTAAGGAGGAGGAAATGAGATTCTAAAGAATCTAGTAAAGAAAATAATAAAAATAAGGAGTAGCCAGTAGTAGAACGAATTCCCCCCGTAAAAAATGTACAAATTGTTTTGGGTAGATGGTCCAAATTAGCTGCCGTGGAGTGACCCATTGGTGGAAACTTGTGTTCAACCCTGATCACTATTGTCCCTTTTCTTGCTCACGTGTGGTCTTAACACTCTAAAGTCGTTTTTTGCCTTGAAGTTCGCACGAATGAAGCGGAAAATCTATGTGCTGTGTCACAATTGAAGACACCTATTTTGCTAAAAAGAGGACTTGTGAGTGCACCTTCTGCACCACTCCAACCATGAAATCGCTCTCCATAGCTTTCACGTGGCTCTACACATTTTAGTTGTCCTTGACCTGGGGGTTTTACCTAGCGCTTCAAAATTGAGAAAAAAATGAGGTTCTATTTTCATTATTTCTACTATTAACATAGTAAAAACTTTTGACTTTTGGGACATAACGAGAGAAAGCCAAGGAGCGAGACAAGAGGGAGAGCTCCTATCTCTCTCTCTCTCTCTCTCTCTCTCTCTCTCTTTCTTTGGTGAGTATTTTATCCTCTCTTATAATTCCTAGAATCAATTCCAACTTACGAAGGTATACCAAGGCTACTTGTTGGTGGCGTGATAGCATGCTTCTCTCTCGGGCATGGGCAACCGTCACTCATCGCGACCTCGCTTTGACTCCTCTGTTGCAAAATGCCACCAATGGCATTTTGTTTGAGGCTACTAACCTTAATAATATACTAACTCTTCGTCTTCCATTAGCCACTAGAGATGAAGTGTTAATATGTTATTGAGGTTAGTATATACTATCTCTTTTTTTCAATAAAAGAACCGCTTCAAATGAATTAGAAAGAAGAGAAAATTGCAATCACCCTTAAGGAAGGATAGGGGTCATCCTAACTAGGAGAGATCAGACCAAAAGGGGTTGAAGATACAAAGGAATACATCAGAAGGAAAAAGGGGAGAAAACTAAGAATCAAATACATCCTTGAAGGCTCATAAAGGGAGAAAATAAGATGCCTCCATCTTTGCCATCTAAAGACTTTTTGACTATCTTTTGACCTCCATTTTTGGAGCATCAGTGGCCATACCATAAACATCTTTCATAACTCCAATGAAGCTGATAGACAAAGGTACTGCAGATGGTGAGTGAGGATGACCAAAAAAATCTTTACATCTTTCCAGTCAGATATGCAATAATAGAGTGCCCCTAAGGCATGTCCAAAGAGGTACATCCATAAAGTTACATTCCTCAAGTAAAAGAGATCTTCAATTAAGGAAGGAGACATCTACATTGCGGACTTTTCGGAGCTCAACTTTGAACAACAGATTAAATTTACAATGTACAGACATGTGGATGAGAGATTCTCATGGATTTTACACCTAGGAAAAATTCCATTTGACACTCCAATGCCTTTAGCTTTTGTACCTGTCCAAATACCTTGTTGGAGAATTAACTACACGAGACAATTTCGCTTTTATGGCAAGAGGATATGCCTAGATACAATTGAATCTATATTCCCATTGCTTGGCCTTTCAAGATATCTTCCATTTGAGATTAAGCTTTCTACTTAGGATTGGATCCATAATGGAGGGTGTTGCTTTAGAGAAATTATAAATATCTGAGATACAAAGGCACATTCATTAGGGGAAGTTTGAGGTCTCTTTTTTTCTTTTTAACGTTTAGAGAGAGAGTGCTCTAAGCCTCATACAAGCAGTTGCCCCCCCTTGTTGGCATCCAGCGAAGCAACATTGATGGCGCTGTGGACATGAATTTGGGAGTCTTGGCTTGTAGCTCATTGTAATGGAAATAGAGAATAGTGGAATTAAGAGAATTAGAGTGAGCATTTTTGTGAGACTACTTTGACAACATAGAGGGTGAACTTAATTAGCGGTAGCAACATAGCCATAGTACTTAATTAACTTGGCATGAACAATACTTTTGCAAGAGAGAGAGTTTAGAGAACTTGAAAACAATCGAGGAATGGATCTATGTGGAGCCGTTCCCCCCTCCAATAGGATTTTGTATTGCAAATTCTCCCATCAAGAGAGACTTGGTACAATACAATCTTTGTGTTCCTTGGGACCTAGGTGATGCAATGAAATTGGAAAGCTTCATGCATCACGAGCATAACATAGACTTTGTAGAAAGCATCAACCATCCCCGATCTCAGTGCCAAGGCCTCAAACACCTTCAAAGGTGGAGAGAGCTAGTGGGAAATGAGGGTAGGGAAGAGGAAGAAGAAACATTCATAGGAGAAAGAAATAGTTCCTCACTTATTATCACTCTTCTTGCTTAGCATACATAATAGCATAGTAATGAAGATGGAAAGATTAAGCATTGGAGCATGGCTCTTGATTGGATTTGTATTCCATAGCCAAGAGTGTTTCTATAGTCTCTCAACTTTTGTACACGCTTGGAGAAGGAGATGGAGCTCTTGCACTTTGCACCTCACACACTTGAGTGTGTGTGTGGTGTGTGTTGTTGTTGGGGGGGGGAGTATACCCCCCAAGCTAGCCCCCTCCTTGCTTTGGTCAACCCCCTCTCTTAGCTCATGATGGAATCTCATTGGACCCCTTCAAGACTAGACAGTCACATGGAGAGTGTATATCAAGTAAGCATGCTAGCCTTGGGACAACTGTCCCCTTTCCCCTTTGAGAAGGTTGACTGCCTCTATGCCCCGCATAGGGAGGAGCATGGGATTCATACATGACTTTCTCACGAAGGGAATGAGTAACACATAGCCTATTTCCATGGAGAAGATAACCATCATGCAAGGTGAATGGTTCTTCTTTCTTCCCCAATGCAAGGGCTGACATTATGTCTTTAAGGTCAAGGTCAGTAACATACTCATCTATCATAGAAGATAGATCCTTGTGAGTTTCTATAGACACCGCATTAACTTTTGGTCACTGTGAAAGTGCATCGGCCACTTGATTGTGCTTACCAGCAATGTGAGCAAGTGCGAAAGGAAATTTTCCCACCTCATCTGTTCGTCGGAAAGCTTGATTTGCATCATGAAGTACTTGAGACTTTGGTGGTCCATTTGAAAAGTAAATGGAGTCCCCAATATATAGTGCTTCCATGTGTATAGAGCATGTAGAACAAATAAATGCTCTTTTTCATATATGCCCAAGAATTGTTCATCGGCATTGAGCCTTCGGATATCATATTCTATGGCATGCCCTTCTTGAAGCAAGACTGCTCCAAGACAATCACCACAAGCATCACACTGGACCTCAAATGGCTTTTAGAGATCCAAAATCTTAAGGATTGGATGGGAGGTAAGCTTCTCTTTGAGCTTGTCAGAAGCATTTTTCTCCTTAGCAGTCCATGAGTACTTTACATTCTTCTTTGTTAAGTCATGTAATGGTCCCGCTATTTGAGAGAACTTGGATCTGAAGCGTCTATAGTATGCACACATACCAATAAATCTTCTTAACTCATGTAGATTCCTTGGATAAGGCCATGCTTTCATTACCTTCAACTCAATGGATCCATACGGATACCATCTTGAGAGATAATATGAACTAAGTATTGAATCTCTTGAAGGAAAAATTCGCTCTGTAAGAACTAGGGAACTAGACTTGAGATCCTCCTCCCAACCTCCCTTTATATAGGCGGGCTCCTAACCCCTTGCCCTAGATGGATCCCCTATCCACACTGCCTAGCCCGACCCTTGGCCGTAGTCTATGACTATCCTAGTTCTTAGGGTACAGGACCCTTATCCTGACATTACTCCCCCCTTAAAGAAGAGTTTTTGTCCTCGAAAACAAAAGTGTGAAACTTCTCCTTAAGAACACTAATGTTTTCCCAAGTGGAACCTTCTTCAAGTCGGTCTTTCCACTTGATTAAGGCTTGTTGTCGTACATGATGTCGTGTACACAACTCATGATAATCCATAACACATTCAGGTTCATGCGGTAAAGTAAGAGGTTCAATGTAATCGACCAAAACCTGTTGGTCAATGACATTGTCGTCTCCATGTAACCGCTTTTGTAGATGGCTTACATGAAACACCGGATGAATGCGAGAATGTGATGGTAGTAGTAGTGTGTAGGCACGATCACCAACTCGCTTGAGTATTTTGAAAGGCCCACAATATCGGGGAGATAATTTAGGTGTCAGTCCCGTTTTCAAACTTTCTGAATGTTTTGGTACACGTAAAAATACTTCCTCCCCTTCTTCGAAGGTAACTTGCGGACGTTTCTCATCAGCATATTTCTTATACCGATCCTGTGCTTGTCGGATATTCTGACGAGCAAGTTTCAGAATATCCATGTGGTTTTGGAGAAAGTCCTTAACCTGAGTTTTTCGGTTGCCAACCCCACCGTAACTGGTGACCTAGGTTGAAACCCTTACATGAGCATGAAAGGACTAAAACCTGTTGTGACATGCTTAGAACTGTTGTAGGCAAACTCGAGAATAGGTAAGTACTCTTCCCAGTCTGTCTGTTTTTTGCTGACGTATGCTCTTAGCATATCCTCTAGCACCTGGTTAACCCGTTCCGTTTGACCATCTGTTTCCAGATGATCAGTTGTACTGAGGTTGAGTTGTGTACCCATTCATTTAAATACTGCTCTCCAGAAGTGGCTGTTAAACTTGGGATCACGGTCACTATCAATATTACTTGGCAACCCATACAATTTGTATAGATTGTCCACAAATAACCTTGCTAGTTACGATGTCTTAACCGTTGATTTGGTCGGAATAAACATACATAGTTTAGTCAACCTGTCTACGACCACCCATACTGAGTCATGACCTTGTATAGTGGTTGGTAAACCTACAATGAGATCCATGGAGATACTTTCCCATTTTCCATTGGGAATTTCCAAAGGATGTAAGAGTCCTCCTGCTTTTAGGAGCTCTGCTTTGTTAACTTGACATTTTTTGTAATGCAAAACATAAGCTTGAACAAAGCCATGTAGGCCTGGCCAGTAAAACTGTCATCTTACGAGAGAATAAGTTTTTCTAATCCCTGGGTGCCCTGCACTTGGACTATCATGACATTCATAAAAATTTGGCGCCGAATGTCTGTGTCTGTCGGTACACAAACTCTCCCCTTGTGGAGTAGGTACCCATTGTCGATGGTAAAATGCTTCCATCGCTGTAGTTCATCACTTGATAAAGGAGAACTAGGTGTGGAGGTTAACTGTACACTACCTGCATTGCAGTGAGAAGGATCCCTCTTTTGAACATGGCTCCACACTTTGGAATATGTTGCATCTTGCTCATATTTTCCCTTGAGAGATTCTAAAAATTCACTACGAAGTTCCGTGAACAAGAGCGAATTGATCTCTGGAATTCGACTGAGAGTGTCTGCCACTACATTGTATCGGACTTTGCGATACCTTAACTTGGCGTCATATTCCTGAAGGATCTTGGCCCACCTGGCTTTTCGACCCTTTAAATATGTTTGTTGTGTAAACCATTTGATGCTTTCATGGTCAAACACAATCTCGAACTGAGCAGCATATAGATAGTACTGCCATGTCTTTAAGGCAGACACTATTGCATAGAGTTCGCGTTCATAAGCAGAATAATTCTGCTGAGCTGCATCCAGCTTCTTACTTTCAAATGCAATTGGCCGTCCGTCTTGTAATAGGACTGCTCCAATAGCACGATCACTGGCATCCGTTTCCAAAACAAATGGTTTTAAAGGATCTACAATATCTAGTATAGGAGTTGTAGCTACTGCGTCTTTGAGTGTTTCGAAATTGTGTTGGTGAGCGGAACCCCACTGAAAAGCCTTACCTTTGCATTTTAGTTGGTCCATCATAGGTACAGCAATGTGAGCATAGTTTTTAATGAACCTTCGGTAAAAACTTGCAAAGCCTAAAAAGATCTGTAATTCTTCCAGATTTTTAGGAGATGGCCATTTCCGGATGGTATCCACTTTGGATTGATCCATGTATAGGCCATTAGCTCAAAAAACATGCCCTAAATAATGAATTTCTTGCTTGAGAAAATTACATTTAGATTCCTTGGCATATAACTTGTCTGCACATAACAACTCAAACACCTGCCTGAGATGTTGTAAGTGCTCTTCTTCAAAAGCACTATAAACTAGAATGTCATCGAGGAACACAATGACAAATTTGCCCAAATATGGTTTCAAGACACTATCCATTAGTGTCATGAATGTCGCGGGTGCATTGGTTAACCCAAAGGGCATCACCAAAAACTCGTAATGTCCAAACCGTGTTTGGAATGCAGTCTTAGGTATATCGGCAAGCCGAATACGGACTTGGTGATATCTTGACCACAAGTCGATTTTTGTAAAAATGCGAGCATGAGTTAGCTTATCAAACAACTCATCTACCCTTGGCAATGGGTATTTGTTCTTAACTATAACTGCATTTAAACCCCGGTAGTCTACGCACATGCGCATACTGTCGTCCTTTTTCTTCACCAAAAGGATAGGCGAAGCCCATGGTGAAGAGCTGGGTTGTATAAACCCTCTGCTAAGGTAGTCAGTAAGCTGACGTTCCACCTCAGCAGCCTTTGAGTAACTCACACGGTAAGGTGGTTTACTAACAGGTTTACAACCTGCAGCCATGTCGATGCCATGTTGCACTGAGCGTGTTGGTGGTAAACCTGATGGCAAATCATTAGGAAAGACATCTTGAAATTCCTTTAACAATTTTTGTAACTGATTAGCAACGTTTGCTTGTGTAGAATTAGTCGAAATTGGTGGAATAGAGGAGAGAGAAGCATACGGCGTTGAGGAATGTTCAACAGACTCAATGTTAGAAAGAAAATGAGACAGTGAGTAACACAAGAAAACCTGTTCTATTTCATTATCAGAAACGAGTTGCATAAGCTCGGCAGTACAAATCAGTGGGGTGATGATGGTATATCCTTTGCTCTTAACAACAACACATGTGTGCCATGGGAATCAAACATCAAACTGTTGTGCTCATAGCTACGCTTCAGTGATGGTCCTAGGATATGCAAACACTCCCTACCAAGAACCACATCAGCCCTTTCCATGTTCATAACTTGAAAATCCAAACAAGTAGAGTACCCTTGTACTTCCAATGGAACAGCTCCGCATTGAGTATCCCATATTTCACTTTCATGTCCATGCATCATTGCTACCTTGTAGCGGTGGGTACTCAGAGTTTGAGGCAGTTTGAGCTTTTTCACTAATCCATAATTGATGAAATTGTGCGTAGCACTGTCATCTACCAAGACGCACACCTTGTGCCCTTGCGGATATCTGTGCATACGTACTAACTCATGTGGTCCAAAGGTTTGTTGCCACATGGAAGCTGTGAGACAACATTCATGCACCACCTCAGTGTGTGTTACTTCCACTATAGAGAACTTTGAGGAAGACTCGAGAGGCAGTAGTTGCACCGTGTGCACTGCTTTCTCCTTCCCTTGAGCAGCAGATTTCCCCTTGGGACAATCCTTTTTGCCATGGCCTCTTCCTAAGCATTGAAAACATAGCTTCTCTTTCTTGGCCTTATCAAAATCCTCAGGAGAGAGAGGACCCCTGGATCCCTTGGGTTTTGTAGATGCATTTGAATTAGCAACTATAAATTTTCTTTTATTGTGTCCGTAATGAGTGCGTGTGTTACTATGTGTACTATCAGGAACGTTACTATTATGTGTTTTCTTATCATCAGGGTCATCATGAATATGTGCTTTCACTATGGCTTCCTCAAGTGTTTTAGGGTCCTGGGATTTGACATACTTCTTAAGTTCTCGAGTCAGACCTTGTATGAACCCTCGTACTTGTTGAAAGGTATCCAAACCTTCCAACTTGAGGATGACATCCCTATAGTGAGAGATATATTCAAGGAGTGATGGATATTGGCGCATGGAATACATTTGGCGCATGGTAGTTGTCCCCATCCAACCTATCCTCAGTAGCAACCCCCACAAATGGGCTTGGCTTCTTTCAGGCCATTTTTGGGTATCCCAGGACTCAGCACGCTCAGGGTGGTAGACGGGGCTCGGTAGGCGATGAGTGACGACGGACTATGTCCTAGGCCGGGGCACCAACCATGGTGATCTCCCTCCCACGCTGCCATGCCATCAAGCAGTGCAACGGGTATATTCGCCACATCAAAATATGTGCAGCATGTACTTATACAGAAGGTCGCAAGCCCGTGTGCTGGGAGTTGGGCAATGGCCGGTGCGACAGGCTTGGCCCCCGGGCAGTGCAGTGTCTTTCCCTTGACAAGCTTGGCCCCCGGGCAGTGCAGTGTCTTTCCCTTGACAAGGCGGTGCTCGACGCACGCCCCGTCCCTTGCCCTAGCCCAATTGCAGGATGTTGCATGCAAGACGACATGGACGGCATCGCGTGTTCATAGGAAGGGATGCCACCCTTCGATTGTCAAGTCCACGGTTTACCCCGTCATTGGCCCTGCATCTAAACCGCCGACAGTGGTGAGGTCGGAACAAGCGGCCTTGATATGCCGCCCGTGTGACCAGGGATAGCTACCTAGTTGATCTTGCCAATATTCATATGCTTGTTTAAGCCATGCATGTGTAAGTGTAAACTCTTTTTTATTGTGAAACTGTGAATGGCTCATTAAAAGAGTTACCGTTTTTTTGATAGTACCTTGCCACTTAGATAACCGTAGTAATTCTAGACCTAATATATGCACCGAATCACGACTTCTAGAAGGAGTGCATTAATTAGATAAAAGGCCGATGTAGGCTTACCCGGTGAATCGTGATAACTTCCCAAATCGCACGGCTTTGGCACTAGCGATGCCTCATTCAAATTTCTGCACTGTGTGATGGCAATGGTTAAGTATCGGGGTGCTTGCCCCCATGTAGGTGCAAGTGACAGGTTGTGGCCTGTCACAAAGGTTCTCGGGGGCCAACACCTTGTTCAATTTTACAACAAGTTGGCACTAGCAATGCTTCATTCAAATTTCTGCACTGTGTGATGGCAATGGTTAAGTATCGGGGTGCTTGTCCCAATGTAGGTGCAAGTGACAGGTTGTGGCTGGTCACAAAGGTTCTTGGGGGCCAACACCTTGTTCGATTTTACAACAAGCTACTCGCACCCTACAGTCAAGTGTGTGTGCGCCGGTGGAGTGGTAGAGTAGTAGGCCTTAAGCCCAAGTGCCAAGTTCGATTCCGTGTGGGCTCCGTGTCGACATCATTTTGGTCAACCAATAGTAGCTCCCTAGGGGTGACTAGAGACCGGTTCGAGCATGCTTGCCACGATGGCAAGCAACTTGACATCTCACCAATGCCCAACTTTCGATGGTAGGATAGAGTCCTACCATGGTGGTGACAGGTGACAAAGAATTAGGGTTCGATTTCGGAGAGGGATCCTGATAAACGGCTACCACATCCAAAGAAGGCAACAGGTGCGGCGTGCGCTAATCGACCAATCCCAACAGGAGGAGATAGTGACAAAAAATAATAATATTTGGCTTTTTCAAGTCTTGCAATTAAAAAGCTCGAAGTTGGATCTCAAGGGGGCAAGTGGTTTGCCTTCTTTGGTGTGCACTAGTCACTCCACCCAGTTTGTCATGAATGCGCTCCTGGCCTTGAACACGGATTCAACGATGTTACTTTGAAAAAAATTAAGATGTTTGCTGCTGAGGATAGGTTGGATGGGGACAACTACCCTATGTGGGCTTATATGATGCAACATGTTCTTGTGTCAAAGGGTGTCGAGAACATTGTGCAGGGCATTGATGTACGTCCTGGTTTTGAGGATGTAGGCGATGTTGAGGATGTTACAGGTCTTGCTGCAAGGATTGCAGCTGTTAGAGTTGTTTTGCCTACGGCAGAACAGGCTCGTTGGGATGTTAAGGATGCGCAGGCTCATGCATTGATTGCGTTGTCTGTGAAGCGCACCATTGTTCCTCACCTCCGTTCAGCAAAATTTGCAAAACAAGCGTGGGATATTTATGCAAGTCGCAATGAGGCTAAAATTGCTTTGATGCATAAAGAGCTGGAGTCAAAGATTATGCATGAGGAAGATGACATGGACACTTTCCTTGCTAGTGTCAAGGATATCAATGAGCAGCTTATTTCTGCAGGTGAAGTCATTTCAGACACTTCCCTTGTGCAGACTGTTCTTGATGCCTTACCAGATTCTTACCAGACTTTTGCTAGTACTTGGAGACTTATGACCCAAGCAAATCCAGAAGTTGTCAAGTTTGATGCATTATGCACATTGCTGTTGCAAGAGTCACTTTCCAGGAAAAACAGGACTAGACAGCGTGTAGTTGATCAGGATTTTATTGCTTCTCAAAGAAAGGGTGGTAGCAACAATGCAACCACTTCTTATGGTTCTGCTGTGAGTGGAAAAACTTCCTTTCCTAATGCTTCTGCTGGCAGCACTTCGTCTGGCAATTCTGGTGATAAGGGCAAAAAGAAGATGCGTTGCCATTATTGCAAGGCTAATGATCACTTGATCAAGTCGTGTCCTAAGTTGAAGGCCAAAGAGGCTAAGAAGAAAGAGGGTGGTTCCACTGCAAATGCTGGTTCCACTACAAATGCAGCCATTCTTGAGTCTTCTGTGAAAGGAGACTGTAATGCTGATGTTGATGCAGAATGGGCTTTTAGCGCAGAGTGCACTTACAATCCTGTTGTCCATGATGCATGCTTGTGAGTTGCTGCAAATTCACATGTGTGGTATTTCTATAGTGGTGCTACAAAGCACATTACCTCACATCGTGAATTGTTTACCTCTCTCGAGTCTGTCCCTCATGGGAATTCAGTCACTTGTGCCAACAACGCCTCTTATCCAGTTCAGGGAGTTGGAAAGATTGTGCTCACTGCTACTAATGGCAGTTCCTTCATACTTGTTGATGCACTTTATGTACCTGGGATCAAGAAGAATCTCTTGTCTGTATCTGCACTTGCTAGACTTGGACTTGTAGTCAAATTTGTGGATGACAGATGTACAGTTCATGATCTCAGTTTTGGTGATGAAATTGTTGCATCTGGCCTTTTGTGCCGTGGGCTATATAAGCTCACTTTGTATGACAAGTGTGGAAAAAATTTTGCAAATGCTGTTGCAGATGCAAGGGCTATTTCAGATGCAAAACTTTGGCATGCACGTTTTGGTCATCTGAATTTTTCTAGTTTGCTGCGTTTGCAGAAATCTGATATGGTTGCTTCTTTGCCGCCTCTTGAAGCACCTGCCAAACATGTTTGTGAAGGTTGTATTTTGGGTAAGATGCAGCATTCTAAGTTTCCAAAGGATGGTTCAGTTCGGGCCACATGCAGCTTGCAGCTTGTGCATAGTGATGTTTTTGGGCCCATGCAAACTCCGTCCTTGGGCAATTACCTATACTTCGTGACTGTCATTGATGATTACTCCAGGCATGCATGGGTATTTCCGCTTAAAGCGAAGTCCGAAGTTTTTATGTGCTTCAAACAATTTCTGGCTATGGCTAAAAATGTCTCGAAATGTACTATGGGCACCCTCCATTCCGATCGAGTGGGGGAGTATATGTCTCATGAATTTAATGCATTTCTGGCTAGTCATGGGATAAAACACCAATGTACATTGCCTTATACACCTCAGCAAAATGGTGTTGCTGAGAGGAAAAACAGGTCATTGACGAAAATGGCACGATGTATGGTCAAAAGTCAAGCTTTACCGCATTCTTTTTGGCTTGAGGCCATCATGTGTGCCACTTATGTACTTAACAGGTGTCCTACGAAAGCTCTGTAGTCTATTACTCCATATGAAGCATGGCATGATAGAAAGCCTTCTATTGAGCACATGCATGTTTTTGGCTGTTTGGCATATGCTTTGGTGCCACAAGTGCAGCGCAGAAAATTGGATGATAAGGCTGTCAAATGTGTTTTTGTTGGTTATAGTGCTGAAAGAAAAGGTTACAGGTTGTATCATCCGCAAACAAAACGTATTCTGGTTTCACGGGATGTAGTGTTTGTGGAAGATTCTGTTCAGCCCTTGCTGTCATGTACTAGAGACAGTAATGTAAGCTCACAGGACATTTATGACACTTTGTTGCCTCTTTTCAGTGGTGGAAATACGAATGTAAGTTCCAATGAGGCAAATGTACAACCTATGGGGGTTTCTGAAAATGTTTTAGATCAGCCTATTACTGATGCATATGTACATGATGTACTTGATGAGGAAAGGGCTGAAAATGAGCAGGCTAGAGGTATGCCAAAATGGCTGGTGCACACTTTGCATGACAGTAAATTGGATTCACCTTTGTCTAGTCGTACTCATTCAGGCTCTCACCATGCATCTTATGCATCAGATTGTTATGCTTTGGCCGTGTCTAGTTTACATGATGTTGAGGAGCCTCTGTCTTTTGATGAAGCACATAATTCAGAAAATTGGATGGCTGCCATGCAATCAGAATATGATGCACTTATAGAGAATGACACATGGACTTTATGTGATTTTCCTCCTGGCAAAAAGGCCATTGGTACGAAGTGGGTTTACAAGTTGAAACGCAAGCCGGATGGTGAGATCGATCGCCATAAGGCTCGACTTGTTGCAAAGGGTTATGCACAGCAAAAAGGCATAGATTATGAGGAGACTTTTGCTCCCACTTGTCGTATGACTACTGTGCATTTTCTATGTGCATTGGCAGCTCATTTTGGTTGGGATGTACATCAATCAGACATTGTTACTGCTTTCTTGAATGGTGACATATTTGAGGAAGTTTATGTAACGCAGCCTCGCGGTTTTTTCATAAAAGGACAAGAGGACAAAGTGTGCAAATGTAAGAAGGCTTTGTATGGGCTGAAGCAATCTCCTCGTGCTTGGTATGAGAAAGCTGACACTCATTTGGTTAAACGAGGCTTTTGTAACAGTCCAACAGAAAGCACATTGTATGTAAAGCGTGAGGATGATGAATTTCTCATTGTGGTTCTTTATGTCGATGTTTTGCAGATCACTGGACCAAATGAGAGACATATTGTTGAATTTAAGGCTGATTTGAATGCTACTTTCAAGATGAAAGATTTGGGGCTGTTGCATCATTACTTGGGTATACAATTTAAGCAGTGTGATGGTGGTATTGCCTTGTGTCAAAAAAGTTACATAGAGACATTGTTATGTAAGTTTGGACTTGAGGATTGCAAACCTATTGCCACTCCCATGGAAACAGGTTTGAAGTTGAGTCTACATGATGCTGGCGATCCTGCTGATGTCACTCTTTAGCAAACTGTTGTTGGCTGCCTCATTTATGTATGCAACACGAGGCCAGATATTCAATTTGCAGTCTCACAGGTCAGCAAATTTATGCATAGCCCAGGGTCTAAGCATTGGCAGGCTGTCAAGAGGATTTTCCGCTACCTTAGTGGCACTTTACATCTTGGCTTGTTTTATCCCAAGGGGGGATCATTGCCGCCAGAATTACATGCTTTTTCGGACTCAGATTGGGCTGGTTGTTTTGACACGCGAGTGTCCACAAGTGGTTTTTGTTTCATGCTTGGCAGTTCATGTATATCATGGTTGAGCAAGAAGCAACCTACTGTGGCCACTTCGAGTTGTGAGGCTGAGTACACGGCAGTCTTCACAGCTACGGTTGAGTGTGTATGGCTCAGACGCCTTATGGTGGCTGATTTGGGTGTTGGACAGGACACTGCCAACACTATCCACACTGACAGTCAGAGCGCATTGGCAGTTGCGAGGAACCAAGTTTTTCATGCTCGCACAAAGCACATTGAGGTGCATTACCACTATGTCAGGGAGAGGCTCTCAGCAGGAGAGATCAGCTTGGCTTATGTGCCAACACAGGACAACCTTGCAGATCTTTTCACAAAGGCATTGTCTCGTGAGAAGCTTGAAGCTTTTCGCAAAGCTTTGGGCTTACTCCCCTTTGTGGACTGATCCTGTCCTCAGGGCATGGCACTTCCCTTTACTCATGTGCCAGCTCTCGTTCACCACATCACTCCAGGGGGGATTTGTTACCATATACATGTGGTAGTGATGTGTGTGAACACACTAGGACCGCCGGGGCATTTTTTCCCTCTTTAGGAGGTTTTTTCCCCCGTGCATTGTATATACGCCCATCACTCTAGGGCTATCCATCTTTCCATTGCACACTAAGTAACATACTCTCTATTGTGTGCCTTGAGCTTCCTTCGTCTTCTCCAAGCTGTGTGTGTTTCTCTACAACCCTAATTCCAACAACAATTACCGATCTTGTTTATAAAATTGAGCACTACAATGACAATATAAAATCCCATATAGTTATTCCTCATTTGATGCCATATCAAGCCTTTGATTCAAACATGGTTGATGTGCACGGGTCAGCCCTTCTTTGGCTTTTAGAGCATGCCTTTCAGGAATTTTAATTTTAGAAAATGTTCCTTGTTCGTTTGGTCTCCAAGACCAAACAAACTGCATCAACATTTTCCCACACTTGTGGGTCCTTGTAGTTTATAGCCCAAAAACCCTTCCAACAATTGGTGTAAGGTTGAGCATTAGTCATACCACTCTTTCTAGCACAAGGTGTCCAATATTGAATCAAAATCTTTCTATATTTTGGTGATGTAGGCTCTTTGTCAATGCCTTACAAAGCCATGGAAAACCAAATAGGGTATCTTTTTGTGTCACTTGGAAGTAGCACCACAAAGTCACCCTATTGCACATCAGTCATGGGGTCAAATTCTTTCCTTGGTCTATCTCATTGAGGTCCACAAAAATGATCATTCAACTCTTCCAAGCCTAATAACCTTGGTCTATGGGGTCAAATTCTTTCCTTGGTCTATCTCGTTGAGGTCCACGAAAATGATCATTCAACTCTTCCAAGCCTAATAACCTCTCAGTCCCTTGTTGAAAATTCATCACATTACTTTGTAATTGATGATGTTCCTACGTTTTTGGCCAAAAATGCAATAATGCTTCTGATTTGATTTCTTTTCCAATCTCATCAATCACCTTAGTCCAATAATCTATCACAGGTCTATAGTACCTTGGCACACATATACCACCTCCTAAATTCTGCCAAAACCTTATGTAATTCTTTAGTCCTAGAATCACTTCCTCATGGGCCTTAACATATTGCACCATTGGTACTAAATCAGGATTTCCTTGTGGTAACATTGGATTCCCTTCACTGTTTGTTTTCCAAAGATGAATACTTACACTCCAATGTAGTGAGCAAGAATGGAGCTGGAGATGAAGATGAGCTAGTTCTTAGTGTATCCATAAAATGTGGCAAAGTATAAGTTTGTGTAACTATCAACTTCTTTGAAAACTTGGTAAACATAGCATCTATGTCCTCATATGTATGTCCAACCATTAAAAGTCCTAGCTGGATGGTTTTGAGAACCCCCTTGCAACAAGCAGTGACAATCAAGCAACTAAATATTGGTTTTTATTCTCTCAAGTACAATTATCCAGTTGTAGCAATAAGTTCTCTGGCAAATTGCGAAATGTTGATCGCAAATTATCCTCTTTTGCAATTTCAGGTGATTGAACAATAGGCTCTTTGCGGTCACTTGTGTTGTGGTAGTCTAAAGCATCCCTTGTGTTCAAAGAATGTAGTGGTGAAACATTGCTCCTCGGAAGCCCATTTGTTACCAGATCACCAAGTGAATGCTTATCCATCATTTCTAAGTTGTGTAAACAATTAGCAATTGAGCCAACTGTAAGGTTTGGATAGCAGCTAGGCACAGACCATGCAAAACAAAGTGTTCATAATGAACTTCTCCATGTCCATGAGTGATCATGCCAATTAGTGCCACCTGAAAATTGTAACGTGAATCCACACCCTTGGGAACAACGCATAGTCTTGGAATTACTGTCTTCTTTTGATCCATCTTATCACCTCAACACCATATCACGATTTGCATATTGACAATTTTTTTTAAAACAACAATGAATACATGAAACCCTTTGAACTGATTCAGCTAGTTGTGCTTTTTTTTGCATCCTCTTGATGAAAGTGTATCATCTCTTCCTTGAACTACCCTCATGACTTTTTTGATCATTGCCTTCATCGAAGTTTACATATTCACTTTGAGTATGCATTTTATCAATGGGAACAAAGCATTGCAATGGGCTCCCATCCAACATTTTTTTCTGTTTGATAGGCCATTTCACTAACATAATGCTACCGACTTCAACCACATTCTCATTGCTTGCATTTTATAAAGCAATGGCCACACCCACACAATCAAGACCAAGTTCCTAGAAATTGACATAATTATGTGAAAATACATATAAAGTGGTTCCCTCATTGACAATGTGCATCATTGTCTCATCCTTTAAAAGAACCCTTTGATTTTTCCAAGATTCTCGTAACAATGTTTCAAACTTTGGGCTTGTTATCGGTATTGTATTTGTAGCTTGTGCATCCACATTCTCCTCTTCCTCATCACCATTGTATCTTGTTATTGATATTGCATTTGTATCTTGTCAATCAACATGATCCTCTTCCTCATCATTGTAGCTTTGCATTGGTCCAAGTAAGTTGGCATTCACTATGGTATACTGTATTTGAACCTTTGGCCACCGAATGGCACTCCAAAGTGAGCCTTGGAGGGAATTATTTTCCCTTGTAGGAAAAGAAAGGACCACATGCTTGAAGAATTCCTCCACTAGTATGGATACATTTCCTTGGTCTATCTATATACCACCGTAAGTGGAATCTTCATCGGTTCTACACACCCAACCAACACCAACAACTTCATTGTCAAATATCATGTGCACTTTCTCCCAAGATTGAAAGTCCATCCTATAAATGAAAAGATTCAGTTCTTAATTGAAAAATCAAGTAAAAATTACATACAAAAGAATGCTTAAAAAGTAAACATTGAAAACCACAATTTACGTATTATAATGCACTATAGGTTAGAAAGTGGTGGTGATTGCAACCAAATAATCCATGATACTTTAGGTTGGAGAAAAGGTGTGGCTGGGTATGCAATGGTTAGGCATATAATGAAGCTTGAGAGCAATGACTAATTGATATTAAAGATAATATATTGGAGATATGATGTGCATACAACGTATCTTTGTATGCTTGAATATAGCATAGCTTGTACAAGTAGTGGGTGACAAACATTATGACCCTCTATGCTCCAATAGTGATTATCTTGGACAAGTTGTGGACCTTGTGGATTTCTACACTTCAATGGAGCTCATCTTTAACAAGCGGTGGACCTTATGGATATCTATGCTTGAATGGAGCATAGCTTGGACAAGTGGTGGACCTTATGGGCCTCTATGCTTCAATAGAGCATAACCTGGACAAGCGGTGTACCTTGTGTACTTTTATGCTTGAATGGAGAATTGCTTGGAAAATTGGTAGACCTTCTAGATTGCTAGGCTTAAAATGAGCATACATTGGACAAGTGGTGGACCTTGTGGCTATCAATGCTTTAATGAAGTCAAGTGGTGGATGTTATGGATCTCTATACTTCAATAGATCATAGATCGAACAAGTGGTGGACCTTATGGGCTTGAATGGATCATAGATTGGACAAGCAATGGACCTTATGGTTCTCTATGCTTGAATGGAACATAGATTGGACAAGCGGTGGACCTTATGATTCTCTATGCTTGAATGAAGCATAGATTGAACAAGCGGTGGACCTTATGATTCTCTATGCTTGAATGTAGCATATATTGAAAAGCAATGGACCTTATGGTTCTCTATGCTTGAATGGAGCATAGATTGGACAAGCGGTGGAAATCATGGTTCTCTATGCGTGAATGGAGCATAGATGGAAAAGTGGTGGAAATTATAGCTCTCTATGATTCAACAAAGAAAATATTCAACAAGTGGTGGACCTTGTGGCTCTCTATGATGGAATGGAACTTAGATTGGACAAGTGGTGGATCTTTGGCTCCATATGATTGAATGGAGCATATCTTGGTGGACGTTATGGATGGAGCATAGCTTGGTGGGAGTTATGGATCCCTATGTCTCAATAGAGAATAGATTGAACAAGTGGTGGACCATATGGTCCTCCATGGTTGGTCTTGGATGATTAGTTGACCTTATGGTCCTATATCCTTGAAGCAATCTGCATCGGTATTAGGGTTTCAAGAAACCCACATGGTTCTTTTCTTCTGTGTGCCTCCTTTTACGCGCACACACTGACATACAACCCACATGTATTCTCTTTTACATGTGTGTGTGTGCCTCCTTATACACACACACACACACACACACACACACACACATATTCTCTTCCTCTTAATATTCTCTTCACTCACATGCACACCCACATAGACACATAAACACGCATAATCAAATACATACTCTTTCTCTCTCACACAAACATTCAGACGAAATTCAAATTTTTCAATTATGGCTTTGTCTATACTTCTTGTGCAGGTACATCCATTGTGTTGATAATATTCATGCATTGTATGTATAGACATACGAATAAAGTGTGTGATTATTTTTCATGTCTAAAGTTTCTATGTACATACTCATAAGTGAAAGCAATAATTTACATGATAGTGTAAGTTTGAGTAGACTTACTTGTGAGTTTAGATGAGGCTAATTCTTGCATTGAGGTATGCTTTGGTGTTGTTTCACTTCTTTCTTTCCAATACGTGTCAAACTTTGACTTTCATTTTTCTTTCTCAACAAATTTATTATAGCTTGGTGACAAAGACCTAGTGGGATAAAATGAAAAAAGATCTAAACATAAAGAAAGATTATCATATTAATTTCACCTCGGCTGCTAGTTGGCGCTAGGGTTTAGGGTTGAGGTTTGGGTTGAAATTGAGATTCGAAAAGTGGTAGCACTTGCTCTCCTGTTGTAACATATTTGTGAGGCATGGTCTCATACGTTTTCTTCACAAGTGCTTGTATATTAAGGTTGTCCAAGTGGTGGATCTGGGGTTTGAGTTTCACTAGGTAGAGGTGGGAGATATCAAGCGATAAAATTCTAGTGGAAAAATTTGAACTGGAGCCTGATAATTTGAATTCAGGCAAGAAAATTCAAATTGAAGCGGAAACATCTGAATTCAAGCAGGAAAAGTTAAATTCGTGTGGGAAAGTTTGAAATCACTTTGTTCAAAATTCCAATGAGGTGGATCTAGGAGATCAACTATCATATTAATTTCACCTAGGATGCTAGTTAGCCCTCGGGTTTAGGGTTGAGATTCGGGTTGAAATTGAGATTGGACAAGTGGTGGACATTGCTCTCATGTTGTAACATCTCCATGAGCCATGCTCTCATATGTTTTCTTTCACAAGTGCTTATATGTTAAGGTTGGCCAAGTGGTGGATCTCGGGTTTGCATTTCACTCTAAAAGAAACTTTAAATTTAGGTGGGAAATTTTGAGTTCAAGGGAGAAATTCTAGCAGGAAAATATGAACCAGAGCCTGGTAATTTGAATTTAGGTAGGAAAATTCAAATTGAAGCGAGAAATTTGAATTCAAGCAAGAAATTTTGAATTTGCATGGGAAGTTTGAGTTCACTTTGTTCGAAATTCCAATGAGGTAGATCTAGGAGACACCAACCATTGCATCTACCTTTTAGCACTTGGTTAGAATGGCCAAGTGGTGGATCTAAGGTCAAGGGAATAGTGCTATGAATGGACAAGTGGTGGATCTAGGGTCTAGTTATCCCAGACACTTTATTTAAAATTGGAAGGTGGTGGATATAGAAGACACCAACAACTGCATCCACCTTTCAAGACTGAACTAGAATGGCCAAGTGGTGGACCTAGGATGTACCTTTTTCAAACACTCTATTTGAAGTGTCAAGAATGTATCTACATTTCAAGACTTGTTTAATGGCCAAGTGATGGACCTAAAATGCACCCAACTTCAAGAAATTATTAGACTAGCTAAGTGATGGATCTTGGATGCACCCACCTATCGATAATGATTTAGAATGACCAAGTGGTGGATCTTGGATGCACCCACCTCCCAAGACTTGGTTAGCATGGGTGAGTGGTGGATGTTTGATGCATCCACCTTCAAGATTTGATGGGAGTGGCCAAGTGGTGCATCTCGGGCTTACTTAGCCCACATATTTTGTTTAAAATTGCAAGGTGTTGGATGTAGGAGAAACCAACCATTGCATCCAGCTTGCAAGACTTGGCTACAATGGCGAGGTGGTGAATCTTGGATTCAACTACATTCAAGCCTTGGTTAGAATAGCTAGATGGTGTATCTAAGGGCCACATATCCCACACACTTGGTTTAAAGGTGGAAGGTTGTAGATTAAGGGGACATCCACCATTGCATCCACTTTCAAGAACTTGCTTAGAATGGCCAAGTGTTGGAGCTTGCATGCACTCACCTTCTAGGACTTGCTTAGAATGGTCAAGTGGTGCATATAAGACCTAACATTTTCACACACTTTATTTAAAATTTCAAGGTCAGAATGGTTATGTGGTGGATCTAGAGTCCACGCATGCCACGAACTTTGTGTAAAATTATAAGTGTTATGATGGCCAAGATTGAATACACTTAACTTTAATACATTGTTAAAATGGCAAAGTGGTAGATCACCCACCTACAAATACATGGTTAGAATGGCCAAGTGGTGGATCACCCACCTACCGATACTTGGTTAGGATGGACAAGTGGTGGATGTACGGTCTATGTTTCCTACAAACACTATTTACAATTGATAGATGGTGGGCATAGAAGAAACAAACCATTACATCCATCTTGCAAAATTTGATTAGAATGGTCAATTGGTTGATCTTAATTGTAACCACCTTTAAGAATTGGTTAGAGTGGCCAGGTGGTGGATCTAAGGTCTATATATTGCACACACGTTGTTTAAAAAGGGAAGTTGATATATGTATGAGAAACCAACCATTGCATCGATCCTGCAAGATATGGCTAGAATGCCCAAGTGGTGGATCTTAATTGCAGCCGCCATTAAAACTTGGGTAGATTGGTGAGATGCAACCTTGCAAGACCTGGTAAGAATTCCAAGTGGTGGATTTTGGATGCAACCACCTTTAAGAACTAGCTAGAACGGCCAAGTGAAGGATCTAAGGTAGAATACCTTTTTCACACACTTTGTTGAAAGTTTTAAATTGGAGGATGTAGGAGACACCAACCATTGCACACACCTTCTAAAACATTGCTAGAATGGCCAAGTGTTGGACCTTGTATACACTCACCCTCTAGGACTTGGTTAGAATGGCACACTGGGAATCTAAAGTCTACATATTTCACACACTTTATCTGAAATTGCAAGGTGGTGGATCTACAAGACACCAACAATTGGATCCACATATCAAGCCTTGGTTATAATGGCTGAATGGTGAATATTTGATGCACCTAGTTCCCAACTCTTAGTTTGAATGGACAAGTGGTGGATCAAGGATCTACCCATCCCACAAATTTTGTGTAAAATTACAAGTCTTATGATGGCCAAGTGTTGAATTTATCTAACTTTAAGACATGGTTAGAATGGCCAAGTGGTGGATCATGGATCTAAGGTCTACATATTCCACCTTCAAAAGCTGGTTAGAATGTCCAGGTGGTGGATCTAAGGTTTAAATATTACACACACTTTTTTTAGAATAGGGAGTTGGTGGAAGTAGGAGAAACTAACCATTACATCCACCTTACAAAGACGTGGTTAGAATGGCCAAGTGGTGGATTCTGGATGTAACCTTCAAATTGGCTAGAATGACTAGGTGGTGGATATAAGGTCTACCTTTCTCACACACTTTATTGAAAGTTGTAAATTGAAGGATTTAGGAGACACCAACCATTGCACCCACCGTCCAAACTTGGCTAGAATGGCCAATTGTTGGATCTTGGATGCACTCACCCTTCACGACTTGGCTAGAATAGCCCACTGGGGAATCTACGGACTACCTATTTCATGCACTGCAAGGTGGTGGATCTAGGAGACACAAACAATTGGATCCACATTTCAAGCTTTGGTTAGAATGGCCGACTAGTGGATTTTTGATGCACATATTCTCCAAATCTTAGTATGAATGGCCAAGTGGTGGATCTAGGATCTACTCATCCCACAAAATGTGTGTAAAATTACAAGTCTTATGATGGCCAAGTGTTAAATGTACCTAATTTTAAGACATGGTTAGAATGGCCAAGTGATGGATCTACGATCTACACTTCCTACAAACACTATTTAAAATTGAAAGATAGTGGACGTAGGAGAAACAAACCATCGCATCCACCTTGCAAGACTTGGTTTGAATGGACAAGTGGTGAATCTAAATTGCAGCCACTTTCAAGCCTTGGTTAGAAAGGCTAGGTGGTGGATCTAAGGTCTACAAATTGCACACACTTTGTTTAAAATAGGAAGTTGGTGGATGTAGGAGAAACCAAGCATTGCATCCACCTTGAATAATCTAGTTAGAATGGCCAAGTGGTGGATCTTGGATGCACCCACCTTGAAAAATAGGAAGTTGGTGGATGTAGGAGAATCCAGCCATTGCATCCACCTTGAAAAATGTGGTTACGGTGGTGGATCTTGGGTGCATCCCCTTCAGGAATTGGCTAGAATGGCTAAGGATCTAAGGTCTACCTTTCTTACACACTTTGTTGAGGTAAGAATGGCCAGGTGGTCGATCTAAGGTCTACACATTGCATACACTTTGTTTAAAATAGGAAGTTGGTGGATGTAGGAAAAACCAACCATTGCACCCACATTGAAAAATCTGACTAGAATGGCTAAGTGGTGGATCTTGGATGCACCCACCTTGAAAAATAAGAAGTTGGTGGATGTCCAAGAAATCAACCATTGCATACACCTTGAAAAATGTGGTTAAAATGGCCAAGCGGTAGATCTTGGATGCATCCCCTTCAGGAATTGGCTAGAATGGCTAAGGATTTAAAATCTACCATTCTTGGACGCTTTGTTGAAAGTTGTAAATTGGAGGACTTAGGATACGCCAACCATTGCACCCACCTTACAAAAGGTGGCTTGAATGGCCAACTGTTGGATCTTGAATGCACTTACCCTCTAGGAGTTGGTTAGAATGGCCCACTGTGGAATGTAAGGTCTACCTATTTTACACACTTTATTTGAGATTGCAAGGTGGTGGATCTAGGAGACACCAACAATTGGATCCACATTTCAAGCCTTGGTTATAATGACCGAGTGGTGGATCTTTGATGCACCTACTTTCTAATTCTTAGTCTAAATAGTCAAGTGGTGGATCTAGGACCTACTCATCCCATAAACATTGTGTAAAATTACAAGTGTTATGATGGCCAAGTGTTGAATGCACCTAACTTTAAGACATGGTTAGAATGGCCAAGTGGTCGATCTACGATCGACACACACCTACCAATACTTGGTTAGAATGGCCAAGTGGTGGATCTACGATCTATCTTTCCTACAAACACAATTTAAAATTGATAGATAGTGGACGTAGGAGAAACCAACCATTGCATCCACCTTGCAAGATTTGATTAGAATGGCCAAGTCGTGGATCTAAGTTGCAGCCACCTTCAAGCCTTGGTTAGAATGGCTAGGTGATGGATCTAAGGTTTGCGAATTGCACACACTTTGTTTAAAATAGGAAGCTGGTGGATGTACGAGAAACCAACCATTGCATCCACCTTGAAAAATTTGGTTAGAATGGCCAAGTGGTGGACCTTGGATACGCCCACCTTGAAAAATAGAAAGTTGGTGGATGTAGGAGAAACCAACCACTGCATCAACCTTGAAAAATGTGGTTAGAATGGCCAAGTGGTGGATCTTGAGGATGCGCCCACCTTCAGGAATTGGCTAGAATGACTAAGGATCTAAGATGTACCTTTCTTATACACTTTGTTGAAAGTTGTTAACGTACTAGAGGATTTAGGAGACACCAACCATTGCACCCACATTCCAAAACATGGCTTGAATGGCCAACTCTTGAATCTTGGATGCACTTACCCTCTAGGAGTTGGTTAGAATGGCCCACTGGGGAATGTAAGGTCTACCTATTTCACACAATTTATTTGAGATTGCAAGGTGGTGGATCTAGGAGACACCAACAATTGGACCCACATTTCAAGCCTTGGTTATAATGGCCAAGTGGTGGATATTTGATGCACCTATAACTTTCCAATTAGTAGTCTAAATGGTCAAGTGGTGGATCTAAGATCTACTCATCCCACAAACATTGTGTAAAATTACAAGTGTTATGATGGCCAAGTGTTGAATGCACCTAACTTATAGACATGGTTAGAATGGCCAAGTGGTATTTCTACGATCTAAACCCACCTACCAATACTTGGTTAGAATGGCCAAGTGGTGGATCTCTGGTCTATCTCTCCTACAAGCACAATTTAAAACTGATAGATGGTGAGCGTAGGAGAAACCAACCATTGCATCCACCTTGCAAAATTTGGTTAGAATGGCCAAGTGGTGGATCTAAATTGCAGACGCCTTCAAGGCTTGGTTATAATGGCTAGGTTGTGGATCTAAGGTCTACATATTGCACACACTTTTTTTAAAACAAGAAGTTGGTGGATATAGGATAAACGAACCATTGCATCCAATTACAAGACCTAGTCAAGTGGTGGATCTTGGATGCACCCACCTTCAAGAATTGGCTAGAATGGTTAAGTGGTGGATCTAAGGTATATATTTCTCACACACTTTGTTGAAAGTTGTAAATTGGAGGATTTTGGAGACACCAACCATTGCACCCACCTTCCAAAACATGGCTAGAATGGCCAAGTGTTGGATCTTATATGCACTCATTGTAGAGGACTTGGTTAGAATGGCCCATTGGGGAGTTTAAGGTCTACCTATTTCATGAACTTAATTTGAAATTTCAAGGTCGTGGATCTAGGAGACAGAATCAGTTGGATCCAAGTTTCAAGCTTTGGTTAGAATGGCTGAGTGGTGGATCTTTGATGCACATACTTTCCAGATCTTAGTTTGAATGGACAAGTGGTGGATCTAGGATCTACCTTACAAGTATTATGATGGCCAAGTGTTGAATGCACCTAACTTTAAGGCATGGTTAGAATGGCCAAGTGATGGATCTACGGTCTACCTTTCCTACAAAAAACTCTTTAAAATTGACAGATGGTGGATGTAGGAGAGACCAACCATTTCATCCACCTTGCAAGATTAAGTTAGACTGGCCAAGCGATGGATCTGAATTGCATCCACCTTCAAGACTTGGTTAGAATGGATAGGTGGTGGATCTAAGTTCTCCATATTGCACACAATTTGTTTAAAATGGAAAGTTTGGTGGATGTAGGAGAAACCAACCATTGCATCCACTTTGAAAAATATGCTTAGAATGGCCAAGTAGTGGATCTTGGATCACCCACCTTTAGGAATTGTCTAGAATGTCTAAGGACCTAAGGTCTTCCTTTCTTGCACACTTTGTTGAAAGTTGTAAATTGGAGGATTTAGGAGATACCAACCATTGTACCCACCTTCCAAAACTTGGCTAGAATGTCTAACTGTTGGATACTGGATGCATTTACCCTCTAGTCTTGTGTTAGATTGGTCTACTAGGGAATCTAAGGTCTACCTATTTCTCACACTTTATTTGAAATTGCAAGGTGGTGGATCTAGGAGACAGCAACAATTGGATCCACATTTCAAGCCTTGGTTATAAGGGCCGAGTGGTGGCTCTTTGATGCACCTACTTCCCAATTCTTAGTATAAATAGCCAAGTGGTTGATCTAGGATCTACTCCTCCCACATAATTTGTGTAAACTACAAGTGTCGTGATGGCTAATTATTGAATGCACCGAACTTTAAGACAAGTCGTTAGAATGGAAAAGTGGTGGATATACGGTCTACACCCACCTACCAATACTTGGTTAGAATGGCCAAGTGGTGGATCTCTGGTCTATCTCTCCTATAAAAACACTATTTAGAATTGATATATGGTGGACGTAGGAGAAACCAACCATTGCATCCATGGCATGACCTCATCTAGAGTCAGCAATTTAATCACCCTACGTGCATGTGAGGACACATGGCCTAGCACACATGGCATGACGAGTTGCAAATGAGTCCAAAGAGGTATTCCAATCACCTTAGATTTTTCCATTCTATGGAGCCACTCTTGCCCTTTGGGAGTTGGTACACACTTTCTAGTGTCGTGAGTTTAGTTTTTAATCAAGTTATCATTTGACTCTACACTCTCTCTCTCTCTCTCTCTCTCTCTCTCTCTCTCTCTCTCTCTCTCTTGCATTCAATAATCGATATGCTATCAATTATGTTATCAGAGCAACCAAGCAAAGCAAACATCCGACTAGGAGTGACAACGGATCTTTGCACGCAGCAAGCCCAAGACCAAAGTCCACCCAGCACACATGCAATACAAAAACTTCACACATTCCGCTCTATCTAGGCAGGCGAGTGATTTGCATCCAAGTAGGAGACGACAGGCAGCCACTAGTTAGTACCACCAGAGAGGGCAAGGATAATTCAGAGCTCCTCCCCTGGAATACCCTTGTCTCCCAAGCCTTGCTAGATCCATCCCGGTAGCATCCACCAGTTAGTACCACCAGAGAGGGCACGGACAGTTCAGAGCTCCTCCCCTGGAACACCCTTGTCTCCCAAGCCTTGCTAGATCTATCTCGGTAGCATCCGAATATGCAGCATGTTTGAATCCGTGCTTGAGTAGCCCTATGAATCTCCAGACAACCCACCAAAAGGATCTTCAACTTGGTGTGCAATTGTTGTAGCCATTGAGCGAGGGGCTTGAACAGAGAATGGAGATTTCTTCGTGTAGGCATTTTGCGAAGCAATGTGACATACATCTTAAAACAATGAAAAAGATCCATGTTTATGCAAGTAATTTAGCCTTGTACTGCAACAGTGAGTGTTACTTTTGGCCTGCCAATGGTAAAAGCCTTAGTGTTTGGGTGGCTTTTTAAGCTTTGGAGATTAGGCAATGACGGTTGTAAGAGGATACCTTCAATCATTATTTTTCTCTTTAATGCTAAATCTTGAGATTTAAAAAAAGCAAAGCACTCTCTCTTTCTCTCTCTCTCTCTCTCTCCCTCTCTCTCTCTCTCACTCACACACACACAGGCATACACACACAATCACATTCTTAACAATATTATTTTAAATCTTGAGATTTAAAAAACCAAGGCTCTCTCTCTCTCTCTCTCTCTCTCACACACACACACACACACACACACACACACACAATCACATTCTTAACAATATTATTTTATGCTTTTGGCAGACTATCATAGATTCTTTTATATTTCTTATGCTTGGTATATATGCATGTGTTGTTATACTAAATACTATTTTGCAAAAGTTAGCTCCCTCAAGAAGTAGGATAAACTGTCACCTTCACGTATTACCCTTATTTGGATATTAGGGTACCTACCTACACCCATTTACATAATCATACTAGATATCCATGAGTCTCCTAAGATGTAATTGTAGTGTACAATGGAGAGGCATGTTCAGAGATGAAATACAATGTTGCAATGTGAGGTTAGCACCTATGAGATTACATTTCAACCATTTCGACGTGATAAGAGCTCTTGGAGCCATCACGAGCCAAAAACATTTTTGCTAACAAGGAAAAAGGGGCACACTCAAATCCATAAAAGTCTTTGCCCACAGAGGTATTGAGGCCGTAAGGAAAGATATAAATTAACAAGGTCAAACTTCACTATGGCCCTACATAAGGCTATTGAGAGGGCTTTAATAATTATAACGAGAGTTCTTTGGAAAAGAAAATGAGAAAGTGCCACTAGCATTTTAAAACAATTGTTGTCACAATAAAACAGTAAAGTATTAGATTATTGAAATGGAAAGATTGTGTGTGATGCAAATATCCACGGCCCCTATTTAAAGACGGAGGTAAACAAATTTCAACACCCTCACAAGGATCTACAAAAAATAGTGAAATAAAAAGTTTGTTATCATTAGCTTGCCATGTGGCACTAATCAGTAAGCTGTATCCAATGGTCCAAAGATGCACCCAAAATCCAACCCTTTACTTATGAAATAGTCCCAAAATTCAAATAACCCCGTCCCTTTACTTATGAAATAGCCCACCCAAAATCCAATATAGCCTCGTCTTGCCAAGGGTTTGCAGAACTTACAGGACAATCACCCTACGCTCTACAAATGCCAATCTTCTAATCGATAGTCCCGGTGAGAAGCCGTGATTTTCTCCATTTCTGGCTCAAAGGCTTCCTACCTTTCAGTATGTGTTGGCTGCACTGCAAGTTTTAGCTATTTTCAGAATATATATTAACAGCACTTGTAGCATCTATATTACTTTATTATGAAGCTTAAAAAATTCTAGAACGCTGAGCGATGCCACCCGTAGAAGAACGGGGCACCTCTTGAACGTGCACACAGTGGGTTGGTAGCTAAGAGCCTGGAGAAGTTGCCGTGATTGCTTGGCCCGCCTAGAGATTTTGCCAAATAGCCCCACGCGTCCACACTTCATGGCACACACACACACACACACACACACACACACACAGAGAGAGAGAGAGAGAGAGAGAGAGAGAGAGAGAGAGAGAGAGAGAGAGAGAGCACTGCTACTACTCTATTGTGTGTGCGTGCGTGAGTGTGTGTGTGTGTGTGTGTGTGTGTGTGTGTGTGTGTGTGTGAGAGAGAGAGAGAGAGAGAGAGAGAGAGATAGAGAGAGAGAGAGAGAGAGAGAATTGAAATGAAATCTTATATTTAAACGGCTTTAAAAGGCCAAAATAACCTATGGGACCAAACTGATACAATGTTGGTGGATCTAATAGAGTGTCTGTGCCATTAGAGAGAGAGAGAGAGAGAGAGAGAGAGAGAGAGAGAGAGAGAGAGAGAGAGAGAGAGAGAGAGAGAGCATTTCTGCGTTAGTGATGGCTCTGCCTTTTTCAACCGATGTAGGCTATTCTCATTACCGGCCTATCATCTCTCTGACTCCTCTGAGAGCAACGAGGGCCCCTCACATGGTCTTTACACATTCAATGCACCGGATGATGTCATTGGCTCCCAAACAGTAGCGATGGGGACGGCCCTAAACAATGGCAGCTTAATTGCTCACAATGGAGGAAGCCCTTTTCAGTGGATTTGTTGCTTATAGCAGCAATGGCAGAAACTTGGATAACTGGGTAGCTTCCCACAACCATGACTCTTGCATGGATCCAGGACAAGAAGAGATGTAGAATGGTTTTATGCTCCACAAAATAGGAGGCGTCATCTTCACAACAATCCCATGCACAATCATTCGGCCAATCCCAACAATGGACATGTTGTACACTTTGATGGCATGGAAATACATGTGTACGGGCTGCTTGCCGGGTTGCAACTATCTGCAAACACATACAATTTAAACCCTAGCTACGAAGAGGAGGATGATATTGATGAGACTAAGAGGCGACATGAAGAGGACAATACCGTGCTTAGAGCAAAGGAAGAGGAACAAGCCCGTAGATCAGCCCTCCTCCCTCCTGAGCGTTCTGAAGCTATTCAGATTGCCATGCAAAGTATCTCCTTTAGGTGGTTATCCAGACTAATGAGAATACAAGAAAGTTTCACATGAAGCTTAAAAATTAATTTGGAGAGAGAGAGAGAGAAGCTGCAAACATGGAAACATGTCAGTAGAAGCATGTGTGTGGTGTGTCTTTGGGATAGAGTGAGAGACGCGCATGGCATTCATTTGGATTCTAAAGACCAGTAGCTCATGCGAGAACTTCATCTAGACACTATGCACTCTCTTATGTGAGCCTGGCCGCTGCTCACATGGGTCATCCATGCTACACGAGGAGCTGAGCCCTGCACTCTCAGCACCAACCTTGCACTCTCGGCATGAGTGGTGCATCATATTGTGTGCTACCCCTATGAAGAGAGAGAGAGAGAGAGAGAGAGAGAGAGAGAGAGATTCCATGCAACATTAAGGGAGAAAAGAAGAAGAGGGGAATCTCTTAATGTCAAAAGAGAATTCCAAAGAGACCTCAAAGCTTTACCGGATAAAACTTGAACTCAAAACATGGAGAGAGGGTTGTGGGGATGGGTGGAGGTTATCTACTCCATGGATGGTACTATGGCATTAGCGATGTCATCGTGGGGAGAAGGGTGTGGGAGCGTGACATTAAAAAAATTGGATACTCAACGTGGATGCCAAAATGATAGGTTTTCTCTTGGCCGCCGAAGCAACGCATGGGTCATATACTAGTTTTCTTCATGTCCTGTAAGTCTTGGAAGAGGATTGGTGTGACGGCTATTTTTTGAGAATCTGAGCTGCTGTAACCGTTGCAGATGTTGGGTGGGACAGGGCTCTAAGGACTAGGATAAGGGAGCCAATGTAGAGACGTTTTGTGAAAACGTGATGTTTTTGGGGGGGATTTTGCAAATCTCATCATTTTCAATATTTACGCATTGCACGAGATTCCTCATGAAAAGGTGAATCTATTGATATCAAAATCAATATTTTTTAGATTTTATTTGAATGCTCCATTTGAAACAATTCAGCTTTTGAGGCATTTTGAAGCATTAGAGACACTCAAGACCCAGTAATGGTACACTTTTCAGCAAATCACAACATGACACATAAGCAAGATTCTTGGAATATGCCAAATTTCTTGCCTCTAAATTGGGGGTGGATATGTATCTAACCTAGGGGTCAAAAAATTTCGTCTCTAAACTGGCTCCCTTACCTTACTTATGAAAATGGTTCGTGAAAGCACTTAGGCCTATTGTCATGGGTGACATTCACGCAAAAATAGACCCGCAAAAAAGTGAGAAGCGTGAAGGGGCGTTGAGCAAATATATGGCCCCCTCCTTCAAATCTTGTATCTCAAGCTAATTTCATCCTTCCATGTCTTCACTCACTTTAAATACAGCTTTGGTCCTTCACCAGTGCATCTGTAATTAGAGGGGTCTTCAGCTCCACTCTCTCCTCTCTCACCGCAACATACTCAGGCTTTCACTGATTTGCTTTCCTTCGTCTTGGCTTGGCCGGGTCTATGCTACTTGATTAAGGTTGAGCATTCAACAGGTTGATTGAGCATAATTGGAATTTTTTAAGTGTTCAAGCTCTCAATCTAGTGACACTGTGCTAGTTACCATGAATCCATCAGCAGGTATGCATCTTGAACCGCAGGCGTTAGCTGTAAGTGCTCCCTCCTCCCTCGTCTGCCAATTTGATCACGACTCGGATTTTGAGTTTGACCTCTCACAGGTTTCTAGTCATGATCAGCCTCCTGCTTCTCCCAAGCTTATCACTCTCTCTCCTCATTGGGAAAGTGCCGCATCAATTAGCATGATCATGCCCACTATATCTCGTGCAGAACACCATATTTACACCGGTAGCCCCAATAATCATCATTTGCATGCAGTCATGGATAATATGGTGTCGCAAGATGGCGCCATAGCAGACTCTGATAACAGTCCTCATAAATATAACTATCGTGGTTGTTGGATTGGGGCTTTAGAAGAGGACGTACTTTGCACTGGTTTGATGAGCACAAGTCCTGATCAGAGCCCTAATAGAAGTACCCTGAGGTCGGTAATGCCAGACAGAAGGGAACTCGAGCAGTTGCCCCCCCTCGTTGGGGTCCATCGAGGCAAGATCGGCGCTAAAGATGTGAATTTGAGAGTCTGGGCACATACCTCATCCTCTGATGCTTCCTCCCCCGCTTCCCCTGCATCCGTGTCATCCGCATCAGCCTCTTCTCGCCCCCGCATCATAAAATGGAGAGCAGGAGATGGTCTTTCAAGCGGGTTTTTTTCAAGAAAGGAGCAATTAGCCCCTCAAAAGATGTAGATCATGATGAGCATGCCTGTGCCTTTAATCATGCTGTGGCGATGCTTGATGAGCGGAGCCACACAGAGATTAAGGTTTTTGATGATGGAAGTATAGAGTCACCCAGGCGATCCTCTATGTCCAGTAGCAGCAGCACAATGAAGAAGCGCGAGAGAAAGGCCAGGGCCGCAGTGCTCCCGTCAGGCGCCCTGCGGCGTTCCCTTCACGGCTTTTTCCGTCTATCTCACCTGCAAAATCAGGAGCTTCGGGAGGTGTGCAAATTAGGAGGCCCATGTCGTCCCACGCGCAGCACCACCAGAAGCAACACTTGGCCCATGTCGCCAAGTGTTGGGGGAGGCAATGAGGAATCTAGGTCCATTTGGCGATGAGGGGCGGTGGAGTGCAAACGATGGCAAAGCTATCCGCAGCTGCTTGTTTCTAAAGAACGTCCTGTGCTCTATATGTCTCCGTTCTGTTGCTGGTGTAGGGTGATCACTGATTATCTTCGGGCAAGGTAAACAGCAGTGTTAAGGGTTTGAAACCCCACCTAACGCCTTTTATTAAGAGTTTTGGATAGCTTCATATGGAACGTCAACCTCGCAGGCGGGAAGAAGGGACTCTGCCAGTAGTATGTATATGAAATAGGAGTAGGAACAAACTCTAAACTGTTAATTGTAACATAGAAACCACAAAAAAGACAACTCTACTTGAATTGAGTTGCTTCAAAAGAGTGGACTCATTGACAAATTCTCTATAATTATGCATAGCCAAAGATAAATATAAGCATGTGGAAGAATTATCTACATTGTGATCTGCTCTCATCATTCACGTGACAATGTGGTTGTTGTGCCTGTCGGAGGCGAGCATCCACGTTCATTTTGGTATAATGTGATGCAAGCATTCAATTAGCTAGTCCAAGTTAGTGTTGCAAAAGTTGCTTAGAGATGTTGCTATTGTTGTGTAGTCCCATTTTTGTGTTTCAAAGAAAAAACATAAAAAATGCAAGTTTCCTCGTGTGGGGGAGTATGCACGATCCTGGGAATTACGTGCCATTCACATGATAATATACACATTCCAATGCGTCCAATCACTCCATTCTTAATTTTGAAAAGAAAATATCACTTACTTATCGCACGATCTAATAGCCCACCTCGAATCAGGTAACTTGTGTTTCACTTTTGGTGTAGCTTCAAGTCTTACAAGAACAGAAAATGGCTCTAAATAGTTGAGAAATACATTAAATGCCAACTGTTAGGCCAAGATTCGAAGGATTTCTATTGCCTTAAACTACCCACAATTTGAGAATTTTAATCGATGACAAATACATTAAAGGACATTGTTTAGTCCACTACAACATAACATCAAGATATCGACGCAGTATATATCGACGGCCGTACCTTTCCACGCGATTATCGACGTACTTGTAACCCATCGGAATATCCATCGATATACGCGTGGAAATACGCATGGCAAGGCATACTTTACCACGCGTATATCGATTGGATATTACCACGAGTATATCAACACAGATATCGACGCAAAAAATTGAAAAGAAAAAAAAGAAAAAATCCGCGCGCAGACGGCCATTTTCGCCTGCTACGCGCTCAGATCTCTTGGCCGAAACCTGCTACACAGAATTTATGAAACTCTACCCCCCCCCCCCCCCCCCCCCCCCCCCCCAACCCGCCCTCTCTCTCTCTCTCTACATCCTGTGTGTGTGTGTGTGTGTGTGTAGGAAAGAGAGAGAGAGAGAGAGAGAGAGAGAGAGAGAGAGAGAGAGAGAGAAGTGTGTGTGTGTGTGTGTAGGAAAGAGAGAGAGAGAGAGAGAGAGAGAGAGAGAGAGAGAGAGAGAAATGTGTGTGTAGGTAATCAAAGAGAGAGAGAGGGAGAAACGTGTGTGTGTGTGTAAGAAACTAAAGAGAGAGAGAGAGAGAGAGAGAGAGAGAGAGAGAAAGAGAGAGAGAGAGAGAGAGAGAGAGAGAGAGAGAGAGATGTGTGTGTGTGTGTGTGTAGAAAATCAAAGAGAGAGAAATGTGTGTGTGTGTGTGTGAATAAGAAATTAAAAAGCTAGAGAGAGAGAGATGTATGTGTGCGTATAGGAAATTAGAGAGAGAGAGAGAGAGAGAGAAATGTATGCGGAGGAAATTAAAATTAAAGAGAGAGAGAGAGAGAGAATGTATGCGTAAGAATTAAAATTAAAGAAAGAGAAATTAAAGAGAAATGAAATGAAGTGTTATATTAACGTCTTCTGTGCGTGTATGTCGCACGTGTCAATGCAAGGAATTGCCGATACACCGTGTGCGAGCCACAAATGGCTCCAAGCACACAACAAGCCTAAACTAGTAAGCTCAAAGAAGGCGATGGTGTGTCACTCACCGCTCTACGCTTGCTTCGTGAAGGATTCCTCGTTGCGAAGAAGGAGCCGCCGTTTCGCCGCGCTCAACCGCTTCGCCGCAGCCGTACCGTCGTCGCAATGCTCGATCGCACACACACTCTCTCTCTCTCTCTCACGCATACACACACACACACACACAAGGAGATGAAGAAGAAGAAGATGGAGATGGAGCAAGAGCACTCTTCTATTGCACAAATGAGAGAATGAGTGAATTTTAGGTTTAGTTGACTTTTATATGAGCTTGCCCCATTCACACTTGGGCACCCATGCTTAGCCAACTAATCCCTTGAATGTTCCAGTTAGTGTGCACCTCTCATCGGCGATCACGCTTACCCTTTTTCTATTGGACCGACAAGCCCGGTACCTGACTCTACCAAATAAATAATACAATGTCCGCCGTAGGTTACAACGTCCACCGTAGGTGATAGGGTGTCCGTGAGCCGTGAGGGTTAACATGCCCCCCTTTCTGATGTAGATTCCGTCCTCGGAAGCTATTGAGTTGAAGCTCGTTCGTCGAGGTGGAAGAACATTTGAGATGAATGTTCTTAGCCTTCTTCAATCACTGCAAAATCAAACAACATTGGCACAGTAATTGCATTCTCATAAGCGATTGAAAATCATATGCAGTTTTAGGCAGACAAATTGATTGGTAACAGAATTTTAAACAATTTGTTAGCAATAAACATTAAATTGCAATATAATCAAATACATAAACAGATGTAAAGGTAAAAAATTAAACAAGTCTGGGGTCGCTAATTTAACGGTGAAAAGGCACTAGAGATCGACTATTAATACCATGGGTAAGCTTATTAATTTTCTCTGGTCAATTAAGTTGTTTAATCGCGAGAGCCAAGTATTTCATGTTCGAGGGCTGACTAGAGGCTATACCTAGAAGACGTGTAGTTAAGCTACGATAAAAGGAATTTCTCATGAAATCATCGCCTGACTGATTACCTTTCCTTTGACCCCCCAAAGTCTTTTCACAGTGATTCAATTTTGATGTGTGTGCTTATTTTGTATGCCTTGGGTTTTTTGCTTTTCAAGGAAAAGCGCCCATACTAGGAACCTCTAGGGCTCTAGTACCATAGGCGATACATATGAGTGAAGTACCCAATCAAGCTGAGATTTCTCTTCCAGCTTAAGATTTTACAATGTGGCACTTTGATTTTTTGTTTGTTCATTATCAGCATTTTAATTTTGTAACTTTGGGGGGTCATATAACACTGATACACCTCCCCAGGCTCATCACACTAGTAAACTCCCTTTATAATACTTAAGCTAAAGGTCAATAGGGTCAAGCCCACTAGAAAGCCCTAGTACATTTCACACAATGCTGCCTAAATCGGATTAAGAACCTAAGTAACCATTGATTATTAGGAAGGCATTCCCCATGGTATTAAGAGAAGATCTCTAACACCTAACTTGGTCAAACTAACTTAGTCGGACTGCTTGATTTTTAAATCTAAACAAGTGATTATGACAAAAAATTCATTGAATTTAATGTTTGGTACTAAGCAAATGTGTTGGATATTATGCTACCAATCACAATCAAAGCAGACAATCATAGATGCAAAAAAGATAAGGGGCAATGCTAATGGACAAGAAACACCTATTTGTGTTGATGGTCGCGCTTGATTTGAAGTGTGAATGAGAGAAAGATCCCATGAAGGTCCAAATCCTAACAACAACAACACGTTCTTGTACACACTAAGAAACACAAAGAATACCTCTAGGAGGCACATCAGTGGGAAAAAGGAACTTTGCTAATCATTCAACTCTAAAACAGAAACACTCCTATTGTATTAATCCTACCTACCCTCCATCACTCGAGTGATGGGGATCCAAGGTATTTTATGACATAGGTTTCTATTTCAATGTACCGGATGTGAATGTGTAGGTCTGAGTCAATGTTTTGACTTTTATTATGCATACTCGTTTGCTAATTGCTCTTGCTGTTTATTTTTTAATTTTTTTTTGTGATTATAAGGCTTTATATGTACATTCCCTAAGATTGGGAGATTGAGAGGTCAGGGAGGAAGGTTGAGAGGGAAGCAAGTGAATGATGGATGTGAGCAAACACTGCCCCCTTCCTTGGGTAGATCATACCGTTTGAAATGAGCTTGTCACCCTTTGAAACCAATCGTTCTAGTTGGTAATAGGTGAGGATTTTTTCCAGTAGTTTTCTATTACCTTAGGTGCCTCATCGAGTTGCAAGGATGGTAAGGTACTCTCCCAGGATCAAACTTGAAGTGGTTCATCTTGTGATTCTTGAACACTGGGACGTGTGGATTCCTTTGTAGCTTTATGGAGGTCCACTATCGTAGGTGGAGGCTGTGGAGAAGCTTTTACCTCTATGGATGCATTACATGAGGAGCTAGAAGCTTCATGGGACTCCCCTGTTCTTGAGCTAGGTGGAACAAATCGTTCTTTCTTTGGTACCCAAACTAGCTTTGGAGCGGGTGTGTAGAATTCTATGATTTTTTTCTTTCCACGATCGTTGATTCGTTTTGGAGCTACATAATTGAGCTCACATGGGCCCGGTGACAAGTAAGAGTACAATTTACGTTTTGGCACCCAGATTTGATCATTTCCTTGATAGTAGCATTGGGCTTCCAATAGTCGTTTAGGAATCCAACGCCACATTTTCTTACATTTCTCTGGAGTGAGTGGGAAGTTTCTTACCAGGATCCTGTCTTTTAGCACTGGCTATGGTCGCTAAAGAAGCTTTAGGAACCCACTTGTATGTTTTCTTCGTTACATTAGGATGAGTCTTGTCAGAAGCTATATGCATTGCTTCTAGCATATTTAAGGGTACGGGCATTTCATTCCCCTCAGGTGTTACCCAGGTTGTCCCCCTGTTTCCCCAAGTGTCTATGGTTGCTTCTAGGTGGACCCAATCCACATTGTCTGACTCAGTCATCCCAGGTAGTACATCTATATAAGGAGAATCTTCCCCAACATCAGTGTCTGCATTACATGTGTAACATTACTACAATGGGGCCGAGTGAACTGTGGTGTCAGATCTATGATCAATTATAAATCTGTTTCCTAGAGGATGTGCTCGACCCGTCACAAGATCCACTCGAATGACAGAATCTTGGAACTGCAAGTAGACATGGTTTTTAGACCAGTCATGCACCATTTTTGCTTCCCTCATGAAAGGACGTCCTAAGATCATCTCCGATGCCATAGTGTGCTTGGAGAAATCCATAACAATGAAGGTAACTCTTATTTTATGTCCAAAGACCTTGATCTTGAGATCTTCTAGCATCCCAATAGGTTTAACAATAGACCCATTGGCCATCTTCACTACTATGGTTGTGGTCGCAAGGTGAGGTCTTCCCATAGTTTCCCAGCAATTTTTAGTCACAATGCTAACCCCAGCACCACCATCAAGGATTCCCTTCACAGTTAATCCCTTAGTAGTGATTGGTATAGTCGCATTGGATTCATCACCCTCAAAGTATTGTCCCAACTTGTTAACAGGTATTCATATAACAAGGTTCTCATCTAGGTTGGGTTGTGGATCTATGTATTCCTCCTCTATTGGCATCTCCCCAGCTCCATCTATTTGTGCAAATTGTGGTAGCCCAAACTTGAGTTCTCCATTGAGGAAGGCTCGAAGAGTTGAGACTAGCTTGGACATGATGGTGGTTCTAACTTCTGAAGACATGAAATCCATCAATTTGGCAATGTTTAACGGCACCTTTTGGCCTTGAGTCCCTTGATGTGAGGAAGATGGGATCTCCATTTCTTCAATAGGATCAGGTAGTCCCTCTGTAAACATTCTTTCCATCAAGAAGTGAGTACGCCCACTTTCCCATGACTTTAAGTCACTTTCTTCTTGGATGACACTAGGTATGTCCAAGGGTCTATGGACTTGGTGAGGTTGTTGTTGCGTAGGGAACACGGTGTCTGTAATCTGGATCTTCCTAGGTGCTGGTTCTAGATCCCTTTGGGTATCTTCTACCAAATTCCTTAATTGCTTGACTCGCTCAATCTCCTCTATAGGGTTTGGATAAGTTCCTATCTTCTTTTTGGATCCTGGCCATTGTGGCTCATGAAGAACTTCCTTGTTGGTTTCTATGTTAGTGGTCGTTTTGGTCTCCATCGTTTCACCTGAATCAGAATCTTCTTCAGCGTCGTTCATATATACGGGGTCATCACCAGTCCCTATGTTGGTCTTTGAACTGGGGTCTGACTTCACTGCTTTTTGCGTTCTCTTTCTTCGTGTTTTTTTCTTTTTCTGAGATTGGGAAATTGATGCCGTGTCTCTTTCCTCAAGAATATAATTTTGTTTTTGGAGCATCGATCGTGTGAGTACGTTTATTGGTACCACGGGTGTACTTGGTGATGGCTCCTCAGTAACTTCAGTCAAGTTTAATGGCGTGATCTTCGGTGCATTTGGATTATTTGGACATTGGGCAATCAAATGATCTATGCCACATCGATTACACATGAGTATCAGCATTGTAGACGTACTCACTTGATTGGTTTGCATTAGTGTGGCTTTCTTTTGTAGCCTAATAGGACACTCGGCTACACGATGTGGACCTCCACACTCATAGCATTGAAGAGGTGGTCTCTTAACAGTGTAATTGATATTTTGGCCTCTTGCCGCAATAGCAGCTACTTGATATACAAGTTTGACTTGTTCCCAATAGTCCTCCATGTAGTATTGTGGACTTTCTTCAAGCACATCCATCCCATAGGCGATATTAGGATCTATATCTTCCTCACAGCCTTCCAAACAAGAAATAGATGACTCACAACCCACTTGATTCACAGAAGTCATTATCAGATGTGGTGGTTGCGGTCCTAGCACTGGAGGTGGTAAGGGCATTATTTGAACAACATTTTGGGCCCTAGGGACCATGTGTTGTGCTGTTTGTTCAAGAGGTGGGGCCGACATCAATGCAGGCACTCGAGGTGTGTCTGTCCATGCTAAGGTTGGTCTATTGGCCATTGCGCGCTTAAATACTATGCAATCCTTAGCTTGATGACCATACCTCCCCCACAAGCATTGCAGTTCCCATTGAATTTTACTCTAAAAGTAGGGCATTCACTGGTACTATGCGGTCCATAGCATAATGAGCACCATTGTTGCTCCCTTCTTGGATACATATGATTGTCTCTAAAACTCTCTTGAACAGCCTTGGTGAGATCTACTAAAGTCATCTCAGATATCTTTGGCTACTTAGCAATAGGCTTTAGGGTCATTGGCTGATGCCCTGATGCTTGCGAGCTAATAGATTTAGTTTCAACAGACACTCTTTCTCCTTGAATCATTAAATTATCCTCCAATTGGATCGCATTGGTGGTGACTGCTTCCCAAGTGGTGATACCTCTAATGACTAGGCCATTGTAGATATCCTCATGTCATAATTCCCTTATGAATCTATCAAGCAATTGGTTGTTGTTGAAGCGCTCATTTGGATTACCTCATTTGGATTACCTCATGTTGAAGGCCATTGCAGATATCCTCATGTCATAATTCCCCTGCCTTTCCACTTAAGGTTAGGCTTAAAGCATTGCTCTTATGTAGGCCATTGTGTTCTCCTAGAGAATCGCATATTTGTTCAAACACTTCGATATGCTTTCTCACATCCCCGTCTCCACTAAATTTTTGTGTGAGCTTGGCTATTTGTACTGCGTTACTTCTAGGCTCTCTATCAGACGTGTTACGCATATTCTCAACAATAGATCGACCTATAGCTTGAGCAAATGTTTCCAAGTCACCTAAATGAGCAGGCACCGTGGGTGAAGGCGCGCCAGAGAGTACATGTGGAGTAGGTATTGGCATTGGGCTTGGCACATAGGAAGCCCTTGGGTTCCACGTTGGGTACGATGTTGTGCCATGTGGTGGTCCATAGTTCACATGGGTGGCCCTAGGCATAACAGACGTCGGATGTGACATGCTAATGCTAGCCGGTATAGTCCCATGGAAATAAGAACTTGTGTATTGTGGTTGTGAAGCATAGGTAGTTGAAACAATGGGAGGGGTAGGGACTACATGAGTGTGATGACCCATAGGTGCATACGATTGGTACACACTTGTAGGTACTATTTTTCAGGCATTGAGCTACCATGTAGTGGTGCTTTACTAACAAATGAGGTCCATGGCGTGTTTCTCAGCATGCCCATCGTTAGGGTAGGCATGGTAGCCGTGGTGTCATCAAGGGAAAGATGAGCTAGACTTGGAAAGGTGAAGCTATCACTTGTGGGCTCAGATTGCATTGATACCCCTAGAGAAACAACATATGGGGGATCCATCGGACTTACCGAGGGAGTCTCCATTTGCGATAAGGTCGGTTGTTTAGCCTTCCCTATATCCAAGAATCTCATGAGACCCGTTGAAGGCATGTTGATCCCCTTGTTCTGTCTCTCTAACTCAATGGCCCTATGGATGACCTAACAAACTCTTTGTTGTTGATCTTCCACACTAGTAGCACCCATTGTGGATTGTAGGACATCTAACCAACCCACGTGATAGGTGTGACATGTGTATAGGTCGGTCAGAGTCACTGTTTGTAATTCGTACTCCCAGTTCTCATTTAAGAACAATCCATCTAGGATTGAGGTGCTAGGGATGTCCTTTGAGCTAGATGCAATGTTTCTTTCTAGGGGTTGGCCCTTAACGATTGCTAAATCAGGAGCACTTGATTGCTCTCTTAGCAAGGATATTGACATAGGAGCTTTCGCTTTTAACTCTCTTCATTGCTCCACCTTGCGTAAGCTCTCGACTTCCTTTTCCCTCGCTGCAAGGATATATCGCTCAACCTCTTGCACTTCAACAAGGCTTCTACCATCGGGTAATATGACCTCAGAGGGAAATAACTCTAAAGAGTCAGGAGGTGCGGTGAATGAAGTATTCACGTGCACATTCTCTAACAGTATAGGGTCTACGTTTGTCACGAATGGAGAATTTACTTCCTCACCCCCCTCATTTACATCATTAGCTCCAGGTTCGGAGCGAGTGGCTCTACTAAAGGTTTCCTTCAGGCGGCTAAGCAAACTCGGCCCGGACCGCGGACCCATGGTATGCATGTCTTGGCTCGAGCTATCGGGATTAGGCATTGGGAAACCCTCTATGATGTCATAGTCAGAGGAAGAGTCACTAGCCACTATGTTCGGGTCTTGGTTTGTACTACCTTGGGTCCCCGCCGAGGGTCCAGAACCTAAAGTAGGTGGATATTGAGAACTCGCGTAAGTCCAAAACCTAAAGTACGTGGATATTGAGAACTCGCGTAAGTCGAAATTCTCTCTAGTTGCTCCGTCTCTAGCACACGACCAGAGCGCAGATGCATGTGCCTTTGGCACCCTACAAACGTCGGCGAATAACCTCGAAGGTTAACCGCTTACCTTTTTTAAGCATCCGTTTTCACTCGTGTTTTTTACGTTTTTAATATTTTTTTAATGTTTGATTTTTTTGATTAAAGTGTGTGATAGCTCGAAATGAGCGTATTACTTAGAGGGTCGATGTGTGCTTTACAACACAATTTTTGGGCATCTGATGTTCCGTTGGTCCTCAAAAAATCGACTTTTAGCTACGTGTGAAGCTAAAATTCATTTTTTTAAAAAGGTGACTGAGGCCTAGGCTGAGCTTGGGCTTGGGTCTGGGAGATATTCCAGATCAAGGTCCTACCTTTAATTGTTTTTGAAAAAAAATTGTTTTTTAATTTTGATTTTTTATTTAATTTTTTTTAATTTATTTTTTTTAAAATTTTAAGGATAAGGTCGCCGCGGCCTGTGCGAGAGCACACACACACACACACTCTATCTACCTACTTCTAACTAATACATCTACTCTTACACACTAACACACTCTATTAACTCTCACTAATCTACTTCCTACTTACTGCACACAGAAAATTAACTACCTTAATACACAGAGAATAAACACAGTACCTTTGAAATCTCCATCAACAAAGAAAACTAACAACCTTAATACACAGAGAGTAAACACAGTACCTTTGAAAACTCCATTAACAAAAAAAACACACAGTATAACACCAAATCCCTCTTTTCAACACACACACACTCCTTCCTTACCTTTTCTACAATTGAAATTACACCATGGAGAAGCACAGAGTGCTACTCGAGCTTAATGCACGGCATTCCCCGACAGCGGCACCACAAATGTGCACGTATGTCGCACGTGTCAATGCAAGGAACTTGCCGATACACCATGTGCGAGCCACAAATGGCTCCAAGCACACAACAAGCCTAAACTAGTAAGCTCAAAGAAGGCGATGGTGTGTCACTCACCGCTCTACGCTTGTTTCATGGAGGATTCCTTGCTGCGAAGAAAAAGGAGCCGCCGCTTCACCGCGCTCAACCGCTTCGCCGCCGCCGTGCCGTCGTCGCAATGCTCGATCGCACACTCTCTCTCTCTCTCACGCATACACACACACACAATGAGATGAAGAAGAAGAAGATGGAGATGGAGCAAGAGCACTCTTCTATTGCACAAATGAGAGAATGAGTGAATTTTAGGTTTAGTTGACTTTTATATGAGCTCGCCCCATTCACAGTTGGGCGCCCATTCACAGTTGGGCGCCCATGCTTAGCCAACTAATCCCTTGAATGTTCCAGTTAAAGTGTGTCTCTCATCGGCGATCACTCTTACCCTTTTCCTATTGGACCGACAAGCCCGGTATCTGACTCTACCAAATAAATAATACAATGTCCGCCGTAGGTTACAACGTCCGTCGTAGGTGATAGGGTGTCCGTGAGCTGTGAGGGTTAACATCTTCAAAAGGCCAAAGTGACCTATGAGACCAGAAAGTTACAATGTGGTGGATTTGATACAAAGTCAGAGTAACAAGATGACAAAATGACAAAATAAAATATTATGGAATCCTAAACTATTGGGTGTGGACTAAGAAGCTAAAACAGCTAGGTGGGAGAGGTAGATCATAGGAGCGGTCGTTGGCGGATCTTATCAATCTCCTCATGGTCAGTAGTCTGACCGGGCGTTGTGCATGTCGAGCCAAAGTGACCTGGATCCTCTAATGCAGCCTGTGTCAATGTTGTGTAGTCCTCCGCAGTCGTGGACGTCTGGATCTCCCTAGCTCAGTCGCTCGTTCGATCAATATGCCTCTGGTGTAAAGCAACGAGCTTTGCTGTGGTAGAGAGGGAGAGAGAGAGATGTTCGTATAAATTAAAGAGAGAGAGCGAGAGAGAGAGAGAGAGAGAGAGAGAGAGAGAGAGAGAGAGAGAGAGAGAGGGAAGTAGAGAGAGAGAGAGAGAGAGAGAGAAAGAGATAGGGAATAGAGAGAGAGAGAGAAAGAGACTGATATATATATATATATATATAGAGAGAGAGAGAGAGAGAAAATAGAGAGAGATATCACTCTCTTTATCTCTCTCTATTTCCTATCTCTCTCTCTCTCTATTTCCCTCTCTCTCTCTCTATATATATATATATATCTCCCTCTCTCTCTCTCTATTTATATATATATAGAGAGAGAGAAGGAGATATATATATATATATATATATATATCTCCCTCTCTTTATCTCTCTCTATTTCCTATCTCTCTCTCTCTCTATTTTCCTCTCTCTCTCTCTCTCTATATATATATATATATAGAGAGAGAGAGAGAGAGATAGAGGGAAATAGAGAGAGAGAGAGAGGAAAATAGAGAGCGAGAGCGAGAGAAATAGAAAGAGAGATAGCGAGAGCGAGATCGAGAGATAGGAAATTAAATAGAGAGAGTGAGAGAGAAAGAGAAAGAGAGATAGCGAGAGCGAGATCGAGAGAGAGAAAGAGAGATAGCGAGAGTGAGATCAAGAGAGAAAGAACGAGAGATAGGGTACGTAGAGAGAGAGAAATAGAGAGATAGAGAGTGATATATATATATATGTATATATATATATATATATATATATATATATATATAGAGAGAGAGAGAGAGAGAGAGAGAGAGAATTAACTAGAGATAGCTACATAGGTAGAGAGAGAGAGAGATAGATAGTAGATAGAGAAAGTCGGCGTGAAAGAGTTAGGTTGGCTGACCAATTATGTGAAAAGGACAGAAACTCTCTCTATCTCTCTCTCTCTCCCTCTAGAAGAAACTATGGAACTAAAAGAGGCAAAGGGGGTTTGTCCGCTACATGCATTGCCATGTACACCTAGGAGTGCACGTATGTGTTTACCCATATAGGATTTGACCAATAAAGACGAGATTTTGACCCGGTGGTCCTGATCTCCGTACACCTCTAGACCGAGGTGGACAGAGATCGGGCAAGACTAGAGAATGCGAGGTAGTTTACATTGTGAGGAGTATATATATTAAAGAAACATTCATAATCATTGTAGATGGCGACATCATCAACTAACATGGAGGAAAAGATTGCATGCTCGTGCACGCTCTGCAAGTATCAAATCTTGCGCATGCGTAGGATATGTAATGAGCAAGTGCACAAGTACGGAGAGTTTGCTAGAGAAATCGTACAGAATCTACGATACGACTCCTACAGAACGGGCATTGATTTTCGTGACATAACACCTACATCTGAGAGAGAGAGAAAAAGGATTATGCGTGAAGGTCCGACCAATATAGAGCCAAGGATGGAAGCAGAAAAGGGCTTACAGACAGAAGAAGACGGCATGGAGGAGATGCTGGATGTCTTCTTCCAAACAAGTGAGGAGAACGCTAACGAAGCAGCATCGGAAGCTGTGAGCCTATCTCCTGAAGACATGTGGAGGAAGTTGGCATGTCAACCAATCTATGAAGGCACCAAAATATCTGTGCTTCGTACTTGTCTGGCATTTTTGAATCTTCAGTCAGTGTATGGGTGGTCAAATGCAAGCGTCACTGCTTTGTTTAGGTATGTAATTTACAAAAGAGACTTTCCGATTGCAACGGTGACGTGTTTGGGGAGCTTTTTAATTTAATGTGGCTTAAACAGGTTGTTGCAGGAGAAACTTCTCCCGACTGGCAATGAAATGCCCCCCTCCAGGCCAGACGCAAAGCAACTATTGACCTCAGTTGGCTTGGACTACAACAAGATTCATGCATGTCCAAATGATTGCATTCTTTTTCGCAATGAATTCACAGATTGTCTGTCGTGTCCTAAGTGCGGAGCAATGCGCTACAAACAAGATGCGGTTGGCGAGACAGTGCCAGCTAAAGTGTTGCGGCATTTCCCTAATATTCCTAGGATAAAAAGCATGTTTCGTTGTGGTTCCATTGCAAAGTTGATGCGGTGGCATTCTACGAATAGATCCACTGACGCAACATTTAGGGTGCCCACTGATTCAAAGGCTTCGAGGCACATTGAAGATACCTCGCCACATTTTAAGAATGAACCACGTAATTTGCGTTTGGGCATGGCAATGGATGGAGTCAATACATTTGGCTTGAGAATCTCGTCATGGAGCACTTGGCCTGTGTGCCTTATCAATTACAACCTCCCATCGTGGCTTGCCATCAAGAAGGGTCATTTGATATTAAGCTTGATTGTACCTGGTATGTTCAAGGCAAAAAACATGGATGTTTATCTAGCTCCACTAGTTGACGAGCTCCAGGAGTTATGGCATGGGATCGACATAGCAGATGCAGTTGAACCAGTAGGACAACACCATGCAAGGATCCTTGGACTTCTTATGTGGACTATGCATGATTGGCCAGGATACGGAGAAGCTTCTGGTAATGGTTCTTGATTTACAAAATTCTTGCTATTCACAAGCACTTTGACTTGGTCTGAATCATGCTATAATATATGTAGGGCTTACAACTTCGGGATACAATGCATGTCCAATTTGCGGGACGTCTTTGGATGTGCGCTATTCTGCCTATCTTCGAAAGACAATTTATCAAGGCCACCATTGTTATCTTCCAGATGGCCATCACTTGTGTGAAGGTCAGCTTGGTCATGTCCAATGTCGTCCTATGCATGTACAAGAGTGTCGCCGATGGGAGCAACATGAGGGGCAACCTGTTCCAAGAATGAAACGTTTGTCCATTCTCAATACGTTGCCGTACTGGGGTGATCTACTAATTAACCATTTGCTGGATCCAATGCATATATTCAAGAATGTGGCAGAGCTCCTCTGGAAGACAATCATGGGAATAAAATACAATCAAGCTTCAGAAGATGATTTGCAGTTAGTTGGAAAGATGCCAGAGTTGTGGCCTTTCACCAATGCAGCTGGCCAAACAAAGCTTCCAAGAGCGCCATGGGTATTGCTAAAAAGCGAGGAGCGACAAGTTAAAAGGGTGATTTCAGATTTCAGGATGCCAACAGGATATATGCAATGTCTCAAGACAGCATTCACCAGTGATAATCAACTGTCAGGACTGAAATCGCATGACTGGCATAAGTTCTTGCAATTTATTCTTCCAATTGCGATCAAGGGGTGTTTAACGGAGGAAGTGCGGACGTGCATATACAAGATTTTAGAGCTAGTGCGGTGGATCTCTTCCAAGGAGATGAGAGAGGAATCTATTGCAGTCACAAGAGCTAACTCAATTGAGGCAGTTTGCATGATTGAGAAGTATCTACCCACGAGCTACCTAACTATCCAAATGCACTTGCTCGTCCATGTAGTAGATGAGGTTGCACTAGTAGGTACAGTCCACAGCCATTGGATTTTCTTCCTAGAGCGGTTCATGAAAAAACTTAAGGGTTTTGTTCACCAAAAAGTGAGTCCAGATGGGAGCATGGCAGAAGGATGGCTGGTGCAAGAGTCTCTTGTCTTGATGACCGAATTTCTATCCGTTTCTAACCCAGAAATGCCTCGACTATGGAGCGATGAGGAGGATGCAAGATTGGTGGGAGAGGAGCCACAAGGGCAAGGGGTGCTGAAGAAAATGAACGACGCCATGCGAGAAAAGATCATGAAGTTCTGTATACTAAATTCAGAGCCGATGCAAAAATGGCTTGAAAGGTACGAAGAAGAGAAAGAGAGACGCAATAGGGAGCGACACGATTAGAGGCGAAGCCGAACGACTAGAGGCTTACCCTTGCCAGACTATCTCGCTCCTCTATTGAATTCCCTACAATGGCATGGTTGGACAAGACAGTGAGAGCAGCTCAACAGATCGGAGAACCCATATCTCTAGAAGAGGAAGAGCTGGCTATTGGATGTGAGTGGAGGTATCATACAATACATGGCACTGTGGTCACATGGAAAGCATTTCAGAACACAAAAAATTGACAGCAGAAGAAACACGTTGGACAGTGTGGTAATGGTTAGTTTCATGCAAAAGAGCAGGGCCAGTGCCAAAGACACGAATGAGAGTACTAGCAACCTGGATTACTGTGGTCTGGTGTCAGATATCCTGAAAGTCAGCTTCAGGCGGTTTGAGATGTTTTTGTTGGATGTGAAGTGGTTCAAGGTGATTACTTCTGGTCGCAATGCAACGGTACGCAGAGATGGAAACAAGCTTGTGCAAATAGATTCTACAAAGGTTTGGACAGATGCGAGCGACACATTTGCTCTCCCTCAACATTGCAAGCAAGTGGTCTTTGTACAGGACCCTCGAGAGCAACAATGGTGGTTTGTGGTTCAAGTTGCTCCAAGAAATAAACAAGTATTTGAAGGGCAAGAGCTTTTGTAGGAAAGTCAGTCAGACGACGCAGATACTACTGTGACATTAGATGAGATGGACGAAGGTATGGCAGAGGAAGCTGAAAGATATACGAGGGATGACGCAGACGAGACAGACATGACACTTGTAGATGAAGATGCAATGGATGAAGACAATATGCCAGAACGAGTTGGGGCAGAGTTATGTCTGCAATTAGAGATAGACGATGATACGGTGCAAGATCTTATCGATGATTCCTCACTCGTCGAGGCCTAGGCCTGTAAGTGTTTGTGTGAAGACGTTGATTTAAAATTAAGTTTAAATTTAATTTAAACAAAGGTGTTCTGATGCTTTATTTTACTTTCTTTGTGCAAGACTTTAGTATGGTAGACTAGTTTCTAGATCCCGCTTCTATGAGTGCAGATGCATTTATCAACTTCGTCACACGCATGAAGCCCAGTCAGATGGCAGAGGCGTCTCGGTACTGGGTAGCCAGATGCATAGGTACTATGCCTCCGGGCTTCACACTCGAGGGTTCGACGCCTATGAGGGGGACACCTATGGGAGGGACGCCTACGGGTACGACACCTGCGAGGTCTCCCATCACGGGCTCTTCGACACCTAGGGGTGCCGCAGAGGCGGGTACGTCCTCATCTCCGCAACACAGACGCACTCACCGATCTTGGCGATCGTCAGGTGGAGGTGGTGGTTGTTGTGGAGGAGGGTCCACAGATGCTTCGACCCCTCCTCGCTCACGACCCCCGTCTTACCCAGGCACACCTCTTGATACAACTCTTAGCACACCTCAAACACCTTGGGGGGCACACGATCCTAGTGCCTCCAAGCTCTATACTGTGCGGGCAGATGGTTCTATTGACATGGATAGAGTCGGGACTGGATAGAGTCGGGACTGAGATGAGACAGCGGATTCGCAAGCTCGAGCAGCTGCAGTTTTCGACCAGCATTCTGACGCCTTGACCTGAGCAGGATCGCGACAAAATCAATTATATAGTGGAGACCATCATAAGAGAGTATCAGTCTGCTCTCGGTTCAAAGGATCTTCCGAGGAGGTGGATCAAGGATGTTGCATGGGACACCGTGAAACATCGACGGGATGCATCTCCACAGGCTTTCAAGATCGGATCACCGAAGCCTTCGGGCATCCCACACGAGACGTGGCAACAGATCAGGGAGGATGAGCAGACAGCGGACACGCGGTTCAGACAACAGCATTAGGCCACGCAGATACGACAGATGACTAGGGGGACATCTCATCTTGTCAATGGAGGCTTCGACACCTTTCGCTATGAGTTTGTGAGTTTCCAATCCAATCCAATCCTAGCTATGGCATTTTTTTAAACATGATGAATCATGTATTCTTATTACTTTGATTTTTGTATAAACGCATAATCTTGCAATGCATCGAGCCCCGACACGCCAGGAGGAGACAGATGGATATCGTAGCGGTATCTATGAAGTATAGAATGATCTTGATGCTTCAGGAGAGCCTGTAGACTGGGAGGCCTTAGAGTCTCGTTGATCGATTGAGGTGAGACGTTAATATGTGTGAGTTGATTTAATTAAATAAGTATATGTAAATAAATATCAATACTAATTTTGTGACTTGTCCTATGTGCAGGTTGTGATGCTTAGTCATCACTGGATTTCATATATATGTTTTGTGAGACATAGACACGCTTATGTGCCTCTTTTTTGTATAGACATGGTTATGGTTATTGTTTTCCTTATGATTATGGTTATTGTCATTGTATAGACATGGTTATGGTTATTGTTCTTGTATAGACATGGTTATGGTTATTGTTTTGTTTATGGTTATGTTTAACTTTATGGTTATGGTTATGGTTATTGTTTTGTTTATGGTTATGGTTATCATTATGGTTTTGATCAATATTGTTATGGCCGGTTATGGTTTTAATTTGGTTATGATTTTGCACAAAGTTCGTTATGGTTATGGTTTTAAGTTGGTTATGGTTTTGCACAAAGTTCATTTCATTTTTTTCATTTTCTTTCATTTTCCTTAAATCTCATGTGAGATCCTACATGGATAGCATGTAGGAGGCGTATACATATGTTTTTTTTTTGAAAAGTTTATGTTAAAATGAAGGAAACTTTGCCGAAATTTCTACGGGAGCACGGTTGATTTTGGTGCTGCTCGCTTTCTTGGGGGCAGAGGACAGGCAGTCTGGCTGTGGTTGTGTCCATCTTTTCACTGGGCACAGGCCAGGTTGCCTGTTCTCTGTCCAAGAATGTTTTTTTTTGTTATGGTCGTCGCAATTTGCGTCGCTAGGCATGTCGAAATATGCGTTGATAATAGTACCTTTCGATGCATATTGCGACGTTTTTGTAGGGACGCGTATTTCGACAGTTTTTTCGACGGAGAGCGTCGAAACCTGCATCGAAGGCCCCCTTTTTTGTTGTAGTGGTCGAAGGACTTGTGCAAAGGTCTTACCATAGTCTCGCACTAAAACACATAATTTATCATAGATGCAATCTAATAGGTTGTCACAACTATCTTCACAGTTATGTTTAGGAAACCAACCTTACTCAAGTGCATCATCTAGTTGTGTTAATTAGCATATTGGGTATGCTAACGAGCTTACTCATACCCTAAGCTAGCACATGATATAAGGTTTGCAAACTAGCATATTATATGCTAACTAGCATACCAGTTATGCTAATTAATTAGAATATTGGGTATGCTAACTAGCATAATTTTTATGTTGGCATAAAAAGCATATTGTATGTTAACTACCATACCAAGTATTCTAATTAGCATATAATTAGCATATTGGGTATGCTAAATAGAATTCCTGATGTGCTAGTTAGCTTCCTTAGACCCTAAGCAAGCACAAAATCTAAGGTTTGCAAACTACCATATTGTATGCTAACTAGCATACTCATTATTCTAAGTAGCACAAAATATAAGGTTTTCAAACTAGCATATTGTAAGCTAACTAGCATACTAGGTATGCTAATAAGAATACTGGGTTTGCTAAATAGCAGGTATGCTAAATAAAATATTGTTGTGCTAGTTAGCTTCCTTAGACCCTATGCATTCTTGGAGTAGTCTTGCAGGTCGCCATGGCTCTAGTGGGTGTTATTTAGATCATGCGATACTTCAAAAGTAGGCAAAAAGAAGTGCCTTGCAAAGGAGATAATATGGATGAGCTAGCTATGAAGGCCTCTAGACATGGAGCAACCCTAGTTGAAGAATTATTGCATTCATCATTAATACAATCCTTTGCTAATGTCTCCCTTAGCGAAAGGGGTGAGATTTGAAAGAATCTGATGTAGAAATGAATATAATAGAGATCAAAAGAAATTCACTTAGTCGTGGGGGGTTTATTTGAAAGCTTTTGGTACATCATAAAGGGATACCCGATTTTGATATGTAATAGGCCTAAGACAATCCTTATTATTAATTAGTTGTATGTGTTGATGTTCATCTGATCATAGATCGCTTGCACAATGGCTCTCAAATAGAATTCTGGCTGCAGCTATAGAACAGCTATAGGTTGGTGGATGTTGCTATAGAACATCTATAGAACATAATAGAACATATGCAGATTGACATCAAGTATCTAGCATTGAAGTAAATGAAGTCCAAAGTGCATTGGAAAATTTTTAAAGATTGCGCATAGGATTATTAATTACCTCTATAGCTGTCTGTAAAATGGTCCAATTTCACGGTGACGGACACAAAGCGGACCCCAAACCCCGACGGCCTCTAAAACGATGGGGGCTAAATGGCGCGCCTCGAGCCTGCCATGGTAAAATGAACAGGGGGCACCACCTAGCTTTGAGAGGCTAGGATGCAAACCACGATGATATGAACACTGCAAACTTACACACACACACACACACACACACACACACACACACACACAGAGAGAGAGAGAGAGAGAGAGAGAGAGAGAGAGAGAGAGAGAGAGAGAAATTTACAAATGATGAAAACCCTCGGGGGTGTGAGGGGAAATTATTTCTGCAACATTTACAAAGTGGCATGCCGTGGTGGTAGAGAGATAGGGGAAGAAGGTGGTGCAAACTACTTGGTGCGTTCTCTAAGACGACTCAATGATTGTGAATACTTACTACCATGAGCGTGTATACGTGTGTGAATCGACCATTGGAGTTGAGAGATGGATGTGGTTCCCTTCGCATGGTGCAATTCCCAAGGCAAAACCCAACACACCAACCTCCCCCCTTTCCATGATGGTGATGGTGTCAATCCTTCCCACTACACTCTACCAAATGCTTGGCTCCTCATGAATTGCCCCCCCCGATAGTGACCTCTCAGTGCCAATTTATAGGTGTTGGCTGCTTGGATTATGGTAATCACAGTGTGGTTAGGGTAAGCTTAATCGGGGAGACAAAGCAAGTGGTGGGCCCGGTGTGGTTGACCCTTGCTTTGTTTTGGGAGGTTATTAAAAGATGGGAATCTCTAAGTGGGCCTTTGTGACCATCACCTAGAGAGAGGATATTTACAAGAAATGGAAATTTACAATGGCTCATGTGAAAACTGAAGATAATGATGAAAATAACCTATAAATTATTGGAATGGCGTCGTGGTTGCATGTTGCCTGCGAATGGTGTGCTACCGGTGCGTCGATGTCGAGCGTACTTCTTTTCGGAGTCGGCCGGGGCATGCCTTCGGTGCATTTTTTTTGTTGTTGGTGGCATGTGCTTTGGATCCTCCTTCTTTATTCGTTGATGTCGTAGTCATAACCTTTTTTTTTTGTATTTGTGGTGCGGTGTGTATATGCGTGTGTGTGTGTATGTACTCATGCATGAGGGTGTGTGTGTGTGTATGTATATGTATGTGTGTGTACGTAAACGTGCGTGGGAAGGGGTTATATATATATATATATATATATATATATATATATATATATATATATATACATATACATATATATATATATATATATATATATATACATATATATATATATATATATATATATATATATATATATATTGTTGCATTAGGGCCAAAAACGTCTAAAAAACGGCTGTTTGGTAATCCACGAATTAAGAAATAGGCCAATACTCACTTGACACGTATACAAAAGTATGGCATTCCTGTCTCCTCTAGCTTGAGCTTTTGTGCTTCCACTTTAGCGGAAAACGTTGTGAGCGGGATGAAAACACACACAGCGCCTCTATAGCGACCCGACACACACTCTTGGGAAGATACACACACACACACTATGGGGCACCACTCGGCTTACACAACACACCTGGCCGAGACAGGGAACACACCTCTAGAGTGAGAGGAGAGAGACTATCCTCTTGCCCACTCCACACAGACACACACACACCCAAAAAACTCAGCTCAAAAGAGGAGAATTTCTGACGTTTAGATACAATTGAGCTTGGGCCAACACCAATGGGGCAAATAGCTCACACAATATGGGTAAAATAAGCCAGATACAATCACAAACTAGAGCAGAAACTTCGCTCATAGGAGAAAATTACACAGAAAAACAGCAGGAAAAGAGTGAGGAATTTGGCGAAATGGACAGCGCCATCGCGTCCGGAACGGCCCAAAACCCCAGTCTGCAATGTCAAAGTGCTCAAATCCGACCTTGGATGAGCAGTTTACGGCCAAAACAGGCTCCAAAATGGGCAAAAACACAGTTGCGGTTGTTCCTCCTCTCTTCTCCACGTTTTTTCTGGTCTTCTCTCTCTTTTTTCAGTTCCCACACTTAGCTTTTTTACTTGGGCACCCTTGGCCTTTTAGATGACCTCAAACGGACCCTGAAGAGGCCAAAAACTGACCTCACAGTGCATAGTTGCAACCTTTTTTACATCATTCGCACACCGGGCACTCATCTTTTTTCCAATAATGCATCTCGCCACCACGTGAAGTGGCCCCAAAAAGTGGTCCTAATGATGACCTTTCTGCATAACTCTCACAAGAAAACACCCACGTTGTGTCCGTCCTCATCCGCGTGCAAATATTGACCTCGTTCGCCCTCCTGACGCCACTAGATGCCATCTGACGCACCTGCTGACCTCACGTCGTCGGCCCGCGGATAGCTTCCTCGAGAAGTTTTACGCGCTACCAACTCCTCCTTATTGTAGAAAAAACACACTAGTATTGATAATAGTGAAAATCGCTGCACTATGTACATGCTGTCCTACCTGTACACATGTGGGCCCCACGTAACCACCTGGCTATGGAAATTGGGTAATCCTTTATTTGATGCACCATGCATGTGTATGTACATATGCACAATCCCTTGCTCAAAAAAACTCCTGACATAATTTGCCCATCCCCTAGTCTGCTAGATCATTCATGATCAGCAGCAGCAAAGAGAGATATGAGACTCGCCGCATCACAGGTCTCCTCATCCTTCACCAACATTGCTTGCTCCACAGACAACTCATCTTGCTCCACCATCATCAATCTAGCATGATACAATTTAAGACGCAATCCATTTACCCTTGACTTATGTAGAACACCATCCAGGTTAGCCAGCTGATATGTGCCATTTGGAAAACACTCCACTACCTTGAAAGGGCCTTCCCGCTTAATTTGAAACTTCTTTTGGAAGGTGTTGTCCAGCTTACTATTGTAGCGCAAAACCAAGTCATGTTTCTTGATACCCTTACTTTTGACCTTTTCATTTATCTTTGTCAAAGCCTTATCCTGCATGTGCCCATAATGCTCCAATGCGCTCATCCTATCCAACTGGACCTCTTGTAACTGCAAGAGCCTCTCTTTGAATGCATCACTAGGCAGCCCAATCAACTTCTCTAACATCTTGACCGCAGGCAACTCTACCTCCACAGGCAATAGTGCTTCCTTTCCATACGCAAAATGAAATGGAGTAAACCCTGTACCTGTCTTAACCGAAGTACGGTAAGCCCATAATGCACTAGGCAATTCCAAATCCCAATTCTTTCCTTGGTGCTCTGTCACTTTAGAAATAATTTGTACCAACTCACCATTGAATCTTTCATTTAAGCCATTACACTGTGGGTAATAAGGAGTGGTATGCTGGTGCCTAATCTTCATCTTTGTGCATAAGAAGTTTAGCAGTTTCGCTCTAAATCCTGGCCCCTTATCTGAAAGTAGCTCTAATGGCACCCCAAACTTGCAACATATTTCATCATACACAAATTTTTCCACATCCTTTGCAGTGATCTGTTTTACTGCTATAGCCTCTGCCCATCTAGAAAGATAGTCCACTGCCGTCAAAATATAGCTTTTGCCCCTGCTTGTGATAGGTAACGGGCCTATTGCATCAATCCCCCACTTTTCAAACACATCAAACGCCATAATGGTTTTTCGTAGCTCTGGCTTCAACACTCTCTTCCCAAATGCTTGACATCTATTGCAAGACCTACACCAATGGTGAACATCCTTGTGCAAACTAGGCCATACATACCCCTCTTGCAAAATCTTATGCAAGGTGATCTTTAGAGCAAAATGGCCACCACATGCGCCTTCATGATTCTCTTCCAACACTCTGTAAAGCTCCTCCCGCCAAGGTACACGTCTCAACACGAGATCAGACCCTTTCATGTATAAGACATCACCAATCAATTTGTACCTGTATGCTCTACGCACAAAGCCATACTTCTTAGACTTCTGAATCTCCTTTGGAATGATTCCTGTTAGCAAAAACTCCTCTTCTTGAGCCAAACTTTCCCGGCCATGATAAAGAGGTAAAGTGGTCCTCAACACGAATAGCTCCCCAATCATGCCTTGAGCTGCTTCATGTGCCTCTCCATTTAGAGCACGTTCAATGTGTCTGATGCTCCATGCTTCAAACTTTTTTAACAGGCCTTTAATTCTGAAGCACATTTCCTTCAATGAGGTGTTCTTGCTCTTCCACACACCCAGCACTTGCTTCACCACTAACAAGGCATCACCTTTTATGCTCAACCTTCGAACCCCATGCTTCAAACAAATGTGTAATCCGGATTCCAATGTAGCATATTCAGCCTCATTGTTACTATGCGCATCCAATTTGAACCCTCTCTTGCATACTAGCTTCCCCTCTGGATCATAAAGTGCTATACCCCCTGAAGCTGCATCGTGGCTCTTTCTGTATGAACCATCAAAGAACAACACATGTGCATTGCTGATCTGTGGCACTTCTTCAACTACCTTTCTCACCACCTCTTCCTTAACAATAAGGGGATTCTCCTTGTAGGTCAACAAATCAGCTAGGGTAGCCCTTGTACTATCTTCCACTAGAAAAGAGAACTCAAACTCTTGCAGCTCAATTACCCATTTGTTCACCACATTTGACATGTTAATACCATTAATTAATTGTGGCAAAAAGGCATAACTCGTCAAGAAAACAAAAGGCCGTGGTAGCAAGTAATGACGAAATCGTCGACAAGCAAATATTACACTGGCCATCACTAGCTCTACTTTTGATAACTTTCTCTCCGCTACCAACTTCACTCGGCTTGTACAATACACTGGCCTCATATAATGGCTGCCCTTCCCCTTTTGCAATAGCATGGCTCCAATGGCATCATCCCCTACTGATGGATTTACATAAAAAACATTCTCCCAATCAGGAGCCTGCATGGCTGACAAACCCCCTAACACCTCTTTCACCTCTTGAAACACTTCTTCACACTTGTCATCCCATTGCAATGGATCATGCTTTGCCACTTGCTGTAATGGATAAAGAAGCTACGAATACAATGGAATAAACCGTGCCATGTACTTCACTTTGTGTATAAAGGTTGCCAATTGCTTCGTACTCGTAGGTGATGGAAGAAGAATAATAGACTTAACCTTGTTTGGATCAGCCTCAATGCCATTTTCTGACACCATATGGCGCAATAACTTCACCCTTGGCTGTGCTAGATGACATTTCTTTGGATTTAGTTGTCCTCCACATTCATCATATCGAGCGAATACCATCTGTAGCTTCTCATGGTGATCAGCCCTACTGCTATAGACACAGAAGTCATCCATAAAAGCTTTAACACAACTACCAATGAATGGTTCCAACACCCAATTTTCTCTCTCTTGATAGAAGGAAGGTCCATTTGACAACCCAAATGGCAATACTGTGTAGTAATAGCAGCCCCATGGCGTAATAAAAGTTGTCTTTGTGCGGTCTTTAAGAGCAATCTTCAATTGAAAATAGCCTGAAAAACCATCACACACACTGTACCTCTCATAACCTGCCATTGAATCCAAGATCTGATCGATGAATGGAAGAGGATATGGGTTCTTCTTAGTGGCTGCATTTAAGGGTTTAAAATCCACACAAATTCTCCACTTCCCATCCTTCTTTGGACTGACTACAACTGGACTCACCCATTCTGTGGTCTCCACTGGAACTATGAACCCTGCCTTCAATAACTTGTCCACCTCTACCCGCAAGGCTTCCATTTGCTCTTGACCCATCCTTCTTAGCCTTTGCCGCACTGGCTTAGCACCTTCTTTCAGCTCTATATGCATCTCTTCACCCTTGAACCCTCTGATCTCTTCATATGAAGTAATGAACAAATCAGGAAAACTAGCCAGCATATGCAAAAATATATCCTTCTCCATAGCTGAGAGGTCTCCACTAATCATTTGCGTCATTAATTCCTGCTTCTTTGACAACTCAACCTTGGTTTGCATCAGCCCTTCAATCACTTCATAAGGCCCTTCACTTTCATCTTCAACTTCCTTCGCAAATGCGACTAAACCACACTCCTGGATTTCTTTATCCATCAAAAGAAATGCAACATCAGCATCCTCATCACTGCTGGTATTGCTATCACTGTCCTCATCTGTCACCGTGGAAGAGTCTTCATCACTAGACTCATCCTCATCTTCATAAAGCTCCTCTAATCGTTTCCTTGTGTCCATATTATAAAGCTTCTTGGTACCTGTCTTTCCATAGAGGCTAATCGTACCATGTCGCCAATCTTGAACAGCTCCCACTGCACGTAACCATGGTCTTCCCAGTATAATAGGATATGCTCCCAACCCTGCTGGCATCACATGAAAATCAACCACTGCCTTTGCATCATATGCCTCCACTTCTAAGCTCTTTACAACACCTAAGCATTTTACTTTTTGATGGTTTGCCAATCTGATCCGAAAACCTGACACCCCAGCCACTGTGAGACCCATCTTCTCAACGCATGAGTGTGTTATGACGCATATTTGGGCTCCGCCATCCACATAACCTTGTCCCAAATTTTTCCTTTTATGCCACACATCTACTATTGGACAAATGTCTTGTAGCTCGTCCATTACCAACACCTTCACTGAACCTCTCTCTGGCTCTTTCTCCATTGGGTTAACCATCCTCTTCCACTGTCGCTTTAGCTTAGGCACCATCTCTATAAGCTGCCCAAAAGTAACATCTGCCTTCCTGCTCGTCAGATCCTCCTTCAAGTCATAGCTTAATTGCCCATCCCCTAGTGGAAAATCTGAAACATGAAACTTTCGACGAGCTCTCCTTTTCCTCTTGGCCTTGACATCCTCGCCTTCATGGCTCTTTACTTTCTTCTTACTAGGACCTGGGGAACTTCTTCCTTCCTTATCCTCTGTGGTCCTCTTCCCAGTAGGCATCACTAATGTATCCTCTAGCTTTGATGCCTTCTCCAAGGTGACTACACTTAGCACTTTTGTCTTTCCCTTTTCCTCCTGGGTCAGTCCACTGGTTCCTTCGTCTCCCTTAATTTCGATGCCATAATCATTTGACCTAGTTAGCACCTGTCTTGGCAATGGATACATGTCTCCCCCCATCCTTGGTGGCTTATCACATTGCAGGCTGATGTGACCCAACTCTCCATAATTATAACATGTGGGCGTCTGTCTCCAAAACCTACCATTGCTTTGCCCAACACCATTCCTAAGCCTTTCTTCACCTTCTTGCTGATTTCCAAACCTCCCTCAACCTCGATTATTTCCCACTTGACCTAGAATGTTTAGGCTGAGATTCTTCATCAAATCTACCATTTGCCTCATATCTTGCCTTAGCCCATCATCTTGCACTGCTATAGTGACCACTGCTGGCATAACCTGAGTAGTAACAGGAACTACTGGTTCATGATGAACCCCTGACATGCGCCCTTGTAAAGGCTCTATAGGCTGAAATTCAGACCTCATTGGCAAAGACTCCACCCCTAACTGGCTCATTTTCCTCAGCTTCCACTCTTTGTTCCTTGCTACCTCTAGTGCATCCTCATATGTCCTAGGCTTCTTTAGCTCCACTCTCCAACGTATATTCTCCCAAAGACCAGCCAAGAACCTGTCCTTCTTCATCATGTCAGGCGGGGGTACCTGTGGTGCTAAAGCCTTGCACATTCGCTCCCATGCCAATGAAAACTTACGTATGTACGCATCTACTGGCTCACCTTCCTTTTGCACGAAAGCCTGTACTTCTTGCCACACCTTGTCAGGATCTTCTATCTTCACAAACTCCACTTCCAACCCATGTCGTAGATTGTCCCAACTCAACCTTACAAGTGGATCAGCCACACGCAACTCCTCTTCAAATGCTTTAGACCAAACTCGTGCATCACTCTTCAAACAAATTTGGAGAAGGCGTAACATTTGCGTAGGGTCATGAATCTGGTTACTAATGCAGGCAACCTCCATCTTTTCCAAAAATTCTTCCACATCTTCATCACTTCTTCCATGAAACTCCGGATAAGAGAAAGCCATGGCTACCCAAATTATGATGCTTTGAGAACCCCTTCGAACACACGTGCAAGAACCCAAAACTTCTCACTACCCAATCCCCAGAAACTTCAATGGAGCTCAGCTTTAGATAAGGACAAACACACACACATCAAATGAGTTTTCATAGTTAATCATCGGAATGACAACAGGCAAAGGACATTCCACGATCTCTCTCAATCTTCTTGGCCCAAACATAAAGACTATGCGCTGCTGGAAAAAGATCTTCCTGGACACATGAACATTAATCTGAATTCTTTGAGTTAAATGAAAAGGAGTGAACTGAGGGCCATTTTGATCATCCATTAAGGCCAACCATGAAGCTCCCAAGAAGGCACACCTGACTCAACCTCTGATTTTGCCAAAATTTCAGCAGCATAACAGCATAAATGGCTCAAAATACCAAAAAACCAGCCATCATAACTTGGGAAAATTTCGACAAAGTTTCCCCAGAAGTAGAGCAGTAGGAACCCAAAATATAGACTGTCTATGTATGCATAAACTATCAACAATAGAACCCGAGCATCAAGCAGGACTCACTAGTACATAGCCTATGGCGAGGTCACAAAAAGGGTGATCCAGCTACCTGTATCATCGAAAGGATCTCTACATTTGAGAATCCCCCAGCTCAATAAAAACCACATGCTATCGACCCTCACACGAAGGCTAATGCAAATCGCATATAGTCAAGTCTCAGAAATGACTATCTTCCAGACCAAGTCTCAGAAATGGCTGGGACTGCCAAATACAACCAAGTATGGCTCCACAAATGCGTACAATGGCAGTTTCCACAAGTAACGTACAATCCAGCAGACAATGCGCTCAAATAGGCGCCAAGTGATGCATTCCCACAACAACTGCAAGTGACATCACTGCTAGTATATCACTGTACTCTAGCTACCTGTACCTGTGTGAATCACCTGTACTTGTACCTGTCCCTGTAACCTGTAACCTGTAACCTGTAATCTGAAACCTGCAACCTGTAATCCCGAAGCTCGAAGCTCGAAGCTCGAAGCAGAAGGTACTCGAAGAAGATCCTCCGTGGGGGCGCCAAAAGAATGTGAGCGGGATGAAAACACACACAGCGCCTCTATAGCGACCCGACACACACTCTTGGGAAGATACACACACACACACACTATGGGGCACCACTCGGCTTACACAACACACCTGGCCGAGACAGGGAACACACCTCTGGAGTGAGAGGAGAGAGACTATCCTCTTGCCCACTCCACACAGACACACACACACCCAAAAAACTTAGCTCAAAAGAGGAGAATTTCTAATGTTTAGATACAATTGATCTTGGGCCAACACCAATGGGGCAAATAGCTCACACAATATGGGTAAAATAAGCCAGATACAATCACAAACTAGAGCAGAAACTTCGCTCATAGAAGAAAATTACACAGAAAAACAGCAGGAAAAGAGTGAGGAATTTGGCAAAATGGACAGCGCCATCGTGTCCGGAACGGCCCAAAACCCCAGTCTGCAATGTCAAAGTGCTCAAATCCTACCTCGGATGAGCAGTTTACGGCCAAAACAGGCTCCAAAATGGGCAAAAACACAGTTGCGGTTGTTCCTCCTCTCTTCTCCACGTTTTTTCTGGTCTTCTCTCTGTTTTTTCAGTTCCCACACTTAGCTTTTTTACTTGGGCACCCTTGGCCTTTTAGATGACCTCAAACGGACCCTGAAGAGGCCAAAAACTGACCTCACAATGCATAGTTGTCACCTTTTTTGCATCATTCGCACACCGGGCACTCAGCTTTTTTCCAATAATGCATCTCGCCACCACGTGAAGTGGCCCCAAAAAGTGGTCCTAATGATGACCTTTCTGCATAACTCTCACAAGAAAACACCCACGTTGTGTCCGTCCTCATCCGCGTGCAAATATTGACCTCGTTCGCCCTCCTGACGCCACTAGATGCCATCTGACGCACCTGCTGACCTCACGTCGTCGGCCCGCGGATAGCTTCCTCGAGAAGTTTTACGCGCTACCAACTCCTCCTTATTGTAGAAAAAACACACTAGTATTGATAATAGTGAAAATCGCTGCACTATGTACATGCTGTCCTACCTGTATACATGTGGGCCCCACGTAACCACCTGGCTATGGAAATTGGGTAATCCTTTATTCGATGCACCATGCATGTGTATGTACATATGCGCAATCCCTTGCTCAAAAAAACTCCTGACAACGTCTAAATGTCACTTTCATTTGGCTAAAGTGCCTATACTTGATGGTGTTCCTATTATTTTTTATAGATAACATCATATTCTGGGCCTGATTTACAAGCTCTTTTCTATTTAATATTGTACAATATTAAGCTAGAAGATACGAAATCTTTCTTTTCAAACAGTGATGGTGACACCTATTAATGACTAACCCGTACTTTTTTTAATGTCTACTTTTCACTTAGCCTCTACTTCTAAGCACCACATCGAGAGCTTGCACTCAGCACGTGCATACATAATATCTTCATCAACATGGGACCACACCTAAAGACATCCTTTCTTTTCAAACAGTGATGGTGACACCTATTAATGACTAACCCGTATTTTTTTTAATGTCTACTTTTCACTTAGCCTCTACTTCTAAGCACCACATCGAGAGCTTGCACTCAGCACGTGCATACATAATATCTTCATCAACATGGGACCACACCTGAAGACATCCTTTCTCACATTGTTTTGGATCAATGACCACACTGTGCGATTGTGGCTTGATTGATCTAGTCACTCTACCCCCACTCGCCCCGTTTTGGTAGTGTACCCACATTGTGCGCAAAAGGACTCAATGAATTTTTCACTCCTCCCCCTATCGCACCGGTCTAGCTCTTGGCCACAGTGCTCTTGTCATTTGTGAGCTTGTCACTCTCCTATCATGTTGTTGTAGCTCTATGGCCACACCACATAAGGACCTTGAATCACCTTGTTAATTGGATTCCTAGAGTTTTTCTAAATCATGTACAAAAGCGTTTAGAGACTTTGACACTCCCCATGTTGCGTCATTTTAGCTCCTACCCACACCGCGCGAAGAGGGAATCATACAACTTGTCACTCCCCCTCTCATCGCGTCGTTCAGGCTACATGCACACACCATGTACAAAAATCTTGAGTGACTTTATTATTTGGAATATTTTTTCTAAATCATGTACAAAAGCGCTCAGAGACTTTGACACTCTCCATCTTGCATCATTTTAGCTCCTACCCACACCACGCGAAGAGGGCATCATACAGCTTGTCACTCCCCCCCTCATCGCGTCGTTCTGGTTCCATGCAAACACCATGCAAAAAAATCTTGAGTGACCTTATTGTTTGGATTTATTTTTCTAAACCATGTGCAAAAGCGCTCAGAGACTTTGACACTCCCCATGTTGCGTCATTTTTGCTCCTACCCAGACCGCGCGAAGAGGGCATCATACAGCTTGTCACTCCGCGGCTCATCGCGTTGTTCTGGCTGCATACACACACCATGAAAAAAATATTGAGTGACCTTATTATTTGGATTCCATTGGTTTTCCTCATGTGTACAAGATATTAGCAAAAGTCCTATTTGGTGCCACACTATGCCTTGCTTGCACAACGGGATAGGGGGTATTTTTAGAATCTCACTACCCCCTCATGTTGTGTGGATCATTTTTGGAACGCCAATTTGGTGCCACACTATGCCTTACTTGCACAACAGGATAAAGGTTTACTTTTAGAATCTCATTACCCCAATTGTGACGTGTGGGTTATTTGCATTCACAGATTCACCTTTCTTGCCTAGTATAGATGTCTTTTTATATATAGATCTATTAAGCATATTGGACCCAAGTATAGTCACAAAATTACTCAATTTTATTTTACAAAATATAATACTTGTAACTTTTAAAATCTATATTATTTGAAACTTTTGAAATCACAGATGAGTTCAAAATGCCCAAAAATGACTCGCTATATGCCTCGTTCTGACACCCGGAGAGGTCAGTATGGCCAAAAAAGGGCTCCAGAGACACTATCCCGTATGGTGCGAGGAGAGGGGTAGGCAGACTCTGCCTACCGCTCTCCTCGCACCGTATGGGATAGTGTCTCCGGAGGCCTTTTTTGGCCATACAGACCTCTCCGGGTGTCAGAACGAGGCATATAGCCAGTCGTTTTCGAGGTTTTTGGGCATTTCGGACTCAATCTGTGATGTTAAAATTTTGTGATTTTTCTCTATTTGAAAGTTATAATTTTAAGTTGAGTCAAAAGAGCTGAAGCAACAAAGTTTTATTAACATGGCTTAAAGGCAAAGGGACTCGAGGGTGATGAAGATTCTAATAATGATGGTCCATGCCAATGGTTTGTAGATGTCATGTTATAGGATCATGGTCACATGGAAGTCTACATAGAAATGTGAAAAAATTTCAAGCTCAAGTTTGATCTCACACAAATGTTAGAATAGTTAAAAGGAAACTTGTCTTAGGAGTTATAGATGAGTAAAAAGATTGTGTGGCAAAGGGGAGATAAAGTGTTAATCTTGATGTTGCAATGTTTAGAGGAACATATGTTGTAACTTTACAAGGTATTATATTGTGAAAATGATTTTTTTGCAAGGAGATTGAAAGTAAATTTACAAGTAATTATATTGTTAAAATGATAGTCTTTTGCAAGGAATGATATTGTAGCTTTGCATCTAAATAGTCTCCTCCTTGGAATGATTGTGATGTTCACAGCAAGGTGGTTGTTGTTGGTTCTTCGATCTCATCCTCTATAATTTCCTCCCTTGGTACCAATTTAGTTATTTTAGTGCAATTGCTTCTTATTTGTCATCCTCCCTTTCTTGTTGATATGAAGAATGAAGTTTGTGCTTGATAATGTGACTTCTAAGAAAACTAAGTGAATCTTTTAGCTTTTAAACCTCCTGTTGAATAATCCTGCAAGACATTTCCTGTACTTTTAGAAACAGTTGGATCCTTCTCCAAATGTAGATGGCCACCATTGAAATCTATTTATGAGAGTAAGGCTTCAAATTTTTCTATTTACCTTCCAGTTCATGGATCAACAGGATACAAGCTGACTTCTGTCCATATCCATTTTCTTGCTCCTTTGGCTTTGTAATGCTTGAGCCCAGATGCATGAAACCTTTGATACACAACCCTCATGGTTTCTTACACTTGGCTGGGCTTGATTTTCATATGGAACAACTTAATGAGTTTCTAGGCAGAGTGCAAATGGTGAAAAAGCTTGTGAGGTTGAAGGGAGCTTCTAACCAGAGCAAAACTAGTGAGTTGGAAAACTTGTGAGGCTGAAGTGAGCTTCTAGGAAGAGCAAAACTAGTGAGAAAATTTGGAAATCTTGTGAGGGTGAGGAGAGAAAAATGGTTTCCATGCAGAGTAGAAATGATGGGAAAACTTGTGAGGTTGAAGCAAGCTTGTAGCCAAGCAAAACTAGTGAGAAAATTTGGAAAGTTTGTGAGGGTGAAGAGAACAAAATGGTGGTTCTCTTGCAATGGTGAAGAGAGCAGAACCACAATGTTCCTTCCAGCTAGACCAGAAATGGCGGTCCTCTTACGAAGGTAGAGAGAGCTTGGAAAGCTTGTGAGGGTGAAGAGAGCCTAATGAAATGGCTCAAGAGAAAGAGTAGTGAGGAAAACCATCATTCAAAGCTGAAAATTTTGTATTTGCTGCCAAGCCAAAAAAATAGGTCCAGTAGGGGAGAAAGTAGTGTGACAATGACATCTTTTGTTCATATTGAAAGATCTATACCGGGATACTCTTTAAATGCTCTAGATATGCTTTGAATACCCAAAACTGTCAAATTTGGAGCCGTTTTGACCGTCAAATGCTCCGCTAATTAGCAAGCTAACCAATTCCTGACACAGCCCTTTTTAAGTCCCTTTTGGCCCTAATGTTTTTTTCGTTGATGGTTGACGGTCGGCTGCCTGCTAAAACTGCGCGAGGCAGATTGGGGGGGGGGGATGAGGGGTAGAGAGAGAGCGTGAGTGTGTGTGTGTGTGCGTGTGTGTGGGTATGGTGTGTGTGTGGGTATGGTTTGCGTGTGTGTATTGTGTTTGTGTGTGGGTATGGTGTGCTGCGGCCTGAGCTCCCGAGTGGGAGAGAGAGAGGGTGCTATTGTGGGTTCGTGCACAGTGCCAAAGGGGGAGAGCAATGGTGTGTGCGTGTGTGTGTGTGTGGAGAGAGAGAGAGAGAGAGAGAGAGAGAGAGAGAGAGATTCTACTGCCGCAGTCTGTGAGAAGGAGAGAGAGGGAGATTGGACTGCGCGGAATCTGAGCACCCGAGAGGGAGAGAGAGAGAGGGGAGAGCGTTGGGCTGAGAGAGAGAGATTGTGAGGGAGAGGGGAGGGATAGGGTGTGTGGATAAGAGAGATAGAGAGAGAGAGAGAGAGAGTGTATTTCCTGCGGCGCCTTCACAGGCTTGTGAGAGAGAGAAAGAGAGTGTGAGGGAGAGAGAGGGATGAGGGCCACGCCTTGTGGGCCGCCGGACAAGAGAGTGAAGGAAGGGGGGGGGGGGGGGGTTGGCAATGGAGTGGGGTAGGGGAGATGTGTGGGTGAGAGAGAGACGGAATAGTATCTACTATCTTGCATGGGAGCTTAAGGATGAGAGGAGGGAAGCAAGTCAATGGTTGGGAGTGAGGGAATATATTAGCGGGCCAAGGGGGAGGGAATGAGCCGAGGGGAGGGTGAGGCGAGCATGTGGGGAAGAGGGGAGAGGGGTCAGGGAAAGAATATTAGCAGGCCGAGGGGGGGGGGGGGGGGGGGGGGTAATGAGAGTGGGGGGGGGAAAGTGTGGGGGGGAATGTAAAGGGTGAGTGTAAGAATACGGGAGAGCGGAGGGGGGGGGGGGGGGGGGGGGGGGGGGGGGGGGGGTTCCATGCAGCTCGCACAGAGGGAGCACGAGACAGGGGTCGGGGGGGTGAGTGCTCAAAGCTTGGGCCTAGCGGGGGGGGGGGGGGGGGGGGGGGGGGGGGTAATGAGAGTGGGGGTAAATTGGGAGAGAGGGAGAGGGAATATTAGAGAGGCGTATGTAGGGAAAATGAGAGAGAGAGAGAGAGAGAGAGAGAGAGAGAGAGAGAGAGAGAGAGAGAGAGAGAGAGAGAGGGTGTTATTTTATCTGATGCCCATTGGGCGGGGGGGGGGGGGGGGAATAAGTTTTTTTTTCCTTTTTTCTTTGATTTTTGAAAGTCGTCTATCATTAGCCCTCTCCCTTTGGCTAGAGGCATTCATGCTTCTAGCCTTTCTTCTGCTTCCTCAGCTGTAGAGTTAGAGGGTTCTCCCTCCTCTGGAATATCTAGCACGAATTCTAGGTCAAACCTAAGAAAATGTCTCCATCCATTGATCCTAGTCTTGTGAATTCTCCCACCTGCTTCCATCAGCTTATAGCTACCATTGTCATAGCGTTTCTTGATGATGAATGGTCCTTCCCATCTGGGTTGAAATTTCTTATCCTTTTTAGTGTCAAATCTGTTGTCGTATCGCAATACTAACATGCCTTTTTCCAGTCCCTTTTCTTTAAGCCCTTGATTGAAAGTGAGCCGACGTCATTCTACATAGTGATTGATTGCTTCTTCCCTATCCAGTTGGAGTCTCTCCAAATCCAAGATGTGGTTTCGGAGGTTTACAATTGGACGATGTGTCTGGCTAGCCAAGACTCGTAAGCTGGCTATTTGTACCTCAATGGGTAGAATTTCCTCCTTCCCATAAACTAGATGGAAAGGAGTGAAACCTAGTGATGTTCAGAACGTTGTTCTGTAGTCCCAAAGAGCTGCCATGAGATGTTTATCCCAGTCCCCTGTGTCGTTGTTCACCTATTTTGTGATGATTTTGCAAATCATTCCATTTACCTTCTCTACGAGACCATTGCATTGTGGATAGTATGGTGTGGAATGCCGACGTGTGATGCCTAACTTCTTCATCAGTTCTCCCACCAAATCACCTCTGAACCCTGGTCCTCTATCTGATATTATCTCAAGAGGAGTGCCAAAGAGGCAAACGATATACTAAAAAATGAACTTTGCCACCTCTTGGGCTGTAATGCTGGTGGCGGCAGTTGCTTCCGCCCATTGAGTCATGTAGTCTACACCCACTATGATGTACAGTTTACCTGATTGGGCCCTTGGTAAAGGATCGATTGCATCTATTCCCCATTTCTCAAAAGGACCATATGAAATGATTGGGGTTTGTGGCTCGTAGGTCAACATGCAATCACTGTCCACTTGACAAGCCTTACATTTTTTAAAGCAATGGTGTACATCCCTGTTCAAACTGGGCCAAAAGTATCCTGCCTGTAGAATCTTCCTATTGGTGATATCTAGAGAAAAATGACCGCCGCAGACACCGTCATGGCAACTTGAAATTACCTCTGTAATTTCATTGGAGGTTGGCACCCGCTTGAGAATTTGATCTTTGCACTTACAACACAGGTGTTCGTCTATAAGGCGGTACCTAGTAGCCTTCCTTACTAGCCACTATTTTTGGCCTTTGGTGTGTCCTGCTGGACATTCTCCTGTATCTAGAAAACTGATGATATCAAGCATAGCATCACTACCTTGGAAGAGGGGTAGTTTTAATTTAATTGCCCCTACGGGAACGTCTTGTATTCTTTCTTTAGCTAGCGCATCTGCCTCTTGATTTTCTGCTTTGGGGACATGGAATAGTTTCACTGCTCCAAACTTATTTAGAAGGTCCTTAACTTGGCGAAGTTGACCAAGTAAAACCTGATTTTTGCAATCCCAGGTCCCATTTATCTGCCTTATCAAAAGCAAAGCATCGCCGAACACATTTAGGCGCTGAATTCTTTGTGAAATACATTGTTCCAACCCAAGGATTAGGGCTACATATTCTGCTTCATTGTTGGAGTAGGAGTGTAATAACTGCCCCATGGAGAATACTCTTTCTTGCTGTTCATTGAAATGACCATGCCTGCTGCAGACTGATCCATCGTTCTCTTGTATGCTCCGTCAAAGAAAAGAGAGTGAGCTCTCTCTAGCCTAGGACTTTCTAATGTTGGTGTTTCTTCCTTTGCTTCCGTGTTGACCTTCAGCTTCTTCTCATAATGGCGATGAGTGAGAATTCCCTCTAAACTAGCCTTGGTGGAGTTTTCTACTTGCATGGTGTAGTCAAACTCTTGTAGTCTAATTAACCACTTTGAGATCCTAGATGAGACATCCATGTCTCGCATTACATATGGGAAGACCTCCTCCATTGTCACGATTACAAAGGGTCTAGGCAAGAGATAGGAGCGGAACTTTGTGGTAGCAAGCATTAGTGCGAGAACCATGTATACTTCGGTAAATCCTTTTTCTGATGGGGTCATGACCCGACTAGAGAAGTAAATAGGGCGTATGAAAGAAGTTTTGGGGTCCTTTTGCATTAGCACTTCTCCGAGTGTATCACTTCCCACACTAGGGTTCACATAAAATGGCTCGTCCCACTTAGGAGGTGAAATAGTGGGAAGCTTAGCTAGGATTTGCTTCACCTCAGTAAACTGCTGCTCGTTCTCTTCACTCCATGAGAAGACATCCCTTTGGGTGAGTTGTTGTAGGGGAAGGACCACTTGAGATAACAGGTGAATGAACCTTCTTAAGTATCTTACCTTCTGAAGGAAAGAAACCAGCTGCTTGGCGGTGGTGGGTGATGATAAAGATACCAGAGCCTGAATCTTGCTCGGGTCAGCCTCGATTCCTTTTGCTGAAATTACATGACCAAGGAGAGTGACTTTGCTCTCACCAATGTGACACTTGTCCACGTTGAGTTGGCCACCCAAGGTTTGCAGCCTGGTTAAGCCATCATAGACTTTGCTTAAATGAAGGGAGCTATAAATGCAAAAATCATCTATGAAAACCCGTATTGATGTTCCAAAGTAGGGTTGGAAAACAAAATTCACATAGCATTGAAACGTGGCCGGGGCGTTAGTGAGGCCAAACGGCATCACTCTGTAGGCAAAACATCCCCAAGGTGTGATAAAGGTTGTCTTCTTCTGATCCTCCTCCGCAATGCTAATCTGGAAGTATCCTGAGTAGCCATCGCATACTGTCACTAGCGTTTGTGACCTGCCACTTCATTGAGTATTTCATCCTGGAATGGGAGGGGAAAGTGGTCCCTTTTCGTGGCTGCGTTGAGACGTTTATAATCCACACAGACTCTCCACTTACCATTTTTTTTTGGTGTGACTACTACTGGGGAGACCCATTTTGAGTCTTCGACAGGATAGATGAAACCTGCTTGTAGCAAACTTCTCACTTCTTTAAGCAATGCCTCTTGTTGGATTACTCCAAGTCTTCTAAGCTTTTGTACTACGGGTTTACTGCCTTCCTTGAGCTTTATGTGGTGTTGTACTACTGTAATTCCTGTGATCTTATCATAGCCATCAATGAACAAAGTAGTGAAGTTACCTAACATGGAGACGTACTCCTTCCTTTCTTCATTGGTTAACTCATTTGAGAGCATTTTTTGTAGCTTACGTGCATCCTCCAAGGACTGCATACCTGATGATCCCTCTTGGTTTGAGGTTGTTTCAGATTGTGTTAATGTGTTTGGGTCTTTAAGAATGACTCCCATTACTTCAATGATACTGTCACTTCCGTCGGTGGTGGTCGTCTCAGGCTTCTCCTGAGGTAGACAAGTAGTCGCTGGTGGACTCGTCTTCTGAAGCCTCCAAGAGCATGTTGCGCTGCTTTCCAGTCCTCATGTCGTAGAATATGGACTTCCCTCTAGCATCCTTCATCTGGATCATCCCGGTGCTCCAGTCTTGTTTAGCTTCCATATCCATAAGCCAAGGCCTCCCAAGAATGATGGGGTAGCCCTCCCCTTTGTGTGGCATGACGAAGATGTCTACCTCCACTTCTGTATTGAATGATTTTACTTTGACCGCATTTAAAATGCCTACGCATTTCACTCTTACATTGTTTGCCATCTTGGCTCGGCAAGGTGCCGGCCTACTTACCTCTAGACCTAGATGGTGCATCATTTTTTCACTCATGATGCATATTTGCGCGCCACCATCTATGTAGAAGTTTGAGATCCGTTGCCCCTTGATGTGAGCGTCCATGGTTGGAAGGATGTCGTCGAGATCCCTCCCAGAGATAGCCCCAGCTATCCTAGGTCTTGATTTCCTGGTACTTACCATTTTCGTCCATTGCATCCTCATTCTGGGTGCAAGGTGGAGTAATTGGGGCCAAGTTATCTTCGGGCCCTGCATTACCACATCCTGAACTAAGTCATAGGGTTTGGCATACTCACCTAGTGAGAAGTCCACGATGTCTATCTTCCGCCGCGGTTTAGCTGCTTGCTTGCTAGACTCGGCCTTCCTTTTTATCTTCTCTTCTCTTTGAGATGCCTCCTCGTGCCTCGCACGTTTCACTCCCATAGCATCCACTTCTTCTACCTTCGCTTTTCCTTTGTGATTCTCTCAAGCTGATTCTTCTTCCTTCGCCTTCCCTTTAGCCTCCAAGCTAATAACACTCACCGCTTGGTTCACAGCAGGTGGTGGGGGTAGTGGCGGAATGAGAGGTTGGGGTGGTGGTTACTGTTGTACAGATGGTCGAAGGATTTGGGCCGGTGGAATTGGTCCTGGCTGCCTAGGTGGTGGTGGTCTTGCTCTTGGCGAAGAGATCTAATTCTGTCTCCCCCCTCTATTGAAATTCTGCCTCTTCGGGTGTGGGTAGTAGTACATTCCATGGCCATCTTCCCCGTAGTTGTAACAATGGTAATCTGGGTTCTGCCTTCGTTGTCCCCTTCCTTGTTCTGGGTTTCTTCCAGATGCATGCCCTTGCTACACTAGATGCACAGATAAACTCTCTAGTTGGGTGGTGATGCGACTCAGCAGGTCTTGCTGTTCTTCTGATGCCTCTTGTGGTTGGACACTACGATTGGCTGTTGCAGCCACTGGGGTTGGTCGGGCCGAGCTTGTTTCCTCTGACTCGTTTTCTTGCTTGCATGTGCAGCTTCTTGTCTTTAAGGTAGGCTACTTGCCAACTCATATGCCAACTCATATGTTGCAGGAAACCTTCCCTTCACCTTCTCTCTAAGCGGAGACCATAGACCAGCAACGAAACTGTCCTTCTTTAGGAAATTAGGCTCCTTCACCTTCCTCCAGTGAGGCAACCCATCTCTCCCATAAGTCCACAAATTTTGACTCGTAGGTGGCATACTCCAGCAGGCCTCCCTGCTTTAATTCCGTCAGTAACTGCCATAGCTTCTCCGAGGTTGTGCCTCCACCAAACCTCTTTACAAAAGCAACCCTTAACACATCCCATGCATTCTTGGTAGCGTGGGACAATGCATTATACCAGGACTTGGCCTCTACTTTCATGAGTAGAGGAAAAATTCTAAGTCGTGAAACGTCGTCATCTTTGTTGGAGATGACACAAGCAATGTCGAAATCATCCAAAAAGTCGGTGGTGAGATCCTCTCCCTGCTTTCCATTGAATGTGGGGAAAGAAATGCTTGCTATGGTGGCGACTCAGCAATTACAAACCTTTTTTTTTTAACGTTAACAGTAGCGGCTCATAGCGGATTTTTACAGGGGTGGGTGGATAGGTTAAAACATGATAAAAATAGAGACATTAAAGGAATGATGGTAATCTAATATGGGAAGAATGATAGGATTCGGGGAATTGAGGATTTCTCCTAGTACTACCGCACCGAATAGGTATACGATCTTCTGTTGGTAGAAGAATTTCCTATCCACATAGATATTCACATGCATATGCTGCATGAATCTGAACGGGAATGCCGTCGACCCGTTTTCCATCATGCACAGAGGGTGGAATACTTACTTATACTCTTACCGTGCCAGTGTTGAGGATGAGTTGGCACATCCACAAGAGGTCGTCGCCTTTCATGGGCTCTACCTTTCCTTCGTTGCTCAGTACGTATGGGGTGATGGCGACGCGTCTGACCACTCCCAACCTTTTGGCTAACATCAATTGCAGGTAATTTCCGTAATCGGCGTGTTGCATGAATTCTACTCCATTCAATTGTAACTCATCCCCAGCCCACTAGGTTTCTCCCGTGGTAGAGAGCTTCTTCAGGATAAGTTGTACAGGGAGAGGAGGAAGGTCCTCCACTGGCTTCCCAAAACAGCGAGAGCAGTAGCCGAACCACTCTTTTCTAGGACATGGGAATCTTCTTACCACTTCTTCTTCCGGATTGTCGAAGTGGATTGGTAGCACTCGCATGCGTCGTGAAAATCGACACTGCAGCCTGGCAGTAGCACCTCAATGAAGGCGGCTAGTGCCTCCTTCGTCTCCTCTTCTTCCTTCCTCCAGTTAGAAAATTCCTTCAACCATTCGTCCATGATTGATAGTGGGTGTCACTTTCAGCATTGTAAATTGAAGGGTCTTAGAAAAGCCCTCCTCAATGGGGGCACCAAATGACGGATGCAAAACGGCGGACCCCGAGCCCCGACGGCCTCTAAAACGACGGGGGACCGAATGGCGTGCCTTGAGCCTGCCACGGTGAAGTGGACAGGGGGCACCACCTAGCTTTGAGCGGCTAGGACGCAAACCACGATGATATGAACACCGCAAACTTACACACACACACACACACACACACACACACACACACAGAGAGAAATTTGTAAATGATGAAAACCCTCCGGGTGTGAGGGGAAATTATTTCTGCAACATTTACAAAGTGGCATGTTGTGGTGGTAGAGAGATAGGGGAAGAAGGTGGTGCAACCTACTTGGTGCGTTCTCTAAGACGACTCAATGATTGTGAATACTTACTACCATGAGCGTGACTACGTGTGTGAATCGACCATTGGAGTCGAGAGATAGCTGTGGTTTCCTTCGCATGGTGCAATTCCCAAGGCAAAACCCAACACACAAACCTCCCCCCTTCCCGTGATGGTTATGGTGTCAATCCGTCCCACTATACTCTACCAAATTCTTGGCTCCTCATGAATTGCCCCCCCCCCCCCCCCCCCTTGATAGTGACCTCTCAGTGCCAATTTATAGGTGTTGGCTGCTTGGATTATGGTAGTCCCACTGTGGTTAGGGTAAGCTTAATCGGGGAGACAAAGCAAGTGATGGGCCCGGTGTGGTTGACCCTTGCTTTGTTTTGGGAGGTAGATATTTACAAAAAATGGAAATTTACAATGGCTTGGGTGAAAACTAAAGATAATGATGAAAATAACCTATAAATTACTGGAATGGCATCGTGGTTGCGTGTTGCGAATGATGTGCTGCCGGTGCGTCGATGTTGAGCGTACTTCTTTTCAGAGTCGGCCAGGGCATGCCTTCGGCGCATTTTCTCTTTTTGTTGTTAGAAGCGCGTGCTTTGGATCCTTCTTCTTTATTTTTCAATGTCGTAGTCGTAACCTTTGTTTTTTTTTTTTGTATTTGTGGTGCGGTGTGTATATGCGTGTGTGTGTGTGTGTGTATGTACTCGTGCATGAGGGTGTGTGTGTGTGTGTGTGTATATGTATGTGTGTGCCCGTAAACGTGCGTGGGAAGGGGTTATATATATACAATATATATATATATTTATTTATTTATTTTTATTTTTTTTCGTTGATGATTGACGGTCGACTGCCTGCTAAAACTGCGCGAGGCGGATGGGGGGGGGATGAGGGGTAGAGAGAGAGTGTGAGTGTGTGTGCGGTGTGTGTGTGTGTGTGTGTGGGTATGGTGTGTGTGTGGGTATGGTCTGCGTGTGTGTATTGTGTGTGTGTGTGGGTATGGTGTGCTACGGCCTGAGCGCCCGAGTGGGAGAGAGAGAGAGGGTGTTGTTGTGGGCTCGTGCACAGTGCCAAAGGGGGAGAGCAATGGTGTGTGTGTGTGTGTGTGTGTGTAGAGAGAGAGAGTGAGGTTCTACTGCCACAGTCCGTGAGAAGGAGAGAGAGGGAGATTGGACTGCACGGAATCTGAGCGCCCGAGAGGGAGAGAGAGAGGGGGGGGCGTTGGGCTGAGAGAGAGAGAGATTGTGAGGGAGAGGGAGGGATAGGGTGTTTGGATAAGAGAGAGAGAGAGAGAGAGAGAGAGAGAGAGAGAGAGAGAGAGAGAGAGAGAGAGAGTATTTTCTGCGGTGCCTTCACAGGCTTGTGTGAGATAGAGAGAGTGTGAGGGAGAGAGAGGGATGAGGGCCGCGCCTTGTGGGCCGCCGAACAAGAGAGTGAAGGAAAGGGGGGGGGGGGGGGGGGGGGGGCAATGGAGTGGGGTAGGGGAGATGTGTGGGTGAGAGAGAGAGGGAATAGTATCTACTGTCTTGCATGGGAGCTTAAGGACGAGAGGAGGGAAGCAAGTCAATGGGTGGGAGTGAGGGAATATATTAGCGGGTCAAGGGGGAGGGAATGAGCCGAGGGGAGGGTGAGGCGAGCGGGTGGGGAAGAGGGGAGAGGGGTCGGGGAAAGAATATTAGCGGGCCAAGGGGGGGGGGGGGGGGGGTTTAATGAGTGGGGGGGAATGTAAAGGGTGAGTGTAAGAATACGGGAGAGCGGAGGGGGGGGGGGGGGTTTCCATGCGGTTCGCAGAGAGGGAGCACGACAAAGGGGTCCGGGGGGTGAGTGCTCAAAGCTTGCACCTGGCCACGGGGGGGGCGGGGGGTAAGAGTGGGGGTAAATTGGGAGAGAGGGAGAGGGAATATTAGAGAGGGGTATGTAGGGAAAATGAGAGAAAGAGAGAGCAGGTGTTATTTTATCCAATGCCCGTTGGGCAGGGGGGGAAAATAATGTTGAGATGTCGAGCTCTACACCTTGAGCTGGCATCCACTACGGGTCTTGGCCGCTTACGGCATTTACTCACTGGCGCGTTAGGTGATCGACACGGAGGATCTCTGCGAGTGATTCTACAGTTGGACTACACTTATAGTGCTAGCCTAGTACGCTTCTAGCGAGTTCACACTTAGTGACCGCATGTACATATGTGCTACTTTTCAGCTTTAGCACTTAGTCATTTTGTACTCTCTTTTCTGTGAAGAAGAAGAAGAAGCTTTCCATCTCTGTGTGCTTTGTGCTTGTCTTGTGTAGCTCTCTTGCATCCTCATTCTTTACATGGTATCAGAGCCTGGTGCAGGCAAGAGAGGCTGAGAGAGCAAGAGCATCACAATCCCTTCGTTTGCAATCCATGACCAGATGCCCAAGTTTTTCGCACAAGTTTCTGAACAGATCTCCAAAGTGCAGTATACAGAGATTTATTGTACAAGTACAGTGGTTGTATGTACGCTTGATTGTGGACACTCGTTGAGTGTAGAAAGCGTTACAGGTACCATGATAGCAGGTTCAACAGATTTGCAGGTTTTTGCAAATTGCAGCTATTTTGTCTTGGTGCTTCAAGATGTCTGACGGTTTCAGTCAGATTGTTACTGAAAAGCTTGAGAAAAATAACTACCCTGCATGGAAGTTCAGAATAACAAATTTCCTAAAAGGAAAAGGTTATTGGGACTATGTAGAAGGAGACAATGAAAAGGAACCAGAGATTCCCGAGGCAAATGCTACAGCAGAACAAAGGAAAGCTTTGAGGGACTGGCAACAAGGCCAGAGCAAAGTGATGTATTGGCTTTCTATGAGCATCACAAATGGCATGATGGGCTATCTACAGGATACTCAAACCCCCGCCATTGCATGGAGAAACTTAAGCAAAGTGTTCGAGGTGAACACCAAGGCCAGGAAACTTCAACTAAAGTCGGAGCTAAATCAGGTTAAGAGGAACAACCTCTCAATCAATGATTATGCCTTGAAGATCAAGAGTACCATTGAGGCTCTTGGATCTATTAAAGTCTCAATGGAAGACGATGACATTGTCCGTGCATGCTTGGATGGTCTAGGAGATGAGTATGTACATTTTAGGTCTTCCATGAATACAAGAGACGACATCCCCGTGTTCCAAGATTTGATTTCTATGCTTATTTTTTAGGAGAAGAACCTTGACACATCTTCTTCTCATGGCAGAAATAATTCTGAACAGGCCTTCTATTCTAACTCCAACAGAGGTAGAGGTAGAGGTCGTGGTCGAGGCACAAGGGGTTGCAGGGGCCAATTTCTGGAAGGTCAATCAAATCAAAACAATACAGGTGACAGGGAAAACTAGTCTCAAGGCAGGGGGAGTCAAAGAGGTTGTGGTGCAGGATCAAGCAGGCAGCAACATACTCCAGATAGCAGAGAATGTTGGACTTGTGGTGAAAGAGGTCACATGTCACGTGACTGTCCAAAGGGAAAAGCAAGTGGAAAGAGAGAACAGGGCAACTATGCATCTACTAGCAGAGATGCAGATGACAGCAAAAACGAGCGCATGTTTGTTATGCAGCATGTAATGAATACAATGACTGCAGAGAATTCCACCCAAGATGATGTTTGGTATGTGGATTCAGGTGCCTCTAATCACATGACGTCTCGTGGAGAGTAGTTTAGAGATATGCGCAAACCAGATGTGTCAGGCTATGTGCAGACAGGAGATGACACAGCTCACCCAATTGCTCATGTAGGGGACATACCTCTAAATACGAAGAGTGGGAAATCAAAGTACTTAGCAGATATACTTCATGTCCCAAACATTACAAAGAATCTTGTTTCTGTTGGACAAATGGTTGAGCAGGGTTTGCACGTTCGCTTCAATCCAAATGGCTGTTTCGTAGAAGATTTCCAGAATGGCTGTAAGCTGATCACAGAGGGAAAATGTGTGGGCACAATGTTTACGCTGAATGTAGACATGCCTGAGGTAAAAGCTGCATTATTTGCACAGGGCACAGGTGTTGTGGCTGATGTTGACATTTGGCACAAACGCATTGGCCATGTCAATGAGCAGAGATTGCGTAGCATGCAATCAAAACAGATTGTAAAAGGTTTGCCCAAATTCAAGGTGGATGGTATGCATAAAGTGTGTGCAGCATGCCAGTTTGGAAAACAGTCAAAGGGCTCATTTCCACATGAGCGCAATGTATGTAAAAATCCACTTGAGGTGGTGCACACAGATGTTTGGGGTCCAACCGATACTGCAAGTATACATGGTTGCAGGTATTATGTCTCTTTCATTGATGACCATACAAGGAAAGTATGGGTCTACTTGATGCGTAACAAAAGTGAAGTGTTTGGTCACTTTCAAGACTTCAAAGTCATGATTGAGAAGGAGACAGATATGCAAATCAAAACATTGAGGTCAGATGGAGGGGGAGAGTACTTCTGCAATGATTTTTCAGATTTTCTGCGAATGCATGGTATACGCAAGCAGTTTACATGCAGATATACTCCACAACAGAATGGGGTCGTAGAAAGGAAAAACAGGCACATTGCAGAGGTTGCACGTGCATCGATGAATGAGAAGAACATGCCTCATCATTTCTGGGCTGAAGCCGTAAATACAGCTGTGTACATTATGAACAAGACACCTACAGCTACGGTGCATGATGTAACACCTGAGAAAGAGTTTACAGGTACAAAGCCTGATTTGGCACACTTGAAAGTGTTTGGCTGCATAGCTTACGTGCATGTACCAGATGAGTTGCGTAGGAAATTGGATCCTAAAGCAGAGAAATGTATTCTTGTGGGATATTCCCTTGAACAAAAGGGGTACAGGTGCTACAATCCTACTACACGAGAATTACGAGTGAGCAGAGATGTAGTCTTTGATGAGATGAGCAGCTGGTACAGTAATGCACATGGCACTATTGGGGCTGATGTAAAAGATGATGTGGTTGTACAAAATGTGAGGCCACAGTCACAGGTTTTCAGTGGACCACAAGAGTCCTCTTCTCGTGGATCTGTTGAGAAACCATGGAATGGTAGACTATGTACGCAGGTTACTCCACCAACAGGTACAGGGAATGTATCACGAAAAGGAAAGGAAAAGGTTGATGAACCTCCCTTTATGTCTGATACATCATCAGGTTTTTCACATGTAGACATGGATTCAGATGGTTCTGAACAAAGTCTTGATGAGGAATTTGGAATTCCGGCTGTCAGGACACTTGGTGTAAGGAAAGTACAAGAAGATGCTAGAGGGCAAAGGAGTGACCCAGGACCGCGCAGATCTAATAGAGTCAGAAATCCAGTTCAGAAATTGACTTATGATGGGTATCTAGCACATCACCAAGCCTACATGGCTAAGGTGATACAAAATGTGGAGCACACATGTTTTGAGGATGCAGTTGGAAATGTGCATTGGGATGATGCAATGAATGAAGAGATGGCTGCATTGGAAGCAAACGACACATGGGAGTTGGTGCCATTGCCAAGTGGCAAGAAAGCTATTGGCTGTAAATGGGTGTATAAAACCAAGCATAAGGCTGATGGTAACATTGAGCGTCACAAGGCAAGGCTAGTCGCAAAGGGTTATGCACAGACGTATGGCATAGACTATGAGGAGACCTTTGCTCCAGTGGCAAAGATGACGACTGTGAGAGCTGTCATAGCAGTGGCTGCATCTAGAGGATGGATTATGCATCAAATGGATGTAAAGAATGCCTTCTTCAATGGTGAGTTTCAAGAGGAAGTGTATATGGATCAGCCACCTGGTTATGTCGATCCAGGTTACCCAGATTATGTATGCAGACTTCTCAAAGCTTTTATGGTTTGAAGCAGGGCTCTAGAGCATGGTATGACAGGATTTCCAAGTATCTTGTCAGTATTGGTTTAAGGAGAGCTCATGCTGATCATTCACTCTATGTACGTGAGAGTGATGTGGGGATTGTGGTCATTACCATATATGTAGATGACCTTATTATTGTTGGTGACAATGCTATGGAGATTGACCATGTGAAGGGTCTTCTCAAACAGGAGTTTGAAATGAAAGATTTAGGCGAGTTGTGCTACTTTTTTGTCATTGAGGTGATCAGGACTCCAGAGGGTGTATGGCTATCACAGAGACAATATGCTTTGGACATGTTGTCAAAGTATGGTATGGATGATTGTAAGCCAATTTCTATTCCCTTGGATGTGAATGCAAAGCTGAGTGCAGATAAGGGTGATGTTGCTGAGGATGTCAACATGTACAGGAAGATTGTGGGTAGTCTAATCTACTTGACTATCACGAGGCCACACTTGAGCTACACAGTAGGCTTGGAGAGTCAGTTCATGTAGCTTCCGAGGAAGCCACATTTGGATGGAGTACGACGCAAACTTAGGTATGTGCAAGGTACTCTTGACTACACATTGTTCTATGTAGCAGATGCACCATTAGCATTGTATGGGTATACAGATGCAGATTGGGTAGGTAGCATTGTTGATAGGAGATCTACGAGTGGCTTCAGGTTCTCTTTTGGGAGTGCTGCTGTTACTTGGAGCAGCAAAAAGCAGCCTACGGTTGCTTTATCGAGCACAGAGGCCGAGTACAGAGGTGCAACAGTTGCGGCGTGCGAGGTAGCTTGGCTACGCACATTACTTGAGGACTTGGGAGTGTAGGTGGACCAGCAGATTTTCATCCATTGTGACAACCTCAGCAGCATGCAGTTGGCTAGGAACCCAGTGTTCCATGCCAGGACCAAACACATAGAGGTCCATTACCACTACGCTCGAGAGCGAGTGTTGGCGGGCGACATCAACTTGGTCTACGTCAGCACAGAGGAGCAGATAGCGGATATCTTTACCAAGGTCCTCGGAGCTGAGAAGCTTCGACGTTTCCGGACTATGCTTGGACTCTGCGACATGCAGAGCTCGAGGGGGAGTGTTGAGATGTCGAGCTCTACACCTTGAGCTGGCATCCACTACGGGTCTTGGCCGCTTACGGCATTTACTCACTGGCGCGTTAGGTGACCGACACGGAGGATCTCTGCTAGTGATTCTACAGTTGGACTACACATATAGTGCCAGCATAGTACGCTTCTAGCGAGTTCACACTTAGTGACCGCATGTACATATGTGCTACTTTTCAGCTTTAGCACTTAGTCATTTTGTACTCTCTTTTCTGTGAAGAAGAAGAAGAAGAAGCTTTCCATCTCTGTGTGCTTTGTGCTTGTCTTGTGTAGCTCTTTTGCATCCTCATTCTTTACAAATAAGCTACGGGGGGGGGGGTAATGAGAGTGGGGAGGGTGGGGGGGAGATAAGTTTTTTTTTCCTTTTTTCTTTGATTTTCGAAAGTCGGCTATCAACGGCATTGAAACGAACTTTAAAAAAAGAATCGCATGTCTATTTATTACTCCAAATTAAGCGTAGTCAATTTTCTCTTATGTGCTACAGAATGGTTAATTATGCAAAGGAGAACATTGGAATGTGATATATAAGTGTATGTAGATTCACATCAACCACCTAGGAATTAAGTAAACATGGCTATAGTGCATTGAGTATTTTAATACCATTAGGAAGAGAATGGGGTCTAGGAGGGCCTCTTAATTTGGCAGTTTAAGGACGTCAAACCTTTAGTATTCACACATTAATCAAAGAAAAATTTTTGAATTCAAATAGGCAAGACGGCTAATTTATTTGAATTCAAAGTTTCTCCCCAAAATGGAATTTAAAATCAAGCCGATAATGTAACATATCTATGGAAAGAGCTCGACGTGTAGATTGTAGATCTATGATCTCCGCTCAAATCGGAGATCATATGTGGGAGTTCTGGAAGAGCGAAAATCATAAAATTTTTCACCTCCTTTTTGGGGAGAAAAGTGCATTCGTTGATCACTCTTACACATCTCTTACACACCCACCATTCTTGCACACATGGAGTGCACCTATTTGTCAAATTCCTAATCACCTCCATAAGCTCATGGCAAATAAAGAGGCTCTCCTACACCACAACCTCTTCCTATTGACATAACTTGAATTGCCAAACTGTGAGAAATGAATTGTGTATTAACATGGAGAAAGTTTGTAAGAAAATGCTTTTTTACATTCTCAAATTCTTTCGAAGTAGACTCTGAGATGCTCCCACCCCACACTTCAACTGCATAAAGAAGAACCGGTGTCACCAATGCATCAAAAAGGTACTTCTTAGGAACCCAACACTTGATGTTTCCCGCATTACACATGTTCTCAAATGCATAATATGCTTTCTTTCCCACTTCCAAACGACGCATAGCACATTCATGACACTTGTAATTGGATGGAACCTTAAGGCCACAATACTTAAATCTCTCAACAACTTCAAGTGTCTCATTGTTTTACACAATGCATGGCTTCTCCTTATGGTTGGTTTTCAAAAGCATAACGTTTGTCTTGGATTCATTCACAATCAACCCACTATGCAAGCGTACATGCTCTTCATCTTCTGCTTCATGATCATCGTCATCCGACATCGTAGAGCTCACTGTGAGCTCTTCCTCTCTCCCATGTGTTTTCTACCCTCTGCTTTGCTCCATCACCCTCTTTTATTTTCCCTTCTCTTCACACACATTAAGCCCCTTGGGTGGCCATCAAATTCAACCTTGGGCGGCCACACTACCAGCTTGGACGGCTCTTTAGGCTTTGATTTGAGCGGACACACCCCCTTGGGCGGCCCTTTAACCTAAATAATACACCAATTTTGGCATACACATCAACCAAGGCATTGCTTCTCACCATATTTGAGACATAAAGCTCATAAAAAACTTAACATTCTTTCGTAATTGTACCACATTTGGTATATATACATATATACAAAAGCATTCCAAGAATCTGCATCCCGGATGGGAAGCCTCTCTAGCACTTAGTGTGCTCTTCGAAGTGCATCAAAAACCGGATAAGTATCAACTTCGTGTACACAACCACCAAAACATTTCCGCCGCTCCATTATTGCCAACCACCACATTAGGCATATATATTGACCACCATAATGCCATCCACAACTCCGACAGCATACCCCGCTTTCGATGCACTGCAAGAGATGACATTCTAGACTAGGTGCTCCTCGAGCACTTATTGCTCTCTAGACTACACTATCGACCAACCCAATATTGAGCTCAATTATTGCCAACAAAGCATTGCCAAATCACCACATTAGGCATACATTTAGCATTGAGCTTGCTTGTTATCAAGCTCTAGTCGCTGCTCAATAAACATATAGACATCAAATAAGCTTACTCTGCATCCTCTTGTCATTTTTCTCATCTTGGAAGCGGAGCGGCACGACATCGTGACGGGGGATATGGGTTCGATTGCAGCCGAGTGATGCCCGAAAGTGTACGCTTATATCTGTCGGGCCGAAATGCCCGAACTGCTACAAAAAAGAGAAATGTAAGGTTAGCACTCATAATATTACATTGCTACGATTCCATCACGAGAAGAGCTCTTGGAGTCATCACCATTAGGGGCTTGCTTAAAATATTTTCTAACTATAGAAAAAAGGGCAAACTCAAAACCATATTGGTTTTGGGCTAAAATTTGAAGCATCTTTTGGTATCTACACTATCCATTAAAAAAAAAGGAGGGATTATGGCTCTACATGTCATACTCTCCTTGTTCCGACAAGTGCTCACTCTTCCGAACTATTGTTCTGAAAATAGTGTTGCTCCTCAAGGTGGCGCCATAAACTAGTTTACACTAAATCTACCTAATTTTTTCAAGGCAAGCTCGAAATCTATCGAAAGCCCTCACAATGGTATCCATGGAGTACCGAAAGTAAAATTATTGCCCAAGGTCGTGAGAAAGGTAACAAATGGAGAACATGTTTGACAATTTGGCAAGGCAAAGATTGACTAAGAAATGTCCACACACGCCCACAAAAGGTCTATAGGCCAAAAGGAAGGAATCAGGATATGTGAAATCACTGCTCGTCATGGATGACATTCACACAAAATAGACCAGTATAATGTAATGTATACGCCTGAGTCATTTTGGTAGGCCATGGACCTTTCTTTCAAATCTTGCATCTCAAGCTAGTATCCTTTGAGCTGTTCACACCCTTTAAATACAGCTTCGGGGCCTTCACTTAATAGAGGGGCCTCATTGATCTGCTTTCCTTTCCTTGGCTTGTGGTCTATGCCACTTAATTAAGATTGAGCATTCAATTTCTTGACTAAGCATAATTAGAATTAACACAGTATCTATGGTTGCATCTTTGATGTTGTTGTGCTAGCTAACATGGATGCATCAGCAGACACGCATCTTCAATGCCAGGCGCCGGCTTTAACTACTCCCTCTTCCCTTGCAGTCTGCGAATCCAATGACTCGGACTTTGAGTTTGACCTCTCAGAGCTTCCTAGTGATGATCCTCTGCTTCTCCCAAAGTTCTCAGTCTCTCCCCTCAATGGAAAAGTGTGGCATCAATTAGTATGCTCATGCCCACCACATATTCTTGTACAAAAGACCGTATTTACCCAGTTAACCCCAATATTCATCATTTGCATGCAGTCACGGATGTGTCGCCGGATGGCACTGTAGCAAACTCTGATAAGAGTCCTCATAGATATAACTATTGTTGTTCTATTGACATAAATCAGCAACGTTCAGGTAGAGATGATGGTTCCTGGATTGGGATTTTAGAAGAGGATCTACTTTGCAGTACTAGTCTTGATCAGAGTAATCTAATGCTCAAGAGAAGGGAATGCAAGCAGTTGCCCCCCCTTGTTGGCGTCCATCGAAGCAACATCGGTCGCGCTGTGGACATGAATTTGGGAGTCTGGGCTTGTAGGTCATCCTCAGATGCTTCCTCCCCCAATTCTCTTGCATCTGTCTCATCCTCTTCATCGCCCCAGCATCATAAAAAGGATAGGAGATGGTCTTTGAAGTGGGATTTTTTCCACATCAAGAAAGGGACAAGTAGTCCCTCAGAAGATGTTGATCATCATCCTGATCATGACCCTTCCTTTTCTCATGCTGCGGAGATGCGTGATGAGCTGAGCCACATGACTAATTACCATGATGTAGCAGAGAATAGGGGTCTGCATGATGATGGCAATGTAGAGTCACGAAGGCGATCCTCTATGTTCAGCAGTGGCAGCGCCACAATGTCGAAGAAGCGAGAGAAAGACTAGGGCCAGTGGAAGAGCAAGAGTACAAGCAGCGCTTTCGTTGGCCCTGCGGCATCCCCTGCATGTTTGACGCTCTCCATCTCCCCAGGGCCCGATGGGCGCCGCCCAGCTTTGCCAACAGGAGGCGTGCAAAGGAGGCCCAATGTCGCCCCACGCGCAGCACTGCCAACAGTAGAGGGTCCGTGCCCAGGAGCTGAGAAGACGGAAGTTCCTGCCCTACCGCCACTCCCTGCTTGGAACGTGCTTCTCCCCCCCTCAATTCGCGTTTTGAAACCCGTTGGCTGCATGGATTGAGTTAATGTTAAGGAATTCATGTATAGGAGTACAGACTGTGCAGGTAAAGTGAGTAGAAGGACCAAATCTTGGGTTTGTAGTTTTTTCAGGCAAACTTCAAGGTTATGTTGTTCCAAGGAGGGACAATCATCACTGGAAGTAGGACGAATCCCCCCCTAAAAAAATGTACAAATTGTTTTGGGTAGATGGTCCAAATCAGCGACCCATTGGTGGAAACTTGTTCAACCCCTGATCACTATCGTCCCTTTTCTTGCTCGCGTGTGGTCTTAACACTTTAAAGATGTTTTTTGCCTCGAAGTTTGCACGAATGAAGCCGAAAATCTGTGTGCTATGTCACAATTGAAGACGCCTATTTTGCTAAAAAGAGAACTCGTCTGCGCACCTCCTACACCACTCCAACCGTGAAATCGCTCTCAATAGCTTTCACGCGGCTCTGCACATTTTGGTTGTCCTTGACCTGGGGATTTTACCTAGCGCTTCAAAATTGAAAAAAAAATGAGTTTCTATTTTCATAATAATAGTAAGTTTCTACTACTAACATAGTAAAAACTTTTGACTTTTGGGACATAAGGAGAGAAAGCCAAGGAGCGAGACAAGAGGGAGAGCTCTCTCTCTCTCTCTCTCTCTCTCTCTCTCTCTCTCTCTCTCTCTCTCTCTCTCTCTTTGGTGATTATTTTATCCTCTCTTACAACTCCTAGAATCAATTCTAACCTATCAAGGTATACCAAGGATGCTTGTTGGTGTTGTCATGCGCGTGATAGCATGCTTCTCTCTCAGGCATTGGCAACCGTCACTCATGACGACCTTGCTTTGACTCCTCTATTGCAAAATGCCACCAATGGCATTTTGTTTGAGGCTACTAACCTTAATAATATACCAACTCTTCGTCTTCAAAAAGTTAAATTTTAGAAAGCTTCCATGCGTCCACTAGAGATGAAGTGTTAATATGCTGTTGAGGTTAGTATATACTATCTCTTTTTTTTATTAAAAGAATTGCTTCAAATATATTAGAAAGAAAAGAGAAACCAAATGCTCTGATACTAATGTAATGGAATTCGCCTATTAACTTGAGAGTAGCGGAAATTAGAGAGAGTACTTTCGTGAAATTACTTCATGAGCATACCTGGTGAAGATAATTGATAGTAGAAACATAAACATATCATTTAGTTAACTTGGCATGAACAATACTTTTGCAAGAGAGAGAATTTAGAGAACATGACAATAGCTGAGGAGCCGGTCCCCCCTCCAATAGGCATTTGTATTATGATTTCTCCCATCAAGAGAGACTTGTTACGATACAATCTTTTTGTGCCTTGGGACCTATGTGATGCTATGAAGATGGAAAGCTTCATGCATCACAAGCATAGCATAAACTTTGAAGAAAGCATTAACTATCCCAAGCCTCGGTCCCAAGACCTCAAACACGTTCGAAGGTGAAGAGACCTAGCAGGGAATAAGGGTAGGGAAGAGGACGAAGAAAAATTTCATAGGAGAAAGAATTAGTTCCTCACTTATCATCACTCTTTTTGCTAGCATACATAATAGCATAGTAATGAAGATGGAGAAGATGGAAAGCTTAAGAATTGAAGCATGGCTCTTGGTTGGATTTGCATTACATAGCCAAGAGTGTTGGTGTAGGCTCTCAAAACTCTCTACTTGCTTGGAGAAGGAGAGGGAGCTCTTGCACTTTGCATTTCACACAATGAGTGTGTGTGGGAGAGTATACACCCTAAGCAGACCCCTAGCTTCCTTGGTCGAGCCCCCCTTGTAGCTCATGCTTGAAGCTCATTTGACCCCTCCAGGCCTAGCCAATCAAAAGCAGGAGGTAAATCAAGTAACAAGGGTACCCTTGGAACAAGTGTCCCCCTTTCCCCTTTGAGAGAGAGGACTTGATAAATGCTAAAACAATTAATTAAATCTTCTAAATTATCATTGAACCCCTTGGGTGGCCAACCAATAGGCTTCAAGCACACCATGAGGGCAACATGAGGAGGAACTTGACAAGTGTTCCTTTTGCTTTGTTTGTACCAATCTTGCCTTGAGTGAGTGTGTGGGTGTTCTCTTTCATCCCCCCTCTTGTAGGTCTCACCTCAAGCTTGGGGCTAGCTTACCTAAGGTCAAAGGACTTTTACACTAACTAATGGAGGTCTTCAATGAAGCTAACCCTAAGGTCTTTATGTTCCATTGGTTAGCCTTGCTCTTTGATAGACCATCTCTCATTTTGGCCCCTTTACCATTGGCCCCTTGTTGATATAGATCTATAAGCACATGTCTATGTCTTAACCCTTGGTCCCATTTATTCTCCCACATTAAATGATCAGTTTAATATGATAAAATCATTTGGGTTGGTTAGATATTAGATTTTATGATATATAGAACAACTATAGGTTGGTGGGCATTGCTATAGAACATAACAGAACATATGCAGATTGTCATCAAGCATCCAGCATTGAAGTAAACAAAGTCCAAAGTGCATTGGAATGTTTTTTAAGAAGGATTGAGCATATGATTATTAATTACCTCTATAGTTGTCTATAAAATGGTCAAATTTCACGACATTGAGACGAACTTTAAAAAAAGAACCGCATGTCTATTATTACTCCAAATTAAGCGTTTTAATTTTCTCTTATGTGCTACGGAACTGTTATGCAAAGGAGACCATTGGTATGTGATATATAAGTGTATGTAGATTCACATCAACCACCTAGGAATAAAGTAAACATGTGTATAGTGCATTGAGTATTGTAATACATAACTTGAATTGCCAAACTGTGAGAAACGAATTGTGTCTTAACATGGAGAAAGTTTGTAAGAAAACGCTTTTGGACATTCTCAAACTCTTTCCCAGTAGACTTTAAGTTGCTCCCACCCCACACTTCAACTCCATATAGAAGAACCGGTGTCACCAATGTATCAAAAAGGTACTTCTTGAGAACCCAATACTTGATGTTTCCCACATTATGGTATGAGCGCGTATAGAGCTAGAAGAGAGCAAGAGGAGGCGCTCACAATGTACATGAACTTGGATTTGAGGATAGATTAATATTGATTACAAGACTTAATACTTTATTAAGAGAGCTCGATACAAGACTTGGGTTACATGACTTGAGTACAAGACAAGGCTTGATTGCAAGGACAAGACTTGAACATAAGAACTAGAAGAGGGATTCCTTCATAGGAGGAGAGGCTTGTGGCCCAAGACCCCTATTTATACTAGTGCTTGAGGAGGTTACTTGAGGAGGTTAGAACTTTCTAGGTTCTTCTTGAGGAGGTTAGAATCTTCTAGAACTTTCTTGATTCTTCTTCAACTTTCTAGAGCTTTCCAAAAACTTCTAGATTCTTTCGAAATCTTCTCCAAGCTTCTAGAAACTTCTTGATCCTTCTAGTTATTCTAGAACCTTCTAGATCCTTCTTCAACTTTCTAGAGCTTTCCAAAAACTTCTAGATTCTTTTGGAATCTTCTCCAAGCTTCTAGAAACTTCTAGAATCTCCTTTATACCTTAAGAACCTTCTAGAATCTTCTAGAATCTCCTTCATACTTTTAGAACCTTCTAGAATCTTTTAGATCCTTCTAGATTCCTAGTGATGATGTAGGCGATGATGCAGGCAGCGAGACTGACTCTCAAGCATCCATGACATTACCCCCTCCTCTAGCGACGAGTTCCACGAGGAGCAGTGGTGTTCGTTGATTGGGGCTTCCATGGATACTGTTGATGGAACTCTTAGACTTTGAGAGATGCATGCTGAAGATTGTGTGTTGGTTCCCAGGTTCGTTCACTGACACCATAGCCTTTCTAATGCACCAAGTACTGTAACCTACCACGCGAAACTCGAGAATCTAGGACTTTCTCAAACTTATTTTCGTCGTGTCCTTGAATCTCAACCGGAGGAGGTGCTTGTAGGGCTCTTCCTGGGATCTTAGATGTGTGACAAGGTTCTAGGACTGAGACATGAAAGACCGGATGGATTTTCATGGATGAGGGCAATCGGAGTCGATAGGTGACTGGATTGACTTGACTGATAATTTTAAACGGCCCAAGCCTTCGATAATCAAGCTTTTGACAGGGACGAGATGAACGTAGATCACGCCGAAGGAGCCACACTTTATCCCCTTCTTTGTATTTTGGATGCTGCATGCAATAGAGATCTGCACTTTCCTTATACTTGGATTGAGCTTCTTTGATATGAATTGTAAGTTCTTTGTGAATTGCAGATAATTGTTGTGTAAGATGAATAGCAGCTAGATTCTTGACTTGATAGTGTCTGTGGATATCCTATTTGGGATGTTGACCTTAATTAGCAAAGAATGCCGGAGTGTGACGGGTGGAGGCATGAAAACTGTTATTATAGGAGAATTCTGCTAGCGGTAGGAGCTCGACCCAATTATCCTGTGATAATTGATAGTACAGTGGAGATACTATTCCAAAACTGGATTTACTCTCTCTGTTTGTCCATCACTTTGTGGGTGATTGGCTGAGGAGAGGTTGATTTGTACTCCGAGTAGCTTGAATAAGCTTTTCCAAAAGCTAGAGATGAATTGTGGGCCTCGATCAGAAACTATGTCATCCGGTAATCCGTGATAACGATAGATATGCTGTAGAAAGAGTTTGGCCGTACCTTCGTTGGTGATGGTTTTAGTGGTTGGAATGAATTGTGCCATTTTTGTAAACCGATCCACGACTACTAAAATGGAGTCAAATCCTTGTGACAATGGTAGCTCTCCAATGAAATCCATGGAGATGGATGACCATGGTTTGGTGGAATGGGCAAGGGATGGAGTAATCCATGAGGACGTTGACGAGAAGCGTTTGATCTATTGCAAGTGTCACAAGTGCCTACATACTCCTTGACAAGCTTCCACATTTGAGGCCACCAAAAGTCACGGGAGAGAAGCTCAATTGTCTTATTAACCCCAAAATGCCCTGCTCTGATGGAAGATCATGCCATTTTCTAAAGTACCTCGAAGCGTGTTAGTCCTGGTGGAATATAGAGAAGACCCTTATAGTAAATTATTCCATCAATTTCTTGAAAGTCCAGCTCATTAACCTCTTGTTCTTGTAGTTGTTGTCTAATATTCTGAGCAAGTGGGTCTTTGGCAATTTGCGTCTTCACCTTAGAAAGAAAAGTAGAATCTTCAGGAGCTTGGCTCATGGTGGCGTTTAGCTTAAGCTGCTCAGGTTTCAAAATCACTGACTCTTGTTGATCAAATGTTGTGTCGCCTTCTCTAGGTGCAAGGTAGGATCTTCTTGATAAGGCATCTTGCTTATCTTGTTGACGGCCAGGTCTATAAGAGATAAGAAAATCAAACCTTGATAGGATACCACTCCACCTGGCTTGGCGACGATTCAAGACACGGGATGTCATGAAGTATTCCAAATTCTTGTGATCTTTATAGACAATGAGGAGCTCCTTCAAGTAGGTGACGCCAAGTGTCCAAGGAGTCGATGATTGCTAAGAGCTCTTTGTCATGGATTTCATATGAGGAGCTCCTTCAAGTAGGTGACGCCAAGTGTCCAAGGAGTCGATGATTGCTAAGAGCTCTTTGTCATGGATTTCATAATTGATTTCTACAGCTGAGAACTTGCGGGAATGAAAAGCCACTGGATGTACTTGACCATCCTCTCCTACTTGGGATAGAATAGCGCCAAGGGCAAAATCTGAAGCGTCTGTTTCTAGGATGAAAGGCTTTGCCAAGGATCTGCGTGAATTAGAATGGATGCAGTCGTGAAAGCGTGCTTGAGAGTCTGAAATGATTTTGCGGCCTCTGAGTCCCAGACAAACTTATTATGGCCCGTCAACCTTGTGAGTGCTGTAACCACCTTGGAGTATCCCTGTATAAAGATACGATAAAAATATACAAATTCGAGGAAACATTGAAAATCTCTTACCGAGGTGGGTGTCTCCCAATCAAGGATGGTTTGAACCTTCTTTGGATCCATGGAGATTCCCTTTTCCGAAATTACATAACCAAGAAATTCCACCTTAAATTGATGAAAAGAGCACTTCTCCAACTTTGCATATAACCCGGATGCACGAAGCTTTTCAAGCACTAATCTTACATGGTGCTCATGCTCTTCTTGATCCTTGGAAAATATCAAGATATTATCCAAATATATTACCACAAAATAATCCAAATACTCTCGAAAGATATCGTTCATTAAATTTGAAAAATAGTTGGGGCATTTGTAAGACCAAATGGCATGACAGTATATTCAAAGTGGCCATACCTTGTCCGAACCATGAAGAACCATGAAGATCTATTTTTGTAAATATTCTTGCCTTGCCAAGGAGCTCAAGAAGCTCTGGGATCAAGGGAAGGGGATAGCGATTCTTGACGGTGATCTTGTTTAGGCCCCTATAATCCACGCACATCCGGAGAGTTCCGTCCTTTTTTACAAAGAGTATTGGAGCTCCTGCTGGGGACTTTGAATGCCGTATGAACCCCTTAGCAAGATTCTCATCAATATTTTTCCGTAATTCTACCAATTCATCTTAAGATAGCTTGTATATTGGGCCAAAAGGGGGTTGGGTTCCCTCCTGAAGCTCTATAGCACAATCATACGGTCGATGCTCCGGTAACAAGTCTGCATTCTTCTTCTCAAAAACATCATTCTAATCTTGATATTGATGTGGCAATGCCTCCATGATTTTTGTTGTCCACGTGTCGGTTGGTGTTGCAAATATCAGGAAAGTTGGATACTTTTTGGCTGCACGCATGGACCTTGGCTCCAAGATATATAGGCATATTATGCCTTCCCTTCTTCTTTTGGACTTTTCGTGGTTCAATTCTCCAAGCCCTCCAATAGATGTCAAGATTATGTAATTCAAGCCACAGTAGCCCAATAACAATTGGACTGATTGGGCTTTGTATAATATTGAACGCTATTCTTGAAACATGCTCCTGCAATGTTACTTCTATGGGGCGAGTTTCATACCTGACATCCCCTGAAGCGAGGGGACAACCATCAATGACTTTTACAGTTGCTGGATTAGACTTTTCCACAAGTGGCATGCCTTGTTCTTTTGCAAATTCTTTGTCCACGAAGCACGCCGTTGCACCTGAATCTAGTAATGCTTCACAATCCATGTGCCTACCCGGTACATGGATCTTGACTGATAGCATAAAACTTGAAGTGGAATCAATGGGAAGAAAGAGACCTTTTTTTGCTTGTCTTTTTTCCAACTGGTCGGTCTCTATTGGGGTTGGACGTCCATTATTTCCGAACACGTAATTTCTACCAACTCACCATTGAATCTTTCATTTAAGCCATTACACTGTGGGTAATAAGGAGTGGTATGCTGGTGCATAATCTTCATCTTTGCGCATAAGAAGTCTAGCAGTTTAGCTCTAAATCATGGCACCCCAAACTTGCAACATATTTCATCATACACAAATTTTTCCACATCCTTTGCAGTGATCTATTTTACTGCTATAGCCTCTGCCCATCTAGAGAGATAGTCCACTGCCGTCAAGATATAGCTTTTGCCCCTGCTCGTGATAGGTAACGGGCCTATTGCATCAATCCCCCACTTTTCAAACACATCAAACGCCATAATGGTTTTTCGTAGCTCTGGCTTCAACACTCTCTTCCCAAATGCTTGACACCTATTGCAAGACCTACACCAATGGTGAACATCCTTGTGCAAACTAGGCCATACATACCCCTCTTGCAAAATCTTATGCAAGGTGATCTTTAGAGAAAAATGGCCACCACATGCGCCTTCATGATTCTCTTCCAACACTCTGTAAAGCTCCTCCCACCAAGGTACACGTCTCAACACGAGATCAGCCCCTTTCATGTATAAAACATCACCAATAAATTTGTACCTGTATGCTCTACGCACAAAGCCATACTTCTTAGACTTCTGAATCTCCTTTGGAATGATTCCTGTTAGCAAAAACTCCTCTTCTTGAGCCAAACTTTCCCGGCCATGATAAAGAGGTAAAGTGGTCCTCAACACAAATAGCTCCCCAATCATGCCTTGAGCTGCTTCTTGTGCCTCTCCATTTAGAGCACATTCAATGTGTCTGATGCTCCATGCTTCGAACTTTTTTAAAAGGCCTTTAATTCTGAAGCACATTTCCTTCAATGAGGTGTTCTTGCTCTTCCACACACCCAGCACTTGCTTCACCACTAACAAGGCATCACCTTTTATGCTCAACCTTTGAACCCCATGCTTCAAACAAATGTGTAATCCGGCTTCCAAAGTAGCATATTCAGCCTCATTGTTACTATGAGCATCCAATTTGAACCCTCTCTTGCATACTAGCTTCCCCTCTGGATCATAAAGTGCTATACCCCCTGAAGCTGCATCATGGCTCTTTCTGTATGAACCATCAAAGAACAACACATGTGCATTGCTGATCTGTGGCACTTCTTCAACTACCTTTCTCACCACCTCTTCCTTAACAATAAGGGGATTCTCCTTGTAGGTCAACAAATCAGCTAGGGTAGCCCTTGTACTATCTTCCACTAGAAAAGAGAACTCAAATTCTTGCAGCTCAATTACCCATTTCTTGACCACATTTGACATGTTAGTGCCATTAATTAACTGTGGCAAAAAGGCATAACTCGTCAAGAAAACAAAAGGTCGTGGTAGCAAGTAATCACGAAATCGTCGACAAGCAAATATTACATTGGCCATCACTAGCTCTACTTCCGAGAACTTTCTCTCCGCTACCATCTTCACTCAGCTTGCACAATACACTGGCCTCATATAATGGCTGCCCTTCCCCTTTTGTAGTAGCATGGCTCCAATGGCATCATCCCCTACTGATGGATTTACATAAAACAATTTCTCCCAATCAGGAGCCTGCATGGCTGACAACCCCCCTAACACCTCTTGAAACACTTCTTCACACTTTTCATCCCATTGCAATGGATCATGCTTTGCCACTTGCTGTAATGGATAAAGAAGCTACGAATACAATGGAATAAACCGTGCCATGTACTTCACTTTGTGTATAAAGGTTGCCAATTGCTTCGTACTCGTAGGTGATGGAAGAAGAATAATAGACTTAACCTTGTCTGGATCAGCCTCAATGCCATTTTCAGACACCATATGGCCCAATAACTTCACCCTTGGCTGTGCTAGATGAAATTTCTTTGGATTTAGTTGTCCTCCACATTCATCATATCGAGCGAATACCATCTGTAGCTTCTCATGGTGATCAGCCCTACTGCTATAGACACAGAAGTCATCCATAAAAGCTTTAACACAACTACCAATGAATGGTTCCAACACCCAATTTGCTCTCTCTTGATAGAAGGAAGGTCCATTTGACAACCCAAATGGCAATACTGTGTAGCAATAGCAGCCCCATGGCGTAATAAAAGTTGTCTTTGTGCGGTCTTTAAGAGCAATCTTCAATTGAAAATAGCCTGAAAAAGAATCACACACACTGTACCTCTCATAACCTGCCACTGAATCCAAGATCTGATCGATGAATGGAAGAGGATATGGGTTCTTCTTAGTGGCTGCATTGAAGGGTTTAAAATCCACACAAATTCTCCACTTCCCATCCTTCTTTGGACTGACTACAACTGGACTCACCCATTCTGTGGTCTCCACTGGAACTATGAACCCTGTCTTCAATAACTTGTCCACCTCTACCCGCAAGGCTTCCATTTGCTCTTGACCCATCCTTCTTAGCCTTTGCCGCACTGTCTTAGCACCTTCTTTCAGCTCTATATGCATCTCTTCACCCTTGAACCCTCTGATCTCTTCATATGAAGTAATGAACAAATCAGGAAAACTAGCCAGCATATGCAAAAATATATCCTTCTCCATAGCTGAGAGGTCTCCACTAATCATTTGCGTCATTAATTCCTGCTTCTTTGACAACTCAACCTTGGTTTGCATCAGCCCTTCAATCACTTCATAAGGCCCTTCACTTTCATCTTCAACTTCCTTCGCAAATGCGACTAAACCACACTCTTGGATTTCTTTATCCATCAAAAGAAATGCAACATCAGCATCCTCATCACTGCTGGTATTGCTATCACTGTCCTCATCTGTCACCGTGGAAGAGTCTTCATCACTAGACTCATCCTCATCTTCATAAAGCTCCTCTAATCGTTTCCTTGTGTCCATATTATAAAGCTTCTTGGTACCTGTCTTTCCATAGAGGCTAATCGTACCATGTCGCCAATCTTGAATAGCTCCCACTGCACGTAACCATGGTCTTCCCAGTATAATAGGATATGCTCCCAACCCTGCTGGCATCACATGAAAATCAACCACTGCCGTTGCATCATATGCCTCCACTTCTAAGCTCTTTACAACACCTAAGCATTTTACTTTTTGATGGTTTGCCAATCTGATCCGAAAACCTGACACCCCAGCCACTGTGAGACCCATCTTCTCAACGCATGAGTGTGTTATGACGCATATTTGGGCTCTGCCATCCACATAACCTTGTCCCAAATTTTTCCTTTTATGCCACACATCTACTATTGGACAAATGTCTGGTAGCTCGTCCATTACCAACACCTTCACTGAACCTCTCTCTGGCTCTTTCTCCATTGGGTTAACCATCCTCTTCCACTGTCGCTTTAGCTTAGGCACCATCTCTATAAGCTGCCCAAAAGTAACATCTGCCTTCCTGCTCGTCAGATCCTCCTTCAAGTCATAGCTTAATTGCCCATCCCCTAGTGGAAAATCTGAAACATGAAACTTTCGACGAGCTCTCCTTTTCCTCTTGGCCTTGACATCCTCGCCTTCATGGCTCTTTCCTTTCTTCTTACTAGGACCTGGGGCACTTCTTCCTTCCTTATCCTCTGTGGTCCTCTTTCCAATAGGCATCACTAATGTATCCTCTAGCTTTGATGCCTTCTCCAAGGTGACTACACTTAGCACTTTTGTCTTTCCCTTTTCCTCCTGGGTCAGTCCACTGGTTCCTTCGTCTCCCTTAATTTCGATGCCATAATCATTTGACCTAGTTAGCACCTGTCTTGGCAATGGATACATGTCTCCCCCCATCCTTGGTGGCTTATCACATTGCGGGCTGATGTGACCCAACTCTCCACAATTATAACATGTGGGCGTCTGTCTCCAAAACCTACCATTGCTTTGTCCAACACCATTCCTAGGCCTTTCTTCACCTCCTTGCTGATTTGCAAACCTCCTTCGACCTCGATTATTTCCCACTTGACCTAGCATGTTTAGGCTGAGATTCTTCATCAAATCTACCATTTGCCTCATCTCTTGCCTTAGCCCATCATCTTGCACTGCTGTAGTGACCACTGCTGGCATAACCTGAGTAGTAACAGGAACTACTGGTTCATGATGAACCCCTGACATGCGCCCTTGTAAAGACTCTATAGGCTGAAATTCAGACCTCATTGGCAAAGACTCCACCCCTAACTGGATCATTTTCCTCAGCTTCCACTCTTTGTTCCTTGCTACCTCTAGTGCATCCTCATATGTCCTAGGCTTCTTTAGCTCCACTCTCCAACGTATATTCTCCCAAAGACCAGGCAAGAACCTGTCCTTCTTCATCATGTCAGGCGGGGGTACCTGTGGTGCTAAAGCCTTGCACATTCGCTCCCATGCCAATGAAAACTTACGTATGTACGCATCTACTGGCTCACCTTCCTTTTGCACGAAAGCCTGTACTTCTTGCCACACCTTGTCAGGATCTTCTATCTTCACAAACTCCACTTCCAATCCATGCCTTAGATTGTCCCAACTCAATCTTATAGGTGGATCCGCTGCACGCAACTCCTCTTCAAATGTTTTGGACCAGACTCGTGAATCACTCTTCAAACAAATTTGGAGAAGACGTAACATCTGCGCAGGGTCATGAATCTGGTTGCTAATGCAGGCAGCCTCCATCTTTTCCAAAAAGTCTTCCACATCTTCATAACTTCTTCCATGAAACTCCGGATAAGAGAAAGCCATGGCTACCCAAATTATGATGATTTGAGAACCCCTTTGAACACACGTGTAAGAACCCAAAACATCTGACTGACTCAATTCCCACAAACTTCAATGGAGCTCAACTTGAGATAAGGACAAACACATGCACATCAAATGAGTTTTCATAGTTGATCATCGGAATTACAACAGGCAAAGGACATTCTAGAATCTCTCTTAATCTTCTTGGCCCGAACATAAAGACTATGCGCTGCTGGAAAAAAATCTTCCCGGACACATGAACATTTATCTGGATTCTTTGAGTTAAATGAAAAGGAGTGAATTGAGGGCCATTTTGATCATCCATTAAAGCCAACCATGAAGCTCCCAAGAAGGCACACCTGTCTTAACCTCTGATTTTGCCAAAATTTCAGCAGCATAACAGCATAAATGGCTCAAAAAACCAAGAAACCAGCCATCATAACTTGGAAAAATTTTGACAGAGTTTCCCCAGAAGTAGAGCAGTAGGAACCCAAAATATAGACTGTATATATATGCATAAACTGTCAACAATAGAACCCGAGCATCAAATAGGACTCACTAGTGCATAGCCTATGGTGAGGTCACGAAAAGGGTGCTCCAGCTATCTATATCACCGAAAGGATCTCGACATTTGAGAATCCCCCACCTCAATAAAAACCTCACGCTATCGACCCTCACACGAAGGCTAATGCAAATCGCGTATAGTCATGTCTCAGAAATGACTATCTTCCAGACCAAGTCTCAGAAATGGCTAGGACTACCAAATACAACCAAGTATGGCTCCACAAATGCGTACAATGGCAGTTTCCACAAGTAATGTACAATCCAGCAGACAATGAGCTCAAATAGGCGCCAAGTGATGCATACCCACAACAACTACAAGTGACATCACTGCTAGTATATCATTGTACTCCAGCTACCTGTACCTGTGTGAATCACCTATACCTGTACATGTCCCTGTAACCTGTAATCTCGAAGCTTGAAGCTCGAAGCAGAAGGTACTCGAAGAAGATCCTCCATGGGGGCACCAAAAGAATGTGAGCGGGATGAAAACACACACAACGCCTCTATAACGACCCGACACACACTCTTGGAATGATACACACACACACACACTGTGGGGCACCACTCGGCTTACACAACACACCTGGCCGAGACAGGGAACACACTGATGGAGCGAGAGGAGAGAGACTATTCGTTTACCCACTCCACACAGAGCGATACACACACACACACACACTCAAAAAATCAGCTCAAAAGAGGAGAATTTTTTATGTTTAGATACAATAGATCTTGGGCCAACACCAATGGGGCAAGCAGCTCACACAATACGGGTAAAATATGCCAGATACAATCAAAAACTGGAGCAGAAGCTTCACTCATAGGAGAAACTTACACAGCAAAAACAGCAGAAAAAGAGTGAAAATTTTGGCAAAATGGACAGCGCCATCGCATCCGGAACGGCCCAAAATCCCACTCTACAATGTCAAAGTGCTCAAATCCGACCCCGGATGAGCAGTTTAGGGCCAAAATAGGCTCCAAAATGAGCAAAAACACACCTGCGGCTGTTCCTCCTCTCTTCTCCACATTTTTTCTGCTCTTCTCTCTCTTTTTTCAGTTCCCACACTTAGATTTATTAGTTGGGCACCCGTGGCCTTTTAGATGACCTCAAACGGACCCGAACAGGCCAAAATCTGACCTCGCAGTGCATAGTTGTCACCTTTTGGCATCATCCTCACACCTGGCACTCAGTTTTTCCAAATAATGCATCCCGCAACCACGTGAAGTGGCCCCAAAAAGTGGTCCTCATGATGACCTTTCTGCATAAGTATCACAAGAAAACACCCACGTCGTGTCCATACTTCTCCGCGTGCAAGTATTGACCCCGTTCGACCTCCTGACGCCACTCAATGTCATCTGATGCACGTGCTTACCTCATGTCGTTGGCCCGCGGATAGCTTCCTTGAGAAGTTTTACGCGCTACCAACTCCTCCTTATTGTAGAAAAAACACACTGGTACTGGTAATATTGAAAATCGATGGACTATGTACACCCTGTCCTACCTGTACACACGTGGGCCCCGCGTAACCACCTGGCTATGGAAATTGGGTAATCCTTTATTCGATGCACCATGCATGTGTATGTACATATGTGCAATCTCTTGCTCAAAAAAACTCCTGACAGTGTCAATGGTGGCCTTCAATGTTTCGGAGATGAAGACCACGGAGGACTTGATGAAGTCACTTGACGACTTCTATGAGAAACCATCGGCATCCAATAAGGTATTTCTTATGAAGCGCTTGTTCAATCTAAAGATGGCAGAGAATGGTTCAATTGCAGAACACCTAAATGACACTAACACAAAATAAAGTCAACTTCGATCGGTGAAAATCAATTTCGATGACGAAGTGCGAGCTCTCCTTATACTATCATCTCTACGGGATAGTTGGGACAGCCTTGTGATGGCTGTAAGTAATTCTATCTCTGGTACAAATACTCTTAAGTTTGATGATGTTGTGGGTGTTCTCCTAAGCGAGGAAATACGAAGGAGAAGCACAAGAGAATCATCAAGTGCTGCATTGTCAGTGGAAACAAGAGGAAGGCCTAAGGAGAGGTTCAAAAGCCAAAAGGGTCGTGATCGCTCAAGACGGAGCAAGTCACGCACAAAGTCAGTTCTTGAATGTTGGAACTGCGGCAAGAAGGGCCACGTCAAGAAGGATTGCTGGTCCAAGAAGAAGAAGGAGACTGAGTTTCAAGACAACAAGCCAACATGGAGGCCAATGTGGCAGGTAAAGTAGAGCAAGATGCTCTAATTCTCTCATTAGACAATGTGTCTAATTCTTGGATAGTAGATTTCGGGGCTTCATTCCATGCGACACCACACAAGAAACATTTCCAAGATTACACCAAAGGTAATTTTGGGTATGTATACTTGGGAGATGATGAAGCTTGTGAGATTGTCGGCAAAGGTACAGTTTCTGTCAAAACTGCTAACGGAAATGAATGGAAGCTTAAAGATGTTAGGCATGTTCCTTCTCTTCGCAAAAATTTGATCTCTACAGGACAATTGGACGATGAAGGTCACAACATTGCATTCGGAAACAAACGGTGGAAGATCTCAAAGGGATCTTTGGTGGTTTCCAAGGGAGAAAAGGTCGGTACACTTTACTTGTGTACTGTTAGCACGCAACCTTCAGCTTGTGTAGCAACTACAGAAGTTGATAGTGCGGTGTGGCACTATCAACTTGGGCATATGAGTGCCAAAGGAATGCAAATCCTGCAAACAAAGAAGCTTCTACCAGGTTTGAAAGAAGTGGACTTAGAGTTCTGTGAAGATTGTGTTTATGGTAAACAGAAGAGGGTAAAATTTCAAAAATCAGGAAATAAAAGAAAAAATAAAAAACTTGAGTTGGTTCATTCTGATGTTTGGGGTCCTACAAGTACACCATCACTTGGTGGATCATTGTACTATGTAACATTCATAGACGATGCGACTAGAAAAACATGGGTTTAGGTCATGAAGAATAAATCCGATGTATTTTCCGTATTTCAAAGGTGGAAAGCCTTTGTGGAGAATAAAACAGGTACCAAGGTTAAATGCCTCAGATCCGACAATGGAGGTGAATATTGCAGCCAATCTTTTGAAAGTTTTTGTGCTAGTAATGGCATTCGGAGGCAAAGGACAACCCCAAGGACACCTCAACAAAATGGGATTTCGGAAAGGATGAACAGGACAATCATGGAGCGAGCACGAAGCGTGCGGCTACATGCAAGCCTACCGCTTGAGCTTTGGACGGAAGCTGTAAGTACGTCTGTGTACTTAATCAACCGGTCACCCTCAACAGCATTGGATGGGGGAGTTCCAGAAGAGGCATGGACAGGTAAACCGGTGAATTATGCATTTCTCAAAGTGTTTGGGTGTGAGGCTTTCATGCACATAGATAGAAGCCTAAGATCAAAGCTAGATGCAAAGTCCAAAAAGTGTTTCTTCATTGGCTATGGAGAAGGTGACTTTGGGTATCGCCTATGGAATCCCGAAGATGGTAAAATCTTAAGGAGTAGGGATGTAATTTTTAACGAACAAAATATGTACAAAGATTACTTGGAAATAAAACAAACAAAAGAAACAAGTTATGAGTACATGGAGCTTGAGGACGGTGAAGACTCAAGGACTACAAACGGTGACAATGTGCAACAACGTCAACCAAATGAGGAGCCTCAACCTATTCCCCGAAGATATACAAGAGCAAGTAGACCTCCAAAAAGGTTTGTTCCTTCCTTCAACCATCTCTTGATCTCAGATTTTGGAGAGCCGGAATCATACGAAGAAGCTATGCAACATGAATCCAATGAAGAATGGACGAAGAGAATGCAAGTGGAGATGGACTCACTACATCGCAACCAAACATGGGAGTTGGTTGAGTTGTCTAAAGGTAAGTAGGCACTTCAAAACAAATGGGTGTACAAGCTGAAGGAAGAAGAAGGTGGGAAGAAAAGGTACAAGTTTAGGCTTGTGGTAAAAGGCTTTTCCCAAAAGAAAGGTATTGACTTCCATGAAATATTTTCTCCTGTTGTAAAAATGAACTCAATTAGGCTTGTCTTAAGCCTTGTGGCTGCTCATGATTTAAATCTCGAGCAAATGGATGTAAATACGGCATTCCCTCACGGTGACTTAGAGGAGGAAATCTACATGCTTCAACCAAAGGGGTATGAAGTAAAAGGTAAGGAGAAAATGGTTTGCAGATTAAAGAAGAGCTTGTATGGTTTAAAGCAAGCATCAAAACAATGGTACTTGAAGTTTGATCGATGGATGTTGGATCATGGATTCACAAGATGCAACTCGGATCACTGCGTCTACACAAAGAATTTGGGAGATGGGAAATTCATCATCCTAATGTTGTATGTTGATGACATGGTGATTGCAAGTGCTAACATGCAGGACATCAAAGACCTAAAAGAGGAGCTGTCCAAATCTTTTTCAATGAAAGATTTAGGTGCTGCAAAGAGGATACTTGGTATGAAAATATCAACAGACAGGACGAAGAAGACAATGAAGATATCTCAAGAAGATTACATCAAGAAGGTACTAGAAAGGTTTGCAATGCAAAATGCAAAACCAGTTTCAACACCTTTGGCTGGTGATTTTAAACTAACAAAGAATATGTGTCCAAAGACACAAGAGGAGATAGCCGATATGTCTAAAGTTCCATATGTTGCAGCGGTAGGTTCTCTAATGTATGCTATGGTCTGGACAAGGCTAGACATTGCACATGGAGTGGGAGTTGTGAGTAGGTTCATGGACAACCCAGGTAAAGAGAATTGGCAAGCTGTGAATTGGATACTTAGGTATCTAAAAGGGACAACAAATGCTTTGTATTTTGGAGGAAGTGATATTTTTCTAGAAGGGTATGCTGATGTAGATATGGCAGGTGACAAAGATACTGGAAGGAGCACTATTGGCTATGTGTTCACGGTTGGAGGCACAGCAGTAAGCTGGGCTTCAAAGCTGCGGAAAGTGGTTTCACTTTCTACCACGGAAGCAGAGTATGTAGCAATGACAGAGGCAAGCAAAAGAAATTATATGGCTTCACAGATTCTTAGAAGAGCTTGGATTCAAACAAGACAATTGTGTCTTGTACAGTGATAGCCAAAGCGCTATCCATCTTGCGAAGAACTCAGCCTTTCATTCAAGGACAAAGCATATTGAGGTGAGATATCACTTCATACGCACTCTTTTGGAAGAGGGACAACTAAAGCTAGGAAAGGTGCATACAAGTAAAAATCCTGCAGACATGTTCACAAAGGTGGTCAACAAGGAGAAGTTGAGCTTTGCTCATCTTCAATCGGCATTCACGGATAAGAAGCCAGAATGGAAAGCAATCACAGGTTTGGTTTGGAGATCAGTCTCCAAGTGGGAGATTGTTAAGTATGGAGCCTGATTTACCCTTGTAATTTTCTGTGGTAAAAGCGCACATTCGTAAGGCCCCATTATGAGGAGAAGCCATCGTGCGTGAAGCAAAATCACTCACCAGAAACCAAAATTTTCACAGTCAAAAACCAAGGGCAACTTTAGGGGCCTTGGGGGTGGAAGCCCCCGATACTTTTTTTTTCGCCAGAATATTATGGCCGGCCGGCGGCCGGAAAGTGGTCGGAAAATAACTGGTCGGTTGGCCGGTGGCGGGTAGTCAATGGCCGATGGCCGTTGATCGAAAGTCAATGGCCGTGGCCGGTGGTCGGAAGTCAATGGCCGTTGGCCGGTGGCCGAATTCAAAAGCGGACTTGTCTTCTCAAGGGCGGCCACACATGGGCGGATTGGAGGGTCTGATTTGGACTTATTCGCACAAGGGCGGCTACACATGGCTGTCTCTCATAAGAGAGGGCAGCCCTTTTGGCCTATAAAAGGAGGCCATTTCTACACACATTTCATAGAGTGTGAAGTTGATGCAACAAGGTTGGTGTGAGGTGGTGAGAGTGAAGCAAGGCGGGAGCTTCATTAAGGGTATAATCCCTTTGTAAACTACTTCTTTTCTTGAAATATTAAAGCCATTGAGTGGCTGCTTTCCCGTGGACGTAGCCCACATTGGGTGAACCACGTATATCGTGTGTACTCTCTCTCTCTCTCTCTCTCTCTCTCTCTACTGTATAATCTCGTGTATGTAAATCTGTCTCTCTCCATTAAGTAATCTACTCAATTATCTATTTAGCTACGTCTTATTTCCTAGCGCCAAGACCCCTATTTATACTAGTGCTTGAGGAGGTTAAAACTTTCTAGGTTCTTCTTGAGGAGCTTAGAATCTTCTAGAACTTTCTTCATTCTTCTTCAACTTTTTAGAGCTTTCCAATATTGAATCAAAAGCTTTCTATATTTTGGTGATGTAGGCTCTTTGTCAATGCATGACAAAGCCATGGAAAGCCAAATAGGGTATATTTTTGTGTCACTTAGAAGTAGCACCACAAAGTCACCATGTTGCACATCAATCACGGGGTCAAATTCTGTCCTTGGTCTAACCACAAAGTAGTAAGATGGGCTTCAAAGCTGCAGAAAGTGGTTTCACTTTCTACCACGGAAGCAGAGTATGTAGCAATGACGGAGGCAAGCAAAAGAAATTATATGGCTTCACAAATTCTTAGAAGAGCTTGGATTCAAACAAGACAATTGTGTCTTGTACAGTGATAGTCAAAGCGCTATCCATCTTGCGAAGAGCTCAGCCTTTCATTCAAGGACAAAGCACATTAAGGTGAGATATCACTTCATACGCACTCTTTTGGAAGAGGGACAGCTAAAGCTAGGAAAGGTGCATACAAGTGAAAATCCTGCAGACATGTTCACAAAGGTGGTCAACAAGGAGAAGTTGAGCTTTGCTCATCTTCAATCGGCATTCAAGGATAAGAAGCCAGAATGGAAAGCAATCACAGGTTTGGTTTGGAGATCAGTCTCCAAGTGGGAGATTGTTAAGTATGGAGCCTGATTTACCCTTGTAATTTTCTGTGGTAAAAGCGCACATTCGTAAGGCCCCATTATGAGGAGAAGCCATCGTGCGTGAAGCAAAATCACTCACTGGAAACCAAAATTTTCACAGTCAAAAACCAAGGGCAACTTTAGGGGCCTTGGGGGCGGAAGCCCCCGAGACTTTTTTTTTCGCCGGAATATTATGGCCGGACGGCGGCCGGAAAGTGGTCGGAAAATAACTGGTCGGTTGGCCGGTGGCCGGTAGTCAATGGCCGATGGCCGTTGATCGAAAGTCAATGGCCGTGGCCGGTGGTCGGAAGTCAATGGCCGTTGGCCGGTGGCCGAATTCAAAAGCGGACTTGTCTTCTCAAGGGCGGCCACACATGGGCGGATTGGAGGGTCTGATTTGGACTTATTCGCACAAGGGCGGCTACACATGGCTGTCTCTCATAAGAGAGGGCAGCCCTTTTGGCCTATAAAAGGAGGCCATTTCTACACACATTTCATAGAGTGTGAAGTTGATGCAACACGGTTAGTGTGAGGTGGTGAGAGTGAAGCAAGGCGGGAGCTTCATTAAGGGTATAATCCCTTTGTAAACTACTTCTTTTCTTGAAGTATTAAAGCCATTGAGTGGCTGCTTTCCCGTGGACGTAGCCCACATTGGGTGAACCACGTATATCGTGTGTACTCTCTCTCTCTCTCTCTCTCTCTATCTCTATCTCTACTGTATAATCTCGTGTATGTAAATCTGTCTCTCTCCATTAAGTAATCTACTCAATTATCTATTTAGCTACGTCTTATTTCCTAGCGCCAAGACCCCTATTTATACTAGTGCTTGAGGAGGTTAAAACTTTCTAGGTTCTTCTTGAGGAGCTTAGAATCTTCTAGAACTTTCTTCATTCTTCTTCAACTTTTTAGAGCTTTCCAATATTGAATCAAAAGCTTTCTATATTTTGGTGATGTAGGCTCTTTGTCAATGCATGACAAAGCCATGGAAAGCCAAATAGGGTATATTTTTGTGTCACTTAGAAGTAGCACCACAAAGTCACCATGTTGCACATCAATCACGGGGTCAAATTCTGTCCTTGGTCTAACCACAAAGTAGTAAGATGGGCTTCAAAGCTGCAGAAAGTGGTTTCACTTTCTACCACGGAAGCAGAGTATGTAGCAATGACGGAGGCAAGCAAAAGAAATTATATGGCTTCACAAATTCTTAGAAGAGCTTGGATTCAAACAAGACAATTGTGTCTTGTACAGTGATAGTCAAAGCGCTATCCATCTTGCGAAGAGCTCAGCCTTTCATTCAAGGACAAAGCACATTAAGGTGAGATATCACTTCATACGCACTCTTTTGGAAGAGGGACAGCTAAAGCTAGGAAAGGTGCATACAAGTGAAAATCCTGCAGACATGTTCACAAAGGTGGTCAACAAGGAGAAGTTGAGCTTTGCTCATCTTCAATCGGCATTCAAGGATAAGAAGCCAGAATGGAAAGCAATCACAGGTTTGGTTTGGAGATCAGTCTCCAAGTGGGAGATTGTTAAGTATGGAGCCTGATTTACCCTTGTAATTTTCTGTGGTAAAAGCGCACATTCGTAAGGCCCCATTATGAGGAGAAGCCATCGTGCGTGAAGCAAAATCACTCACTGGAAACCAAAATTTTCACAGTCAAAAACCAAGGGCAACTTTAGGGGCCTTGGGGGCGGAAGCCCCCGAGACTTTTTTTTTCGCCGGAATATTATGGCCGGACGGCGGCCGGAAAGTGGTCGGAAAATAACTGGTCGGTTGGCCGGTGGCCGGTAGTCAATGGCCGATGGCCGTTGATCGAAAGTCAATGGCCGTGGCCGGTGGTCGGAAGTCAATGGCCGTTGGCCGGTGGCCGAATTCAAAAGCGGACTTGTCTTCTCAAGGGCGGCCACACATGGGCGGATTGGAGGGTCTAATTTGGACTTATTCGCACAAGGGCGGCTACACATGGCTGTCTCTCATAAGAGAGGGCAGCCCTTTTGGCCTATAAAAGGAGGCCATTTCTACACACATTTCATAGAGTGTGAAGTTGATGCAACACGGTTAGTGTGAGGTGGTGAGAGTGAAGCAAGGCGGGAGCTTCATTAAGGGTATAATCCCTTTGTAAACTACTTCTTTTCTTGAAGTATTAAAGCCATTGAGTGGCTGCTTTCCCGTGGACGTAGCCCACATTGGGTGAACCACGTATATCGTGTGTACTCTCTCTCTCTCTCTCTCTCTCTATCTCTATCTCTACTGTATAATCTCGTGTATGTAAATCTGTCTCTCTCCATTAAGTAATCTACTCAATTATCTATTTAGCTACGTCTTATTTCCTAGCGCCAAGACCCCTATTTATACTAGTGCTTGAGGAGGTTAAAACTTTCTAGGTTCTTCTTGAGGAGCTTAGAATCTTCTAGAACTTTCTTCATTCTTCTTCAACTTTTTAGAGCTTTCCAATATTGAATCAAAAGCTTTCTATATTTTGGTGATGTAGGCTCTTTGTCAATGCATGACAAAGCCATGGAAAGCCAAATAGGGTATATTTTTGTGTCACTTAGAAGTAGCACCACAAAGTCACCATGTTGCACATCAATCACGGGGTCAAATTCTGTCCTTGGTCTAACCACAAAGTAGTAAGCTGGGCTTCAAAGCTGCAGAAAGTGGTTTCACTTTCTACCACGGAAGCAGAGTATGTAGCAATGACGGAGGCAAGTAAAAGAAATTATATGGCTTCACAGATTCTTAGAAGAGCTTGGATTCAAACAAGACAATTGTGTCTTGTACAGTGATAGTCAAAGCGCTATCCATCTTGCGAAGAGCTCAGCCTTTCATTCAAGGACAAAGCACATTAAGGTGAGATATCACTTCATACGCACTCCTTTGGAAGAGGGACAGCTAAAGCTAGGAAAGGTGCATACAAGTGAAAATCCTGCAGACATGTTTACAAAGGTGGTCAACAAGGAGAAGTTGAGCTTTGCTCATCTTCAATCGGCATTCAAGGATAAGAAGCCAGAATGGAAAGCAATCACAGGTTTGGTTTGGAGATCAGTCTCCAAGTGGGAGATTGTTAAGTATGGAGCCTGATTTACCCTTGTAATTTTCTGTGGTAAAAGCGCACATTTGTAAGGCCCCCATTATGAGGAGAAGCCATCGTGTGTGAAGGAAAATCACTCACCGGAAACCAAAATTTTCACAGTCAAAAACCAAGGGCAACTTTAGGGGCCTTGGGGACGGAAACCCCCGAGACTTTTTTTTTCGCCGGAATATTATGGCCAGACGGCGGCCAGAAAGTGGTCGGAAAACAACCGGTCGTTTGGCTGGTGGCCGGTAGTCAATGGCCGATGGCCGGTGGTCGAAAGTCAATGGCCGGTGGCCGGTGGTCGGAAGTCAATGGCCGGTGGCCGGTGGCCGAATTCAATGGCCGGTGGCCGAATTCAAAAGCGGACTTGTCTTCTCAAGGGCGGCCACACATGGGCGGATTGGAGGGTCCGATTTGCACTTATTCGCACAAGGGCGGCTACACATGGCTGTCTCTCATAAGAGAGGGCAGCCCTTTTGGCCTATAAAAGGAGGCTATTTCTACACACATTTCATAGAGTGTGAAGTTGATGCAACAAGGTTAGTGTGAGGTGGTGAGAGTGAAGCAAGGCGGGAGCTTCATTAAGGGTATAATCCCTTTGTAAACTACTTCTTTTTTTGAAGTACTAAAGCCATTGAGTGGCTGCTTTCCTGTGGACGTAGCCCACATTGGGTGAACCACGTATATCGTGTGTACTCTCTCTCTCTCTCTCTCTACTCTATAATCTCGTGTATGTAAATCTGTCTCTCTCCATTAAGTAATCTACTCAATTATCTATTTATCTACGTCTTATTTCCTAGCACCAAGACCCCTATTTATACTAGTGCTTGAGGAGGTTTAAACTTTCTAGGTTCTTCTTGAGGAGGTTAGAATCTTCTAGAACTTTCTTCATTCTTCTTCAACTTTTTAGAGCTTTCCAATATTGAATCAAAAGATTTCTATATTTTGGTGATGTGGCTCTTTGTCAATGCCTGACAAAGCCATGGAAAGCCAAATAGGGTATATTTTTGTGTCAGTTGGGGGAAGTAGCACCACAAAGTCACCATGTTGCACATCAATCATGTGGTCAAATTCTTTCCTTGGTCTATCTCATTGAGGTCCACAAAAATGATCATTCAACTCTTCCAAGCCTAATAACCTCTCAGTCCCTTGTTGAAAATTTATCACATTACTTTGTAATTGATGATGTTTCTGCATTTTTGGCCAAAAATGTTCATGCAATAATGCTTTTGATCTGATTTATTTTCCAATCTCATCAATCACCTTATTCCAATAATTATCACAGGTCTATAGTACCTTGACACATATACCACCTCCTAAATTCTACCAAAACCTTATGTAATTCTTCAGTCCTAGAATCACTTCCTCATGGGCCTTAACATATTGCACCGTGGGTACCAAAGCAGGATTTCCTTGTGGTAACATTGGATTCCCTTCACTGTTTGTTCTCCAAAGATGAATACTTATACTCCAATCTAAACACCTACATGTGCCTTATATTGCACCAGTGGTGTTTGCTCTTGCATAAAGAACCTAATTAAATTGAAGTGGTTTGGAGTGACCAACAAGTATCTCCCTTCCATCACAGTATTTCTTGAAATCAGGAACCTTAGTGAGCAAGAATGGAGCTGGAGATGAAGATGAGGTAGTTCTTAGTGTATCCATCAAATGTGGCAAAGTATAAGTTTGTGGAGTCTTACCATACACTGATCGAACTTTACCGATCAAATAGAAAAACCGAGCAAAACTTTGTGTGTGTGTGTGTGTGTGTGTGTGTGCTGCAAACGTGTTAACAAAGAAATCTCTAACACCTTTGTAGCATCAATTTTTGTTAGTGGTGTACGTTTATTTGATGACTGCTTGCCAAGCCATAGTTCTACGATTCCCCTCCCAAAGGAACATCTTTTGAGAAAGGAACTCCAACTAAGGGTGTGCAACAAGCTCTTCTTGATACTCATGGTAAATCCCACTCCTCCATAATGGCATTTTAATATAAAAAAAGAAATAAGCTACTATTGTATTGAGCAAAGAGAGCGGTGATATCAAAAGACTATTTAGGGTACCTGTCACTTGTGCTTTCTCCTTTGACATGTGTTCGAAGAAACAACGAATGCTCCCTACCCTTTGATATATCCTTCACTAGCAAATGTAGACTTTAAAGCACTGACTACATCATATATCAAGCCCCAAACTCTCGCATGTGGAATGAGCCTTCATAGTGGCACATGATGATACTCGAGGCAACTAAAAACTCTAGTTTTGGACAATATATCCTCCCCTTTCTCCATATGTATATGAGCTATCATCCCCATCAACAACACTTGGTCACATTTTTAGTCTTGTTTCAAAGGGATCTATCTGAAATGAGGCTTTAATTGGTGTTTCCTCCTATTTTAACTCATATAGAGACCCTAAACCTATATCTTTACTATCATTTCCATCTTGAATCTCTGTCTCTGCGACCAAACTAGCCCGTTGTGTGATCAAACTAACATGCTCACTCCACATAGGCAAATAATTTGATGCATTCTCACCACATCTTCTTGAATAACCTTTAGATAAATATAGCTTGGTAGGTAAAATGTAATATATAATTAAGTTGTGCATATTTTGCATGAGATAGACACATGTCAATGTTATCAAATTGAGTGATTGTAATGATGCAATTACAAAAAGACAATTAAATATGATCTCTAGATGCTATCTTGTTTTATACTTGAAACACACCGCATAAGTACACACCGTGTTTACACAGTATGCATAATAGTGTATGGGATGAGAGCGCAAAGGATTCCTAATGAGGATCAAGATAGGAGGAGCATCCCCCTCATCCCCCATTTGGTGCCCAAAACCTTACTACACCAATGTGACATGCTTTCGAACATTGTGAGCAAAGAACACATGATGAGAGGAGGTGTGGAATGAAGCCCTCTCGTTTGGCGCTCGATTTACCGTATCCCACCAATGCAGGATGCATAAAGGTACTTTGGTTGACACAATCAGATACTAAAAGCTAGCACCATAGAAATTCTGCATGCTTAATGACGGTGGTTCTTGAAACCTTATCGCACCAATGCGACAAGCATAACGGCACATTGGTTGGCACAATCAGATATTGATGTAGCTGCGATTATTGGGTTTCTCGTTGCACTTAGGGCTGGCCAGTAGCGAGCTTTTGCAGTGAGCTACACACATGTTGACTAGCAAGGTGGAGAAGACAAGTGCCGTTATCATCATCATCACAATCGTCTCTCTCTCTCTCTCTCTCTCTCTCTCTCTCTCTCTCTCTCTCTCTCTCTCTCTCTCTCTCTCCCCCTCCCCACCCAGTTTGTGTGTGCTAGCTAGCTTGTTTCTCTCAACAGATGAGGCAAGATTGGTGAACGTAAGCTTCACTTGCTTGACTTACGTTATCTATAAAAGAGGCATGCCATTGCAACAAATTATGAAAATTTCAGCACTCGGTAGGTCTCTTGGGATTGATCCTACGACGTTAAAAAACATCCTCCCTCTCTCTCTCTCTCTCTCTCTCTCTCTCTCTCTCTCTCTCTCTCTCTCTCTCTCTCTCTCTCTCTCTCTCTCTCTCTCTCTCTCTCTCTCTCTCTCTCTCTCTCTCTCAAATAGAGACACACAGTGACATGCACGCACATATGAGAGCTTTATTTACGCGGACAATTTGGGGATGGATTCGAGGCATAATCAAAATTATGCAAAGCACCCTGGTGAACAGAGGATCACGAGGCATCGAGATTTCTCAGAGGATGAGCTTCGTACAACTCCTTGCTATAGTTTCTCCCATTTTCTCTGAGAGTAAGTCTCTAGGCCTCCTTCCGAGCGTTCGAAAACTGCAGACGAACCAAGAAACAGGAAGAGAAGAGTAGCAGTAGAGGTATAACAGCTTGTGAAGCCCCTCCACTCGCTCGCTCGCTCTTTAGGCCTCGTATTTGTCGACCATTCAAGGGCTAAGGCAAAGCGAGAAACTTGCAGGGGCCAAAATTATAGAGTATGAGTGTGGAAGTCGAGGGAGGAGCCATCACCAGTATTGCTATACTACTGAAGCTTATTCGACATGGCCTCGAAAAGCCCTGGTTTCGTTCTATCCCCCCCCCCCCTCCCCCCTCCCTCCTCCTCTATCCCAATCTCTCTCACCATGCTCTCGTGAAGAGGTTCGAAGGATCACTCTCTGCTCTCGAACCCTTGCGTAGTGGTCCTGAGCTGACGGTGATCATGAGTTGCAGATGACAAATGGCATATGGTGATCAGAATTTGCAGCTATCGACACGCACTGGGGGGGCAGGTTGAGGCGCAGGGGTTCGATGTGTGAAGCAATGCGCACGGCCCGATAAGCTAGTTACAAGAGTTGTGGCCTGCGCACATGCACTGTCACGGCTGGTCACCACACGCAGTTTTTTCCACCGGCAAGTTTAGGCTTCATTGCGCACATGCTGCAATAGTAGCTTGACGGCGGCTGTTCCATCGGCCTGCCCCACCGATCATCAGGCAGCACACATGCTAGGAACTGCCTGCTGAAAGCGCACGAGCTATGCTCTGGACACTACGTGCAGTCGCGTGTTGGTTGTAGCTGGGAATGGTCCGAGTTCTTTGGAGGAGTTCTGAGATGCCTGCATGAGTGGTCCCATGCCGGCGTCGAGCTGAGATGAAGTCTCTCTCTCTCTCTCTCTCTCTCTCTCTCTAAAGGAACTGGAGACAGCCACAAGATATTATATTCCATTCAAAAGAGATATATACAATGCCTGTCAATGCACTCGAGGATTCTGATTGTGCTCTGACATCATTGACCCCTAAACCACAGAAGGATGAACCTCAATCATGAAACCCTAATAATGAGAAAAAGGAAAACCCTCATTCTAAGGGTTAACAATTGTCTGAAAGGAGAAGGACCATCCCCATGAGCAGGCGACACTACAAGAAGGTGGACGCAAAGCCTAGCCCCCGAACCCATAGAGAGTTCTGCCTTGGCGCTTCAAGGCATACACCACATCCATGGCAGTAACAGTCTTATGGCGGGCATGTGCTGATGACGTTTTCGAGGAAGATCTTGAGCATGCCACGAGTCTCTTCGTAAATGAGGCCACTGATGCGCTTCATGCCACCTCTGCGAGCAAGGCACCGGATGGCAGGCTTGGTGGTACCCTGGATATTGTCACGCAGGACCTTGCGATGGCGCTTAGCCCCTCCTTTGCCGAGCCCCTTGCCACCCTTGTCGGGTCCCGACATGGCGTCTTCTTCCGCTGCTTCTGAACTGACGAGTCAAATACCCTATACCACAAGAATGCGACTCTCTCTCTCTCTCTCTCTCTCTCTCTCTCTCTCTCTCTCTCTCTCTCTCTCTCTCTCTCTCTCTCTCTCTCTCTCTCACGTTTTCACAGTCCCCCCCTGGGCGAGGGGTAGCCCTGTGGGGGGGGGGGGGTTAGCATCAAGCTTCGCCCTCTGCTCCAAGTCGAGCAAGACCTACAGTGGGGATCTGCTCCCAAGTCAAAAAAGCTACATTTTTGGTTCCTGTTCGGCCTGACAAGGTGTGCAGTACAAGCTGCGTTTCTGGCTCGAACTTCAACAAATACAAAGTTCTCTGCCGACCTGTCGACTTCAGTGCTGCCGAACTGGCAACTGCCACACTGCCAACCTGCCAACCTGTCGACTTCAACGCTGCGACAGTAGATCTGGTGCCTCGCACTGCAACGAAATATTTGAGTAGTGGTTCTGGATCTGGTTCACACTGCCGAGACCTGCCGATCTGTTTGACTTCAAGAAGTACAAATTGGCTTTGGTTCCTGCGAGTCTGCGACGACAGAGCATTTTCATTTGGCATTGCATTTGATTTGGATCTGGTTACATGTGACAGTGAGCATTGCATTTGATTTGCATTTGATTTGGCTCTGGTTACCTGCTACAGTGAGCCATGAGACAGTGAGCATTATAGCATTTTGATCTGGGGCTTTTGGAGAGTATGTTCTCACCAAAGCCACCTCCAACAAGTGGAAAGATGGCGACCACCCCAAAAGCACCGGGGAGAGCACGGGCCAGCTTTGCCTCTGTCCTAGCAGCCCCGAGCAAAATAGATCGCATCGAACAACTTCAAGCCGCAAGAAGAAGAGGTTACGAGAGGAGAGTAGTATTCTTGCGAAGACAAGGCAAGGAGGGTTGCATAATTGAAGGAAGAAAGCAAAGGCTCACTCTCTCGTGCTTGAGAAGTAAGACTCTCGGAGAGGTGAGGTCAAGCTAAGCAAGCATGAAGTCTCTTTTGTCGAGCATAAGGAGAGCAGCCGTGATTAAAAAGGCAAGGAGAAAAAGAGGTTAAGCAAGGAAAAGGAGCACTGCAGAGAGCTCTTGAAGGCAGTTGAAGCAGGTAATTCAAGGACAGTTAAAGCAGGAGAGGAATTATCATCAACGTCATCAGTGTGAAGAAATTAATTAATCATTTTAGTAAGCCCCGTGTCGTTAACGGCCCGATTAATCTGTAACGGGAGCTTAAACTCCTATTTACCAATTGATCCAAGTGTTGGTGTTGGTAACAGCCTGCCTTGGCTATCGATTAAGTTGTACTTAAAGCTTGACTTGATTAATTGAAGGGTACGGTGATTGCCATATTCAGTTGCATCGGTTGTTCTTGGTCTCTCTCTTTCATACCTCCCACAGCCAAAGGCCCAGCTCCGGATCACATTTCGAACACATATCCTCCGACATCTTTGGTGAACCGGAGGTGAAACGAGCCGGGGTGGGAGGTAAAGATGGAGAGTTTAGAGCAGATGATGAAGATGATTGCAGAGCTAAGTGCGAACGACTTTGATAATAAGTCCATAGTTCTAGATTTTTTGAAGATGATTCAATTGGTTCCAAGATCTCTGCTTGAAATGGAGACCATAAAGAAGAAAAATCAAATGGATGAAGCTTTAGATGCAGTATACGATGAGAGGCAACTCTTTGATGGATACGATCCAGAAGTTTACCTTGAGTGCTATGAGCTGGAAACCAAGGTAAGAGGGATACCAGAAGAGTTGATGATCAGATCTTTTGAGCAGTTAGTGAGTTCATATTTGAAGGAGCGGATTCAAGAGTTTACCAAAGCCTGCAACGATGACTGGAAGTATTTCAAAGAAGCTATTGTGCAAGTAAGTTATGAGCAGTATGAAAGCTATCAAGAAAAGAGTTCAAGTCTACCAGACTACGCAAATATTCGAGGACAAGTACGATCAAAATTAGAAGCTGTGATTGATGAGTTTATTGTACATGATGCTACCTTCTTACAGGCTAATGATGCTGATATAATTAAAGCTGTATATAAAAAGTTGGGTTTTGCAGATGCTTTGCATGAGGTAGAAGTCTTTGAGGGTGAGTCTCTACAGCCTCAAACTACACAAAGTGAATTTTGCAAAGAACCTATACATGCAGTATAGGAGAAAAAGAGATCAGGGGATCAAAACAACGAACTGGCTAAAGCTCAAGAAGAAATTGTGCAGGTGAATGAGTGCAACCATATTCAAGTAGACATGCATGAAGATTCGATTACATCTGATACTTTTGCTACTGAACCAGAATTAGAGAAAAAAATTTCTGATATAGATTCTACCATAGAGTTGATTGAAGATACTGGTACAGATTTTGCCAAAGAGTTGAATGATGATACAGATGTTATAGGCTAAAGCAAGGCTGTTGACGTTGAGATCAGCATGATCATGGATTTGGGTATACCAAATTTATCAAATTTGGATGTACTAGATTTTGAGGACTTGGTTAAGCAAGAGTATGTGCTTGAAGATATGCAAAATGTTGATTCAAAGGGGGTGGAGACTCCTTCATTGCCAAGATGTTGTGAAGTCGAGCTACCAAAGTGGAAAATTGATCTTGAATGTGATGATGATGATTTAGAGGGGGTGCAGACTCCTTCTTTGACAAGTTTCTGTGACCTAGAGCTACCGATCTGGCGGACTGATCCTGAATTTACTGATGATTTAGAGGGGGAGCAAACTTCTTCTCTATAAAGAATTTGTGACACAGGTCTTACACTATGGCAGAATGATCATGAACATGATGATGCTGATTCATAGGGGGTGCATAGTGAAGTGCAATCTCTTGGTGTTGAATATGATTGGTTTCATTGTGCCGATGATACAGATATGGCAGTAGATGAAATTTTCAATGTGCATGCTCAACTTTGTGCTACAAAAGTGCAAAGTATTTGGATGAGGGTGAAAGACTTGACGAGCAGTCTACAGTAGATGTATTTAGTATGCATGTTATATGTGGAAATCTTCGTTTAAATCAGCCTAAGATGTGCAAGATGGAGGAACCTTCTCAAGTGGTGGACCTAGATCTTATGTGCTTACTGGACAAATCTTTGGAAGGGTTCTCAAATATAGATGCTAAGGAAACCAATCAATCCAGATTCATGCATGAGCAAGCTTGTCTAGATGCAGCTGATGAAGACCTTATATAGTTGTTGGATGATGCTCTACTTATTTTTGAGCCTCTAAAAGATAAAGAATTTTTTTCGGATGCATCTTGCGAGCCTAATGAAGAGTATTTTTCCAGAGACTTGATGTATTCAGATATGCATGATTGGGATTCCAATACTAGTGAGAGTGAAGGTGCACTGCCAATGATTTTACCTAGGATTGATTATCGATAATTGGATGAGCCAGTTGCACAGGGGATATGGCAATATCTAGTGCTATCTGATACCATATGGGATTTGATGTTACCCTATGATGTAGGGGATTTTGAGCTAGCTTTTGACCCAAGAGGTGACATATATATGCATGGTCCGAGGCAATTGACTTATATACCATATGATCCAGGCGGTTTGCATGAAGATTTGTGGGTTAATATATGTTTATGCTCTTTTTTAAAGGAATGCTCACAGTGGGACTAATGATTGGTTTCCTGTTTGATCCCGGGGGTTACTAAAGTGCTAGTTGCATATCTGAAGAGTACCAGTTATCTATTGTAACAGGTTGTGTGGTACAAGGTTTTGTTTCCTAGATCTATGCTAAGTCAAAAGAGTTTGGTTATGTGATCAATAGCTTCCAGTTGACTTCTTTGGACAACTGATGAAGTATCTTCACATCTTTTAAGTTGGTTCTGCTACCAGAACTTGAGGTAAAGGACTTGATGGCCATTCCGTGTGTAGACAGAGTAAGGCATACTTGATCTTGACAGGGTTCCTTAAAGCGAGCTTAATGGTCAATCCGTGTGAATCATTAACAAGAGAAATTGAGTCTCGCAGGGTTCACTAAATAGTTTTCCATAATTGAATGCTTTGAAGATACGGCAGATACAGTTCAAATATTTTTTATGGGCAGCTACCTAATGATTAAGCTAGAACATTAATGATAGGGTATAAGCCTTATTTTATTTTTCATATGTTTACCAGTTACATGAATCTGATGATGGCAAAGAGCTTAAGGTGCCTATAGTAGATGCAGATTGAAGTGCAGTTGGCACAGACTGGAGGTTGTGCAGGTTTAGAGAGGGTGGATGTCATGCAGCTCCGCTTTCATGGAGAGAAAAAGAGCAGAGAAATTCAAGCTAAGATTATTTGAAGCCTACACATTTATTGAGCAGTGATCAGGCCTTTTTAACATGCCAAGTTTAATGCTTAATGTATGCCAGATGCGGCTTAAAAGGGCCAACATATGCCTTAATGATGCAAAAAATGAGTATGCTTGAAGTGAGCACAAATGAGAGATTATGGTCTAGAACTGTAGTGCTTGAAGTTCTCTATTGGCTTGTCTTTACCGCTCGTCCATTGGAGCTACGATGGGAAAGTTATGGCAGTTTGAAGTTTAAGTCGATTGCAGATCCGTACCAGATTGGGCAACTACAGTTGAGGGGACAAAAATGAAATGAATGCATGGGCTTGAAGGGCTCATTTTGTAGAGCGCATCGGTCTTTTTAGTAGCAATCGGAGTTTCGATTGCCAAGTTATTGGCCGTTAAAGATTCACCGGGGGCGGTTCTGTACCAGTCTGGTCCGCTTGATCGGTGTGCCATCTGGGAATTTTACAGCCTCGACAACGTTTGTATGCATTTTATATAGTTTGAGAAGCCTAAAGGAATTTACGGCTTGGTAGGCAAAGTCCGGTGTTAGTTGTCGGTGCTGCTGAGCTGGGTAATTTTGGCATTATTTAAGATGCTGATATGGGCAGTAAAATCCACGATGATAATGTTAGCTTAGGGCTTTGGGAGCCTTGACGACGATGGCCGGCATGTATGCCTAATATGGTGTTGCTACAAAAGCCCAAAAACTCTTGATGAGTTCTTTGTTTGGAATGTCTTCTTTTGGAATGCAATGATTGCGGGCAATGCCTAGGTTGATATGCATGCAAAATGTTCTACCTTAATGATTGCGGGTAGTGCCTAGGTTGATATGCATGCCAAATGTTCTGCCTTAATGATTGCGGGTAGTGCCTAGGTTGATATTTATGAAGCTTAAGGGCCGAGAGGCCTCCCATATTCACCAAAGGCCAAGGGGCATGGCCGCCTGCCCAAACCAAACTAAGTTGGATGCCCAAAGGCCACCCAAAGGGTTAAATGAAAGTGGGAAAGGGAAAAAAAAATTGGAAGGCATGGCATGCAGGTGAAGGGCGACGAGAAGTAAGGGCAAGAAATGCTCACGATAGCCAGGGAAGTGCTCGGATGGCAACCCTCATGAAACAGAAAGTGACGAGCAGCTCCTCTTGACGACCAAATTTGGTCCTACTCTTGCAAAATCCGGCACGGTCCAGAACTCCACTGCCATGTCATAGGGTTCGCTTCATCCACCACATCATCGACGGCACCGTTGGTGTTAAAAATAAGGAGTTTTTTTAAAAAGGACATTGCAACAAGGAGGGTTATAAGGATAGAGGAGAGGAGAACAATGGGGGGCAAGGGGAAGAGAAGGGATAGCAAGCAGGATTACGAGAGGATGAAGCTTGGAGCAAGCAAAGCTCCCTCTCTCTCGCACCCAGCTCCTCCTCGGCAAGAAAAGCTGCCTCTCTCTCGCTCTCGTCTCGTCCTTGGCAAGCAAAGCAAGGCAAGAAGAAGAAGTTACAAGAGGAGAGTAGTATTCTTGCAAAGGCAAGGCAAGGATGGTTGCATAATTGAAGGAAGAAAGCGAAGGCTCACTGTCTCGTGCTTGAGAAGTAAGACTATCGGAGAGGTGAGGTGAAGCTAAGCAAGCATGAAGTCTCTCTCTCCTCAAGCATAAGGCGAGCGGCCGTGATTAAAAAGTCAAGGAAAAAACAAGGTTAAGCAAGAAAAATGAGCACTGTAGAGAGCTCTTGAAGGAAATTGAAGCGGGTAATTCAAGGATAGTTAAAGCGACAGAGGAATTATCATCAATGTCATCAGCGTGAATAAATTAATTAAGCGTTTTAGTAATCCCGATGTCGTTAACAGCTCAGTTAATCTGTAAAGAGAGATTAAACTCCTATTTACCAATTGATCTAAGTGTTGGTGCTGGTAACAGCCCGCCTTGGCTCCCTCTTGAGTTTTACTTAAAGCTTGACTTGATTAATTGAACGGTATGGTGATTTCCAGATTCAGTTGCATCTGTTGTTCTTGTTCTCTTTCTTTCACACCTCCCACAGCCAGATGCCCGGCGCCTGCCCGTTGGTTCACGTTTCAAACACATAGCCCCCGACAACGTCTTTGCTCTTGTCAAGTTTCAACAAGAATGGGAGCAACTCTTTTATGAGAACATTATCAACCATATGTTCCTCATCAAACTTTGAAGAAAATATGAAATTATTTGTAGGTGAAACACAACATTTGTATGGAGAGTCATCAACAAGAATTGTTATGTGTGGATCACATTCAAAGCATGCAGATATTTTTGCCAATGGCTTAAACATAGCTGGAACTTAAGGATTGTCTGGTATAAATAATTTGATGCCTTCGGGAACATAGCAAGATTCTTGAGACCAAACTACAAAAATTGGCAATATCTCCTATAGTGCTTTGAAGTGTTCTCAACATCTGGTAAACATTAGTTGACCAAATCCCAACATTGAATCTCCTCAATATGGTCTTTAAAAGTGGATGCACCCTGACCATAACACAATATCCCTTTGTGAATCATATTGAATAGATTCATGAATTGATGATGGTTGTTGATTTCATTTCAATAGTAGACCATTCAAGTCCAATATTATTCTCAACATGGATTTATTGGGATTTGATGGGATCAAAGTAGTTGTATCAACAACACTCTCTTGCACATCTTTTATAGATTGAAAGTTTTCACCCATGACTTCCTTCGGTGAAAGATGCAACAAAGAGGCCTTAGGTATCATTGCATTTGAGTATCAGTAATTGGTTTCAATTCTTCAAGTGAGACCTTTGTGGATACATGTGGAAGGCTCTCATTAATCTTTGTTGGATTGAAGCATTCCTTATCTACCCCACCCTCAAGCCCTGGATCTAAGAAAAAAATAATGAAAGATCACCACAATAGCCTCCTAGAGGATTACATATTAACAAGCAAGATATTTGGACATGATTATTGCATCCACATAATCATCACTTTTTCTTAAACATTACTGCTCCATGTCTATTATGCAAGAAAAAAATACTTAGAGGGTAAATCTATCCAAAATCTAAGTATTTCAATATTTTTACTTATGTCCTTGAAAAAGACTAAGGCTATAACCCCTTAGTCCTAGATATTTGTAACACTATCCATTCAATCAATACTATTAAATAAGTTTTGTAAGGATGGGTGCATCTTTGATTCACCACTTGGCCCATCTAGACAAGTTCTTGGAGGGGAGAAAGAAAATTCTCAATCCACAATCAGGCCATCTTAAGCAAGTTCTGGAAGGGAAAGCTCACCATCCTCTATTTAGTGCTTGTATTTTCAAAACTTATTTAAGAAGGTTTGGTTCATTTTGGATCCACCACTTGGTCATTCTAAACATAGTGCGAAAGGGGAAATGCATCCTGAGTCCACCGTCTTCTCATTATATATAGTTTGTGCAATGAAGGATGCATCCTAAATAAAATCAAAGTCGTTCTCATGAAGTTTTGAATGGTGGTTCCATCCTATATATTGAATCAAAACAAGTTGTGTAATACTAGTACTCATCTTAGATCCACCACTTGGTCAATCTACAAATCATGGAAGAGTAGATACTAGCTTAATCAAAATCATAGTTGTTGAAGTGTCCATCCGCCACCACTTTGCCAATCTAAATGGATTCTTTCAGAGTGCATGTATTCTAAATCCACCACAAACATTTTTCACCAATTATCACATCCTTGATCCACAATAAGTGACCATTTTAAACAATTTATAGAAGCTTTGTTTCATTTTAGATCTACCACTTGGCCGCTCTAAAAAGTTATAGAACACATATTGTTTCTTAGATGCATCACTTGGAGACTTGAAGTTCAAGTTCTTGTTGAAGAGTAGGGGAAATCTTAATCCACCACCAAGCCACTTTGAGCAAGGTGTGAGAAGGAAAAGTGCATCTTGTATTTAGTACTTGCCCTTTTGAAGCAAAGTAAGGAAGGTTTGGTGCATCCAAGATCCACCACAAGACCATTCTAAACATGGTGGTGTAAGAGAAAAATTGCATCCTAGATTCACTACCTTTCCATTCCACTTGTCCAAGCTAAGATTTTTTGAGTTATAGAGGACCATAAGATCCACCACTTGTATAATATATGCCCTATTGAAACATAGAGAGCCATAAGTCTCACCACTTGTCCAAGCTATATTCCATTCAAGCATAGAAGACCATAAGGTTCCATTCAATCTTGGGGGGTTCACTATGTGTAAAACTAACATATCACGTGCGTTTAAGGCATGTTTGTAAAACCCCTTATCTGTGAATTTTGTTAGGAATATAATGTACCCTTTTCGTTTAAAATCTGTAAGTTTTTTTCAAATTTGAAAAAATAATGCCCTTTGTATATATATTTCTGTAAGTTTCAAGAACTTTAAATACCCTTCTGTTGAACTCACATGATAGGTTACATTTTTATTAGGTGACCTCCCCGAGCATTCAATGCTCTATTCAAGCATAGAGATCCATGGGGTCCAACACTTGTCAAATCTATGCTCCATTCAAGCATAGAGAGCCACAAGACCCACCACTTGTCCAAGCTAAGACTGATTCAAGCATAGAGAAACACAAGGTCCATCACTTGTCTAATCTATGCTTTATTGAAGGGTATAGAGCCATAATATCCACCACTTGTCCAAGGAACTAACCCATTCAAGCATAGAAAGATACAAGGTCCACTACGTGTCCAATCTTTGCTCTACTAAAAGGAAGAGAGTCATAAGGTCCACCCTTGTCTAAGTTATGCTCCATTAAAACATAGAGGACCATAAGGTCCACCACTTGTCCAATTTATTCTCTATTGAAGCATAGAGAGCCATTAAATCCAGAACTTGTCCAATCTATGCTCCATTCCAATGTAGGTAGCCACAAGGTCCACCATGTGTCCAAGAAAAGTTCCATTCTAGCATAGAGAGCCACAAGGTCCACCAGTAAATCTAGGCTCTATTGAATCAAAGAGAACCATAATTTCTACCACTTGTCCAAGCTATGCTTCATTCAATCATAGAGGATCATTCAAGCATAAGGTCTACCACTTTTCCAAGCTATGATCCATTCAAGCATAGAGAACCATATAGTAACCACTACTTGTCCAATCTATGATTTACTCAAGCATAGAGATTCATGAGTTTCACCACTTGTCCAAGCTCAACTCTATTCAATCATAAAGAGACACAACTTCCATCGATATAAGCTCTATTGAAACATATAGAGCCATACGTTCCACCATGTGTCCAAGTTTTACCCTATTCAAGCATAGAGGACCACAAGGTCCACCACTTGTCCAAGCTAAGCTACGGTTGACCATAGAGATTCACAAGGTCCACCACCTGTTCAATCTATGGTCTATTGAATCATAGAGAGCCATAAGGTCCACCAATTGTCCAAGCTATGCTCCATTCAAGCATAGGGGACTATAAGATCAATCACTTACTAGATCTATGCTCTATTGAAGCATAGAGATCCATAAGGTTCTCTACTTGTCCAAGATATGTCCCATTCAAGTGTAGAGAGCCACTAGGTCTACCACTTGTCCAAGATAATCTCCATTGAAGCATAAAAATAGATACAGACACACTGCATGGCCATAAACTTATATCTTATTTTCAATATATCATCCCTAGTATCAATGATTCATTGCTCTCAAGCTTCATTATATGCCCAACCACAAGTATCATGGATTATTTAGTCTCAATTTCCACCACTTGTTCAACCTAAAGTATCATGGATTATTTGGTGTCAATCTCCATCACTTGTCTAACTTATAGTCCACTATAAGATGTTTATTGTGGTTTTAAGCTTCAACTTTTCTAACCTTCTTTCATTTTTAGAATGGACTTTGAATCTGGGGGAAAGTTCACACGGTACTTGACAATGAAATTGTTTGTGCTGGTTGTGTTTGGAGAACCAATGAAGATTCCACTCATTGTGGTATAAAGATAAGCCAAGTCATTTTTAGGATGGACTTTAAATCTGGGGGAAAAGTGCACATGGTGACAATGAAATTTTTTGTGTTGGTTGTGTTTGTAGAACCAATGAAGATTCCACTCATTGTGGTATAAAGGTAAGCCAAGGAAATGTATCCATAATACTAGTGGAGAAATCCATTCCAAACAATGTATTCTAAAAGCTTTTTTGCATCCTAGATCCACTAGTTGTCCATTCTTAACAAGTTTTGGAAGGCAAGATGCTTCATATACCATGAATTCATGATTTAAAAAATAGTTTTTTAAGAAAATATGTGTATGAGCTCCACTACTTGGCCATTTTAAATAGCTATTAGACTGGGAGGTGAAATTTATACCCATAACTTGGCTCTTCTAAGTAACCAAAAAACAGATGAGTGAAACTTAGGACTACCAATTGGCCATTCTAAACAAGTCTAAGAAGGTGGTAGCATCTTAAACCAAAAATTCCAACCAAGTTGTGGAAGGGTGGTTGGTGCATTCAATAAACTAGTACTTTTCCATTCAAAGAACATTGTGTAAAGATGGGTGCATCCTAGATCTGCCATTTGTCCAATCTAAAAAAGTTCTTGAGAGGAGAAAGGAAATTTTCAATCCACTATCAAGACACTTTAAGAAAGGTATGAATGGAAAAGTGCATACTTTACTTAACATCTAGCTATTCTAAACAAGTTTTATAGGGGTTTGGTACATCGAAAATCCACTATTGGTATGTTCTTAACGGCACAAAATAAAAGATGCATTCAAAATGAACTCTTGCAGAAATTTCTAATGCATAAGTTTACGCTCTGATAATACGTACAATGATATACAAATTCTTGTATGGATTATGTTTAACATGATACATCAACTTTGAAATAGAGCATTATTATGATAGCTCAAAACATTCTGTGAATTCAATGGATATCACTCTAAGAACCAATTTCTGTATGAAATCAAGTATTCATTGCATAACATGGTAGTGCCATCACAACTCACGGCATTTATCATGATACATACTCACTAATGATTCGGTTTCAAATAGATTATCGATAAATTTCATATAAGGGACTTTATCATGAGATTTGAGTGATGTCATGTAAATTCATATTTTGCAAGAAGCTCTTCACCACTTTCTATGTGGCACAAGGTTTCAACACAAACATAGCCACATTTATCCCAAGCTAATTTGTGTTGTTGTGGCTTTATCCTAAGGTGAGAAATTGGGATCAAAAGTATAGCAAACATTTGGGCTCATACTGAGACCATGAGTACTATTTATATATCCAAGTACTATTTATATATCCTACCAAATTTCCATCTTGTATGCCCCCAAAAATATATATCTCATCGTCCACACAATTGACATTTGGATCCTCCCAAAGTGAGTACCTAGTTGCTGCCCTTGGAGATATCTCGCACAACTTCTTCCAAGTCTCATGGAAATACTTATCACCACCATAATGGAGAATAGTCATACCCTTTTGAAGGTGTGTATGCACAAAAAGCCCACAAATGGCTCCTTGTATATTTCGTACTTCAAAGATAACACCACTTATCTCAAAGACTTTACCCTTTGGAATGGGAAAAGATTGTATACCAAGAGGATCATCATGCCACACATAATGTGAAAGACATTGTCTTTTAATATCTCTTATCATTTTCGAGTTTGCAATAAAAAAATGTTTAACATATTTTGGTTAAAAAAATGTCAAACATTGTAGACTATATGTTTTAGTTAAGTTTTGTGTGTCATGATGTATCAATTTGACATACTAAAGAATATAAAAAAATTATGCCAATTTACATTGAATTTTTTCAGTAGATATGTTACTTCAAATTATTGATGTAATTATCTTTCGTACAATTTTATACTATTAAGAAAAGGTTCACTGCATGATAATTTTGAGCAAAAACAAATTCAAAGATCTTAAATCAATGATTAATATACTTGACAATATACATGATAAGACTATCATTACATGTTTAAAACAAGATATCAAACTTATTTCAAAATAAATAGCTTAATTACATGACAAGTGGGTATAGAAGCTTAGCTCATACTTACTTCAAGGTTCAAAAAGTCCATAACTGATTTGTGTGTCTCACTTGTCGGTGCTCCTACTGTATTTGATACTCCATGTTCAATGGTCTGATCTAATCGATGACTTTGAATTTTTGCCCATTTTTTGACATCGTTATGCTGGTTTGCAAAGCTCAAAAGTATTATTTTAAGCTTTCTTTGGTTGTCCGTACTATCCACAAGGCATATCACTTCCCTTTTTTGCTTGAGTCCCAACTCTGTTATGTAGCCATTACTAAACATGTCAATAAGCTTGAACTCTTGTTTGCAATACTTTTGAATGCATTGCTTGATTGTCAACTCCTTCTTGAGTTGTAGAAACTCGACATTTGACAATTGACTCACACTTCCAAAATCTAGATCAAAGTGTCTTGCATCTCGTATTATGGATTGTGCCCCTAGATTTCAAGAACTAATAAGTCCCTCAAAGGCATCTCCCTTGCTCAAGAACACAAGTGTGGTGAATAATTCTATAGCACCAGTAAATTTGAAATGTTTCATTTCACATTGTGCAATGCCCCAACAAATTGTAAAGCAAAGCAGAATATAACTGCACATAGTCCTTATTATTAAAAAAGAAAGGATCACACATTGTGGTTCTGTTGACCCACCTACAATACTAATCATGTCATCTAAGAGATTTTTGAATCGTTCAGTTGACCATTGTAGATTGATCTCCAAATCATGTGTGTTGTCCAAGATACACAATCCTATAAGGATAGGATTGTTTAGATGGCGCTCAAGTAAGATCTTCCCTCCATTTGAAGACTGACAACATATATAGACCATGGAAGATCTATAGTTGATTCTGCTTTGTCTTTCATTATGTTGATCATCCATTGGATATACTTTCCTGCCTCTTCTAGAAAATCAATCTTCTTTGTACCACGTTTTAGTTCTGATGTCAGCCAAGTATCACAGAGTGTCAAGAAATGAGAGTAAAAAACATCATTAATGTTGTATGTGGTAGAAATATCCTTCCAGTTTTCACATGGATTCTCCTCATTGAGCACATTGAATTGCTCAAGCAACTCACCTTGGATAATTTGATCTTGTTTTAGTTGCTTGATAGGATCAGTCATGTCCATTACACTTGGTGTGTCCTTTGCACCATTAGACAAAACAATCATCCCAGTCTCTATTTCTCTTTGAATATTTTCTACTTCATCTTCGCCTAGACCACACAAATATCTAAAAACTGTGGCCCTTGGCTTCTTATTATCTCTCTTTAATTGCTCTATGATCTTCAATCATCGATCATAAATAGGATCAGAGTAACTGACCATATGAGCTTGTTTGGTGATGAATGATGCACCAACAAAAATCCTGCTATTTTAAGAAATATTTGCAAAACCAAAAACAAATTAAATATAAGGTTTTTAGTTGTTTTCTCATTATATAACCATGAGAGAGAAAGAAAAAGAAAACTTACATCGCAAGGTGTGCAAGATTCTAGACCTTCTTTTTCTCCAATGTTTGGACATGATGGGAGTTTTTGAAATATTCCTTGACTATGAAGATGCTTGAGAATTTCACTGTAAGATTGCTTAGCATATAGCACCTTGTCCTCCTCATTTTCTATGGCTGATATGGTTGTTGCAACTTGTGGGGATGGATCTACAACAATCCGGGCCTTTCATTTCTCATAAACTTGTACTAGATCCTCGGAGCCACCATCCTTTTTCATTTGTTGAAACCTTAACATTTTGCCTGCATAAATTGAGTGTTGTCCATCAATATTGATCCAAAACTTGTATTCAACAATTCTTTCTTCTTCTAGCTCAGTACATGTCATTGGAACTCCGGACTTTTGGACACAATTCTTTACAGGAATTAGATAAGCACATGATGAAGGCCGATTTGCACTTGCTCCAAAGAAGAGCATATAATTTGGTACTTGATCAAGCTTTAGCTGACGACAATTATAATGATCAGGAGAAAGAAAACAATTGGTGTGGGAATCTTGTACTCTTTATACTTGAAAGGCAAGTATGCCAAATAATTTTTCATGCTTCCTGTAGCACTCTTCTTTGCTTTTTGGACCTTGTTCTCTAAGAGATAAGACTCCAAAAACCTTAATAAGGGTTGATTGCTTGTGTCCTTGATCTCAAAATGGCCTTATATACATATGCAACACCAGTTGTTGTAACACCCCTTGCCTTTTTGGTTGTGGTCTTCTCATTTGATTTCTTATCCTTCACTTGCTTGCCTTTCAAAGAAATAATAATTGCATCTTGTATCCTGTCTACCGTGATATCAAATAAATATTCATTAACATCCCAACCTTGTGAATACATTGTCTCTTCCTTGTCTTTGACCATTTTTTCAACGACATAGGAATTTGCCAATAGTTGGTACTCAGAATTTCCACTTATCATAATGTTAATGCACTCAAGGTCAGGGTGCCCTTCAATTGTTGAAACACTTGCAGAGAGTACCTGCCCTAGATAATCAAATCTATTCTCATCTTTATCACTAGCCACAAAGACACGCACTTTATGAAATTTTGCACATTGCACTCCATAAAGGTCTAAGTACCATTTTCTCTTATCATCACTTGCAAAGTCAACATTATTAGAAACCGTCACAGATTTTAGTTTTTGAACCATTTTTTCTCTAAAATCAAAGAAAACACACATAACTAGTTAAACTCTATAATGACACGTTGAATGTAGTAATTTTTTGAAAACATGAAAAACTTTATTCACACATAAAATTTTAATTACACTCTTCAAGACTTTTAGATTCCAAAATCAAGACATTTGATAACCAAAGTAGGTGTATCGTAGTAATGTGGATGCAATGGTTGGTTTCTCCTATATCCACCAGCTTCTTGTTTTAAACAAAGTGTGTGTAATATGTAGACCTTAGATCCACAATCTAGCCATTCTAACCAAGTTCTGAAGGTGTCTACAATTTAGATCCATCACTTGGCCATTCTAGCCAAATTTTGCAAGTTGGATGCAATGGTTGGTTTCTCCTATGTTCACCATTTATCAATTTTAAATTGTGTTTGTAGGAGACATAGACCGGAGATCCACCACCTGGCCATTCTAACCAAGTATTGGTAGGTGGGTGTAGATCGTAGAAATACCACTTGGCCATTCTAACCATATCTATAAGTTAGGTGCATTGAACACTTGGCCATCATAACCCTTGTAATTTTACACAATGATTGTGGAATGATAGATCCTAGATTCACCACTTGACAATTTAGACTAATAATTGGAAAGTAGGTGCATCAAAGATCCACCATTGGGCCATTATAACCAAGGCTTCAAATGTGGAACCAATTGTTGGTGTCTCCTAGATCCACCACCTTGCAATCTCAAATAAATTGTGTGAAATAGGTAGACCTTACATTCCCCAGTGGGCCATTCTAACCAACTCCTAGAGGGTAAGTGCATCCAAGATTCAAGAGTTAGCCATTCAAGCCAAGTTTTGGAAGGTGGGTGAAATGGCTGGCGTCTCCTAAATCCTCCAGTTTACAACTTTCAACAAAGTGTGTCTGAAATTAGGTAGATCTTAAATCCTTAGTCATTCTAGCCAATCCGTGAAGGTGGGTGAATCCCCAAGATCCACCACTTGGCCATTCCAACCACATTTTTCAAAGTTCATGCAGTGGTTGGTTTCTCTTACATCCACCAACTTCCTATTTTTCACGGTGGGTGCATCCAAGATCCACTACTTGGCCATTCTAACCAGATTTTTCAAGGTGGATGCAATGGTTGGTTTCTCCTATATCCACCATCTTCCTATTTTAAACAAAGTGTGTGCAATTTTCAAACTTTAGATCCATCACCTAGCCATTCTAACCAAGGCTTTAAGGTGGATGCAATTTAGATCCACCACTTGGCCATCCACCACTTGTCCACCATCTAACAATTCTAAATTGTGTTTATAGGAAAGGTAGATCGTAGATCCACCACTTGCCCATTCTAACCAAGTATTTCTAGGTGGATGTAGACTGTAGATCCACCACTTGGCCATTTGTTTTAGGGCATAACTACTCCCCTGTTCATACTCACATGCACGACACAGACAACATACTTATCATCCGATGACAGGACTAACCTGTAGGTGCACGTAGGCAATCTCATTAGCTTATCAGGCTAAGATCAATCTACACATACGCACTTTTATGATGCATCAATCACTAATCCTGGTAGAATGCAACCCACTCTATCCCTAACCGCTCACAACACCGTTTACACTTCCAATGAACTCGGAATCTCATCAAACCTTCTAGGCACCATCCTCTCACTAGGATATACTTACCTATAAGTCTAATCTCACCAAATTTGAACCCTAGTTTTCTCGAATATAGTCGCGATAGACTAACAGGTCATAATCCAAAAGTGGGCAAAACTTAAGTTCATGAGTATCTATGTGTAGCTAATCTATTTCTCATTCCATAAAGCACTTGATTGTTGAAAACAAACACTGTTTGTGCTACTTACAAGCAAAACAAGCTCGAGGAAGGATCGATCGCGAACAGCTCGAAAATGTGAATGCGTGGCCTGGGCGCGTAGCTCTCGGAGAGACTACCGTGATGGTGTAGTCACGTCATGAATCCAGTGAGGGAGAAGCACGTAGCAAAGAGGATAAGAGTCTCTCTCTCTCTCCCTCTCAGACTTGTATGACACACGATTAATATTCAAAAACAATGTTATTCAAAAATGGTTCTAAGGTGACTTTTATACTTTAGTCACCTTAGCTCAAAAATGTACATGGGGTTCTCTTACTCATTATTACAGGAACAAATCTGAGTCTTGACTAACTGATTAATCTTTACATGACCGAGACGAATGGATCAAAATGATAAGACGTCTTTGACATAAAATGGGAATTTGATATGCTTTACAAGATGGCCTCATTACAATAGTTGGACAAATGGGGCTCCAACACTCCCCCCCTCCTAGTTCATGTCTACCACGACATGATCGTCTTTGTCTTCAGTGTCGTTGTCGTCCTTCTTGGTTGATTTGATGTAGAAACGCATCATATCGCATAGACTCGCTTGCCATTAATGGGCCAAAAATTTTGGACTTGTACATGAAGAAGCTTGTGTAAAATGCTTCTTCGAAGGTTTGGAGATGGTAGCTTGGCAGAAACATTAGCCGTCTGAAATAGGCATACAATATTGGCTCTGTAGGTGGCCCACTTAGATCGTATGACAGCTCTGAGACGCTTCTTTTGGTATTCATATATTCTGAAGTCCAGCTTTCTGAGAAGACTGTGAGACAGACCAAAAAGGTTCGAGCTATTTTACATAGCATCTTGCAGGATAGGTCAGGAGAGCCTCCGAATTCTGCAATGGCACCCTGAAGGGTTTTCACCATGTAAGAACCGGATATTCTCTCTCCCTCTGCAGGCCCTGGCAATACTGGATAATTTAGCCATGTCGAATTTCTGCTTTGTAGTGCTTTATGTTGGCTGCAGGTGTATGTTCGGGGATTTGGGCAAAAAGTTCTGTCATTCCTCAGCTCATGCGGTGCGTTGACTAAGTGGATCAGGTTATTAGGATGATCCAAGAGCCATTGACGCCTCCACTTTGGCTGGCTGTCTACTATTCTGTTTTGTTGTTCCCGATCCTGTAATTCTCCTTCAAACACTGGCACTTGTTCTTCTTTTGCGAGCTGTCGTTGATGTGTTAGAGTTTTGTATTTCAGCAGAGCATAGGGTAACATAGGGGCATTCCATTCCTCCCGTAGCTTTGCTGCTATTTTGCCTGATCTGGAGAGCCCCTTGTAGCATCTCCTTTTCTAGTTGCATTGCCTTGTACCATATCATCTCTGATTGTTTTTCCATTTGCTCGGGCAGCCTCTACTCTTCCAATCTCGTGACTGAATCTTCGTCTATTTCTTGGTCTTTGGAGCCGGTTTGATCAGTCTGTGTATCTGGGGCTTCTTGATCATCTGATTCTCCCTCGTAGTCATCTTGACCCCCATATACTTCAGCGAGTCCAGCCAAATCCGTGGCTGCTTGCTCCAGGTGCACTCGTACCTGTCCTTGGTGTTGCCTTGCAGTTTGAAGACTTGCGATTTGCGCAACGATTGTTCTACTATTGATTTGGAGAGCTTGCAATTCCATCTCTTTTTGAGCTGTAGACTCCTCTAACTGTTTTACCCTGATGTGCAAGTTCTCATTTTCTTCCTTGAGTGATTTGGAAACAATGCTTTCCATTTCACTATCAGGAGCTGGTCCTTGTTGCTGTTCACTTTGGAAGTCTGAAATTTGCCTTTGTAGTTGATCCTCTGCTCTAAGCGCACTTTCGGCTATCATTAAGCGTTGTTTTCTTTCCAACTCCAGCTCCCTCTTCAGTGCAGCCACTTCTTCTTGTGGGTGGACTACCGGTGGTGTTGGTAGCAACGTTTTTTGTTTCTTAGCTCGTTCGATTTCCCTTGCTTGTATATCTGTTACTGCCCTCAAATCTTTGACTTCAATTTGTAAGTCATCGATGACAACTTGCAAACTTTTGACTGTCTCCAGTGCATCTTGCTTTTCTTTTTCCAACTTATGGATGTGTTCATCTCTGTCACTGACATCTTCAAGGAATACGTTGATTGTATCTTCACAAATGGCATTGAAATCTTCAAACTCCTGTAAATTGTCTTTGAGGAGATTTACCATGCTTTTGAGCCCCAAGATCTCAGCATCTCTGATGCTGATCAATTTTAGAGTGTCATCTCTTTGCTCCTGCAGTCTCATAACTTCTTGATGGGTTTTTTCTAACTTCATTTTGTTGGACCTGTTCTGATCAACTAACCATTGACTGTGTTGTCTTGTTCGGTTTAGTATTGTCTCCATTAACTGCAAATCTTCATCTATAGTAGCTTCTAGCTCAATTTCTTGAGAGGAGGAAGCTTTATCTTTTGTCTGATCCACCTCCTTTTGCTTGCCTTTATCAATTTGTGATATGGTTCCAGTGTTTGGGTGACCATCTGTTCTTTCTTCTTCTTCTTCTTCACTGGGTGGTGTATGAACTCTCTCATCATGATGTGAGCTTTCTGAATGCGAAGGAGAGTCAGCAGGTGGGGTAGATTGCCTCTCACTTGTCTCTGGACTTGGAGATGGCGGTGGTGTTTCCTGATCTCGTGAAGTTGGCCTTAACCGATCTCTCAAATTTTGGAGATCCTCCTATTCTAGTAGCAATTCTGGTTCGTCCGTAGCATTTCTTTCTTGGATGTACCTGTCGAACCAGTCCAACTCAAAAGCTGGGTTGTTTTTATTCTTCATTCTGAGTGTGTAAGTGCTACTAGAAGGTTTCCAAGTGGCGCCTACATCGCCTCGTAGAGATCTCTCTAGAGAAAATCCTTCTAGCATCCTTTCCATTTTTGCTATCTTCTGCAACCTGGTGTTGTTTTCCATTTTCGCTTTCCGCTTCTTTAGTCGGACATCTTCCTCTTCAGTTCTTCTTTCTTCTTCCATCTTTTCTTGTGTACTTCTTGTTACTCTTTCCAGCCTGCGTCCTCCAATGGTGTTAATAGAGGCCGGTACTTTCCTTTGTGATTTGTCTTCAATATTCTCTCTTAACACTAGCCAGTCGTTTTGATGGGGAGCAGATGGCAACTGATCTGCCGTGCCTATGGCCTGGTATATGATTCTGGTGAGGACTTCTCCTCCTGCAATGTAATTTGGCTTGTCTTGCCTTAGCTTTTTCACTTCTTTAAACAGATATGATGCGTGATCTATATAGAACTCATGGGTCATTCCCATAGCCCATGTCAGTGTGGTTGAGATGCTCCCGTGTGGTGTAGTGTATCTTGGCGGTCTTTTGCTGTAGCTCAACAAACACTGACTGTAGATCTGTATCAGTTCTCTTACTTCTGGGTTTGCTATGAGTTCGAAAGATGGTAGTTTGGACTTTTGCAAGTAGACTGTGAGGTTTTTCCTTCTTTCTCTCATGTTGGCTCCTTGATCAGATAATTTCAATGCCTCCTTGATGATTTCTTTGGTGATCTGGATCTCCATCACTTCATTATCCATGCCTGCCACTCTGCAAGTTCCGTCTTCTTGGATAGTCTCAATTAGGTGTTGTACCCTCTTGAAATCTATCCCTACTGGTGGTAGTGATACAAAGTTCCACAAGCCAACTTTTTTGAGCCATGACCTTTGCGGTGATCTTTTCAAGTAATTTTCTGCCTCCTTGGGGATCATCATTGTATCCACTAAATTTCTTTTTTCATCCACATATGAACCTTGATAGATCTGAAAGGCTGCTGCCTATTGCACGTCTGCAGGTATCCAGGTGGCCGCTGGCTTTAGTGAATTGAGTAGAAGTGCATAGGGTATTGCACCTTCCGTTTCCAGGTTCTTGCCTTTTCTTTTCCCCGGAGAAGCATCCATGGATCCTATATTCACAATTAACAGTTAATGTACTAAATTGATTACCACTTAATCATGCGTCTAGATGAGCCTTCTTAGTCCCAAGATGAGTTAAGGTAAAATGTTAGCAGATAGACAAGCTCTTCCATTGTACGACTCTGACGGCTTCAAATTAATGTTGTTGGTGAAGGAGAACAAGTCCAAATGCCTTGAAATTTTGTGTGGTGTATGTTCACAGGGCATGTAAGGTCACTCTATAATCCCAAACTGAAAATCAGTTCATTTGCAACTTTTGCTCAGTCTATCACGATAGACTAGCCATCTTTTGACAAGGGTCCTATTTTGCAGTTGTGCCTCCACCAATTGGTTTCTCATACCTTGCACATGATCTGATCCCATTTTCACCTCAAATGAATGTCAAGTGACCCCTTTTTGGATCAACTCCCATTTTTCCAGATTCCTTCCAAGGAGATGTTGGTCTATCTCCTTCATTTTGTGTTGTTTTGGGCTCAAACTTAGTGGGTAGTCTTCTTGCATCATGCTGAATCCAATTGTTAATTCAAATTTTTGGTTAGATGGCCTAGTATCCCTCTGCTTAGTCTATCGCGATAGACTGGTACTCAGTGTCAATTTGTCATTTTTTGGCTCTGTGATCATCTGTCTGCCTTCTCCAAGTTGATGTAAGGTTTCTTGACCTCTCACATGTGAATTTTAATTGTCTGCCCTTGAGATGTCCAGTTCTGACTCTGAGTTGTTGTCATGTCTTTCTCGGCTTGCCATATGAGTCCATCCTGTCACCAAATTTGGTGTACTGCCTTCATGTGCTTTCCCAAGTCTGTTTTGTGAAAATTTTGAAAAGTCTTTCCCCCAAATATTGTAGTAGCAAGTCTATCGCGATAGACTAGGTTATTTGGCCAAAAGAGATCCCTTTTGCACTTTGATTTGATAATGGTGGTTAATATTCCTTGTTAGAACCCCTCATGAAGCAAAAACAAAAATTTTACTTGTCTAATTGTAAATTCAAGTCTATCGCGATAGACTAGTACTTAGTCATTTTTACCAAAAAAAAAAAAATTATGTTAGTTGACCACAATGGTGTTAATAGGCTCTCCTAGACACACACATCAAGTTTTAATCAATTTAGAAGAGTGTACTCCCTGTTTGCAGCACTTAGCTGGTCTTGGAGTCGAAGTAGACCACTTAGGTGATGGTCGCCGTTCCTTTTGGTCATTGTATGACTCCGGCTGTCTTTTATTTCCTTTTGACCTTCCATCAAAGCAGTCGGTTGTTGTTTTGGTGTTTACAACACCAAAAACGACCATTTGAACATCTTTCTGGCCTGTTGTTGGCATTTGCCCTAGTGGAAGAGCTTTTTTCCTGAGTGGACACATTCCATCTCGTAGTTGACCTCTTTTGGATGTACCTTGTTAAATTTGGTGTCATTTTGTCATTTGGTCGGCCCGTTAGAGTATCGTGACGCTTTGTGCAGTTTTCGTCAGATAGGGACTTTAGGCTCCGTTTTGACGAACTTTTTCATGGTCTAACCCTTCAGTCGGTTTGTCGAGGTTATTGGCTTGCTGTCTATGAGTTTTGGCTCATTTCCGATCACCTTGGTTCAGTGGCCCTTTTGCAGGTCTTGTGAAATTAGGGTTTTCTGAGCGGCTTCCTTCGCGCTTTCCAAGGTCATAGGCTTGATCCCTAAGCTATAGGCATTGTGCCTTTCAATTTTGGTTCCATTTGATGGCCTCTAGGTCTCCCTAACAACCGGTCTACCGTATGTGTGCACAGGTTGTGATTGTGATGCTGGCGAGGTTTTGCGACTAACTGAAGTAAACAACACTTAGAGTCAATGTTGACGAGCGTACCTCTCATATCTGATGTCGATCTGGTGACCGTGCACGATGGATGAGCTTCTGGAAGTCTCAACTGCTGTAGGGAGCTCTCTCTCTCTCTCACAATGGAAAATAGCTCAAATGAGAGATTTCTAGCCTAGCCTCTCTATATGTAATCGAGACTCCGACACAAAATTTTCCCATCTTTTGCCTGTGGCCATAACTTTTTGCGAGATGCGGTTTAGGCTCGCAAATTTCCTAATTTGGACCTCGGTTGCTCCAGTTCTACATTTTTGTAGATTTCTCCTGTTGGAGGTCCCTTCATGACGGTGGTCATTTTGCCCTGTCACCTTTGCAGTCCCTATTTTTTCTATGTCTTCTTTACCTTGCTCCAATCAGGCATCTCTTCTTTTGTGTTTCCATCTGGATTACGGATTTTTTTCTATAATTTTTGCTAGAAAATGGCTAAAATAAAGCAAATAAATCCCAAAATAACCCGAAAATAGCAATTCTAACCTATAAAAATACCAATGAAAAGCAAAACACTTTGTAGCTCACTTTTTTCTCGTCTATGTACATTCTCACTCATAATCGTCAACCTTGGCCTATTTTTTGCTGTTTTTAGACGTTTTTTGGCCAGATTTGACTCTCTTTATAGTCTATACACATCCCTAGGGGCTCATGTATGATGATTTGGTCCCCAATTCTGATTAATTATGAGGGCATATTCTTTTTCCCAAAATCACACAATAAAACGCAAAAATGGTTGAAATTTTGCTCACAAACATTGCCCTCTAATATATGACATGAGTCATGAGTCCGCATTTGGAATGCCTCCCCCCTCCTAGTTGGAGTCCTCCCGGACGACACGGTATCGTCAAGGGTATGTGCTGTGCATGGGTGTGAACTCGTGCTAATACAGGCCTTGTAATATAGTCATATATGCATGTGCAGTCAATGCATGTAGAAAGAATTTATGCCGTGTAAGAGGAAGGTATAAGCAATTCGCTTCTTGGCATTTGTCGTTGAGGTTTCCTGTGGTAGCTTGAGTTGGCTAGCAGATTTTCTTTGCAAGGAGTAGTTGTAAATCTGCCGCTCTTTGTTTGATTGTTTTCCACTGGTTTTGAATTGGCGTATGTGGATCCTTTGAAGTCGATATTGTCGTATATTTTGTTGCATTTTCTGGTGGAACATTTTTTCTTTCTCCTTTGATGACTTGGGTCTTATAGATCCTTGTAGTTTTTGTTGTTGATTCTGTTTGTTTCCTCGTGCTGTTTGCATGATGTGGCTTGACATTGACAGTTGTAGATAACTTCTCGATGGTCATCTTTGGCCTCCCTTCTTGTGTTGTTGGCCTGTTTTGAATTGGCAATTTTGGCCGCCATACAATTATAGTCCGTTGCGTAATCGATCGATTGACTGTGGTTCTTTGAAGTTTTGCTGGCTTTTGGTGTTTTGTCTATTCTTTTGCCCCCTTTTTTATAGGAATTAGGCTGTCTTGCCTTATCCAAACTTTGTATTTCCTCTTTTGATGTAATTGTGCCTCGGCCAGATCTGTACGCCGTACCCAAACTTGCCTGGTTCCCTGCATGGTTGTTGATTTTATATAAGACGTTGCTGGACTTGTAAACTCTGTTTGTTGTTGGGCATATCCTTGCGGTTGTATTGACTCCTGTTTCCTCCTTGACATGTATTGGTTATATGATAAGAAGGGTTTTGAAAAGTTGTCATTTCGGAACAGTGCTTCATTAGTATCCAAATCAAGGAATACCATGTTAGCTTTCATCCATGAAACTGCTAAGATACACGGCGTTGCTGATTTACTTGGTGGCAGTACATGGAATTTTGTAGTGTATTGGTGTGCCTGCACTATGATTGGTATTATAATAGACCACAACGTGGTCACCTCATCACCCAATGCTACCTTCAACCGGTGTGTCTCTGGGATCGTCCTCATTGGTCCAAGTTTTTGAAAGAGCTCAAAGCTGATGATGCTCATTTTTGCTCCAGTGTCAAGCAATGCATAGATTTCAACTTGTTTTGTGCCTGCATAAGCTTTTATGTAAGGACTACACCACGTATCTTCCAAGTCGTCAATGATGCTATCGTCCTGAGCCCTAAAGTCTATCATGGTCTTTGCTAATTCTTCTCTTTGTATATCCGGTTCGTTTGTTTGGGATGTCGAAAGAGGATATTCGTCAGTCATCATTGGGGTGACCATGTTTATTGTCCTGAGAAACTGCTTTCGTTTAGCAATCCGTTCCTTCGCTTCTTGTTGTGCTTGGTCCTGAATTCTTTGTTGTTCCTGTCTATAGTCTTTTCCATAATGCAATTGAAACAACATTTCCGGTGTTAAAGGTAGATGATATTTTTTTAAACAACACCCACTAATCCAGTTCGTCATTTCTTTTCCATCTAGTGTCGACAGTTTTACTGCTCCGCTGGACGATATTTCTTGGATCAAATAAGGCCCCATTCCCCTTTTCTTTAGCTTTTTGGCATGCTGTTTAAGGGTGTATACTAAGACATAGTCGCCCGTTTTAAAGTCCTTGTTCTTGACATGTTTGTCAAAAAACTCTTTTTGTTGTCTTTTTTTTGCATATATGGCTGCTACAACATTGAATCGTAACTCATCTAATTTTTCAAGGTCCTCTAACCGTTCTGAAAATTCATTCCCCGTCCAGTTCAATTGTGTGGCTACCCTTAGTGTGGGGATCAAAAAGTCAATAGGCAATATTGCATTTAACCCATATACCATATTAAATGGTGTAGCATTGAGTGTTGTTTTATATGCAACTCGATAATCCCACAATGCCAAATAGAGCATCTGATCCCAATCTGTTCTTGTTTCACTAACCAGTTTCGTAAGAACTGTGCACAATATTTTGTTGGTCGCTTCCGCTTGGCCATTGGCTTGTTTATGATAGGGTGCAGATTTGCGATGAATTACCATAAACTCATTTAAGAGATGTTGGATAACTTCATTTACAAAGTGTGTCCCTCTATCACTCACCAGCTCGATTGGAAGGCCATAACGTGTAAACACATATTCATATAAGAATTGTGACGTGGTTCTAGCGTCTGCTTTCGTTGTGGCTTTTGCTTCCACCCATTTGGTCATGTAATACGTGGCCAATATGATATATTGTGCTTGTGAACGATACACTGGTGGAGTGATAGGACCAACAAAGTCCAATCCCCATTTAGCGAATGCTCGAGCACTCATCATTGGCCTTAAAGGCATTTCGTCTCTTTTAACAGGTACCTTAGTGCGTTGACATTCATCACACCTTTTCACGAATTCTGCTGCATCTTGAATCATGGTCGGCCACCATATACCTGCAACCATAATGATTTTTACGGTTCTCGTTGCTGAAAAATGACCTCCTGCTATGCCTACATGAGCTTGTTCCAATAATGGAAAGTAGTCATTTTCATGAGGAACTAACCTCACCTGGTCATCAGTTCCTCTTTTATACAATTGGTCACTAGTGAGGGCATACCTATTCGCTTTGATTTGTAAAGCCTTTTGTCTAGCTTTAGACCAATCTCCTGGCATCTCCTTATTAGTCAAATATTCCACAATAGCATGACTCCATGCGGGTGCTACTGTCACTTGGTATAATGTGGCATAATCCACAGTAGTATTGGATGTGCAAAAGTCGCATTTCTAGATGTACTTAGCTACATCGCCTGCCATTCCTGGCCAGTACACTCCAAGTCTTCTTAGTTGTTCATACATCATTTGATTTCCTCTATGGAATCCCCCTGTTTGTGTATGGGCCTCCTCTAGATACGCTTCGTACTCCTCTGGGCCTATACACAACCTTAGAATCCCATCGTTTCCATGATGGTACATTCTTCCCGCAAGCATTGTGTAATTTCGTGCTTATCTAACGTCTTGCACCGTGTGTTTGTCGTCAAGATTCATTCCATATGTCAGCAACGGAATAATTTTCTCTGACCATTTCAGTACCATCTCTATATTAAACAGTTATGCGTTTGGGAGATCATCATCTACCCCAGTAGCTTTTTCGCCATGTAGTAATCGAGAAAGGTGGTCTGCTCTTTGCTGAGTTTTTCCTTTCTTAACTACTACCGTAAAATCAAACTCCAGCAACACAATGAACCATCTTACAATTCGTCCCATGCTACAAGGTTTGTTTACTAAGTACAAGAGTGCCTGATGATCCACAAAGAATGTGAATTTGTTCGCGAGCAAGTAATGCCGAAATTTTTTTACCGCATATATCATACCCAATCCTTCTCTTTCAGTGGTAGTATAATTCTTTTCTGCACTGTTGAGTTGTCTACTAGCATAACTGATTGGAAAATCCGTCTTACCCTCCCCTGGTTTTGCTAATATACAGCCTATTGCAAATGCCGAAGCATCTACATGTACATGGAAGATCTTTGACCAATCTATTGCTTTTAGAATTGGTGCAAATACCAGTGCATCTTTTAGTTTCTGGAATGACTCCTCACATTCATTGGTCCAATTGAAGATCGTGATTAGACTATACAAGGGTTTTGCTATTACAGCGTACATGTAGATAAAACGTCGTTAGTATCCACAATGTCCCATAAATTATTTTACCTCTCGTACAGTGTTTGGTCTTGGCAATTCTATGATCACCTTTACCTTGTCTTCATCAGTGGTAATTCCATTAGCCGACACTATGTCGCCTAAGATTTTACCTTGTCGTACCATGAATACACATTTTTTTTGGGTTGAGGCAAATCCTATACGTTCTGCATTTTTTGAATACCTTTCTAAGATGATCTATATGGTCTTCTCTCAATAGAGAATAGACACACAAGTCGTCCATGTAAATATCCAAGAATATTCGCAAGTATTCTTTAAAAGCAAGTGTCATTAATCTCTGAAATGTGGCTGGAGCATTGGTCAAGCCAAATGGCATTACTCGAAACACATATATGCCCCATTCTGTTGCAAACGCTGTTTTGTATTGATCTTCTAGTTTGACCCTCGATTGGTTATAACCAGAGAATCCGTCCATAAAGCTATAGGCTTGCTTGCCTGCTACTCGTTCCACGACGTGTTCAGTGATAGGAAGAGGGTAGTTGTCTCTTATTGTTGCTGCGTTTACCTTCTTGAGATTTACACACACTCGTAATTTCCCATTTTTCTTGGGTACCACCACTATCGGGGACACCCAATCCGTGTGCTCTATCTCATAAATAAATTCAGCCTCCATAAGTTTGTCTATCTCTTCTTTTATCCTTTTGGCGAATGTCTCATTATACGTGTATGGACGTTGTTTGCTTGGCTTTGCATCAGACTTCAGAGGGATTGAATAAATAAATTCAGCCTCCATAAGTTTGTCTATCTCTTCTTTTATCCTTTTGGCAAATGTCTCATTATACGTGTATGGACGTTGTTTGCTTGGCTTTGCATGAGACTTCAGAGGGATTGAATGTTCACAAATGTTAGGATCCACCCCCTTCAAATCTTTGAACGACCATTCAAATACATCTCGAAACTCCTTAAGTGTTTTGATCAGTAAGTCCTCTTCTTCCCGACCTAGATCTGTGGCAATGTAAGCAGGTCGAGGACTTTCTCCTGGCTCTGCTAAGTCTATTTTGGCGTTCTCTCGCCCATCGTAGGACTCGTTTGATTTAGGCTCCCTCATTGGTTGCTGAACCACCAATCTTCTTTCCTGAATGGTGTACTTACAATAGTGAGGAGGTACATCTATCTTTTTACTCCCATCACTAGCGTTCGTTCCATCACTACTTTCCATTTCAGTTGTCCATACATTTTAATTTTTTTGTTTCAACTCATTATATCTCATTTTTCGTTCAATTTTCGTCATAATTGGACCACCAAAGACATTCAGTTTTTCTGTTGAAACTCTTTTTTTTGCTTTGCTGGTTTTCTTAGGTTTCAACAGTCTGGACTTAAATCCTGAGTCATCAACAACCTTAAGAAATCTTCCTGACACTTTATCCTTAGCACAATCAACAGCATGAATGTTCATAAGGAAATGTGTCTTACCCCTAAACTCCGGCATGGGTCTTAGCCTGGTTGGTAGACTGATATGGTGTCGTTTACTCTTGTATCTTTTTTGGCGTCTCTCACTTTGGTTTGGGAAATTGTAGAAGACGTCATTGTCTTGATCTTGATTGTCGTCTCCCCTCGTATTTTCCGACTTCTCGTCATCCGCATTATCCTTGTTTTCACTTTGATCATAAGAATCATAAAATTCTTCTCCCTCCTGCTTGATTTCTTTAGTGGGGATGTCCACATAGCCCACTATCTTAATCTCAAGTTTCGGTTCTGTTTTATTCATCCTCATATTCTCAGTATCTCCATCATTCTCGTCCTCCTCCACAATTTTGCTCAACATGTAGTATGGTATGATATCGTAGCCATTCTCATCACAAAATTTGATGGGAGTGACTTCATTGACGCATACATCCAATGTAGCCAAAATTTGAGACCATTCTAGGGGTTCGATCTTCTCTTCAGGAAAAGGTTCTCGTATATATGCATCGTCTTCCAAGACCCTCTCTAGTGTCTTTTCATTGTGGTCAAATTCACTACATTGAGATGCCCCGCACATCCATATCTCCTTTTTCTTACAAAGCCACGCTGCGACTTCTGATCCACTAATGGTGGCTGAGTCAAATTCTTCCACAGGGGTTCTCGTGACATCATGGTAGCTATGATTTTTCATGTTTACTCATGTAGTCGTTTCAACATGTCTAAGATACAAATAATCATACCCCCAGTCCTGCACCATTTTGAGTTGCCTCATGAACGGCCTACCAAGGATAATTTCATAGTTGTTCTTCTTGCCGAAATCTACTATGGCAAAGGTATGTTCGTACTCTAATTGCCACATGAAGATACCACAATTGCCTCAAGCAATCCTATAGGCCTTTCTATGTGCCCATCTGCCAGTTGCAATTTCATTCTAGTTGTTCGTATTGCTGGTTTTTCCCATTTTTCCCATAGCATTTTGGTCGCAATGGCAATGCCAGCTCCGCTATCAAGTATTGCCTTAGTCTCTATGCCGTTATACTCAACTGGTAGGGTTGTGTTGCCGTCTTCACCCTCACAATACTCTCCTACCTTATTGAGTGGCACTGGTCTAGTGTTGACTTTCTTCGGTTCTGTGTCATTAAGCTCGGTTTCGAAGAACTTAAGAGGCGTCCTTATACCAAATTTTTCAAGACATTTGCCCACTTCCATCCACATGCTTGGCCTAATTTTTAACAATTCTACCAATGTGATTGTACACTTGACCGGAGTGGTCAACAAGTCTGTCAGGATTTTAGTGTCCAATTGATTTGACCCGCTTATTCTTTGAGAAGGTACTCTTCGAATTTCTGACCTTGCCTCATAGTCCCCCATATATGATGGCAAAGTTCTGAGTGATGCTGGTCTGCTATCTTCGGATGCAACTGAACCATTATCCCCTTGAAATGGTTTAACGTCTAAATCCCATGGAGGCTTATTCAAGTTCAACTCCGAGAAAGGCGCCGACTTGACTTTTTTTGTCTCATATTTTTCTTGAGCTTTTCTCACCGTTTCCCATATCTCTTCAGGCCAATTTTCTTCCACAATAGGGGTATATGGTGGAAAATCTTTCAGTGATTCACCAGTGCTATTAGGCACGTCTCTTGCATCCTCTACATCCGGCAAGGATTTAACGTTTTCTATCTTGTCGGGTATCCTTTGTTCAATTTTGTGAGGTGTTTCATTGTTTGGTGGTTTGATTACTCTATCCCCCACTTCCATAAGTGGAGGCTCCAGTAAAGCTTGTGCAGTTTCAATCAGCTGTTTGCACATCTCTAGTCTCTGTTTTTTTATCTCTGGATATGGATATGTCATCCACCTTTGCTCTAGAGTTTGTCTGCTCTTCAATCTTGCTTCATATGCTTGCAAGATTGCATCTAAGGGTTCATTGATCTCATCTACCAATACCGACCCTCCTGAGCTTGCACTTCTTGGTCCCTCCGTTGATTTTAGAGAGTCGGACTCTCTTTGCTATTTAAGTTGCTCTCAAGGTATCATTAGCTCAGCTTCTACATCTTTTTGTTTTCGCTCACGTCTAGCTTTCATTTTCGCTCTTCGTTCTTTCCAAGGATTATCATGAATGACTCTAGACTTGTCAATCTTGATTTCTTCCTGATTTTCATCGTTACTCTTGGGCTGATTTTCATTTCTCCTTGCTTGGGCTCTCGTTAAGACCTTAACAGGAATCGGAGTTTCGTTTTCTGACCCTCCACTAGAAGGCAGCGCTCCCAGCATATTCAAGGTAGTTTTTTCTCCTTTGCTCGGGTTTTTAGGGCACTCAGGGATCAAGTGAGTAATTCCACACTCGGTGCAATATGCGTTGACCCTAATGATTTCGTCATGAGGGAAGTCCCTCAGCCAATGGTCTCCACCACACTTGTAGCATGGTCCTTTAGGCTGTTGAGGTGCTCCTGGAGCTCCTCTTTGTTGGTGTGAAATTATTTGCCCGCTCATGCCTCCGTTGGCTATGAACAATAGTATTCTTTCATCCAAGCTATATCTTCCTTCCCCCATTGCCTGTGCAGCAGTTGGTGGTCCTGTATTTCCTATCATGCTCCATGTTTTTGGTGTAGAGGGTTCTTCCTGTGGATAATAGATAGAGTTCGCCGCATATCCATTAGGCTCGTCGTAGTATGCATGCATAGGTACCAAAGCCTTCTCATCTGACTCAGTTACTGTGGGTGTGTATCTTATGCCGAATGGTCGTAATCCTGGTAGGGGTGGTGGTTGTCCCAACAGTGGTGGTGGTCTTTCTACACCTACAGGTCTTGGTAGGTTGCCTGTCTGATATCTAGGCATCGGTGGGACTTGAGGGGATGTCGCCTGAGCTTGCGGAGCATATGGTCATTCTCTCACATATCCCTTGTTATAATAACACTCCTCCGTCCCATGGTTTGTCCATTTTTGTTCAATCGCACACCATTTTGGTTGTTTAGCTTATGGTTTGGAATACAAGTTAATCTTTTTAAGCACTTCCTCTACAAGCTGCTCTTGGCTTACCGCTACTTCTCCTTTCAGTGTTGTCTTAGCAGACTTGCTTCCGCTTTGTTGCGAGGAAGAATCATCGTCAAGATCCTTGAACTCACCCTCTTTGTAGACCTCACAATTGTCCACAAGTTATAGAGCTTCCTTGGTTAAATCATTCAACGTCATGCTCCTTTTCATATGTAAGTCCTTCTGAAGATCTGCATTCCTTAGTCCTTGGATAAATATAAGCATAAGTCTGGACTGAGTTGGCAGTTCTTCCACGGGGCAAAACTTAACATATCTTTTTAATCGGAGAGCTGCCTTTCGCACAGACTCTCCATCTTTCTGTTTGAATTTATGGATTTGTGAGACTGTATTATGAGCTATTCCCCTTTGTGAGAATTCCTTGATAAACTCGTCAAACACTTCCTCCATAGACTCAGTCTCTTCGCTCCACAGAGTCAAACCATGTAGCAGTATCATCCTCTAAGGTTAAACCGAATCCTGCAAATTGGGTAGGAAAGTCTAACACCTCTTCAGTTCTAATTACATGCACAAAGGCTGTTACATGATCTCTCGGATCCCTGCTTTTCGTATATTTCTTGTTTACCCATTTTTGCACTTGAGAAGGTCTAATTCTACGATGGTCTACAAATCTCATCATGGGATCTCCCTGTCCTAGTCGATATACCTCCTCTGGTCTTCTGTAGTGGCCAGGTTCCTCTCCCAATGGTGCTCCTAAGCCATAATTTCTAACAGTTCTCGCGAGAGATGGTTCATCTCTCGAAACTCATTCTAGGGGTGTTCTTCCAGGCTTAGTTGACCCCTGAGTCTTTGGCTTACTCTCTCCTTGATACTGTGCATAGAGTGGTGGTTCTTGTAAATCCCTTAGCCCTCGTGCGGTTTGATAACCCTCTCGGGTTCGGTCTTGTTCTAATATAGCACTTTGTCGAAGCCATGCCTGCAATGATGGTTGAGTAGCTGGTTGGTCCTGGTAGTTGGACGTCGGTTGTCGGGTAGAATGTGAGGTAGCGTCATACTCTTCTGAAAAGGGATTTGTGGACTTGCTAGGGGTGTAGGTGGCTCTTGGTACTTCGTCGGGGCCATAGGTCGATGCTCCTAGAACTGTTGCCTTTTCAACCTCCTCTGGGAGAATACGTTTGTATTCTCGCCCGTATCTGTCAACAAAAACAATATCCTTCCCCATAGCAGTTTCATAAGAAAATAAGTAAAGAACCTTGTATTTGCTTAATTTGTTTGTGTAGGGTTCCTTGCATTGAAAGCAAGAGACTATTCCCTCGCTTTCATGCTTGTAAATCCCTACATTCTCATGATAGGTTGGGATCCTGGTTGTTTTCTTATCATACATAAAAAGCGCTCCAGGTCGATCAATGTTAGGAGGCGGTTCTTGGGTTTCTGAAACCATTTTTCCTTTTGCCACGTTATCCCCATATCTGTTGTAATCCTCAGGGTTACTCACTATCAGATAGTGGTTCCACTTTTCATCTCGGAATCTGTCTCCATCATCATAGACTCGAATTATCTCTAGTCTCTGAGCCGGTCTTTCTTCAATACAAATACACTTGCGTCCCCGATAGTCAGAATAAACTAAGGCTCCCCTCGAGTTAGTTCCTTCCAAGAAGATTATAGTGAACTTGGTTTCGTTTAAAGGATTTAGGGAGGTGCTCCCCCCTAGCATTGGTCCTTCACCGTTGAAACCTCCTGGCTGTTGACTCCCCATCATGAAGAAGGACTTTTCCGACGAAGTGTCAGTATCACTACCCTCTTCAATGATCGATGCTAATGGGTCTAGTCTTGTCTGAGTTACACTCTCTTCGGTGGACGTGGTGCTTACTTGACTTTTGACACTTTTAGCTCCCGACTTAACAAAAGCTCCTGACCTTAAATACATAAGAATGAAAGTTGGGTTGCAAACTTAAATCTTACTTGGACTCCTTCTTGTGCGGCTTTGTGATGATCTCCTTCTGGGATCTACACAAGGATGGTTAGTCTGTTCACATGGGTTTTCCCTGAATTACCAAAAAATCTTTTAAGTATGTACAGCAACCACTTAGTAAGCCTTCTGGTGGTCCAATTTCAAATATGAAATGATGACTGGGATCTATATGGACAGTATGTCCTAGCAGTATAGTCACAAATTGCAAAATATGTCTGAATCACTACTTTCTTAGTCTATCGCGATAGACTGACAATTTGCTCAACACAAGTCAATTCAAAATTGTGACTTCACCCTTGAGTTCCAGTTACCCTCTATAGCCTATCCCTCAAGTTTTATGAAGTTTGGACACTTGGGTTGAGTTTTGGTCCCATTCTAGTATTTTAGTCAGAGACTGATTCTCTATCTGGACCTTAGATTGACTTTCAGTGGTCTAAATGCCTTGAAATTTGGTGTGTGTGCTGTATAGGCTCTGATAAAGCTCTCCCTAAGGGAAATTTGGAAGATATGGTCCTTAGCAGCAGTTTCCTTAGTCTATCGCGATAGACTGGAAATTTTCTCCATTTTTAGCATTTTTCTCAAGTTTTCTCCACAGCTGGTTCAGCCTCTCCTTGTGTAGTGCATTGACAAATTTTGGCACTGTTTAGACATTTGGTCAAAGCCTTCTTGCCCTTGTCTCTGAATTTAGACTCTAAAACACCAATTTTGAAGTTTTGTGGTCAAGATGGTGTTCAGTTTCACTCAATTTTTGTGAGTACCCTTGTATTGATGTGTTAAACCTGTGGTATAAAGGTTTTTTCCTTGTTGTTAGTCAATCACCACCTTCATCAGTCTATCGCGATAGACTAGGCAGAGAGCAATGGGGATTTAATTTTTGTCTGTTTTTGCATAGTTGTGTTCCCTGTGCCCATATAAGTCTATCCCCCAAGTTTTATGAAGTTTGGACTTATTTTGACCTTAGACTCAAGAACTTCACAAATTTCACTCTTGTATGGTAATTCACAACTCAAATGCACTTGAAGTGATGCAAATTTGATGACACTTCATCTTAAACTTGTGAATATCAGTCGTACCACCTGACACAGTCAGTTTACCCTAGGCTAATGGTTATATCTCTTCTTAGCCTCTTTAGGTTCACTTAGTGTTTTCTTAGGACAATCACCTGTTTCTTTTTGTTGGTTTTGGTCGCAATTTTTATGTTTTCTCAAGTGTTGGATCATAAATTTCAATGTCTACTTTTTTCACCCCCTTCAAGGGTATATGGTGTGGGTTTTGCATTCAAGGCAAGCAAACAGCCTTATTGTTGCTTCTTTTTGTTTGTTTTTTGCGTTTTTACAACGTTTTTCTACTCTATTTCTACAAAAGTATAACAAGCACTCAAAACCAAAAACCATAACTTCACATTATCCTACTTAACTAAATCTAACTAGTCGCAGACCCTCAGCAAGACACAGGCTTCCTGGCTATCCACTAGACCTCAGGATACTCTATCCTGGATCTTGTTCTAAAAGTTTAAGCTCTCTCTACTCAAAACTAAAGTAAGCTAACCATCACACGAGTGATGTACATCTCCCTACTTAAGGTCTTGTGTCCCCGGCAGCGGCGCAAATGTTTTAGGGCATAACTACTCCCCTATTCATACTCACAAGCACGACACAGACAACATACTTATCATCCGATGACACGACTAACCCGTAGGTGCACGTAGGCAATCTCGTTAGCTTGTCAGGCTGAGACCAATCTATACATACGCACTTTTATGATGCATCAATCACTAACCCTGGTCGAATGCAACCCACTCTATCCCTAACCGCTCGCAACACCGTTTACACTTCCAATGAACTCGGAATCGCATCAAACCTTCTAGGCACCATCCTCTCACTAGGATATACTTACCCATAAGTCTAATCTCACCAGATTTGAACCCTAGTTTTCTCGAATACAGTCACGATAGACTAACAGGTCATAATCCAAAAGTGGGCGAAACTTAAGTTCATGAGTATCTATGTGTAGCTAATCTCTTTCTCATTCCATAAAGCACTTGATTGTTGAAAACAGACACTATTTGTGCTACTTACAAGCAAAACAAGCTCGAGGAAGGATCGATTTCAAACAGCTCGAAAATGTGAATGCGTGGCATGGGCGCGTAGCTCTCGGAGAGACTACCGCGATGGTGCAGTCACGCCGTGAATCCGGTGGAGGATAAGCGCGGATCGAAGAGGATAAGACTCTCTCTCTCTCTCTCTCTCTCTCTCTCTCTCTCTCTCTCTCTCTCTCTCTCTCTCTCTCTCTCTCTCTCTCTCTCTCTCTCTCTCTCTCTCCCTCTCAGACTCGTACGACACGGGATTAATATTCAGAAACAATGTTATTCAAAAATGGTTCTAAGGTGACTTTTATACTTTAGTCACCTTAGCTCAAAAATGTACAGGGGGTTCTCTTACTCATTATTACAAAGTGGGAACAAATCTGAGTCCTGACTAACTGATTAATCTTTACATGACCTAGACGAATGGATCAAAATGATAAGACGTCTTTGACATAAAATGGGAATTTGATATGCTTTACAAGATGGCCTCATTACAACAGTTGGACAAATGGGGCTCCAACACCATTCTAACCATGTCTTAAAGTTAGGTGCGTTCAACACTTGGCCATCATAACACTTGTAATTTTACACAAGTTTGTGGGATGAGTAGACCCTAGATCCACCACTTGACCATTTAGATTAAGAGTTAGAAAGTAGGTTCATCAAAGATTCACCACTCGGCCATTATAACCAAGACTTGAAATGTGGATCTTGTTGGTGTTTTCTAGATCCACCACCTTGAAATCTCAAATAAAGTGTGTAAAGTAGGTAGATCTTACATTCCCCAGTGGGCCATTCTAACCAACTCCTAGAGGGTAAGTGCATCCAAGATCCAACAATTGGCCATCAAGCCACGTTTTGGAAGGTGGGTGCAATGGTTGGTGTCTCCTAAATCCTCCAGTTTACAACTTTCCACAAAGTGTGTAAGAAAGGTAGACCTTAGATCTTAGACATTTTAGCCAATTCCTAAAGGGGAAGCATCCAAGATCCACCACTTGGCCATTCTAATTGGATTTTTCAATGTGGATGCAATGGTTGGTTTCTAGTACATCCACACCAACTTACTATTTTAAACAAAGTGTGTGCAATGTGCAGACTTTAGATTCATCACCTGGCCATTCTAATCGAGGCTTGAAGGTGGCTGCAATTTAGATCCACCACTTGGCCATTCTAACCAAATCTTGCGAGGTGGATGCAATGGTTGCTTCTCCTACATCCACCATCTATCAATTTTAAATAGTTTTTATAGGAAAGATAGACCATAGATACACCACTTGGCTATTCTAACCAAGCATTGGTGGGTGGGTGTAGACCGTAGATCCATCACTTGGCCATTCTAACCATGTCTTAAAGTTAGTTGCATTCAACACTTGGCCATCATAACACTTGTAATTTTACACAGTATTTGTGGGATGCGTAGATCCTAGATCCACCACTTCACCATTCAAAATAAGATCTAGGAAGTAGGTTCATCAAATATCCACCACTAAGCCATTATAACCAAGGCTTGAAATGTGGATCTAATTGTTTGTGTCTCCTAGATCCACCACCTTGCAATCTCAAATAAAGCGTGTAAAATAGGTAAACCTTACATTTCCCAGTGGGACATTCTAACCAACTCCTAGAGGGTAAGTGTATCCAAGATCCAACAATTTTCCATTCAAGCCACGTTTTGGAAGGTGGGTGCAATGGTTGGTGTCTCCTAAATGCTCTAGTTTACAACTTTCAACAAAGTGTGTAAGAAAGGTAGACCTTAGATCCTTAGCCATTCTAGCCAATTCCTGAAGGGGATGCATGCAAGATCCACCACTTGGCCATTCTAACCACACTTTTTAAGGTGAATGCAATGGTTGGTTTCTCCTACAACCACCAACCACCTATTTTTCAAGGTGGGTGCATCCAAGATCCACCACTTGGCCATTCTAACCAGATTGCTCAAGGTGGATGCAATGGTTGGTTTCTCCTATGTCCACCAACTTCCTATTTTAAACAAGGTGTGTGCAATTTGTAGACCTTAGATCCACCACCTGGCCATTCTAACCAAGGCTTGAAGGTGGCTGAAATTCAGATCCACCATTTGACCACTTAAACTAAGAATTAGAAAGTAGATGCATCAAAGATCCACCACTCAGCCATTATAACCAAGGGTTGAAATGTGGATCCAATTGTTGGTGTCTCCTAGATCCACCACCTTGCAATCTCAAATAAAGTGTGTAAAGTAGGTAGACCTTACATTCCCCAGTGGGCCATTCTAATCAACTCCTAGAGGGTCAGTGCATCCAAGATCCAACAGTTGGCCATTCAAGCCACGTTTTGGAAGGTGGGTGCAATGGTTGGTGTCTCCTAAATTCTCCAATTTATAGCTATCAACAAAGTGTGGAAGAAACGTAGACCTTATATCCTTAGCCATTCTAGACAATTCTTGAAGGGGATGCATCCAAGATCCACCACTTGGCCATTGTAACCACATTTTTTCAAAGTGGATGCAATGGTTGGTTTCTCCACCAACTTCCTATTTTTCAAGGTGGGTGCATCCAAGATCCACCACTTGGCCATTCTAATCAAATTTTCCAATGTGGATACAATGGTTGGTTTCTCGTACATCCATCAACTTCCTATTTTAAACAAAGTGTGTGCAATGTGTAGACCTTAGATCCACCATCTGGCCATAGAAACCGAGGCTTGAAGGTGGTTGCAATTTTACATCCACCACTCGGCCATTCTAACCAAATGTGCAAGGTGGATACAATCGTTGGTTCTCCTACATCCACCATCTATAAATTTTAAATAGTTTTTATAATAAAGATAGACCATAGATCCACCACCTGGCCATTCTAGCCAAGTATTGGTAGATGTGTGTAGACTGTAGATCCACCATTTGGCCATTCTAACCATGTCTTAACGTTAGGTGCATTCAACACTTGGCCATCATAACACTTGTAATTTTACACAATGTTTGTGGGATGAGTAGATCCTAGATCCACCACTTCACCATTCAAAATAAGGATTAGGAAGAGGTGCATCAAAGATCCACCACTCAGCCATTATAACCAAGGATTGAAATGTGGATCTTATTGTTTGTGTCTCCTAGATCCACCACCTTGCAATCTCAAATGAAGTGTTTAAAATAGGTATACCTTACATTGCCCAATGGGCCATTCTAACCAGCTCCTAGAGGGTAAGTGGATGCAAGATCCAATAGTTGTCCATTCAGGCCACGTTTCGGAAGGTGGGTACAATGGTTGGTGTCTCTTAAATCCTCCAGTTTACAACTTTCGGCAAAGTGTGTAAGAATGGTAGACCTTAGACCTTAGCCATTCTAGCCAATTCCTGAAGGGGATGAATCCAAGATCCACTACTTAGACATTCTAACCTCATTTTTCAAGGTGGATGCAATGGTTGGTTTCTCCTACATACACCAACTTCCTATTTTTCAAGGTGGGTGCATCCAAGATCCACCACTAGGCCATTCTAACCAGATTATTCAATGTGGATGCAATGGTTGGTTTCTCCTACATCCACCAACTTCCTATTTTAAACAAGGTGTGTTCAATTTATAGACCTTAGATCCACCACCTGGCCATTCTAACCAAGGCTTGAAGGTGGCTGCAATTTAGATCCACCACTTGAACATTCAGACTAAGAATTAGAAACTAGGTGCATCAAAGATCCACCACTCGGCCATTATAACCAAGTCTTGAAATGTGGATCCATTTGGTTGTGTCTCCCAGATCCACCACCTTGCAATCTCAAATAAAGTGTGTAAAGTAGGTAGACCTTATCTTCCCTAGTGGGCCATTCTAACCAACTCGTAGGGGTAAGTGCATCCAAGATCCACCACTTGTCCATTCAAGTCACATTTTCGAAGGTGGATGCAATGGTTGGTGTCTCCTAAATCCACCAATTTACAACTTTCAACAACGTATGTAAGAAAGATAGACCTTAGATCCGTAGCCATTCTAGCCAATTACTGAAGGTGGGTGCATCCCCAAGATCCATCACTTGGCCATTCTAACCACATTTTTGAAGGTTGATGCAGTGGTTGGTTTCTCCTACATCCACCAACTTTCTATTTTTCAAGGTGGGTGCATCCAAAGTCCACCACTTGGCCATTCTAATCAGATTTTTCAATGTGGATGCAATGGTTGGTTTCTTGTACATCCACAAACTTCCTATTTTAAACAAAGTGTGTGCAATGTGCAGACCTTAGATCCACCACCAGGCCATTCTAACCGAGGCTTGAAGGGGGCTGCAATTCACATCCAGCACTTGGCCATTCTAACCAAATCTTGCAAGGTGGATGCAATGGTTGGTTCTCCTACATCCACCATCTATCAATTTTAAATAGTTTCTATAGGAAAGATAGATTGTATATCCACCACCTGGCCATTCTAACCAAGTATTGGTGGGTGGGTGTAGATGGTAGATCCACCACTTGGCCATACTAACCATGGCTTAAAGTTAGGTGCATTCAACACTTGGCCATCATGACACTTCTAATTTTATACAATGTTTGTGGGATGAGTAGATCCTAGATCCACCACTTCACCATTCAAAATAAGAAATAGAAAGTTGGTGCATCAAAGATCCACCACTCAATCATTATAACCAAGGCTTGAAATGTGGATCCAATTGTTTCTGTCTCCTCAATCCACCACCTTGCAATCTCAAATAAAGTGTGTGAAATAGGTAGATCTTATTTTCCCCAGTGGGCCATTCTAACCAACTCCGAGAGGGTAAGTGCATCCAAGATCCAACGATTGTCCATTCAAGCCACGTTTTGGAAGGTGGCTCCAATAGTTGGTGTCTCCTAAATCCTTCAGTTTACAACTTTTGACAAAGTGTGTAAGTAAGGTAGACCTTATATCCTTAGCCATTCTAGGAAATTCCTGAAGGGGATGCATCCAAGATCCACCACTTGGCCATTCTAACCACATGTTTCAAGATGGATGTAATGGTTGGTTTCTCCTACATCCACCAACTTCCTATTTTTCAAGGTGGGTGCATCTAAGATCCACCACTTGGCCATTCTAACCAGATTATTCAAGGTGGATACAATGGTTGGTTTCTCCTACATCCACCAACTTCCTATTTTAAACAAGGTGTGTGCAATTTGTAGGCCTTAGATCCACCACCTGGCCATTCTAACCAAGTCTTGAAGGTGGCTGCAATTTAGATTCACAACTTGGCCATTCAAACCAATTATTGCAAGGTGGATGCAGTGGTTCGTTTCTCCTACGTCCACCACCTTTCAATTTTAAATAGTGTTTGTAGGAAATTTAGATCGTAGATCCACCACTTGGCCATTTTAACCATGTATTAAAAAGGTACATCCTAGGTCCACCACTTGGCCATTCTAGTTAGGTCTTGAAAGGTGGATGCAGTTGTTGGTGTCTTCTATATCCACCACCTTCCAATTTTAAATAAAGTGTCTGGGAAAACTGACCCTAGATCCACCACTTGTCCATTCATAGCACTATTTTGTTGAACTTAGATCCACCACTTGGCCATTCTAACCAAGTGCTGGAAGGTAGATGCAATGGTTGGTGTCTCCTAAATCCTCTTGTTTACAACTTTCAACAAAGTGTGTAAGAAACATAGATCTTTAATCCTTAGTCATTCTAGCCAATCCCTAAAGGTGGGTGCATCCCCAAGATCCATCACTTGACCATTCTAACCACATTTTTCAAGGTTGATGCAGTGATTGGTTTCTCCTACATCCACCAACTTCCTACTTTTCAAGGTGGGTGCATCCAAGATCCACCACTTGGACGTTCCTATCAAATTTTTCAATGTGGATGCACTGGTTCGTTTCTCGTACATCCACTAACTTTCTATTTTGAACGAAGTGTGTGCAGTCTACAGACCTTAGATCCACCACCTAGCCATTCTAACCGTGTCTTGAAGGTGGCTGCAATTTAGATCTAGCACTTGGCCATTCTAACCAAATCTTGCAAGGTAGATGCAATGGTTGGTTCTCCTACATCCACCATCTATCAATTTGAAATAGTTTCTATAGGAAAGATAGACCGTATATCCACCACCTGGCATTCTAACCAAGTATTGGTGGGTGGGTGTAGACGGTAGATCCACCACTTGGCCATACTAACCATGTCTTAAAGTTAGGTGCGTTCAACACTTGGGCATCATGACACTTCTAATTTTACACAATGTTTGTGGGATGAGTACATCCTAGATCCACCACTTCACCATTCCAAATAAGAAATAGGAAGTAGGTGCATCAAAGATCCAACACTCAGCCATTATAACCGAGGCTTGAAATGTGGATCCAATTGTTTGTGTCTCCTAGATCCACCACCTTGCAATCTCAAATAAAGTGTGTAAAAAATGTAGACATTACATTCACCAGTGGGCCATTCTAACCAACTCCTAGAGCATCCAAGATCCAACAATTGTCCACTCAAGCCACGTATTGGAAGGTGGTTGCAATTGTTGGTGTCTCCTAAATCCTCTAGTTTACAACTTTTGACAAAGTGTATAAGAAAGGTAGACCTTAGATCCTTAGCCATTCTAGCCAGTTCCTCAAGGGGATGCATCCAAGATCCACCACTTGGCCATTCTAACCACATTTTTCAAGGTGGATGCAATGGTTGGTTTCTTCTACATCCACCGACTTCCTATTTTTCAACTAGTGGGCCCATCCAAGGTCCACCACTTGGCCATTCTAACCAGATTATTCAAGGTGGATGCAATGGTTGGTTTCTCCTACATCCATCAACTTCGTTTTTTGAACAAGGTGTGTGCAATCTGTAGACCTTAGATCCACCACCTAACCATTCTAACCAAGGCGCACTTGTGAAGAAAACATATGAGACCATTCCTCACGGATATGTTACAACACGAGATAAAGTGCCACCACTTTTCCAATCTCAATTTCAACCCAAACCTCAACCCTAAACCCTAGGGACAACTAGCAGCCTAGGTGAAATTAATATGATAATCTTTCTTTATATTTATATCTTTTTTCATTTTATCCCACTAGGTCCTTGTCACCAAGCTAGAATAAATTTGTTGAGAAAGAAAATTGAAAGTCAAATTTTGAGACGTATTGGACAGAAAGAAGCCAAACAATACCAAAGCATACCTCAATGCAAGAATCAGCCTCAACGAATGTAACAGTTAATGGCCTAATAACTTTTGTGTAGCGGAAATCAGCATGAACATAGTGGGCATTTCATTAGAATAGCTTCCGAATGAGAATTACAAGAGTGCTTGGGTGGAGAGAGCAACAAAAAGCATAACACTTAGTTAGATAGCATCGACAATACTTTCAAAAGAGAGAGAAATTAAGCTATTGACAACAGTTGAGGACCGGATTTGTATGGAGCCGGTCCCCCCTCCAAAAGGCTTTGTATTATAGTTTCTCCCATCAAGAGAGACATTGTACAATACAATTCTTTGTGTTCCTTCAAGACTAGCTAGTGCAATGAAGATGGAAGCTTCATACACTAAGCAAAACACTAAATCAAACACAACTTGAATTATCCCCGTTCTCAGACCCAAGACCTCACACACCTTCGAAGATGGTGAGAGCTAGCAGGGTATGAGAGTAGATTGAGAGGAAAAAGGAGTATCTTACGAGAAAGATGTACATCTCCTCACATAATCACTCATATTAGCATAGCTTAGCTTAGTAATTAGCTTGGTAGAGAAGATGAGCATGCATTGAAGCTTGGCTCTTGGTTGGATTTGCATCCACATGCCAAGAGAGTGTTGATGTAGGCTTCTAACTCACAAGCTTGGAGTAGGTGATGAGCTCTCCATTAAAACTTGGGAGGAGATAGAGTATTCTTCCTTCACACATGGTCAAGTGTGAGTGTGTGTGTGTCAATGCCAAGCAAAAATCAGCCCTCTCTCTCTCTTGGGCGAGCCCTAGCTGCTAATTAGGTCTGGCTTTTGCCTCATTGGACCTCCCCAGGTCAAGCCAATAGGAATTAAGCAGCATAAGTGATAGCCTTCTGACATGTGTCCCCCTTTCCCCTTTTGTGAGAGCTTTAGGTAATTAAATAATTAAACAAAACTCTCATTGGACCCCTTTGTCTCCTGGCCAATAGGAATCAGGCAAGCCATGAGGCTTCTGAATGCTCATTGGACCCTTTGGGAGACTGCCCAATAGTCTTCTAGGAGACTTAATTCTCATTGGTTTCTTTTATTAAATGTTTTTAAATTAATTAAACTACATTTACTCTAGCTTAATTCTCATTGGTCCACTTCAAGGGTCTTCCAATAGGAATTGGGCACACCTTGTGGGCATCTGGCCTAGGGAGCTGACATGTGTCCCTCATTCCCTTTGTGTAAAGGGAGCCTGTGTGTGTGTGTGTGGCTTTCTCTCTCATCCCCTACCTTTGGGGCTCGCCCCCTCCCATGTAGGGATGTGAAAAGACTTTTAGGGCACACACTAAGCATCCAATTTTCCCTAGGGTTGACCTTTGGACACAACCTTTGAATTTTGGAACCTTAGCATTTTGGAAGTCTTAATGGGCTGAACCTTAGGGTCTTTTTGGCCCATTGTTTCACATGGCTCTTTTGCAGATGGCCCCCCCTTTGGATCCCTATTTTCCCTCCTTTGGATCCCTATTGTGGCCGGTCTGCTAGCTTAACCAATATTCTAGCTTTTTCTCCCTTGGCACTTCCCCACATTAAATGATCAGTTTAATATGAGAAAATCATTTAGGAGAATTAGATATTGATTATTATGACATTACCTCTCTCTTGAAATCATAGTCTTCCTCGACTATGGTGTAGAGAAGATAAAGCATATGCATGAGTCCTTTTCTTAGCGGGTAGAGGATCCCTATGTTACCCTACGACATCATTCCATAATGGATGACTAGTCCATTTGGCGCTTGAGAGCGTGAGGCTGCCGCAAGCATGTCTGCACATTAGTCCTCTTAGTCTTCCATAGTAGAGTGACAAGTTCTACTTGGTGTTTGGGAGACGTCGTCTCCGCAAACTTGATCTAAGCATGCATACTACTTCATTTTTTGTGCACAAATAAAGAAAAAGAGAGTCTTATAAGACAAAAATTTTGTTCATTTTTAACATTTTGTACATTTGCTTACTCTTGGGAAGCATTGTAAGCATTGACAAGGTTTAGGTTATCCTTCAATTGTATGCCTTGCATCCATCTAGCATCTTCAAAAGGATAATTCCTAAACTTAATAAGATATCGTCGGATAGTCTTACCGCCTCTTAATACCTTGTCTTCATGTCGGAGAATGGACTCGGGCTGCAGCACCTCCTCGTGGTCCTCGATCTCCGGTGGGTCTTCAATAGTTGGTTCTTGAGGTGGCTCTCCTTTGTAAGGCTTTAATAGGCTCACATGAAAAGCATTGTGTATGAGCCAATGATTGGGCAACTTAAGTTGATAGGCCATCTCATTGATTGGCCTAAGAATCTGGAAGGGACCATAATACCTTTTTGCTAGTTTAGCATAGTACTTTTGGTGGCCCGTAGGATTCTTGCCCGTCGTGTGCCTTAATCGAGCCTTGGGAAACTTTAACAAGACCCAATCGTTTTCTTTAAAGGCTTGGGCTCTTCTGTGCTTGTCAGCAGCAGCCTTTTGCCTTTGTTGTGAGATAGAGATAGCATCCTTAATCTTTTGGAAAGATTCTTGTAGGTCTCGGCTATACTCATCTGCAGCGAAGATCTTCCCATGTACCTTAAGTAGCAAGGGACTTTTTGATCTTCCCTCAATTACCTCGAAAGGTGCTTTTCCTGTGGAAATATGTACAGTGTTATTGTAAGCATACTCTACTAAGGGTAAGTACTTCTCCCATTGGGATCTTTGATCTACTTCCGTTACATAGGCTTTTAGTAGATTAAGAATGGTTAGGTTAGCTATTTCACTTTGGCCATCAGTTTGTGGATGATAGGCCGAAGAGAAGTTTAGCCTTGTTCCTAAATTCTCAAAGAGACCCTTCCAGAAATTACTGGTCATTCTAGGATCTCTATCTGACACTATGGACATTGGCAAGCCATGGTACTTGAAAATTTGTGAAATGAAGAGGGTTGCCATTTGATGGGCTTTGATAGTCTTTTTGACAGGTATAAAATGAGCTTGTTTACTGAACCTGTCTACTATCGTCCATATTCCCGTATTCCCATGGATAGACTTAGGCAATCCAAAGATAAAATCCATGGATATGCTCTCCCAAGGTGAATTTGGGATTGGCAAGGGTTGAAGCAATCCAGGTTGCTTCCCTCTATCAAATTTTGTCTTTTGACATACCACACATTTGGAAACATACTCGTGTATGTTCACTTTCATGGTAGGCCAATAGAAATATGTTTCAATTCCCTTTAGGGTAGACTGAATCCCTCTATGCCCCGCATATGGGGGAGCATGAGATTCATACATTACTTTCTCACGTAGTGAGTTAGTAACGCATAGTCTATTGCCATAGAGAAGATAACCATCTTGTAAAATAAATGGTTCTTCTTTCTTCCCTAATGCAAGGGCTGAAATCACATCTCTAAAATCGGGATCAATAGCATACTCATCTATCATTGAAGATAGATCATTGTGAGTTGCTATGGAAACGGCATTCACTCTCGGTCGTCTTGAGAGTGCATCGGCTACTTGATTATGCTTGCCAGCAATGTGAGCAATATGAAAATGAAATTGCGAAAGGAAATTTGCCCACCTCATTTGTTTGTCGGAAAGCTTGGTCTGCGTCATGAAGTACTTAAGACTTTGGTGATCCGTTCGCAGAATGAAAGGAGTCCCCAATAAATAGTGCTTCCATGAGTCTAAGGCATGTAGAACTGCAAGGAGTTCTTTTTCGTATATGCCTAGAGCTTGCTCAACAGGGTCGAGCCTTCGACTCTCATAGCCTATGGCGTGCCCTTCTTGGAGCAGAACAGCCCCAAGGCAATCACCACAAGCATCACATTGGACCTCAAATGGTTTTGAGAGATCCGGTAGTGTAAGCACAGGTTGAGAGATAAGCTTTTCTTTAAGCTTTTCAAAAGCATTGTTCTCCTTAGCAGACCACGTATACCTAACATTTTTCTTTGTTAGGTCATGTAATGGTCCCGCAATTCGTGAGAACTTTCCTATGAAGCGTCTATAGTATGCACACATACCTATAAAGCTTCTTAGTTCATGAAGATTCCTTGGTTTAGGCCATCCTTTTATTACCTCTAACTTGGATGGATCCATTTGGATTCCATCTTGAGAGATAATGTGACCTAAATATTGAATCTCTTGCAAGAAAAATTCACTTTTCTTTCGATTAACATAAAGTTTATTCTCTCTTAAAACTTGAAATAGTACCTGGAGGTGTTGCTTGTGTTCCTCCAATGAATTAGAGTAGATGATAATATCATCAAAGAACACTCCAGTGAAGGTTCGATGAGGCCTGAACAGCTTCTCCATCAAGCGGTTGAATGTGGCTGGTGCATTGGTCAAGCCAAAAGGCATGACAATGTATTCGTAAAGACCAAATGTAGTACGAAATGCGGTCTTTACAATGTCTTGATCAACTATCCTTATTTGATGATAGCCACTTTTTGGGTCAATCCTACTGAAGTAGGTCGATCCTTGTAGCTTATCAAATAGGTCTTCTACCCGTGGAACGGGAAACCTATTCTTGATAGTGATCCTATTTAGTGCTCTATAGTCGACACACATACGATATGTGCCGTCTTTCTTTTGTACTAATAGCACAGGTGAGCAAAATGGAGATGAGCTAGGCCTAACCATGCCCTTCTCAACTAACTCATGCACTTGCCGCATAATCTCCTCTTGTTGAGCTTGAGAAACTCTATAAGGAGGTTTGTTAGGCGGTGAACTTCCTGGAAGAAGTTCAATTGCATGGTCGTCATTACCTCGTTTAGGAGGTAGCTCACAAGGGATGTCGTCAATAAAAACATCTTGAAACCCCTTGAGAAAATTGGATAACTCTAATTCCTTTTGGTTGCTTTTATTTTCTTTTGCTAAAGCATTAGGTTCATTTTGAGAATCTTTAACAAAAATCATGTACACGGAAATAGAGCTCTTTATTGACTTGTTGAAAGCTGGTGTATGTACAATGGGGATGGTGTTACCCATCTCCTTAGCATCTATATACATGTCCTTTTCCCTGAACTTAAAGGAGATTCTCCTTTCAGGAAATTTAACATCGGCAGCCAGGCGGTCAAACCATGGTGCCCCTAGGATTACATCCTCATGCTTGAGAGGAGAGATAAAGAAGTCCTCTTTGTCCACATAGCCTTGGACATGATTTCCCGATTAAGGGAGTGACTGAAGCTTCTTGCCCCTTGAAGGCACTGTCTGCGGGTAGGATATCTCCCATCTCGTAGGATTGTATGCCTAGCTTGGTGGCTAACTCCATAGATATGAAATTGTGAGTAGAACCAGGGTCAAAGAGAATAAAAGCATCATGTTCTCTTACCTTTCCCCAAGCATGGCATAGAGGAGATCCTTTGTGGTGAGTTTGGTGAATCTCCTCCTCTTGGATTTCAACCAAAGAAGCTCTAGGAGGATCTTGGCGGTTGTTATTTTGGGGACAAGCGCGGTACGCATGCCCTTGTTCGCCGCACTTGAAACACCGGTTATCCTTACGATAACGCTCAAGCTCTTCAGGAGAGAGTTTATTCTTTCCTTTGTAAACTCCCTTCTCTTTACTTTTGTTGGAATTGCCCTTAGGAGACTTTTGGACATTGTCCTTCCCCTTAGGCTCATTGGAACCCTTGTTTTCCGGGGGCTTATTATTTCTTTTACCCCCCGTTTGGAAATTGATTCGCGAGGCCACCATAGTATGGTGTATTACCGCCGATATGGTACGTGGCCTTTGGGAGTTGACATACTCCGCCATTTCTTCGGTTAAGCCCGCACAAAATTGTTGCTTTTGCTCTCCAAAATCCAACTTTTTGAAGACAGTGGCTTTGAGTTGTAGGTCCCAAAACTTGTCTACATATTTGTGGATGGATTCATTGGGAGAGAGCTTTAAGCTTCGCCATTCGGTGAGTACTTTGTCTTTGGCATCGGTGGCCAAAAACTGCTTCATAATGGAAGCTCTTAAAGCCTTCCATGTTCGTGGAGCTTCACCGTTGGCTCGTAGGCTAGACCACCATTGTCTGGCGGACTTTTGAAAGTGCATAGCTACATGGCGTAGCTTAGAGGACTCCGTGAAGCCCTCATCTCCAAACGCCGCATCGAATTGCTGGATAAAGGCCAAAACTTTGTCTGTAGCACCGAAGGTGCCATCATAGGTAAGGAAAGAGATGCTCTTCCCTCCCTCTTTGAATTTCTTCAGCTTGGACGACCTCTTCGATCCATGCGGCATAGGATTTCCTATGGCCTCTTCTTTTTGATGGTTCAAAAGTTGCACCATCACTTTCTTCAGAAGGTGAAGACTTTGAAGAAGGTGGAGAAGAGGGTGACCTCTTTCTCGCCTTTTTCTTGTTTTGATCTTTGTCGTCTTCACCATAGCTTTCATAAGAGGAAGAGGATGAAGAAGATGGAGAAGAGGGTGTCCTCTTTCTCGCCTTTTTCTTCCCTTGCTTTTTATCATCCCTCTTTGAATTATGGCGTGGAGAAGAGTGTGATGGTCTTCTCCGCTTTGGTGGTGATGGAGAGCGTTTAGCCCGCCGTCTTCGTGGAGCCATCTCCGCCGAGGTGGCGGGAGACTCGCTTCTTTCTCGTTCCTTCGCTGGAGGCTCTTGAGTTCTCCTTTGGGAAGGAGATGCATCATCAAGAAGTAAATTCTTGAGCCCTTCATATGGATTCTCTTCTTCTTCCCAAATCGGAGAGAGACCTCTTTTGGTAGTCTCACTAGGAGGCTTCCTAGGTATTCTCTCGTCATGGTGATGAGCTTGGAGAATCCCGTGAGCACGGAGCTGCCGTTGCACTTCACTTTGGAGAGATGGATTGCCCATGGCTTGTTGAAGCCTAGAAACAAGATAGTTAACAAGCATTGAAGCATCATTAGTAGCTTGCTCATGAGCAAAATCAAAGTTATCAACATTAATTTCACTCTCTTTACTATTGTCAGCCATTCTAACAACTTTTAGGTGTAAACTTTTTAGGTGTACTTTGGCACTTCAAGCCCTAGTTGCTACTCCTCTTTACCCCTTTAGAAAAAGCACTCAAGCTATTGTACCCGCGGCTCGAATACCATTAATTGCAAGGAATAGAAGAGAGGGTCTTTCGACACCAAGACAGCACCGGCTCCTGTCAAGCTTCTAATAGCTCAATAGTGGTTAAGCCGTAGGCAAGCCCCGTAGGACTCCACTATTAAGACCATAGCTCTCGACGGTGATGCCCCGTTAACTGCACAAAGGCAGGCGCACTGCAAGGCTGAAAAATCCCTATTCTACTTACTCACAGGCAATTAATAATACCAACCATTTGTAGCTAGCTTGAGGACCTCCCTTCTTGAGCAAGAAAAGAGAAACCTTGTGCTCTGATACCAATGTAACAGTTAATGGCCTAATAACTTTTGTGTAGCGGAAATCAGCATGAACATAGTGGGTATTTCATTAGAATAGCTTCCGAATGAGAATTACAAGAGTGCTTGGGTGGAGAGAGCAACAAAAAGCATAACACTTAGTTAGATAGCATCGACAATACTTTCAAAAGAGAGAGAAATTAAGCTATTGACAACAGTTGAGGACCGGATTTGTATGTGTTGAGAGAGAAGGAGAGAACACAGAAGTAGAACCCCAAAGTGTGTAGAATACACACATGAGATGATGTATATATAGAGGGGACCTGGGTGCCATATATAGAGAAGCCATATATTGAGTAGCTTCACATATAAGCTCAACACCCCCGCTCAAATAAGGGTCCCTAACTGTGGATGAAAAAACCCTTGGGGGATCAAGGGAAAAACCCACAGCTCTATATACACCCACCGTTATATTATAAAAATCATTAAATATACAAATGTTTACGAGGAGCTACATCACTCCTTTTACAATGAATGTTTTATGAGGAGTTACATTACTCCTATCCTATCAAATACAATAATGAATACAAAGGTTCAATAAAGAGGTATAAAAGCTATCGATTAGCTTGTAATCAAAAGTGTCTCCGTGAATCTGCTGTGTAGCTTGTCATCAATATCGCATCACCAAACATGTCTTCATGTTGTCATCAATAGGGCATCACCAAACATATCTTCATAAATCTTTTATTGTCACCAAGTTTGTCTTCATAAAATCAATTCTTTGATCAATCCTACATAGATCATAGACTCCAAAAAGAACATGTCATGAAAATTATTAGCATCGTTAATGAAATAATTACGTTCACAATGCCATAAGAGATGGTTCGCGACGCCACTCTTTTGACGACATATATACGCACGACAACATATGGTACATAAAGTATAAACGTAAAAGTACAAAATGTGTGATTACGTGATACAAATGATATGTGTATATACTACATAAAACAACATTTATCAATGTAGTGATCAATGAATACCATCAAAGTATTAACAAAATATCATCATTATATCAATAAAAATGAATAAATGACCATGGTATCAACGAAAAGCATCATGATATCACCGAGAATAATCATTGTATCAACGAAACAACATTATGGCATCACCGAGAATAACCATGGTATCAACGAAACATCATCATGGCATCACCGAGAATAACCATGGTATCAACGAAACAACATCATGGTATCACCGAGAATAACCATGGTATCAACAAAACATCATCATGGTATCAACAAAAATCACCATGGAATCAACGAAACAACATCATGGCATCACCGAGAATAACCATGGTATCAACGAAACATCATCATGGCATCACCGAGAATAACCATGGTATCAATGAAATATCATCATGGCACCACCGAGAATAACCATGGTATCAATGACATATCATCATGGTATCAACGAAAATCACCATGACCAAAGTATTAACAAAACATCATCATGGTACCATCAAAATCACTATGGTATCAATGAGAAATTATCAATAAAACGACATAAACTATATCTCTAAAAGAATAATTATACGAGAATCAATGAACGAGTATATCATATAACAAAAGATCATGTACCAACAGTAGCTCGATAGAATTTGGACGATTATCAACGGCTCGACTGAATCGGAACGATGTGTAACTGGCTTCTGCAGCAAAGTTACGTCAGTAACAAATATATGATTGATAAAGAAAAATATAATTGAGAAGTTTTCAATTATGAGAAAAATCAAAAGCAAAAAGTAAAATTTTGATTTTCAAACATATTCGCAGTCCGAGACGATAACCCAAAATCGGTGCAGAATTTAGAGAAACTTCCTTCTGCAAAGTTATAGACCACATCGATTCCGGTCTCCCATAGCGGGTAGTTTCTTCTGCAAAGTTGTAGAACACATCGATTCCGGTCTCTCACGCGGGTAGTTTCTGCAAAATCGTTTTCAATAAGCAGAAAAATAAAAAACAAAAAACGAAAATTGCTTTTTATGTATGTACGCAGTCCGCGAACGATAACTCAAAATCGGTGCAGAATTTGAAAACACTTCCTTCTGCAAAGTTGTAGAACACATCCATTCCGGTCTCCACAGTGGGTAGTTTCTGCAAAATCGATTTCAATTAGCAAAAAAAAATCAAAAACAAAAAACGAAAGTTGCTTTTCAGATATGTACGCAGTCCGCGAACGATAACTCAAAATCGGTGCAGAATTTGAAAACACTTCCTTCTGCAAAGTTGTAGACCACATCGATTCCGGTCTCCTATGCAGGTAGTTTCTGCAAAATCGTTTCCAATTAGCAGAAAAGTCAAAAACAAAAAGCGGAAGTTGCTTTTTAGGTATGTACGCAGTCCGCGAACGATAACTCAAAATCGGTGCAGAATTTGAAAAAACTTCCTTCTGCAAAGTTGTAGACCACATCGATTCCGGTCTCTCACGCGGGTAGTTTCTGCAAAATCGTTTCCAATTATCAGAAAAATCAAAAACAAAACGCGGAAGCTGTTTTTCAGGTATGTACGCAGTCCGTGAACGATAACTCAAAATCGCTGCAGAATTTGAAGAAACTTCCTTCTGCAAAGTTGTAGACCACATCGATTCCAATCCCTCGCGCGCGTAGTTTCTGCAAAATCGATTTTGATCAGGAGAAAAATCAAAAACAAAAACGTACTGCTCTGATACCATGTTGAGAGAGAAGGAGAGAACACAGAAGTAGAACCCCAAAGTGTGTAGAATACACACATGAGATGATGTATATATAGAGGGGACCTGGGTGCCATATATAGAGAAGCCATATATTGAGTAGCTTCACATATAAGCTCAACAGTATGGAGCCGGTCCCCCCTCCAAAAGGCTTTGTATTATAGTTTCTCCCATCAAGAGAGACATTGTACAATACAATTCTTTGTGTTCCTTCAAGACTAGCAAGTGCAATGAAGATGGAAGCTTCATACACTAAGCAAAACACTAAATCAAACACAACTTGAATTATCCCCGTTCTTAGACCCAAGACCTCACACACCTTCGAAGATGGTGAGAGCTAGCAGGGTATGAGAGTAGATTGAGAGGAAAAAGGAGTATCTTACGAGAAAGATGTACATCTCCTCACATAATCACTCATATTAGCATAGCTTAGCTTAGTAATTAGCTTGGTAGAGAAGATGAGCATGCATTGAAGCTTGGCTCTTGGTTGGATTTGCATCCACATGCCAAGAGAGTGTTGATGTAGGCTTCTATCTCACAAGCTTGGAGTAGGTGATGAGCTCTCCATTAAAACTTGGGAGGAGATAGAGTATTCTTCCTTCACACATGGTCAAGTGTGAGTGTGTGTGTGTCAATGCCAAGCAAAAACCAGCCCTCTCTCTCTCTTGGGCGAGCCCTAGCTGCTAATTAGGTCTGGCTTTTGCCTCATTGGACCTCCCCAGGTCAAGCCAATAGGAATTAAGCAGCATAAGTGATAGCCTTCTGACATGTGTCCCCCTTTCCCCTTTTGTGAGAGCTTTAGGTAATTAAATAATTAAACAAAACTCTCATTGGACCCCTTTGTCTCCTGGCCAATAGGAATCAGGCAAGCCATGAGGCTTCTGAATGCTCATTGGACCCTTTGGGAGACTGCCCAATAGTCTTCTAGGAGACTTAATTCTCATTGGTTTCTTTTATTAAATGTTTTTAAATTAATTAAACTACATTTACTCTAGCTTAATTCTCATTGGTCCACTTCAAGGGTCTTCCAATAGGAATTGGGCACACCTTGTGGGCATCTGGCCTAGGGAGCTGATATGTGTCCCTCATTCCCTTTGTGTAAAGGGAGCCTGTGTGTGTGTGTGTGTGTGTGTGTGTGTGTGTGGCTTTCTCTCTCATCCCCTACCTTTGGGGCTCGCCCCCTCCCATGTAGGGATGTGAAAAGACTTTTAGGGCACACACTAAGCATCCAATTTTCCCTAGGGTTGACCTTTGGACACAACCTTTGAATTTTGGAACCTTAGCATTTTGGAAGTCTTAATGGGCTGAACCTTAGGGTCTTTTTGGCCCATTGTTTCACATGGCTCTTTTGCAAATGGCCCCCCCTTTGGATCCCTATTTTCCCTCCTTTGGATCCCTACTGTGGCCGGTCTGCTAGCTTAACCAATATTCTAGCTTTTTCTCCCTTGGCACTTCCCCACATTAAATGATCAGTTTAATATGAGAAAATCATTTAGGAGAATTAGATATTGATTATTATGACAACGAAACTCACAAGTAAGTCTACTCAAACTTACACTATCATGTAATTTATTGCTTTCACCTATAAGTATGTACGTTTAAGTATGTACATAGAACCTTTACACATGAGAAATAATCACACGCTCACTCATATGTCTATACATACAATGCGTGAATATTCTCAATACAATGGTTGTACCTGCACAAGAAGTATAGAGAGCCATAATTGAAAATTTTGAATTTTGTCTGAATGTTTGTGTTAGAGAGAAAGAGTATGCATTTCAAAATGCATGTTTATGTGTCTATGTGGGTGTGCATGAGTGAAGATAATATTAAGAGAAAGAGAATGTGTGTGTGTGTGTGTGTGTGTGTGTGTAAAACGAGGCGTGCACACACACACACACACGTGTAAAAGAGAATATGTGTGGATTGTGTGTCGGTGTGTGTGCGTAAAAGGAGGCACATAGAAGAAAAGAATCATGTGGGTTTCTTGAAACCCTAAAACCGATGCATATTGCTTCAAGAATATGGGACCATAAGGTCAACTAATCATCCAAGCTCAACCATGTAGGACTGTATGGTCCACCACTTGTTCAATCTATTCTCTATTGAGACATAGTTATCCATAATGCCCACCAAGCTATGCTCCATTCAAGCATAGGGAGCCAAAAGGTCCACCACTTGTCCAAGCTAAGTTCCATTCCATCATAGAGAGCCACAAGGTCCACCACTTGTTGAATATTTTCTTTGTTGAAGCATAGAGAGCTATAATTCCCACCGTTTTTCCATCTATGCTCCATTCAAGCATAGAGAACCATGAGGTCCACCGTTTTTCCATCTATGCTCCATTCAAGCATAGAGAACCATGAGGTCCACCGTTTTTCCATCTATGCTCCATTCAAGCATAGAGAACCATGAGGTCCACCGCTTGTCCAATATATGTTCCATTCAAGCATAGAAAGCCATAAGGTCCATTGCTTTTCCATCTATGCTCCATTCAAGCATAGAGAATCATAAGGTCCACCGCTTGTCCAATCTATGCTCTATTCAAGCATAGAGAACCATAAGGTCCACTGCTTGTCAATCTATGCTCCATTCAAGCCCATAAGGCCCACCACTTGTTCAATCTATGATCGTTGAAGCATAGATATCCATAACGTCCACCTCTTGACTTCATTAAATCGTTGATAGCCACAAGGTCCACTACTTATCCAATGTATGCTCATTTTAAGCCTTGCAATAAAGAAGGTCTACCAATTTTCCAAGCAATGCTCCATTCAAGCATAAAAGTCCACAAGGTCCACCACTTGTCTAGGTTATGCTCTATTGAAGCATAGAGGCCCATAAGGTCCACCACTTTTCCAAGCTATGCTCCATTCAAGCATAGATATCCATAAGGTCCACCGCTTGTTAAAGTTGATCTCCATTTAAGTGTAGACAGCCACAAGGTCCTCAACTTGTCCAAGCTAATCACCATTGAAGCATAGAGGGTCATAATGTTTGTCACCCACTACTTGTACAAGTTATTATCCATTGAAGCATAAAAAATTATAAGGTCCACCACTTGTCCAAACTATGCTATATTCAAGCATACAAATAGAGATAGATACATTGTATGGCCATCATATCTCCAATATATCATCTTTAATATCAATCAGTCATTGCTCTCAAGATTCATTATATGCCCAACCATAACTGTCATGGATTATTTGCCCAACCATTGCATGCCCAACCACACCTTTTCTCCAACCTAAAGTATCATGGATTATTCGGTTGCAAGCGCCAACACTTTTCTAACCTATAGTGCATTATAATACGTAAATTGTGGTTTTCAGTTTTGACTTTTTAAACATTCTTTTGTATGTAATTTTGAAATAATTTCTACTTGATTTTGCAATTAAGAACTGAATCTTTTCATTTGCAGGATGGACTTTCAATCTGGGGAGAAAGTGCACATGATATTTGACAATGAAGTTGTTGGTGTTGGTTGGGTGTGTAGAACCAATGAAGATTCCACTTGTGGTGGTATATAGGTAGACCAAGGAAATGTATCCATACTAGTGGAGGAATGCCTCAAGCATGTGGTCCTTTCTTTTTCTACAATGGATACCAATTCCCTCCAAGGCTCACTTTGGAGAGCCATTCGGTGGCCAAAAGTTCAAATATAGTATACCATAGTGAATGCCAACTTACTTGGGCCAATGCAAAGCTACAATGATGAGGAAGAGGATCATGTTGATGCACAAGATACAAATGCAATATCAATAACAAGATACAATGGTGATGAGGAAGAGGAGAATGTGGATGCACAAGCTATAGATACAATACCAATAACAAGCCCAGAGTCTGAAACATCGATATGAGAGTCTTGAAAAAATCAAAGGGTTCTTTTAAAGGATGGGACAATGATGCACATTGTCAATGAGGGAACCATTTTATATGTATTTTCACATGATTATGTCAATTTCGAGGAACTTGGTCTTAATTGTGTGGGTGTGGCCATTGCTTTATCAAATGCAAGCAATGAGAATGTGGTTGAAGTTCGTAGCATTATGTTAGTGAAATGGCATATCAAACAGAAAACAATGTTGGATGGGAGAGCATTGCAACGCTTTGTTCCCATTGCTAAAATGCATACTCAAAGTGAATATGTAGATGCCGATGATGGCAATGATCAAATAAGTCATGAGGGTAATGTTTTCAATGTTCAAGGAAGAGATGATACACTTTCATCAATAGGATGCAAAACAAAAAAAGCACAACCAGCTTCTAGGTTCTATCTATCAGCTGAATCGGTTCAAAGGGTTTCATGTATTCATTGTTGTAAAAAAAAATGTTGTCAGTATGCAAATCGTGATATGGTATTGAGGTTACGAAAAGAATTTTGGGAAGAATCTTAGAAGACACAAACAAACTATGTTTATGATGTTCCCTCCATATGCTATCAAAAAGATGAGAAGGTGCAGTTGTAGGGCATGGTATGAGCTACATGGAGTACCAAAGACATCGTTTTACCGCTACAAGGAATAATTTGAGAACGGTGTGTGTCAATATGTGCATGGAGATACATGTACATTGAGAAGAGGACTTCAACATACTACCTTAGCAAGAGCACTACTCAATGAATTTGTGGATAACAACTCTGAGAAGATGCCACATAGAAGTAGAACAATGCTGATGGTTCAAGGGAGACTCAATTGGTAATTCCATCAACATACAAACAAGTGGATATTTTATGTGAAATCAACACGACACTTGAACAAATGGGGTATGAGAAGAAGCTTTCCCAGTCTTCTTTTGGTAGAATTTGGAACAAAGAGTACCCACATATCACCTTAACAAAGACAAGTGAGTTCTCTAAGTGCAATATTTGTAGTTCAATCAAAGCAAGATTCGTAGCCAAACCTAACCTTGAAGAAAGAGCTCTCCTCTTGAGGGAGAGAGAAGTTCACATGGCACAATAGAAGAGTTGCAGAAGCCTATATTATGCATGGTGCACATTTTCAGAAATTCAACCAAATAAATATGTATGCATAATTCATAATAAGATGGATCAAAATAATACAATAATTCCAAGACTATGCGTTGTTCCCAAGGGTGTGGATTCATGTTACAATTTCCAGGTGGCACTAATTAGCATATCACTCATGGACATGGAGAAGGTCATTATGGAAACTTTTTTTTGAATGGTCTATGCCTAGCTTATCCAAACCTTACAGTTGGCTCAATTGCTAATTGTTTACACGAATTAGAAAGGATGGATAAGCATCCACTTGGTGATGTGGTAACAAATGGGCTTTCGAGGAGCAATCTTTCAGTACTACATGATTTGAACACAAGGGATGCTTTAGACTACCACAATATGAGTGACAGCAAAGAGCCTATTGTTCAATCACCTGAAATTGTAGAAAAGGATAATTTGCGGTCAACATTTTGCAAGTTTCCAGAGAACTTATTGCTACAACTGGATAATTGTGCTGGGGAGAATAAAGACCAATATTTATTTGCTTACTTGTCATTGCTTTTGCAAGGGGGGTTTTCAAAACCATCCAGCTAGGATTTTTAATGGTTGGACATACATATAAGGACATAGATGCTATGTTTAGCAGGTATTTAGAGAAGTTGAGAGTTACACAAACTTATACTTTGCCACATTTACACTAAGAACTAGCTCATCTTCATCTCCAGCTCCATTCTTGCTCACTAAGGTTCTTGATTTCAAGAATATTGTGATGGAAAGGACATACTTTTTGGTCACTTCAAACCACTTAAATTTAGGTGCTTTATGCAAGAGCAAACACCAATGATGCAATATAAAGCAGATGTAGGTGTTTTAGATTCGAGTGGAAGTATTCCTCTTTGGAAAACAAATAGTGAAGGAAATCCAATGTTACCACGAGGAAATCTTGCTTTGGTACCAATGGTGCAATATGTTAAGGCCCATAAGGAAGTGATTCTAGGACTAAAGAATTACATAAGGTTTTGGCAGAATTTAGGAGGTGGTATATGTGTGCCAAGGTACTATATACCTGTGATAGATTATTGGAGTAAGGTGATTGATGAGATTGGAAAAGAAATCAGATCAGAAGCATTCTTGCATGAACATTTTTGGCCAAAAATGCAAGAACATCATCAATTACAAAGTAATGTGATGAATTTTCAACAAGGGACTGAGAGGTTTCTAGGCTTGGAAGAGTTGAATGATCATTTTTGTGGACCTCAATGAGATAGACCAAGAAAATAATTTGACCCCATGATTGATGTGCAACAGGGTGACTTTGTAATGCTACTTCCAAGTGACACAAAAACATATCCTATTTGGCTTGCCATGGCTTTGTCAGGCATTGACAAAGAGAATACATCACCAAAATATAGAAAGCTTTTGATTCAATATTGGACGCCTTGTGGTAGAAAGAGTGGTATGACTAATGCTCAAGTTTACACCAATTTTCGGAAGGGTTTTTGGGCTATAAACTACAAGGACCCACAAGTGTGGGAAAATGTTGATGCAATTTGTTTGGTCTTGGAGACCAAAAAAAAAAAAGGAACATTTTCTAGAATTAAAATTCTGAAAGGCATGCTCTAAAAGCTAAAGAAGGGCTGACCCGTGCACATCAACCATGTTTGAATCAAAGGCTTGATATGGCATCAAATGAGGAATAAATATATGGAATTTTATATTGTCATTGTCATGCTCAATTTTATAAACAAGATCGGTAATTGTATCGTTTTTGCTTTAATTAGTTCATGGTTTTCTTCTAGCTCCTTCATAGTGTATTCTCTTAAGTTTTGGTGTTTATCAACACCACAATTTACAAGATTATCGTCTATATTTACCAACCATAGATGAATATAGTTACCTCATTTTTTCCCACTTTAAGTGGGAAACTCCCAAATTACATGAATATGTTTGATTTGAAGATTTTCATAATGCGAGATTTTTATCATAATACCTAATATAGTCTTTACAAGTAATTTTTCAATCTTTGAGGGAGAACAAGCTTTTTATAAATCAAAAGAAGAGCGAATTTGTCCTTCAAGAGATTCAATACTTAGTTCATATATTATCTCTCAAGATGGTATCCGTATGGATCCATCAAAGTTGGAGGTAAAAATTCCTTCAAGAGATTCAATACTTAGTTCATATATTGTCTCTCAAGATGGTATCCATATGGATCCATCGACGTTGGAGGTAATGAAAGAATGGCCTTATCCAAGGAATCTACATGAGTTAAGAAGCTTTATTGGTATGTGTGCATACTATAGACGCTTCAGAGCCAAATTCTCTCAAATAGCGGGACCATTACATGACTTAACAAAGAAGAATGTATAGTACGCACGGACTGCTACGGAGAAAAATGCTTTTGACAAGCTCAAAGAGAAGCTTACCTCCCAGCCAGTCCTTATGATTTTGGATCTCTAAAAGCCATTTGAGGTCCAATGTGATGCTTGTGGTGATTGCCTTGGATCAGTCTTGCTTCAAGAAGGGCATGCCATAGAATATGAGATCCGAAGGCTCAATGTCGATGAGAGATTCTTGGGCATATATGAAAAAGAGCTTTTAGCTATTCTACATGCCCTATACACATGGAAGCACTAACTATCGGGGACTCCATTTATTTTGCGAACGGGCCACCAAAGTCTCAAGTACTTCATGATGCAAATCAAGCTTTTCGACGAACAAAAGAGGTGGAAAATTTTCCTTTTGCAATTTTATTTTTATATTTCTACATTGCTGGTAAGCACAATCAAGTGGCCAATGCACTTTCACGGTGACCAAAAGTTAATGCGGTGTCTATAGCAACTCCCAAGGATCTACCTTCTATGATAGATGAATATGTTATTGACCTTGACCTTAAAGACATAATGTCAGCCCTTGCATTGATTAAGAAAGAAGAACCATTCACCTTGCATGATGGTTATCTTCTCCATGGAAATAGGCTATGTGTTACTCACTCCATTCGTGAGAAATTCATGTATGAATCCCATGCTCCTCGCTATGCGGGGCATAGAGGCATTCAACCTACTCTTCGAGGAGTAAAGACGTACTTATATTGGCCTACCATGAAATTAGACATAAAGAGTATGTTTCAAAATGTGTGGTATGCCAAAAGACAAGTATGATAGAGGGAAGCAACCTAAACTACTCCAGTCATTGTCAATCCCTAATTCACCATGGGAGAGTATATCCATGGATTTTATCTTTGGATTATCCAAGTCTATCCATGGGAATACGGGAATATGGACAATTTAGACTCACAAAGGGGCCTTATAAGGAGTTTGACTTCCTCTCTCATGTCCAAAACGGGCGTGCGATAAAATCTTTGCAAATCAACTCTAGACTTGGCGGAGATTTGACAGTTAGAATCTACTCTTCAAGATATTTCTATTGATATATAGCACGCCATGAGATTCCTCATATTTTGAAAGATTCTATTTTTTATTCTCTTGTGATGTGACAACTCTGTCTAGAATCTAGAGAATAAAAAATAGAATCTTTCAAAATATGAGGAATCTTGTGGCGTACTATATATCAATAGAAAGAGCTTGAAGAGTAGATTCTAACTGTCAAATCTCTGCCAAGTTTAGAGTTGATTCGCAAAAATTTTACCGCACGCCCGTTTTGGACATGAGAGAGGAAGTCAAACTCCTTATAAGGGCCCTTTGTGAGTCCAAATTTTCCCTAATGTAATATTAAAGCACACCAAATGGAAACTCTCTTCATATCTCAGATTTTCAAGCATCGTGGATTACCAACATACATCGTGTCAGATAGAGATCCTGGAATGACTAGTAATTTATGGAAAGGTCTCTTTGAAAATCCAGGTACAAGATCTATCACCCACAAACGGATGGCCAAAGTGAGATACCCAATCTTACGATTCTCGATCTACTAAAGACTTATATTACAGAAGTAGATCAACGCTCACAATGGGAAAAGTACCTACCCTTGTAGAGTATGTGCACGATAATACTATCTATAATTCTACGGAAAATACCTTTTGAAATCATTGAGGAAATACCTAAAAGTCCCTTGCTACTTAAAGTACATGGAAAGATCTTCGATGTCGATAACTATAGCTGTGACCTACAAGAATATTTCCAAAAGATTAAGGAGGCTATATCCATTTCTCAACAAAGGCAAAAAGTTGTTGTTGACAAGAACAAAAGGGCCTTAAAGTTCAAAGAAAACGATTGGGTCTTACTTAAGTTTCCCGAGGCTCAATTGAGACAAACGACGGTCAAAAATCCTATGGACCATAAAAAATATTATGATAAACTAGCAAAACGATACTATGGTCCTTTTCAAATCATCTTGAAGCCAATCAATGAGATGGCTTATCAACTCAAGCTTCCCAACCATTGGCTCATACACAATGCTTTTCATGTGAGCCTACTTAAGCCCTACAAAGGAGAGCCACCAATTAGTGAACCAATTATTGAAGACCTCCAGTAATTGAAGAGCAAGAAGAGGTGAAGCTATCCTTCAGCATGAAGACAATGTACTACGACATGGTATAATTATCTGACGGTAGCTTATTAAGTTCAAATATTATCCTTTTGAAAATGCTAGATGGATGCAAGGAATACAACTTAAGGATAGTATGAACCTTGTCATTGCTTACAATGTTACATTAAAGTAAGCAAATGTACATGTTTCTTTTAAATGATCAATATTTTGGTCTTACAAGACCAATTCTCTTTTTATTATGCCCAAATTTAAGTAGTATGCATGCTTAGAATCATGTTTTTGATGATGACATCTCTCAAACACCAATTAGAATTTGTCACTCTACTTGGGAGAATGAAATGGACTAAAGAGCAGACATGCTTGTGGAAGCTATGTCTCCCAAGCACCAAATGGATTAGTCATCCATCTTGGAATGATGTCGTAGGGTAAAAAGGGATCCTCTACCCGCTAAGAAACATTGACTAATGACTAAGACTTTATCTCTTCTACCTCATAGTAGAGGACTACTATGATTTCAAGAGAGAGGTTATGTCATAAAGATAATATCTAACCAACCCAAATAATTTTTTCATATTAAAACTAATAATTTAATGTGGGACAATAAACAAGAATAAGGGTTAGAATATAGACATGTGCTTACTAATCTATCTCAACATGGGGCGGTAAAGGGGTCCAAATGAGAGATGGTATGTCAAAGAGCAAGCCTAGCTAATGGATCTTAAATACCTTACGGTTACATTCATTAGAGACCTCCAAAGATTAGTGATAAAAATCCTTTGACCTTAGGCAAGCTAGGATTGTTCTTGAGGTGGGAACCTGGTCCAAGCTTGAGGTGCTTCTCGTGCTTGCTGACTAAGGTGCTAAGGTGGTCCATGGCTGAGGTGCTTGAGGGGTTAAGGTGTTCAAAAATTCAATACACATCCCTGCACAAGGGTGGGTGAACCCTCATTGTAGGAGCTAGAGAGATAACACACACAACCTCACACAAGGCAAACTTGGTATAAAGAAATCAACTAAGACACTTGTCAAGTTTCTCTTCATGCTGCCCTCATGGTGTGCCTAAAGCCTATTGGTTGGTTTCCCATGGGGTCCAATGATAATTTAGCTGATTTAATTGATTGTGTTTGCATTTATCAAGTCCTCTCTCTCAAAGGGGAAAGGGAGACACTTATCCCAAGGCTAGCATGCTTACTTGATATACACTCTCCATGTGATTGTCTAGTCTTGAAGGGATTGTCCCAAGTCTAGCATGCTTACTTGATATACACTCTCCATGTGGTTGTCTAGTCTTGAAGGGGTCCAATGATCTTCCAACATGAGCTAAGAGAGGGGATCGACCAAAGCAAGGAGGGGGTAATCTTTGGGGGTATACCCCCCCCCCCCCCCCCCCCCCCCCCCCACACACACACACACACACACACACACACACACACTCATTGTGTGTGAGGTGCAAAGTGCAAGAGCTGCATCTCCTTCTCCAAGCTTGTACAAAAGTTGAGAGACTATAGAAACACTCTTGGCTATGGAATGCAAATCCAACCAAGAGCCATGCTCCAATGCTAAGCTTTCCATCTTCATTACTATGCTATTATGTATGCTAAGCAAGAAGAGTGATGATAAGTGAGGAACTAATTCTTTCTCCTATGAATGTTTCTTCTTCGTCTTCCCTATCCTCATTTCCCACTAGCTCTCTCCACCTTTGAAGGTGTTTGAGGCCTTGGGACTGAGGTCGGGGATGGTTAATGCTCTATGAAGTCTATGTTATGCTCGGGATGCATGAAGCTTTCCAATTTCATTGCATCACCTACATCCCAAGGAACACAAAGATTGTATTGTACCAAGTCTCTCTTGATGGGAGAATCTATAATACAAAATCCTATTGGAGGGGGGACCGGCTCCACATAGATCCATTCCTCAATTGTTTTCAAGTTCACTGAACTCTCTCTCTTGCAAAAGTATTGTTCATGTTAAGTTAATGAACTACTATGGTTATGTTGCTACCGCTAATTAAGTTCACCCTCTATGTTCTCAAAGTAGTGTCACAAAAATGCTCACTCTAATTCTCTTAATTCCGCTATTCTCAAACTTCATAGGCTATTTCCATTACAATGAGCTACAAGCCAAGACTCCCAAATTCATGTCCACACCGCCATCGATGTTGCTTCGATTGGATGCCAACAAGGGGGGGCAACTACTTGCATTCCCTCGTACTTTTTGTGTAGGAGTCTTAGAGCACTCTCTCTCTCTCTCTAAACGTTAAAAGGAAAAAAAGAGACCTCAAACTTCCCCTAATGAATGTGCATTTGTATCTCAGATATTTATTTTTCTAAAGCAGCACACTCCACTATGGATCCAATCCTAAGTAGAAAGCTTAATCTCAAATGGAAGATATCTTGAAAGTCCAAGAATGGGAATATAGATTCAATTGTATCTGGGCATATCCTCTTTCCATAAAAGCACAATTGTCTCATGTAGTTAATTCTCCAACAAGGTGTTTGGACAGGTACAAAAGCTAAAGGCATTGGAATGTCAAATGGAATTTTTCCTAGGTGTAAAATCCATGAAGAATATCTCATCCACATGTTTGTACATTGTAAATTTAATCTGTTGTTCAAAGTTGAGCTCCAAAAATTCTGCAATGTAGATGTCTCCTTCCTTAATTGAAGATCTCTTTTGCTTGAGGAATGTAGCTTTATGGATGTGCCTCTTTGGACCTGCCTTAGGGGCACTCTATTATTGCACATCTGGCTAGAAAGATATAAAGCTTTTTTGGTCATCATCACTCACCATCTGCAGTACCTTTGTCTATCAACTTCATTGGAGTTATGAAAGATGTTTATGGTATGGTCACTTATGCTCCAAAAATGGAGGTCAAAGATATTCCAAAAGTCCTTAGATGGCAAAGATGGAGGCATCTTATTTTCTCCCTTTATGAGCCTTCAAGAATGTATTTGATTATTAGATATTCTCCCTTTTTTCCTTCTGATGTATTCCTTTGTATCTTCAATCCCTTTTGGTCTCATCTCTCCCAGTCACGATGACCCCTATCCTTCCTTAAGGGTGATTGCAATTTTCTCTTCTTTCTAATTCATTTGAAGGAGTTCTTTTATTAAAAAAAATAGATAGTATATACTAACCTCAAGAACATATTAACACTTCATCTCTAGTGGCTAATGGAAGCTTTCTAAAATTTAAATTTTTGAAGACGAAGAGTTAGTATAATATTAAGGTTAGTAGCCTCAAACAAAATGCCATTGGTGGCATTTTGAAACAGAGGAGTCAAAGCAAGGTCATGATGAGTGACAATTGCCCACGCCCGAGAGAGAAGCATGCTATCACGCGCACGACAACACCAACAAGCAGCCTTGGTATACCTTCATAGGTAAGAATTGATTCTAGGAGTTATAAGAGAGGATAAAATAATCACCAAAAAGAGAGAGAGAGAGAGAGAGAGAGAGAGAGAGAGAGAGAGAGAGAGAGAGAGCGAGCTCTCCCTCTTGTCTCGCTCCTTGGCTTTCTCTCCTTATGTCCCAAAAGTCAAAAGTTTTTACTATGTTAGTAGTAGAAACTTACTATTATAATGAAAATAGGAACTCTTTTTTTTTTCAATTTTGAAGTGCTAGGTAAAACCCCCAGGTCAAGGACAACCAAAATGTGCAAACCCGTGTGAAAGCTATTGAGAGAGATTTCACGGTTGGAGTGGTGCAGAAGGTCCGCACACGAGTCCTCTATTTACCAAAATAGGCGTCTTCAATTGTGACACAGCACACAGATTTTCGGCTTCATTCGTGCGAACTTCGAGGCAAAAAACGTCTTTAAAGTGTTAAGACCACACGCGAGCAAGAAAAGGGACGATAGTGATCAGGGGTTGAACACAAGTTTACACAAATGGGTCACTCCAAGGCAACTGATTTGGATCATCTACCCAAACAATTTGTACATCTTTTATGGGGGGATTCGTTCTACTTCCAGTGATTGTCCCTGGAACAACATAACCTTGAAATTTTGCTTACAAACCCAAGATTTTGCTTACAGTCTGCACTCCTATACATGAATTCGTTACCATTAACTCAATCCATGTAGCCAACAGGCTTCAAAACGCGAATTGAGGGGGGAGAAGCAGGGTCCAAGCAGGAAGTGGCGGTCGGGCAGAAACGTCCGTCTTCTCAGCTCCTGGGCACAGACCCTCTACTATTGGTAGTGCTGCACGTGGGGCGACATGGGCCTCCTTTGCACGCCTCCTGTTGGCAAAGCTGGGCGGCGCCCATCGGGCCCTGGCAAGATGGAGGGCGTCAAACATGAAGGGGATGCCGCAGGGCCAACGAAAGCGCTGCTTGTACTCTTGCTCTTCCGCCGGCCCTGGTCTTTCTCTCGCTTCTTCAACATTGTGGCGCTGCCACTGCTGAACATAGAGGATCGCCTTCGTGACTCTATATTGCCATCATCATGACCCCTATTCTCTGCTACATCATGGTAATTAGTCATGTGGCTCAGCTCATCACGCATCTCCGCAGCATGAGAAAAGGAAGGGTCATGATCAGGATGATGATCAACATCTTCTGAGGGACTACTTGTTCCTTTCTTGGTGTGGAAAAAATCCCATTCAAAGACCATCTCCTATCCTTTTTATGATGCTGGGGCGATGAAGAGGATAAGATGGATGCAGGAGAATTGGGGGAGGAAGCATCTGAGGATGAGCTACAAGCCCAGACTCCCAAATTCATGTCCACAGTGCCACCGATGTTGCTTCGATGGACGCCAACAATAGGTGGCAACTGCTTGCATTCCCTTCTCTTGAGCATTAGATTACTCTTATCAAGACTAGTAGTGCAAAGTAGATCCTCTTCTAAAACCCCAATCCAGCAACCACCTGATCTCTACCTGAACGCTGCTGATTTCTGTCAATAGAACCAGAATAGTTATATTTATGAGGACTCTTATCAGAGTCTGCTACAGCGCCATCCAGCGACACATCCATGACTGCATGCAAATGATGAATATTGGGGGTATCTGGGTAAATACGGTCTTTTGTACAAGAATATGTGGTGGGCATGAGCATGGTAATTGAGCCGCACTTTTCCATTGAGGGGAGAGACTGAGAAGTTTGGGAGAAGCAAGAGGATCATCACTAGGAAGCTCTGAGAGGTTAAACTCAAAATCCGAGTCATCAGATTTGTGGACAAGGGAAGAGGGAGTAGTTAAAGCTGCGCCTGGCGTTGAAGATGCATGTCTGCTGATGCATCCATGTTAGCTAGCACAACAGCACTAATCTGAGAGCTTGGACACATCAAAGATGCAACCATAGATACTGTGCTAATTCTGATTATGCTTAGTCAAGAAATTGAATGCTCAATTTTAATTAAGTGGCATAGACCCGAGGCCAAGGAAAGGAAAGCAGATCAATGAGGCCCCTCTATCTGTATTTAAAGGGTGTGAACAGCTCAAAGGATACTAGCTTGAGATGCAAGATTTGAAAGAGAGGGCCATGGCCTACCAAAATGACTCGGGCGTATACATTACATTATACTGGTCTATTTTGTGTGAATGTCATCCATGACGAGCAGCGATTTCACATATCCTGATTCCTTCCTTTTGGCCTATAGACCTTTTGTGGGCGTGTGTGGACATTTCTTAGTCAATCTTTGCCTTGCCAAATTGTCAAATTGCCAAATTGCTCCATTTGTCACCTTTCTCACGACCTTAGGCAATAAATTTACTTTTGGTACTCCATGGATACCATTGTGAGGGCTTTCGATAGATTTTGAGCTTGCCTTGAAAAAACTAGTGTTACAGACCGGCCGGGAGGCCGGTCTGTCCCACTATTTTTTGGCCGCTTCGCGGCAAAATAAGAATATTTCTCAAATGATAGTTGTTTATGACCTCATTTGCAACTCATTGCGACTCTTTCATTGCGATTTTGGATCGTAATGTCTTGCTCCCGAGCTTTTTCTTGGGGGTATAGTAGCTCTCTCTCTCTCTCTCTCTCTCTCTCTCTCTCTCTCTCTCTCTCTCAAGGACACATAGGTCCGTTACGTCCATGGAAGAATCTTGATTTTAATATAAAATATATATCCTCTTTTCATTATCCAACTCTCTCTCACTCTCTCAGGGGCACATAGGTCCTTTACGCCCATAGAAGAATCCTGGTTTTAATATAAAATACATGTCCGCTTTTCATTATGCAACCCCCCCCTCTATCTCTCTCTTTATTGTAGAGAGAGAGAGAGAGAGAGAGAGAGAGAGAGAGAGAGATGATTCCAAAAATAATCATGGAGTCAAGATGGCTTTTTTAAATACATCTTCCTCATTTCTCAATTTAATGCCTCCTTATAAAGGTTGACCTGCCTTTTTAATATGGAAGAAGTCTGCATATTTTTCTATGGGCTGCTTCACAATCAACATAGTTCGGGACTACCTATCACACTTGAGAAATTCATCACTACAATCAATAAACACAATTTGGCTCAAAATCTATTTCAAACAACAATCGGTGTGACCATGGACAATCAAATATGAATTATATGTTTCAACTAAAAAATGAAGGTGCAATAAAAGCATTTGCACCAAGCATCCTTGCTACTACATTCTTCAAATACCATAACCTTATACTAATAACTCAAAATCGTAGTCTACAAACTCTAGTATGTGCTCTAAACGTCCAAGGTCCAAATTCTACCAAATGATGGCGTACTTGGCGTGGTGTATCGACTTGAGTAAAAACCCTAAGTCGGTACTGCTCATCGAAGCCTATAAAGCGGAGCGTTGCATTGATAGGAAGCTGGAAGCCAACAAACCAAATTGTGGCAACTATTTGGTCACCATTCTCATTGTGTTCAAATGCAACATGGTAATATCCAAGTGTAAAAGATGACAATTGCCCAAGGTATAATGATAACTCATAAAGGCCAATAAGTACATGTGAAAATGTGCAACACTGCCTGCATTAAAAATAAAAATTGTTAGTTGGTACACTTATTGAAACAATTCTACGGCTAATGCTACAGTCACAAAAACTATAAATTACCCTAAAACACCAGAGTTCTCCAAAACATGAACCACTGTATTTGCAGATGGTGTCCACGCCAACGAAGGGGATCTAAAAAATGACAAAGAAAAATGTATATGGCGATGATGAGAGTAAGAACCAATGTCAAAATATACACACAAGAAAAACTTACTTTGAACCATTTGAGGTGCACGACCTACAACATATGAAATGGCACGTCGAGGATCTGTCTGCAATCACAAGAAAGAAAAGGCAATAAGATCATGGAAATGTCATTATTTGTGAGAAATTGTTAAGCTATGAAATGAATAAAAACAATTCACTATTCCAAGGAGACAGCAACATACAAAGATCATTCGGTTGTCAATTGCAACACCTCTTTGTAACAATATTTGGAGTCCTTGCAGAAGCTGATAAAACCCCATCATTACTTTGTAACTTTCTATTGTCAACCACAACCTTGATGGCATTGGAAGAGCTTACACGAGACATAGCCACATACAACTGTCCATGGCTAAAAACAGGTGATGCCAAATATAGTCCCAAGATTCCAAGTGTTTGCCCCTGTGCCTTGTTGATAGTCATTTCAAATGTAAGCTTGACAGGGAATTGTCATCGTCTCATTTCAAAAGGAAGACCCAAGGAACTTGTGGTGACAAAATCAATCCGTGGTATTAGCACAATATCCCCAGCATTCTTGCCTGTGATTATCTCTGCTTCTAAAACTCTACCATAGAGTTGTCTACATATTAGCCTTGTACCATTGCACAAACCATGTCTCGCATCCAAATTACACAACAACATGATTGGGGAATTTTCTTTTAATTTTAGTACATGCGGTGGATATCCACCCCCAAGATCTAAGTTATTTATAAACTCAAGTGTATATAAGTGGTGAATTTGGTCCTCATTTGAACAAAGGGAGTCTGCACTGAAGTACTCTTTGCTTACACCTGGTAGCCGTCTCAAAGCAAGACTGTTTATCATATCAATTTCTTTATTCTTTGGCGCGAGAATGCCTCGCTCTTTGAAGAAGTTAGCAAAATTATCAACATACGACATGCTCCCATATATGTGATCAATCAGATTTTCAATAGAATTTCCTTCCAAAAGCATGTTAGCGGGAATGATGACATTGTCATTGTCAGCATCTGCATGCACATCACGATTGCCAATGTCACGTACCCATGTTGCAAAGACTCTTTCTGTTTGAATTGTGGCGGAGTCCACCAAACGCATGTTTTCTGTCAATTTCAAAACCTCTATTTTTTTCCATGTGTTTGAATTGCACAACGACACCCCCACTATGTCCTCACGTCGCCCCTTTGGAACAACTGGCAAAATTTGTCTAAAGTCACCTCCCAACAATAGTGTCTTGCCTCCAAACAAAACATCTTTCTGCATGATGTCTCGCAACATTCTATCAAAAGCCTCAAAAGCATGTCTATGGATCATGGGGGCCTCGTCCCATACAATCAAAGCGGTTTGCTTTAGTAGTTCTTCAAGATTTCTAGTGACCTTCACATTACATGTAGAGTGGCTATTAAGCTCTATAGGTATTTTGAATCGTGAATGAGCGGTTCTTCCATTAGTGAGAAGCAATGCAGCAATTCTAGATGATGCACAAGCTAGTGCAATTTTTTGTTGGCCTCGTAATCGAGAGAGCAAGGCATTGTATACAAAAGTTTTTCCTGACCCCCCAAGCCCATCCAAGAAGAATGTACGTCCCCTATTTTGTTCAACAGCTTCTAGAACTATACGATAAGCATGGCATTGACCTACATTTAATAATCTCTCCATCTCTGAGGCTAAGTTTGATTGCTCGTGTACATCAAACATTCTCTCCTCTCGAAGCAAACTATTCTCAAGCATCTGCAATTGTGATCTATCAATTTGAGGCATGCTAGGAAAGTCACCCAAGCTCTTTCCATGTACCCTCAACAAATTATCCAAGCTTTTCAAAGCCTGTATCATTGACTGATTGGATAAATCATCATCATGACCATGAGTTGTTAGCACATGAAAATAGTCCTCAGAAAACTATACGGAGAACTTTGTCCATAACAGCTCGGGAGAGACTGGTGCACAATACACAAGTATGATTGCAGAAAGCTCACACAATTGTGGTCCACTTCGGATAAAACTTGCCTCTTCCAAGAACATCATCCATTCCCCATCACTTTGTAGCATTGCAAGCATCCTTGAAGGTGGGATAAGTGCAACCATCAACAGTGAAGATCTTTAAATGAAGTGCTACCCTTGCATACAGTAAGTAGCATTTGTAAGTAGTACAAGTCTCCAACAGATGGGACTACATTGTATATTCAACCAATGCAATCACCTTTCTTACGTGCAGTCCAACATTTTTTATCTTTATTCCAAACCCATCTTTCTAGGAAGTCTATGTAACGAAGATTGTGTGCAGTAGGTTCAATTTGATTTATGGAAAACCATTCTGTTAGAGTTGTTCTTTTGTTACCATCATTCCTCAAAAGTTCTCTTATGTCGGTCGTGTCTTGAAAGGTCACAGTGTTTTGCATGGGAAGGTGGGCATGCAAGATTTGTACCGATGGCTTTTCATAGTGCATGTCAAAACCAAAGATTCTCCATATTGCCTCAGATGAGGAAACATAGCGTGCATCAAGGTAGCTTTTTATCTCGTCAACAATACCTTTCCCACCTTGCATCACAATGGTTGCTCGATCATGCCCCTTACATAAGTACTTGTACAAATACTTCACATCACTAATTGTAGAGCACACTTCAACATTGATGTGTGCTTTATATCTCATTGAAAGAAATGGATTGTAAGGCACCACCCATCGGTTGTCTAACTTCTTCCCCTTTACAATCACATACTTTTCATCATCCCTTCTCATGTATGTGGGATATCCATTGCTATCAAGCATCGTGGAAACACAAAACTTTCGAGGGTACTTGAACCTACACTTTCCTTCTCTCATACATGGACATTGGGGATACTCAGTACCACAGGGGCCGTGTACATTAGAGTGACAAATTATCTCATATAGCTCAGGGAAGGATTGCTTATCAGGAAGTTCTACACAAACCAACCTATCATAGTCAGCTAATTGCATAGGCTTAAATCTGCTTGCAAGAATCAACAAAATATGTGCATGTGGTAGACCTCTCTTTTGAAACTCGATTACGGACACGTGACCTACTACATCTCCAAACACTGACCTCTTAATCAGTAGAGACATCATATCCCTAAACTTTTGGTAGAATACTCTGCTCACCAAATCTGGACGATCTAAAGTATCTTGTCCAGGCAATAACGCATCTTGTATCTCTCCCCATCGTGGATTACAAGTGAATGTTATGAATAAATCAGGTTTTCCTTTCTTTCGCACTATAGCCATAGAGTCCTGATATAACTGATGCATATATCTTGGCCCTCCTATGAATGAAGATGGTAAGACTATCCGTCGGCCGGTTTGCCTACCAATGACTCCCTTGACTCCATCTCTTGTTCCAACCATATCCACCAAACCTGCATATGATTCAGCCCGAAGTGTGTCTTGATGATTTCTCACCCACAATAACCTAAACTCTTCCATTGAGCTATATGCATCTACAATGTATTTTTGGAGGAGTCTACTCCCTCATAGGAGGCACTGTATACTGTCATCCCTTACTTAAAGCCGATACGCATAATAATCTTTTTGACTTGGCACCATAGAAATATGCCATCCATCTTCACCCCGTGGAAATAGGAGTACATACAACAATGACATATATGCTATGTGTGTGTTAGAGACTCTTTTCAGTCCTCCGTGTACTGAGCCGATTAAGACGTCAGGATGGCCGACGGTCATTTCACCCCCATGACTGGGCATAATAGCTACAATCTCTCTACCACGTGGTGCTACTTACTGCCAACCGCTCACTCGGTTTTCTTTAATCACCATAGAGATATTAGAAGCTTGTAAGGTTTGCATCATTGCACTCATAGAACGAAAGGCTTGGGCATACGAATTGTAACGATGTATCATATTCTGCAGAATAAGGTGCACTCATTTAGATCTTTTACCTGGCGTAATCTACTTTGTAGCTCGTGCTCTGTGTCATAGAAGTAAAGTTGTGCAAAGAGTGGTGCTATGTTAGCGTCTTGATTGGGCATCAAGGGACCAATGCTATGATATGTTTGACCATGTACTCTAAATGTGTAAACTCCTCTACCTCTCATAAACCTATCATCTATATGCGCACCCAAAGATGAAAAAGCCAATACACTATTATAGGCACGTATGTTTTGCAAAAATTCTCTACTTGCTAATGTCATGTCATGCATGAGATGCCCCAATTCATTTGGTGGAGGCAATAATGGAAGAAGCTTCACTTCACCATCGCCACAACAGTACTTTCCGACAAAATTTTGAAATTTTTTCCCTTCACTTTTCCAGCACAATGCTTGGCATTTGTTGCAGGAATAGACAAGTCCACCAAGATTGTGTAGCAAGCACTTTCCATATTGAAGACGCAACAAAGAGGAGATAGTATTGGCCCCTTGTTCAGGATACACCATAGCATATGGACAAACACCCCTTTTCAACCTTGTTAAAGTTACCTTCATTATATGCAGTAAATGTCATATTATGTACAAATGTATCTACCACCACATCATCTTCGTTGTCATCATTCACCATTACAACTTTCTCATCACTATCACCAATTTCATTTCCCATGCATTCTAAAGTAGCATGATCATTTCCATGTTTCAAAATACACTCGTGGTCCAAACTATCACGGTCAAGTTGGTGAGTAGTAGGAAGCATTGGTCGGTCACTTTGCAAAGTGTTTTAAATTTCTTGCAAAGGCTGTCGAACCCAACTTCTTGCATTCTCTCGTTTAGCCCTACGTGTCTCATCAAACATTCGAACATGTTTGCACGTCTAGGCGATAATATTCGTGGTCCAAACACCATATCTGCACAAGTAAAAAGGAATCTATGCACATGTCATTCTTTAAAGCTTGAATATTTGCATAATACAATGGCAATACACATGTCGATAATAAGAAAAAACAAACATAGAAATTTATTTACGTAAATTCACATCAATACAATGAAAGACCACACACAATAGTTTATTGAATAAGAAAGATCTCAATTATATCCAAGACGTATGCCTTGAAATTTTCTAAGAGCAACCTAAGAGGTACTTGTTTTCTCAAAACTACTCTTGATTATGGCATTCAACTTGTTTGTGGTTGCTCTTATCTCACCTACACCAGTTCTATATCTATTTGCTACAACATTTAGCTTATTTTTAGTACTCCTTATTTGAGGAACAATGCTATCCAATATATTCACATGATCTTCATTTTTTTTACTATAAAGATCATCAAGATGTTTTAGATTTGGTCCTATGTCTTCTGTACGCAAATTATATGTGCTTGCAGGTGGTTATGGTTTCTCGTCGCATTGCTCTTTATTTCACTTATCTCTTCTCGGACCTTCCACAAACATCTGCCTTCGACTTCCATGGAGCCTATCAAGTCAGAAATAGTGTCCATAGAAGCATCATGCTTATCTTCAAATCTAATACAAGAAGACTGTATTTCCTGTAAGGACTTAATGATGTGTTTACTTGGAGCCATGAAGGGAAGAAATTTTCCACGACGCTTAGCAGCGTGTCTACGTGTCATTGTTACATGATTCATAGAATTTCCTACAATGGTAGTCACTATCTTGGTTGACTTCACTATTCGAGATGAGCTTGATGGATTTTTGTTGCAATGCTTTTCCACCCTACATGTAGTAAGCATCGCAGGAAGCTTCCTCGCAAGTCCCTTTGCCACTCGAACGCTTTTAGGTGTTATTTCACTTTCCAACATTGGTAGCACAAGAGATGGGCTATTATCTAAGTTTGTAGTGGGTGACTGTTCATTGCCAATAACCAAAGACGTGCTATTGTAATCTCCATTATCTGCTGCAAGATGAAAAAATTTACAAATTGGTTATTAGGATCTTGGGGGGGGGGGGGGGGGGGGGGGGGGGGGGAGAGAGAGAGAGAGAGAGAGAGAGAGAGAGAGAGTTTCACTTAAGGATAGACAGGGAGATAATAGAAGACATATGAGAGCAATAAAAAATGTTCATTGATTCTATATACCCAAAAGAGTTAAGAAAGTGTATAAACCCAATACAAATTTGAAACAATCCACATATACACATTGAGGGAGGAACAAAGATAAAGAGAGGGGGGGGGGGGGATACTTCTATATGAAGCATTTTACTTTGTTTTTTGGTATGTCAACATATACAATGCAACGTACTTGCAAGTATCATTGAAAATCATGAATGCTCTCTATCTAGGCTAAAAGTGCTATACTATACCTCCTTGAACCACTAATTTAAAGACATCGCTAACCTTTTATGCTAACAATGCCCCAAAGCATATTTATACCCAACATAGATATCTGCAGGCAACTCCTTTGCCTTTCGAGGAAGAAAGACCCTTGTGCTCTTCTGAGGAAGTTTCGAATGTTTTGGAAAATCACATTTTGCTATCACTCTATGACGCTTATGGTGGGGGTATCGATTGTGTGCAACTGCAAGCTTTCCATTGGTCAATTGATCCTTTTCAAGGTCTTCAATTATGCTCATATATGTGGCAATTTTTGTAGACATATCCTAATAGAAACACATTCTTAGTTATGGCACAATCATGAGAGAGAGAGAGAGAGAGAGAGAGAGAGAGATCTTGAGAAAGCACACAATGTCACACATTATTGACAACACATACCATCATCGATTTCCAATCTTACAACTTTGAAAGTAAATGCTAGAAGAGCAAACTACACTGAATCCAGAGCATGGATGTCCCTAAATCCATTGCATCATATAGCCAAGTCAAACAATTCAGTTTTTCTATCTACAACACACACACACAATTTTTCTATCTATGTGTGTGTGTGTGTGTTTGTTTGTTTGTTTGTGTGTGTGTGTATGTGAGAGAGAGAGAGAGAGAGAGAGAGAGAGAGAGAGAGAGAGAGAGAGAGAACTTGTAAATGAAAGCTCCAAATTCTTTCCAAACTCAGGAGGCTAGCTTACATAATAACAAAAGCTCATCTAGTATGAAACTCTAAAACATTTTGTTGACTCCCAAGCTACCCAGGCTACCTTACATAATAGACTTGGATACTTTATTTCCTTGAAACCCTTAAAGCATTTTCTAAGATCCTAAAAAAAGGCTGGCATCATTTCTGTCAATGGCCTTAAACACTTGGAAGGCTCCAAACGCATACGATGGAGCTTCTTATCAAGGTCCACCAATGACTTTCTTTCACTAAATCGGAAATAGTCTGCTCTCATAATGAAAGAAATGTGTTGTATTTGACTTGCTGCATCAGTATCCTCCCAGCCGGTCTCATGGAGTGAAGCAAACTCCACAAAAAGTGCAAATTTGCAAAACCATCCAAGATAAAGCATATACATCCACACCTTTTGTGTAGACATCTTCATCATCGGTTCCCATCAGCTCTGGAGCCAGCCATGGTCTCAAGTCATGATCCTTCCTATGTGGAGTTTGGGACACACGCTTCTCGTAACCCAGTCTCATGGCCAAAACCCCAGTCAATGATACCAATGCGAGGTTGGTGATCCTGGGTGAAATCTAGCACAACATTTCTTGGATGCAAGTCACAATGTAGCACGCCATTGCTATGAGCAAAAGCTATTGTCTGTACCATAGCATGAATAAGAGATGGCGCATTGTTACAAAAGGTCTCAATGCGGCACATTTCAACTTCAGACAATACTGGATCAGAACCTCTATGAATCCCTCGGCCATCTCCTTGAAGCTTTCTTATAATTTTGACATAAGTTCCCTTCTCATAAGGAAGAGACATGAGCATATTGCAAATGGAATCTCCATTGAAATAAGGGAAGATATTTATCCATGGAACTTGTCGTGTATGTTCGATGCTTCAAACAATCCCGTTATGCATAAGATCCACACTCAACTCTTTTTCAAATGACTTGAGGTGAATTTCAGGGGGTCCCAAGTACATTTTTGCAACATAAAATGTACCTCTCGGAAAGAAAGAGATACCCTTTAGTTGCACTTTTGGGCATTCTCCATAAGATCCACGCCCTAGTGTAGCAAGGTGGAAGATTGCATCATGCTCAACACCAATAGAAAAAGTACATGAAGAATTTCTAGGCGTGTTATCCAAGTAGTCAGCAGGAGAATTTTCCATAAATATTTCTCTGTCTTCCACTGCAATGGCCCTATGAGCTTTGGCCACTCTCAGTTTCTTGGAGAAGAAAAATTGTACATCCATATCGCGGGCTCGCTTGGTCTTTGCCTTCTGTGCACGCCATTGCAAGTCCCATTCCTTCAGCCTTTCAAAGTTCACACCAAGCGGCAAGCCATCACGTAAATCAATGCCACATTTTGTCATGTTGCCGATGATTGAGGACATACACAAGCGTGCCTTGTCCACTTCAATAGGATAAACCATGCTTTTTCCAGTGCTGCTTATTGCCTCTCTAAGGAAGTGGTCTAAGAGAATAGGACGCTCCAAGGTGTGAGCAATCTCATTCACTGTGAGTGCACTAACCTTTGTACACAGGGAGATGCACAGGGCTTTTAACATAGCCTTCTTCTGCTCCTCAAGAGTGGCCATTCTAATTTAAGAAAAAAGACCTTAATTGTTGATAGATATTGATACACACTTCCAAAAACAAATAAGTTGTAAGTGCAAAGAGAGAGAGAGAGAGAGAGAGAGAGAGAGAGAGAGAGAGAGAGAAAGCATACAATTTCACACATTATCAATAGCTCATACCATCGTCGACTACAGACCTTACATCTATGAAAATAAATTCTAGATGTGAACTACACTAAATTCAGTGTCATGAGTGTTCCCTAAGGCCATTAGATGATGCAACCAAGTGAAATGATATCACTGAACATCAAACTCTATGGTTTATGTTGTCATCAGTGATGCACAACACCAAAGAACATGGTGCATCGTCAAAAGAAGACGTGTATCTTGAAGACGCTCTAAGGGCAAACATTGTGGTATAATGACACACATGGACAAATATTGCATGACCAAATGTCAAACACCAACATATGTATCAACTCAATATAGCACACATGGACAATATATAACCAAGTGCCATATTGAGATGATGCCCTTTCACCTAGATTATCGACGCATACAATATAATGCCACAAAAGATAACACATTCCCTTAACACGACATAGTAAGTCAAATTAATGACCTAATGCCGAGGGAATACACACACACATGCACACACACACACAAACACATAATGTCGTTTGATTAAACAATTCAATTTTTCCATCTTTAACACACACACACATACAAACACACACGCACACAGAGAGAGAGAGAGAGAGAGAGAGAGAGAGAGAGAGAGAGAGAGAGATTTGTTCATCAAGGGGTTGAGTAAAGAGGGACCACTTGAAAATTATAGAATGACGACCTTAAATGAGATTGATATAGCATTAAGAAGATTGATTTCATTTCAAAAACACTTTCAATTTTATGTAGGACAGAGAGAGAGAGAGAGAGAGAGAGAGAGAGAGAGAGAGGATTTTCATCATGGTGATGATGACATGAGTTGGATATAGCATTCCAAAAATCTCTTTTCATTTGAGAATACTTTTGAATTCTATTTAGAAGCAATTTTGGAGAGAGAGAGAGAGAGAGAGAGAGAGAGAGAGAGAGAGAGAGAGAGAGAGAGAGTTCTAAACAAAGGAAGAACGGGGAGAGATCAAGATACAAATTTTTATCTTTCAAGCATTATGAGCTTTGAAGTGCTGCAAAGGTCACAATGGTGGAAAGAAACCTACGTCTAATCCCACATACATTTTTTTAGAGGTTTTTTTTTTAAAGTGAGAAACATACAAATGCTAGAGACTTTCAACATAAAAAATTCAATTCAAACTATTATGCATGGCAGCTCACCACTACTTCACAAAAGACCTAGGTATGAAATCCCACCTACTCTTTTTTATTTGTGAAGGTGATAAAACACACGGCTTGCACCTTGCTTTAAATTAAACGCTTCTAAAGAGAAACTTCATTAATAATCATGGGTCCATAATCCGTTGCATTAATCTCATCTATTTAAATATAAATTAATTTTACTTAACTGCTTTAGGACGCAACACGGCTCTACACCTTGTTTAAAAATGCCAATGTCACTCTTTAAAAATGCCAACTTCTACACATCTAAACTAATTTAGTGCCATCCCCATCCTTTGGTATTTTCTAACTAAGTTCTCTCTCTCTCTCTCTCTCTCTCTCTCTCTCTCTCTCTCTCTCTCTCTCTCTCTCTCTGTGTGTGTGTGTGTGTGTGTGTGTGTGTGTGTGTGTGTGTGCTAGAGCTACATAAATACATTTTCCCTAATTGTTTTTCACGTCAAAATGTGAAGCTTTTGGAAGTATTTAAACTAAAATTTGTGTGCAGGTTAAAATATAGTGAGAGAGAGAGAGAGAAGAAGAAGAAGAAGAGAGTTTTAACCGAGTAGGAAAATATAGTGAGAGAGAAAGAGAGAGAGAGAAATACATTTTCCCTAATGGAAGAAAACAAGAGCAAAATTGAAATTCTAATGTTTTTTCAAGTCAAAATGTGAAGCTTTTGCAAGTATTTACACAAAAATTTGTAAATATTTTCATGTCAAAATCTGAAACTTTTGCAAGTATCTACACTACAATTTATGTGCAGGTTTTAAAATAATAATAATAATAATAAATCTATTATATATATATATATATATATATATTATATATATATATATATATATATATATATAATATATACGGAGAGAGAGAGAGAGGGAACCTTTAGCTGAAATGGCGTTGTCGACCCGGCTTGGCGATAGAACGGCCGCCCTTCCTCAAATCGTTCTCCTCTTGCTTGTATTCTAGCACCCGACCCCCCCCCCCCCCCCCCCCCCCCCCCCCCCCCCCTCCCCCCCCCTCTCTCTCTCTCTCTCTCTCTCTCTCTCTCTCTCTCTCTCTCTCTCTCTCTCTCTCTCTCTCTCTCTCTCTCTCTTCTCTCTCTTCTCTCTCTCTCGCAGAGTGCAACCAAACGCAGCAGGTCGCGCGCTCTCTTTCTCTCTCTCGCAGCGTGCAGCTGATCGCTCTCGCAGTGTGCAGGAGCAACAGGTCGCTTTGTCTCTCTCTCTCTCTCTCTCTCTCTCTCTCTCTCTCTCTCTCTCTCTCTCTCTCTCTCTCTCTCTCTCTCTCTCTCTCTCTCTCTCTCTCTCTCTCTCTCTCTCTCTCTCTCTCTCTCTCTCTCTCTCTCGCAAAGCGTAAAGCTGAATGCTATCGCGGTCTCTCACTCTTGCAGTGTGGAGGAAGCAGCACTGCTCTCCCTATATGGCTCTGATCAGGGAATATCACAGGAGCAGGGTTTGGGCATTCCAGCTCGACAGATACAAGCGTACACTTTCGAGCATCGCTCGGTTGCAATCGAACCCATGTCCCCGGTCACGATGTCGTGCCGCTCCGCTTCATGATGAGAAAAGTGACAAGAGGATGCAGAGTAAGCTTATTTGATGTCTATATGTTTATTCAGCAGTGACCAGAGCTTGATAACAAGAAAGCTCAATGCTAAATGTATGCCTAATGTGGTGATTTGGCAATGCTTTGCTGGCAATAATTGAGCTCGATAGTGGGTTGGTCGATAGTGTAGTCTAGAGAGTAATAAGTGCTTGAGAAGCACCTAGTCTGGAATGTCATCTTTTGCAGTGCATCGAAAGCGGGGTACGTTGCCGGAGTTGTGGATAGCATTATGATGGTCGATATATATGTCTAATGTGGTGGTTGGTGATAATGGAGCGGCAGCAATGTTTTGGTGGTTGTGTACACCAAGTTGATATTTATGCAGTTTTTGATGCACTTCGGAGAGCACACTAAGTGCTAGAGAGGCTTCCCATCCGAGATGCAGGCACTTGGAATGCTTTTGTATATATGTATATATACCAAATGTGGTGCCCTTACGAAATCATGTTAAGTTTTTGATGAGCTTTGTGTCTCAAATATGGTGAGAAGAAATGCCTTGGTTGATGTGTATGCCAAAATTGGTGTATTATGTAGGTTAAAAGGCCGCCCAAGGGGCTGTGGCCGCTCAAATTAAAGCCTAAAGGGACGTCCAAGCTGGTAGTGTGGTCGCCCAAGGTTGAATTTGATGGCCACCCAATGGGCTTAATGTGTGTTAAGAGAAGGGAGAATAAAGGAGGGTGATGGAGCAAAGCAAAGGGCAGGAAACGCATGGGAGAGAGGAAGAGCTCACAACGAGCTCTACAATGCTCAGATGACAACGACCATGAAGTGGAAAATGAAGAGCATGTAGGCTTGCGTAGTGGGTTGATTGTGAATGAATCCAAAACAAAGGTTATCCTTGTGAAAACCAACCATAAGGAGAAGCCATGCATTGTGTACGACAATGAGACACTTGAAGTTGTTGAGAGATTTAAGTACCATGGCCTTAAATTTTCGTTCAATTACAAGTGGAATAAATGTGCTATGTGTCGTTTGGAAGCGGGAAAAAGAGCATATTATGCATTTGAGAACATGTGTAATGCGGGAAACATCAAGTGTTGGGTTCTCAAGAAGTACCTTTTTGATGCATTGGTGACAGTGGTTCTTCTTTATGAGGTTGAAGTGTGAGTGGGAGCATCTCAAAGTCTACTTGGAAAGAGTTTGAGAATGTCCAAAAGAGTTTTCTTACAAACTTTCTCCTTGTTAAGACACAATTCATTTCTCACAGTTTGGCAATTCAAGTTATGTCACATTACAATACTCAATGCACTATACACATGTTTACTTTATTCCTAGGTGGTTGATTTGATTCTACATACACTTATATGTCACATCCCAATGTTCTCCTTTGCATAACCGTTCTGTAGCATATAAGAGAAAATTGACTACGCTTAATTTGCAGTAATAAATAGACATGCGATTCTTTTTTTAAAGTTCGTCTCAATGTCGTGAAATTGGACCATTTTACAGACATCTATAAAGGTAACTAATAATCATATGCACAATCCTTCTTTAAATAATATTCCAGTGCACTTTGGACTTTGTTTACTTCAATGCTAGATGCTTGATGCCAATCTGCACATGTTCTGTTATGTTCTATAGCAACGGACACCAACCTATAGCTGTAGTCAGAATTATATTTGAGAGCCGTTGTACAAGCGATCTATGATCAGATGAGCATCAGCACATACAATTATTTATCAGGATCGTCTTATGCCTATTACATACCAAAATCGGGTATCCCTTTAAGATGTTTCAAAAGCTTTTAAATAAACCCCCCACGACCAAGTGAATTTCCTTTGATCTCTATTATATTCGTTCCTACATCAGATTCTTTCGAATCTCATCTCTTTCGCTAAGGGAGATATTAGCAAAGGGTTGTATTAAGGCTGCAATAATTCATTAGGAAATTTTGGAGGTCATTTGGAGGGCCTTTTAAGAAAAATAGAATTTTGACTTCCGCTCTCTAGAAAATAGGTGTTGTAAAAGCAATTGTAAACTTTTGGAATAACCATTCGAAAAGTGCACTTACAAGTAGATTCTTGCCACAGTGTCATAACGGTCGTGATGATTGAAGAATAATTCGTTTTCAGTTGCATTTAATGAACGTCCTAGAATTGGAGGGAGTTTCCTGTACATGGAATGTATGACTAAAGGAAATAGGACGTATCCTTCCAAACCTGCTCTCTCCTTACTCTCCCATTGTTTGTGCGTTGACTTTAAAGAAATCCTCCCTTTCTTGGCCTGTTGCATACATGGCTTCTTCTTCCACCCCCACAAATGTCCTCCTTAAAAGACCCTTCTATCATCTACACATTGACCTGGATCCCCACTATACGCCACTGTGTAAGCCAGGCAAAACTAGCATCAAAGTGACACTGATCATGAAAGAGGGACTCAGAGCAGAGGGAGCAAAACACTTAGATATTTGGACAAAAGACTCACTCTATCCATTGAATCCCATGACCAATGCTTTCCCAACATTTTCAAATCCCACTAACTTATTGACCTTTGCAGGTAATGGAGAGAATGGATTGCTTGCCTACTATAAAGCTCTAAACAACAAATTAGAAACTTATAAAGACATGGTGAAGCACCAAGAAGATGAGATTCAGAGACTTTCAAACTTGCATCATGAGGACCAAAAGACTGTAATGCAGCGCATACAAGAATCACAGGTCTTGCGAACAAAGGTACGGTCATTACAAAACAAAGAGACAATGTTAGGCACCCGTGTGCGAAAGAAGAAACTACGAAATCTTGAAACGTTGAAGGTAAGCTCTGGCAGCCTTAAGAAAAGAATCCAAGCATTGAGGTGAGCATTGTAGAGTGTCTAATTAATTTAAACTAATATAAATTTTTGTTTATGTTAGTTATGCTTTCTAAGCCTTTCTTTGTAGAGATTCCATCTATCTAGACAAAGAAAACATAGACCCAAATGCCAATGAAGGAGGTAGTTAAAGCCATTGATAACTAGTGGTCTTGCAAAGGATATAATGCATGAAAAAAAGTTTAAGGTTTTGCAACAGGATGTCGTTGATAGATTCATTTCAAAGAATGCAGTGTCTGCCAAGCATATACAAGGTACATTTGACTCCCTTGGAGTTAGTAAAAGAGGTTACTCAACTATTCAACAGTCTATCTCTTCCATGTTTGTGAAGAAGGGAATAAAGTCTAAGCTTTTACCAACAGCTGCAAGTGTTTGGAAGGAAAGACTACAGCTCAATAATGAACAGACAAACTTCAATTGGATGTCCATTTCATATTCAAGATATTTATATCTCACAGAGAACTACTACCACTTATAATGAGTAAAACAATATCTTCTTGGACCTCACTTTGTTGCAAACTAGAATGATAGAGTTCTACAATATCACACCCGAAGAGACAGGTGGCGTTCTACATTTTATTTTGAAGCTAGATGAGTGTGAGATTCTTAAAGATAAGAAGCTAAAGCAAGTTACAAACACATTAATGAATAGGGCTCTTTCCAAATGTCCCACTGATAACCCTTCATACTTCAGTGTTCAATTAGAAACAAACATATGGTGGCTTGGTACATTTCTGGTAATCCAGTTTTCTCCAATTTTGCAGCTCTAGCAAGCCCTCTATTGTACGTAAATTTTAGATTTACTTTTCGTATCTCATAAGTGCTAAGTATGGAGCCTGATTTACCCTTGTAATTTTTTGTGGTAAAAACGCACATTTGTAAGGCCCCCATTATGAGGAGAAGCCATCGTGCGTAAAGGTAAATCACTCACCGGAAACCAAATTTTTCACAGTAAAAAACCAAGGACAACTTTAGCCGGAATATTCCTTTTCGCCAAAATATTATGGCCGGACGGCGGTCGGAAAGTGGTCGGAAAACAACCGTCGGTTGGCCGGTGGCCAGTAGCCAATGGCCGGTGGTCGGTGGTCGGAAGTCAATGGCCGGTGGCCAGTGGCCAAATTCAAAAGCGGACTTGTCTTCTCAAGGGAGGCCACACATGGGCAGATTGGAGGGTCCGATTTGGACTTATTCACACAAGGGCGGCTACACATGGCTGCCTCTCATAAGAGAGGGCAACCCTTTTGGCCTATAAAAGGAGGCCATTTCTACACACATTTCATAGTGTGAAGTTGATGCAACAAGGTGAGTGTGAGGTGGTGAGAGTGAAGCAAGACGAGAGCTCCATTAAGGGTATAATCCCTTTGTAAACTACTTCTTGTTTTGAAGTACTACAGCCATTGAGTGGCTACTTTCCCGTGGGCGTAGCCCACATTGGGTGAACCACGTATATCGTGTGTACTCTCTCTCTCTCTCTCTCTCTCTATCTCTTTACTCTATAATCTTGTGTATGTAAATTTGTCTCTCTCCATTAAGTAATCTACTCAATTATCTATTTAGCTACGTTTTATTTCCTAACAACTGGTATCAAAGCAAGGTTTGCTCGTAGCTAAATTATCTCAAGGAAAGGATTCCTTGAATTCTACAAGAGGATTGGTGTGGCGGCTATTTTTTGATAATCTAAGCTGCTGTAACCGCTGCAGATGCTGGATGGGACGGGGCTCTAAGGACTATCGTCATGGGTGACATTCACGCAAAAAATAGACCCGCAAAAAAGTAAAGCGTGAAGGGGCGTTGAGCAATAGCCTATGGCCCCCTCCTTCAAATCTTGTATCTCAAGCTAATTTCATGCTTCCATGTCTTCACTCACCTTAAATACAGCTTCGGTCCTTCACTAATTCATCTCTTAGAGGGGCCTTCAGCTCCACTCTCTCCGCAGCATACTTTCCTCTCTTCAAGCTTTCACTGATTTGCTTTCCTTCGTCTTTGCAGCTGGGGTCTATGCTACTTGATTAAGGTTGAGCATTCAAAAGGTTGATTGAGAATTTTTTAAGTGTTCAAGCTCTCAATCTAGTGCCACTGTGCTAGTTACCATGAATACATCAGCAGGTATGCATCTTGAACCACAGGCGTTGGCTGTAAGTGCTCCCTCCTCCCTCGTCTGCCAATCTGATCACGACTCGGATTTTGAGTTTGACCTCTCACAGGTTTCTAGTCATGATCAGCCTCTTGCTTCTCCCAAGCTTATCACTCTCTCTCCTCATTGGGAAAGTTCAGCATTAATTAGCATGATCATGCCCACTTTATCTTGTGCAGAACACCATATTTACACAGGTAGCCCCAATAATCATCATTTGCATGCATGTATTGATATGGTGTCGCACAATGGCACCATAGCAGACTCTGATAACAGTCCTCCTAAATATACCTATCGTGGTTGTTGGATTGGGGCTTTAGAAGAGGACGTACTTTGCACTGGTTTGATGAGCACTAGTCCTGGTCAGAGCCCTAAGAGAAGTTACCTGACGTCGGTAATGCCAGAGAGAAGGGAACTCGAGCAGTTGCCCCCCCTCGTTGGGGTCCATCGAGGCAACATCGGCGCTAAAGATGTGAATTTGAGAGTCTGGGCACATAGCTCATCCTCTGTCGATGCTTCCTCCCCCGCTTCCCCTGCATCTGTGTCATCCGCATCAGCCTCTTCCTCGCCCCCGCATCATAAAATGGAGAGCAGGAGATGGTCTTTCAAGCGGGGTTTTTTCAAGAAAGGAGCAATTAGTCCCTCAAAAGATGTAGATCATGATGAGCATGCATGTGCCTTTAATCATGTTGTGGCGATGCTTGATGAGCGGAGCCACACAGAGATTAGGGTTTTTGATGATGGAAGTGTCGAGTTACCCAGGCGATCCTCCATGTCCAGCAGCAGCAGCACAATGAAGAAGCGAGAGAAAGGCCAGGGCCGGCAAAAGAGCAATGCTCCCGTCAGCCCTATGCGGCGTCCCCCTCACAGCCAGCGCCGTCCATCTCACCTGCAAAATCACGAGCTTCGCGGGGAGGTGTGCAAATTAGGCCCATGTCGGCCCACGCGCAGCACTACCAGAAGCAGAGGATCCGCGCCCAGGAACCGCCGCTCCCTGCTTGGCGCCTGCTTCTCGTCTCGGACCCCTCAAGTCGCGTTTTGAAAACCGCCGCAAAGGGTCGCCAAGTGTTGGGGGAGGCAATGAGGGATCTAGGTCCATTTGGCGATGAGGGGCGGAGGAGTGCCAAAGCTATCCGCAGCTTCTTTGTTTCTAAAGATTGCAAGCAACGCGCTGTGCTCCATATGGCTCCGTGTTGCTGGTGTAGGGTGACTACCTTTGGGCATGGTCAACAGCAGCTTAAGGGTTCCACACCCCACCTAATGCCTTTTATTGTTAGTGTTAGATAGCTTCGCATGGAACGTCAACCACGCAGGTGGGAAGAAGGGACTCTGCAGGTGAAATGAATAAACATGAAGGCCTGCCAGTAGTATGTTTATGAAATAGTAGTATGTATATGAAATAGGAGTAGGAACAAATTGTAAACTGTTAATTGTAACATAGAAACCACAAAAAAGACAACTCTATTTGAATTGAGTTGCTTTACAAGAGTGGACTCATTGACAAATTCTCTATAATTATGCATAACCAAAAATAAATATAAGCATGTGGAAGAATTATCTACATTGTGATCTGCTCTCGTCATTCATGCGACAATGTGGTTGTTGTGCCTTTCGGAGGCGAGCATCCACGTTTATTTTGGTATAATGTGATGCAAGCATTCAATTAGCTAGTCCAGGATAGTGTTGCAAAAGTTGTTTAGAGATGTTGCTATCGTTGTGTAGTCCCATTTTTGTGTTTCAAAGAAAAAAAAAACATGCAAGTTTCCTTGTGTGGGGAGTATGCACGATCCTGGGAACATGCCATTCCCATGATAATATACAAACTCCAACGCGTCCAATCACTCCATTCTCAATTTTGGAGAGAAAATATCACTTACTTATCACACAATCTGATAGCCCACCTCGAATGAGGTAACTCGTGTTTCACTTTCGTGTAGCTTCAAGTCTTACAAGAACATAAAATGGCTCTAAATAGTTGAGAAATACATTAAATGCCAACTGTTAGGCCAAGATTTGAAGGATTTCTATTGCCTGAGACTACCCACAGTACGACAATTTTAATCGATGACAAATACACTAAAAGACATTGTTTAGTCTAAGGACTTGTGCAAAGGTCTTACCATAGTCTCACACTAAAACATGCAATGTATCATAGATGCAATCTAATAGGTTGTCACAACTATCTTCATAGTTATATTTAGGAAACTAGCCTTACTCAAGTGTATGGTCTAGTTGTGTTAATTAGCGTATTGGGTATGCTAACTAGCTTACACAAACCCTAAGCTAGCACATGATATAAGGTGTGCAAACTAGCGTATTGTATGCTAGCTAGCATACCAGTTATGCTAATTAGAATACTGAGTATGCTAACTAGCATACTTTTTATGTTGGCATAAAAGCATATTGTATGTTAACTACCATACCAAGCATGCTAATTAGCATACAATTAGCATAATGGGTATGCTAAATAGCATACCTAGTAGGCTAATTAGCATACTGGGTATGCTAAATAGCAGGTGTGCTAAATAGCATTCCTCATGTTCTAGTTAGCTTCCTTAGGCCCTAAGCAAGCACAGAATCTAAGGTTTGAAAACTAGCATACCAGGTATGCTAATAAGAATATTGGATATGCTAACTAGCATACTCATTATTCTAATTAGCACAAAATATAAGGTTTTCAAACTAGCATATTGTAAGCTAACTAGCATACTAGGTATGCTAATTATAAGAATACTGGGTATGTTGTACTGGGTAAGCTAAATAGCAAGTATGCTAAATAAAATATTGTTGTGCTAGTTAGCTTCCTCAGACCCTAAGTATTCTTGGAGTGGTCTTGCAAGTTGCCATGGCTCTAGTGGGTGTTATTTAGATTGTGAGATACTTCAAAAGTAGGCATAAAGAAGTGCCTTGCAAAGGAGATAATATGGATGAGCTAGCTATGACTGCATCTAAACATGGAGCAACCCTAGTTGAAGCGTTAGGAAATTTTGGAGGGCCTTATTAAAGAGAGAGAAAAGAAGGCGTAGCCAATGAGCAACAACCTTACGTAACATAGAAATGCATGGAAAACAACACAAAAATGAAAGAAAACATTTTAAAATATTGAGTTTTGTCCCATTTTCATAAGGTAACTTCCTCTCTCACAAAGTAGGGCCCACTGCCAATAGCCGTCAAGTTGTTGATACCTACTAATTGATATCTAACTCTCTCCCTTCATCAAAAGATATCCACTACCTTTATGAAAGGCTTTCAAAAGTCATTCTCCCTCCATTTTACCTATGGATTCGTCTTAAACCTGCCCAAGAAGTTCTCGAGGTTGCTCTACACTGTCCCCAACTAGCCTCACCATTAGTGTGCCAAGAAGACCATGTAGTAGCATAAGCACTATCTCAATCTCAAACTCTCTTACTTCAGATAATAGGTGGCAAGAGCAGAGGATAAGCAAAGGTTCTTGGGTTCTTATGCAACCAAGAAGGAGAAAAAGCTCGAAATCATCAAACATGTTTCGTTATGCATGGAAAGCAAGAGTTCTGGATTTCAAAGTCGAGGTTGGTAAGAAGACTATGAAAGAAGTCTTTGCTCAACATGTTTTCACTCACTCTGATGTGATTGTTAATGGCAGCAATGTCTCCATGGTTCATAATCCACGGTGCAACTGTAAGTTAATTATTTAGCACTCCTCTATAAATGTTATCTTACATTTAAAATGTGAATATGTTTTTTCCCTTCTCTTATTACATGTATATAATTAGGTTATACAGATGTTTGTATTTATTTCTATTCTCTTACATTCACATATGTTTATCCTTCCTCATATGAGGAATGGGAGCCACTCGAGTGCATTATAGGTCTCATCTCTGTGACGCATGCTCATATTGGGGTCTTGCAATATGCTGGCAGAACTAGCAAAAGCCTAGCAGACGAGGGTATTTTCTTCTATGACCATTTCTACGGACTCAATCAAAGGAATCAGAGAGGAGTTTTGGTGAAGGTTCCACTACCAGCCAACTAGAACTCCGTGGATTTGCCCGTTCCCGACACAACAATGAGTGAGGCATTGAGGAGCAAGCTCTATAGGGATGTTCAGAGGTCTCTTCGAAACTCGGTATCCACTAAATTGGTTAAACTTGCAAATTTATGTCATGTTGGTCTCTTTGTTGAGTTACTTTATACTTGCAAAGCACATGTTGCTAAAACTATGATGCTTTGCAAATCATTTGATTCCATTCTTGTGTGATAAGCTTCTTGATTGAGGGTGGTATGTGAAAGAACAGATGACATATGTTGCTAGATTGCTCTTGAAACTTTCATTGTCAAGTATATGCTTACGACACAGACATTAATAATCTCCTTTTGGTACAAGCGTTCTCACATTGTTGAAGGTTGCTATATGCCTATGGATCAAGAGGCAACAAGTTTGGCAAACACTGCTATCATAGACGTGGAAGTGGTGGACAAAGACCTAAACCTTATGACAATAATTAGAAAAAGGCAGCACTGCAATCTTTTGCAACTTCGAGATGACATAGTGGAGGAGACTGCTGACATTGACTCCATAAACTTTTATTTCTTGCTGGGCGGACGAAGAGTAATGCAACGAAGGGAGAAGCATTTTCTGTGTGGAGATCTTTCTGGCCGTATTCAAATTGTGCCCATGTAATCTAGCCTAAATGGCTTCAACTAAATGTAACTTTTTTGACTAGTTTAATCTTACTATCAAGTGTTTGCTCAAGGCTCTCTCTCTCTCTCTCTCTCTCTCTCTCTCTCTCTCTCTCTCTCTCTCTCTCTCTCTCTCTCTCTCTCTCTCTCTCTCTCTCTCTCAGTATCCGAAACACATAGACAGGTAGACAGTATCAATTTAAGGTATAAACAATGAATTACTAAGTACATTTGTAAGTAAAAATTTCAATGTGCTCAATGGGCTTAAGTACATTGCTTGCAGGTATGGGACCAAAATGTCCTCTAGGTAAAAATCGTGAAGATGCCCTTCAAATGAAGGTGGGGAAATAGTAGTGCCGGGTGGATTAAGCAAACCCTTATGTGGTGTGTCATCAATCAAAAAAGTATTGAGAGCATCACTAGGCACATGGATTTGTTCAAAGGGCTTGTAGAAAATTGGTACATTAGCTTTAGTTGGGTGGAAATGTCCCACAATGGTATTACAATTTCTTTGACTATACACAAAATAAAAATTCGATCTCTGAATTTTAGCCAAATTGCAAACTATGGTAACAAGGGGATTCAAGTTTTGGGCCTTCATTGAAAACCATATAGCAACCCTAAACCCGGTGGAATCAAAAAATTCAAAAATTCCTTTGTGCCTGGTCAAATTACTGCTCTGAGACTTCCCAAGTGGAAACTTCATAAATCGGAGAACTCTGTATGTACACTGTACGGATGTCATAGCAGCAGCAATCCATTGAAATCCAAGATAATTAGTCTCTGCAATCATTGTGTGCATACATTTAAGTATTTAGAAACAAAAAAGAGTATATTATTTAAGTACAATGGATATTACCAGAACAACCATATCTACTTGAAGCAAGAGTCCATACTGGTCATTTCTAATGTTGACATTCTGTTGTTGAGTGTCAATGTTCCCTTTTGTATTGCCAAGGGTATCCAACTCTTGTGGTTGTGCAGTACAAGACTCTTGTGTTTCCATGGCTGAATGGTTAAACTGTTCTATTGTCTATTCCTGGCTTTGATTTGCAATGTTGGCCTCCTCCTCTACATGGTCAAGACACTCTGTATCTTCTCTCGGCTCTGAAGAGCTCTTCACGTCATCAATTACAGGAGATTGGACTCCCTATATTGATCATGTGCCACAATAATCGGCACTCCCTTATCCTCCTCTACTTGGCCTAGAACCTCAGTTGCATTCCTCGGCTCTGGGGAGAATTTTACATCTACATTTTCAAGGGCTTGGTCTACTTCACATTGATCAACCCCAACTCGGATTCAGCCGCTCCAATTGCAAAGCATATAGGTCTCTGTTCCTCTAATATGGGGTCAATTTTAGGGATTTGATTTCCAGTGGTGGAAACTGGCATGACTTCCTCATCACCGGTCGTTGTTAAAGTTATTATATGGTCATCGACAAAACTGTCTTCTGCATCTAAAACTCTTGGGGTTGAAAGAGATAGTAAATTGTTGAATCATTGAAGCGCGTTACCTTTGTAAATATTCCAAGGTATAAATTTTCACCGCATTCTGCAAAATTAGATTAACTTGTGGTCAATACTTTAATTAATAATAGCACCAAGTTGGTCCAGACCATAGCAAGAAATACCTTTGACATAAATGGATTCAAAGCAAAAAAACTTTGTAGTATGTACTCTGCATGAAGAAGACATCCCCAACCACAGGAATTTGCGTTTGTCTGATTAGGCACTTTGACAACTTTAAAGGTTGACTTGTAGAGTTCATGATTTCCACAAAGCCCTCCATAGACATGAAGTAATCTTTTTACACATCTATGAACAGTGAAGGTTATTTTTTATTAACAATATTGAGGTCATCAAGCATAGCCCAAATATACGTTCAAAGTTTTATCAACACTCACACTCTTATTTGATATGAATGTGTTCCTTGTATGGAGTTGATAGTCCATACCACTTGTTTGTCTAGTTCAATGCATACAAGGCTCCAATGATCATTTGATTCATATGGCAACACCAGAGTTGTGACCTGAAGCATTGGACAGTGGACAAACCAGGGGTGTTTTTTTTTTGGAGTGCACAGACAACTATGAATCTAAAACATATATTTCAGTATGGGTTTCTTGAGGGAGCTGGCTCTTTATTAAGCTAAAATAAAAAACAACAACTTAATTAGAGACCAAGTACAAAAAAAAAGAATCCTAAAGGTAGAGAAGAGCACTTACTTTAGGCATAAATAAACAATAGGGTCTGTAATTTGTGCATTGGGATCATTCAAAATCCCAATATCAACAGAATCCAGTGCTAATTGCCTAGTACCATCAGCAAGGGGAATGGTTGCTAACAGTCCTTCTTTCATGGAATGTAAAATATCATTGTTTCTTTCATTTAAGTCTGTGGTAACTTGCCCATAATTTCTCCTCTAGGCCTCTTCATCAGCAGCAGCAGTCAGTATCCTCTTTAATTTCTCTGCTTCCAGGTGACGTCTTTCTTCTTGATCAGCTCTGGCTTTGGTGTTCACATCATGAGTAACCTCATGAATCTTAACCCCATGATCCCAGCGGCCTGGTGGTATTAGCAATATATCCTTCATTTTGGGGTCAATAAACTCATTAGGGATAAGAAGTTTATCGTATCTCCAATGTACTCTGGCAAATTTGTGAGGAAGCATGTGCTGGTACAATGAGATGGAAGGTTGTTTCCCTACTCTGTCTTCAAGAAGCAGCAAAAGATTTTTTATTGGAGTATTTTAATGATTTCACCATTGTTGCTGCTCATGCTCATCGGATGACAATAATGGACAAGGAAGTTTAGGGACACAAAGCTCAATACATTTTTGAGCTTTTCTAGTATAAAATCCTGCCCCCCCCCCCCCCCCCCCCCCCCCAACCCACATCTCTCTCTCTCTCTCTCTCTCTCACTCACTCTCTCACTCTCTCTCTCTCTCTCTCTCTCTCTCTCTCTCTCTCACACACACACACACACACACACATACACAAACACTTCTTTCGTTTATAGTCATGGATTGCTGAAAAGAACGACTTTCTTCGTCGTGGAAGAAGACATTTTCGTGGTAGGGAATCAGCTCTAGGACAATATCTTCCTAGTTTATGTGAAGCAACATTCCTAATCTTCCACAACGGAATGTCACAAGAGGGCAATACTGCAACCTATGCTTTCAAGACATTATCTCGCTTCTTAGGTGGTCGCATGCTGCCAAAAAATGCTAACAAAGTTATCCTCATCGATAAGGTTTTTGGGAGAGAATGCTTTGGTTACTCGTGAGGATATACTGGGGGCCGTGCATCATATTACTACACATACACAACAATGGCATTATCTTTAGGGAAAGAAAATCCTACTAAACTCTTAGAGTATGGCAAACATTTAATGGTCAGATTCAAGGGCAAGGTTCCAAATAATATTTGCAAATCATCAAAATGTTGAAATAGTTGTGGTACATATTGAATTTAATTCTACAGACATTTGTGGTACATCCAATCATCTAAACTCTAACTCTCTTATCCACCGATGATTGGCATATTGCATTGTCTCCCTCCACCCGATTTGACTTTCAAGAGCACTTGAGTTGTTGAATGCATTTGCTCGCTTTCTTTTCTGAAGTTGCAAATGTCTGATTGCCTGTATGGTTGTTGAAGAGGCCAATACTTGCTTTTGTTGCATGTGATGAATGATTCTGTGATAAAACAACTGAAATAACTCCTTTAGAATGTTTTCCTTATTTTGAGAGCCTCCATGCTGTGTGTGTCTGAAGTAGGCATTTCTAGCCATGTAATGAGACTTCTCCAGGCCCTTGGTATTCCATATACTTGGATTCCCATAGTTTTGGATGAAGTATGGCAAATGATTAAAAATAATGTTCTGCAAAACAAGAAATTTATTTAAAAATTTAAACACTAATTTAGTACTGAGACTATCTGAGGTGCTTTGAATTTACCATGTAATGAGTGATTTGAGTGTCAATCCATGATGTCTTGAAGGATTTTTTTAATAGATGAAGGTTCTGTTTAAACTTGCTGAGATTATCCTGTGACCAATCATCATTCTCACACATTTGAAGTAATATGTCAATGGAATGCCACACATCACCCTTTGCATTGCGAGTTGTTGGCTCTTGGTCTTTCACTACTAAATGAAGTTTTTTCCAGTGATATAATCAACTTTGCTAATGTAGGTAGAGTGATATACTCTCCCTCGCTTTGTTAGCTTCACATCTTTCATACCTTGAGGTTTAGATAGAAAATGGGGTGCCTTCATGACCCCACCTATGGATGGTTTGTAGGGTACATATTTCTCATTGGTTGACCTTTTTTCATCCCGCTGTATTTTCACATTGCCCCCATGTAGACCAATGTCTGACAAAACTAGGTCCAAAGCCTCTAGAGCGACTTGTCATTCAGATGACTTTTTGATTTTCCAAGCAAACCCAATGTACTTCTCTACAATTCGGCAGAGACCATGCATTGTACAAATATGGACATTAACAAGTGGTATATCCAGAACTGGTCAAAAATTAGAGTCTTGATTGTGATGAGTAGGAGCCTTTCGCCACCACTTTGGGTCCATCACTTTTGTAGGCTCCATGCAATACAAGCATGGAGACTTTGTCATGGCACCCATTCCACAATTATACATACACTTCAGTGATTTGAGGTCACCTGCAAGATGCCATTGAACTTGAAAATCTTCTCTCCCATCTACAGCCAATACCTCTCCTCGATTCATTTGCCTATCAATGATATCTGGAATAGGGGTTTGATGGAACACCCAAAATAAAATTTCATGGTCTTCTTTCTTTACCTGCAAGATTAATCCTTATTGTTAGGAAATAAGACGTAGCTAAATAGATAATTGAGTAGATTACTTAATGGAGAGAGACAAATTTACATACACAAGATTATAGAGTAGAGAGAGAGAGAGTGAGTGAACACGATATACGTGGTTCACCCAATGTGGGCTACGTCCACAGGAAAGCAGCCACTCAATGGCTTTAGTACTTCAAAACCAGAAGTAGTTTACAAAGGGATTATACCCTTAATGGAGCTCCCGCCTTGCTTCACTCTCACCACCTCACACTCACCTTGTTGCATCAACTTCACACTATGAAATGTGTGTAGAAATGGCCTCCTTTTATAGGCCAAAAGGGTTGCCCTCTCTTATGAGAGGCAGCCATGTGTAGCCACCCTTGTGTGAATAAGTCCAAATCGGACCCTCCAATCCGCCCATGTGTGGCCGCCCTTGAGAAGACAAGTCCGCTTTTGAATTCGGCCACTGGCCACCGGCCATTGACTTCCGACCACCGACCACCGGCCATTGACTACCGGCCACCGGCCAACCGACGGTTGTTTTCCGACCACTTTCCGGCCTCCGTCTGGCCATAATATTCCGGCGAGGGAAAAAAAAAGTCTTGGGGGCTTCCGCCCGCAAGGCCCCTAAAGTTGCCCTTGGTTTTTGATTGTGAAAATTTTGGTTTCCGGTGAGTGATTTACCTTCACGCACGATGGATTCTCCTCATAATGGGGGCCTTACAAATGTGCGCTTTTACCACAGAAAATTACAAGGGTAAATCAGGCTCCATACTTAACAATCTCCCACTTGGAGACTGATTTCCAAACCAAACCTGTGACTGCTTTCCATCCTAGCTTCTTATCCTTGAATGCCGATTGAAGATGAGCAAAAGCTCAACTTCTCCTTGTTGACCACCTTTGTAAACATATCTACAGGATTTTCACTTGTATGCACCTTTCCTAGCTTTAGTTGTCCCTCTTCCAAAAGAGTGCGTATGAAGTGATATCTCACCTCAATGTGCTTTGTCCTTGAAGGGTTGAGTTCTTCGCAAGATGGATAGCGCTTTGGCTATCACTGTACAAGACACAATTGTCTTGTTTGAATCCAAGATCTTCTAAGAATCTGTGAAGCCACAGAATTTCTTTGCTTGCCTCCATCATTGCTACATACTGTGCTTCCGTGGTAGAAAGTGAAACCACTTTCTGCAGCTTTGAAGCCCAGCTTATAGCTGTGCCTCCAACCGTGAACACATAGCCAGTAGTGCTCCTTCAAGTATCTTTGTCACCTGCCATATCTGCATCAGCATACCCTTCTAGAAAAATATCAATTCCTCCAAAACACAAAGCATTTGTTGTTGTCCCTTTTAGATACCTAAGTATCCACTTCACAGCTTGCCAATGCTCTTTACCTGGGTTGTCCATGAACCTACTCACAACTCCCACTGCATGTGCAATTTCTGGCCTTGTCCAGACCATAGCATACATTAGAGAACCTATCGCTGCAGCATATGGAACTTTAGACATATAGGCTATCTCCTCTTGTGTCTTTGGACACATATCCTTCGTTAGTTTAAAATGACCAGCCAAAGGTGTTGAAACTGGTTTTGCATTTTGCATTGCAAACCTTTCTAGTACCTTCTTGATGTAATCTTCTTGAGATAGCTTTATTGTCTTCTTCGTCCTGTCCCTTGATATTTTCATACCAAGTATCCTCTTTGCAGCACCTAAATCTTTCATTGAAAAATATTTAGATAGCTACTCTTTTAGGTCTTTGATGTTCTGCATGTTAGCATTTGCAATCAACATGTCATCAAGATATAACATTAAGATGATGAATTTCCCATCTCCCAAATTCTTCGTGGAGACGCAGTGATCCGAGTTGCATCTTGTGAATCCATGATCGAACATCCATCGATCAAACTTCAAGTACCATTGTCTTGATGCTTGCTTTAAACCATACAAGCTCTTCTTTAATTTGCAAACCATTTTCTCCTTACCTTTTACTTCATACCCCTTTGGTTGAACCATGTAGATTTCCTCCTCTAAGTCATCGTGAGGGAATGCCGTATTTACATCCATTTGCTCGAGATTTAGATCATGAGCAACCACAAGGCTTAAGACAAGCCTAATTGAGTTCATTTTTACAACAGGAGAAAATATTTCATTGAAGTCAATACCTTTCTTTTGAGAAAACCCTTTTACCACAAGCCTAGACTTGTACCTTTTCTTCCCACCTTCTTCTTCCTTCAGCTTGTACACCCATTTGTTTTGAAGTGCCCGCTTACCTTTAGGTAGCTCAACCAACTCCCATGTTTGGTTGCGATGTAGTGAGTCCATCTCCACTTGCATGCTCTTCGTCCATTCTTCTTTGGATTCATGTTGCATAGCTTCTTCGTATGATTCTGGCTCTCCAGAATCTGAGATCAAGAGATGGTTGAAGGAAGGAACAAACCTTTCTGGAGGTCTACTTGCTCTTGTAGATCTTCGGGGAATAGGTTGAGGCTCCTCATTTGGTTGACGTTGTTACACATTGTCACCGTTTGCTGTCCTTGAGTCTTCACCGTCCTCAAGCTCCATGTACTCATCACCTATTTCTTTTGTTTGTTTTCTTTCCAAGTAATCTTTGTACATATTTTGTTCGTTAAAAATTACATCCCTACTCCTTAAGATTTTACCATCTTCAGGATTCCATAGGCGATACCCAAAGTCACCTTCTCCATAGCCAATGAAGAAACACTTTTTGGACTTTGCATATAGCTTTGATCTTAGGCTTCTATCTATGTGCATGAAAGCCTCACACCCAAACACTTTGAGAAATGCATAATTCACCGGTTTACCTGTCCATGCCTCTTCTGGAACTCCCCCATCCAATGCCGTTGAGGGTGACCGATTGATTAAGTACACAGACGTACTTACAGCTTCCGCCCAAAGCTCAAGCGGTAAGCCTGCATGTAGCCGCATGCTTCGTGCTCGCTCCATGATTGCCCTGTTCATCCTTTCCGAAATACCAGTTTGCTAAAGTGTCCTTGGGGTTGTCCTTTGCCTCCGAATGCCATTGCTAGCACAAAAGCTTTCAAAAGCTTGGCTGCAATATTCACCTCCATTGTCGGATCTGAGGCATTTAACCTTGGTACCTGTTTCATTCTCCACAAAGGCTTTCCACCTTTGAATTATGGAAAATACATCGGATTTATTCTTCATGACATAAACCCATGTTCTTATAGTTGCATCGTCTATGAATGTTACATAGTACAATGAGCCACCAAGTGATGGTGTACTTGCAGGACCCCAAACATCAGAATGAACCAACTCAAGTTTTTTATTTTTTCTTTCATTTCCTGATTTTTGAAATTTTACCCTCTTTTGTTTACCATAAACACAATCTTCACAGAACTCTAAGTCCACTTCTTTCAAACCTGGTAGAAGCATCTTTGTTTGAAGGATTTGCATTCCTTTGGCACTCATATGCCCAAGCCGGCAGTGCCACACTGCACTGTCAACTTCTGTAGTTGCTGCACAAGCTGAAGGTTGCGTGCTAACAGTACACAAGTAAGTGTACCGACCTTATCTCCCTTGGCAACCACCAAAGATCCCTTTGAGATCTTCCACCGTTTGTTTCCGAATGCAATGTTGTGACCTTCATCGTCCAATTGTCCTGTAGAGATTAAATTTTTGCGAAGAGAAGGAACATGCCTGACATCTTTAAGCTTCCATTCATTTCTGTTAGCAGTTTTGACAGAAACTGTACCTTTGCCGACAATCTCACAAGCTTCATCATCTCCCAAGTATACATACCCAAAATTACCTTTGGTGTAGTCTTGGAAATGTTGCTTCTGTGGTGTCACATGGAATGAAGCCCCAGAATCTACTATCAAAGAATTAGACACATTGTCTAATGAGAGAATTAGAGCATCTTGCTCTACTTTACCTGCCACATTGGCCTCCGATGTTGGCTTGTTGTCTTGAGACTCTGTCTCCTTCTTCTTCTTGGACCAGCAATCCTTCTTGACGTGGCCTTCTTGCCGCAGTTCCAACATTCAAGAACTGACTTTGTGCGTGACTTGCTCCGCCTTGAGCGATCACGACCCTTTTGGTTTTTGAACCTCTCCTTAGGCCTTCCTCTTGTTTCCACTAACAGTGCAACACTTGATGATTCTCCTATGCTTCTCCTTCGTATTTCCTCGCTTAGGAGAACACCCACAACATCATCAAACTTAAGAGTATTTGTGCCAGAAATAGAATTACTTACAGCCATCACAAGGCTGTCCCAACTATCCGGTAGAGATGATAGTATAAGGAGAGCTCACACTTCGTCATCGAAATTGATTTTCACCGATCGAAGTTGACTTATGTTTGTGTTAAAGTCATTTAGGTGTTCTGCAACTGAACCATTCTCTGCCATCTTTAGATTGAACAAGCACTTCATAAGAAATACCTTATTGGATGCCGATGGTTTCGAGTAGAAGTCGTCAAGTGACTTCATCAAGTCCTCTGTGGTCTTCATCTCCAAAACATTCAAGGCCACCGTTGACGCTAAGCTTAACCGTATTGTTCCCAGTGCCTTTCGATCAAGGAGAATCCATGCTTCATCTACCATCGTTGTGGGATTCTTTGCAAGACCGCCTAGTGGCAAATAGAGGTCCTTCTGGTAGAGATAGTTTTCTATCTGCATCTTCCAATGTTGGTAGTTTTTGCAATTGAACTTCTCAATCTTGAGCTTCCCTTCCTCCGCCATAACTCCCACTCAATTACGAGACATGAAGAAAACTAGTATATGACCCGCGCGTTGTTGCTAAGGCCAAGAGAAAACCTATCTTTTTGGCATCCACATTGAGTATCCAATTTTTTTAATGTCATGTTCCCACACCTTGCTCTCCACAATGACATCGCGAACGTCATAGTACCATCCATGGAGTAGATAACCTCCACCCATCCCCACAACCCTCTCTCCATGTTTTGAGTTCAAGTCTTATCCGGTAAAGCTTTGAGGTCTCTTTGGAATGCTCTTTTGACATTAAGAGATTCCCCTCTTTTTCTTTTCTCCCTTGATGTTGCATGTAATCTCTCTCTCTCTCTCTCTCTCTCTCTCTCTCTCTCTCTCTCTCTCTCTCTCTCTCTCTCTCTCTCTCTCTCTCTCTCTCTCTCTCTCTCATAGGGTAGCACACAATATGATGCACCACTCATGCCGAGAGTGGAGGGTTGGTGTTGAGAGTGCAGGGCGCAGCTCCTCGTGTAGCATGGATGACCCATGTGAGTAGAGGCCATGCTCACATAGGAGAGCACATAGTGCCTAGATGAGGTTCTCGCATGAGCAACTGCTCTTTCGAATCCAAATGAATGCCATGCGCGTCTCTCACTCTATCCCAAAGAGACACACACATGCTTCTACTGACATGTTTCCATGTTTGGAGGTTCTCTCTCTCTCTCTCTCTCTCTCTCTCTCTCTCCAAATATTTTTGAGCTTTATGTGAAACTTGCTTGTATTCTCATTACTCTGGATAACCACCTAAGGAGATACTTTGCATGGCAATCTGAATAGCTTCAGAACGCTCAAGAGGGAGGGGGGTTGATCTACGGGCTTGTTCCTCTTCCTTCGCTCTAAGCTCGGCATTATCCTCTTCGTGTCGCTTCTCAGTCTCATCAATATCATCTACATCATCCTCCTCTTCATAGCCAGGGTTTAAATTGTGTGTGTTTGCAGATATTTGCAACTCGGCAAGCTGCCCGTACACATGTATTTCCATGCCATCAAAATGTACAACATGTCCACTGTTGGGTTGGCCGAATGATTCTGCAAGGGATTATTGTGAAGATCACGCCTCCTATTTTTGTGGAGCATAACACCATTCTGCATCTCTTCTTGTCATGCATCGATCCAAGAGTCATGGTTGTGGGAAGCTACCTAGTTATCCAAATTTCTGTCGTCGCTGCTATAAGCAACAAACCCACTGAAAAGGGCTTCCTCCATTGCGAGCAAGGAAGCTACCATTGTTGAGGGTCGTTCTCGTTGCTACTATAATTTGGGAGCTAATGACGTTATCCGATGAATTGAATGTGTAGAGCACATCTGAGGGGCCCTCGTTGCTCTCAAAGGAGTCATAGAGATGATATGCCGGTAACTCCGAATAGCCTACATCGTTTGAAAAAGGCAGATCCATCACTAATGCAGAAATGCTCTCTCTCTCTCTCTCAATAATGGCACAGACACTCTATTAGACCCACCAACATTGTATCAGTTTGGTCTCATAGGTTATTTTGGCCTTTTAAAGCCGTTTAAATATAACATTTCATTTCAATTCTCTCTCTCTCTCTCTCTCTCTCTCACACACACACACACACACACACACACACACACACACACACTAGACCAGTAGAAATTCTCTCTCTCTCTCTCTCAATAATGGCACAGACACTCTATTAGACCCACCAACATTGTATCAGTTTGGTCTCATAGGTTATTTTGGCCTTTTAAAGCCGTTTAAATGTAACATTTCATTTCAATTCTCTCTCTCTCTCTCTCTCTCTCTCACACACACACACACACACACACACACACACACACACACACACACACACACACACACAAACACACACACACAGTAGAGCAATAGAATTCTCTCTCTCTCTCTTCTCTCTCTCTCTCTCTCTCTCTCTCTCTCTCTCTCTCTCTCTCTCTCTCTCTCTCTCTCTCTCTCTCTGTGCCATGGAGTGTGGATGCTTGGAGCTATTTGGCAAAATCTCTGGGTGGGCCAAGCAATTGCAGCAACTTCTCCAGCTACCAACCCGATGTGTGTACGTTCAAGGGGTGCCCCATTCTTCGATGGGTGGCATCGCTCAGTGTTATATAACTTTTTAAGCTTCATAATAAAGTAATATAAATGCTACAAGTGTTGTTAATATATATTTTGAAAATAGCTAAAACTTGCAGCGCAGCAAGCACATACTGAAAGGTAGGAAGCCTTTGAGCTAGAAATGGAGAAAATCATGGCTTCTCACCGGGATTATCGACTAGAAGATTGGCATTTGTAGAGCGTAGGGTGATTGTCCTGTAAGTCTTGCAAACCCTTGGCGGGACGGGGCTATTTGGATTTGGGTGCATCTTTGTACCATTGGATTTTGGGGCTATTCATAAGTAAAGGGACGGGGCTATTTCATAAGTAAAGGGTTGGATTTTGGGTGCATCTTTGGACCATTGGATAAAGCTTGCCGGTGAGTGCCACGCGGCAAGCTAATGATAACAAAAAATTTATTTTACTATTTTTTGTAGGTCCTTGTGAGGGCTATTTGGATTTCGGGGCTATTTCATAAGTAAAGGGTTGGATTTTGGGTGCATCTTTGGACCATCAGATAAAGCTTGCCTATTAGTGCCACGTGGCAAGCTAATGATAACAAATTTTTTATTTTACTACTTTTTGTAGGTCCTTGTGAGGGTGTTGAAATTTGTTTACCTCCTTCTTTGAATAGGGCCTTGGATATTGCATATTCGCACACAATCTAGATCTTTCCATTTCAGTAATCTAAATATTTTATTGCTTTATTGTGACAACAATTGTTTCAAAATGTTAGTGTCACTTTCTCATTTTCTCTCGCAAAGAGCTCTCTTATAATTATTAAAGCTCTCTCAATAGCTTTATGTAGGGCCATAGTGAACTTTCACTTGTTAATTTATATCTTTCCTTTCGGCCTCAATACCTCTATGGACGTGCGTGGATGTTTATCAAGCAATCTTTGTGCCTTGCCATTTGTGACCTTGCACAAGGCCTTTTGCAAGATTTCTAGTTTGGGCTATTGCTGAAGGGATCAAAGGTAATTGGGTTGTAGTATACTTCAACCAAGTGAAATTGCAACATCTTGGCTAAATTTCGAGCTTGCCTTGAAGAAATCTACTATTTTGCAAGTTTTACTCTAAATTCAAATTAATGCTTCAAATTTGTATGGATTTAAGTGTGCCCCTTTTTTCGTATTAGGAAAAATGTTTTTGGCTCGTGATGGCTCCAAGAGCTCTTATCACGTCGAAATGGTTGAAATGTCTGATTACATCACATGCATAAATCACCATGAACATGTGTCTCCATTGTACACTACAAATACCTCTTAGGAGACTCATGGATATCTAGTATGATTATGTAAATGGGTGTAGGTAGGTACCCTAATGTCCAAATAAGGGTGATACATGAAGGTGACAGTTTACCCTACATCTTGAGGGAACTAACTTTTGCAAAATAGTATTTAGTATACCAACACATGCATATATACTAAGCATAAGAATTATAAAAGAATTTATGATAGTCTGCCAAAAGCATAAAATAATATTGTTAAGAATGTGATTGTGTGTGTGTGAGAGAGAGAGAGAGAGAGAGAGAGAGAGAGAGAGAGAGCTTTGGTTTTCTAAATCTCAAGATTTAAAAATAAGATTGTTAAGAATGTGATTGTGTGTGTGTGTGCTTGTGTGTGTGTGTGAGAGAGAAAGAGAGAGTGCTTTGGTTTTTTAAATCTCAATATTTAGCATTAAAGAGAAAATAATGATTGAAGGTATCCCCTTATAACCATCATTGCCTTATCTCCAAACCTTAAAAAGCCAACCAAACACTAAGGCTTTTACCATTGGCAAGCCAAAAGTAACACTCACTGTTGCAATACAAGGCTAAATTACTTGCATAAACATGGATCGTTTCCATTGTTTTAAGATGTATGTCACATTGCTTTGCAAAATGCCTACGCGAAGAAATCTCCATTCTCTACTCAAGCCGCTCGCTCAATGGCTACAACAATTGCACACCAAGTTGGAGACCCTTTTGGTGGGTTGTTTGGAGATTCATAGGGCTACTCAAGCACAGATTCAAACATGCTACATGTTCGGATGCTACCGGGATGGATCTAGCAAGGCTTGGGAGACAAGGGTGTTCCAGGGAGGAGCTCTGAATTGTCCTTGCCCTCTCTGGTGGTACTAACTGGTGGATCAATTTAAGGTGTATTTTTTTATATTTGGGCTTAGTGGCTGCCTATCGTCTCCTACTTGGATGAAAATCGCTCGCCCTGCCTAGATCGAGCGGACTGTGTGAAGTTTTTGTATTGAATGTGTGCTGGGTGGACTTTGGTCTAGGGCTTGTTGCGTGCAAAGATCTATTGTCACTCCTAATCGGATGTTTGCTTTGCTTGGTTGCTCTGATAACATAATTGATAAGATATTGATTACTCAATGCAAGAGAGAGAGAGAGAGAGAGAGAGAGAGAGAGAGAGAGAGAGAGAGAGAGAGAGAGAGAGAGAGAGAGAGAGAGAGAGAGAGAGTGTGTAGACTCAAATGATAACTTGATTCAAAAATAAACTCACAAGACTAGAAAGTGTGTACCAACTCCCAAAGGGCAAGAGTGGCTCCATAGAATGGAAAAAACTAGGGTGATTGGAATACCTTTTTGGACTCTTTTGCAACTCACCATGCCATGTGTGCTAGGCCATGTGTCCTCACATGCTCGTAGGGTGATTAAATTACTGACTCTACATGAGATCATGCCATGGATGCAATGGTTAGTTTCTCCTACGTCCACCATATATCAGTTTTAAAGAGTGTTTTTATAGGAGAGATAGACCAGAGATCCACCACTTGGCCATTCTAACCAAGTATTGGTAGGTGGGTGTAGACCGTAGATCCACCACTTTGCCATTCTAACCACTTGTCTTAAAGTTAGGTGCATTGAACACTTAGCCATCATGACGCTTGTAGTTTACACAAATTTTGTGGGAGGAGTAGATCCTAGATCAACCACTTGGCTATTTAGACTAAGAATTGGGAAGTAGGTGCATCAAAGATCCACCACTCGGCCGTTATAACCAAGGCTTGAAATGTGGATCCAATTGTTGGTGTCTCCTAGATCCACCACCTTGAAATTTCAAATAAAGTGTGAGAAATAGGTAGACCTTAGATTCCCTAGTAGGCCAATCTAACACAGGACTAAAGGGTGAATGCATCCAATATCCAACAGTTAGACATTCTAGCCAAGTTTTGGAAGGTGGGTACAATGGTTGGTATCTCTTAAATCCTCCAATTTACAACTTTCAACAAAGTGTGTAAGAAAGGAAGACCTTAGATCCTTAGACATTCTAGCCAATTCCTAAAGGTGGGTGATCCAAGATCCACCACTTGGCCATTCTAAGCATATTTTTCAAAGTGGATGCAATGGTTGGTTTCTCTTACATCTACCAAACTTTCCATTTTAAACAAATTGTGTGCAATATGGAGAACTTAGATCCACCACCTATCCATTCTCACCAAGTCTAGAAGGTGGATGCAATTCAGATCCATCACTTGGCCAGTCTAACTTAATCTGGCAAGATGGATGAAACGGTTGGTCTCTCCTACATCCACCATCTGTCAATTTTAAAGAGTTTTTTGTAGGAAAGGTAGACCATAGATCCACCACTTGGCCATTCTAACCATGTCTTAAAGTTAGGTGCATTCAACACTTGGCCATCATAATACTTGTAAGATAGATCCTAGATCCACCACTTGTCCATTCAGACTAAGATCTAGAAAGTATGTGCATCAAAGATCCACCACTCGGCCATTCTAACCAAAGCTTGAAACTTGGATTCAATTGATTTTGTCTCCTAGATTCACCACCTTGAAATTTCAAATTAAGTTCATGAAATAGGTAGACCTTAAATTCCCCAATGGGCCATTCTAACCAAGTCCTCTACAATGAGTGCATCCAAGATCCAACACTTGGCCATTCTAGCCAAGTTTTGGAAGTTGGGTGCAATAATTGGTGTCTCCAAAATCCTCCAATTTACAACTTTCAACAAAGTGTGTGAAAAATATAGACCTTAGATCCACCACTTAACCATTCTAGCCAATTCTTGAAGGTGGGTGCATCCAAGATCCACCGATGTCCAAGATCCACCGCTTGACTAGGTCTTGTAAGGTGGATGCAATGGTTGGTTTCTCATATATCGACCAACTTCTTGTTTTAAACAAAGTGTGTGCAATATGTAGACCTTAGATCCACAACCTAGCCATTATAACCAAGTCTTGAAGGTGTCTGCAATTTAGATCCACCACTTGGCCATTCTAACCAAATTTTGCAAGGTGGATGCAATGGTTGGTTTCTCCTACGTTCACTATCTACCAGTTTTAAATTGTGCTAGAGATAGACCAGAGATACACCACTTGGCCATTCTAATCAAGTATTGGTAGGTGGGTGTAGATCGTAGAAATACCACTTGGCCATTCTAACCATGTCTATAAGTTAGGCGCATTCAACACTTGGCCATCATAACACTTGTAATTTTACACAATGTTTGTGGGATGAGTAGATCTTAGATCCACCACTTGACTATTTAGACTACTAATTGGAAAGTAGGTGCATCAAAGATCCACTACTTGGCCATTATAACCAAGGCTTGAAATGTGGGTCCAATTGTTGGTGTCTCCTAGATCCACCACCTTGCAATCAAATAAATTGTGTGAAATAGGTAGACCTTACATTCCCTAGTGGGCCATTCTAACCAATTCCTAGAGGGTAAGTGCATCCAATATTCAAGAGTTGGCCATTCAAGCCAAGTTTTGGAAGGTGGGTGCAATGGTTGGTGTCTCCTGAATCCTCCAGTTAACAACTTTCAACAAAGTGTGTAAGAAAGGTAGATCTTAGATCCTTAGTCATTCTAGCCAATCCCTGAAGGTGGGTGCAAACCACATTTTTCAAGGTTGATCCAGTGGTTGGTTTCTCCTACATTCACCAACTTCCTATTTGTCAAGGTGGGCGCATCCAAGATCCACCACTTGGCCATTCTAACCAGACTTTTCAAGGTGGATGCAATGGTTGGTTTCTCGTACATCCACCAGCTTCCTATTTTAAACAAAGTGTGTGCAATTTGTAAACCTTAGATCCATCACCTAGCCATTCTAACCAAGGCTTGAAGGTGGCTGTAACTTAGATCCACGACTTGGCCATTCTAATCAAATCTTGCAAGGTGGATGCAATGGTTGGTTTCTCCTACATCCACCATCTATCAATTTTATTATTTTTGTAGGAAAGGTAGATCGTAGATCCACCACTTGGCCATTCTAACCATGTTTTAAAGTTAGGTGCTTTCAACACTTGGCCATCATAACACTTGTAATTTTACACAATGTTTATGGAATGAGTAGATCCTAGATCCACCACTTGACCATTTAGACTAAGAATAAGAAAGTAGGTGCATCAAAGATCCACCACTCGGTCATTATAACCAAGGCTTGAAATGTGGATCCAATTGTTGGTCTCTTAGATCCACCACCTTGCAATCTCAAATAAAGTGTGTAAAATAGGTAGACCTTGCATTCCCCAGTGGGCCATTCTAACCAACTCCTAAAGAGTAAGTGCATCCAAGATCCAAAAGTTGGCCATTCAAGCCACGTTCTGTAAGGTGGGTGCAATGGTTGGTGTATCCTAAGTCCTCCAATTTATAACTTTCAACAAAGTGTGCAAGAAAGGTAGACCTTAAATCCTTAGCCATTCTAGCCAATTCTTGAAGGAGATGCATCCAAGATCCACCACTTGGCCATTCTATCCACATTTTTCAAGGTGGATGCATTGGTTGATTTCTCCGACATCCACCAACTTCCTATTTTTCAAGGTGGGTGCATCCAAGATCCACCACTTAGCCATTCTAGCCAGATTTTTCAATATGGGTGCAATGGTTGGTTTTTCCTACATCCACCAACTTCCTATTTTAAACAAAGTGTGTGCAATGTACATACCTTAGATCCACCACTTGGCCATTGTTACCGAGGCTTGAAGGTGACTGCAATTTAGATCCACCACTTGACCATTCTAACCAAACCTTGCAACGTGGATGCAATGGTTGGTTCTCCTACATCCACCATCTATCAATTTTTAAAAGTTTTTTTAGGAAAGATAGACCATAGATCCACCACTTGGCCACTCTAACCAAGTATTGGTGGGTGGGTGTAGAATGTAGATCCACCACTTAGCCATTCTAACCATGTCTTAAAGTTAGGTGCATTCAATACTTGGCCTTCATAAAACTTTTACTTTTACACAATGTTTGTGGGATGAGTAGATCCTAGATCCAGCACTTCACCAATCAGAATAAAAATTAGGAAGTAGCTGCATCAAAGATCCACCACTCGGCCATTATAACCAAGGCTTGAAATATAGATCGAATTGTTGGTGTCTCCTAGATCCACCACCTTGCAATCTCAAATAAAGTGTGTAAAATAGGTAGACCTTACATTCCCCAGTGGGCCATTCTAACCAACTCCTAGAGGGTAAGTGCATCCAAGATCCAACAATTGTCCATTCACGCCACGTTTTGGCAGGTGGGTGCAATGGTTGGTGTCTCATAAATCCTCCAGTTTATAACTTTCAACAAAGTGTGTAAGAAAGGTAGACCTTAGATCCTTAGCCATTCTAGCCAATTCATGAAGGGGATGCACCCAAGATCCACCACTTGGCCATTCTAACCACATCTTTCAAGGTGGATGCAATAGATGGTTTCTCTTGCATCCACCAACTTCCTATTTTTCAAGGTGGGTGCATCCAAGATCCACCACTTGGCCATTCTAACTAGATTATTCAAGGTGGATGCAATGGTTGGTTTCTCCTACATCCACCAACTTCCTATTTTAAACAAAGTGTGTGCAATTTGTAGACCTTAGATCCACCACCTGGCCATTCTAACCAAGGCTTGAAGGTGGCTGCAATTTAGATCCACCACTTGGCCATTCAAACCAAGTCTTCTAAGGTGGATGCAATGGTTTTTTTCTCCTACGTCCACCATATTTCAATTTTAAATAGTGTTTGTAGGAAATGTAGACCGTAGATCCACCACTTGGCCATTCTAACCATGTCTTAAAATTAGGTACATTTAACACCTGGCCATCATAAGACTTATAATTTTACACACATTTTGTGGGATAAGTAGATCCTAGATCCACCACTTGGCCATTCATACTAAGATTTGGAGAGTATGTGCATCAAAAATCCACCAATCGGCCATTCTAACCAAAGCTTGCAATGTGGAGCCAATTGTTTGTGTCTCCTAGATCCACCACCTTGCAATTTCAAATAAAGTGCATGAAATAGGTAGACCGTAGATTCCCCAGTGGGCTATTCTAGCCAAGTCGTGGAGGGTGAGTGCATCCAAGATCCAACACTTGGCCATTCTAGCCAAGTTTGGAAGGCGGGTGGAATGGTTGGTGTCTCCTAAATCCTTCAATTTACAACTTTTAGCAAAGTGTGTGATAAAGGTAGACCTTATATCCACCACCTAGTCATTCTAACCAATTTGAAGGTTACATCCAAAATCCACCACTTGGCCATTCTAACCACGTCTTTGCAAGGTGGATGTAATGGTTAGTTTCTCCTACTTCCACTAACTACCTATTCTAAACAAAGTGTGTATAATATTTAAACCTTAGATCCACCACCTGGCCATTCTAACCAGCTTTTAAAGGTGGAATATGTAGACCTTAGATCCATGATCCACCACTTGGCCGTTCTAACAATGTCTTAAAGTTAGATGCATTCAACACTTGGCCATTATAAGACTTGTAATTTTACACAAAGTTTGTCGGATGAGTAGATCCTAGATCCACCACTTGTCCATTCAGACTAAGAGTTGGGAACTAGGTGCATCAAATATTCACCACTCAGCCATTATAACCCAACCATTATAACCAAGGCTTGATATGTGGATCCAATTGTTGGTGTCTTGTAGATCCACCACCTTGCAATTTCAAATAAAGTGTGTGAAATATGTAGACTTTAGATTCCCAATATGCCATTATAACCAAGTCCTAGAGGGTGAGTGTATCCAAGATCCAACACTTGGCCATTCTAGCCATGTTTTAGAAGGTAGGTGCAATGGTTGGTGTCTCGTACATCCTCCAATTTAAAACTTTCAACAAAGTGTGTGAGAAAGGTATTCTACCTTAGATCCTTCACTTGCCCATTCTAGCTAGTTCTTAAAGGTGGTTGTATCCAAAATCCACCACTTGGCATTCTTACTAGGTCTTGCAAGGTTGCATCTCACCATTCTAGCCAAGTTTTAATGGCGGCTGCAATTAAGATCCACCACTTGGGCATTCTAGCCATATCTTGCAGGATCGATGCAATAGTTGGTTTCTCATACATATATTAACTTTCCATTTTAAACAAAGTGTGGGAAATATATAGACCTTAGATCCACCACCTGGCCATTCTAACCAAGTCTTAAAGGTGGCTACAATTAAGATCGACCACTTGACCATTCTAATCAAATCTTGCAAGATGAATGTAATGGTTTGTTTCTTCTATGCCCACCATCTATTAATTTTAAATAGTGTTTGTAGGAAACATAGACCGTACATCCACCACTTGTCCATCCTAACCAAGTATTGGTAGGTGGGTGATCCACCACTTGGCCATTCTAACCAAGTATTTGTAGGTGGGTGATCCACCACTTGGCCATTTTAACAATGTCTTAAAGTTAAGTGTATTCAATCTTGGCCATCATAACACTTATTATTTTACACAAATTTCGTGGCATGCGTGGACTCTAGATCCACCACATAACCATTCTGACCTTGAAATTTTAAATAAAGTGTGTGAAAATTTTATGTCTTATATGCACCACTTGACCATTCTAAGCAAGCCCTAGAAGGTGAGTGCATGCAAGCTCCAACACTTGGCCATTCTAAGCAAGTTCTTGAAAGTGGATGGAATGGTGGATGTCCCCTTAATCTACAACCTTCCACCTTTAAACCAAGTGTGTGGGATATGTAGCCCTTAGATACACCATCTAGCTATTCTACCCAAGCCTTGAATGTAGTTGAATCCAAGATTCACCAACTCGCCATTGTAGCCAAGTCTTGCAAGCTGGATGCAATGGTTGGTTTCTCCTACATTCAACACCTTGCAATTTTAAACAAAATATGTGGGCTAGGTAAGCCCGAGATGCACCACTTGGCCATTCCCATCAAGTCTTGAAGGTGGATGCATCAAACATCCACCACTCACCCATACTAACCAAGTCTTGGGAGGTGGGTGCATCCAAGATCCACCACTTGGTCATTCTAAAGCATTATCTGTAGGTGGGTGCATCCAAGATCCATCATTTAGCTAGTCTAATGATTTCTTGAAGTTGGGTGCATTAAAGGTCCATCACTTGGCCATTAACTAAGTCTTGAAATGTAGATACATTATTGACACTTCAAATATAGTGTCTGAAAAAGGTACATCCTAGGTCCACCACTTGCCCATTCTAGTTAGGTCTTGAAAGGTGGATGTAGTTGTTGGCGTCTTCTATATCCACCACCTTCCAATTTTAAATAAAGTGTCTGGGATAACTAGACCCTAGATCCACCACTTGTCCATTCATAGTACTATTCCCTTGACGTTAGATCCACCACTTGGCCATTCTAACCAAGTGCTAGAAGGTAGATGCAATGGTTGGTGTCTCCTAGATCTACCTCATTGGAATTTTGAACAAAGTGAATTCAAACTTCCCATGCAAATTCAAAATTTCTTGCTTGAGTTCAAATTTTCGGCTTCATTTTGAATTTTCCTGCCTAAATTCAAATTACCTCCTCTAGTTCATATTTTCCCGCTAGAATTTCTCCCTTGAACTCAAACTTTCCCACCTAAATTTAAAGTTTCTTGTAGAGTGAAACTCAAACCCGAGATCCACCACTTGGCCAACCTTAACATATAAGCACTTGTGAAAGAAAACATATGTGATCATGCCTCACAGAGATGTTACAACATGAGAGCAATGTCCACCACTTGTCCAATCTCAATTTCAACCCGAATCTCAACCCTAAACCCTAGGGCCAACTAGCAGCCTAGGTGAAATTCATATGATAGTTGATCTCCTAGATCCACCTCATTGGAATTTTGAGCAAAGTGATTTCAAACTTTCCCACACAAATTTAACTTTTCCTGCTTGATATCAGATTTTTCCACTTCAATTTGAATTTTCTTGCTTGAATTCAGATTACCAGGCTCCAGCTCAAATTTTTCCACTAGAATTTTGTCGCTTGATATTTAATTCTCCCGCCTCTACTTAGTGAAACTCAAACCCCAGATCCACCACTTGGACAACCTTAATATACAAGCACTTGTGAAGAAAACATATGAGACCATGCCTCATGGATATGTTACAACAGGAGAGCAAGTGCCACCACTTTTTCAATCTCAATTTCAACCCAACCCTAGGGCCAACTAGCAGCCAAGGTGAAATTAATATGATAATCTTTCTTTATGTTTAGATATTTTTTCATTTTATCCCACTAGGTCTTTGTCACCAAGCTATAATAAATTTGTCGAGAAAGAAAAATGAAAGTCAAAGTTTGAGACATATTGGATAGAAAGAAGCCAAACAATACCAAAGCATACCTCAGTTCAAGAATTAGCCTCACCGATACTCACAAGTAAGTCTACTCAAATTTACACTAACATGTAAATTATTGCTTTCATTTATGAGTATGTGCATAGAACCTTTACAAATGAAAAATAATCACACACTCACTCGTATGTCTATACATACAATGCATGAATATTATCAACACAATGGATGTACCTGCACAAGAAGTATAGACAGAGCCATAATTGAAAAATTTGAATTTCATCTGAATGTTTGTGTGAGAGAGGAGGAGTATGTATTTGATTATGCGTGTTTATGTCTATGTGGGTGTGCATGTGAGTGAAGAGAATATTAAGAGGAAGAGAATATGTGTATGTGTATAAGGAGACACACACACACACACACACACACACACACACACACATGTAAAAGAGAATACATGTGGGTTTTATGTAAGTGTGTGTGCGTAAAAGGAGGCACACAAAAGAAAAGAACCATGTGGGTTTCTTGAAACCCTAAAACCGATGCAAATTTCTTCAAGGATATAGGACCATCAGGTTAACTAATCATCCAAGCCGAACCATGGAGGACCATACAATGGTATACAGATAGACCAAGGAAATGTATCCATACTAGTGGAGGAATTCTTCAAGCATGTGGTCCTTTCTTTTCCTACAATGGATACCAATTCCCTCCAAGGCTCACTTTGGAGTGCCATTCGGTGGCCAAAGGTTCAAATACAATATACCATAGTGAATGCCAACTTACTTGGACCAATGCAAAGCTACAATGATGAGGAAGAGGATCATGTTGATTCACAAGATACAAATGCAACATCAATAACAAGATACAATGGTGATGAGGAAGAGGAGAATGTGGATGCACAAGCTACAAATACAATACCAATAACAAGCCCAAAGTTTGAAACATCATTACGAGAATCTTGGAAAAATCAACGGGTTCTTTTAAAGGATGAGACAATGATGCACATTGTCAATAAAGGAACCATTTTATCTATATTTTCACATAATTGTGTCAATTTCTAGGAACTTGGTCTTGATTGTGTGGGTGTGGCCATTGCTTTATCAAATGCAAGCAATGAGAATGTGGTTGAAGTCGGTAGCATTATGTTAATGAAATGGCCTATCAAACAGAAAAAAATGTTGGATGGGAGCCTATTGCAATGCTTTGTTCCCATTGATAAAATGCATACCAAAAAGAGGAGAAGGTGCGGTACCAGTTCAAGATAAATGGGACTATTGTTTGTTGTAGGGCATGGTATGAGCTACAGTACCAAAGACATCGTTTTTTTGCTACAAAGGAAAACTTTGAGAATGGTGTGTGTCAATGTATGCATGGAAATACATGTACATTGAGAAGAGGACTTCAACATACTAGCTTAGCAAGAGCACTGCTCAATGAATTTGTGGATAACAACTCTAAGAAGATGCCATATAGAAGTAGAACAATGTTGGATGGTTCAAGGGAAATTCAGTTGGTAATTGCATCAACATACAAACAAGTGGATATTTTAAGTGAAATCAACACGACACTTGAACAAATGGGGTATGAGAAGAAGCTTTCCCAATCTTCTTTTGGTAGAATTTGGAGCAAAGAGTACCCATATGTCACCTTAACAAAGACAAGTGAGTTCTCTAAGTGCAATATTTTTAGTTCAATCAAAGCAAGATTGGAAGCCAAACCTAACCTTGAAGAAAGAGCTCTCCTCTTGAGGGAGAGAAAAGTTCACATGGCACAATAGAAGAGTTGCAGAAGCCTATATTATGCATTGCGCACATTTTCAGAAACTCAACCAGATAAATATGTATGCATAATTCATGATAAGATGGATCAAAAGAAGACAATAATTCCAAGACTATGCGTTGTTCCCAAGGGTGTGGATTCAGGTTACAATTTGCAGGTGTCACTAATTGGCATGATCACTCATGGACATGGAGAAGGTCATTATGTGTTGAGATGTCGAGCTCTACACCTTGAGCTGGCATCCACTACGGGTCTTGGCCGCTTACGGCATTTACTCACTGGCGTGTTAGGTGACCGACACGGAGGATCTCTGCCAGTGATTCTACAGCTGGACTACACTTATAGTGCCATCCTAGTACGCTTCTAGCGAGTTCACACTTAGTGACCGCATGTACATATGTGCTACTTTTCAGCTTTAGGACTTAGTCATTTTGTACTCTCTTTTCTGTGAAGAAGAAGAAGAAGCTTTCCATCTCTGTGTGCTTTGTGCTTGTCTTGTGTAGCTCTCTTGCATCCTCATTCTTTACATGGTATCAGAGCCTGGTGCAGGCAAGAGAGGCTGAGAGAGCAAGAGCATCACAATCCCTTCGTTTGCAATCCACGACCAGATGCCCAAGTTTTTCGCACAAGTTTCTGAACAGATCTCCAAAGTGCAGTATACAGAGATTTACTGTACAAGTACAGTGGTTGTATGTACGCTTGATTGTGGACACTCGTTGAGTGTAGAAAGCGTTACAGGTACCACGATAGGAGGTTCAACAGATTTGCAGGTTTTTGCAGATTGCAGCTATTTTGTCTTGGTGCTTCAAGATGTCTGATGGTTTCAGTCAGATTGTTACTGAGAAGCTTGAGAAAAATAACTACCCTGCATGGAAGTTCAGAATAACAAATTTCCTAAAAGGAAAAGGTTATTGGGACTATGTAGAAGGAGACAATGAAAAGGAACCAGAGATTCCCGAGGCAAATGCTACAGCAGAACAAAGGAAAGCTTTGAGGGACTGGCAACAAGGCCAGAGCAAAGTGATGTATTGGATTTCTATGAGCATCACAGATGGCATGATTGGCTATGTACAGGATGCTGAAACCCTCGCCATTGCATGGAGAAACTTAGGCAGAGTGTTCGAGGTGAACACCAAGGCCAGGAAGCTTCAACTAAAGTCGGAGCTAAATCAGGTTAAGAGGAACAACCTCTCAATCAATGATTATGCCTTGAAGATCAAGAGTATCATTGAGGCTCTTGGATCTATTAAAGTCTCAGTGGAAGACGATGACATTGTCCGTGCATACTTGGATGGTCTAGGAGATGAGTATGTACATTTTAGGTCTTCCATGAATACAAGAGACGACATCCCCGTGTTCCAAGATTTGATTTCTATGCTTATTCTTGAGGAGAAGAACCTTGACACATCTTCTTCTCATGGCAGAAATAATTCTGAACAGGCCTTCTATTCTAACTCCAACAGAGGTAGAGGTAGAGGTCGTGGTCGAGGCCCAAGGGGTTGCAGGGGCCAATTTCTGGAAGGTCAATCAAATCAAAACAATACAGGTGGCAGGGGAAACCAGTCTCAAGGCAGGGGGAGTCAAAGAGGTCGTGGTGCAGGATCAAACAAGCAGCAACATACTCCAGATAGCAGCGAATGTTGGACTTGTGGTGAAAGAGGTCACATGTCACGTGACTGTCCAAAGGGAAAAGCAAGTGGAAAGAGAGAACATGGAAACTATGCATCTACTAGCAGAGATGCAGATGACAGCAAAAACGAGCGCATGTTTGTTATGCAGCATGTAATGAATACAATGACTGAAGAGAATTCCACCCAAGATGATGTTTGGTATGTGGATTCAGGTGCCTCTAATCACATGACGTCTCGTGGAGAGTGGTTTAGAGATATGCGCAAACCAGATTTGTCAGGCTATGTGCAGACAAGAGATGACACAGCTCACCCCATTGCTCATGTAGGGGACATACCTCTAAATACGAAGAGTGGGAAATCAAAGTACTTAGCAAATGTACTTCATGTCCCAAACATTACAAAGAATCTTGTTTCTATTGGACAAATGGTTGAGCAGGGTTTGCAGGTTCGCTTCAATCCAAATGGCTATTATGTAGAAGATTTCCAGAATGGCTGTAAGCTGATCACAGAGGGAAAATGTGTGGGCACAATGTTTACGCTGAATGTAGACATGCCTAAGGTAAAAGCTGCATTATTTGCACAGGGCACAGGTGTTGTGGCTGATGTTCACATTTGGCACAAACGCATTGGCCATGTCAATGAGCAGAGATTGCACAGCATGCAATCAAAACAGATTGTAAAAGGTTTGTCCAAATTCAAGGTGGATGGTATGCATAAAGTGTGTGCAGCATGCCAGTTTGAAAAACAGTCAAAGGGCTCATTTCCACATGAGCGCAATGTATGTAAAAAGCCACTTGAGGTGGTGCACACAGATGTTTGGGGTCCAACCGATACTGCAAGTATACATGGTTGCAGGTATTATGTCTCTTTCATTGATGACCATACAAGGAAAGTATGGGTCTACTTCATGCGTAACAAAAGTGAAGTGTTTGGTCACTTTCAAGACTTCAAAGTCATGATTGAGAGGAGACAGATATGGAAATCAAGACATTGAGGTCAGATGGAGGGGGAGAGTACTTCTCCAATGATTTTTCAGATTTTCTGCGAATGCATGGTATACACAGGCAGTTTACATGTAGATATACTCCACAACAGAATGGGGTCGCAGAAAGGAAAAACAGGCACATTGCAGAGGTTGCACGTGCATGGATGAATGAGAAGAACATGCCTCATCATTTCTGGGCTGACGCTGTAAATACAGCTGTGTACATTATGAACAGGACACCTATAGCTGCGGTGCATGATGTAACACCTGAGGAAAATTTTACAGGTACAAAGCCTGATTTGGCACACTTGAAAGTGTTTGGCTGCATAGCTTACGTGCATGTACCAGATGAGTTGCGTAGGAAATTGGATCCTAAAGCAGAGAAATGTATTCTTGTGGGATATTCCCTTGAACAAAAGGGGTACAGGTGCTACAATCCTACTACACGAGAATTACGAGTGAGCAAAGATGTAGTCTTTGATGAGATGAGCAGCTGGTACAGTAATGCACATGGCACTATTGGGGCTGATGTAAAAGATGATGTGGTTGTACAAAATGTGAGGCCACAGTCACAGGTTTTGAGTGGACCACAAGAGTCCTCTTCTCGTGGCTCTGTTGAGAAACCATGGAATGGTAGACTACGTACGCAGGTTACTCCACCAACAGGTACAGGGAATGTATCACGAAAAGGAAAGGAAAAGATTGATGAACCTCCCTTTATGGCTGATGCATCATCAGGTTTTTCACATGTAGACATGGATTCAGATGGTTCTGAACAAAGTCTTGATGAGGAATTTGGAATTCCGGCTGTCAGGACACTTGGTGTAAGGAAAGTACAAGAAGATTCTAGAGGGAAAAGGAGTGACCCAGGACCGCGCAGATCTAATAGAGTTAGAAATCCAGTTCAGAAATTGACTTATGATGGGTATCTAGCGCATCACCAAGCCTACATGGCTAAGGTGATACAGGATGTGGAGCCCACATGTTTTGAGGATGCAGTTGGAAATGTGCATTGGGATGATTCAATGAATGAAGAGATGGCTGCATTGGAAGCAAACGACACATGGGAGCTGGTGCCATTGCCAAGTGGCAAGAAAGCTATTGGCTGTAAATGGGTGTATAAAACCAAGCATAAGGCTGATGGTAACATTGAGCGCCACAAGGCAAGGCTGGTCGCAAAGGGTTATGCACAGACGTATGGCATAGACTATGAGGAGACCTTTGCTCCAGTGGCAAAGATGACGGCTGTGAGAGCTTTCATAGCAGTGGCTGCATCTAGAGGATGGATTATGCATCAAATGGATGCAAAGAATGCCTTCTTGAATGGTGAGTTGCAAGAGGAAGTGTATATGGATCAGCCACCTGGTTATGTCAATCCAGGTTACCCAGATTATGTATGCAGACTTCTCAAAGCTTTGTATGGTTTGAAGCAGGGCTCTAGAGCATGGTATGACAGGATTGCCAAGTATCTTGTCAGTGTTGGTTTAAGGAGAGCTCATGCTGATCATTCACTCTATGTACGTGAGAGTGATGTGGGGATTGTGGTCATTACCATATATGTAGATGACCTTATTATTGTGGGTGACAATGCTATGGAGATTGACCATGTGAAGGGTCTTCTCAAACAGGAGTTTGAAATGAAAGATTTGGGCGAGTTGCGCTACTTTCTTGGCATTGAGGTGATCAGGACTCCAGAGGGTGTATGGCTATCACAGAGACAGTATGCTTTGGACATGCTGTCAAAGTATGGTATGGCTGATTGTAAGCCAATTTCTATTCCCTTGGATGTGAATGCAAAGCTGAGTGCAGAGAAGGGTGATGTTGTTGAGGATGTCAACATGTACAGGAAGATTGTGGGTAGTCTAATCTACTTGACTATCACGAGGCCAGACTTGAGCTACACAATAGGCTTGGAGAGTCAGTTCATGCATCTTCCGAGGAAGCCACATTTGGATGGAGTACGACGCACACTTAGGTATGTGCAAGGTACTCTTGACTACGCATTGTTCTATGTAGCAGATGCACCATTAGCATTGTATGGGTATACAGATGCAGATTGGGCAGGTAGCATTGTTGATAGGAGATCTACGAGTGGCTTCATGTTCTCTTTTGGGAGTGCTGTTGTTACTTGGAGCAGCAAAAAGCAGCCTACGGTTGCTTTATCGAGCACAGAGGCCGAGTACAGAGGTGCAGCAGTTGCGGCGTGCGAGGTAGCTTGGCTACGCACATTACTTGAGGACTTGGGAGTGCAGGTGGACCAGATAAATTGTCATTCATTGTGAGAACCTCAGCAGCATGCAGTTGGCTAGGAACCCAGTGTTCCATGCCAAGACCAAACACATAGAGGTCCATTACCACTACGTTCGAGAGCGAGTGTTGGCGGGCGACATCGACTTGGTCTACGTCAGCACAGAGGAGCAGATAGCGGATATCTTTACCAAGGCCCTCCGAGCTAAGAAGCTTCAACATTTTCGGACTATGCTTGGACTCTGCGACATGCAGAGCTCGAGGGGGAGTGTTGAGATGTCGAGCTCTACACCTTGAGCTGGCATCCACTACGGGTCTTGGCCGCTTACGACATTTACTCACTGGCGCGTAAGGTGACCGACATGGAGGATCTCTGCCAGTGATTCTACAGCTGGACTACACATATAGTGCCAGCCTAGTACGCTTCTAGCGAGTTCACACTTAGTGACCGCATGGACATATGTGCTACTTTTCAGCTTTAGCACTTAGTCATTTTGTACTCTCTTTTCTGTGAAGAAGAAGAAGAAGCTTTCCATCTCTGTGTGCTTTATGCTTGTCTTGTGTATCTCTCTTGCATCCTCATTCTTTACATTATGAACACTTTGTTTTGAATGGTCAGTGAATAGCTTATCCAAACCTTACAGTTTTCTCAATTGCTAATTGTTTACACAACTTAGAAAGGATGGATAAGCATCCACTTGGTGATCTCGTAACAAATGGGCTTCCGAGGAGCAATGTTTCACTACTACATGCTTTGAACACAAGGGATTCTTTAGACTACCACAACACGAGTGACAACAAAGAGCCTATTGTTCAATCACCTGAAATTGCAGAAGAGGACAATTTGCGATCAACATTTCGCAAGTTGCTAGAGAACTTATTTCTACAACTGGACAATTGTACTGGAGAGAATAAAAACAATATTTATTTGCTTGATTGTCATTGCTTGCTGCAAGGGGGTTCTCAAAACCATCCAGCTAGGGTTTTTATGTTGGACATACATATGAGGACATAGATGCTATATTTAGCAGGTTTTCAAAGAAGTTGAGAGTTACACAAACTTGAGGAATCCCAATCCTCGAGCGAGTACTTCCGAGCGAACAAGAAATCGAGCGAGCATAAGCAGTGAAAAAGATTAGATCAAGATCTCAATAGTTACTCTATAGAGTATAGTGTAGCAAAGTAACCATGTTGCATCTCAAATAGTCTCAAACAAAAAAGGCATACTCTTCCTTTAATGTGTTCACACACATTTAAATAGTCCGAAACAAAAGAGCCATACTCTTCCTTTAATGTGTTCGCACACACATTGATACACAAGTCATATCCTTGCTTCTGAACCATCTTCTTGAGAATATTCCAAAACTCTATTTGTGCAAACTTATTCTCCATGGTAAGTTCACATGTTGCAATTGTCATAAGTTCATACACAAATAGATCAAAAGATGGTAACTCAAATGCCACATGTCCATCATAATGCATATGTAGCTCTTGAACTTGAATGATATCCTTTGCTTTCTTGAGTGCCATGTGACTGCTTTGTGAAGTCATTGCATGTAGTATACCAACTACTCTGAAGGGACCATCGGACTATTACTAGTGTGTCCTTCATTCCAATGCCTTGTGTGATTTCAATAGCAATGTGAACCTTCTAGAATTAACATTGGCCATGATTGAGAAGGAAGATTTGTTCACCACTAGCAAGTTCAATAGCCTTTATCTTCATTTGCTCTCCCATTAGGTTAATGGATGAAAATTGAATGCATTAGATATTTCATAATGTTGTATCAAAAAAGAGATAGAAAGTGCATAGATGTTATCGTCAAACATAAGAACAATCTTGTGACCACATTGTCGTCCATAAATGGTTATGTGCCTAGCCATGGTTGACTGCAGGATGAGGAATTTCACACTCCAAGAAAATCTTTTCGAGCAATCATAAAAAAGAGCAAGGGGAATGTCAAACTCCCAGCAAACCTTTTCAAGCAATCATAAAAACGAGTGAACCCAACAAGATACATATAGAACTTAAATCATATTAGGAAGCATTTAGCATCAATTTACATATTATATTGTCGCAAAACACCTTATGGAAAGTTCACTCATCCACCCTTATATTAACTCTGTTAACCCTCACGGCTCACGGACACCCTATCACCTACAGCGGACGTTGTAACCTACGGTGGACATTGTATTATTTATTTGGTAGAGTCAGGTACCGGGCTTGTCGGTCCAATAGGAAAAGGGTAAGAGTGATCGCCGATGAGAGGTGCACTCTAACAGGAACATTCAAGGAATTAGTTGGCTAAGCATGGGCGCCCAAGTGTGAATGGGGCGAGCTCATATAAAATTCAACTAAACCTAAAATTCACGCATTCTCTCATTTGTGCAATAGAAGAGTGCCCTTGCTCCATCTCCATCTCCATCTTCTTCTTCTTCTTCTTCACCTCCTTGTGTGTGTGTGTGTGTGTGTGTGTGTGTGTGTGTGTGAGAGAGAGAGAGAGAGAGAGAGAGAGAGAGTGGGCAATCGAGCATTACAAAGGCAGGACGGTGGTGAAGCGGTTGAGCGCGGCGTAGCGGCGTCTCCTTCTTATTCGCGGCGAGGAATCCTCCACAAAGCAAGCATAGAGCAGTGAGTGACACACCATTGCCTTCTTTGAGCTTACTAGTTTAGGCTTGTTGTGTGCTTGGAGCCATTTGTGGCTCGCACGCGGTGTATCGGCAAGTTCCTTGCATTGACAAGTGCGACATACGCGCACATTTTTGGCAACGCTGCCGAGGAATGCCATACATGAAGCTCAAGTAGCACTCTGTGCTTCTCCGTGGTGCAATTTATATTGTAGGAAAGGTAAGGAAGGAGTGTGTGTGTGTTGAGAAGAGGGATTTGGTGTTATACTGTGTGTTTTTTTTTATTAATGGAGTTTTCAAAGGTTCTATGTTTATTCTCTGTGTATTAAGGTAGTTAGTTTTCTTTGTTAATAGAGATTTCAAAGGTTCTATGTTTATTCTTTGTGTATTAAGGTAGTTAGTTTTCTGTGTACACAGTAAGTAGGAAGTAGATTAGTGAGAGTTAATAGAGTGTGTTAGTGTGTAAGAGTAGGTATATTAGTTAGAAGTAGGTAGATAGAGTGTGTGTGTGCTCTCGTGCAAGCCGCGGCGACCTTATCCTTATTAAAAAATAAAAATAAATAAATAAATAATTAATTAAAAAAATTTAAAGGTAGAACCGGGATCGAGAATATCTCCCAGACCCAAGCCCAAGCTCACGCTCAGGCCTAGGCCTCAGTCGCCTTTAAAAAAACGAATTTTAGCTTCACATGTAGCTAAAAATTGATTTTTTGAGGACCAACGGAACGTCAGATGCCCGAAAATTGTGTTGTAAAGCACATAGCGACCCTCTAAGTGATACGCTCATTTCGAGATATCACACACTTCAATCAAAAAAATCAAACATTAAAAAAACATCAAAAACAAGAAAAAATCAAGTAGAAAACGGGGTGCAAAACACCCACAAAACAAAGCAAGTAACCTTTGAGGGTACTTGCCGATACTTGTAGAGTACCCAAAGCACATGTATCTACGCTTTGGTCGTGTGCTAGAGTCCGAACAACTAGCTAGTGCTTCGATTTACGGGGGTACTCACTATCCTTCCACGCTAGGGTCTACGCCCTCGGCGGGGACCCAAGGTAGTGCAACCCAAGACCCAAATATAGCGGCTAGCGACTCTTCCTCTAACTATGATATTATGGAAGAGCATCTTACACAAAGCCCCGGGGGAACAAATGAAACCGTACCTAGCTGGGCCCAACAACCTGGAACTAGTGTTTTTAGCCGTTTGATGTAAACTTTTAGTAGGGCTACGCACTCTGAACCTACGTCTAGTGAAGTAAACAAAGGGGGTGGGGAAGTAGAATCACCATTCACATCTCCTGTAGACCCCACATTCCCTCAGAGTGTCCACGTGGACATTCTACCTACCTCATTTAATGAGGGCCCTACCGAGCTACCATCTTCCAAAGTCGCCTCTAAGGTAGCGATGACTAAAAGTCAAAACACGGGAAGCAACAGTGCATCCACCTCACGGCAACCCTCTAGTACACCAAGTTTGGACGGGGTATTTCTCAATGAAAATTGGGAATATGACCTACACACAGAGACTTTGACCGACCTATACATGGTTTACACATACCATGTGGGCTGGTTAGAAGTTGTACAATCCACATCTAGTGCCATTAGTCTAGAGGAACAACAACACATGATCTGCAATGTCATCCATAGGATTATCCAGTCCGAGAGGCAAAATCGAGGAATAAACATACCTTCAACGGGTCCTATGCGATTTTTAGACACGGGCAAAGGGAAACAACCCACTCTATCACAAATGGGGACTCCCCCAGTGAGTCCCACAGATCCCCCATATGTTGTTTCGCCAGGGGTCTTAATGCAATCTGAGCCCACAAGTGATAGATTTACTTTTCCAAGTCTAGCTCATCTTTCCCTTGATGAAACCACGACTACCATGCCTACCCCAATGATGGGCATGCCGAGAAACACGCCATGGACCTCATTTGTTAGTAAAGCACCACTACATGGTAGCTTAATGCCTGCAACAGTACCTACAAGTGTGTACCAATCGTATGCACCTATGGCTCACACTCATGTAGTCCCTACCCCTTCCATTGTTTCAACTACCTATGCTCCACAACCACAATACACAAGTTCTTATTCCCATGGGACTATACCGGCTAGCATTAGCATGTCACATCCGACGTCTGCTATGCCTAGGGCCACTCATATGAACTATATATGGACCACCACATGGCACAACATCGTACCCAACGTGGAACCCAAGGGCTTCCTATGCGCCAAGCCCAATGCCAATACCTACTCCATATGTAGTCTCTGGAGCACCTTCACCCACGGTGCCTGCTCACTTAGGTGACTTGGAAACAGTTTCTCAAGCTATTGGTCGATCTATTGCTGAGAATATGTGTAACACGCCTGATAGAGAGCCTAGAAGTAAGGCAGTACAAGTAGCCAAGCTCACAGAAAAATTTAGCGGAGACGGGGATGTGAGGAAGCATATCGAAGTGTTTGAACAAATATGCGATTCTCTAGGAGAACACAATGACCTACATAAGAGCAATGCTTTAAGCTTCACCTTAAGTGGAAAGGTTGGGGATTGGTATAGAACCCTAAGGGTGGAAGAAAAAACGATTTACCCTACTCTTAGGAGACTGTTCTTAAAAGAATACATACGAGAGGGAGTGCTTTGGGGTGTAGCCTCTCAGCTTCTGAAAGCCCAACGAGAGGAAGGAGAGTCGGTGAGAGACTTTATAAGTCGCTTGAAGCATTTGAATTCTCGTTGTAATCCAAATGAGCGCTTCAACAATAACCAATTGCTTGATAGATTCATTAGGGGATTACGACATGAGGATATCTACAATGGCCTAGTCATTAGAGGTATCACCACTTGGGAAGCACTCACCACCAATGCGATCCAATTGGAGGATAATTTAATGATTCAAGGAGAAAGAGTGTCTGCTGAGTCTAAATCTATTAGCTCGCAAGCATCAGGGCATCATCCAATGACCCTAAACCCTATTGCCAAGGAGCCAAAGATATCTGAGATGACTTTAGCAGATCTCACCAAGGCTATTCAAGAGTCTTAGAGACAATCGTGCTCCGCAGAACAATCATATGTATCCAAGAAGGGAGCAGCAATGGTGCTCAGTATGCTATGGACCGCATAGTACCAGTGAATTCCCTACTTTTACAGTAAAATTCAATGGCAACTGCAATGCCTGTGGGAGGTATGGTCATCAAGCTAAGGATTGCATAGTATTTAAGCATGCGATGGCCAATAGACCAACCTTAGCATGGACAGACACACCTCGAGTGCTTGCATTGATTCCGGCCCCACCTCTTGAACAAACATCACAACATATGGTCCCTAGAGCCCAAAATGTTGTTCAAACAACACCCTTACCACCTCCAGTGCTAGGACCGCAACCACCACATCCGAGAATCACTTCTGTGAATCAAGTGGGTTGTGAGTCATCTATTTCTTGTTTGGAAGGCTATGAGGAAGATATAGATCCTAATATCGCCCATGGGATGGATGTGCTTGAAGAAAGTCCACAATACTACATGGAGGACTATTGGGGACAAGTCAAACCTGTATATCAAGTAGCTTCTCTTGCGGCAAGAGGCCAAAATATCAATTACACTGCTAAGAGACCACCTCTTCAATGCTATGAGTGAGGAGGTCCACATCGTGTAGCCGAGTGTCCTATTAGGCTACAAAAGAATTCCACACTAATGCAAACCAATCAAGCAAGCACGTCTACAATGCCGATACTCATGTGTAATCAATGTGGCATAGATCATTTGATTGCCCAATGTCCAAATAATCCAAATGCAATGAAGATCACGCCATTAAACTTGATTGAAGTTACCGAGGAGCCATCACCAAGCACACCCGTGGTACCAGTAAACGTACTCACACGATCGATGCTCCAAAAACAAAACTATATTCTTGAGGAAAGGGACACGACATCAATTGACCAATCTCAGAAAAAGAAGAAAACACAAAGAAAGAGATCACAAAAAGCAGCGAAGTCAAACCCCAGTTCAAAGACCAACATAGGGACTGGTGACGACCCCGTATATATGAACAACGCTGAAGAAGATTCTGATTCAGTGAAACCATGGAGACCAAAACGACCACTAACATAGAAACCAACAAGGAAGATGTTCATGAGCCACAATGGCCAGGATCCAAAAAGAAGATAGGAACTTACCCAAACCCTACAGAGGAGATTGAGCGAGTCAAGCAATTAAGGAGTTTGGTAGAAGATACCCAAAGGGATCTAGAACCAGCACCTAGGAAGATCCAAATTACAGACACCGTGTTCCCTATGCAACAACAACCTCACCAAGTCCATAGACCCTTGGACATACCTAGTGTCATCCAAGAAGAAAGTGACTTAAAGTCATGGGAAAGTGGGCGTACTCACTTCTTGATAGAAAGAATGTTTACAGAGGGACTGCCTGATCCTATCAAAGAAATGGAGATCCCATCTTCCCCACTTCAAGGGACTCAAGGCGAAAAGGTGCCGTTAAACATTGTCAAATTGATGGATTTCAAGTCTTCAGAAGTTAGAACCACCATCGTGTCCAAACTATATAAAGACCCCGAGCTAGTCTCAGCCCTTCGAGCCTTCCTCAATGGAGAACTGAAGTTTGGGCTACCACAATTTTCACAGATGGATGGATCTGGGGAGATGCCAATAGAGGAGCAACACTTAGATCCACAACCCAACCTAGATGAGAACCTTGTTATAGAAATACCTGTTAACAAGTTGGGACAATACTTTGAGGGTGATGAATCTAATGCGACTATACCAATCACTACTAAGGGATTAACTGTGAAGGGAATCCTTGATGGTGGCGCTGGGGTTAGCATTGTGACTAAAAATTGCTGGGAAACTATGGGAAGACCTCACCTTGCGACCACAACCATAGTAGTGAAGATGGCCAATGGGTCTATTGTTAAACCTATTGGGATGCTAGAAGATCTCAAGATCAAGGTCTTTGGACATAAAATAAGGATTACCTTTATTGTTATGGATTTATCCAAACACACTATGGAATCGGAGATGATCTTAGGACGTCCTTTCATGAGGGAAGCAAAAATGGTGCATGACTGGTCTAAAAACCATGTCTACTTGTAGTTCCAAGATTTTGTCATTCGAGTGGATCTTGTGACGGGTCGAGCACATCCTCTAGGAAACAGGTTTATAATTGATCTTAGATCTGACACCACAGTTCACTCGGCCCCATTGCAGTATTGTTATACGTGTAAAGCGGACACTGATGTTGGGGAAGATTCTCCTTATATGGATGTACTACCTGGCATGACTGAGTCGGACAATGTGGATTGGGTCCACCTAGCAGCAACCATAAACACTTGGGGAAACAGGGGGACGACCTGGGTAACACCTGAGGGGGATGAAATGCATGTATCCTTAAATATGCTACAAGCAATGCATATAGCTTCTAACAAGACTCATCCTAATTTAACGAAGAAAACATACATGTGGGTCCCTAAAGATTCTTTAGCGACCATGGCTAGTACTAAAAAATAGAAGACTTGTAAGAAACATACCACTCGCCCCAAGAAATGTAAGAGAACGTGGCGTTGGATCCCTAAACGATTATTGGAAGCCCAAGGCTACTATCGAGGAAATGATCAAATTTGGGTGCCAAAACGTAGATTTTGTTCTTACTTGTCACCTGATCCATATGAACCCACTCCTGTAGCTCCAAAACAAATCGACAATCGCGGAAAGAAAAAAATCACAGAATGCTACACACCCGCTCCAGACCTAGTTTGGGTACCAAAGAAAGAACGATTTGTTCCACCTAGCTCAACAAGGGGGGAGTCCCATGAAGCTTCTAGCTCCTCATGTAATGCATCCATAGAGGTAAAAGCTTCTCCACATCGTCGACCTACAATAGTGGACCTCCATAAAGCTACAAAGGAATCCACACCTCCCAGTGTTCAAGAATCACCTGATGAACCACTTTAAGTTCGATCCTGGGAGAGTACCTTACCACCCTTGCAACTCGATGAGGCACCTAAGGTAATAAAAAACTACTCGCAAAAATCCTCACCTATTATCGACTGGAACAATTGGTTTCAAAGGGTGACGAGCACATTTCAAACGATATGATCTACCCAAGGAAGGGGGGAATGTTTGCTGACAGTCATCATTCACTCATTTCCCTCTCAACCTTGTTTCCCTGACCTCTCAATCTCCCAATTTTAGGGAATGTATATATAAAGACTTATACTCACAAAAAACAAAAATAATAAAGAGCAAGAGCAATTAGCAAACAAGTATGCACAATAAAAGTCAAAACATTGACTTTGACCTACACATTCGCATCCGGTACACTAAAACAGAAACCTATGCCATAAAACACCTTTGATCCTCATCACTCTCGTGATGGAGAGTAGGTAAGATTAGTACGATAGAAGTGTTTTTGTTTTAGAGTTGAGTGATTAACAAAGTTCCTTTTTCCCACTGATGTGCCTCCTAGAGGTATTCTTTGTGTTTCCTACTGTGTATAGGAACGTGTTGTTGTTGTTAGGATTTGGACCTTCATAGAATCTTTCTCTCATTCATACTTCAAATCAAGCGCGACCATTGACACAAACAGGTGTTTCTTGTCCATTAGCATTGCCCCTTATCTTTCTGTATCCATGATTGTCTGCTTTGATTGTGATTGGTAGCATAATATCCAACACATTTGCTTAGTATCAAACATTTAATTCAATGTAATTTTTTGTCATAATCAAGCAAGTTTGACTAAGCTAGTTTGACCAAGTTAGGTGTTAGAGATCTTCTCTTAATACCATGGGGAATGCCCTCCTAATAATCAATGGTTACTTGGGTTCTTAATCCGATTTAGGCAGCATTGTGTGAAATGTACTAGGGCTTTCTAGTGGGCTTGACCCTATTGAACTTTAGCTTAAGTATTATAAAGGGATTTTACTTGTGTGATGAGCCTGGGGAGGTGTAACAGTGTTATATGACCCCCCAAAGTTACAAAATTAAAATGCTGAAAACGAAAAAACAAAAAATCAAAGTGCCACAATGTAAAATCTTAAGCTGGAAGAGAAATCTCCGCTTGATTGGGTGCTTCACTCACATGTATCGCCTATGGTACTAGAGCCCTAGAGGTTCCCAGTGTGGGCGTTTTTCCTTGAAAAGCAAAAAACCCAAGGCATACAAAATAAGCACACATATCAAAATTGAATCACTGTGAAAAGACTTTGGGGGGTCAAAGAAAAAATAATCAGTCAGGCGGCGATGATTTCATGAGAAATTCCTTTTATCGTAGCTTAACTACAAGGTCTTCTAGGTATAGCCTCTAGTCAGCCCTCGAATATGAAATACTTGGCTCTCGATTAAACAACTTAATTGACTAGAGAAAATTAAGAAGCTTACCCATGGTATTAATAGTCGATCTCTAGTGCCTTTCGACCATTAAATTAGCGACCCAGACTTGTTTAATTTTTTACCTTTACATATGTTTATGAATTTGATTACATTGCACTTTCATGTTTATTGCTGACAAATTGTTTAAAATTCTGTTACCAATCAATTTGTCTGCCTAAAACTGCATATTCTTTTTAATCGCTCATGAGAATGCAGTTACTGTGCCAATGTTGTTTCATTTGGCAGTGATTGAAGAAGTCTAAGGAAATTCATCTCAAATGCTCTTCCACCTCGACCAACGAGCTTCAACTCAATAGCTTCCGAGGACGGAATCTACATCAAGAAGGGGGGCATGTTAACCCTCATGGCTCACGGACACCCTATCACCTACGACGGACGTTGTAACCTACGGTGGACATTGTATTATTTATTTGGTAGAGTCAGGTACCGGGCTTGTCGGTCCAATAGGAAAAGGGTAAGAGTGATCGCCGATGAGAGGCGCACTCTAAGTGGAACATTCAAGGGATTAGTTGGCTAAGCATGGGCGCCCAAGTGTGAATGGGGCGAGCTCATATAAAATTCAACTAAACCTAAAATTCACGCATTCTCTCATTTGTGCAATAGAAGAGTGCTCTTGCTCCATCTCCATCTCCATCTTCTTCTTCTTCACCTCCTTGTGTGTGTGTGTGTGTGTGTGTGTGTGTGTGTGTGTGTGAGAGAGAGAGAGAGAGAGAGAGAGAGAGAGAGAGAGAGAGAGAGAGAGAGAGAGAGAGAGTGGGCGATCGAGCATTACGAAGGCACGACGGCGGTGAAGCGGTTGAGCGTGGCGTAGCGGCGTCTCCTTCTTCTTCGCGGCGAGGAATCCTCCACGAAGCAAGCGTAGAGCGGTGAGTGACACACCATCGCCTTCTTTGAGCTTACTAGTTTAGGCTTGTTGTGTGCTTGGAGCCATTTGTGGATCGCACACGGTGTATTGGCAAGTTCCTTGCATTGACACGTGCGACATACGCGCACAAACTCCTTGGAGGTTATGCTCCCTCCTCCGAAGCATAGCTCATGGTCATAGATAGTCAAGTCATGGTAGATGCTTGGGCGTGTGTGTGTGTGTGTGTGTGTGTGTGTGCACTCTATTGTTGGGGGGTTTGGGGCGGGGGGTGGGGGGGGGGGGGGGGGGGGGGTGTCTCAATACATAATGTTATGGAAAGTGCTTGTAGGAAGAGAGCCTTGTTTTTTTAGAAAAATTGAAATGCCTAGTCTAAGGAAGTTATACAAGAAGTAGTTTTTGGTGGAGTCTAAGTGGACATATGAAAAACAATTGTTTCATATATACCCAATATGGAATGTTCTAATGAGATGATGCAAAGTTTTACAATATTGGTTATATTATTGGGCTCTTTTTGGCTTGTTCTTATTTTAAGTTTTGCATCTTCTACCCTTCTCTCTCTCTCTCAATGATGCTTTGATTAATTTAAAAATAAATTATCTTATGTAAGATGTCTATTGCATCATCCCATCTACCAATGCACCTGGTTGTCAATGGCCCAACCTGAAGAAATGGAAGAGCGCCACATTTAATGTGAATTCCACAAGAAGGTTTTGATAAACTGCAAAAGCGAACGAAGAGGCCCTCCACCAACAGCGACACAAACCCAATGTGTGCAATCAATAGGTTCAATGAGTTGGATTCCACAACATCTGCGGTAATTCGATCGACTAATTCACCATCGTTAAAATCTCTACATTCTTGACCATAGGATAATCTGCCATCTCTAGATGAGACTCTTACAAGATTGTGACCCCCCAATATAAGCAACAACTTAAATCCGCTCCTCTGGCTTCCTTTAACTTGTATGTTGTCCTCATGCTGGAGCGTCTCCGGCACTACCTTGTGGAATTGTCCCACCCCTATTAGGTAGTGCTCTGTTTTGCAAATTCTTAACAAATTGAAATCCCATTGCGCACCTACCTGAGCACCCCATAGGGTACCTCCCTCCAAAGGGTGGCTGGATTGTTGGTGAGTACAACCAACAACTTTGACACGACGGTGTTGGCTAGGAAAGGCAAATATGAGGATCCCTATTAGTGTTAGGGAAAAGTGTGCCTAAGCTTTGCCTTAAATCGGTTGAAAACTCAAAACAATAGAGGATTGAAGGGAAGTGAAGAAGGAGAAAATCTACCTTAAAAATTTTAAAAAATAAAGTTAAATTGTTAAATGCTGATTATTTAGAGGAAAATCCTCTTTCAATTCATCCTAAAGGGTATGTACATTCGTAAAATTGATTCTAAACATTAGGACTCCCTATTCATAGAAGCCTGCTGGATGTTGGAGGCACACTAGCTGGGGCAACAAGGTCAACCCTCTTAATCATTTTCACAAAATATAAAGAGAAACCTTTAGAGCATGTTTGTAGTTTGTGGGAGACAGAGCATCACATGCATGGAGGAAAAAGAGACAAGTAGCATGCTGGGGAAAGCACAGAGTGCAAGAGGCTACGGGGTGTATGAGCCGCCTACATAGCAAGAAAAATAGCCTTGGAGGAGCTACCACATATAAAGAAAAGTGCATCTAGTGTTCGTCGCAAAGCTCTCCAAATGAGGCTACGTTAGCGCATACTCTTTCTGAGAGCTTTTGGAGTTAGTTTTCAGGCAAGCTGCAAAGAGGAGACCCTTCTCATCGAAGGCTTCGTGGGCAAGGGAGGGGGAGGTGATGAAGATCATGGGGGTCTTGCAGCTGACATGAAAGGTAAAGATGGTGCCAAGCTAATTGCAAAAGTGTTGCATGGAAGTAGGGACTCGGCTAGAACAGAGATGAAGTCTCTCTCTCTCTCTCTCTCTCTCTCTCTCTCTCCGACTCCTCTCTCTCTCTCTCTCTCTCTCTCTCTCTCTCTCTCTCTCTCTCTCTCTCAAAACTGTTAAAAGAGTCTGCACCAGCATACGGTCTTTCAGAGAGGTTATTTTTATATATATATATAGAGACTCTTTTAGGTAAAGTGGGAAAATCCCAATTCCCAGGTTGGACAACTTTCAATATATCATGTATAAAATATAGAGATTTTGTCAAAAATTTGAGTTTTCTTAAGGTCTCATTCCACTTTATGCACATACAATACACAATGAAAAAAACTAAAATATCATGGTTTCAATCAATTGGATTATTAGGAGAGGAGTATATTGCATCCATTATCGTTGTCTATGTTCTACTGTCCTACCTACAACTTATCTCAACATGGAGAGCTTGGTTTCTAGGTCCACCACTTGTCCAAGTTAATGTAAAAGTGACTCAAGGTTCACAACTTGTGAAAGCAAGGATCCATTGAGGAATACAATCCACTTGGCTATTTTTCCTTAATTTATTGCATGTGACATTTAAGCAAGGTCCACTTCTAATCTATAACTTCTTAATTTGAGGCATGGGGCATACATAAAATATGTAGCATATGCTCTATTGCCTCATAGGAAGGTTGGTTTCAAGGTGCACTTATCCATGCTAGCCTATCTTGGAGAAATGATGGAGCTTGCTTCTCTCCTTGTTTCAATGGAGACTAGCTTGGACAAGTGGTGGACCTTTGCTTCTCTCTATGTTTCAATAGAGTTAGCTTGGACAAGTGGTGATCTTGGAACAAAACCCCCATGTAAAACATATCATGGGTATTCCAAGTGATTAGAAAGATTACCATTTAAGATATAACCTTATAGGTTGGACAACTAGATCTTGGCTTGGAGAAATGGTGGACCTTTGATTCTCTCCTTGTTTCAATGGAGTCTATCTTGGAGAAATGGTGGAGCTTGCTTCTGTCCATGTTTCAATGGAGCCTAGCTTGAATAGTTGGTGGACCTTTGCTTCTCTCTATGTTTCAATAGAGTTAGCTTAGACACGTGGTGGATCTTCAAAATAAACCAACTACTATCAATGTTGCCTAGCTTGGACAAGTGGTGAGTGTGTCTCTACTCCATGTTTCAATGGTTCTTAGCTTGGACAAGTGTTGGACCTTAAAACAAAAACCCATGTACAACATAGAATGGATTTTCTAGATTTCAATGGAGTCTAGATTTAACAAATGGTGGAGCTTGTCTTCATCCATGTTTCAATGAAACTAGCTTGGACAAGTGGTGGACCTTGTAACAAACCCTCCCATGTACAACATATCATTGGTTTTCTAAGTGATGAGAAGGAATACCATTCAAGATATAAACTTATAGCTTGGATAAGTAGTTGACTTTAAAACCAAATTCATCATAATACAATGAAATACAGGTCAGCCAATTCCTAAATCTTGAGACCAAACCTCCCATGCTATTAGAGATAATATATTGGATAAGTGGTGGACCTTCTATTATTTTCCCATGCCTAGTTTAGACAACCGGTACACTTCGCAGCTATAAAGGTTGGACGAGTTGTGGAGCCTTGTTTCTATCCATGTTTTAATGGATCCTAGCTTGGACAAGTGGTGGACCTTGGAAAAAAGCTTCCATGTACAACATATATGAGGTTTTCCATGTTTTAATGGAACCTATCTTGGACAAATGGTGAAGCTTTCTTCTCTCCATGTTGATTTTGGAACTACCTTAGACAAGTGGTGGAGCTTTTCTTTTCTACTCTTCATAATACAATGAAGTATATGTTGGTTACATGGTGAATCTTAAGGCCAAACCTCCCATTTTACTAGAGATGATAGGTTGGACAAGTGGATCAACCTTCTATCATTTCTCCATAACTATATTGGACAATTAGTAGACATAACATCTCTCTATGTTGTCTAGAGATGAGCTTGGACAAGTGATGGACCCTGCTTCTCTCTTCCCTTGGTTTACTAGTTTGAAGACTCAGTATATATACTTCCTTAGATCTAGCTTGAACAAGTGGTGGACCTTGCATCCACAATCTTAATTCAGTACAAAAAAGTATATGAAAAAATAACATAGGAATCTTGGTTTGAAGGTCAAGCAATTAGGTTCCAAATGCACATAATAATATATTTTCCACCCATATTAAAAGAAAGTTAAATATGTTATTACCAATTGACAAAGGTAACGTCCAAGAATTATATCTTTCCATCTTGTCAGATCTAAATCTTCATCAAGGCGACATGCATGTATACATCAACTTTCAAGCCATTCAAGAATACATGCATTTAGATTCCATAGTTTTGTTTTCAAAGTCTTTTAGGTTCTAAAACTCTTTCACATAAAGTATGTGATGACAAAATTCTTGAAGCAAACATTTGTGCCCAAGAAAAAGATCCCTCTCACATATTTAAAGTCCATGAATTCTCTGATCCACACTTACAAGTTTTATTTTGACATCAAACATCAATTCTTTCATAGTTCCAAATAAATGCAACCTCGATATGAATTGACAAAAAATGAATTTCTTTACTATATGACCCAACATAGGCCCCAATCAAATAAAAATGAGTCCCCAAAAATTTGGGTGCACTCTAGCAATACATCAGAGTCCCCTTACAATAGGATGCACTCCAATAGTACATTGAAGTCCCCTTAGAGTAGGGTGCACTCCATTCAAGTGTTCATAAAATTGACACACCTTTAAAAAAAAAAAAAAAGACTATATCAAACTATACAAATGTTGAAAGATACACACTAGAATAAAAAAAGCATCTTATAGCCATATTTATTCAATGCTTTCGTGTTGACAAGTACACACCAAGGACATAATTTGTCTCAGAATCACTATACTGATTTACAATTGTGTTGTATGTATAGACTCTCTTATCTCTTGCATACAACCATCCTACCAACCATGGAATTATGGTTCTCTGCAAGAAGTTTTGAAGTTGCTCGGAAGTTTGCCTCCACATCTTTGGAAATATAAGATATGTCCCTGGCATGTTCCACATCACCCTATATGGAGTGTCATCAAAAATTAAGGTATTGTTTGCATCCAAATCCTCAAATATCTTCCAAATATCACTCAGATTTTTGTGATAAACCCTTGTAAATCCTAACATGATATTTGGATTTTGGCAATTTTTGTTACTCATAAACACCTTGAACTTGGTATACTGCTCAGGAAAACACTTTTGTGTGATGCGTTGTACCCTTGTTAAGTTATAGCAACTCCATATCCATAGCTCAAATATTCAACCAAAATCCAAAAAACTTTGTGCGTCTGGTCGCACCACATGATAAACTCATCTTTGTCCTCCACAAGTCGCATGTGTTGAGCCCAAGATGGCATAGAATCTCCATGTTTCATTTCAAATGTCTTGAGAAGTAACCCCTCTAGATCCAAGATAAGTACTCTTTTGATGTCCTGTGAAAGCAAGTGGTAGGTGATAAGGAGGTGATTCATTCCATGGACAAGGTCTTGGAGGAGGTTGGATGGGTAATTCAATATTTTCTTCAAATTTTGCCAGCATATAGCCAATCCATTTTGTCTGTAAGGTTCTGAAATGAAAGAACAAGAACACTTAATGCAAAACACAACATTAACATGATTTTACACATGTCTACCTTAAGGTTTTATTAGATACCAAAATCCATCTATGATCTACTCATTAATAGAAAGAAAGTCAAATTAAAATCCTGACTCTTTTTTATGCTACACTCTCTCTTAGTCTCAATACCATGGAGTTCAACTAGACTTAAGTCAACTAATAACTACTACTTGTTGTTAAAGGTATGCTTGAAGTGTATAAGGCTTAACCAATGCTCTAGTGTAGAATGGGTATTTAGGTCTCAAGGTCTACCACTTATCCAAGCAAAGATCCATTTAGATATGGAAACCCAATTTTTCTTAATATAATGATAAATAGAGTGGACAAGTGGTGAATCCTGAGACCAAGCCACTCATGCTACTAGGATAATAGGTTGGACAAGTGGTGGACCTTGAATGTAAACCCCCCATGTACAAAGTATCAGGGGTTTTGGGTATTTCAATGGACTCTAGCATCTTGGAAACATGGTGGAGCTTACTTCTCTCCATGTTTCAATGGAGTCTATCTTGGATAAATGGTGGAGCATCATTCTCTCCATGTTTCAATGGAGCCTACCTTGGACAAGTGGTGCACGTTTGTTTCTCTCTCTATGTTTGAACAGATTTAGCTTGGACAAGTGGTGGACCTTGGAACAAAATCCCCATGTAAAACATATCATGGACATTACAAGTGGTGAGAAAAAATACCATTCAATATATAACCTTATAGGTTGGAAAAGTGGTGGACCTTAACACCCAATTATTATTAATATAATGACATAGAGTGGACAAGTGGTGAATCTTGCGACCAAACCTACTAGGAAAAGTACGTTGGACAAGTGGTGGACCTTGAATGCAAACCCCCCATGTACAAAATATTACTCATGCTACTAGGAATAATTTGGTATTAAGGTCCATGTTTCAATGGAGCCTAGCTTGGAAAAGTGGTGGACCTTTGTTTCTCTCTATGTTTCAATAGAATTTGCTTGGACAAGTGGTGAACCTTGGAACAAAACCCCCATGTAAAGCATGTCATGGCATTACAAGTGGTGAGAAAAAATACCATTCAAGGTATAACCTTATAGGCTGGACAAGTGGTGGACCTTAGCACCCAATTCCTCTTATTATAATGACATATAGTGGAAAAGTGTGAATTGTGAGACCAAACCTACTAGGGATAATAGGTTGGAGAAATGGTTGACCTGAATGTAAATCACCCATGTACAAAATATCATGGGTTTTGCGTATTTCAATGGAGCCTAGCATCTTGGAGACATGGTGGAACTTACTTCTCTCCATGTTTTAATGGAGCCTATCTAGGAGAAATGGTGGAGGTTCCTTCTCTCCATGTTTCAATGGAGCCTAGCTTGGACAAGTCGTGGACCTTTGTTTCTCTCTATGTTTGAATATGGTTAGCTTGGACAAGTGGTGGATCTTGGAATGAAACTCCCATGTAAAACATATCATGGGCATTTCAAGTGGCGAGAAAGGATACCATTTAAGATATAACCTTATAGGTTGGACAAGTGGTGGACCTTAACACAATATAATGACATAGAGTGTACAAGTGGTGAATCTTGAAACCAAACCACTCATGCTACTAGGGATAATAGGTTAAACAAGTGGTGGGCCTTGAAATAAAACCCCCTAGAGTGTTTCAATGGATCCTAGCTTGGAAACATGGTAAAGCTTGCTTCTCTCCATGTTTCAATGCAGCCTATCTTGGATAAATGGTGCAGCATCATTCTCTCCATGTTTCAATGGAGCCTAGCTTGGACAAGTGGTGGACCTTTGTTTCTCTCTATGTTTGAATAGAGTTATCTTGGAAAAGTGGTGGACCTTGGAACAAAAACCCCATGTAAAATATATCATGGGCATTACAAGTGGTGAGAAAAAATACCATTCAATATATAACCTTATAGGTTGGACAAGTGGTGGACCTTAACACCCAATTATTCTTAATATAATGACATAGAGTGGATAAGTGGTGAAATTGGACCAAACCTACTAGGGAAATAGGTTGGACAAGTGGTGGACCTTGAATGTAAACGCCCCATGTACAAAATATCACTCATGCTACTAGAAATAATTTGGTATTAAGGTCCATGTTTCAATGCAGCCTAGCTTGGAAAAGTGGTGGACCTTTGTTTCTCTCTATGTTTCAATAGATTTATCTTGGACAAGTGGTGTACCTTGGAACAAAACCCCCATGTAAATCATGTCATGGGCATTACAAGTGGTGAGAAAAAATACCATTCAAGCTATAACATTATAGGTTGGACAAGTGGTGGACCTTAACACCTAATTCCTCTTAATATAATGACATAGAGTGGACAAGTGGTGAATCATGAGACCAAACCTACTAGGGATAATAGGTTGGACAAGTGGTGAACCTTGAATGTAAACCCCCCATGTACAAAAAATTATGGGTATTGGGTATTTCAATGGAGCCTAGCAACTTGGAGGCATGGTGGAGCTTATTTCTCTCCATGTTTCAATGGAGCCTATCTAGGAGAAACAGTGGAGGTTCCTTCTCTCCATGTTTCAATGAGCCTAGCTTGGACAAGTGGTGGACCTTTCTTTCTCTATATTTTTAATAGAGTTAGCTTGGACAAGTGGTGGACCTTGGAATGAAACCCCCATGTAAAACATATCATGGGCATTTCAAGTGGTGAGAAAGGATACTATTTAAAATATAACCTTATAGGCTGGACAAGTGGTGGACTTTAACACATATTTCTTCTTAATATAATGACATAGAGTGTACAAGTGGTGAATCTTGAGACCAAACCACTCTTGCTACTAGGGATAATAGGTTGGACAAGTGGTGGACCTTGAATGTAAACCCCTCATGTACAAAATTATGGTTTAGGGTATTTCAATGGAGCCTAGCTTGGAGACATGGTGGAGATTACTTCTCTCAATGTTTCAATGGAACCTATCTTGGAGAAATGGTGGATCATCCTTCTCTCCATGTTTCAATGGAGCCTATCTGGACAAGTGGTGGACCTTTGCTTCTCTCTATGTTTTAATGGAGTTAGCTTGGACAAGTGGTGGGTCTTGGAACAAAACCCCTTTGTAAAACATAGCATGGACATTACAAGTGATGAGGAAAAATATCATTCAAGATATAACCTTATAGGTTGGAAAAGTGGTGATGGACCTTGACAAGTGGTGAAGGATACCATTTAAGATATACCCTTATAGGTGGACAAGTGGTGGACCTTAACACCCAGTTATTCTTAATATAATGACATAGAGTGGATAAGTGGTGAATCTTAAGACCAAATCACTCATGCTACTAGGTATAATACGTTAGAGAAGTGGTAGACCTTGAATGTAAACACCCCATGTACAAAATATCATGGTTTTAGGGTTTTTCAATGGAGCCTAGAATCTCGGAGACATGGTAGATCTTGATTCTTTCCATGTTTGAATGGCACCTATCTTGGAAAAATGATGGAGGTTACTTCTCTCCATACTTCAACGGAGCCTAGCTTTGACAAGTGGTGAACCTTGCTTCTCTCTATGTTTGAATAGAGTTAGCTTGGACAAGTGGTGGACCTTTGCTTCTCTCTATGTTTGAATAGAGTTAGCTTGGACAAGTGGTGGACCTTGGAATGAAACCCCTGTAAAACATATCATGGGCATTTCAAGTGGTGAGAAAGGATACCATTTAAGATATAACCTTATAGGTTGGACAAGTGGTGGACCTTAATACATAGTTCTTCTTAATATAATGACATAGAGTGTACAAGTGGTGTATCTTGAGACCAAACCACTCGTGCTACTAGGGATCCTAGCTTGGACAAGTGGTGGACCTTGGAAAAAAGTCCCCCTGTACAACATAGATGAGTTTTTTCATGTTTTAATGGAAGAGAGATTCGACAAATGGTGGAGCTTGCTTATCTCCATGTGGATTTTAGAACTAGCTTGGACAAGTGGTGGAGCTTTGCTTTTTTACTCTTCATAATACAATGATGTATAGGTTGGTTACATGGTGAATCTTAAGGCCAAACCTCCCATCTTACTAGAGATGATAGGTTGGACAAGTGGTCAACCTTCTATCATTTCTCCATGCCTATAATTAGACAATTAGTAGAACTAGCATCTTTCTATGTTGTCTAGAGCTGAGCTTGGACAAGTAGTGGACCTTGCTACTCTCTTCCCTTGGATTATTAGTTTGAAGACTCATTATATATACTTGCTTAGATCTATATAATTACTCATTAGTTAGGTTACAAGTGGGTATGTAATTTGTTAGCCTCAAGGGACTTTGAATATTGAATAGTAAGAAAGTCAAGTGCTGGTTTGAAGATCTTTTGCTTATCTAAACTAGACTCTAACTCAATAATAAGTTTCATAAGTTCCACGAATTGTCCTATCTAGGCTCCAAAAGAGTCTTAATTGGTTTGTGCTAGATTCTAACTTCCTTGATGGGGTAGAATCCTAGAAAAATGAGGCACTATAAGTTTTACCTTAGCTCAAATGGATTTTTCACTTAAACTCGACTGCAATTTGGCTATCTAGTCTTTGTCTCGATGGAGTTTAACACTAGATACATAGTAGTGATATTTAAGCTTCATGTCTCTTCACTTGATCGAGATATGAGACCATACTTTCAAGGTCACCACTTGTCTTACCTAAAGACCAATGTGAGACATGGGAGCAAGAAAGCCATCCGATATTGTTTTAAGGACTATTACATAGGCAATCAATAACTTAAGTAAAGCAAAAAGACTTGGATCTTTCACAATTAATAACTTAAGTAAAGCCAAAAAGACTTGGATCTTTGACAGTTTTTTTCAAACTAAAAAAGCACAATCTCATGCTAACAAAACTATAAATCACAATTGAAAGGTTTGAACAAGAAAAAGATCAACAATCTTAATAAGAAGGATACTTTTCATTTCATTTGATGATTACAAACTAAAATAAAGTCTCTCAAGAAATTGATAAACAAAAAATGTAGGTGACTGCTTCATTATTTTGAGCAAAAATATCAAAATCTCTATTGATTGAGCTCCATCTAGTAGTATCCTTTGTAAGATCCTGCAAGAAGGAATAAAAAGAAAGATTTGTTAGATACCATGCACATGAGTGTTCAAGCATGTGTATCAAGAATATATGACATGTCACTAGTACCTTAGGGTTGCTTTCTATCCAGCCTTAGAAGATTGTTCTCAGCTTTCACCTTATTTATATAAGCCTTTGCTGTGGTTGCCTTCAAAACTCCTTTTGTGTTACAACCCAATTGCCTAGCTAAAGTGGTCAATTGTGACGCCTTCATGCTTTCAATGGGTGTACGCTCCTTTGCCAAGATCTCTTGTATTTGGGCTCTTCTCATTTCATTGCGGTGGCTTGTGTCACTTGCATCTTCAATGATAGTTTCATCTCTGTCACCTTTTGCAGGTGGTATTCTTCTTGTAAAGAACACCTTAGCTGACCAAACATCATTTTTCTGCTTCCAATACTCCATGATTTGTTTGTATTCACTATCATTTGTCACTATAGGTTGTCCATAACGATTAGAAGCAATTAAATCACGCACATCCCTTCTCTCATCAAGCTGAATCAAGTATGGCAGTAGCTCCTCCAAGAGCATATTGTCAACCATCTTCTCAGCATCAAATTGTGGTGGAAAAATGCAATTGTTTGCTGGTGAAATACATCCCTTGTAAGGAGAGTCATCAATAAGCACTGTTCTTTGTGGATCACATTCAAACCCCATGGCAATTTTGGCTAGAGGCTTGAACATTGCCTCAACGTTTGGATTGTCGGGTCTAAACAATTTTTGAGTTTGAGCGGTGTAGCAAACATCTTGCGACCAAATTGCAAAGAAAGGCAATGTATCCTCAGCTAAGTTGTTTAGTGCTGCAAGGATTTGATACACATTATTCCTAGTAGCTGTCGACCAAATTGCAACATTAAACCTTTGTAAAATAGTCTTCAAGAATTGGATGCAACCTGGCCTGAGTATAATATATCTTTTTGAATCCATTTGCACTGAGTTGTGGTGTGAGGATGGTTGAGGGGAACGTTTCAACAATAGACCATTTAAATCCAATATAATTGTAAGCATGGATTTCTCAACATCTACGCTACATGACGTAGTACCAATTGGCAATAGCTCGTGAGTGGACTTTTCAGTCTCTTTTGATGTATGTTGCATTTTTGAAGCATCGATTTCTTGGTTCTCATTATTGGAAGCTTGCTCAAGTTGCACAACACTAGACTCTAGTATAGAAATATCATCCATCTTGGGCACTTTAGAAACCATAGAATCTATGGATTCTATAGTTGTTGACTGAACCATAGGAGCATTATCCATCCCAGTTTGTGAATCTAAGAAAACACACACACAAATGGTATCTCAAAACCACTAGAATTTTATTCACCATATTTATATGTAGAACTCCTAGTAAGAAATTTATTTAAGGTAAAGTCGTTGTTAGAATCCTTGCAACCATTTTCAGCATTCGTACACCAAACACCACTTGTCTAAAATACAATCTACTAACTCAACATTTTCCATCCTACACTTTATTAAAGATGAGTACTTAAAGTGAAAACTAAAAGCCACCCTTGTTGAGGAAACATGGATACAAGGTCCACCAAATGTCCAACCTAGACTACAAGAAAATAATTAGAGATTTGGCTTAGATTTGGATTCAAAGGCCACCACTTATTCAAGTAAGATAACTCCACTTGTTTAAGACAGTAATGTTTGAAGCCCCACCACTTGTCCAACCTAGACATTGATTAAATTTTGGTAAGATTTATCACAAATCTAGAGTAGAATCAAGATTCTATGGCCAAGGTAGTCAAATATGTTAGACAACACACAAAGCATAAGAGCACTCTAGATTCTCGTTGAGCATAAACTAAACAATAATCAAATGTTATATTCACTTGAGATTTCATCCATGAAAAATGAAAATGATGCATGTACTTGAGATTTCCATCCATGTACAATACTTTACAATGTCAAGTAAAGTTATAGTCAGCAAACAACTCTTCTCCTGCTTCAACTTGACAAATAGTCTCAATGCATACATGGCCATATTCTTCTGACTTGATGTGTGAAGAGGTGCATTTATGCCAAGGTGGCAAATTTGGATCAAATGTATAGCGTACGTTGGGACAGACATTTGTACTGTGAGAACTATTTATATAGCCCGACACGTTTCCTTCTTCTACACAACCAATAATGTATGATTGATCTTCCTCTTCTTCTATGTTTGGATCCTCTAGAAGAGAATATTTATAAGCTCTTGGAAATATTTTGCATATCTTTTTCCAGTCTTGAAATCTATACTTATGCCCTCCATAGTTTAGAATAGTCAAACCACTTTCCAGGGTAGTATGCACAAATAGCCCATAACCAGCTCCTTCAATACATGAAAGTCGCACTTCAAAATCCACACCGTTAATATGGAAAATTACATCTTTGGGAATAGGAAAAGTTGGTGTCCCAAAAGGATCTTCATGCCAATCATAGTGTGAAATACATCTAGTTTTTATATCACTTAACTCCTTTGTGTCTGCAAAAAGAAGAAAATATTATGCATAAAATAATGACAATATCAAAGAAAGATATCATTATTTTATAGTCCAATAGGTCCATTGTATGGAAGACTTAGAGTGCCTCTTACATGGTGCCTCCAAGGTTTCCAAAAAATAAAATCATTGGAAAAAAAAGGCCACTGTGTCTCCAATCTATTGCCCATTTGAAGCATAGAGAGAACCAAGGTCCACCACTTGTCCAAGCTAGACATGGAGCATTGACACAAGATCCAACACTTATCCAAGAACCCTATAGTATATGTGGTAACATGGGATGCATTGATGCAACAAAAGTAGTCTAGCCTCCTCATCCATCTCTTTTTTCTTGTAGCCTAGAGGGATTAGTTTCAAGGTCTATCACTAGTCAAAAACTACACATAGAACATTGATACAAGGTTCCACCACATGTGAAACCTATCATCTCTAGTAGCATGGATGGTTTGATATCAAGGTTCATCGCGTGTCCTACCTATACTCTATTGTAGCATATAGATTCTGGTTTGGTGGTACTACACTTGTCCAAACTTGGCTTGTTGTTGATATCTGGAGGTAATCAAGGGTCCTCCACTTGTCCAAGTTAGGCATATAAAACAATTGCAAGGTCCACCATGTGTACAACATATGATTGATTATAGCATGCATGGTCTTATTTCATGGGCAACCATCTTCTCTCCAACATGTGTCCAACCTCGGCTCCATTGAAGCATGGAGAGAAGCAAGGTCCACCACTTATCAAAGCTATTATTTTCTCCCAGTGCTTTCAAAACCCATAATACGTTGTACATGGGGGGGGGGGGATTCTTGTTTCAAGGTCCACCACTTGGCTAAGATTGGATCCATTGAAACATAAAGAGAAGCAAGCTCTACCATTTGTCCAAGCTAGGAGCCATTGAAACATGAAAACCCCATAATATGTTGTATACGGGGGGTGTTTTTCAAGGTCTACCACTTGTCTAAGCTATGGTCCATTGGAACATGGAGAGAAGCAAAGCTCCACCACTTTTCTAAGCTAGGATCCATTGAAACATGGAGAGAAGCAAGCTCCATTGTTTGTCTAAGCTAGGCTCCATTGGAACATGGAGAAAACAAGCTCCACCACTTGCCTATTATTGCATAGAGATTCTGGTTTGAAGGTCCACCACTTGTCCAACCTTGCCTTCATGTATGGAGATAATCAAGAGTGCAATGCTTCTCTAAGCTAGGGACATAAAAGAGTTTCAAGGTCCACTACATATACGATCTATGATGGGTTGTAGCATGGGAGGTTTCATTTTAAGGTTGACCACTTCTCCAGCTCCGCTTGTCCAACCTCAGATCCATTGAAGAATGGAGAATAAAGGTGTACCAACTCTCCAAAATAGGCAAGACAATCTCTATAAAACCCATGAATTGTTAATATATGCTATGCTGTGGAGTTTTGTTTGAAGTTCCACTCCTTATCCAAGCTACAATCCATTGAAGCATGGAACTAAGTAAGATATATCTCTAGTCCAAGATAGGATCCATTGAAACATAGAGAGAATCAAGGTCCACCACTTGTCCAAGCTATGCATGGGTAATTGATATAAGGACCACTACGTTTTCACCTATACTATGCTCTATCATGGATGGTTTCATATCCCACCAATTTTCCAACCTATTTAGTAGGTTGTATTATGGGGGTTTGGTTTCAAGGTACTTCACTTGTCTAAGGTGGGTTCCATTGAACCATGGAGAGAAACTATGTCTACCACTTGTCCGAAATATGCTCCTTTAAAACATAAAAACAAGGTCCACCACTTGTCCAAGCTAAAGTTTCTCTCCATTGAAGCATGGAGAGAAACAAGGTCTACCACCTGTCCAAAATATGCTCCATTGAAACATAAAAGCAAGGTCCACCACTTGTCCAAGCTAATATAACAAATGGGTGTTGGTTACAAGGTGTACCACACTTGTCTAAACTAGTCTTCATGCAAGGTCTACCACATGTCCAAGCTATATGAGCTTGTTTTGAAGGTCTACCACACCTCTTGAAATTAGGATCCATGTAAGGTCCACCTTTTGTCAAGCTATGCATTTAATGAGTACTAAAACTAAGTAAATTGCAGTACTTAAATACCTTTCCAAGCTCATTAAGATTTTGGTCTCTAAGGCCGGCCACCACCACATGTCTAATCTATGCTCTAATTGATTACTTATGCTAGTTCTCAAAGTCCAAACATAAGCTCCCTTCTAGCAAGGTTAGTTTAAATTTAGGCTCCAGCACCTGTCTAAGCTAGGTTCAATTTATGAAGCATCACCATTTAACCATGCTACGATCTAATGTATCATATCAAGGGGGTATTGATAAAAGGTCCAAAACTTATTGAGTTCAAGCTCTTAAGTAATTAAGTCTTTGTGAGTATTAAATGTTATAGTTTTAGTCTACAGATCCACCATTCAAAAACTCAAGTAATTTACTATTTACATTCAAACCTTGAATGCTTGAGATAAAAAATACAAACTCAATCAATACTATATAAAGCAAAATCTAACATTAAGAGTATCAAATCAGTAACAAGAAACACTAACATGCACAAGAAACTCAAAACATACGTGTCTCCATTTCCAAAAAGTCCTCCATTGACAGAGGATGGTGTTGTTGTTGTTCTTCTTCTCTTTGTGGAGAGCACTCCTCTGTAACAGGCACAATGTCGCCTGATTGCGAAGTGGATTGTTGAAGTCCAGCCCATTTTTCTATATCTTCATGAGACTTAACAAAGTCTAGCAGCATGGTCTCCACGCTTTTTGCCTCCTCCACACTATCAATTAAGCAGATAACTTCTTTTTTCTGTTGTATTCCTTCTTGTGCAACCAAGGAGCCATCACCAAAAACATCAACAAGCTTGCGGTCTTCAAAACAATATGTACGAATGTAGTGCTTGACCAAAGCTCTTTTTTTGGCCTCCAAATATTGCAAATCTGACATATCGTTATCTGCTACTTGAAGAAGAGAACAATCAATTGGCATGGGATGTTCCTCTGATCTTCTTCTCAGGTCTTCAAATGCATTGCCTTGTCCCAAGAAGGCAATAACTGTTAGGAATTGAATTGCTCCTTTGCAAGGAGCTGATGGAAAGTGATGCAATGCACCACAACAATGGTAGCTCAGATTATCTCCCATGGCGTGAAAGGCACATTGCAATTTTGTGAAGTTAGTGAAATCCACAAATGCAAGAAAGACAAATCCAGGATCTGTTGACCCTCCAGCAATAGCCAAGATCCCATCCAAAGCATTGTTAAATGTCTCCTCACTCCACTTCAAATTGCCTCCAACGTTTTTTGTCATATCTAAAACACATAAGCCAATAGGCACTTTATTATTGAAGTGGCGCATCAAGTAGAGATTGCCTTCCATTTGTAGGCTCACCACATAGATTGACCATGGCAAATCTCTAGGCTCAGTTTTCTCCTTTTGAAGGTGAATTGCCCATTGCATGTATTTTATTGCTCCATCTGGAAAAGCCATTTTCTTTGTTCCACGCGTCAAACTAGATCTGATCCATTCCTCGCATAGCATTAAAATTGTTTTATAAACAACATCATTGATGTTATACATTTTGACCACCTCCTCCCAGTCTTTACATGGTGAAGACTCATTCAAATTGTTGAAGCCTTCAAGAAGTGCATCTTGAATCAATTTGTCTTGCTTCAACTGCTTGATTCGATCATACATGTCAGTTGCATCACCATCCTTTGCACTCTTTGACAGTAAAATCTTCTCATCTCTAATCTCTTCTTGAATAGTCTTTACCTCTGATTCCTCAAGGCCACAAAGGTATCTAAATACAGTTGTTGGGGGTTTCTTATTCTCCTCTTCTAGATTTTCAATGATTTCTATCCAGCAATCATAAACTAAATCAGAGTACGTGACCATGTGTGCCTGTTTAGCAATCCAACTTGCTGCTGCACTCATTCTTGCCAATCGAAGAAAAGCCTAAAAAGAAATAGAGAAATAATTAAACTATTGAGCAAGATTTGTTAATTAAACACTATCAAAAAGACAAAGAAAATAACTTACATCCCATCCGGCACGAGATGCATGTCCCTCTGCAATTCCACTTGCTGCCTTTGGTGGTCGTCCTGAGAAGATCCATTGACTCCGTAAATGTCTCAATATTTGGCTGTAAGGTTGCTTGACATACAATGCCTGAGCCTCCTCATTTGCAATGGCAGATATAGCAGTTGCAACAAATGGAGGAGCATTCACAACAATGCGAGCCTTTCTAAATTTATACACGCTAATCAGTCTTTCAAAGATCTCTTTGTTGTTTTGTTCATTGTGAAGCAAAACTTTTGCAGCATAGATTGAATGCTGCCCATCAAGAATCCAATAATGATAATCTTTAATTTTTTGCTCCTCTACCTCTTCTACTGCCAAAGGAGTCCCCTTCTTTGATTTTGCATTTCGAACAGGCATCAAATATGCACATGCTGCAGGCTTGGTCGTACTCCGTGAAAATCCAAATAACACACTTTCAGCGTGTTTTTTATCCATAATACGTGCATTATAGTGATCAGGAGCAAGCCAACAATTTTGAATAGGGATATCAAATTCCCTATATTGGAAAGGAAAATAATTTATGTACTTATTCATTCCACCTGTATCTTTTTCTTGTCCTTTCATGGCCTCAGCTTCTAAAACATCTGGATCCACAATTCTCATCTTTGACATTGAACCCTCTGTTGATGAGGATGCCAAAGATGCCTTGTCTACATCCAAAATGGAACTAGTTCGCTTAGCTTCTACTTTCTGCACTTTTGCTTGCTTCTTTGTGGATGGTGGTCGTGAAGCTTTCACCTTTTTTCGTTGTAGTGTGGCAATGATGGAGCTTTGAAGTTGATCTGCTGTGATATTTGGATTTGATTCTGCAAACTTCCATCCTCGAGAAAACATTGTCTCTTCTTTGTTTCTAGACATGCGCTCCAATGCATATGCTCCTGGAGATAGTTGAAATTCTAGATTCATTGGAACTAGAATGTCAATGCATTCCACCTCTGGATGACTATCAACTACAGAGACAGATGCTTCCACAACTTGTCCAACATCTTCAAACAAGCTGTCATTCTCCTTTTTGGCAATAAATAGATGCACCTTATGAAATTGTGCACCCTCTATACCATGTATGTCCAAATACCATTTCCTAAGATCATTGCAAGTATAGTCAACTGAGACAGCAACCCTTGCAACCTGTTTTTTTGGAGCCATCTTTCCTGAAACAAAAAAAACCAAATGTTATTTTAACATATACTTTTTTGTAATGGATTAAGTTTGTGTGAATACAAGTTCCACCACTTGTTCAAGCTAGATCTAAGCAAGTATACATAGTGATCATTTAAGCTAGTAAACTAAGGGAAGGGAGAAGTAAGGTCCACCACTTGTCCAAGCTCAGCTCTAGACAACATGGAGAGATTCGAGGTCTACTAATTGTCTAATATAGGCTAACTATATTGAAACATAGAGAGAAGCAAAGGTCCACCACTTGTCCAATCTAGGGTCCATTGAAACATGGAGAGAAGGATGCTCCACCATTTGTCCAAAATAGGCTCCATTGAAACATGAAGAGAAGCAAGATGCACCATGTCTTTGAGATGCTAGGCTCCATTGAAATACCTTAAACCCATGATATTTTGTATATGTGGGGTTTAAATTCAAGGTCCACCACTTGTCCAACCTATTATCCCTAGTAGCATGAGTGGTTTGGTCTCAAGATTCACCACTTTTCCACTCTATGTCATTATATTAAGAAGATCTGGGTGTTAAGGTCCACCACTTGTCCAACCTATAAGGCTATATCTTAAATGGTATTATTTACCACCACTTGGAATGCACATGATGGGTTTTACATAGGGGTATGGTTCCAAGGTCCACCACTTGTCCAAGCTAACTCTATTGAAACATAGAGAGAATCAAAGGTCCACCACTTGTCCAAGCTAGGCTCCATTGAAACATGGAGAGAAGGATGCTCCACCATTTGTCCAAGCCAGGTTTGATTGAAACATGAAGAGAAGCAAGCTGCACCATGTCTCCAAAATGCTAGGCTCCATTGAAATATCTTAAACCCATGATATTTCGTACATGGGGGGTTTACATTCAAGGTCCACCACTTGTCCAACCTATTATCACTAGTAGCATGAGTGGTTTGATGTCAAGATTCACCACTTTTCCACTCTATGTCATTATATTAAGAAGATCTGGGTGTTAAGGTCCACCACTTGTCCAACCTATAAGGCTATATCTTAAAGGGTATTCTTTCTCACCACTTGGAATGACCATGATAGGTTTTACATGGGGGTTTGGTTCCAAGTTCCACCACTTGTCCAAGCTAACTCTATTGAAACATAGAGAGAAGCAAAGGTCCACCACTTGTCTAAGCTAGGGTCCATTGAAACATGGAGAGAAGGATGCTCCACCATTTGTCCAAGATAGGCTCCATTGAAACATGAAGAGAAGCAAGCTGCACCATGTCTCCAAGATGCTAAGATCCATTGAAATACCTTAAACCCACGATATTTTGTACATGGGGAGTTTACATTCAAGGTCCACCACTTGTCCAACCTATTATCTCTAGTAGCATGAGTGGTTTGGTCTCAAGATTCACCACTTTTCCACTCTATGTCATTACGTTAAGAAGATCTGGGTGTTAAGGTCGACCACTTGTCCAACCTATAAGGGTATATCTTAAAGGGTATTCTTTCTCACCACTTGAAATGTCCATGATATGTTTTACATGGGGGTTTGGCTCCAAGGTCCACCACTTGTCCAAGCTAACTCTATTGAAACATAGAGAGAAACAAAGGTCCACCACTTGTCCAAGCTAGGCTCCATTGAAACATGGAGAGAAGGATCCTCTACCATTTGTCGAAGCTAACTCTATTGAAACATGGGGGGTTTACATTCAAGGTCCACCACTTGTCCAACCTATTAACGCTAGTAGCATGAGTGGTTTGGTCTCAAGATTCACCACTTTTTCACTCTATGTCATTATATTAAGAATATTTGGGTGTTAAGGTCCACCACTTGTCCAACCTATAAGGCTATATCTTAAGGGTTATTCTTTCTCACCACTTGGAGTGACCAGCATAGGTTTTACATGGGGGTTTTGTTTCAAGGTCCACCACTTGTCCAAGCTAACTCTATTGAAACATAGAGAGAATCAAAGGTCCACCACTTGTCCAAGCTAGGGTCCATTGAAACATGGAGAGAAGGATGCTCCACCATTTGTCCAAGATACGCTCCATTGAAACATGAAGAGAAGCAAGCTACACCATGTCTCCAAGATGCTAGGCTCCATTGAAATACCTCAAACCCATGATATTTTGTACATGGGGGTTTACATTCAAGGTCCACCACTTGTCCAACCTATTATCTCTAGTAGCATGAGTGGTTTGGTCTCAAGATTCACCATTTTTCCACTCTATGTCATTCTATTAAGAATATCTGGGTGCTAAGGTCCACCACTTGTCCAACCTATAAGGCTATATCTTAAACTTTATTCTTTCTCACCACTTGGAGTTACCAAGATAGGTTTTACATGGGAGTTTGGTTCCAAGGCCCACCACTTGTCCAAGCTAACTCTATTGAAACATAGAGAGAAGCAAAGGTCCACCACTTGTCCAAGCTAGGCTCCATTGAAACATGGAGAGAAGGATGCTCCACCATTTGTCCAAGATAGGCTCCATTGAAACATGAAGGGAAGCAATCTGCACCATGTCTCCAAGATGCTAGGCTCCATTGAAATACCTTAAACCCATGATATTTCGTACATGGGGGGTTTACATTCAAGGTCCACCACTTGTCCAACCTATTATTCTTAGTAGCATGAGTGGTTTGGTCTCAAGATTTACCACTTTTCCACTCTATGTCGTTTAATATTATGATAGATGGCTTGGTTTTAAGGGCGGACCACTTGTCCCACCTATAGGCGAGATCTTAAATGGGTATTATTTCTCACACACTGGAATGACCATGATTGTTTTACATGGGGGTTTGGTTCAAGGTCCACCACTTGTCCAAGCTAACTCTATGGAAACATAGAGGAGAAGCAAAGGTCCACCACTTGTCCAAGCTAGGCTCACTGAGAATTTAGTGAAGGCTGATCCCCCATTTGGTGCAAGATAGGCTTCATTGAAACATGAAAAGAAGCAAGTTGCACCATGTCTCCAAGATTCTAGGAATCCATTGAGATTACCTTAAAACCCACGATTATTGTTTACATGTGGGGTTTAACGTCAAGGCCATTCACTTTTCCAAGCTATTATCCTAGTAGCATGAATGGTTTGGTCTCAAGATTCACCACTTTTCCACTCTATGTCATGATATAAAAGAAGATCTAAGTGTTAAGGTCGACCACTTGTCCAACCTATAAGGGTATATCTTAAAGGGTTTTCTTTCTCACACTTGAAATGTCCATGATATGTTTTACATAGGGGTTTGGTCCAAGGTCACCCCTTATCCCAAGCTAACTTTATTCTTTCTTAGAGAGATGCAAAAGGTCCACCACTTGTCCATAGCTAGGTCCATTGAAACATGGAGAGAAGGATGCTCCACCATTTGTCGAAGCTAACTCTATTGAAACATGGAAGGTTTACATTCAAGGTCCACCAGTTGTCCAACCTATTAACGCTAGTAGCATGAGAGGTTTGGTCTCAAGATTCACACTTTTTCAACTGTGTCATTATATTAAGAATATTTGGGTATTAAGGTCCACCACTTGTCCAACCTATAAGACTATATCTTAATGGTTATTCTTTCTGACCACTTGGAGTGACCATGAAAGGTTTTACATAGGGGTTTGGTTCCAAGGTCCACCACTTGTCCAAGCTAACTCTATTGAAACATAGAGAGAAGCAAAGGTCCACCACTTGTCTAAGCTAGGGTCTATTGAAACATGGAGAGAAGGATGCTCCACCATTTGTCCAAGATAGACTCCATTGAAACATGGAGAGAAGCAAGCTGCACCATATCTCCAAGATGCTAGCCTCCATCGAAATACCTTAAACCCACTTTATTTGTACATGGCGAGTTTACATTCAAGATCAACAATTTGTCCAACCTATTATCGCTAGTAGCATGAGTGGTTTGCTCTCAAGATTCACCACTTTTTCACTCTATGTCATTATATTAAGAATATTTGGGTGTTAAGGTCCACCACTTGTCCAACCTATAAGACTATATGTTAATGGTTATTCTTTCTCACCCTTGAAAGACTATATCTTAATGGTTATCCCTAGCTATTATTGCTAGTAGCCTGAGTGGTTTGGTCTTCAGAATCACCACTTTTTTTAAGAATTATGTGGGTGTTAAGTTCCACCACTTGTCCCACCTATAAGGCTACATCTTAAAGTTATTCTTTCTTACTACTTGGAGTGACCATGATAGGTTTTACATGGGGGTTTGGTTCCAAGGTCCACCACTTGTCCAAGCTAACTCTATTGAAACATAGAGAGAAGCAAAGGTCCACCCCTTGTCCAAGCTAGGGTCCATCGAAACATGGAGAAAAGGATGCTCCACCATTTGTCCAAGGTAGGCTCCATTGAAACATGAGGAGAATCAAGGTGCACCATGTCTCCAAGATGCTAGGCTCCATCGAAAAACACTAAACCCACGATATGTCGTAGATGAGGGGTTTACACTCAAGGTCCAACACTTGTCCAAGCTATTATTGGTAGTAGCCTGAGTGAATTGGTCTCAAGATTCACCACTTTTCCACTCTATGTCATTATATTAAGAATATGCGCGTGTTAAGGTCCACCACTTGTCCAACCTATAAGGCTACATCTTAAAGGTTATTCTTTATTACCACTTGGAGTGACCATGATAGTTTTTACATGGGGGTTTGGTTCCAAGGTCCACCACTTGTCCAAGCTAACTCTATTGAAACATAGAGAGAAACAAAGGTCCACCACTTGTCCAAGCTAGGGTCCATTGAACCATGGAGAGAAGGATGCTCCACCATTTGTCCAAGATAGGCTCTACTGAAACATGACGAGAAGCAAGCTGCACCATGTCTCCAAGATGCTAGGCTCCATCCAAATACATTAAACCCACGATATTTCGTAGATGAGGGGTTTACATTCAAGGTCCACCACTTGTCCAAGCTATTATTGCTAGTAGCCTGAGTGGTTTGGTCTCAAGATTCACCACTTTTCCACTCTATGTCATTATATTAAGAATATGCGCGTGTTAAGGTCCACCACTTGTCCAACCTATAAGGCTACATCTTAAAGGTTATTCTTTATTACCACTTGCAGTGACCATGATAGGTTTTACATGGGGGTTTTCTTCCAAGGTCCACCACTTGTCCAAGCTAACTCTATTGAAACATAGAGAGAAACAAAGGTCCACCACTTGTCCAAGCTAGGGTCCATTGAAACATGGAGAGAAGGATGCTCCACCATTTGTCCAAGATAGGCTCCATTGAAACATGACGAGAAGCAAGCTGCACCATGTCTCCAAGATGCTAGGCTCCATCGAAATACATTAAACCCACGATATTTCGTAGATGAGGGGTTTACATTCAAGGTCCACCACTTGTCCAAGCTATTATTGCTAGTAGCCTGAGTGGTTTGGTCTCAAGATTCACCACTTTTATTAAGAATATGTGGGTGTTAAGGTCCACCACTTGTTCAACCTATAAGGCTACATCTTAAAGGTTATTCTTTCTTACTACTTGGAGTGACCATGATAGGTTTTACATGGGGGTTTGGTTCCAAGGTCCACCACTTGTCCAAGCTAACTCTATTGAAACATAGAGAGAAGCAAAGGTCCACCCCTTGTCTAAGCTAGGGTCCATTGAAACATGGAGAGAAGGATGCTCCACCATTTGTCCAAGGTAGGCTCCATTGAAACATGAGGAGAAGCAAGGTGCACCATGTCTCCAAGATGCTAGGCTGTATCGAAAAACATTAAACCCACGATATGTTGTAGATGAGGGGTGTACATTCAAGGTCCACCACTTGTCCAAGCTATTATTGCTAGTAGCCTGAGTGGTTTGGTCTCAAGATTCACCACTTTTCCACTCTATGTCATTATATTAAGAATATGCGCATGTTAAGGTCCACCACTTGTCCAACCTATAAGGCTACATCTTAAAGGTTATTCTTTATTACCACTTGCAGTGACCATGATAGGTTTTACATGCGGGTTTGGTTCCAAGGTCCACCACTTGTCCAAGCTAACTCTATTGAAACATAGAGAGAAACAAAGGTCCACCACTTGTACAAGCTAGGGTCCATTGAAACATGGAGAGAAGGATGCTCCACCATTTGTCCAAGATAGGCTCCATTGAAACATGACGAGAAGCAAGCTGCACCATGTCTCCAAGATGCTAGGCTCCATCGAAATATAATAAACCCATGATATTTTTTAGATGAGGGGTTTACATTCAAGGTCCACCACCTGTCCAAGCTATTATTGCTAGTAGCTTGAGTGGTTTGGTCTCAAGATTCAAAACTTTTATTAAGAATATGTGGGTGTTAAGGTCCACCACTTGTCCAACCTATAAGGCTACATCTTAAAGGTTATTCTTTCTTACTACTTGGAGTGACCATGATAGGTTTTACATGGGGGTTTGGTTCCAAGGTCCACCACTTGTCCAAGCTAACTCTATTGAAACATAGAGAGAAACAAAGGTCCACCACTTGTCCAAGCTGGGGTCCATTGAAACATGGAGAGAAGGATGCTCCACCATTTGTCCAAGGTAGGCTCCATTGAAACATGAAGAGAAGCAAGGTGCACCATGTCTCCAAGATGCTAGGCTCCATCGAAAAACATTAAACCCACGATATGTCATAGATGAGGGGTTTACATTCAAGGTCCACCACTTGTCCAAGCTATTATTGCTATTAGCCCGAGTGGTTTGGTCTCAAGATTCACCACTATTCCACTCTATGTCATTATATTAAGAATATGCGCGTGTTAAGGTCCACCACTTGTCCAACCTATAAGGCTACATCTTAAAGGTTATTCTTTATTACCACTTGGAGTGACCATGATAGGTTTTACATGGGGGTTTGCTTCCAAGGTCCACCACTTGTCCAAGCTAACTCTATTGAAACATAGAGAGAAACAAAGGTCCACCACTTGTCCAAGCTAGGGTCCATTGAAACATGGAGAGAAGGATGCTCCACCATTTGTCCAAGATAGGATCCATTGAAACATGACGAGAAGCAAGCTGCACCATGTCTCCAAGATGCTAGGCTCCATCGAAATACATTAAACCCACGATATTTCGTAGATGAGGGGTTTACATTCAAGGTCCACCACTTGTCCAAGCTATTATTGCTAGTAGCCTGAGTGGTTTGGTCTCAAGATTCACCACTTTTATTAAGAATATGTGGGTGTTAAGGTCCACCACTTGTCCAACCTATAAGGCTACATCTTAAAGGTTATTCTTTCTTACTACTTGGATTGACCATGATAGGTTTTATATGGGGGTTTGGTTCCAAGGTCCACCACTTGTCCAAGCTAACTCTATTGAAACATAGAGAGAAGCAAAGGTCCACCCCTTGTCGAAGCTAGGGTCCATTGAAACATGGAGAGAAGGATGCTCCACCATTTGTCCAAGGTAGGCTCCATTGAAACATGAGGAGAAGCAAGGTGCACCATGTCTCCAAGATGCTAGGCTCCATCGAAAAACATTAAACCCACGATATGTCATAGATGAGGGGTTTACAGTCAAGGTCCACCACTTGTCCAAGCTATTATTGCTAGTAGCCTGAGTGGTTTGGTCTCAAGATTCACCACTTTTCCACTCTATGTCATTATATTAAGAATATGCGCGTGTTAAGGTCCACCACTTGTCCAACCTATAAGGCTACATCTTAAAGGTTATTCTTTATTACCACTTAGAGTGACCATGATAGGTTTTACATGGGGGTTTGCTTCCAAGGTCCACCACTTGTCCAAGCTAACTCTATTGAAACATAGAGAGAAACAAAGGTCCACCACTTGTCCAAGCTAGGGTCCATTGAAACATGGAGAGAAGGATGCTCCACCATTTGTCCAAGGTAGGCTCCATTGAAACATGAGGAGAAGCAAGGTACACCATGTCTCCAAGATGCTAGGCTCCATCGAAATACATTAAACCCACGATATGTCGTAGATGAGGGGTTTACATTCAAGGTCCACCACTTGTCCAAGCTATTATTGCTAGTAGCCTGAGTGGTTTGGTCTCAAGATTCACCACTTTTCCACTCTATGTCATTATATTAAGAATATGCGCGTGTTAAGGTCCACCACTTGTCCAACCTATAAGGCTACATCTTAAAGGTTATTCTTTATTACCACTTGGAGTGACCATGATAGGTTTTAAATGGGGGTTTGGTTCCAAGGTCCACCACTTGTCCAAGCTAACTCTATTGAATAATAGAGAAAAGTAAAGGTCCACCACTTGTCCAAGCTAGGGTCCATTGAAACATGGAGAGAAGGATGCTCCACCATTTGTCCAAGATAGACTCCATTGAAACATGAAGAGAAGCAAGATGCACGATGTCTCCAAGATGCTAGGCTCCATCGAAATACCTTAAACCCACGATATTTCGTAGATGGGGGGTTTACTTTCAAGGTCCACCACTTGTCCAAGCTATTATCGCTAGTAGCATGGTTTGGTCTCAAGATTCACCAGTTTTCCAGTCTATGTCATTATATGAAGAATATCTGGGTGTTAAGGTCCACCACTTGTCCAACCTATAAGGCTATATTCTAAATGATATTTTTTTTTACCACTTGGAATGTGCATGATATGTTTTACATGGGGTTTTATTCCAAGGTCCACCACTTGTCCAAGCTAGATCTATTACATATATATTATACATACAATATTCAACTAGATTCCCTACCTATCATGTCCAGTAGCATGGATGCTCTAGCTTGAAGGTCCACCACTTGTCCAACCTATACTCTCTTATGTAAGGGAGATCTCGCTATAAATTCAAAACCTTCCCGCCTAAATTTAAAATATCCCTCCCAAATCTTAAATATCCCGCCTAAATTTTAAACTATCCTGCCCAAATTTTAAAATTCAAACTTTTTTATAAAAATTTAAATTTTACTACTTAAATTTAAAATATTCCACGCAAAATTGATTTGAAATTCAAGTTTACCACAAAAAGATATCATTATACCACCTAAATTCAAATATGCAAACCTCAAATCATTATATTGTACATAAATTCAAACAAATTCAAATTAACAAGCCTAAACTGATATTAGTTTGCATAGATATGAATTTATCACACCTAAATTATGTCACCATGTTAGAGAGAGTGGTTAGAGAATTTGAACAAGGTCCACCACTTGTCCAACCTAGATACCAAGAAGGATTGAGTGTACAAGGTATTGTTTGGAGGTCCTTATAGTCCATTGGTCTCAAGGTCCACCACTTGTGGTAAGGGTCACCAAAAAGTGTATATATTCATCCAAAGAAATACACGTATTTTTGGTCTACATGTCCTAGTTTAAACCATTTATGTCCATTAGGTGTATCACTAAACAACACTACTATTTTTGAGAAACAGAAGTTACAATCATATCTACAAATGGATTAGAGGAAAATCAGCTCAGCATACATCCAGAACTCGCTACAAGAATCGACTTTAACAGATCACGCAAGTAAGTCTTCCATTCAATTTTACTAGTATTACAATGTGTTAGTTATTTGTGATATTTATGTATGTATATATACTATGTGTGCATATCGTAATTAAGTGTAATTGTGTATCTGCATTATGTATGAGTATTACAATGAAATAACACAAATATACATACATACACATAGATAACACAGACGCACACATACATGAGCATGTATTTTCAAGAGAGAGATAGCAAATACAGAGATAGATAGATAGAGAGAGAGAGAGAGAGAGATAAATACCTGTTTTTTAGAGAGAGGAGAGAGAAAGATAACAGATTTCACTGTGTTTATGTATGTGGAAGAGAGGAAGACGATGTATGGGAATATGTGCACGTATTTTCAAGAGAGAGACAACAAGATAACAGATTTAATTGTGGTTATGTATGTGGAAGTGAGGAAGACGATGTGTGGGAATATGTGCATGTATTTTCAAGAGAGAGACAACAAGATAACAGATTTCACTGTGGTTATGTATGTGGAAGAGAGGAAGACGATGTGTGGGAATATGTGTATGTGTGCGGGGATACTTTTAAACTATGTATCTCTGTCTTTTGACGAGAGAGTGTGTGTGCAAGAAGAGCTACAGAGAACCATCTTCTCTATATGGAGAAAGACAGAGAGTGAGAGAGAGAGAAATACCTGTTTTTTCTCTATTCGTGAGGTGTGCAATGTCTCCTGAGAAGACTGCCCGATCCTGCCCTTCTGGAAAGCGTTGTGTACGCTGCTGTTTCTTTGTCTTGTGCGCGAACTTTCAATCCTGTGCACTCCACCTGTGTGTTGTGTACGATGCCGAGCTTGCTCCTCTACGCGTGCATATACTCCAACTGTGTGCGATCCGTGTGCGCTTTCTGTGTTTTTGCTGCTCGCCTGCTTTCTCTGTGTGCGTTTCTCGTGCGCTCTCTGTGTGCCTAATCTTGATAGGGTTTATTAGAATGCCACGTATGCTACAAGTCCATGTTTTATCATAGGATTAAAAAAAACAAAAGCAATATAAAAAATTAACCAATTCACACGGCCAAAATTAAAGAAATCATGGTTGAAAATATGAAAAACATGCGTAACTCTATACTAGGAATTCACTTAAAAAAAAATAAAAAATCTTTGGGCGCTGCCCCTTGACCCCGCCCAGAACAATATCCCAAAATCAACCTCCCAAGCCCCGCCATCGAGAGCGCTATATTCCACATCCCCATCAAGAGCGCTACCCCCAAACCTCACGTGGAAGCGCTGCCTTGTCACCCCATTGTGGCATTGCCCTAAGACCCCGCATCTGGAGTGCTAAATGGGAACATTCTTCATTAGTGAAATTTTGAACATAAATTATATTAGCATATACTTAAATATAATACAAATATTAACATATTAGCTATACTACTAATTTACTATAGCAGTTCTAGATTATGTCCCATACTATATTTAAGGTGCCAAAGGTTTGGCCTTATGGTCCTAGATTTAGCCAAGTGGTCAACACATATAGGACCAAGTGCACACTGTGCCACAAAACTTGGCCACCACTTCACTTGCCAAAGTTTAGGCCACATGGTCAATCCTAACTTTCCAATGTTCTTATTATGTCACCTTTTGCCTCGTGGAAAACCTAGGCTTGTTTTCACATACTCAGGCACTTCAAGCCACAATAAATTGTCATTACTCTTCGACAACCCTTTTGTTCAAGTCTTTGAAAAAACATTGTTTAAGGCCACCCTAAACCATTTTCATTTAGGAGTGTCTAAAACTAGCTTTTTGGCAATTCGAGAAGAAAATGGTCAAAGTTTTATACTTAGTTTTAACCACTTGACCAATTCAAATATTGGAAAGCAAGGTCTTGTAATACTTTTCTTTGGACATCACACATTAAAACTAGGTCCCTCACTTGTCCAAGCTATGCTCTAATACAATAAAGGGCTTTTGGTTTCAAGATGCACCACTTTCCCAACCTTGATTCCATTAAAGAAGCTAGCTCTACTTAGACATTTAATAGCAAGGTCTTGCAGCAGTTCAGATTGAACATTTTCCATGGCAGCTAGGTCCACCACTTATCTAAGCTATGCTCTAATAGAGTAAGGGGGTTTTGGTTTCAAGATCCACCACTTGTCCAAACTTGATTTGGGAAGCAAGGTCCTATAATAGTTTTCTTTGGACATTCACCATTACAACTAAGTCCACCACTTCTCCAAGCTATGTTCTAATACACTAAGGAGGTTTTGGTTTCAAGGAGAACCACTTGTACGACTCTGTTTTTGGAAGTAAGGTCTTTACATAGTTCACCTTGGACCTTGGACATTGGATACTACAACTAAGCCCACCACTTGTCCAAGATATCCTCTATATATAGCCAAAGGGTTTGGGTTTCAAGATTCACCACTTTTCCAACCTTTCTTCCATTAAAGAAAGGAGGGGCTTTATAACTAGGTCCACCACTTGTCCAAGCTATGCTCTGATATGGAAAGGGGATTTTGGTTTCAAGGTCCACCACGTGTTCAACCTTGCAAGACTCAAGGGATACTTGGACATTGGAAAGCATAGTCCTATAGTAGTTGATAGGTGGCAGTGGGTATTACAACTAGGTCCAACCTATGCTCTCATATAGCAAAGAGGCTTTGCTTTCAAGGTCCACCACTTGTCCAACCTTGCTTCCATTAAAGAAATGAGGGGCTACGTAAACATTGGCAAGCAAGGTAGCAAGGTTCTAAGGTGTTTCACCTTGGATATTGGGAATTATAACTAGGTCCACCACTTGTCCAAGCTATGCTCTGATTAAGAAAGGGGATTTTCGTTTCAAGGTCCACCATGTGTTCAACCTTTCTAATATAGAAAGGGGATTTTTGTTTCAAGGTCCACCACGTGTTCAACCTTGAAAGACTCAAGGGATACTTGAACATTGGAAAGCATAGTCTTATAGTAGTTGATAGGTGGCAGTGGGTATTAAAACTAGGTCCAACCTATGCTCTTATATAGCAAAGAGGCTTTGGTTTCAAGGTCCACCACTTGTCCAACCTTACTTCCATTAAAGAAATGAGGGGCTACGTAAACATTGGCAAGCAAGAGTTACAGATGCAATACCTATGACAAGCCCAGAATTTGAAGCAATGATTCGAGAGTCTTGGAGAAATCAGAGGGTCCTTTTAAAAGATGACACAATGATGCAAACCATGAATGAAGGGACCATCTTATATGTATTTCCACATGATTATGTCAACTTTCAGGAACTTGGTCCTGATTGTGTGGGTGTGGGTATTGAAAGAGAAAATGCAAGCATTGATGATGTGGTTGAAGTGGGTAGCATCACTTTGCTAAAGTGGCCCATCAAGCAGACAACAATGTTGAATGGGAGCCCATTACAACGCTTTGTTCCTGTTGATGGCATGCATGCTACATATGAGGATGTATCCAACGATGGCAATGTTGGAAAAAAACTTGATGGGAGTAATGTTGTCCAGTTGTCAAGGAAGAGACGATACACTTTCATGAACAGGACTCAAAAATCAAAAGCAGCACCAGCTTCGACTTTTTACCTTTCAAACAAATCAATTCAAGGGTATCATGCATTGATTGTTGTGCACAAAAATGCTGCCAATTTGCAGATCGTGATATGGTGACAAGGTTACGACAACAATTTTGGGGAGAGTCTCAAAAATCACGCACTAATTATGTTTATGATGTTCTTTCTATATGTTATCAGAAAGATGAGAAGTCACGATACCAATTCAGGCTAAATGGCTCTATTGTTTGTTGTAGAGCATGGTATGAGCTACATGGAATACCAAAGACATCATTTTATCGATACAAGGAGAACTTTGAAAATGGTGTGCGCCAATATGTACATGGGAACACATGTACATTGAGAAGGGGACTTCAACATACTAGTTTAGCAAGAGCACTACTAAATGAGTTTGTGGAAAACAACTCTGAGAAGATGCCACATAGAAGTAGAACACTGCTAGATGGCTCAAGAGAGACTCAATTGGTGATTCCATCAACATACAAACAAGTGGATATTTTATGTGAAATCAACACGACACTTGACCAAATGGGCTATGAGAAGAAGCTATCCCAATCTTCTTTTGGTAGAATTTGGAACAAAGAGTACCCACATGTCACTTTAACAAAGACGAGTGAGTTCTCTAAGTGCAATATTTGTAGCTCAATCAAGGCAAGGTTAGAAGCTAAACCTTCTCTTGAAGAGAGAGCTCTTCTCTTGAGGGAGAGAGAAGTTCACATGGCACAACAAAAGAGTTGCAGAAGCCTATATTATGCATGGCGCACGTATTCAGAAACTCAACCACAAAAATATGTATGCATAATCCATGATAAGATGGATCAGAAGAAGACTGCCATTCCTAGATTACGCATTGTTCCCAAGGGTGTGGATTCAGGATATAATCTGCAGGTGGCATTGATTGGCATGATCACTCATGGACATGGAGAAGGTCATTACGGACACTTTGTCTTGAATGGTTTGTGGCCAGCTGATCCAAATCTTACAATTAGCTCAATTGCTAATTGTTTACATAACCTCGAGAGGATAGATAAGCATCCTCTTGGTGATCTAGTAACAAATGGACTTCCAAGGAGCAATATTTCACTACTACATGCTTTGAACTCAAGGTATGCTTTGGACTACCATAACTTGAGTGATGGAAAAGAGCCCATTGTGCAGTCGTCAGAAATTGCAGAAGAGGAATTGGGGTCAACATTTCGCAGATTTCTAGAGAACTTGTTGCTACAATTGGATAATTGTGCAGGGGAAAACAAAAATCGATACTTATTTGCCTATTTGTCAATGCTTGTTGCAAGGGGTGTTTTCAAAACCATCCAGCTGGGATTTTTAATGGTTGGGCATACACATGAGGACATAGACGCCATGTTTAGTAGGTTTTCAGAGAAGTTGAGAGTTACACAAACCTATACTTTGCCACATTTGATGGATACATTACGAAACAGCTCATCTTCATCTCCAGCTCCATTTTTTCTCACAAAGATCCCCGATTTCAAGCAATATTGTGATGGCTATCTTTGTGATGGACAAGACATACTTGTTGGACATTCCAAACCGCTTCAGTTCAGGTTCTTTATGCAGGATGAGACACCAATGATGCAATATAAGGCACATGTAGGTGTATCAAGTTGGAGTGGAAGTATTCGCCTTTGGAAAACAGACACAGAAGGCAAGCCAATGTTACCACATGGAGATCCACCTCTAGTACAAATGGCGGAGTATGTCAAGGCCCACGAAGAAGTCATTTTGGGGCTAAAGAACTATATAAAATTTTGGAAAAATTTAGGGAATGGTTCAAGTATTCCGCGATATTATAGACCCGTGATAGATTATTGGAGTAAGGTAATTGAAGAGATTGGAAAAGCAATCATATCAGAGGGAGTCTTGTATGAAATGTTTTGGCCAAAAACTCAAGAATATTCTCACCTACAAAGCACTACAATGAATTTGCAACAAGGAGCAGAAAGATTCCTAGGCCTTGAAGAGTTGAACGATCATTTTTGTGGGCCTCAACGAGATAGGCCAAGGGAAGAGTTTGACCCTATGTCTGATGTGCACCAAGGTGACTTTCCTTACCACCTCTAGTGCTAGGACAACAACCACCACATCCAAGAATCACTTTTGTGAATCAAGTGGGTTGTGAGTCATCTATTGCTTGTTTGGAAGGCTGTGAGGAAGATATAGACCCTAATATGGCCTATGGGATGGATGCGCTTGAAGAAAGTCCACAATACTACATGGAGGACTATTGGGGACAAGTCAAACCTGTCTATCAAGTAGATGCTCTTGCTGCAAGAGGCCAAAATATCAATTACACTGCTAAGAGACCACCTCTTCAATGCTATGAGTGTGGAGGTCCACATCGTGTGGCCAAGTGTCCTATTAGGCTACAAAAGAACACCACACTAATGCAAACCAATCAAGCGAGCACGTCTACAATGCCAATACTCATGTGTAATTAATGTGGCATAGATCATTTGATTGCCCAATGTCCAAATAATCCAAATGCACCAAAGATCACGCCATTAAACTTGATTGAGGTTATCGAGGAGCCATCACAAAGTACACCTGTGGTACTAGTAAACGTACTCACACAATCGATGCTCCAAAAACAAAATTATATTCTTGAGAAAAGAGACACGGCATCAATTGCCCAATCTCAAAAAAAGAAGAAAACAGGAAGGAAGAGATTGCAAAAAGCCGCGAATTCAGACCCCAGTTCAAAGACCAACATAGGGACCGATGACGACCCTGTATATATGAACGACACTGAAGAGGATTCTAATTCAGATGAAACCATAAATACCAGAACGACCACTAGGAAAGAAACCAACAAGGAAGATCATCATGAGCCACAATGGCCATGATCCAAGAAGAAGATAGTAACTTATCCAAACCTTGCAGAGGAGATCGAGTGGGTAAAGTAATTAAGGATTTTGGTAGAAGATACCCAAAGGGATCTGGAGCTAGCACCTAGGCAGATCCAGATTACAGACACCATGTTCCCTATGCAACACAACCTCACCAAGTCCATAGACCCTTAGCCATACCTAGTGTCATCCAAGAAGAAAGTGGCTTAAAGTCATTGGAAAGTGGGCATACTTACTTCTTGATGGAAAGAATGTTTCTAGAGGGACTACTTGATCCTATCAAAGAAATGGAGATCCCATCTTCCCCACGTCAAGGGACTGAAGCCCAAAAGGTACCGTTAAACACTGCCAAATTGATGGATTTCATGTCTTCAGAAGTTAGAACCACCATCACGTACAAAATATATAAAGACCCTGAGCTAGTCTCAGCTCTTTGAGCCTTCCTCAATGGAGAACTGAAGTTTGGGCCACCACAATTTGCACAGATGGATGGAGCTCGGGAGATGCCAATAGAGGAGGAAAACTTAGATCCATAACCCAACCTAGATGAGAACCTTGTGGTAGAAATACCTGTTAATAAGTTGGGACAATACTTTGAGGGTGATGAATCCAATGTGACCATACCAATTACTACTAAGGGATTAAATGTGAAGGGAATCCTTGATGGTGGCGCTGGGGTTAGCATAGTGACTAAAAATTGCTAGGAAACTATGGAAATATGTCACCTTGTGACCACAACCATAGTAGTGAAGATGGAAAATGGGTCTATTGTTAAACCTATTGGGATGCTAGAAGATCTCAAGATCAAGGTCTTTGGACATAAAATAAGAATTACCCTTCATTGTTATGGGTTTGTCCAAGCACACTATGGCATCGGAGATGATCTTAGGGTGTCCTTTCATGAGGGAAGCAAAAATGGTGCATGGTCTAAAAACCATGTCTACTTGCAGTTTCAAGATTTTGTTATTTGAGTGGATCTTGTAATTGGTCGAGCACATCCTCTAGGAAACATGTTTATAATTGATCATAGATCTGACACCATAGTTCACTTGGCCCCATTGCAGTATTGTTACACGTGTAAAGCGAACACTGATGTTGGGGAAGATTCTCCTTATATGGATGTACTACCTAGGATGACTGAGTCGGGCAAGGTGGATTGGGTCCACCTAGCAGCAACCACAGACACTTGGTGAAACACAGGGACGACCTGGGTAACACCTGAGGGGGATGAAATGCCACCACTCTTACCCTTAAATATGCTAGAAGAAATGAATATAGCTTCTGATAACCTACAAGATGAAGGTTTGATTGGCATTGGACTCAATTCACCTCACAAGACTATAGCCCACATGATTTGGAGTCAAAATCATCAATTGAAATTGACTATGAGGACAAAGAATCTGAGTTAAATCTTAGTGCAAATGTGGGGACAAACCATTCAGGGCCTAGTGGTACCCTAGATGACAATCTATCCAAGGGAGCATAAGACACAAGTAGCAATTCATCTAGTGACTCTTCACTAGAGATCGGCTGTAATTGAAAATTAGACAAGAAGAGTAAGAGATATAAGAGGCGACAATATTGAGCAAATGTGCATGCTAGAATAAATGAAAAGAAATCTACCGTGGAATGGCTTAATTATATAGGGGCATGTGATGTTCATTGGAAGTTGGTAATAACTAGGGTGAATACCTTCAAAGCGTTATGTGGTGTAGTCCACAACCCCATTGACATCGCACAAATAGAGGCTACAGAGAAGCCAAAGTTGAGCTGTACCATAAGGAGATGACAAAATCGAGAGTTAGCTCAACAACAAAAGGAATCAGAAGTGAAATCACAGTCCACAAAACAACAGGACCCCACAGACTTACACCCTGCACCTGAACATTTCAAATCCTATACCACAGAGGAATGTAAGGTTGTGTATACAAAGGCTCAAAGAAAACCTATCGATGGGAGCAATGGATTCTATGACGGTCCAGTGATAGTTAAGGAAATAGAGTTAGCAGACCCAAGAGAAGAGTCCAAACTTGTTTTCATTGCCCAAGATTTGACAGAGACCGAGCACTGTGTACTTAAAGAAATTCTCAAGGAATTCATGGATATATTTGCCTGGACATATCATGATATGAAAGGTGTTCCACCTTCCGTGTGCAACACACAATCCCCATGAATAGCATGGCTAAACCACTTCAGCAATCACCCTACCCAATGAATCATAAATATGCAAAAATCGTTCAAGAAGAGATTAAAAAGCTTGTGAAATGAGGATTCATATACCCTATTGAGCACTCAGAATGGGTGTTTCCAATAGTGATTGTGCCAAAAAAGAATGGGAAACTCAGAGTGTATGTGGATCTCAAGAAGGTCAATGCTGCCACTAGGAGGGACTATTACCCCTTGCCATATTCAGAACATGTGCTTGAAAGATTTGTAGGGAAGGAAGATTACAGCTTTTTAGATGGGTACTCTGGCTACAATGAGATCACAATTGCGCTGGAGGACCAAGCTAAAACAATCTTTATAACCAAATTTGGAGTGTTTGCATTTTGTGTTATGGCTTTTGGTTAACCAATGCCCCTGCTACCTTTCAAAGATTAATAAACACTACTTTTAGAGAATATTTGAGGGAGTTTTGTGAAGCTTTCTTAGATAACCTTTGTGTTTATTCCTCTTGGAAAGAACATCCATCATGCTTATGAAAAGTGTTTGAGAAGTGCAGATTGTATCACATCTTCTTAAACCCTTTCAAATGCCAATTTTGGGTTAAACATGGAGTCATTTTAGGGCATATAGTGGACAAAAATATGATTTCCATAGATGAGAGCAAAATTAAAGCCATTGCTGAATTGCCACCACCTACAAACTATAAATGAGTTCAAAGGTTCATGGGTCATGTTGGTTATTACCGATGGTTTATTTTAAACTTTGCCGATATAGCTCGTCCTTTGAAAAGCTTCTTATTGAGTTCCACTAGACCGCGGAGTGTAACCACCCTTATGAGTCATTGAGAAACACCTTTACTAGTGCTCCTATTCTACGAGTGCCCAATTGGAATGTAATTTTCCCTGTGCATATTGATGCATCGAACTTTTCTATTGGGTGTGTTCTAGCTCAACCAGGAGAACATAAACTATACTATCCCATTAGCTTTGCAAGTCATCAATTGAATGATGCCGAGAGAATTACACCACTATAGAGCGAGAAGGTTTAGGTATGATTTATGCAGTGAAGAAATTTTGCTACTACCTTCTGGCCAACAAGTTTGTTTTCTATGTTGATCATCAAGCCTTGTTGTATCTAGTAAATAAAGCTTGTTCCACGGAAAGAATTACATGATGGTTGTTAATTCTCCTTGAGTTTAATTTTACCATTGTGGTGAGACCCGGTAAAAGACATGTGATAGTGGATGATTTTTCTCGCATACCCAATGGTGAAGACCCTACTAGAGTCGATGATGAGTTTCCCAATACTTCTCTATTCCTAGTCAAAACCATACCTGAATGGAGTGAGAAGATTATGAACTTTCTAGTTAATGGTTTTCCATCCAAAGAGCTTCGTAAGGACATAACTCAAAAATTGATAAAAGAACGTGAACCTTACTCTCTCATTGCAGGAACTCTATACAGGCTAGGGAAGGATGATATTCTTAGACGTTGTGCCCATGAGGAGTATTTATACATACTGCAAGAAGCCCACATGGGTATAGTTGGAGGACATTTCTCAAGAAAACTAAGAGCTAGAATGGTGTTGCAATCAGGCTATTGGTGGCCTACCTTATTCAAGGATGCATCACTTTTTGCAAAAGGATGTTATGAATGCCAACATTACAAGATCACGCAACAAAAGGATAGGATGCCCTTACATCTTGTTAAAGTGACTCAACCATTTGAACAATGGGGTTTGGACTTTGTAGGCCCAATTAGTCCGGTAGCTTGTAGCACTCAATCTCGATATATTATGCCACTGACTATGTGACAAAGTGGACGGAAGCCAGGGTGACACGTAAGGCTGATGCGAGGTCAATTGCCAAGTTTCTCTTTGAGAACATTATTAGAAGATTTGGTTGTCCCTTTGATATTGTGAGTGACAATGGTACTCATTTTATAAATGGAGTAATAAAAGAACTCACTACCAACTTTATTGTAGCTCACCATAAGTCCACACCTTATTACACAAGCAAATGGCCAAGCTGAGAGCATGAACAAGACCTTAATTTCTATCTTGACCAAAACGGTGGAAGCTCATCGTAAAAATTGGAATTTAACGCTTACATCAGCTCTATGGGCTTATCGTACTGCATACAAAGTTGCCATTAACTGCGCACCATTTAAGATGGCGTATGGCCAAGAAGCGGTTATGCCATGGGAGTTTGTCGTTCCTAGTCTTCGAGTAGCTTCTCAAGAAGGTTGGGATGGTAACCCCATAGTTGAGTGATTATATATCCTTGAAAGGCTAGATGAAGAGAGGCAATTAGCTGTGCAAAATGCACTTGTGGAGAAAGATAGGAGGAAAAAAAGATTTGACCGTCATCTAAAGAACAATAATATCATTGTTGGTGATAAAGTCCTTATGTATGGAGTGTGTAACAAAAAGAAAAGTTGAAATATGCGGGAAAAGGACCATATAGAGTATGTGAGATCACCCCACAAGGAACCATTCGTGTGGAGACTCTTGATGGAGTTGAAACCATTGGATTCCTCAATGGGAGAAAATTTAAAACATACTATGATCCTTAAAGCCAAGAGGAGCTATGTGCCATCCATTAAAAAAAGGCAACCAAGGCACAAACAGAAGTGAAGAAGATACAAGCTCAAGCTGAGGCTAAGGAGCGAAAACAACGCATAAGACGCTGATGGCCGGAACTGACATGCCATATGGGGTGACCTCTATACCACACATAGCCTGAACATCCCCAAGCATCATCTCAAGGTAGGAGTAATCCTATAACTATAGAGGGGGCGCCACCTAGCATAAGTGCAGCTAGGACGCAGACACACATGTCCTAGGGTAGCAAAAGTGAGATGCCCTTTAGGTAGCCAACATGAAATGGTGATACAACAAATGTCAACATGTAGAAAATGCCTAGTCAACAGTCAGGAGTGTGTGTACGAGAGAGGTATGTGACAAGGTCGGAATGGCGTATACTGACTGACTAGAGAGGTCGCATGTGATGGAGCACAAGAAGAGTGATATAGATGAGATGACACATCCCGCGAATGTGGGAAATCAAAACAAAGGAGAACAGAGAATGGACCCCAAAGATGAACACAACATTGTAGACTTTTATTGGTGATGATGATACTTACAAATGGTGGTCGTGACTATTACAAACCTGGATCTTGGCACTAGGGATGCATGATGGAATGCGAGTGCCATATGGTGCATGGCAAAGATAGAGTTAGCGGGAGGTTAGTACGTTAGCAGGAGGTTAGTTGAGGAAAAACATCAAGACGATGCACCACTGACAATGTCAATCACCAGCATCGAGAGTGGCTCGGGGTAGCATGGTGTCGGTGCATTCAATCCTAGCGTGTTCATGCTGCTTTGCGGGGGAATAGTGACTGCCTTATGCACATGGAGTGGTCGTGACTAGTAACTCAACCATGGTGTGGTGGAGAGTGGGGGGGTGGTGGTGTTGCCAATGCTACAATGCCCATGCTTGCACCAACACATGATGATGCTATGAGCTCCCTAGCTTGGGAGGTGCATTATGTCCTTTGTAGTGCTTAAAATATAGAGTGCATGGAGCTCATGTGTTCCTCCTTTACTTGTGCCTCCTTTGTGCTTAGTGGAGGCCTCTTTATATAGGCTTAAGAGGCGGTCCTTACCTAATGGTCCATGCAAATATCCATTGGTCGCTGTAGGGAGCCTAGATGCCTCTCTAGTAAGAGAGATAAAGAGGGAGAGAGGGTAGAGATAGAGAGAGAGAGGAAAGAGTGGGATGGGGAGAGTTTTTTTACAATCCACTAGCGACTAGCTAGGTTATTAGGGAAGAGTGGAGTTCGAGGCATTTACAAGGGGGTTTGTTGATGGTTCGGGTGGCGGTGGCGAGGTTTAATGCTGCCAGAATTGGTATGTGTTGCGTGAAGCCAAGATGCTATGTGTTACTTCATTTGGAGCCGGCCGGGTCATGCCTTCAACACCTCTTCTTGTTTCGGTGTCGGCGGTGCACGACTTGGCCTTCTTCTTCTTTGTCGTTGGTGTTGATTCCTTGGTTTATTATTTTCTGGTGTGTGTGCATACATGCGCGCGTGTGTGTGTATGGGTGAGTTTGTGTAGATGTGTGTGTATATATGTGATTGCGTGAGTGTGAGTATGTGTTTATGTGTTGTGTGTACGTGCATATGTGTATGTATATAGGGATAGTGTGTATAAATGAGTGTGTGTGTGGGAACCAGAGAGAGGGGGGTAATTTTGGTAGAATATGTGTATATTATATATATATATATATATATATATATTACATGCTTCTGGTGCGTTGGGAGATAGGGCAAGAGAACGAGAGTGAGGGAGGCGGAGAGCGCAGGTTCGCTGGGGAGAGAGGGATGGTGAAGGGTGTGTGAGTGTGTGTGTGTGTGGGTGAATAAGAGAGAGAGTGTGTATTATGTGAGTTTGTGTGTGTGTGTGTGTGTAGGTGAATAAGAGAGAGAGTGTGTGTATTATGAGAGAGAGAGAGAGAAGCACTGTATTTGGCATGCCCGCATGGGCTGACAAGAACACGAGAGAGAGGGAGGGTGTTGGTGAGCGAGAGTCAGAGAGGGAGTGTGTGAGTGTGTGTGTGTGTGTGGGTGAATAAGAGAGAGAGAGAGAGAGAGAGAGAGGAGGAGAGAGAGAGAGAGAGAGAGAGAGAGAGAGAGAGAGAGAGAGAGAGAGAGAGAGAGAGAGAGCGATATTGTATTTGGCGCGTTTGGGCTTGTTGACAAGGGCGCGAGAGAGAGATAGAGTGTGGGCTCCTCGGCTTGGCCGACAACGAGCGAGAGAGGGGGGGGGGGGGGGGGGGGAATGGTCAATGGAATGGGATGTGTGGATGAGGGAATAACGGGCCAGTGGTGAGGGGTGTTGTGTGTAATGAGAGAAAGAGAGAGATAATTCGCGGGGCCGTTCCCACATGGAGCGAGAGAGGGGGGGTAGAACAAGGGAGAGAGAGAGAGAGACTAGGTCCAAAGGAATGAGGGAAGAGAGAGTGCTTTGTGAATAATGGAAGAGAGAGAGAGAGAGAGAGAGAGAGAGAGAGAGAGAGAGCTCTTTGTCCAATATGGCAGCCAGCCAATGGGAAAAAAAGAAAAAAAAACAATGTAGGCTTGTTTTATTGGCTAGGTGGTATAGAAGCACGGTAAGAGATAGAGAGATGGTAGTTTTGCAGAGCCAAGTAGGAGAGAGAGCTTGTTTTTGGTGATGATGGAGGAGAGGTAGGGTGTGGTACCTAAAAGGGGAAAATACAGTGGCCTACTGCACGTCGGCAAGCAAGGAAGAGAAGACTGGTGGCGGAAGTGGGAAAAAAAACGTTTTTTTGTTGTTCTTTTTACCTCATGCTCACGAATGTTGTTTATTCTTATGGTCTTGGCTTCGAAAGCCAAGAAACTTTAAACTCTCAGGCCGGGCTAGAGGGCGGTGCGGCTAACACGGTATCACTACCCCTCCCCCTAAGGTTAGGGGCATTCATGCCTTGAACTCATCTTGTTTGATCATTGTCGTCGGAGGTGGAGGTTGATGGTGTATCCTCATCGGGAATGTTGATAGGTGGAGTCTGATCAAATCTAAGAAAATAAGGTTTGAGTTGCCAACCATTTACTCTGGTCTTATGAAGCTTGCCATCAGCTGGTAACTCCCATTGGCATACTTTTTCTGATGATGAAAGGGCCCTCCCATCGGAGTAGGAGCTTCTTATCTTTGCGTGTGTCAAAGTGATTGTCACAACGTAGCACCAACATGCCCTTATTTAAATCTTTGCACCAAAGATGTTGGTTGAAACTAAGCCATGTGTGCTCTGCCTGGGCCGCATAATAATTGATTGCTTCTTCTTTGTCCAGCTATAGTCTCTCCAAGTCGAGGATGTGATCTCTTAAACGCATGTTGGGCGGTTGAAGCTGGCTTGCCATCACTCTAAGACTTACTATTTGTACCTCAATAGGAAGGATTGACTCCTTGCCAAATACCAAATGATATGGAGTGAACCCCAAAGATGTACGAAATGAGGTTCTGTAGGCCCACAAAGATGGGAGTAGATACTTATCCCAGTCTCCAGGATGGTTTCTAACTTGCTTAGTGATAATTTTATAGACCATTCCATTCACTTTCTCAAATAGGCCATTACATTGAGGGTAATATGGTGAGGAGTGCCTCCTCACCATTACATTGGCCATTACATTGAGGGTAATATGGTGAGGAGTGCCTCCTTGCAATGCCAAGTTTTTGCATTAATTCTCCTACCAAGTCTACTCTGAAACCCGGCCCTCTATCAGAGATGATTTCTAATGGTGTGCCAAACTTGCAACATATGTGCTGATAGACAAATTTAGGTACCTCTACCACTATAATTCTAGTAGTGGCTGTAGCTTCCACCCATCTAGTCATATAGTCAACTCCCATGATGATGTAGAACTTCCCTGAGTTGTGGCCCTAGGCAATGGTCCTATGGCGTCTATACCCCACTTTTCAAATGGTTCATAAGAAAGGATAGGTGTCTGTGGCTCAGGCATGACTGATCTGGTGCCAGCCTTTTGACACATCTTACATGTCTTACACCAGTGGTGTACATCACAGCTGAGGCTAGGCCATACAAAGCCAGCCTGCAAGATTTTCCTACTTGTTATATCTAGGGCAAAGTGAACACCACAAACGCCATCATGGCAACTGACAATTACCCCCGTAATTTCATTAGAGAGAGGTACCTTCTTGAGTATTTGGTCTTTACCCTTACAAGACAAACCGTCATTGATAAGCCGATACCGTGTGGCTTTCTGGGTAATCCATTGCTTCTGTCCTTTAAGTGAGTCCTCAAGCTAGGATTCTTGCATGTCTGTACTCCATTTACTTGCCTTACCAAAAGTAGAGCATTGCCAAATATGTTAAGGTGTTCTACCCCTTGCGAGACGCACCATTGTAACCCCTTGGTTAGTGTTGCATACTCAGCTTCATTGTTAGAATGTGATTCCAACAAATGGCCAAGCGAGAATACCTTGATACCTTTGTCATTAAAGACCACTATGCCTGCAGACAACTGATTTGTCGGATGCTCGCTTGTAGGCTCCATCAAAGTAGAGAGAGTGTGCTCTTTCTACCACCGGTGGCTTTGGAAGTGATTGAATTCCTTCCCCTCTAGATTGCTTTACCTTCTTCTCAAAGTTTTGGTAGGTCATGAGTCCCCCAAGCTTGCCCTTGTCGTGCTTTCCAATTGTACCGTGTAGTCAAACTCTTGCAGATGAACTAGCCATTTAGTAATCCTAGCAGAAACATCCATGTGTTGTACAACATAAGGAAACATCTCATCCATGGTTAAAATCACAAATTTTCTAGGCAACAAATATGACTCAACTTTGTAGTTGCAAATCTAAGAGCTAGGAATAGGTGTTCCACATGGGTGAAACCTTTCTCTGTTGCTGTCATCATTTGACTGGAGAAGTAAATTGGCCTCATGAAAGATGTTGTTGTATCCTTCTAGAGCAGCACAACCCCCAAGGAGTCATCACCCACACTTGAGGTGACATAAAATTTCTCATCCCACTTAGGTGGTGAGATAGTTGGTAGGGTGGCTAAGACCTCCTTTACCTTGTTGTAGTGATGTTCGCTCTCCTCGTCCCAGGTGAAAGTTGATCGTTGTGTGAGTTGTTGTAGTGGTAGAACAAGTTGTGATAGTAGATGTATGAATCTACTCAAATACCTCACCTTTTGTAAAAAAGAGACCAGTTGACGTGCAGTTGTTGGTGAAGGTAGGTCTATGAGTGCGGACACCTTACTTGGATCGGCGTTGATACCTTTCTCTGAAACTTCATGCCCTAAAAGAATGACTCTACTTTCCCCAATGTGGCACTTGTCTACATTTAATTGCCCACCTAGGTTTTGCAACCTTGCCAAACCCTCAGTTACCTTTTCTAAGTGTGAAATGCGAGGGCTATATATACAAAAATCATCAATGAACACTCTTATGGATGTTCCAAAGAACGGTTGAAAGACGTATGTGACATATCTTTGGAATGTGGCAGGTGCATTTGTGAGACCAAATGGCATAACTTTGTATGCAAAACAACCCCATGGAGTAATAAAAGTGGTTTTTACTGATCTTCCAAGGCTATGTGTATTTGAAAATACCCGGAATAACCATCACACATGGTGTAGCATTCAAAACCCTCCACTTCATTCAGAATTTCATCCAAGAAAGGGAGAGGAAAGTGGTCTCTCTTCGTAGCTGCATTTAGTGGTTTGTAGTCAACACAGACCCTCCACTTACCATTCTTCTTAGGCATCACTACTATGGGTGACACCCACTCTGAGTTTTCTACAGGATAGATGAACGCTGCTTCTAGTAGCTTCCTTACCTCGGTAAGGAGTGTCTTTTCTTGTATAACCCTCGACCATCGTAGCTTTTGCAAAACTGGATTTGCCCCTTCCTTTAGCTTAATATGATGTTCCACTATTGTAATACCTATTATTCTTTCATAGTTGTCAATGAAAAGGTCAGAAAATCCCATCAACATTTGCAAAAATTTATCTTTCTCTTCAATTGTTAACTCCATAGATAACATACCCTTCAACCTACTTTCTCCTAGGCCAGGTGATTTACTTTCCTCTTCGTTGCTTTGCCCTTTTGGTGATGGGTCGCTAGTTGTGCTTACCCTTTGTAGATCCTTCATGATGATACCCATCACATTGATGGAACTATTGATTTCGTTGGTGGATGTGGTCTCCTCCGTAGAAGTGGAAGACTCACTAGTGGTTTCATTTACTGATCTCTCTAGGTCCATTTTCTTCTGCTTGCCAGTCTTCATGTCATAGAAGTCTGTCTCCCCTTTCTTACCAGTCATGCGTAGAAGGCGAGTGCCCCAGTCCTGCTTTGCCTTCATGGCCATCAACCATGGCCTTACCAAGATTAATGGATAGCCCCCCCCCTTAGTAGGCATCACAAAAACATCTACTTCTACCTCAGTGTTGAAAGCTTTTATCTTCATAGGACTTACGACACCTGCACATTTTACTTTTGCGTTGTTTGCCATCTTTGCCTTGTATGGAGAAGGCTTGTCAACCTCGAGCCCTAGTCGAAGCATCATAGCTTCACTCATCACAAATATTTGTGCACCTCCATCAATGTAGGTGTTTCCAAACCTCTTACCCTTTATGTTGACGTCAAAAATTGGAAGGATGTCATCCATGTTGCAACCCGAAATTGCTCCAGCTACCTTTGCTTTGGAGCGCCTTGTACTTATTATTTTGGACCATTGCCGCCTTACCTTTGGTGCGAGATGTAGCAGTTGTGGCCATGTAATCTTTGGTCCTTGCTCTGCCACATCCAATGTTAGATCATAGGGCCTAGAACTTTCCCCTAACTGGTAGTCGATGATGCCTATCTTCCGTCGTGGCCTTGACGGTCTCTTGCTAGTCTCTCCTTTTATGTTTCTCTCATCATCAGATCGTGGAGATTTCTCCCTCCTAGCTCTCTTTATAGGCATGGCTTCAAATGGTTCTACAAAGGCTACCTTCTCCTTACCCTTATCCCTCTCCTTTACTCTGGGTGGATCCACTACTATGGCCTTTCCTTTCTCTTCTAACCTTATGATGTTTATAGGGCGATTAGGTGGTGGTGCCGGTGGAAGAGGTGGAATGGGTTCTTGTGGTGGTGCCTGGGGTGGACGTAGAATTTGTGTTGGTGGGGCTAGTGCTCGGGGTGGGGGTGTTCTCTCTCTAGGGGGTGACAGTTGGTTTCTCATACCTCCTCTATTATAGTTTCGTCGCGGTTTGGGACAGTAGTACATACCGTGACCATCTTCTCCGCAGTTGTAGCAGTGATACTCCCTGTTTTATCGTCGTGCTCTTCCTGGGTCTTGATCTCTTTCCTGATTCCTTCCTTGTTGTATCAAGTGAACATACAAATTCTGCATTTGGTCAGTAATGTGGGCCAACATGTCTTGTTGGTCATTTCTTACTCCAAGAGCCGTTGGTGGAGGAATGGTGGTTGTTGGTTGACGGGATGTTCCTGCTGCTGTTGACTCGGTTTCTTTGGATTTCATCCGTAGCTTCTTGTCCTTTAGACGAGCAATCTCGATGGCTAAATTGTACGTAGCCGGGAATCTACCCTTCACCTTCTCCTTGAGAAGCGGCCATAAGCCATGCATGAACCGGTCCTTCTTGAGGAAATTGGGTGCAACTTCTCCTCTTTCTAGTGACACAACCCACCGCTCTCACAAATCCACAAACTTGGACTCATAGGTGGCATATTTTAAAAGACCCTCCTGCTTCATGTCTCTCAACTTGTCCCACAGCTTCTCTGAAGTGGTACCTCCCCCAAAGCGCCTCTTAAAAGTAGTTTTTAAGGGCTCCCAATCATCCTTAGTTGCTTGTGGAAGTGCGTTGTACCACAACCTAGCTTCTAGCTTCATGAGATGCTTAAAGATTCTAACCCAGGATTCATCTGTATCTTTGTTGCTTACTACACATGCTACTTCAAAGTCATCTAGGAAATCTGTTACCAAAGCCTCCCCCTTCTTTCCTTTAAATGTTGGAAATGCTACACTTGCCATGATTACTGAGAGAGAGAGAGAGAGCTAGAAAGACACATTGATTAGCTTGCAATCAAAAGTTTTTTTTTTCCCTTTACAAGGGGACGTGTATACCCTTTTTATACTAGAACCTAGATTAAAATCTCAAACGGTACATGGCCTTGTACCAAAGGTAAGACAAATGGCTGATCTAAAGAAAAAACCTCAAAGAAGTGCTCCCCACCCAGCATGGTGTTGATGACGTGCTGGTAATGAGCCTTCCAGTCCAGTATTACCTTGATTGAGCGTACTCGTATCGGAATGTGTGATCTGCCTTGAGGTAAGTTGTACTAATTCATGTTAAGCTTAGAGGTGCTTAGTCATTGTCCAAGCTTGTGGGAGAGGGTGGTGTTCTTTCCTGAAACAAGCTCAGTAGATCCCTAGTCTCTCTAGTGAGAGTGTGAGAATGTGCTTCCGTTATCTGTGCTACAGCATCAAGTGCGACTTGGAAACTAACTATGATAATTACCTCGGTGACTTGAGTTACCCGATTCTCGAAGTAGAATAGTGTTGATTCTCTATTGTGTAGAGCTCCCTCCATCTTATTGTTGCGGGTTGGTTGTAGGTTGCAGACATGGTCTTGACTTACTCCTTCTTCTCCTTGGCACCCGGCCTATGTATATCCACTGAGTCTGGCGTGTTGGTTGACTCTCCCACTGCAAATCAATTACCGTTACGCGTGGCACTCGAGCTTCGATGGAGATGCAAAGTTCGTCTAGTTGTGCTTGGAGCTCTTCTTCTTCTGTCGTCCAGTTTTAGCGAACCCTGCTAACCATTCATCCATCCACAAAAGTTTAGGGGTTTCAATCTTGTAAACTAGAGGGTTTCATGAAAGGATCCTCGGTTGGGACGCCAAGAAAATGATGCCCAGAAATGACATGCCATATGGGGTGGCCTCTACACGACACATATCTTGAACATCCCCAAGCATCATCTCAAGGTAGGAGTAATCCTATAACTATAGAGGGGGCACCACCTAGCATAAGTGCGGCTAGGACATAGTCACACATGTCCTAGGGTAGCAAAAGTGAGATGCCCACTAGGTAACCAACATGAAATGGTGATACAGCAAACATCCACATGTAGAAAATGCCTAGTCAACAGTCAGGAGTGTATGAGAGAGGTATGTGACAAGGTCGAAATGGAGCATACTGACTGACTAGAGAGGTCCCATGTAGAAAATGCCAAGGTAGGAGTAATCCTATAACTATAGAGGGGGCACCACCTAGCATAAGTGCGGCTAGGACGTAGTCACACATGTCCTAGGGTAGCAGAAGTGATATGCCCACTAGGTAACCAACATGAAATGGTGATACAGCAAACGTCCACATGTAGAAAATGCCTAGTCAAGAGTCAAGAGTGTATGAGAGAGGTATGTGACAAGGTCGAAAAGGAGCAGACTGACTGAGTAGAGAGGTCACATGTGATGGAGCACAAGAAGAGTGATATAGATGAGATGAATATTCTCTCAAATGTGGGAAAACAAAACTAAAGAGAACAGAGAATAGACCCCAAAGATCAAGATAGCATTGCATACTTTTATTGGTGATGATGATACTTACAAATGGTGGTCTTGACTGTTACAAACCTGGATCTTGGCACTAGGGATGCATGATGAAATGCGAGCGCCATATGGTGCATGGTGAAGTTGGACTTAGCGGGAGGTTAGTACGTTAGTGGGAGGTTAGTTGAGGGAAAACATCAAGACGATGCAGCCACCGATGAAGTCAATCACCAGCATCGAGAGCGGCCCGGGGAAGCATGGTGTTGGTGCATTCAATCCTAGCATGCTCATGCTGCTTTGTGGGGGAATAGTGATTGCCTTATGTGCATGGAGTGGTCATGACTAGTAACTCAACCATGGTGTGGTGAAGAGTGGGGGGGTGGTTATGTTGCCAATGCTACAATTCCCATGCTTGCAACAAAACATGATGCCATGAGGTCCCTAGCTTGGGAGGTGCATTATGTGCTTAGTAGTGCTTAAAATGTAGAGTGCATGGAGCTAGTGTGCCCCTCCTTCACTTGTGCCTCCTTTGTGCTTAGTAGAGGACTCTTTATATAGGCTTGAGAGGTGGTCCTTACCTAATGGTCCTTGAAAATATCCATTGGTTGTTGTAGGGAGCCTAGATGCCTCTCTAGTAAGAGAGATAAAGAGGGAGAGAGGGTAGAGATAGACAGAGAGGAAAGAGTGGGATGGGGAGAGTTTTTTTACAATCCACTAGCCACTAGCTAGGTTATTAGGGAAGAGTGGAGTTTGGGGCATTTACAAGGGGTTTTGTTGATGGTTCGGGTGGCCGTTGCGAGGTTTAATGCTGCCAAAATTGATATTTGTTGCGTGAAGCCGAGATGCTACGTGTTACTTCCTCTCGGTGCTGGCTGGAGCGTGCCTTCGGCGCCTCTTCTTGTTTCGGTGTCGGCGGCGCACGACTTGGCCTTCTTCTTCTTTGTCGTTGGTGTTGATTCCTTGGTTTATTATTTTCTAGTGTGTGTGTGTGTGTGTGTATGGGTGAGTTTGTGTAGACGTGTGTGTATATATGTGAGTGCGGGAGTGTGAGTATGTGTTTATGTGTTGTGCGTGTGTGTGTATGTGTATGTATATAGGGATAGTTGTGTGTAAATGAGTGTGTGTGTGGGAACGAGAGAGAGGGGGGTAATTTTGGTAAAATATGTGTATAATATATATATATATATATATTTTTTAAACGTGCTTCGGGTGCGCAGGGAGACAGGGCGAGAGAACGAGAGTGAGGGAGGAGGAGAGCGCGGGCTCGTTGAGGAGAGAGAGGTGGTGAAGGGTGTGTGAGTGTGTGTGTGTGTGTAGGTGAATAAGAGAGAGAGTGTGTATTATGAGAGAGAGAGAGAGCGGCATTGTATCTAATGCACCCGCATGGGCTGACGAGAACACGAGAGAGAGGGAGGTTGATGGTGAGCGAGAGTTAGAGAGGGAGTGTGTGAGGATGTGTGTGTGTGGGGTGAATGAGGGAGAGAGAGAGAGCATTACTGTATTTGGCGCCTTCGAGCTTGTTGACAGACGGCGCAAGAGAGAGATAGAGTGCGGGCTCCTGGGCTTGGCCGACAACAAGCGAGAGGGGGGAGGGGAAATGGTCAATGGAATGGGATGTGTGGCTGAGGGAATAGCGGGCCTGTTACCATTCACATGTGGTAGTGATGTGTGTGAACACACTAGGACCGCCGGGGCATTTTTTCCCTCTTTAGGAGGTTTTTTCCCCCGTGCATTGTATATACGCCCATCACTCTAGGGCTATCTATCTTTCCATTGCACACTAAGTAATACACTCTCTATTGTGTGACTTGAGCTTCCTTCGTTTTCTCCAAGCTGTGTGTGTCTCTCTGCAACCCTAATTCCAACAATTGGTATCAGAGCAGGTTGTGTCCTCCCGGGCTTAGTCGCCAGCTGCTCCAATACACGCCTGCTCACTTTCTTCGATTTCAGTGAGCTTTGGCAAGCGTTCACAGGTCGACAAATACTTCGGGAGGGCTTGAAGAGCTTGGTCTACTCAGATTTTTGACTTGGGCTCATTTCGGCCTCCATTTCCACTACAGGCAGTATTGCATAGGCTATTTCGTCATTTTGTGCAAAATTTTTGTCAGTGCCGTTTTCTGCATAACAGGTGCCTTATAGTCTTCTACGGTTTGTGCTATATAGCACGTGTTGTTCCCGCTCCATTTCTCCTATTTTCGGGAAGTTTTCACATCAGGTGCATCATTTACCATGGCTGACAACAACAACACAGATGTGTTCAAGATGTTTGCTGCTGAGGACAGGTTGGATGGGGACAACTACCCTATGTGGGCTTATATAATGCAACATGTTCTTGTGTCAAAAGGGGTCTGAAACATTGTGCAGGGCATTGATGTACGTCCTGGTTCAGAAGATGTAGGCGATGTTGAGGATGTTGCAGGTCTTGCTGCAAGGATTGCTGCTGTTAGAGTTGTTTTGCCTACGGCAGAACAAACTCGTTGGGATGTTAAGGATGCACAGGCTCATGCATTGATTCCGTTGTCTGTGAAGCGCACCATTGTTCCTCACATCCGTTCAACGAAATCTGCAAAACACGCTTGGGATATTTTGGCTGGTCTTTATGCAAGTGGCAATGAGGCTAAAATTTCTTTGCTGCGTAAAGAGTTGGAGTCGAAGATTATGCATGAGGAAGATGATATGGACACTTTCCTTGCTAGTGTCAAGGATATCAATGAGCAACTTATTTCTGCAGGTGAAGTCATTTCAGACAGTTCCCTTGTGCAGACTGTTCTTGATGCGTTACCAGATTCTTACCAGACTTTTGCTAGTACTTGGAGACTTATGACCCAAGGAAATCCTGAAGTTGTCAAGTTTGATACATTATGCACATTGCTGTTGCAAGAGTCACTTTCCAAAAAAAACAGGACTAGGCAGTGTGCAGTTGAACAGGCTTTTATTGCTTCTCAAAGAAAGGGTGGTAACAGTAATGCAGCCACTTCTTATGGTTCTGCTACGAGTGGAAAAAATTATGTTCCTAATGCTTCTACTGGCAGCACTTCGTCTGGCAATTGTGGTGATAAGGGCAAAAAGAAGATGCGTTGCCATTATTGTAAAGCTAATGATCACTTGATCAAGTCGTGTCCTAAGCTGAAGGCCAAAGAGGCTAAGAAGAAAGAGGGCGGTTCCACTGCAAATGCTGGTTCCACTACAAATGCAGCCATTGTTGAGTCTTGTGTGAAAGGAGACTGTGATGCTGATGTTGATGCAGAATGGGCTTTTAGCGCAGAGTGCACTTACAATCCTGCTGTCCATGATGCATGCTTGTTAGTTGATGCAGATTCACATATGTGGTATTTTGACAGTGGTGCTACAAAGCACGTTACCTCACATCGTGAATTGTTTACCTCTCTCAAGTTTGTCCCTCATGGGAATTCAATCGCTTGTGCCAACAATGCCTCTTAACCAGTTCAGGGAATTGGAAAGATTGTGCTTACTGCTGCAGATGGCAGTTCTTTCACACTTGTTGATGCACTTTTATGTACCTGGGATCAAGAAGAATCTCTTGTCTGTATCCGCACTTGCTAGACTTGGACTTGTAGTCAAATTTGTGGATGATAGATGTACAATTCATGATCTCAGTTTTGGTGATGAAATTGTTGCATCTGGCCTTTTGTGCTGTGGGCTATATAAGCTCACTTTGTATGACAAGTGTGGACAAAATTTTGCAAATGCTCTTGCAGATTCCAGGGCTATTTCAGATGCGAAACTTTGGCATGCAGGGTTTGGTCATCTGAATTTTGCCAGTTTGCTGCGTTTCAGAAATCTGATATGGTTTCTTCTTTGCCGCCTCTTGAAGCACCTGTCAAACATGTTTGTGAAGGCTTTATTTTGGGAAAGATGCAACATTCTAAGTTTCCAAAGGATGGTTCAGTTCGGGCCACATGCAGGTTGCAGCTTGTGCATAGTGATGTTTGTGGGCCAATGCAAACTCCGTCCTTGGGCAATTACCTATACTTCGTGACTTTCATTGATGATTACTCCAGGCATGCATGGGTATTTCCGCTTAAAGCGAAGTTCGAAGTTTTTATGTGCTTCAAACAATTTCTGGCTATGGCTGAAAATGTCTCGAAATGTACTATGGGCACCCTCCGTTCCGATCGAGGGGGGGAGTATATGTCTCATGAATTCAATGCATTTCTGGCTAGTCGTGGGATAAAACACCAATGTACAGTGCCTTATACACCTCAGCAAAATGGTGTTGCTGAGAGGAAAAACAGGTCGTTGACGGAAATGGCACGATGTATGGTCAAAAGTCAAGCTTTGCCGCATTCTTTTTGGCTTGAGGCCATCATGTGTGCCACTTATGTACTTAACAGGTGTCCTATGAAAGCTTTGCAGTCTATTACTCCATATGAAGCATGGCATGATAGAAAGCCTTCTATTGAGCACATGCGTGTTTTTGGCTGTTTGGCATATGCTTTGGTGCCACAAGTGCAGCGCAGAAAATTGGATGATAAGGCTGTCAAATGTATTTTTGCTCGTTATAGTGCTGATAGCAAAGGTTACCGGTTGTATCAGCTGCAAACAAAATGTATTCTGGTTTCTTGGGATGTAGTGTTTGTGGAAGATTCTGTTCAACCTTGTTGTCATGTACTAGAGATAGTAATGTAAGCTCACAGGACATCTATGACACTTTGTTGCCTCTTTTCAGTGGTGGAAATACGAATGTGAGTTCCAATGGGGCAAATGTATAGCCTATGGGGGCTTCTGAAAATGTTCTAGATCAGCCTATTACTGATGCAGATGTACATGATGTACTTGATGAGGAAAGGGCTGAAAATGAGCAGGCTAGAGGTATGCCAAAATGGCTGGTGCACACTTTGCGTGACAGTAAATTAGATGCACCTTTGTCTAGTCGTACTCATTCAGGCTCTCTCCATGCATCTTATGCATCAGATTGTTATGCTTTGGCTGTGTCTAGTTTACATGATGTTAAGGAGCCTCTATCTTTTGATGAAGCACATAATTCAAAAAATTGGATGGCTGCCATGCAATCAGAATATGATGCACTTATAGAGAATGACACATGGACTTTATGTGATTTTCCTCCTGGAAAAAAAGCCATTGGTACGAAGTGGGTTTACAAGTTGAAACGCAAACCGGATGGTGAGATCGATCGCCATAAGGCTCGACTTGTTGCAAAGGGTTATGCACAACAAAAAGGCATAGATTATGAAGAAACTTTTGCTCCCACTTATCGTATGACTACTGTGCATTTTCTATGTGCATTGGCAGCTCATTTTGGTTGGGATGTACATAAATCAGACATTGTTACTGCTTTCTTGAATGGTGACATATTTGAGGAAGTTTATGTAACGCAGCCTCGCGGTTTTTTCATAAAAGGACAAGAGGACAAAGTGTGCAAATGTAACAAGGCATTGTATGGGTTGAAGCAATCTCCTCGTGCTTGGTATGAGAAAGCTGACACTCATTTGGTCAAACAAGGCTTTCGTAACAGTCCAACAGAAAGCACATTGTATGTAAAGCATGAGGGTGATGTACTTCTCATTGTGGTTCTTTATGTTGATGATTTGCTGATCACTGGACCAAATGAGAGACATATTTCTGAATTTAAGGCTGATTTGAATGCTACTTTCAAGATGAAAGATTTGGGGTTGTTGCATCATTACTTGGGTATACAGTTTAAGCAGTGTGATGGTGGTATTGCCTTGTGTCAGAAAAGTTACATAGAGACATTGCTATGCAAGTTTGGACTTGAGGATTGCAAACCTATTGCCACTCCCATGGAAACAGGTTTGAAGTTGAGTCTACATGATGCTGGTGATCCTGCTGATGTCACTCTTTACCAAACTACTGTTGGATGCCTCATTTATGTATGCAACACGAGGCCAGATATTCAGTTTGCAGTCTCACAGGTCAGCAGATTTATGCATTGCCCAGGGTCTAATAATTGGCAGGCTGTCAAGAGGATTTTCCGCTACCTTAGAGGCACTTTACATCTTGTCTTGTTTTATCCCAAGGGGGGATCATTGCCGCAAGACTTACATGCTTTTCGGACTTAGATTGGGCTGGTTGTTTTGACACGCAAGTGTCCACAAGTGGTTTTTGTTTCATGCTTGGCACTTCATGTATATCATGGTTGAGCAAGAAGCAACCTACTGTGGCCACTTCGATTTGTGAGGCTGAGTACAGGGCAGTCTTCAAAGCTACGGTTGAGTGTGTATGTCTCAGATGCCTTATGGCTGATTTGGGTGTTGGACAGGACACTGCCAACACTATCTACACTAACAGTCAGAGCGCATTGGCAGAACCCAGTTTTTCATGCTCATCAGGAGAGATAAGCTTGGCTTATATGCCAACACAAGACAACCTTACAGATCTTTTCACAAATGCATTGTCTCGTGAGAAGCTTGAAGCTTCCCGCAAAGCTTTGGGCTTACTCCCCTTTGTGGATTGATCATGTCCTCAGGGCATGGAACTTCCCTTTACTCTTGTGCCAGCTCTCATTCACCGCATCACTCCAGGGGGGATTTGTTACCATTTACATGTGGTAGTGATGTGTGTGAACACACTAGGACCGCCGGGGCATTTTTTCCCTCTTTAGGAGGTTTTTTCCCCTGTGCATTGTATATACGCCCATCACTCTAGGGATATCTATCTTTCCATTGCACACTAAGTAATACACTCTCTATTGTGTGACTTGAGCTTCTTTCGTCTTCTCCAAGCTATGTGCCAATGGTGAGGGGTGTTGTGTGTAATGATAAAAAGAGAGATATGATTTGCGGGGTCATTCCCACATGGAGCGAGAGAGGGGGGTAGAACGAGGGAGAGAGAGAGAGACTAGGTCCAAGGGAATGAGGGAAGAGAGAGTGCTTTGTGAATAATGGAAGAGAGAGAGAGAGAGAGAGAGAGAGAGAGAGAGAGAGAGAGAGAGAGAGAGAGAGAGAGAGAGAGAGATCTTTGTCCAATATGGCGGCCCGCCAATAGGGAAAAAAGAAAAAAAACAATGTAGGCTTGTTTTATTGGCTAGGTGGTATAGAAGCATGGTAAGAGATAGAGAGATGGTGGTTTTGTGGAGCCAAGTAGGAGAGAGAGCTTGTCTTTGGTGATGATGGAGGAGAGGTAGGGTGTGGTGCCTAAAAGGGGAAAACGCGGTGGCCTATTGCACACGCGCGAGTAAGGAAGGGAAGACTTGTGGCGGAAGTAATAAAAAAGGTGTTTTTTTGTTGTTCTTTTTACCTCATGCTCGCGAATGTGGTTTATTCTTGCGGTCTTGGCTTTGAAAGCTGAGAAACTTTAAACTCTCAAGCCAGGCTAGAGGGTGGTGCGGCTAACCCGGTATCAATGCCAACGAGAGGCTAACCTTGGAGTTACACATGCATTCCACGTTGAAACTGATGAGGACTAGTTGGACTCTAATACACCTCTATGATACCCTATTGAGCTAAACAACACCTATGGAAAAGTGCTATATAACGCCTTATTGGACATGGGTGCTAAATATAATCTGCTATCATATGGGGTGTGGTGTTAGTTAGGGAAGTCACCTCTATCTGAAATTATTATCCAAGTCAAGGGTGCCAACAAGAAAAAAACTGCGGTTTTTAGAATCTGGCACACTTCTGTCAGTTATGACAATGGGGTTGTAGCTCAAGACTTTTTGGTCATGCCTATTGGAACTATCGAGGGTAATATAAACCTAGGATGCACATGGATGATAGCCACCAAAAGCAATATTGATTGTGGGACAAGGGGTGTCACAATACATAAACCAACTCTTGGCCCTACCACTCAAGCCATAGTCCCTGAGATATTACCAAAACATTGCATGTCCAAGAGGTTGAACCATATGTCCCCATAGCCCAACTCTCTAGAGCTTCAACTGATGTAGTTGAAATAAAACTTGAGACACACAAGAACCATCCCAATATAACAAAGAAAGAAAACACACAAGTGGGTCCCTAAAGCTTCTTCAACGACCATAGCTAGTGCTAAAAGACAGGAGCCTGGTAAGATATGTGCCACTCGCACCAAGAAATGTAAAGAAACGTTGCGTTGGATTCCTAAAATACTATTGGAAGCCCAAGGCTACTATGAAGGAAATGATCAAATCTGGGTACCAAAACGTAAATTGTGCTCTTACTTGTCACCTGGCCTATGTGACCCCAATCCTATGGCTCCAAAATGAATTGAAGATTGCGGAAAGGAAAAAATCACGGAATGCTACACACCTCTCCAGAGCTAGTTTGGGTACCAAAGAAAGAACGACTTGTTCCACCTAGCTCAGGAAGAGGGAAGTCAAATGAAGCTTCTTGCTCTTCATGTAGTTCCTACATGGAAATAGAAGCTTTGACACAACCTCCACCCACCATTGTACATATCCATACAAACAAGCAATAGTTTGCACCTCCCGTTGTAAGTTCACCACCTACAACAACATTGCAAATAAAATCATGGGAGAGTACCTTACACCCTTGAAACTAGATGAAACTCATAGGGTGGTCAAAAAAATTGGTTAAAGCCTTCACCCATAACAACTTGGAACAATTGGTTTCAAAAAGTGATGACATCATTCCAAAAGGTATGATCTACCCAAGGAAGGGGGGAGTGTTTGTTGACATCCATCATTCACTTGCTGCCCTCTCAACCTTCCTCCTTGACCTCTCAATCTCCAATCCTAGGGAATGTATATATAAAGACTTTTACTCACAAAAACAAGATAAAAAAGTAAAAGAACAAGAGACACCAAACAATAATGTAGAAACTTACAAGTTCTATACATAACAAAAAATCATAAAAACACATTATGAACAAGAACAAGACCCTTGTAATATTTGCACTCTAACCATCATCTATCTGTGTGTACAGATATGGCTAGTACGCTAGAGTCATCCACTCTTGCCTTGGGTGAGAGGTACCCTTGTTACTTTTCACAAGTGTTTGACATGGTCTTTCCGGTGCTTGCCTGTGGGGAATGGGATTTGGTAGGTACGCTAGCATGTGCGAGAATGGCTTATACGTCTCTTGGCCATGACTGATCCATACTTAGTAGAGAGTGTTTCTCCCATTGCACAAGCCTACCCTTTTGACCAAGATGACTATAGGCGTCTAGTGACCTTTTTAGTAAACATTGGTGCCTCTAATGAAGAAGAAGATTTACATGATTACACGGATGACACATATGGTCTCACGGATGATGACTTTGTTTTTGTCGACGACGAGGATAGGGGTTTAGCCTTAGGGTTCTCCCCCAATCTTTACAATATCCTATTCCCTTGACTCTCTAGGGGGAGTGTAAATAATTAGGTTAGGGTTCCTTATGTTTTCTAATTGGGTCCAATAAGTGTTGGTACCTTTTCCCACTGATGTGCCTCCGGAAGGTGGATGTTTGGTGGTGACTATTGTGCAGTTTGTGACTACATAAGGATGCCTTTGAAGGACAATGACAATGGATGTTTACATGTTACAACGGATGTTCTTCATTATATCAGGTGTACTACTCCTTTTTATCTTTGCTTCCACAAATTTACATGTTTGCATCTTGTCATTTGAATTCTAACAATGCATAAAATTTATGAAGTTGTGATATTGCCAATGTAGATGCTGTAATTTTTTCAAACTTCTAGTACCTTGTTCTTCTCTTTGAGTTTGGTCTATTAGTTGGCTTTAAGTAGGTATCAGGACCTTAGGCTAAACTAGGCCACTTAATTACTGATTTTAATTCCTAAATAGTCTATTAATTATAGTAACTTTAGTAATGTTTTAGGCTATGAGGATATAGTTTTCTCTAGTTTATTCTACCTAAGTGTGTCTTGTGTTATGGAATCCCATGTATTAAGCTGGTATTTGAGACCTCGAGTCTCCCGACTAGTTTATGTTCAAGCTGGTATTTGAGACCTTGAGTCTCCCATCTGCTGGTATTTGAGACCTCAAGTCCCCCAGCTACTTGTAGCAACTATGACAACAACAAAAAAAGAAAACAAAGAAAGAAAAAAAAAAAGAGAAAAAGAAAAGAGAAAGAAAATAGCACAAACTTCCTTGTATTTTATGTGGATCACACTTAAATGGTATAAGTGACAAGACCACTAGTCCTTAGATCCCGACGAGCATTCCTAGGGTTAACTACTCTTCAGTCAACATTTTTTAATTAACGCTGGTCAATCTAGTACTTACTTTAGCCCTAGCTCTTGTGTACTTCTCTTAGAGTCAATCTAATAGACCCTAACTCAATTGCATTTTATTCAGGTACTACACTTATTCTAGTTGGCATTGTTACAATTGATGAATTTGTTTTTGCATTTCCTAGAATATCATGTATGCATCTCACTTATTGCACACATGTACATGCTGCCTTTGAGCTTTCACAATGTTGTTTTTTCTTCTGACATAGGTACCTCTATCCTAGATCCCGATGCTGCACTAATGTATTCCGAGGACAAAATCTACATCAGGAAGGGGGGCATGTTAACCACTGACGTCCACTTCTAGAAGTCATGGGCCGGGCCTGCCAGTCCAATAGAAAAAGGTTAAGAGTGATTGTGGATGAGAGGCGCACTCTAATAGGAACATTCAAGGGTTAGTTGGCTAAGTATGGGGGCCCAATTGTGAATGGGGCGAGCTCATATAGAATTCACCTAAACCTAAAAATCATTCATTCTTTCATTTGTGCAATTGAAGGGTGCTCTTGCTCCATCTCCATCTTCTTCTTCTTCATCTCCTTGTGTTTGTGTGTGTATGCGAGAGAGAGAGAGAGAGAGAGAGAGAGAGAGAGAGAGAGAGAGAGAGAGAGAGAGAGAGAGAGAGAGAGAGATGCCATGGCGGTGATGAAGAGGTTGAGCACGGCGCAGCGGCGACTCCTTCTTCTTTGCGGCGAGGAATCCTCCACCACAACAAGCATAGAGCGATGAGTGAGACACCATCGCCATCTTTGAGCTTACTACTTTAGGCTAGTTGCATGCTTGGAGCCATCTGTGGCTCGCACACAGTGCTAGGCAAGGCCCTTGCTTTGATACGTGAGGCAGAAGCCCACACCACTGCACTTACAAGCATACCCTTCAACCGGAAAGCACATACCTCTTTGCGTAGCTTGAATAAGGACACAACCTAGGATTCTCCTCCATGAACCATAGAGCCCACCTACTACATTAACCATTCCTGCATCATAGACTTATCCTTCAACATGAGCTTCATGCTTACCCACATACATATAGCATCCTCAATCCCAACATCATCATCCCTTGCACACCGACTGTGGTCCAGAAAGGTCAACTAGCATCTCTTTCATTTTGAATCCACCATCTTGCTCTTCAAGCACCTGCTCAACTGCCACATCTTCATATAAAGAAGTAAGAAAATCATTCCATACCGCATTATCCCAGAGTATAGCATCAACATAATCTTCCTCTTCATAGGAGCGTGTATCCTCATTCTGCCCAACTTCATTACTATTTGTCTCCACCAAACTCAAACATGGGACCACTCCACCATAGCCATAAGGTACCACACCTACCTACATATCCTCATCTATAGGCCTAGATTCCTCCACATGGTCTATGCTCAACATGATTGCTTGCACTTTGCCCCGCTCTTCACACACATCCACCACATCTTTATCCACATGCAAAAACTAAAACTCTTCACACCTCAAATGTGAAGTCTAGAAGACCTATCATAGCATGAAAAACATTGAGCCATTTGGACATTGTTTACTGCTAAAAACTGAGTTTTAGGAATTGAAGGTTTCAGATTGGTCCTTTGGCTACTTTTGCAAAATTGAAACTAAATTTTTGACCAGATGTCATTGTACATAGTTGTAGCTAATGGACTAACTTGTTGACACCGGGTTAGCCGCACCGCCCTCTAGCCGCCTAGAGAAAATTGAAGTTGGCCAGCTTTCACAGCCAAGGCCGCGGGATTTGACCCCATTCGGGGAGCATAAGGTTAGAAAAAAACAACAAATAATGTTTCTTTATTATTGCTTCCACCAAACCACCCCGCCTTTTCCCTTGCTCGCGTGCATGCAGTGGTGGCCACGCCCCTTAGAAACACCTTCTTTTACCCCCCCTCTCTCCTCTATTATCAAGACAAACAAGCTCTCTCTCCCCCTTGTTTGGCCACACACACTCTCTCTCCTCCGTTACCACAGTCAGTCACCCTCTCTCTCCCTCTCATCTATTATTTAGCCCTCACTCCATCTCTCACTCACGCTCATTCTCTATCTCACTCTCTTTCGTTCTCTCTCTCTCTCTCTCTCTCTCTCTCTCTCTCTCTCTCTCATTCTTTTGTGTAGGCTCAACACAAGTGGGGCATAAAAGAAACTTAATCTCTCTCTTCTTTGTTTGTCAGCAAACTTGGGCCGCCATGCATGGGATAAGAGTCTCTTTCTCTCTCTCTTTCATTATTCACACACACACACACACACTCTCACACCTTCGTCCCTCATCTCTCCCCTCTCGTCCATACTCTCTCTCTCTCTCTCTCTCTCTCTCTCTCTCTCTCTCTCTCTCTCTCTCTCTCTCTCTCTCTCTCTCTCTCGTTCATCCCCCCACTTTCTCCCTCTCTCGTTCTCAGCATGGAAACACATTCTCTCTCTCCCTCTCATTGACCCTCCCCTCTCTGTGTCAGCCCAGCTAGCCCACATGGCGATCAAGCCCTCTCTCTCTTAACCCCCACCACCACACACCCATACACACACATACCCCATCCCCCCCCTAGTCCCTCACCCTCTCCCTCACCCTTTCTCCCCCCCTCATCTCCCGCTTCTCTCTCTCTCTCTCTCCTCTCTCTCTCTCTCTCTCTCTCTCTCTCTCTCTCTCTCTCTCTCTCTCTCTCTCTCTCTCTCTCTCTCTCTCTCGTACTGATTGACGCCAAAGGCATGCCTCGATCGGCCCCAAAAGTGACGCTTAGCATCTTGAAACCAGCAAAGCACCAGTTCAAGCAGCATTAACCTTACACCGGCCACCCGAACCAGCAACACACCCATTGTAAATGCCCCAATCTCCACTCTTCCCTAATAACCTAGCCAACATCTAGTGGATTGTGAAAAAAAATTCCCACCCCACTCTTACCTCCCATCTCTCTATCTCTACCTTCTCTTCCTCTCTATCTCTCTTACTAGAGAGGCATCTAGACTCTCTACAGTGACCAATGGATATTTGCAAGAATCATTAGGTAAGGACCACCTCTTAGGCCTATATAAAGAGGCCTCCACTAAGCACAAAAAAAACACACTAGAGACCCCACCCAAGCTCCATGCACTCTACATTCCAGGCACCACTAAGCACATAATGCACCTCCCAAGCTAGGGAGCTCATGGTGTTATGCTTGTTACAAGTATGGTCGTTTTAGCATTGGTAACATCACCACCACCACCACCAATCTCCACCCACAGCATGGTTGATGTACTAGCCATGACCACCCCATGCACATAAGGCACTCACTACCACCCCGCAAGGCAATAGGAGCACGCTAGGATTGAATGCATCGAAACCATGCTACCCCGGGCCACTCTCCATGCTAGGGGTTGACGTCATCGGTGGCTGCATCGTCTTGATATTTCCCTTAACTAACCTTCACTAATGTGCTAACCCCGCTAACTCCAAAGTTTGCCATGCACCATATGGCGCACACTTTCCATCATGTATCACCAGTGCCAAAAGAAAGGTTGGTATCAGCCAAGACCACCGTTTGTAAGTATCATCATCATCAATAAAGTGTGCAATGTTGTCTTGATGTTTGAGTCCATTCCCTCTTCTCATTAGCTTTGTTTTCCCCATATTTGTGGGATGACTCTCCCCTTGTATGTCACTTTGCTTGTTCTTCATCATGTGTGCCATCATGAGTCAATCATGCTCCATTATACCCTTGTCACATACCTCTCTTGGACACACACTCCTGAGTGTTGACTAAGAATTTTATATACCCGGACGTTTGCTATATCATTGTTTCGTGCTGGCTACCTAGATGGCATCTCATTCCTACCAACCTAGGTCATCTATGTCTATGTCCTAGCAGCACTTATGCTAGGTGGTGCCCCTTATAGCTATAAGATAACTCCTACCTTGAGATGCTGCTTGGGGATGTTCAGGTTATGTGTGGTGTAGAGGCCACCCCATCTGGCATGTCATTTTCAACCATCATTTTCTTGGCGCCCCCATTGAGGATCCTTTCATGAAACCCTTCAGTTTACAAGACTGAAAACCATAACCTTTTATGGATGGATGAATGGTTAGTAAGGTTTTGCTACTAGACGACAGAAGAAGAAGAGCTCCAAGCACAGCTAGACAAACTTTGCATCTCCATTGAGTCTCAAGTGCCAGGCATAACGGTGAAAGATTTGCAGTGGGAAAGACAACCATCATGTCAGACTCAATGGATATACATAGGCTGTGTGCCAAGGAGGAGGTCAAGACCATGTCCGAAACCTACGACCAACCCACAACAATAAGATGGAGGGAGCTTTGCACAATAGAGATTCAACACTATTCTACTTTGAGAATTAGGTAATTCAAATCAGCGAGGTAACTATCGCAATCAGTTTCCAAGTCGCACCTGATGCACAAATAATGGAAGCACATGCTCACACTCTCACTAGAGAGACTAGGGATCTACTAAGCCTGTTGCAGGAAAGGACACCACCCTCTCTCACAAGTTTGGACACAGTGACCAAGCACCTCTAAGCTTTACATGAATCAGTAAAACCTACCTCTAGATAGATCACACATTCCAATACAAGTACTTTAAATCAAGGTAATACTCGATTGGAAGGCTCACTACCAACATGTCATCGACACCATGCTGGGAGGGGATCGCTTCTTTGAGGTTCTGGCATTAGATCAACCATTTTTCCTTCCTTTGGTACAAGGCAATGTACTGTTTGAGATTTTAATCTATGTTCTAGTATAAAAAGGGTTTATACGCCTCCTTATAAAGAAAAAAATAAAATAAAAATCTTTTGATTCCAAGCTAAGCAGTGTGTCTTTCTAGCTCTCTCTCTCTCTCAGTAATCATGGAAAGTGTAGCATTTTCAACATTTAAAGGAAAGAAGGGGGAGGATTTGGTATCAAATTTCTTAGATGACTTTGAAGTAGCATGTGTAGTAAGCAACAAAGATACAGATGAGTCCCCAGTTAGAATCTGTAAGCATCTCCTGAAGCTAGAAGCTAGGTTGTGGTACAACGCACTTCCACAAGCAAGTAAGATGACTGGGAGCCCTTAAAAACTGCTTTTAAGAGGTGCTTTGGGGGAGGTAACACTTCAAAGAAGCTGTGGGACAAGTTGAGAGACTTGAAGTAGGAGGTTCTTTTAGAGTATTCCACCTATGAGTCCAAGCTTGTGGATTTGTGGGAACGGTGGGTTGAGTCATTGGCAAGAGGAGAAGCTACACCTGATTTCCTAAAAAAGGACCGATTCACGCATGGCTTGTGGCTGCTGCTCAAAGAGAAGGTGAAGGGTAGATTCCTGACTACGTACGAGCTAGCCATGTAGATTACTCTCCTTAAGGACAAGAAGCTACGGATGAAAGCCAAAGAAACCAAGTCAACAAAAGCAAGAATATCGCGTTGACCAAAAACCATGACAACCACCATTCCTCCACCACCACCGGCTCTTGGGGTAAGAAATGACCAACATGATATGTTGGCCCACATTACTGATCAACTACAGAATTTGTGTGTCCACTTGATACAGCAAGGAAGGAATTAGGAGAGAGATCAAGACCTGTGGAGAGCACGACAAAAAATCAGGGAGTATAACTACTACAACTGCGGAGAAGATGGTCACGGTATGTACTACTCCCCAAACCGCGACAAAACTATAATAGAGGAGGTAGGAGGAACCAACTCTCACCCCATAGAGAGAGAAAACCTCCACCCCGAGCACCAGCCCCACGAAAAAAAATTCTACGTCCACCCCAGACACCACCACAAGCACCCATTCCACCTCTTCCACCGGCACCACCACCTGATCGCCTTGTAAACATCATAAGGTTAGAGGAGAAAGAAAAGGCTATAGTAGTGGATCCACCGGAAGTAAATGAGAGAGATAAGGGTAAGGAGAAGGTAACCTTTGTAGAACCATTTGAAGCTATGAATGTAAAGAGAGTCAGGAGGGAGAAAACTGCACAAATGGATGATGAGAGAAGCATGAAAGGAGAGACTAGCAAGAGGCCGTCAAGGACACAATGAAAAATAGGCATCACCGACTTTCAGTTAGGGGAGAGTTCTAGGCCCTATGATCTAACATTGGATGTGGCAGAGCAAGGATTAAAGATTACATGGCCACAATTGCTACACCTTGTCCCAAAGGTAAGGCATAATTGGTCCAAAATAGTAAGTACAAGGCGCTCCAAAGAAAAAGTAGCCAGAGCAATTTTGGGTTGCAACATGGATGACATCTTTCCAATCTTCGACGTCAACATAAAGGGTAAGAGGGTTGGAAACACCTACATTGATGGTGGTGCACAAATTTATGTGATGAGTGAAGCTATGATGCTTTGGTTAGGGCTCGAGGTTGAGAGGCCTTTTCCATGCAAGGCAAAGATGGCGAACAACACAAAAGTAAAATGTGCAGGTGTGGTAAGTGCCGTAAAGATAAAAGCCTTCAACACTGAGGTAGAAGTAGATGTTTTTGTGATGCCAACTAAGGGGCAAGGCTATCCATTGATCTTGGGAAGGCCATGGTTGATGACCATGAAGGCAAAGAAGGACTGAGGAACTGGCCTTCTATGCATGACAGGTAAGAAAGGGAAACAATCTACTACGACATGAAGGACAACAAGCAGATGAAACCACTACTGAGGATTCCACTTCTGAGGAGGAGACCACTTCCACCAATGAGAGCGATAGTTCCATCAATCTGATGGACATTATCATGAAGGATCTACAAAGAGCAAGTACAATTGGCAACCCGTCACCAGAAGGGCAAGGCAACGAAGAGGAAAGTAAATCACCTGGCTTAGGAGAAAGTAGGTTGAAGAGTATGCTCTCTATGGAATCAAAAAGTGAAGAGAAGGATAAATTTTTGCAAATGTTCATGGGATTTCTTGACCTTTTCATTAACAACTATGAAAGAATCATAGGTATCACAGCGGTGGAGCATCATATTAAACTGAAGGAAGGGGTAAAGCCAATTGTGCAAAAACTACGACGGCTGGGGGTCATACAAGAAAAGGCACTCCTTGCCAAGGTAAGGAAGCTACTAGAAGCATGGTTCATTGATCCTGTGAAAAACTCAGAGTGGGTGTCACCCGTAGTGGTGACGCCTAAGAAGATATGGCAAGTGGAGGGCCTGCGTTGACTACAAACCACTAAATGCAGCCACAAAGAGGGACCATTTCCCTCTCCCTTTCTTGGATGAAATTATGAATGAAGTAGCTGGTTTTAAATGCTACACATTGTGTGATGGGTATTTTGGCTATTTTAAAATATGCATAGCTATTTTCAAATACGCATACCACTTTCATTATGCCATGGGGTTGTTTTGCATATAGAGTTATGCCATTTGGTCTCACAAATGCACCAGCCACATTCCAGTGATATGTCACATATGTCTTTCAACTGTTCTTTGGAACATCCATAAGATTGTTCATTGATGACTTTAATATGTATAGCCCTCCCATCTCACACTTAGAAAAGGTGATTGAGGGTCTAGCAAGGCTGCACAACCTAGGAGGGCAATTAAATGTAGACAAGTGCCACATTGGGGAAAGTAGAGTCATTCTTTTAGGCCGTGAAATTTTAGCTAAAGGTATCAATGCCGATCCAAGTAAGGTGTCCGCACTCATTGCACTACCTTCACCAACAACCGCACGCCAACTAGTCTCTTTCGTACAAAAGGTGAGGTACTTGAGTAAATTCATACATCTATTATCACAACTTGTTCTACCACTACAACATCTCACGCAATGATCAACTTTCACATGGGACAAGGAGAGCAATTATCACTACAAAAAGGTAAAGGAGGTCTTAGCCACCCTACCAACTATCTCACCGCCTAAGTGGGATGAAAAGTTCTATGTCACTTAAGCGTGGGCGATGACTCCTTGGGGGCAGTGCTACTCCAGAAGGATGCAACAACATCATTCATGAGGCCAATCTACTTCTCTAGTCGAATGATCACAGTAGTAGAGAAAGGTTTCACCCATGTGGAACACCTAGTCCTAGCTCTTAGATTTGCAACTAGAAATTTTTGGTCATATTTGCTACCTAGGCAATTTGTAATCTTAACCATGGGTGAAATGTTTCCCTATGTGGTACAACACATGGATGTTTTTGCTAGGATTACTAAATGGCTAGTTGTGTGCAAGACTTTGACTACATGGTACAGGTGGAGAGCACGACGAGGGAAAGCTTGGGGGGACTCATGACTTACCAAAACTTTGAGAAGAAGTAAAGCAAATTAAAAGGGAAGGAATTCAACCACTTCCAGAGCCACCGGTGGTAGAAAGAGCACACTCTCTCTACTTTGATGAAGCCTACAAGTGAGCATCTGACAAAGCAGCTGCTGCAGGCATAGTGGTATTTGATGACAAGGGTATCAAGGTATTTTTGCTTGGCTATTTGTTAGAATCACATTCTAACAATGAATCCGAGTATGCAGCACTAACCAAGGGGTTACAATGGTGCGTCTCACAAGGAGTAAATCGCCTTAATGTATTTGGGGATGCTCTGCTTTTGGTAAGGCAAGTAAATGGAGTATGGACATGTAAGAATCCTAGCTTTATGACTCACTTAAGCTGTGTAAAAACTTTGTTGGGTAAGTTTGAAGCACTTCAACTAGACTTCATTCCAAGGGCTCAAAACCATGAAGCCGATGCCTTAGCAAGCGAAAGACTGCAAGAAGTGGTGGTTGGGGCTATAAAGCTAAAGCTCCCTCTATTTCAAGGTAGTGACACCTTACCCGACATCATGCATTTCTTGGAAACAGGGGAATGTCCACCAGATCTAACGAAAGGGGAAAAGCAATGGCTTACCTAGGAAGGCCACATTGTATCGGCTTACCAATGATGGTTTGTATTGTAAGGGTAAGGACCAAGTACTCAGAAAGGTTCCTCTGTCTAATGAACTTACGGGGGTAATTGCTAGTTGTCATGATGGTGTTTGTGGCGATCACTTTTCCCTAGATATAACAAGTAGGAAAATCTTGCAGGGTGAAAGCATGTTAACCTGTCGCGCTTTTTGTGCTAGTTAGCAGTTTCAAGTTAGCACATCTTCGAAAAGTTGTACGTCCGGTAAATTTTTTACAAATAATATCAAAATTTTTCAGAGGTTGTACAGTTGGATTCCTTGTTTCAAGTGCTTTCTATTGATATATCATATGTCATAGATCTTGGAGATGTAGCTCAAGTTATTGTACTAGCTAGCATATGTCAAAATTGTGCTAGTTAGCATTGTCCGGGGCATGAAAAAGCATGACAGGTTAACATGCTTTCACCCTGCAGACTCAATCGTGATGTACACCACTGGTGTAAGACATGTAACTTGTGTCAAAAGGCCGGCATCAAGTCATTCATGCTTGAACCACAGACACATATCCTTTCATATGGTCCATTTGAAAAGGGGGGCATAGATGCCATAGGACCATTGCCTAGGGACAACTCAAGGAAGTTCTACATCATCATGGGAGTCGACTATATGACTAGGTGGGCGGAATCTACAGCCACAACTAGGATCACAATTGTGGAGGTAGCTAAGTTTATCTATGAGCACATATGTTGCAGGTTTGGCACACCATTAGAAATCATCTCTGATAGAGGACCAGGTTTCAGAGTAGACTTGGTAGGAGAGTTAATGCAAAAATAGGCACTACAACAAGGCACTCCTCACCATATTACCCTCAATGTAATGGCCTAGTTGAAAAAGTGAATGGAATGGTTTGTAAAATTATCACCAAGCAGGTTAACAATCATCGTGGGGATTGGGATAAGTATCTACTCCCAGCTTTGTGGGCCTACCAAAACTCATTCCGCACATCTTTGGGGTTCACCCCATATCATTTGGTATTTGGTAAGGAGGCAATCTTACCTATTGAGGTGCAACTAGAAAGTCTCAGAGTGATGGCCAACTAGTTTCAATGACCCAACATGCATTTGAGAGATCACATCCTTGCCTTGGAACGATTACAATTGGATAGAGAAGAAGCAATCAATTATTTTGCGGCACACGTAGAACACAGATAGCTTAGTTTTAATCAACATCTTCGACACAAAGATTTAAAGAAGGGCATGTTGGTGCTCCTCTATGACAATCTCTTCGACACACGCAAGGGAAAGAAGTTCCTACTCCGATGGGAAGGCCCTTTCATCATCAAGAAGAATTATGCCAATGGGAGTTACCAGATCATGGAAGATGATGGTAAGCTTCATAAAACCAGAGTCAATGCTGGCAACTAAAACCTAATTTTCTACTATTTGATTAAACTCCACCTATCGACATTCCTGATGAGGATACACCATCAACCTCCATCTCCGATGAAAATGACCAAACAACTGAGCTAGAGGCATAAATGCCCTAACCTTAGGGGGAGGGCTAATGACACCCTGTTAGCTGCACCGCCCTCTAGCCACCCAGAGAAAACTGAAGTTAGCCGGATTTTGGAGCCAAGGCCGCAGGATTTGACCCCATTCGAAAAGCATAAGGTAAGAAAACAACAACAAATAATGTTTCTTTATCATTACTGCCACCAAACTACTCCGCCTTTTCCCTTGCTTGCGTGCATGCAGTGGTGGCCACGCCCCTTGGCATCACCTCCTTTTACCCCCGCCTCTCTCCTCTATTATCAAGACAAACAAGCTCTCTCTCTCTCTCTCTCTCTCTCTCTCTCTCTCTCTCTCAAAAAACGCAGCCGTTTTTTGACCTAGTAGACAGCAGTCCACTCTTTTGATCATAACTTCTTCATCCGAACTCCGGTTTGGGTGATCTATAGCCTCAATCGAAGAGCACGAAGTCCTCTACGCATTGATGTAAAGACAGAAATTTTCAGAGTTATGGAAGACGTTTCTATAGCAGCATTTCCGAAGTGAACAGGTTCAACAAAATTGATTCTCATCTCCTATTTTACATACAATGTCTTCCGGCACTCGCAAGGGTTCTTCTTCTTCAACAAGGTCCACAACCATTGTGGAAAATGATCCAAAATCTCCTAAGTGTGGAGATAGCAACACAACCACCCAACCAACGACATCGGAAACCATGATCATGGCGTACTTGGTATCATTGCAAGAGACCGTAAACAAACAAGGCGAAGACTTACGAGCACTTGCAATGGAGAATGGCACACTAAGGGTACTTGTGGTTGAGAATGAGAATCTCAAGAGGACACTTGAGATGCAAACAACACGTTTGATGCAACTTGAAGAGGAAGTCAAGGAATGTAAACGCTCTCTTGTGGACTTGAATGCTTTGAAGAAGCGGATGAGCAAAGTAGAGCATGACCATGTATTGAAAGAGGAGAAATTTGACACTATGAGCCGGGATGTATGCGACATGAAAAATGTATGCACAAACAAGTCTTGGGCTGATGTATGTGGTAGCAATGTGGTTTCTAATTCCTCACTCATGCAAGCTATGGTTCAAACAAAGAATGTTGAGGATGTGGATGTGGAGGAGTTGAAGGAACGGGAGCGACGTTCCAAGAACATTGTTATTCGTGGAATTCTCGAAGAGAAGTTAGAGACATCTCCTTCTCTTGCCATTGTTATTGAAGATTTCTTCAAAACCCACTTTGGCATGTCCGGAGTTATGGTCTATGGAGCACATAGAGTGGGGAAGCAAGGAGCTCCTCGCTCGGGAGAACGGCCAATTGTATGCACCATGCTGGATGAGACCAAGCGAAAGATTATCCTTGATAATAGTTGGATCTATTTGAGGAATACAAAATGTTTTGTATGTGAAGACCGCACTATTAAGCAACAAAATATGCGTCGCAAGGCATATGAGGAAAAGAATAATAAAAACAAGGAGATCTCTCATGAAGAAAATGTGCCCAAGGAGGAGGAAAGTCTCTCAAGCAAATAGGGATGCGTGACCTATGAGACCGAGTTACAATTGAAAATATGCTTTTGGAATTGTAATGGATACCCATGGAATGTGGGGGTTGGCATTGATGAACTAACAAGCAAAGCCGATGTTGTACTTCTTGTTGAAACTTGGGAGCATGATACACAAAGGATTAACGGCTTGGAGGATTACAATGTACATTCATTGATGTGGTCAAAGAATCTCAAGCAACGAAGAGGACAAGGAGGGTTAGCATGTATGGTTAAGAAAGGATTGGAAGATTTTGTATCAATTGTGAAAGATGACAAGTACAAACGTTATGTATGGCTGAAAATTATGACACCAAAAAGAGCACCCATTTTTGTAGCCGATTGCTACATAATTAATCATGATTCTCCCTTTTATGCTTGCATGGATAGAGATCAACCATTTTCTGATTTGGAAGAGGACATTGCTTATTTCAAAGGTGAAGGTGATGTTATTGTATTTGGGGATATGAATGCTCGCACAAAAACATTGCAACATGATACTCAACAATTTGATATGCCATACATTTCAAGGGAGTTGGAGGAAGTTCACTTGTATGATCGTACTTCAATGGATGAGAAAGAGCCGGATCACTATGGAAAGTTACTTTTACACATGTGTAATAGCACGGGTATGCTCATTGCCAATGGTGTATCTTTGTGGAGTGGAACCAATGGATTTACATAAAGGAGACATAATGGGGATAGTGTGATTGACTATATGCTACTCTCTGAAGCCATAATGTATCGCATAAAGAGTTTTATGTTTGGTCAATGGACCCCGGAATCCGACCATCGCACCTTATGTATTGACCTTTCATGTGGAGAAGCAACTAAGCATGATAATCTCAGCCAAAGGAAAGAGAAGTTATCACTATGTATGGATTTCAAATGGGCACCAATGTACATTGAAATGGTTGAGCAAAAATTATGGATGACAAAGCTTCAATGTGATGCACCATTGGAAACTAAATGGGAAGCTTTCAAGAAAGCTATTTGTTCTTGTGCGGAAGAATGCTTTGCCATAAAGCATCTCCATGGTATCAACAAAGATAGATCACGCAAAAGGTGGTTTGATAAAGAATGTCAAGATGCTCGAAAGTCCTTGATAAAGCTTGATGCTACTATGGACAAAGACAACTATCAAAGTCATTTTCATACATACAAGGCATTGATTCAAAAGAATATAAGAAGATGGGAAGTAAAGCAACAAGAATTTCAAGTCCAAGAAAAGGCACATGCATGTGGAAGATTTTGGAGAAACTTGAGAGGCAAGCGGGTTGAGAATTTTGGTAACTTGAGTCTAGTGGATATGTACACACATTGTAGGCAATTATATGAGCAAGCAAATACTGAAAAAATGCCATTTTATGGTTCACTCCTATGTATGCCGTCTTTTTTTACTATTGAGGATGTATGCGGTGGGCTTGAAAAGTTGGCCACTCGCAAAGCGGGAGATCTTCAAGGTATCAAGCCGGAGATGATCAAATGGACGGGAGATTTTACCCATGAGTGGATGTGTGATATGTTCAACCTTGCACTTCAACATGGTATGCCTTATGATTGGAGTACTAATTGGGTTAAGACTTTGCATAAAGGAGGGGATGTAAAGAATGTATGCAACTACAGGACTATACTGATTGGGTCTCTTATGGCAAAGTTGTTTGGGTGCATAATGGAGATGAAATTGAGTGATTGGGCTGAAGAGAATGACAAGCGTGCAAAGGGACAAGCGGGTTTTCGTCGATGCCATAGCACCATTGATCATCTTGTCACTCTTCGTGTTCTCATGGAGGAAAGTCGGTTGAAAGGCAAGCGATTGTATTGTTGTTTTGTGGAATTTAAGAAAGCCTTTGATATGATTCCACGTAACAATTTGTGGAGAAGGATGGAAGAACTCCAAGTGCCAAGTGAGTTTATGCTTGTGGTTTCTCGAATCTATGAGAAGGTGATTTGTCAATTGCGCATGGGAAGAGAAATTTCAGAAATTTTTGTAAGCACTATTGGGGTTAAACAAGGATGTCCATTGTCACCAACTCTCTTTGGTCTATGCATTGATCAATTGGAACAAATGGTACTTGACTTTATACAAGAAGAAGGCATTGAAGAGGTCACTATTTGCAATGCGGTAATCATGCTTTTGTTGTATGCGGATGATGTAGTGCTTCTAGCACACACTTTAGAAGATGCACAAAAGCTTATGGTTGTCCTTGAGAACTTTTGCTTGCATAGTGGGCTGATTGTAAATGAATCTAAAACAAAGGTTATGCTTGTGAAAACCAACCATAAGGAGAAGCCATGCATTGTGTACAACAACGAGACACTTGAAGTTGTTGAGAGCTTTAAGTACCTTGGCCTTGAGGTTCCATCTAATCACAAGTGGCATGAATGTGCTATGCGTCGTTTGGAAGCGGGAAAGAGAGCATATTATGCATTTGAGAACATGTGTAATGCGGGAAACATCAAGTGTTGGGTTCTCAAGAAGTATCTTTTTGATGCATTGGTGACACCGGTTCTTCTTTATGGAGTTGAAGTGTGGGGCGGGAGCATCTCAAAGTCTACTTGGAAAGAGTTTGAGAATGTCCAAAAGCGTTTTCTTACAAACTTTCTCCAAGTTAAGACACAAACACCATATATGCTCCTACTTCTTGAGTCGGGATCTCTTCCAATTGAGGTTATGGGCATGGAAAGGGTTGTGGAGTACATGATAAAGATGCGTCAAAACCCCTCACATCGACTTCCTACAATTGCATGGGAAGCAAGCAAAAAAGTTCAAAAGACGCATAAAAGCAAGATCTTGAGCACGGGATGGATGCAAGACATAAAGAAGTGGTTTGGGAGATGGGATGCATTACACTTGCTACATGATGCTTCAATTGACTCTCAAGTGAATGAAGCTTTTCTACAACGCCAATGTATTACGGCTTGGGAGAAATCCGGTGGGTCACGCTTCATACATTACACCACCTATATTGCCCCCAACTACAAAACCATGTTCTTCGCTGAGAGAGGAAACCGTACTCACACTTACATGCTTGAGCCTATTCCCTTGTCCGCGATACGCACTATCGCAGCAATTCGGCTTAGCTCCTATTTCCTTCGATGCGAGATAGGGCGTTGGGGCAATGGAGAAGAGTCAAATCGATTGTGCACATTATGCTCACTGCAAGTTCGAGAGTCTGAGTACCACACACTACTAGAGTGCTCAGCTATTGATCACATCCGAACTTGCTTCTCTCACATTTTCAGCCATAACTTAGACCTACACACTTTCCTCTCCCAGCCAAAGTGTGGGCTCTCCATTGCGACTCTCATCACTACAATTTTGGAGCATCGAGAGTCACTCATCAGCCATACACATGCTACATCACATGTAACTTTGGTCCCATAGGTCATATTTGACCTCCGAGGACGATAATAAAATCTATCTATCTCTCTCTCTCTCTCTCTCTCTCTCTCGTTCTCCTGTGTAGGCTCAACACAAGTGGGGCATAAAAAAACTTAATCTCTCTCTCCTTTGTTTGTCAACCAAGGTGGGCCCTCATGCATGGGACAAGAGTCTCTCTCTCTCTCTCTATCTCTATCTCTCTCTCTCATTATTCACACACACACACGCACTCTCACACCTTCCTCCCTCATCTCTCCCCTCCAGTGTCCTCTCTCTCTCTCTCTCTCTCTCTCTCTCTCTCTCTCTCTCTCTCTCTCTCTCTCTCTCTCTCTCTCTCTCTCTCTCTCTCTCTCTCTCTCTCTCTCTCTCTCTCGTTCAACCCCCCACTTTCTTCCTCTCTCGTTCTCAACATGGAAACACACTCTCTCTCTCCCTCTCGTTGACCCTCCCCTCTCTGTGTCGGCACAGCCAGCCCACATGGCGATAAAGCCCTCTCTCTGTTAACCCCCACCACCGCACAGCCACACACACACACACACACACACACACACACACACACACACACACACACACACACACACACACACACACACACACACACACACACACACACACACGTACCCCACCTCCCCCCACACTCCCTCACCCTTTCTCCCCCTCATCTCCCGCTCTCTCTCTCTCTCTCTCTCTCTCTCTCTCTCTCTCTCTCTCTCTCTCTCTCTCTCTCTCTCTCTCTCTCTTGTACTAACGGACCAACCCGCGGGGGGCACATAGTAGCTCTCTCTCTCTCACACACACATTACCTTCACACACACACACACACACACACACCTACACTCACCCCTACACACACACACACATAGACACACACACACACACACACACACACACACACACACACACTCCCCACCGCCACCATCTCCCCCCCTCACCCGCTCTCTCTCCTCACTCACACTCTCTCTCTCTCATTCTATGTGGTCGACCCAGCCAGCTAAAAAGAATTTAAAAAAATACTTTCCTTATACTCTTTTTCCTACACACATTGGCCGACACACACTCACCCACATACACGCACACACAACCCCATATACATATGCACACACATTCACAAGCACTTACACATACACGAGTACATTACACTCGCATGCACACAATCAAACAAACATTACACGCATGAGCGCACGCACCCATTCACACAAATGCACGCACGCCATACACACACATGCACAAAAAAGTATAGGAAACGAGCGCCACACCATCGACAAAAGAAGAAGACGACCAAAAGCACGCGGAAGCGACACCAACTCAAAGATTGTCGTCAAAGGCATGCCTCGGCCGGCCCCGAAAGTGATGCGTAGCATCTCAACACCAGCAAAGCACTAGTTCTGGCAGCATTAACCTCACATCGGCCACCCAAACCAACAACAACACCCATTGTAAATGCCCCAATCTCCACTATTCCATAATAACCTAGCCAACATCTGGTGGATTGTAAAAAGAACTGCCCACCCCATTCTTACCTCCCTTCTCTCTATGTCTACCTTCTCTCCCTCTCTATCTCTCTCACTAGAGAGGCATCTAGACTCTCTACAGTGACAAGTGGATATTTGCAAGGACCAATAGGTAAGGACCACCTCTCAGGCCTATATAACGAGGCCTCCACTAAGCACAAAAAAAACACACTAGAGACACCACCCAGGCTCCATGCACTCTACATTCCAGGCACCACTAAGCACATAATGCACCTCCCAAGCTAGGGAGCTCATGGTGTTATGCTTGTTACAAGTATGGTCATTTTAGCATTGGCAACATGATGACCACAACCAATCTCCACCCACACCATGGTTGATTTACTAGCCATCACCACCCCATGCACATAAGGCACTCACTACCACCCCGCAAGGCAACATGAGCAGGCTAAGATTGAATGCACCGACACCATGCTACCTCGGGCCACTCTCGATGCTAGGGATTGACGTTGTCGGTGGCTGCATTGTCTCATGTGATATTTCCATCAACTAACCTATCGCTAATGTGCTAACCCCGCTAACTCAAAATTTTTCCATGCACCATATGGTGCTCACATTCCATCATGCATCACCAATGCCAAAAGAAAGGTTGGTAATAGCCAAGACCACCGTTTGTAGGTATTATCATCATCAATAAAGTGTGCAATGTTGTCACGATCTTTGAGTCCATTCACTCTTCTCATTAGCTTTGTGTTCCCCATATCCGTGGATTACTCTCCCCTTGTATGTCACTCTGCTTGTTCTTTATCATGTGCGCCATCATCAGTTAGTCATGCTCCATTCTACCATTGTCACATACCTCTCTTGTACACACGCTCTTGATTATTGACTAAGCATTTTCTATACCTGGATGTTTGCTATATCATCATTTCATGTTGGCTACCTAGATGGCATATCATTCTTGCCAACCTAGGTCATCTATACCTGCGTCCTAGCTGCACTTATGCTAGGTAGTGCCCCTTATAGTTATAGGATGCTGATTGGGGATGTTCAGGCTATGTGTGGTGTAGAGGCCACCCCATCCGAGCATGCCATTTCCGACCATCATTGTATATTGTTAAGTTTACAGGACTAATCAAGACCAATATTAAGCTTAGAGGTAGTTTGGAATTGCGACACTAAAATGGGTTGGTATTGGTTTTAAAGGCCAAATATTCAATTTTATTGAGCATTATTTGTCTTTATGAATCATAGATCAAGCCGTGTATTAGAAAATCAGGGATTTAACAAAAACCAAGAGTAGAGTGTCCATTGAAAAGAGTGTAAACCAAGGGGGGGCATTAGAGACTATAGCTCAAGAAGTGGCATACACATACTCCAAATCCCACGTAGAGATGTCTTCAATTTTCACTTGTTTGGGTACTGGGACTTTGCTCAAGTTCAAACATATATTGACCTTTTATAAGACCGACAAGCATGGGGATCCTATTTATCTTGATCCTAATGAGAAGTATGTGGTAAGAGTGAATGCCCACATTGTAAAACTCAAAGAGGAGGTAGCCAATAAATACAAACCCTTCTACATGGACCAAAACAGAGTGTAATACTCAAAGATTGTAGATTCTGACATTGTGGACAAATGGGGGCGGCTAAAAGTTGATACACTGATTCCAAACATGTCCATGAAAGAGGGACCATCTATGTTGGAGTTAGAATGGAACGATTAGGTGGATGTCAAACCTTTAAAGCATATATTGACCAATAACATAAGACTAGAAGTTATGTATCAGAGGAAAATAAGGTAACATATTTGCTATGGGAAACTTACACAAAAATAGGGCAATCTAAACCCTTGAAAATCATGTGGATTTTCAAGATCAAGGACAAAGGTATAATGAAATTTCTTGTACACTGCTTTAGGGATTTCTATAACAATATCTTTGTTATGATGACTCTTAAATGAGGTTGGAAAAACGAAATAACAAGGCTACTTGATTAAAGATATGATAATTGGAATGGGACCTAACGTAGACTAAAATTTTGGAACAATAGAAAGATCTTTTGGCAGCATGGCCAACAAATGGGGTAATGCAGCCCAAGGAACTCATGTCAATGATGAGAATGGGTTGAGAGGTGCAGGAACCACCACAAACTCAAGAAGATTGGGTAACACCGGGATCAAAAGTAGACTAGATAAGTCACCACTACTAAGAAACTAATTTGAAGGCCTACATGGTAGACCACTAGCATGAACCTAGCAAGTGTTGAACATAAGCAAAGAGTTAGACCACGTGATTTTCAAAATGGGTCAAGAAAATAAAATGGATATAAGGACCCATATGACCATTTAGTGAGCTTCAAACAAGTGTTGAGATCAAAGAAGGTATTAAACTTTTATACTTAGTCTAAGGGATTTGGAATGATCCTAGACGATACCTCTTGCATCCATTACAAAATTTCCAACTTTGGCTAAAAGACTGGTTGCTACTTGTTTGAAAATGAGAATCACGCATAGTAATGTAGCACACATGTTTAGCTTCAAATAAAAACAAGGAGAGTTTGTAACAGACTATGTTAGTAGAATGACGTAGTACATTGACAGAGGTCTATGATTCTAAACTACAACCAAGGAGAGGCTGATCTCATTGTTTCTTGAAGGCTTACCCAGAAAGGAGTTGCATGCTATATTTTATAGCAAGAAGAATACTACCGTGGAAGCATGCTTCTTGGATGTTATTGACTTAGGGGGGAACTGCAAAATTTTAGCAAAGAAAGCATTGTACAAAATACACAAAGCAAGTGAACCACATCTACTACACTAGCACAAGTAGGATCTCCAATGAATTCCATAGAGGATGTGCTTAAGTGGATGAATGAAATGATGAGAAATATGGAAAGGATTCTAGTGAGAGAGCCAGGACAAGGTCCACAAGGGCAACCCATGGGACCAATGAGGCCATCTAACTGGTGTGACATTGAGGGAAAATTCACAAACCATGAGACCAATGAGGGCTTCTATTAACCAAAATATGATGGACATGTCCAATACATACCTTTGATACCTCAGGGACAACCTATGTATAGGTATCCACATAACATGGGACAAACAAAAAATCCACCTATGGCTAGGTCAACAGCCACCCTTGCCAAGAAATAGTGCACTACAATTCATGTACATGCATCATGAAGAAAAAGTGGAGGAGTAGTCCATAGTATCAATCACGCCCTATAATGAGTCTAATTCATCAACAATGAAACACTAAACCACAATTTACCATGGTAGAACCTGTTTATCAAGCACCTCTAAAGGTAGCACCTATCCAATTCATTGAAAACCAAGGAGCTAGGCCACCCATGATGAAACAAATGCCAAAACAAAAAATGGGAAATTGTCATTGATGTGGATGTGGCAAACATTGAAACTGATTGTCTAGAACCTGATAAGAATGCTAAACTAATCGAGTCTTACTGTATGCAATGTGCTAGAAAAAATAAACATTACCCTAAGGATTTTTTGAGAGACCCAAAAATCAAGGGTATCAACATAGTAGATGTCATGCAAGCTAATGCATCTAACAAAAAACCTAAACAAAACAGTGGTAGTGAGTTAGATAGTATTAAAAAGCCTCCTAAGGACTCCAAAAATGAGATAGGACAATGCTATGGAATCGAGAGACAAAATCAATGAAGAGAAATTGAAGAGAAAGCCCAAAGTTTATTGGAGTCAAGAACAAAGTCAATGACAACCGAGTTCAAGGAACCAAAGCCAAAATCAAGTGGCTCAATGTTGATAGACAAAAATTATGAGCCCATCAATGCAATCTTGGATGCTTTTCAAGATTGCTTGAAAGCAAGTTCTAAAATGGAAACAAAATGAAATAACTACCCAACTCTTGATATGGAAACAGCAAAGCTAGAAGCTTATCATAACTTAGGAAAAATCATGCAAACAGTGCTTGGGGCACGAATAAAGCCTAGAAATTATTGAGAATCCAATGAGGATGAAACAAGAATAGAACCAATGGAGATGAAAGACACTAAGGAGCCGAGAGATTATTTAGTAGAAAATGAAAATCCTAAAATGTTAGTCCTGGACAGTGAGGACAAGCTAAATGGAATCCCCTTAGTGGAAGAAGATTGGCCAAATCACTTGTGGGAAAAAGTTAGATAAGTGAATGATGGAAGCATGAAACTGAAATGAACTCCAATCAAAGAAGTATGTCTAGACCATCCACCCATGAAATTGGATGGAAAATCTCTATATGGAGATTGGGGACTAGAGAAATCAAGCTTTTTAAAAGCCCAAACACTCAAAACCTTACCCTCATGCTTGGGGGGAAACAAGAAAAATCCTTGGTATGTAGGACAACAAAACTAAACAGACCAAAGTAGACTTAAGATGTGAAATTTATTCAATCATATCAACACCAATTCAATGCACCATAACATTGAAATAACTTTTGAAGATCAAACAATCTCTATGTTAAGATTTGCAAACCAATTAAGAAAAAGTGGGGATTACAAGATTAACAAAGAAAAAAGGTAGAGGTTTGTGCTTAGAAGAATCACATAGAACTTGTCAAATCCATTCCTATGAACAAAATAGGAGATCATTGCAAGGGAAACAAAGGAAATACAGCTCTTTTGAAAAAAAACTGAACTATGATATATTTTTAGGAAGACCTTTCATGAGACAGATACACTTGATCCAAGAGTGAAAAAACAACTGGCTATACTTGAAACAAGTTGGATCAATTACATGAGTAAACTTGGATGATCACTCTTACACGAATGTCCTAAAAACACATATCCTAGAGTTCGATTTGGAAACATTAGCTAAAACTAAACTTCCATCATAGTTGAATAAAGACACTCCTATTTGAATGTATGGGGCCTTAGAGAATTTTAGTTTAAAGAAAGAGGATTAAATCTTGGATTGGGAGGTAAATGATTCCAAATACATACATGGACCCTTTCCTAAATACTTGTTCAAGCCATTTGAGCGGACTCAAATATTGGTTATCATAGACGTTTGTGTCAACATGTCGTTGCTTATTTTGTGTTAAAGAAGGCTACGACATTGTTCCAATCCAAATGGTAAATATTGTGTCATTGGATGACCAACAAGTTTTCTCTACTCATTATTATGGTGCTATTGATGAGCTAGGAGATGAGACTCTTACCACAAAGAAATCCAGTTGTGAAAAAGAGCACATAAGAGCAAACGTATTGTTACAAGGAGGACAAAAAAAGTTCTTTGAAAATTTTCAATAAACATCAAAGATGACGATAAAGTAACATGAAAAATGAGAGAACAAACAAAAAATAAACCTACATGTGCCAAAGATTGAGGACAAGATGACAACTAGAGTGTCAAGTGCAATCTTGCACTATACTCCACCTACCTCTTTCAAATACCAACCTTTATTGAGAAGATTATCACAAGAAGAAGAATAAAGGGATTTGTAGCACATAGTCTTAGCAACATGGATATGACAGGTGTGAAAAAACTCAAAAAATATACTATTAGGGAAGAAATTTACAAGCTTGACCAATTTTGTGGCTACAAAGTTCTGAAGAGACCTTTGTACATCCCTATAGAGCTTACTCCATAATGCCTCACTCAATTTTGTGTTGAGAACTGACCAATCCAAGGAGTTCCAATTGGTTGGTAGAGGAAATTTTACCAATATCCCTTTTTGATTCCTTTGGTTAAGTTTGTAAATATTCCTAAAAGAACATGCCTTCATCTCCAAGGATCTTGCTAGTTTTCGTAGCATACCGTTAGACTAGAAATGATATAATCAACACTCGAAAAGAAAAGATTGCATCATTACAAAAGTTTTTTTTGATACATAATCTATTTATATTCATCACAATACATCAAAATACATCATTTACACGTTCAAATATTTTATAGCAAAGCATGCCATAGGAGGAAAATTATTTGAGCAACAAGGTCCATGTAGAGAGTCTACAATACATATTCAAGTCTCCACTTTTTGGTTGCCTCTTTACTCTCAAGATCAATCCCTCATGGTAGTGGCTATCAATTCACAAATTGTTGTCGATTGGAAAAATCAACTAGGCTTTAACGGTTGCGTGAGTTATTTTTCAATCTCTAATGCATTGTGCTCTTTCATTTTCTTTAGCATTATGCAAGCATAGCCTTCGAGGTTCCATAGGATGTACTTTAAATCATCCAACATGATGGTGTTTGATGTATTCTACTAAAGAGAGACGTCCCAAAACTATTGAATCTTCTTGTAAAATACTGGATTTCCCCCTGATGTGGTCAACATGATATCTTTTTTGCACATTTTATGTCCATAGATAGCCCAAAACCTATCAAAGTGATTTGGAAAGCATGCTTCCACCATATTTTCGGCCTTTAAAAGCATACAATATATCCACACATAAACACATATTGAAGACCTCAATCAAGGAACTCAGGTGCATCCTTCTTCTAAGCAATATACAACCCTATCAACACCTTGACTTCTACGAATTGCTTCCAATAAAAAAAGTATTGGTCCATTAAACTTAGTATTTATAGAGGACAACAAAAGACCATCTATATCAAGGATAATAGTGGACTGCATCTCAACTAAGTCACTCTGAGGATCACCATGCTCTCTATCCAAGGTCATCCAATACTGACGAGTAGCCAAATTTCTGATTTGAACCATGAACTTAACTGCACTAAAAACCTCAAGAGCATAACCATGTGTTTTCTTGCATGTAGTATTGCTTTCATTTCTAGCAGTCTTAGAGTGCACAGTTCTTTAGGTGTGACCGCATAGGCATCTAGCCTCTAGTTATGAGAGGTGTGAGAGTAAGGGACACAAAGAGAGAAAAATAGTAGCAATGCAAATACCCAAATAGAAATTGGATGTTTCAAATCTGATAAAATTTGTACAAGATCCAATCAAACCAATCCTTATTAATAACAATAATGAAAAAACCCCTAGATAAAGGTCTCCATATAAGATCCAATACCAAAACAAAATGATAGGTACTACGTTGTGAAGGATTGGGGGGCTGGCCTCTACAACACCTCAAACCAACACCAATAAAAGAGGATGAAGAGTATAGCTCTTTCAAGATAATATGGGCTGATATTCTCTCACAAATTTTGACAGCCTCACTCACACTCAGCCTCGACTAGCTTCCCTCTACACCGCTACAGCTCCCACCATACTTGGATGCACCAAAGGAAGCAATGGAACCAAGAAAACCAAAGTAAAAAATTAAAGAAAAAAAATGGAAATCTCTGCACTTTTCCTCATAAAACCAAGAGCTTCACTTCTTTTCAAACGCCCTTCCATGTGCTAGTAGAGACTCCATAGGCGCTCTCATATATACACATAGCTTGACCAAAACCCATCCAAAACAAGATCAATTTAAAAACCCACAAATTTCAGCAAAAAAAATCAAGAAAAGTGATGGAAAACTTGGGGAAAAACTTACCCTTTTGCATATGTACAAGCAAGGAATTGCAGCGCATAGTCTACCCTCAACTAGCTGCACCAAAGGGAACCACACACAACATGGCTGCCATACCTCAAACCAAGATGAAGAGAGGTCAATATGCAGAGATAAGCACACAATTTCATCAGACCATTGAGGAGAGACACACTCTCAACTCACCACACCAAGCTCTCGCAAGGCAAGAGGGGCACCTCTACGCGTCACTGTAGGTTGCAACACCACATAATTTCTTCTTCACATCTGAATATCCCTCTTCACTCACAACACCAAGCTGATAAAATTTCAGTTTTTCTTCATATTTTTAAATCACTTACTCACTCCTTGAAGTCTTGACACCTCTATGTACAAAAACAACAAAACTATGTACCCCGCACAACTGGCATGCATGCGTAGAGACAACAGGCACACACTGCCTTTGTACACTTTGTATAAGTATTCTTTTTTTAAATCCAAAAGGTCTAAGAGTACCAAAAAACATCTTGCAAAGACTTTGGGGTGGCCCGCACCAGTCTGCCAAAACACGTCACAACGTGGCTTCCAAGTGATCGTAAACTGAGTCCGTTCTCAATGTATACTCAAGTTTTCATGGTGGAATATACTGAAGCCCCTTATTGATCACAGATTGGCCCTATTTTCAAGAATCAAAATCCATCCACTTGCACTCAAGATTGCCCTTCCTTTCCAAGAACAATGCAAAACCTTCTTCATAACACCTCCAAGATAAATACCCAATTTCCCACCAATTAAACATCCAAAATTTTAGATCGTAATTCACTCTCTTTGTTAGTCTTGTACTTCAGATGAGAGAGAGAGAGAGAGAGAGAGAGAGAGAGAGAGAGAGAGAGAGAGAGAGAGAGAGAGAGAGAGAGATGAGTCACACTTTGTTTTTCTTCCTTCAATTCTCAAAGAAATAGCTCCAAGAGATTCCACCAATCCTCCTCTTCCTTTACCTTTTCTATGCGATGAGCAAGAAATAAATAAAAAATAAAAAAATTAAAATATCTCTTAAATGGTGCAGAATTTGACTCTGTGTGTGAGATGTAAAAATGTTCAAAATATTGTTTTTTTCCCTTGGCTTGGAAAGTTTTCCCAAAAACACTTCCTCAAAAAAATATACCTAGTCATTGATTTGTTTGCATGAGAGATCTCTAACCTCTCATGCACAAAAGATTCCTACTATTCTTGCTTCCTTTCTTGGGACTAAATGAAATTAGAATAGCAAAAGGCTTTTGTTTTTTTCAACTCTATTCCTTCTCAATTTTTCTTAGGAATTTTCATCAACCTTTAGTTCACTGATTATACACCATTTAGGAATGCCCTGTATAAAGAAACCAAGTACTAAATTGTACCAAATCTGCAAAGTTGAAAATTTGTTGTCCGGTTTCCTTTTTCTCATTGTGTGCACAAAACGCATGCCATTCGTCCCCTCTTAATGCACACATCCTATGGCATGTGCAAACTACATTGAAAATTGTAAACATAAAATTTGTAAAGCCTGATCATGTAGACACTATACATGGTAGCTACAGTGCACCATTGTAAGAATACTGGTAATAAACCCTGGTTTTTGGCTTTTTGTTACTCAAAACTCATCCAAGGCTATAAGAAAAACTAAAAAATTTTCCTTCAATAGAGCACATGCACCAAATATTCAGTAAATCCCTTGCATCATAGCACATAGAGGTGAATTGATCCAAACCAAACACTTCATAGCGTCCTCTTGGATCAAACGGAATAAGAGAAAACTTTCCATTATCTTGACAAACATAAAAGCCCTTTTTTCATATATTGCATCAAACATCAATCAAGAAAGTGTATCTTGCATACTTCACATAACATAACACCATAGCATGTCTCCAATATCATGCAACCATATGCGGCACACACTTCCTAAACCCTCTAGATGCACTTGTTTCAAATTTCATAGCCATCACATAACATCGATAGACTATACAATGTAGCTTTTTCTACCCTAAATCAAAAGAAAGCATCCGCATTCCATCAGTAGTCGGAAACATAATCCCTTGACCAGTATGCATGCAAGAGAAATCACTCCCTTCTACTAGCAACAATAGCATGCCTATCACAATCAACAATAGGAAAAGAAACACAAAACAACCATACCTTGTACAACCTCCAAGGAATCTAGTAACCACGTGCATAAAATTTGGCTTCCCTTGCAACACCAGTACAAAAAACGATTCACCATCTTGACCCCTAGCTTTGGAACCTTTGTGCATCTATTGGCGCTAAAAATCCTACAATACACCTCTATTATTAAGCATGTATATACTTTTTCTTCAAAGAAACCTTCATATTTCATAAAGATAGCATCAATTTTCCTTTCCATGCATCAACATATTCTAGGCATAGGGTAGTAATAGCAATTTCTTGCATATCATGCATCACCCCCTCTGAATAGACACTATCACCAATAGGGTTATCATTTCACATCCGCTCATATGGATATAAACCACATATGAAAAAAATCAATACCATCATCCTCTTTCTATTTTGCATCATCATTATGTGCATGCAGTTCTTCCACAATAAACATAATATTTTTCTCCTACTCATATGTATCATGTGATACATCCATAGTATCTTGTACATTTATCAAATGATAGCAAAAATCTTCTATCAGACCCAAACATACTTCACATACACGTAGAAATTCCACAGACATGGTATCTCTCTATGAGACGATTTTAGAACAACATGCATCTTCATTAACATCATCGTCTGGTTGCAAAACATATAGCCATTAACTTTATGCATCTCTAAAAAAAATCATTCGCTTTAGTTTCAATGTTTGATGACCCTTCAACCTATCTAGCATCCCCCAAAGAATTATCCTTTGGGATTAAATCCACTAGAACACATGCATCTTTCTCTACTTCTAGATTTACACAATACTGTCTCCCAAAATTCTTCATAACTTGGTACCTTCTCATCTTTTTTTCTCATCTCCTTCTCCATATACTCCTCACTTGCATTAAAAATCACTTCTTTAGAAATAATCCTAGTACTCTCCATATTCCCTAGCAAGATCTTTTACCCGCTCAAATAAATTTGGAGTAACCAATCGCACCAATGAGCCTATCATAAGCTCCTTTAGAACTCCACATCTCTTTGTCTCTATCCTGTAGAATGTAAAGTAACCCATCATATTATATCATTCAAACATATTACACTTGATGTGTGAAGCCATCTAATGATTCTTCCATAAAATTCTTTAGTTTCTTTCATTTTGATCCCTATACTTCTTCATTGATTGGCAAAGCATCAATCATTTGCATTAACTTCAAAGTATCTGGTGTGTTTTGTAACTCTTTAAAGGAGTCCATCATTTAAATTTTTGAGTTGTTTTGTAAAACTTGTATTCATGTCTACAGCTCCATCATTACTCTCTTTTCCCGTTCAAATTCACTTTAGGGTTACCAAATTTGTCAAAGTGTGAAGTTCTCTAGGGGTGATTAGCTCGGCATGGGGGATATAAATGTGTGAGATTCTCATTTGGAGTTTTTTTGAGAGCTTTTATATTGTTTCAAGTTGTACTCTCAAGTTCTTGCAACATTGTCACAAAAAGATATTCAAGGGTAGAAAGGGCATGCAAACCTCAAGATCATTTATTTCTTCACCATCCGAAAAAATAGCACTCTTACTCATTAGTAGTATCCAAACTTAGATTTTATTTTTCCTTATCAAATTGATTAAATTGGCATTGTTGTTCCCCCAATGGCCCTATGATGTATTGTACAAAAAAAGGGCATCGTAATTCTACACGATAGTTTTCATCTTGAGAATGCACTGTCAAGATAGTTCACAACATATTGTTCATCTTTCAAGTTAAACCAATGAGAAACAAGTTAAGTGCAAAAAAAGAAGAAGAATCTACATTCTTCCAACCAATGACTCGAGACTTGGCTGGCCTAGTGAGAGCATATTTAACACTAACTAGTGAGAACAACATCTATAGATTTTCTATTGACATTCTTTGGAGAGGCCATGATCCCCAAAGAGTTGGTCTAACCGTAACGATTTGGCTTCTCAACTTATGGGTTGTGGGTTCAAATCCCCCATTGGGTCCCCTCTAGATGGAAATCTTATGCTCAACTGATGTTCACATTTCTAGGGCTCTTGGCCTTGAACACTCGAGTGCATCCTCCTTTTAGAGTGGGTCACCCGAGGAGGAGGTTTCTAGTTGGTTTCTATGAGTTCGCTCCACCATTCCTAGCACATGGTGCATCAATTAGGTAGTCATGGTGATGCCTACGCGTTGCTCTTGGCCAATAGTATGCAACGCTTGCCCGACCATGTTTCATGGCTAATGTTTGGAAGGGATAAGCCATCCCCTTGGTGGCCCTTTGGTATGGCAGATCAAGCATTCACACTACCAACGGCCTTTGTTTCTTTCATGAACTCACAACACCTGTAGAAACACCCTTGAATTGCATCTACTCATCGAATTTTAAAGTCTCTTCACCACACTAGATGTCACCATACTTCCCAATCAAAATGGTCCATGAAATGACATCTCAAAAAGGAAGCACCTCAAACACTTGTCGTACTTTGTCAAGCATACCACAAGTAGCATACATAAAATGATAGCGTTACTTAAAATGAGGCTTTTTGTAATGGAAATATTTTTCTTTTTCTCTAGCATGCAATTTGTTGCCCTTGTCTAAACGCTTGTGTAGGATCATGACTTGACCAAAATACGTCTAGTATACGTAGTTGTTCATATTTGATAGCATCAGGGGTTGAATTCACCATATATAGGTTCTGTCTGATCACCAATGTTACGATACTCTAGATTGTCTTTATAGCCATCGGTGTATCCAGTAGTAGTTTATAGAATGCCTTTGAGGCACCCTTTTCCAAGCATGCTTCTATCAGTATCGCATGATTCCACAAAAAAGATCATTATCTCTCTACAATTTTCCGTAGATGTGACCTACATCTGAGAACATCGTAGATCGTTTGATCTATTTTCCTTTTCTTTAAGATTGAGCACCTTCCAGGTGCATATGCATTCAAGTAGGTTGCCAAAGGAGAGAACGAGAAATCTTTTTCTATCCTCGCATTTGCATGAGCTAAGAATTTTGCCGCAATTCAAATTTCTGGTGTTCCAACTCTGCAAGGAGGAAAATTTTCATCGTCTTTATCTCAATTGTCAGCACACCATCTACTAGCTTTGCCTCCTCTCTTGTTTTGCTGAACAAGGCAAGGTTCTCTTGTTATTGTTCTTGAATATATATAGCAGGTCTATACTAATCACCAGCATCCAGCCCTTACCAAAACAATCCATGTCGCCACACAATTTTAGTAAACAAACATAAGTAATTGCATCTGGAAAAACTCCTTCACCTGGCAATTTCTCAAAGTACATGATCAAATCTTCATCATAGCCATGTTCCACATAATTTTCTATTAGCACATTCCAAGAGACAGAATCTCTAGTGTGTCGAAGACTTGTTGTACATCAACAAGTAAATAGCATATTCCATATGGATCAACCAACATGTTATCAATAACAGAATGACCTTAATCAATAGCTCCAATAATCCCACAAGCTTTAATCAAGAAGGAAATCAATGTCACTGTATCTGGGGTAAAGCCTTCACTGCCGATTTTTCCAAACTCATGACAAAGTCCCAACTATGCATACCGAGCAATAAGTGTAGACTAAGAGATAACAATACCGCAGATAGGAAGCTCTGTAAGCCTTTGTGCTTTTACAAGAACACCACATATCTACCACAACATTGCTAACCATTTAAACTTTTTGAAAAAAACCCTACTTTGCAATCTCATTGTGTAAATGTTTCCCAATTTCAATTGCCCCAGTGCTATCAATGGCTTTCAAAAGAGACAAAGATGAAGGCATTCGAAGAGAAATTGTCTACTTTCATCGGTTTTAAAAAAATTATTGCTTGTGTCACATCACCTGCTAGATGTAATCTAAATAATTTCATTCCAAGAAAATTTATCTTGCACAGGTAGCTCCTAAAGCACTTGTTGTGCCCACCCCAAGGCACTACACTTGGTATACATATCAACCAAAGTTATAGCAAGCACTCTATTACTTAACAAAATTACCCGTCCCGGCGTCTCCACATGTGATCCCCACCTCAAGTACATAGCAGCCAAATTATTTGCAAATACGTAGGTATGCCTCATAAACCTTGCATACTATTTCTAGATGCCTCCGTAAACACTACACTTATGAAAATCTGACAAGGAGTAGGAAAAAGTAACCAACTTGAGGGCACTACCTTGACATTGCACACATACTAGATAGGTTTTTGTGTATAAAAGTGGTCTGCATACCTTGCATTAGGAGTACTCTATAACACAACGATTGAAAACCTGCATATGTGCACTTTGTTATCCACAATTTAAAAAATGCCCTCACTCCCTCCCTCCCTCCCTCCCTCCCACACGAGCTCGCAGCTCGTCTATGCGTACCCGGAGGAGCTGCGAGCTTGTGTGTGTGGAGGAGGGAGGGAAAGGCTCATCATCCAAGCTCAATAGCTAATGAATTTTTCTCACCACAAAGAACACAACCAAGGTCTACACACAGCAATATGAACTCAACCAAGGTCTCCACTTAATCATATGAGCTATGTTCAGTTTCACCACAAATTGCAGCAACGATTTGAGTTAAAACTCAAATTCAACGAACTGACATTCTAACAAAATAAATCAAGTCCTCTCCCATACACGAGCTCGCAGCTCGTCTAGTGCCCGCGCCGAGCTGCGAGCTTGTGCATGGGAGAAGAAGGGAGGGATTAATTTATTTGCTAAAATGTCAGTTGGTTGATTTTCCCTGAGCACCGTTGAGTCGGATGAGTTGCGAGCTTGTGCGTGGCCGGAGGAGGAAGGAGATGCAGAGGAGCAAGAGCAAAGGGGAATTAGATGTAGAAGAGCCAACCATGGATTTCATTAGGTTTCGAGCTCATTAGGTTCTAATTTCATATTCTCATTTCGATTCAGATTCTCCCCTTGCTGCTGCGCCCCAGCTGATGCGAACCCCCCGCCCACCCTTGGGCACAATGCTTCCTGATCCCGTCGTTCCCTGCCATGCAAGGCAGATTCGTAGCTGGATTTCTCAATCCTGCTTTCCATTTGCGCCTATAACTATGACACACACACACACAGAGAGAGAGAGAGAGAGAGAGAGAGAGAGAGAGAGAGACGGAGGTCAAAAGAGCTTCGCCGTAGCCATGTTGGACTACCTGCAATTAACACGTTCGAAGAGACACCGTTTTGGAAAGGAAGATTATTAAGAACTTTATGTTCTTTCATAACGCTACTACATTTGACCAAATCATTGCGAGGCACAACATGTTTCTCCGACGGCTAGAAAAATACATTTTTCCTCACCAAAGAAAACAAGGGCAAAGTTGAAATTCTACCAGTTTTTAGGTCAAAAATTTGAAGCTTTTGCTGGTATTTACGCTTTAACTTGTCTAAATTTACCGGTTTTTGTCAAGGCAAGCTCAAAATCTAACCGGGTTTTAATGATTTTAGTTGATTAAAGTATAATATACCCCAGTTTTTTCTAACACTCGAACTTTCTCCGATAGCTCCTAACTAGCACTCTCACCATGAAAGTCATTCCTTAATTTTACGCAAAGATTCTCTATCATTTGCTTCACAAAAGCATATTATCCCCTTTTTCGCCTATTCCAGCACGTACCCTGCTTCCACCCCTCCTCCATTTCTTCATTACAATCGGTTATGTTCACGTTTTGGATCTCGCTCTGTTCTACATCTGCCACGAAGCCAAAGATCAAGGTGCTGCAAACAAACAAGGTAGAGATCTCGGGCCTTATGAGTGTAGGTTGTAGACAAACAAACACGCATGAGAGAGAGAGAGAGAGAGATATTCTTATATACATAGGTTAAAACATCACATGAGACTTCATAAAAAATTCAAGAACCATAGACCACAACATCCATTTCAAGTAGAAATATTTATTTAGTCATTCACACTAAAAGATATATCTATATATTGTGTAGGCCAGATCTTAGTTTCTCTAAGGTGTCACTAGAGAGAGAGAGAGAGAAGAAAAATTACATCAATGTTCTAATGGCGTGTGGGGGAGTCTTAGAGATACTAAAAAACACGCCAACACGCCATACAACTACAACCTAAAAAAATAAAATAAATAAATAAATAAATAAATAAATAAATAAATAAATATATATATATATATATATATATATATATATGAGTATATTTCAGGATATGACTGTATGGTGCGATGACGTCTCTTTGAGTTTCTATAAAACTCCCACGTGTGCACACAACAATCATGCAACTATACTTCTCTCTCTCTCTCTCTCTCTCTATATATATATATATATATATATATGCTACAGTAGCACATGAGTTCTCATCAAAAGTTCAAAAACCCTAGACCACAACAATTATTTTAAGTAGAAATATCTATTTAGTCATTCATTTTAAAAGATACATCTATCAAAATTTGCAGGCGAGATCGTAGCTACTCTGGGGTCTTGCTAGAGAAAGGTAACAGCATATCCTTCCATTAGCAAAGCCAAAGAGAGAGCACCCTTACCTACATCCGGCCTGAGTAAGAAAACAATCAATGGATTAGTTTTCAAACAGCAGTACACGTAACTGGGGTGACTCTAGTTGTCATCCATGTCACCGTAACTTATACTAAGAGAGGAGAATGTTGTAGAAAAAGGGGGAAAGAATTTATCAAGGATGAGTCTACTATTACTTTTGAAACAGGTTAGTCTCATCAATTTTTCTTGATCGTTACGTTAATCTAGCTAAACCATGCATCGAACATGGTACCTTTGTGCTAATGGTTATCATGTATAGACCATGCATGCCTATTTAATCACTATTCATACATTAGTGAAGAATTTAAGCATAACCTAATTGTTATGGTACCTCAGAAGGTCCAATCGTTTTGTTTAACTCCATGGCAATGTGGTTTGAAATTTTGAAGTTCAATGTTGGTCTCGTGTTGGTAAATCTTACTTACCCTCTCACTTAGAGAAAAAGGAGTTATAAAGCAATTGATTTACTTACTTAGCAATGCTCTAACACAAAGGAAGCCCTCGCTATGCTCATATATTAAGCAATTGCTGTTTATGAAACGGAAACTAAGTGAGCTCAAAGTAATGAGCTCCCTATTAATACTACTTCTCTTGCTCATAGTATTTTACTCTCTAAAAAAGGTGTTTGTTTGGTGGATACAATGGACTGTCACCTAAAAACCCGTCTACACGCCACACTTCATTGTATTCAATCCTTTTTTTCAAAAGAAGCATTGTAATTGTGCTAGTAATGATTCTTGAAGTGTAATCTAGCGTATTATTCTCTTTTGCACACTCAGAACCTACGAGCCTTGTAAAGTGGCCAATGGCCATGGGAAAGGGTCCCAAGTTTTTGAGTCAAAACCCTTAGTTTGAAAAGGAACATTATCATTATCAAACAAGATTTTTGGACGTCGACTCTAAGCTCCAAATCTGCTACAATTCGTAATCAATATTTCTCTTTGAGTGGTAATCAAAATTCGATTCCGTTTAGTGCATTGTGTTCCTTATCTCTTGCTCTTTAATCTAAGTGTAACCATGCTCATTTTTTGTGTGGTTCGCGACAACCTTTCGGTAAGATAAATGTGTCGATTTGAGTGCTAAAATGGTTATATTTTGATGTTTTGACCTTGGAAGAGTGTTTCTATACTATAGAGCTACCTTTTTGAATAGTTTTGTTGCAATTTTCTGCACATTTTTTGGAATGGATTGGGATTTTGGTACCTTTCTAGATGACCATAGGAGTTGGGAGGATTGTGTCTTCAGGTGTTGTAATACCCCTCCTTAAGCTTTGTTGCTATTCGACACTGATTGGATACCAATCATATCAAACACTCTCTATTCACCCTTCTTGCCATGCACACCGATTGTGGCCTTGCACCAATCTTGCACGGCACCAACAGCTCTGAACCAAGGTCATCCTAGAATGAGAGGAAAGGCTCCCAGACCAGTTGGCATAACATGAAAGTTTACCATAACCTTCACGTTAAAGACTTCAACTTCCAAATTCTTGATCATTCCCAAACATTTCACTTTGGCATGCTTTGCTAGTCGAATCTAAAACCCAAAGCTTCTGCATGTAATAAGACCCAGTCTCTCCACCAATGACTGTGTGATCACACAAACTTGACCACCTCCTTCAATGTAGGCTTCTTCCATGCCCACACCTTTGTGCGAAGCGTTCACCACAGGAAAGATGTTGGGTAACTCTCCCACAGATAACACACTAACTTGTCCATGCTTCGGCTCTTTCTCTGGATTCACTAATGACTTCTACTACCTTTTAAGTTTGGGTACCATATTCATCAACTGTCCAAGAGTACAATCTAATTTCCTCCTAATCAGGTGTTCCTTTAAACTGTAAGTTCTTTGGCCTTCTCCCAAAGGCAAATCTACCACTTCAAATCATCTACCAGATTTTCTCTTACTCTTGGCTTTCGCATCTTCACCCTCCTTCTCCTTCCCTTTCTTTCTTCTAGGCCCTGGTGCGGCATAGCCTTCCCTCTCTCTTTTGCCTACTGGCAACACATCTCTGTCTTTCTTTTCTACCCGCACTATACCCACATGGCCACCAGAGGTTGAGGCTTGATTTTCCTGTTTAGTACCTTGATCTCCCCATATATCCAACACATGATCATTAGCCCTATTAGGAATGTGTTGAGGAAGTGGAAACATATCACCTCCCATCCTTGTTGGCTTTGAATAATAAGTGCTAATATGACCAAGTTCACTGCAATTATAACAAGTGGAGATGAACCTCCTCTTTGGCTCAAAACCACCTTGTCCACGACCAACATTCGCATTAGGCTGAGCTTCACATGCATGAGCCATTCCTCTACCACGTCCACGACCACGACCACCTCCTCCAAGAACACTAAGTCGCAATTCTTGCATCATGGTCATCATGTCTTGTATATTTTGTCGTAACTATTTGATATTAGTATGCCTTGCTTGATTCTCCTCATTTTGGCCACCATTATTTTGTACAGGGACCGCTTTTCCATATTCATTAAGTCTTTGAGCCTTCCATTCTTTCTCTCTAGCAATAGCGACTGCCTCCTCGAAGGTCTTTTTAGCTCGACTTTAAACTTCAGGCCTTCTTTTAGGTTTGCCACAAAATGGTCCTTCTTTAACATGGATGGAGGGATCTCATTTCCCAAAGGCCGAGCCCATTTACCTCATAAATGGGTGAACTACATGACAAAATCATCAACACTTTGATTAGCCCTCTAAGTGTATCGTACAATTTCATGCCAAACTTCATCAGGTACTATGATGGATTGGTATTGTGCCAAGAAAGCTAGCTTCACACAATTGTAGTCCAAAACTACCCCTGGATTATGTGCATGCATCAACTCCTCATAATTGTGTAACCAAACTTTTGCCTCATCCTATAAACTATATTGCAGCAGCCACAACAATATAGCTTGGTGTAGAATATTTCACAGTAAGCAATTGACTAATTCCAACTTTTTAATAAAAGTCTGTGCATTCTCATTAGGAAATCCATAAAACTATGGGAATTTGTCTGCCATGTTTGATTTCCACAAAAACACTTACATGTGACGTCAAAAACTCAAGGGATGTCGATGGATCGCTCCAGTACCTAATCCACCTCACACTGGGTAACCTAGCCCCCAATGCTTGGCTTCACTAAACCTCATGACCCTCCAAAGGCTGCAATCCAATTATACGACCACCTCAAGTGTTGTCCACAATTTGCACATACATAGGCGGTTGTCCGGACCCACATCCCTTTTACATTCACTACCTGTAGAATAAACATATTTCGTAGGAATGAGAGAATAAGAGTGCTAGCTCCTTAGTGGGGGCACCAAAACAATGTTAGCATGCAAACAATAAGTAAAATTAATGCCCCTATAGCCTTGCACGAGCTACACCGTCGGAACGAACAACTATTGCACGACCAAAAACACGTGTGGTGGTAAACACCTGTAGAGATTTATGAAAAAACCCTCCAAGAATGGAACACACTCAAAATCAAAAGAAACAAAGGACATCATGACAAATCTCGTCTCGTGGAGATGTCTGTAGAGTATCCATAGGCCAAAAACAGAGAAGAAACAAAGAAGTTATGGCCGCTCGAACATGGAGGTGCCCTTTTTGTTGCTGAAAAACGAGCTCTCTGGAAGTTTTTGCAGGTCTGCAAAGAATTGAAACTATTAAAAAGGGGGATTTTTTGGCTCTTATCCTAAGGGATTTTATCTCTCCTCTTAGCCAACATGCTTCTCTCCCTGGGCACCTTTTAATTGGTTCAATTTTGGCCTTTTTTGGGTGAAAAATGACCTGTCGGTGACCCTTTGACCAAGGAATGGGGTGGGGGCAAGTGTTTGGGGACCAAAAAAAAGAGGCTAGGCGCCTGGGTAGCTGGTGTAGACTAAAAAATTTCTCCATCCCCTTCCCCATGAGCCCACGATCCCCCATAGCCAAGCCTTGAGAGAGCTCCTCTCACCTTTGCACACCACTATTTGAGAAAATTTTTCTCAATTTTATTGAGGAACATGGATCGCGATCCATATACCTCTATGACCAATTGACTAAAAATTGTCACCATTTGTTTGAGCCTGATTCCATATACCAAATTCGTGAGTTTCACAGAGATAGCCTGCTAAAGTACATCTAAAATTATGAAACTGGACCAATCCACAAAAACCTTGGAGATCTAGTAAACACTTGGAAACTTGAACTTTTAGAGTTCCAGATTCAAAAAGAGGTGAGATTTGGCTTGTATAGGCAAGAAGGAACCTGCAGAACCAAAATTCATCCCAAGGTGCTTTCCAACATGGATCATCATCCATGTACCTAGTAGACATTTTGGGACAATATTTGACCAGTAAGACCATATTAGGTATTTTGGTAAAAATCTCACATTATGGGAATCTCCAAATCGACCGAATTCATGTAATTTGGGAATTTTCCACTTAAAGTGGGAAAAATTGAGGTGTGTGGCTAGTAAATAAAGTGAAAATCTCATAGGATTGTGGTGTTGATAAACACCAAAAGTCAAGAGGATGTACAACACATGGATTTGAATAATAACTATAAATTACATAAAACAAAGGAAGATACAAAAAAGATTTTGTTTACAAATTGACTAGTATAGTCACAATAGAAGCTCCACATAATTCTACTCCACATTTGATACCATATCTGAACTTTGATCCAAGTGTGGCTGATGTGCACGAGTGAGGCCTTCTTTGGCTTTTAGAGCATGTCTTTCTGGAATCTTTATTCTAGAAAATGGTCCTTCTTTGTTGGGTCTCCAGGACCAAACAATTGCATCTATAGTTTCCCACACTTGTGGGTCCTTATAGTTGACAGCCCAATAACCCTTCCAACAATTACTGTAAGCTTGAGTATCTGTCATCCCACTTTTTCTCGCGCAAGGTGCCCAATATTGAATCAAGAGTTTTCTGTAGTTTGGTGATGTAGGCTCATTATCAATGTCAGATAAAGCCATTGCAAGCCACACTGGATAGATTTCTGTGTCACTCGGAACAAGCATAAGAAAGTCACCTTGGTGCACATCAGACATAGGGTCAAACTCTTCCCTTGGCCTATCTCGTTGAGGCCCACAAAAATGATCGTTCAACTCTTCAAGGCCTAGGAATCTTTCTGCTCCTTGTTGCAAATTCATTGTAGTGCTTTGTAGATGAGAATATTCTTGAGTTTTTGGCCAAAACATTTCATACAAGACTCCCTCTGATATGATTGCTTTTCCAATCTCTTCAATTACCTTACTCCAATAATCTATCACGGGTCTATAATATCGCGGAATACTTGAACCATTCCCTAAATTTTTCCAAAATTTTATATAGTTCTTTAGCCCCAAAATGACTTCTTCGTGGGCCTTGACATACTTCGCCATTTGTACTAGAGGTGGATCTCCATGTGGTAACATTGGCTTGCCTTCTGTGTCTGTTTTCCAAAGGCGAATACTTCCACTCCAACTTGATACACCTACATGTGCCTTATATTGCATCATTGGTGTCTCATCCTGCATGAAGAACCTGAACTGAAGCGGTTTGGAATGTCCAACAAGTATGTCTTGTCCATCACAAAGATAGCCATCACAATATTGCTTGAAATCGGGGATCTTTGTGAGAAAAAATGGAGCTGGAGATGAAGATGAGCTGTTTCGTAATGTATCCATCAAATGTGGCAAAGTATAGGTTTGTGTAACTCTCAACTTCTCTGAAAACCTACTAAACATGGCGTCTATGTCCTCATGTGTATGCCCAACCATTAAAAATCCCAGCTGGATGGTTTTGAAAACACCCCTTGCAACAAGCATTGACAAATAGGCAAATAAGTATCGATTTTTGTTTTCCCCTGCACAATTATCCAATTGTAGCAACAAGTTCTCTGGCAATCTGCGAAATGTTGACCCCAATTCCTCTTCTGCAATTTCTGACGACTGCACAATGGGCTCTTTTCCATCACTCAAGTTATGGTAGTCCAAAGCATCCCTTGAGTTCAAAGCATGTAGTAGTGAAATATTGCTCCTTGGAAGTCCATTTGTTACTAGATCACCAAGAGGATGCTTATCTATCCTCTCGAGGTTATGTAAACAATTAGCAATTGAGCCAATTGTAAGATTTGGATCAGCTGGCCACAAACCATTCAAGACAAAGTGTCCGTAATGACCTTCTCCATGTCCATGAGTGATCATGCCAATCAATGCCACCTGCAGATTATATCCTGAATCCACACCCTTGGGAACAATGCGTAATCTAGGAATGGCAGTCTTCTTTTGATCCATCTTATCATGGATTATGCATACATATTTTTGTGGTTGAGTTTCTGAATACGTGCGCCATGCATAATATAGGCTTCTGCAACTCTTTTGTTGTGCCATGTGAACTTCTCTCTCCCTCAAGAGAAGAGCTCTCTCTTCAAGAGAAGGTTTAGCTTCTAACCTTGCCTTGATTGAGCTACAAATATTGCACTTAGAGAACTCACTCGTCTTTGTTAAAGTGACATGTGGGTACTCTTTGTTCCAAATTCTACCAAAAGAAGATTGGGATAGCTTCTTCTCATAGCCCATTTGGTCAAGTGTCGTGTTGATTTCACATAAAATATCCACTTGTTTGTATGTTGATGGAATCACCAATTGAGTCTCTCTTGAGCCATCTAGCAGTGTTCTACTTCTATGTGGCATCTTCTCAGAGTTGTTTTCCACAAACTCGTTTAGTAGTGCTCTTGCTAAACTAGTATGTTGAAGTCCCCTTCTCAATGTACATGTGTTCCCATGTACATATTGGCGCACACCATTTTCAAAGTTCTCCTTGTATCGATAAAATGATGTCTTTGGTATTCCATGTAGCTCATACCATGCTCTACAACAAACAATAGAGCCATTTAGCCTGAATTGGTATCGTGACTTCTCATCTTTCTGATAACATATAGAAAGAACATCATAAACATAATTAGTGCGTGATTTTTGAGACTCTCCCCAAAATTGTTGTCGTAACCTTGTCACCATATCACGATCTGCAAATTGGCAGCATTTTTGTGCACAACAATCAATGCATGATACCCTTTGAATTGATTTGTTTGAAAGGTAAAAAGTCGAAGCTGGTGCTGCTTTTGATTTTTGAGTCCTGTTCATGAAAGTGTATCGTCTCTTCCTTGACAACTGGACAACATTACTCCCATCAAGTTTTTTTCCAACATTGCCATCGTTGGATACATCCTCATAAGTAGCATGCATGCCATCAACAGGAACAAAGCGTTGTAATGGGCTCCCATTCAACATTGTTGTCTGCTTGATGGGCCACTTTAGCAAAGTGATGCTACCCACTTCAACCACATCATGAATGCTTGCATTTTCTCTTTCAATACCCACACCCACACAATCAGGACCAAGTTCCTGAAAGTTGACATAATCATGTGGAAATACATATAAGATGGTCCCTTCATTCATGGTTTGCATCATTGTGTCATCTTTTAAAAGGACCCTCTGATTTCTCCAAGACTCTCGAATCATTGCTTCAAATTCTGGGCTTGTCATAGGTATTGCATCTGTAACTAGAGGATCAGAATGATCATGTTCTTCATCACCATTGTAGCTTTCGTGTGGATCAATTAAGTTCCCATTTAATACAAAAGGTTGCAAAAGAAGCTTTGACCATCGAACAGCACTCTATAATGAGCCTTGGAGAGATGAAGTATCCATTGTAGGAAAAGGTAGGACCACATCCTTCAAGCATTCCTCCACTAGTATGGAGACATTTCCCAGCACTATCTTTGTACCACCACAAGTGGAATCTGGATCTGTTCTACACACACAACCAATACCAACGATTTCATTGTCAAGTATCATATGTACTTTCTCCCCAGATTCGAAGTCCATCCTGTAAGTAAAAAGATTACATTGTTAAATCCATAGTTATAGAAAAATACTCTTCAAACAAAAAATCATGCTACAACATGAAAAATGTTTGCATAGGTTGGACAAGTGGTGAACCTTGAGACCAAATCCTCCTTGCTATATTAATGGAAGCAAGGTTGGACAAGTGGTGGACCTTGAAACCAAAGCCTCTTTGCTATATGAGAGCATAGGTTGGACAAGTGGTGGACCTAGTTGTAATACCCACTGCCACCTATCAACTACTATAGGACTATGCTTTCCAATGTCCAAGTATCCCTTGAGTCTTTCAAGGTTGAACACGTGGTGGACCTTGAAACAAAAATCCCCTTTCTATATCAAGCATAGCTTGGACAAGTGGTGGACCTAGTTATAATGCCCAATATCCAAGGTGAAATACCTTAGGACTTTGCTACCTTGCTTGCCAATGTTTACGTAGCCCCTCATTTCTTTAATGGAAGTAAGGTTGGACAAGTGGTGGACCTTGAAACCAAAGCCTCTTTGCTATATTAGAGCATAGGTTGGACCTAGTTGTAATACCCACTGCCACCTATCAACTACTATAGGACTATGCTTTCCAATGTCCAAGTATCCCTTGAGTCTTTCAAGGTTGAACACGTGGTGGACCTTGAAACGAAAATCCCCTTTCTATATTAGAAAGGTTGAACACATGGTGGACCTTGAAACGAAAATCCCCTTTCTTTATCAGAGCATAGCTTGGACAAGTGGTGGACCTAGTTATAATGCCCAATATCCAAGGTGAAACACCTTAGGACCTTGCTACCTTGCTTGCCAATGTTTACGTAGCCCCTCATTTCTTTAATGGAAGCAAGGTTGGACAAGTGGTGGACCTTGAAAGCAAAGTCTCTTTGCTATATGAGAGCAAGTGGTGGACCTAGTTGTAATACCCACTGCCACCTATCAACTACTATAGGACTATGCTTTCCAATGTCCAAGTATCCCTTGAGTCTTGCAAGGTTGAACACGTGGTGGACCTTGAAACCAAAATCCCCTTTCTATATCAGAGCATAGCTTGGACAAGTGGTGGACCTAGTTATAATGCCCCTCCTTTCTTTAATGGAAGAAAGGTTGGAAAAGTGGTGAATCTTGAAACCCAAACCCTTTGGCTATATATAGAGGATATCTTGGACAAGTGGTGGGCTTAGTTGTAGTATCCAATGTCCAAGGTCCAAGGTGAACTATGTAAAGACCTTACTTCCAAAAACAAAGTCGTACAAGTGGTTCTCCTTGAAACCAAAACCTCCTTAGTGTATTAGAACATAGCTTGGAGAAGTGGTGGACTTAGTTGTAATGGTGAATGTCCAAAGCAAACTATTATAGGACCTTGCTTCCCAAATCAAGTTTGGACAAGTGGTGGATCTTGAAACCAAAACCCCCTTACTCTATTAGAGCATAGCTTAGATAAGTGGTGGACCTAGCTGCCATGGAAAATGTTCAATCTGAACTGCTGCAGGACCTTGCTATTAAATGTCTAAGTAGAGCTAGCTTCTTTAATGGAATCAAGGTTGGGAAAGTGGTGCATCTTGAAACCAAAAGCCCTTTATTGTATTAGAGCATAGATTGGACAAGTGAGGGACCTAGTTTTAATGTGTGATGCCCAAAGAAAAGTATTACAAGACCTTGCTTTCCAATATTTGAATTGGTCAAGTGGTTAAAACTAAGTATAAAACTTTGACCATTTTCTTCTCGAATTGCCAAAAAGCTAGTTTTAGACACCCCTAAATGGAAATGGTTTAGGGTGGCCTTAAACAATGTTTTTTCAAAGACTTGAACAAAAGGGTTGCCAAAGAGTAATGACAATTTATTGTGGCTTGAAGTGCCTGAGTATGTGAAAACAAGCCTAGGTTTTCCACGAGGCAAAAGGTGACATAATAAGAACATTGGAAACTTAGGATTGACCATGTGGCCTAAACTTTGGCAAGTGAAGTGGTGGCCAAGTTTTGTGGCACAGTGTGCACTTGGTCCTATATGTGTTGACCACTTGGCTAAATCTAGGACCATAAGGCCAAACCTTTGGCACCTTAAATATAGTATGGGACATAATCTAGAACTGCTACAGTAAATTAGTAGTATAGCTAATATGTTAATATTTGTATTATATTTAAGTATATGCTAATATAATTTATGTTCAAAATTTCACTAATGAAGAATGTTCCCATTTAGCACTCCAGATGCGGGGTCTTAGGGCAATGCCACAATGGGGTGACAAGGCAGCGCTTCCACGTGAGGTTTGGGGGTAGCGCTCTTGATGGGGATGTGGAATATAGCGCTCTCGATGGCGGGGCTTGGGAGGTTGATTTTGGGATATTGTTCTGGGCGGGGTCCGGGGCAGCGCCCCGGGCGGGGTCAAGGGCGGCAGCCCCTTGTCGCCTCCCGCTAGGGGCAGCGCCCAAAGATTTTTTTTTTTAAAAGTGAATTCCTAGTATAGAGTTACGCATGTTTTTCATATTTTCAACCATGATTTCTTTAATTTTGGTCGTGTGAATTGGTTAATTTTTTATATTGCTTTTGTTTTTTTTAATCCTATGATAAAACATGGACTTGTAGCATACGTGGCATTCTAATAAACCCTATCAAGATTAGGCACACAGAGAGCGCACGAGCAACGCACACAGAGAAAGCAGGCGAGCAGCAAACACACAGAAAGCGCACACGGATCGCACACAGTTGGAGTATACGCGCGCGTAGAGGAGCAAGCTCGGCATCGTACACAACACACAGGTGGAGTGCACAGGATTGAAAGTTCGCGCACAAGATAAAGAAACAGCAGCGTACACAACGCTTTCCAGAAGGGCAGGATCGGGCAGTCTTCTCGGGAGACATTGCACACCTCACGAATAGAGAAAAAACAGGTATTTCTCTCTCTCTCACTCTCTGTCTTTCTCCATATAGAGAAGATGGTTCTCTGTAACTCTTCTTGCACACACACTCTCTCGTCAAAAGACAGAGATACATAGTTTAAAAGTATCCCCGCACACATACACATATTCCCACACATCGTCTTCCTCTCTTCCACATACATAACCACAGTGAAATCTGTTATCTTGCTGTCTCTCTCTTGAAAATACATGCACATATTCCCACACATCGTCTTCCTCACTTCCACATACATAACCACAATGAAATCTGTTATCTTGTTGTCTCTCTCTTGAAAATACGTGCACATATTCCCATACATCGTCTTCCTCTCTTCCACATACATAAACACAGTGAAATCTGTTATCTTTCTCTCTCCTCTCTCTAAAAAACAGGTATTTATCTCTCTCTCTCTCTCTCTATCTATCTGTCTCTGTATCTTGCTATCTCTCTCTTGAAAATACATGCTCATGTATGTGTGCGTCTGTGTTATCTATGTGTATGTATGTATATTTGTGTTATTTCATTGTAATACTCATACATAATGCAGATACACAATTACACTTAATTACGATATGCACACATAGTATATATACATACATAAATATCACAAATAACTAACACATTGTAATACTAGTAAAATTGAATGGAAGACTTACTTGCATGATCTGTTAAAGTCGATTCTTGTAGCGAGTTCTGGATGTATGCTGAGCTGATTTTCCTCTAATCCATTTGTAGATATGATTGTAACTTCTGTTTCTCAAAAATAGTAGTGTTGTTTAGTGATACACCTAATGGACATAAATGGTTTAAACTAGGACATGTAGACAAAAAATACATGTATTTCTTTGGATGAATATATACACTTTTTGGTGACCCTTACCACAAGTGGTGGACCTTGAGACCAATGGACTATAAGGACCTCCAAACAATACCTTGTACACTCAATCCTTCTTGGTATCTAGGTTGGACAAGTGGTGGAACCTTGTTCAAATTCTCTAACCACTCTCTCTAACATGGTGACATAATTTAGGTGTGATAAATTCATATCTATGCAAACTAATATCAGTTTAGGCTTGTTAATTTGAATTTGTTTGAATTTATGTACAATATAATGATTTGAGGTTTGCATATTTGAATTTAGGTGGTATAATGATATCTTTTTGTGGTAAACTTGAATTTAAAATCAATTTCGCGTGGAATATTTTAAATTTAAGTAGTAAAATTTAAATTTTTATAAAAAAGTTTGAATTTTAAAATTTGGGCGGGATATTTTAAAATTTAGGCGGGATATTTAAGATTTGGGAGGAATATTTTAAATTTAGGCGGGAAGGTTTTGAATTTATAGCGAGATCTCCCTTACATAAGAGAGTATAGGTTGGACAAGTGGTGGACCTTCAAGCTAGAGCATCCATGCTACTGGACATGATAGGTAGGGAATCTAGTTGAATATTGTATGTATAATATATATGTAATAGATCTAGCTTGGACAAGTGGTGGACCTTGGAACAAAACCCCATGTAAAACATATCATGCACATTCCAAGTGGTCAAAAAAATATCATTTAAGATATAGCCTTATAGGTTGGACAAGTGGTGGACCTTAACACCCAGATATTCTTCATATAATGACATAGAGTGGAAAACTGGTGAATCTTGAGACCAAACCATGCTACTAGCGATAATAGCTTGGACAAGTGGTGGACCTTGAAAGTAAACCCCCCATCTACGAAATATCGTGGGTTTAAGGTATTTCGATGGAGCCTAGCATCTTGGAGACATCGTGCATCTTGCTTCTCTTCATGTTTCAATGGAGCCTATCTTGGACAAATGGTGGAGCATCCTTCTCTCCATGTTTCAATGGACCCTAGCTTGGACAAGTGGTGGACCTTTGCTTCTCTCTATTATTCAATAGAGTTAGCTTGGACAAGTGGTGGACCTTGGAACCAAACCCCCATGTAAAACCTATCATGGTCACTCCAAGTGGTGAGAAAGAATAACCTTTAAGATATAGCCTTATAGGTTGGACAAGTGGTGGACCTTAACACCCTAATATTCTTAATATAATGACATAGAGTGAAAAAGTGGTGAATCTTGAGACAAAACCACTCATGCTACTAGCACTAATAGCTTGGACAAGTGGTGGACCTTGAACGTAAACCCCCCATGTTTCAATAGAGTTAGCTTCGACAAATGGTGGAGCATCCTTCTCTCCATGTTTCAATGGACCCTAGCTTGGACAAGTGGTGGACCTTTGCTTCTCTCTATGTTTCAATAGAGTTAGCTTGGACAAGTGGTGGACCTTGGAACCAAACCCCATGTAAAACCTATCATGGTCACTCCAAGTGGTGAGAAAGAATAACCTTTAAGATATAGCCTTATAGGTTGGACAAGTGGTGGACCTTAACACCCTAATATTCTTAATATAATGACATAGAGTGAAAAAGTGGTGAATCTTGAGACAAAACCACTCAGGCTACTAGCAATAATAGCTTGGACAAGTGGTGGACCTTGAATGTAAACCCCTCATCTACGACATATCGTGGGTTTAATGTTTTTCGATGGAGCCTAGCATCTTGGAGACATGGTGCACCTTGCTTCTCCTCATGTTTCAATGGAGCCTACCTTGGACAAATGGTGGAGCATCCTTCTCTCCATGTTTCAATGGACCCTAGCTTAGACAAGGGGTGGACCTTTGCTTCTCTCTATGTTTCAATAGAGTTAGCTTGGACAAGTGGTGGACCTTGGAACCAAACCCCCATGTAAAACCTATCATGGTCACTCCAAGTAGTAAGAAAGAATAACCTTTAAGATGTAGCCTTATAGGTTGGACAAGTGGTGGACCTTAACACCACATATTCTTAATAAAAGTGGTGAATCTTGAGACCAAACCACTCAGGCTACCAATAATAGCTTGGACAAGTGGTGGACCTTGAATGTAAACCCCTCATCTACGAAATATCGTGGGTTTAATGTATTTCGATGGAGCCTAGCATCTTGGAGACATGGTGCAGCTTGCTTCTCGTCATGTTTCAATGGAGCCTATCTTGGACAAATGGTGGAGCATCCTTCTCTCCATGTTTCAATGGACCCTAGCTTGGACAAGTGGTGGACCTTTGCTTCTCTCTATGTTTCAATAGAGTTAGCTTGGACAAGTGGTGGACCTTGGAACCAAACCCCATGTAAAACCTATCATGGTCACTCCAAGTGGTGAGAAAGAATAACCTTTAAGATGTAGCCTTATAGGTTGGACAAGTGGTGGACCTTAACACCCTAATATTCTTAATATAATGACATAGAGTGAAAAAGTGGTGAATCTTGAGACAAAACCACTCATGCTACTAGCATAATAGCTTGGACAAGTGGTGGACCTTGAATGTAAACCCCTCATCTACGACATATCGTGGGTTTAATGTTTTTCGATGGAGCCTAGCATCTTGGAGACATGGTGCACCTTGCTTCTCCTCATGTTTCAATGGAGCCTACCTTGGACAAATGGTGGAGCATCCTTCTCTCCATGTTTCAATGGACCCTAGCTTAGACAAGGGGTGGACCTTTGCTTCTCTCTATGTTTCAATAGAGTTAGCTTGGACAAGTGGTGGACCTTGGAACCAAACCCCCATGTAAAACCTATCATGGTCAATCCAAGTAGTAAGAAAGAATAACCTTTAAGATGTAGCCTTATAGGTTGGACAAGTGGTGGACCTTAACACTCACATATTCTTAATAAAAGTGGTGAATCTTGAGACCAAACCACTCAGGCTATAACCAATAATAGCTTGGACAAGTGGTGGACCTTGAATGTAAACCCCTCATCTACGAAATATCGTGGGTTTAATGTATTTCGATGGAGCCTAGCATCTTGGAGACATGGTGCAGCTTGCTTTTCGTCATGTTTCAATGGAGCCTATCTTGGACAAATGGTGGAGCATCCTTCTCTCCATGTTTCAATGGACCCTAGCTTGGACAAGTGGTGGAGCTTTGATTCTCTCTATTATTCAATAGAGTTAGCTTGGACAAGTGGTGGACCTTGTAGAACATATCATGGACATTTCAAGTGGTGAGAAAGAATACCCTTTAAGATATACGCTTATAGGTTGGACAAGTGGTCAACCTTAACACCTAGATCTTCTTTATATAATGACATAGAGTGGAAAAGTGGTGAATCTTGAGACCAAACCACTCATGCTACTAGGGATAATAGCTTGGAAAAGTGACTGACCTTGACGTTAAACCCCACATGTAAACAATATCGTGGGTTTAAGGTATTTCAATGGATCCTAGAATCTTGGAGACATGGTGCAACTTGCTTCTTTTCATGTTTCAATGAAGCCTATCTTCCACCAATGGGGGATCATCCTTCTCTAAATGTCTCAGTGGAGCCTAGCTTGGACAAGTGGTGGACCTTTGCTTCTCTCTATGTTTCCATAGAGTTAGCTTGGACAAGTGGTGGACCTTGAAACCAAACCCCCATGTAAAACATATCATGGTCATTCCAAGTGGTGAGAAATAATACCCTTTAAGATCTAGCCTTATAGGTTGGACAAGTGGTCGACCTTAGAACCTAGATCTTCATAATATAACGACATAGAGTGGAAAAGTGGTAAATCTTGAGACCCAACCACTCATGCTACTAGGGATAATAGCTTGGAAAAGTGACTGACCTTGACGTTAAACCCCACATGTAAACAATATCGTGGGTTTAAGGTATTTCAATGGATCCTAGAATCTTGGAGACATGGTGCAGATTGCTTCCCTTCATGTTTCAATGGAGCCTATCTTGGACAAATGGTGGAGCATCCTTCTCTCCATGTTTCAATGGAGCCTAGCTTGGACAAGTGGTGGACCTTTGCTTCTCTCTATGTTTCAATAGAGTTAGCTTGGACAAGTGGTGGGCCTTGGAACCAAACTCCCATGTAAAACCTATCTTGGTAACTCCAAGTGGTGAGAAAGAATAAAGTTTAAGATATGGCCTTATAGGTTGGACAAGTGGTGGACCTTAGCACCCATATATTCTTAATAGAATGACATAGAGTGGAAAAATGGTGAATCTTGAGACCAAACCACTCATGCTACTAGAGATAATAGGTTGGACAAGTGGTGGACCTTGAATGTAAACCCCCCATGTACAAAATATCATGGGTTTGAGGTATTTCAATGGAGCCTAGCATCTTGGAGACATGGTGTAGCTTGCTTCTCTTCATGTTTCAATGGAGCGTATCTTGGACAAATGGTGGAGCATCCTTCTCTCCATGTTTCAATGGACCCTAGCTTGGACAAGTGGTGGACCTTTGATTCTCTCTATGTTTCAATAGAGTTAGCTTGGACAAGTGGTGGACCTTGAAACAAAACCCCCATGTAAAACCTATGCTGGTCACTCCAAGTGGTGAGAAAGAATAACCCTTAAGATATAGCCTTATAGGTTGGACAAGTGGTGGACCTTAACACCCAAATATTCTTAATATAATGACATAGAGTGAAAAAGTGGTGAATCTTGAGACCAAACCACTCATGCTACTAGCGTTAATAGGTTGGACAAGTGGTGGACCTTGAATGTAAACCCCCCATGTTTCAATAGAGTTAGCTTCGACAAATGGTAGAGGATCCTTCTCTCCATGTTTCAATGGAGCCTAGCTTGGACAAGTGGTGGACCTTTGTTTCTCTCTATGTTTCAATAGAGTTAGCTTGGACAAGTGGTGGACCTTGGAGCCAAACCCCCATGTAAAACATATCATGGACATTTCAAGTGGTGAGAAAGAATACCCTTTAAGATATACCCTTATAGGTTGGACAAGTGGTCGACCTTAACACCCAGATCTTCTTAACGTAATGACATAGAGTGGAAAAGTGGTGAATCTTCAGACCAAACCACTCATGCTACTAGAGATAATAGGTTGGACAAGTGGTGGACCTTGAATGTAAACTCCCCATGTACAAAATATCATGGGTTTAAGGTATTTCAATGGATCTTAGCATCTTGGAGACATGGTGCAGCTTGCTTCTCTTCATGTTTCAATGGAGCCTATCTTGGACAAATGGTGGAGCATCCTTCTCTCCATGTTTCAATGGACCCTAGCTTAGACAAGTGGTGGACCTTTGCTTCTCTCTATGTTTCAATAGAGTTAGCTTGGACAAGTGGTGGAACTTGGAACCAAACCCCCATGTAAAACCTATCATGGTCATTCCAAGTGGTGAGAAAGAATACCCTTTAAGATATAGCCTTATAGGTTGGACAAGTGGTGGACCTTAACACCCAGATCTTCTTAATATAATGACATAGAGTAGAAAAGTGGTGAATCTTGACATCAAACCACTCATGCTACTAGTGATAATAGGTTGGACAAGTGGTGGACCTTGAATGTAAACCCCCCATGTACGAAATATCATGGGTTTAAGATATTTCAATGGAGCCTAGCATTTTGGAGACATGGTGCAGCTTGCTTCTCTTCATGTTTCAATCAAACCTGGCTTGGACAAATGGTGGAGCATCCTTCTCTCCATGTTTCAATGGAGCCTAGCTTGGACAAGTGGTGGACCTTTGATTCTCTCTATGTTTCAATAGAGTTAGCTTGGACAAGTGGTGGACCTTGGAACCGTACCCCTATGTAAAACCCATCATGTGCATTCCAAGTGGTGGTAAATAATACCATTTAAGATATAGCCTTATAGGTTGGACAAGTGGTGGACCTTAACACCCAGATCTTCTTAATATAATGACATAGAGTGGAAAAGTGGTGAATCTTGAGACCAAACCACTCATGCTACTAGGGATAATAGGTTGGACAAGTGGTGGACCTTGAATTTAAACCCCACATATACAAAATATCATGGGTTTAAGGTATTTCAATGGAGCCTAGCATCTCAAAGACATGGTGCATCTTGCTTCTCTTCATGTTTCAATGGAGCCTATTTTGGACAAATGGTGGAGCATCCTTCTCTCCATGTTTCAATGGACCCTAGATTGGACAAGTGGTGGACCTTTGCTTCTCTCTATGTTTCAATATAGTTAGCCTATATTAGACAATTAGTAGACCTCCAATCTCTCCATGTTGTCTAGAGCTAAGCTTGGACAAGTGGTGGACCTTACTTCTCCCTTCCCTTAGTTTACTAGCTTAAATGATCACTATGTATACTTGCTTAGATCTAGCTTGAACAAGTGGTGGAACTTGTATTCACACAAACTTAATCCATTACAAAAAAGTATATGTTAAAATAACATTTGGTTTTTTTTGTTTCAGGAAAGATGGCTCCAAAAAAACAGGTTGCAAGGGTTGCTGTCTCAGTTGACTATACTTGCAATGATCTTAGGAAATGGTATTTGGACATACATGGTATAGAGGGTGCACAATTTCATAAGGTGCATCTATTTATTGCCAAAAAGGAGAATGACAGCTTGTTTGAAGATGTTGGACAAGTTGTGGAAGCATCTGTCTCTGTAGTTGATAGTCATCCAGAGGTGGAATGCATTGACATTCTAGTTCCAATGAATCTAGAATTTCAACTATCTCCAGGAGCATATGCATTGGAGCGCATGTCTAGAAACAAAGAAGAGACAATGTTTTCTCGAGGATGGAAGTTTGCAGAATCAAATCCAAATATCACAGCAGATCAACTTCAAAGCTCCATCATTGCCACACTACAACGAAAAAAGGTGAAAGCTTCACGACCACCATCCACAAAGAAGCAAGCAAAAGTGCAGAAAGTAGAAGCTAAGCGAACTAGCTCCATTTTGGATGTAGACAAGGCATCTTTGGCATCCTCATCAACAGAGGGTTCAATGTCAAAGATGAGAATTGTGGATCCAGATGTTTTAGAAGCTGAGGCCATGAAAGGACAAGAAAAAGATACAGGTGGAATGAATAAGTACATAAATTATTTTCCTTTCCAATATAGGGAATTTGATATCCCTATTCAAAATTGTTGGCTTGCTCCTGATCACTATAATGCACGTATTATGGATAAAAAACACGCTGAAAGTGTGTTATTTGGATTTTCACGGAGTACGACCAAGCCTGCAGCATGTGCATATTTGATGCCTGTTCGAAATGCAAAATCAAAGAAGGGGACTCCTTTGGCAGTAGAAGAGGTAGAGGAGCAAAAAATTAAAGATTATCATTATTGGATTCTTGATGGGCAGCATTCAATCTATGCTGCAAAAGTTTTGCTTCACAATGAACAAAACAACAAAGAGATCTTTGAAAGACTGATTAGCGTGTATAAATTTAGAAAGGCTCGCATTGTTGTGAATGCTCCTCCATTTGTTGCAACTGCTATATCTGCCATTGCAAATGAGGAGGCTCAGGCATTGTATGTCAAGCAACCTTACAGCCAAATATTGAGACATTTACGGAGTCAATGGATCTTCTCAGGACGACCACCAAAGGCAGCAAGTGGAATTGCAGAGGGACATGCATCTCGTGCCGGATGGGATGTAAGTTATTTTCTTTGTCTTTTTGATAGTGTTTAATTAACAAATCTTGCTCAATAGTTTAATTATTTCTCTATTTCTTTTTAGGGTTTTCTTCGATTGGCAAGAATGAGTGCAGCAGCAAGTTGGATTGCTAAACAGGCACACATGGTCACCTACTCTGATTTAGTTTATGATTGCTGGATAGAAATCATTGAAAATCTAGAAGAGGAGAATAAGAAACCCCCAACAACTGTATTTAGATACCTTTGTGGCCTTGAGGAATCAGAGGTAAAGACTATTCAAGAAGAGATTAGAGATGAGAAGATTTTACTGTCAAAGAGTGCAAAGGATGGTGATGCAACTGACATGTATGATCGAATCAAGCAGTTGAAGCAAGACAAATTGATTCAAGATGCACTTCTTGAAGGCTTCAACAATTTGAATGAGTCTTCACCATGTAAAGACTGGGAGGAGGTGGTCAAAATGTATAACATCAATGATGTTGTTTATAAAACAATTTTAATGCTATGCGAGGAATGGATCAGATCTAGTTTGACGCGTGGAACAAAGAAAATGGCTTTTCCAGATGGAGCAATAAAATACATGCAATGGGCAATTCACCTTCAAAAGGAGAAAACTGAGCCTAGAGATTTGCCATGGTCAATCTATGTGGTGAGCCTACAAATGGAAGGCAATCTCTACTTGATGCGCCACTTCAATAATAAAGTGCCTATTGGCTTATGTGTTTTAGATATGACAAAAAACGTTGGAGGCAATTTGAAGTGGAGTGAGGAGACATTTAACAATGCTTTGGATGGGATCTTGGCTATTGCTGGAGGGTCAACAGATCCTGGATTTGTCTTTCTTGCATTTGTGGATTTCACTAACTTCACAAAATTGCAATGTGCCTTTCACGCCATGGGAGATAATCTGAGCTACCATTGTTGTGGTGCATTGCATCACTTTCCATCAGCTCCTTGCAAAGGAGCAATTCAATTCCTAACAGTTATTGCCTTCTTGGGACAAGGCAATGCATTTGAAGACCTGAGAAGAAGATCAGAGGAACATCCCATGCCAATTGATTGTTCTCTTCTTCAAGTAGCAGATAACGATATGTCAGATTTGCAATATTTGGAGGCCAAAAAAAGAGCTTTGGTCAAGCACTACATTCGTACATATTGTTTTGAAGACCGCAAGCTTGTTGATGTTTTTGGTGATGGCTCCTTGGTTGCACAAGAAGGAATACAACAGAAAAAAGAAGTCATCTGCTTAATTGATAGTGTGGAGGAGGCAAAAAGCATGGAGACCATGCTGCTAGACTTTGTTAAGTCTCATGAAGATATAGAAAAATGGGCTGGACTTCAACAATCCACTTCGCAATCAGGCGACATTGTGCCTGTTACAGAGGAGTGCTCTCCACAAAGAGAAGAAGAACAACAACAACACCATCCTCTGTCAATGGAGGACTTTTTGGAAATGGAGACACGTATGTTTTGAGTTTCTTGTGCATGTTAGTGTTTCTTGTTACTGATTTGATACTCTTAATGTTAGATTTTGCTTTATATAGTATTGATTGAGCTTGTATTTTTTATCTCAAGCATTCAAGGTTTGAATGTAAATAGTAAATTACTTGAGTTTTTGAATGGTGGATCTGTAGACTAAAACTAAAACATTTAATACTCACAAAGACTTAATTACTTAAGAGCTTGAACTCAATAAGTTTTGGACCTTTTATCAATACCCCCTTGATATGATACATTAGATCGTAGCATGGTTAAATGGTGATGCTTCATAAATTGAACCTAGCTTAGACAGGTGCCTTAGAGACCAAAATCTTAATGAGCTTGGAAAGGTATTTAAGTACTGCAATTTACTTAGTTTTAGTACTCATTAAATGCATAGCTTGACAAAAGGTGGACCTTACATGGATCCTAATTTCAAGAGGTGTGGTAGACCTTCAAAACAAGCTCATATAGCTTGGACATGTGGTAGACCTTGCATGAAGACTAGTTTAGACAAGTGTGGTACACCTTGTAACCAACACCCATTTGTTATATTAGCTTGGACAAGTGGTGGACCTTGCTTTTATGTTTCAATGGAGCATATTTTGGACAGGTGGTAGACCTTGTTTCTCTCCATGCTTCAATGGAGAGAAACTTTAGCTTGGACAAGTGGTGGACCTTGTTTTTATGTTTTAAAGGAGCATATTTCGGACAAGTGGTAGACATAGTTTCTCTCCATGGTTCAATGGAACCCACCTTAGACAAGTGAAGTACCTTGAAACCAAACCCCCATAATACAACCTACTAAATAGGTTGGAAAATTGGTGGGATATGAAACCATCCATGATAGAGCATAGTATAGGTGAAAACGTAGTGGTCCTTATATCAATTACCCATGCATAGCTTGGACAAGTGGTGGACCTTGATTCTCTCTATGTTTCAATGGATCCTATCTTGGACTAGAGATATATCTTACTTAGTTCCATGCTTCAATGGATTGTAGCTTGGATAAGGAGTGGAACTTCAAACAAAACTCCACAGCATAGCATATATTAACAATTCATGGGTTTTATAGAGATTGTCTGCCTATTTTGGAGAGTTGGTACACCTTTATTCTCCATTCTTCAATGGATCTGAGGTTGGACAAGCGGAGCTGGAGAAGTGGTCAACCTTAAAATGAAACCTCCCATGCTACAACCCATCATAGATCGTATATGTAGTGGACCTTGAAACTCTTTTATGTCCCTAGCTTAGAGAAGCATTGCACTCTTGATTATCTCCATACATGAAGGCAAGGTTGGACAAGTGGTGGACCTTCAAACCAGAATCTCTATGCAATAATAGGCAAGTGGTGGAGCTTGTTTTCTCCTTGTTCCAATGGAGCCTAGCTTAGACAAACAATGGAGCTTGCTTCTCTCCATGTTTCAATGGATCCTAGCTTAGAAAAGTGGTGGAGCTTTGCTTCTCTCCATGTTCCAATGGACCATAGCTTAGACAAGTGGTAGACCTTGAAAAACACCCCTCGTATACAACATATTATGGGGTTTTCATGTTTCAATGGCTCCTAGCTTGGACAAATGGTAGAGCTTGCTTCTCTTTATGTTTCAATGGATCCAATCTTAGCCAAGGGGTGGACCTTGAAACAAGAATCCCCCCCCCCCCCATGTACAACGTATTATGGGTTTTGAAAGCACTGGGAGAAAATAATAGCTTTGATAAGTGGTGGACCTTGCTTCTCTCCATGCTTCAATGGAGCCGAGGTTGGACACATGTTGGAGAGAAGATGGTTGCCCATGAAATAAGACCATGCATGCTATAATCAATCATATGTTGTACACATGGTGGACCTTGCAATTGTTTTATATGCCTAACTTGGACAAGTGGAGGACCCTTGATTACCTCCAGATATCAACAACAAGCCAAGTTTGGACAAGTGTAGTACCACCAAACCAGAATCTATATGCTACAATAGAGTATAGGTAGGACACGCGATGAACCTTGATATCAAACCATCCATGCTACTAGAGATGATAGGTTTCACATGTGGTGGAACCTTGTATCAATGTTCTATGTGTAGTTTTTGACTAGTGATAGACCTTGAAACTAATCCCTCTAGGCTACAAGAAAAAAGAGATGGATGAGGAGGCTAGACTACTTTTGTTGCATCAATGCATCCCATGTTACCACATATACTATAGGGTTCTTGGATAAGTGTTGGATCTTGTGTCAATGCTCCATGTCTAGCTTGGACAAGTGGTGGACCTTGGTTCTCTCTATGCTTCAAATGGGCAATAGATTGGAGACACAGTGGCCTTTTTTTTCCAATGATTTTATTTTTTGGAAACCTTGGAGGCACCATGTAAGAGGCACTCTAAGTCTTCCATACAATGGACCTATTGGACTATAAAATAATGATATCTTTCTTTGATATTGTCATTATTTTATGCATAATATTTTCTTCTTTTTGCAGACACAAAGGAGTTAAGTGATATAAAAACTAGATGTATTTCACACTATGATTGGCATGAAGATCCTTTTGGGACACCAACTTTTCCTATTCCCAAAGATGTAATTTTCCATATTAACGGTGTGGATTTTGAAGTGCGACTTTCATGTATTGAAGGAGCTGGTTATGGGCTATTTGTGCATACTACCCTGGAAAGTGGTTTGACTATTCTAAACTATGGAGGGCATAAGTATAGATTTCAAGACTGGAAAAAGATATGCAAAATATTTCCAAGAGCTTATAAATATTCTCTTCTAGAGGATCCAAACATAGAAGAAGAGGAAGATCAATCATACATTATTGGTTGTGTAGAAGAAGGAAACGTGTCGGGCTATATAAATAGTTCTCACAGTACAAATGTCTGTCCCAACGTACGCTATACATTTGATCCAAATTTGCCACCTTGGCATAAATGCACCTCTTCACACATCAAGTCAGAAGAATATGGCCATGTATGCATTGAGACTATTTGTCAAGTTGAAGCAGGAGAAGAGTTGTTTGCTGACTATAACTTTACTTGACATTGTAAAGTATTGTACATGGATGGAAATCTCAAGTACATGCATCATTTTCATTTTTCATGGATGAAATCTCAAGTGAATATAACATTTGATTATTGTTTAGTTTATGCTCAACGAGAATCTAGAGTGCTCTTATGCTTTGTGTGTTGTCTAACATATTTGACTACCTTGGCCATAGAATCTTGATTCTACTCTAGATTTGTGATAAATCTTACCAAAATTTAATCAATGTCTAGGTTGGACAAGTGGTGGGGCTTCAAACATTACTGTCTTAAACAAGTGGAGTTATCTTACTTGAATAAGTGGTGGCCTTTGAATCCAAATCTAAGCCAAATCTCTAATTATTTTCTTGTAGTCTAGGTTGGACATTTGGTGGACCTTGTATCCATGTTTCCTCAACAAGGGTGGCTTTTAGTTTTCACTTTAAGTACTCATCTTTAATAAAGTGTAGGATGGAAAATGTTGAGTTAGTAGATTGTATTTTAGACAAGTGGTGTTTGGTGTACGAATGCTGAAAATGGTTGCAAGGATTCTAACAACGACTTTACCTTAAATAAATTTCTTACTAGGAGTTCTACATATAAATATGGTGAATAAAATTCTAGTGGTTTTGAGATACCATTTGTGTGTGTGTTTTCTTAGATTCACAAACTGGGATGGATAACGCTCCTATGGTTCAGTCAACAACTATAGAATCCATAGATTCTATGGTTTCTAAAGTGCCCAAGATGGATGATATTTCTATACTAGAGTCTAGTGTTGTGCAACTTGAGCAAGCTTCCAATAATGAGAACCAAGAAATCGATGCTTCAAAAATGCAACATACATCAAAAGAGACTGAAAAGTCCACTCACGAGCTATTGCCAATTGGTACTACGTCATGTAGCGTAGATGTTGAGAAATCCATGCTTACAATTATATTGGATTTAAATGGTCTATTGTTGAAACGTTCCCCTCAACCATCCTCACACCACAACTCAGTGCAAATGGATTCAAAAAGATATATTATACTCAGGCCAGGTTGCATCCAATTCTTGAAGACTATTTTACAAAGGTTTAATGTTGCAATTTGGTCGACAGCTACTAGGAATAATGTGTATCAAATCCTTGCAGCACTAAACAACTTAGCTGAGGATACATTGCCTTTCTTTGCAATTTGGTCGCAAGATGTTTGCTACACCGCTCAAACTCAAAAATTGTTTAGACCCGACAATCCAAACGTTGAGGCAATGTTCAAGCCTCTAGCCAAAATTGCCATGGGGTTTGAATGTGATCCACAAAGAACAGTGCTTATTGATGACTCTCCTTACAAGGGATGTATTTCACCAGCAAACAATTGCATTTTTCCACCACAATTTGATGCTGAGAAGATGGTTGACAATATGCTCTTGGAGGAGCTACTGCCATACTTGATTCAGCTTGATGAGAGAAGGGATGTGCGTGATTTAATTGCTTCTAATCGTTATGGACAACCTATAGTGACAAATGATAGTGAATACAAACAAATCATGGAGTATTGGAAGCAGAAAAATGATGTTTGGTCAGCTAAGGTGTTCTTTACAAGAAGAATACCACCTGCAAAAGGTGACAGAGATGAAACTATCATTGAAGATGCAAGTGACACAAGCCACCGCAATGAAATGAGAAGAGCCCAAATACAAGAGATCTTGGCAAAGGAGCGTACACCCATTGAAAGCATGAAGGCGTCACAATTGACCACTTTAGCTAGGCAATTGGGTTGTAACACAAAAGGAGTTTTGAAGGCAACCACAGCAAAGGCTTATATAAATAAGGTGAAAGCTGAGAACAATCTTCTAAGGCTGGATAGAAAGCAACCCTAAGGTACTAGTGACATGTCATATATTCTTGATACACATGCTTGAACACTCATGTGCATGGTATCTAACAAATCTTTCTTTTTATTCCTTCTTGCAGGATCTTACAAAGGATACTACTAGATGGAGCTCAATCAATAGAGATTTTGATATTTTTGCTCAAAATAATGAAGCAGTCACCTACATTTTTTGTTTATCAATTTCTTGAGAGACTTTATTTTAGTTTGTAATCATCAAATGAAATGAAAAGTATCCTTCTTATTAAGATTGTTGATCTTTTTCTTGTTCAAACCTTTCAATTGTGATTTATAGTTTTGTTAGCATGAGATTGTGCTTTTTTAGTTTGAAAAAAACTGTCAAAGATCCAAGTCTTTTTGGCTTTACTTAAGTTATTAATTGTGAAAGATCCAAGTCTTTTTGCTTTACTTAAGTTATTGATTGCCTATGTAATAGTCCTTAAAACAATATCGGATGGCTTTCTTGCTCCCATGTCTCACATTGGTCTTTAGGTAAGACAAGTGGTGACCTTGAAAGTATGGTCTCATATCTCGATCAAGTGAAGAGACATGAAGCTTAAATATCACTACTATGTATCTAGTGTTAAACTCCATCGAGACAAAGACTAGATAGCCAAATTGCAGTCGAGTTTAAGTGAAAAATCCATTTGAGCTAAGGTAAAACTTATAGTGCCTCATTTTTCTAGGATTCTACCCATCAAGGAAGTTATAATCTAGCACAAACCAATTAAGACTCTTTTGGAGCCTAGATAGGACAATTCGTGGAACTTATGAAACTTATTATTGAGTTAGAGTCTAGTTTAGATAAGCAAAAGATCTTCAAACCAGCACTTGGTCTTACTATTCAATATTCAAAGTCCCTTGAGGCTAACAAATTACATACCCACTTGTAACCTAACTAATGAGTAATTATATAGATCTAAGCAAGTATATATAATGAGTCTTCAAACTAATAATCCAAGGGAAGAGAGTAGCAAGGTCCACTACTTGTCCAAGCTCAGCTCTAGACAACATAGAAAGATGCTAGTTCTACTAATTGTCTAATTATAGGCATGGAGAAATGATAGAAGGTTGACCACTTGTCCAACCTATCATCTCTAGTAAGATGGGAGGTTTGGCCTTAAGATTCACCATGTAACCAACCTATACATCATTGTATTATGAAGAGTAAAAAAGCAAAGCTCCACCACTTGTCCAAGCTAGTTCTAAAATCCACATGGAGATAAGCAAGCTCCACCATTTGTCGAATCTCTCTTCCATTAAAACATGAAAAAACTCATCTATGTTGTACAGGGGGACTTTTTTCCAAGGTCCACACTTGTCCAAGCTAGGATCCCTAGTAGCACGAGTGGTTTGGTCTCAAGATACACCACTTGTACACTCTATGTCATTATATTAAGAAAGAACTATGTATTAAGGTCCACCACTTGTCCAACCTATAAGGTTATATCTTAAATGGTATCCTTTCTCACCACTTGAAATGCCCATGATATGTTTTACACGGGGGTTTCATTCCAAGGTCCACCACTTGTCCAAGCTAACTCTATTCAAACATAGAGAGAAGCAAAGGTCCACCACTTGTCCAAGCTAACTCTATTCAAACATAGAGAGAAGCAAAGGTTCACCACTTGTCAAAGCTAGGCTCCGTTGAAGTATGGAGAGAAGTAACCTCCATCATTTTTCCAAGATAGGTGCCATTCAAACATGGAAAGAATCAAGATCTACCATGTCTCCGAGATTCTAGGCTCCATTGAAACACCCTAAAACCATGATATTTTGTACATGGGGTGTTTACATTCAAGGTCTACCACTTCTCTAACGTATTATACCTAGTAGCATGAGTGATTTGGTCTTAAGATTCACCACTTATCCACTCTATGTCATTATATTAAGAATAACTGGGTGTTAAGGTCCACCACTTGTCCAACCTATAAGGGTATATCTTAAATGGTATCCTTCACCACTTGTCAAGGTCCATCACCACTTTTCCAACCTATAAGGTTATATCTTGAATGATATTTTTCCTCATCACTTGTAATGTCCATGCTATGTTTTACAAAGGGGTTTTGTTCCAAGACCCACCACTTGTCCAAGCTAACTCCATTAAAACATAGAGAGAAGCAAAGGTCCACCACTTGTCCAAGATAGGCTCCATTGAAACATGGAGAGAAGGATGATCCACCATTTCTCCAAGATAGGTTCCATTGAAACATTGAGAGAAGCAATCTCCACCATGTCTCCAAGCTAGGCTCCATTGAAATACCCTAAACCCATAATTTTGTACATGAGGGGTTTACATTCAAGGTCCACCACTTGTCCAACCTATTATCCCTAGTAGCAAGAGTGGTTTGGTCTCAAGATTCACCACTTGTACACTCTATGTCATTATATTAAGAAGAAATATGTGTTAAAGTCCACCACTTGTCCAGCCTATAAGGTTATATTTTAAATAGTATCCTTTCTCACCACTTGAAATGCCCATGATATGTTTTACATGGGGGTTTCATTCCAAGGTCCACCACTTGTCCAAGCTAACTCTATTAAAACATATAGAGAAAGAAAGGTCCACCACTTGTCCAAGCTAGGCTCATTGAAACATGGAGAGAAGGAACCTCCACTGTTTCTCCTAGATAGGCTCCATTGAAACATGGAGAGAAATAAGCTCCACCATGTCTCCAAGTTGCTAGGCTCCATTGAAATACCCAATACCCATAATTTTTTGTACATGGGGGGTTTACATTCAAGGTTCACCACTTGTCCAACCTATTATCCCTAGTAGGTTTGGTCTCATGATTCACCACTTGTCCACTCTATGTCATTATATTAAGAGGAATTAGGTGTTAAGGTCCACCACTTGTCCAACCTATAATGTTATAGCTTGAATGGTATTTTTTCTCACCACTTGTAATGCCCATGACATGATTTACATGGGGGTTTTGTTCCAAGGTACACCACTTGTCCAAGATAAATCTATTGAAACATAGAGAGAAACAAAGGTCCACCACTTTTCCAAGCTAGGCTGCATTGAAACATGGACCTTAATACCAAATTATTTCTAGTAGCATGAGTGATATTTTGTACATGGGGGCGTTTACATTCAAGGTCCACCACTTGTCCAACCTATTTCCCTAGTAGGTTTGGTCCCAATTTCACCACTTATCCACTCTATGTCATTATATTAAGAATAATTGGGTGTTAAGGTCCACCACTTGTCCAACCTATAAGGTTATATATTGAATGGTATTTTTTCTCACCACTTGTAATGCCCATGATATGTTTTACATGGGGTTTTTGTTCCAAGGTCCACCACTTTTCCAAGATAACTCTATTCAAACATAGAGAGAAACAAAGGTCCACCACTTGTCCAAGCTAGGCTCCATTGAAACATGGAGAGAATGATGCTGCACCATTTATCCAAGATAGGCTGCATTGATGAAACATGGAGAGAAGCAAGCTTTACCATGTTTCCAAGCTAGGCTCCATTGAAACACTCTAGGGGGTTTTATTTCAAGGCCCACCACTTGTTTAACCTATTATCCCTAGTAGCATGAGTGGTTTGGTTTCAAGATTCACCACTTGTACACTCTATGTCATTATATTGTGTTAAGGTCCACCACTTGTCCAACCTATAAGGTTATATCTTAAATGGTATCCTTTCTCGCCACTTGAAATGCCCATGATATGTTTTACATGGGAGTTTCATTCCAAGATCCACCACTTGTCCAAGCTAACCATATTCAAACATAGAGAGAAACAAAGGTCCACGACTTGTCCAAGCTAGGCTCCATTGAAACATGGAGAGAAGGAACCTCCACCATTTCTCCTAGATAGGCTCCAATTAAAACATGGAGAGAAGTAAGTTCCACCATGTCTCCAAGATGCTAGGCTCCATTGAAATACGCAAAACCCATGATATTTTGTACATGGGTGATTTACATTCAAGGTCAACCATTTCTCCAACCTATTATCCCTAGTAGGTTTGGTCTCACAATTCACCACTTTTCCACTATATGTCATTATAATAAGAGGAATTGGGTGCTAAGGTCCACCACTTGTCCAGCCTATAAGGTTATACCTTGAATGAGTATTTTTTCTCACCACTTGTAATGCCCATGACATGCTTTACATGGGGGTTTTGTTCCAAGGTTCACCACTTGTCCAAGCAAATTCTATTGAAACATAGAGAGAAACAAAGGTCCACCACTTTTCCAAGCTAGGCTCCATTGAAACATGGACCTTAATACCAAATTATTCCTAGTAGCATGAGTAATATTTTGTACATGGGGGGTTTGCATTCAAGGTCCACCACTTGTCCAACGTACTTTTCCTAGTAGGTTTGGTCGCAAGATTCACCACTTGTCCACTCTATGTCATTATATTAATAATAATTGGGTGTTAAGGTCCACCACTTTTCCAACCTATAAGGTTATATATTGAATGGTATTTTTTCTCACCACTTGTAATGTCCATGATATGTTTTACATGGGGATTTTGTTCCAAGGTCCACCACTTGTCCAAGCTAAATCTGTTCAAACATAGAGAGAAACAAACGTGCACCACTTGTCCAAGGTAGGCTCCATTGAAACATGGAGAGAATGATGCTCCACCATTTATCCAAGATAGACTCCATTGAAACATGGAGAGAAGTAAGCTCCACCATGTTTCCAAGATGCTAGAGTCCATTGAAATACCCAAAACCCCTGATACTTTGTACATGGGGGGTTTACATTCAAGGTCCACCACTTGTCCAACCTATTATCCCTAGTAGCATGAGTGGCTTGGTCTCAGGATTCACCACTTGTCCACTCTATATCATTATATTAAGAAAAATTGGGTTTCCATATCTAAATGGATCTTTGCTTGGATAAGTGGTAGACCTTGAGACCTAAATACCCATTCTACACTAGAGCATTGGTTAAGCCTTATACACTTCAAGCATACCTTTAACAACAAGTAGTAGTTATTAGTTGACTTAAGTCTAGTTGTTGAACTCCATGGTATTGAGACTAAGAGAGAGTGTAGCATAAAAAAGAGTCAGGATTTTAATTTGACTTTCTTTCTATTAATGAGTAGATCATAGATGGATTTTGGTATCTAATAAAACCTTAGGGTAGACAATGTAAAAATCATGTCTATTGTTGTGTTTGCATTAAGTGTTCTTGTTCTTTAATTTCAGAACCATTACAGAAAAATGGATTGGCTATATGCTGGCATAAATTGAAGAAAACTATTGAATTACCCATCCAACCTCCTCCAAGACCTTGTCCAAGGAATGAATCACCTCCTTATCACCTACCACTTGCTTTCAAGGACATCAAAAGAGTACTTATCTTGGATCTAGAGGGGTTACTTCTCAAGACAGTTGAAATGAAACATGGAGATTCTATGCCATCTTGGGAGCTCAACACATGCGACTTGTGGAGGACAAAGATGAAGTTTATCATGTGGTGCGACCAGACGCACAAAGTTTTTTGGATTTTTGTGCTGAATACTTTGAGCTATGGATATGGAGTTGCTATAACTTAACAAGGGTGCAACGCATCACACAAAAGTGTTTTCCTGAGCAGTATACCAAGTTCAAGGTGTTTATGAGTAACAAAAATTGCCAAAATCCAAATATCATGTTAGGATTTACAAGGGTTTATCACAAAAATCTGAGTGATATTTGGAAGATATTTGAGGATTTGGATGCAAACAATACCTTAATTTTTGATGACACTCCATATAGGGTGATGTGGAACATGCCAGGGACATATCTTATATTTCCAAAGATGTGGAGGCAAACTTCCGAGCAACTTCAAAACTTCTTGCAGAGAACCATAATTCCATGGTTGGTAGGATGGTTGTATGCAAGAGATAAGAGAGTCTATACATACAACACAATTGTAAATCAGTATAGTGATTCTGAGACAAATTATGTCCTTGGTGTGTACTTGTCAACACGAAAGCATTGAATAAATATGGCTATAAGATGCTTTTTTTATTCTAGTGTGTATCTTTCAACATTTGTATAATTTGATATAGTCTTTTTTTTTTTTTTAAAGGTGTGTCAATTTTATGAACACTTGAATGGAGTGCACCCTACTCTAAGGGGACTTCAATGTACTATTGGAGTGCATCCTATTGTAAGGGGACTCTGATGTATTGCTAGAGTGCACCCAAATTTTTGGGGACTCATTTTTTATTTGATTGGGGCCTATGTTGGGTCATATAGTAAAAGAAATTCATTTTTTGTCAATTCATATCGAGGTTGCATTTATTTGGAACTATGAAAGAATTGATGTTTGATGTCAAAATAAAACTTGTAAGTGTGGATCAGAGAATTCATGGACTTTAAATATGTGAGAGGGATCTTTTTCTTGGGCACAAATGTTTGCTTCAAGAATTTTGTCATTACATACTTTATGTGAAAGAGTTTTAGAACCTAAAAGACTTTGAAAACAAAACTATGGAATCTAAGTGCATGTATTCTTGAATGGCTTGAAAGTTGATGTATACATGCATGTCGCCTTGATGAAGATTTAGATCTGACAAGATGGAAAGATATAATTCTTGGACGTTACCTTTGTCAATTTGGTAATAACATATTTAACTTTCTTTTAATATGGGTGAAAAATATATTATTATGTGCATATTTAACTTTATTTTAATATGGGTGGAAAATATATTATTATGTGCATTTGGAACCTAATTGCTTGACCTTCAAACCAAGATTCCTATGTTATTTTTTCATATACTTTTTTATACTGAATTAAGATTGTGGATGCAAGGTCCACCACTTGTTCAAGCTAGATCTAAGAAAGTATATATACTGAGTCTTCAAACTAGTAAACCAAGGGAAGAGAGAAGCAGGGTCCATCACTTGTCCAAGCTCATCTCTAGACAACATAGAGAGATGTTATGTCTACTAATTGTCCAATATAGTCATGGAGAAATGATAGAAGGTTGATCCACTTGTCCAACCTATCATCTCTAGTAAAATGGGAGGTTTGGCCTTAAGATTCACCATGTAACCAACATATACTTCATTGTATTATGAAGAGTAGAAAAGAAAAGCTCCACCACTTGTCTAAGGTAGTTCCAAAATCAACATGGAGAGAAGAAAGCTTCACCATTTGTCCAAGATAGGTTCCATTAAAACATGGAAAACCTCATATATGTTGTACATGGAAGCTTTTTTCCAAGGTCCACCACTTGTCCAAGCTAGGATCCATTAAAACATGGATAGAAACAAGGCTCCACAACTCGTCCAACCTTTATAGCTGCGAAGTGTACCGGTTGTCTAAACTAGGCATGGGAAAATAATAGAAGGTCCACCACTTATCCAATATATTATCTCTAATAGCATGGGAGGTTTGGTCTCAAGATTTAGGAATTGGCTGACCTGTATTTCATTGTATTATGATGAATTTGGTTTTAAAGTCAACTACTTATCCAAGCTATAAGTTTATATCTTGAATGGTATTCCTTCCCATCACTTAGAAAACCAATGATATGTTGTACATGGGAGGGTTTGTTACAAGGTCCACCACTTGTCCAAGCTAGTTTCATTGAAACATGGATGAAGACAAGCTCCACCATTTGTTAAAGCTAGACTCCATTGAAATCTAGAAAATCCATTCTATGTTGTACATGGGGTTTTTGTTTTAAGGTCCAACACTTGTCCAAGCTAAGATCCATTGAAACATGGAGTAGAGAAACACTCCACCACTTGTCCAAGCTAGGCAACATTGATAGTAGTTGGTTTATTTTGAAGATCCACCACGTGTCTAAGCTAACTCTATTGAAACATAGAGAGAAGCAAAGGTCCACCAACTGTTCAAGCTAGGCTCCATTGAAACATGGACTGAAGCAAGCTCCACCATTTCTCCAAGATAGACTCCATTGAAACATGGAGAGAATCAAAGGTCCACCATTTCTCCAAGCCAAGATCTAGTTGTCCAACCTATAAGGTTATATCTTAAATGGTAATCTTTCTAATCACTTGGAATACCCATGATATGTTTTACATGGGGGTTTTGTTCCAAGATCACCACTTGTCCAAGCTAACTCTATTGAAACATAGAGAGAAGCAAAGGTCCACCACTTGTCCAAGCTAGTCTCCATTGAAACAAGGAGAGAAGCAAGCTCCATCATTTCTCCAAGATAGGCTAGCATGGATAAGTGCACCTTGAAACCAACCTTCCTATGAGGCAATAGAGCATATGCTACATATTTTATGTATGCCCCATGCCTCAAATTAAGAAGTTATAGATTAGAAGTGGACCTTGCTTAAATGTCACATGCAATAAATTAAGGAAAAATAGCCAAGTGGATTGTATTCCTCAATGGATCCTTGCTTTCACAAGTTGTGAACCTTGAGTCACTTTTACATTAACTTGGACAAGTGGTGGACCTAGAAACCAAGCTCTCCATGTTGAGATAAGTTGTAGGTAGGACAGTAGAACATAGACAACGATAATGGATGCAATATACTCCTCTCCTAATAATCCAATTGATTGAAACCATGATATTTTAGTTGTTTTCATTGTGTATTGTATGTGCATAAAGTGGAATGAGACCTTAAGAAAACTCAAATTTTTGACAAATTCTCTATATTTTATACATGATATATTGAAAGTTGTCCAACCTGGGAATTGGGATTTTCCCACTTTACCTAATATGGTCTTCAGTGTTGATAACTAGTAGATCAACATTTCCAAAACAGACCACAACAAAAAATTGCAAAAAGCTGATCAAAACACCAAAACATAGCTGATAGCCAAAAACTGCAAAGAAGACACAAAATCTTGCTTTAAGCTGGGCAAAAGTGGTTCAAATCCAAAAAGATTTGGGGAAGAGTATCACCATAACCAAGGCTATAAGCTGACCAAATCTCATGTCAAAATGAGGTCCAACATGGATTGCGATCCATGTACCTCATTTGGATTTTGAGCTGAAATTTGACAAATGGACAACAAGTAAGATTTGAAGAACATTCTCCAAAAGAACTATTGTTCAAAAAGTGTCAAAAGGGCCAAAAACAATTCAAGGTGAAAACCCTAAAATAGACCTAAGTATTGACTTTTGGTTGACCTAAAAAATTTCAAATCACACAAAAACCATATAGAAGACATCACTCGACCAAGGGGAAGCTTTGTGCTAAGTTTCAGTGCAATCTGACACATAGGTACATGGATTGCGATCCATGTTCCTATGTCAGAGACTAATCTTAAACTTGCACCATAGCTAGAGCCCATCACAAGGAGTCTAATGTTTTTTTCAAAAGTGAATTTGGATATAAAAACCAAATCAAAAGCCTAATATTGTCAAAAATTCAAAGCAAGTTCCAAAATTCACCTAATTTGTAATCCAGATGTCCATTCTAAAAAAGTTCAGTACCAAAGGACCTACTAGTCATGCTGATTCAAATGGTACCAATAAAAGAGAGTTTTGCCTCCCAAAATGGATTGGGATCCATGTTCAATCTAAGACATAATGAGATTATAATTCACCACAAATAGAGATAAGTATCCGGGGCCCTGGTGGTCTTTTCAAAATTGAAATTGGATTTGAATTGTGGAAGTTACAAGCAAAATTGTGAAGTTATTGAAAGTGTCAGATACAAGTTTGTCAATTGTAAGCTTGGACTAACAAGAGCACCTATAAATTCATAGCCATCAAGCATTTTTGACAGGTTACAAGTGTTAGAGAGTACGATCTCCAATTTGAGCGTAGATTATAGCTCTATAGTCTACATTGTCGAGCTCTTTCCGTAGATATGTTACTTGATATAGTTTTTCCCTCTAGATTTTAAATTTCATTTTGGGGGTAAAATTTGAATTCAAATAAACTAGCCGTTTTGCCTGTTTGAATTCAAAATCTCTCTTTTGATTGCTTTCTTAATACTAGAGATTTGACTTAAATTATCAAATAAAGAGGCCCGCCTAGACCCTGTTCTCTTCCTAATGAGTCGATGAGGAGTTAGTGAATGAGCCACCCAAGTTGGACAAGCAAAACACTATGCTCAGGTGCACTAATAAGACGGAGCGGCTTAATACAGATAACACTTACGTGGGGCTATATAAGTTCAATAATGGAGAAAAAACACTCTATTATCGATGTGATAAACCCCGCATCGAGGAGCTGATCACCGAACACAAGAGAATATGTGTTTACATGCACAGAGGGGAGAAGTATCCAAGTGGTCATGATGGAAAAGCATGGCCATAAATACTATCCTATAGAGCTAGAGAAGTACACATACTTTGGTGGACCACTACATCAATATTATGTAAACCCCGAGTAAGTTAGACACACTAAGACTCAATCGAGACCAAAAGTGGGCAACAATTTCCACCACCTCCAAGATACCAGGTAGGAAAAAATAACGCAGTCCAAGGGCAAGAAAAACCTCAACCTGTGTTGGTACATCAGCCCCGTTTACCCAAGGAAAATAGAGCCATGGTGAGCATTTCACAACCCATAGAGGCACATGTGGATCAGAGTATGATACAGGTAGTTTCATACCTAGAAGATTCAGACAACTCTTATGAGAGAGATTTAGCCAGTAGTGCCTATTCTTCTAAAGGACAAATTCCATGGATAGGTTCTGAGGGATGTTCGAATCATCATACATAGCAAAAAAAAAAAAAACCATGACCTAGTCAATGAAAATATGTTCATGTTGATGAATAATTAGAATTACAGACCTAGGGGATACCCTTAGGGGGCTCACCATTTAGTACCCCCATATATAACGTGCGTTCGGGGAGTATTAGAAAAACCACTCTTTTAACATGTCTAAATGAATAAAATGGCCCCTTATTTTAGGAAATTTTTTTAAAAATAAGTGGGTCAATAATTGAGTAATGTGGAAATCTCTTTTGGACACTACAACCCAAATTTCTTGGCTCTTACATGACCGTGTCATCTAGCCGAAGAGCAAAAATGGATGAAAACATAGAAGTTTATAAATCCTACTTGGAAAAGGAAACAAAAACATAGAAATAAAACCAACTCAAATGCGTACCTGGAGGTTGAACCTAGTGTTCACTTATCCGTATTGAAAGGCACCTACCCAAATTTCCCACCTGCAAAAGGCTTAGGAACACTAATTGAAAATTAGTGAAATGCAAGTAGTATTGCACATGTAACCTTGGGTGTTGCCTTTGCAATCCAAACCCCTTGGTTAAAATCAACATTGTCAAACCATTTTGTTAGACTTTTGTAGGGAAACTACTCAACGAGCAGCCGGCCTTGGCCTATGTCCATGACTCCCCTTGAGTTTTCCCTTGGCATTAGATTACTTCTGAAGTTGAAATTGTCCACTAACCCTTGGCAGTTTGTGGACTTATTTCCTTGAAAGTGCAAGTGTGAAGGTTCCATGAATTAACCATGAACTCTTAATAAGTGATTTAGTAATCATGAGTTGGGTCTTACCCCAAAACTGTACTCATATAGACACTCTTAGTGCTAATAGGAGCTCCACTGAAGTGGGAATCGTATTCACAACTAGATCTTTTTCAGACCCAAAAATCCATAATCTTGGGTCTTTGTGAACAATCGTGCTGTTTGAATGCTGGCTTCATCTATACACCTTGGTAGAGATAAGTCCTTACGAGTTTAAGAAGTTCAAAAACTCAACTTGACTTTCACACTTAAAGTGTGTAGTGCTAAAATAATGCCCAAAAATTCACTAATGGCAAGAATCTTGCTTGTCCATTATAATCAATCAGTACTCAACTGAATAGGATTGTTCAATCTTGAAAGCAATCACTAATGGATTACAAATAGATGGCTCTTAGACATTCCTAAATAGGGGACTCTTAGCCCTTCAAAAAATGGGGGGCTCTTAGCCCTTCGTGTTACCATATCAACATAGAAAGATGTTAGGAAAATCATGCCTACTTTCACCTTTCCCATGTTGAATTTCACCTTTCCCGTGGAAAATTAGGAAGGAGAGAGAGAGAATGCTGGGCTGAGGAAAATTCCTTATTCTAATCTGTTGTATGCCCCTTGCATATGCTCTAGTGGATACCATGTATGTGTCATAGCGTTTCCTAAAAGCGTACAACAAGGTGTTTGTACAACTCTCTCGTAGAGAGAGGGAACACGTGAGTTATTAACCCATCTACCTTGGATGTGAACATGTTTGTATGAGGGTGAGTTAAATACGACACTTAACCTATGAATAAACATAAAAAATGGTTTAAGATATCAGTCACTTACCTTGTCCTTGAGAGAGTAGCTAGTGTTATAGCGGAAGCCTAAATAGTACTGAGGTAAAACTTTATCTACCTCACGGGCATGCATGGCATGTAGAGGTGTTTTCCTTGGCAACAATGATGTCCCTACAGATGGAGCCAATAACAATATCATTGTATAACATAAATTGGAAACTTATATCCGCACCTTGAGTAATGCCCAGAATTGTGTGCCAATGTCGTTGATTTGAAGTCAACGCCATGATCTTGGAACGGGTTACAGGCCTTGCTTCTCACAAATGTTGTCAAAACATTTTGCTTTGTACAATAGGCAATTTTTGCCAACTTGAAAGTTAAAATATAGAAAAACAAGAAAACTAACCTGGTTGTCCTACTGTGGCCAGGTTTCTGGTAATTCGCTTGAGTCTGGCTCATAGGCATATGCACTACTCGAGTCAGTTAGAGTATGTATCATATACACGATCGTGTGATTTAAAAATTGGCAAAAATCTTGGCACGTTTCCCCAAGTTCGTATGCTAGTAGCATATTCCAAATCGTAGAAACCACGATGCCAAATGCCAAAAGGCAAGCCTTGCTTCACATAAGTACTCATGAAATTTTGGTGCTCATAGCTAACAGATACTCTTGCCAATTGCAATGGCATAGCAAAAGAAAATTGATCGTGTTGAGCATTCATAGATAATTGACCCTGTCGAATTGTATACTGTATTTAAAAACAAAAAAATACTTGAAAGAGATGTACCCCGTACCTCCTTGGCTTGATTACTGTTATCCTAAAGATTTGTAGACAACGCCTTGCTCCCGCGATGTTTTAGAAATTGTCAGATCATGCTTGCCGACAATGGGTGGATCATGTCATTGTCTGATTGCATTAATGACAGACAACCTGCGTAGGAGCTCGCGGGGTGCACTGTATAATCAGGTTGATGTATAACGTGAGTTCCAAAGGAGGGGTTTTAAAATACAAAACAATTAAGGTGATTTAAGAGAGATACATTAAAATAAGGGGTTTTTATATTCAATTTTGAAAAAATACCTAAAATAAGGGGTCATTTTATTCATTGAGACATGTTAAAAGAGGTTTTTTTTTAATACCCCACGAACACATGTTATATAGGGGGGTATTGAACGGTGAAACCCCCTAGCCTAGGAGTCATGCTCTAGCAACTTGAAGCCTTGATTCCTCCCTCTTCTTGGATAGTCGGAAGAGGATAAATCAAAGAGATACTTGTTAATCAAATTTTATGACCAAGTAATTGTATGGAGCCTTGCTCCGCTTGGGAACTCTGAATGAGAGAAAAAGAAGCGTCGCTTCATAGGACAATCCACATGCCATGAATGACAAAAATCGTATCAATAATCAACAAAGAATCAACCTACGGTGCATCAACATTCATTGCCATGGCTACCTTGCATGAGAAGTAACTCATGCAGATCTCTTAAATAACTCATGTAGTGTAAAATTATCATAAAGCTAGAAAACTTGAAGAGCATGAAATCTCAAACGTGTTGATCAGCCTCAATCATGGTGCTCTTCCTGGAACCTTGGTCCAATCAAACCATTAGTATATCCCTTGGAGCATCTCTATAACAAGCTATTCGTCGCTTTTTCCTTGGAAATTGGTCTAACACTTTGTGTTGTCAAGTCCATGCGTGTTACTAGGCCTGGTTACGGCTTTTAGAAACCGCATAAAACACACGTTGATTTGCAAATCCCTGAGATGTTTGGATACTGCTGAAGGTTCACCCTTGGCATCTGAAATTATTTCCTTCATGATTTATATGTTTGAGCCTCCATGGTTTTTGAACCGGCTTATCCTTGGCATGCTCTATCCGTGTTATTAACATCTCACATGCTGCATGATCATGCATGCCAAGCAATCTCTCAAACATATTCACACTTTGTAGCCCTTCTACATCCGTAGTTGTGCACATGCCAAGGGGTGGTAACGGTGCAACTACTGGGTGTGCTCCTAGGGTGGGCATGCACCCTTGAAACCTTTGAACAGTGGCCACCCTCTGACCATGGGTGGACCCCAAGTGGAAAAGGAAGACGAAAAAATGATGACAACTTGCTGTAGAGAGGTGCGAGGAAAATAACAGAACCCCATGCATTGTGTTGCTCCTCTAGCCAGCCCGCAGGGTCAAGATTCTCTCCCCTTGGAGCCGCAAACCCGATGAATGCACCTTCACAGGATTTGGACCAGGTCAAAAATTGAATCTCTCCCCGCTCCAAGAGCGCCTGCACATGGGTACTACGCAATTTTTCTCGGCCTCGCTCCACATTCTCATAAGGGATCCTACCCATGTGGTGTTGTGCCCCTACCCTGGCAGCTTGATGACGACAGAGAGCGAGAGAAAGACCGCAGAGAGAGGGATGCCATGCCTTAGGCTGAGAACAAGAGAGAGAGAGATAGAGAGAGAGAGAGAGAGAGAGAGAGAGAGAGAGAGAGAGAGAGAGAGAGAGAGAGAGAGAGAGAGAGAGAGAGAGAGAGAGAGAGAGAGAGAGAGAGAGAGAGAGAGAGAGAGAGAGAGAGAGAGAGAGAGAATTAGAAGAATCCATGCAACTCTCCTTCCCCTCCCCTCCATGGCTACTCTCCCCTATGCTCAGATACCAATGAAAGGCAGAGGGGACTAGAACCAATTCTCTTTGCTTGATAAGATAGTAGCTCATATTTGTTCTTTTGTCTTAAGGGGACATTAATATGGAGAACCGGGATCCTATATAGAAACATATCAACCAAGAGTATGAAGAAGGGCTTGCTACACATCCTCAATCTGAGTGACATTCTTAGAACATGCTCTTTGTTTGGGAAGGGAGCCATAGAACTATGGCTTGGCAGGTTCCTTTCAAAGATATGTACCGTTTAGTATCACGTGCGTTTATGGGGTATTAATGATTGCTTGAGAAAGACACATGAGGCTAGGCGATGGCGATGGCTTTGAAGATCTGTACATTTTGAAACTTCTGCTCTGCACCTCCTCCTTCCCGGCCTCATCTACCTGCTCTTCTTGGTTCATATGTGCCCCTTAGACCCTCTCTTCTTCTTACTCCTCCCCGCTTGCATATCTCTGAGTGTGCCCCTCGCCTTGAGCCCACCTTGCCTTCCATCTCCTAGCATTCATATGTCTAGCGTTTTGCCTTCAACGTCTGAAAAGATTCCAACCATTACTTCAATAAACTTCAGCCGATGGCCCCTACTTATATAGATGTGTTTGGAATATGGTTGTTTTGAGGAGACAAATAAATATTAGTTAAGGCGTTTCTATTCTATTCTCCATTGAATGTTATCATTATCTTGTGCTAGAAGTATTTTATTGCTTCCATATGTGCAAAACGTGTGTGAAAATATTAAAGAAATGTTGTTCCCTTCACAAATTTTCATAAGAAGTCTTTTAGGATTCCATGAATCTATATCTAGGAAAAATCTCCAATGCATTGTGCCAAGCACACAAACCTAAAAGACCTAAAAAATGTGAAAAAGATTTGAATAAAAATCTCTCAAAAAAGAAACACTCAGCATGGGGGAATTAGGCCTCTCGCTACAAGAGATTTGAGATCAAGAGATAGAAAGGGAGAAAACTTAGCAAAAAAATCCAAATGGACATGGAATGTATTGAATCTGATAAAATTTGTACAAGATCGGGTGAAATTGACCCTGAGTTATCACCAAACAAATGAGCAAACCCCCAAATAGAGGTCTTTACATGAGCTTCAATTAATACCAAAAAGAAAAAGACTAACTGCTACATGGCTTCCACTCACTCATAAACCTAGTCCCTTCTTGCTGTATACTCAAGCCTTTGTGGCAACATACACTGAAGCCCCTTAATGATCATTGATTGTCCCTGTCTTCAAGCATCAATGCCCAAATACCCAAAACTCTCAACAGTCAAGTGCGAGAGAGTGAGTACCACACACTACTTGAGTGCTCAGCTTTTGACCACATTAGGTCCTCTTTTCCCCATATATTCAGCCATGATCTCTCCCTACATACCTTCCTCTCCCAACCACGATGTGGACTCTCTATTGCGACGCTCATTTCAGCCATTTTTGAGCATCGAGAGTCACTTATGAACTCCACTCACACCACGTGACATGTTCATTTGGTCCCATAGGTCATATTTGACCTCCCAGGATGATAATAGAACTATCTATCTATCTATCTATCTATCTATCTCTCTCTCTCTCTCTCTCTCTCTCTCTCTCTCTCTCTCTCTCTCTCTCTCTCTCTCTCTCTCTCTCTCTCTCTCTCTCTCTCTCTCAGGCCTCTTTTAGAGAATTTTAAGTCCTCAATTTGATTTTGAGTTTTCATAGCCCTCAAAGCTCTAGCTCTCTCTCTCTCTCTCTCTCTCTCTCTCTCTCTCTCTCTCTCTCTCTCTCTCTCTCTCTCTCTCTCTCTCTCTCTCTCTCTCTCTCTCTCTCTCTCTCTCTCTCTCTCTCTCTCTCTCTCTCTCTCTCTCTCTCTCTCTCTCTCTCTCGCGCGCGCTCTGTCGTCACAGTGTCAGCCCCGCTCTGTCGTCCTCGGCACTCTGCCCAGCCCGTCGAGCAGCACACAGGCCTTCAGCAGCGGTAGTAGGTCACTGATAGCCTGTTCGAAGTTGCGGCCTCTATCATCCTGGGCCCTCTACCCAGCCCGTCGAGCACCACACACGCCCTTAGCAGCTGCAGCAGAGCACGAACAGCAGCAGCCACGGTCTCTATCGTCCTCGGCAAACCCTGTCCACCGACTCGACCCACCGTCTTGGACCTCAATCACTTAATCTTAATCTCTTCGTTTCTGGGTTAGGTCTTTTGACCTGCAGGCACCGGTTCGCACGCAGTTTTGCGACAATGACTACTCCTAGCACTCCGGCTTCATGTGCTCGCAAAAGTTTTCTTGCTGTGGCAGCTGCCCCTAGGAAGGACTCCTTCGCCCGCCAAGAAGCCAGAATCTCGGCTCTTGAGACCCAAATTCAAGAGCTCGTTAGGGAAAATGTAGCCCTCAAGAAATGCCTACACAAGCTCGAGGTCACAAAGGAAGAAGAGAGCCAGGATCTCCTTACAAAAGCACGGGAGGTTGAAGCCTCCATTGCGGAGTCTGTCACAAAGGTACAAAAGGAAATCCGAGAAGTCACAGAAGGCATCACACAAAAAATCGGCACCGAGTTAAAGGCCGCCCTCCAAGAACGCCAGCTACGAGAATCCCTCGGTCTTAAAGTAAGGATCGGAGGGCTCCCATAACCATGGTGCACCACTGAGGACACTCTCGAAGAAGCAATCATCAAGCTAAATGACATCTTGCAGCCCATCACTATTGAGCCTGACACAGTCTCTTATCTCAACGACACAAACAGACTCTTGCCACCTGGGCAATGCACACTTACCTTCAAGGACAAAGAAGAGCGGTTGAGGCTTTTACGCCAATCCCGCCTCCTCAAGGGAACAAATTTTTGGATCGCTGAGGAGTTAACTACAAACCAACTCAAACTCAAAGCAAGCGAGCTCAAGAAAATGCACGAGGCTTGTAAACAAGGAAAGTGGGCAGTCTATCGAGATGGGCGAGCTCTCATTCAGGATTTTCGAACTCCTAAGAAGACCCCGTTGCTATCGGCAACAATAACCACTTAGGATTTTTTCCCCTTGTTTTTTTTTCATTTTGTCCCCCTCCTTCCCATTTTAGGTTACACGGCTCATCTGCCCATTTGTATGACCCCCTTAAAAGCTAGTACTCCCACGTCGAGTCTTTACACCAACCAATTGAGTTGTACCAGTCATATGATGGAGCTACCTTTGTCATTTGTGTATTTGGTCCCATAGGTCATATTTGACCTCCGAGGACGATAATCAATCAATCAATCTATCTCTCTCTCTCTCTCTCTCTCTCTCTCTCTCTCTCTCTCTCTCTCTCTCTCTCTCTCTCTCTCTCTCTCTCTCTCTCTCTCTCTCTCTCTCTCTCTCTCTCTCTCTCTCTCTCTCAAAGTCTCTGAAAAAGTGCGCGCCAACGTACTGATTTAGAGAGGTTATTTTTAGAGGAGTATTGAGCCAAGAAGAAACATCCGCCATTACATATGAAAAGAGGCAAGTGGTATTTACCTTTGGTGTGGGCGTGCATGGACGGGGACCCAGTGTGAAACATTACATTGATTATTGGAGTAATTGGGCACTTGACGAAGCCGATAGCACCAACGGGGCCGCCGACCGTCTGCTCGAGACGCGTCGATGGATGCAAAAATTTACCACGCAAGTCACATAAGTCATGCACAAAATAAGCTGACGTAACTTACTTGCAAGTAGAAGAGTATGCCCTACACATTTTGAAAAAGAAATGAGAGGAAAATCTACAGAGCTTCTCTCTCTTCTCTCTGCCACACTTATATTTGAATGAAACTACAAAACAAGAGAAATCTCGTGCTGCATGAGAACTGGTACTTCTGTGTGTGTGTGTGTGTGTGTTTTTCACAAGGCTCTATGTCTCCCCTCAATTGGGAGGCATCAGCTCTCTCTCTCTCTCTCTCTCTCTCTCTCTCTCTCTCTCTCTCTCTCTCTCTCTCTCTCTCTCTCTCTCAATAGTTTTGCAGTGCCTGGAGTGGGGCGCCAGCTAAAAGCAAGTCAGCAAGCTTGTCGAGCTTGGGGGCGAAGGTAGGCGACGAGGGGAGGAAGGGCAAAGGTAGGAAGCGGATGCGGATTGGGTGCATGCTCAGGATAGGCGACGAAGAATATAGGCGACGAGGGGGGCATTTGGTTTAATAGGACGATTGGAATCTTCTTGCTTATTCAATTTTTTTTAGCATCGAGCGAGTATAAGAGTAAATGTGTATAGGTACCTTTTTTGTTTTTGTCATAAAATCTAATATCTAACCAACCCAAATGATTTTCTCATATTAAATTGATCACTTAATGTGGGAGAATAAACGTGAACAAGTGTTAAGATATAGATATGTGCTTATAGATCTATCTCAACACTGGGCCAATGGTAAAGGGGCCCAAAAGGGAGATGGTCTATCAAAGAGCAAGGCTAACCAATGGAGCATAAGACCTTAGGGTTAGCTTCATTGAAGACCTCCAATAAATGTGTGTAAAAGTCCTTTGACCTTAGGTAAGCTAGGGCTGAGCTTGAGGTGGGAACCCGGCCCAAGCTCGAGGTGCTTGTCCTGCTTGAGGTGCTTGTCGTGCTTGAGGTGTTTGTCATGCTTGAGGTGCTTGATTAAGATGCTTGAGGTGCTTGACTTGCTTCATGATTAAGGTACTTGAGGTGCCTTGAGAAGCTTGCCTGAGATGCTTGTGGGAACACCCCCTAGTTCAAGTGCTTTGTCATGCTTGGTGAGTAAGGTGCTTGATCACCTAAAGTCAAAAGCATTCCTACAAGAGGGGGGGTGAGCCCTTTTCATAGGGGCTAGAGAGAGAACACCCACTCACACACACAAGGGAAGCCCCAACTTGAAGAGGCAGCAAGGACACATGTCAGGCCCCTACCCATGTTACCTTCATGTGTTGCTTGAAACCTATTGGCTAAGCTTCAAAGGGGTCCAATGAAAAATTACATGAATTATCTAATTGTTTTAGCATTTATCTAGCCCTCTCTCTCAAAAAGGAAAGGGGGACACTTGTCTCAAGGCTACCCCTACTGCTTGTAATGCCTCCTGCTCATGATTGGCTAGGCCTGGGAGGGTCCAATGAGCTTCAAGCATGAGCTACAAGGGGGGGTCGACCCAAGCTAGCTAGGGGATTTCTTGAGGGGTATACTCACCCACACACACTCACAATCACTCCCATTGTGTGCTATGCAAAGTGCAAGAGCTCCCTCTCCTTCTCCAAGCAAGTAGAGGTTGAGAGCCTACACCAACACTCTTGGCTATGGAGTGCAAATCCAACCAAGAGCCATGCTTAAATGCTTAAGCTTGACATCTCCTTCTTCTTCATTACTATGCTATTATGTATGCTAGCAACAAGAGTATGATAAGTGAGGAACTAGTTCTTTCTCCTATGAAATGTTTCTTCTTCCTCTTCCCTACTTTCATTCCCTGCTAGCTCTCTCCACCTTCGAAGGTGTTTGAGGTCTTGGGACTGAGGCTTGGGACAATTAAAGCTTTCTTCAAGTTCATTTTTTGCTATGATTGTGATGCATGAAGCTTTCCATCTTCATTGCATCACCTAGGTCAGAAGGAACACAAAGAATGTATTGTAACAAGTCTCTCTTAATGGGAGAAATCATAATACAAATGCCTATTGGAAGGGGGACCGGCTCCACATAAATCCGGTCCTCAACTGTTGTCATGTTCTCTAAATTCTCTCTCTTGCAAAAGTATTGTTCATGCCAAGTTAACTAATTGCTATGATTATGTTGCTATCTTCAATTATGTCTACCCGCTATGCTCACAAAGTTATTTCTCGAAAGTATTCTCATTAATTTCCGCTATTCTCAAGTTGAATAGGCTAATTCCATTACAGTTTTAGTGTATATCTTGCTTTGCTTGCCGAGGACGAGCCGAGAACGCAAGAGAGGGAGCTTTTCTTGCCGAGGATGAGCCGGGAGCGAGAGGGAGGGAGATTTGCTTGCTCCGAGCTTCATCCTCTTGTAATCCTCCTAGCCCTCCCTTCTCTTCCCCTTGCCCCCCGTCGTTCTCCTCTCCTCTATGCCTATAACCCTCCTTGTTGCAATGCCCTTAAAACAAAACTCCTTATTTTTGCCACCGACGGTGCTGTCGGTGATGTGGCTCATGAAGCCAACCCTATGACATGGCAGCCAAGTTTTCGACCATGCCGGATTTTGCAAGAGTATGAACAAACTTGGTCGCCAGGATCTGCTCGTCACTTTTCATTTCATGAGGGCTGCCATCTGAGCACTTCCATGGCTGTCGCGAGCACTTCTCACCCTTGCTGCTCGTCGCCCATCACCTAAATGCCATGCGTTCCCATTTCTTTTTCACTTTCCCACTTTCATTTAACCCTTTGGCTGGCCTTTGGGCAGCCAACTTAGATTGGTTTGGGCAAGCGTCCATGCCCCTTGGCCTTTGGTGAATATGGGAGGCCTCTCGGCCCTTAAGCTTCATAAAGGCAGAACATTTGGGATGCATATCAACCTAGGCACCGCCCACAATCATTGCATTCCAAAAGACGACATTCCAAACAAAGAGCTCATCAAGCTTTTTGGGCTTTTTTAACGGCACCATATTAGGCATACACGTCGGCCATCCTCGTCAAGGATCTCATTAGCCCTAAACTTACAATATCATCGTGAATTTTACTACCCATACCAGCATGTCGAATAATGTCAAAATTACCCAGCTCAGCAGCGTCAACAATTGACACCGGACTCTGCCTGCCAAGCCATAAATCCCTTTAGGCTTCTCAAACTCCATAAAATGCATACAAACCTTGCGGAGGTTGTAAAATTCCCAGATGGCACACCGACCGAGCAGACCAGACTGGTACGGAACCGGCCCCCGATGAATCTTTAACGGCCAATAACTTGGCAATTAGAAGTCCGATGCGCTCTACAAAGTGAGCACTTCAAGCACATGCATTCATTTAATTTCTATCCCCTCATCTGCAATTGCCCAATCCAGTACGAATATGCAATCAACCTAAACTTCAAACTGCCATAACTTTCTCACCGTAGCTCCGATCGATGAGCCGTAAAGACAAGTTGATAGACAACTTCAAGCACTAGAGTTATAGATCGTAATCTATCATACGTGTTCACTTCAAGCATACTCATTTTTGGCATCATTAAGGCACCTGTTGGCCCTTTTAAGCTGCATCTGGCATCCAAGACTTTCTGTAAATCTGTAGCAACCTCAATATCAGATTGTAGTTTATAAGTTGGGGCTTTTGTCTTACCTTTTGTTGGCTCTTTCTTCTTTCCTGTTGTAGAATCCTCCATGAGTACTTCAGGTGGAGATTGGTGCACCGTGATGCAGAAGTTTTCTTGGACTTTTGTTTTGATTATTTTGAACCTTGGATATGGAGTTGCTATAACCTAACCAAAGCAACATATACTTGATATGTGCTTTCTTAAACATTGTTCAAAGTTCAAGATGTTTATGAGCAATAAGAATTGTCAAAATCCAAATATTATGATTGGATATATAAGAGTTTATCATAAGAATTTGACTTCGGTTTGGGGGATGTTTGAGGATCTACATGCTAGCAACACATTAATTTTTTATGATACTCCATCTAGAGTGATGTGGAATATGCCAAGAACTTATCTCATTTTTGGAGACAAACACCTGAACAACTTCAATGCTTCATAGAAGGAATAATAGTTCCATGGTTAGTGGGATGTAGAAACAAGAGGAGTTATACTTCCAATACAATTATGAACAAGGTAGAGGATCCTTAGACAACTTATGTCATGAATTTCTACTTGTCAAGAAGACAACGTTGAGAGTCATATGTTGAAGTTGTTTGGCAAAGATGCAGTGACAGAAATATCAATTGTACACAAAACCACATATCAATTAGAACTAGTTCATTGTAAATTTCTATTCAAGATGAATATAAACTGTATGTTTATCTTTCATTCAACCATTTATCACTTTATTTTTTTCTACTTGAAGTGTACCCTATTGTAAGGAGACTTCTTTTCAATCTAATGTGTTTCACATGGAGTGTACCTTAACATTTGGGGGACTCTTTATTAATGGAGCGCATCCTTCTTATGGGTGCTCTTTTTCTTGTCTCTTTGAGTAGAGAATTATCTATATTGTGATCATATCTTGTGTAAATGGGTCCACTATAAATACTTAAGCCGCGTTGTAACTTGGATTTTTCCACGAAAGGGAACTTCTTTATTAATGGAGTGAATTCTAATTTAAGGATACAAATTTTTCTTTGTATTTCTAGTTCGGAATGTGATCACTATTTTTGTTTAAAATGTATAAATGGATTTAGGCAAGAGAACCCTTTTTGCTTCCAGACATAAGTACAACTTGAGTAGCGTCGTTTTTTCTTCAAAACATGAGTACGACTTCTTATCCTGGGTCAATGGGTGGTATATATTATTTTGTATTTAATATAAGTTGTATCAATATAAGACCTCCTTTTTTTATACTCATTCAATAAAAAAATATTCATTGAACAATGTTGTTGTCATATTAGCATGGAGATTCATACAAGAATATGCCATGTTGTTGTGATATTGGCATGGGAATTCATACGCATGTATTTATGTATAAATTGTTTTTTAAAAAAATCTAAATCATTACAATTTTGAATAATATGCAGATATAACCCATTCATTTAGAACATAATGTTGAAATCACAAATCTTTATCATAAAATCCATTATTGACATTAGTTTAATTCTTCTTCCTTAAGACTTGTGTTTTCCAAATAGGTTTAATGATAAGAACAATGCAATAAACGCAAGAGCTTTACATTTATTTTAGCTGCAAATAGATTGAAATATTCTTTATAACAACTTCTTTTTTCTCATAAATACACATAGAATAACATTCACACAGGTAACATGAAATTGATTGAATAGTTTAGAGTGGCCAAGTGGTGGATTTAAAAACACCTTTGTTATAAAATGTATAAAATTAGGATGACTTAACATAAGTGTAGCTGAATACCTAAATGTCTTATGCTCATGAACATGTTAAAAAGAATACATCTATGTGCATAAAGTGGCATATCACATGGTATTCTAGAATGTAATATACGTGATCTTGACACTTCTTGATGTAGCTCAAAAAACATCTAAAAAAGCAAAATGCAAGCAACATCTTCAATAAAATTCATTTTTTTTGTTTGTTAAAGGTCAAATTGGCTATATTCATAAAAATTGAAAGTGATCATTAGCCTTGGGAATGGGGTTTTCTTTTAACATATCACTTTGAGTATAGCTTGCACAAGAGGTTGACTTTGTATTCCTCCATAGGTTAAGAGAACCTAGCTTGGACAAGTGGTGGGCTTTATATTCCTCCAAGGGAACCTAGCTTAGATAAGTGCACCATGAAACCAACACTCTTATGATGCAACCAATCATATGATACATGTTCTGTGTATGCTTCATGCCTCAAATGAAGAAGTCCTAGATTAGTAGTGGACTTTGCTTGGATGAGCTTGAATGTCTTAAAAAAGTGGGTTATTTTCCTCAAATTGGGTCCTGGCTTGGACAAGTGGTGGACCTTGAATAGGTTTAGGTACTCATTTTGAACGTAGCTTGGATAAGTGGTGGACCTTGAAACTTCACCTTGATATAAATCATAGGCAGGACAATAAGGCAAACATAATGATAATGACTAGAATGCACTAGTATCTTAATGGTTCAATTGACTAAAACCATGAAATTTCATGTCTAATTTTGTTCTCAATGTGTAATGTGCGTGCATAAATTGGAATGAGACCTTAAGAAAATTGACTTCTTAGACAAAAATATAATTACTTTATACATGATATGTTGAAAGTTGTCCAACCTAGGAACTAATATTTTCCCATTTTACCTAATATAGTCTTTGGGAGATGTTGCTTGTGTTCCTCCAAGGACTTGGAGTAGATTATGATATCATCAAAGAACACAGTGAATTTACGATAGGCTCTAAAGATTTTCTCCATTAAACGATTTAGCGTTGCTGGTGCATTAATCAAGCCAAAAGGCATGATTAGATATTCATAAATATCAAATGTTGTACGAAACACGGTCTTTAGGATATCTTCATTCACTATCCTTATTTGATGATAGCCACTTTTAAGGTCAATCCTACTGAAGTAGGTAGGGCCTTGTAGCTTATGAAACAGATCTTCTACCATGGTATGGGAAATAAATTTTTGATAGTGATATGCTTTAGTGCTCGATAGTCCACGCACATGCGGTATGTACCATCTTTCTTTTGCATGAAAGGACTGGTCAACAAAAGGGAGAGGTGCTAGGCCTCACCATCCCTTTGTCTGTATTTTCCTAATGATCTCCCCTTGTTGAGCTTGGGAAACTCGATAAGGAGGCTTATTAGATGGTGAGCTTTCTAGTAGGAGCTCAATTGGTGGTCAACATCCCCTCCCTAAGTCCATAGGGATATCATTGACGAACACATCTTGGAATCCACTAATTTAGAAAATTAGACAAGTCTAACTCTTCTTGATTCCTACCATTTACATTTGATGAAACATTAGGACCTTTTAGGGACTCTTTGACAAAAATCATGTACGTAGAAACTGAGATTTTCATTGATTTGTCAAAAGCAGAAGAATTTACAAGTGGTATAGTACGACCAAACTCACTAGCATCTATATACATGCTCTTTTCTCTTGTAGGTGAAGTAGATTCTTATTTCAAGGAACTTCATGTTAGAAACCATGTGGTTGAACCATGGTGCCCCTATGATAACATCCTCATGTTGGAGAGGAGAGATGAAGAAGTCTTCTTTGTTGAAGTAGCTTTGGACATGAAGCCTCAACTTCCCAATCAAGGGAGTAACGGAGGCTTGCTGTCCCTTGAAAGCTGTATCAACAATTACAATATCTCCCATCTCCAAAGCTTGAATGCCCAGCTTAGTGGCCAACTCCATTGATGTGAAGTTGTGAGTAGAGACATGGTCAAACAAGATGAAGGCATCATGCTCCCTTACCTTTCCCCAAGCATAGGAGAGAGGTGATCCTTTGAAATGAGTATCCTCTTTTGGAGCTTCAATAGTGGAAGCTCTCGGAGTCTCATTGAGGGCATTTCTTTTGGGGCAAGAATTATAGCCATGTCCTTGTTCCCCTTTGCATCACTCTTGTCTTTGCTTTCCATGGGCTTGGCATTCCTTCTAGCCCCTTGTTGGAAATTGATGGGCAAAGAAACCTTGGTGTGGTGGATTACTTCGATGATAGAACCAGGTCATTGGGAGTTTCATACTTGACCATCTCTTTAGGTAATCCCGCACAGAATTCTTGTTTTTTCTCGGTAAAGTCTATCTTTTGAAAGACATTAGCCTTGAGATGTAAATCCCAAAACTTGTCCACATATTTGTGAATAGACTCATGGGAGAGAAGCTTCAAACTCTGCCATTTGGTAAGGACTTTGTCCTTTGCATCTCTTGCAAGGAGCTGCTTCATGATGGAAACTTATAGAGTTTTCCATGTCTTTGGGGATTCACAGTTTCCGCGAAGGCTAGCCCACCATTGACGAGCAGACTTTTGAAAGTGCATAGCTACAAGACATAGCTTAGAGGACTCTGTGAAGAGCTTAGAGGACTCTGTGAAGCCCTCATCTCCAAAGGCCACATCAAATTGCTGGATGAAAGCCAATACTTTGTTGGTAGCACCAAAGGTGCCATCATAGATGAGAAAAGAGATACTCTTTCCTCCCTCTTTGAACTCCTTGATCTTTTGGAACCTTTGCCATGCAAGGTAAGATTGTGATGTCCTCTCCTCTTGTACTCTCTAGGAGAATAGCTATTGCTTTCGTCGAAAGAGGAGGAAGGTGAAGGGGGTGATCTCTTTCTTACCCTTTTCTTCCTTTGTTTCCTCTCTTCCCTTTTGGAGTCACGAGGAGAAGTACTTTGGATTGACCATTTCCTCTTGGGAGGAGTTGGCGACCGTCTAGATGTGTCTTCGTGGAGCCACATCTTTAGAGGAACTTAGGGATTCGCTTCTTTCTCGTTCTTTGGATTCCTCCTCTCTTATGGGAGAGAGTCTTATTTTGGGGGTCTCATCAAGAGGCCTCATAAGCTCTCTCTCCTCTTGGAGATTAAGGGAAATCCCATAAGTAGGAAGTTGTTGGGTAACTTTGTCTTGCAAAGCAAGGTTGACCATAGCTTGCTGCAACCTAGTAATCAGATAGTTGAAAAATATGGGGGCATCATCATTAGCACCTTCATGTGCAAAATCAAAGTTATCAATTTTCATTCTACTCTCTTGGTTATTGTCAGCCATGCTAATTAAACTTATGTATAGATTACTTTGTGCTTTGGTACCCTCAAAAACCTAAGTCGCTACTCTTCTTTATCTTGTTGAAAATCAGCCCTCAAGCAGCTACGCCCATGGTTTAGACACTATCGATTGCAAAAACTAGTGGTGAGGGTCTAACATTGCTCGGTTGATTATGGTTCTTGTTGAGCTTGCTAGTATCTCAATAATGGTTAAGCCAAAGGCAAGCCCCGAGAGGCTCCATTATTAAGACTATAGTTCCCAACGGTGTACCTCAAACTAAGTCCTTCTCACCAAGATAATATATCCCTGTCCCACTTACCCTATTTCAATAAGCATGCCCAACCATTCACAAAAAACATAAGGACCTCTCTTCTTAAGCAAGAAAAGAGAAACCAATAGCTCTGATACCAATGTAATGGAAATGGCCTATGAACTTTGAGAATAACGGAATTAAGAGAATTAGAGTAAAAATTTTTGTGAGACTACTTTGAGTACATAGAGGGTGAGCTTAATTAGTGGTAGCAACATAACTGTAGTACTTAATTAACTTGGGATGAACAATAATTTTGCAAGAGAGAGACTTTAGAGAACTTGACAACAATTGAGGACCGGATTTATGTGGAAATGGTACCCCCCCCAATAGGCTTTTGTATTATAGATTCTCCCATCAACAAGAGAGACTTGGTACATTGTACAATCTTTGTGTTCCTTTTGACCTAGGTGATGCAATGAAGATGGAAAGATTCATGAATCACGAGCATAACATAGACTTTGTAGAAAGCATTAACCATCCCCAGTCTCACTCCCAAGGCCTTAAACACCTTCAAAGGTGGAGAGAGCTAGCGGGGAATGAGGGTAGGGAAGAGGAAGAAGAAACATGCATAGGAGAAAGAAATAGTTCTTCAGTTATCATCACTCTTCTTGCTTAGCATACATAATAGCATAGTAATGAAGATGGAGAAGATGGCACATAGTAATGAAGATTGAAGAAGTAGATGGAGCTCTTGCACTTTGCATCTCACACAATGATTTAAAGAGTGTGTGTGTGTGTGTGGGGGGGGGGGGGGGGGGGGGGGCGGGGGGGGGGGGGGGGGGGGGGGGAGTTTCCCCCCCAAGCTAGCCCCCTCCTTGCTTTGGTTGACCCTCTCTCTTAGCTCATGATGGAAGCTCATTAGACCCCTTCAAGCCTATCCAATCACATGCAGAGTGTATATCAAGTAAGCATGCTAGCCTCGGAACAAGTGTCCCCCTTTCTTCTTTGAGAGAGAGGACTTTGTAAATGCAAACAAAATTAAGTAAATTAGCTAAATTATCAATGGACCCCAACCAATAGGCTTTAGGCACACCGTGAGGGAAACATGAAGAGGAACTTGACAAGTGTCTTAGTTTCTTTCTTTATACCAAGCTTGCCTTGTGTGAGGGTGTGTGTGTTCTCTCTCTATCTCCTACAATGAGGGCTTCCCCCCCTTGTGTAGGGATGTACATTGACATTTTGAACATCTAAATTCCTCAAGAACCTTAGTCATGGAGAACCTTAGCACATTATTCATTAATCACCTCAAGCACCTTAGTCAAAAAGCATGACAAGCACCTCAAGCACCTTAGCCAGCAAGCACGACTAGAACGTCAAGCACCTTAGTAATCAAGAACGACAAACACTTGAGCACCTTAGTCAGCAACCATGACAAGCACCTCAAGCACCTTAGTCACCAAGCTAAACAAGCACCTCAAGCATGGGTCGGGTTCCCACCTCAAGCATAGCCCTAGATTTCCTAAGGTCAAAGGACTTTTAACACTAACCTTTGGAGGTCTTTAATGAAGCTAACCCTAAGGCCTTTAAGCTCCATTAGCTAGCCTTGCTCTTTGACATACCATCTATCATTTGGACCCCTTCACCATTGTCCCGTGTTGAGATAGATCCGTAAGCACATGTCTATATTCTAACCCTTGTTCCCATTTATTCTCCCACATTAAATGATCAGTTTAATATGAGAAAATCATTTGGTTTGGTTAGATATTAGATTTTATGACAGTCATCCTTAGATGCTTCCTCCCCCAGTTCTCCTGCATCTGTCTCATCCTCTTCATCACCCCAACATCACAAAAAGGAGAGTAGGAGATGGTATGTGAAGCGAGATTGTTTCCACATCAAGAAAGGAACAATTAGTCCCTTAGAAGATGTAGATCATAATCCTCATCATGACCCTACCTTTTCTCATGTTGCGGTGATGCATGATGAGCTTAGCCACAAGACTAATTACCATGATGTAGCAGAGATTAGGGATCATGATAATGGCAATGTAGAGTCACTAAGGCAATCCTCTATGTTCAAAAGTGGCAGCACAATGAAGAAGCGAGAGAAAGACATGGGCCGGCAGAAGAGAAAGAGTACAAGCAGTGTTTTCGTCCTCCCTGTGGCATCCCCATTAGAAAGTGAATGGGGTATAGGAGGGCCTCTTTATTTGATAGTTTAAGGGAATGCTTAAAGCTTAAGCCAAGTTTTACCAAGCCTAAAAGAGAGGGCAAAAAGGCATATGTTGAGATTTAAAAAAGGACATTTCCATATTTTGTAGTTAAAAATAATCTATTTAGTAGCTCAAAAAAGAGGTGGGTAAATGAATTTACAATGTATTTTTCCCACCCCTCTTCTCTCATTAACATACAAAACACTCTCTCTCCTTTAGATCTCATTAAAGGAGGCAAATTTCAACCCCCTTTTCTATAAAAGCACATTTTCTCATTGCATTCTCTCTTTAAAACATGAGCCAACTCTCTCTCTCTCTCTCTCTCTCTCTCTCTCTCTCTCTCTCTCTCTCTCTCTCTCTCTCTCTCTCTCTCTTTCCCCCCCTTTTCTCTCTTGTCACTTTCCCCTCCCAATCATTGAGGGGACATTGTTTGCGGCCTACTTTTGAAAGAGTGGAGATCCTCCAAGGTTGTAGATCTACTTTGTCTCCAGCTCACTCTTCCTTTATTGTCTTTCTATCTCCCTATCTCTCTCTCTCTCTCTCATGCTTCTCCCACTCTAGCTCCACTTGAGAGCAATGGAAAACTCCATTACCTCTGTGTGTAGCAACATTTCTCTCTCTACACTCATGATCAACAATTTGAATTCAAAGCAGATTGAGCTACACTCCCTCTCTTTCTTCCCTCCACAACATAATCCTTTTCTCCTATCTCTGAGTACTCTCCACTTCTCTCCTCCATAGCCAGATTCACCTGCTTGTAGCAATCACCATTACACATTCTCTCTCATTCAATCCCCTACCACTGCAAGACATTACTAACAAGACAAATTAATATCGATTAAACGCTAATTTAAAACACGAGTATGCTACTGTGCGACTTGGCACATCTAATCCCAATGCTGCATAAGCTACAAAACCTTGGGTGCAAGGAAATCAACTTATGGGTAGATGGCCATATTTACCCTGGTGATCCAATGACCAATGCACCACCGCCCTTTCATAATGTCACTGAGGTGCGGCGTTTTATTCGAGATGGAAAAGATGGATTGTTTGGCTACGTCTAGAGTTTGTATTCAACTTTTGTCAATGAAAGGGAAGCAAGAAACTATCTTTGGGCTGCCTATTCATCATTGCAAGAGAAGTATGTGAAAGACATTCAACAAGTCAGACAGAAAGCCAATGAGAAGTCAAAGCAGCTAAATGATGAGATGACAAAGCTTCATAAAAAATTAGAGCATCAAAAAATGGAGTAAGAGTAGCATCTAGTCAATTACATTCAGCTACAACACACTGCACGTAATATGCATTGACCAATCAATCATCTCACACACATTCCATTGGGCTACCACATTTGCAAGTACAAGAGACATGCGATGTCTATGCTATCTTCAAGCAGTGGAGCTTGAAAGAAACGGATCCGTCAAACTCGGTAGGGATACAGATGCAAGCTTCTAATTTCTTACATTTTGTGTAGATTGTTGTAATATTATTTCACTATGCAGGAACTTTTCTTGGATGATGATGGGAATTGATTCCAATGCTCAAATGACTGGACATACTCTATTGCAGCATATCGTCAAGCCAAAGGAGTTGGTGGAGCTATTGGATAATCCATCGAATGTTGGCATTGCTAATGTTTTGTGCTAGAAGTATTCCAGTGATCTAAAGAGCATTGTGTCATCTCAAGAGATGATGGAGGTGTGTAACAGCGCAGGAATACGTTTCAAGGCCTACAAAGATTTATATAATTGTCACACTAGGTCACATAGTAAAATGTTTGTTTAGGTTGTTGCAAACAGCTTATAGTGTCAGCATTGCAAAAAGGTGCACCAATAATGATGTTGTAAGCTTGTTGGGTGAATTTCAATATGTGGAGAATGCCCTGCCATTAGAAGAGAGAAAATCCTTCCGTTACAAAATGAGTTCAATAATTTCTATGTTGACTTTTTGAATCTCCAAGAGTCAATGATCAGATTTTATGGGTTGACCCATGAAGAGTGTGATGGCAAAGCTATATTTGTGATGAATATTGATGAATAGGAGATTTTCAAAGGTCGACAAATCAAAAGGGTAAGCGTTACGCTTATGAACAGAACCATCGTGGGCATCGATGTTAAGCTAAATGCCAACGAGAAGAGAAACACTTATTTAGATGTCGAGTTAGAGAAGAATATCTGGTAGTTGGCCGCTTTTCATCTCCCACACGAGACAGATGAGTCTCTCAAATGGTATTTTAATTATACCCCAATCATTGAGGTCATTTGGCAACAACAAGAAGGACAAAAATTGCAGTTTTCAATTATGGGTACGTTCCAAGTGGAGTGGCATTTGGCAGGAGACTTGAAAACTTGCAGTTGTACATTAGGGTGCAAGAAAGGTGCAATGACCCTCTTTCCATGTGTTTATTGCACCATAGTAAAGTCTCATTAGAAATTGAGGGCAAGGGTGCAAAGGCCAACAAGTCAAAGGGCGGTAAGGGTAAGGGTGGCAAAGCTACACTCAACTTTGTGAAAGGTGTATCCACTACACAACCAGTGGGTAGAGCACTACAACAAGGGTTTCAAGGTATCCCTATGTAACCAGAGTGTATCCCCTAATCGAGACATGCACGATCCAAATTGGGATCCTATTCTACCGATTCCTCTGATAAATGTGCATGTGTGCAATCTTCATGCCTGTCAACGAATTCTTGACAAGTTGCTTATGCTCCATATTTATGATGCTTGGAATATGGAGCTTGCAGAAAGAATACAAGAGTGTATAAGAGAACATGAATCGATTCTATCAAGTGCTGGTCCACATGGAGGTGCAATTGGGTTATCAAAGGACAAGAAGGCATCTAGAAGTACGCAGGATCGTCCTAATAAAATATGTATGGGTGGTAGTAAAGCAAGGTGTTTTCTTTGAGACTATTATGACTCCCAGAGTCCCAATGAGTTTCAATTGTAGAAAAAGGTGTGTGACATTACCACCTACAGAGGTAACGAAGCGGCGTGCTCGTGTGTGGAAGTCTGTAGACTCGGGGGGTGCACTATGTAATCATGTTAATGTATAACGTGAGTTCGAAAGGAGGGGTTTTGAAATACAAAAAATTTAGGCAATTTAACAGAGATACATTAAATTGAAAGGGTTTTATATTCAATTTTGGAAAAAAATTCTAAAATAAGGGGTCATTTTATTCATTTAGACTTGTTAAAAGAGGGTTTTTTTAAATATCCTGCAAACGCGTGTTATATACGGGGGTATTGCACAGTGAACCCCCCGAGTCTGTAGATGATATTTTTTCGTTTTCTTGAAAAGATAAAGCTAACCTTGCTGAGATAACCTTAAAGTTTGTAATCAATAGTTTCACAGTGCAAATGGTGAATTCCTGGGAGGAAATGCACATAACACATTACATGAACATGCTGTCTTTGCAGTCAAGAAATATTAGTGTTTAAACTATTAAGTTTAATTATTTTTAAGTACATTCTTTTTTCACATACCTCATTTTTTCTGGACTCATACGGTTCATTGGGCATCTGGAGTAGCCAAGGAGTGGAGTGCTCACACTATCAAGCAAAAGCAATGTACTTTAAAAATTCACGGCATGGAGGTAGAAGAAAAAAGAGCAATGCCCTACACAAGATGTTCAATTGGTTCTACAAAGTTTTAGCGGGGAGAGAAAGGAATAAGACTAGAGTGCAAAGAAGAAAGTGCTTAGCGTGAGGCGATCACAATCATATCATGTTTCGAGTGCAAAAGATCAATTTCGACGATGGTTGAAGACAAGGCAACAAAATGGCAGGCGTTGGATGGAAAACAAATAAATTTTTGATAGTAACCACTTCTATTGTAAACATGCATTGTAATGCCACGTGATTTGTCAACGCCTTAATCAGTAATTTTGTGGATCAAGTTTTGTCTATTTTGGAGTTTTTTTTTAGTTTTTATTAGTATTATTGAGTTTTTAAGTTTTTTAACAAATTTTAATTACTGTATAAGTCAAAACCCACAACTTGAAGTTCATTTTTTGTTTGCACATTTTAGAAGATCCTCTCGAGCACAAACGGGCACACACTCATATCTTGCACCACATGGACGATTCACATGAGTAGATCACTACACACATCAATACCACCACAACCACTCACACCATTGCAAATCCGCAGCTAGCATCCCATGTAGAATCTAATGCTTCAAATACACATCCTCAGTCACAAGTGGATAACCCAATGCCCAAACCCGCTCCAGACGCCCAACAGCCTCCCCAACAATGGAATCCAGATGATCAAACCACCACGCGACAGATTTTTAGTTCTCTCGCACCACTGAATCATGCTAATCACACACCTCTTCCAGATCCCCCACCAATTCATATCAGGTAGGGTAGGTGGAGCTAGATGGTCCAAGCAAGTTTGGAGGTGTAGAAGCATAGGGATTGAACTATGGAGCGTGCTAGTCTATTCCAATTGCAGATTAGAGCTACGGATTGTTGGTTATGGTCATTAGAAGCTTTGTCAGGGGTCGGGTTGATGCCCACTTGATTACATTGGGAATCGGGCCATTGAGCATCATTTTGGGTTTGACTAGGTTCTAGATGGTAGAACTCTTCATATGGCGATGGCAGGAAGTCTCTGCTTGTCAAACGAAGCCCGGAGCGGAAAGTTATAGTAGCAGGTGGAAGTCGGGGTGCGATTGCTCAAGTTTGGCTACAAACGGTTTTCTCATGTTTTTGCGGCCTCCGTTCAAGGTCGTCCCAGATTCTAGATAAGGCAGGGGGTTATGAGGCTTTAAGCCGGAGGCAAGGAGTTTCGGTCAGCCTTGATGGCTCGGCAATCGTAGCATTGTGCGGCAATTGGCAAGCAAGAGAGAGGCTATGTGCGTGTGGGAGGTTGTCATTTGGGCAGAGCAGAATGGTTGGGTCTATTTGGTGCATTGCAAAGCGTGTGTGCATATGGTCATATGCAAGCTGTGGTTTCATTGCAGATGTGTCAAGTTTTGAAGGTGAACTCTAGTGGATTGGGGCGTTGTGTAAACCCTTCGCTATAGTGAGGCATTGTGTTGTGTGATGGGTGTGTTCCCCTTCCCCCCCCCTCCACAGTAAGATTCAAGTATAAGTGATTGCATTTGCTGGAAGGCATTGCCTCTGCATTCGGTTGAAACTACCCTGAGCTTCTTTGCGACAACCATATCGGAATCTTGCAGCCCTTAATGACAATATCGTCTCGAATTCCAAAAATCATCCAGCTCAGCAGTGTCGGCAACTCACACCGACCTCAAGACATATTATCTTATCAACCCGGACTTAGTACGACAAGCCATAAATTCCTTTAGACTTCTCAAGCTGCATAGAATGCATACAAACCCTACTCAGGCTCTAAAATTCCCAGATGGCACATCAATCGACACGACAGACTTGGCATGGAACTGGCCCCCGCGAAACTTAAACTTCTAATATCTTGGCAATCAGAGCTCCGATTTCCAATCTGAAAAGATGGACACGCTCCACAAAGTTAGCACTTTAGGCCCATGCATTCACTTCATTTCTGTCCCCTCAGATGCAGTTGCCCAATTTGGTATGGATTTGCATCAACTTAAACTTCAAACTGTCATAACCTCTTCACCATAGCTCCAATCAGTGAGACATAAAGACAGGCCGATACAGCACTTCAAGCACTACAGTTCTAGATCATAAAGTCCCATCTATGCTCACTTCAAGCATATTATTTTTTAGCATCATTAAGGTATCTATTGACCCTTTAAAGCCGCATTTGGCATACATTAATCATACAAATAGCTTGTTACCAAGCCCTCAACACTGATCAAGGATCATGTAAGATTCAAGTAAGCTTGATGTACAACTTCCTAGTATCTTTCTAAGCATGACAGCGGAGCTGCACGACACCGCTAGAGCCAGTCTCCATCTGTCCATTCACTTCTTTAAGTTCTTGTTCAAGCCGGGCGGGCCTTTTCCTTCTTCAGTTTCTTCTGGCCTTCATCTCTAGATCTCTCAATCACAGTAGCTTTGCTGCCAAACGAAGGGGAAGGACCCTTAGAAATACTCACAAAAGAGATGCCTGGTCTGATAGAACCAGAGCCAGATATTGTCACCTTGGTGGGGTTTGTACATATGGTTTCTAGGGGCTCCCTAGTCTTGAGCATCTTCACCTCGAAATTTGCCCCTTTGGAATTACCCCGGGGTGGTCACTTTTTAGAATGTGTATGCTATCACATGAGTTAACCGGAGAGGATTATTAAAAGATCAAAATGTATCAAAATGTATACATACAGAGGGGGGTGAGGGTTTTTTAAATAGGCACGTAGTGTAAATATAGTATGTATATTGAGGTATTATTAATAACCTCTTGAACGCACGTGATATAGAAAGCTTTTGATAAGTGACCGCCCCGGGAGAATTACCATCCAGTGCATCATCTTTTCTTGGGGGAGTCGATTCATGCGATCACTCCTCAACACTCCCTAGGGATGGACCCTTCAACACTATTCCCTCCCTCATACTGTGAGTGTTTGGTGCACTTGGTGTAAGCTCGATCCCTTCGTCCATCGGTACAATATCATCCTACACAGACAGTTTTCTCGTCGCAAGCAGCTCTGAGAACATCCGTATGTCGTTGTCTAGTGGAAACATCACAGCATCAACTATAGAATTCTCCATGTAGTCACCACTGGCGAAGGGGGGTGAGCCAAAACCAAGCCACACCCGGTGGGTACTACCTCTAGGGAAAACAGCCAAAAATTGACGCTGAAGATAAATTAATGCCGAAGATGTGAACTAACTAAGCCGCCCAATATAAGCCAAAATGGCACCGCCAAAGATGAGAGAAAGTGAATGTTGAGAGAGAAAGTGAATGTTGAGGATGACATGTAACACCAGCGAGCGCTAAAGATAGGCACAGGCGAGCTCAACCCATTGACGAGCTTAACAAAGGACAAACACAGCCCAGCCATGATACCGAAGCCAAATCACACCAAGGCAAGATCAAAACTTCAAAGAAAATAACTACAAACCTCGCAAGCTTGCCCAATCTCTTGCAAAACTGCACTCGTTCACCAATGATTGTTTGTGGCCTGTGGTATATGTCTTGCAACCCACTTAACCTTCAGTGGCTCCCTCGCTCAGCTTACCCTACAACAACGCCATCGCTAGCACACATTCTTTCCAGCTCAACCCCAGGTCAAGGTGCTCCTTTAACTCCAACTTTTGCAATGTTAGGTGCACCATAGAAGTACTAGTGAGCCACAAAATCCTTAAAAGTAAACTTATTAACAAGTGTTGAATGCCTTGGAAAAAAGTAAAGTGGTTAAAATGAGCTAGTATAGGTATGGAATAAAAAATTAGTACCAGCTCTTCTCAAAGACTACCAACATGGATATGGTTTCATTAGATTTTGTAGAGTCAAGCATTTCTCTTCCATCTTCATGCCTATGTGTTGGCTCAATCCACTGTATGTTTTTGCAAATAGGTCATCATCAAGCAGTTCAAAACAATCATGACATCTGGGTTACTAGAATGAAACATAGATTGAGTTACTAGAAGCACAGGCAATTGAATTTGGAGGGGTGTGATTATTTTGAGACCTTTCAATTTAGAGCTTTTTTAAAAAAATTAGGTCCTTTTTAGTTGAGAGCTAAGTAGAGATCAATCATTCAACATAGATAGTTGGAAGGATTATAGGTCACGACTCACCAAGTGCTATCTTAGATTGGGTATAACAAAAAGGTTGTAGACTTCAGAGTGGAGAAGAAGAACTTTTTTATGTTTTACACACAATTTTCACTTCCAAAAAACAGATGGTCGAGAAAGACCAGAATTGATAGAGAAGGGGGAAGCCAGGCATCCCCACTCAGGACGAGCGCCCGCCCCCACGACTATGCCACTTGCACCTCCTTATCCGCTACCAACACGCCCTACATGCCAATGCTAGCCTAGAGCCTCCCTAATCACGAAGGGCGAGCCATCTGCTCAACCTTAGCATGGGAGCTCTTGACACTAAGAAGAAAAGAAGGAGATCTATCTAACATTTATCTCAAGACCTATAAATAGGGGGAAATTCGATTAGTTCAACCTACCACACTTGGGTGATAGAAAGTGCTATTTTAGTTCCTCTTCTTGTTCACCCGCACTCATGGACCTATCTAGAGAGACCTGATCGGCTTAAACGTTTGAGCTAGTGGTTGAGATAGACCTGAAAAAATAGTCATTTTTAAAAAAAAACTTACGCTTCTTATCATTCTCTCACACTCGCAACGTCACATTGTAGGAGCCAGTGTTAGAAAAAAAAACTGAGGTCTAGTGTATTTTAACCGGCTGAAATCATAAAATCCCAGTTAGATTTGAGCTTGCCTTTAAGAAAACCAGCAAATTTACACAAGTTTCAGTGTCATTACCGGCAAAAGTTTCAAATTTTGACCTAAAACCCGGGAGAATTTCAAGTTTCCCCTTATTTTGATCGGTTAGGAAAAATGTATTTTTATAGCCTTGGTAGGAGCAATTTTGGTGTGTGTGTGTGTGTGTGTGTGTGAGAGAGAGAGAGAGAGAGAGAGAGAGAGAGAGAGAGAAAGAGGGAGCTTCAATCACGATTAAAAGATTTAAAAAATGCATCAAACTACACCAAGGGAGTAAGAAGATGGAATGATTAAGGTCGAGCAAGTGTGAAAGGACGTTAATCGACTAGCCACGATCGACGAACAGCTGTTGGCTGCTGCGGGAGTAATCAAGTAATGGGCAAAGAAGCGGCCATGCAAAGATGCTGATCATCTCCCAACTACGTCAAGCAGCTGGGCCTCACCAACTGCCTCAACAAATTTTTGGGCAGCCTCCCACTGGCCAGCTTCACCAACCTGACCCACTCGAACTTCTGGACATCAGCCGCAACTTCTTCAGCCGCTGATCCATCTCTCTAAGCTTCTTTCACCTAAAATCGCTCCTGACCTTTACTGCCTACCTCAACTCCTTCTGATCTGTACCCTCTCAAATTCCTCCACCTCTCATGGCTCCAGCATTTTGACCCGTCCCCGCCCCCGCCCCCGCCGAGTTATACGGTGCCCTGATCTCCTCGAGGAAATACTTTGATCTCTGATCCGGAAACCTGCTCAATAGCTCTATCTCCGTAGCTTGCCCGCCATCCGTTTCCTCAAACTTGACAGGAGCCGCACCTCTGGCACTATTCCGCCCAAGCTGGGCAACTTGTCAGCCACTCTTGAAAGCCTGTACCTCGCCGGCGCTGAGCTCTCTTGCCACACCCTGGCGGAGCTCGATCAGCTCTTGCTCTACATGAATAACTCCGTCAGAGCTTGAGAACATCCCAAACCTCATGTCCTTAAATCTTTCTCAGAACGTGCTGACAACCATCTCTAGTTGCTACCTTGCAGAACCTGATTGTATTGAGCTTGATGTACAATGACTTACTGCGAGCTCCACTTGCTCATCGGCAAACATAATGATAAAAGAAAAGAACTTTTTTGACCATTTAAAATAGCTTGAAAAGAGAAAACTCTACAATTTTGACGTATCTCTTTAACTTTTTAGAACGATTTTGTTAAGTTTTAGCTCCAAAAAGCTGTAATAGTTCTGAAGCAAACATAGTCGAAGCTCTATCAAGAGGTAGAATTTACAACCTTTATAGGGCCATGCTTGTTAAAATATCTAGAAAAACATCATACTAAGATATCGAGTATTTACTCTTTTTCCTTTAGAAATATTAAGTTTTTAGCTCATGAATCTCATCAGTCAACTTGTTTGCAGCAAGATTTCTTCAAACAAATATCTCCTATAGCATATCACACAACTACGAGTTTATTCGTATCGACAATTATACCTGCATGTTGGCATGATTCAGCTCAGCTAGTATGCCAATCACAATGTACATAACGTATACTAAGCATTCGAGCATTACTTGTGTGATCATTAATAATTAATTACCAAAAAAAAGAAAGCAATGGATTCTTCTCTTAGATTGCAATGTTTGCAAGGTATGCCAAACATGGGAAGGTCTATATAGAGTAGTGAGACGCTCTGGTTTTTCCCCAAAATTTGGACAAGCGCTTCTCTCCCACTATGACCATCATTATGTAAGTTGTTCATTCTTGCAAACTTTTAAAGTCCCTTGTTGTTTTATGAATTCAATCACATATGCTTGCATCTTGAAGAGATGGGGCACTGTTATGCTAGATTTTAACATGAGCAAACAAATTCATGATAAGGTTATTACATGTGAGGCTCTTGCAAAAATAATTTGTGCTTAGTGCAAGTAGGTTCATGATGAGAGAGTTAATGCTATTAAAATAAGCATCGTCCTTGGCAATGCAATCGTTAACATGTATTCTACGTGCTTCTAAAATCATAAAAAGTTATTGACAAGAGCCCTATTTGGGATTATGTCTTTTTTCATGCAAAATCACAAAATATACCCAACAAGGGCAGAGCAAAAAAACTACGGCTTTGTTTTGCAAATGAAAAGCAAGGGTTTCTTTCTAGATGAAATCTCTTGGACTAGCATATAGAAGGATAAGCTAGCAAGGGCTGGTAAAGAAGTCTTTATCCTCTTTAATCGAGTCCAATAGAAGGGCATCTCACCAAATACAACTATTTTTGTTAGTGTACTAATAGCATATAATCACTCAGGTCTAATAGATAACAAATAAATGCATTTTGATAACACTATTCTTGCATGGTCGATCTTTTTTACTTTTTGATAGAGCTTGGTTTTCTCTTCTAGATTCTTGTTTAAAACATGACATCATGATGTAGAAATGTTTTCCTTTGGGTGTGTACTATGTAGAAATGTTTGACTTTGAGGTGTATTAGTACTAGTTCATGACATTGTGTGGAAGTAGCTAGAGCAATTGGATGCATTCAAAGTAAGCTAAGATGTAGAATTCAATGACATGGAAAAATATGTTTCTAGTTACAAGATCTTGAACTCAATTTTCCATGTTCCAACAAGGATATTTCCAAAATTGCATTTAAGCTTACAAACCTTTTGATCTACTGATTCCATTACGCTTTTGGTTTGTAAGCATAGTTAGAAGTTTGTAAACGGTGTTGATTGTTGCTGTGAGAATGAGTGTGTCTAAGCCAATTTTCAATGTAAACTATTGTCTCATTGGATGCTCACAAATGTTTTCTTGGATGTTCAATGTCTACTTCGTGGCTGTGATGATTCATCCCAAGATTCTCTCTAATATGGAAACATTACAATATGAAGTAGAAGATTTAAAGAGATGGAGGGAAATACTTTTCAAGGTTAAAATTAATATTAAAGTTTCTCTCTCTCTCTCTCTCTCTCTCTCTCTCTCTCTCTCTCTCTCTCTCTCTCTCTCTCTGCCCCCCCTCCCCAATGGTCGTCTTCTCTCTCTCTATCAAGTTAGACCATGCTCGACTACATTGGCTATCATTCTCCTAGCAAGGTTTGTTTTGTAGCACTCCATGAACTGCATCTCCACAACTTCAATAGCTACACTAGCATGATCCTAACATGGTTCATCATTTATTAAAAAACATAGTTGTAAAATTATGTCAACAAGATCTACATTTGGGAGCATTCTCTTATACAATGATCTTATTCAAGCATGCAATAAAAGAAGATCTAAATTTGTGAAAAAGGCTCTAAATTAAAGCTCACAACTTGATTATCCCCACTTTGGAGGTGATGGATGTTTTGCAGCCTGTACAGATGAAAAGGGCAAAGTGAAATTTTTTATAAATATATTTTCCCTTGGATCTTTGAGGGGTTTGAAGATCAAGCTTTGCAAAGCTAAGGTGCCATCTGATTACATGCTTTTTGACCAGGTGAATGTATAACACATTTATGGAAATTAAGAGACCAAAAACCTCAAAGGAGTTGTTTGATAAATTGGGCCTGAGTTATTATATTGATGAATTCAACAAGTACAAGACCAAACATTGTGGCTATATCAAGGATTCTTGGTATCCATCAAATAAGCTTTTATACAACGTGACTTTGACGTACTGAAACAAATACAAGAATTTCCCTCACTACATTTGTGTGAATACCAATTGCACACAATAGGTGTAATCATAGAAGAAGTGAAAGAAATTGTGATCTCATTTTGAACAAAACACTTGTGTTTGCTCAACAAAAGAGATGTATGTCAAAGGTATACTTCATGGAAAGTGTATGAGAAACATCTCATTTTTGTGTTGTTTTGTGAGCATAGTGAGAAAAACAAAACAATAGGTGTTGCAATGATTCAGAAGATGCTCAAGAAAAATTGAAAACAAAGAAAGAGAAAAATATTTTTGCTATTCTAACGAAGGAGATTGGCTTGAGTCCCAAGAAAAGAAGCGAGACAAGCTAAAGGTAGCTTTTGTACATAAGAGGGTAGAGATTTCTCATGAAAAAAATGATTTTTTTGGGGGAAAATATTGAGAAAAAGGAAGGAAAACGACATTTTGGACGGTTTTTTGTTTCATCCATAGAATCAAATCTTGCATTGTTTAAGAGATATTTTAGTTTTTCTATTTCAATGAAGTTATTTCTTGATCATCACGGAGAAAGGAGGAAGAAGAAGAGGATTAGTGGACTCTCTTGGAGCATTGAAGGAGAGAAGAAGAAGGAAAGGTGACTGATCTTTCTCTCTCTCTCTCTCTCTCTCTCTCTCTCACACACACACACACACACACACACACACACACACACACACACATTTGAAGATGAAGGTTGACAAACAGAAGAGATTATGATGTATAATTTTGGGTGCTTAATTGTTGAGAGTTTTGGGTATTTGGGCATTGATGCTTGAAGACAGGGACAATCAATGATCATTAAGGGGCTTCAGTGTATGTTGCCACAAAGGCTTGAGTATACAGCAAGAAGGGACTAGGTTTATGAGTGAGTGGAAGCCATGTAGCAGTTAGTCTTTTTCTTTTTGGTATTAATTGAAGCTCATGTAAAGACCTCTATTTGGGGGTTTGTTCATTTGTTTGGTGATAACTCAGGGTCAATTTCACCCGATCTTGTACAAATTTTATCAGATTCAATACATTCCATGTCCATTTGGATTTTTTTGCTAAGTTTTCTCCCTTTCTATCTCTTGATCTCAAATCTCTTGTAGCGAGAGGCCTAATTCCCCCATGCTGAGTGTTTCTTTTTTGAGAGATTTTTATTCAAATCTTTTTCACATTTTTTAGGTCTTTTAGGTTTGTGTGCTTGGCACAATGCATTGGAGATTTTTCCTAGATATAGATTCATGGAATCCTAAAAGACTTCTTATGAAAATTTGTGAAGGGAACAACATTTCTTTAATATTTTCACACACGTTTTGCACATATGGAAGCAATAAAATACTTCTAGCACAAGATAATGATAACATTCAATGGAGAATAGAATAGAAACGCCTTAACTAATATTTATTTGTCTCCTCAAAACAACCATATTCCAAACACATCTATATAAGTAGGGGCCATCGGCTGAAGTTTATTGAAGTAATGGTTGGAATCTTTTCAGACGTTGAAGGCAAAACGCTAGACATATGAATGCTAGGAGATGGAAGGCAAGGTGGGTGACAAGGCGAGGGGCGCACTCAGAGATATGCAAGCGGGGAGGAGTAAGAAGAAGAGAGGGTCTAAGGGGCACATATGAACCAAGAAGAGCAGGTAGATGAGGCCGGGAAGGAGGAGGTGCAGAGCAGAAGTTTCAAAATGTACAGATCTTCAAAGCCATCGCCATCGCCTAGCCTCATGTGTCTTTCTCAAGCAATCATTAATACCCCATAAACGCACGTGATACTAAACGGTTAACCCCCCGAGGCATCAAAGTTGACTTAAAATGAAAGTGTGGTCTCCATCACTCAATGATGGCTAATGGATAATCAAGTGTTGCTTGTGATCTAGTCCCAAAATATGTATCTACACAGAATACACATGCTTGCATGCTCAGTATAATTTCTTCTCTTTCTCGTATTGCTTAAAATCAAGGCACGTGCAAAAGGGCTCATTCTTCACATGCATCTCATGGACATCTTGTGTTTGTAATTTGAAGATAACATATCGATTAGGCACCATAATCACCTCTTACATGAGATGAACCTCCATCTATGCAACCCTCTCCAAATGCTTACTTGCCTCCTTAGACACACTTGGTTGCCATGTTTTAGTATGTTTTCCAAAACTTCCAACAATATTTATATTATGCATGTTTTCCTTACAACTATCTGCAAACAAAAACAGAATGCAAGATCAAAACCTTTCTAGTAGGATCATCATATTTCATAAACAATTCACCAATGATGTGTTTTTCCTCTTGTTTCAATCCTCCACAGAGATAGCATCCTTCTTCCTATGTGATTTACTTTGCATCTCCTTAGGCACCTTTGTGTGGCATCAAACATTAAACACTTCAATGTTTAAATTTGTTCGTAATGTACATATCTTTGAAAGGAACCTGCCAAGCCATAGTTCTATGGCTCCCTTCCCAAACGAAGAGCATGTTCTAAGAATGTCACTCAGATTGAGGATGTGTAGCAAGCCCTTCTTCGTACTCTTGGTTGATATGTTTCTATATAGGATCCCGGTTCTCCATATTAATGTCCCCTTAAGACAAAAGAACAAATATGAGCTACTATCTTATCAAGCAAAGAGAATTGGTTCTAGTCCCCTCTGCCTTTCATTGGTATCAGAGCATAGGGGAGAGTAGCCATGGATGGGAGGGGAAGGAGAGTTGCATGGATTCTTCTAATTCTCTCTCTCTCTCTCTCTCTCTCTCTCTCTCTCTCTCCTCTCTCTCTCTCTCTCTCCTCTCTCTCCTCTCTCTCTCTCTCTCTCTCTCTCTCTCTCTCTCTCTCTCTCTCTCTCTCTCTCTCTCTTGTTCTCAGCCTAAGGCATGGCATCCCTCTCTCTGCGGTCTTTCTCTCGCTCTCTGTCGTCATCAAGCTGCCAAGGTAGGGGCACAACACCACATGGGTAGGATCCCTTATGAGAATGTGGAGCGAGGCCGAGAAAAATTGCATAGTACCCATGTGCAGGCGCTCTTGGAGCGGGGAGAGATTCAAATTTTGACCTGGTCCAAATCCTCTGAAGGTGCATTCATCGGGTTTGCGGCTCCAAGGGGAGAGAATCTTGACCCTGCGGGGTGGCTAGAGGAGCAACACAATGCATGGGGTTCTGTTATTTTCCTCACACTTCTCTACAGCAAGTTGTCATCATTTTTTCGTCTTCCTTTTCCACTTGGGGTCCACCCATGGTCAGAGGGTGGCCACTGTTCAAAGGTTTCAAGGGTGCATGCCCACCCTAGGAGCACACCCAGTAGTTGCACCGTTACCACCCCTTGGCATGTGCACAACTACGGATGTAGAAGGGCTACAAAGTGTGAATATGTTTGAGAGATTGCTTGGCATGCATGATCATGCAGCAGGTGAGATGTTAATAACACGGATAGAGCATGCCGAGGATAAGCCGGTTCAAAAACCATGGAGGCTCAAACATATAAATCATGAAGGAAATAATTTCAGATGCCAAGGGTGAACCTTCAGCAGTATCCAAACATCTCAGGGATTTGCCAATCAACGTGTGTTTTATGCGGTTTCTAAAAGCCGTAACCAGGCCTAGTAACACGCATGGACTTGACAACACAAAGTGTTAGACAAATTTCCAAGGAAAAAGCGACGAATAGCTTGTTATAGAGATGCTCCAAGGGATATACTAATGGTTTGATTGGAGCAAGGTTCCAGGAAGAGCACCATGATTGAGGCTGATCAACACGTTTGAGATTTCATGCTTTTCAAGTTTTCTAGCTTTATGATAATTTTACACTACATGAGTTATTTAAGAGATCTGCATGAGTTACTTCTCGTGCAAGGTAGCCATGGCAATGAATGTTGATGCACCGTAGGTTGATTCTTTGTTGATTATTGATACGCTTTTTGTCATTCATGGCATGTGGATTGTCCTATGAAGCGACGCTTCTTTTTCTCTCATTCAGAGTTCCCAAGCGGAGCAAGGCTCCATACAATTACTTGGTCATAAAATTTGATTAACAAGTATCTCTTTGATTTATCCTCTTCCGACTATCCAAGAAGAGGGAGGAATCAAGGCTTCAAGTTGCTAGAGCATGACTCCTAGGCTGGGGGGTTTCACCGTTCAATACCCCCCTATATAACATGTGTTCGTGGGGTATTAAAAAAAAACCTCTTTTAACATGTCTCAATGAATAAAATGACCCCTTATTTTAGGTATTTTTTCAAAATTGAATATAAAAACCCCTTATTTTAATGTATCTCTCTTAAATCACCTTAATTGTTTTGTATTTTAAAACCCCTCCTTTGGAACTCACGTTATACATCAACCTGATTATACAGTGCACCCCGCGAGCTCCTACGCAGGTTGTCTGTCATTAATGCAATCAGACAATGACATGATCCACCCATTGTCGGCAAGCATGATCTGACAATTTCTAAAACATTGCGGGAGCAAGGCTTTGTCTACAAATCTTTAGGATAACAATAATCAAGCCAAGGAGGTACGGGGTACATCTCTTTCAAGTATTTTTTTGTTTTTAAATACCGTATACAATTCGACAGGGTCAATTATCTATGAATGCTCAACACGATCAATTTTCTTTTGCTATGCCATTGCAATTGGCAAGAGTATCTGTTAGCTATGAGCACCAAAATTTCATGAGTACTTATGTGAAGCAAGGCTTGCCTTTTTGCATTTGGCATCCTGGTTTCTACGATTTGGAATATGCTACTAGCATACGAACTTGGGGAAACGTGCCAAGATTTTTGCCAATTTTTAAATCACACGAGCGTGTATATGATACATACTCTAACTGACTCGAGTAGTGCATATGCCTATGAGCCAGACTCAAGCGAATTACCAGAAACCTGGCCACAGTAGGACAACCAGGTTAGTTTTCTTGTTTTTCTATATTTTAACTTTCAAGTTGGCAAAAATTGCCTATTGTACAAAGCAAAATGTTTTGACAACATTTGTGAGAAGCAAGGCCTGTAACCCGTTCCAAGATCATGGGGTTGACTTCAAATCAACGACATTGGCACACAATTCTGGGCATTACTCAAGGTGCGGATATAAGTTTCCAATTTATGTTATACAATGATATTGTTATTGGCTCCATCTGTAGGGACATCATTGTTGCCAAGGAAAACACCTCTGCATGCCATGCATGCCCGTGAGGTAGATAAAGTTTTACCTCAGTACTATTTAGGCTTCCGCTATAACACTAGCTACTCTCTCAAGGACAAAGTAAGTGACTGATATCTTAAACCATTTTTTATGTTTATTCATAGGTTAAGTGTCGTATTTAACTCACCCTCATACAAACATGTTCACATCCAAGGTAGATGGGTTAATAACTCACGTGTTCCCTCTCTCTACGAGAGAGTTGTACAAACACATTGTTGTACGCTTTTAGGAAACGCTATGACACATACATGGTATCCACTAGAGCATATGCAAGGGGCATACAACAGATTAGAATAAGGAATTTTCCTCAGCCCAGCATTCTCTCTCTCTCCTTCCTAATTTTCCACGGGAAAGGTGAAATTCAACATGGGAAAGGTGAAACTAGGCATGATTTTCCTAACATCTTTCTATGTTGATATGGTAACACGAAGGGCTAAGAGCCCCCCATTTTTTGAAGGGCTAAGAGTCCCCTATTTAGGAATGTCTAAGAGCCATCTATTTGTAATCCATTAGTGATTGCTTTCAAGATTGAACAATCCTATTCAGTTGAGTACTGATTGATTATAATGGACAAGCAAGATTCTTGCCATTAGTGAATTTTTGGGCATTATTTTAGCACTACACACTGTAAGTGTGAAAGTCAAGTTGAGTTTTTGAACTTCTTAAACTCGTAAGGACTTATCTCTACCAAGGTGTATAGATGAAGCCAGCATTCAAACAGCACGATTGTTCACAAAGACCCAAGATTATGGATTTTTGGGTCTGAAAAAGATCTAGTTGTGAATACGATTCCCACTTCAGTGGAGCTCCTATTAGCACTAAGAGTGTCTATATGAGTACAGTTTTGGGGTAAGACCCAACTCATGATTACTAAATCACTTATTAAGAGTTCATGGTTAATTCATGGAACCTTCACACTTCCACTTTCAAGGAAATAAGTCCACAAACTGCCAAGGGGTAGTGGACAATTTCAACTTCAGAAGTAATCTAATGCCAAGGGAAAACTCAAGGGGAGTCATGGACATAGGCCAAGGCCGGCTGCTCGTTGAGTAGTTTCCCTACAAAAGTCTAACAAAATGGTTTGACAATGTTGATTTTAACCAAGGGGTTTGGATTGCAAAGGCAACACCCAAGGTTACATGTGCAATACTACTTGCATTTCACTAATTTTCAATTAGTGTTCCTAAGCCTTTTGCAGGTGGGAAATTTGGGTAGGTGCCTTTCAATACGGATAAGTGAACACTAGGTTCAACCTCCAGGTACGCATTTGAGTTGGTTTTATTTCTATGTTTTTGTTTCCTTTTCCAAGTAGGATGTATAAACTTCTATGTTGTCATCCATTTTTGCTCTTCGGCTAGATGACACGGTCATGTAAGAGCCAAGAAATTTGGGTTGTAGTGTCCAAAAGAGATTTCCACATTACTCAATTATTGACCCACTTATTTTTTAAAAAAATTCCTAAAATAAGGGGCCATTTTATTCATTTAGACATGTTAAAAGAGTGGTTTTTCTAATACCCCCCGAAAGCACGTTATATATGGGGGTACTAAATGGTGAGCCCCCTAAGGGTATCCCCTAGGTCTGTAATTCTAATTTTTCATCAACATGAACATATTTTCATTGACTAGGTCATGGTTTTTTTTTTTTTTGCTATGTATGATGATTCGAACATCCCTCAGAACCTATCCATGGAATTTGTCCTTTAGAAGAATAGGCACTACTGGCTAAATCTCTCTCATAAGAGTTGTCTGAATCTTCTAGGTATGAAACTACCTGTATCATACTCTGATCCACATGTGCCTCTATGGGTTGTGAAATGCTCACCATGGCTCTATTTTCCTTGGGTAAACGGGGCTGATGTACCAACACAGGTTGAGGTTTTTCTTGCCCTTGGACTGCGTTATTTTTTCCTACCTGGTATCTTGGAGGTGGTGGAAATTGTTGCCCACTTTTGGTCTCGATTGAGTCTTAGTGTGTCTAACTTACTCGGGGTTTACATAATATTGATGTAGTGGTCCACCAAAGTATGTGTACTGCTCTAGCTCTATAGGATAGTATTTATGGCCATGCTTTTCCATCATGACCACTTGGATACTTCTCCCCTCTGTGCATGTAAACACATATTCTCTTGTGTTCGGTGATCAGATCCTCGATGCGGGGTTTATCACATCTATAATAGAGTGTTTTTTCTCCATTATTGAACTTATATAGCCCCACGTAAGTGTTATCTGTATTAAGCCGCTCCGTCTTATTAGTGCACCTGAGCACAATGTTTTGCTTGTCCAACTTGGGTGGCTCATTCACTAACTGCTCATCGACTCATTAGGAAGAGAACAGGGTCTAGGAGGGCCTCTTTATTTGATAATTTAAGTCAAATCTCTAGTATTAAGAAAGCAATCAAAAGAGAGATTTTGAATTCAAACAGGCAAAACGGCTAGTTTATTTGAATTCAAATTTTACCCCCAAAATGAAATTTAAAATCTAGAGGGCAAAACTATATCAAGTAACATATCTACGGAAAGAGCTCGACAATGTAGACTATAGAGCTATAATCTACGCTCAAATTGGAGATCGTACTCTCTAACACTTGTAACCTGTCAAAAATGCTTGATGGCTATGAGTTTATAGGTGCTCTTGTTAGTCCAAGCTTACAATTGACAAACTTGTATCTGACACTTTCAATAACTTCACAATTTTGCTTGTAACTTCCACAATTCAAATCCAATTTCAATTTTGAAAAGACCACCAGGGCCCCGGATACTTATCTCTATTTGTGGTGAATTATAATCTCATTATGTCTTAGATTGAACATGGATCCCAATCCATTTTGGGAGGCAAAACTGTCTTTTATTGGTACCATTTGAATCAGCATGACTAGTAGGTCCTTTGGTACTGAACTTTTTTAGAATGGACACTGGATTACAAATTAGGTGAATTTTGGAACTTGCTTTGAATTTTTGACAATATTAGGCTTTTGATTTGGTTTTTATATCCAAATTCACTTTTGAAAAAAACATTAGACTCCTTGTGATGGGCTCTAGCTATGGTGCAAGTTTAAGATTAGTCTCTGACATAGGAACATGGATCGCAATCCATGTACCTATGTGTCAGATTGCACTGAAACTTAGCACAAAGCTTCCCCTTGGTCCAGTGATGTCTTCTATATGGTTTTTGTGTGATTTGAATTTTTTAGGTCAACCAAAAGTCAATACTTAGGTCTATTTTAGGGTTTTCACCTTGAATTGTTTTTGGCCCTTTTGACACTTTTTGAACTTTTTAACAATAGTTCTTTTGGAGAATGTTCTTCAAATCTTACTTGTTGCCCATTTGTCAAATTTCAGCTCAAAATCCAAATGAGGTACATGGATCGCAATCCATGTTGGACCTCATTTTGACATGAGATTTGGTCAGCTTATAGCCTTGGTTATGGTGATACTCTTCCCCAAATCTTTTTGGATTTGAACCACTTTTGCCCAGCTTAAAGCAAGATTTTGTGTCTTCTTTGAAGTTTTTGGCTATTAGCTATGTTTTGGTGTTTTGATCAGCTTTTTGCACTTTTTTGTTGTGGTCTGTTTTGGAAATGTTGATCTACTAGTTATCAACACTGGTCAAATATTGTCCCAAAATGTCTACTAGGTACATGGATGATGATCCATGTTGGAAAGCACCTTGGGATGTATTTTGGTTCTGTAGGTTCCTTCTTGCCTATACAAGCCAAATCTCACCTCTTTTTGAATCTGGAACTCTAAAAGTTCAAGTTTCCAAGTGTTTACTAGATCTCCAAGGTTTTTGTGGATTGGTCCAGTTTCGTAATTTTAGATGTACTTTAGCAGGCTATCTCTGTGAAACTCACGAATTTGGTATATGGAATCAGGCTCAAACAAATGGTGACAATTTTTAGTCAATTGTTCATAGAGGTATATGGATCGTGATCCATGTTCCTCAATAAAATTGAGAAAAATTTTCTCAAATAGTGGTGTGCAAAGGTGAGAGGAGCTCTCTCAAGGCTTGGCTATGGGGGATCGTGGGCTCATGGGGAAGGGGATGGAGAAATGTTTTAGTCTACACCAGCTACCCAGGCGCCTAGCCTCTTTTTTATGGTCCCCAAACACTTGCCCCCACCCCATTCCTTGGTCAAAGGGTCACCGACAGGTCATTTTTCACCCAAAAAAGGCACATAATCCAGGGGTAGTTTTGGACTACAATTGTGTGAAGCAAGCTTTCTTGGCACAATACCAATCCATCATAGTACCTGATGAAGTTTGGCATGAAATTGTACGATACACTTAGAGGGCTAATCAAAGTGTTGATGATTTTGTCATGTAGTTCACCCATTTATGAGGTAAATGGGCTCGGCCTTTGGGAAATGAGATCCCTCCATCCATGTTAAAGAAGGACCATTTTGTGGCAAACCTAAAAGAAGGCCTGAAGTTTAAAGTCGAGCTAAAAAGACCTTCGAGGAGGCAGTCGCTATTGCTAGAGAGAAAGAATGGAAGGCTCAAAGACTTAATGAATATGGAAAAGCGGTCCCAGTACAAAATAATGGTGGCCAAAATGAGGAGAATCAAGCAAGGCATACTAATATCGAATAGTTACGACAAAATATACAAGACATGATGACCATGATGCAAGAATTGCGACTTAGTGTTCTTGGAGGAGGTGGTCGTGGTCGTGGACGTGGTAGAGGAATGGCTCATGCATGTGAAGCTCAGCCTAATGCGAATGTTGGTCGTGGACAAGGTGGTTTTGAGCCAAAGAGGAGGTTCATCTCCACTTGTTATAATTGCGGTGAACTTGGTCATATTAGCACTTATTATTCAAAGCCAACAAGGATGGGAGGTGATATGTTTCCACTTCCTCAACACATTCCTAATAGGTCTAATGATCATGTGTTGGATATATGGGGAGATCAAGGTACTAAACAGGAAAATCAAGCCTCAACCTCTGGTGGCCATGTGGGTATAGTGCGGGTAGAAAAGAAAGACAGAGATGTGTTGCCAGTAGGCAAAAGAGAGAGGGAAGGCTATGCCGCACCAGGGCCTAGAAGAAAGAAAGGGAAGGAGAAGGAGGGTGAAGATGCGAAAGCCAAGAGTAAGAGAAAATCTGGTAGATGATTTGAAGTGGTAGATTTGCCTTTGGGAGAAGGCCAAAGAACTTACAGTTTAAAGGAACACCTGATTAGGAGGAAATTAGATTGTACTCTTGGACAGTTGATGAATATGGTACCCAAACTTAAAAGGTAGTAGAAGTCATTAGTGAATCCAAAGAAAGAGCCGAAGCATGGACAAGTTAGTGTGTTATCTGTGGGAGAGTTACCCAACATCTTTCCTGTGGTGAACGCTTGGCACAAAGGTGTGGGCATGGAAGAAGCCTACATTGAAGGAGGTGGTCAAGTTTGTGTGATCACACAGTCATTGGTGGAGAGACTGGGTCTCATTACATGCGGAAGCTTTGGGTTTCAGATTCGACTAGCAAAGCATGCCAAAGTGAAATGTTTGGGAATGATCAAGAATTTGGAAGTTGAAGTCTTTAACGTGAAGGTTATGGTAAAATTTCATGTTATGCCAACTGGTCTGGGAGCCTTTCCTCTCATTCTAGGATGACCTTGGTTCATAGCTGTTGGTGCCGTGCAAGATTGGTGCAAGGCCACAATCGGTGTGCATGGCAAGAAGGGTGAATAGAGAGTGTTTGATATGATTGGTATCCAATCAGTGTCGAATAGCAACAAAGCTTAAGGAGGGGTATTACAACACCTGAAGACACAATCCTCCCAACTCCTATGGTCATCTAGAAAGGTACCAAAATCCCAATCCATTCCAAAAAATGTGCAGAAAATTGCAACAAAACTATTCAAAAAGGTAGCTCTATAGTATAGAAACACTCTTCCAAGGTCAAAACATCAAAATATAACCATTTTAGCACTCAAATCGACACATTTATCTTACTGAAAGGTTGTCGCGAACCACACAAAAAATGAGCATGGTTACACTTAGATTAAAGAGCAAGAGATAAGGAACACAATGCACTAAACGGAATCGAATTTTGATTACCACTCAAAGAGAAATATTGATTACGAATTGTAGCAGATTTGGAGCTTAGAGTCGACGTCCAAAAATCTTGTTTGATAATGATAATGTTCCTTTTCAAACTAAGGGTTTTGACTCAAAAACTTGGGACCCTTTCCCATGGCCATTGGCCACTTTACAAGGCTTGTAGATTCTGAGTGTGCAAAAGAGAATAATACGCTAGATTACACTTCAAGAATCATTACTAGCACAATTACAATGCTTCTTTTGAAAAAAAGGATTGAATACAATGAAGTGTGGCGTGTAGACGGGTTTTTAGGTGACAGTCCATTGTATCCACCAAACAAACACCTTTTTTAGAGAGTAAAATACTATGAGCAAGAGAAGTAGTATTAATAGGGAGCTCATTACTTTGAGCTCACTTAGTTTCCGTTTCATAAATAGCAATTGCTTAATATATGAGCATAGCAAGGGCTTCCTTTGTGTTAGAGCATTGCTAAGTAAGTAAATCAATTGCTTTATAACTCCTTTTTCTCTAAGTGAGAGGGTAAGTAAGATTTACCAACACGAGACCAACATTGAACTTCAAAATTTCAAACCACATTGCCATGGAGTTAAACAAAACGATTGGACCTTTTGAGGTACCATAACAATTAGGTTATGCTTAAATTCTTCACTAATGTATGAATAGTGATTAAATAGGCATGCATGGTCTATACATGATAACCATTAGCACAAAGGTACCATGTTCGATGCATGGTTTAGCTAGATTAACGTAACGATCAAGAAAAATTGATGAGACTAACCTGTTTCAAAAGTAATAGTAGACTCATCCTTGATAAATTCTTTCCCCCTTTTTCTACAACATTCTCCTCTCTTAGTATAAGTTACGGTGACATGGATGACAACTAGAGTCACCCCAGTTACGTGTACTGCTGTTTGAAAACTAATCCATTGATTGTTTTCTTACTCAGGCCGGATGTAGGTAAGGGTGCTCTCTCTTTGGCTTTGCTAATGGAAGGATATGCTGTTACCTTTCTCTAGCAAGACCCCAGAGCAGCTACGATCTCGCCTGCAAATTTTGATAGATGTATCTTTTAAAATGAATGACTAAATAGATATTTCTACTTAAAATAATTGTTGTGGTCTAGGGTTTTTGAACTTTTGATGAGAACTCATGTGCTACTGTAGCATATATATATATATATATATATATATATATAGAGAGAGAGAGAGAGAGAGAGAGAAGTATAGTTGCATGATTGTTGTGTGCACACGTGGGAGTTTTATAGAAACTCAAAGAGACGTCATCGCACCATACAGTCATATCCTGAAATATACTCATATATATATATATATATATATATATATATATATATATATATATATATATATATATATATTTATTTATTTATTTATTTATTTATTTATTTATTTATTTTATTTTTTTAGGTTGTAGTTGTATGGCGTGTTGGCGTGTTTTTTAGTATCTCTAAGACTCCCCCACACGCCATTAGAACATTGATGTAATTTTTCTTCTCTCTCTCTCTCTCTAGTGACACCTTAGAGAAACTAAGATCTGGCCTACACAATATATAGATATATCTTTTAGTGTGAATGACTAAATAAATATTTCTACTTGAAATGGATGTTGTGGTCTATGGTTCTTGAATTTTTTATGAAGTCTCATGTGATGTTTTAACCTATGTATATAAGAATATCTCTCTCTCTCTCTCTCTCATGCGTGTTTGTTTGTCTACAACCTACACTCATAAGGCCCGAGATCTCTACCTTGTTTGTTTGCAGCACCTTGATCTTTGGCTTCGTGGCAGATGTAGAACAGAGCGAGATCCAAAACGTGAACATAACCGATTGTAATGAAGAAATGGAGGAGGGGTGGAAGCAGGGTACGTGCTGGAATAGGCGAAAAAGGGGATAATATGCTTTTGTGAAGCAAATGATAGAGAATCTTTGCGTAAAATTAAGGAATGACTTTCATGGTGAGAGTGCTAGTTAGGAGCTATCGGAGAAAGTTCGAGTGTTAGAAAAAACTGGGGTATATTATACTTTAATCAACTAAAATCATTAAAACCCGGTTAGATTTTGAGCTTGCCTTGACAAAAACCGGTAAATTTAGACAAGTTAAAGCGTAAATACCAGCAAAAGCTTCAAATTTTTGACCTAAAAACTGGTAGAATTTCAACTTTGCCCTTGTTTTCTTTGGTGAGGAAAAATGTATTTTTCTAGCCGTCGGAGAAACATGTTGTGCCTCGCAATGATTTGGTCAAATGTAGTAGCGTTATGAAAGAACATAAAGTTCTTAATAATCTTCCTTTCCAAAACGGTGTCTCTTCGAACGTGTTAATTGCAGGTAGTCCAACATGGCTACGGCGAAGCTCTTTTGACCTCCGTCTCTCTCTCTCTCTCTCTCTCTCTCTCTCTCTCTCTCTGTGTGTGTGTGTGTCATAGTTATAGGCGCAAATGGAAAGCAGGATTGAGAAATCCAGCTACGAATCTGCCTTGCATGGCAGGGAACGACGGGATCAGGAAGCATTGTGCCCAAGGGTGGGCGGGGGGTTCGCATCAGCTGGGGCGCAGCAGCAAGGGGAGAATCTGAATCGAAATGAGAATATGAAATTAGAACCTAATGAGCTCGAAACCTAATGAAATCCATGGTTGGCTCTTCTACATCTAATTCCCCTTTGCTCTTGCTCCTCTGCATCTCCTTCCTCCTCCGGCCACGCACAAGCTCGCAACTCATCCGACTCAACGGTGCTCAGGGAAAATCAACCAACTGACATTTTAGCAAATAAATTAATCCCTCCCTTCTTCTCCCATGCACAAGCTCGCAGCTCGGCGCGGGCACTAGACGAGCTGCGAGCTCGTGTATGGGAGAGGACTTGATTTATTTTGTTAGAATGTCAGTTCGTTGAATTTGAGTTTTAACTCAAATCGTTGCTGCAATTTGTGGTGAAACTGAACATAGCTCATATGATTAAGTGGAGACCTTGGTTGAGTTCATATTGCTGTGTGTAGACCTTGGTTGTGTTCTTTGTGGTGAGAAAAATTCATTAGCTATTGAGCTTGGATGATGAGCCTTTCCCTCCCTCCTCCACACACACAAGCTCGCAGCTCCTCCGGGTACGCATAGACGAGCTGCGAGCTCGTGTGGGAGGGAGGGAGGGAGGGAGGGAGTGAGGGCATTTTTTAAATTGTGGATAACAAAGTGCACATATGCAGGTTTTCAATCGTTGTGTTATAGAGTACTCCTAATGCAAGGTATGCAGACCACTTTTATACACAAAAACCTATCTAGTATGTGTGCAATGTCAAGGTAGTGCCCTCAAGTTGGTTACTTTTTCCTACTCCTTGTCAGATTTTCATAAGTGTAGTGTTTACGGAGGCATCTAGAAATAGTATGCAAGGTTTATGAGGCATACCTACGTATTTGCAAATAATTTGGCTGCTATGTACTTGAGGTGGGGATCACATGTGGAGACGCCGGGACGGGTAATTTTGTTAAGTAATAGAGTGCTTGCTATAACTTTGGTTGATATGTATACCAAGTGTAGTGCCTTGGGGTGGGCACAACAAGTGCTTTAGGAGCTACCTGTGCAAGATAAATTTTCTTGGAATGAAATTATTTAGATTACATCTAGCAGGTGATGTGACACAAGCAATAATTTTTTTAAAACCGATGAAAGTAGACAATTTCTCTTCGAATGCCTTCATCTTTGTCTCTTTTGAAAGCCATTGATAGCACTGGGGCAATTGAAATTGGGAAACATTTACACAATGAGATTGCAAAGTAGGGTTTTTTTCAAAAAGTTTAAATGGTTAGCAATGTTGTGGTAGATATGTGGTGTTCTTGTAGAAGCACAAAGGCTTACAGAGCTTCCTATCTGCGGTATTGTTATCTCTTAGTCTACACTTATTGCTCGGTATGCATAGTTGGGACTTTGTCATGAGTTTGGAAAAATCGGCAGTGAAGGCTTTACCCCAGATACAGTGACATTGATTTCCTTCTTGATTAAAGCTTGTGGGATTATTGGAGCTATTGATTAAGGTCATTCTGTTATTGATAACATGTTGGTTGATCCATATGGAATATGCTATTTACTTGTTGATGTACAACAAGTCTTCGACACACTAGAGATTCTGTCTCTTGGAATGTGCTAATAGAAAATTATGTGGAACATGGCTATGATGAAGATTTGATCATGTACTTTGAGAAATTGCCAGGTGAAGGAGTTTTTCCAGATGCAATTACTTATGTTTGTTTACTAAAATTGTGTGGCGACATGGATTGTTTTGGTAAGGGCTGGATGCTGGTGATTAGTATAGACCTGCTATATATATTCAAGAACAATAACAAGAGAACCTTGCCTTGTTCAGCAAAACAAGAGAGGAGGCAAAGCTAGTAGATGGTGTGCTGACAATTGAGATAAAGACGATGAAAATTTTCCTCCTTGCAGAGTTGGAACACCAGAAATTTGAATTGCGGCAAAATTCTTAGCTCATGCAAATGCGAGGATAGAAAAAGATTTCTCGTTCTCTCCTTTGGCAACCTACTTGAATGCATATGCACCTGGAAGGTGCTCAATCTTAAAGAAAAGGAAAATAGATCAAACGATCTACGATGTTCTCAGATGTAGGTCACATCTACGGAAAATTGTAGAGAGATAATGATCTTTTTTGTGGAATCATGCGATACTGATAGAAGCATGCTTGGAAAAGGGTGCCTCAAAGGCATTCTATAAACTACTACTGGATACACCGATGGCTATAAAGACAATCTAGAGTATCGTAACATTGGTGATCAGACAGAACCTATATATGGTGAATTCAACCCCTGATGCTATCAAATATGAACAACTACGTATACTAGACGTATTTTGGTCAAGTCATGATCCTACACAAGCGTTTAGACAAGGGCAACAAATTGCATGCTAGAGAAAAAGAAAAATATTTCCATTACAAAAAGCCTCATTTTAAGTAACGCTATCATTTTATGTATGCTACTTGTGGTATGCTTGACAAAGTACGACAAGTGTTTGAGGTGCTTCCTTTTTGAGATGTCATTTCATGGACCATTTTGATTGGGAAGTATGGTGACATCTAGTGTGGTGAAGAGACTTTAAAATTCGATGAGTAGATGCAATTCAAGGGTGTTTCTACAGGTGTTGTGAGTTCATGAAAGAAACAAAGGCCGTTGGTAGTGTGAATGCTTGATCTGCCATACCAAAGGGCCACCAAGGGGATGGCTTATCCCTTCCAAACATTAGCCATGAAACATGGTCGGGCAAGCGTTGCATACTATTGGCCAAGAGCAACGCGTAGGCATCACCATGACTACCTAATTGATGCACCATGTGCTAGGAATGGTGGAGCGAACTCATAGAAACCAACTAGAAACCTCCTCCTCGGGTGACCCACTCTAAAAGGAGGATGCACTCGAGTGTTCAAGGCCAAGAGCCCTAGAAATGTGAACACCAGTTGAGCATAAGATTTCCATCTAGAGGGGACCCAATGGGGGATTTGAACCCACAACCCATAAGTTGAGAAGCCAAATCGTTACGGTTAGACCAACTCTTTGGGGATCATGGCCTCTCCAAAGAATGTCAATAGAAAATCTATAGATGTTGTTGTCACTAGTTAGTGTTAAATATGCTCTCACTAGGCCAGCCAAGTCTCGAGTCATTGGTTGGAAGAATGTAGATTCTTCTTCTTTTTTTGCACTTAACTTGTTTCTCATTGGTTTAACTTGAAAGATGAACAATATGTTGTGAACTATCTTGACAGTGCATTCTCAAGATGAAAACTATCGTGTAGAATTACGATGCCCTTTTTTTGTACAATACATCATAGGGCCATTGGGGGAACAACAATGCCAATTTAATCAATTTGATAAGGAAAAATAAAATCTAAGTTTGTATACTACTAATGAGTAAGAGTGCTATTTTTTCGGATGGTGAAGAAATAAATGATCTTGAGGTTTGCATGCCCTTTCTACCCTTGAATATCTTTTTGTGACAATGTTGCAAGAACTTGAGAGTACAACTTGAAACAATATAAAAGCTCTCAAAAAAACTCCAAATGAGAATCTCACACATTTATATCCCCCATGCCGAGCTAATCACCCCTAGAGAACTTCACACTTTGACAAATTTGGTAACCCTAAAGTGAATTTGAACGGGATAAGAGAGTAATGATGGAGCTGTAGACATGAATACAAGTTTTACAAAACAACTCAAAAATTTAAACGATGGACTCCTTTAAAGAGTTACAAAACACACCAGATACTTTGAAGTTAATGCAAATGATTGATGCTTTGCCAATCAATGAAGAAGTATAGGGATCAAAATGAAAGAAACTAAAGAATTTTATGGAAGAATCATTAGATGGCTTCACACATCAAGTGTAATATGTTTGAATGATATAATATGATGGGTTACTTTACATTCTACAGGATAGAGACAAAGAGATGTGGAGTTCTAAAGGAGCTTATGATAGGCTCATTGGTGCGATTGGTTACTCCAAATTTATTTGAGCGGGTAAAAGATCTTGCTAGGGAATATGGAGAGTACTAGGATTATTTCTAAAGAAGTGATTTTTAATGCAAGTGAGGAGTATATGGAGAAGGAGATGAGAAAAAAAGATGAGAAGGTACCAAGTTATGAAGAATTTTGGGAGACAGTATTGTGTAAATCTAGAAGTAGAGAAAGATGCATGTGTTCTAGTGGATTTAATCCCAAAGGATAATTCTTTGGGGGATGCTAGATAGGTTGAAGGGTCATCAAACATTGAAACTAAAGCGAATGATTTTTTTTAGAGATGCATAAAGTTAATGGCTATATGTTTTGCAACCAGACGATGATGTTAATGAAGATGCATGTTGTTCTAAAATCGTCTCATAGAGAGATACCATGTCTGTGGAATTTCTACGTGTATGTGAAGTATGTTTGGGTTTGATAGAAGATTTTTGCTATCATTTGATAAATGTACAAGATACTATGGATGTATCACATGATACATATGAGTAGGAGAAAAATATTATGTTTATTGTGGAAGAACTGCATGCACATAATGATGATGCAAAATAGAAAGAGGATGATGGTATTGATTTTTTTCATATGTGGTTTATATCCATATGAGCGGATGTGAAATGATAACCCTATTGGTGATAGTGTCTATTCAGAGGGGGTGATGCATGATATGCAAGAAATTGCTATTACTACCCTATGCCTAGAATATGTTGATGCATGGAAAGGAAAATTGATGCTATCTTTATGAAATATGAAGGTTTCTTTGAAGAAAAAGTATATACATGCTTAATAATAGAGGTGTATTGTAGGATGTTTAGCGCCAATAGATGCACAAAGGTTCCAAAGCTAGGGGTCAAGATGGTGAATCGGTTTTTGTACTGGTGTTGCAAGGGAAGCCAAATTTTATGCACGTGGTTACTAGATTCCTTGGAGGTTGTACAAGGTATGGTTGTTTTGTGTTTCTTTTCCTATTGTTGATTGTGATAGGCATGCTATTGTTGCTAGTAGAAGGGAGTGATTTCTCTTCCATGCATACTGGTCAAGGGATTATGTTTCCGACTACTGATGGAATGCGGATGCTTTCTTTTGATTTAGGGTAGAAAAAGCTACATTGTATAGTCTATCGATGTTATGTGATGGCTATGAAATTTGAAACAAGTGCATCTAGAGGGTTTAGGAAGTGTGTGCCGCATATGGTTGCATGATATTGGAGACATGCTATGGTGTTAAGTTATGTGAAGTATGCAAGATACACTTTCTTGATTGATGTTTGATGCAATATATGAAAAAAGGGCTTTTATGTTTGTCAAGATAATGGAAATTTTTCTCTTATTCCGTTTGATCCAAGAGGACGCTATGAAGTGTTTGGTTTGGATCAATTCACCTCTATGTGCTATGATGCAAGGGATTTACTGAATATTTGGTGCATGTGCTCTATTGAAGGAAAATTTTTTAGTTTTTCTTATAGCCTTGGATGAGTTTTGAGTAACAAAAAGCCAAAAACCAGGGTTTATTACCAGTATTCTTACAATGGTGCACTGTAGCTACCATGTATAGTGTCTACATGATCAGGCTTTACAAATTTTATATTTACAATTTTCAATGTAGTTTGCACATGCCATAGGATGTGTGCATTAAGAGGGGACGAATGGCATGCGTTTTGTGCACACAATGAGAAAAAGGAAACCGGACAACAAATTTTCAACTTTGCAGATTTGGTACAATTTAGTACTTGGTTTCTTTATACAGGGCATTCCTAAATGGTGTATAATCAGTGAACTAAAGGTTGATGAAAATTCCTAAGAAAAATTGAGAAGGAATAGAGTTGAAAAAAACAAAAGCCTTTTGCTATTCTAATTTCATTTAGTCCCAAGAAAGGAAGCAAGAATAGTAGGAATCTTTTGTGCATGAGAGGTTAGAGATCTCTCATGCAAACAAATCAATGACTAGGTATATTTTTTTGAGGAAGTGTTTTTGGGAAAAATTTCCAAGCCAAGGGAAAAAAACAATATTTTGAACATTTTTACATCTCACACACAGAGTCAAATTCTGCACCATTTAAGAGATATTTTATTTTTTTTATTTTTTATTTATTTCTTGATCATCGCATAGAAAAGGTAAAGGAAGAGGAGGATTGGTGGAATATCTTGGAGCTATTTCTTTGAGAATTGAAGGAAGAAAAACAAAGTGTGACTCATCTCTCTCTCTCTCTCTCTCTCTCTCTCTCTCTCTCTCTCTCTCTCTCTCTCTCTTCCCCTCATCTGAAGTACAAGACTAACAAAGAGAGTGAATTACGATCTAAAATTTTGGATGTTTAATTGGTGGGAAATTGGGTATTTATCTTGGAGGTGTTATGAAGAAGGTTTTGCATTGTTCTTGGAAAGGAAGGGCAATCTTGAGTGCAAGTGGATGGATTTTGATTCTTGAAAATAGGGCCAATCTGTGATCAATAAGGGGCTTCAGTATATGCCACCATGAAAACTTGAGTATACATTGAGAACGGACTCAGTTTACGATCACTTGGAAGCCACGTTGTGACGTGTTTTGGCAGACTGGTGCGGGCCACCCCAAAGTCTTTGCAAGATGTTTTTTGGTACTCTTAGACCTTTTGGATTTAAATAAAGAATACTTATACAAAGTGTACAAAGGCAGTGTGTGCCTGTTGTCTCTATGCATGCATGCCAGTTGTGCGGGGTACATAGTTTTGTTGTTTTTGTACATAGAGGTGTCAAGACTTCAAGGAGTGAGTAAGTGATTTAAAAATATGAAGAAAAACTGAAATTTTATCAGCTTGGTGTTGTGAGTGAAGAGGGATATTCAGATGTGAAGAAGAAATTATGTGGTGTTGCAACCTACAGTGACGCGTAGAGGTGCCCCTCTTGCCTTGCGAGAGCTTGGTGTGGTGAGTTGAGAGTGTGTCTCTCCTCAATGGTCTGATGAAATTGTGTGCTTATCTCTGCATATTGACCTCTCTTCATCTTGGTTTGAGGTATGGCAGCCATGTTGTGTGTGGTTCCCTTTGGTGCAGCTAGTTGAGGGTAGACTATGCGCTGCAATTCCTTGCTTGTACATATGCAAAAGGGTAAGTTTTTCCCCAAGTTTTCCATCACTTTTCCTGATTTTTTTTTCTGAAATTTGTGGGTTTTTAAATTGAGCTTGTTTTGGATGGGTTTTGGTCAAGCTATGTGTATATATGAGAGCGCCTATGGAGTCTCTACTAGCACATGGAAGGGCGTTTGAAAAGAAGTGAAGCTCTTGGTTTTATGAGGAAAAGTGCAGAGATTTCCATTTTTTTTCTTTAATTTCTTACTTTGGTTTTCTTGGTTCCATTGCTTCCTTTGGTGCATCCAAGTATGGTGGGAGCTGTAGCGGTGTAGAGGGAAGCTAGTCGAGGCTGAGTGTGAGTGAGGCTGTCAAAATTTGTGAGAGAATATCAGCCCATATTATCTTGAAAGAGCTATACTCTTCATCCTCTTTTATTGGTGTTGGTTTGAGGTGTTGTAGAGGCCAGCCCCCCAATCCTTCACAACGTAGTACCTATCATTTTGTTTTGGTATTGGATCTTATATGGAGACCTTTATCTAGGGGTTTGTTCATTATTGTGATTAATAAGGATTGGTTTGATTGGATCTTGTACAAATTTTATCAGATTTGAAACATCCAATTTCTATTTGGGTATTTGCATTGCTACTATTTTTCTCTCTTTGTGTCCCTTACTCTCACACCTCTCATAACTAGAGGCTAGATGCCTATGCGGTCACACCTAAAGAATTGTGCACTCTAAGACTGCTAGAAATGAAAGCAATACTACATGCAAGAAAACACATGGTTATGCTCTTGAGGTTTTTAGTGCAGTTAAGTTCATGGTTCAAATCAGAAATTTGGCTACTCGTCAGTATTGGATGACCTTGGATAGAGAGCATGGTGATCCTCAGAGTGACTTAGTTGAGATGCAGTCCACTATTATCCTTGATATAAATGGTCTTTTGTTGTCCTCTATAAATACTAAGTTTAATGGACCAATACTTTTTTTATTGGAAGCAATTCGTAGAAGTCAAGGTGTTGATAGGGTTGTATATTGCTTAGAAGAAGGATGCACCTGAGTTCCTTGATTGAGGTCTTCAATATGTGTTTATGTGTGGATATATTGTATGCTTTTAAAGGCCGAAAATATGGTGGAAGCATGCTTTCCAAATCACTTTGATAGGTTTTGGGCTATCTATGGACATAAAATGTGCAAAAAAGATATCATGTTGACCACATCGGGGGGAAATCCAGTATTTTACAAGAAGATTCAATAGTTTTGGGACGTCTCTCCTTAGTAGAATACATCAAACACCATCATGTTGGATGATTTAAAGTACATCCTATGGAACCTCGAAGGCTATGCTTGCATAATGCTAAAGAAAATGAAAGAGCACAATGCATTAGAGATTGAAAAATAACTCATGCAACAGTTAAAGCCTAGTTGATTTTTCCAATCGACAACAATTTGTGAATTGATAGCCACTACCATGAGGGATTGATCTTGAGAGTAAAGAGGCAACCAAAAAGTGGAGACTTGAATATGTATTGTAGACTCTCTACATGGACCTTGTTGCTCAAATAATTTTCCTCCTATGGCATGCTTTGCTATAAAATATTTGAACGTGTAAATGATGTATTTTGATGTATTGTGATGAATATAAATAGATTATGTATCAAAAAAAACTTTTGTAATGATGCAATCTTTTCTTTTCGAGTGTTGATTATATCATTTCTAGTCTAACGGTATGCTACGAAAACGAGCAAGATCCTTGGAGATGAAGGCATGTTCTTTTAGGAATATTTACAAACTTAACCAAAGGAATCAAAAAGGGATATTGGTAAAATTTCCTCTACCAACCAATTGGAACTCCTTGGATTGGTCAGTTCTCAACACAAAATTGAGTGAGGCATTATGGAGTAAGCTCTATAGGGATGTACAAAGGTCTCTTCAGAACTTTGTAGCCACAAAATTGGTCAAGCTTGTAAATTTCTTCCCTAATAGTATATTTTTTGAGTTTTTTCACACCTGTCATATCCATGTTGCTAAGACTATGTGCTACAAATCCCTTTATTCTTCTTCTTGTGATAATCTTCTCAATAAAGGTTGGTATTTGAAAGAGGTAGGTGGAGTATAGTGCAAGATTGCACTTGACACTCTAGTTGTCATCTTGTCCTCAATCTTTGGCACATGTAGGTTTATTTTTTGTTTGTTCTCTCATTTTTCATGTTACTTTATCGTCATCTTTGATGTTTATTGAAAATTTTCAAAGAACTTTTTTTGTCCTCCTTGTAACAATACGTTTGCTCTTATGTGCTCTTTTTCACAACTGGATTTCTTTGTGGTAAGAGTCTCATCTCCTAGCTCATCAATAGCACCATAATAATGAGTAGAGAAAACTTGTTGGTCATCCAATGACACAATATTTACCATTTGGATTGGAACAATGTCGTAGCCTTCTTTAACACAAAATAAGCAACGACATGTTGACACAAACGTCTATGATAACCAATATTTGAGTCCGCTCAAATGGCTTGAACAAGTATTTAGGAAAGGGTCCATGTATGTATTTGGAATCATTTACCTCCCAATCCAAGATTTAATCCTCTTTCTTTAAACTAAAATTCTCTAAGGCCCCATACATTCAAATAGGAGTGTCTTTATTCAACTATGATGGAAGTTTAGTTTTAGCTAATGTTTCCAAATCGAACTCTAGGATATGTGTTTTTAGGACATTCGTGTAAGAGTGATCATCCAAGTTTACTCATGTAATTGATCCAACTTGTTTCAAGTATAGCCAGTTGTTTTTTCACTCTTGGATCAAGTGTATCTGTCTCATGAAAGGTCTTCCTAAAAATATATCATAGTTCAGTTTTTTTTCAAAAGAGCTGTATTTCCTTTGTTTCCCTTGCAATGATCTCCTATTTTGTTCATAGGAATGGATTTGACAAGTTCTATGTGATTCTTCTAAGCACAAACCTCTGCCTTTTTTCTTTGTTAATCTTGTAATCCCCACTTTTTCTTAATTGGTTTGCAAATCTTAACATAGAGATTGTTTGATCTTCAAAAGTTATTTCAATGTTATGGTGCATTGAATTGGTGTTGATATGATTGAATAAATTTCACATCTTAAGTCTACTTTGGTCTGTTTAGTTTTGTTGTCCTACATACCAAGGATTGTTCTTGTTTCCCCCCAAGCATGAGGGTAAGGTTTTGAGTGTTTGGGCTTTTAAAAAGCTTGATTTCTCTAGTCCCCAATCTCCATATAGAGATTTTCCATCCAATTTCATGGGTGGATGGTCTAGACATACTTCTTTGATTGGAGTTCATTTCAGTTTCATGCTTCCATCATTCACTTATCTAACTTTTTCCCACAAGTGATTTGGCCAATCTTCTTCCACTAAGGGGATTCCATTTAGCTTGTCCTCACTGTCCAGGACTAACATTTTAGGATTTTCATTTTCTACTAAATAATCTCTCGGCTCCTTAGTGTCTTTCATCTCCATTGGTTCTATTCTTGTTTCATCCTCATTGGATTCTCAATAATTTCTAGGCTTTGTTCGTGCCCCAAGCACTGTTTGCATGATTTTTCCTAAGTTTTGATAAGCTTCTAGCTTTGCTGTTTCCATATCAAGAGTTGGGTAGTTATTTCATTTTGTTTCCATTTTAGAACTTTCTTTCAAGCAATCTTGAAAAGCATCCAAGATTGCATTGATGGGCTCATAATTTTTGTCTATCAACATTGAGCCACTTGATTTTGGCTTTGGTTCCTTGAACTCGGTTGTCATTGACTTTGTTCTTGACTCCAATAAACTTTGGGCTTTCTCTTCAATTTCTCTTCATTGATTTTGTCTCTCGATTCCATAGCATTGTCCTATCTCATTTTTGGAGTCCTTAGGAGGCTTTTTAATACTATCTAACTCACTACCACTGTTTTGTTTAGGTTTTTTGTTAGATGCATTAGCTTGCATGACATCTACTATGTTGATACCCTTGATTTTTGGGTCTCTCAAAAAATCCTTAGGGTAATGTTTATTTTTTCTAGCACATTGCATACAGTAAGACTCGATTAGTTTAGCATTCTTATCAGGTTCTAGACAATCAGTTTCAATGTTTGCCACATCCACATCAATGACAATTTCCCATTTTTTGTTTTGGCATTTGTTTCATCATGGGTGGCCTAGCTCCTTGGTTTTCAATGAATTGGATAGGTGCTACCTTTAGAGGTGCTTGATAAACAGGTTCTACCATGGTAAATTGTGGTTTAGTGTTTCATTGTTGATGAATTAGACTCATTATAGGGCGTGATTGATACTATGGACTACTCCTCCACTTTTTCTTCATGATGCATGTACATGAATTGTAGTGCACTATTTCTTGGCAAGGGTGGCTGTTGACCTAGCCATAGGTGGATTTTTTGTTTGTCCCATGTTATGTGGATACCTATACATAGGTTGTCCCTGAGGTATCAAAGGTATGTATTGGACATGTCCATCATATTTTGTTTAATAGTAGCCCTCATTGGTCTCATGGTTTGTGAATTTTCCCTCAATGTCACACCAGTTAGATGGCCTCATTGGTCCCATGGGTTGCCCTTGTGGACCTTGTCCTAGCTCTCTCACTAGAATCCTTTCCATATTTCTCATCATTTCATTCATCACTTAAGCACATCCTCTATGGAATTCATTGGAGATCCTACTTGTGCTAGTGTAGTAGATGTGGTTCACTTGCTTTGTGTATTTTGTACAATGCTTTCTTTGCTAAAATTTTGCAGTTCCCCCCTAAGTCAATAACATCCAAGAAGCATGCTTCCACGGTAGTATTCTTCTTGCTATAAAATATAGCGTGCAACTCCTTTCTGGGTAAGCCTTCAAGAAACAATGAGATCAGCCTCTCCTTGGTTGTAGTTTAGAATCATAGACCTCTGTCAATGTACTACGTCATTCTACTAACATAGTCTGTTACAAACTCTCCTTGTTTTTATTTGAAGCTAAACATGTGTGCTACATTACTATGCGTGATTCTCATTTTCAAACAAGTAGCAACCAGTCTTTTAGCCAAAGTTGGAAATTTTGTAATGGATGCAAGAGGTATCGTCTAGGATCATTCCAAATCCCTTAGACTAAGTATAAAAGTTTAATACCTTCTTTGATCTCAACACTTGTTTGAAGCTCACTAAATGGTCATATGGGTCCTTATATCCATTTTATTTTCTTGACCCATTTTGAAAATCACGTGGTCTAACTCTTTGCTTATGTTCAACACTTGCTAGGTTCATGCTAGTGGTCTACCATGTAGGCCTTCAAATTAGTTTCTTAGTAGTGGTGACTTATCTAGTCTACTTTTGATCCCGGTGTTACCCAATCTTCTTGAGTTTGTGGTGGTTCCTGCACCTCTCAACCCATTCTCATCATTGACATGAGTTCCTTGGGCTGCATTACCCCATTTGTTGGCCATGCTGCCAAAAGATCTTTCTATTGTTCCAAAATTTTAGTCTACGTTAGGTCCCATTCCAATTATCATATCTTTAATCAAGTAGCCTTGTTATTTCGTTTTTCCAACCTCATTTAAGAGTCATCATAACAAAGATATTGTTATAGAAATCCCTAAAGCAGTGTACAAGAAATTTCATTATACCTTTGTCCTTGATCTTGAAAATCCACATGATTTTCAAGGGTTTAGATTGCCCTATTTTTGTGTAAGTTTCCCATAGCAAATATGTTACCTTATTTTCCTCTGATACATAACTTCTAGTCTTATGTTATTGGTCAATATATGCTTTAAAGGTTTGACATCCACCTAATCGTTCCATTCTAACTCCAACATAGATGGTCCCTCTTTCATGGACATGTTTGGAATCAGTTTATCAACTTTTAGCCGCCCCCATTTGTCCACAATGTCAGAATCTACAATCTTTGAGTATTACACTCTGTTTTGGTCCATGTAGAAGGGTTTGTATTTATTGGCTACCTCCTCTTTGAGTTTTACAATGTGGACATTCACTCTTACCACATACTTCTCATTAGGATCAAGATAAATAGGATCCCCATGCTTGTCGGTCTTATAAAAGGTCAATATATGTTTGAACTTGAGCAAAGTCCCAGTACCCAAACAAGTGAAAATTGAAGACATCTCTACGTGGGATTTGGAGTATGTGTATGCCACTTCTTGAGCTATAGTCTCTAATGCCCCCCCTTGGTTTACACTCTTTTCAATGGACACTCTACTCTTGGTTTTTTTTAAATCCCTGATTTTCTAATACACGGCTTGATCTATGATTCATAAAGACAAATAATGCTCAATAAAATTGAATATTTGGCCTTTAAAACCAATACCAACCCATTTTAGTGTCGCAATTCCAAACTACCTCTAAGCTTAATATTGGTCTTGATTAGTCCTGTAAACTTAACAATATACAATGATGGTCGGAAATGGCATGCTCGGATGGGGTGGCCTCTACACCACACATAGCCTGAACATCCCCAATCAGCATCCTATAACTATAAGGGGCACTACCTAGCATAAGTGCAGCTAGGACGCAGGTATAGATGACCTAGGTTGGCAAGAATGATATGCCATCTAGGTAGCCAACATGAAATGATGATATAGCAAACATCCAGGTATAGAAAATGCTTAGTCAATAATCAAGAGCGTGTGTACAAGAGAGGTATGTGACAATGGTAGAATGGAGCATGACTAACTGATGATGGCGCACATGATAAAGAACAAGCAGAGTGACATACAAGGGGAGAGTAATCCACGGATATGGGGAACACAAAGCTAATGAGAAGAGTGAATGGACTCAAAGATCGTGACAACATTGCACACTTTATTGATGATGATAATACCTACAAACGGTGGTCTTGGCTATTACCAACCTTTCTTTTGGCATTGGTGATGCATGATGGAATGCGAGCACCATATGGTGCATGGAAAACTTTTGAGTTAGCGGGGTTAGCACATTAGCGATAGGTTAGTTGATGGAAATATCACATGAGACAATGCAGCCACCGACGACGTCAATCCCTAGCATCGAGAGTGGCCCGAGGTAGCATGGTGTCGGTGCATTCAATCTTAGCCTGCTCATGTTGCCTTGCGGGGTGGTAGTGAGTGCCTTATGTGCATGGGGTGGTGATGGCTAGTAAATCAACCATGGTGTGGGTGGAGATTGGTTGTGGTCATCATGTTGCCAATGCTAAAATGACCATACTTGTAACAAGCATAACACCATGAGCTCCCTAGCTTGGGAGGTGCATTATGTGCTTAGTGGTGCCTGGAATGTAGAGTGCATGGAGCCTGGGTGGTGTCTCTAGTGTGTTTTTTTTGTGCTTAGTGGAGGCCTCGTTATATAGGCCTGAGAGGTGGTCCTTACCTATTGGTCCTTGCAAATATCCACTTGTCACTGTAGAGAGTCTAGATGCCTCTCTAGTGAGAGAGATAGAGAGGGAGAGAAGGTAGACATAGAGAGAAGGGAGGTAAGAATGGGGTGGGCAGTTCTTTTTACAATCCACTAGATGTTGGCTAGGTTATTATGGAATAGTGGAGATTGGGGCATTTACAATGGGTGTTGTTGTTGGTTTGGGTGGCCGATGTGAGGTTAATGCTGCCAGAACTAGTGCTTTGCTGGTGTTGAGATGCTACGCATCACTTTCGGGGCCGGCCGAGGCATGCCTTTGACGACAATCTTTGAGTTGGTGTCGCTTCCGCGTGCTTTTGGTCGTCTTCTTCTTTTGTCGATGGTGTGGCGCTCGTTTCCTATACTTTTTTGTGCATGTGTGTGTATGGCGTGCGTGCATTTGTGTGAATGGGTGCGTGCGCTCATGCGTGTAATGTTTGTTTGATTGTGTGCATGCGAGTGTAATGTACTCGTGTATGTGTAAGTGCTTGTGAATGTGTGTGCATATGTATATGGGGTTGTGTGTGTGTGTATGTGGGTGAGTGTGTGTCGGCCAATGTGTGTAGGAAAAAGAGTATAAGGAAAGTATTTTTTTAAATTCTTTTTAGCTGGCTGGGTCGACCACATAGAATGAGAGAGAGAGAGAGTGTGAGTGAGGAGAGAGAGCGGGTGAGGGGGGGAGATGGTGGCGGTGGGGAGTGTGTGTGTGTGTGTGTGTGTGCATGTGAGTGTGTGTGTGTGTGTGTGTGTGTAGGGGTGAGTGTAGGTGTGTGTGTGTGTGTGTGTGTGTGTGTGTGTGAAGGTAATGTGTGTGTGAGAGAGAGAGAGCTACTATGTGCCCCCCGCGGGTTGGTCCGTTAGTACGAGAGAGAGAGAGAGAGAGAGAGAGAGAGAGAGAGAGAGAGAGAGAGAGAGAGAGAGAGAGAGAGAGAGAGAGAGAGAGAGAGCGGGAGATGAGGGGGAGAAAGGGTGAGGGAGTGTGGGGGGAGGTGGGGTACGTGTGTGTGTGTGTGTGTGTGTGTGTGTGTGTGTGTGTGTGTGTGTGTGTGTGTGTGCTATGCGGTGGTGGGGGTTAGCAGAGAGAGGGCTTTATCGCCATGTGGGCTGGCTGTGCCGACACAGAGAGGGGAGGGTCAACGAGAGGGAGAGAGAGAGTGTGTTTCCATGTTGAGAACGAGAGAGGAAGAAAGTGGGGGGTTGAACGAGAGAGAGAGAGAGAGAGAGAGAGAGAGAGAGAGAGAGAGAGAGAGAGAGAGAGAGAGAGAGAGAGAGAGAGTATGGACACTGGAGGGGAGAGATGAGGGAGGAAGGTGTGAGAGTGCGTGTGTGTGTGTGTGAATAATGAGAGAGAGAGATAGAGATAGAGAGAGAGAGAGAGACTCTTGTCCCATGCATGAGGGCCCACCTTGGTTGACAAACAAAGGAGAGAGAGATTAAGTTTTTTTATGCCCCACTTGTGTTGAGCCTACACAGGAGAACGAGAGAGAGAGAGAGAGAGAGAGAGAGAGAGAGAGAGAGAGAGAGAGATAGATAGATTTTATTATCGTCCTCGGAGGTCAAATATGACCTATGGGACCAAAGTTACATGTGATGTAGTATGTGTATGGCTGATGAGTGACTCTCGATGCTCCAAAATTGTAGTGATGAGAGTCGCAATGGAGAGCCCACACTTTGGCTGGGAGAGGAAAGTGTGTAGGTCTAAGTTATGGCTGAAAATGTGAGAGAAGCAAGTTCGGATGTGATCAATAGCTGAGCACTCTAGTAGTGTGTGGTACTCAGACTCTCGAACTTGCAGTGAGCATAATGTGCACAATAGATTTGACTCTTCTCCATTGCCCCAACGCCCTATCTCGCATCGAAGGAAATGGGAGCTAAGCCGAATTGCTGCGGTAGTGCGTATCGCGGACAAGGGAATAGGCTCAAGCATGTAAGTGTGAGTACGGTTTCCTCTCTCAGCGAAGAACATGGTTTTGTAGTTGGGGGCAATATAGGTGGTGTAATGTATGAAGCGTGACCCACCGGATTTCTCCCAAGCCGTAATACATTGGCGTTGTAGAAAAGCTTCATTCACTTGAGAGTCAATTGAAGCATCATGTAGCAAGTGTAATGCATCCCATCTCCCAAACCACTTCTTTATGTCTTGCATCCATCCCGTGCTCAAGATCTTGCTTTTATGCGTCTTTTGAACTTTTTTGCTTGCTTCCCATGCAATTGTAGGAAGTCGATGTGAGGGGTTTTGACGCATCTTTATCATGTGCTCCACAACCCTTTCCATGCCCATAACCTCAATTGGAAGAGATCCCGACTCAAGAAGTAGGAGCATATATGGTGTTTGTGTCTTAACTTGGAGAAAGTTTGTAAGAAAACGCTTTTGGACATTCTCAAACTCTTTCCAAGTAGACTTTGAGATGCTCCCGTCCCACACTTCAACTCCATAAAGAAGAACCGGTGTCACCAATGCATCAAAAAGATACTTCTTGAGAACCCAACACTTGATGTTTCCCGCATTACACATGTTCTCAAATGCATAATATGCTCTCTTTCCCGCTTCCAAACGACGCATAGCACATTCATGCCACTTGTGATTAGATGGAACCTCAAGGCCAAGGTACTTAAAGCTCTCAACAACTTCAAGTGTCTCGTTGTTGTACACAATGCATGGCTTCTCCTTATGGTTGGTTTTCACAAGCATAACCTTTGTTTTAGATTCATTTACAATCAGCCCACTATGCAAGCAAAAGTTCTCAAGGACAACCATAAGCTTTTGTGCATCTTCTAAAGTGTGTGCTAGAAGCACTACATCATCCGCATACAACAAAAGCATGATTACCGCATTGCAAATAGTGACCTCTTCAATGCCTTCTTCTTGTATAAAGTCAAGTACCATTTGTTCCAATTGATCGATGCATAGACCAAAGAGAGTTGGTGACAATGGACATCCTTGTTTAACCCCAATAGTGCTTACAAAAATTTCTGAAATTTCTCTTCCCATGCGCAATTGACAAATCACCTTCTCATAGATTCGAGAAACCACAAGCATAAACTCACTTGGCACTTGGAGTTCTTCCATCCTTCTCCACAAATTGTTATGTGGAATTATATCAAAGGCTTTCTTAAATTCCACAAAACAACAATACAATCGCTTGCCTTTCAACCGACTTTCCTCCATGAGAACACGAAGAGTGACAAGATGATCAATGGTGCTATGGCATTGACGAAAACCCGCTTGTCCCTTTGCACGCTTGTCATTCTCTTCAGCCCAATCACTCAATTTCATTTCCATTATGCACCCAAACAACTTTGCCATAAGAGACCCAATCATTATAGTCCTGTAGTTGCTTACATTCTTTACATCCCCTCCTTTATGCAAAGTCTTAACCCAATTAGTACTCCAATCATAAGGCATACCATGTTGAAGTGCAAGGTTGAACATATCACACATCCACTCATGGGTAAAATCTCCCGTCCATTTGATCATCTCCGGCTTGATACCTTGAAGATCTCCCGCTTTGCGAGTGGCCAACTTTTCAAGCCCACCGCATACATCCTCAATAGTAAAAAAAGACGGCATACATAGGAGTGAACCATAAAATGGCATTTTTTCAGTATTTGCTTGCTCATATAATTGCCTACAATGTGTGTACATATCCACTAGACTCAAGTTACCAAAATTCTCAACCCGCTTGCCTCTCAAGTTTCTCCAAAATCTTCCACATGCATGTGCCTTTTCTTGGACTTGAAATTCTTGTTGCTTTACTTCCCATCTTCTTATATTCTTTTGAATCAATGCCTTGTATGTATGCAAATGACTTTGATAGTTGTCTTTGTCCATAGTAGCATCAAGATTTATCAAGGACTTTCGAGCATCTTGACATTCTTTATCAAACCACCTTTTGCGTGATCTATCTTTGTTGATACCATGGAGATGCTTTATGGCAAAGCATTCTTCCGCACAAGAACAAATAGCTTTCTTGAAAGCTTCCCATTTAGTTTCCAATGGTGCATCACATTGAAGCTTTGTCATCCATAATTTTTGCTCAACCATTTCAATGTACATTGGTGCCCATTTGAAATCCATACATAGTGATAACTTCTCTTTCCTTTGGCTGAGATTATCATGCTTAGTTGCTTCTCCACATGAAAGGTCAATACATAAGGTGCGATGGTCGGATTCCGGGGTCCATTGACCAAACATAAAACTCTTTATGCGATACATGATGGCTTCAGAGAGTAGCATATAGTCAATCACACTATCCCCATTATGTCTCCTACATGTAAATCCATTGGTTCCACTCCACAAAGATACACCATTGGCAATGAGCATACCCGTGCTATTACACATGTGTAAAAGTAACTTTCCATAGTGATCCGGCTCTTTCTCATCCATTGAAGTACGATCATACAAGTGAACTTCCTCCAACTCCCTTGAAATGTATGGCATATCAAATTGTTGAGTATCATGTTGCAATGTTTTTGTGCGAGCATTCATATCCCCAAATACAATAACATCACCTTCACCTTTGAAATAAGCAATGTCCTCTTCCAAATCAGAAAATGGTTGATCTCTATCCATGCAAGCATAAAAGGGAGAATCATTATTAATTATGTAGCAATCGGCTACAAAAATGGGTGCTCTTTTTGGTGTCATAATTTTCAGCCATACATAACGTTTGTACTTGTCATCTTTCACAATTGATACAAAATCTTCCAATCCTTTCTTAACCATACATGCTAACCCTCCTTGTCCTCTTCGTTGCTTGAGATTCTTTGACCACATCAATGAATGTACATTGTAATCCTCCAAGCCGTTAATCCTTTGTGTATCATGCTCCCAAGTTTCAACAAGAAGTACAACATCGGCTTTGCTTGTTAGTTCATCAATGCCAACCCCCACATTCCATGGGTATCCATTACAATTCCAAAAGCATATTTTCAATTGTAACTCGGTCTCATAGGTCACGCATCCCTATTTGCTTGAGAGACTTGCCTCCTCCTTGGGCACATTTTCTTCATGAGAGATCTCCTTGTTTTTATTATTCTTTTCCTCATATGCCTTGCGACGCATATTTTGTTGCTTAATAGTGCGGTCTTCACATACAAAACATTTTGTATTCCTCAAATAGATCCAACTATTATCAAGGATAATCTTTCGCTTGGTCTCATCCAGCATGGTGCATACAATTGGCCGTTCTCCCGAGCGAGGAGCTCCTTGCTTCCCCACTCTATGTGCTCCATAGACCATAACTCCGGACATGCCAAAGTGGGTTTTGAAGAAATCTTCAATAACAATGGCAAGAGAAGGAGATGTCTCTAACTTCTCTTCGAGAATTCCACGAATAACAATGTTCTTGGAACGTCGCTCCCGTTCCTTCAACTCCTCCACATCCACATCCTCAACATTCTTTGTTTGAACCATAGCTTGCATGAGTGAGGAATTAGAAACCACATTGCTACCACATACATCAGCCCAAGACTTGTTTGTGCATACATTTTTCATGTCGCATACATCCCGGCTCATAGTGTCAAATTTCTCCTCTTTCAATACATGGTCATGCTCTACTTTGCTCATCCGCTTCTTCAAAGCATTCAAGTCCACAAGAGAGCGTTTACATTCCTTGACTTCCTCTTCAAGTTGCATCAAACGTGTTGTTTGCATCTCAAGTGTCCTCTTGAGATTCTCATTCTCAACCACAAGTACCCTTAGTGTGCCATTCTCCATTGCAAGTGCTCGTAAGTCTTCGCCTTGTTTGTTTACGGTCTCTTGCAATGATACCAAGTACGCCATGATCATGGTTTCCGATGTCGTTGGTTGGGTGGTTGTGTTGCTATCTCCACACTTAGGAGATTTTGGATCATTTTCCACAATGGTTGTGGACCTTGTTGAAGAAGAAGAACCCTTGTGAGTGCCGGAAGACATTGTATGTAAAATAGGAGATGAGAATCAATTTTGTTGAACCTGTTCACTTCGGAAATGCTGCTATAGAAATGCCTTCTATAACTCTGAAAATTTCTGTCTTTACATCAATGCGTAGAGGACTTTGTGCTCTTCGATTGAGGCTATAGATCACCCAAACCGGAGTTCGGATGAAGAAGTTATGATCAAAAGAGTGGACTGCTGTCTACTAGGTCAAAAAACGGCTGCGTTTTTTTAGAGAGAGAGAGAGAGAGAGAGAGAGAGCTTGTTTGTCTTGATAATAGAGGAGAGAGGCGGGGGTAAAAGGAGGTGATGCCAAGGGGCGTGGCCACCACTGCATGCACGCAAGCAAGGGAAAAGGCGGAGTAGTTTGGTGGCAGTAATGATAAAGAAACATTATTTGTTGTTGTTTTCTTACCTTATGCTTTTCGAATGGGGTCGAATCCTGCGGCCTTGGCTCCAAAATCCGGCCAACTTCAGTTTTCTCTGGGTGGCTAGAGGGCGGTGCAGCTAACAGGGTGTCATTAGCCCTCCCCCTAAGGTTAGGGCATTTATGCCTCTAGCTCAGTTGTTTGGTCATTTTCATCGGAGATGGAGGTTGATGGTGTATCCTCATCAGGAATGTCGATAGGTGGAGTTTAATCAAATAGTAGAAAATTAGGTTTTAGTTGCCAGCATTGACTCTGGTTTTATGAAGCTTACCATCATCTTCCATGATCTGGTAACTCCCATTGGCATAATTCTTCTTGATGATGAAAGGGCCTTCCCATCGGAGTAGGAACTTCTTTCCCTTGCATGTGTCGAAGAGATTGTCATAGAGGAGCACCAACATGCCCTTCTTTAAATCTTTGTGTCGAAGATGTTGATTAAAACTAAGCTGTCTGTGTTCTACGTGTGCCGCAAAATAATTGATTGCTTCTTCTCTATCCAATTGTAATCGTTCCAAGGCAAGGATGTGATCTCTCAAATGCATGTTGGGTCATTGAAACTAGTTGGCCATCACTCTGAGACTTTCTAGTTGCACCTCAATAGGTAAGATTGCCTCCTTACCAAATACCAAATGATATGGGGTGAACCCCAAAGATGTGCGGAATGAGTTTTGGTAGGCCCACAAAGCTGGGAGTAGATACTTATCCCAATCCCCACGATGATTGTTAACCTGCTTGGTGATAATTTTACAAACCATTCCATTCACTTTTTCAACTAGGCCATTACATTGAGGGTAATATGGTGAGGAGTGCCTTGTTGTAGTGCCTATTTTTTGCATTAACTCTCCTACCAAGTCTACTCTGAAACCTGGTCCTCTATCAGAGATGATTTCTAATGGTGTGCCAAACCTGCAACATATGTGCTCATAGATAAACTTAGCTACCTCCACAATTGTGATCCTAGTTGTGGCTGTAGATTCCGCCCACCTAGTCATATAGTCGACTCCCATGATGATGTAGAACTTCCTTGAGTTGTCCCTAGGCAATGGTCCTATGGCATCTATGCCCCCCTTTTCAAATGGACCATATGAAAGGATATGTGTCTGTGGTTCAAGCATGAATGACTTGATGCCAGCCTTTTGACACAAGTTACATGTCTTACACCAGTGGTGTACATCACGATTGAGTCTGCAGGGTGAAAGCATGTTAACCTGTCATGCTTTTTCATGCCCCGGACAATGCTAACTAGCACAATTTTGACATATGCTAGCTAGTACAATAACTTGAGCTACATCTCCAAGATCTATGACATATGATATATCAATAGAAAGCACTTGAAACAAGGAATCCAACTGTACAACCTCTGAAAAATTTTGATATTATTTGTAAAAAATTTACCGGACGTACAACTTTTCGAAGATGTGCTAACTTGAAACTGCTAACTAGCACAAAAAGCGCGACAGGTTAACATGCTTTCACCCTGCAAGATTTTCCTACTTGTTATATCTAGGGAAAAGTGATCGCCACAAACACCATCATGACAACTAGCAATTACCTCCGTAAGTTCATTAGACAGAGGAACCTTTCTGAGTACTTGGTCCTTACCCTTACAATACAAACCATCATTGGTAAGCCGATACGTTGTGGCCTTCCTAGGTAAGCCATTGCTTTTCCCCTTTCGTTAGATCTGGTGGACATTCCCCTGTTTCCAAGAAATGCATGATGTCGGGTAAGGTGTCACTACCTTGAAATAGAGGGAGCTTTAGCTTTATAGCCCCAACCACCACTTCTTGCAGTCTTTCGCTTGCTAAGGCATCGGCTTCATGGTTTTGAGCCCTTGGAATGAAGTCTAGTTGAAGTGCTTCAAACTTACCCAACAAAGTTTTTACACAGCTTAAGTGAGTCATAAAGCTAGGATTCTTACATGTCCATACTCCATTTACTTGCCTTACCAAAAGCAGAGCATCCCCAAATACATTAAGGCGATTTACTCCTTGTGAGACGCACCATTGTAACCCCTTGGTTAGTGTTGCATACTCGGCTTCATTGTTAGAATGTGATTCTAACAAATAGCCAAGCAAAAATACCTTGATACCCTTGTCATCAAATACCACTATGCCTGCAGCAGCTGCTTTGTCAGATGCTCACTTGTAGGCTTCATCAAAGTAGAGAGAGTGTGCTCTTTCTACCACCGGTGGCTCTGGAAGTGGTTGAATTCCTTCCCTTTTAATTTGCTTTACTTCTTCTCAAAGTTTTGGTAAGTCATGAGTCCCCCCAAGCTTGCCCTCGTCGTGCTCTCCACCTGTACCATGTAGTCAAAGTCTTGCACACAACTAGCCATTTAGTAATCCTAGCAAAAACATCCATGTGTTGTACCACATAGGGAAACATTTCACCCATGGTTAAGATTACAAATTGCCTAGGTAGCAAATATGACCAAAAATTTCTAGTTGCAAATCTAAGAGCTAGGACTAGGTGTTCCACATGGGTGAAACCTTTCTCTACTGCTGTGATCATTCGACTAGAGAAGTAGATTGGCCTCATGAATGATGTTGTTGCATCCTTCTGGAGTAGCACTGCCCCCAAGGAGTCATCGCCCACGCTTAAGTGACATAGAACTTTTCATCCCACTTAGGCGGTGAGATAGTTGGTAGGGTGGCTAAGACCTCCTTTACCTTTTTGTAGTGATAATTGCTCTCCTTGTCCCATGTGAAAGTTGATCATTGCGTGAGATGTTGTAGTGGTAGAACAAGTTGTGATAATAGATGTATGAATTTACTCAAGTACCTCACCTTTTGTACGAAAGAGACTAGTTGGCGTGCGGTTGTTGGTGAAGGTAGTGCAATGAGTGCGGACACCTTACTTGGATCGGCATTGATACCTTTAGCTAAAATTTCACGGCCTAAAAGAATGACTCTACTTTCCCCAATGTGGCACTTGTCTACATTTAATTGCCCTCCTAGGTTGTGCAGCCTTGCTAGACCCTCAATCACCTTTTCTAAGTGTGAGATGGGAGGGCTATACATATTAAAGTCATCAATGAACAATCTTATGGATGTTCCAAAGAACAGTTGAAAGACATATGTGACATATCACTGGAATGTGGCTGGTGCATTTGTGAGACCAAATGGCATAACTCTATATGCAAAACAACCCCATGGCATAATGAAAGTGGTATGCGTATTTGAAAATAGCTATGCATATTTTAAAATAGCCAAAATACCCATCACACAATGTGTAGCATTTAAAACCAGCTACTTCATTCATAATTTCATCCAAGAAAGGGAGAGGGAAATGGTCCCTCTTTGTGGCCGCATTTAGTGGTTTGTAGTCAACGCAGGCCCTCCACTTGCCATATCTTCTTAGGCGTCACCACTACGGGTGACACCCACTCTGAGTTTTTCACAGGATCAATGAACCATGCTTCTAGTAGCTTCCTTACCTTGGCAAGGAGTGCCTTTTCTTGTATGACCCCCAGCCGTCGTAGTTTTTGCACAATTGGCTTTACCCCTTCCTTCAGTTTAATATGATGCTCCACCGCTGTGATACCTATGATTCTTTCATAGTTGTTAATGAAAAGGTCAAGAAATCCCATGAACATTTGCAAAAATTTATCCTTCTCTTCACTTTTTGATTCCATAGAGAGCATACTCTTCAACCTACTTTCTCCTAAGCCAGGTGATTTACTTTCCTCTTCGTTGCCTTGCCCTTCTGGTGACGGGTTGCCAATTGTACTTGCTCTTTGTAGATCCTTCATGATAATGTCCATCAGATTGATGGAACTATCGCTCTCATTGGTGGAAGTGGTCTCCTCCTCAGAAGTGGAATCCTCAGTAGTGGTTTCATCTGCTTGTTGTCCTTCATGTCGTAGTAGATTGTTTCCCTTTCTTACCTGTCATGCATAGAAGGCCAGTTCCTCAGTCCTTCTTTGCCTTCATGGTCATCAACCATGGCCTTCCCAAGATCAATGGATAGCCTTGCCCCTTAGTTGGCATCACAAAAACATCTACTTCTACCTCAGTGTTGAAGGCTTTTATCTTTACGGCACTTACCACACCTGCACATTTTACTTTTGTGTTGTTCGCCATCTTTGCCTTGCATGGAAAAGGCCTCTCAACCTCGAGCCCTAACCAAAGCATCATAGCTTCACTCATCACATAAATTTGTGCACCACCATCAATGTAGGTGTTTCCAACCCTCTTACCCTTTATGTTGACGTCGAAGATTGGAAAGATGTCATCCATGTTGCAACCCAAAATTGCTCTGGCTACTTTTTCTTTGGAGCGCCTTGTACTTACTATTTTGGACCAATTATGCCTTACCTTTGGGACAAGGTGTAGCAATTGTGGCCATGTAATCTTTAATCCTTGCTCTGCCACATCCAATGTTAGATCATAGGGCCTAGAACTCTCCCCTAACTGAAAGTCGGTGATGCCTATTTTTCATTGTGTCCTTGACGGCCTCTTGCTAGTCTCTCCTTTCATGCTTCTCTCATCATCCATTTGTGCAGTTTTCTCCCTCCTGACTCTCTTTACATTCATAGCTTCAAATGGTTCTACAAAGGTTACCTTCTCCTTACCCTTATCTCTCTCATTTACTTCCGGTGGATCCACTACTATAGCCTTTTCTTTCTCCTCTAACCTTATGATGTTTACAAGGCGATCAGGTGGTGGTGCCGGTGGAAGAGGTGGAATGGGTGCTTGTGGTGGTGTCTGGGGTGGACGTAGAATTTTTTTTCGTGGGGCTGGTGCTCGGGGTGGAGGTTTTCTCTCTCTATGGGGTGAGAGTTGGTTCCTCCTACCTCCTCTATTATAGTTTTGTCGCGGTTTGGGGCAGTAGTACATACCGTGACCATCTTCTCCGCAGTTGTAGTAGTGATACTCCCTGATTTTTTGTCGTGCTCTCCACAGGTCTTGATCTCTCTCCTAATTCCTTCCTTGCTGTATCAAGTGGACACACAAATTCTGTAGTTGATCAGTAATGTGGGCCAACATATCATGTTGGTCATTTCTTACCCCAAGAGCCGGTGGTGGTGGAGGAATGGTGGTTGTCATGGTTTTTGGTCAACGCGATATTCTTGCTTTTGTTGACTTGGTTTCTTTGGCTTTCATCCGTAGCTTCTTGTCCTTAAGGAGAGTAATCTACATGGCTAGCTCGTACGTAGTCAGGAATCTACCCTTCACCTTCTCTTTGAGCAGCAGCCACAAGCCATGCGTGAATCGGTCCTTTTTTAGGAAATCAGGTGTAGCTTCTCCTCTTGCCAATGACTCAACCCACCGTTCCCACAAATCCACAAGCTTGGACTCATAGGTGGAATACTCTAAAAGAACCTCCTACTTCAAGTCTCTCAACTTGTCCCACAGCTTCTTTGAAGTGTTACCTCCCCCAAAGCACCTCTTAAAAGCAGTTTTTAAGGGCTCCCAGTCATCTTACTTGCTTGTGGAAGTGCGTTGTACCACAACCTAGCTTCTAGCTTCAGGAGATGCTTACAGATTCTAACTGGGGACTCATCTGTATCTTTGTTGCTTACTACACATGCTACTTCAAAGTCATCTAAGAAATTTGATACCAAATCCTCCCCCTTCTTTCCTTTAAATGTTGAAAATGCTACACTTTCCATGATTACTGAGAGAGAGAGAGAGAGCTAGAAAGACACACTGCTTAGCTTGGAATCAAAAGATTTTTATTTTATTTTTTTCTTTATAAGGAGGCGTATAAACCCTTTTTATACTAGAACATAGATTAAAATCTCAAACAGTACATTGCCTTGTACCAAAGGAAGGAAAAATGGTTGATCTAATGCCAGAACCTCAAAGAAGCGATCCCCTCCCAGCATGGTGTCGATGACATGTTGGTAGTGAGCCTTCCAATCCAGTATTACCTTGATTTAAAGTACTTGTATTGGAATGTGTGATCTGTCTAGAGGTAGGTTTTACTGATTCATGTAAAGCTTAGAGGTGCTTGGTCACTGTGTCCAAACTTGTGAGAGAGGGTGGTGTCCTTTCCTGCAACAGGCTTAGTAGATCCCTAGTCTCTCTAGTGAGAGTGTGAGCATGTGCTTCCATTATTTGTGCATCAGGTGCGACTTGGAAACTGATTGCGATAGTTACCTCGCTGATTTGAATTACCTAATTCTCAAAGTAGAATAGTGTTGAATCTCTATTGTGCAAAGCTCCCTCCATCTTATTGTTGTGGGTTGGTCGTAGGTTTCGGACATGGTCTTGACCTCCTCCTTGGCACACAGCCTATGTATATCCATTGAGTCTGACATGATGGTTGTCTTTCCCACTGCAAATCTTTCACCGTTATGCCTGGCACTTGAGACTCAATGGAGATGCAAAGTTTGTCTAGCTGTGCTGGGAGCTCTTCTTCTTCTGTCGTCTAGTAGAAAAACCTTACTAACCATTCATCCATCCATAAAAGGTTATGGTTTTCAGTCTTGTAAACTGAAGGGTTTCATGAAAGGTTCCCCAATGGGGGCGCCAAGAAAATGATGGTTGAAAATGACATGCCAGATGGGGTGGCCTCTACACCACACATAACCTGAACATCCCCAAGCAGCATCTCAAGGTAGGAGTTATCTTATAGCTATAAGGGGCACCACCTAGCATAAGTGCTGCTAGGACATAGACATAGATGACCTAGGTTGGTAGGAATGAGATGCCATCTAGGTAGCCAGCACGAAACAATGATATAGCAAACGTCCGGGTATATAAAATTCTTAGTCAACACTCAGGAGTGTGTGTCCAAGAGAGGTATGTGACAAGGGTATAATGGAGCATGATTGACTCATGATGGCACACATGATGAAGAACAAGCAAAGTGACATACAAGGGGAGAGTCATCCCACAAATATGGGGAAAACAAAGCTAATGAGAAGAGGGAATGGACTCAAACATCAAGACAACATTGCACACTTTATTGATGATGATGATACTTACAAACGGTGGTCTTGGCTGATACCAACCTTTCTTTTGGCACTGGTGATACATGATGGAAAGTGTGCGCCATATGGTGCATGGCAAACTTTGGAGTTAGCGGGGTTAGCACATTAGTGAAGGTTAGTTAAGGGAAATATCAAGACGATGCAGCCACCGATGACGTCAACCCCTAGCATGGAGAGTGGCCCGGGGTAGCATGGTTTCGATGCATTCAATCCTAGCGTGCTCCTATTGCCTTGCGGGGTGGTAGTGAGTGCCTTATGTGCATGGGGTGGTCATGGCTAGTACATCAACCATGCTGTGGGTGGAGATTGGTGGTGGTGGTGGTGATGTTACCAATGCTAAAACGACCATACTTGTAACAAGCATAACACCATGAGCTCCCTAGCTTGGGAGGTGCATTATGTGCTTAGTGGTGCCTGGAATGTAGAGTGCATGGAGCTTGGGTGGTGTCTCTAGTGTGTTTTTTTTGTGCTTAGTGGAGGCCTCTTTATATAGGCCTAAGAGGTGGTCCTTACCTAATGATTCTTGCAAATATCCATTGGTCACTGTAGAGAGTCTAGATGCCTCTCTAGTAAGAGAGATAGAGAGGAAGAGAAGGTAGAGATAGAGAGATGGGAGGTAAGAGTGGGGTGGGAATTTTTTTTCACAATCCACTAGATGTTGGCTAGGTTATTAGGGAAGAGTGGAGATTGGGGCATTTACAATGGGTGTTGTTGCTGGTTCGGGTGGCCGGTGTAAGGTTAATGCTGCTTGAACTGGTGCTTTGCTGGTTTCAAGATGCTAAACGTCACTTTTGGGGCCGATCGAGGCATGCCTTTGGCGTCAATCAGTACGAGAGAGAGAGAGAGAGAGAGAGAGAGAGAGAGAGAGGGAGAGAGAGAGAGAGAGAGAGAGAGAGAGAGAGAGAGAGAGAGAGAGAGAGAGAGAGAGAGAGAGAGAGAGAGCGGGAGATGAGGGGGAGAAAGGGTGAGGGAGAGGGTGAGGGACTAGGGGGGGAGATGGGGTATGTGTGTGTATGGGTGTGTGGTGGTGGGGGTTAAGAGAGAGAGGGCTTGATCGCCATGTGGGCTAGCTGGGCTGACACAGAGAGGGGAGGGTCAATGAGAGGGAGAGAGAGAATGTGTTTCCATGCTGAGAACGAGAGAGGGAGAAAGTGGGGGGATGAACGAGGGAGAGAGAGAGAGAGAGAGAGAGAGAGAGAGAGAGTATGGACGAGAGGGGAGAGATGAGGGACGAAGGTGTGAGAGTGTGTGTGTGTGTGAATAATGAAAGAGAGAGAGAAAGAGACTCTTATCCCATGCATGGCGGCCCGAGTTTGCTGACAAACAAAGAAGAGAGAGATTAAGTTTCTTTTATGCCCCACTTGTGTTGAGCCTACACAAAAGAATGAGAGAGAGAGAGAGAGAGAGAGAACGAAAGAGAGTGAGATAGAGAATGAGCGTGAGTGAGAGATGGAGTGAGGGCTAAATAATAGATGAGAGGGAGAGAGAGGGTGACTGACTGTGGTAACGGAGGAGAGAGAGTGTGTGTGGCCAAACAAGGGGGAGAGAGAGCTTGTTTGTCTTGATAATAGAGGAGAGAGGGGGGGTAAAAGAAGGTGTTGCTAAGGGGCGTGGCCACCACTGCATGCACGCGAGCAAGGGAAAAGGCGGGGTGGTTTGGTGGCAGCAATAATAAAGAAACATTATTTGTTGTTTTTTTCTAACCTTATGCTCCCCGAATGGGGTCAAATCCCGCGGCCTTGGCTGTGAAAGCTGGCCAACTTCAATTTTCTCTAGGCGGCTAGAGGGCGGTGCGGCTAACCCGGTGTCAACAAGTTAGTCCATTAGCTACAACTATGTACAATGACATCTGGTCAAAAATTTAGTTTCAATTTTGCAAAAGTAGCCAAAGGACCAATCTGAAACCTTCAATTCCTAAAACTCAGTTTTTAGCAGTAAACAATGTCCAAATGGCTCAATGTTTTTCATGCTATGATAGGTCTTCTAGACTTCACATTTGAGGTGTGAAGAGTTTTAGTTTTTGCATGTGGATAAAGATGTGGTGGATGTGTGTGAAGAGCGGGGCAAAGTGCAAGAAATCATGTTGAGCATAGACCATGTGGAGGAATCTAGGCCTATAGATGAGGATATGTAGGTAGGTGTGGTACCTTATGGCTATGGTGGAGTGGTCCCATGTTTGAGTTTGGTGGAGACAAATAGTAATGAAGTTGGGCAGAATGAGGATACACGCTCCTATGAAGAGGAAGATTATGTTGATGCTATACTCTGGGATAATGCGGTATGGAATGATTTTCTTACTTCTTTATATGAAGATGTGGCAGTTGAGCAGGTGCTTGAAGAGCAAGATGGTGGATTCAAAATGAAAGAGATGCTAGTTGACCTTTCTGGACCAGTCGGTGTGCAAGGGATGATGATGTTGGGATTGAGGATGCTATATGTATGTGGGTAAGCATGAAGCTCATGTTGAAGGATAAGTCTATGATGCAGGAATGGTTAATGTAGTAGGTGGGCTCTATGGTTCATGGAGGAGAATCCTAGGTTGTGTCCTTATTCAAGCTACGCAAAGAGGTATGTGCTTTCCGGTTGAAGGGTATGCTTGTAAGTGCAGTGGTGTGGGCTTCTGCCACACGTATCAAAGCAAGGGCCTTGCCTAGCACTGTGTGCGAGCCACAGATGGCTCCAAGCATGCAACTAGCCTAAACTAGTAAGCTCAAAGATGGCGATGGTGTCTCACTCATCGCTCTATGCTTGTTGTGGTGGAGGATTCCTCGCCGCAAAGAAGAAGGAGTCGCCGCTGCGCCGTGCTCAACCTCTTCATCACCGCCATGGCATCCTCGCAATGCTCTCTCTCTCTCTCTCTCTCTCTCTCTCTCTCTCTCTCTCTCTCTCTCTCTCTCTCTCTCTCTCTCTCTCTCTCTCGCATACACACACAAACACAAGGAGATGAAGAAGAAGAAGATGGAGATGGAGCAAGATCACCCTTCAATTGCACAAATGAAAGAATGAATGATTTTTAGGTTTAGGTGAATTCTATATGAGCTCGCCCCATTCACAATTGGGCCCCCATACTTATCCAACTAACCCTTGAATGTTCCTATTAGAGTGCGCCTCTCATCCACAATCACTCTTAACCTTTTTCTATTGGACTGGCAGGCCCGGCCCATGACTTCTAGAAGTGGACGTCAGTGGTTAACATGCCCCCCTTCCTGATGTAGATTTTGTCCTCGGAATACATTAGTGCAGCATCGGGATCTACGATAGAGGTACCTATGTCAGAAGAAAAAACAACATTGTGAAAGCTCAAAGGCAGCATGTACATGTGTGCAATAAGTGAGATCCATACATGATATTCTAGGAAATGCAAAAACAAATTCATCAATTGTAACAATGCCAACTAGAATAAGTGTAGTACCTGAATAAAATGCAATTGAGTTAGGGTCTATTAGATTGACTCTAAGAGAAGTACACAAGAGCTAGGGCTAAAGTAAGTACTAGATTGACCAGCGTTAATTTAAAAATGTTGACTGAAGAGTAGTTAACCCTAGGAATGCTCGTCGGGATCTAAGGACTAGTGGTCTTGTCACTTATACCATTTAAGTGTGATCCACATAAAATACAAGGAAGTTTGTGCTATTTTCTTTCTCTTTTCTTTTTCTCTTTTTTTTTTCTTTTTCTTTGTTTTCTTTTTTGTTGTTGTCATAGTTGCTACAAGTAGCTGGGGGACTTGAGGTCTCAAATACCAGCAGATGGGAGACTCAAGGTCTCAAATACCAGCTTGAACATAAACTAGTCGGGAGACTCGAGGTCTCAAATACCAGCTTAATACATGGGATTCCATAACACAAGACACACTTAGGTAGAATAAACTAGAGAAAACTATATCCTCATAGCCTAAAACATTACTAAAGTTACTATAATTAATAGACTATTTAGGAATTAAAATCAGTAATTAAGTGGCCTAGTTTAGCCTAAGGTCCTGATACCTACTTAAAGCCAACTAATAGACCAAACCCAAAGAGAAGAACAAGGTACTAGAAGTTTGAAAAAATTACAGCATCTAAATTGGCAATATCACAACTTCATAAATTTTATGCATTGTTAGAATTCAAATGACAAGATGCAAACATGTAAATTTGTGGAAGCAAAGATAAAAAGGAGTAGTACACCTGATATAATGAAGAACATCCGTTGTAACATGTAAACATCCATTGTCGTTGTCCTTCAAAGGCATCCTTATGTAGTCACAAACTGCACAATAGTCACCACCAAACATCCACCTTCCGGAGGCACATCAGTGGGAAAAGGTACCAACACTTATTGGACCCAATTAGAAAACATAAGGAACCCTAACCTAATTATTTACACTCCCCCTAGAGAGTCAAGGGAATAGGATATTGTAAAGATTGGGGGAGAACCCTAAGGCTAAACCCCTATCCTCGTCGTCGACAAAAACAAAGTCATCATCCGTGAGACCATATGTGTCATCCGTGTAATCATGTAAATCTTCTTCTTCATTAGAGGCACCAATGTTTACTAAGAAGGTCACTAGACGCCTATAGTCATCTTGGTCAAAAGGGTAGGCTTGTGCAATGGGAGAAACACTCTCTACTAAGTATGGATCAGTCATGGTCAAGAGACGTATAAGCCATTCTCGCACATGCTAGCGTACCTACCAAATCCCATTCCCCACAGGCAAGCACCGGAAAGACCATGTGAAACACTTGTGAAAAGTAACAAGGGTACCTCTCACCTAGTACCTCTCACCCAAGGCATGAGTGGATGACTCTAGCGTACTAGCCATATCTGTACACACAGATAGATGATGGTTAGAGTGCAAATATTACAAGGGTCTTGTTCTTGTGCATAATGTGTTTTTATGATTTTTTGTTATGTATAGAACTTGTAAGTTTCTACATTATTGTTTGGTGTCTCTTGTTCTTTTACTTTTTTATCTTGTTTTTGTGAGTAAAAGTCTTTATATATACATTCCCTAGGATTGGAGATTGAGAGGTCAAGGAGGAAGGTTGAGAGGGCAGCAAGTGAATGATGGATGTCAACAAACACTCCCCCCTTCCTTGGGTAGATCATACCTTTTGGAATGATGTCATCACTTTTTGAAACCAATTGTTCCAAGTTGTTATGGGTGAAGGCTTTAACCAATATTTTTTGACCACCCTATGAGTTTCATCTAGTTTCAAGGGTGGTAAGGTACTCTCCCATGATTTTATTTGCAATGTTGTTGTAGGTGGTGAACTTACAACGGGAGGTGCAAACTATTGCTTGTTTGTATGGATATGTACAATGGTGGGTGGAGGTTGTGTCAAAGCTTCTATTTCCATGTAGGAACTACATGAAGAGCAAGAAGCTTCATTTGACTTCCCTCTTCCTGAGCTAGGTGGAACAAGTCGTTCTTTCTTTGGTACCCAAACTAGCTCTGGAGAGGGTGTGTAGCATTCCGTGATTTTTTCCTTTCCGCAATCTTCAATTCATTTTGGAGCCATAGGATTGGGGTCACATAGGCCAGGTGACAAGTAAGAGCACAATTTACGTTTTGGTACCCAGATTTGATCATTTCCTTCATAGTAGCCTTGGGCTTCCAATAGTATTTTAGGAATCCAACGCAACGTTTCTTTACATTTCTTGGTGCGAGTGGCACATATCTTACCAGGCTCCTGTCTTTTAGCACTAGCTATGGTCGTTGAAGAAGCTTTAGGGACCCACTTGTGTGTTTTCTTTGTTATATTGGGATGGTTCTTGTGTGTCTCAAGTTTTATTTCAACTACATCAGTTGAAGCTCTAGAGAGTTGGGCTATGGGGACATATGGTTCAACCTCTTGGACATGCAATGTTTTGGTAATATCTCAGGGACTATGGCTTGAGTGGTAGGGCCAAGAGTTGGTTTATGTATTGTGACACCCCTTGTCCCCCAATCAATATTGCTTTTGGTGGCTATCATCCATGTGCATCCTAGGTTTATATTACCCTCGATAGTTCCAATAGGCATGACCAAAAAGTCTTGAGCTACAACCCCATTGTCATAACTGACAGAAGTGTGCCAGATTCTAAAAACCGCAGTTTTTTTCTTGTTGGCACCCTTGACTTGGATAATAATTTCAGATAGAGGTGACTTCCCTAACTAACACCACACCCCATATGATAGCAGATTATATTTAGCACCCATGTCCAATAAGGCGTTATATAGCACTTTTCCATAGGTGTTGTTTAGCTCAATAGGGTATCATAGAGGTGTATTAGAGTCCAACTAGTCCTCATCAGTTTCAACGTGGAATGCATGTGTAACTCCAAGGTTAGCCTCTCGTTGGCATTGATACCGGGTTAGCCGCACCACCCTCTAGCCCGGCTTGAGAGTTTAAAGTTTCTCAGCTTTCAAAGCCAAGACCACAAGAATAAACCACATTCGCGAGCATGAGGTAAAAAGAACAACAAAAAAACACCTTTTTTATTACTTCCGCCACAAGTCTTCCCTTCCTTACTCGCGCATGTGCAATAGGCCACCGCGTTTTCCCCTTTTAGGCACCACACCCTACCTCTCCTCCATCATCACCAAAGACAAGCTCTCTCTCCTACTTGGCTCCACAAAACCACCATCTCTCTATCTCTTACCGTGCTTCTATACCACCTAGCCAATAAAACAAGCCTACATTGTTTTTTTTCTTTTTTCCCTATTGGCGGGCCGCCATATTGGACAAAGATCTCTCTCTCTCTCTCTCTCTCTCTCTCTCTCTCTCTCTCTCTCTCTCTCTCTCTCTCTCTCTCTCTCTCTCTCTCTCTCTCCATTATTCACAAAGCACTCTCTCTTCCCTCATTCCCTTGGACCTAGTCTCTCTCTCTCTCTCCCTCGTTCTACCCCCCTCTCTCGCTCCATGTGGGAATGACCCCGCAAATCATCTCTCTCTTTTTATCATTACACACAACACCCCTCACCATTGGCCCTGTTGGAATTAGGATTGCAGAGAGACGCACATAGCTTGGAGAAGACGAAAGAAGCTCAAGTCACACAATAGAGAGTGTATTACTTAGTGTGCAATGGAAAGATAGATATCCCTAGAGTGATGGGCGTATATACAATGCACAGGGGAAAAAACCTCCTAAAGAGGGAAAAAATGCCCCGGCGGTCCTAGTGTGTTCACACACATCACTACCACATGTAAATGGTAACAAATCCCCCCTGGAGTGATGCGGTGAATGAGAGCTGGCACAAGAGTAAAGGGAAGTTCCATGCCCTGAGGACATGATCAATCCACAAAGGGGAGTAAGCCCAAAGCTTTGCGGGAAGCTTCAAGCTTCTCACGAGACAATGCATTTGTGAAAAGATCTGTAAGGTTGTCTTGTGTTGGCACATAAGCCAAGCTTATCTCTCCTGCTGAGCATGAAAAACTGGGTTCTGCCAATGCACTCTGACTGTTAGTGTAGATAGTGTTGGCAGTGTCCTGTCCAACACCCAAATCAGCCATAAGGCATCTGAGACATACACACTCAACCGTAGCTTTGAAGACTGCCATGTACTCAGCCTCACAAATCGAAGTGGCCACAGTAGGTTGCTTCTTGCTCAACCATGATATACATGAAGTGCCAAGCATGAAACAAAAACCACTTGTGGACACTTGCGTGTCAAAACAACCAGCCCAATCTAAGTCCGAAAAGCATGTAAGTCTTGCGGCAATGATCCCCCCTTGGGATAAAACAAGACAAGATGTAAAGTGCCTCTAAGGTAGCGGAAAATCCTCTTGACAGCCTGCCAATTATTAGACCCTGGGCAATGCATAAATCTGCTGACCTGTGAGACTGCAAATTGAATATCTGGCCTCGTGTTGCATACATAAATGAGGCATCCAACAGTAGTTTGGTAAAGAGTGACATCAGCAGGATCACCAGCATCATGTAGACTCAACTTCAAACCTGTTTCCATGGGAGTGGCAATAGGTTTGCAATCCTCAAGTCCAAACTTGCATAGCAATGTCTCTATGTAACTTTTCTGACACAAGGCAATACCACCATCACACTGCTTAAACTGTATACCCAAGTAATAATGCAACAACCCCAAATCTTTCATCTTGAAAGTAGCATTCAAATCAGCCTTAAATTCAGCAATATGTCTCTCATTTGGTCCAGTGATCAGCAAATCATCAACATAAAGAACCACAATGAGAAGTACATCACCCTCATGCTTTACATACAATGTGCTTTCTGTTGGACTGTTACGAAAGCCTTGTTTGACCAAATGAGTGTCAGCTTTCTCATACCAAGCACGAGGAGATTGCTTCAACCCATACAATGCCTTGTTACATTTGCACACTTTGTCCTCTTGTCCTTTTATGAAAAAACCGCGAGGCTGCGTTACATAAACTTCCTCAAATATGTCACCATTCAAGAAAGCAGTAACAATGTCTGATTTATGTACATCCCAACCAAAATGAGCTGCCAATGCACATAGAAAACGCACAGTAGTCATACGATAAGTGGGAGCAAAAGTTTCTTCATAATCTATGCCTTTTTGTTGTGCATAACCCTTTGCAACAAGTCGAGCCTTATGGCGATCGATCTCACCATCCGGTTTGCGTTTCAACTTGTAAACCCACTTCGTACCAATGGCTTTTTTTCCAGGAGGAAAATCACATAAAGTCCATGTGTCATTCTCTATAAGTGCATCATATTCTGATTGCATGGCAGCCATCCAATTTTTTGAATTATGTGCTTCATCAAAAGATAGAGGCTCCTTAACATCATGTAAACTAGACACAGCCAAAGCATAACAATCTGATGCATAAGATGCATGGAGAGAGCCTGAATGAGTACGACTAGACAAAGGTGCATCTAATTTACTGTCACGCAAAGTGTGCACCAGCCATTTTGGCATACCTCTAGCCTGCTCATTTTCAGCCCTTTCCTCATCAAGTACATCATGTACATCTGCATCAGTAATAGGCTGATCTAGAACATTTTCAGAAGCCCCCATAGGCTATACATTTGCCCCATTGGAACTCACATTCGTATTTCCACCACTGAAAAGAGGCAACAAAGTGTCATAGATGTCCTGTGAGCTTACATTACTATCTCTAGTACATGACAACAAGGGTTGAACAGAATCTTCCACAAACACTACATCCCAAGAAACCAGAATACATTTTGTTTGCAGCTGATACAACCGGTAACCTTTGCTATCAGCACTATAACGAGCAAAAATACATTTGACAGCCTTATCATCCAATTTTCTGCGCTGCACTTGTGGCACCAAAGCATATGCCAAACAGCCAAAAACACGCATGTGCTCAATAGAAGGCTTTCTATCATGCCATGCTTCATATGGAGTAATAGACTGCAAAGCTTTCATAGGACACCTGTTAAGTACATAAGTGGCACACATGATGGCCTCAAGCCAAAAAGAATGCGGCAAAGCTTGACTTTTGACCATACATCGTGCCATTTCCGTCAACGACCTGTTTTTCCTCTCAGCAACACCATTTTGCTGAGGTGTATAAGGCACTATACATTGGTGTTTTATCCCACGACTAGCCAGAAATGCATTGAATTCATGAGACATATACTCCCCCCCTCGATCGGAACGGAGGGTGCCCATAGTACATTTCGAGACATTTTCAGCCATAGCCAGAAATTGTTTGAAGCACATAAAAACTTCGAACTTCGCTTTAAGCGGAAATACCCATGCATGCCTGGAGTAATCATCAATGAAAGTCACGAAGTACAGGTAATTGCCCAAGGACGGAGTTTGCATTGGCCCACAAACATCACTATGCACAAGCTGCAACCTGCATGTGGCCCGAACTGAACCATCCTTTGGAAACTTAGAATGTTGCATCTTTCCCAAAATAAAGCCTTCACAAACATGTTTGACAGGTGCTTCAAGAGGCGGCAAAGAAGAAACCATATCAGATTTCTGAAACGTAGCAAACTGGCAAAATTCAGATGACCAAACCCTGCATGCCAAAGTTTCGCATCTGAAATAGCCCTAGAATCTGCAAGAGCATTTGCAAAATTTTGTCCACACTTGTCATACAAAGTGAGCTTATATAGCCCACAGCACAAAAGGCCAGATGCAACAATTTCATCACCAAAACTGAGATCATGAATTGTACATCTATCATCCACAAATTTGACTACAAGTCCAAGTCTAGCAAGTGCGGATACAGACAAGAGATTCTTCTTGATCCCAGGTACATAAAAGTGCATCAACAAGTGTGAAAGAACTGCCATCTGCAGCAGTAAGCACAATCTTTCCAATTCCCTGAACTGGTTAAGAGGCATTGTTGGCACAAGCGATTGAATTCCCATGAGGGACAAACCTGAGAGAGGTAAACAATTCACGATGTGAGGTAACGTGCTTTGTAGCACCACTGTCAAAATACCACATATGTGAATCTGCATCAACTAACAAGCATGCATCATGGACAGCAGGATTGTAAGTGCACTCTGCGCTAAAAGCCCATTCTGCATCAACATCAGCATCACAGTCTCCTTTCACACAAGACTCAACAATGGCTGCATTTGTAGTGGAACCAGCATTTGCAATGGAACCGCCCTCTTTCTTCTTAGCCTCTTTGGCCTTCAACTTAGGACACGACTTGATCAAGTGATCATTAGCTTTACAATAATGGCAACGCATCTTCTTTTTGCCCTTATCACCACAATTGCCAGACGAAGTGCTGCCAGTAGAAGCATTAGGAACATAATTTTTTCCACTCGTAGCAGAACCATAAGAAGTGGCTGCATTACTGTTACCACCCTTTCTTTGAGAAGCAATAAAAGCCTATTCAACTGCACACTGCCTAGTCCTGTTTTTTTTGGAAAGTGACTCTTGCAATAGCAATGTGCATAATGTATCAAACTTGACAACTTCAGGATTTCCTTGGGTCATAAGTCTCCAAGTACTAGCAAAAGTCTGGTAAGAATCTGGTAACGCATCAAGAACAGTCTGCACAAGGGAACTGTCTGAAATGACTTCACCTGCAGAAATAAGTTGCTCATTGATATCCTTGACACTAGCAAGGAAAGTGTCCATATCATCTTCCTCATGCATAATCTTCGACTCCAACTCTTTACGCAGCAAAGAAATTTTAGCCTCATTGCCACTTGCATAAAGACCAGCCAAAATATCCCAAGCGTGTTTTGCAGATTTCGCTGAACGGATGTGAGGAACAATGGTGCGCTTCACAGACAACGGAATCAATGCATGAGCCTGTGCATCCTTAACATCCCAACGAGTTTGTTCTGCCGTAGGCAAAACAACTCTAACAGCAGCAATCCTTGCAGCAAGACCTGCAACATCCTCAACATCGCCTACATCTTCTGAACCAGGACGTACATCAATGCCCTGCACAATGTTTCAGACCCCTTTTGACACAAGAACATGTTGCATTATATAAGCCCACATAGGGTAGTTGTCCCCATCCAACCTGTCCTCAGCAGCAAACATCTTGAACACATCTGTGTTGTTGTTGTCAGCCATGGTAAATGATGCACCTGATGTGAAAACTTCCCGAAAATAGGAGAAATGGAGCGGGAACAACACGTGCTATATAGCACAAACCGTAGAAGACTATAAGGCACCTGTTATGCAGAAAACGGCACTGACAAAAATTTTGCACAAAATGACGAAATAGCCTATGCAATACTGCCTGTAGTGGAAATGGAGGCCGAAATGAGCCCAAATCAAAAATCTGAGTAGACCAAGCTCTTCAAGCCCTCCCGAAGTATTTGTCGACCTGTGAACGCTTGCCAAAGCTCACTGAAATCGAAGAAAGTGAGCAGGCGTGTATTGGAGCAGCTGGCGACTAAGCCCGGGAGGACACAACCTGCTCTGATACCAATTGTTGGAATTAGGGTTGCAGAGAGACACACACAGCTTGGAGAAAACGAAGGAAGCTCAAGTCACACAATAGAGAGTGTATTACTTAGTGTGCAATGGAAAGATAGATAGCCCTAGAGTGATGGGCGTATATACAATGCACGGGGGAAAAAACCTCCTAAAGAGGGAAAAAATGCCCCGGCGGTCCTAGTGTGTTCACACACATCACTACCACATGTGAATGGTAACAGGCCCGCTATTCCCTCAGCCACACATCCCATTCCATTGACCATTTCCCCTCCCCCCTCTCGCTCGTTGTCGGCCAAGCCCAGGAGCCCGCACTCTATCTCTCTCTTGCACCGTCTGTCAACAAGCTCGAAGGCGCCAAATACAGTAATGCTCTCTCTCTCTCCCTCATTCACCCACACACACACACATCCTCACACACTCCCTCTCTAACTCTCGCTCACCATCAACCTCCCTCTCTCTCGTGTTCTCGTCAGCCCATGCGGGTGCATTAGATACAATGCCGCTCTCTCTCTCTCTCTCTCTCATAATACACACTCTCTCTCTTATTCACCTACACACACACACACACTCACACACCCTTCACCACCTCTCTCTCCTCAACGAGCCCGCGCTCTCCTCCTCCCTCACTCTCGTTCTCTCGCCCTGTCTCCCTGCGCACCCGAAGCACGTTTAAAATATATATATATATATATATATATATATATATATATATATATATATATATATTATACACATATTTTACCAAAATTACCCCCCTCTCTCTCGTTCCCACACACACACTCATTTACACACAACTATCCCTATATACATACACATACGCACACACGCACAACAAACAAACACATACACACACTCCCGCACTCACATATATACACACACGTCTACACAAACTCACCCATACCACCACCACAAGAACCCATTCCACCTCTTCCACCGGCACCACCACCTAATCGCCCTATAAACATCATAAGGTTAGAAGAGAAAGGAAAGGCCATAGTAGTGGATCCACCCAGAGTAAAAGAGAGGGATAAGGGTAAGGAGAAGGTAGCCTTTGTAGAACCATTTGAAGCCATGCCTATAAAGAGAGCTAGGAGGGAGAAATCTCCACGATCTGATGATGAGAGAAACATAAAAGGAGAGACTAGCAAGAGGCCGTTAAGGCCACGACGGAAGATAGGCATCATCGACTACCAGTTAGGGGAAAGTTCTAGGCCCTATGATCTAACATTGGATGTGGCAGAGCAAGGACCAAAGATTACATGGCCACAACTGCTACATCTCGCACCAAAGGTAAGGCGGCAATGGTCCAAAATAATAAGTACAAGGCGCTCCAAAGCAAAGGTAGCTGGAGCAATTTCGGGTTGCAACATGGATGACATCCTTCCAATTTTTGACGTCAACATAAAGGGTAAGAGGTTTGGAAACACCTACATTGATGGAGGTGCACAAATATTTGTGATGAGTGAAGCTATGATGCTTCGACTAGGGCTCGAGGTTGACAAGCCTTCTCCATACAAGGCAAAGATGGCAAACAACGCAAAAGTAAAATGTGCAGGTGTCGTAAGTCCTATGAAGATAAAAGCTTTCAACACTGAGGTAGAAGTAGATGTTTTTGTGATGCCTACTAAGGGGGGGGGCTATCCATTAATCTTGGTAAGGCCATGGTTGATGGCCATGAAGGCAAAGCAGGACTGGGGCACTCGCCTTCTACGCATGACTGGTAAGAAAGGGGAGACAGACTTCTATGACATGAAGACTGGCAAGCAGAAGAAAATGGACCTAGAGAGATCAGTAAATGAAACCACTAGTGAGTCTTCCACTTCTACGGAGGAGACCACATCCACCAACGAAATCAATAGTTCCATCAATGTGATGGGTATCATCATGAAGGATCTACAAAGGGTAAGCACAACTAGCGACCCGTCACCAAAAGGGCAAAGCAACGAAGAGGAAAGTAAATCACCTGGCCTAGGAGAAAGTAGGTTGAAGGGTATGTTATCTATGGAGTTAACAATTGAAGAGAAAGATAAATTTTTGCAAATGTTGATGGGATTTTCTGACCTTTTCATTGACAACTATGAAAGAATAATAGGTATTACAATAGTGGAATATCATATTAAGCTAAAGGAAGGGGCAAATCCAGTTTTGCAAAAGCTACGATGGTCGAGGGTTATACAAGAAAAGACACTCCTTACCGAGGTAAGGAAGCTACTAGAAGCAGCGTTCATCTATCCTGTAGAAAACTCAGAGTGGGTGTCACCCATAGTAGTGATGCCTAAGAAGAATGGTAAGTGGAGGGTCTGTGTTGACTACAAACCACTAAATGCAGCTACGAAGAGAGACCACTTTCCTCTCCCTTTCTTGGATGAAATTCTGAATGAAGTGGAGGGTTTTGAATGCTACACCATGTGTGATGGTTATTCCGGGTATTTTCAAATACACATAGCCTTGGAAGATCAGTAAAAACCACTTTTATTACTCCATGGGGTTGTTTTGCATACAAAGTTATGCCATTTGGTCTCACAAATGCACCTGCCACATTCCAAAGATATGTCACATACGTCTTTCAACCGTTCTTTGGAACATCCATAAGAGTGTTCATTGATGATTTTTGTATATATAGCCCTCGCATTTCACACTTAGAAAAGGTAACTGAGGGTTTGGCAAGGTTGCAAAACCTAGGTGGGCAATTAAATGTAGACAAGTGCCACATTGGGGAAAGTAGAGTCATTCTTTTAGGGCATGAAGTTTCAGAGAAAGGTATCAACGCCGATCCAAGTAAGGTGTCCGCACTCATAGCCCTACCTTCACCAACAACTGCACGTCAACTGGTCTCTTTTTTACAAAAGGTGAGGTATTTGAGTAGATTCATACATCTACTATCACAACTTGTTCTACCACTACAACAACTCACACAACGATCAACTTTCACCTGGGACGAGGAGAGCGAACATCACTACAACAAGGTAAAGGAGGTCTTAGCCACCCTACCAACTATCTCACCACCCAAGTGGGATGAGAAATTTTATGTCACCTCAAGTGTGGGTGATGACTCCTTGGGGGTTGTGCTGCTCTAGAAGGATACAACAACATCTTTCATGAGGCCAATTTACTTCTCCAGTCAAATGATGACAGCAACAGAGAAAGGTTTCACCCATGTGGAACACCTATTCCTAGCTCTTAGATTTGCAACTACAAAGTTGAGTCATATTTGTTGCCTAGAAAATTTGTGATTTTAACCATGGATGAGATGTTTCCTTATGTTGTACAACACATGGATGTTTCTGCTAGGATTACTAAATGGCTAGTTCGTCTGCAAGAGTTTGACTACACGGTACAATTGGAAAGCACGACAAGGGCAAGCTTGGGGGACTCATGACCTACCAAAACTTTGAGAAGAAGGTAAAGCAATCTAGAGGGGAAGGAATTCAATCACTTCCAAAGCCACCGGTGGTAGAAAGAGCACACTCTCTCTACTTTGATGGAGCCTACAAGCGAGCATCCGACAAATCAGTTGTCTGCAGGCATAGTGGTCTTTAATGACAAAGGTATCAAGGTATTCTCGCTTGGCCATTTGTTGGAATCACATTCTAACAATGAAGCTGAGTATGCAGCACTAACCAAGGGGTTACAATGGTGCGTCTCGCAAGGGGTAGAACACCTTAACATATTTGGCAATGCTCTACTTTTGGTAAGGCAAGTAAATGGAGTACAGACATGCAAGAATCCTAGCTTGAGGACTCACTTAAAGGACAGAAGCAATGGATTACCCAGAAAGCCACACGGTATCGGCTTATCAATGACGGTTTGTCTTGTAAGGGTAAAGACCAAATACTCAAGAAGGTACCTCTCTCTAATGAAATTACGGGGGTAATTGTCAGTTTCCATGATGGCGTTTGTGGTGTTCACTTTGCCCTAGATATAACAAGTAGGAAAATCTTGCAAGCTGGCTTTGTATGGCCTAGCCTCAGCTGTGATGTACACCACTGGTGTAAGACATGTAAGATGTGTCAAAAGGCTGGCACCAGATCAGGCATGCCTGAGCCACAGACACCTATCCTTTCTTATGAACCATTTGAAAAGTGGGGTATAGACGCCATAGGACCATTTCCTAGGGCCACAACTCAGGGAAGTTCTACATCATCATGGGAGTTGACTATATGACTAGATGGGTGGAAGCTACAGCCACTACTAGAATTATAGCGGTAGAGGTACCTAAATTTGTCTATCAGCACATATGTTGCAAGTTTGGCACACCATTAGAAATCATCTCTGATAGAGGGCCGGGTTTCAGAGTAGACTTGGTAGGAGAATTAATGCAAGAACTTGGCATTGCAAGGAGGCACTCCTCACCATATTACCCTCAATGTAATGGCCAATGTAATGGTGAGGAGGCACTCCTCACCATATTACCCTCAATGTAATGGCCTATTTGAGAAAGTGAATGGAATGGTCTATAAAATTATCACTAAGCAAGTTAGAAACCATCCTGGAGACTCGGATAAGTATCTACTCCCAGCTTTGTGGGCCTACAGAACCTCATTTCGTACATCTTTGGGGTTCACTCCATATCATTTGGTATTTGGCAAGGAGTCAATCCTTCCTATTGAGGTACAAATAGTAAGTCTTAGAGTGACGGCAAGCCAGCTTCAACCGCCCAACATGCGTTTAAGAGATCACATCCTCGACTTGGAGAGACTATAGCTGGACAAAGAAGAAGCAATCAATTATTATGCGGCCCAGGCAGAGCACACATGGCTTAGTTTCAACCAACATCTTTGGTGCAAAGATTTAAATAAGGGCATGTTGGTGCTACGTTGTGACAATCAATTTGACACACGCAAAGATAAGAAGCTCCTACTCCGATGGGAGGGCCCTTTCATCATCAGAAAAAGTATGCCAATGGGAGTTACCAGCTGATGGCAAGCTTCATAAGACCAGAGTAAATGGTTGGCAACTCAAACCTTATTTTCTTAGATTTGATCAGACTCCACCTATCAACATTCCCGATGAGGATACACCATCAACCTCCACCTCCGACGACAATGATCAAACAAGATGAGTTCAAGGCATGAATGCCCCTAACCTTAGGGGGAGGGGTAATGATACCGTGTTAGCCGCACCGCCCTCTAGCCCGGCCTGAGAGTTTAAAGTTTCTTGGCTTTCGAAGCCAAGACCATAAGAATAAACAACATTCGTGAGCATGAGGTAAAAAGAACAACAAAAAAACGTTTTTTTTTTCACTTCCGCCACCAGTCTTCTCTTCCTTGCTTGCCGACGTGCAGTAGGCCACTGTATTTTCCCCTTTTAGGTACCACACCCTACCTCTCCTCCATCATCACCAAAAACATGCTCTCTCTCCTACTTGGCTCTGCAAAACTACCATCTCTCTATCTCTTACCGTGCTTCTATACCACCTAGCCAATAAAACAAGCCTACATTGTTTTTTTTGCTTTTTTTCCCATTGGCTGGCTGCCATATTGGACAAAGAGCTCTCTCTCTCTCTCTCTCTCTCTCTTCCATTATTCACAAAGCACTCTCTCTTCCCTCATTCCTTTGGACCTAGTCTCTCTCTCTCTCTCTTCCTTGTTCTACCCCCCCTCTCTCGCTCCATGTGGGAACGGCCCCGCGAATTATCTCTCTCTTTCTCTCATTACACACAACACCCCTCACCACTGGCCCGTTATTCCCTCATCCACACATCCCATTCCATTGACCATTCCCCCCCCCCCCCCCCCCCCCTCTCTCGCTCGTTGTCGGCCAAGCCGAGGAGCCCACACTCTATCTCTCTCTCGCGCCCTTGTCAACAAGCCCGAACGCGCCAAATACAGTATCGCTCTCTCTCTCTCTCTCTCTCTCTCTCTCTCTCTCTCTCTCTCTCTCTCTCTCTCTCTCTCTCTCTCTCTCTCTCTCTCTCTCTCTCTCTCTCTCTCTCTCTCTCTCTTATTCACCCACACACACACACACACTCACTCCCTCTCTGACTCTCGCTCACCAACACCCTCCCTCTCTCTCGTGTTCTTGTCAGCCCATGCGGGCATGCCAAATACAGTGCTTCTCTCTCTCTCTCTCATAATACACACACTCTCTCTCTTATTCACCTACACACACACACACACACACTCACATAATACACACTCTCTCTCTTATTCACCCACACACACACACAAACTCACATAATACACACTCTCTCTCTTATTCACCCACACACACACACACTCACACACCCTTCACCATCCCTCTCTCCCCAGCCAACCTGCGCTCTCCGCCTCCTTCACTCTCGTCCTCTTGCCCTATCTCCCAACGCACCAGAAGCATGTAATATATATATATATATATATATATATATATATATATATATATATATATATATATATATATATATATATATATATATAATATACACATATTCTACCAAAATTACCCCCCTCTCTCTGGTTCCCACACACACACTCATTTATACACACTATCCCTATATACATACACATATGCACGTACACACAACACATAAACACATACTCACACTCACGCAATCACATATATACACACACATCTACACAAACTCACCCATACACACACACACGCGCATGTATGCACACACACCAGAAAATAATAAACCAAGGAATCAACACCAACGACAAAGAAGAAGAAGGCCAAGTCGTGCACCGCCGACACCGAAACAAGAAGAGGTGTTGAAAGCATGACCCAGCCGGCTCCAAATGAAGTAACACATAGCATCTTGGCTTCACGCAACACATACCAATTCTGGCAGCATTAAACCTCGCCACCGCCACCCGAACCATCAACAAACCCCCTTGTAAATGCCTCGAACTCCACTCTTCCCTAATAACCTAGCTAGTCGCTAGTGGATTGTAAAAAAACTCTCCCCATCCCACTCTTTCCTCTCTCTCTCTCTCTCTCTCTCTATCTCTACCCTCTCTCCCTCTTTATCTCTCTTACTAGAGAGGCATCTAGGCTCCCTACAGCGACCAGTGGATATTTGCATGGACCATTAGGTAAGGACCGCCTCTTAAGCCTATATAAAGAGGCCTCCACTAAGCACAAAGGAGGCACAAGTAAAGGAGGAACACACGAGCTCCATGCACTCTATATTTTAAGCACTACAAAGGACATAATGCACCTCCCAAGCTAGGAAGCTCATAGCATCATGTTTTGTTGCAAGCATGGGCATTGTAGCATTGGCAACACCACCACCCCCCCACTCTCCACCACACCATGGTTGAGTTACTAGTCACGACCACTCCATGCGCATAAGGCAGTCACTATTCCCCCGCAAAGCAGCATGAACACGCTAGGATTGAATGCACCGACACCATGCTACCCCAGGCCACTCTCGATGCTGGTGATTGACGTTGTCGGTGGTGCATCGTCTTGATGTTTTTCCTCAACTAATCTCCTGCTAACGTACTAACCTCCCGCTAACTCTATCTTTGCCATGCACCATATGGCACTCGCATTCCATCATGCATCCCTAGTGCCAAGATCCAGGTTTGTAATAGTCACGACCACCATTTGTAAGTATCATCATCACCAATAAAAGTGTACAATGTTGTGTTCATCTTTGGGGTCCATTCTCTGTTCTCCTTTGTTTTGATTTCCCACATTCGCGGGATGTGTCATCTCATCTATATCACTCTTCTTGTGCTCCATCACATGCGACCTCTCTAGTCAGTCAGTATACGCCATTCCGACCTTGTCACATACCTCTCTCGTACACACACTCCTGACTGTTAACTAGGCATTTTCTACATGTTGACATTTGTTGTATCACCATTTCATGTTGGCTACCTAAAGGGCATCTCACTTTTGCTACCCTAGGACATGTGTGTCTGCGTCCTAGCTGCACTTATGCTAGGTGGCGCCCCCTCTATAGTTATAGGATTACTCCTACCTTGAGATGATGCTTGGGGATGTTCAGGCTATGTGTGGTATAGAGGTCACCCCATATGGCATGTCAGTTCCGGCCATCAGCGTCTTATGCGTTGTTTTCGCTCCTTAGCCTCAGCTTGAGCTTGTATCTTCTTCACTTCTGTTTGTGCCTTGGTTGCCTTTTTTTAATGGATGGCACATAGCTCCTCTTGGATTTAAGGATCATAGTATGTTTTAAATTTTCTCCCATTGAGGAATCCAATGGTTTCAACTCCATCAAGAGTCTCCACACGAATGGTTCCTTGTGGGGTGATCTCACATACTCTATATGGTCCTTTTCCCGCATATTTCAACTTTTCTTTTTGTTACACACTCCATACATAAGGACTTTATCACCAACAATGATATTATTGTTCTTTAGATGACGGTCAAATCTTTTTTTCCTCCTATCTTTCTCCACAAGTGCATTTTGCACAGCTAATTGCCTCTCTTCATCTAGCCTTTCAAGGATATATAATCACTCAACTATGGGGTTACCATCCCAACCTTCTTGAGAAGCTACTCAAAGACTAGGAACGACAAACTCCCATGGCATAACCGCTTCTTGGCCATACACCATCTTAAATGGTGCGCAGTTAATGGCAACTTTGTATGCAGTACGATAAGCCCATAGAGCTGATGTAAGCTTTAAATTCCAATTTGTACGATGAGCTTCCACCGTTTTGGTCAAGATAGAAATTAAGGTCTTGTTCATGCTCTCAGCTTGGCCATTTGCTTGTGTAATAAGGTGTGGACTTATGGTGAGCTACAATAAAGTTGGTAGTGAGTTCTTTTATTACTCCATTTATAAAATGAGTACCATTGTCACTCACAATATCAAAGGGACAACCAAATCTTCTAATAATGTTCTCAAAGAGAAACTTGGCAATTGACCTCGCATCAGCCTTACGTGTCACCCTGGCTTCCGTCCACTTTGTCACATAGTCAGTGGCAACGATAATATATCGAGATTGAGTGCTACAAGCTACCGGACTAATTGGGCCTACAAAGTCCAAACCCCATTGTTCAAATGGTTGAGTCACTTTAACAAGATGTAAGGGCATCCTATCCTTTTGTTGCGTGATCTTGTAATGTTGGCATTCATAACATCCTTTTGCAAAAAGTGATGCATCCTTGAATAAGGTAGGCCACCAATAGCCTGATTGCAGCACCATTCTAGCTCTTAGTTTTCTTGAGAAATGTCCTCCAACTATACCCATGTGGGCTTCTTGCAGTATGTATAAATACTCCTCATGGGCACAACGTCTAAGAATATCATCCTTCCCTAGCCTGTATAGAGTTCCTGCAATGAGAGAGTAAGGTTCACGTTCTTTTATCAATTTTTGAGTTATGTCCTTACGAAGCTCTTTGGGTGGAAAACCATTAACTAGAAAGTTCATAATCTTCTCACTCCATTCAGGTATGGTTTTGACTAGGAATAGAGAAGTATTGGGAAACTCATCATCGACTCTAGTAGGGTCTTCACCATTGGGTATGCGAGAAAAATCATCCACTATCACATGTCTTTTACCGGGTCTCACCACAATGGTAAAATTAAACTCAAGGAGAATTAACAACCATCATGTAATTCTTTCCGTGGAACAAGCTTTATTTACTAGATACAACAAGGCTTGATGATCAACATAGAAAACAAACTTGTTGGCCAGAAGGTAGTAGCAAAATTTCTTCACTGCATAAATCATACCTAAACCTTCTCGCTCTATAGTGGTGTAATTCTCTCGGCATCATTCAATTGATGACTTGCAAAGCTAATGGGATAGTATAGTTTATGTTCTCCTGGTTGAGCTAGAACACACCCAATAGAAAAGTTCGATGCATCAATATGCACAGGGAAAATTACATTCCAATTGGGCACTCGTAGAATAGGAGCACTAGTAAAGGTGTTTCTCAATGACTCATAAGGGTGGTTACACTCCGCGGTCTAGTGGAACTCAATAAGAAGCTTTTCAAAGGACGAGCTATATCGGCAAAGTTTAAAATAAACCATCGGTAATAACCAACATGACCCATGAACCTTTGAACTCATTTATAGTTTGTAGGTGGTGGCAATTCAGCAATGGCTTTAATTTTGCTCTCATCTATGGAAATCATATTTTTGTCCACTATATGCCCTAAAATGACTCCATGTTTAACCCAAAATTGGCATTTGAAAGGGTTTAAGAAGATGTGATACAATCTGCACTTCTCAAACACTTTTCATAAGCATGATGGATGTTCTTTCCAAGAGGAATAAACACAAAGGTTATCTAAGAAAGCTTCACAAAACTCCCTCAAATATTCTCTAAAAGTAGTGTTTATTAATCTTTGAAAGGTAGCAGGGGCATTGGTTAACCAAAAGCCATAACACAAAATGCAAACACTCCAAATTTGGTTATAAAGATTGTTTTAGCTTGGTCCTCCAGCGCAATTGTGATCTCATTGTAGCCAGAGTACCCATCTAAAAAGCTGTAATCTTCCTTCCCTACAAATCTTTCAAGCACATGTTCTGAATATGGCAAGGGGTAATAGTCCCTCCTAGTGGCAGCATTGACCTTCTTGAGATCCACATACACTCTGAGTTTCCCATTCTTTTTTGGCACAATCACTATTGGAGACACCCATTCTGAGTGCTCAATAGGGTATATGAATCCTCATTTCACAAGCTTTTTAATCTCTTCTTGAACGATTTTTGCATATTTATGATTCATTGGGTAGGGTGATTGCTGAAGTGGTTTAGCCATGCTATTCATGGGGATTGTGTGTTGCACACGGAAGGTGGAACACCTTTCATATCATGATATGTCCAGGCAAATATATCCATGAATTCCTTGAGAATTTCTTTAAGTACACAGTGCTCGGTCTCTGTCAAATCTTGGGCAATGAAAACAAGTTTGGACTCTTCTCTTGGGTCTGCTAACTCTATTTCCTTAACTATCACTGGACCGTCATAGAATCCATTGCTCCCATCGATAGGTTTTCTTTGATCCTTTGTATACACAACCTTACATTCCTCTGTGGTATAGGATTTGAAATGTTCAGGTGCAGGGTGTAAGTCTGTGGGGTCCTGTTGTTTTGTGGACTGTGATTTCACTTCTGATTCCTTTTGTTGTTGAGCTAACTCTCGATTTTGTCATCTCCTTATGGTACGGCTCAACTTTGGCTTCTCTGTAGCCTCTATTTGTGCGATGTCAATGGGGTTGTGGACTACACCACATAACGCTTTGAAGGTATTCACCCTAGTTATTACCAACTTCCAATGAGCATCACATGCCCCTATATAATTAAGCCATTCCACGGTAGATTTCTTTTCATTTATTCTAGCATGCACATTTGCTCGATATTGTCGCCTCTTATATCTCTTACTCTTCTTGTCTAATTTTCAATTACAGCCGATCTCTAGTGAAGAGTCACTAGATGAATTGCTACTTGTGTCTTATGCTCCCTTGGATAGATTGTCATCTAGGGTACCACTAGGCCCTGAATGGTTTGTCCCCACATTTGCACTAAGATTTAACTCAGATTCTTTGTCCTCATAGTCAATTTCAATTGATGATTTTGACTCCAAATCATGTGGGCTATAGTCTTGTGAGGTGAACTGAGTCCAATGCCAATCAAACCTTCATCTTGTAGGTTATCAGAAGCTATATTCATTTCTTCTAGCATATTTAAGGGTAAGAGTGGTGGCATTTCATCCCCCTCAGGTGTTACCCAGGTCGTCCCTGTGTTTCACCAAGTGTCTGTGGTTGCTGCTAGGTGGACCCAATCCACCTTGTCCGACTCAGTCATCCTAGGTAGTACATCCATATAAGGAGAATCTTCCCCAACATCAGTGTTCGCTTTACACGTGTAACAATACTGCAATGGGGCCAAGTGAATTATGGTGTCAGATCTATGATCAATTATAAACATGTTTCCTATAGGATGTGCTCGACCAATTACAAGATCCACTCAAATAACAAAATCTTGGAACTGCAAGTAGACATGGTTTTTAGACCATGCACCATTTTTGCTTCCCTCATGAAAGGACACCCTAAGATCATCTCCGATGCCATAGTGTGCTTGGACAAATCCATAACAATGAAGGGTAATTCTTATTTTATGTCCAAAGACCTTGATCTTGAGATCTTCTAGCATCCCAATAGGTTTAACAATAGACCCATTTTCCATCTTCACTACTATGGTTGTGGTCACAAGGTGACATATTTCCATAGTTTCCTAGCAATTTTTAGTCACTATGCTAACCCCAGCGCCACCATCAAGGATTCCCTTCACATTTAATCCCTTAGTAGTAATTGGTATGGTCACATTGGATTCATCACCCTCAAAGTATTGTCCCAACTTATTAACAGGTATTTCTACCACAAGGTTCTCATCTAGGTTGGGTTATGGATCTAAGTTTTCCTCCTCTATTGGCATCTCCCGAGCTCCATCCATCTGTGCAAATTGTGGTGGCCCAAACTTCAGTTCTCCATTGAGGAAGGCTCAAAGAGCTGAGACTAGCTCAGGGTCTTTATATATTTTGTACGTGATGGTGGTTCTAACTTCTGAAGACATGAAATCCATCAATTTGGCAGTGTTTAACGGTACCTTTTGGGCTTCAGTCCCTTGACGTGGGGAAGATGGGATCTCCATTTCTTTGATAGGATCAAGTAGTCCCTCTAGAAACATTCTTTCCATCAAGAAGTAAGTATGCCCACTTTCCAATGACTTTAAGCCACTTTCTTCTTGGATGACACTAGGTATGGCTAAGGGTCTATGGACTTGGTGAGGTTGTGTTGCATAGGGAACATGGTGTCTGTAATCTGGATCTGCCTAGGTGCTGGCTCCAGATCCCTTTGGGTATCTTCTACCAAAATCCTTAATTACTTTACCCGCTCGATCTCCTCTGCAAGGTTTGGATAAGTTACTATCTTCTTCTTGGATCATGGCCATTGTGGCTCATGACGATCTTCCTTGTTGGTTTCTTTCCTAGTGGTCGTTCTGGTATTTATGGTTTCATCTGAATTAGAATCCTCTTCAGTGTCGTTCATATATACAGGGTCGTCATCGGTCCCTATGTTGGTCTTTGAACTGGGGTCTGAATTCGCGGCTTTTTGCAATCTCTTCCTTCCTGTTTTCTTCTTTTTTTGAGATTGGGCAATTGATGCCGTGTCTCTTTTCTCAAGAATATAATTTTGTTTTTGGAGCATCGATTGTGTGAGTACGTTTACTAGTACCACAGGTGTACTTTGTGATGGCTCCTCGATAACCTCAATCAAGTTTAATGGCGTGATCTTTGGTGCATTTGGATTATTTGGACATTGGGTAATCATATGATCTATGCCACATTAATTACACATGAGTATTGGCATTGTAGACGTGCTCGCTTGATTGGTTTGCATTACTGTGGTGTTCTTTTGTAGCCTAATAGGACACTTGGCCACACGATGTGGACCTCCACACTCATAGCATTGAAGAGGTGGTCTCTTAGCAGTGTAATTGATATTTTGGCCTCTTGCAGCAAGAGCATCTACTTGATAGACAGGTTTGACTTGTCCCCAATAGTCCTCCATGTAGTATTGTGGACTTTCTTCAAGCGCATCCATCCCATAGGCCATATTAGGGTCTATATCTTCCTCACAGCCTTCCAAACAAGCAATAGATGACTCACAACCCACTTGATTCACAAAAGTGATTCTTGGATGTGGTGGTTGTTGTCCTAGCACTAGAGGTGGTAAGGGTGTTGTTTGAACAACATTTTGGGCCCTAGGGACCATGTGTTCTGACGTTTGTTCAAGAGGTGGGGCCGGCATCAATGCAGGCACTCGAGGTGTGTCTGTCCATGCTAAGGTTGGTCTATTGGCCATCTCACGCTTAAATACTATGCAATACTTATCTTGATGACCATACCTCCCACAAGCATTGCAGTTCCCATTGAATTTTACTCTAAAAGTAGGGCATTCACTTGTACTATGCGGTCCATAGCATACTGAGCACCATTGTTGCTTCCTTCTTGGATACATATGATTGTTTTGCGGAGCACGATTGTCTCTAAGACTCTCTTGAATGGCCTTGGTGAGATCTGCTAAAGTCATCTCAGAATTCTTTGGCTCCTTAGCAATAGGCTTTAGGGTCATTGGTTGATGCCCCGATGCTTGCGAGCTAATAGATTTAGGCTCAACAAACACTCTTTCTCCTTGAATCATTAAATTATCCTCCAATTGGATCGCATTGGTGGTGACTGCTTCCCAAGTGGTGATACCTCTAATGACTAGGCCATTGTAGATATCCTCATGTCATAATCCCCTAATGAATCTATCAAGCAATTGATTATTATTGAAGCACTCATTTGGATTACAACGAGAATTCAAATGCTTCAAGCGACTAATAAAGTCTCTCACCGCTGACTCTCCTTCCTCTCGTTGGGATTTTTGGAGCTAAGAGGCTACACCCCAAAGCACTCCCTCTCGTATGTATTCTTTTAAGAACAGCCGCCTAAGACTAGGGTAAATTTTTTTTTCTTCCACCCTTAGGGATCTATACCAATCCCCTGCCTTCCCACTTAAGGTTAGGTTTAAAGAATTACTCTTATGCACGTCATTGTGTTCTCCTAGAGAATTTCATATTTGTTCAAACACTTCAATATGCTTTCTCACATCCCCGTCTCCACTAAATTTTTGTGTGAGCTTGGCTATTTGTACTACCTTACTTCTAGGTTCTCTATGAGGCATGTTACGCATATTCCCAGCAATAGATCGATCGCCAATAGCTTGAGAAAATGTTGCCAAGTCACCTAAGTGAGCAGGAAACGTGGGTGGAGGTGCTCCAGAGACTACATGTGGAGTAGGTATTGGCATTGGGCTTGGCGCATAGAAAGCCCTTGGGTTCCACGTTTGGTACGGTGTTGTGCCATGTGGCGGCCCAAAGTTCATATGTGTGGCCCTAGGCATAGCTAATGTTATAGGGGCAGTTGTCGGCATTGAGCTACCATGTAGCGGTGCTTCACTAACAAATGAGGTCCATGGCGTGTTTCTTGGTATGCCCATCATTGGGGTAGGCATGGTAGCCGTGGTGTCATCAAGGGAAAGATGAGCTAGACTTGGAAAAGTAAAGCTATCACTCGGACTTACCGAGGGAGTCTCCATTTGTGATAAGGTTGGTTGTTTAGGCTTCCTTGTACCCAAGAATATCATGAGACCCGTTGAAGGCATATGGATCCCCTTGTTCTATCTCTCTAGCTCAATAACCCTATGGATGACCTCACAAACTCTTTGTTGTTGATCCTCCACGTTAGTAGCACCCGTTGTGGATTGTAGGACATCTAACCAACCCACGTGATAGGTGTGACCTGTGTATAGGTCGGTTAGAGTTTCCATTTCTAGTTCGTTGTCCTAGTTCTCATTTAGGAACGCTCCCTCTAGGCTTGAGGTGCTAGGGGTGTCCTTTGAACTAGATGCAATGTGGCTCTCTATGGGTTGAACCTTAGTGGTCGCTAATTCAAGAGCACTCGATTTCTCTCCTAGCAAAGATATTGACATAGGGGCTTTCACTTTTAACTCTCTTAATTGTTCCGCCTTGCGTAAGCTCTCAATTTCCTTCTCCCTAGCCGCGGTGATATACCTCTCAACCTCTTGCACACACACACCTAACCTTCTGATGGGAGCAAAGTGAACCCCGAGTCCTAAAGGCCTCTAAAACGCCGGGGACCAAATGCGCGCCTCGAGCCTGTCACAGTAAAGCGAATAGGGGGCACCACCTAGCTTTGAGCGGCTAGGATGCAAAACACGATGATATGAACACCGCAAACCTACACACGGAGAGAGAGAGAGAGAGAGAGATTTGCAAATGATGAAAACCCTCGGGGGTGTAGGGGAGAATTATTTCTGTAGTATTTACAAATGGCACGCCGTGATAGTAGAGAGGTAGGGAGAGGAGGTGGTGCAAACTGCTTGGTGCGTTCTCTAAGGCGACTCAGTGATTGTGAAGCTTTCTACCAAGAGCATGTATACGTGTGTGCATCGACCATTGGAGTCGAGAGATGGACGTGGTTCCCTTCGCATGGTGCAATTCCCAAGGCAAACCCAACACACAAGCCCCCTCCCCGTGATGGTGATAGTGTCAACTCTTCCCACTACACTCTACCAAGTGCTGACTTCCCATGGACTGCCCCCCCCCGATAGTGACATCTCAGTGCCAATTTATAAGTGTTGGCTGCTTGGATTATGGTAATCCCGGTGTGATTAGGGTAAGCTTAATCGGGGAGGCAAAGCAAGTGGTGGGCCCGGTGTGGTTGACCCTTGCTTTGTTTTGGGAGGTTATTAAAAGATGAAAATCTCTAGGTGGGCCTTTGTGACCATCACCTAGAGAGAGGAAATTTACAGTGGGATTTTACAATGGCTTGGGTGAAAACTAAAGAAACGATGAAAATAACTTATAAATACTGGAATTGGCATCGTGGTTGCGTGTTGCCGGCCAATAGTGTGTTGCCGGTGCGTCGGTGTAGCGCGTACTTCTTGTCGGCGTCGGTCGGGGCATGCCTTCGGCGCATTTCTCCTTTTTGTTGTTGGCGGCGCGTGCTTTGGGTCCTTCTTCTTTTTCGTGTTCGTCGTAGTCGTGGAGTCCTTCTTTTTCTTTGCATTTGAAGTGCGAATATGTGTGTGCGTGTGTACGTATGTGCATGTGGGTGGATGTGTATATATAGATATGTATATGGGTGTGTGTGCGTGAGTGCATGTGTGTGTATTTATATGTGCGCAAGCGTGCGGTGGGAACGGGGGCTTATCTACATAATGTATATATTATATATATGTTTTTAAAATTTTTTTTCTCTTTGTTTGGTGGCCAGTGGCAGCTACGCATGCTTGGGGGTGGGGGGGGGATGGTGTGTGTGTGTGTGTGTGTGTGTGTGTGTGTGTGTGTGTGTGTGTGTGTGTGTGTGTGTGTGTGTGCATGGGGTGTGTGTGGTGTGTGTATTGAGAGAGAGAGAGAGAGAGAGAGAGAGAGAGAAACGTGTGTTGCGCCTATACAAGCCAAGAGGGAGAGAGAGAGAGAGAGATATGGCGGGCAGGCTGCTGCCGAAACAGAGCGCGAGAGAGGGAGAGGGGATTGGGGGTGTGTGTGTGTGTGAGTGTGAGGGGATGAGGGTGTGAGAGGGTGAGGGTGAGTGAGTGTGTGGTGTGGAGGAAGAGTGGGCTCCATGGCGGGTGTTTCTCCCTCGAGCTGAAACGGAAGAGAGAGAGAGAGAGAGAGAGAGAGAGAGAGAGAGAGAGAGAGAGAGAGAGAGAGAGAGAGAGAGAGAGAGAGAGAGAGAGAGAGAGAGAGAGAGAGAGGAGAGAGAGAGAGAGAGAGAGAGAGAGGGGATGAGGGTGTGAGAGGGGAGAGAGAGAGAGAGAGAGAGAATCCATAGGGTGGGTGCCCACCATGGGGGGGGGAGGAGAGAGTGTGTGAAGGGGGGGGGGGGGGGGGGGGGGGGGGGGGGGGGGGTTGTCCTATTCTCTATCTTGCATGGCGTCTCAAGGATGAGAGGAGGGGGAGAAGTCAATGGTGTGGGGGGAGAGAAAGAGGGTGGGGATAGTGGGCCAAGGGGGGGGGAAGGGGGGGGGGGGGGGGGGGGGGGGGGGGGGGGGGGGGGGGGGGGAAGGGGGAAGGGGAGGAGAGGGGGGTAATGAGAGGAGGGGGAAAAGAGTGTGAGAGAGGGAGAGGGTGAGTGTAAGAATACGAGAGAGCGGAAGTTCACATGCGGCTCAACACGGAGGGAGCGCAAGAGGAAAAGTGAGAGAGGGGATTTGGGGGTGAGTGCTCGAGGCTTGCACCTGGCCGAGGGTGGCCAGTAAGGGGGGGTGAGATTGAGAGAGGGAGAGGATATTACAGAGAGGTATGTAGGGGAAATGAGAGAGAGAGGGGGGGGGGGTTATTTCATCCAATGCCCGCCGGGGGGGGGGAATAAACTACGGGGGAAAGAGAGAAGGGGTATCTGAAACTGAGGGCGGCTGGCCAGGCTGGGGTATAGACAAGCGGGGGCTTGAGGGTGATAAGGCCCACCAATCGAAGGGGGGGGGGGGGGGTGTGCCATGCCCGTAGAGGTGTCGTGGGGTTTACCAGGCGGTGCCGAGCCTTCCAACAGTGTCGCCAAGGCTCCAGCAGAGGAAAAATAAGTTTTTTTTTCTTTTTTTTCTTTGATTTTCAAAAATCGGCCATCATTAACCCTCTCCCTTTGGCTAGAGGCATTCATGCTTCTAGCCCTTCCTCTACATCTTCAAGTGTGGGTTAGAGGGTTTTTCCTCTTCTGGAATGTCTAGCATGAATTCTGGATCAAACCTAAGAAAATACCTTTTCAGTCTTCATCCATTGACCCTAGTCTTGTGAATTCTCTCATCTGCTTCCATCAGCTTATAGCTGCCGTTGTCATAGCGTTTCTTGATGATGAATGGCCCTTCCCATCTGGGTTGAAATTTCTTATCCTTCCTAGTGTCAAATCTGTTGTCGTATCTCAGCACTAACATACCTTTTTCCAGTCCCTTTTCTTTAAGCCCTTGATTGAAAGTGAGCCGGCATCGTTATGCCTGCGCTGCATAGTGATTGATTGCTTCGTCCCTATCTAGTTGGAGTCTCTCTAGATCCAAGATGTGGTTTCAGAGATTTACAATTGGACGGTGTATCTCGCTAGCCAAAACTCATAAGCTGGCTATCTGTACCTCAATGGGTAGAATTGCCTCCTTCCCATAACCTAGATGGAAAGGGGTGAAACCTAGGGATGTTCGGAATATTGTTCTGTAGGCCCAAAGAGCTGCCATGAGATGTTTATCCCAGTCCCCTGTGTGATTGTTCACCTGCTTTGTGATGATTTTGCAAATCATTCCATTTACCTTCTCTACCAGACCATTGCATTGTGGATAGTATGGTGTGGAATGCCGGCGTGTGATGCCTAACTTCTTCATCAGTTGTCCCACCAAATCACCTCTAAATCGTGGTCCTCTATCTGATATTATCTCAAGAGGAGTGCCAAAATGGCAAACAATATGCTCAAAAATGAACTTTGCCACCTCTTGGGCTGTAATGCGGATGGTGGCTGTTGCTTCTGCCCATCGAGTCATGTAATCTACACCCACTATGATGTACAGTTTACCTGATTGGGACCTTGGTAAAGGACCGATTGCATCTATTCCCCATTTCTCAAATGTACCATAGAGATGATAGGAGTTTGTGGCTCGTAGGTTAATGTCACAAACTCGTAGGTTAATGTTTGATCAGTGGCCACTTGAGAAGCCTTACATGTTTTACACCAGTGGTGTACATCTCTGTTCAAACTAGGCCAAGAGTATCCTACTTGTAGAATCTTCCTAATGGTGATGTCTAGAGCAAAATGACCGCCGCAGACGCCATCATGGCAGCTTGAAATTACCTTTGTGATTTCATCGGAGGTTGGCACCCGCCTGAGAATTTGATCCTTGCCCTTACAATACAAGTGGTCGTTTACAAGGCGGTACCTAGTAGCCTTCCTTACCAGCCATTGCTTCTAGCCTTTGGTGTATCCTGCTGGACATTCTCCCGTATCTAAAAAACTAACGACATCCGGCATAGCATCACTACCTTGGAAGAGGTGTAGCTTTAGATTGATTGCTCCTATGGAAACGTCTCGTATTCTCTCTTTGGCTAGAGCATCTGTCTCCTGATTTTCTGCTCTTGGGACATGAAATAGCTTCACTGCTTCAAACTTCCTTAGAAGGTCCTTAACTTGTCGGAGTTGACCAAGTAAAACCTGATTCTTACAATCCCAGGTGCCATTTATCTGCCTTATCAAAAGCAAAGCATCGCCAAACACATTTAGGTGCTGAATTCCTTGTGAAATACATTGTTCCAACCCAATAATTAGGGCTTCATATTCTACTTCATTGTTGGAGTGGGAGTGTAATAATTGCCCGATGGAGAATACTCTTTCTTGCTGTTCATTGAAAATGACTATGCCTGCTGCAGACTAATCCATTGTTCTCTTGTATGCTCTGTCAAAGAAAAGAGAGTGAGCTCTTTCTAGCCTAGGACTCTCTACCATTGGTGTTTCTTCCTTTGCTTCCGTGTTGACCTTCAGCCTCTTCTAATAATGGCGATGAGTGAGAATTCCTGCTAAACTAGCCCTGGTGGAGTTTTCTACTTTCATGGTGTATTCAAACTCTTGTAATCTAATCAACCACTTTGAGATCCTAGATGAGACATCCATGTGTCGCATTACATATGGGAAAACCTCTTCCATTGTCAGGATTACAAAGGGTCTAGGCAGGAGATAGGAGCGGAACTTTGTGGTAGCACACATTAGTGCCAGAACCATGTGTTCTACTTCGGTAAATCCCTTTTCTAACGGGGTCATGCCACGACTAGAGAAGTAAATGGGATGCATGAAATAAGTTTTGGGGTCCTTTTGCATTAGCATGGCTCCAAGTGTATCACTTCCTACACTAGGGCTCACATAAAATGACTCGTCCCACTTGGGAGGTGAAATAGTGGGAAGCTTAGCTAGGATTTGCTTTACCTCAGTAAACTGCTGCTCATTCTCTTCACTCCATGAGAAGACATCCCTCTGGGTGAGTTGTTGTAGGGGAAGGACCACCTGAGATAGCAGGTTAATGAACCTGCTTAAGTATCTTACCTTCTGAAGGAAAGAAACCAGCTGCTTAGCGGTGGTGGGTGACGATAAAGATACCAGGGCCTGAATCTTGCTAGGGTCAGCCTCGATCCCTTTTGTTGAAATTACATGACCAAGGAGAGTGACTCTTGCTTTCACCGATGTGGCACTTATCCACGTTGAGTTGGCCACACAAGGTTTGTAGCCTGGTTAAGCCATCATAGACTTTGCTTAAATGAAGGGCTCGTGAGCTATAGATGCAAAAATCGTCTATGAAAACCCATATTGATGTTCCAAAGTAGGGTTGGAAAACAAAAGTCACATAGCGTTGAAATGTGGCCGGGGCATTAGTGAGGCCAAACGGCATCACTCTGTAGGAAAAACATCCCCAAGGTGTGATGAAAGTTGTCTTATTTTGATCTTCCTCCGCAATGCTAATCTGGAAGTATCCTGAGTAGCCATCAACGCACACTGTGTATCGCTCATGACCTACACTTCATTGAGTATTTCATCCTGGAATGGGAGGGGAAAGTGGTCCCTTTTGGTGGCTGCATTGAGAGGTTTATAATTCACACAGACTCTCCACTTATCATTTTTTTGGTGTGACTACTACTGGGGAGACCCATTCTGAGTCTTTGACAGGGTAGATGAAACCTGCTTGTAGCAAACTTCTCACTTCTTTAAGCAGTGCTTCTTGTTGGATTACTCCAAGTCTTCTGAACTTTTGTACTATGGGTTTACTGCCTTCCTTGAGCTTTATGTGGTGTTGCACTACTGTAATTCCTGTGATCTTATCATAGCCATCAATGAACAAAGTAGTGAAGTTACCTAGCATGGAGAAATACTCCTTCCTTTCTTCATTGGTTAACTCATTTGAGAGCACTTTTTGTAACTTACTGCATCCTCCAAGGACTGCATACCTGATGATCCCTCTTGGTTTGTCAAGGGTGTTTCAGATTGTGTTAACCTGTTTGGGTCTTTAAGAATGACCCCGATCACTTCGATGCTACTGTCACTTCCGTAGGTGGTGGTCGTCTCTTCTCCTGAGGTGGACGAGTAGTCGTTGGTGGGCTCATCTTTTGAAGCCTCCAAGATCATGTTGCACTGCTTTCCAGTCCTCATGTCGTAGAATATGGACTTCCCTTTAGCGTCCTTCATCTGAATCATCCCGGTGCTCCAGTCTTGTTTAGCTTCCATAGCCATAAGCCAAGGCCTCCCAAGAATGATGGGGTAGCCCTCCCCTTTGTGTGGCATGACGAATATGTCTACCTCCACTTCTGTATTGAATGCTTTTACTTTGACCGCATTTACAATGCCCATGCATTTCACTCTTACATTGTTTTCCATCTTGGCTCGGCAGGGTGCCGGCCTACTTACCTCTAGACCTAGATGGTGCATCATCTTTTCACTCATGACGAAAATTCGTGCTCCACCATCTATGTATACATTTGAGATTCGTTGCCCCTTGATGTGAGCATCCATGGTTGGTAGGATGTTGTCGAGATCCCTTCCAGAGATAGCCCCAACTATCCTGGGCCTTGATTTCTTGGTACTTACCATTTTTGTCCATTGTCTCCTCATCCTTGGTGCAAGGTGGAGTAACTGGGGCCAAGTTATCTTCAAGCCCTGCATTAACACATCCTGAACTAAGTCATAGGGTTTTGCATACTCACCTAGTGAGAAGTCATCGATGTCTATCTTCCGTTGCGGTTTAGCTGCTTGCTTGCTAGACTCGACCTTCCCTGTCATCTTCTCTTCTCTTTGAGATGCTTCTTCTTGCCTGGCACGCTTCACTCCCATAGCATCCACCTCTTCTACCTTCTCTTTCCCTTTGTGCTTCTCTCGAACTGATTCTTCTACCTTCGCCTTCCCTTTAGCCTCCAAGCTAATAACACTCACCGCTTGGTTCACAGCAGGTGGTGGGGGTAGTGGCGGAATGAGAGGTTGGGGTGGTGGTTGCGGTTGTACAGGTGGTCGAAGGATTTGGACCAGTGGGATTGGTCCTGGTTGCCTAGGTGGTGGTGGTCTTGCTCTTGGCGGAGAGATTTGATTCTATCTCCCCCCCTCTATTGAAATCCTGCCTCCTCGGGTGTGGGCAGTAGCACATTCCATGGCCATCTTCCCCACAGTTGTAACAGTGGTACTCTTGGTTCTGCCTTTGTTGTCCTCTTCCTTGTTCTGGATTCCTACCAGGTGCATGCCCTTGCTACACCAGATGCACAGATAAACTCTCTAGTTGGGTGGTGATGCGACTCAGCAGGTCTTGCTGCTCCTCTGATGCCTCCTGCGGTTGGACTCTATGATTGGTTGTTGCAATCACTGGGGTTGGTCAGGCCGAGCTTGTTTCCTCTGACTCGTTTATTCTTGCTTGCATGCGCAGCTTCTTGTCTTTAAGGCGGGCTACTTCGACTGCCAACTCATATGTTGCAGGAAACCTTCCCTTCACCTTCTCTCTAAGCGCGACCATAGACCAGCAATGAAACGGTCCTTCTTTAGGAAATTAGGCGCTCCTTCTCCTTCCTCCAGTGAGGCAACCCATCTCTCCCATCAGTCCAAAAATTTGGACTCGTAGGTGGCATACTCCAGCAGACCTCCCTGCTTTAATTCTGTCAGTAGCTGCCATAGCTTCTCCGAGGTTGTGCCTTCACCAAACCTCTTTACAAAAGCAGCCCTTAACACATCCATGCATTCTTGGTAGCCTGGGGCAATGCATAATACCAGGACTTGGCCTCTACTTTCATCAGTAGAGGAAAAATTCTAAGTCGTGAAGCGTCGTCATCTTTGTTGGAGACGACACAAGCAATGTCGAAATCATCCATAAAGTCGGTGGTGAGATCCTCTCCCTTCTTTCCACTGAACGTGGGGAAAGAAACACTTGCCATGGTAGTGACTCAGGAAATTACAAACCTCTTTTTTTCTTTTTCTTTTTTTACATTAACAACAGTAGCGGCTCATAGCGGCTTTTTACAGGGGTGGTGGGTGGATAGGTGAAAACAGGATAAAGATAGATACATTAAAGGAATGATGGTAATCTAATATGGGGAGAATGATAGGGTTCGGGGAGTTGAGGATTTCTCCTAGTACCGCGGCACCGAATAGGTATACGATCTTCTGTTGTGGTAGAAGGCTTTCCTATCTACATAGATATTCACATGCATATGCTGCAGGAATCTAAACGGGAATGCCGTCGGCCCGTTTTCCATCATGCACAAAGGGTGGAATACTTACTTATACTCTTACCGTGCTAGTGTTGATGAGTCGGCACATCCACAAGAGGTCGTCGCCTTTCATGGGCTCTACCTTTCCCTCATTGCTCAGCACGTACGGGGTGATGGCGACGCGTCTGACCACTCCTAGCCTCTTGGCTAATAGCAATTGCAGGTAATTTCCGTAGTCGGCGTGTTGCATGAATTCTACTCCATTCCAATGCAACTTGTCCCTAGTCCACTGGGTTTCACCCGCGGTAGAGAGCCTCTTCAGGATAAGTTGTACAAGGAGAGGAGGAAGATCCTCCACTCGCTTTCCAAAACAGCGAGAGCAGTAGCCAAACCACTCTTCCCTAGGACAAGGGATTCTTCTTACCACTTCTTCTTCAGGATTGTCGAAGTGGATTCGTAGCACTCGCATGCGTCGTGCAAATCGGTAGGCGACCTTCCGCCGCTTAGCTTTGGATGACTTCCTCTTTGGCAAGCTGGGTACAACCCGGCTTTCTGAGCTTGAAGCACTTGCTTGGCTAGATGCTTCTCCCTTTGGGGTCATGTGTTTCGAGACTGGCTTATCTTCTCCTTACCTTTGGCTCAAGCAGCCCCTTTAGGCCACTTTGGAGTTATAACTTTGACTACAGTTTCTTTAGGGAAAAGAGGCCTCACCGTTTTCTTCCCTTCCTTGATGTGAATGACTTCTTCGTGATGAATGTCGATGTAGACGACTTCAGCCCTCGACTTCAGCCCTTTTGCTGCCTTCGTTGATGACACTCATTGACAGTGTGTCTCGGTTGACAACAGTGATGGCACTTAACCGACCTCCCACCTGATGCTCTCAATTTATGGTTAGAACGAGCAACACGAGATGGAGAATTTACCTCTTGAATGCTGACAACACTGCAGCCTGGCAGTAGCACCTCAATGAAGGCGGCTAGTGCCTCTTTTGTCTCCTCTTCTTCCGTCCTCCAGTTAGATAATTCCTTCAGCCATTCGTCCATGATTGCTAGTGGGCGTCACTTTCAACATTGTAAACTGAAGGGTCTTAGAAAGCCCTCCTCAGTGGGGGCACCAAATGAGGGGAGCAAAGCAAACCCCGAGCCCCGACGGCCTCTAAAACGCCGGGGACCGAATGGCGCCTTGAGCCTCACGGTAAGAGGCACCAACTAGCTTTGAGCGGCTAGACGCAAAACACGATGATATGAACACCGCAAACTTACACACGGAAAGAGAGAGAGAGAGAGAGAGAGAGAGAGAGAGAGAGAGAGAGAGAGAGAGATTTTCAAATGATGAAAACCCTTGGGGGTGTGAGGGAGAATTATTTCTGAAGTATTTACAAATGGCATGCCGTGATAGTAGAGAGGTAGGGAGAGGAGGTGGTGCAAACTGCTTGGTGCGTTCTCTAAGACGACTCAGTGATTGTGAAGCTTTCTACCAAGAGCGTGTCTACGTGTGTGCATCGACCATTGGAGTCGAGAGATGGACGTGGTTCCCTTCGCATGGTGCAATTCCCAAGGCAAACCCAACACACAAGCCCCCTCCCCGTGATGGTGATAGTGTCAACTCTTCCCACTACACTCTACCATGTGCTGACTTCCCATGGACTGCCCCCCCCCCGATAGTGACCTCTTAGTGCCAATTTATAGGTTTTGGCTACTTGGATTATGGTAATCCCGGTGTGATTAGGGTAAGCTTAATCGGGGAGACAAAGCAAGTGGTGGGCCCGGTGTGGTTGACCCTTGCTTTGTTTTGGGAGGTTATTAAAAGATGAGAATCTCTAGGTGGGTCTTTGTGACCATCACCTAGAGAGAGGAAATTTACAAAGTGGGATTTTACAATGGCTTGGGTGAAAACTGAAGAAACGATGAAAATAACCTATAAATTACTCGAATTGGCATCGTGGTTGTGTGTTGCCGGCGAATGATGTGTTGCCGGTGCCTCGGTGTAACGCGTACTTCTTTTCGGGGTCGGCCGGGGCATGCCTTCGGCGCATTTCTCCTTTTTGTTGTTGGCGGCGCGTGGTTTGGGTCCTTAATCTTTTTCGTGGTCGTCGTAGTCATGGATTCCTTCGTTTTCTTTGCATTTGTAGTGCGTATATGCGTGTGTACGTGTGTACGTATGTACATGTGGGCGGATGTGTATATATATATATATATGTATATGGGTGTGTGTGTGTGTGTGTGTGTGCGTGTGTGTGTATTTGTATGTGTGCACAAGCGTGCGGTGGGAACGGGGGCTTATCTACATAATGTATATATTATATATATGTTTCTTATAATAAAAAAAATCTCTGTGTTTGGCGGCTAGCGGCAGCTACGCGTGCTTGGGGGTGGGGGGGGGGGGGGGGGGGTGTGTGTGTGTGTGTGTGTGTGTGTGTGTGTGTGTGTGTGTGTGTGTGTGTGTGTGTGTGTGTGTGTGTGTGTGTGTGTGTGTGTGTGTGTGTGTGTGTGTGAGTGTGTGTGTGTGTGTGTGTGCATGGGGTGTGTATTGAGAGAGAGAGAAAAAACGTGCACTGCGCCTGTATAGGCCGAGAGGGAGAGAGAGAGATATGGCGAGCGGGTTGCTGTGCCGAAACAGAGCGCGAGAGAGGGAGAGGGGATTGGGGGTGTGTGTGTGTGAGTGTGAGGGGATGAGGGTGTGAGAGGGGAGAGAGAGAGGGAATCCATAGGGCGGGTGCCCACCGTGGGGGGGGAGGAGAGAGTGTGTGAGGGGGGCAGGGGGGGGTGTCCTATTCTCTGTCTTGCATGGCGTCTCAAGGATGAGAGGAGGGGGAGAAGTCAATGGTGTGGGGGGGGAGAAAGAGGGTGGGGATAGCGGGCCGGGGGGGGGGGGGCGGGTAATGAGAGGGGGGGGGGAAAAGAGTGTGAGAGAGGGAGAGGGAGAGGGAGAGGGTGAGTGTAAGAATACGGGAGAGGGGGAGTTCACATGTGGCTCGACATGGAGGGAGCGCGAGAGGAAATCGAGAGAGGGGATTGGGGTGAGTGCTCGAGGCTTGCGCTGGCCGAGGGTGGCCAGTAAGGGGGGGTGTGGGTGAGAGAGAGAGAGAGGATATTAGAGAGAGGTAGTAGGGAAAATGAGAGAGAGAGGGAGGGGAATAAACTACGGGGGAAAGAGAGAAGGGGTATCTGAAACCGAGGGCGACCGGCCAGGCTGGGGTATAGATAAGCGGGGGCCTGAGGGTGATAAGTCCGGCCAATCGAAGGGGGAGGTGTGCCATGCCCGTAGAGGTGTCGTGGGGTTTACCCGGCGGTGCCGAGCCTTCCAACAGTGTCGCCAAGGCTCCAGCAGAGGAAAAATAAGTTTTTTTTTCTTTGATTTTCAAAAATCGGCCATCACTACCTATTTACAACTAATCGAGATACTGTTACACACTAACACACTACTACAGCAACTCATTAGCTAACAAAACTACTTATTGTACTTTACACAGAACTAACATTATGGATCTACTACCTTAATTCTAACACCTTATCGCAGAGAAAACACCTTACTTTTCAATACCTTATTAACAAAAACAATACATAGTAGCAAAACAAACTCCTTCTCAACACACACACCTTCCTTCTCTACCTTTCCTACATCTGAAATTGCACCACAACACAGCACAGAGTACCTCTTGAGCTTAGTGCACGGCGATTCCCCAGTTGCGGCGCCAAAAATGTGGGCTTCCGTCGCACGTATCGAAGCAAGGGCCTTGCCTAGCAGTGTGTGCGAGCCACAGATGGCTCCAAGCATGCAACTAGCCTAAACTAGTTAGCTCAAAGATAGTGATGGTGTGTCACTCACCACTCTACACTTGGTGTCATGGAGGATTCCTTGCCACGAAGAAGAAGGAGCCGCCGCTGCGCCGCGCTTAACCGCTTCACCGCCACCGTGTCGTCGTCGCAATGCTCTCTCTCTCTCTCTCTCTCTCTCTCTCTCTCTCTCTCTCTCTCTCTCTCTCTCTCTCTCTCTCTCTCTCTCTCTCTCTCTCTCTCTCACACACACACACACACACACACACACACATTCTCTCTGTCTGTCTCTCTCTCTCTCTCTCTCTCACACACACACACACACAAGGAGATGAAGAAGAAGAAGATGGAGATGGAGCAAGAGCACCCTTCAATTGCACAAATGAGAGAATGAAATATTTTTAGGTTTAGGTGACTTTTATATGAGCTTGCCCCATTCACACTTGGGCACCCATACTTAGCCAACTAACCCTTGAATGTTCATGTTAGAGTGTACCTCTCATCAGCGATCACTCTTACCCTTTTCCTATTGAACCAACAAGCCCGGCCGATGACTACTAGAAGTGGACACCAGTGGTTAACAAGTGGTGCAATGGATCGTCTGTCAGATACATGGTTCTTTTGAAGTGGACTCTCACTGACATGGTTGGGAGGGAGGGCTAGTTGTGTTTATGTTGCATGATGATGTGCACTATGGTGATCTATTTGAATCATGTTGGATGCAGGGTGATACTTGTAGAGGTGAAGGTACGTTGTGGACATTTTATATGTATGGTTGGTTACATGCTTGGGTGCAACACTATGTGCAATTGCTACATATGGGTTGATGTGCTCAATATTAGGTGTTTGATCAAGATGTTTTAGCTATGTAGGGGAGTCAGAAACCCACTTGAAAATTGGCGGCACGAGGCAAGAATAAGAACTTGTGTATATGTTGGTGATTTTTTGGTTTTCTCACAGTGTTCTATACTTATGCAATTTCTAGGGTTCAATAAGCATGTTTTTTGTTGAGCATGAATGTTTAGCAAGGGGGTTGGGAAATGATGGTGCAGCCAAAGTTGGTCGGTGCAATCCACGGTTATATGTGCTAACAAGGGCATGCCAAAGTGGCCAAGCAGTTTTGAAGGTCAACGACAAGCAAAGGGCAACATATATGTATGCTTTATGTGGTATTTTTGGGCTTCAATTCTCTACTATGGTGCCGATTAAAAGTTGCTGGTAGAAGTGTATACATTGCAGGAGTGGAAGTTTCAAAGATGGCTCTTAAGGTGGTCTACAAGTCGATCCACATGGCTCCTCAATCACACCTACAGAGTGCAAGTTATGGCAATTTAAAGTTTAATGTGGTTTGCAAATCCTTGCCGGAGTGTGCAGTAGCAGATTCTTGATCATGGTGGAAGTGAATGCATGGGCCTAAAGTGCTCATCTTATGTTGCATGTTGATCTTTTTGGATCATCAATCGGAGTTCAAATGGCCAAATTATGTGCAGAAGAAGTTTCATGAGGGGCCACTAGTTTGATGCCTCAGTAAGCGCACCATCTAGAGTTTTTCTAAGCTTGCCAAGCTTTGTAGAGGTAGTGTGTACCATGGGGAGACTGCGAGAAGTGACTGTGTATTGTCAAAACTATGGAAGTCGAGATACGGTCGGCTGAAGTTTGGTATAGTTCCTTGAGAGATAGTGTTAGATGCTTTTTCTTGTTGTCAAGACATCGGTTTGCGGACTTGAAAACCACAAGTATGGAGGGAACCACAAAGTATGGGGGACTTTCAGCTAGGTTGTGTTGCTCAACCACTGGATGTGGGAGAAAAAACCAAGGCACTTTAAAGGGCCACAAAAAAAATTCTTTTGGTAATTTTGTGGAGGTTTTTGAGTCCCTTGGAGGGAGAATGAGCCATAAGCTGCCACACGATCATCTTATATCCCACATACATGGGTGCAAAGTAGAAAGAGAGCATATCATTGTGGCAATCCTTTTAGCAATCAAGCAAAGAGAGAGAGAGAGAGAGAGAGAGCTCATGTGGGTGTTGTGTCACTGGCTACCTGTGGGTGGTGTTGACGGCGTCCTCCAGCCTTGCTTGATTGGGGGTGTCCTTCAGGCCCCTCCTTTTTATTGAAGGCAAGGGAGTCTTCCCACCAATAGCATCTACCTCCATTCTATCTTGGAAAGGGTGTCAAGAGATAGAGAAGGAGAGAGCTTGAGCTCTTGCAAGCACACACACACACAAATATGGAGGCAAAAGACTCTACTTCTTCTTCTTCTTCCCTAACTCAAGATAAGAGGTCTACAAAACATAAGGAAAAATACAACATAAAAGGGGAACTAGTACAATGGTCTAGTATGAACCACTAGTGAGTGAGGTGAGTGGATAAGTGTGCCATAACTTTGGTAGGTAGACCAGATCAGTGTAGTATAGTTGTAGTGTCACTGGTGAAGACATGTGTATCCATCAAGGCGTGCCAGCATGTTAAGCGTGACATTTCAACTCTCCCCCTCAAGTTCAACATCATCTCTTGTATGTCGAGCATCACTCAAAACAATTGTAACTTTACCGCTCTAAGGGCCTTCGTGAAGGTAGCCGCAACCTTCTCATCCATTGCCACCTACTCTAGGTCGATGTTTCTTGATAAGAACCTCTCTCTAATGAAGTGGTAGTGCACCTCAATATGCTTCATCCTAGCATGAAACATTGGATTTTGTGCCAACTGTATGCTTTTGAAGTTGTCACAATATATGACAACCATCCTTTGTACCTGTACTCCAAATTCATGAAGTAGCAATCCCAGCATATGCTACCTTGATGCTACCACTGTAGCACCTCTGTAATTTTCCTATGTACTTGGGAGAGCAATTGTAGGTTGCTTCTTGCTGCTCCATGTGATAGAAACACTCCCAAGCGAGAACACGCACCCGCTAGAAGACTTGCAATCGTATGTACTACCAGCCCAATCCACATCTGTGTAGCCATAGAGCTGCAACTCCACATCAAGGCCATAAAAGAGTGCATCATCCAAAGTAGCACTCACATAGTGCAAAGTGCACCTCACTACATCCAAGTGTGGTTTCTTGGGAGATCAGAGAAATTGACTTATCAATCCAAGTCTACATGTGATATAGTCAAGTAGATTAAGCTACCCACAATATTCATGTACATGGTAGCATTATCGAGCACTTGACCTACATCATTTCCCAACTTCAAAATCTCATCTAAGGGCATTTCAATTGGCTTACAATCAACTAGATCATACTTTTTCAACCTATCCAAAACATATTTCTTTTGTGATAGTCATACCCCTGTTTTGTGCAAATAATTTTAGTGCCCAAGAAATACTGCAAGTATACCAAGTCTTTCATGTCAAACTCCTGCATAAGTAGAGCCTACATGCCCTCTAATCAACCATATTATCACCTCCAACAATCATATATTATCATAGCACATACAATGAATGGTCCGCATCAGACATCTCAAAGCCCAATGAAATGAGGAATGCCAAGATCTAGGTGCTTGCTTCATCCCATACAATGCTTTCTCTAGCCTACATACAAGGTCATGTAGCCTCATATTTGCATAACCTTGTGGCCACTCCATATACACAGTTTCCTCCAAGTCTCCATTCAAAAATGCATTCTATACATTCATTTGTTTCAACACCCATTTAATGTGGCATCCACTACAATAAAGACATGAACGGTAGCCATCTTGGCTCCAGGGCTGAACCTCTCCTCGTAATCAATCCCATAAGTCCATGCATAACCTTTTTCCACAATTCTAGCCTTGTACCTGCTCACACTCCCATCAGAATTATGCATTTCTTTGTAAACACACTTACATCAAATTGCCTTCTTTGCCTTTGATAATGGCATTAATTCCTATGTTCCATTTGCATCAAGTGCAACCATCTCTTCATCCATAGCTTGCCACCATTTTTCATCATTGACAACATTCTCAAAACATGTGGGTTCTACTTCCTCTATAATCTTTGCCATAAATTCACAATGACAAGCCACATAATTGTCATATGTCAATCTTTGCATAGGATTTCTTACTCTTCTTGACCTACTGGTCCATGATAAGTTGATTTTTAAAAGTTTAGCAAGTTTATCGACTGGCTGCATGCGGATGTTGGAGACAAGCTAGAAGTATATGCGAAAGCGGAAAATCTGGCAAGAGGCCGGACTAAGAAGATTTTGAAGAAGCATCAAGCAAGGTGGGGTTGATGAAATTCGATGGTAAAAAGGACAATTTATGTGGTAGAAGGAAAGAAAAATTCAATGCAAGAGATTCTACCTGTGCGTAAAGAGTCGAGGGTTTTTTGGTTGCAGAGGGATGGAGTTGTTTCTATGCCCAAGATGCCCAGGAAAGAGGTTCAAAATGTGGAAGAAGTGCAAGTGGCTCCAAACAAAGTGGAATGTACAATCAAGCTCAAGTGTGGTTGGATAAGTTCCATTGGTCCATGCTAGAGATCAAAGAGTGAGGTTTGTAGATGATGTTGAAGCAATGGAGACATGATAAATCTTGGATCTCAAGATAAAAGAGGAGGTGGAAACAAGTTATAGAAGTTTTCTGGAGGCAAATACTTCCATATAAGACAAATTCTTCATGTTCAAAGTATGAAGAGTTTGAGTTTTTTAATGTGGATAAAGATGTGGTGGATGTGTGTGAAGAGAAGGGAAAAGTGTAAACAATCATGCTGAGCATAGACTAGGTGGAGGCATCCAGGCCTATAAACAAGGATATGTAGGTAAATGTGGTACCTTGCGGCTATGGTGGAGTGGACCCATGTTCAATTTTGGTGGAGATAGATAGAAATGAAGCTGGGAACAATAAGGACACATGCTCCTATGAAGAGGAAGATTCTATCGATGCTATACTCTAGGATAATGTCGTAGTATGAAGAATTTTAGTTTTTTGATGTGGATAAAGATGTGGTGGATGTATGTGAAGAGAAGGGAAAGGTAAAAACAATCATGTTGAGCATAGAACAAGTGGAGGCATCCAGGCCTATAAACAAGGATATGTAGGTAAATGTGGTACCTTGTGGTTATGGTGGAGTGGACCCATGTTCGAGTTTGGTGGAGACAGATAGAAATGAAGCTTGGAACAATGAGGACACACGCTCCTATGAAGAGGAAGATTCTATCGATGGTATACTCTGGGATAATGCGGTTTGGAATGATTTTCTTGCTTCTTTATCTAAAGCTGTGGTAATTGAGAAGGTGCTTGAAATGCAGGATGATGTATTCATAATGAAAGAGGTATTTGTTGACCTTTCTAGACCATTTGGCGTGGAAGGGATGATGATGTTGGGATTGAGGATGCTATAGGTATGTAGGTAAGGCTGAAGCTGGTAGTGAAGGATAACTCTATGTAGCATTATCAAGCACTTGACCTGCATCATTCCCCTCTTCAAATTTTCATCTAAGGGAATTTCAATTGGTTTACAATCAACCAAGCCATACATTTTCAACATATCCAAAGCATCTTTGTGACAATCATACACCTTCTGTGTGAATTGTCTCAATGCCCAAGAAATACTACAAGTGTCCCAAGTCTTTCATGTCAAACTCTTGCATAAGTAGAGCTTGCATGCCCTCTACGTCATCCACATTATCACCTCCAACAATCAGATCATCCACATGGATGCATATTATCACAATTCTTGTCTCATTCTTTCTCACATACAATGAATGGTCTGCATCAAACATCTCAAAGCCCAATGAAATGAGGAATTCCACAATCCTCTCATACCAAGCTCTAGGTGCTTGCTTCAGTCCATACAATTCTTTCTCTACCTGCATACAAGGTCGTGTAGCCTCATGTTTGCATAACCTTGTGGCTGCTCCATATACATGTTTTCCTCCAAGTCTCCATTCAAAAATGCATTCTTTACCTTTATTTGTTTCAACAATCATTTTAATGCAGCAACCACTATAAAATAAACACATGAATGGTAGCCATCTTGGCTACGGGGCTAAACGTCTCCTCATAATCAATCTTATAATTTTGTGCATAACCTTTGGCCACAAGACTAGTCGTGTACTTGCTCACACTACCATCAACATTATGCTTTATTTGGTAAACCCTCTTATATACAATTCCTTCCTTGCCTTTGGTAATGGCACTGATTTCCATGTTCCATTTGCATCAAGTACAACCATCTCTTCATCCATAGCTTGCCACCATTTTTCATCATTGAGAGCATCCTCAAAACATGTGGGTTCTACTTCCTCTATAATCTTCACCCATAAATGCACAATGACGAGCCACATAACTGTCATAAGTCAATCTCTGCATAGGATTTCTTGTTCTTTTTTACTTGTGTGGTTGAGAATCACTTCTAGGTTCCCTATCCCTATTTTCATTCTTCTTGCACCCGGAGTCTTCACAGAGGGTATGCCAAACTCTTCATCCAAACTCTCCTCAAAACCGCTGCTATCGCCATCATCATAACCAGCACTCAAATTTGGAAACTTAGGGGAATCATCAACTTTTGCCTTTCCTTTCCTTGATATATTTAAAGAGTTCTCAAGACTCACTCTTTCACGTAACCTGCCAGTCCATGTATTCTCACCATGTCTTGCACTAGAGGACCCTTGCAACCCACTCAAAACTTGTGAATGTTCACCTATATTTTTTGTATCCACATTCTCTCTTACATCAGCCCCTAAATCATATTTTACATCAGAATACCAACTTGCCATTTCATCAAAAACGACATCCTTGCTCACCCTCACTTTGCCAGTGTTAGGATTGTAACACTTGTATCATTTTTGCTCAAGGGAATAGCCAATGAATATGCATTTTTTTTGCTTTTGGATCAAGCTTACTTCTTAGCTCATCCAGCACATGCACGTAAGAAATACATCCAAAAACTTTAAAATCTGATACATCTGGTTTTTCACCACCACTGAACTTTTCTTCCGGTGTCATATCATGTATTGCAACAATAGGGTCCAACTCATAATGTAGAAACCTATAGAAATAGCCTCATCCCAATAACAATGAGGCATGTTCTTCTCATTCATCAATGCTCTAGCCACCTCTGCAATGTGCATGTTCTTTCGCTCATCAACACCAGACCATTGCCTTTGAATTCCATGCTTTTCAGAAAACCATTGAATTCATTGGAGAAGTATTCTCCCCCTCCATCTAACCTGAGGCACTTAAATTCCCACTCTGTTTCTCAACTATAACTTTGAAATTCTAGAAATGCATAAACACCTCACTTTTTTACTTCATGAACTAGACCCATACCTTCCTTGTATGGTCGTCAATGAAACTCACATAGTATCTGCATCCACCCATAGATGCATTCTTTGTCGGACCCAGTACATCTATATGCACTAAATCCAATGAAGAATGCTCTTTCTTGCTTTCCAAATTGACAAGCTTCACATACTTTCTGCATTTCAACATCTCAAAACATATGTACACGTGTAATCATCTCTTTAGTCTGCATCATTTCCAGCCTCTGTAAATTTACATGAACAATACGTTTGTGCCAAATCTCTATTTTGGAGCAACACTGCACCTCTCGTGCAAGCATGGCATCATTCACTTTGAACAGATTTACATCCAAAGTAAACATTCTGCTCACTTTCTTTCCTTTTGCGCAACCAACCTTCCATCCTTCTTATGCTCTTTGACAAAGAGACCATCGGAGTTAAACCTGACATATAAACCTTGCTCAACCACCTGCCCAATAGAAACCAGGTTCTTTATAATGTTGAGTCCATGCAATACATCAACCAAGTACTTCACTCTACCATCTGTCATAGACAATGGTACATTTCCTATATACATAATAGGATGTGTAGTATCATCCCTAGTTTGTACATAACCAAGACTTTCTAAAGTCTGCATTTCCTTAAACCATTCATCATGGTAATTGGCCATGTGATTTGATGCACCAAAATCCACATACCAGACATTATCACTGGAGTTTTTCACATTTGTAGACATATTCATCATGTGTTGCACCACAAATAGCCTCTTAGGCTCAACTGCATTCTTCCTAGTGGTTGCATAATTGTTTTGTTGTCTCTTATCTGGACAGTCATTTTCAAAGTGACCATGTCTTCCTTTGCCTCAAAATACTACATTTCCGTGTTGACTTGCATTATTGCACTGCGCATTTCCATGAACTCTTATACTCCCCCTGCCTCAAAAGTTTTCTTGACCACCACGTGTGTTCTGACCATGATTGTTGTTTTGATGTTGTGCTTGGTGGTTGCCTCTTCCTTGACCTCGTCCATGACGTGTACCACGTCCTCTTCTTCTTCCTTTGTTGTTAAAAAGGACCTGTTCAAAATTTTTTTCACCCTATGTAGACAAGTCTTCCTCAAGTTCCTTATCTTTCATAATCAATAAGGACACCAAATCTATAAAAGAGTTCATGTTCTCTCGAATATGGATGCAAGTTTTAAATTGGTTTTACTCAAGACCCAAACATCGCAGATAGACTTCTACTTTATGATCATTATTGACGGTAACACCAATTGATACAAGAAACTTACATATGTTCTTTATCTTCAAAAAATAGTCATTGATGGTAAGGAGGAGAGTGATGCAATGTGCTAGTCTCCACCCAACCATGCTATCTTATAGCCTCTTCATAGCGTATACACTATCTGGTCATACCGATGGCCTTTCCCATAGGACCCATGTCCTTAAATTACCCCCCCTTGGAGAGTTGTTTTCGTCCTCAAAAACAAATGTAGGAAAACGTTTCTTAAGTGCGGAGACATTCTCCCATGTAGAACCTTCTTAAGGTCTATCTAGCCATTTTACCAACACCTGTCGTATGACATGTTGTCTAGTGTGAAGCTCATGAGAATCCAAAATCTTTTCGGGTTTGTCAGGGATGCTTGGCGGTTCTATAATGTCAACTAACACACCTGTGTCAATGACATTGTTATTTTGTCCTAGCTGTTTCTGTTAATGGCTAATATGAAAAACAAGATGAACTCGTGAGTGCTCAGGAAGAGATAACTTATATTCCACTTGACCTATACGTTTGAGAACAATAAATGGTCCACAATATCTTGGTGAAATCTTAGCAACTTTTCTCGTCTTCAGACTTCTTGAATGCTCTAGAACTTTGAGGAAAACCTTGTCTCCTTCTCGAAAAGTAGAAAGATGGCAATGCTCATTTGCGTACTTCTTATATTGATATTGAGCTTGCTTAACATTCTATCAAGCAACTAGAAGCATATCAATATGGTCTTAGAGAAAATAATTCACTTTTTGTATCTTCTTTATAGCCAACCCCATCGTAAACGGGTGTTCTACGTTGAAAGCCATATAAAAGCATAAATGGACTAAACCCTATAGTCACATGCTTTGAACTATTATAAGCAAATTCCAATATAGGCAAGTAGTCTTTCTAATTTATTTACTTCTTGCTAATGTACACTTGTAGCATATCCTCTAGCACTTGATTAACCCTTTTGGTTTGACCATCTGTTTGTGGATGATAAGCCGTACTAAGATTAAGTGTAGTTTTCAACTTCTGGAACATATCTCTCATATCGAAATGACACTAGCTGGAAGACCATAGAGTCTATATGTATGCTCTATAAATAGCCATGCTAATTTTGATGTAAAGTAATCGTAGTCTTAGTGGGAATGAATCGACACATCTTTGTTAGGCTGTTTACAATTACCCATATGGCATCAGGGCCACGGTTTGTATTAGGTAGTCCTACTACAATATCCATAGAGATACTCTCCCACTTACCTTGTGGAATCTTCAAAGGATGTAAAAGTCCACTTACCTTGAGGCGCTCTGCCTTACTAACTTGGCATTGTTGGCAATTTAGTACGTACTCTTGAACATCATGATGCAAGCCTGGCCAACTAAGGCATATGTCTTACTTGGATGACCAACACTTGGACTATTGTGACACTCAAATAATATTTGGTGCCTAGTGTCTGAGTCCTTTGGGACACATACTCTACCCTTGTGGAGTACGTAGCCATCATCAATGGAAAAATTATTCCATCGTTTAAGCTCATCCTGAGTAGGGGTGGAGCTTTGTGTGCTGGAGTTTTTATCTACGCGTACAGAAACATGTTGATTTGGTTGTGCAGAGACATGTGAGTGTGACGGATCCCTTCTTAAAATTACACTCCACACTTTAGCATATGATTGATCTTGTGCACACTTTCCACATAATGACTCCAAAAATTCATTATTTCCGTGAAAGCAAGTGAATTAATATGAGGCATCCGGCTTAGTGCATCTGCTACTACATTATTTCCGTGAAAGCAAGTGAATTAATATGAGGCATCCGGCTTAGTGCATCTGCTACTACATTATATCGCCCCTTGCAATATCGTAGCTTACAATCATAATCTTGAAGGATCTCTGCCCATCTAGCTTTACAACCCTTCAAGCTCTTTCGAGTAGTAAACCATTTTATGCTCTCATGGTCAGAAAACACTTCAAACTCAATACCATATAAATAGTGTCGCCACTCTCGTAAAGCATGAACTATGGCATAGAGATCCCTCTCATAGACAATTTACTTTCAAAGGATATAAGTCTTCCCTCTTGGAGAAGTACCACACCAATTGCTTTATCACTAGCATCAGTCTCTACCACAAACGGCTTAAGTGGGTCAATGATTGCTAGGATGAGAGCAGTGGCTACAGCTACCTTGAGCTGTTCAAAACTGCATTGTTGGGTTTATTTACAATAAAAGGTCTTACCTTTTTCTTTAAGTTGATCCGTCATAGGAATAGAAATTTTGTCATAATCACGGATATATTGTCGATAAAATCCAGCCATGTCTAAGAAGATTTGAAGCTCCTCAACCATGTTGGGATGTGGCCATCGAAGAATGGTAACGCCCTTGTCGGTTCCCATCTTGATTCCAAAATAAGAGATAACATGATCGAGGTAATGTATCTCTATTTTAAAAAAATTGCACTTGCTTGGCTTAGCATACAGGGTATGAGTTCGTAGATGTTTGAACACTAATCGTACTACGTGTTCTATGTGTTCATCTTCAGTCTTACTATAAATGAGAATTTATCAAGGAAAACCACATGAAATTTTTTAAGATAGTGATGTAAGACACTATCCATGAGTATCATAAATGTAGTTGGAGCATTGGATAAACCAAACGGCATAAACAAAAATTCAAAATGCTTGAACCATGTTCTAAAGGAAGTCTTAGAGATATCTTTCAAAAGGATACGCACCTGGTGGTATCTTGAACGAAGATCTATCTTTGTATAGGATCTTGCCCCATGGAGTTGATCAAACAACTCATCCAATTGAGGTAGAGGATACTTTTTCTTGATGGTTATGGCGTTTAATCCATGATAATCTACACACATGCGCATAGTACCATCTTTCTTTTTTACCAATAGAATTGGTGATGGCCAAGGCAAAGTGCTAGCTCAAATGAAACCACAAGCGAGGTAGTCAGCCAAATGATGCTCAACCTCCTTGGCCTCACTAGCACTCATATGATAAGGTGGTTTATTCACCGGTTTAGTGTTCGGCAGGGGCATCTATCCCATGTTGCACATCACATGTAGGGGGTAAACCCAACGGTAAATCACTTGAGAATTCATCACTATACTCCATGAGTAAGTAAGTCAGCTTTTGCCACGCAAAAGGAGAAAATAAACTAGAGTTACAATGGGATGGAGAGTCTTGTAATTACTTCAATATTTGTTTTACAATAGTTGCATGTTGCTGAACATAATTAGAATTGAGAGCATTTTGCTCTTTAGAGTTGTTAGCACTTTTATTTTCAAAAAAATTCATTGCACTTTGCATACCATAACTAGAATCCACAGCACTCTTCTCTTGAGAGTTCACAAGACTTGGAGACAAGCAGTAACACAAAAATACTTCATCTATTAAATCTGCTTTCTGTAAAATAGAAAGGTTGGTTGTACATATAAGAGGTGCAGATGGCACATTTTTCTCACCAAGAACGAGCAGATGTTTACTATTGTCCATAAAGGATAAGGAGTTGTGTTTGTAACTAGTGTGCAATGTGTTTCCTAAACCATGCAGCCACTCCCATCCTAAAAGTACATCAACACGGTCCATGTTCATAACTTGAAAGCAAAGGGTCATCATATGATCTTGAACAATAAATTCAACTCCTTCAACTACCATGTCCCATACTTTTTAAGCATTTCTAGAAATGTATTCTAGCACATACTTGTGGGAGTAGGGAGTCTATGTAAGCTTCAATTTCTTGACTAGCTTATAGTTCAAGAAGTTATGAGCTGCACCATCATCCACTAAAATACAAACACATTGTCTGTTAATAGTGCCACATTGAATCAAGCACACAACACTTGTGCTTTTCAGCCATATGAAGAATCTCTACAGCACAATATTTAGGAGATGAATCTAATGTGAGGCATTGCACAGTGTGCATGGCCTTTTCTTTCCCTTGCAAAAGAGGACAAATTTTCTTTTTATGCTATTTCAAAAGACATTTGAAACACAAATTGTGTTTCTTTGCACACTCAAAATCGGCAATGCTAGGAGATCCACGTGGAGTATCTCGTGGTTGCTTATGGTTCTTAGCCTCTTGAGGGCGCAGAGAGGTAGATTGTCTCTTGTTCCTCTTGGAACGTGTGGAAGATCTACCTCGCCATTGGATCTTAGCCAAACTTCTCTTAGCAAAATTATTCTTAGAGTAGGGAAAAATTCCCTTCCTCTCTTGGTCATCATCATACATTTCAGCATGAGCGATGGCTTCTTCCAAAGTTTTTGAATGTTGGGTCTTAACATGAAGAGGATAGTTTTTGTCAAGACCCCTATTGAAACCACATATCTTTTGGAATTCATCTAGACCTTCTAGTTTTAATATGATTTCTCAATACTTAGAAATATGTTGAGTGAGAGAGAGGCCAGACATGCGGCATGCATCCCATGCTATTCAACTGTTATCTTCTTCATTGGAGTCCAAAAACTCTTTGGGGAAAGAAGTTTGAAATGTAGCCCAAGATTGAGGATGAGCATCTTTTGGAAATGTCATCCACCACTTATAGGCCTTGCCTTTAAGATATAGACTTGTTTCCACAGTTGTCTTAATGAATGGGGTGTGTCTTAGCCTATGAATATCACTCCATTTTTGTAAGACCGTATGGACCGCATCCTTGTTGTGATCATTCTCTTCATCATGAAACTCGGGAATGGTGATATTCTTAAGTAATGCACTGGTACCCTTTTGCATCTTCTGAAGCACTTTTCTGATGGACTCCTTGAGTCATGCAAACATTCCTTGACTGTGCCAGCTCGGGCTCCTTGAGCCATCTGTGAATTCATAAATGTTATAAGTAGCTCAGTAAGATTTGTAACATTTGAATTTAATGCAGAGAGGTTGCGTTCAAGTACACTTTGGCAATTTTCTAAAGTCTTGAAAGTAGCCATATCTACAAGGCCATGATCTCTTAGGCCATCATCGTCATGCATATTACTATTGGCAGTGCCCGTGATTGCTATATTTTGACGTGCGTGCTCAAAATCAAAAGTGTGTGTTGGTGGTAAACACACGCTAATGTAGAGAGAGAATAAAAACATCAACTTGTACCTTGTAAATCTTGAAGTCGTTGTGTTTTTTATGCTCAATGAATTTTGTGCTGCATGCAATCCTTGCCTTGTGGAATTTGTAGCGCTTCACGTCTTGTTCTTCGTAAGAACATCTTTGTTGATTCTTCACAAAAACTCATCATTTTTGTGAAGGATTTTGCTCACTTTTGAAGCTTCTTTCTCGAAGAAAATGGAATTTTGGAAGAAAACTTGTCTTTCTCTAAGGAGTGAAAAAGAAGGTGAAACTACTTCCTTGAAGTTTGTAGCTTTCCTTTCCTTCTAGCTTTCTGTGTGCTATTTTTCCTTCTTGTATACAACAAGTCTCAATAGCTTGGATGGTGGGGTGTTGGCCTCTTACCTCATGGGGTGGGTTCAATCCACCTTCATGCAAGGATTTAAAGGGCCTTCCTACACGTGCAGCCAACGGTCCCAACAGAGCATCAATGGCGTAAAGTTTTTAGTCAAGTTCTCCTTGGTCGCCCGCCTTGGATGGCAGTTGTTACTCATGTTGTACCTGCCTTCTCTTTAGCTGCACTATGGTTCTTCGTCTTCCTCGCCTATTGCCTACGGATCATGGGAGAGAAGATATGCATCGCATGCACATGCAACCTGCTTTTCCCCTTTCTTGAAATAGCTCAGACGTCACTAAAAGGAGGAGAGTAATACAATGTGCTAGTATCCACCCAACCATGCTATCTTACCTCCCCCCTAGCATATAGACTATCCGGTCACGCCGATGGCCTTGCCCATAGGACCCGTGTCCTTACAGATGGAAAGATTTTTCTTTTGCGCAATATTCAGCTCAATCCTAAACTGCAGCTTCGACGTTGCCTTTGTGTTTCTCACTCTCATAAAAACTAATATCTAATTCTCCGAAATTATTTTCTCATGTTAAACTGATCATCTAATATGGGGAGGTACCAGGGGAGTAAAAGCTAGAATGTTGGTAAGGCTGCCAAACCAGTCTCAGCAGGGATCCAAAGGAGGTAAAACAGGGATCCAAAGGGGGATAGTCTGCAAAAGATCAATGTGCATCAATGGAGCTTAAAAGACCCCGGGGGATTCACTCTATATACAAAACGGGATGCCACTTGCGAGCGGACAACTTTGATAAAACCCCTATATACGACTCTTATTAGGGAATATGACCCCCCTTTCTACGCTTATACAAAACGAAATTCTAACCCCCCTTTCCCCGATGACCAATTGTTACAAGTAATCAACCTGAGTTAGGTCCCCCTCCCCCTAAATATGATACCCCCCTCCCTTATTTTTAAGCTTGAGAGATAAATTATTGGGGGCCTGCCCCTAACTTATACGCTTATGTAACGTGTAAAAAAATACCCCCCTTACGTGGTGCGGTAATTTTTCCATGGTGAATCCCCCGGGAAAAGACCTAAGGTTTAGCTCCATTAAGACTTCCATAGACTAAGGTTCCAAAATTAAATAAAAAAGCCTATTGGCCAAAAGTGGGGAAAATTGGATGGTTATGGGAAGATTAAAAACTCTTCCCACATCCCTAGGAAGGAGGGGGCGAGTCCTAAAGGTAGGGGAAGAGAGAAAAATACACACACACTCCCAAGCTCTCCCTTTACACAAAGGGAATAATGGACACATGGCAGGCTCCTAGCACAAATGCCCCCAATCTCCCGTCAAATCTATTGGATGGCCATAGAGGCTAGAGTAAAATTAGTTTAATCAATTTTAAAATTCTTGATAAAAGAACCAATAGAAATAAAGCTCCCTAGAAGACTATTGGACAATCTACCAAGGGGTCCAAATGAGCATCAAGAAGCCCAATGTCTTTCTTGATTCCTATTGGCCAGAATACTAAAAGGTCCAATGAGAGTTTAAATAAACTCTTTTAATTACTTAAAGCTCTCACAAATGTAAACGGGGAACACTTGTCACAAGACTATCAGCTATGCTTCTTAATTGCTATTGGCTAAGCCCTGCAGGAGCCAATGGGAAGCCAAAAAGATCAAATGGGAAGAGGGGTCAACCAAGGAGAGAGAGAGAGAGAGAGAGAGAGAGAGAGAGAGAGAGAGAGAGAGAGTTGGAATTTTTTTAGTCTAACTCATTTGCTACACACACACTCAATTCATGTGTTAAGCAAGAACTCCATCTCCTTCTCCAAGCATTGAGAAGTAGAGGCCTACACCAACAACGCTTGTCTATGAAATGCAAATCCAACCAAGAGCCAAGCTTCAATGGCATGCTCATCTCCTCTATCATGCTAATTACTAAGCTACGCTATAAGAGTGATTATGTGAGGAGAATACTTCTTTCTCATAAGATACATGTTCTTTCTCTTAAACTTTCCTCATTCCCTGCTAGCTCTCACCATTTTTGAAGGTGTGTCAGGTCTTGGGAGTGAGGCTAGGCCCACTAGGTGTGTTTTTCAAGCATAATTTGGTGCATGAAGCTTCCATCTTCATTGCACCAGTGAGTTTTGTCAAGGAACATGAAAATTGCATTGTACAAATGTTTCCCTTGATGGGAGAAGCTATAATACAAAGTCTTTTTGGAGGGGAGACCGGCTCCATGTAAATACGGTCCTCAGTTGTTGCCAATTGTTCTATTTCTCTCTCTTTTCAAGTATTGTCTATGCCAAACTAGCTAGGTGTGATTGCTATGTTGCTTTCTCCAACCAAGTACGCTCTCTATGCTCATTAGGAACTTGTTCCTAATGAAATGCTCACTATGTTATCATTTTCCGCTAAACACAAGTTATTAGTGCATTAAATGTTACATTGGTATCAGAGCTATTGGTTTCTCTTTTCTTGATCAAGAAGAGAGGTCCTCAAGCTTGCTACAAATGGTTGGTGTTATTAATTGCAAAAGAGTAAGTAGAATAGGGATTTTTCATCTTTGAATCATGCCTGCTTTATGCAATCAACGGGGATACCGTCGAGAGCTATGGTCTTAATAATGGAGTCCTACGGGGCTTGCCTATGGCTTAACCATTATTGAGCTATTAGAAGCTTGATAGGAACTGGTGTTGTCTTGGCTCTATGAAACCCTCTCTTCTATTTCTTGCAATTAATATTATTTGAGCCACGGGTATAGATGCTTTAGTGCTTGATCTTTGAAGGTAAAGAGGAGTAGCAACTAGGTCTTGAAGTGCCAAAGTACATGTAAAAACTTACATCTAAAATTTGCTAGTATGGATGACAAGGGTAAAGATATTGAAATGGATGTTGATAGCTTTGATTTTTCTAATGATAGAGCAACTAATAATATCCCTATGCTTGTAACCTATCTTCTTTCTAGACTTCAACAAGCCATGGTCAATCCATCCCTCCAAGATGAAGTGCTACAACAATTGGCACCCATGGTATTCTCCAAACTCCCCACCAAGAAGAGAGAGTACCTAGGAAAGCTCGTGGTGAGACTTCTAAAAGAGGACTCTCTCCGATAAGGGAAGAAGAGGAGGATCCGTACAAATGGATTAAAAACTTACTACTCGATGGGGCATCTCTTTCTCAAAGGAGAGCTTAAGTTTCAACAGTAGAGCCCCCACCGAAATAACAAGAAAGAAGCGAGTCTCCTGCCACCTCGGTGGAGATGGCTCCACAAAGACGGCGGGAAAAATGCTCTCCAACACCCCCTAAACGGAGAAGACCATCGCATACTCCTTCTCATCATAATTCAAAGAGGGAGGAGAGGAATCAAGGGAAGAAAAAGACGAGAATGAGGTCACCCTCTTCTCCATCTTCCTCTTTTCAAGAAAGTATTGGTAAAAGAGGAGTAACAAGGGAAGAAAAATGCGAGAAAGAGGTCACCTTCTTCTCCATCTTCCTCATCCTCTTCCCCTTGTAAAGAAAGTGATGGTACAGCTCTCGCCCAAGATAAGAGGCCATAGGAAATCCTATGCCACTTGGAAAAGGTCTTCCAAGCTCAAAAAGTTCAAAGAGGGAGGGAAGAACATCTCTTTCCTTACCTACAATGGCACCTTTTGTGCTACGGACAAAGTCTTGGCCTTTATCCAACAATTCAATGCAGTGTTTGGAGATGAGGGATTCACGGAGTCCTCTAAGCTATTCAATGTAGCTATGCACTTTCAAAAGTCTATCAGGCAATGGTGATCTAGCCTATGAGCAAACGATAAATCTCCACAAGCATGGAAATCTTCAAGAGCTTCCATCATGAAGCAGTTTTTGGCTAGCGATGCCAAAGAAAAAGTACTCACCAAATGGCAAATCTTGAAGCTTGCTCCCCATGAATCTATTCACAAATGTGTAGAAAGGTTTTGAGATTTACATCTCAAAACCACTGTCTACAAAAAGATGGATTTTGGAGAGCAAAAACAACAATTTTGTGCAGGTTTATCTAAGGTTATGGCGGTGTATGTTAACTCCCAAAGGCCTCACACCATATCTGCAAACACCATACCATGGTGGCTTCAAGAATCAATTTCCAACTAGGGGCTAAGAGAAATCTTAAGCCCATGAAAGTAAGTACCATAGTGACCCTAAGGGGAAGGACAATGTCCAAAAGTCTCCCAAAGGAAACTCCAACAACAACAAAGCCAAGGAGAAGCGAGTTTATAAAGGCAAAAATAAACTCTCTCCTAAAGAGCTAGAGTGTTATCGAAAAGATAACCGTTGTTACAAGTGCGAGGAGCAAAGGCATGCCTATTGTTCTTGCCCTCACAAGAATACACGTAATGAGACTCCTAGACCTTCCATAGTCAAAGTTCAAGAAGAGGATGTTCATCACAAAGGATCTCCTCTATGTCATGCTTGGGGAAAGGTAAGAGAACATGATGCTTTTATTTTCTTTGACCCTGGTTCTACTCACAACTTCATATCCACGGAGCTGGCCACCAAGCTAGGCATCCAAGCCTATGAGATGGGAGATGTCCTCCTTGTCGATGGTTCTTTCAAGGGCCAAGAAGCCTCAATCACTCCCTTAATTGGGAAATTGAGGCTCCACGTCCAAATCTATGTGGACAGGATTTCTTCATCTCTCCTCTCAAGCATGAGGATGTAATCCTAGGGGCAACATGGTTTGATCGCATGGATGCCAATGTTAAATTTCATGAAAGGCAAATCTACTTTGTGTACAGGGGAAAAGATGTGTACATAGATGCTAAGGAGTTGGGTAGCACCATACCCATTGTACATAAGCAATCTTTTAATAAGTCAATAAAGAGCTTTATTTCCGTGTACAAGATTTTTGTTAAAGACTCTCAAAATGAACCTAATGTTTTAGCAAAAGAAGATATAGGGAATCAAAATGAATTAGAGTTATCGAACTTCTTAAATCAATTCTAAGATGTTTTTATTGACGACATCCTTTGTGAGCTACCTCCCAAATGAGGGGATGACGACCATGCAATTGAGCTTCTTCCAGAAAGCTCACCGCCTAATAAACCTCCTTATTGAGTGTCTCAAGCTCAACAAGAGGAGATTTTGCAGCAAGTGCATGACTTGGTTGAGAAAGGCATGGTTAGGCCTAGCTCATCTCCATTTTGTTCGCCAATTTTATTAGTGGAAAAGAAAGATGGCACATATTGTATGTGTGTCGACTATAGGGCACTAAATAGGATCACTATCAAGAATAGATTTCTTGTTCCATGGGTAGAAGACCTATTTGACAAGCTACAGGGGGGGGTTGACCTAATTCTGTAGGATTGACCTAAAAAGTGGCTATCATCAAATAAGGATAGTTGATCAAGACATTGTAAAGATTGCATTTCGCACTACGTTTGGTCTTTACGAGTACATTGTCATGCCTTTTGGCTTGACCAATGCACCAACCACATTCAACCGTCCGATGGAGAATCTATTCAAGCCTCACCAAGTGTTCTTTGATGATATAATCATCTACTCTAGTTCATTAGATGAACACAAGCAACACCTCCAAGTAACATTTCAAGTTGTAAGAGAGAATAAGCTTTATATAACTCGAAAGAAAAATGAATTTTTCTTACACGAGATTCAGTATTTAGGTCACATTATCTCTCAAGATGGCATCCAAATGGATCCATCAAAGTTAGAGGTAATAAATGGATCGCCTAATCCAAGGAATCTGCATGAACTAAGAAGCTTTATAGGTATGTGTGCATACTATAGATGCTTCATAGAAAAATTTTCACAAATCATGGGACCATTCATGACCTACCAAAGAAAAAAGTTAGGTATACATGGTCCACCAAGGAGAAAAATTCTTTTTAAAAGCTTAACGAGAAGCTTATCTCTCAACATGTGCTTACACTGTTGGATCTCTCAAAGCCATTTGAGGTCCAATGTGACGCCTATGGTGTTTGCTCCAAGAAGGGCACGCCATAACCTATGAAAGTTGAAGGCTCGACCCTGTTGAGGAAGCTCTAGGTATATATGAGAAGGAACTCTTAGCAGGTCTACATGCTCTAGACTTGTGGAAGCTCTATTTATTGGGGACTCCTTTAATTCTGCAAACGGATCACCAAAGCCTTAACTATTTCATGACGTAGACCAAGCTCTCCGAAAAACAAATGAGGTGGGAAATTTTCCTTTTGAAATTCCATTTTTATATTGCTCACATTGCTGGCAAGCATAATCAAGTAGCCGATGCACCCTCAAGACGACCAAGAGTGAATGCGGTATCCATAGCAACTCAAAATGATCTATCTTCTATGATAAATGAGTATGCTATCAATCCCAATTTTAAGGATTTGATTTCAGCCCTTGCACTAGGGAAGAAGGAAGAACCATTTACCTTACAAGATGGTTATCTTCTCTATGGCAATAGGATATTTGTTACTAAATCACTATGAGAAATTACTGTATGAATCTCATGCTCCTCCTTATGCGGTGCATAGAGGGATTAAATATACCCTAAAAGGGATAAAAACATACTTCTATTAGCCTACCATGAAAGCAAACATACAAAAATATGTTTCAAAATGTGTGGTATGCCAAAAAAATGAAGATTGATAGAGGGAATCAACCTTTGCCAATCCCTAATTCACCATGGGAGAGCATATCTATGGATTTTATCTTTGGATTGCCCAAGTCTATCCACGGGAATACAAGAATATGGATGTTAGTAGACAGGTTTAGCAAACAAGCGCATTTCATACCTGTCAAAAAGACTATCAAGGCCCATCAAATGGCAACCCTCTTTATATCACAAATCTTCAAGTACCACAACTTGCCAATGACCATAGTGTTGGATAGAGATTCTAGAATGACCATTAATTTTTGGAAGGGTCTTTTTAAGAGTTTAGGTACAAGGCTAAACTTCTCTTTGACCTATCACCTGCAAACAGATGGCCAACGTGAAATAGCTAACCTAACAATTATTGATCTACTAAAAGCTTAATTAGATCAAAAGTCCCAATGGGAGAAGTACTTACCTTTAGTGGAGTATAATCACAATAACAATGTACATACTTTCAGGGAGAAAGCACCTTTTGAGGTGATTGAGGGAAGATCAAAAAGTCCCTTGCTACTCAAAGTGCATGGGAAGATCTTTCCTACAGATGAATATTACCGAGACCTACAAGAATATTTCCAAAAGATTAAGGATGCTATATCCATATCTCAGCAAAGCAAAAGGCTGCAGCTAATAAGCACAAAAGAGCTCTAGCCTTTAATCAAAATGATTGGGTCTTGCTTAAGTTTCCCAAGGCTCGATTAAGGCACATGCGGGCAAGAATCCTACGAGACACCAAAAGTACTATGCTAAGTTAGTAAAAAGGTATTATGGTCCCTTTCAGATTCTTAGGCCGATCAATGAGATGGCCTATCAGCTCAAGTTGCCCAACCATTGGTTCATACACAATGCTTTCCATGTGAGCCTACTAAAACCTTACAAAGGAACCACCTCAAGAAGCAACCATTGAAGACCCACCAGAGATTGAGGATCAAGAAGAGGTGTTGCAGCTCGAGTCCATTCTCCGACATGAAGACAAGGTATTGGGAGGTGGTAAGACTATTCGATGATATCTTATCAAGTTTAAAAATCATCCTTTTAAAAATGATAGATGGATGCAAGGCATACAATTAAAGGATAACCTAAACCTTGCCAATGCTTACAATGATTCCCTAGAGTAAGAAAATGTAAATATGTATAAATGAACAAAGTTTTGGTCTTATAAGACTCTCTTTTTCTTTATTGCGCACAAATGTTAATAAGTATGCATGCTTAGGATCATGTTTGTGGAGACGACGTCTTTTGAACACCAAGTAGAGCTTGTTATTCTACTCTGGAAGATTCATACGGACTAATGTGCAGGCATGCTTGCAGCAGCTAAGGCTCTCAAGCATGAAATGGACTAGTCATTTATTCCGGAATGGTGTCGTAGGGTAAATAGGGATCCTTTACCCGCTAGCAAACGGACTAATGAGTAGGCTTTATCTTCACTATCTCATAGTTGAGGACGACTATGATTTCAAGAGAGAGATAATGTCATAAAAACAAATATCTAATTCTCCCAAATGATTTTCTCATGTTAAACTAATCATTTAATATGGGAAGGTACCAGGGAAGTAAAGGCTAGAATATTGGTAAGGCTGCCAGACTGGTCTCAGCAGGGATCCAAAGGAAGGAAAATACGGATACAAATAGGGATAGTTTGTAAAAGAGCAATGTGCATCAATGGAGCTTAAAAAGACCTAAGGTTCAACTCCATTAAGACTTCCATAGGCTAAGGTTCCAAAATTCAATTAAAAAGTCTATTGGCCAAAAGTGGGGAAAATTGGATGGTTATGGGAAGACTAAAAAGTCTTCCCACATCCCTAGGAAAGAGGGGGCGAGCCCTAAAGGTAGGTGTGGGATGCATGTCTAACCTCACCATCCTATCTTATTGCAGTATTAGCGAGAACCACAATTAAATTGTCAATCCATGGGACGAAGCTGACTCGACTAGTGCATAGAGGCTACAAGAGGGTGTCAATCTCTCGGAAAACAACTAACAACTCGCATCTAACTCAAGCTATACTCAAGTGACTGAAATCACCAAAAGCCAATCGCTCATCAGAAAACAAATCACATCTGTTACAGCATCATATGACATCCAAACGTAATGAAACTTCTAGGACAAGTTTATATGACCTAAGCACACATGCTTATGGTCTCAAACCCCACTTTAGGTCAAGTTCCAAAATTGCCAATATTAACAGCAGCAGTGAATTTTGACATAGTTGTTTTTTACCTAGAATGCATCTAATGCTTAGCAATGATGCCCCAATACCCCACCTATACTTAGTTTTTGATTTGAAAGTGTGAATTCCTAGTTATGATGAAATTATTCGGCGATGCCAAAAGCTACAAAATATTGTGAACTGCTTACGTCAATGCGTAGAGCTCTTATCTGCAGTTGCAATGAGTAGAGCTCTTATCTGCAGTTGCAATGCAACAAACGCAACTGCAATGTGACAACCGAGAAGAGAGTAGGAAGCGCGAGAAGGAGAGGAGTGAGCGCCGTTAGCTCACGCTGTGTATTTCTTATCCAAAAACTTATTAAAAAACTTACAAAAATTGGCTTTTATACCTTAGCCAAGGTTTTTGGGTGGTCAAAACTAATAATCTGGAATTTTACCAAAGCTGGGAAGTGACTGGCTGATACAATTTGGAAGCTTGTAGCCCCAGCTAATTAATTACAAAGTTTATCCGAGAAAATAAGAGTTACAATATTCTCAATTTATCTAAATAATAAATGTTTTACAAAGACAACTCCAAAAAATGGTATCCGTGTTAGCTTGCTGCTAACATTCCCCCCCTCCTCGCCTGTATCGTCCCTTGACACAGCTGTATGGGCTGAAATAGTCTTCGGGTTGACGGTTGGCGAGGCGGTCTTCAAGCGCATATATCCATTGCCTTCTAGTATCTGATTTTTCTTTCTTTGTCTGGCACTTGCAAAAATTTCATGGTCACTCTGTTCTTCAGCTCCACCGCTGAGTAGCCTACAGATCTGGACGTGAGGTTGTTGATTATTGGCACAAAGATCTTCATTCACCAAGTGAAGAATCCAGTGTAGAAAGCTTCCTCAAACGCCAATATATTATGTGATGGCAAGAACATACACCGGGCGTAGAAGCCATAGAGTACTTCTTCGGAAGGCTGACTACTTAGATCATAGCATAACCCCTTATTTCCCTCAAGTAATGACATCCACGGGGTGTCTGCTTGCTCTGGTTCATGAAATACTTCAATACAAGTGAGCAGCATTCGGCATATTTTATATAACATGGCGCAGGAGAGATCCGGTAGACTCTTGAAGAAATACATGGCGCCCGTTAGGGTTTTCACCATGTATTCCTCTGTTGCTTTTCCTTTCTCTAGAGCTAGCAGTCTGGGGTAGTTCAGCCAGGTTGGCCGCTTCTTTGTCAGTGTCGCATGCTCTTGCCATGTCCTTACTCTGGGTACAGGACAAAATGTGGGATCTCTTTGCAGGGCTGCACGTGCTCTTGTGAACAAAATCAGATATCTTGGATTCTTGTTCAACCAACTTAACCTCCACTTTGGGTGGTCTTTATCTGCACCATCTTCTTGCATGTCTTTGTAGAGACTCTCCTTTACCTGTAGTAGCTCCACTTTTATGAGAGGGTATTGCAGGGATTGATGATGCCATTTCGCATTGATCTGATTGGGAGTGAGTTGAGTGATGTTGATAGAGTGTAGAACTCTCAACTCCCAATCCATTGTGGCTTTCCACTACTCATCCATGTCTTGGGTGATCTTCTCTTTCAGTGCGTCCTCCTCAGCTTTTGATAGCTGGACCATAGGCACTGTGTCTACATGTAAGACAAGGGAAGCTAGAGCCTGAGAGTCCACCACCCAACCACCCATTATATAGGCAAGCCTCTGGCCCTTTGCCCTAGTTGGACTCCCCGTTCCACACTGCCTAGCCCAGCCCTACCCTTGTCTAGTCAGGCCTTGCCGATGTCCTGACATTACTTCCCCCTTAAGAAGAGTTTTCATCCTTGAAAACAAAAGTGGGGAACTTCTTCTTAAGAACACTAATGTTTTCCCAAGTGGCACCTTCTTCAGTTCGGTCTTTCCACTTGATTAAAGCTTGTTGACGTACGTGATGACGTGTACGCAACTCATGATAATCAAGAACACATTCAATTTCATGCGGTAGGGTAGGAGGTTCAATGAAATAAACCAAAACCAGTTGGTCAATGACATTTTCATCCCCACGTAACCGCTTACGTAAATGGCTTACATGAAACACCGGATGAATGCGAGAATGTGAAGGTATTAATAATTTGTAGGCACGATCACCTACCCGCTTGAGTATTTTGAAAGGCCCACAATATCGGGAAGATAATTTAGGCGTCGACCTAGTAGGACTAAAACCTGTTGTGACATGCTTAGCACTGTTGGAGGCAAACTTGAGAATAGGTAAGTATTCTTCCCAGTCTGACTGTTTTTTGCTGACGTATGCTCTTAGCATATCCTCTAGCACCTGGTTAACCCGTTCCGTTTGACCATCTGTTTTTGGATGATCATTTGTACTCAGGTTTAGTTGTGTACCCAATCATTTAAATACAGCTCTCCAAAAGTGGCTGTTAAACTTGGGATCACGGTCACTAACAATGTTACTTGGCAAACCATACAATTTGTATAGATTGTCCACAAATAACTTGGCTAGTTCTGGTGTCTTAACCATTGATTTGGTCGGAATAAACTTACATAGTTTAGTCAACCTGTCTACGACCACCCATATTGAGTCATGACCTCGTATAGTGGTTGGTAAACCTACAATAAAATCCATAGAGATGCTTTCCCATTTTCCATTGGGAATCTCCAAAGGATGTAAGAGTCCTCCTTCTTTCAGGAACTCTGCTTTGTTAACTTGACATTTTTTGGCAGTGCAAGACATAAGCTTGAACAAAGCCATGTAGACCTAGCCGGTAAAACTATCGTCATACGAGAGCATAAGTTTTTCTAATCCCCGGGTTCCCTGCACTTGGACTATCATGACATTCATAAAGAATTTGGCATTGAATGTCTGTGTCCATCGGTACACAAACTCTCCCCTTGTGGAGTAGGTACCCATTATTGATGGTAAAATACTTCCATCATTGTAGTTCATCACTTGATAAAGGAGAACTAGGTGTGGAGGTTAATTGTACACTATCGTCATTGGAGTGAGAAGGATCCCTCTTTAGAACATGGCTCCACACTTTGGAATATGCTTCATCATGCTCATATTTGTCCTTGAGAGAATCTAAAAATTCACTACGAAGTTCCGTGAACAAGAGCGAATTGATCTCTCGCATTCGACATAGAGCGTCTACCACTACATTGTATCGTCCTTTGCGATACCTTAGCTTGGCGTCATATTCCTGAAGGATCTCGGCCCTCCTGGCTTTTTGACCCTTTAAATCCGTTTGTTGTGTAAACCATTTGATGCTTTCATGGTCAAACACAATCTCGAACTGAGCACCATATAGATATGCCACCATGCTTTTAAGGCAGACACTATTGCATAGAGTTCACATTCGTAATAAGAAGAATAGTTCTGTTGAGTTGCATCAAGCTTCTTGCTTTCAAATGCAATCGGCTGTCCGTCTTGGAACACTATTGCTCCAAAAGCACGGTCACTGGCATCCGTTTCCAAAACGAATGATTTCAAAGGATCTACAATAGCCAGTATAGGAGCTGTAGCTAATTCATCCTTCAGCATATCGAAACTATGATGTTGAGCAGATCCCCACTGAAAAGCTTTACCTTTGCCTTGTAGTTGATCCGTCATAGGAACAACAATTTGAGCATAGTTTTTATGAACCTTCAATAAAAACCTGCAAGTTTTAAAAATATATATAATTCTTCCAGATTTTTAGGAGGCGGCCATTTCCTAATGGTATTCACTTTGGATTGATCCATTTATAGGCCGTTAGCTGAAATAACATGCCCTAAATAATGAATTTCATCTTTTAGAAAATCACATTTAGATTCCTTGGCATATAACTTGTTTGTGCGTAACAACTCAAACACCTGCCTGAGATGTTATAAGTGTTCTTCTTCAGAAGCACTATAGACTAGGATGTCATCAAGGAAAACAATGACAAATTTGTCCAAATATGGCTTCAAGACACTATCCATAAGTGTCATGAATGTTGCGGGCGCATTGGTCAACCCAAAGGGCATTACCAAAAACTCATAGTGTCCACACCGTGTTCGGAATGCAGTTTTAGGTATATCAGCAAGCTGAATACGGACTTGATGATATCTTGACCGCAATTTGATTTTCATAAAAATGACAGCATGAGTGAGCTTATCAAACAAATCATCTACTCTGGGCAATGGGTATTTGTTCTTAATTGTAACCGTATTTAAGCCCCGGTAGTCTATGCATGCACATAGTGCCATCCTTTTCCTTCACTAAGAGAATAGGTGAAGCCCATGGTGAAGAACTGGGTTGTATAAACCCTTTGCTAAGGTAGTCAGCAAGCTGACGTTCCACCTCAGCAGCCTCTGAATATCTCATATGGTAAGATTGTTTACTAACAGGTTTACAGCCTACAGCCACGTCAATGCTATGTTGTATTGATCGTGTAGGCGATAATCCTGATGGCAAATCATTAGGAAATACATTTTGAAATTCCTTTAATAATTTCTGTAATTGACTAGCAATGTTTTCTTGTTTAGAATTACCAATTGGTGGAATAGCATGCAGCATTGAGGAATGTTCAACAGAATCAATGTTAGAAAGAAAATGAGACAGTGAGTAACACAAGAAAACCTGATCTATTTCATTATCAGAAACGAGCTGCATAAGCTCAACGGTACAAATCAGTGGTGATGAAGGTATATCTTTTTCTCCTAACAACAACACATGTGCGCCATGGGATTCAAACATCAAGCTATTGTGCTCATAGCTACGCTTCAGTGATGGTCTTAGGCTATGCAACCACTCCCTACCAAGAATCACATCAACCCTTTCCATGTTCATAACCTGAAAATCCAAACAAGTAGAGTACCCTTGTACTTCCAATGGAACAGCTCGGCATTGAGTATCCCATATTTCAGTATCATGTCCATTCATCATTGCTACCTTGTAGTGGTGGGTACTCGGAGTTTGAGGCAGTTTGAGATTTTTCACCAATCCGTAATTGATGAAATTGTGCGTAGCACCGTCATCTACCAAGATTCACACCTTGTGCCCTTGCAGATATTCGTGCATACGTACTAACTCATGTGGTCCAAAGGTTGGTTGCCACATGGAAGCTGTGAGACAGCATTCATGCACCACCTCAGTGTGTGTTACTTCCACTGTAGAGAATCTTGAGGAAGACTCAAGAGGCAGCAATTGCACCGTGTGCACTACTTTCTCATTTCCCTGAGCAGCATATTTCCCCTTGGGACAATCCTTTTTCCCATGACCTCTTCCTAAACATTGAAAACATCACTTTTCTTTCTTGACTTTATCAAAATCCTCAGGAGAGAGAGGACCTCTGGACCCCTTGGGTTTTGTAGATACATCTGAATTAGCAACTAGAAATTTTCTTTTATTTTGCCCATACTGAGTGCGTGTATTACCATGTATACTAGCAGGCACGTGACTATTATGTGTTTTCTTCTCATCAGGATCATCATGAATATGTGCTTTCACTATGGCTTCCTCAAGTGTTTTAGGGTCTTGGGTCTTGACATACTTCTTAAGCTCGGGTGTCAGACCTCGTATGAACCCCCATACTTGTTGAAAGGTATCCAAGCCTTCCAACTTGAGGATAATGTCCCGATAGTGAGAGATACATTCAAGGAGTGATGGGTATTGGTGCATGGAACATGTGTCCCAAGCCATCCAATTCCGATCGGCCTCGTTTGTAGGAAAAAATTCCTTGCTAAACATTGCTTCAAAAGCTGCCTAGCTCTGTGGTATGATGTTCTTCTCCTTGAGAGACATCCACCATTTGTAGGCCTTGCCTTCCAGAGTTAAGCTCGTTTGCAGAGCTCTGACTGAATCCGGAGTAGGCGGTAATGCGTGAATTCCATCCCACTTGCTGAGAAAGATATTCACTGCATCCTTATTGCGATCTCGTTCTTATCCCTTAAAAATTGGTGGTTTAGTGTTCTTTAACAATTCATCCACCTCTTTGGCAGTGAGAGTATGCAACGTATCAGCAGTTGGGCCTTGCCCTAGATTAGAAATGCCTTGCCCTTGTGTGGCAACGTGCTCATGCATGTGGATGTCAGCAGGACTCTTAGACTACTGATGCATTAATTGAATTACTAATGTGGATAGTTTAGTAACATTTTCATTTAAAGCTTTAAAATTTCATCCATGACTGTCATGCGTGTCTGAAGTGCACGAAATTCTTGAATATCGAGCAATTCGTAAGTATCTTCTCCTGCCGTAGCATCGCGGTTACTCTCCTTGAGAGGATCCAACCGCGGGCCATCATTGGTAGGATCAGGAGTACTTTGCTCAAAATCGAATGTCATATTGATATCTGAATCCATGGCTACACAGTGCGGTGAAAGAAGTACTCAGAAAAAAATACCTGATAGTGAGAGCACTCGCAAAGTATAGAAGCCTTGCTAGCTCCGTCAAAATTGAGAGTAATAAGGTGGAAAATGATTTGAATTGTCCTCCGTATATGGAATTCCACTAGCCCTTGATAGTCAAATCAATTAGGCTTAAAAGCGGTAATTGATGCCAACAAAAACTTGTACTGCAACTCGCCCATTTTGTTGTCTTGAAATTTTTGAGTTTCTGTGTAATACGCAGGAAATTATCATCGGAATGTGTGCCGGCTTCACTGATACCGCCTAGCTCGGCCTTGCCTTACTCGCACGTAGTGGAGTAGGTGGGGGGTGGGGTACCCACTGTGGGTACCACCCCTTAAGATTATAATTGTTGTATGGCCACTACCCCTAAGGGGGTGGGCGCCCTTCAAGTGGGAAAAAACAAACTTCACAGTCGGTTATGCCGCCAACGGGCAACGCGCAGAGGCTTGAGAGCCTGGGGCGGTCGATGCGAAGCCCAAGGGGCTTCGGCCCTATGTCGTAAAATCCCCAGCACGGCCTTGCGCCGCTAACGAGACCAAGTGCTTGCACTTTGGTGCTCCTGCACCCGGTGGTCCTCCCTTGCCAAGGTCGCGTGCCCACGGGCTGCGGCTTCGTCGTCTCCCTTGCTACGGGGTGATCCCCACTGTGTATGACCCCGACATGCAAGCCTTGAGTGGCTAGAAAGCTCCACGCCCTTCCCCCTTTCCCAAAATAGACACAAGCTCTGATACCAATGTAAGACAAGGGAAGCTAAAGCCCGAGAGTCCACCACCCAACCACCCATTATATAGGCAAGCCCCTGGCCCTTTTCCCTAGTTGGACTCCCTGTTCCACACCGCCTAGCCCGGCCCTGCCCTTGTCTAGTCCGTCCTTGCCAGTGTCCTGACACTGCATCTGTGATGTTAATCTGAAAATCCTCTTCACCACTTGGCTCTGCTGTGGATTGTGTCTCAAACTTAGCTCTGAAGTGCCTCCCTCATCGTGCGGTTTTGGCTTTCTATCTCTGAGGAGTTGGTTAACTCTCTTGAGCTCTACTATTTCATTCAGGAACTCTTCTTCTCTCTGGACCTGCATCAAAGCCAGGTCCCTACACTATGATTGCTCTAGCTTTAGCTCTAGCTCAAGGTCCTGGTTCTTCTTTTCTAGTGCCTTGTATACTTCATCAGTCCCCTTGATCGAGGCCACGGCTGGATTTTCTCTTTATTTGCCGTAAGAAGATTGCTAGATCATTTATTCTCTGTTCGGAATATTGCAAAGAATCATTTACAACATCCAATTGCACTTGAATTTTTTGAGCTGACAGGGATGTCGTAAGAAGTTCATTTGTAACTTCTGTCAGTTGTTCGTCTTTTGCCTTGCAAGCATCGGATAACTTGGTGAGCAGATCACCTAACTCCTCCATTTCTTTTTGTTGTCTATCTCTAGCTAGATGATGTTGTTCAGCTTCTGCTTTCATCCCCTGCACTTGCCTCTGAAGATCGATGATGACATTCATCCTGTCTTCTAACTCTTCTTAAAGAGCGTCAATCACCATCTCGAGCTCTTTAGCCTGGGTACTACGGCTAAGTGTTGTTGATCAGATTCTCTCCGTCATATCTTGCATCTGCCTTGCATATTCATTTACTTGCAATATGAACTCGTCATTTGATTGCCAATCCTCCTATCTTGTCAGCTGAGTGGATGTGCCTGCAGCCTCATGTGTGTCTGTCTGTTGCGTTGTAGCTGCTGATTCTTCTTGCGTGGAGGTAGAGGATTGGTCTTTTTCTTTGTCATCCTGAGGCCTTGTGGATGCCTTGACTATTTCTTGTTGTGTGGAAGTAGAAGGTGCTATCCCAGACTGTGTAGTCTCTTCAAGTGCAAGGCTCACTTCCTTCTCTGGCTCAGGTTCTTTATGTTGTTGCTGCTCTTGTGTAGCAGTGGCCTCTTGTGCAGTGGTAGTCTCTTTTTCTGGCTCTGCTTCTTTATCTTTTTCTTTCCCTTGCTGGTCCGTCTCTTGTGCATATTTTGTTTCTTTGGTGGACTCAGATTCTTTGGCTTTCTCTTTCTCAGGTGATGGTGGTGGGCTTGGCATAGGATGGTCCTGTTTTTTGGTAGGCGGTGAGGTGGGTCAGGGAGACTCATAACCTTGTTCTTGTGCTTCTTCTCTAGCCGTTTCCTCGGCTTGTCTTTGTTCCTCCGTCTCTTTGGCTTTTCTAGCCGATTCTTTGGCTTCCTTAAACTTTAGGGCTTCAGCTTCTTGGTACTTTTCTTCCAATGTCTCAGTGAGGTCTTCAGCCTCTTTTCTTGTGTGATGCTTCGTTCTTGGGCCTTTAAGTCCGCTCGGCATCCATTTCTCTGGGTCCTTTCCATGTGCTTGTTGACTGCACTAGTAGGCGTGTTTTTCTCTTTTGAAGCGAGCTTGTTTCTGCGTGGGCTCTCCTTGGTGGGCGGCCACAACTTTTCTCTTCATTTTTTTCCTTCTCGCTCTCTTCTCCTCGTTATCAGAGCTCTCGCTATTGTGCCTTTCCGGCGACCTGTCAGTTGATTCTTCATCGGATTTATAAGATATTTTTCTTGACCTTATCGCTCTTGGAGATGGTTGTGCTGCCAATATCCAGGTGTTTTGGTCAGGGTCAGGTGGTAGATTGTCGGCCATGCCAATGGCATGGTATGCTATCCTTGTCAAAACTTCTGGTGCACCCAAGTAAGTGATCTTGCCTTCTTTCTTGGTTCCCTTCAAGGTGGTCAGGACACACTGGGCATGGTCCACTGGTTGCCTGGTTGTTGACTTTAGAACTTGGGTAAATGTGGTGGCAACCGCATGATTTGGTGTAGTGTACCTTGGTGGCCTTTTTGCCAAAAAATGGAAGTGTTGATGGTATAATCTGGCTGGCTCTTCCACCTATTTGTGAATCAAATCTGCAAAGGTAGCCGCGGCGGTCCCTTTGGTAAAAGTCCCTGATGTTTTCCTATCCCTTGCTCTCATGGTCATTCCCTCTGTAGGCAGTCTGAGTGCCTCTGCCACTATATCTTTGGTTATGACCACCTCGACCCTGTTTCCCTAAGTGTCAGATATTTGGGCCGTTCCATCTTCTTTGATTGTGGATAAAAGCTCGTAAGCTTTCTAAAAATCCACTCTGCAAGGCTCTTGCTCGTAGAAGTCTCTGAGTCCTAGCCTACGGTTGGCTTCTTTGGTCTTTGGCTTCGCAGCAACATCGTATACTTCCTTAGGTAGAAGTTGCAACTCCACCTGATGCCCCTCTTCACTCTTGAATCTTCCGGTGAAGATTGTAGTGTGATGCTCTTCTAGCTGTTCTCTAGAGAGGTATGCTGCCTTGGCTGCTTTGACTGAATCATGGTCTAGTTGCTAAGCGGGCAGTTCCTGTAACTTCTCCTTCTGGTTGAGCTTTTTCTTGGCCCTCTCTGCTGGTTCAATTTGCTTTAAATCAATTTTTGAACAAGCATAGATGCATAAAAACATGCAAGGAACAAAACTGTGAAGTCAAAACAATTTTTTGCAACCAAAGTAAATATTCCCAATTATTTACAGCTGAGAAAATTTTTCAACTTTTTGCAAACTTGGCTTCATAGGCTTGAAGTATATACCAAATACATGCTCTGAGTGGAATATGGGCTCATTTGGATACATAGGGTGAAAATGTACCAGATTTTGGCTTTAGGTCTCTAAAACAATAGATATAAAGGAAATTTGATATTTTGAGCTCCAAATTGGTTCAAACTTGACTAGTGGGCTTAACACATCATGCACTTTGGATGTCTGATGGCAAAATATCAAAACTCCCCAATTTTGGCTAGAAAGTAAATAATCTCGATTATTAACTTTTCTTCCAAAATTAACATTTTTCTATAAAAAAATGGTTCTAGGCATTGCATAGACCCTGTAAATGAGATATAAGGTGATTTGGATCAAGAAATGTTGTCCCTAACCCAAAAATTGGCTTGCAAAGACTTCTTTGCGTTTTTTGACAATTTTCCAAGTAATGGGTGGTCATTTTGGCTCATACTTGGTTTTTGGCATGTAATAGGTGTGTACACATGATATGTGAGGTGAGGTGACAATTTTCAAGCAAAAATGATGCAAAATGTAAATAATCATGATTATTTACAACAGTGATAAATTCTTTGCAAAACTGACAACTTTTGACCTAGACATATTCTATACACCTAAAACAAGTCCTAAATTAAGTTTGGTCATGCCGGCATCACTTTGTGCTTATTCGACTCTGAAATCACCATTTTTTGTGACTACACTACCTATTGCGTTGGTCGGTCAACTTCGAGGCTTTGGACTTGTCCACAACATAGTCGTGAAGCAACCTGTCCAATTCTGGCTCATTTGTAGTCAGTTTGACCCCGTATGTCGCATATGACGCTTTGTAGTCTTTGAGCCGTTTTCTGCTTTTCGAGGGCTTTGCTTGATTGATTTCATCAAACCAATCATATACCTTGTATATGGACCTCATAAGCAAGCCATTTGTGGAGTCAGATCGAAATTCTGGCATTTGCCAAAAACCTAGCTTTTCTATTGGGGACCCCCTTGACCCCTGCCGAATGGTCAACTGTGGGTATAGAGCATTTTGCTATTTTCTTTGATTTTTTCATTGACATTGTTCCAAAACATTCCACCAAGGTCAAAATCACTTTTTTAGAGCATTTTGCTCATCAAAGCACAACTCAACAATCATAGCACCAATGCTTTGGTCGACACAAGATCTAGAGTAAATGCAGTCAGTTATTCCACGTACAAGAAGGCAACAAGTCAAGCATTGACAGCAGGAATAGCGGGAATCAAAGGATGCAACAAGAACCCAACCCCAACATTGGGAGTAGACAACTTGAATGTGATAGTACATGGATGTTCATGTCCTCATCAGTTTGTATGCTTACCAGATGAACACATGAATGAGACAATGATTCTTGAAATTCCCTGGATGCGAACATACAAAGCGGTACCAGATTGGGATACAAATCAGCTAAAGCTATCACCTAAAGGCGAGCAACTCATTGTTCCAATTGCACCAAGCAAGGAGGAATGGAAAAGAAGCAATCAGCAGACCAAACCAAGAAGTAGTCAATCTTCTCCATCACCTCAAAAATCAAATGCTAAGAGTAGCATGCAAGGAGTCAGGCAAATTTGGGTACCAAAAGCACAGCTTAAGGATAAACCGATTCAGATCTGGGTGCCTAAAACTTCACCGACAAAACAGAAGAAGGTTCCAAGGGTTAAAACACAAAGATGAGCATCTCCGAGCAAGGAACCTAACATGAAAATGGTTTGGAAGAAAAAGGAGCACTTATCTTCTCCACAAACTGTAAAATCAATCAAGCAATGGCGAGTTAAGTCTCAAAAGACTCCACCACACCATATAGCACCAAGCAGACCAAGCTACCAATGGCGAGAAAAAGCTCGACAACAGTCAAAAGTGCTACCAATAGCTCAAGCAATCAGTGTGCTGAAGCATCCGGATGGTACAATCAAACAGAGAGCACACAAGCTACAAGATTTGCTCTTTGGAAGACATCAGCAGCAGCAAACCTCGACATCAGAAACCCTTGAGTTAATTACTCAAGACCCAGCTCTTGCACGCATATTGATTTGAACTACATTAATCTTCATAGCATGTTAGAGCCAACCACGGCTATGCATAGACACAATTATTCAACCCATGCACACAATCGTCCCGAAGTACGCCATCTAGGAGGGGTGGAAGGGCACTAAGTACTAAGTAATTAAGGGAAATGTTTAAAGAGGGAGGAAAAAGTTCGATGTTAACGTGTGATTTTTTTTCAAAATTACCTAATAATACCCTTATAATTCATCATCAAGGAACAATTCACTGATAATATCTTCTCAATGAGTATAAATAGTGTATATACTATCAGAAAATCATCAAAAATAGTCATTTTTGGATATTTTTCATCATTTTTGTTGATAAGGAGGCATTTTCTGGAGCATTTTGCTATTTTTGATGACCTTGGTGGAATGTTTTGGAACAATGTCAATGCTTTTCCTTCTGATGTCATTCCAAACCCTTCGAATTGAGTATGGAAATCAAATATATGTTCTGCTCTTAGCACTTACTTAAAGCATGCTAAGTGGTCGTATGGATCCCCTGATCCGCTATATTTTTTGACCCATTTCTGAAAATCAGCTGGTTTGACACGTCTATTTGGTTCAACTCCAGGTCTTCTGGGAGTTGGTCCTATTCGAAGTCCTTCAAACCAATCTGTTGGAAATAGTGACTCATGTAGCTCTAGACTGGCCTTAGTGTCAACCGGTTTTCTACGTGATGAGGTGGTTTCTAGTTTCTTCACATTACTCTCAAATGATCTCTCACGGTGTTCATTTGTTGGAATTTTCTATGTTCCTTGCCCCAATATCCAATCCCTTATGGAATACCCTTGGTATTTGGTTTGTTCTACCTCCCCATGAGTCATCATAACAAAGTTGTTGTTATAGCAATCCCTAAACAGGTAGATTGGTAGGTCCGCTAATCCCTTATCTTTGATCTTGAAGATATAGATGATCTTCATGGCCGTTAGTTGTCCTGGTTTAGCATGCAAAGTCCATAAAAGATCTTTTATGTTTCTATCTTCCCAACAATAGACCCCGATCCTAGGATTATCCGTACTAAGCCGTTTCAAAGGCTTCAAATCTACTTGATCATATCCCTCAAATTCTAAAGTTGGTGGTTCTTCTTTTGCTGACATATCTGGGATTATGGTGTTTACTTCTAAACCCCATTTGTCTACCACATCAGGGTTTTTGACTTGCACATACTGAGTTTCGTTTCTATCCATGTACATTTTTCCTTGTTTGTTTGCCCTAATCTCTTCTTCAAACTCAATACCATGGTCATCAATGCGAATAGCATACTCCTCGTCAGGGTCCAAGTAAACCTGGGCTCCATGACGGTTAGTCTTATAAAAAGAGAGTATATGCTTATAGCGCATTGTCGTTCCGGTTTCTGAGTAAGTCGAGAAGCCATTTCGGATGTTGAGTCTGAAAAAGTGTCTGAGACTTCTTCAAGAATTGTGTGCAAGGAATTGCCTTGATTCACGCTTTCTTCGATGGATACTCTACTGGAAGTTTCTCCAAGTATGCTCTGATTTGCTAGTACATGACCAGCCCTAAGTTTCATATAGACTTATGAAGCCCTGGATAGAGTACTCACCTTTGGATTGAATTGTCGTCAATTTTCACTTGATTTGATTGGAACTTTCTGTCAAGCCACTGATTCCTCGTCGCAACCTGATTCCTCGAAGTGTCTTTGAGCTTACCAATTGGTTCAGACAACTCTTAAGCTTACACTCCAATCAGATTGAGTGGTTTCGAGTCTTTTTGACCTATTTCTAGCCGTAGACCTGAAATTCTGAAACTTTCAATAACAACTCACACTTGATTCTTTCAGAGAGAGCAATGTTCTGAAATCCACCTCAGATCCTACTTACCCTACTCCTAGATTCTCATGCAATGGGGTTGTGGAAAGTGTCCACAAACACTTGTTTTCTTGTGTTTTATGTTTTTTTGAGTACTGATCTTAAGACTTGTCTCGTCTACCAATCATTCTCAAAATCCTACTCTATTTCTACAATCCTACAATTCTAAAGGCACTCAGCAAGTATGATTACTTCCGCAAAAGACGACAATCTTAAGCTATGCGGTTTCTAAAAGAAAGTTTTGAACTCTAGGCGAACCTAGAGGAAGTTAAAGGACAACTTCACAAGACACTTGTGTTTTTCCCTAGTTTAGGTCTCTTCGATCCCCGGAAGCGGGCGGTGCCAAATGTGGGACTCATGTCTAACCTCACCATCCTATCTTATTGCAGTATTAGCGAGAACCACGATAAAATTGTCAATCCATGGGACGAAGCTCACTCGACTAGTGCATAGAGGCTACAAGAGGGTGTAAATCTCTCGGAAAGCAACTAACAACTTGCATCTAACTCAAGCTACACTCACGTGACTGAAATCACCAAAAGCCAATCGCTCATCGAAAAACAAATCACATCCGTTACAGCATCAGATGACATCCAAACGTAACGAAACTTCTAGGACAAGTTTATATGACCTAAGCACACATGATTATGGTTTCAAACCCCACTTTAGGTCAAGTTCCAAAATCGCAATTATTAACAATAGTGGATTTTTGACATAGTTGTTTTCGACCCAGAATGCATCTAAATTCTTAGCAATGATGCCCCAATACCCAACCTATACTTAGTTTTTTATTTGAAAGTGTAAATTCCTAGTTATGATGAAATTAGGTTGCGGGTCAACGATGCCAAAAGCTACGAAATACTGTGAACTGCTTACATCAATACGTAGAGCTCTTACCTGCGGTTGCAATGCAACAAACACAACTACAATGTGACAACCGGGGAGGGAGTAGGAAGGCGAGAAGGAGAGGAGTGAGCGCCATTAGCTCACGCTGTGTATTTCTTACCCAAAATCTTATAAAAAACTTACAAAAATTTGGCTTTTATACCTTAGCCAAGGTTTTTGGGTAGTCAAAACTAATAAGTTCTACCAAAGCTGGGAAGTGACTGGCTAATACAATCTGGAAGCTTGTAGCCCCGGCTCATTAATTACAGAGTTTATCCGAGAAAATAGGAGTTACAATATTCTCGATTTATCAACATAATAAATATTTACAAAGAGAACTTCGAAAAATGGTATTAGTGTTAGCTTGCTGCTAACAGTAGGGGAAGAGAGAGAAACACACACACACTCCCAAGCTCTCCCTTTACACAAAGGGAATAATGGACACATGGCAGGCTCCTAGCCCACATGCCCCCAATCTCCCCTCAAATCCTATTGGATGGCCATAGAGGTGGACCAATGAGAATTAGACTAGAGTAAAATTAGTCTAATCAATTTAAAAATGCCTGATAAAAGAACCAATAGAAATTAAGCTCCCTAGAAGATTATTGGAAAGTCTACCAAGGGGTCCAATGAGCATCAAGCAGGGCAATGGCTTGCTTGATTCTTATTGGCGAGAAGTTTAAAAGTTCCAATGAGAGTTTAAATAAACTATTTGAATTACCTAAATCTCTCACAAAAGGGGAAAGGGGGACACTTGTCATAAGACTATCAACTATGCTTCTTAATTGCTATTAGCAGTTGAGCCCTACACGAGCTAATGGGAAGCCAGGAAGAGCAAGTGGTAAGAGGGGTCGACCAAGAAGAGAGAGAGAGAGAGAGAGTTGGAATTTTTTAGGTCTAACTCATTTTCTACACACACACACAACTCATGTGTTGAGCAAGAACTCCATCTCCTTCTCCAAGCATTGAGAAGTAGAGGCCTACACTAACAACTCTTGGCTATGGAATGCAAATGCAACCAAGAGCCAAGCTTCAATGGCATGCTCATCTCCTCTATCATGCTAATTACTAAGCTAAGCTATGCTATAAGAGTGATTATGTGAGGAGAATACTTCTTTCTTGTAAGATACATGTTCTTTCTCTTAATCTTTCCTCATTCCCTGCTAGCTCTTACCATCTTTGAAGGTGTGTGAGGTCTTGGGACTGAGGCTAGGCCCACTAGGTGTGTTTTTTGAGCACAATTTGGTGCATGAAGTTTCCATCTACATTGCACCGGTGAGTTTTGTCAAGGAACACAAAAATTGTATTGTACAAAAGTCTCCCTTGATGGGAGAAGCTATAATACAAAACCTTTTTGGAGGGGGATCGGCTCCATGTAAATCCGGTCCTCAACTGTTGTCAACTGTTCTATTCTCTCTCTTTTTGAGTATTTTCTATACCAAACTATCTAGGTGTAATTGCCACGTTGATTTCTCCAACCAAGTACTCTCTCTATGCTCATTAGGAACTTGTTCTTAATGAAATGCTCACTATGTTATCATTTTCCGCTACACACAAGTTATTCGTGCATTAAATGTTACAGTCACATCCAATGACAGCAAAGTGTCCTGAGCCTCCTTAGGAGATCAAGAATCGAATATATTCCCAATCATAATGTATTATACACTTACAAAAATCTAGTACATGACCTTTTGAGCTTCTTAGTTCCAATCTTCAAATGTCTTAATTTGCGTAGCACTCGCAAATCATCTGGAAATGGTGGTGCAATCTCATGCTCTCCATCAATGTAGTCCCAATAACCTTTGCCCATGAGGAAATTGGTCATTCTAAAATTCAAGCATGGAAGTTGTTCTTGTATAGCTTCTCACTGACAACCTCCTTAAGCCCATCATTGTTGGACGACATGTGTCCAACCCTTTACACAGTCTTTGAGCAACCTGCTAAATAGTTGATTACCACTTGTAACCACAATCTACGTACATATACTTGTTTCATTGTGCTAAATAGTATTTGTGCATACTACAGCCAAACCAAAGCTTCCTGCACCACCTATATGCAAATCTGCAAAATCCTGAACCTTAGCGTTTTTGCATGTGAACGCACTCTAACTTCAGAACGGGGGTCGAAACGCACCCAAAATGGAAATCTGCATGCATAGTTTAAGTCCAAAGGACTAAATAGAACCGTAAGATGCACACTCTCCAAAAGGAATCACCTCAATCGGATATCGTTGACGATGGCTCCCGGGAATACGGAATCAGTGAAGCCACTTCCTAGACTGCTCTTGCTTGCTACTCCAAGCTCCTCAGACACAACCAGGCTCTGATGCGTGTTAATAAATAGAGGAGGAGAGAGACTGAGCTCTGGCAAGCACACATGCACACACACAAAGATGGAGGCAAAAGATTATACTTCTTTTTCTTCAGTAACTCAAGATAAGAGGTCTACAAAACATAAAGGAAAATACAACATAAAAGGGGAACTAGTACAACGGTCTAGTATGAACCACTAGTGAGTGAGGTGAGTAGATAAGTGTGACATCACTCCAATAGGTAGACCATCTCGGTGTAGTACATTTGTAGTATCACTGGCCAAGATATATGTATCCACCAAGGTGCGCCATTGATGATGACTGTTGGTGGTAGTCATCCAGGAGGCATACATGTTGAGCTTGACATCTCAACAAAAATTGGGCTTCTTGTGCGTCTTAGTATGAAAGTAAACAATGGAAAAGCAAGGGTTTCCATGCAGTACTAAAAGTACACAAGTGTCTGATAACAATAGGAGTTGCCAAAAAAAGACAATTGGCCTTATAAGGGGCATCATTTTTGTTGTTTGAGGAAGAGTTTTTGGTGGGCTACAAGAGAGAGGAGTGTTGGGAGCCAAAGGAGCCAGTTTTTTGCAGAATAAGTTTGCAAGGTCTACCAAGGGTGATCCTTTGGAGAAGGAAAAGTGATTTTGTAGAGCAGAAAAGAGCTTCGAGGAGCATTGTAGCCCATCTTTTTGAACAAATCAAGTGCACAATCCCCCTTGTTGCTATCAATTTCCCCATCCTCCTTCTGCTCTTTGCTATTTGCCACTCTATTTATGATGCCTATGTGTGTGAGATTCCCTTGGGACGTTCTTTTGTGTGGTGCAAAGAGTGATCCAGAGAGAAGTGTTGTGTGGTGTCTGTGTGTGATGATGTAGTGTGGGTGTTGTGTGGTTTGGAATTCTCCAAAGTGAGGATAGGCTTGGTGTTGATAGAGTGATGTAGAGTTTGTGTGGTGAAAATTGTGTCATTTCAAGAGAGATTCTGAGTAAATTGGGATGTTATAATCATCATGGGCTATAGAGAGGAAATTTACTAGTGTTTTTGGGTGTGTTTGCATTCCCCCTTTCCATCTTCTAGTGCCCCCACTAAGTAGCATCTACTTGCTCCGGATTGAAGGTGAAGACAAGGTTATGGTGATGCTAGATGGGCGGGTTTTTAAGACTAGGTGCTACTAAGGTAAGATGTGTTTGGGCTTTTTTATTTTCACTTGGGTTGAAGACGCAAAAACTTGGATTTATGATTATGGATTAATTTTTCTAGACAACATATTGTTGAGAGAAGAAGGTGTGGTTCAAGTTTTTTGCTCCTAATTTGTGGTAAAGCAAAGAAGTGGTATGATGGATTTCATGATGCAAAAAATCTGGATTGGTAAGTCTTGGAAGTGGCCTTCTGGAGAAAATTTGTGGTGAATACATAGTTGGACAAAGTAAAGGTGATCATGGATGGTTTAAAGCAAAGCTTGGATGAGGATTATTGAGCACTTGAGTGGGAGTTTGAAGCTCTTTGTGGGAAACTTGTAAAGGTAATTGATGCAAAAAATGTTGATTTTTAAAAGTTGAGCAAGTTTATGGATTGCCTACATGAGGATGTTCAAGACAAAGTAGAAGTAGCTGGGCATGTGTCGTATGTGAAAGCAATAAATTTGGCAAGAGGCCGGACTAAGAAGACTTTGATGAAGCATCAAGCAAGGCAGGGTTGTTCAAATCCGGTGGTGTCAAGGCCAATTCATGTGGTAAAAGGAAAGACAAAACCAATGCAATGGAGTCTACCTATGCGTAAAGAGCAAAGGGTTCTTTCATTGTAGAAGGATAGAGTTGATTCTATACCCAAGATTCCGGTTAAAGAGGTTCAAGCCATGAAAGAAGTGCAAGTTTCTCCAAACAAGGTGGAGAATGTACAATCAAGCTCAGGTATGGTTGGTGAGTGGTTGGTCAAGTTCCATTGATTTGTGCTAGAGATAAACAAGTGAGGTGTGCAGACAATGTTGAGGCGATGGAGATAGGAGGAATCCCGGATCTTGAGACAAAGAAGGGGGTGGAAACAAGGATGGAAAGACCCAATGCAACAGATATGACTCTTCCAACCACACTTCAGTCCTTGGGAATATTCATGAAGTGGGGTTTGGATTTTATGAGACATTTTAAGAAAGTCACACCCATGAAGAGCAAGTGTATAGTCATTGCAACATGCTATTTCAACAAATGAGTGGAGGTTAAGGCATTTCCCAACAACATAATGAAGTCCATAGCTTGGTTCTTGTATGAACATATCATATGTCAATATGGTTACCTAGTGGAGATAATTTTTTATCAAGGGAATCATTGCATAGATGACACAACTTAGGCCTTGATGAAATATTTTCCATCAAGCATTCAAATTCCACACCTTATTACCCTAAAATCAATGGACAAGGTGAGAGCAACAACAAGACTATCAAGGCCATTTTGACTAAGATTGTGTAGAAGGAACCTAACAACTGGCATGAGAAACTTACAAAAACACCCATTGCATTTGGTCATTAGTGAGATCTTTGGGACATTCACGTGTTTTCAAGAAAAGCAATACTTCTTGACAAGCCTCCGTGTCTAGAGCATCAATGATCAACAACTCAAACTCCTTTGAGTAAATGGGAAGCCTACGACATCCAAAATTTTGTGGCAATATCCTCCAAGATCCCAGGTAAAGAATAGGATAGTCACCTACAATGTCCTAACAATAAGACTTCTTGCTTCATGCCAAAAAGGATAGGATTTGTAACCACCATAAGTGAAAGGATAATTGAGTACTTTAGCTCCTTCCAAGACAATACTTAGAATCATGATCCCAAAGATTATACCAAGAGTCCTCCATTTATGGCCTCCTTGTTGATGTGGCAAGTCCCAGCTTTCTTCAGAACCTAATTTACCACTATTACTGAAGCGATCAAAAAAGTCACTATCCTCTCCGGTGCTGTTGAAAAGGTCCATTGCCTTTCCTAACGTTGGTAATAATCCACCAACCTTGTAGCTCAAAGACAAGCTTGATACATGTTGTACCAAAGTGCATTGCATATACAAAAGATAGGTTGCAATCCACTGGTTGAAAACATTTTTATCTCAACTATATTCATGCAGGACCATAGTGCCATCTTTCTCATGTTGAGACCCCGGGGGATTCACCATGGAAAACTTATTGCACCACATCGTTCTTTCTTCACCTCCTTTGTCGGCACTCATTGACAAAATGCTCTGGTTGACAACAGCGATGACATTCTGTAGACCTCATTCTTAATTTTCTTGATTTGCGACTTAATAATGGGGTCGTTTTAGACTTGCCTACGGCTTTACCATTATTGAACCATAAGAAGTCCAAAAGGATCTAGCTGTCGGCAATTCTGCAATATGAGACCCACACCACTACTCTCTATAATTAACCACTTTGAGCTGTGGCTGTAGATACTTAAGTGCCAATTTTCAAAGGCTAAGAGGAGTACCAACTAAGGTTTTGAATTGCCAAAGCATACACTATGTAAGTACTCAAAAAAAAAATTAAATGGCTGACAATAACCAAGAGAGTAGAATGAACATTGATAGCTTTGATTTTTCACATGAAGGTGCTAATGATGATGCCCCCATGTTTGTCAATTATCTTGTTACTAGGTTGCAGCAAGCTATGGGAAACCCTGCTTCTTTGCAAGCCAAAGTTACTCTACAACTTCGCGCTTATGAGATTTCCCTTCCTCTTGAAGAGGAGAGAGAGCTAGGAAGACACTTGAAGAGACCCCCAAAACAAGACTCTCTCCCATACGAGAGGAGGAATCTAAAGAGCAAGAAATTCCATTACTTTAAGTTCCTCTAAAGATGTGGCTCCACAAAAATGGTGGTCTAGACGATTGCCAACTCCTCCCAAGAGGAAATGTTTAACCCAAAGTCCTTCTCCTCGTCACTCCAAAAGGGAAGAAAGGAAACAAAGGAAGAAAGGGCAAGAAAGAGGTCACCCTCTTCTCCTTCTTCTTCACCTTCCTCCTCTTCCAATGAAAGCTATGGCTATTCTCCTAGAGAATACAAGAGGGGAGGACATCACAAATCGTACCCTACATGGTGAAGGTCACAAAAGCTCAAGAAGTTCAAAGAGGGAGGAAAGAGTATCTCTTTTCTCACCTATTGTTGGACGGGTGACTCACACACCCATGAAGTGCATGCAAACACTACCTAGACCAACATAATGTCAATTGAGGACACAAATGACACGATAGGCACACGGAGGAAATCTCTTAAGCTTGTTAGGCTGAGACCATCCTACACATACAACACTCTTGAAGTCCAACTAAACCACAATCAAGAACCTCACTGCTCTCAACTACATCACCTAGCCACATACACACATACGGAAGGTAACTCACCTAATCATGCCAGATTCGTAGGAAACTTAAGGAACACCATCCCCTCACTAGGATACACCTGTCCTTAAGCTTCTACACTCAAAACCCTCACTCTAAACCCATCTGCGGAAAACGCGTAGGATGACAGAGCTGAATTTTGAAAGTGCCCGAAACTGAAATTTATGAGTACCTATATGTAGCTTATGTCGCCACGATTCTATAGATTACTAGCATGCGGAAAACAAACATCGTTTGATACACTTATGGCCACAAATAGCTCTTAGATGCGTCAGCGTGTGCGCTTCGTCTCGTGTGGAATGCTTGGCATTGTCGCGTAGCTCTCCTTGAGCCTACAACAATGGTGCAGTCGGATCTCCAATGTGTTGAGCGAGCCGGGCGTAGCAAGAGGATAAAGCTCACGCTCACTCTCTTTCTCTCTCACACACAGTAGACGGCAGCGCTAAGTTTTTGATTAAGATTAAAAGTCTCCCCTTACAAAATGACCTAGGTACCTTATATACTAAGGCTACCTTAGGTTTAACCAAAAATGGGGTTGAAAGGGTCAAATGGCTTTGTATTTACAATCTGGAAGTGCCATTGCACCCGGGCTTCTGAAACTAGAATGACTACTCATTACAAATGACGTTTATAGCGATAATCCGTAGCATTTCATAACTCGCAAAAGATAAGACTTTGGTTATGTTGTGTTGTTGACCCAGCGGTCAACACACCCCCCTTCCACGTTCATGTCATCCCCGACATGACCTGATTGTCGATGGCGATGTGGTCTTTGCTGTCGTTTTGGCTTCATCTGTTGCACTGCTTCTAACTTTGTTGAACCATAACAAGAGCTATGATCCATTAGAGCGGACATCTATCATCATAACCATTCATATTTTGAGATCCTCTGATTACTTTTATGTCTGCTCTTCTTCATTGGGGACTTCTTTGTTCCTGTGCAATCATGTTGTTAGTGTTGTCTGCAGCTTTGTCATTGTAGGCCGTTCTTCGACTCGCCATTGAGGAGAAGTATGCTATGATCTGAAATTGGTGCTCCAATTCATTTGTCAATGATTTGAGTAGCATTTCCTTATTGTTGATGTAGAAGGAATATGTACAAGAGGATGGTGATAGGTGTCTGTAGATTAGGGTCTAAAACCTGGATGACCAAAGGGAAAAAACCCGGTGGGAAAAAAATGCCTTTGGTATACGCTCTTATTGGAGTTGAGCAATTGAACGTGAAGTACATGTTCATGAAAGGTGAGTGCTTGGGTGAAACACAGAAAGAGTGCTTGATGCAAGTGCCAATTATGGGACACTCTATATGCATATGAGATATTTGTCAACAAAAGCATGCATTGTGAAAGAAGGAGATGATGGGTGTTTCGAGGAATAAATGTAGCACATGTGACATCAAAAGATGTCTCAATAGCTTCCACCTTTCCAAGAAGGGTTATCGATGTAGAAGTTTCTCCACTCGTATCTCACTGTGCTCAGTACGTGAGTGTCTTTTGGACCTTCTCCTTCACTTCACCAGACTTAAGTACTTAAGACTTCGACTCTTTTTCTCACCTATACCAGCATGAGCGACACAACGTAAATATGCTCAACTCTTCCAGCTTGAGCAGTACCTAGAATAGCTAAGACGCTTAGACCACAGAGAATATTACTTGAAGCTTTGGGACTAACACCTCACTCATTTTGTGGCTTAGCTACTCGACTCTGTCTTTATGACTTGTCGGTTGCCTGTTGACACTGCTTTGTGACAAGTTCTTCGGCTGTTGTAGTGGCTGCTGAGACATACTTCGTGAAGTTTCATTGTTTCCCTGTACCTTCTTCTCTTTGTAGTGCTCAGGCCTCTGGTCAGTCTTTTCTTCATGTGGATTATCGATTTTTTTATTTTTTCTTAATAATAAACAAAGAAAATCTTAAAACAACTCAACAAAAGAAAAATCATTCAAGCTATGTACACTATACACATGTCCCTAGGGGCTCATATATGGATTTTGTCCCCATACTCCTCTGTAACACTACTATGAGGGCATATACTCTAAATTTCGTCAAAAAATTATCACAATAAAACGCAAAAATTCAATGCATCTCACAAAACATTGCCCTCTAATAGTCATAATGTTAGGCCCGCATTTAGAATGCCTCCCCCCTTCCTATTTGGAGTCATCCTTTACGACATGGTATCGCAAAGGGTATGTGTTGTGCTTGGGCAATTAAAAGTTGTGCCGATGCAGGCCTTGTAATGTAGCCCTATTATGCATACACAGTCAATGCATGGAAAAGATTTATGTTAGGCAAGATGTGGGTATAAGCAATTTGCATATTGGCATTTGTTGGCGAGGCTTCCTATTCTAAGCAATGTAATGGTCTTTGAAGCGACTTGCTCTCTTCTAACTGTACTGTAATCGTAGGAAGAATTGTAAGAATTCAAGCGGCAATGCACTGACAGCAGTTTTGTTGTTCTTCTTTGGGACCCATTTCTTTGCGATTATTGGCTATTTTGTTGTTGGCTCTCGTTTGGGAACCCATACTTGCCCGTGCTTCGTTTGTGTTTGAAGAGACTTCTTTGGGATCCACCTTTTTGTTGTGTGAGTCGACAGTGGTCTTTGCTTCAGCCCTTGTACGCTTGGTTGGGGACAGGATTTAGGCTTTGAAAGTTGATATTGTGGTTGTTTTGGAATCCAAATAAATTCCTGACTTTTTTGTGCTTGAATCAACTTCTTTGGAGCCCAAACCTGAGTTGTGAAAGCTTGCGACTTTGTGATATTCTTACCCGTTCGTGCACGCTTTCCTTGTTTTTGTTTTGGTGTTGGATCTTGTGATTTGTCATTAGAGATCTTTGTCTTCTTGATCCATATCTGTTTTTGGCCGATCTGGCTTTTTGGTATCCAGATTTGTCGAGCTTTTTGGCTTTGACTTGTTGTCCTGTTCTTTTGACCTGTCATGGTTGTTGCTGAAGGGGTTGGTGATAGTGATGGCCTGAGTTGATGATAGGGGATGTCGTAAGATTCATCACTATCTCTACTATCCTCAGCAAGGTTGACTTCTTGTACTTTCCCTTGATTTTTTGGCTGGTAGTGAAAAGTTACTGTCTGTTTGCTCGTGGGTGGTAGTTTCTTGGAGGACTTTTCTAGCCCATTGATTAGAGCATTGTTAGCTCGTTGCTCTGGTCGTATTCCTCCTAGCTGAGTCTTTGCATCCTTATTAGGAGCCATGTATGAGGATGCTTGTGGTGGTTGTGTTTTCACCGAGGACTTTGGAATCCACTTTTGATGCACGTTATTCGTGTAGCGATGACATTGATTCCCGGGTCGTTGATCTTCTTGAAGCTCAAAGTGTTCTACAGAGTCATGGAACTCGTCGTCTTCTTCATCTTTTGATTCTCCACATTTCTTTGTTTGCTCCTTATGTCGAGAGCTTGTTGATATCTGGATCTCTTCGTTTTCCTGGATTACACTCACTGCAAACTAAGGAACGACATCATAGCCATTTTCATCACAAAACTTTGTTGTGGGAGCATCCTCCACGGTGCACACGTCCAGAGTAGCCAAGATGTGTTCCCATCCAAAAGGCTCTAACTCTTCTTCAGGAAATGGTTCTGGGATATAGTCCATATCCTCTATGTCCCCCAAGTTTACCTTTGTTATGGTTTCCATATGTCTCAGGTATATATGGTCATAACCCCAATCTTGGACCATTTTCAATTGTCGCATGAATGGTCTTCCCAGAATGATGTCATAGTTGTTCTTCTTGCCAAAGTCAACAACAGCAAAAGTGTGTTCATATTCAATGCCACAAGAAGTAACAAGTACTTTTTCTAGCAGTCCTAGGGGCTTTTCCTTGTGCGCGTCTGCAAGCAGTAGGGTCATTCGTGTGGATATCAAGGCAGGTTTTCCCCATTTTTTCCAAACCTCTTTGGTTGCAATGGCCACACCAGCTCCACTATCAAGGATTGCCATGGTTTTTACACCATTGAATTCCAAAGAAAGGGTGGTGTTTCCATCTTCTCCCTCATAATACTCGCCTACCTTGTTTAATGGCACTGGCCTAGTATTTAGTTGACGCATTTGCTCTTTGATGCCTTTCTCGATTTGAGTCATTCAGGTTTTTACACCAAATTTCTCTAGACATTTACCCACATTAGCCCACATGTTTGGTCTTATTCTGAGAAACTCGGCTAACATTATTGTACAAGTGACTGGGGTAGATAGAATATCTACTAGCCCCTTTGAATCGATGGCCTTGTTGGGAGACAATATCTGTGATGGGACTTCAACCACATCTGACTTGGTCTCGTACTGTCCCATGTAGGACGGTAGTGTTCTTAGCGAATGGGGTTGACTATCCATAGATTGTACAGATCCTTTGTTGCCCCAATATGATCGCACATCTAGATTCATTTGAGATCCAGTCTCAAATTCCTCTATTGGTGGTAGAAACACTCCTCGTTCATCACCAGTCTTGTCTACTCGTCTTCTTAGGTCATCAGCTTCATTGGCCTCTTTGACTTGTTTCCATAATTCGTCAAGACCATCTATCTCTTTACAATCCTCAGGTATAGCTTGGTGAAATCCCTCGAAAGAGTTATCCGTGGTATTCAGTATTATCCTTGGTTCTAATGTTGGGTCTTTGAGGTTTGGTTTGTGCTCATGACTAGAATCTGGCTCTTTTAGTTCCTGGTTTGGTGGGATTACTTGTGTAGGCATGACACGGATCACGTCCTTAGGTTTTGCAACTGGTGGTTCTAGTAAAGCTTGGGCTATTTGAATCATTTTCTGGCACATTTCAAACCTTTGCTTTTCTAGTTCCACATAGGGATATGTCATCCACCTGTGTTCTTGGGTTTGGTTGTTTTTGAGCCTCACATCATAGGCGTTCAAGAGGGCATCTAATGTCTCATTAACCTTCTCTGCCAACACAGATCCTCCTGAACTAGCACTTCTCGGTTTCTCATCCGTGGATGGTTCTTCTAGAGTTTTAACCATCTGTGTAAGAGAAGGTGCCTCCTTTTCCTCATGTTGTTTTATCTTCTCCTCAACCTCGGTAAGCTTCTCAGCTAGGGATTTTTTCTCTCGCTCCCTGAGTGCTTTCATCCTAGTCTTTCTAGCTTTCCAACTATTTTGTTTGCTCTTGGTTTTCTGACTAGGTGCGTTTGTCTTTGGTCCATCATCTGTCTTTGGACTCGTGTCACTTTTCGTGTTCTTTGTCTCTGGATTCTCATCAGCTTTCTTTTGATCTTGTGCTCTTGTAACCACTTGAACTGGTACGACATTTTCATTTTCTGAGCTACTAGGGAGCTGAACAATCCCTAACACATTTGTCATGATTTTCCTGATTTGGTTTGGTTTTTTCGGGCAATCAGGGATCAAGTGAGTGATGCCACACTCAAGACAATAGGCATTTACTTCAGTGATCTCCGTATGAGGACATTGTTTGACCAAGTGGTTGTCATGACTTTTGTGACAATCTGTCTCTGGTTGAGGAGATCCTTTTAGCATTTCCTCTTGGCTATAAGCAAGCTTTGACCTAGATAAGCCGCTATTTGCAATGAATCACAATGTCCTTTCGTCCATTTCATACCTTCTTTCTTTCGACTGAAACCCAGGAGATGGAGGTTGTACCGGCCTCACCACTCCATGTGTTTCTCTCACATTTTGTTGCTCCGAAGGGTAGTACTCACTTTGGTTGCTATACCACATTGTAGCTGATACTGGCATTGGTTTATTTGATGCTTCCATCATTGGCATGTATCTCATGTCTACCTGCATTCTAGCACCTGGCAGCGGAGGTTGTTTTCCTAAGACAAACTGTGGCCTTAAAACTCCTACTGGTCTTGGTGCATTCCCCGTAATGTATCTAGGTGGAGTAGGTGCTTCTAAAACAGGTTGTACATACCTCTCCCCTAGCATTTTCCATGCTATAATAGCACTCTTCCCCCGTATGGTTCGTCCATTTTCTCTCAATTTCACACCACTTCGGCTCTCCCGAATCAGACCTTACAAGAGGAATCAACCTCTTGACCAAGTCGTCGATAAGCTTTTCTTGATCAATAGGTGCCGTTGGCTTGGCAATGGACTCACTTATTTGTGAAACACTGTGCTAAGAGGATGTGTCATCTCCTTGACTCTTTAAGTCCTTTTCTTTGTATGCCTCACACTTATCCACTAGATAAAGAGCTTCTTTGATCAACTCGTTTAGCATCATCCTCCTTATCATATGCAGATCCTTCTGAAGGCCCGCATGTCTCATTCCCTGGATAAAGATCAGCATCAGTCATGCTTGCGTAGGTAATTCCGCTCTCGAACAGAGCTTAACATATCTCTTGAGCCGTAATGATGCTTTGCGTACTGATTCATTCTCTTTCTGTTTGAATCTATGGATTTGCAAGACCGTGCTGTGAGCAATGCCTTTTGGCGAGAATTCTTCAATAAACTCCTCAAACAGCTCATCTAGGGTCTCAAAATCCCATTTTTCCACCGACTTGAACCATGTAGCTACATCATCTTCTAGAGTCAATCCAAATCCCGCAAACTGTGTCGCAAAATGTGAAACTTCCTCTACTCTAATCACTCTTTTAAAAGCTGTTACGTGATCTCTCGGATCTTTATCTCCGGAGTATTTTCTGTTTACCCATTTTTGGACTTGGGATGGTCTAACTCGTCGATTGTCTACAAGTCTGACCAGAGACTCTCCCAATCCTTCTCTCGTTATCGCTCTTGAAGGGAATCCTGGTGGCTCTCTTCTTGGAATTCCTATAGGAATTCTCATGTTTGGTGGAGGCATTTGTGGTCCTTCATTGACCAAATATCCACCTCTTTCTAGTACAATCTGTGGATTTGTGCTTTCTACAACTCTGTATTCTCGTCCATACTTGTCGACAACTATAGATCTCCATTGACAGTCCACTCCGTATGTGTAGACATAAAAGAGCTTGTAATCCATTATCTCTTCTAGGTATGGATCTAAGCACCTATAAAGATTGACCTCATTGTCGTCAATGTATCTATATAGTCCTTCACTCTCATGACCAATCATCCAAACTCTCTCAACAAGATGGGTCTTTATCAATTGCAAGTTTGGAAGATCCATTGTGAGAGGATATTCCTCTATCGTCGGGATCTCCAAGCTTGTGTAAGCTGCGTTTGAATCTAGGGTAGACATGATTTCTGGGCTTAAGAGCTTTTGCTTGGTTCAAGTAGACTTAGTCCACTGTGTTCAAGTTCTTTGGTTAGGGAAAAGTCAAAACTATGTTCAAAACCGCAACTGTTTCGTCACAATTCTCGCAAATTGTCGCTTTCAGACACCCCTAACTTGCGAATGTATTTTGAGGCCTCAAACGATGTTTTTTTCAAAGTTGAACTAAGTGGTTGCCGTTGGCATACATTTAGTTCAAGTTTTGCTCTAAGATCTGTAGAGCCGCTCTTTGGCTGCATTTTGATATAAAACTTTTCCGATCCGATACCGTTTGTGAAAGTTATGGCCAAAACAGTAAAATGCACTTTAGACTGGTCAAAATGAGTCCAAATTCAATTTTAAAAGAAGATTTGGGATCTCTGTGACACTGTGAACAATCCTGTATGGTCAAAAGTACAGTTGGACCCTAAAACTGGCCTAGAGAAATCCTACGCGTAGGATGTCTATATGCTCAGAACTAAACAAAGTTTGGTCCAGAGACTCCCCTTAAGTCCAACAACACAATGGTATGCTCATAATTTCATTTGGATTTAAAAATGGCCTTGAGACATCCTACGCGTAGGATGTCTTTTTGCTCAGAATGACTTGAAATTTTCACCCCAACTTCTCCTTGATGTGTTGATCACAGTGGTGTGCTCATAAGTTGGTTTGGAGTCCTAAATCAAGCCGGAGACATCCTACGCGTAGGATGTCTAACTGCTCAGATTTTGTCCAAACTTGATCCCAAGATTCTCCTAGTGCTCAGCAACCCAATGGTATACTCAAAATTGAATTTGGATGCCAATAGGTCAAGATTTAGGCTGCAAGAGCTTCTAGTGCACTCCAAGAGTAGGATGTCTGACAATTCTTGTCTTTGCTTGGTAAATAGGCCAAACAAGGTCCAAATTCACTTTTGAAAAAAGTTCTAGAATCCTTGAGACACTGTGAACCTCCCTATATGGCCAAAGTAGAGTTTTGACCACTTAATGACCCTGGAGACATCCTACGCGTAGGATGTCTTTTTGCCCTATTTCAGCTCAAACTTGCACTGTAGCTTCCCCTTGATGTGCTAAACTCACAGCTACTTTTACTTTTTGATTCTGACACCTATAGGTTGGTCAAATGATCAAGAATCTGTTCCAAAAGCCTGATGGCTGTCTTGATGAATTCCTAAGTCAAATCAACTCCAAATTGGACCAAAATTGACTAGGAGGCCTGCCTAAGGCTATACAACACCATGTTATGTCCACAGTTTGAATTTGGCCTCTAAATCATGCCTTAGACATCCTACGCGTAGGATGTCTAACTGCTCAGAATTGCCCCAAATTTGAACCACAGACTCTCCTTAAGGTGCTGATCACTGTGGTATGCTCAGAGGTTGATTTGGAGTGCTAAATCATGGTGAAGACATCCTACGCGTAGGATGTCTAACTGCTCAGATTTGCCCCAAACTTGAGTCACGGCTTCCCCTTGATGTCAGCAACCCAACGCTATGCTTAGATTTTAATTTGGATGTCAAAAGACCCAAAACTAGCTATTCTTGCCTTTTTCAGTCAAAAATGCTAAAGTCTGTTCAATCTTCACTTTCACTGACCCAAATGAGATGAAATTTATCACATGCACTCAATAAAACATTTAGAACATGCCTTTGGAGTCATCCTATGGTTTGGTCTCAAAATTAGGCCTTGGACACAATTTGGGTACGATGTCTGGCAATTCTCGTCTTTTGGCTTTGATCTGTCAAAATTTGGTCAAATTTTCACTTTCCAGGTGACAATAGGGTAAAACCTACCTTCTGAACACAATGGTCAAGTCAGAATTTCAAAATTTCCACCAGATCACCCTGTAGACATCCTACGCATAGGATGTCTACTGCTAATTTTTTCAGACTGAAGTGTCCCTGATGCTTCCTTATGCTCTCAGCAAGTGCAAGTATGCTTCACAATTGCAAAAACATGCAAAAATCACTCAATTTAAACCTTTTCTAAAATTTTACGTTTTCTGACTCCGCCTTTTGGCTTTTGGTAAACAAAAATAGGAAAAAACACCCAAGTCAATATGTTACTAGGGTAAAACCTACCCTCTGAACCCATTGGTGCAGTCAGAATTTTCAAATTTGGTCTCCAGAACCCCCTTGAGACATCCTACGCGTAGGATGTCTATGTTTACAGAATTGCAGGTTTTCTTCACAGAACCCTTGCAACTGCTCTTTTATATGCACAGCATCAGTCAGTCATACAAAAATATCCACAAAACCTTGTTTAATGCATTTTTACCCTCAAAAGCACACTTTTTCGTGATTTCAAATGCAATCAAGCACTTTAGCAAATAATTCAGTGATGAATAGCTCTAGATCAGAATCGGATCACTTACCTAAAGCTACTCCTACAAATCATATGGGGTTTTGCATCTATGAGTAGAAAAACGCTTCACTGCCACACACGGACTAGTAAACGCTTTTATCACCTCACAAATCACTCGACCACCAACAACTACTCTAATCCACAGATCCTAACTAAACCTATCTAGTCTCGCAGACCCTCGGCAAGACACACGCTTCCTGGCTGTCCACTTGATCGCGGAATATCCTCTTCTGGAATCACTTAAGAAAAACGCTTTCTTTAGCCGAAACTAAATCAAGCAACCATCACACGAGTGTTAGTAGGAAACCTACTGATAGCCGTTTTTCGACTCTCCGTAATTGCCATAGTGAGTTAACCCACCCTACCAAAATCACTCAAACATTTTGGTTATCCCTACCATTTCACTGTACATAGGCGTGTGTGAGTTAGGGACTTTCTCCATATTTTCTTAAAAACCCTCAGCTAGCTAGTCACTAGGCTAGTTGAGCCAAAAAAAAAAAAACTCAAAAAAAATATTATGGCCCATTTGTGTGTAAATATTTCATTGTATATAGGGCCTAAATAAAAGGATTTTTCATAATTATTTTGGTATTTATTTAAATATTTCTACCTATGGTGTGTTATTTATACTATGTACATTGACTCACCATTACCATATTTTTTCTTGCCAGTTTGCATACTCTTTATTCCATATAAAAATAATTTCATTCAAGCTTCTCTTATTTTTGGTGTAACTCCATCCCAACAAAAATACAAAAAAACTAGTTTTATTTATGTGTATATTTTTTCACTATTGTGATTTTTCCTTCCTACATCTATTCTCTTTTACTCTCATAAATTAGAACACCAAAAATATTCATCTTTTTATGGTAGACTTATAATGAGAGAGATTTATTTTGACCCCTTTATATTTTTTCCACCTATATTATTTATATTTGACATGTACATATTTTTTTAGACCCCTCAATATTTGATTTTCTTAGTTGTACTATTCACTTATATCATGATTTCAACAATATCTTCAATTATAGACCTACCAAATAAAGTCAAGGGTATGTGACATGCATGCATGCACCATGGGGAGCTCACTCTTGGAGGTATTCAAAAGAATCAAAGGACCTCACAAGGACCTTGTGCAGTGGAAAAAACAGTCGGTTTTGCTGAATTTTTAAACATCACATGCTCCCCGAATTTGAAAAGGTGATACAAAGAAAAGTTGTAGCTCGTGAGCTGAACTTTCATCTCAAATTTTTTCATATTTTTTTGAGCTACGAGCTGTGAGCTATGATTTTATTGGTGGACCCCAGTTTGCCCATGCTATGCAGCCACACTCCCTCTTCCACTTTATCATTTTCCTCTTTCACAAACTCCTCCCTCTCCTTCCCACTCCCAAACCTGCAACTCCCATGTCCTAATTCACCCTCTTCACCATTGCCACTTCTCTCACACCTCCATAGCCTTCATCCTCCATTTCTACACCCTAGGTGTCCCCCTTTCTCTCTACATATATGTCCATATTACCATACTCTCTTCAGCTTTGTAAAGAACTTCAAAAAATCAGCAAAAATCCAAGGTTAACCTCTGCAAATGAAGGCTTTATCATGAATTTTCCAAGGTTTGAAGATAACGTAGCTTCATCGACACGCGTTACTTCGCCATGCTGACCGCTTCTTCTATCGGTGCTGTAAAGAGGTGAATGTCAACTTCTCCAAAGCTTCAACCTCTCTTTACAAGCTCATCCCTTCTCTAACTTTCCTCATCATATATCTCACCATTTGGTGAATGATTTTGTAAATATTTTTTAGTGATAATTACTAACTACTAACCACTAACCTTATTGTAAAATGCACCCTCTACTAGAGTAGGCCCTCCCAAATTATTCACTCAATCCCTCTCTCCTTTCATCCTCAATAATTGTCTTCCCTTGAGCCCACATCCATGTGACTCAAAGGACAAGAGAGACCCACCCTCATTAAAAAAATAAAAATATGCATAATCTTTTATTCCTTCAAATAAACTTGATTAGGCCTAATCCAAATCGGGGCTTCTAAAACCTATAAATAGAGCCCTTCTCTCCCTTGTAAATCATCACATGATCACACTACACCACACCATTCTCAACACATAACACACCACTCTTCAAGCCTAGTTGTGTAGAGTGTGTGCATCGTGAGTGCTCTATTCCATCACTACACATAGGTGCATGGAGAAGCTTGAAGTTAGTTATGCCATCTAGAGAAGTGGAGTGATACTATACTCTGCAATCACACTTGTAGCCTACTCTTGTCCATAAATAAGATTCATAGTTTTGGGTGCAATTGTATGCTGCAACTACGACTCTTCTCTCCAAATTGACTTGATAAGTTGGCTCATCAGGTTCTTGAAGGTAAATTGTCCTTGAAGTTTGTTGTGCCATTTCATGCTTGGTGGTTTGAGGGCTTGTTGAATTGTTTGCCTAAAAGGTAAATTGTAAGAGGGTGCTCGGTGAGAGGGCTCCCGTGACCCTAAGACAATTTGTGTATTGGCAACAAGGTCAAGTTTTGTGTTGTCTCTCTATTTCTCATCAAGCTTTGTGTGCATCTAGTCTTTAAGGCTAAGACTGAGTTGCTCAAGTTGATTTGTGCTCTTTACCTCTCTCTGGCATGGGGAATGTTTGTGTTTGGTGTGTGTGGCTATCTTGTATTCCCCTCCCTTTTTTTGCGTTTGAGTACAAGGAGATATCACGTGCGTCCTAGTTCGCATCTACAACTAGGTGGTGCCCCTTTTCTTGTTTGGTTTCTGGCTGTGGGTTGTTGTTGTCTCTGATTGTGCTTCCCCCAGCCCCAATTGAGCAGCACGGGAGCCTCAAAGGGTGTTTAGAGGCCGCTCTTCTTGTTGCCCGCCCCGGACCACCTCACTACTTAGGTCCTTGTGTCCCCGGTAGTGGCGCCAATGTTGGACGGGCGACTCACACACCCATGAAGTGCATGCAAACACTACCTAGATCAAAATAATGTCAATCGAGGACACAGATGACACGATAGGCACACGGAGGAAATCTCTTAAGCTTGTCAGGTTGAGACCATCCTACGCATACAACACTCTTGAAGGCCAACTAAACCACAATCAAGAACCTCACTGCTCTCAACTACACCACCTAGCCACATACACACATACGGAAGGTAACTCACCTAATCATGTCACATTCGTAGAAAACTTAAGGAACACCATCCCCTCACTAGGATACACCTGTCCTTAAGCTTCTACACTCAAAACCCTCACTCTAAACCCATCTGTGGAAAACGCTGTTGGGAAACAAACAAACTGAAACACCTCTATAGCGATGTCACCCAAGAGCGTTGAAAGAGAACTACAAGACACCAAAATCTTTGAAAAAATCCCTTTGAAACACCACAATCCCAATAGGAGTAGACCCTTGGGAATTTACTAGCCGTCGCCCACCCAAGAGACTATGTCACATAGGAGCAAAACCCTGCCAAAGCATGGATTTACAGCACACGCCGACCAATGCATATGAAGACAAGAGCCTCTCCTTTCACAATCAAACATCACAAACCCACAACTTCAACATCAATTCCACAATTCATAGATACATGCCCTCCGAATCTGTCTACACACAATTTGCCACTAGGCTGCCATAGCCATAACCCTGCAGAGAACTAGTCGTAACCTGATGATCACAACTCCAATTGGGGCACTTTAAAGCTTGAGAGAAAGCTTGAAAAATGACTGGAGATAAGGCTGAAGATGACTAAAATTGATTCCATACGCCCCCATGAGCAAAATTGACGCGAACGGAGAGCTGTCCCAACACGACTACACGTAGAGAAGGCTAGTCAGGGCAAAAAACTGCATCCAAGAGCACCAAGGAGATAGAACGAGCTAAAACCTGAAAATTTCTGATGTTTGGTTGAACTTTTTTTAGTTTTTACATGAGTTTAATTTATATACAAAGCTCACTTTGAAAAACTCACTCACGGGCACTTACAGTAGCCCGACAGCTGTCACTAGACTAGCGACTTGCAGTGCATGTACATGTGCTTGCTAAAGCAAGCTAAAAAACCCACAAAAATAAAACCCACACGCCCTTTTGACATCGGGCGTCATGTCCGTATGTAAAAATTTACAAAAAACGGGGTGTCAGATATGCGCCCAACATAGTTTGCCACACCCCAGCCTGCTAGATTATTCATGATCAGCAGCACAAAAGAGATCCTGTAAACCACATGAGGGAGTCTTCACTTCATCTTCATCATTAGCAACACGATCAGTAAATTCTTCAAAAGAAGGCTCATCTTCAATCACAGTCATCAACCTTGTAATATACTTCTTCAACCTGTAGCCATTCACACGTGCTTTATGTGGGGTACCATCCAAGTCAGCAAGTTGATATGTGCCATTCGGAAACCTGTTTAAGACCAAGAAAGGACCTTGCCACTTGATTTGAAATTTCTTTTGAAAAGTGCTATCAAGCTTACTATTGTAACGAAGCACCATGTCACCATTCTTGATGTCCTTGTTCTTTACCTTCTCATTTGCCTTTGCTTGATTCTTCTTCAAGACCTGCTCATAATGCTCAAAAGCTAACACCCTATCCAATTGTACACAGTGCAAATATAAAAGTCTTTCCTTGAATGCATCCTTGGGCTCTTCTTCACGCTTTAGCATCATCTTCAAGGATGGTATCTCCACCTCAATAGGAAGTAAACCCTCTTTGCCAAAAACTAGACCAGCACCTTAACATCAAATGCATCCACCTCTAAGTCCTTTACAACTCCCAAGCACCTCACCCTTGATTGGTTGGCAAGCTTTATGCGAAAACCTGAATTCTTCACCATGTTGAGTCCCAACTTTGATACACAAGCTTGAGTAATAACACATACCTGTGCACCTCCATCAATATAAGCCTCTCCAATGCACTTCCTCTTATGCCATGCATCCATAGTAGGACATATGTCAGGTAACTCATTCAAAGACAAGACTCTCACTGACCCCCTTGCAGGCTCCTTCTTCATGGGGTTGACTACGTGCTTCCATTGCCTCTTTAACTTGGGACACATCTCCATGAGTTGCCCAAACGTAACATCAGCCTTTCTACCCACCAAATCAGCCCTTAGGCTATAATTTGGTTGCCCTTCTCCCAAAGGAAATTCGGATGCATTGTAATGTTTCCTGGGCTTTCTCTTCTTCTTCTCTTTACCTGTACATGTTTCAACCTGTTTCCCTCTTTTATGGCTAGGACTTGCATCACTCATGTCATGATCTCTTGTAACCCTCTTACCTACAGGCATGACCATAGCTCCCAAATCATCCTCTTTCTTCTCCAAACAAATTATGCTTACCACTTTTGTTTTGCCCTTCTCTTCTGTTGTCAATCCACTTGGTCCTGCTTCCCCTTTAATCTCAATACCATAATCTTGAGCTCGAGAAGGAATTTGTGGAGGAAGAGGAAACATGTCACCACCCATTCTCTTTGGCTTGTCACATTGAGGGCTTTTATGACCCCATTCACCACAATTGTAGCATTGAAACATATCCCCTCTTCCAGCCATGCCTCTTTCTCTACCACCTGTATAACCCTCATTGCTTCCATAACCACGTCCATATCCATAACTTTGACCTCTTCCACCTCCCATCATATGCACACTAAGATTCTTCATAAGACCTACAACCTCTTGCATCTCCTTGCGAAAGGCATTCACATCAGGAGAAGCTTGTTGATCATAACCTGGCTCCCTGATGAGGACCCTTGGTTGCTCTACCGCTTTCACTTCAAGCTTTGGCTCGACATTGATTCCAAGTTGATGAAGACGCTCTGCTTTCCACTCTTTATTCTTTGCAATTTCAACTGCCTCCTCAAAGGTCCTTGGCTGCTTAAGCTCTACCTTCAAGCCTAGGTTACTCCACAACCTTGCAAGAAACATGTCCTCTTCAACATGGCTGGAGGAATTTCAGCCCCCAAAGATGTACACCACTTTGCCCATAACGCATTGAATGCCTTGACAAAGTCTTCTATGGTTTGTCCTTCATCTTGTACTAAGCCTTGAATAGACTGCCATACCTTTTGTGGGTCTTCCACCTGTTGAAAGTGTGTAAGGAAAGCATGCCTTACCATTTCATAAGTCATAACTTGAGGAGGTTGAGCTGATTGTAGCTCCTTTTCGTAGCCTTCCAACCATTCCCTAGCATCTCCCTTCAAACAGAAGTAGAAGATTCGTAGCACCAACGCTGGGTCTTGCTTGTCAACAAGAAGGCAAGCAAACTCCATTCTCTCAATGAAAGATTTGGAACTTTCATTTGATTTCCCACTAAACTCCGAAAAATTAAACGCCGTGTCTTCAAAACCTGTAAACTGAAGGTAACTTGAAGCGATTCCTCGGTGGCGGGCACCAAAACACTGTTGGGAAACAAACAAACTGAAACACCTCTATAGCGATGTCACCCAAGAGCGTGGAAAGAGGACTACAAGACACCAAAAGCTTTGAAAAAATCCCTTTGAAACACCACAAGCCCAATAGGATTAGACCCTTGGGAATTTACTAGCCGTCGCCCACCCAAGAGACTATGTCACATAGGAGCAAAACCCTGCCAAAGCATGGATTTACAGCACACGCCGACCAATGCATATGAAGACAAGAGCCTCTCCTTTCACAATCAAACATCACAAACCCACAACTTCAACATCAATTCCACAATTCATAGATACATGCCCTCCGAATCTGTCTACACACAATTTGCCACTAGGCTGCCATAGCCATAACCCTGCAGAGAACTAGTCGTAACCTGATGATCACAACTCCAATTGGGGCACTTTAAAGCTTGAGAGAAAGCTTGAAAAATGACTGGAGATAAGGCTGAAGATGACTAAAATTGATTCCATACGCCCCCATGAGCAAAATTGACGCGAACGGAGAGCTGTCCCAACACGACTACACGTAGAGAAGGCTAGTCGGGGCAAAAAACTGCATCCAAGAGCACCAAGGAGATAGAACGAGCTAAAACCTGAAAATTTCTGATGTTTGGTTGAACTTTTTTTAGTTTTTACATGAGTTTAATTTATATACAAAGCTCACTTTGAAAAACTCACTCACGGGCACTTACAGTAGCCCGACAGCTGTCACTAGACTAGCGACTTGCAGTGCATGTACATGTGCTTGCTAAAGCAAGCTAAAAAACCCACAAAAATAAAACCCACACGCCCTTTTGACATCGGGCGTCATGTCCGTATGTAAAAATTTACAAAAAACGGGGTGTCAGAAATGCGCCCAACATAGTTTGCCACACCCCAGCCTACTAGATCATTCATGATCAGCAGCACAAAAGAGATCCTGTAAACCACATGAGGGAGTCTTCACTTCATCTTCATCATTAGCCACACGATTTGTAAATTCTTCAAAAGAAGGCTCATCTTCAATCACAGTCATCAACCTTGTAATATACTTCTTCAACCTGTAGCCATTCACACGTGCTTTATGCGGGGTACCATCCAAGTCAGCAAGTTGATATGTGCCATTCGGAAACCTATTTAAGACCAAGAAAGGACCTTGCCACTTGATTTGAAATTTCTTTTGAAAAGTGCTATCAAGCTTACTATTGTAACGAAGCACCATGTCACCATTCTTGATGTCCTTGTTCTTTACCTTCTCATTTGCCTTTGCTTGATTCTTCTTCAAGACCTGCTCATAATGCTCAAAAGCTAACACCCTATCCAATTGTACACAGTGCAAATATAAAAGTCTTTCCTTGAATGCATCCTTGGGCTCTTCTTCAAGCTTTAGCATCATCTTCAAGGATGGTATCTCCACCTCAATAGGAAGTAAAGCCTCTTTGCCAAAAACTAGATGGAAGGGAGGAAAACCAGTACCTGATTTGATGGCAGTCCTATAAGCCGATAGAGCACAAGGTAGCTCTAAATCCCAAGTCTTCACATTGTTTCTTGTCATCTTTGTAAGCATCCTTATGAGCTCTCCATTAAACCTTTCATTCATGCCATTGCATTGGGGATAATATGGAGTAGTAAACCTGTGATGCACATGAAGCTTTTCACATAGATAATCCACCAACTCTCCCCTGAAACCTGGACCCTTGTCAAAAAGAAACTCCAATGGCATGCCAAATTTGCAGCAAATATCTTCATATATGAATAAGGAAACATCTTTACTCGTGATGTGCTTAACAGCTTTGGCTTCGGCCCACCTGGATAGATAGTCAACAGCAGTAAGTATGTAACATTTGCCTCTAGTTGTCATAGGTAGAGGACCTATTGCATCAATACCCCACTTCTCAAACACATCACGTTGAACACTTGGCCACACATAACCCTCCTGCAAGACTTTATGCAAAGTGATCTTTGCAGCAAAGTGATCACCACAAGAACCCTCATGATTCTCCTCTAAAATTTTGTAAATTTCCTCTTTCCAAGGCACTTTTCTCATCACAAGATCAGCCCCCTTCATATACAAGGCATCACCAAGTAGCACATACCTTTTGGCACGACGTAGGAAGGCGTACTTTTTTGGCTTTTCCAACTCTGATGGAAGCATACCTATTTGTAGAAACTCTTCCTCCTTCTCTAAAGCTTCCCTTCCCAAATAAAGAGGAGAATCAGCCCTTATCACATACAATTGCCCAATTAAAGCTTGCGCTGCACCATGTGCTTCTTCATTTTGAGACCTGTCCACATGCCTTAAACTCCAAGCTTCAAAATGCTTAAGCAAATTCTTCACTTGAAAACACATATTTTTCAGCCTTGGATTCTTACTTTGCCACACCCCAAGTACTTGCTTCACCACCAAAAGAGCATCACCTCTTACCCTCGCACGACGGATGCCAAGCTCAAGGCAAAGGTTGAGACCTTTCTCCAAAGTAGCATACTCAGCTTCATTGTTGCTTTGTGCTGTAAGCTTCAAACTCCTTTTAGTTACCAAAGCACCTTGAGGATCATAAACTACCATACCTCCTGAAGTTCACCATGCGCTTTCCTGTAAGATCCATCAAAAAACAATAGATAGGCATTGTCTATGTCAGGAGCTTCCATGTGTTGCTTCTTCACTGCATCCTCCTTAAGAAGAAGAGGGCTTTCCTTATAGGTAATCAAATCAGCCAATGTAGCCCTTGTACTCTCCTCAACAAGAAAAGAGAATTGGAATTCCTGTAGCTCCACAATCCACTTCATGAGCCTCTTTGACAAAGTAGGGCTATTCACCAATTGAGGTAGAAGAGTGTAGCTAGTGAGGAATGTGAATGGTTTAGGGAGAAGGTAGTGCCTAAACCTTCTACATGCATAAATCACACTCACCATAATGAGCTCCACCTCAGTATAGCCTCTCTCCATCTCTAGCTTCACCCTGCTAGCACAATAGATAGGCTTTCATGTAGTGGGAATTGTTACCTCGTTGAAGAAGCATAGCTCCAATAGCATCCTCACCTACTAATGCATTCACATAAAACTCCTTATCCCAATTAGGAGCTTGCATAGCAGGAAGAGAACCAAGAACCTCTTTGATACCTTGAAAAACCTCTTCACATTCATTTGTCCATTGTAGAGGATCCAACCTTGCTACTTGTTGTAGAGGATAAAGAAGTTGAGAGGACAAAGGAATGAACCTTGCCATATACTTCACCTTTTGAATAAAAGTAGAAAGTTGCTTTGTATATTTTGGTGATGGGAGGAGCACCAAAGCCTTCACTTTGTCAGGATCCGCTTCAATCCCATTCTCTGAGATCATATGCCCCAAAAACTTCACTCTTGGTTGAGCAAGATGACATTTCTTTGGGTTGAGTTGACCTCCACTTTCATCATATTGCTTCAATGCCATCCCAAGCTTTGCACAATGATCCTTTCTAGAGCTATAAACACAAAAGTCATCAATAAGATCCTTCACAAACTTGCCAAGAAAGGGAGAGAACACCTTGTTGACGCGCTTTTGATACCACGCACAGCCATTCATAAGACCAAAAGGAAGTACACAATAACAAAAGCATCCCCATGGCATGATAAATGTGGTCTTCTTTTGATCTTCCAAAGCCAAAGTGAGCTGAAAATATCCAAAGAATCCATCACATACGCTATACCTCTCATGCCCTGCAATAGAATCAAGTATGTCATCTATGAAAGGAAGAGGGTATGGATCCCTCTTCATGGCTGCGTTTAGAGGCTTAAAATCAACACATATCCTCCACTTTCCATCCTTCTTGGGTGTGACAACAACAGGACTCACCCATTCTGTAGTGCTCACAGGACATATGAAACCTGTTTCAAGAAGCTTATCTACCTCTTCCTTTAAAGCATTAAGTTGTACCTGTCCCATTCTCCTTAGCTTTTGCCGTACAGGCTGAGCTCCTTCCTTGATTTGAATGTGGATTTTCTCTCCCTTAAAGCCTCTAATTTCCTCATAAGAAGTGATTAATAAATGGGGAAATTGTTGTATCATATGTAGGTACTCACTCTTCTCATGACTAGTCAAGTCAGGAAACAACATACCTTGTATCAGCTCCTGTTTGACATTAGGTTGAACTTTGGGTTGCATCAGCTCTTCAATTTTCTCATAAGGACCAGAGATATCCTCATTCTCCATAAGGCCAAGAAATCTTTGTTTCTCATCATGCTCTTCTTCAAGAAACAAGGAGGAAACATCTAGATCACTATCGCTGCTATCTTCCACTTCACTACCCTCATCCCCATTGTCTTCTTCTTCACTTGAGGACTCTTCTTCATCACTTTTCTCATCAAAATCAGCATCCAAATATTGCTTGCTAGCCATGTCAAACCTCTTCTTATCACCCCTTCTATTGTAGAGAGTGATGGTACCATGTCCCCAATCTTGTATAGCTTTGGTTGCCTATAACCATGGTCCTCCAAGGATGAGAGGGAAACCACCAATACCCGCGGGCATAACATGACAATTGACCAGCACCTTAACATCAAATGCATCCACCTCTAAGTCCTTTACAACTCCCAAGCACCTCACCCTTGATTGGTTGGCAAGCTTTATGAGAAAACCTGAATTCTTCACCATGTTGAGTCCCAACTTTGATACACAAGCTTGAGTAATAACACATACCTGTGCACCTCCATCAATATAAGCCTCTCCAATGCACTTCCTCTTATGCCATGCATCCATAGTAGGACATATGTCAGGTAACTCATTCAAAGACAAGACTCTCACTGACCCCCTTGCAGGCTCCTTCTTCATGGGGTTGACTACGTGCTTCCATTGCCTCTTTAACTTGGGACAAATCTCCATGAGTTGCCCAAACGTAACATCAGCCTTTCTACCCACCAAATCAGCCCTTAGGCTATAATTTGGTTGCCCTTCTCCCAAAGGAAATTCGGATGCATTGTAATGTTTCCTGGGCTTTCTCTTCTTCTTCTCTTTACCTGTACATGTTTCAACCTGTTTCCCTCTTTTATGGCTAGGACTTGCATCACTCATGTCATGATCTCTTGTAACCCTCTTACCTACAGGCATGACCATAGCTCCCAAATCATCCTCTTTCTTCTCCAAACAAATTATGCTTACCACTTTTGTTTTGCCCTTCTCTTCTGCTGTCAATCCACTTGGTCCTGCTTCCCCTTTAATCTCAATACCATAATCTTGAGCTCGAGAAGGAATTTGTGGAGGAAGAGGAAACATGTCACCACCCATTCTCTTTGGCTTGTCACATTGAGGGCTTTTATGACCCCATTCACCACAATTGTAGCATTGAAACATATCCCCTCTTCCAGCCATGCCTCTTTCTCTACCACCTGTATAACCCTCATTGCTTCCATAACCACGTCCATATCCATAACTTTGACCTCTTCCACCTCCCATCATATGCACACTAAGATTCTTCATAAGACCTACAACCTCTTGCATCTCCTTGCGAAAGGCATTCACATCATGAGAAGCTTGTTGATCATAACCTGGCTCCCTGATGAGGACCCTTGGTTGCTCTACCGCTTTCACTTCAAGCTTTGGCTCGACATTGATTCCAAGTTGATGAAGACGCTCTGCTTTCCACTCTTTATTCTTTGCAATTTCAACTGACTCCTCAAAGGTCCTTGGCTGCTTAAGCTCTACCTTCAAGCCTAGGTTACTCCTCAAGCTTTCAAGAAACATGTCCTCTTCAACATGGCTGGAGGAATTTCAGCCCCCAAATATGTACACCACTTTGCCCATAACGCATTGAATGCCTTGACAAAGTCTTCTATGGTTTGTCCTTCATCTTGTACTAAGCCTTGAATAGACTGCCATACCTTTTGTGGGTCTTCCACCTGTTGAAAGTGTGTAAGGAAAGCATGCCTTACCATTTCATAAGTCATAACTTGAGGAGGTTGAGCTGATTGTAGCTCCTTTTCGTAGCCTTCCAACCATTCCCTAGCATCTCCCTTCAAACAGAAGTAGAAGATTCGTAGCACCAACGCTGGGTCTTGCTTGTCAACAAGAAGGCAAGCAAACTCCATTCTCTCAATGAAATATTTGGAACTTTCATTTGATTTCCCACTAAACTCCGAAAAATTAAACGCCATGTCTTCAAAACCTGTAAACTGAAGGTAACTTGAAGCGATTCCTCGATGGCGGGCACCAAAACACTGTTGGGAAACAAACAAACTGAAACACCTCTATAGCGATGTCACCCAAGAGCGTGGAAAGAGGACTACAAGACACCAAAAGCTTTGAAAAAATCCCTTTGAAACACCACAAGCCCAATAGGATTAGACCCTTGGGAATTTACTAGCCGTCGCCCACCCAAGAGACTATGTCACATAGGAGCAAAACCCTGCCAAAGCATGGATTTACAGCACACGCCGACCAATGCATATGAAGACAAGAGCCTCTCCTTTCACAATCAAACATCACAAACCCACAACTTCAACATCAATTCCACAATTCATAGATACATGCCCTCCGAATCTGTCTACACACAATTTGCCACTAGGCTGCCATAGCCATAACCCTGCAGAGAACTAGTCGTAACCTGATGATCACAACTCCAATTGGGTCACTTTAAAGCTTGAGAGAAAGCTTGAAAAATGACTGGCAAGAAAGCTTAAGATGACTAAAATTGATTCCATACGCCCCCATGAGCAAAATTGACGCGAACAGAGAGCTGTCCCAACACGACTACACGTAGAGAAGGCTTGTCGGGGCAAAAAACTGCATCCAAGAGCACCAAGGAGATAGAACGAGCTAAAACCTGCAAATTTCTGATGTTTGGCTGAACTTTTTTTAGTTTTTACATGAGTTTAATTTATATACAAGGCTCACTTTGAAAAACTCACTCACGGACACTTACAGTAGCCCGACAGCTGTCACTAGACTAGCGACTTGCAGTGCATGTACATGTGCTTGCTAAAGCAAGCTAAAAAACCCACAAAAATAAAACCCACACGCCCTTTTGACATCAGGCGTCATGTCCGTATGTACAAATTTACAAAAAACGGGGTGTCAGAAATGCGCCCAACATAGTTTGCCACACCCCAGCCTACTAGATCATTCATGATCAGCAGCACAAAAGAGATCCTATAAACCACATGAGGGAGTCTTCACTTCATCTTCATCATTAGCCACACGATCAGCAAATTCTTCAAAAGAAGGCTCATCTTCAATCACAGTCATCAACCTTGTAATATACTTCTTCTACCTGTAGCCATTCACACTTGCTTTATGCGGGGTACCATCCAAGTCAGCAAGTTGATATGTGCCATTCGGGAACCTGTTTAAGACCAAGAAAGTACCTTACTACTTGATTTGAAATTTCTTTTGAAAAGTGCTATCAAGCTTACTATTGTAACGAAGCACCATGTCACCATTCTTGATGTCCTTGTTCTTTACCTTCTCATTTGCCTTTGCTTGATTCTTCTTCAAGACCTGCTCATAATGCTCAAAAGCTAACACCCTATCCAATTGTACACAGTGAAAATATAAAAGTCTTTCCTTGAATGCATCCTTGGGCTCTTCTTCAAGCTTTAGCATCATCTTCAAGGATGGTATCTCCACCTCAATAGGAAGTAAACCCTCTTTGCGAAAAACTAGACCAGCACCTTAACATCAAATGCATCCACCTCTAAGTCCTTTACAACTCCCAAGCACCTCACCCTTGATTGGTTGGCAAGCTTTATGCGAAAACCTGAATTCTTCACCATGTTGAGTCCCAACTTTGATACACAAGCTTGAGTAATAACACATACCTGTGCACCTCCATCAATATAAGCCTCTCCAATGCACTTTCTCTTATGCTAAACCAAGCTAAAAAAACCCACAAAAAGAAAGCCCACACGCCCTTTTGACATCGGGTGTCATGTCCGTATGTACAAATTTACAAAAAACAGGGTGTCAGAAATGCGCCCAACAACGCGTAGGATGACAGAGCTGAATTTTGAAAGTGCCCGAAACTGAAATTTATGAGTACCTATGAGTAGCTTATGTCGCCACGATTCTATAGACTACTAGCATGCGGAAAACAGACATCGTTTGATACACTTACGGCCACAACAGCTCGTAGATGCGTCAGCGTGTGCGCTTCGTCTCACGTGGAATGCTTGGCGTTGTCGTGTTGCTCTCCTCGAACCTACAACAATGGTGCAGTCGGATCTCCAATGTGTTGAGCGAGCCGGGCATAGCAAGAGGATAAAGCTCACGCTCACTCTCTTTGTATCTCACACACAGTAGACGGCAGCGCTAAGTTATTGATTAAGATTAAAAGTCTCCCCTTACAAAATGACCTAGGTACCTTATATACTAAGGCTACCTTAGGTTTAACCAAAAATGGGGTTGAAAGGGTCAAATGGCTTTGTATTTTCAATCTCGAAGTGCCATTGCACCCCGGCTTCTAAAACTAGAATAACTACTCATTACAAATGACGTTTATAGCGATAATCCGCAGCATTTCATAACTCGCAAAAGATAAGACTTTGGTACGAAACTTGAGTTATGTTGTGTTGTTGACCCGGCGGTCAACACCTATGATGGCACCTTTGGTGCTATTGACAAAGTGTTTGCCTTCATTCAACAATTTGATGCGGCCTCTGGAGACGAGGGCATCGCAGAATCCTCCAAGCTACACCATGTAGTTATGAACTTTCAAAAATTCTCATCAATGCTGGGCTAGCCTTCGTGGCAATGGCAAAGCCCCAAAGACATGGAAAACTCTACGAGTTTTCATCATGAATAAATACCTTTTGCAAGCGATGCAAAGGACAAAGTGCTTACTGAATGACGCCATTTGAAGCTTCTCTCCCATGAGTCTATCACCAAATATGTAGACAAGCTTTGGGACTTACATCTCAAGGCTACTGTCTTCCAAAAGATAGACTTCGCTGAGCAAAAGCAATAGTTTTGTGCGGGATTACTTGAAGAGATGATCGAGTATGTCTCTCAATGGCGTGGTTCTATCACCGAAGTAATCCAACACACCGTGGTTGCTTCGCGCATCAATTTCCAACAATGGGCTAGACGAAATGTCAAGCCCATGGAAACTAAAGACAAAAGTGATGCCAAGGGGAAAACCAATGCCCAAAATTCTTCCCAAGGCAATTCCAAAAACAACAACAATCGGTCCAAGGAGAAGGGAGTTTACAAAGGTAAAAACAAACTCTCTCCTAAAGAGCTTGAAGCTTTTCTCAAGGACCATAAGTGTTCTAAGTGTGGGGAGCAAGAACATGGTTATCATTCTTGCCCCAAGAAAAATGTTCGCAATGAGACTCCTAGAACTTCCACCATCGAAGCTCCAAAGGAGGATTCTCATTGCAAAGGTGCACCTCTCTTCTATGCTTGGGGAAAGTTAAGGGAGCATGACATATTCATCTTGTTTAACCCTGGCTCTACTCACAACTTCATATCAATGTAGTTGGCCACCAAGTTGGGCATTCAAGCTTTCAAGATGGGAGATGCTGTAACGGCGGACACTGCTTTCAAGGGACAGCGAGCCTCCATTACTCTTTTGATTGGTAAGTTGAGGGTCCATGTCCAAATCTATTTCGACAAAGAAGACTTTTCATCTCTCCTCTCCAACATGAGGATGCTATCCTAGGGGCACCATGGTTCAACCGCATGGCTGCCAACATGAAGTTCCCTGAAAGAAGAATCTACTTCACCTACAGAGGACAGAACATGTATATAGTTGCTAGTGAGTTTGGTTGTACTATACCACTTGTAAATTCACCTGCTTTTGATAAATCAATGAAGAGCTCAGTTTTTGCATACATGATTTTTTGTCAAAGAGTCCCTAAAAGGTCCTAATGTTTCATCAAATCTTAATGGTAGGAATCAGGAACAGTTAGACTTGTCTAGTTTTCTAAAAGGATTCCAAGATGTGTTCATTGATGATATCCCTATGGACTTCCCTCCAAAACAAGGGGATGATGACCATCAAATTGAGCTCCTACCAGGAAGCTCACCACATAACAAGCCTCATTATCAAGTTCCCCAAGCTCAACAAGAGGAGATCATGAGGGAAGTACAAGAATTGGTTAGCAAAGGAATGGTGAGGTCTAGCTCCTCTCCCTTTTGTTCTCCAGTTCTTTGAGTGCAAAAGAAAGATGGTACATAATGTATGTGTGTGGACTATCGAGCACTAAACCATATCACTATCAAAAACGGATTTCATGTGCCTTGGGTAGAAGATCTATTTGATAAGCTACAAGGCTTCACCTACTTTAGTAGGATTGACCTTAAAAGTGGCTATCATCAAATAAGGATAGTGAATGAATATATCCTAAAGACCTCGTTCTACACAATGTTTGGTCTTTATGAATATCTAGTCATGCCTTTTGGCTTGACTAATGCACCAGGCACGTTTAATCATCTAATGGAGAAAATCTTTAGACCCTACCACAAATTCACTGTAGTGTTCTTTGATGATATCATCATCTACTCCAAGTCTTTGGAGGAACATAAGTAACATCTCCAAGTGATTTTTCAAGCACTGGGGGAGAACAAGCTTTTTCTCAACCAAACAAAAAGAAAACTTTCAAGAGATTCAATACTTAGGTCATATTATCTCTCAAGATGGTATCCGTATGGATCCATCAAAGTTAGAGGTAATAAAAGCATGGCCTAATTCAAGGAATCTACATGAGCTAATAAGCTTTATTGGTATATGTGTGTGCATACTATAGACGCTTCATAGCAAAATTTTCTCAAATAGCAAAACCATTACATGACTTAACTAAGAAGAACGTTAAGTATTTATGGACTGCTAAGGAGCAAAATTCTTTTGACAAGCTCAAAGAGAAGCTTACCTCCCAATCAGTCCTCTTGCTTCCAGATCTCTCAAAGCCATTTGATGTTCAATGTGATGCTTGTGGTGATTTCCTTGCAGCACTCTTGCTTCAAGAAGGGCATGACATAGCATATGAGAGCCGAAGGCTCAATACAGATGAAAGTATCTTAGGCATTTATGAGAAAGAGCTATTAGCTGTTCTACATGCCCTAGACACATGGAAGCATTAAATTCATTGGGAACTCCATTTATTCTACGAACCGACCACCAAAGTCTCAAGTACTTCATGATGCAAACCAGGCTTTTGGACAAACAAATGAGGTGGGAAAATTTTCTTTTGCAATTTAATTTTCATATTGCTCACATTGCTGTTAAGCACAATCAAGTGTCCAATGCACTTTCACAACGAACAAAAGTTAATGCGGTGTCTATAGCTACTCACAATGATACATCTTCTATGATAGATGAGTATGCTATTGACCCTGACTATAGAGACATAATGTCAGTCCTTGCTTTGGGTAAGAAAGAGGAACCATTCACTTTGCAAGATGGTTATCTTCTCCACGGAAATAGGCTATGTGTTACCCACTCCCTTCGTGACAAACTCATGTATGAATCCCATGCTCCTCCCTATGCGGGGCATAGAGGCATTCAACCTACTCTCTGAGGAGTAGAGACATATTTCTATTGGTCTACCATGAAAGTGTACATACAAGAGTATGTTTCAAAATGTGTGGTATGCCAAAAGACCAAGTATGATAGAGGGAAGCAACCTTGATTACTCCAGCCATTGGCTATCCCAAATTCACATGGGAGAGTATATCCAATGGATTTCATCTTTGGATTACCCAAGTCTATCCATGGGAATACGAGAATATGGACAATAGTCGACAAGTTTAGCAAGCAAGCACACTTTATTCCTATCAAAAAGACATTAAGACACACCAAATGGCAACTCTCTTCATATCAAAGATTTTCAAACACCATGGATTCCCAATATCCATAGTGTTAGATAGAGATCCTAGAATGACCAGTAATTTTTGGAAAGTTCTCTTTGAAAATCTAGGAACAAGACTGAATTTCACTTTGGTCTATCATCCACAAAAGGATGACCAAAGTGAGATAGCCAATCTATTAAGAGACAGATTGAGCGGGCATCCACCTGGCCGGACATGTACCCGAACACCACATTTTTAGTCTATTAGTTTTTTGAGCTAGTGTAGTAATACCCTGTGTAAACCCTGATTCCAGAGTAGTGGATCAATTCCCTCAGTTGTTGTAATGTTGAAATGCTATTTGTAAAGGTCCATGTCAGTGGCCATTTAGAATGCCCTAGGTATAAAGGTTAATAACTTTAATGTGAAACGAGGCTTATCTTTAGAGAGAAGAAAGAGCTCTGATGTACGTACGCTCGAGCTACTAAGCTGCTCCAACTTGTAATCAACTTTTCTAATGATTGGGTCATCCATTTTCAAATCCAAAACTTGCATTGTGTTCCTCTCTCTTTGCTCTTTCATTCAAGTGTAAGCATTGCCAGCTTTGTTGTGGTTCGCAACTACACGTCTGTGAGCCTTAATTGTAGATTTGAGTACTTAAATCATTGTTTTTAGTCATTGTGACCATAGGAGAGTGTTCCTAGACCATAGGGCAACCTTTCTAGATAGTTTTGTTACAGTTTTCAAGACCTTTTTCATGATGGATTGTGATTTTGGTACCTTGTCGTTGGATTGCAACCAGACTTGATAGGATTGTTCCCATGGTGCCCTAGACCTCCTCCTAAAGTTTCATTGCATTGCAAGTCTCTCTGAGTGCCGAAATGGCATGATGACCTAGAGCTGTGAGAAATGACATAGATAGATTTCCCTAATCATTGAGTGTTAGTTTGCTTGTAGAGTTATTCTGTTTGCTTTGTGAAGGTTCACTTCTTGAGATTGATGATCTCAAAGCATCTCAGTGCCCCATCCGAGTCACTTCCTGAGTACTGATATCATTTTAGTACCAAAAAGCTATACTGCAGACGTCCATCGCGGCGATCCACTAACATTGGTGCCGTTTTGGGATATGATCCTCAAATGGTGAGTGACCTAGTGCGTATTTAGAGCATTCTTTTTTCTGAAAATTTCCATTTACACATTATCAGTGAAGCAGCTAGACAGAGGGTTTAGTGCTTGGTAGAGTCCAGAAGTCGAGGACTTGCTAGATCTATTCTTGATAAGTAAAGAGGATTGTGAGTGAGATAGCCAGAAGCATTTCATTCTTTGATTTTCTCTATGCTTTTAAATTGTTGTACCATTTTCTGCTTGGACTTTATTTTGTACCATTCTGTTTGTTTTTTTTTCATGTTTCATTTCAGTACTTAGGAGTAGCGTAAGTAGAAACTACCACCATCAAATTTAGGCTAAAAGATTGAGGAAAAAAAGGTGAAAACCATATTTTGGCGGAAATGACCATCACTCTAAAATTTTAAAAATTTGATGGTAGAGATCTCAAAAGTGATCCAAAATCAAAAATTTGTGGATCAAGAGCATCAATTGACTCTCTAGAAGCAATCTAAAAAGTTTGGCTAGATTCTGTGGAGAAACATGGATCGTGATCCATGTACCACAGAGACCATTTTTTTTAGAAAAAGTGATCAGTGACATTGTGCATCATTGGGATATTGCTCTCATCAAGTTTTCTTGAAAGAAAAACTCAAAAATCACATCAAAATTGGCTGTTAGGGAAAAAACAGCAAAAACAGGGATTCAGACACAAAATTGGACAAATCTTGAGATTTTAAGATCCAATTTTAAAAAGGGGTGAGATTTGGCTTCTAGAGGGCATAGAGAACGAACATAACAAAATTCATGAAAAAACAAACATGGATCGCGATCCATGTACCTTTTGACATTTTGGGTTGATATTTGATAGGTACATCCTTGATAACTAGGGGAACAACTTTGCCAAAAGGGACCATGTCAAAAAATTGAAAAAATTTGGTCAAAATAGCCAAATATAGAAACTAGTCAAAAACAGCAAAGAAGAACTGGCTTTTGAATGACAAAAACTAGTCAACTAGTCCAAATCCAAAACTTTTGATACTATAGCATCCACTAATCATGTTGATTTTGATGGTACCAAGAAATTTCCGTTTGCACTACAAGAGGTTGTGTGCTCTTGTGACGCCTATAGCGACGGAAATACATTGGGTTTTTATAACCCCCGGCGTCGCTAAAACCGTCGCTAAGAGCGTCGCTATATAGCGACGCATATAGCGACGCCTATAGCGACGTTTACACAGAAGACTATAGAGACGCTCATAGCGACGCTACAGAGCCATAAATAACGACGTTTATAGCGACGCCCGAGAGAATTTTTTTTGGTTGCAGGGCATTGAATGCCCTGCCACCCATCAACCATATTGTACTTGATTCACTTTTTAAAAAAAGTGCAAAGGTAGATAATAGACCCAAAATAGTCGCCCACAAGACGCATTGTTTGCAAAATTGACAATTGTACACATCATAGGCAAAATGAATTGATTGGCAAATGTAATAATGACAATTGTACAACATCATAGGCATAAAGAATTGATTGGCAAAAGGAACTGCGGTGACAAATGTAATAATATACATGGTTCAAAAAGACGTATAAAATCCGTCTCATGATACATAAGCTATGAGAAACCCTAAACTAATGCTATCTAGCTACGGCTAAACTGACGTCGTCTAGTCAGACGTCTCATCACGTCCAAGCGGTGTATCTGTCGGATTCTACAAAAAAAGACAATAAGACAGCTTTCAGTAAGTATAAACATATAACGACATTTATAAAACAATACAAAAAATAAAAAAGAGTAAACCCTAATACTAACCATGCCGCCGCGAGAACTGAGAATGTCCATCAGGGCGTTTAAGCCTTTCCTGCCTGCGTACTCGCGCTCGTACGGTGTGGGATCACGTCCTGTCATCGACCACTGTCAAAACATACAAAGATTTCATTATGTTAGAACTAAAAAACTCATAAACCCTAAACTATCGAACATGCATAAAGAGCAATGTGAAAACACTTACAAAATCGGCCTCAAATGATGTCCATCCACCGCTCCCCAAGTGGTGCGAGCTCCCTGCCTCTACTCGCGCTCTGGCTGCATCCTTTTGTTGCTTCCACTTGTCGGGATTCTCGCGCGCTGCTTTCTTCGCATTCTTCCAATCTTCTTTGGCCAGCCAATCTGGCCTGTTCCACCCATTCTTGATTGCTTTTTGCACTTCGGAACGCTTGTGTTTGCAGTATTCGCGCATTCGAATCTTCATCAAGTCTTCATTGAAGCGCTGATCTCGTGTTGGAACGGGAAACTCATCATGAAGTATGTTGATGACTCTGTTTTTTAAATCACTTGGTACTTCACTCCATTTGTTTAGTATGTAGTGTCTAAATAGCTCAGAGCAAAGACCACACATGCGCGAGATCACCTTCTTGCCGTCATCATCCATGATGATGCCGCCGCTGATGTCGACGGAGTAAGGCAACCCTCTGGCCGGTGACGCGTGAACCTGGGTGTCCCGGCAGGGGTCTCTAGCGGCGTGTCGATGGGGGTACGGACGTCAGGTGTCTCCACCGGCGTCTGGGCCCCGAAGCGAGGAGTGTCGAGTGGGGTGTCTCCTGGCGGAGTAGGTAGAGGTGTGTAGCTTCTAGGAACAGTCAGCCGTGCAAAACTTGGCGTAGATGGCGATGCTGTGGGTGGTGTGGGGGCAGGCAAAGAAGGGGAGGGTAAAGAGCCTCGTCGAACACGAGGCGGTGTGGAGGCATCGGTGGCGGAATCCCCACAACAACCGCCACCGCCACCACTAGAGCGCCGGTGTCTAGACGAGTGTGAAGCTCGTCTCGTCGACGCCGAAGCTTCGGAGCGCGCCGAATGCTCCGAAAGAGAGGGAGATGCGGATGGAGTAGGAACGCGCGATGATGCGCCAGAGCGATGACGCTCCACGTACCACTGTCTCTGCTGCGGTGACAAAGAAGAAAGAAACTCCTCATCATCCATACCTGCATTAAACACACGAATATTTAAACTTAATATTGAATGAATAGAGTAGACAATGATGCAAAGACCATTAAATATAATGACGTAATGAATCGAGTGATGACGCATATAAATACAATGACGCAATGACGCATATAAATACAATGACGCAATGAATCGAGTGATAGAAGAGGCAAGTCGAAAACTCAGAATTTTCAATCAAAAGATGTGAGCGCGAGTAGAAAAGAGCGTTATACACCATGGAAGGTACTTAGAGAGCCAGAGCTTTTACAACACGGAGCAAAATTGTTCAAATACAATATTTGTGGCTTTAAGAGATCTCTCTCTCATCCTCGCATAACTCAGCATAACTTCCTATATCTATATAGAGCTCTTCGTTTAAACACATATCCTCTGTTTCATTTTGTAGCTCCTCTGCATGCACCCCATATAGAGTAGTAGCATCTTGATGCTCGTCTGGCACCACCGCAGCGGCTTCTGATTGAGCATCTTCTCTGATCTCCTCCATTGATGTCGTTGTGATTGGCACATGGTAGCCTTCATATGTCCTTGCACTACGAGGGGCTACCTCTATGACGTACCACCAGTTTGATGTAGACTTTGTAGGATGAAATATTACCTGCCAGAGCCACATAACTTACATGAGAGCTTTCAAGCACATAACTTGTAAAAGGGGGATGTTAACTATTTACATACTTACTTGTTCACAATGCTCGGGTAGTACGAAAGTGTCTCTTAGGTCAGTCCATTTCTTAGTAGAATCCACCTCAAGAAAACCAGACTCTCCTCTACGCACAGTAGCGTTGCGACCCTCCATGATTATCTTGAACCATTGCACGTCGAACAAGTCGACAAAAAATCCTCTGTAATCGATCCTCAAAATCTCTTGCAGCGTGCCGAAGTAAGTGAGTTCCGCCACCACAATATCTGCATCAGAGGAACGTCATCGACTAGACTGTTCAAATTTTGCCATGATTCCACAATCTTGAGTAAAACGCTTTTTGTCGATTCGTTCCACCCTAAAATGTCGACCTTTACACCATGCTGCTATGTATGACTTATACTACAACGAACAAAGATTATGAGTGGCCGTTCAAACGTTTATAAATAAAGTCACTTGCTAGACGTACATTGCAAACTTACCTTGGTCGCGCAACCCCGAGAGTACTCCCACTCTTCTTCAGCCACTTCGTCACCGCATTGTTGTGCGCTTTTCAATTGGTTGTGCAACCATCTTAAGCTCATGAAGGTTGGTAGGCTCTCCAGAACCGCTGGATAGTGCATCGGTGGTCGTCTTCCCCGTCTCCACTCGATTCGTGCCCTTTGTCGCTCTTGCTTTGCATCCTCATATTCTGAAATCCACTTTTGCATCACTGGATTGTGAAGCATGCAAAATCGGTTGATTTTAGCCTCTAGATCTTCCGTCATCTTCTTCTCAACACCGAGATTGCACATGACAATCCCAGATATGCGCTCATCATCTATGGTTCGCCATAGCGTGTCCCGGGATTTATCAAATCCGTCTAGCCACTCTCCAATGTACACTAGGGACTCTGATACCAACCAACCTTCTGCCATGCTACCCTCCGGACGTGCCTTTTGACGCACATATCCCTTAAGCGTTTTCATGAAACGCTCTAAAAAGAACATCCATCTGGAATGAACTGTGCCAGCTATTTCCACCTCATCAACTATGTGAACAAGAAGATGCACCTGAATGGTTAGCATTGTAGTAGGAAAATGTTTCTCAAACATGCACTCAAGCTCCGCAGCATTTAGTTTGGCGAATGGTATGGAGTCTACGTTGATCTCCTTTTGTGAGATCCATTGTACCAGCTTTGCAAGTTTGTAGATTGTGTTACGGATGTCGAGAGACAAACATCCCTCAATGGCAACCGGTAAAATAAACTGTAAAGTATGTGCAGCAATGATATTAAAGTCCACATTTTATGCAATGATATTAAATTCCACTATGAACGTACCTGACACATTTTATGCCAATCGTGTGACTTCAAACCGGTAAGCTTTCCTTCTTTAGTAAAACACGTTCGGAGCGAGTGCATTACGCTAGTGGGGGTCCGCAAAGATCGAATGGTCTCTTTTACTTTGCGTTCTTGGGCTCCTGTGAAAATCCATGGTGCTTTAGGGAGTTTTATCGATCCATCAGACGCTGTTTGCGGCCAATATTGCTCCATACGATCCACATTTCTAAGGTCAACTCTGGCTCCCAAAGTATCTTTCTTGCCGGTCAAATGGTCCCATAGTAGATTACCCACATTCTTGAATATGTGCATTGGATCGAGCAAGTGATTGATCATGAGTCAGGGCCAGTATGGTAACTCGTACCATAGAGATAGTCTCTTCATCCCTGGAGGCAATCCGTCATCGCACATCTCCTTCTGCTCTAACCATGCTTGTGCAGACATCCTTGGTGGCTCTCTTCCCAAAAAGCCGTCGCGTAACACATGATTCTCTGGAAGATACGCTTGATGACCTTCGTAGATTTGCTTCTTCAGTGAGGGTGCCCTACATGCATTCAGTCTAGGTCCACATGTGACACATGCTCTGTATCCGCTTGTTTGAAGCCCTGCATGTATACACATGATAATAGATCAACTATGGGAAAAAACAAGATTTACAGTGTCTGAGTGAGGAGTGTCAATAGATCACCTGAGCATTCTGTTAGCCCGGGATAGTCATGCATGGTCCACATTAGAATGCCTCTGATCAAAGCATTCCGTCGTCCTGTGTGTCGGCTCATATCCACCACCTCTATGCCAATCCACAATTGTTGTAGCTCTTCCAATAGTGGACGAAGATACACATCCATATTCCCCACTTTATATCGCCCTGGCACAATCAAGCTTAGCCATAGGTGCCCCTTCTTCGTAGTCAACCACGGGGGAATGTTGTAGTTGACGATGACAACGGGCCATACACTGTAAGATGTTGATCTTTGACCAAATGGATTTACGCCATCCATAGCCAGGCCTAAGCGCAAATTTCGAGCTTCCCTGGCAAAATCCGACCATGTTCCATCTATATGTTTCCACGCTACGCAATCTGCAGGAATTCGTAGCACACCATCCGAAGATTTATTCTCCTCATGCCATGATGCTAGGGCGGCCATGGACTTACATTCGAAGAAATGCTTGATGCGAGGAAGCAGAGGGAAATGTCGCAAAACCTTTTGTGGAATTTTTGTCCCGTGGAGATCTACTCGATATCTTTCGGAATCACATTTCGTACACTTCTCCATGTCTATGTATTCCCCTCTGAAAAGAATGCAGTCATTAGGACAAGCGTGGATAGAATTGTAATCCATCCCCAAGTTTCGCAAAATCTTTCTTACTTCATCTCGGGAATCTGGCATCACATTGTCAGCTGGTAGTATGTGCTCTTTCAGCAATCTACACAACATAAAAATATGATACAGTCGTGTAAAAATCTATCAAATCATTATACATTTAGAGTTCTATTAAAGTAAACTAATTGTAATAGATCACCTGAAAAGCGTTGTGACGCTAGTGTCACTCCATCCAAACTTTGCCTGCATGTTGAGAAGAACCAGGAGTGCTTTCAATCTAGACATACGTGCTCCATTATACAATGGCGTATCGGCTTCACTTTTCATATCATCATAGATAAGCCTTTCTGAATCCATGATCGTCTCGATCATTTCATCAATCTCGGGCTCAAACATTGCCTCGTTGGGAATGTGCTCTGCATGATCATCCCCCGAGCTGTCAGAGGCTACATCTTGTGGCCTCACATATGCTGCTTGACCAAAGCGCCTGCGAACACGTCTATTGGGTTGCAAGATTGCTGCTTGTTGGCAGCGTCAGAGTCCGACGAGTTATAATTGGCAACAACTCGATCTATAATAGATGGATCGAACTCGCCAAATTCGCGAACGTGCTGCAAAGAAACACGTCTTGTCCGTCGCACAGCATGCTTGCATTGATTACAAGGACATAAGACCCTCGTTGAGAGATAGGTGTTTCGGTTGGACGGTCCCACATCCTCGTCGCTACTCATAATGAGGATAAAAAACTTATAACCTTGACAACAAATTTAATATTCTATTGGCATTCTTCGTCTTATCTCTCTCTCTCTCTCTCTCTCTCTCTCTCTCTCTCTCTCTCTCTCTCTCTCTCTCTCTCTTTACCTCACATTCTCTAGTCATGTCCAATCCCTGCACACCTCGGTCTAGAGGTGCACGGAGATCAGAACCACCGGGTTATAATCTCGTCTTTATTGGTCAATACCTATATTTGTGGGTACAAGAAATCTACACACCCACGTCTACATGATACTGCATGTAGTGGACAAAACCCCTTTGCCTCTTCTCTAGCTGTAGCACTTCACTTCATCTTAACATCTTTTCACAGTAGATCTTTTCACTGTTCGTCTAACTCTAAACCCTAAACCGTAAGTAATTCTTGCGTGGACTCGATCTAATGTAAATCTAAATAAACGTAAATCTAACTAAAAATAAAGCTAAATCTAATTTAACGTAAGTCTAATGACTAGAGGATGTCTAGATGGTCATTGTGTCGGGGATGTAGTGACTCTTGCCGCCCTGAAGATCCACCTTCTTCCCTATCTTCTGAAGACATTTCACCAGTACTTTTGGATCGACGGAGCCCACCATGAGTGAAGGCAGCAATACCCTATATTCCATTCAGGGCTTTCTTCACCCGCTTCATGCAGGCATCGCAGTCTATGGAGACCTAAATCTAATCTAATATAACGTAAATCTAAATCTAGCTTAAATAAACGTAAATCTAGTTAAAAATAAACCTAAATCTAATTTAATGTAAGTCTACATATAACCTAATCTTTAACGTCTTTTAAGATAGTTTCTTACGACGTTATAACTCTCTTCTTCTTGTGTGTGTGCGCGTGTGTGGATGTGTGTGCCAATAAAAAGAGATAAATGGTATAACCTTTCTATCACCCATGCCAAGTATGATAGATTGATTATGCCATTTCCCTCTTGAATAATAGGTCTTGAGTTCAACTCCTCGTCGGCTAGATCTTTAGGTCTTTTAATTTTAATTAGTTTCCTACGCCGTTAAATTAGTTTCTCTCTCTTTCTCTCTCAATGTGTGTGCGTTTTTTTGGATCGTATGCATGTTTTCTCTCTCTTTTCCTCTCTCAATGTGTGCGTTTTTTGTTTATGCATGTTCTCTCTCTCTTTTCCTCTCTCAATGCGTGCGTTTTTTGTTTATGCATGCTCTCTCTCTCTTTTTCTCTCTCAATTTGTGTGTGCATTCTTTGTTTATGTATGTGTGTGTGCGTTTTTGTTTTTGTTTGTACTCTCTCGCCCTCTCTCTCTCTCTCTCTCTCTCTCTCTCTCTCTCTCTCAAAAACACTATGTGTGTGTGTATGTGTGTGTGAGAGAGAGAGAAAGAGGGGAAGGGAACATGAGAATGAGGAGAGGGAAGGAGCATACCTGGCTCTCCTTCCTCTCCTCGTGTGTGTGTGTGTGTGTGTGTGTGGAGAAGAAAAAGAGAGAGAGAGAGTGAGGGAGAGCGTTACCTGCTCCTTGCTTGAGGGCGCCGAAAAACTCAGATCTGAGATCTAAGTTTTTGGGCGCGCTCGGTTATTTTTTTTACCCCAGCCGGCGTCGCTATGAGCGTCGCAAATTTACAAAGAAATTTGCGACGCTCATAGCGACGCCGGGAATTTTTTTTTTGAGCGTCGCTGTGTGAGCGTCGCTAATATGAAGAACCTCTTGTAGTGTTGGCTTCCAAACAAGGATCACGATCCATGTCTCTCATAAAAAACTTCGGCTGAGATTTGGGCAGCAGATAGCTGAGACATAGACAAACACTTCTCCCAAAAGAACTATATGCAAAAACATGGTAAAAAGTGGTAAAAAGAGCCAAAACAATTCATTGTCAAGACTACCACCACAGCAGACTGTAGAATTCAGTTTTGGTTGGGCAAAACTGATCCAAATTCAAAAGGATTTGTGGAGCAAGCTACAGATATCACAAGCTATCAACACACCAAAATTCAGATCCAAAAGTGGTGGAACGTGGATCACAATCCATGTATCCTTGAAAAAAATTTGGACATAAAGTTTTCCAGGTTATAACAAAGACCATTGTGAACGAAAGTCCGCAAAGAATTTTTGTCAAAAAAGTTCAAAAAGTGGGTGAAAAAAGCCAAAAATAGTTCAAGATGCAAACCCTAAACAGACCTATGAATTGACTTTTGCTTGACCTAAAATGGTCCAAATCACACAAAAACCATATAGCAAGGATCAGTGGACCAAGGGGAAGCTTTATGCTAAGTTTCAGTGCAATCTGACACATAGGTACATGGATCATGATCCTTGTTCCTTTGTCATAGACTGATACCAAACTTGCACCATAGCTAGAGGACATCACAAGAAGTCTAGTGGTCTTTTCAAAACTGAATTGGATATAAAAAAGCATTCTGACAAAGTGCCAGAACTGTCCTAAATTTCATTCTAGAGGTCCATTTCCAAAAAAATTGATACCATAGGACCTCTCCTAATCATGCTGATTTTGATGGTATCAAGAAAAGTCAATTTGGGCTCCAAACATGGATCGTGATCCATGTACCCATAGTGAAAGCTTGACCTAAAACTTTCCAGGCCAATAGTGCATACACAAGGAAACATATCCCCAAGTCCAATTCTGGAAAAAAAATTGAGCAAATTTGGGTCAAAAGGGAGCAAAATAGGTGACATATTGAAAACCGCAGTGCAGACCTAGTGTTGGCTATTTGAGCTATCAAACCAAGTCCAGCTCCAAAAATATTTGAGATTTAGCTTGTGGACATAGAGTGCAACAAACTGCCAAGAGATCAAGTCCAGATGTGGTAGAACATGGATCATGATCCATGTACCTCAACCTCAAAATTTGCTGAAAATGGTATATAGTGTGAATATGACCTTGTCTACACACAATCAAAATTTGGAAAAATTTGGAGAAAAAAAATTGACAGAGGAACATGGATCACGATCCATGTACCTCAGCATAATTGGAGTATCTGAGTTGATGATCTTATAGACATACTTGAGGATATCCCAACTCTCAAGTTTGAGCTAAAAATACCTTCTTGAGACCAAGATACAAGCCAAAGTTCCTGTGTTTTGGTCCTGGAACTATTTTGAGGTGCTGTTTCAAGTGCAGTTCACTAAAATTGCTCTAACTTTTGATAGACAACTCCAAATTGAGTCAGGTATAGCTATGAAGAAAGCTTGTAGACAATAGCACACACCTAGACAAAAAAGTAACAAATTTTTCTAGGTTTCCTAATTCCAACTTTTAGAATACCCAAAAATAATTTTCAGAGACCAAAAAGTCACAGATTCTTGACTTCTAGGAGACTTAACCAGGGACAACAAGAGATAAGTTGCAGTAAGCCAAAGTGGTTTTGTAAGAGAGTACCTCAAGAGTTTTGAGTGAGTCTTAACCATGACAAATCATCCACCACCAGAGTTCTCTACTCCGCTCAAAGACATGAAAAACGTTGCAATGCCAACAACAGTAGGATTGGAAGAATACCTAGAGGAGAGGCATCCTCTGATCAACAAACCAAATGTAAGATTCATCAAAGCCAATGAATCCATGAGAGTGTTTATAGATTACACTTATGAGGGCTAATATAGATTCACAAACAGGGATCCATATATCTTCTACAAGTGTGTGGAACCCAATGCTAGAGAGTTGACCACCCATAAGAACCTCTATGCATTCACATATGCAAGTGCCCATGGAGTGCAAGTTTTGATGGTAGATAAGTATAGAAGAGAGTAAAAACTTGTCGATCCAATTGACCTAGAGAGATATACATATAAGGGTACTCCAATATCTACTTACTTTCAGCCAATAACGATGCCAGAGCACCTATCTGAGAGGATTCTACCAGGATTCTTGCCAAGACTAGAGAGAGGACAAGAGACGTCTTTACACAAGACCACAAGTTGGTTAGATTGGTGACTGAACCACAACAATTAAGACAACATCAAGTGGCTCAATGTGTCAAAACAAAATACATGGGTCGAAGGATCCGTATGGTCATGTCTCTCTCTTCAAACAAGTTTTGAGAGCTGAACAGATTGCAGATTTCCATACTCAATATAAGGGATTTGGCTTGACATTTGAAGGAACGGCCTTGACTTGGTTCCAACCACTAAATAGAGATGATTTTTCCAACATAGCACAACTCTTACAAGAGTTTGTAGAGGAGTTCTCAAAAAGGGGAATCAAACACAACACAGTGTCCCGGATCTACGCTTTCAAGAAAAAAAGGATAAAAGAGTGAAGGAAGTTTTGCTTTGCTTCAAGAAATACATTGATAGATGTCATATGAGAGAGCTACCGCACGATGAGAGATTATCAGTTCTCTTCATAGAGGGCTTGAGGAATGAAACTCTCAAAAAGGACCTACATTTGAAAGGATGCATGATGTTTGAGCAAGTCACTAGAGAATCTCTTTATCAATTGTAAGGCCTACGGAGAGGTGACTGAAGATATAGACAATGCAACTAGTAGTGTCTCTTCGTCGAAGAGCAAACCCACCACAAAGCAATATGTTCAAACTCCTAGGATAGCAAGCTTTGACCAAGTGGTCAAGGGGCTGATTAGAAAAATAAACCGAGGCTACAAACAGAACCTGAATGTACGACAACCCCAATTGAAAAGATGTAATACTTGTGGAGGGGATCATCCCAATCCATGGTGTAGCACTCAACCAAAGATGCAACAAATGCTAGGGTAGCAACCATATCTTTTGAATGATGATAGAGTAGTAGTCAACTACACTCAACCAGTGTATGTTCCACAACCCACAAGAAATCAATACTCCATGGATGCAAATACATTCATGTTTATAGCCAATCAAGAGTATGGTTCAAAGGCCATCCTCACAAGGCAGTAACAACCATTGGTTGGATCACTAGCTATGAAACAAGAAGGTCCATGCTATGAATGTGGAGGTGATCATTGGGCACGAAGTTGTCCAAACAAAGGTCCACAAATAGGATTATTTGTATTCTGGAACATTGTGGAAAAGACAATCTATGCCAAGACTGTGCTAAGAATCCATACTACAAAGGGAAAGCAACAATGAATGTTGTAGGCATGATGACTTCTTCAAGTGGACCCGAGATAGAAACCGCTATTCTTTTAAACATGGTGACTCAAGCTCAAGAAGCTGCTAAAAACGCAATCATTGGGGAGGAAGCCACATTGCCCGTTCAAACAGAAATCGAAAACATATCGGTGAGAACTTGAAGAAAATCGTGGAAAGCCAAAAGGGATAAAATTAAAGCATAGAGGTTGTAGTAGAAAGCTACTTTGGAAACTGAATTGAATAAAATAAGAGAACAACTTAGACAAGAGAAATAAAGGAACAAAAATGCAAAGGGACCTAAAGAGTCAAAGACTAACTCGGGAGGTTCAGTCTTGGTCGACAAGCTCTTTGAACCTATAGATGCAATTTTGAAGGCCTATAAAACCCAATCAAACCCAAGAGGATAGATGGCTAATATATCCTCATCCAGTTATGAAAAAGAGAGGTTACAAATGTGCAAAGAGCTCATCCAGAAGGCCCAAGCTCTTATGGGACCACATGCTAATCCGTGAAAAAATCCAGGAATTAGAAAGCCATGGTATTGTAAACAGAGACCAGGAAGAGCGAGGAGTTGAGGCACCTTTAGATACAAGGGAAGTAGCCAATACCACAAATGGGGTGGGTTCACAAGCAGTGATGCCTATTCTGGAGGTAGAAGAATCGTGGCCACAATCCTTATGGGAATCAATCAGAAACCAAAAATATGGTAGTACTACTTTACAATCAGCACCTATCCCTGAGATAAACATGGATCACAAAGTTTTCCCAGGGGATATAAAATCTTTATATGGGGATGTTAGGTCTGTCGTATGTGAAGAGAGTAAACCACACTCTCTAAAGAATTTGCCATCTTTCATAGGAGAACTTGAAACAAAATCGGAGGTTAAAATGGTACCTTCTCAGTGGAAAGCCACACCAAAAATGATGGATACCAAGATCTTGCATGAATTGATGTCTTCTCCTATACAATACACACTTTATCTCGCAGACCTACTAAAAATTAGACCGCATCTATGGGGCCAAATGGGCAAAAACCTGAAAAAAATGGGGCTGAAAATCCCTTCACATGACAAGCTTGTGGACAAAAACATGGATGACACCTCACCTAAGAAGCCATAGACAAAGCCAGTACAAGTAAATAAGGTGGGTGACTACTGTGAAGGAGAAGAAGGAAACACCATCTTACCACTTGAGTACAAAGGAGTAAAGACGGTTGCTATATTAGATAGTGGGGCCGGAATTGCCATTGCAACCAAAGAAATATGGAAAAAATGGGGAAAGCTTGCTCTTAGAAGAACTCGAATGAAACTGCAATTAGCAGATGGATACGTATAGAAACCGATTGGAATATTAGAAAAAAACATTGTATCTTCGTGTGGCAATGAGTATGAGTACACCTTTGCCATAATTAATTTTCACAAGAGCCGCAACTTTGATATCATATTGGGCAGACCATTCATGCATCAGCTCAAAATGGTACAAAACTGGGGCTATGACTATATCTACTTGAGACACAAAGAAGTCACTACGAAAATTAGTCTCAAAGATTATAGTTATACAGATGTAGAGTAAACCCTAGGGGAAGGATTACACTCCAGAACTGAACAAGAAATAGAGATACCTGCTTGGTTACAAAACAAAGCGCATATTGGGATGTGCGGAGCTTCGAGGTATGGAAGTCTTATAAAGGAAGATTGCATCCTAAAGCGTTTAGTAGAGGATGAAGCTTACATTAAGGAACCATTCCCAGAGGATTTGTTTGAACCCTTTGGATGGGATCAAATATTGGTGACTCTTGATGTTTGTGAAAATGAGGCAACCAACACCAAATTTTGTGATGAAGATGGCTTTGACATAACTTCCTTGTTTACAATAAAGGTATTGAAGGAAGCTAACCAAGTTTGTGAGATTGAAAGCAGAAATGGTGAGACAGATGGCTATGAATTGGAGCATGAGGCAAAAGTGAAAACAAAGAAAACAGAGCAACCACAAGAATATGTCATCATTGACATACCTGAAGATTCGACAAAAGCTATTTCAAACAATTCGACTCCAAAAAAAATGTGCAAATGAAAGCAAATGAATGAAATATGTTTTCAAGTTCAACGTCAAATGTTCAGCAAACACAAGATCAAAAGAAGAATAGGGACACGGAAGAAGATCAATTGTCTCCTACGATGATCAAATTCAACATATACGGAGAAACAGGACTCAAAATCACATGTTTAGCAGTAATAGATCCAAAAGCACCAAAGAATCTAATGTCTTTGTAACATGGATAATGATGGGAAAGTCACCAATCAACGAGCTAGAGGACATAGTGTACACAAGTTCTAAAACGAGAATTCCTATCTTTGGCGTGGCAGAAGCCGTACTCAAGTTGAGTATCGGGGAGTATAAGGATACTTTTCACATAATTGACTCCCATCATATCAAAGCAAAGGTAAACACTGAAGTATTTCAACCTTGCAAGACTACATCAAACTTTTTGCAGAACCTCTACATGAAGAGCCAAACCATTGACAATGCAATGGAAACCGCAACAAAAAGTTTATCAACCAAATTTTCCATCACAAAAAAGAATCAAGAAGAAGCCGAAGGGAATCAACCAAATGTTAGTATCCAAAGAGTACATCAAAGTCAAAGACCCAATTTGTATACATGAAACACAAGTTCAACATTAACAATAAAAGGTGACAGGGTGGGTAGCATCAAATGAGTCAATCACTGCTCAAGGCTACTTCCAAGGAAACTCTAATGTTTGGTCCAAAAAGCCTAAAGTAACACCCTCAATCTACTCACCTCAAAAAACAAGTTCTAGAAGGAGCGAGCCAATCTATCAACAGAATACAAACAACTCACACAAGCGAAAGAACAACAACAAAAGGTAAAACAAAGGACCTTCCAAGTGGACAACACAAAAAGTATGGGTTCCAAAGTCAGACTTCAACAAAGCTACCCAACACAAAAAAGTGAATCAGCGAATGACTCCAGTTAAGCTACTTGAAGCACAAGGATTCCATGAAGGCAACACTCAAATATGGTTACCAAAAGTTGTAGCTCAATTTGGAACAACCAAGAGAAATCATGCAACACAAGATACTTCTATCCAAAAGCAAGCAATGACAACCAACAACTACAAGCAAACCAACACTCAATGATCAGGGAAATCTACCTATGTCCTTTCTCACAGCTCTAGGTCATCACACCATTTCGGCACTCAAACGGACTCAAAATGCAATGAAACTTTAGGAGGAGGTCTAGGACACCTACGGACACAATCCTACCAACTCTGGTCGCACTCCAACAAGGTACCAAAATCACGATCCATAATGAAAAAGGTTTTAAAAACTGCAATAGAACTATCCAAAATGTCTCCCTATGGTCTAGGAACACTCTCCTATGGTCAAAACGACTAAAAACAATGATTTAAACACTCAAATCTGCAATTAAGGCTCACAGATGCTGTTGGGCGCATTTTTGATATCCCGTTTTTTGTAAATTTCTACATACGGACATGACACCTAATGTCAAAAGTGTGTGTGGTATTTATTTTTGTGGGCTTTTTAGCTTTCTTTAACAAGCACATGTACATGCACTGCAAGTCGCTAGTCTAGTGACAACTGTCGGGCTACTGTAAGTGTCCGTGAGTGAGTTTTTTGAAGTGAGACTTGTATATAGCTTAAACTCATGTACAAACTTAAAAAATTTCATCCAAACTCTAGAAAATTGCAGGTTTGAGCTCCTTGTGCCTCCTTGATGGTTTTTGTTGCAGTTTTTGCCCTCGCCTTGCCTACTCTACGTGTAGTTGTATCGGGACAACTCTTTGTTCGCGTCAATTTTGCATGTAGTGGCGTGTAGATTCAATTTTGGTCATCTCCATATTTCTTGCTAGTCATTTTTCAAGATTTCTCTCAAGCTTTAAAGTGCCCCAATTGGAGTTGTACTCTTCAAGTTGCGACTAGTTCTCTGTAGGCTTGTGGCTATGGCAGCCTAATGGAAAATTGTGTGCAGATAGATTTGGAGAGCATGTATCTATGAATTATGGAATTGATGTTGAATTTGTGGGTTTGTGATGTTCAATGGAGAAATGAAAGGCTCTTGTCCTCATATGCATTGGTCGGCATGTGTTGTAAATCCATGCTTTGACAGGGTCTTGCTCATATGTGACATAGTCTCTTGGGTGGGCAATGGCCATTAAATTCCCAAGGGGGCTACTCTTGTTGGAATTGTAGTGTTTCAAAGGGGTTTCCCAAAGATTTTGGTGTTCTTTTAGTGCTCTTTCAATGCTCTTGGGTGACATTGCTACAAAGGTGTTTCAGCTTTCTTTCCCAACAGTGTTTTGGTGCCCGCCACCGAGGAATCACTTCAAGTTACCTTCAGTTTACAGGTTTTGGAAGACATGGCCTTTAGTTTTCCGGAGTTTAGTGGGAAATCAAATGAAAGTTCCAAAGGTTTCATTGACAGAATGGAGTTTGCTTGCCTTCTTGCTGACAAGCAAGACCCATCGTTGGTGCTCCGAATCTTCTACTTATGTTTGAAGGGAGATGCTAGGGAATGGTTAAAGGCTAGGAAAAGGAGCTACAATCAGCCCAACCTCCTCAAGTGATGACTTATTAAATGGTAATACATGCTTTTGTTACACACTTTCAACAAGTGGAAGACCCACAAAAGGTATGGCAGTCTATTCAAGGCCTGGTATACAGGGTGAAGGTCAGACCAAAGAAGACTTTGTGAAGGCATTCAATGCATTATGAACAAAGTGGTGTACATCTTTGGGGGCTGATTCCTCCAGTCATGTTGAAGAAGGATAGGCTTCTTGCAAGTTTGAGGATTAACCTACGCTTGAAGGTAGAGCTTAAGCAACTAAGGACCTTTGAGGAGGCAGTCAAAATTGCAAAGAATAAAGAGTGGAAAGCATAGTGTCTTCATCAACTTGGAATCAATGTTGAGCCAAAGGTTGAAGCGAAAGTTGTAGAGCAACCAAGGGTTCTCATCAGGGAGCCGGGTTATGATCAACAAGCTTCTCATGATGTGAATGCTTTTTGCAAGGAGATGCAAGAGGTGGTAGGTCTTATGAAGAATCTTAGTGTGCATATGATGGGAGGTGGAAGAGGTCAAAGCTATGGATATGGACGTGGGTATGGAAGAAATGAGGGGTTTATAGGTGGGAGAGGAAGAGGCATGGCTGGAAGAGGGGATATGTTTCAATATTGGAATTGTGGTGAATGGGGTCTTAAAAGCCCTCAATGTGACAAGCCAAAGAGAATGGGTGGTGACATGTTTCCTCTTCCTCCACAAATTCCTTCTCGAGCTCAAGATTATGGTATTGAGATTAAAGGGGAAGCAGGGCCATGTGGTTTGACAGCTGAAGAGAAGGGCAAAACAAAAGTGGTAAGCATAATCCGTTTGGAGAAGAAAGAGGATGATTTGGGAGCTATGGCCATGCCTGTAGGTAAGAGGATTACAAGAGATCAATGACATGAGTGATTCAAGTCCCATCCATAAAAGAGGGAAACAGGTTGAAACAAGTACAGGTAAAGAGAAGAAGAAGAGAAAACCCAAGCAACATTACAATGCATCCGACTTTTCTTTGAGAGAAGGCATGTAGTCGTATTGGGACAGCTCTCTGTTCCCGTCAATTTTGCATGTAGCGGCATGTAGATTCAATTTTGGTCATCTCCAGCTTTCTCACCAGTCATTTTCCAAGTTTTCTCTCAAGCTTTAAAGTGCCCCAATTGGAGTTGTGCTCTTTAGGTTACGACTAGTTCTCTGTAGGGTTGTGGCTAATACAACCTAGTGGGAAATTGCGTGTAGACACATTGGGGGGCATGTATCTATGAATTGTGGAATTGATCTTGAATTTGTGGGTTTGTGATGTTCAATGGTGAAATGGGAGGCCCTTGTCTTCATATGCATTGGTCGACGTGTGCTGTAATTCCATGCTTTGACAGGGTTTTGCTTGTATGTGACATAGTCTCTTGGGTGGGTGACGACCATTAAATTCCCAAGGGGGCTACTCTTGTTGGACTTGTGGTGTTTCAAAGGGGTTTCTCAAAAATTTTGGTGTGATTTTAGTGCTCTTTCAACACTCTTGGGTGACGTCATTATAGAGTTTTTTCAATTTTCTTGTTTCCTAACAATGCGTAGTCGTGAACCACAACAAAACTGACCATGCTTACACTTGAACAAAAGAGCAAAGATAGAGGAACACAATGCAAGTGTTGGATTTGAAAATGGATTACCCAATCATTAGAAAAGTCAATTATAAGTTGGAGCAGCTTAGTAGCTCGAGCGTACGTACAACAAAACTCTTTCTTCACTCTAAAGATAAGCCTCGTTTCACATTAAAGTTATTGACCTTTATACCTAGGGCATTCTAAATGGCCATTGGCTGACTCACATGGACCTTTACAAATATCATTACAGCATTACAACTCAGGGAATTGATACCCTATTCTAGAATCAAGTACACAGAGTATTACTACACTAGCTCGAAAAACTAATAGAGTACAAATGTGGTGTTTGGCTACGTGTCTGGTTAGGTGGACGCCCGCTCAATCTGTCTCTTAACATTCCCCCCTTCCTAATTCGTGTTGTCCCTTGACATGACCTTTTGCAGCCCTGTCGTAGGGTTGTCTTCAACTTTGTCTTCAAGGTTGTTCTTCAGCTTGGGAAGTGCGTTGTCCTTGATGACGCTCCCCCCTTCCTTGAGTGATGCATAGCTGTTGTGATGTTGATATGTGATTTGAGCTTTGATTGTCAAGGCAGCTTTTCTTCTTGTTTTGCATTCTCGTCTTTGTTGCCGGTCTTGGCCGCCGTGAAGATGTATTTTGATTTGTTTGAGTTTGTAGAATTAACCCTCTTTGTGGCGTGGACTTTATGATGGGTTTGCTTTTAAGCTCCACTATAATGTGAGTTGTCTACAATAGGTAACCAACATTAAGCATTGTGTGAGCTACTTTTGATTGTTGTGGATAGATCGTTTACTGAAGGTATCCTTGCTTATCATTGTAAGTCATTCTTTGACTTGCTACTATTTGATGGAGCTTTGTTGTCACCCTTGAAGATAAAAGATGCTCTTGATAAGCATGTTGAAATCTACAATTTTTACTCCAAGTTGTTGCTGATTGATTTTGGGTAGTTTTTTCCTTATTATTAATGTAGAAGGAATATATACAAGAATTTGATGATGAGGGTTTCTAGATTAGGGTATTAAAACCTGGATGACCAAAGGAAAAAAACCAGGTGGGAAAAAAATGCCTTTGGTATACACTCTTATTGGAGTTGATCATTTGAACTTGAAGTACCTATCATGCAAGGTGAGTGCTTGGGAGAAACAAAGGAAGAGTGCCTAATGCAAGTGTCAATTATGGGACACTCTATATCCTTATGAGAAATTTGTCAAACAAAAGCATGTAGTGTAAGAGATGGAGTTGATGGGTGCTTCAAGGAACAAATGTAGCACATGTGACATCGAAGAACATATCACATTAGGGCCAAAAATGACTCAAAAAGGGCTGTGTAAGGAATTAGTTAACTTACTAATTAGCAAAGTCGTTTATGGTCAAAATGGCTCCAAATTTGGCCGTTTTGGTCATTCAAAAGAATATCTACGTAATCTAAAGCGTATCTAGGTACATATCTCTAGATATTCAAGAAGATATTGTTTTCTTCACATTCCTTTGCGGCTCACCTTGAAGTTTGTTCTCATTTACTTCACTTGGCAGCAAATAGTTGTTTCCACTTTTGAATCACTCAATCTCTCTTTTTTCTCTCTCACCTTTCACGAGCTTTCTCTCTTCTTTTTTGATACACCTTGTTCTTTTTCTCCATTATACTTTCTGTGTATTAATTACTTACAATGAGTAATAAATCTTCCATTAGTGATAATCGCAAGTTTCCCTTGAACATTAAGCTAAGCCAAGAATATGCTACTACGTAGAGTGTCTATGAAAGATTAGTTACAACTTCAAATGAAGCACAACAACTTCGCAATGAGGGAAAGAAACACATTGATATATGGACAGATGGGAGCTTGTATCCACTGGATCCTAGCACTGGAAGTTATCCATCTTTTTCACACACCTCATGATGTATCCAACGAATCCTAGCACTGAAAGGTATCCATCTTTTCACACACCTCATGATTTGACGAGATTCGTTGGAGATGGGGTTGATGGCTTACTAGGATATAGTTCTAGGCTATCTCATCTACACATTGATCATACACATTACATTCAATATCTCAAAACTGCTTTGTCTTCAAATGCAGCAAGAATTTTAGAACTTGAAAACCAAATAGCATCTCCAAAACAAGAAAATCATCAGCTTCATACTTTCAAAGAAGCTCCAATAGGATTAAGAGCACGAGTAAAACGAATGAAAGATGTAGTAAACTTAACAAAAGGTTCTGGACAAAGAAAAAAAAGATTAAAGATTACTAGAGAACATGTGGCTAGCCTTTTAGGATTTGATATGTCCAATGTTCAAGAAAGGGTGAGATTTTTGAATGAGGTGAACAAAAGTGACATTTTGAAACTTTTGAAACTTCCTAAAAATCGAACTCAGAAGAAATTGGTATTTCAAAATTTACTAAAAGATATGGGTTTATTGGTCCAACCTTCTCAAATGCAAGAAGTTTGTGAAACAGTGGGGGTGAGTAGAAGGGGTTACAGAGCCATCTCTAAAACCTGGTTTCAGGTTTTAAATTATTACAAGATTAAAGATTTTGGGTTGCCTAGGCCTCACAATGTGGGAAAGTAAGGACTCTATTAAACGAAGAAATACCCGAACATTTTGGAGAGTACTATCATATACAAGGAACCATGCCATACGAAAAACAAAAAAAAAATCTTCTTTTGAGTATAATGTTTTTAATAACATTTGGATGAGTATAAAAAAAGTTCAATCTGCTATGGTGAGATACTATAACATGCGAGAAGTAGATTGTGAAGGAAAACTTATATTTCTTATCATATTGGATGAAGCTCAAATTCAAAATTTTCAAAAAATGAAAAGAGTATCCATATCCCTAATGAATAGAGCATTCGATTATAGCCAGGGTAAGCTTGATTCCCTGTACCACAAAACTCAATCAGAAATGGAGCTTTGGTGGATTGGAGCAGCTCAAATACTAGTAGAAATCACGATACATTGAAATGGCTCTTTTTGCAGATCAATATCCCTTCTGTTATACACGACCAAAATGCAGGTGAACAACTCCGTGTAGATGGCATGGGTGACTTTATTGTAGAATGGTACTTGAGTGCCGATCTAAAAGCATTGAAGTGCATGTTTGGTGTATGTGGAAGTGCCAATACCAAGTATCCATGTCTCTATTGCATGGCAAGCACTGGAACAAAAGGATGGCTTGTAGAACACAAGGCTGGAAAACCACCATCAAGAAATAGTGTGAACATCATCAAATACCCATCATCTTCTATGATTTGGGATCCAATTCTATCAATAGATTCAAAAAATGTACATATATGTACAATGCATGCAGAGATTAGAATCTTGGACAAATTGCTTAGACTCCATCTTGATTATGCATATTCTATTAAGCGAAGTAAACTTGCGGATGAGTGCATAGGAAAATGCGAGGCTTTGCTCTCTTGAATGGGTTTTCATGGTGGTCAAGTGCATCTAAAAAAAGATCCTACTCTTTCAAAAGGAATGGGTGACGTTTTGCAAGATGTTTCAATGGGTGGAGCAAAAGCCAGAAGACTTTTCAGCAACCATGATAACAAACAATTTGACGCTATGTGGAACTGTTGGAAGGATCTTTGTGTAATAACAACCAATGTCAAAAGTAGACTAGATGTAGCCAACAAACGCATGGAAGTGTGAAAGAAGCTCAACAATTTTTTGAAAGTTTTGAAACAACAAGTTAGCTCTGCTACTTATGCAGATGACTTTAAAAAGACAATAAACACGGTTGTGGAGCACATGGTGCTTGTATTAATGCTTCCTACCACCAAATTTGCTCTTATTTATTGCCTAGACCATTCATAATCTTAACAATGGAAGAAGTATTTCCTTATGTAATGTAGCACAAGGATGTTTCTTCTAGGATTTCCAAATGGCTCACAAGGTTGCAGGAGTTTGACTACACAATGCAAGTAGAGAGCTCCACAAGAGCCAGTCTAAGAGGCATTCTCATTTATCACCACTATGAAAAGAAGCTGAAGATCAAGACAAGTGACAAAGAAGTAACAGTTGTGTTGCAAGTCCCTAAGATAGAGAGGGCTCTGCTATCACAGATGCTTGGGGAGAAAAAGTCATTACATATTACTTGGTGAGTATTCAATTACTTTTTAAAGTCTGGATAGTATTTTTTATTGTATCCTATGAGTTTATCTAACCTTTTTTTTTTAATTTAGCATATTTTGTACCTGCGTAAACCATATTTTTCAAAACAAGGACCCCTTGCAACATGTATTACTCAGGGAATGGAAAAATCTCACTATCAAGCGAGGACTTTATTTTTCACATGTACGAGAAAGGGAGGGGGACAAAGAAGGAGCAATGCACTAAATGCATTATTCAATTGGTTCTATAGGAGGTAATTACAACGGATGAGATCAAACAACCATGCTACTCAACCACAAATGGAGATAAATGCTTCACTTTGAAACTTTGTACCAAGTCTTTCTAAAGAGATCCAAAGTCAAAAAGATATTTTTACGCAAAATATTTTCAATTTTACATCAGTTTTTGATTTTTTTTGGTATCACTAGGCATGTCACCTCTATATCTCAAAAACTCTCTTCTTTTATAGCCCCCAAGAAGGTTGACATTTGTCTCCTCAGCTGTTGTTGCATAGCTAGAGTACCAAAGAAAGTATCTTGCTCTTGAGGCATTAAATCATGCAGCATACCCAAATATTCTAAGTGTTGCAGCTCTCTCAAGTAGCATGATCTTGTTTGCATTGGTTTGAAGGAGAGTGTACCCCAAAAACCATAACAATATCTTCAGGGCAATATTGGCAACTTAGGATCTTCATAATACTACATGTGAAAAGCACAAAAGGTGGCACTATCCAATGTAAGCATGTAGTGCATGAGAGAGGAGGCATCCCTTCTTAAAGTGCCTACTATTGATTTCCCTCTCGAGCCTTTATCTCTCCCAAGAAAATTGTCTTTGTCAAGGAGTTCAATCTGCAAAACAAGAAATATGAGTAATTAAAACAAACTTGAAAAAGAGGAAGATTTTACAAAGGGAGATCAAGGTGAGACTAAATCTACCTTTTGCAAATCATCCTCAAAAATGACTTTTACTTGAAGGAGATTGCATGATCCAGTCATCTCTCTTATGTCTACATCCTTTTCAACTTCTTTTCGCTTAAAGTGTCTGCCAAAATATTGGATGCCAAGCTCAACAAGTCTCTTCTCAAAATCTTTATCTTTGAGAGTAGGTTTCTTCTCTTCCACTCTTTTCATGCATAGAGCAAGTGCATCAAGAGCAAGAAGAAATAATTTATTGGATGTCTGAAGATCAAGTGCCAAAAACTCCTCCTTTGACTCGTCTTCTGTGTCAATGAAATCTTTGGCCACCTCAGAAGCTTCATAAATGGTTGCAATACAGTAGTCCTCCCTCATATTAAGCAGACATTGAATGTGATGGAGAGGGATATACTCTTTTCCATTGATATAGAAGTAGGGAAGGCTTGGAACAGTAAGGGAGGCCTTAGACACCTCTACCTCCTCTATGGGCTCATCAATGACAGTACTAGCTCTAAATTGAGCCACATCAAAATTTGAACTCTCCGCTCCTCAGCTGCAGCATCAATTTCCTCCTCCTCTAGGATTTCACTTTTCTCAAGATGCAAGACTGTGGAAACATTTGTATTTGTTCCCTCTTTGTCTGTATCTTTCACATCATCACCTTTGCCTTGCATATCAACTTTAAGGAATAAAAATAAAATAAAGGCAACTTCTTTTGGAACAACATTGCAAGGCTTTGAATTTAATTGACAAGAAATGGTAGGTGGAAAAATAAATGAAGCCTTTTTAGAAAATCTTCCTAACCTCCTTGTTACTTTGCCTTTCTCAATTGAGCTCATAGTAAATTCAACTAGATGGCAATAAGTCTTACCATCCTACACCCAACACTTACCCTCAACTGCCTCTTAAAACTCTTTAAATTCTTCTGACAAAAAGTCCTTCAATTTGTCTAGCATAACTGCAAGATCAAACAAAGGATTGAATATTTCATATTCCTTGGTGTACACTTCCATGTCACCACCATTCATGACAACAACCAAGAGCTTCTCACTTGGGCTCTCCTCTAAAATCTCTTCACGATCTTCACTCATGATTCGGCTGAAAAAAAGTTAAAGGCAAGGAAGCAAGACCAAAACGGAGCGATAGAGGAACGAGCAAGATCCTGCTAAATACTCCTATCACTTCGTACAGAGGCTTAGGACGTGGAAGCAAAACCCAAACAGAGCAATAGAGGCACGAGGCACACTCTGCTGGCTATGTCTATTGCGTCCTGCAGGTGGTTAAGAACGTGGCAATAAAACCCAAACAGAGCAACAGTGCAATGAGGAAAACTTTGCAAACACCCACCCTTGCGTCGTGCAAAACCAACATAATGTATAAGGAGAGAGCAGTGAAATATAGTTGAAGTGAGAGAACTAGAGAGCTTTGAAAAGGTTAAGCTTAAGGATTCTCGTGTCATGCGGCACAAACTAAAAATAACACACCAAAAAAAGACAAGATCGAGCTTATATAAGGGGTCAAAAATGACCGTTATTGACACGTGTCACTTATGCACACGTGCCATGTGGCATAATTTCAACGGACACTGTACAAATGGTCGGATGTATAAAAAGTTCATGTCACGTGTTCATTTTCCACCTCCCCCAAACAACATGTTCGCATCATTTTGTACCTCCTCATCGACCCGCACACCCCCTTTCGCAATATTTCATCTAATCTCCCCGAGCAACACGATAGCTGGTAGTTTCAACCTTTGAAAATACCTACTATCGTGTTCTGTGGGACTTGGTCTCCAATTGCCACATTGCTTTCAACTTCCTGCATGACACGATAGCGAGCACTTCCAAACTTTGGGAGTACCTCTTATTGCGTCATGCGGTATTTCTTCAACTTCCTTAACGACGCAATAGCGAGCACCTCCAGACTTTGGGAGTACCTCTTATCGCATCCTGCGGTATTTCTTCAACTTATCACACGACATGATAGCGAGCACTTCCAGACTATGGGAGAACCTCTTATCTTAACAAGCAAGGAAGACTTTCAAGTTTTTTTGAAGATTTTGACATGCTGACCTGCAATTACATAATATACCACTATGTTGAAGGGTAAGTCTTAACTCCTAACAATTTAAAATATTCTATGGTATTCCTAGCTAATTGTTATTTTTTTGTAGAGGACATTGGAGTCTTATTATCTTCAATCTTTTGGAGAAAGATATTATGTTTATGAAATCATTGTCAAGTATACATGGGAGAAGTAGATTGTAAGTATGAAGTATGATCTATGCATAAAGGCCCATTGTTTTCTATTAGTATCTTTTTGATTGATGTCTTCTTGCAGTGCTACCAAACTTATCGTTGGTCACGTGAGTACCACAAATAAGTATTACAATATAGAAGGTTTCAAGTGCCTTTACAAACAGACTGAACATCTTGTGGATGGAGGGTGCTTGCCAATGCATGGAGATATCTTGAGTCAAGGTGCAGGATGGCTACACTCACTGTAGGTGTGTATCTCATGTTCCATTGATTTGTTTTGACTTCTCAACTATGTAATGTCCTTTATTTTTGTTTTCTATTTGTTGCAGTTTCATGAATATCTAGAGTCTTGGGTCATGTGGATGAGAGAGAAGGCTATTTCTATGGTTTTGGAAAGATCAATGAACCCAAATGATCCAGACTCTCCTATGGCACCAACTACAGATGAAATAGAGTCTCCTTTGCCACCAAAGAAAGGTAGATCCACCAAGGGTTTGGAAGCAAAGAAAAGGGATCACAAGAAGAAGAGTCCTGCAAAGAAGATCCATACAAATAAAATCCCTTCAAAGAGGAGCCATACAAGTAAGAGCCCTTCAAAGAGAATCCATACAAAGAAGAGTCCTAAGAAGAGCCATGCCAAGAAGAGTCCTGCCAAGAGGAAGAGTCCCACCAAGAAGAAGAGCCCTGCAAAAAGAAAAGCTGATACAAAGGGCCATCCATTCCACTCACCATTGAAATTCAAGGTTCAAAAGTGTCGTTCAGCTAAGAACAGTAAGGGGGAGGCACCTAGCTCATCTTTCAAGCTACCATTCATGTTGCCAAAGAAGGTTGCCAAGTCACCCAAGCCAACCACTCCTCAGGAGCCCAAAGCGCCAACCCCTATCAAGTCCCCTATGCCAAGCCCTGAGAAGCCCAAGTCACCACCACCCCCTCATAAACTGACTTCACCCCCTCCTAAACACAAAAGAAAAAGGGTCTCTGAGGATGTAGAATCCTCTCAGGCAAAAAGAAAAGTGGAGTTTCATGATTGATTACTCCACAAAAGTTATGTACACTTTTGTTCACTTTGTTCATATGAACATATACCCTTTGGTGGTTCATAATTTTTTACTTCAAATACTTAATGCCAACTAATCGATTCTTAAATGTGTATCATGGTGTGATGTTAGTTTAAAACAACATAATTAATGATCACAATAAGGTAGAAAAGATAAATATATTTGCAAAATGCAATGATTACAATACTGAACTTGTTTTTTCAAGTCCTTACAAGTGGCTCAAATACAACTCTTTTCGGGGAAAGGCATGTTATGCAAGAGGTTGAATTCTCCATCCTTGTGTTCACCACAGTTCCATCCACTTTGAATCTATACTCAAAAGATGTTTCATCAAGAAACTCAAGAGATCCTCTAGAATCTTGTAGTCTCCAATTTGTTGTTACTATAAGGCTTCTATGCTCAGTGTGTGGATGGACTGTGACCTTTAGTTCAAACTCTGGACAATTTTCTTAAGAGTCGAGAGGAACCCAACTACCTAGTTCGCTTCTCCATCTCCTATAGTCATAGCCGAGAACTAATGATTGACGACATAGTTGATATGAGATAGACATAGAATTTGGGCTTACTCTACAACTAATATTATTGCCAATATGGAAAGTTTCTTTGGTACTCCATCCATCTCCAAGTACATTATCCAGTTCAGTCATAGAAAGTCTTCTATTAAGCCACATCGTCTTTGTCCTCAGCAAGTCCATTGTTTTGAAACATGCCACAAAGACATGTATAGACAAGAATCATTGAACTTTAATCCTTCTTGATATCCTGCACGGAGACATAGCTTTAAGGATGTCTTCTTTGATCTTGGATTTGAAGCTTGATATAGTACATGCATCAAGAGCTTCCTAGTCAAGTGCTAACTTAAGGTGGGAACGGGTAACTGATGTAGTTCTCCATATGCATCTTCTCGTGATGGAACCTTGTATTTTGCAAAATAGACAAACAAATCCATTGTTTTGTAAAAAGAAGGTGGCTTGTCAGCATACATAGCATCTGCAATCCCTTTATGCATTGCTTTGAACTTCCCACTTAGACTCTCCACAGGTTGCCATTCCACAACTATTGAAGGAAATATATGTGAATGGAATTAAAAAATGAGACAGAAAAAAGGGAGAATGAAAAATTCATTGTCTCAAATAGAAGTTATTTTTTAACTTACAGTAAGAATGCAGTGTGGGATGTTTGTCCAAGTCTAACACCATATCCTTGGCTATGTACACATGTTGAACCTTAGCTAGCTAGCCATTGTTGGTCACTTTGAAAGCAAGAACACGACCTTTCCAATGGTTTTTTACTTTATCACGTATATTCTCTTCACTCTGTGTACACCTTTGCATGAAGAAAGCATTGTTACCCAGTCATTCACATGAAAAGATATGGGTTTCCAAAGATCATCCTCTCTAACGTTATGAAAGTCACAAGAAGTTATGTGAAGGGCGACATGCAAAAGATGCATTGAAAACTCAAAGATTAGAGAAGAAGAAAGAAAATACAGAGACGAAAAGACAAACCTCTCACAAAATAGAGGGAAAGTGAAAAAGGTATACGTTTGAAAAAAGTAGGTGATTTGTCATTAATGGCCTTGCTTTTAGAGCCTTCTCACATAGATTTTGTATCTTTTGACAATGATTTTGTGAAATATAAAATAGGATAGAAGATGAGACTTCATTACTTTGGGCCACAAATTTAATGAGCTTACTCGCCGAAAGCACGTAAATATAGCGGTTTCAGCCTTATGATCAAGACATTTAGCCGCTCTCCGTCAAAATAGGACCACCAAAACCGAAGATAGAGGAGACAAGAGTGCCATACTTTTGTATACGTATAAAATGACTATTGGACTATTCTTAATCCTTAAATTAAGAAACAACCTTTTTCTAGCCGTTTTTGACCCTAATAAATAGCTTCCACATTTCCAAGAAGTGTTTTTGATGTAGAAGCTTCTCCACTCATACCTCACTGTGCTGAGTGTGTGAGTGCATGTCTTTTGGACTTCCTCCTTCACTTACCACTATACTACAATGACTTCGACTCTTATGCTCACCTATACCAGCATGAGCGACACAATATAATTATGCTCAACTCTTCCAGCTTGAGCAGTACCTAGAATAACTAAGACGCTTAGACCACAGAGAATATTACATGAAGTTTTGGATTAACGCCTCGCTCATTTAGTGGCTTAGCTGCCCGACTTTGACTTTTATGCATTGTATTTTTAATGGCAACTTGGACTTACTTGTTCAACGCCAGAAAACCAATTCCATAGGCTCTTAAAATTTAGGCCTCTTCCATTGTGTTGGTCTTTGAATGCCACCATTTTGTCAAGTAGATTGGCATATTTTGGCTCCTCTCTACTTACTTGTCGAGTGACTGATGTAGCCTTTTCTTTATCTCGCATGAGAAGCGGTTGAATTTGTGTGTGGGTTCTTTGTATTGAGTTTCCATGAGCAATTTTGGAACCCATCTTGTTTTTGGTTTGTGTGTGATCGTCTTTTGTATTTTCTTCTTTTGCTTGATGACTTGATGGACACTAGGCTTCAGTATCCATAACTGATTATTTCGTTTGTAGAAGCCTTGATTTTGGAGTTGATGACGAGGTACCCATCTAGAGATTGTAGTAGCCTTGGTTGCAATTGGCTTTTGTTGAGTTGTTGTATTTGCTTGTTAAGGTTCACTTCTTGAGATTGACGATCTCAAAGAGTCTCCGTGCCCCATCCGAGTTACTTCCCTGAATATTGATATTATGTTAGTACCAAAAAGCTATGCTACAGACATCCGTTGCAGCGACCCGCTGACACAATCTTACGATACTCTACTAAAACTTATGTTACAGAAGTAGATCAACGCTCACAATGGGAACAATACTTACCTCTTGTAGAGTATGCCTACAATAATATTGTACATACTTCTATGGGAAAAGCACCTTCTAAAATATTTGAGGGAAGACCTAAAAGTCCCTTGCTACTTAAAGTACATGGGAAGATCTTCGCTGCCTGCTGATGAGTATAGCCGTGACCTACAAGAATCTTTCCAAAAGATTAAGCAATCTATATCCATCTCTCAACAAAGGTAAAAATTTATTGCTAACAAGCACAGAAGAGCCTTAACGTTCAAAGAAAATGATTGGGTCTAACTTAAGTTTCCTAAGGCTCGATTGAGGAAAACAACGGGCAAAAATTCTATGGGCTATCAAAAGTATTATGCTAAGCTAGCAAAAAGATACTATGGTCCTTTTCAAATCTTGAAGCCCATCAATGAGATGGCTTATCAACTCAAGTTACCCAACGATTGGCTCATACACAATGCTTTTCATGTGAGCCTACTTAAGCCCTACAAAGGAGATCCACCAAGTAAACCAATTATTGAAGGCCCTCCCCAAATCGAAGACCAAGAAGAGATGATACAACCCGAAGCTATCCTTTGGCATGAAGACAAGGTACTACAACATGGTAAAATTATCTGACCATATCTTATTAAGTTCAAAAATTATCCTTTTGAAGATGCTATATGGATGCAAGGAATACAACTTAAGGATAGTATGAACCATGTCAATGCTTACAATGCTACATTAGAGTAAGCAAATGTACAAATTTCTTTCGAATGATCATTGTTTTTGTCTTATAAGACTGGTTCTCTTTTTATTGTGCACAAATTTTAATAGTATAGATGCTTAGAATCATGTTTGTGATGATGACATCTCTCAAACACCAAGTAGAATTTGTCACTCTACTTTGGAAGAATGGAATGGACTAAAGAGCAGACATGCTTGCGCCAAATGGATTAGTCATCCATCTTGGAAAGATATCATAGGGTAAAAAGGGATCCTCTACCCGGTAAGAAAGGTTGACTAATGACTAAGGATTTATCTCTTCTACCTCATAGTTGAGGACGACTATGATTTCAAGAGAGAGGTAATGTCATAAAATATAATATCTAACCAACCCAAATGATTTTCTCATATTAAATTGATCACTTAATGCGAGGGAATAAACGGGAACAAGGATTAGAATATAGACATGTGCTTTCAGATCTATCTCAACACGGGGCCAATGGTAAAGGGGTCCAAATGAGAGATGGTATGTCAAAGAGCAAGGCTAGCTAATGGAGCTTAAAATACCTTAGGGTTAGGCTCATGAAAGACCTCCAAAGGTTATTGTTAAAAAGTCCTTTGACCTTAGGTAAGCTAGGGCTAAGCTTGAGGTGGGAACCGGGCCCAAGCTTAAGGTGCTTGTCGTACTTGCTGACTAAGGTGCTTGAAGTTCTTGCTGACGAAGGTGCTTGAGGTGCTTGTCATGCTTGATGACTAAGATGCTTGAGGAGATTTTTTCATGCTTGCCGACTAGGGAGCCTGAGGTGCTTGTGGGAACACTACCTAGGCTTGAGGTGCTTTGTCATGCCTGCTGACTAAGGTGCTTGGGGGTAAGGTGTGTAAAAGTCAACAACTATCCCTACGGGGGTGAGCCCTACAAGAGGGGGTAGAGAGAGAACACACACACCCTCACAGAAGGCAAGCTTGGTACAAAGAAATCAAAAGGGACACTTGTCGAGCTCCTCCTCATGTTTCCCTCATGGTGTGCCTAAAGCCCTATTGGTTGGCCTCCCAAGGGGTCCAATGATAAAATAGTTAATTTAATTAATTTTTTTGCATTTATCAAGTCCTCTCTCTCAAAGGGGAAACAGGGACACTTGTCCCCAAGACTAGCATGCTTGCTTGATATCCTCTTTCTTGTGATTGGCTAGGCCTGGAGGGGTCCAATGAGCTTCAAGCATGAGCTAGAAGGGGGGGGCGACCAAAGCAAGCTAGGGGATTGCTTGAGGGGGTATACTCTCCCACACACACTCACACACACACTCATTGTGTGTAGTGCAAAGTGCAAGAGCTCCCTCTCCTTCTCCAAGCAAGTAGAGAGGTTGAGAGTCTACACAAACACTCTTGGCTATCGAATGCAAATCCAACCAAGAGCCATGCTTCAATGCTTAAGCTTTCGATCTTCTCCATCTTCATTACTATGTTATTATGTATGCTAGCAAGAAGAGTGATGATATAACTAATTCTTTCTCCTATGAAATGTTTCTTCTTCCTCTTCCCTACCCTCATTCCCTGCTAGCTCTCTACACCATCGAAGGTGTTTGAGGTCTTGGGACTCAGGCTTGGGATAGTTAATGCTTTCCACAAAGTTTATGTTATGATCATGATGCATGAAGCTTTCCATTTTCATTGCATCACCTAGGTCACAAGGAACACAAAGATTGTAGTGTACCAAGTCTCTCTTGATGGGAGAAACTATAATACAAATGCCTATTGGAGGGGGAACCGGCTCCACATAAATCCGGTCCTCAATTGTTGTCATGTTCTCTAAACTCTCTCTCTTGCAAAAGTATTGTTCATGCCAAGTTAACTAAATGCTATGTTTATGTTGCTGCCATCAATTAAGTTCACCCGCTATGCTCACAAAGTAATTCCAGAAAAGTACTTTCTCTAATTTTTGCTACTCTCAAAGTTAATAGGCCATTTCCATTAGAGCTTTGCTACTACACAAGCATCTCTCTACTGCTAGTAATTTGTGAGAAAATTGTTGCTATAACATAATCAACGTCTAAAATGGACTGAGGGACATCAACTATCGCAGCGTATGATTATTGTGAAAAGGTTACCTACACCATTGTGGAGCCCACTAGTAAGACGTCAAGGCCATCAATCTCTGACACATGTCCCAATCTTTTAGTTTGATGCTCTTACAACCAAGCCTTGAAGTTTACAAGCCCGCACTTTCCTCGAGCTTGTAGGAGATCTTGTATGGCTTCGTGAGACTACCAAGCTGGAGAAGGTGTCAAAGATTTTCGTGCCTCAATGTGATGTGCACAAGTACTCCTTATACATACTTTAACAACATGAAGTTTGTTCCTTTTGAGTCCTTTTAGCCGCTAAGTCATTCTAAGATCCCCTGCCTCCTACACACACACACTCACACACACACACACAAATGACTGTTGGAGTTAGTGCTTCCTCTTTGAGGGCCGAGGGGGGGTGTCCTCTAAGTCCAAGAGCAAGATTATAATGTCATTGTACTGTTGGTTGTAACCTTCCTTCGTCAATATAAGGAAAGTGTTGCATCAGGGGTAGTCCTCATTTTGTGCCATGTTGCTTGACATTTCGTTGTCTACCTACCGCCAAAAGCTACACCTGCTAGCATCCCTCATTGCGTAACTACTAAACGAAAAATGCCCTTTGCCAAGTCATCCAATTTTGGCGAAGGATGGTTCTCATTAACAACTAGGTAACGAGGACTCCCTACAAGCGAAGCTTTGAATAGGTCTGAACTAGGGGTAACAAGATGATTGCCCCTCGAGGGAAACTGCCCTTAGAATACTCTTTCGAAGAGAGAGGGCATGCCCCGACACTATCTCACTATGCACATCATGAGGGGATCAACGGCTGGAAGGGCATGCTGAATGCTCATCTTTTCCACGATGTAGCATAGTAGATTCCTCGTTGAAGTGAAAATGGAAGGCAACAAGTGATAAATCACAAGGCCTGCCTACAAAACATAAAAGATGAGCAAATATATCTGAAATATACAAGGTGAAACATGAGCAAGTATATGTGAAGTAGAGCGTTTACTAAAAAGTATAGCCCACAAAATTTTAAAAATAAATCACACCATGCCTATGCAAATTGCACACCTTCATAACAACGTGAAAAATCACAATGGTGTACAAAAGAAGATAAGAAATAGAAAAAAAAATGTTAAATATCTTTCACATGGCGTACATGTACATAAGGCAATGCTTAGTTAATGTCATTGAGAAATAAAATGTCGTTGAGAAAATAAGGTGAACTCATGATTTGCTTTAGCTTTAGCTTGGGCTAGAACTTGCATTGAAACTTGAAATTATTTTGAATGCAAGAAACAGGAAGGAAAAACTACTGTGATTTGTAGTGTATCATTGCAACTTCATAGTTACATCTTAACAAGGAGTAAACTAGACCACATAGAAAGAGAGACTTTCTAGCACAATACTAACAATGCCTTGCTATTTGGCTTCAAAGGACAAGCGGTCCTTTCCCACAACACACTCAAAATCCAATCACATTCGATTTAAAAACAAGCACACTCGTCATCTTTAGACTTTAATTGCTTTTCAGACTACTTGATAGCAAATATTTCCCACTGTTCCCAAACAAGAGTCTCAATTTTGGAGTGACATAAGATACTCAAAAATAAGAATGGACCATGAATTTGAAAGTTTATAGTATGATAGGAAGTTGTGCATGTGCTTATCATACAAATAGAATGGCAAGACAGTCTTTACATGTTTTTACAATATATAAGAATTAATGGTTGTAGGCCATGTTATGCTTATGTTTTGAAGAAATAAATGATATATAAGTCTGAATTTCATGAATTAAAGCCCAAACAAAGATAGGGAAATAGAACATGCAATCATATCCACTAAACCCAGTCAACCCAACCTGAATAAGAAAAATTACCAAGATACTCCTTTTTTTTTGGGAAATTTCTAGAATTTCCATGCTTCAATTTTGGATGGATTTGCACAATTTTTACAAAATTTTTTCCTCTTGATTACAAAAAGTTTACTTTAAAATTTAGACCAAAAAAGTAACAATCCTTATATTTAATGATTACAAACAACGAGCTTTTTCATCTAGAGAACCCACATTACTATCAACCCTCCTAGTTCTATCATCCTCTATTGAGGGATAATCAATCTTCCTATAAAAGTTGACAAAATTAATGCTCGAGAAATGTTGACAAGCATGACATTTCCTTTGGGCATTTCAGTGATTTTTTGGCAAATTTGCCAATTATGATCAAGGATAGAGTACCAATTTCCATGCGTTTCAAGTGGGGTCAAGGTGATAAATTACGAATTTGTCATTGGAACATTGAACCTCTTGGTCCATACATCCATACGTGCACAAATTGTGTGTAACTCTTAAATTGCTCCATACTACCAAACTATTTGCAAGGACAAATCATCCTTTGTAAATTGATATGCATGAGCTCAATAAATAGAGAAAACTTAGCTCTTTCTATGGATTCACTTGTCACAACATGGTCCTATGAAACTAGCAAATTACAGAATAGCACAGAAAGGGTAACTAATTACATTTCCTCATGTAGAAAACTCCATGAATGAGTTTCATAAGTACCATCTTGTAGATTCTAAGCAAGCAATTTACAAAGTACTGGAGATAAATGAATTGTTCTTGTAGCCTCTACAAGTATATATTCCGTAGTAAATATAATATGTAGTAACTTATAACAAGATATAACATAAGGTAAGACATTTCTTGTCAACTAAAGAAAATCGCACTAGATCCCTACCTTCTTAAAATTAATAAGACCACCTTCTATTGTTTGGAGGAAGGGTGACTTCAATACGTCTTGATTTTAGCATGGTTCTTAGCATCTTGTTACTTGTGCAGTTGGAAGGTTACACCACTCAAAAGGAGTGTGGAAAAGAGACTTCAAGCCAATTTGATAAGCTTCTCAAACAGAAACATCATTGAACAAGAAGACAAGCTCACAAATCAGATCTACTATAACCATCTTGAGCCAAAAAATGCATTGACCTGTAGATTGAGGCCTTTCCCTGTAGAGGAGACTACTATGTGGATATAATAGAGGAGAATAGAGATTCGGGCAATGATCTTAACACTAGTTTGGTACGACAAAGGACACTTTAGTGTCTTTTTTTTGCAGGGATAGAGCACTCCTATGTAAAGGAAACAGCACCGGTTCAAGTCCGTCGCTTTCCTAGATCGGAAAGAAATAAAACGGTACATGAAATTTAGAACACATCTCAATAAATGCTTTTGAAAACCTATAAAATGTTATTCGAAGTACTCATAGAAATTATAATCCCTCATTTTTTATCATAACCTCAATAGTAACTACACTCATGAAAAGAACGTACACAAAAAAACATTCAATGTTTCATTAAAACTCGTCTCTAGCGTAAGAAAAAAACAACAATAATTCATGGTAACTACTTATATATGTGTTTGATATTTTTGCTATTATCATGTGAGAAAAAAAATCTTTTTGACTAGAATTAAATATAGAAAGTCCTGTGGGTCAAATATGCAACGTTCACAAATTCAATTAACAATCACGAAAAACATTTAGTTCATCTAAATTTACAATGCCTTATGATGCATATATACTAGATCTATAACTCCATTACATAAGGTGATAATTTTTAATGGTTACGCAAACCACATTTGGTGATTTATGGCATATCCAAAAAATTGCTCATGTTGTAATTATGATTTTTTATTTATCAAAGATAAGCCTTAAAATAAAGTCCACTTTTGGATTTTTTCGTTCATCTCACTTATTTGTATACAAATACCTCTAATGGACACAATTGGGAGATTTATATACGCACTTTTATTAGTTTTCCAGAGCAATGTTTTTTTTTTTTGCAAGAAATTATGCACTACAATTTTTTTTTAATGAGCTTAAATTACAAGATGCCTATGACTTTGAGCCCTTGAAAAATGCTTAGTTGATGGGTATTGACCTATAGCTACATTATACACCTTATTTTTTGTCCCATAACCTCATCATGTTAGTGAAAGAGGTCTTCAAAGACCAAAATTTTCCTCTTTGTTAGCATTTTCAAGAATTGGTCTTTTGATTATAACAAAAATGTAGTCCCATAACTAGGTTATGAAGCTCACTTTCTTGCCAAAATAAGTTTTTTCCTATCCATACACCTTGAAATCTATGTAAAATCTTATCTTGATGAGAAGTTATATTCAATTTATGAAAAAAAAATTAACGTCTATGATTTTTCATCTTGAAACTTATCATTATAATCTTGATTTGGTATTAATTTTGGCAAAAGAAAAATTTGGCTATGTTCTTCACCTCATGGTTGACCTAAGATATGAACGTGACGTATGAATTTTTTTCTACATTCACCAAATAATTATGACAAGTTCCTAGAAAAACAGGACACTTTAGTGTCTCGGGACATTTGAGTGTCCAATTACAGAACTAGTGTTAAGAAAATGCTGCTTCTTAAAGTTGGCACACTACGTAAACCTTAGCTACTCACTTATTTGATGTTTTACGCAATATTTTCTACTTTTTGGATGAGGATCAAGCCCATTTTCCAGCAGGATGTTATAGCTAGAAATGCTGGTATGTTGAAGTGCGCACATGAGCGACGTTCACTCCCCTTTGCGTTTAAAAAGTGCAACGGCCCACCTCAATTTTGGACGTATTTGAATTGTTTCCCAATTCCAGCAAGCAATTCCTAAGCCCTACCTATTAATCGTTCAATTCAAACGGCTACATTCATCATGGCAGGAGAATCTCCAAGTGGTTGTAGCCCTCTTGCAACAGCCCTCTGCGCACTCTGTCAAAAACTGCAACCACCATTAGCCTCTCTGCGAATGATCCTTGATGCATGTGTGCAGGCTACCGTCCGTTTGTTGACGTTCAAATTCGTCATCGACCCGAACACAACCAGTCCATGTGCGCACTACATCTCTTTCGAAGTTTGGTAGCCTTAGCATTGCATGTCAAGAAGGCACTCACAATTGCAAATGTGGCCATTCTCTTTTCTTACTAAGACAAAAGGCACACTTTCTACTAGGCAAGGAATTCAGTCAAATGATACTTACATGCAAACAGTCGTATCTTCAAAACCTCGATACCGCAAGGTCAAAGAAAATCAATTGATCGTCTCTTTGTCCTGGCGTGGGTAGATAATAGCCTATGATGGCATGAAAAATATCCATCTTTTAAGATCACACACACACACACACACACACACACACACATACACATAGAGAGAGAGATCGAGAGAGAGAGATTCAATCTTTAGAGCTACAACAAAAAAGATTATTCCTCATAAGGTTTGAACGAGCTCTCCCCCAACTACCTTGTATCTATATCTTATCTTCTTTTTGCTTGTTCAACTTAATCATGGTGTAATTTAACCATTCCTCTCACTATATCAGATTTTGCACCATTACGTGTGGCTTTTGCATGACCATGACATCGCCCTGGTAGTGCGTAGCTTGGACAGGAGTCAATGATGTATCTCACCCATTGTCAGTAAGTGGCATTGTCAAGCTTCAAAGCCTCCTACAATCCATGCACAAAACTTGTGAGTAAGGCAGGGAGGCATGCACCCACCTGCAGATCTGACCCAACTCGCATCATCTACAATCTAATGGCCTAATACTACAGCAAGCCCAAAAGAACAGAGCATAAGAGTAGAAGCCACATGGGTGCCAAAGAGACTGTAGCAAGAGGAGATGGGCACTGTCTTCTTGGAACCTCAAGAGCTGCATCCTCCCTTCTCATAGCCATGGCCACTCATGATGAGCTAGAAAAGAATATGGTGGAGCTTGTGAGATAGCTGTGTAAGAGGGAGCTCAAGCATGTATTTGCACTCCTTGCTTCACCTAGCCTCCTTTCAGAGCATTATCACGCTTCACCTCACCCTCGTCCACTGAATAGAAGAGGTTGCTCCAATCATGCCCTCTCTCACTAGCTTAGGCAAGCTAGCGGCATACAAACAAACATTCATAAATCTCTCTCTCTCTCTCTCTCTCTCTCTCTCTCTCTCTCTCTCTCTCTCTCTCTCTCTCTCTCTCTCTCTCTCTGAATGCAAATGACAGACCGCAAATATAGAATGTATTATAGACCCCGACAATGCACAAATAGTTTTACAATTTCAAAAAGGGAAATTTCATTCAGCTGCATTGAAAAAATGTTCCATCATATGCTGGTTTCTCACAACTAGCAGAATCACTTTCACTTGACAGGGTCAAAGGTAGAGACAGCAGTGACGGCACCTCCAATTGCAACAAGGACAATACCTCCTGCAACAACACTAAGCAGGAGGTTCTTCGAGGGTGACACTCCAGGAGCAACAGCCTCAGCCATATTTGGAATGACTGCTGCAGCAAGTACAGCGAGGGCTGCCGGCGCCGCAAGGTTGATCTCTTCCTTTCCATCTGCACTCATTGAGACGTGGCTGCCATTGGAGACGAACTGAGAGGAGAAGCCCGGCTAGGAGCGGGAGCTAGCAAGCAGGGGCCACGGCGGGATAGAACCTTAGACTCTCCCATGGCGCTTGAGGAGCAAGCGAGGTGGAGAGAGGTTGCAACGGTTGCAACAGTCATGGAAACCTTGATCAATGGACGCTCTCAGCAAGCTCTGTTGATGACCTGGAAGAAGGCTGCGTGAAAATGGTAGCCTTCTCTCTCTCTCTCTCTCTCTCTCAAACACAAACACAAACAGACACGCGTGAACACACACACACATAGGAGTACCTTGTTTTACTTGCTTGCGGGCTGATTAAAAAGTCTTCAACATCAAGCTTCCCTCTCATCTCTTGAACTGCCTCAATATCCTTGACTCTGTGGTTCACGACTTGCGCTGGCAAGGGTTTTACTAAATAATGAAACTACAACCAATGATGTGCATTGCGGACCAGATTGAGGTATAAGGGGTGCATATGATGAAGAAGCAGACGAGACACTAGAGAGAGAGCCTTTGTGCTGAGTGTTGCTTCCCCACAAGGCTGCATCAGCTTCATGACATGAGTCCCACCTGCCCCCCCCCATCCCATAGGGTGCATGACCTTGACTGAAGAGAGAGGCAGAGAAGACAGTAGAAAGAGAGAGGACATTGTTGGGTTGCAAAAGATCAAGCTCCTCATGCTAGGCCACAAGCTAATGGAATTGCATCAAGGAGCTGCAACAAGAGGAATAGAAACTCAAGACATGATTTTTAGTAAGCCTCGCGTGAGCCCAAAACTCTAATTGGCAGTGAGCATCAATTAGAGTGAGCCCAAAATCCTTTCCTTTGTAAATGAGCAATGAGCATTCACATCATATTTAGAAATTCAAGACATGTCCATCATTAGATTTACACACTCTCCGTTTGAATGACTGTCCACTATCTTGTTTCAACCAATCAATATTTTTGATCTATCAAAAAATGCTTAAAAATACAACTTAATTTTTTTTCTATTTTAGTCAACAAAAATTTTTGATCTATCAAAAAATGCTTTAAAATACAATTCAATTCTTTTTCTATTTTAGTCAACAACAAAAAGAGAAGGCATCTCTATAACCTTTGCCCTTTCGGCATGCCAAAAAGAAGAATAACCTTTGCCCTTTCGGCATGCCAAAAAGAAGAATGAGACAGCTTTTCATTTTCAAAATAGGAGGGCTAGGCTACAAGAGTCCTATAAGCGCGAGCGTGAAAGCGGGGAGTGGGGCGTAGAACTTATTACGGTCGAGGGGATGCTGCGGGTCTATTTAAGAGTAGAGATTGGCTTGTGTTACGACCAGAGAGAGAGAGAGAGAGAGACAGAGAGAGAGGAATGGCGTCTTACACAGACAGGGGTGATGCGTTGAGGGCGCGAGGCAACGTGCTATATGGGGAGGTGGCAGGTGGCGGAGGAGGGGACGCGGCCGAGAAGAGGGCAAAGCTGAAGCGGGCGCAGGAGCTGTACAAGGAGGCATTGGAGCTGAGCTGCGACTCAGAGAGGAGGGCATCTTGCTGCAAGAATTTGGGGGCGCTGCATTATCTGTGGGGGAGGGTCGAGCTTGATATGATGCCGTCGTGGACGAGTGGGGAGGGTGAGGGGGAGGCGGGACGAGGCGGGAGACGGCCCTCATCAGCGGCAGTGGGGAGGCTATCGGCTGTGACGCAGCAGGTGGGACAGGCAGTGAGGTTTTATGTGAGGGCGCATGTAGAAGGGGCGCGTGCAGAGAAGCCGAGCGAGTGGATGGGGAAGGTAGGCGACGCGCTAAGTGGAGTGGTGACATGGGCGGCGGAGCAATCAAGGATTCTGGCGTTTCCTGGGGCACCCATTTTGAGGAGCGTGTGCGAGGATCTAGAGAGTGTGGGGCGTTCCGACCTGGCCTTTAAGGTGGAGGCGGAGGCGCTGGCCAACTTGGAGCTCGCCGCTTGCCTCTATAAACATTGCCCCGACTCCTCCTGCGGAGTCTTTATTAATGGCGTTCCAGCCGCCGTAGAGCAGCCGCTCAGCAACGCCCGCCGCTTGCTCGACAGCCTGCCGCCCTCCCCCGCCTCCCTCTCCCTCCTACAACGCCTCTCTGAATTAGGCCCCGCAGACGAAGGTCTAAATACTTGGCCATTTAGTAGCTTCCATAAGGTCCAAGATTTTAATAGGCGCTGATAACGTGTTTAATAGAACACAATCTTGGCTATGGCATTTTATTTTTTTGGCAATCTGCTGTTTCGCGTGTGTTGTCGAGAGGTGAAAAGGGATCGAGGAGAGAGAAAAAATTTAACGTCGTAGGAAACTATCCTAACAGATCGTAAAAATTTATCTAATGGGGGGGGGGGGGGGGGGGGGGGGGGCTCCTAATAAAATAGTCACTCTCTCAAAGGGGTTGATAGCATCTTAAACTTTTACTAACCTATCGACTACCACCGCGTTTGAATATATCATGATACCTCGATGCCTTGTTTGCATCCATAAGTAATCTCTTTCTCTCTAGGTCCTTTGTTGTACGCGAGAGTGAGCATTGTCTACATACACAGCACCGTGGCCATGTGTGATTTTTACATCATATGTGCAGCTTAAAATTCATATATTCCCATTGTATCACTATGCTTGTCGCAAGAATGCGCACGAATGTTGGTGCACATATACAAGATAGCACAGGTGGTCAAATTTACATAAGACAACTATTTTCGCGGCCATGTCTCTCCCCCCCCCCCCCCCCTTCCCCTTTCCTCTCTCTCTCTCTCTCCCTCCCTTGCCTTCCCTCCCTTCTTGGAGTGAGCTCCACCCCTCTCTCTCTCTCTCTCTCTCTCTCTCTCTCTCTCTCTCTCACAGACACATACACTACGATGAGAGGGAAGGGTGGCAAGGGTACTCTCTCTCTCTCTCTCTCTCTCACACACACACACACACACACACATTAGGACGAGAGGCAAGGGTGGTAAGGGTAAGAGAGAGAGAGAGAGACCAACATCTATACTTTGATATCATAATGTAAATATAAACCAATTCCCAAAAAAAGAGAGTGAGCGAGGGTGGGTGAAGTGACCTATTTAAAAAAATCAATTTAAAAAAAAACAAAGCACTAGCAGTATCTCTAGTGTCTCCTTTTTTTTTGTAAAAGAGGGAGAGAGAGGGAGAGTGATAGCGGGAGGGAAAGAGAGAGGAGGAGCGATTGAGAGGGAGAGAGATAGAGGAGGGATGGGAGAGGATTGTACAGGGTGAGCCCATTTTTTTTTATAAAAAAAACCAATACACTTCACCTCTCCTCTTTACAATTTTGTCGCCCCTTCTCTCTCTCTCTCTCTCTCTCTCTCTCTCTCTCTCTCTCTCTCTCTCCATCTCCATTGCGTCTTCCTTTTTTCTTTCTTTGCCTCTTGTCACACTGTCGCTTGAGTCCCTTCAATCCCAATGAGAAATGAAATGAACTGCTATGTTAACTGTTTTCAAAAGGCCAAAATGATCCATGCAACCAAACTGATACAATCTTGGTGAATCTAATAGAATGTATGGGTACAAAATAAAATGAAAGAAGGAGAGAGAGAGAGAGAGAGAGAGAGAGAGAGAGAGAGAGAAGGGGGGAGAGGGGTCTGCAAGGGAAAGGAAGGGTTGGGGGGAGGGGGGATTGTGAGAGGGGGAGAGTGAAGTGTAGTTTTTTTAAAAAAAGAAAGAGAAAGGAAGGGGGTGTTTGACCAAAAAAAAGAAAAACTCATCCAAAGCAATAGGATATCGTTATTGCCTCTCTCTCCCTCTCTCTCTCTCTCTCTCTACAAGTTCGAGGGTCTCCGAACCACACAGTTCTAGAGTGCTCAACTTTTGGTCACATGCAAACTTACTTCCTTCACATTTTCATCCATGACCTAGACCTACACACTTTCCTCTCTCAGCCATAGTGTGGGCTCTCCATTGCGACTCTCATTGCGTTATGAAAATTCTTAATATAGCATTTCATTCCACTTTAGTTAATATAACAATTCATTCCATTTCGTTTCATTTCTCTCTAGGGTTGAAAGGACTCGAGGGGTGGTATGGTGGGAGTAAAGAGAGAGAAAGGGAACAGGGGGTGGGGAGAGGGGTGGCAAGTGGAGAGCAAGGGATAGGAGGGCATATATATATATATATATATATATATAGAGAGAGAGAGAGAGAGAGAGGGAAAGGATCGAAGCTAGGGAAGAGGGAGGGGCGGATGTAGAGCAAGAGGTGGGGAACTAGAGAGAGAAAAGAGGTGGGCTGGAGAGAGAGAGAGAGAGAGAGAACCGGGGACAAGAGAGGAAATGGGTTGGAGGGATCATGAGAGGGAGAGAAGGGGAGAGGTGAGAGGGTGTGATTTTATTTAAAAAAAACAAAGGCACTAACAAAATCGTTAATATTTTAAGGTTTTTTAGGGAGAGAGAAAGGAGAATTTTAACGTTATAGAAAAGTGTGTGTGTGTGTGTATATATATATATATATATATATATATATATATATATATATATAGAGAGAGAGAGAGAGAGAGAGAGAGAGAGAGAGAGAGAGAGAGAGAGAGAGAGAGAGAGGAGGTCCTTGGCTACTCCACTGGAGGGAGGGGCGGCAATGGACGGTGGTGGTAGAAGTAGGGGCGGCACATGGTGGTAGTAAGTTAGCACCACTAACCACCAGTGGTGAGCTAGGGTGGTGGGTGGTTATGGTTGGTTAAGGGGCGGCAATGGGAGATAGTGGTGGTGGGATGAAAAAAAAAAAGTTCGCTTCGTTGAGCTCGCTCCTTAAGTCCTCGTGTCTTCTTCACCCTCGAGACTTCACCTTCCTCCTCAACATAAACAAGCTTTAATTAACGCAAAGTTCAAACACTTTAGTAAAGTTGGCATACAACTCAAATAGCAAAGATTTGAAACATTACCTCTTCATCATTTCATGTGTAACATTCCGTTTCTCTCTCTCTTATTTCAGGCCAGGAGATGTGAAGCATGACTCTTCACCTAGCTATATGTCACTAATAGACAATCTTTCATCCACTTCTTATTGGTCCTTGGCCTCACATTGCACTCCCTTCAAGAAGTGTTTGCATCTCCAAAAACAAAAGTGGGTATTTCTTTGTAAAAACACTAATGTTATTTCAAGTGACACATTTTGTGGGTCGGTCTTTCCACTTAATTGATGCTTGATGATGCACACGATAACAAGTACATAAATCACGATACTCTAAAATGCGTTCGAATTATTCATGCGAAAGGGTTGGAGATTCAATGAGATCGACCAAAACCTGATGGTGAATGACAATGTCATCCCCACGCAAACGTTATTGTAAACAACTTACATAAAAAATTGGATGAGTACGAGAGTGCGTTGGTAAAGAGAGTTTGTAAGCTATAACTCCAACTTGCTTGAGTATTGTGAATGGCCCACAATATCTAAGAGATAATTTAGGTGTTGACTTAGTTGTCAGACTTTTTAAATGTTCTAGCACACGTAAAAATATCTCTTCTCCTTCCATGAAGGTTACTTTCCGCTCGATGTTTCTCATTAAATGTTCTAGCACACGTAAAAATATCTCTTCTCCTTCCATGAAGGTTACTTTCCGCTCGATGTTTCTCATTAGCGTACTATTTATATCTATCCTATGCTTGTCGAACATTTTCATGAGCAAATTTTAGCATATCCATATAATCTTGGATGAAGTCTTTGATTTGTTGAATTTTTTCAGCAGCCAATCCCACTATAATTGGTAATCTAGGTGAAAATTATGTGACTATCATGTGAGTGCAGAAAAAAGGGTTATTAAAGAAAAAAATATCACATACAAAAGGGTAGTCTAAAATGGAATTGGAAAAAGAAATCATAGATTGAATAGGGAAAGGGTGTATTTTATTTGTCAAAAATTTGTAAAACAAGGAGTTTTAGAAATAGTCCTTGAACTCACGTGATATACACAATTTATACATAGTGACCGCCCCCCCCCCCCCCCCCCCCTCCTCCTTTCCCCCTCAAGTATATGGATTCACCATTACTCACAAAAGTGAAGATTAATCTCTATAATTGATACAGATTGTTAACAACCAGCTTGGTTAAAAAGTGGACTTGACTGGAATAAAATTACAAATTCTAGACAATCTATCTACAAGCACACATACAGAGCCATGATCGTGTATGGTGGTTAGAGATCCATAATAAATTCCATAGAGGTACTACACTTGTGGTGCTAAAAGCTTCTTAAGCTATCATCTTTGTGAATCGGCATGCTTCTGCAGATATGTCGCTATTAAAAACTAGGACCATAACACCTAGTGCCCATGCATTAGAAACAAATTATTTGAGCCTACCTTTCTATTATTGGAGTGTCTTGTGCTTGCCAATGCTCATAACAAAGGTTTCATGTATAACGTACATGGAAGACAAGGGAATAGATATGTAAATAGATTTTTAGAAATATATAAACACTTCCCACCATAAGGACAAGAAAGCCTTGCGACAACATTTGAATTATAATAGAATGTGAAGATAAATCACATCTAGGTACAAACTTTCATTAACAGGACATAGCCTTGTTATATGTGTAATAGGCATGCAAAATTGTAGCCTAAAAAACTTGAAACAACCATCAGTTAATGTTGTTTATAGTACATGTTGCATTAATAAGTCTTACTAGATATCCTTTGGCCATTGAAATTGAAATGGTCCAAAAAAACCAATTTGACTAGCATTTAAGAACTCTATCGTAACACATAATTGAGGAAACAAACGCTAGTGTCAGTCCCAAAGACTCATGTTTTGCACATGTGGAATATGTCTCATATATTGATATCTCTCTTTGACCTTTAACACCTCATACTTCACCAATGGGTAAGTGTTGGTGCCATGTGTTGATTATCTTCTAGGAGGTAAGGTGAGAAACATTTGCAGAGTGCAGAATACACTCCTCCCATGCCATGGCTCCTTTGAGATCTCTTCAGTCTCTTGTTCTATGTTAACCTTCAATGCTTTCTCAGTCTCTGCTATAATGTTGTCTATAAGCCCCACTTCTTCTTCTTTCTCAAGTGGTGCTATATTCAGGAGGGAATGGTAGTGCCCTTTCTTTCTTACATACACTGCAAAAACCGTAAAGCTTGTGTTTCCTTGGGGACTTGTTCAATTGTGTCTTCTTCTATAGTGGTATGACACGAACATCAGCCTACACATTAAACTTCCTAAATGTTAAATGAGTGTTCAATTAGAAAAAAGTATGAAAGATGTATATGTTAACTTAGAGAGAGAGAGAGAGAGAAAGTTAAACATTGGGCATTAAACACCACACCTACACATTAAACTCGTTGTATGTCTAATGTTAAATTAGGTAAAGAGAGAGTGTATGCTAAAAGAGAGAGAGTAAAAGTGTGAGTTAGTGTATGTTATGCTAGTATTAAATTAGAAAGAGGAAAAGCCAATTAGGACAAGGAACAAATTAGTACATGTTAAATCAATGTTAAATTAAACATTAAAAAAGAGAGATTACATGGACAAAAGAGGGAGTAGAGAGAGGAAATGTGTTAAATTGGTGTATGTTAGATTAGAGAGAGCAAAAGAGGGATAGAGAGTGTAGAGAGAGAGTAGATAGATTTTCAATGTCCATTTTATGTCAACTTTATAGGGCATATTCCCTAAGGCAGTACTAAAGTGAATATACTAACCTTTCCCTGTGCTGCCATATTAGGGGACATGGATCGCGATCCATGTTCAACAACATTTTTCATATGTAATTACTGTAGAGTAGAGGCACTTTCAAAAGTGTTTTACACCAGTTTTTATTCCAAACTGAGATGGGGGGTCATGGATCGTGATCCATGCTCCACCCCATCTAGTAACTGTCAGGCTTAACCTGATTCTACCCAATACATAGAGTCTTTTGGTGAAAACATTATTGAAATTGGACTTCATTTTCCCTCCCAAAAGTCTTCCAACAGTTATGGATTTCTCACTTTTGATTTGATTGGTTCGAATTTGATGATTGTTTTTGTGCACATTTGACCGTACATAACTGTTTATGCACTGATAAGGAGCATACCTGTGAAATCTGGTGCGGTATAAGTGTCAAGGGTGGTTCTAGAAGGCAAAAGTTTGGCAGAGAGCTCTAGGTTAAAAAGATCTCTCTCTCTCTCTCTCTCTCTCTCTCTCTCTCTCTCTCTCTCTCTCTCTCTCTCTCTCTCTCTCTCTCTCAAGGTGTCTGACTACAATGAGGTCTCATTTGCTCATTTTTACCTATATGTGTTAAACTTACCCCGAGTACAATGTGCATACTTACCTTACTTGCCCACATTTCTCATAGCATACCACGTGCGGCTAAGACAACTCGTCATTTGGACCCTAGTCATTAATTTTCCTTGACTTTTCAATTTTGGTCCGTTGTAAGTTGGCTCGAAATTTGACTTGTGCAAAATCCTTACATATTTGACATGCTCAAAGCTCTTGCTTTGTAGATTTGGTGTTTGCTTTCAAAACTAGATTCTGAGTTTCTTGGCTATGTTTATTGATTTTCTATCATTATTTGGTTAAAAAGGAAAGAAAATTTCTAAAAATTATTATTGTACTCGGCCCAAATTTTTGCCAAGATTATTCCTCACACTCGGTCTTGGCATCTCACTTGTTGAAAATTGTCAATATGGCTCAATTCTATGCCTGATAGGAAAAAAAATTATACTAAAAGCCTATGAAAAACAAAAATTTCAGCAACAAAACATACTTTATACATTGTACACGTAATCTCTCAACATCTTGTAGCATAATACGATGCTCCAGCTATTGTGGCAACTGTTACCCCCCCCCCCCCCTTCCCATTCTAAGTCACCCCAAACAAATGTTTATGCGATGTGCATGGGCAAAAACAACGTGTCTATGTAAGACCGTTAAATATGGCCCTATCATGTCTATGTAAGACCGTTAAATATGGCCCTATCATGCTTATAGAAGAGATGCATGTGGTAGCAAAATGATGTGTAAGATGTGGGTACATAACCAACTGTTCAATGGTTTTTGTTGGCGAGGTTTCATCCATGTTGCGTTTGCCAAACAAAATTTGTTGAAGATGTATTGTCCTCTTTGGAATGCTTGGTTTAATGAATATCCTTTGTGTGTCCAATAAGTGATTCCGAACACTAAATGTAAAGGTGCTGTGTTATGTGGCATTTTGTATGCTACCCGATATGCCTATAAAGCTGAATGTAATTTTTGGTCCCAATCTATTCTGGATTCATTGATAATTTTTGTGAGCACTATGCATAAAATTTTGTTTGTGCTCTCAGGGTGGTATGGAGCTGATTTAGAATGAAGCACCATAAACTCATACAACAAATAATTAAACATGTCATTGAGAAAACGAGTTCTCGATTGCTTAATTTTCAATCCGAAGGCCATATCTTGTGAAAATGTTCTCATACAAGAACTGCGTTATGATTTTGGCATTATTCTTTTGTGTTGCCTTGGCCTCTACCCTTTGGTTAACCCACTCAAAGCACAAGAGAAGAAAGAGGCTGAAGCAACCACCCAAAAAGAGGAGCCAAATGGACCAATAGGAGTGCATTTCCAAAAAATGAAAGAGGACCCCCTATATAAGTCTTTTTTAAGCATTTTTTATGCTTTTTGGCCTAGGCTTTTTGGGGAGCCGGCTGCAGAGAGCCAAAGTGGGTGATTGTGTTTTATAAAGGGGCTTCTTTGTGCAAAGGTGTGTGGCTGCAAAGCCCAAAGTGTGAGTTTCTTACCTAGCGACCATGTGCGTTATGTGTGGTCTGATTCCCTTTAGATCACCCAAAAGTCACTTCCTAGGTCTATCCGGCAGTTTTTTGCCTTGAATGACTCTTGCCCTGTTTTGACCCACTTCTTGAAGTTTTTTGGTACCCTTGCTTTTGGATAAGTTGTTTGTATTAGTCTTTGCTACAAGGTTGTATAGTCTCTATCCAAACATTTAGTAGATGGACATGAATCGCGATCCATGTTCCATCATATCTGAACCCCAAACTTGGCTTCGTGATTACTCGTAGTCTATGGAGTCTACCCCATCACTTATTTTTGGATTTGAAAAAAAAAATCTCTATCAAGAGAAAATTTTAGTACCTACCTTGCGGTTTTTGACTTGCAGCTGGTGATTTGGTCAGCTTTATGTTGTTTTTTTCTATGGTGTCCCTTACAAAAGTTGCCCCAAATGTTGTTAGCTACTCACTCCTTAAATCTCAGCTTCAGATGTCTCGACTGTAGATGTTAGATCTCCACTTATTTTCGAATTTGGATTCCAAAAAGTCCTAAATTTTGGTGAATTTTCAAGGTTTATGTGCCTTTTGCCCAATTTCTTGATTTGGATGAGTTTTATGTATCAATTTTCCACCAAAAGTATGTATCAGCTGATCTGGAACCTCACTAGATCCTTTGGTATCAATTTCTTTCACCTGCATTATTTGGCTTGAAACTTTCTAGATCATCTCTCTCTGGCTTGGTTTACCCCTTTTACACTTATTTTTGGGTTTGTATCAGCTTTTAAGGTCTAACCTCCAAATTTTCATAATTTCAGAGTTTATGGTCTCGGCTATCAAAATATGGTTTTGACAGTTTTTTCCCTGATCCTTTTTGCCCAATTTGATGGTTGTAGATGTTATCTAACCTACTCCTAAGTACTAAAATGCATTGTATGAGCAAAAACCAACAAATGGTGCAAAACTTAAAGAAAAATGAATGATGGAACAATATTTTTAAAGCATCAAAAAAGTGTTGAATGAAATTCTTTTTGTATCTCACTCACAACTCCCAATACCTCTCGAGAATAGACCTAGCAAGTCCTCGACTTCTAGCCTCTACCAAGCACTAAACCCTGTGTTTAGCTGCCTGACTGCTAAAGTGTAAATGGAATGGAAATCAAAGTCAAAGGTCTTTAAAGGGAAAAAGCTACCATTAAGTCACTCACCAATTAAGGATCACTATACCCGGCAACGGCGCCAATGTTAGTGGGTTGCCTCTTTGGACGTCTATAGCATAGTTATCTGACCCTAACATAATGTCAATACTCAGGGAAGCGAGTCGGATGTGGCATAGAGACTCTTTGAGGGTGTCAATTTCAAGAAGTGAACCTACAAAACAAAGCCATCTCTTGCACTAACAAATCTATCACTCTCAAACCTAGAAAATTGCCTATGTCCTATGTCACCGCACTCAGTCATCATGCCATTTCAGCACTCAAACAAATTCCAAATGCTACAAAACTCTAAGAGGAGGTCTAAGACACCTAGAGGCACTATCCTATGAAGTTTGGTTGCAATCCGATGAGGTATCAAAATCAAAATCCATCATTATCAATGTCCTAAAAACTACAACAGAGCACACAAGAAAGGTCTCCCTATGGTTTAGGAACACTCTCCTACGGCCGAAACGTCAAAAAAACAACCATTAAAGCACTCAAAACAATCAATTTAGCTCGTTAACGTGTAGTCACAAACTACAATAGAATTGACAATGATTACACTTACATGAAAGAGCAATAGACAAGGAACACAATGCAAGTTTTGGAATCAAAATCAAATAACCAGAGCTCAAGATAGATTGATTACAAAGCGTGTGAGAGTAGCCGCTCTCAGTCGTATGCTCCAAAACTCATAAACCTTGTGATAATGATAAGTGTCCTCTTCCCACTTACAAAAAATAAGCTTTTTATACCTAGGGCTTTTTTGCCAGTGGCAGGCTTTACAAGTCTCAGACTCATTTATAGACTTTACAACTCAGATTTGGCACAAACTAGCTTAGAAATTATCTTGTTAGAATCAAAGACTCTCTTATAACTGCAAGGATTTCCGAGAAACAATGATGAGGCATCAAAATTTTAGGTCTCAAGAAGAAGGGGTTCGACTAGGAGGGGCTCTTCTAGTCCACACACACACACACAGAGAACAGAGAGAGAGAGAGAGAGAGAGAGAGAGAGAGAGAGACGTATATAAAAAGGGGAGGGGATAGAGGTAGAGAGAGATAATATGAGAGAGAGAGAGAGATAGAGATAGGAAGAGGTAACAAGAGATAGAAAGGGAGTAAGAGAGAGGACATAGAGAGATCAAGAGGGAAAGAGAGAGAGGGAGAGAGAAAAAAGGTCGTTCCAAAAATTGTTTTCAAAGCGAGCTTTTTTTATATATTTGGTCGGCTCAATAATATCTTAATAAAGCTCACTCCAAAGCTCGCTCAAAAATCTCTTTTCATTTCAATCCTCAGATCCACTGTGGACGGCCACCCTGGTGGGGGGCCTAGCTGTGACAGCCAACCAAAGGAAGAAGACGGGGGCTCCTCCCCAGCAAGTAATCTCTCATCCAGCATCTACAAACGATTAGTTTTTAATTATTAACCTAATCTCTCTCTAATCTTCTTATACATTAATCTCTCTTTATCGATCTACACCGCTTCTCTATTCTCTACAGATATCTCTACCAAATCTACACACCTCTATCTATCTATAGCTAATCTACATCGGTTCTCTATTCTCTACACCAAATCTATGCACCTCTATATCCTCTACATCTAATCACATTGCTTCTCTACACCTAATCTACATTGGCTCTCTCTTTATCTATCTACCCCTAATCTACACCACTTTCCTATCCTGTACACAGAATCTCTACCTAATTTGCATCTAATTCGAGGCTAGAGAGGATGTAGAGAGAGATAGATAGAGAGTGCATAGAGGGAGAGAGAGAGAGGGTAAATAGAGATAGACAGATTTTTAAGCATCTATCTACCTCTTCAATCATGGTAAAACCAAGGGTTTTTGGCAGTAATACATACATGAGTGGATCAAGGACCACAATGCCACAATTAAAAAGGGACTACAATCTAGAGGAAGCGTTCAATTGTTGGGTGCTATGCTCCCTTACTTAGTGCCTACATACATGCATACATACACACACTCACATAGATACGTATATACATGCACATTCATATGTGGACACATCTAGAAGATTTCATATATACACTTATAATTAAATATATAAATCTAGACCATACTATTAAACCTAAGTAGGGGCTAGTAGTGCCAAAAGCCTCTAGTGGCACCTCTTTAGATATCATCACAAATCTCAATTGTGGTAAAACCAAGGGTACGTTGCGGTAGTTCACACAGTGGATCAAGGACCCGGATCCCACGATTAAAAAGGGACTATACTCGGGAGGAAGCATTCAATTATTGGGTGCTATGCTCCCTTACTTGGTGTCTACATACATGCATATATACACACACTCATGTTGGAGAGGGGGAATGGGGGAACACACCCAGCATACACACAAAGGCATCTCTATAGCTCAGGGCATTCACAGCACCCCTATCCTCTTGGAAGACACCTTCAAAATCACAATTCACCTAACCAGCCACCGCCTGCACACACTCTGACGAGTAAACATGTTCGCCGCAGCTACCCACACACATTTCACAACTCGTTTCAAGTCACACAACGCTGCCACACACAAAACCACTCTCTCACTTCCATTTTTCACATGAAAAAGGGTCCTAGGGGGGCACACATCCACACCGGCACCAACACAAAAGCAGAAGAAGTAAAGAGAGAGAGAGCAATGAAAACAACATCAAGAAACTACTATGGAAGCTTTACCATGCTCAAAAAACACCATGTACAGCTCAACTACATCAAACGGTGCACCCACATGGTCGTCGGGCAAGAAAACACATAACTCCAACTCAGGCTTTGCAAGCACACTCCTCTGCACAAAGAAGCCCCTTAAGAAAACACACTCACCCACTTTGGCTCAATGCAAACAGCTCCCCAAACAGCCTTGGCCAAAAAGCATTAAAAATGAAAAAAGTTGGCTTCTATAGGGGGTCCTCTCTCATTTTGGTAAAGGGCCCTCTAATTGGCCCATCTGGCACCTTAATTTGGAAATTTTGGATGAGGCGGTTGCTTGCTTGGTCTCCCAATCTACTATCTCTTGAGAGAAGGGTGCACTAGCAATGTCTCTTTTGCCCCTGGCACTTTTAATTTTTAATTAATTTCTCCTTTTCTCTCTCTTTTTTTGTTCATGGGACCCTTTGATTCGCCTCAAACTGCTCTCTCTCTCTCTCTCTCTCTCTCTCTCTCTCTCTCTCTCTCTCTCTCTCTCTCTCTCTCATGCTTGTACACCCTCTCCCTCTTTCACATGCACCCGCATGTGGGCTCATTTCTGCGACACGTGGTAGCCTGCCCTCGCTTTGGCCCTTGGGGTGATTAAAAACCACCAAAAAACCCATTTTTTCCCTCACTTTGATGCCTTGTAATTCTCTGTCCAAGAATGTGATGCTCAAGCTACAAAATCCCCCCAAAAGTAGAAAACCTAGACTCCAAACCCCTTCATCCTTGCCGTGTTTAGACTTTCCAAAACGCATCCATCAAGGCCACCAAAACGGAAAGAAACACCTAACACCCTCTCTCTGGCATGTGTCGCCAACTTTCAACCTGCCATATCTCGACCACCAGGCATTCGATCAACAAGCCATTGATTCCTATTGACTTCATGTGATCCCTTCTACCTCCAGAACTTGGTCGAGCCCCCCAAAAAAAATTAAACGGCACGTCTTCCAATGCAGTCGACTTGGCACACACCCGACCCCCGGTAAATATTCAAATGGCCATAACGTGCCCTGTAGAGCTTCGATTTGCAATTAAAAAATACTAACATGCTCTACAACTTGAGCACTTCAATCCTATCCACTAACATCATCTCTAGCCATTTGTCCCCAATCGCCTTGTCTGTCGGGGATTTGCAAACCTTCCATCTTTGAACAGGCATAACTTTCACATCGTAGCTCCGTTTGAGGAGCCATCTAGACTGGCTTCTAGAGCACCTTGAGCACTACATTCTAGAGCATCAACTCAGCAATTTAGACACCTGGATTTTTCAACCTATTTGGCCCCTTCAAAAACTTTTTGACCTTAAGATTGCATCAGGCATACATTTCCACTAGCGCCTGCTTGCCCAGGTTTTTTGCATTTGCTCTAACACTTTGCCCTGTGCCTCCTAGCACCCACAACTTGGCATCACATACTTCCCAGCTTGGACCAGGTTTGGCTACACCAACATAGATAGATATATACATGCATACATATCTACACACTCACATATGGATTACATATACATAAGTATATACAAATAAAGTAATATTATACACCTCTTTTTACACCCTCTCTTTTTTGTCTCTCTAATCATGCAAATATCTTTTTTCTCTCTCTACTCTCTCTTTGCACAACTAATCTTTACATAATCTACACACCCCTAAGGTAGGTAGAGAGGACCTAGGGAGGGGGGTAGATGGAGAAGGCATAGAGAGAGAGAGAGAGAGAGATAGGATAAATAAAAGTAGATTAGGTAGAGATTAGGTGTAGAGAGAGAGGGTAGATAGATTTTTATCCATTTATCTACCTTTCTCTACGCCTAATCTACACACCTCTACTTCTTTACCTAATCAAGGTAGATAGAGGGTTATGCATCTATCTACTTCTCTCTCTACACCTATTCTATCTCTCTTTCTATGACTTAAGTAGAGAAGTAGACACACTTGCTCTCTAATATGCACATACACACACACATATATATGTATATACATATATATACACGCTCACGTACATACATGCATACATATATACACACACTCACATAGGTATGTATATATATACACATATATACACTATTGGACATAAGTAGGGGCTAGTAGTGCCAATAGTTAAGTGGAATCTCTTTAGATATCATCACAATCCCAATCATGGTAAAACCAAGGGTATATTATGGTAATCCATACATGAGTGGATGGCAAGGACCGAAATGCCACGATTAAAAAGAAAGTATATCGGAGAGAAAGCATTCAACCATTGGGTGCTACGATCCTTTACTTAGTGCATACATACATGTATATATACACACACTCACATAGATACGTGTATACATACATACATATCTACACACTCACATATGAAAATAAATACAAGTATATACTACAAATATATACATTAAAAGTAACAAATACACCTCTATCTACACCCTTTCTTCTTCTCTCTCTAATCACGTTAATCTCTCTTTCTCTCTCTCTCTCTCTCTAATCTCTCTTTTCCTCTCTCTACACTATCTCCCTATACCCTCTATCTCTCTCTACCTAAACTTTACACTACCTCTCTACCTACTATCTCTCTTTACAACCTCTATCTCTCTACCCTCTCTCTACAACCTCTATCTATGTACGCTCTCGCTAACCATTCTCTCTCTCTCTCTCTCTCTCTCTCTCTCTCTCTCTCTCTCTCTCTCTCTCTCTCTCTCTCTCTCTCTCTCTCTCTTTGCCTACTCTATTAAAATAATCTCTACACTCTCTCTATAACCTCTATCTCTCTCTACCCTCTCTCTCTCTCTCTCTCTCTCTCTCTCTCTCTCTCTCTCTCTTTCTAATCATCTCTCTCTACATTCTCTCCTTATATTATCTCTCTCTACCCTATTTCTGTATTTTCCTCTTTAATCTAACCTATGCTAGTTTTCCACTTTTTCTCTCATTTCCTCTCTCTAATCAACACTTTCCCTCCCATTTTCTATCTCTAAAACACTTTTCCACTATCTTTCCCCCCCAAATCAACCCAAAAAGCCCACGTTTTTTAATCCAATCTTTCTTTAAACTCACTTTTTCTTTTTTCTTTTTTTTGAATGTTTGATGCATTATAATGTTTATACTTTATGTCTATTTTATCTACTCTCATTTAATTATATTTAAACTTAACATAAATTCAAGCAATTTTTCACTCAATCAAACATTAATCTATACTAATCAAGCAATCTTTTCCTCCCTCTCTCTCTCTCTCTCTCTCTCTCTCTCTCTCTCTCTCAAATCTACACTAGTCACACACGGATCATAAGCAAGCGAGCGAGCAAGAAAACAAACCACAAAAAAGCAGAAGAGAGATCATGCAAGAGATAAGAAATCACTATTTCTACTCTTGTGTGTAGCTGTTTTACTTTATATAATAAGACATAAATGAACTTTTAAGCTCAAAAAACAGCTGGCTTTATACAAGTGACGACTATTAGTACAAAAACAAGTCAATCTAGAATTATTTATGTACAAGGCTATAAGAATGAGATCTCATTCTAGTGTAAAATACAATAGCTGATCTAAAAAGTATGTCCCAAGATGTAGTAGGAGCTAGTGATGTCAAGGACAGTCATTTGCTTCAAGCCCAAAAAAAAATTCCAAGAACGGATAGATTCCTCACCTACATCTATCCAAACAAAACAACATATACATTAGCCTTGGATGTGTTTTATAGGTGTCAATGGATTATATCAATTTTTATCTATGTCCAACTTAAAACTATTGTCCAAAGTGTTTATGTATTCTAGTTCTTTATTGTTTTGAAAAAAAATTATCATCCCAAACATTTATGGAAGTACTTATAGGTATGGTTTCTATATAGTCCCATTTTTTTAAACCTTAAATAGATAATAGCATACATATGATTTTGATCAGAAGGCCACCACCCCGTCTGATTCAAGTTTTTAACCCCCATCTCATCCCATAGATCAATTTTTTTATATTCAGATTATTTTTCCAGATTTATCAAGCTCAAATTCACCTAGATTTTTGAAATACCATAAGCCATAAAAGTCTCTGAATCTAAAACTTTAGAACAAAAATTCCATTGATAGTTTTAAGGTTACCATCTCGATTAAGCAAAACCAAATCCCATACGTAGTCTATCATACCACAATTAGAATGCCCAATGAGATGAAGACCTACTTAAATCAAGTCAAGCTGGCCTTAACAAATTTAAAACACTATCACATCCTAGTATACAACATCAAAGGTAGCAGCATTAATACGCTGGTAGCTTGCTACGAGCTCGGTATCAGATGGAACAAGAGTTACTTCACGTTATGCAGTCAACAGACCAAGTGCACATAACAATCGCCCTTGGGGCTAGAAGTACCAAATCCACCATTACCTTTCAAGGGTATATTATACCACCCTATTATTATTTAATGACCAATTTTCAAGCAACGTAGTGCTAGGACAGAGTTTCTATGGCAGAAACTAATTATACCACCCTATTATTATTTAATGACCAATTTTCAAGCAACGTAGTGCTAGGATTGAGTTTCTATGACAGAGTTTCTTTTGGTTTCTATGGCAGAAACCAAAAGACTAATGTGCCATATTGCCTTGTCAGAAAATAGCTTTAAACAGGAGCCAGAAATCATTTATGCAGGGGTTCCACCAATCCAAATGTGTAATATGGTTTTACCCAAAATCTGTCAGTAGTGAAACAATTTTAACACAGTAATCAAGTCTGCAAGAGCAAGTTAATAACCAGTAGCGCAACCAACATTAGAGGAGAAACGATGCAAGCAAAAAAAAACTCTTAATCCAAAACATACGGACATAATCACCATTAGCTATCAAAATCCAAGGTATCTCAACAACTTAGCATGCTTTGAAGTGGTGCAGAGTACTGCAAAAAGAAAAAAATATAACCAACATGAGATTCCTCCTTTTGTTCCATCTCCATTGCAACACCGTAAGCGAGTGTTCAGGCCCTCAAAACCTCACTTTTTATGTACGCACACAGAAAACGTAAGAGCCAAGTCTAAGTGAGGGGTAAAGATTATCCCTCACTTGGTTATAAATACCCGATTTGGTACATGTTCTAAGGAGCCATATTCTAAGCGAAATCACAAACGATCTGTTATCATGACAAGCAGAGTGCACTCCACCGAAAGCCGCCAACCTTAAACAAATGGTTTTTTTTTTAGGGGGCGGGGAGGGGGGGGGGGGGGTTGTTTGTGTGGCACAAGTGAGCAAGAGTAGAGTACAGCGACACAGAGGAGTAGGAATAGTAGGCGATATGCAGAGAGTTGGGGGAGAGACATATTGCGCGGCCTGCTTCCCAAGGAGGAGAAAAAATACTCACGCCTTCCCTAGAAAGGGGATTTTTATGAGGCCTAAATCCCAAGCGAAACTACTAATCAACGGAGAGCATCCCCCGAAGGATGGGGAGGTTCATTGCCTTTTAATGTCTTTGGGACGATTTGACCAATACCAAGCAGTGGAACATGTACCTGTGTGTGTGTGTGTGTGTGTGTGTGTGTGTGTGTGTGTGTGTGTGTGTGTGTGTGTGTGTGTGTGTGTGTGTGTGTGTGTGTGTGTGTGTGTGTGTGTGTGTGTGTGTGTGTGTGTGTGTGTGTGCAGGTGCGCACAGGTGTGCGTGTGCGTGTGCGTGTGCGTGTGTGTGTGTGTGTGTGTGTGTGTGTGTGTGTGTGTGTGTGTGTGTGTGTGTGTGTGTGTGTGTGTGTGTGTGTGTGTGTGTGTGTGTGTGTGTGTGTGTGTGTGTGTGTGTGTGTGTGTGTGTAGCTATTTAAATCTTAACTAATAAGACATAATTGAATTTTTACATTCAAAAGACATCTGGCCAAGGAACAATGAACTGATATGTACAAAAATAACTCGGTATCAGAATTATTTAGGTACAATGATTGTAAGAAAGAGGTCCTCTTTCAGTAGGGCTGGTAGTAAAAAACTTCCCCATTCCTCAGTGGGTATTTCATCACAGTAATGTTGCTTGCCAAAGAAAATAAAGCCTTCCAAGATAAGATAGAGCCCTTACCTGCATCCATCCAAACAAGACAACAATTCTGTTAGCCTTGGATGTTTTTTACAGGTATCAATGGACTATATCAGTTGTTATCCATGTCCATCTTATAGGTTTTAAATACTTTAGACAAGCAAGTTTATTCATTAGTTTTTGGTATGTTTAGCAGTCTTTTATATCACTTTATGGTCTATGGTGAATTCCATCATTAGTAAAACTACGAGCCATAGCTTAGTAGCTATGTATAAAAGCAACCATATACTTACCTTCAAGATCAGTAGCACCCATGGTATAAAGGGTATTTTCTTTAAGACAGAGAGATGTGAAATCCGACTTCTTTTTGTCATCCAAAAAGTCACAGATGAGGGTGGTGACAACCCTACTTTCTGAGCCGAATATATGCAAGAAAAAAGAATCCATTGCTCAAGTACTTTTAGGCAAAGCAAGAAGTACATAGTGCTATGCAAGGTATTGCATCTTTCAAAAACCTAAGCTAAGTAAGGTACCTGTGTGACTTGAGCTGCGAGCTCCATGTTGGCAAGATCAGACAGTAGCCAAAAAAACAGAAAGAAAATGCCTACTCCAGAGCTAAGTGAGGGGCAAGGTGCGCCCTCACCTTTTTTATAGTGGTTTGAGCTTCGTTTCCTGAGCGTGATCGGCGAGAGAGGCAAGCCGCCCTCCTGTTAAGCGTCTTCAAGTGATACACAGAAACTTTGCAAGGGGAGATCTCAGCCTAGGATGCGCAGGCCGCCTCATGAGAGCTCAATGTGTTTAATTTTAGGAGAGTTTTTTTAAGCAAGGACCTAGTCCCACCGGCCATGAGTAGCAAGTTATGAGCTAGTGTCCCATGAGTGCTTCAGAGGGGGGGGGGGGGGGGGGGGGGGGGGGGGGGGGGGGGGGGGGGAGGGTAAAAAATAAATCATTTAGCAATACCACAATGTGTGTGTGTGTGTGTGTGTGTGTGTGTGTGTGTGTGTGTGTGTGTGTGTGTGTGTGTGTGTGTGTGTGTGTGTGTGTGTGTGTGTGTGTGTGTGTGTGTGTGTGTGTGTGTGTGTACCCACCCTATCCCAGGATCCATACACAATGGATCGGTAGTAGGCCCATTGTGTATGGGCCTACTATTTAATTAGAGAGATGAGGTTGACATGGCTGAATTGTAAGCCAGGCCAGTCATCGGGAGAGATAATTTTGGTAATTTTGCTTACTAGGTCACTACTCTTGAATCCATTAAGGAAAAACTTGTAAATAAGCAGCTTGATGTCTTTCCATGCTAAGAGACACTTAGAGGAAGAATATAAGATCAAGTATAGGAGGCTGATGCATGTACTAAGAGCAACTTTATGAGGTTAGTTACTGTTCTTCTTGAGAATTCTATGGGAGGGATATTCAATAGGTCTCTCTTCCAAGTGAAACGGTAGTCATAGCCACCATTATAGGGGTTATGATGTGTAATTGTTGTGAATTTAAGGAATTGTACAGAGGTAGAAAAGAATCCAGAAGTTGGAGTAAAACCTTGACCATAAGTAGGTTCAATCTTGAGGCAGTTAGGGTAAATAAGATTAAATTCCTCCAAAAAAGTTTTATTGTTGAGGCTTAGGATGTCATCCTTATACCTCCAAGTGTCCTTAAATAGGGAGAGTTTATCACATTCAATTTTATCACCCATGGTTCTGAGAAACCATTTGTATTCAAAAAAGGCTAAATATAGATTACACAAGGGGTGAGCAGGAAAATCCCAAAGGGATGCCAAGGCTTTGGTTATAGCACTAGCCTCCCAAGAGAATAGTGCAGTTATCAAAACCCAAGAGATGTTACTAAATAGTTTTTCTTCATTGAATTGTAAGGCATGAGAAGAGTGGGGTTTCTTGGTTTATTAGAGAGAGAAATCTAGAAGAAACCTTTCTTCCTAAGATGTTTAAATGCTAACCCAATCATTTGTAGTAGAATATTCTTCAGCCCCATTTCTGTATCCAGAGGTATATTCTCGTAGCATTGAGTGATATCTGATGTGAAGAGATGGAATATATGTTTGGGGAGGTTAAGAGTGACTTCAGTAGAGTTTTTTACTAGCCAAAAGGGGTTATAGTGTTTTTAGAGGATGTTAGAATAGATTTTTTGTTTAGTTGCACAAACAGATTCAAATTCTGAGAGTATGAGGTCAAGGTAAAGGGTGATATCTTTAGTAATGTCATTAAAAATACCATTGAAAGCATCTGATATCCATCTCCATCTAAATTTATGCTTATGATGTTTATTTGTGGGAAAAAGCACTGGAAGCTTGGTAGCTTGAAGAGAATAGCTAAGATTTACAAGACGCTTGGAGATCTTATCAGTAATCAAACTAGGAAACAAGTTAAGCGGTATGAGTTCCTTCCCAAATAATCTAGTTTGAGCTACTTTCCAAGCCAAGTTTTTGCACATAAGAGTAGGACATTTGGAGCTTTTATCCAACCCTACTATAAACCAATCTTGTGAAAGTTTCTGAAATTCAACTCCTAGATGTGGTGTGATCCAGGAACTCTCAATAGACAGCCATTTGTATGGTATGCGAGAGATTTTTTGAAGAAAAAAATTGTTCAACTAATTTAGCTAAGTCCAATAGGACCGTCTTCTCCAGTCGGAGAGTATTAACAAGGTCAGTTAAGTAGCTAAGTACAGCTGATAGAGCAAGATATGGGTTTCTTGGAAAATTGGGGATGTAATTTAGTAGTCCTTTTGCTAAACAAATTCAGAATGTGATATCCTTAACTAAATTAAGATCACAAGTGCAGACATGCTTGCCATAAATATCAAAATCTTTACAAAAGGGGCCATATTTATCACAAGCACACTCCGCAACAGTGTTGTGTCGTAAAAAATCGTTATTGTAGACAAAATTCTTGATAGTTGTTGATACTTCCAACAAATGAGCACATTATCAAGTATTTCATGATTGCCAAAAACTAATTCAAAGCACTCACAGAATACTGCTTTTGGGTGAACCCAATCCAGAAGTTCACTTTGGAAAAGACAATGTACGTAGATAAACTCCTTGGAAGAGGTCTTCCTAGTAAGATGCATCCTTCCACATGGGCCAAAAGCAACCTGCACAGTATCGATGATCATAGTTCAAGGAGGTGCAAGCTAGGGGTGTTTCTTCCTCTTCGCCTAGTAAAGCTACGAGACTTTCCTCTGTTAAAATTGGAGGAAGAACTCGGTGTCAAAAAAGATGTGAATGAATTATTGGGGGTGGTTCATTAGGTCTTTTCAGCGAGGGGGAGTCATCATCTTCAATACAAGGCTTAAGTAGACTAGTGATTATCTTAACACCTTTATAGTTGTCATAAGTGGTCAAATAAATCCATGGCTTATTAGATTTGAGTTCTTTAAGGATATCTAGCATAAGCCCACGAATGAAAAATATTAAAAGCAATTTGAGCAACCACTAATTGTTTGGCTTGGCCTCCTAACCAAGAGCAAATAAGGGATAAATGAAAGTCCACCAATTTCTCGGGGAAAAGTTGGTCAAGATGATTGAGGATATACCAAATAGCATGGTCAAACCACATAATGCTAGATTCACATGAGGCTTTCGGGTCAAGAAACTTGCAGGCACATTTTACATATAGCCAAAATACATTCCAGATTGATTCAATGTAGAAGTCGGGATTGCTTTTAGCAGACTCCATGTTCCCTTTTGTCTGAATGTACAATCCTGCATTAGAAGATCTTTTAAAATGGTCAATAAAGTTAAGGTTGAAGGGGGCTTTTATGAGTTCCCCTTTGTCAAGGAATTGTCCTCCTTTCAGAATCATGAGTCTGCAATCCTCAACTTTGGAGGCAGGTAGATTAGCCAAATATACCCAAGTTTCACTAAGAATTGGTGCCAGAAAGGCTTTGTTAGGTAAAACCCAGAAGCCTTTCTGGGTTTTACCTAGCAAATTACACTGATGATTCACTCCAAAAGACTCAGTTTCAATTTGTCTAACAGGTAAGAAAGGAAAAACTTTGGACACTTTGGGTACCATTTCTAAAAGATTAGAGTCAGTGAGAGAGCAAAGATTGTTTTGAAACTCCTTGACAGCTTCAAGCGTAGCACTATCTCTGAAAAAGATGCCACCTATTTGAAAGATAATTGGAGTAGCAGGGGTACTGATAAAATATGGATTGAGGCCACATAATGTTTTGAGAAAGTTAAGACAGCTCAGCTCCAAAAGAAGAGAACAGGGCTAGTGTAAGGTCTCTACTTTCAAATTTCACACAAGTTCTATTACGCATTTGAATTTCTTTTAACCATCACTCATTATTTAAGATATTCAAGTTCAAATTATGAATCATAGGTTGAGAAAACCTAGAATTTAAAATTTACGCTACAAAATTCTGACATGTTTAGCTATATGAATCACTAATTAACTTATTGTAAGACTTATCAACTGATTATAGAATTTTCTTTTACTACTGTAAAGTTAATATAAAACTGTAAAGTTTAACTTAAAAATGTAAAGTAAATTATCATTAAAGAAATAAATAAAATAATTATAAAGACAAAAGAATACACAAGGATGACAAATGAAGGCACATGGACTCACCTGGACTCACATAGGAGGGGACAAAGTGGGACACACTGTCACATGAAAAGGAGAGGCTAGTCTTGACTAATCTTAATGGGGGGGATAGTGTGGCCTTATCTTTTGATGATAATGACAAAGTGGTCAAGCTGATGGGTACCACAAGGGTACCAAAAACGCGGGTATGATTTTTGAAAAAAATAAACAAAAAATATATTTATTTATTTTTTGGAAAAAAAGCTGAACGTTTTCTTTTCTGCTATAAATAGAGCATCCATACTCACACTTTAAACATAGAGATTGCCTCTATAGCGCTCACGAAGTGCTGTCACTTCTCTTAGAGAGAAGGCGTCCACAAACCACTAAGAGAGCAAAAACTCTAGTGGATTAATAAGGTACGTATTAATTAAGCATTCAATTAACTTTACAAATGATGTATGTGTGCTATCTCTTACTCTAATCTCTCTAATAGATTAGTAAGATTCAATTAGCTATGTGTGTGTGTGTGCTATCTCTTATTCTAATCCCTCTAATAGATTAGTAAGATTCAATTAGCTTTAAGAAAGATATGTGTGTGTGTGTGTGTGCTATCTTTTACTCTAATCTCTCTAATAGATTAGTAAAATTCAATTAGCTTAAAGAAGGATATGTGTGTGTGTGTGCTATCTCTTACTGTAATCTCTCTAATAGATTAGTAAGATTCAATTAGTTTTAAGAAGGATATGTGTGTGTGTGTGCTATCTCTTACTGTAATCTATTTAATAGATTAGTAAGATTCAATTAACTTTAGGAATTATGTGTGTGTATGTTTTCTCTTACTCTAATCTCTCTAATAGATTAGTAAGATTCAATTAGCTTTAGAAGAAGATGTGTGTGTGTTCTCTTTTACTCTAATCTTTCTAATGGATTAGTAAAATTCAATTAACTTTAGAAAAGATGTGTGTGTATGTTTTCTCCTACTCTAATCTCTCTAAGTATACCTACTCTCTCTAGTTAGTACATCTTCACTAACTATTAACTTATGCATAGTTAATTGAAAGTTAATACATAAGAGAACTCATCATATTCTTATTATACATGATGAAATTCTCATTCACCAATTTTATTGTCAATTAGATTAAGTAGAATTTTGAATAATAGTAAAAATTGATTTAATTGAAGTATAGAAATTGAAGTTAGAATTGGATTAGAAATGTGAAGCATAAAAGTAATGCATTCCTAAACTTTCACTCATAGTTTACACACTTAATTTTTGATTAATTACGATTAGCAAATATGTGATGTATAGAAATTAGATGTAGAACAACAACAATAAGTGTGAATCCGAGTTGGCGAGGGTTCAAATTACAGACTCTCTTTGGAAACAAGGAGATTACTAGGGAAATTGACCAATTTAAAGTTCTAAGTGTATAACATAAGTGTAGTACAAAAAAATGGCTCCAAAGCGTGCTCGAACCCAAGGCGCTAATGATCATGAAGCTGGTACAAGTAACGGTGGAACTCTTGCGGAACATGCTATGTCTCCACCAATCGGACCAATCGGAGCTATGGTACAGGTTAGTATTGCAGTTTCAAGTTATGTATCATTGCATATGCGAGACCATAGGAATATATTATTTATCTTATGAAAAGAAAACACGGACCGAAACCACGGGGCTTAACCCCAAGAAACTCGGCATATGTTTGACAAGTAGGAAAGATTGTCTGGTTAAACTGGTTGCTATAGGAAAGAATGTTTGTCCAAAACCTTCGGTAGGGTTTCTCTCAAGTCTCTCTACTTATGAGCGCTGGTATTATGTGGCAGTTGCCAAGGCGTGAGATAACGCCCAGGATGGCACCGCTGATGCTGTGGTGGGAGTACACGCAGATTAGCCGAGCTGGATACTGCAGTTTTGTTTTTTCGTGGCGTGAGGATGACGCCCAGATTGGCACCGTTGTTGCTGTGGCAAGAGTACGTCCAGATTAGCACAACGAGTACTTGTCGATCGGTATGGGACACTCATGAGGACAAGGGTTTTTATAAATAATGTATATACCGATCGAGCATAATAGCGCCAGTAGAGATTCTTGAGTGAACCTAATCCAAGGGTTGTTGGTTTAAAATTGGACGACTTCTTGTTTGACTATTGTGTGTAATACTGTTTGAAGGGCTGTTTTAACGAACCAGTATCGTAAATAAAGTAAAGGAACATGTATGTTTAAACAATGTGGTAGTAATTAGATAACAAAAGAAGGGTGAGTGTGGTGTGGAAAGTGGGAGAATGATACCCCGACGGTATCATTCTATGGACGGGTGGACCCGATGAGTCGGGTAACTTTCCAACGCTAGAATTTTTTTTTATTAGTCATAAATCTTAAAAGAGACAAACCTTGGCGGCTGTGCTTCTGAAACATGGGGAAAAAAGCGCACAGGTTGGTCACTCTAAGATTTATACCTTTAGGTATAGTTGATTATAGATAGTTTATAGATAGGGTTATGGTGGTCACGCTCCGCCATAGCGAGATAGGACCAATCCTTCACTAACGGTTCATGCTCGTAGCTACGTAGTAGCTAAGGCAATGTCCGTTGGTTTTTCTTCTCAGGATTGGAAACCTATCAAAGGTACTCCGCTCCTCTCAAAAAGGGGCAGGGATCTCACAGCTAGCTCTTGTTGGTATTGTAAAGAAAATATAGGTAGATGGGCTATGTAATGGGAAATCATAGCAACCCCATCTTTGGAGTCCTTGTCCAAGGTAGCCAATATCTTGACCCAATCATTGAAATAAATCATGTGTAAAATAAATAGCTTTTTATCCATGGCTAAGGCCAAATCATAGATTAATTGAGAAGCATCTAGACTACAAATACATCTGAGGACAAGAGAGGTTGCCACAGAGAGGGGTTCAAAGGTTAATTCTAGGCCTTGCAAAATAGCAAGGGTCTGCTCCAGAAAAAAAAATTAGTAAGCAAGGGATTACTTAGGGTAAGAAGAACAATGCTTTTGGCACGTCGAGCTAGAAATGGTCTAGTCCTAATAGCCAAGGCTTTTTTTGGAGAATGGTCCTTTAGGTAAACCTAATTTGTTCTAAAATCCTTGTATGCTTATCCTGGTCGTGGATGACTCTCATACGAGTAGTCAATTTATAATGTTTGTGATCCTAAAAGTTAATAGAAAATTAAGATTAGTAATGTAGATTGGACCTGCAACCCTTAAACCGGCAAAGTTGGAGACTATGATAGCCGTAAGTAGGTATCTAGAACTATAGCCTAAATGGGACCACCTAACACAAGCCAACCAAAAAAGGAATTATAGACAGTGAGTCCAACTTGGAACTATGATATCAACTAGTTTCCAAAGCTAGCGTCCTGGTTTTCCCAAAGAGTTGGAAAAACCCTATGTATAGGACGTGTGTGTAGATGTTAGCTCAAAATACAGCTCGCTTTAGACAAGTGACTATTATTAGTATAAAAATAACTAAATCTTATAATTATTTATGTACATGGCTATAAGAATGAGATCTCATTCTAGTGTAAAAATACAATAGCTGATCTAAAAAGTATGTCCCAAGATGTAGTAAGAGCCAGTGATGTCAAAGATAGTCATTTGCTTCATGCCAAAAAATTCCAAGAAAGGATAGAGTCCTCACCTGCATCCATCCAAACAAGACAACAGATACGTTAGAGTTGGATGTGTTTTATAGGTGCCAATGGACTGTATCAATTGTTATCCATATCCAACTTACAACTTTTTCAACTTAAAACTATTGTCCAAAGTGTTTATGTATTCCAGTTCTTTATTGTTTTGAAAAAAAAAATTATTATCCCAAATATTTATGGAAGTACTTATAAGTACGGTTTCTATATAGCCACATTTTTTTAAACCTTAAATAGATAATAGCATACATAAAATTTTGATCAGAAGGCCCCCACCCTTCTAATCCAAGTGTCTTAACCCCCATATCATCCCATAGATCTTTTTTATATTCAAATTATTTTGCAAGATTTATCAAGCTCAAATTTATCTAGCTTTTTGAAGTACCATAAGACATCAAAGTCTCTGAATCCACAACTTTAGAAACAAAAATTCCATTGATAGTTTTAAGGTTACCATCTCGGTTAAGCAAAACCAAATCCCATACGGAGTATATCATACCACAATTAGAATGCCCAAAATGAGATGAAGACCTACTTAAATCAAGTCAAGTTGGCGCTTAACAAAGTGAAAACACTATCACATCCTGGTATACAACATCAAACGTAGCACCCATTATTACGTTGGTAGCTTGCTACGAGCTTGGTATCATATGGAACAAGAGTTACTTCACAGTATGCAATCAACAAACCAACAAGTGCACATAGCAATCTCCCCTTGGGATTTGTAGTATCAAATCCACCATTACCTTTCAAGGGTATATTATACAACCCTATTATTATTTAAAACCCAATTTTCAAACAGCGTAGTGCTAGGACAGAGTTTCTACGGCAGAAACCTGAAGACTAATGCGCCATATTGGCTTGTCACAAAATAGACTTAAACAAGAGCCAGAACATCATTTATGTAGGGGTTCCACCAAGCCAAAGGTGTAATATGATTCTACCCAAAAGCTACCAGTGAAACAATTCTAACACAGTAATCAAGTTTGCAAGATCCAGTTAATAACCAGTAGCGCAACCAACGTTAGAGGAGAAACGATGCAGGCAAAAAAAAACTGTTAATCCAAAACATACGGACGTAATCACCATTAGCTATCAAAATCCAAGGTATCTCAACAACTTACCATGCTTTGAAGTGGTGCAAAGTACTACAAAAAGAAAAAAAATATAACCAACCTGAGATGCCTCCTTTTGTTCCATCTCCATTGCAACACAGTAAGCGAGTGTTCAGGCCCTCAAAACCTCACTTTTTATGTATGCACACAGAAAATGCAAGAGCCAAGGCTAAGTGAGGGGTAAAGATTATCCCTCACCTGGTTATAAATATCCGATTTAGTATATGTTTTGAGGAGCCATATCCAAGGAAAAATCCTGAACGATATGTGATCATGACAAGGAGAGTACACTCCAGCAGCAGCCGTCAACCTTAAACCATTGGGGTTTTAAGATTTTCTCGAATGATATGCATGCAAGGTTGTCCGCATTGATCCACAATGCTTGATCTACTTGCAGGCCATCATTAATGAAGCGGCTAGATGCCTTGGACAAGGTAATCTACCCAAAAAACCATTGTTTCTTGTCCCAAAGTCATAGCAAATACATGGATCCAGCAAATGGAAAGACCCCTCTAAAAAGCATAATTGTAGATTGGGTAATCATTTGGGAAGAGCACTACAGCAGTGATCCACCCCCATCCACGCCACCAAAAGGTATGTCAAGGTACTCCATATTTTTAAGGCTTCCATATTGGAAGGACTTAAAAATACAACACCTCTTGAATCCCATGTACATATTCAAGAATTTTGCTCACACCCTTTGGGACCACATTATGGGCAAAAGGGACTCATTGGGGATGAGGGAGGATTTGAGGGCCTATAAATGTCTCCCTACATCCACCACTCCGCATCGAGGCCCCAATGGAAAAATTGTGCTTCCTAAAGCCCCATGGATTCTAAACAAAGATGAGCTTGATTGAGAGAAAGGTTCCATTGCCTCTACTCGCACACTAGCAGGATACGTGAGATCACTAAAGGGAGCTTTCACAAAGGCAAAGAAAGTTGGAAGCATTAAATTGTATGGGATGAAGTCTCACGATTAGCACATGTTATAGGTAATTCTTCAATTTTTATGTGAGTCTTACCATATCCCAAGCTATATTTTCCAAACAAATACAAATCCGAGCAAATAATTAAGAGAGCAGATGGGTTTATGTCATGAATGTGCACATAAATTGATGAAAACTATATTGTTAAGCTCATCCACATGGTCTGAAATTGGAAAAATTAAATCCAAAACATATATCACATTGTATAATCATCACCATATTCATAATTTTGAGAAGAATTGGACAAAGTTTTCTTTGTGTAGGTAAGAAAATTTCACAATTTTAACATGATCGATTGGACATCTCAGTTGAGGGTTTCCAAACTTTCAACTGAGCTCAACTTCCATAACCATAATAAATTCATTGCCATTTTGTACTACCATTGAGGCATCCCAAGCTAAGTGACACAAACATAAAAATTTCATTGCTATTTTGCATTGTCATTTAAGCATCCAAAACTAATAACCATTTATTCATCCCAACATAATTTATTTAACATTGGTACATCAATAGTATTGGTACAAAAAGTTTGGACTCTATAAATAATCACATTCTTACATCAATGAGAATATTGTGTTTATGACATGTCTTGCAAAGGTGGGGGTCGTACTGCAAGTCCATCGCCATCATTTAAGTATGTGTAGAATGGCAATGCACTTCACAAAACAAGAAAAACTTAAGCCAATCAATACACACTACAAAATAATTCCATCCACGACTCTAAATGACCAAGAACCTCGTGCACTAGAATGGAGATCAGAAGCATCCATGATACATATATATCAAAAAACAGCACAATAAAGAGGAAGACAAAAATCATGAAATCAATGCTAATGTAATAGTATGAGTGGAACCTCATAGTACTGCATGTTGTGAGAGCACCAATGACCGCATCATCAAAGAATTGATCAATTGTTGAACTAGCCTCTCCTTGGGCACCTGAGGCCAATCTTGAAATGCCTTCGACTATTGATCGTCGTGCTTTATCTACGTGTCTAGTTCGTTTGAAAGAACCTCATGATCCTCATGTACTAAGCTCTCATCAAAAGGTCTACATGGAGGTTGCTTCGTCTCCTCATTTCTCAACCCTTTGTCTCACTACTGAACTGTAAACAGGACACATTGACCAAAGCCTATCTTCTTCCTTCTATCTACCTCTACCTCCGCCTCTACTACTTGCTCTGGCTACTTTGCTATGTTGGCTCTGGCTCCTCTAATATCTATAATGATTTCTGGAAGCATCATGGGCTTGCACGCGGGGGGAGGAGGGATGTTTGTCGTCAATTGAGATAATAAACATCCTTTTTGCATCGAAAAATGCTTTATTGGCCTTAGTAAGTGCATTTATGGATTTCTTTGATTTCTTAGACTACGCCCAAAAACATTTGGGAAAGTCTGAGTCTGGATCAAACTTTACAAAATGCACTAAATGAGAAAGCAAAAAGTTTTTTTTTTTTTTTTTTTCGGGGGGGGGGGGGGGGGGGGGGGGGGGGGGGGGCATTTTTCAAATACCATGTGGACTTCTACACTAGTGGGGATTTATCCATACCCTGCTCGTTGCCTCTACAAGTATTGCACGCAGGTGTGCGCTCATTGTAGAGGTGCCATCATGGGCAACGAGCTAAAAAACCTACACTATCCCGCTACATTCAACTCCTCACAATTAGCTCATACGCCACAAATCAAAGGCCCTACACCAAGTTCATTGATGCCCATTATGAGTCATGACCCTGCTTATGATGTTTTCAACTACTATCACATTTTGCTTGAGTGCATTGCTTACAGGGTTCCCCATCTGAAAAGGACTTGTCAGTAATAATTGAGAGCAAAATCAAGGATCAAAACGAAGTCGTGTGGGGAAGGGTCCTTTTCCACCTGCCATCCTCCACCCAAGCTGCCATGCTTTTTGCCCACAAGATTTCACAAAGAGAGTCCACTCTTGAGATCAAGTCTCCTCCTCCTTGAGGATTGGCATGTTGATATATCGACGAGATCGACGCCTCAAAACTCAGCTCCAGGTTAAAAGCTAACAATTACCATGAATTGGGAAAAAAATCAATAGATAGACCATAGATACCCTTCTCCACATGTGAGCGTGCACAATCAAACAATATTTTCTACTCGCTTTTCACACGAACTATTTTGAACAATAAGGTATAGCTAGGACATACTATCAACAATAATTAGCTTCTTGGAAGCTTTCAACATATATTCTTAAAAAAAAAGTTTAAAGGTGGGCTGAACAATGGGATTCTATGCAGCCCCTTAGATACATTTGAGGGTAAACATAGCGTTGCTCATACTCATAGGGTATGTGCCTCATGATCATACAAGAAACCTACGTGAAAAACATATGTGATAGATACCCCATGATGGCCCAAATTATTGCAACTTGATTCTATAGGAGCTACCAATGCTAGGACCACCTCCGCTAACTCTAGGCTCCATGTAGACTTTTGTTGGCTTTATTCATAGATGACTTCAACCTTCTTGTTGGTTTGGATCTACCTCTTAGGTACCCACCATCATGCAAGTGATGTGGTCCTTACTGCGATTGAGAAGCGCTTGGTCTCCATATCATTTCTATCTTCATAGGTATGTCTTGTTCTATGGTGTTGAGATGACCTTGCAACTTTGATATTGTTACATTTGGCTTTGGCTTTGGCTTTGGCTTGATTGGTAATCAAATGTGCTTGTGGCCTCTGTAGTAACCTTGTGAATTCAGGCCTTTGTTGCTTTCACCTTGGAAATAATTCTTGTCACGGATGGCTTTGTGAGTAATTGGTTGCACACCACAACTTGTGACAAGCACAAACTGTTTTGGCCATTGTAAAATCCTCATGCACTCTTCCTTCTAAGTAATAAGCCATCTTGTTGGCACATTGTTCATGAATTTTTGGCCTTCTCCCCATTAATCTTTGTTCTCATCACATAGTTCTTGGGTGTTGACCGGTTCTTTTGGCACTAGATATTGTCCTGATATCCTTTGTTGTGTTCTGGAAGTGAGGTATACTTGGGTTGAAAGATGGTAGAACGCGAGGTTGATTGGTCTTTAGATTCCTCCAAAGAACTTGTACCCCACAAAGATGCCTCCAAGAATAGTCGATGTGGATGCATACGAGATTATGATGAGACTGGAGGCTTTGGAAAGCTCCACTTTTACCTTGCCCATTTCTTGATAAGCAAAGCCTCTTGGCCATGGCCCTGGTGGGCATCCCTCGCTATCAATGCATTCTTATAGAGGCCTTTGTCAATGCATGCGCAATGCCTCATGCTCTCAAGACACATGGCCCTCATCTAGCAAAAGTTAGTGGTTGCAAATGGGGAGGTGGCCTCTCCTCACATTCACCAAAACAGGCAAAACCACTTATAAGGCCAACAAGAGACTACTGGAGAAAAGTCCTCTCCTCGCACTCAATGAAAATAACCTTCATAGCATAGCACAGCTTCATGGCCATTCCTGAATTTGGGCATACCCTATAATAATTGCATTCCGAAGGACATGGACACACATTTTACAGCTTTGTGCTTTCAAGAGAACAGCACAACTAGCATACATGTCAATTAAAGTGTAGGCAAGCATGGCATCCTTTTGAAGAGTCCATTACTAATTCATGAGTAAGCCTGGCATTAATTAGCTAGTTCAAGATTACATTGCATAAAATTCCACGTGCTTGCCCACATGGAGAAAAGCCATGCTTACGAGAGAAAACCCATAGAGATATTGTGCAAATGCCTTACAAGACCTACGTACAGAGTTTATCAATGACATGAGGTTTCAATGCAATAACGAAGGCAATGTCCTCTACAAGATACTCATGCCATCCCCACAAAAGTGACTTGACTGAGCTTACATGTTGGGGCGTAACATTGCCTAGGGATGTTAAGGACTCAGATTTCTTATATGGTTGGTGTAGATATTCTTGGACACCATGATAATCGTAATAACAAATGAGGTTTCTGCTTAGGCGCTCCCTAAAAGTCAGTAAGGTCACCCTGCTCCTAACACTCTGCCAACAAAAGAAGACTCCAGCTTAAAGAGATCACAAAGGTCACGATACATGGCTTGTTCACTGTTTAACCTTTCTGGGCATTTAAATTGCAGATAAGCCAAAGATACAATTCCAGGCAGCAGAGAAATTGCTGGTTGAGTTTTCAAAGCCTTTGAACAGCCAAATTATCCAGTTATGCAAAGATTGAAATACAACTTTCAATCAAAACACACGTCTATGGAATAAGGTCGAGACCAGTTACTCTGTACGGTTTTCCCTTCCATTTGGTGGATTGCTCTGATGACCAAGCATTTGATGACAAATACTTGTCACAAATGCTCATTGCATTTATAGCACATGCCAAAAGTACAAACCATGTCAATGTTCTCCTTGTCGATGGAATGATAATGCATGCCTCTTTAATCAAATTTTCATATGGACCGAAGCAACCTTACAACAAAAGCATTCCATACATAAGGGGACAGCAACCCTACAGCCAAAGGATTCACAGAAGGGGACCGAGGTTCAGTCATGTTCATGAATGCCAATGATTTACAAGTGATAATTACTATCTCTAAAAAATAAAATCAACCTGATGCTTCCCAAAATTTCTTCTCCCTCTACCTTCCTGTTGCAGGCTACCCCAAGTCCATTCCCTCACCCTCCCCTACTTTTCAAATTCATGGCCCCTACTGACTCATAGGCAAATTCCAAAGCTTGATATGTAAGTGCTAGTTACGTTTAGGCAGTCACCAATGACAACATTGGATTTTGCTGAAATAATCCATGTTTCAGAAACAAAACACATACATGCATTCCAGTAGTCGTTCAACATTACAAAGCACTGTACACACATTTAGCTATTGGTGCGAAACGATTCTAAGCAATGAAACTATCCCTTCTATATCAGTAAAGAAATGAGGACAGACAAAGTATCTTTACCTTCACTGACACAATGATTCTCCATCCCATGGTTCAAAAGAAGGAAACGCATGCATCGAAAAGAAGCAGCTGGCTCATGTCATGAGATTAACAAAATTTTCGTGATGATCTCTCCTGAACATTCCCAGGAAGCTAATCAATAAGGTACAAGTCCTGCTGGACCTTCACATATCCTCTCAAAACTTAAGACCTTGGTTTCTCCTTCTTTTCCTTGAAAAGGGCAAGGAGAGACACTCCAGATACCTTCACAACCTTGAACCGCACTCCAGGAATATCACCAACAGCATGTCCCTTACGCCCGAACCCAGCAATCAACACTTCATCCTGACATGCGGAATAGCTTCCATGAGAAAATAATTGACTCGAGATGGGAGAGCAATAACTCAAAATTCATTCATATACTCACATTTTCTTCAATGTAGTTCAGGCAGCCATCATTTGGAACAAAGGCCGCAATCTTCTTTCCATTCTTGATAAGCTGAACCCTGGCACATTTTCGAATGGCAGAGTTGGGCTGCTTGGCTTCGATACCACTGCATTGGCATAGATGGAAGTAATGTAAGATCAGGTCTCAGACAGGAGACCTAGACGTACACTTCCTAAAGACCAGACCGGAATCATTTACCACCACAAAAATTAACAGGCAGACACACTAGATGGGAATAACCATTTTCACATACACAACTATATCCCTTGCTAAGGAACTTCCTGGTAAGAAATTAGGCCAAAAAATAGCATTTTTTGCATGTTTACACCATCTCTTGTAAATTTCCAAGCAAATTTTGTTTCCTTCATCTCCACTCAATATTTATTGTCCTTTGTCGCCTGGATCAAGGCTAAGCTGAGACTTTCCTGAACACTAGGAGGCAGAAAGCAAGAACTAGCTTCCCTGAGCAAATGTGATTAAAAAAACCAATCATTTGAGTAAAAAAAGCCCACCAAAATAAACTCTTAATGGGCAGTAACGATGTACTGGTGACTCAAAACACTACACCGACTTTCAACTTAGATGTAGGAAAAGCTTTCCTGTTCACTTGCAAACCCAGCTGAGTATAAATTTCTGATTCCATTCCAGAATGAAAGAAAGAAAAACCTATGCTAATTGATATGTCGCAACCCACTTCCACACAAGTGAGGAATTCTGGATCTCCAATTGATTTAGAGACAATACGAAGAGCAAGCTCTGTTGCCTCGTGATCCTTTGAATTGGTTGCCATAAGCCATAAGATTAATCCACCAACGCTCACATCCTTCAGTGTAAGTAGCCATCATCCAAAGCAAATGCAGCCAGCCACATAGACAAATACACCAGCAACTTACATCTTCTCAAGAACGATGCCTTTGGCGTGGGAGGAGCCTGCAAAGGGCTTCTTCCACTCGTTTCCAAGGTTTCTTTTCTTATATGCCTTGTCTGCCCAGAGCTGCGCCCGTCTATGGTTCTTCAATTTGCGACCAGCTCCCATACCACGTGTTTTCCTGCAGGGATTGCCTCATGACATCAAAATAAGTACGAAACAGACGTGCAAAAATGCATCCGCGATCGCGATATGCACGCGTTCACCCATAACGACTCTCTGTCTCTCTCTCTCTCTCTCTCTCTCTCTCTCTCTCTCTCTCTCCGTCCGTGTGTGTGTGCGTGTGCAAAACGTAGAACTCACCCCATGGTGGCTGTTGCTGTTACGCCCGCGACTGCTGATGGTGCTCTGGAGCTCGCTAGAGAGGAAAAACCCTAACTCGACTCACTATAGCTTTTATAGGTTTCTTAACAAAACTTAAGATGCTTGGCCGACTCAAACTTAGTAAACTAGTCTTGCTTGGTGGGCCTTTGTCGTACATAATCTGACAGATTTGGAGCGCAACTGGTTAGTTGGTTGTGACTGTTGTCGTCTTGGGTTTTATTGTGGTGACACGAGAAAATGAGTAGAACCGCACCAATAACAGCTCAACTTGGGACTTGATGAGCATTGGGAAGAAGCAAGTTGTGTCCAATCGTGCTCCATATACGACAAAGACCTACTACAGAGGGTAATTGAATTGAGCAAAAGGGTTGCAACTTAACCTACCTTGGTAGTTATTTCTGCAGATTGCACCATTCAACCTAGTAATATCGACCATTTAATCTCTAAATCATGGAACCATCTTTGAGGCACCCACCTTATTCTCAATCAAGCATAGTCAATTAATAGACTATAAAACATAAACTACACTACCGACCTGATAATCGTGTACGAATGTCATCTGATTGTGCAAGCCGGCGGACAATGTTTGAGTCAAGCTACAAAAAAGCAATGTGAATAGTTAAACATATCGTCTTGCAATGAAACATCACAGACTGAAACTACAAAGTATACAGTGCACATCATGCATAGGTGCCATACAAAAGTATGGTGGAGAGTTGGCACTGTGGTCTCTCCAAAATTATAAGAAACGGAAGCCGTGCCTTGCCCCGTAGATTTTATGTGTTGCGCCAAGCAAACGCATAGTCATGGGGTGCTGGATACAGATAACGAACCTTGTAGTGTTGTCGAGTTGAAGTCACACTTGTGCAATTGAAACGTCCACTATTGTGAATATATGTCCTCCCTGTTAGACACAAAACACACGTTAAGACAAATAGAAAAGATGCAGCATATAGATTAAACTTAAAGAGAAGCAGAGCTAACTTTATGTTCTACATCATAGACATATTGGACTCCTACGTAGTGCGAGAAGTGCCCTCGCTTTGCATCCTAAAACCAATGAGCCAGAGCTTCATGGCCCAGTCCCTTGTTGGGCATATCCCGCAATCAATGCATTTCAAGAGAGTACATTTCGGACATACATGTCAACCAAGGCAGTGTCATATGCCTTCTAGGGGATTTGACATACGGCCAAAGCATTGCGAAGATTAACAAGGCCTTTCCCTCGAGCCCCCGACTAGAAATCTCCGTATGCTTAATTTTCCATGTATGTGTATTATTGTGGTAGAAGCCTCGTACTGTGGGACCAGCAGTGTGCTTGGCTGGTTTCTGGCTGGCGAACAAATACAGCCTTCAAGAGGACGGCAGCGTTTCCTTCAGCAGGTCTCCTATGGAAAATTCGCAGTGGTGATGGAGCAAGGGGACATCATCATGTATGCCTCCACACCGGTTCCTTGTCTTACAAGGTGGTGGGCTTCTCCTCCATAGACGAGAACAACATGACAGTCGCCTTTGTTCACTTCCCTTCTCGCTGCACGGGCATCACCTTGACATACAACAGTGAAGGGGGAGTTGTGATCTTTCAATAGAAGCACAGCAGAAGAACCCCTGAATGCTACAACTCCTTCAACATTTCTGTAGGATCCAATGACAACAACATTGACATTTTCTTCAAGCTCAATTAGGATACGAACTTCTACCGTCTGGATTACCAACAGTCTCATAGCATCAACAAAAAAATGTGTTGAACGGGCTTGCGAAGGCAATAAGTTTTGGTGATTCGACTTCAAATTAGGCCAATTGATCATCGATTTGAATCTGATATCTTTTGTTTCAGTAGCACTAGCTAGAACAAACCTCTGCCATGGGTTGCCGGCACGAAATATCTGAACTTTGAGAGTGCTTATCACATTGGCAAGCATCCGAAGTACCTTCCAGCTTGATGATCTGTGAAATATAAGCGGGGTTTGAAAGGTCTCCGGTACTCTTTTCCGGTTCTACCCGGCTTGGTGCTGCACGGGCAAACTGCGTGGAAAAGAATTGGTGTAAATCTTGATCAGAATTAGGCATGGGGACCTGCTGCATATCATTTCCAAATATTATAAGAAACAGAAGCCATGCCATGCCCTGTAGCATTTATGTGTTGCACCAAGCAAACGCATAGGCATGGGGAATTGGATGCAAATAATGTAACTTGCAATGTTGTCGAGCTAGAGTCGTACAACTTGCGCAATCGAAACGTCCACTGATGTGAATATATAGCCTCTCTGTCAGACACAAAACACACGTTGATACAAATATGAATGATATGGGAGATAGATTAAACTTAAAGAGGCATGGATAACTTTATGTTGTATGTTATAGACGGTGTAGAGTTTACTCTAGATCACGGTAGTGCCGATCAACATTATGGCGGTGCCAAGGAGACAAAGACCTATATCTCCGCAATATATTCTGAGCAATCATTCAATAAGGGGTTTGAGGTCATCCTTTGTATCTCTATTCAGAAGCACTTTTACCTATAGCTGCACATGCGTCATTGTCTTGCTACTTTTCTTACTAGAGAAGTATAAAGTTGTTGCAATCGAGCTGCTTCAATAGCTGGATTTATCATAGTTATTGATGAAGCTTGCTAAGTCACGTAATTAGAGCTTACTCTGTGTAATTAGTATTCCGCTGGTAGATTTTAATGAAGCCGACGACGCTGATCGGTTGCAAGTGAGCCGCTTCATGAGCTGTCGTCGGTAAAGAGAGAGCCTCTGTCGCTCTAGGCACTCATGACGGCATGGTTGACTTATTTCTAATGGGAACTTATACAGACGTGAGTCTGCAGCTACTACAACATCAAATAAGTAGTGATTCCATTTCATTTTTGCATGAGAGAGAGAGAGAGAGGAGAGAGAGGAGTTCATCTGCACTGGTCAGTAAGCCACATTGTTGCTCCTCTGAGTGTAAAACGTGTTTACATCCCAATTGTCGTGATGCAATGAGCTATCGAAAACTTGCCCACAAACCAAACTGGGAGCTTATCTGCACTAGTTAACAAACCACAGAGTTGCTCCTCTAAGTGGCAACACAAAGCCTAGGGCACATATTTAGTCCCGGATCCACAATCCGCATTACAGGCTCAAAACTTTTTGACACGCACACCCAAGTCTCTGCAGTCCACACCAGTACTTATGCAAATTAGATTATCGGGGACAACATGGCATCACAATTGAACCAAGCTTTGGTTTGGACCGAAGCTTGGATATGGCTCCCATTCAACACAAACATGTTGTTATCAATACACAGTGATGATGTGAAGTTGCTGTGGTTTTGAAATGTTGCCCTGTCCACAACGGAATGTGAGTTGCAAGCCTTCCAGTTGCAGGTCCTGGAATCAAATACTTCCAGGTAATCTTTGATAAAGCGAGTCGTGACAACGAGGTGGTAGATGCCAGATGAGGAATCCACCAGCATTGTCGTCTCTCGCTCATGCCAATAGTCTCTGGGAGCGAGATCGCTAATCGAAGATGAGCAGCAGACATACTTGGTGGCCTTGGTGAGAGGTTGAACACCACAAAAGAGCGTGTGTCTCTAGGGTAGTGGACCATAAGGCCTCTGTGATGCCCATGCATTCCTACCTGTGCTACAAAAGCACCACGAGGAAGGCCGCTCCACTTCCATCGAGTACAACTACTCCTATTGACATTGTTGACCCACCATTTTGGGGCATGGCGCAGGAGCACCAGGACCAAGGTCTCATGACTTGCACACGGTATGAAGCGTTAGAACCCTCAGCAGCACGTCCTCCAGCAAGCGCCTCCACTGCACCCGCTCATCCACCGCCAGTTGCTCAGCATGATGAGCCCCCCCGCCTCCTGATATGACTATGACAGAAGGATCATACCTGCTCTCGTATCCTCGTACAACATAGATGGAGGAGCCAAAGCCAGACCTTTCGTAGTTCTGGGCTGCTTTTTGTAGGCGACGCGCTGCTACTTTTCAACATAGGCGATCAAAAACGTTAGCCCCAATCGAGGGTTGAGATTGAGCCAAGTCGCTTAACGGCTTGGCTTCCTGCAAGAAAAGCACCTTAGGCTCACCAAGTAAATATTATTGGAGAAATTGTTTCAACACATAATATATCAAAATGAACAATACAATATTTTTTTGAAACATTGTCAGTTTCGGCTTCTTCAGTGGTCTCTTGGCCTGGCGGTGATGATGGTGGAGTGGGCATGGGATGGTCCTGTTGTTCCGGCGACGGTGAGGTGGGTCGGAGAGATGCTTGGTCTTGCTCTTGAGTTGCTGCCTCCTCAGCTTTCTTGGCCGCTTCTTTCGCCTCTTTCAGCTTCAAGGCCTCTGCCTCTTGGTACATTCTTTCTAAATGATCCTTGGGATCCTTGGCCTCTTTCCTCGAATGATGTTTCATTCGAAGTCCCTTCAAGCCGGTAGGTACCCACTTTTCTGGGTCTTTTCCCAGCGCTTGCCTAGTGCGCTGATACGCTTGTTTCTCTCTTTCAAATCTCGCTTGCGTTTGAGCTGGCTCCTCTTGGTGGGCAACCACTGCTTTCCTCTTCATCTCTTCCCTCCTAGCTCGTTTTTCTTCGTTGTCAGAGCTTTCACTGCTATGCTGCTCGGATGAACTGTCATCGGATTCATCACCTAATTTAAATGATCGCTTACCAGATCTTGTAGATCTTGGAGAGGGTGGAGCTGCCAAGATCCATGTGTTCTGATCCGGGGCAGGTGGTAGGTTGTCAGCCATGCCGATGGCATGATAGGCTATACTGGTCAAGACTTCAGATGCCCCCAAGTAGGTTATCTTTCCCTCTTTCTTGGTGGCCTTTAATGTTGCTAACACATATTGCGCGTGGTCCACAGGTTGTCTGGTGGTTGACTTCAGAACTTGTGTAAAAGTTGTGGCCACGGCGTGATTTGGTGTCGTGTACCTTGGTGGCCTTTTTGCCAGGAAATGGAAATGTTGGTGGTACAGACAGGTTGGCTCTTCCACCTGCTTGTGGATGAGATCGGCAAATGTAACCGCAGCTGTTTCCTTTGTAAACATGCCCGCTGTTTTCCTATCTCTTGCCCGCATGGTCTTCCCTTCAGTGGGCAATCTGAGTGCCTCTGCCACTATTTCCTTTGTAATCACAACCTTTACCTTGTCTCCTTGGTCGTCTGAGATTTGGGCAGTTACGCCTTCCTTGATGGTGGACAGAAGCTCGTAAGCCTTCTGAAAGTCTACTCCGTAGGGCTCTTGTTCATAGAAGTGTCGGAGTCCCAACCTGCGGTTAGCCTCTTTGGTTTCTGGCTTTGCTGCGACATCATAAACCTCTTTGGGCAAGAGCTGCAACTCCACCGGATGCCCTTCTTCACTCTTAAATCTGCCCGTGAAGACCATGGTGTGGTGTTTTTCTAACTGCTCTTTAGAAAGATAAGATGCCTTTGCTGCCTTTACTAACTCGGGGTCCAGTTGATACGGTGGCAGCTCTTGCAGTTTCTCCTTTTGGTTTAACTTCTTCTTGGCCTTTTCCAATTGATACGGTGGCAGCTCTTGCAGTTTCTCCTTTTGGTTTAACTTCTTCTTGGCCTTCTCCACTTGATACGGTGGCAGCTCTTGCAGTTTCTCCTTTTGGTTTAACTTCTTCTTGGCCTTCTCCAGTTGATACGGTGGCAGCTCTTGCAGTTTCTCCTTTTGGTTTAACTTCTTCTTGGCCTTCTCCTGCTCAGTGAATAGAGTGCAAAGTTAGCGGAGTTGTCAGATTTTTCTCCAAAATGTCCTTTTAGACTGAAATGCTGATAATCTGGTCCAAATTGCTTCAAATCAATTTTTGAACAAGCAAAGATGCATAAAATCATGCAAGGAACAAAACTGTATGGTCAAAACAAAAATTTGTAACCAAAGTAAATAATCGCGATTATTTACAACTGGAAAAATTTTCAAGTTTTTTGCAATTTTGGCTTTATAGGCTTGAAGTATATGCCAATTACATGCTTTGAGGGAAATTTGGGCTCATTTGGATGTACAGGTTGGAAATGGTACCAGACTTTGGCTTAAGGTCTCTGAAACAGTAGATAAAGGAAATTTGAGATTTTGAAATCCAAATTGACTCAAAATTGGATAGTGGGCTTATCACAACATGTACTTTGGATGTATGATGAAAAATTTTCCAAATTGCCCCATTTTGGCCAAAAAGTAAATAATCGCGATTATTAACTTTTCTTCCAAAATTGACATTTTTTTGCATAGACTGGTTCTAAGCATGGTATAGACCTTGGGTATGAAATATGAGGTGATTTGGATCAAGAAAAGTTGTCCATAACCCAAATTTTGGTTTTCACATACTTCTTTGCGTTTTTTTGGCAATTTTGCAAGTAAAGGGTGGTCATTTTATCTCATACTTGATTTTTGGCATGTAATAGGTGTGTACACATGATAGGTGAGGTGAATTGAAAATTTCCATGCAAAAATGTTGCAGAAGTAAATAATTACGATTATTTACAACAGTGACAAAAACTTTGCATTTCACATAAATTTTGACCTAAACATGTTTCATACACCTAATACAAGTCCTAAATTAAATTTGGTCAAGTTTGCTCATGCCGGTATCACTTTGTGCTCTGTTGACTCTGAAATCACCATCTTTTGTGACTACTCTGTCTGTTGGGTTGGTCTGTCAACTTTGAGGCTTTGGACTTGTCCGTAACATCATCGTGAAGCTACCTGTCCAATTCTGGCTCATTTGGAGTAAGTTTGGCCTCGTGTGTCGAATTTAACGCTTTGTAACCTTCGAGCCGTTTTTCGCTTTTCGAGGGCTTTACTTGATGGATTTCTCCAAACCAATCATATACATTGTATATGAACCTCATTAGCAAGACATTTGTGGAGTCAAGTCGGAATTCTGGCCTTTCCCAAAACACCCTAATTCTCTACTGAGGACCCCCTTGACCCCAACCGAATGATCATCTGTTGGTATGGAATGGTTCTATTATGTTAGGGCATGCTATGGTTCAAATCCCATCCGATTTGGTCAAGCTGGCAGGGTGCTATGGTCACTTTTAGGTCGTAGGTCTTCGTGCACTGCTCGGCTTCTAGGGTTTTTTCTAGGGCTTTAGACTAGCTACCGACCGTACAAAATGGATCATTGATTAATAAGGAACTTACCCCTCATGTCTCGTGTGAAACAGCGCTGAAAAAGGTCAACTGTAGGCTCCAAAAATGACGCGCGAAAGAAGTCGAAATGCTCTCTCTGCAAAGCTCCAAGTGGAAATGAGGTGGTTTTAGCCTATTCTGGCTATCTATACCTGGACTTCCCGAACCAAATTTCCCCAGATTCCGTCGTTAGTCATATTAGGCCGTGAAATCTATGTTAGGCTCAAAAATTTCCCAAATCGGATTTCTGTAGCTCATTCTGCAAAATTTTTGCAGAAGTAGGCCTGGCCGCCTAATTTAGGCTTCCCGCTTCCATCTTCTGATTTTGTTGAAAATTTTTGTGCTTGTCCGCCTTGTCTTTTTTATCACCATCGTATCTTCCATTTTTCCATCTGAGCTTTCATGCTAATTATTATTAATTTTTGACCTTTTCCTTAAAAAATCAAAGAAAATAGAAAAATGCTCTTAAAAAAGCAAAGTGAAAATCCAATAATTAAGAAAATCCCTTGAAAAACACAAATTTATTGTTTTTTGTTGGATTTCTCCATTTTTAGGCCTTTTTATCAGCAAAAATGATGAAAAATACCCAAAAAAGGACTATTTTTTATGATTTTCTGATAGCATATACACTATTTACACTCATTAGGAAGATATTATCAGTGACTTTTCCCCAGTTGATGAATTATAAGGGCATTACTAGGTAATTTTGCAAAAATCACACGTTAACATGAAACTTTTTCCTCCCTCTTCAAACATTACCCTTAATTACTTAGTATTTAGTAGTATCCTTCCACCCCTCCTAGATGGCGTTCTCCGGGATGACTGCATGCATGGGTCGAACAATTGTGTCTATGCATAGCTGTAATTGGCTCTACCATGATATGAAGATCAATGCAATTCAACTCAATATGCTGTGCAAGAGCTGGGTCTTAAATAATTAACTCAAGGGTTTCCGTTGTCGAGGTTTGTTGTTGATGTCTTCCAAAGAGCAAATCATGTAGCCTTTGTGCTCTCTGTTTGATAGTACCATCAGGGTTTTTAAGCACGCTGATTTCTTGAGTTGTGGGGAGCATTTTAGACTGTTGTCGAGCTTTTTCTCGCCACTGGTAGCTCGGTCTGCTTGGTGCATGGTTCTTGAGAGTCTGTTTAGACTTAACTGGCCACTGTTTGATTGGTTTCACGTTGTGTGGAGAAGATAAGTGCTCCTCTTTCTTCCAAACCTTTTTCATGGTAGGTTCCTTGTTCATAGATGCTCGATTGTGTGCTTGAATCCTTGGAACCGTCTTCGGTTTATGTGGTGAAATCTTAGGCACCCAGATCTGATTTGGTTTTATGTACAAGTTGTGCCTTTGGTACCCAAATTTGCTTGACTCCTTGCATGCTACTTGTAGCATTTGTTTGTCAAGGGGATGGAGAAGATTTACTTCATGGAGTGGCACTCTGATTACATCTTTTCCATTCCTCTTTGCCAGGTGCAATAGGAACAATGAGTTGCCCTCCCTTAAGTATTAGCTTTAGCTGATTTGTATCCCAATCTGGTACTGCTTTGTATGTACGCATCCAAGGAATGCCAAGAATCATCATCTCATTCATGTGTTCATCTGGCAAGCATACAAACTGATGCGCACATGAGCATCCATGTACTACCACATTCAAGTTGACTACTCCCAATGTTGGAATTGGGTTCTTGTTGCATCCTTTGATTGTCGTTATTCCTGCGGTCAATGCTTGACTTGTTGCTTTCTTGTATGTGGAATAACTGACTGCATTCACTCTAGCTCCTGTGTCTACCAAAGCATTGGTGCTATGATTTTTGAGCTGTACTTTGATGCGGAGATCCATTCCATCTAACCATGTTAGAAAATAAGACGTAGCTAAATAGATTTTTTTGAGTAGATTACTTAATGGAGAGAGATAGATTTCACACACAAGAGATTATGGAGTAGAGAGAGAGAGAGAGAGTACACACGATATACGTGGTTCACCCAATGTGGGCTACGTCCACGGGAAAGCAGCCACTCAATGGCTTTAGCACTTCAAAAGAAAAAGTAGTTTACAAAGGGATTAAACCCTTGATAGAGCTCCCGCCTTGCTTCACTCTCACCACCTCACACTCACCTTGTTGCATCAACTTCACACAATGAAATGTGTGTAGAAATGGCCTCCTTTTATAGGCCAAAAGGGCTATCCTCTCTTATGAGAGATAGCCATGTGTAGCCGCCCTTGTGCGAATAAGTCCAAATCGGACCCTCCAATCCGCCCATGTGTGGCCGCCCTTGAGAAGACAAGTCCGCTTTTGAATTCGGCCACCGGCCATTGACTTCCGACCACCGGCCATTGACTACCGGCCACCGGCCAACCGACCGGTTGTTTTCCAACCACTTTCCTGTAAGGTCTCTACTTTCAAATTTCACACAAGTTCTATTACGCAATTGAATTTTTTAACCATCACTCGTTATTTAAGATATTCAAATTCAAAGTATGAATCGTAGGTTGAGGAAACCTAGAATTTAAAATTTACGCTACAAAATTCTGACATGTTTAGCTATATGAATCACTGACTAACTTATTGCAAGACTTATTTACTGATTGTAAAATTTTCTTTTACTACTGTAAAGTTAATATAAGACTGTAAAGTTTAACTTAAAAATGTAAAGTAAATTATCATCAAGAAAATAAATAAAATAATACATAGGGATGACAAATGAAGGCGCATGGATCACATAGGAGGGGACAAAGTGGGACACACTATCACATGGAAAGGAGTGGCCTTATCTTTTGATGATAATGACAAAGTGGTCAAACTCATGGGTACCACAAGGGTACCAAAAACGCAGATATGATTTTTGAAAAAAAAAATTAAATTTTTTTTTTGAAAAAAAAAGTTGGACGTTTTTCTTTCTGCTATAAATAGAGCATCCATGCTCACACTTTTGGGATAGAGATTGCCTCTATAGCGCTCACGAAGTGCTGCCACTTCTCTTAGAGAGAAGGCGTCCACAAACCACTAAGAGAGCAAAAACTCTAGTGAACTAATAAGGTATGTATTAATTGAGCATTCAATTAGTTCTAAGAAGGATATGTGTGTATGTGTGCTATCTCTTACTCTAATCTCTCTAATAGATTATTAAGATTCAATTAGTTTAAGAAGGATATGTGTGTGTGTGTGTGTGTTATCTTTTACTCTAATCTCTCTAATAGATTGGGGATATTCAATTAACTTTAGAAAAGATGTGTGTGTATGTTTTCTCTTACTTTAATCTCTCTAAGTATACCTATTCTCTCTAATTAGTACATCTTCACTATTAACTTATATATTGTTAATTGAAAGTTAATACATAAGAGAACTCATCGTATTCTTATCATACATGATGAAATTCTCATTCACCGGTGTTATTGTCAATTAGGTTAAATAGAATTTTGAATAATAACTAAAAATTGATTTAGTTGAAGTATAGAATTGGATTAGAAATGTCAAGCATAAAAGTAATGCATTCCTAAACTTTCACTCATAATTTACACACTTAATTTATTAATTAAGATTAGCAAATATTTGGTGTATAGAAATTAGATGTAGAACAACAACACTAAGTGTGAATCCGAGTTGGCGAGGGTTCAAATTACAGACTCTCTTTGAAAACAAGGAGATTACTAGGGAAATTGACCAATTTAAAGTTCTAAGTGTATAACATAAGTGTAGTACAAAAAAATGGCTCCAAAGCGTGCTTGAACACAAGGCATTAATGATCATGAAGCTGGTACAAGTAACGGTGGAATCCCTACGGAAAATGCTATGTCTCCACCAATCGGACCAATCGGAGCTATGGTACAGGTTAGTATTGCAGTTTCAAGTTATGCATCATTGCATATGCGAGACCATAGGAATATATTATTTACCCTATGAAAAGAAAACACGGACCGAAACCACGGGGCTTAACCCCAAGAAACGCGTCATATGTTTGACAAGTAGGAAAGATTGTCTGGTTAAACTGTTTGCTATAGGAAAGAATGTTTGTCCAAAACCTTCGGTATGGTTTTTCTCAAGTATCTCTACTTATTAGCGCTGGTATTATGTGGCAGTTGCCGAGGCGTGAGATGACGCCCAGGATGGCACCGCTGATGCTGTGGTGGGAGTACACCCAGATTAGCCTAGCGGGATACTGCGGTTTTGTTTTGCCGTGGCGTGAGGATGACGCCCAGATTGGCACCGTTGTTGCTGTGACGGGAGTACGTCCAGATTAGCACAACGAGTACTTGTCGAGCGGTATGGGACGCTCATGAGGACAAGGGTTTTTATAAATAATGTATATACCGATCGGACATAATAGCGCCAGTAGAGATTCTTGAGTGAACCTAATCCAAGGGTTATTGGTTTAAAATTGGACGACTTCTTGTTTGACAATTGTTTTTAATACTGTTTGAAGGGCTGTTTTAACGAACCAGTATCATAAATAAAGTAAAGGAACATGTATGTTTAAACAGTGTGGTAGTAATTAGATAACAAAAGAAGGGTGAGTGTGGTGTGGAAAGTGGGAGAATGATACCCCGACGGTATCATTCTATGGACGGGTGGACCCGATGAGTCGGGTAACTTTCCAACGCTAGAATTTTTTTTTTAGTCATAAATCTTAAAAGAGACAAACCTTGGCGGCTGTGCTTCTGAAACATGGGGAAAAAAGCGCACAGGTTGGTCACTCTAAGATTTATACTTTTAGGTATAATTGATTATAGATAGTTTTTAGATAGGGTTATGGTGGTCATGCTCCGCCATAGCGAGATAGGACCAATCCTTCACTAACGGTTCATGCCCGTGGCTACGTAGTAGCTAAGGCAATGTCCGTTGGTTTTTCCTTATCAGGAGTGGAGACCTATCAAAGGTACTCCGCTCCTCTAGACAAGGGGCAGGGACCTCACATTTCCGGCCGCCGTCCGACCATAATATTCCGGCGGAAAAAAAAGTCTCGGGGGCCTCCGCCCCCGAGGCCTCTAAAGTTGCCCCTGATTCTTGTCCGTGAAAATTTTGGTTTCCGGTGAGTAATTTTCCTTCATGCACGATGGCTTCTCCTCATAATGGGGGCCTTACAAATGTGCGCTTTTACCACAGAAAATTACAAGGGTAAATCAGGCTCCATACTTAACAATTTCCCACTTGGAGACTGATCTCCAAACCAAACCTGTGACTGCTTTCCATTCTAGCTTCTTATCCTTGAATGCCGATTGAAGATGAGCAAAAGCTCAACTTCTCCTTGGTTACCACCTTTGTAAACATGTCTGCAGGATTTTCACTTGTATGCACCTTTCCTAGCTTTAGTTGTCCCTCTTCCAAAAGAGTGCGTATGAAGTGATATCTCACCTTAATTTGCTTTGTCCTTGAATGAAAGTCTGAGTTCTTCGCAAGATGGATAGCGCTTTGGCTATCACTGTACAAAACACAATTGTCTTGTTTGAATCCAAGCTCTTCTAAGAATCTGTGAAGCCACAGAATTTCTTTGCTTGCCTCCGTCATTGCTACATACTCTGCTTCCGTGGTAGAAAGTGAAACCACTTTCTGCAGCTTTGAAGCCCAGCTTACTGCTGTGCCTCCAACTGTGAACACATAGCCAGTAGTGCTCCTTCGAGTATCTTTGTCACCTGCCATATCTGCATCAACATACCCTTCTAGAAAAATATCAGTTCCTCCAAAATACAAAGCATTTGTTGTTGTCCCTTTTAGATACCTAAGTATCCACTTCACAGCTTGCCAATGTTCTTTACCTGGGTTGTCCATGAACCCACTCACAACTCCCACTGCATGTGCAATGTTTGGCCTTGTCCAGACCATAGCATACATTAGAGAACCTACCGCTGCAGCATATGGAACTTTAGACATATAGGCTATCTCCTCTTGTGTCTTTGGACACATATCCTTCGTTAGTTTAAAATGACCAGCCAAAGGTGTAGAAACTGGTTTTGCATTTTGCATTGCAAACCTTTCTAGTACCTTCTTGATGTAATCTTCTTGAGATAGCTTTATTGTCTTCTTCGTCCTGTCCCTTGATATTTTCATACCAAGTATCCTCTTTGCAGCACCTAAATCTTTCATTGAAAAAGATTTGGACAGCTCCTCTTTTAGGTCTTTGATGTCCTGCATGTTAGCACTTGCAATCAACATGTCATCAACATACAACATTAGGATGATAACTTTCCTATCTCCCAAATTCTTCGTGTAGACGTAGTGATCCGAGTTGCATCTTGTGAATCCATGATCCAACATCCATCGATCAAACTTCAAGTACCATTGTCTTGATGCTTGCTTTAAACCATACAAGCTCTTCTTTAATCTGCAAACCATTTTCTCCTTACCTTTTACTTCATACCCCTTTGGTTGAAGCATGTAGATTTCCTCCTCTAAGTCACCGTGAGGGAATGCCGTATTTACATCCATTTGCTCGAGATTTAGATCATGAGCAGCCACAAGGCTTAAGACAAGCCTAATTGAGTTCATTTTTACAACAGGAGAAAATATTTCATTGAAGTCAATACCTTTCTTTTGAGAAAAACCTTTTACCACAAGCCTAGACTTGTACCTTTTCTTCCCACCTTCTTCTTCCTCCAGCTTGTACACCCATTTGTTTTGAAGTGCCCGCTTACCTTTAGGAAACTCAACCAACTCCCATGTTTGGTTGCGATGTAGTGAGTCCATCTCCACTTGCATGCTCTTCGTCCATTCTTCTTTGGATTCATGTTGCATAGCTTCTTCGTATGATTCCGGCTCTCCAGAATCTGAGATTAAGAGATGGTTGAAGGAAGGAACAAACCTTTCTGGAGGTCTACTTGCTCTTGTAGATCTTCGGGGAATAGGTTGATGCTCCTCATTTGGTTGACGTTGTTGCACATTGTCACCGTTTGCAGTCCTTGAGTCTTCACCGTCCTCAAGCTCCATGTACTCATCACCAGTTTCTTTTGTTTGTTTTCTTTCCAAGTAATCTTTGTACATATTTTGTTCGTTGAAAATTACATCCCTACTCCTTAAGATTTTACCATCTTCAGGATTCCATAGGCGATACCCAAAGTCTCCTTCTCCATAGCCAATGAAGAAACACTTTTTGGACTTTGCATCTAGCTTTGATCTTAGGCTTCTATCTATGTGCATGAAAGCCTCACACCCAAGCACTTTGAGAAATGCATAATTCATCGGTTTACCTGTCCATGCCTCTTCTGGAACTCCCCCATCCAATGCCGTTGAGGGTGACCGATTGATTAAGTACACAGACGTACTTATAGCTTCCGCCCAAAGCTCAAGCGGTACGCCTGCATGTAGCCGCATGCTTCGTGCTCGTTCCATGATTGTCCTGTCATCCTTTCCAAAATCCCATTTTGTTGAGGTGTCCTTGGGGTTGTCCTTTGCCTCCGAATGCCATTGCTAGCACAAAAGCTTTCAAAAGCTTGGCTGCAATATTCGCCTCCATTGTCGGATCTGAGGCATTTAACCTTGGTACTTGTTTCATTCTCCACAAAGGCTTTCCACCTTTGAAATATGGAAAAGACATCGGATTTATTCTTCATGACATAAGCCCATGTTTTTCTAGTCGCATTGTCTATGAATGTTACATAGTACAATGAGCCACCAAGTGATGGTGTAGTTGCAGGACCCCAAACATCAGAATGAACCAACTCAAGTTTTTTATTTTTTCTTTCATTTCCTGATTTTTGAAATTTTACCCTCTTTTGTTGACCATAAACACAATCTTCACAGAACTCTAAGTCCACTTCTTTCAAACCTGGTAGAAGCTTCTTTGTTTGAAGGATTTGCATTCCTTTGGCACTCATATGTCCAAGTCGATAGTGCCACACCGCACTATCAACTTCTGTAGTTGCTGCACAAGCTGAAGGTTGCGTGCTAACAATACACAAGTAAAGTGTACCAACCTTTTCTCCCTTGGCAACCACCAAAGATCCCTTTGAGATCTTCCACCGTTTGTTTCCGAATGCAATGTTGTGACCTTCATCGTCTAATTGTCCTGTAGAGATCAAATTTTTCCGAAGAGAAGGAACATGCCTAACATCTTTAAGCTTCCATTCATTTCCCTTAGCAGTTTTGACAGAAACTGTACCTTTGCCGACAATCTCACAAGCTTCATCATCTCCCAAGTATACATACCCAAAATTACCTTTGGTGTAGTCTTGGAAATGTTTCTTGTGTGGTGTCGCATGGAATGAAGCCCCGGAATCTACTATCCACGAATTAGACACATTGTCTAATGAGAGAATTAGAGCATCTTGCTCTACTTTACCTGCCACATTGGCCTCCGATGTTGGCTTGTTGTCTTGAGACTCTGTCTCCTTCTTCTTCTTGGACCAGCAATCCTTCTTGACGTGGCCCTTCTTGCCGCAGTTCCAACATTCAAGAATTGACTTTGTGCGTGACTTGCTCCGTCTTGAGCGATCACGACCCTTTTGGTTTTTGAACCTCTCCTTAGGCCTTCCTCTTGTTTCCACTGACAATGCAACACTTGATGATTCTCCTGTGCTTCTCCTTCGTATTTCCTCGCTTAGGAGAACGCCCACAACATCATCAAACTTAAGAGTATTTGTACCAGAGATAGAATTACTTACCGCCATCACAAGGCTGTCCCAACTATCCGGTAGAGATGATAATATAAGGAGAGCTCACACTTTGTCATCGAAATTGATTTTCACCGATCGAAGTTGACTTATGTTTGTGTTAAAGTGATTTAGGTGTTCTGCAACTGAACCATTCTCTGCCATCTTTAGATTGAACAAGCGCTTCGTAAGAAATACCTTATTGGATGCTGATGGTTTCTCATAGAAGTCGTCAAGTGACTTCATCAAGTCCTCCGTGGTCTTCATCTCCAAAACATTGAAGGCCACCATTGACGCCAAGCTTAACCGGATTGTTCATCTGCCATTGTTGCGGGCTTCTTCGCAAGACCGCCTAGTGGCAAATAGAGGTCCTTCTGGTAGAGATAGTCTTCAATCTGCATCTTCCAATGTTGGTAGTTTTTGCCGTTGAACTTCTCAATCTTGAGCTTCCCTTCCTCTGCCATAACTCCCACTCAATTCAAGGAATCCTTTCCTTGAGATAATTTAGCTACGAGCAAACCTTGCTCTGATACCAGTTGTTAGAAAATAAGACGTAGCTAAATAGATTTTTTTGAGTAGATTACTTAATGGAGAGAGATAGATTTCACACACAAGAGATTATGGAGTAGAGAGAGAGAGAGAGTACAACTGTGGTTCACCCAATGTGGGCTACGTCCACGGGAAAGCAGCCACTCAATGGCTTTAGCACTTGAAAAGAAAAAGTAGTTTACAAAGGGATTAAACCCTTGATAGAGCTCCCGCCTTGCTTCACTCTCACCACCTCACACTTACCTTGTTGCATCAACTTCACACAATGAAATGTGTGTAGAAATGGCCTCCTTTTATAGGCCAAAAGGGCTGCCCTCTCTTATGAGAGACAGCCATGTGTAGCCGCCCTTGTGCGAATAAGTCCAAATCGGACCCTCCAATCCGCCCATGTGTGGCCGCCCTTGAGAAGACAAGTCCGCTTTTGAATTAGGCCACCGGCCATTGACTTCCGATCACCGGCCATCGGCCATTGACTACCGGCCACCGGCCAACCGACCGGTTGTTTTCCGACCACTTTCCGGCCGCCGTCCGGCCATAATATTCCGGCGGAAAAAAAAGTCTCGGGGGCTTCTGCCCCCGAGGCCTCTAAAGTTGCCCCTGATTCTTGTCTGTGAAAATTTTGGTTTCCGGTGAGTGGTTTTCCTTCACACACGATGGCTTCTCCTCATAATGGGGGCCTTACAAATGTGCGCTTTTACCACAGAAAATTACAAGGGTAAATCAGACTCCATACTTAACAAACCAGTCATCATCTGTTGAAATTGCATCTTTAGATAATTCCCATTGTCGATCATCTAGTCTTAAAGTGTTGATGGGAATCGGTATCTGTTGATTCTTGAGAGTAGCTTTACCCTTGAGCACCCGAAGTCTAGCTTTTGAAGGAGTACGAGCGAAAGTGTGACGCGAGAGAGAGTGTGCGAGAAGAAGAGCACGACGATATGGTGAACTCGCTCTACTGTATGTGTAGAGCATAGTGAGTTCTTATTAGGTTTTTACAAAAGAATATGTGTACATACCTGGCGGCCCGCCCACTTACCTAGGCGACCACATTGGGCTTTATACCCCAACAACCTCCCACTTAAAGTCCAATGTGGTACTTTAAGTGTGAGAGAAGCTACTATACAAGCTAATATACAAGAGATGTAGAGAAGTGATGTACTACCCTACACCTAACTGCTTGCGAAAATGCGCAAAGCTCTCTGAGGGAAGTCCTTTTGTAAGTAGATCAGCAGGATTTTCTGTGGTGTGAACTTTGACAAGCTAAAGTTGCTTATCCTCGAGCATTTCCCTGATGAAATGATACTTCACATCCACATGCTTTGTCTTTGAGTGATAAACTGGATTGCGAGCCAATTGTATAGCACTTTGACTATCACAATATAACACAGACATCTCTTCTTTGATTCCCAGATCTGTTACTAGTCGATTAAGCCAAATTGATTCTTTGCATGCCTCTGATGCTGCAACATATTCAACCTCTGTAGTAGACTGAGTAACACAATCTTGTAATCTAGAACGCCATGATACTGCTCCACCAGCCAATGTAAAGACATACCCTGACGTAGACCTTCGATTTTCTAGGTCACCTGCATAATCTGAGTCTGCAAAACCCTCTACACTTAGCTCCTGACTCCCATAGCATATACGCATACTCTTTGTAGCTTTTAGGTATCTCAATATTCCTTTCACTGCCTCCCAATGTTTCTTGCCTGGGTTTGACATGTATCGACTTACTACTCCCACTGCAAATGCAATGTCTGGGCGAGTAGCAATCATTGCATACATCAAACTACCCACTGCAGACGCATATGGAATCTTATCCATTTCAACCTGTTCTTCCTCAGACACAGGAAAATCTTGTTTGCTAAGTTTCACATATGGTGGCAATGGAACACTCAGTGCCTTTCCCTTCTCCACATTGAAACGTTGGAAAACCTTGTCAATATACTCTGTTTGAGATAACCAAATCAACTTCTTTGATCTGTCTCTCTCAATGCGCATACCAAGTATATGACTTGCCTCACCCATGTCTTTCATGTCAAACGATTTTGCCATCTTTGACTTCAAAGCTGAAATTTCTTCCAAGTGCTTGCCAGCAATCAACATGTCATCCACATACAAAATAAGGATCATCCAACTGCCATCCTTAGCCTTCTTTGTATATAGACAATGATCAAACTCACTACGTTTGTAGCCTTGAGAAAGCATAAACTTGTGGAATTTATGGTACCATGCCCTCGGTGATTGTTTTAAGCCATAAAGACTCTTTAACAACTGGCATACCCAATCTTCCTTGCCTTTCTCAACAAACCCTTCTGGCTGTTGCATGTAAATTTCCACATCTAAATCACCATGCAAGAACGCTGTCTTGACATCCATTTGGTGCAACACCAAATCTAATATGGCAACCAATGCAAGAAAGCATCTCAATGTAGTCATCTTGACCACCGGAGAGAAGACTTCCTCAAAGTCAATGCCTTGTTCTTGCTTAAAGCCCTTGGCAACAAGCCTTGCTTTGTACTTTGGCTGACTATCATGAGCGGTGATCTTATACCTGTAAACCCATTTACAAGGTAGAGCCTTTTTGCCCCGTGGTAATTTAACTAGCTTCCATGTCTGGTTTTTATGCAGAGATGTCATCTCTGATTGCATGGCCAATTTCCAATTCCCGGAGTCCTTCATTTGCACTGCTTCCTTGTAACATGAAGGCTCATTGCAATCAGTCAACATGACATAGTTCATAGATGGAACAAACCTATCAAGAGGTCGCGTGACACATCTAGATCTACGCACAATAGGTGGCTCATGCTCAGCCACAACCGGTGGTTCCACTCTATCCTATCCTTGCTCCTTCTGAGCCTTGACATTTTGTCTTGCACGTGCAGGTCCATCTTCTTGGAAGACAACTCTTCTAATCTCCTCAACCCTCTCTGGTTTAGAATGATATTTGGATTCATTAAAGTGAACATCATTGCTGCGGACAACCTTTCTGGATTCGGGATCCCAAAGTCTGTACCCCATCTCACCAGAATTACCATAGCCTAGAAAGATGCACTTTCTACTCTTTGGCTCAAGTTTGTTCCTAAATTCCTTTGGAACGTGAGTATATGCCTCACAGCCAAAGACTCTGAGATGCTTGTATGAGGGCATTTTGCCTGACCATACCATCTCTGGCACTGAATCCTTCTGCAAAACCTTGCTAGGAGATCTATTTACAAGATGAACAGTTGTTGATACAGCTTCAGCCCAAAACCCATTTGGCAGCTGTGCATTAGACAACATACTTCTGACCTTCTCTTGTATGGTCCTATTCATCCTCTCAGGAACACCATTTTGAGGAGGGTTGTAAGGAGTAGTAAGTTCACGTTTTATACCTTTTGACTCACAAAAGTCCTGAAAGGCCTTTGAAACATACTCTCCACCATTGTCAGTGCGTAAGCATTTAAGCTTCTTGCCACTCTGATTCTCCACAAGTGTCATAAACGTTTTGAAAACACTAAACACTTCATCCTTATGCTTGAGAAAGTAAACCCATACTTTCCTCGAGTAATCATCTATAAATGTCATAAAGTAAGAAGCTCCCCCGAGAGATAGGTTAGGCATAGGTCCACACAAATCACTATGAACAAGTGCCAACTGTGTATCTCTTCTATTGCTTCTATGCTTATGTGGCTGCTGTGTTTGCTTACCATACAGACAATGTTCACAGAATTCAAAATCATTAAATGAAAAGCCAGGAAAATAACCAGAACGAGACAAGATTTCCATTCCCTTCTTGGACATATGTCCTAACCGGCTATGCCACAAAGAAACGTTCGGCTGCTTGGTTACATTGATTACATTTTTAGAGACATTTGATACATAAATCATGTAAAGTCCTCCAGACTTTACTCCATGTGCTACTGTCATAGAACCCTTGGATATCTTCCACATGTTCTGTCCAAAAGTGGTGACGTAGCTAGCATCATCAAGTAAACCTGTGCTGATCAAGCTCTTTGTAATTGCGGGAACATGTCTCACATTCTTCAGCGTGAAAGAAGAGCCATTCTGAAACTTCAATTGAACATCTCCAACACCTAAGGTCTCACATGTCTGCCCATTGCCTAGCCGAACATGATCTTTAGTGGTCACATAAGAAGTAAACCACTCCTTGTTTGGGGACACATGAAGTGATGCCCCTCAGTCTATAATCCAGTCACTCAGTGCATTTCCATCAGATGCTGTAAGAAGAGCTGAGTCCATTGTATTCTTCAAGAAGTAGATGTCTCCTGACACTAGACTGTCATCCTCTGCAACAGTGTTTGTCACATTTATTTCTTGAATCTTCACTGAGGACTTGTTCTTCTCACCATGGTCTTCAGCTTTCTCTTTGCCCTTTTTTGCTTTCCATTCTCTGCAGTCTCTTTTCATGTGACCCTTCTTGCCACAATGGTAGCATTCTATGTCACTCTTGCCTTTAGCACTGTGGGACTTGCTACGAGACTGATTCCTCTTTCCACCTTTGTACTTTTCTTTGGTCCTTCCCCTGACAACTAAGGCTGTTCCTTTGCCTTTGTCCATTGTCTTTCTATTGGTTTCTTCAGTAAGCAGACTTCCTTCTACACCTGCTATGTTCAAACCATATGGAGGTGCAGAATTACTCAAAGCTGTGCGAAAAGTTTCCCAACTTTCCGGCAATGTGATCAACAGGAACATAGCTCTAATAGGTTCATCAAACTTGACACCTTGAGCTGACAACTGACTATAGATTGTGTTGAATTCATTCAGATGATTGGACATAGGTGTCCCTTCTTTCATCTTCAAGTCAACAAAATTCTTAAGCCAGTATACCTTTGAAGTTGCACTCTGCTTCTCATAAAGATCACTCAGCTTTAACCATGCTTGATAAGCCGACATCTCGTCTGCTACATTGAAGTAAACGCTTTCTGCCAAAGTCAGCATAATGGTAGAAAGTGCCAATTCATCCATTTCGCTCCATTCATCTTCGTCCATATCTTCTGGTTTTATCCCCTTGAGCTTTATAGGTTTTATCTGCTTCTTTTGTACCAACACGTGCCAAATCTGCTGCTTCCACAATGGGAAATTGGTTCCATCCAGCTTCTTGATATTGTAAAGAGCAGTGTCCTGTGATCCAGCCATAGCTACGCTTCACAGTAGTTTACTTTCCTGGGAAAAATTCGGCAGAGTTTTCCCTGTAAACTGACCTCTGAACCAATATCAACCTGTCAAATGAACCAAGAAAGCTTCAGATTATGCAGTAATTTCGGCAGAGTCTCCTTTGTAAAATGGCTCTGGTGTACTAAAAAACAGACCAAAAAACAGCTCAAAAACACTGTCTCTCTGACACTGTAAGCTGTGGGTAAACCTGTCCTGCACCTGTACTGTCTCTGACTGTCCTGTCACTGTCGTGTAAGCATAGACTGCGACAATGCCTCAACGGCAGTAAAGCAAAGATGCAATCCCAACTGTCTAACTCACAGTCAATACATCCTAGCTGCCTATCTAAGGGTGCTCGAGGGATCGCTCCAAGACCTGTATCACCGAAAGGATGTCAACATTCGAGAATCCCCCAGCTCAATAAAACCTCACTCGACCCTCAACAAAGGCTGCAGTAAATCTGACAGTACATAGACTTCCCACAAAGTCATACATCCACAAATTTCCCACTGTATGTTGTAACCGCTGCGGCGGTTGTTTGCTCCGTGACTCACAGCCAGCAAATCCTCAACAGACATACATCATCTCTGACAATACATCCCATGTGGAAGTACCTGCAATGTCAGGATGAAATCTGGAATATCAAGCAGCAAACACAAGCTACCTGATGCACTAGTGGATGTCGCGCCTACAGTCTATGTCGCCTACATTTTCGACACGCCTCCAAGAACTGTGAGCCGTCCTTCGATGTGTAGACATCCACAAATCAACACTCTGGGAGTGTCGATATCCTCAACACCTGCAGTCGTAGGCCGAAAACCCCAAATTTGCAGAGTCGGATCTGCACCCGCTGAGACCACGTAGTCGAAAATGGCCTGCGCAGAACTTTATCGAAGCGGAACGGTGACCGAGATGACCTTAGAATGAAATTCTGTCAACACCAAGCCCTTTGGGCTTTCCCACGAGATTTGGGGCCGTGTCTTCACCTGTTGAATTTCACTCCAATCTGAGTTGGTGACTCTAGCCTCCTGCAGTGCTGCCCCGAGCCTCGATCTGAGCTCTGATACCAGTTGAAGGAGTACGAGCGGAAGTGCGATGCGAGAGAGAGTGTGCGAGAAGAAGAGCAGGACGATATGGTGAACTCGCTCTACTGTAATGTGTAGAGCATAGTGAGTTCTTATTAGGTTTTTACAAAAGAATATGTGTACATACCTGGCGGCCCGCCCACTTACCTGGGTGACCACATTGGGCTTTATACCCCAACAACTTCCTCTTGGGCTTCGTCAATAACCCGTTGTCGCTTCATCTTCCTTTGTTTGGCTGCATGCATTCTCTCTAGCAATTCATTTGTTAGTGCCAAATTGTATTTCTTTAAACGACATCCACTAATCCAATTAGCCATTGGTTCACCATCTATGGTTGACAATTTTACTACTCCACTTGGAGATACATCTTCAATGATAAATGGTCGAGTTCCCTTTTTCTTAAACTTGGGAATGTGTTGCTTAAGGGAATAGACTAGAACTAAGTCCCCTTTCTTGAAAATTTTGGTTATTAAGTGGGAATCAAAAAGCTGTTTTTGTTTCCTCTTTTGTGCATAGATATGAGCTACAGCAGTTAGCCTTTGCTCCTCTAGCTTTTCCCAAATATTCAAGTCTTTCTGACAATTCATGTCCAGTCCACTCAAAAGTCTGTGCTACCCTTAAGGTCGGCAATAGAAATTCTATTGACAGTATGGCATCAAGACCATAAACAAGTTTAAAGGGTGTAGCGTTTAAAGCTGTTTTGAATGAAACTCGATAAGCCCATAGAGTTGCATGGAGATTCATTTCCCAGTCGTTCCTTCCTGAACTAACCACTTTGGTCAGTACCTAGCTAAGAATTTTATTTGTATGCTCAGCTTGTCCGTTTGCTTGTGGGTGATAGGGAGCTGATTTGTTATGGATAACCATAAACTCATTAAGCAAATACTCTATTACCTCGTTGAGGAAATGAGTTCCCCGATCACTGACAATCTCTATTGGCAGTCCATACCTTACGAATACATACTCATATAAGAATGCAGCAGTGGTTCTGGCATCATTCTTTTGAGTCACTTTAGCCTCGGCCCATTTGGTCAAATAGTCCGTAGCTACAATGATATATTGAGCTTGGGTTCTATAAGCATGTGGCTGTATCGGTCCAGCAAAATCTATACCCCATTTTGCAAAGGCTCTAGTCCCCATCATTGGTCTTAAGGGCATATTGTCTACCCGTGTTGGCACTTTTTTGCTCGTTGACAAGCATCACACCTTCGAACATATTCTTTGGCATCTGCAAAAAGTGTTGGCCACCATATGCCTGCCATCAAGATTGCTCTTGCGGTGGTCTCACTAGAAAAGTGACCTCCAGCTAATCCAACATGTGCTTGTTCTATAATCGGAATGTACTCGTTTTCATTTGCACAAAGACGCAAATGTTGATGCTTACCTCTCCGGTACAATTGGTTCCCAATAAGAGCATAGTCTCTTGCTTCCGTTTCAATTTCTCTTTGACGGCGTTTACTCATATCCTCAGGAAATGTTCGGCTCGATAAGTAAGTAACCAGATAGTTATTCCACTTAGGAACAGGTGACATTTGAAACAATGTTACATGAGGAATGGGCTGTTGTTTCTGACATTGAGGGCAATCTCTTACAAAAGATCGAACATCTCTCCTTATAGTCGGCCAAAATACTCCAAGTCTTAAGATTCGTTGCATAGTTCGGTCTTCCGCAAAGTGAACTCCTACTATGGTAACATGTGCTTGACTTAAGTATTGATCTCTTTCTTCAGGATTAATGCATAAAAGCAATATTCCGTCTCCATTTCTTTTATATAGCCTCCCAACTAGTAATTGATACGTAGCCGATTGCTCAATTAAATCAACTGTGATAGGAAGTGGTGAATCCACCTGAGCTATTGTCATTAATGACACAATTTTTTCCGCCCATCTAGGTATCATTTCCACGAAGAACAAATAGGCATCTGGTAGATCATTATCTACCCCTTTAGGTGATTCCCCTGAAACAATCCTAGACAAATGATCTGCTCGTTGATGTGTAGTGCCTTTTTTAACAACCACAGTGAAATCAAATTCGAGAAGAATGATGAACCATCTTCTTCCTGTGCTGCATGGCTTGTTGACCAAATATAACAAAGCTTGGTGGTCCACAAAGAACACAAACTTGTTGGCCAATAGGTAATGTCTATACTTTTTAACGGCATAGATCATTCCTAGTCCTTCTCTTTCAGTGGCGGTGTAATTCTTTTCTGCCATATTCAATTGTCGGCTAGCATAAGAAATAGGAAAGTCAATTTTCCCATCTCCTGGTTGGGCTAGTATACAACCAATAGTAAAGTTTGAAGCATCTACATGTACGTGGAATACCTTATCTCAATCGGGTGCTTTCAATATTGGAGCTGAGGTGAGAGTTTGCTTAAGCTTCATGAAGGATTCTTCACATGCCTCGGTCCATTCAAAGTGCGTAATCAAGCTATACATGGGTTTTGCAATTATAGCATACATGTAGATGAACCGTCGGTAATATCCACAATGTCCCGTGAAGGCTTGTACCCCTTTGACTGTTGTTGGTCTAGGCAAATCAGCAATGACATGAATCTTTTCAATATTGGTAGCTATGCCATTTTTAGACACTATGTGTCCAAGGATTTTTCCTTGTCTTCCCATGAATGTGCACTTTTCTAGGTTTAAGCAAATCCTGTAAAGTCTACATTTCTCGAATACCTTTTTGAGGTGTTCAAAATGATCAGCTCGGATTGACGAATGTACGCATAAATCATGCATGTATACTTCCAAGAATTTCCGAAGATACTCTTTGAAAGCATGGCTCATCAATCTCTGAAATGTGGCTGGAGCATTAGTTAACCCAAACGGCATAACCCGATAGGCAAATATACCCATTCTATTGCAAAAGCAGTTTTGTGCTGATCTTTTGGGTCAACCAAAAGTTGATTGTATCCCGAAAATCCATCTAGGAAGCTGTAAGCTTCTTTTTTTGCCACTCGTTCTAAAACGTGCTCAGTTATCGGAAGAGGAAAGTTGTCTCTAATGGTAGCTGCATTCACTTTTTTGAGATTAATGCACACTCGTAATTTCCCATTCTTCCTAGGTACTACCACAATTGGGGACACCCAATCAGTGTGTTCAATTTCGTAAATGAATTTAGCTTCCTTTAGTTTTTCAATCTCTTCTTTGATCTTTTTGGCAAATGTTTCGTTATAAGTGTATGGTCTCTGTCTACTTGGTTTTGCATCATCTCTCATGGGTATGGTATCTTGGCAGATTTCCGGATCAACAATTTACTATATACATGTGGTTGTGATGTGTGTGAACACACTAGGACCGCCGGGGCACTTTTTCCCTCTTTAGGAGGTTTTTTCCCCCGTGCATTGTATATACGCCATCACTCTAGGGCTATCTATCTTTCCATTGCACACTAAGTTATACAATCTCTATTGTGTGCCCAGAGCTTCCTTTGTCTTCTCCAAGCTGTGTGTGTTTCTCTACAACCCTAATTCCAACAATTGGTATCAGAGCAGGTCACGTCCTCCCGGGCTTAGTCGCCAGCTGCTCCAGCACACGCCTACTCACTTTCTCCGATTTCAGTGAGCTTTGGCAAGCGTTCGCAGGCCGACAAATATTTTGGGATAGCTCATAGAGCTTGGTCTGCTCAGAATTTTGATTTGGGCTCATTTCGGCCTCCGTTTCCACTACAGTCAGTACTGCATAGGCTATTTCGTCATTTTGTGCAGAATTTCTGTGAGTGCCGTTTTCTGCACAACAGGTGCCTTATAGTCTTCTACGGTTTGTGCTATATAGCACAGGTTGTCCCCGCTCCGTTTCTCCTATTTTGGGTAGTTTTCACATCAGGTGCATCATTTACCATGGCTGACAACAACAACATAGATGTGTTCAAGATGTTTGCTGCTGAGGACATGTTGGAAGGGGACAACTACCCTATGTGGGCTTATATGATGCAACATGTTCTTGTGTCAAAGGGTGTCTGGAACATTGTGCAGGGCATTGATGTACGTCCTGGTTCTGAGGATGTAGGCGATGTTGAGGATGTTGCAGGTCTTGCTGCAAGGATTGCAACTGTTAGAGTTGTTTTGCCTACGGCAGAACAAGCTCGTTGGGATGTTAAGGATGCGCAGGCTCATGCATTGATTGCGTTGTCTGTGAAGCGCACCATTGTTCCTCACATCTGTTCAACAAATCTACATAACAGGCTTGGGATATTCTAGCAGGTCTTTATGCAAGTCGCAATGAGGCTAAAATTACTTTGCTGCGTAAAGAGCTGGAGTCGAAGATTATGCATGAGGAAGATGATATGGACACTTTCCTTGCTAGTGTCAAGGATATCAATGAGCAACTTATTTCTGCAGGTGAAGTTATTTCAGACAGTTCCCTTGTGCAGACTGTTCTTGATGCCTTACCAGATTCTTACCAGACTTTTGCTAGTACTTGGAGACTTATGACCCAAGGAAATCCATAAGTTGTCAAGTTTGATGCATTATGCACATTGCTGTTGCAAGAGTCACTTTCTAGAAAAAACAAGACTAGACAGCGTGCAGTTGAACAGGCTTTTATTGCTTCTCAAAGAAAGGGTGGTAACAGTAATGCATCCACTTCTTATGGTTCTGCTTCGAGTGGCAAAAATTATGTTCCTAATGCTTCTACTGGCAGCAATTGCTCTGGAAATTCTGGTGACAAGGGCAAAAAGAAGATGCGTTGCCATTATTGTAAAGCTAATGATCACTTGATCAGCCGTGTCCTAAGTTGAAGGCCAAAGAGGCTAAGAAGAAAGAGGGTGGTTCCACTGCAAATGCTGGTTCCACTACAAATGTAGCCATTGTTGAGTCTTCTGTAAAAAGGAGACTGTAATGCTGATGTTGATGCAGAATGGGCTTTTAGCGTAGAGTGCACTTACAATCCTGCTGTCCATGATGCATGCTTGTCAGTTGCTGCAGATTCACATGTGTGGTATTTCGACAGTGGTGCTACAAAGCACATAACCTCACATCGTGAATTGTTTACCTCTCTCGAGTCTGTCCCTCATGGGAATTCAGTCACTTGTGCCAACAACACCTCTTATCGAGTTCAGGGAGTTGGAAAGATTATGCTCACTGCTGCTAATGGCAGCTCCTTCACACTTTTTGATGCACTTTATGTACCTGGGATCAAGAAGAATCTCTTGTCTGTATCCGCACTTGCTAGACTTGGACTTGTAGTCAAATTTGTGGATGACAAATGTCCAGTTCATGATCTCAGTTTTGGTGATGAAATTGTTGCATCTGGGCTTTTGTGCCGTGGGCTGTATAAGCTCACTTTGTATGACAAGTGTGGAAAAATTTTTACAAATGCTGTTGCAGATTCAAGGGCTATTTCAGATGCAAAACTTTGGCATGCACGTTTTGGTCATCTGAATTTTTCCAGTTTGCTGCGTTTGCAGAAATCTGATATGGTTGCTTCTTTGCTGCCTCTTGAAGCAGCTGTCAAACATGTTTGTGAGTGCTGCATTTTGGGTAAGATGCAGCGTTCTAAATTTCCAAAGGATGGTTTAGTTCGGGCCACATGCAGGTTTCAGCTTGTGCATAGTGATGTTTGTGGGTCCATGCAAACTCCGTCCTTGGGCAATTACCTGTACTTCGTGACTTTCATTGATGATTGCTCCAGGCATGCATGGGTATTTCCGCTTAAAGCAAAGTCCGAAGTTTTTATGTGATTCAAACAATTTCTGGCTATGGTTGAAAATGTCTCGAAATGTACTATGGGCACCCTCCGTTCCGATCGAGGGGGGGAGTATATGTCTCATGAATTTAATGCATTTTTGGCTAGTCGTGGGATAAAACACCATGTACAGTGCCTTATACACCTCAGCAAAATGGTGTTGTTGAGAGGAAAAACAGGTCACTGACGGAAATGGCACGATGTATGGTCAAAAGTCAAGCTTTGTCGCATTATTTTTGGCTTGAGGCCACCATGTGTGCCACTTATGTACTTAATAGGTGTCATACGAAAGCTTAGTCTATTACTCCATATGAAGCATGGCATGATAGAAAGCCTTCTATTGAGCACATGCATGTTTTTGGTTGTTTGGCATATGCTTTGGTGCCACAAGTGCAGCACAGAAAATTGGATGATAAGGCTGTCAATTGTATTTTTGTTGGTTATAGTGCTGAAAGCAAAGGTTACAGGTTGTATCATTCGCAAACAAAATGTATTTTGGTTTCTCAGGATGTAGTGTTTGTGGAAGATTCTGTTCAACCCTTGTTGTCATGTACTAGAGACAATAATGTAAGCTCACATGACATTTATGACACTTTGTTGCCTCTTTTAAGTGGTGGAAATACGAATGTAAGTTCCAATGAGGCAAATGTACAGCCTATGGGGGTTCCTGAAAATGTTTTAGATCAGCCTATTACTGATGCAGATGTACATGATGTACTTGATGAGGAAAGGGCTGAAAATGAGAAGGCTAGAGGTATGCCAAAATGGCTGGTGCACACTTTGCGTGACAGTAAATTGGATGCACCTTTGTCTAGTCGTACTCGTTCAGGCTCTCGCCATGCATCTTATGCATCAGATTGTTATGCTTTGGTTGTGTCTAGCTTACATGATGTTGAGGAGCCTCTGTCTTTTGATGAAGCATAGAATTCAAAAAATTGGATGGCTGCCATGCAATCAGAATATGATGCACTTATAGAAAATGACACATGGACTTTATGTGATTTGCCTCCTGGCAAAAAGGCCATTGGTACAAAGTGGGTTTACAAGTTGAAACGCAAGCCGGATGGTGAGATTGATCGCCATAAGGCTCGACTTGTTGCAAAAGGTTTTGCACAGCAAAAAGGCATAGATTATGAAGAGACTTTTGCTCCCACTTGTCGTATGACTACTGATGTTTTCTATGTGCATTGACAGCTCATTTTGGTTGGGATGTACATCAATTAGACATTGTTACTGCTTTCTTGAATGGTGATATATTTGAGGAAGTTTATGTAACGCAGCCTCGCGGTTTTGTCATAAAAGGACAAGAGGACAAAGTGTGCAAATGTAACAAGGCTTTGTATGGGTTGAAGCAATCTCCTCGTGCTTGGTATGAGAAAGCTGACATTCATTCGATCAAACAAGGATTTCGTAAAACAGTCCAACAGAAAGCACATTGTATGTAAAGCGTGAGGGTGATGTACTTCTCATTGTGGTTCTTTATGTTGTTGATTTGCTGATCTCTGGACCAAATGAAATACATATTGCTGAATTTAAGGCTGATTTGAATGCTACTTTCAAGATGAAAGATTTGGGGCTGTTGCATCATTACTTGGGTATACAGTTTAAGCAGTTTGATGGTGGTATTGCCTTGTGTCAGAAAAGTTACATAAAGACATTGCTATGTAAGTTTGGACTTGAGGATTGCAAACCTATTGCCACTCCCATGGAAACAGGTTTGAAGTTGAGTCTACATGATGTTGGCGATCCTGCTAATGTCACTCTTTATCAAACTGCTGTTGGCTGCCTCATTTACGTATGCAACACGAGGCCGGATATTCAGTTTGCAATCTCACAGGTCAACAAATTTATAAAAAGCCCAGGGTCTAAGTATTGGCAGGCTGTCAAGAGGATTTTCCGCTACCTTAGTGGCACTTTACATCTTGGCTTGTTTTATCCCAAGGGGGGATCATTGCCGCCAGACTTACATGCTTTTTCGGACTCATATTGGGCTAGTTGTTTTGACACAAGAGTGTCCACAAGTGGTTTTTGTTTCATGCTTGGCAGTTCATGTATATCATGGTTGAGCAAGAAGCAACCTACTGTGGCCACTTCAAGTTGTGAGGCTGAGTACAGGGCAGTCTTCACAACTACGGTTGAGTGTGTCTGGCTTAGACGCCTTATGGCTGATTTGGGTGTTGGACAGGACGTTGCCAACACTATCTACATTGATAGTCAGAGCGCATTGGCAGTTGAGAGGAACCCAGTTTTTCATGCTCACACAAAGCACATTGAGGTGCATTACCACTATGTCAGGGAGAGGCTCTCAACAGGAGAGATCAGGTTGGCTTATGTGCCAACACAGGACAACCTTGCAGATCTTTTCACAAAGGCATTGTCTCGTGAGAAGCTTGAAGCTTTTCGCAAAGCTTTGGGCTTACTCCCCTTTGTGGACTGATCCTGTCCTCAGGCATGGCACTTCCCTTTACTCATGTGCCAGCTCTCGTTCACCGCAGCACTCCAGGGGGGATTTGTTACCATATACATGTGGTAGTGATGTGTGTGAACACACTAGGACTGTCGGGGCATTTTTTCCCTCTTTAGGAGGTTTTTTCCCCCGTGCATTGTATATATGCCCATCACTCTAGGGCTATCTATCTTTCCATTGCACACTAAGTTATACAATCTCTATTGTGTGCCCAGAGCTTCCTTCGTCTTCTCCAAGATGTGTGTGTTTCTCTGCAACCCTAATTCCAACACAACACCCTTGAGATCTTTGTAAGACCAAGCAAAGATATCCCGATATTCCTTTAGAAAACTTAACAAAAGCTTTTCTTCTTCTTCTGTTAGGTCATTTGCAATGTAAGCCGGCCTAGGCTCTTCTCCTGGTTCAGCCAAGTCTACCCTTTTAGCATTTTCAGGTCCTTCGTAAGACTCGCCTTGTTTCCGTAGTTCCCTAACAGGTTGTTCAATTATGATTTTCTGATCTTGGAGAGTATACTTTTTGTAATGGGATGGAATAGAGGTCAGAAAAGACTTGTTGAGCTTTCATCAAGTCCTTTGTTTCCTCATCTTTGTTTTTACTGATGTTAAGGACTGACATCATTTGGATGGGAATATGTCGTAGCCATCCTCATTGCAAAATTGAGTAGGCATAGACGTATTCACACATACATCCATTGTCACTAAGATTTGAGTCCACTCGAAGGGTTTGAATAAATGCTCTGGAAAGGGTTCAGGTATTGTGCGCTCCTTGCCGCACTGTCGAAGCAAGGGACTTGCCGTTACACCGTGTGCGAGCCATAGACGGCTCCAAGCACACAACTAGCTTAACTAGTTAGCTCAAAAGAGGGCCATGGTGTGTCACTCACCGCTCTATGCTCCTGCCGTGGAGGATTCCTCGCCACGAAGAAGAAGGAGACGTCGCTACGTCGCGCTCAACCGCTTCACCGCGTCGTGCCGCCGCAATGCTCGATCTCTCTCTCTCTCTCTCTCTCTCTCTCTCTCTCTCTCTCTCTCTCTCTCTCACACACACACACACACACACACACACACACACACACACACACACACGAGGAGGTGAAGAAGAAGAAGATGGAGATGGATATGGAGCAAGAGCACTCTTCTATTGCACAAATGAGAGAATAAGTGAATTTTAGGTTTAGTTGGCTTTTATATGAGCTCACCCCATTCACACTTGGGCGCCCATGCTTAGCCAACTAATCCCTTGAATGTCCCGGTTAGAGTGCGCCTCTCATCGGCGATCACTCTTACCCTTTTCCTATTGGTCCGACAAGCCCAATACCTGACTCTACCAAATACATAATACACGTCCGTCGTAGGTGATGGGGTGTCCGTGAGCCGTGAGGGTTAACATGCCCCCCTTACTGATGTAGATTCCGTCCTCGGAAGCTATTGAGTTGAAGCTCGTTCGTCGAGGTGGAAGAGCATTTGAGATGAATGTCCTTAGCCTTCTTCAGTCGCTGCAAAATCAAACAACATTGGCACAGTAATTGCATTCTCATAAGTGATTAAAAAGCATATGCAGTTTTAGGTAGACAAATTGATTGGTAAAAGAATTTCAAACAATTTGTCAGCAATGAACATTAAATTGCAATGTAATCAAATGCATAAACATATGTAAAGGTAAAAAATTAAACAAGTCTGGGGTCGCTAATTTGACGGTCGAAAGGCACTAGAGATCGAATATTAATACCATGGGTAAGCTTCTTAATTTTCTGTGGTCAATTAAGTTGTTTAATCGCGAGAGCCAAGTATTCATGTTCGAGGGCTGACTAGAGGCTATATCTAGAAGACCTTATAGTTAAGCTACCATAAAAGGAATTTCTCATGAAATCATCGTTTGACTGATTACTTTTTCTTTGACCCCCCAAAGTCTTTTCACAATGATTCAATTTGATGTGTGTGCTTATTTTGTATGCCTTGGGTTTTTTGCTTTTCAAGTAAAAGCGCCCACACTGGGAACCTCTAGGGCTCCAGTACCATAGGCAATACATGTGAGTGAAGTACCAAATCAAGCTGAGATTTCTCTTCCAGCTTAAGATTTTACAGTGTGGCACTTTGATTTTTTGTTTGTTCAATTTCAGCATTTTAATTTTGTAACTTTGGGGGGTCATATAACACTGATACACCTCCCCAGGCTCATCACACTAGTAAACTCCCTTTATAATACTTAAGCGAAAGGTCAATAGGGTCAAGCCCACTAGAAAGCCCTAGTACATTTCACACAATGCTGCCTAAATCGGATTAAGAACCTAAGTAACCATTGATTATTAGGAAGGCATTCCCCATGGTATTTAGAGAAGATTTCTAACACCTAATTTGGTCAAACTAGCTTAGTCGGACTGCTTGATTTTTAAACTTAGACAAGTGATTATGACAAAAAATTACATTGAATTAAATGTTTGATACTAAGCAAATGCGGTGAATATTAGGCTACCAATCACAATCAAAGCAGACAATCATAGATGCAAAAAAGATAAGGGGCAATGCTAATGGACAAGAAACACCTGTTTGTGTCGATGGTCGCGCTTGATTCGAAGAGTGAGTTGAGATAAAGATTCCATGAAGGTCCAAATCCTACCAATAGCAACACGCTCCTGTACACACTAGGAAACAAAATGAATACCTCCAGGAGGCACATTAGTGGAAAAAGGTACCAACACTTATTGAACACAACAAAAAACATAAGGAAACCTAACCTAATTATTTGTACTCCCCCTAGAGAGTCAAGGGAATAGGATATTGTAGAGGTTGGGGGGAAACCCTAAGGCTAAATCCCTATCCTCGTCGTCGAGATAAACAAAGTCATCATCCATGAGACCATATGTGCCATCCGTGTAGTCGTGTAAATTTTCTTCTTCATCATAGGTGCCCATGTTTACTAAGAAGGTCACGTCAAGAGACGTATCAGCCATTCTAACTCCTCAAAATTCCTCTCACATGTTAGCGTACCTATCAAATCCCATTCACATGCAAGCACTAGAAAGACCATGTGAAATATTTGTGAAAAGTAACGAGGGTACCTCTCACCCAAGGCAGGAGTGGATGAATCTAGCGTACTAGCCATATCTGTACACGCAAATAGATGATGGTTAGAGTGCAAATATTACAAGGGTCGTGTTCTTGTGCATAATTTGTTTTTATGATTTGTGTTATGGCTCTTGCTCTTTTACTTTTTTATCTTGTTTTTGTGAGTATAAGGCTTTATATATACATTCCCTAAGATCGGAGATTAAGAGGTCAGGGAGAAAGGTTGAGAGGGAAGCAAGTGAATGATGGATGTCCACAAACACTCCCCCCTTCCTTGGGTAGATCATATCGTTTGAAATGATGTCGTCACCCTTTGAAACCAATTGTTCCAGTTGGTAATAGGTGAGGATTTTTGCCATTTGTTTTCTATTACCCTAGGTGCCTCGTCAAGTTGCAATAGTGGTAAGGTACTCTCCCAGGATCGAACTTGAAGTGGTTCATCAGGTGATTCTTGAACACTGGGAGGTGTGGATTCTTTTGTAGCTTCATGGAGGTCCATTACTATAGATGGAGGATGTGTAGAAGCTTTTACCTCTATGGATGTATTACATGAGGAGCTAGAAGCTTCATGGAACTCCCCCTTCCTGAGCTAGGTGGAATAAATTGGTTTTGCCTTGGAGCCCAAACTAGCTCTGGACTAGGTGTGTAGCATTCTGTGATCTTTCCCTTCCCACGGTCTGCCATTGGCTTTAGCGTTACACTGTTTGACTCATATGGGTTTGTTGTCGATAGGGAAGGACACATTTTACGTTTAGGTACCCAAATTTGATCATTTCCATCATAGTAGCCTTGGGCTTCTAATAGTTGTTTTCGAAAAATGCTTGCGTGATTCCTAGATTAGCCTCTCGTTGGCGTCTAAGACGTTGTTGTCGTTCTCGAGCCTCAACTCTTGCTTGGATTTTTTAAAGCTCTGCTTGTTCCTTGGCAGCCTTCTTTTGATGGATGGCTTGCAACTCTTCCTGGCTTAGAGGATCATAATATCTTTTGAATTTACTCCCATTAAAGAATCCAATGGTTTCAACTCCATCTAGAGTCTCCACACGAATGGTACCTTGCGGGGTAATTTCACACACTCGATATGGTCCCTTACCAGCGTATTTCAATTTCTTCTTTTCATTACGTACCCCGTACATAAGAACTTTATCACCAACCTTGATGTCTTTATCCTTTAAATGGCTATCAAACCACTTCTTTCTCCTATCCTTCTCCACTAGAGCATTTCGCACAGCTAATTGCCTCTCTTCATCTAGCCTTTCCAGGATATATAATCGCTCCACTAAGGGGTTACCATCCCAACCTTCTTGAGAAGCTATTCGAAGACTAGGAATGACAAACTCCCATGGCATAACTGCTTCTTGGCCATACACCATCTTAAACGGTGTGCAATTAATAGCAACTTTATACGCAGTACGATAAGCCCATAAAGCTGATGTAAGCTTTAGGTCCCAATCAGTGCGATGAGCCTCGATTGTCTTTGTCAAAATGGAGATGAGAGTTTTGTTGGTACTCTCAGCTTTTGGCCATTTGCTTGGGGATAATAGGGTGTAGACTTGTGGTGAGATATCATGAAGTTTGATGTGAGTTCTTTTATTACTTCATTTATAAAATGAGTTCCATTGTCACTCACAAGTTCAAAGGGACATCCAAAACGTGTGATAATGTTCTCAAAGAGGAACTTAGCTGTTGTTTTTGCATCCGCCTTTCATGTTGCTTTTGCTTCAGCCCATTTGGTTACATAGTCGATAGCCACAATGATATATCGTGATTGCGTGTTACGTGCAGCCGGACTAATCGGTCCTACAAAGTCTAGGCCCCACTTTTCAAATGGTTGGGTTACCTTGATGGGATGTAGAGGCATCCTATCCCTTCTTTGTGGCTTGTTGAAGCGTTGGCATTCATCACATCCCTTTGCAAAAAGTGATGCATCCTTAAACAGAGTGGGCCACCAATAGCCTGACTGTAAGATCTTTCGGGCAGTCAACTTTCTTGAAAAGTGACCACCAGCTACGCCCATGTGTACCTCTTGTAGAATATATAAATACTCATCCTCGCGGGCACATCGTCTAAGAACATCATCTTTTCCTCTCTTATAGAGAGTTCCAGCCAGTAAGCAATAGGGTTCGCATTCCTTGATTAATTTTCGAGCTATATCTTTTCGCAGTTCTTTGGGTGGAAAACCATTAACTAAGAAGTTAACAATTATTTCACTCCATTCAGGCATTGTCTCAACAATGAACAAAGGAGTATCAGGCAATTCATCATCAACCCCCGTAGGAGCTTCGCCATTAGGGATACGAGATAAATGATCCGCCATGACATGTTTCCTCCCAGGCCTCACAACAACGGTGAAGTCAAACTCAAGAAGAATTAACAACCATCGTGTAATTCGACCTGTGGAACACGGCTTGTTTACCAAATATAGCAATGCTTGATGATCAACATAAAACACAAACTTGGTAGCAAGAAGGTAATAGCGAAATTTCTTTAGTGCGTAAATCATAGCTAGACCTTCACGCTCTGTAGTAGTGTAGTTCATCTCGGCATCATTTAATTGGCGACTTGCAAAGCTAATAGGGTAGTCCAATTTATGTTCTCCTGGTTGAGTTAGAACACACCCAATAGCAAAATTTGATGCATCAATATGCACATGAAAAGGTACATTCCAATCAGGTGTTCGCAGGATTGGAGCACTTGTTAGGGCCTTCTTTAATAACTCATAAGATTGATGACATTCTTCCGTCTAGTGAAACTCGATAAGAAGCTTGTACAATGGACGCGCTATCTCGGCAAAGTTTAAAATAAATCTTCGATAATAACCAACATGGCCCATAAATCTTTGAACTCCTTTATAGTTCGTAGGTGGTGGCAAATCGGCAATGGCTTTAATCTTACTCTCATCTGTGGATATCCCGTTCTTGGACACTATATACCCTAGAATGACTCTATGCTTAACCCAAAATTGGCATTTGAAAGGGTTCAATGAGATGTTATAAAATCTGCACCTTTCAAATATTTTTCATAGATATAACAAATGCTTCTCCCAAGAAGAATAAACACAAAGGTCGTCTAGGAAAGCTTCACAAAACTCCCTTAGAAATTCTTTAAACTCAGTGTTTATTAATCGTTGGAATGTAGCAGGGGCATTCGTTAAGCCAAAAGCCATAACACGAAATGCAAACACTCCAAACTCTGTGATAAACGCAGTTTTAGCTTGGTCCTCTAATGCAATTGTGATTTGATTGTAACCAGAGTACCCATCTAAAAAGCTATAAGCTTCCTTGCCCGCAACTCTTTCAAGCACATGTTCTGAATATGGCAAGGGATAATGATCTCTCCTAGTAGCTGCATTAACTTTCTTGAGGTCCACGCACACTCTTAGTTTCCCATTCTTTTTTGGCACAATGACTATTGGAGAAACCCATTCTGAGTGCTCAATAGGGTATATGAATCCACATTGGATAAGTTTTTCAATCTCCTCTTGTACAATTTTGGCGTACTTAGGATTCATTGGATAGGGTCGTTGCTGGACGGGTTTAGCAGTGTTGATCATGGGAATTGTATGTTGCACCACAGAAGGTGGAACGCCATTCATGTCATGATATGTCCAAGCAAAGATATCCTTGTATTCCTTGAGGAGCTCCTTAAGTACAACCTCTTCAGTTTCGGTAAGGTCTTGAGCAATAAAGACTGGTTTAGACTCCTCACCTCTCTTTAACTACCGCTGGACCATCATAGACTCCACTGCTTTCATTGGTAGGTATTCGTTGGGCTTTGGCATACACAACCTTTCGCTCCCCCGTGGTATAAGATTTAAAATGTTCAGGAGCCGTATGTAAGTCAACAGGCTCTTGTCCTGACGGAGACCTTTCTTTTAGTTCTGCCTCCTTTTGTTGTTGTGCTAACTCTCGGTTTTGACGTCTTCTTATAGTTCGACTCAATTTCGGCTCTGTAACCTCCAATTGAGCGAGGTCAATGGGTCGCGGGCTGCACCACATGACACTCTGGAGATGTTCACCCCAATTGTCTACTAGCTTTCGATGAGCATCACATGCCCCTAGATAGCTAAGCCATTCTGCAGTAGATCTTTCCTTGTTTATCCTAGCTCTCACATTTGCTCGATATCGTCGTCTCTTATATGACCTTTGTTTCTTGTTAAGGTTTTGATTTTGGTAAATGTTTGAACTCGACTCGCTTGATAGGTCTTCGCTTGTATCTTCTTCACTCTCATATAAATTACCATAGATGGTCGTACTAGACCTTGAGTGTTCAGTTTCTATACTTGGCTCACTCGATGTTTCCTCAGGTTTTGAATCCATTTCTCCCTGAGATTCCGTTTCTGATGTGTATCGGCCTGAAGCCTTTGAGGAATCATCGGTTTCACTCTCAGGTAGGTGTGCCTCTTTCTTATCATCGGATGTTACATGCGCTACACCTAACATGTTTACTGGTGCAATGTGTGGTATCTCTTCCCCATCTGGTGTTACCCAGGTTGTTCCTCTAGCTCCCCATGTATCTATAGTTGCCGCTAGGTGTACCCAATCGACATTGTCTGACTCAGCCATTCCGGGTAGGATATCCATATAAGGAGAGTTCTCCCCAATATCCGTGTCTTCGTTACACGTGTAACAATACTGTAATGGAGATAAGTGAATTGTTGTGTCTGATCGATTATCAATGATGAATTTATTTCCTAGAGGATGCGTTCGACCACTTAAAAGATCAACTCGAATGACAGAGTCTTGGAACTGTAAGTAGACGTGGTTTTTGGACCAGTCATGCACCATTTTTGCTTCCGTCATGAATGGACGCCCTAAGATCATCTCAAATTACATAGGATGCTTGGAAAAATCCATAACAATGAAAGTCTGCCTTACCTTGTGTCCCTAGGCCTTGATCCTGAGATCCTTAAGCATTCCAATAGGATGAACAATAGATCCATTAGCCATTTTTACCACTACGCTTGTGGCTTCAAGGTGAGGTCGCCCCATAGACTCCCAACAACTCTTTGTCACCATGCTGACTCCCGCACCACCGTCAAGGACTCCCTTTATAGTTAATCCTTTAGTAGTGATTGGCAGAGTAGCATTAGATTCATCACCTTCAAAGTATTGCCCCAACTTGTTAACGGGTACTTCAATTACAGATTCATGTCCCGCTAGGTCAGATGGTGGTGCTAAATGTTCCTCATCATTCATTACCGAGTCAGGTTTGTTCATATGTGCAAACTGTGGTAATCCGGCCTGTGATTCTCCATTGAGGAAGGCTCGAAGAGCTGAGACTAGATCGGGGTCTTTATATAGTTTGGACATGATGGTGGTTCTAACTTCTGAAGACATGAAATCCATCAATTTGGCAACATTTAATGGCATCTTGTGGGACGTAGGACCCTGAAAAGAGAATGGTGAAGATGGAATCTCCACTTCCTCAAGGGGGTCGAGCATTCCCTCACCAAACATTCTCTCTAGTAGGAAAGGTGTGTGTCCACTTTCAGATGTCCTACCCTCACTCTCTTCCTGAATGATACTGGGTATAGCTAACAGCCTGTAGTTCTTGTGAGGTTGAACTTGTGTGGGAAACACTATGTCCGACATCTGGATATGTTTGGGTTCAGGTTCTAATGTTCGTTGAGTTTCTTCCACCAAACCCCTCAGTTGTTGGACTCGTTCAATTTCCACTGTTGGGTTTGGATAGGTTCCAATATTTCTCTTGCAATCCTCATTTTTTGTCTCTCGTGGCTTATCTTGGGGGTTTGCAACTGGGTGGTTTAACTTTGAATACTCTTTTGGTGTTCGTCGTAATTCCCTCTCGTGATCCTCCTCACTGGCTTTTTCCTTTGTAGTAAGAGTTTTGGTCTCCGTGGTCTCTATCGAATCTGAGTCATCCTCAGGGTCATTCATATACACGGGATCCTCTCCTGTCCCTATGTTAGTCTTTGAACTAGGTTTTGAGCTAGAAGCATTAAGGGATTTCTTTCTTCGTGTTTTCTTCTTTCTCGCTCGGCCAATGGATGCAGCATCTCTCTCTTCGAGGATGTAATTTTGCTTTTGGAGCATCGACCGTGTGAGTGCATTCACTTGTGCTATGTTTATAGTTGGTGGTGTCCCATCAACAATCTCTATTATGTTCAATGGTGTGATTTTCGGTGCGTTTGGATTGTTAGGACACTGTGCGATCAAATGATCTATGCCACAACGATTACAAGTGAGTATTGGCATTGCCAATGCATTCCCTTGACTTGTTTGCATTAGTGCAACATTATTTTGCATTCTAATGGGGCACTTAGCTACTCGATGTGGTCCACCACATTCGTAGCACTGAAGAGGTGGTCTCCTGGCAAAACTATTAATGTTTTGGCCTCTTGCTGCTAGCGCAGTAGCTTGATATACCGGTTTGATTTGTCCCCAATGGTCTTCCATATAGTACATGGGACACTCCTCAAGCATGTCGACTCCATAGGTGATACTAGAGTCTATGTCCTCTTCGCAATCTACATAAGTACTAGATGACTCGCAACCTATTTGGTTCATAGGTGTAACTCTTGGATGAGGGGGTTGCGGTCCTAGCACTGGAGGTGGCAACGGTGTGGTTTGGACCACATTTTGGGTTCTAGGGACCATGTGCTGTAATGGAAACTGTTGCTCCATGGGTGGGGTAGGCATCAATGCAGGAACTCGAGGTGAGTCTGCCCAAGCTATAGGCGGTCTATTTTCCATGATGTGTTTAAGCATTAGGCAATCCTTCACTTGATGGCCATACCTACCACACTCGTTACAAGTCCCGTTAAACTTTACTCTGAAAGTAGGGCATTCACTCGTAGTATGTGGGCCCAAGCAAATTGAGCACCATTGTTGCTCCCTTCTTGGATACATGTGAGTGTTTTGTGGAGCATGATTACCCCTAAGGCTTTCTTGGATGGCCTTTGTGAGATCTGCCAAAGTCATCTTAGATATCATTTGCTCTTTCACGATTGGCTTTATCTTCATTGGCTCATGCATTGATGCTTGCGAGCTACTTGACTTCGGCTCGGCAGACACTCTTTCTCCTACAATCATTAAATTATCCTCGAATTGGATTGCATTCATGGTGACTGCTTCCCAAGTAGTGATACCTCTAATGACTAGGCCATTATAGATACTTTCATGTCATAGTCCCCTAATGAATCTATCGAGCAATTGGTTGTTGTTGAATCGCTCGTTTGGATTGCATTGAGAATTCAAATTCTTTAGGCGACTAATGAAGTCTCTCACGGATTCACCTTCTTCTCGTTGGGCTTTCTGGAGCTGAGAGGCTACACCCCAAAGTACTCCCTCTCGTATGTATTCTTTTAAGAACAGTCTCCTAAGAGTAGAGTAGATCGTTTTCTCTTCTACTCTTAAGGTTCTATACCAATCTCCAACCTTTCCGCTTAGGGTCAAACTCAAAGCCTTACACTTATGTAGCTCATTGTGCTCTTCCAAGGAATCGCACACATGTTGAAAGACTTCCATATGCTTTCTAGCATCTCCGTCTCCACTGAATTTCTGTGTGAGCTTAGCTACTTGAACTGCCTTGCTCCTAGGCTCTCTATCAGGTGCACTACGCATGTTTTTCGCAATAGAGCGACTGATAGTTTGAGCAAATGCTGCCAAATCTCCTATTTGAGCAGGTATAATGGGTGTATGTGCTCCTGGAACCACATGTGAGATGGGAGTTGGCCTTGGCCTTGGCATACGCGCGGCTCTTGGGTCCCAAATTTCTTATGATGGTGTACCAGACGGTGGTCCAAAGTTTACAGGCGTGGCCCTAGGCATAGGGGGTGCCTGATATGGCATGGCTCCACTTGTATAAGAGCTTGGATAATTCCATTTTGGATTGTAAGCTCTTGGAATAATCGGAGGTGTAGGAGCTACATGAGGCTGAGGTACGACAGGTGCACATGATTGATACATACATGTAGGTATAGTTGGGGGCACTGTGCTACTAGGCATCGGCGCAGTGTTAACAAATGAACTCCATGGTGTACTTCTTGTCATGCTCACCACTGGGATATGCATGGTAGCCGTAGTGTCATTAAGAGAAAGATGAGCTAGATCTGGGAAGGTAAAGCTGCCACTTGTGGGCTCAGATTGTACTGAGGCTCTTGGCGAAACAACATATGGAGGATCAATGGGGCTCACTGCAGGAGTCTCCATTTGTGACAGGGTTGGTTGGTTGGCCTTTCCCGTATCCAAGAATATCATTAGGCCTGTTGAAGGCATGTTGATCCCTGTGTTCTGTCTTTCTAACTCGACAATCCTATGGAGGACATCACAGACTTTCTGTTGTTGCTCATCTATGCTAGTAGCACCCGATGTGGATTGTAGAACATCTAACCAACCCACATGATAGGTGTGTCCTGTGTACCGATCAGTTAAAGCTTCTGCTTGTAGGTCATACTCCCAATTTTCGTTTAGGAATATCCCATCTAGGCCTGGCGTGCTGGAGGTTTCCCTTGAAGTGGAAGCATTATTGCTCCCCATAGCTTGCCCCTCCGTGACTGTTAACTTGGGAGCACTCGGTTGCTCGGCTGGCATGATTGTTGTCATAGGAGCCTTTGCTTTCAGGGTTCAACTTTGTTCTAGCCTTTGTAGGTTCTCAATTTCCCTCTCCCTTGTTGCTTGCATATAGCGTTCGATCTCTTGTACTTCGGCAAGACTCCTACCATCGGGTAGTAGAACCTCAGAGGGAGATAGTCCTAAAGGATCAGGAGGTGCAGTGGATGGAACATTCACATGCACACTCTCAAGAAGCATAGGGTCTATTTTAGGCATGAATGACGAATTTACTTCCCCACTCCCTTCATTTATTTCATTAACCGCATGTTCGGAGCGAGTAGCTCTACTAAGGGTCTCTTTTAAGAGGCTAAGCACGCTGGACCCGAGCCGTGGGCCCATGGAATGCATGTCTTGACTTGAACTATCAGGGTTTGGTGTAGGATACCCCTCCATGACTTCGTAGTCAGAGGAAGAATCACTAGACGCGATATGAGGATCTTGGGTCACGCTACCTTGAGTCCCGGCCGAAGGTCCAAAACCTAGGGTGGAGGAATAATGGGTGCCCGCGTAAATGGAGGCACTACCAATATGCTCGTGCTCTAACACTCGTCCAGAGCATAGGTTCATATGACTTGGATCCCCTAGAAGTGTCAGTAAGGGCCCGTGAAGGCTGCTCACCTAGTAATTTTGGGTGTTTTGCAACCCAAGTCTTTTCTTATTTTTTGATTTTTTGGTCTTTTTTTTCTGACTCAGCTATAGAATAGAACATATGATAGCTCAAAACGAGCGTCTTGGTCAGAGGGACGTGCCGTGCTTTACAGCCCTCCGTTTGGTCACTTTATGCCCTCAGAATCCCTAAAACTGTCAATTTCTAGTAGGGAACTAAGCCCAAATTAGAAAGTCTAAGGGTGCAAGTGGGAAGAGAAGGGAGGAGAGTGGAGGACTTGCCCCACATGCTCTCATTCCCTCTTGAGGGGGTAGGGTATATATATAAGAGTGAGTCTAGTATATATCATAAGACTGAAGTTTGAGGCTTGGGCTTGGGCTTGGGCTTGCGAAAATGATCCCGGGATCTTAGGCTTGGGGAAATGATCCCGATCCCGATCAAAATTTTAGTGTAGACCCCCAGTCACTCCCGCTCAAATATTTTCGGTTTTTTTTTAAATTTTTTTAAATTTTTTTAAAAATTATTATTATTATTATTTTTTTAAAGGCGATAACCGCGCGGTTTCGGTGACCCTTTCTTGGCCACACACACTGTCACCTACCCAACCTCCCAGTCAACAGCTCACAGCACACAGACAGCTCACTACCTTATCTACTTACTAACAGTGCTGCTAACCACTAACTAATCTACTAACTATTCTGTTAACTGCTTACTAACAGTGAGCTAACTGTCCACCTACTTCCTCTCTCACTACCTCAATGTGCAAAGACTATGTGCAGGCAAACCTTGACAGAAAACTGTGTACAAATTGTGTGCAAGCAAAAATTGCTAACTGCCTTCCTACTTGTTCATTCACTGCAAACAAGCTAACGACTACTAATTGTGCAAAGACTGTGTGCAAACAGAAAACACAACATTATGCAGAAATCACAGAACTTGCAGACAACATAGAAATTAACAACTTGCAGAAAAACAACTCATTCCTCTTCCTCTTCCTCTTCTTTCCTACTACAAACAACTCATAGGAGAAGCACAAAGTGCCTCTTGGGCTTAGTGCAGGGCGATTCCCCGGCAACGACACCAAAAATGTGCGCTCCTTGCCGCACTGTCGAAGCAAGGGACTTGCCATTACACCGTGTGCGAGCCATAGACGGCTCCAAGCACACAACTAGCTTAACTAGTAAGCTCAAAAGAGGGCAATGGTGTGTCACTCACCGCTCTATGCTCCTGCCGTGGAGGATTCCTTGCCGCGAAGAAGAAGGAGACGCCGCTACGTCGCGCTCAACCGCTTCACCGCCGTTGTGCCGCCACAATGCTCGATCGCACTCTCTCTCTCTCTCTCTCTCTCTCTCACACACACACACACACACACACACACACACACACACACACACACACACACACACAGACACAAACACACACACACACACATACACACACACACGAGGAGGTGAAGAAGAAGAAGATGGAGATGGAGATGGAGCAAGAGCACTCTTCTATTGCACAAATGAGAGAATAAGTGAATTTTAGGTTTAGTTGGCTTTTATATGAGCTCACCCCATTCACACTTGGGCGCCCATGCTTAGCCAACTAATCCCTTGAATGTCCCGGTTAGAGTGTGCCTCTCATCGGCGATCACTCTTACCCTTTTCCTATTGGTCCGACAAGCCCGGTACCTGACTCTACCAAATACATAATACACGTCCGTCGTAGGTGATGGGGTGTCCGTGAGCCGTGAGGGTTAACAGGTATGTAGGCTTCGTCTGTACAGTCCCTTTCTAGGATACATTCCTCTCGTCTTAAGCTTCTGTTTTCTGAAGCTCTGCACATCCAAATAGGAGTGTCTTTGTTTAGCCAAGATGGAAGTTTAGTTTCAGCCGAAGAGACTGAATCAAACTCTTGGATGGGTGTTTTCATGACGTCTCTATAGGTGTGGTCCTTTAAATTGACCCTTGTTATAGATCCCACCTGCTTTAAGTACAGATAGTTGTTTCCCCAATCTTGGATAAGCTGTACCTGTCGCATGAAAGGTCTTCCCAATATGATTTCATAGTTGAGTTTTTTCCCAAAGTCTACTATGGCAAAAGTGTGTTGATATTAAATTCCACAGGAGTTGACTATCACTTTTTCTAGCAGCCCTAGTGGTCTTTCAATGTGTCCATCAGCCAACTGCAATTTCACAGGAGTTGACTATCACTTTTTCTAGCAGCCCTAGTGGTCTTTCAATGTGTCCATCAACCAACTGCAATTTCATTCGCGTTTGTCTAATGGCTAGCTGTCCCCAGGATTCCCATACTGCTTTAGTGGCTATGGCTATGCCAGCTCCACTATCCAGTATTGCCATGGTTTCAATGTCATTAAATTTCACTGGGAGGGTAGTGTTTCCTTCTTCCCCTTCATAATATTCTCCGACCTTGTTCATAGCAGCCCTAGTGGTCTTTCAATGTGTCCATCAGCCAATTGCAATTTCATTCGCGTTTGTCTAATGGCTGGCTGTCCCCAGGATTCCCATACTACTTTAGTGGCTATGTCTATGCCAGCTCCACTATCCAGTATTGCCATGGTTTCAATGTCATTAAATTTCACTGGGAGGGTAGTGTTTCCTTCTTCCCCTTCATAATATTCTCCGACCTTGTTCATAGGAACTGATCGTATCTCTTTGGATTCCGTTTCATTTTTTGAGTTTCCCAGATTCTTAGAGGTTAACCCCGTTATACCCACCTTTTCTAGGGTTTTCTGTAAATCATTCCATAAGTATGGTCTGAGTTTCAATAGTTCTCCCAAGGTAAGAGTGCATTGGATAGGTGTAGACATGATTGAATAAATGTTGTCTACTTCGAGGGTTTGTTTGGCTCTTTTGACTTGAGTGGTTTTGCAAATGATAGACTTATCTTCGTTATCTCCCAAGTAAGAAGGTAATGTTTTTAATGTCATCTGTTTAGATACTCCTGAAGCCTTTGACCCGCAATCCCCCTACAAGGATTGTATATCCATGTTTATAACAGATGGTAGGTTATCCAACCAGACTTCCTCTATAGGAGCTGACTTTAAAGTTAGGCTCCCATCATTGATCTCCCTTACCTTTTTCCATAAGTGTCTTGGCTAGTCTCCTCCACGAATGGAATTCCGTCTAAGGCATCCACACTGTCTGGCACTATGAGCTATGGTTCATTTGTTTCAAGGTGGGGTTCTGCCACCACATTGGATTTTGCTTTCGTTTCTTCTACCGCCAGCTCTTCCGGTTTTGCAATACTTTCAAGTTTGGGTTTCTATTTATCCAGCATTTCTTGGGTGATTCTTACCAAATTTTGATAAGCTTCCAGCTTAGCTGCTTCCATGTCTGGAGATGGATAGTTTTTCCATCTATTTTCCATGTTTTGGCATGCTTTTAGTCTGGCTTGGTAGGCTTCCAAGGCAGCATTGATAGGCTCAAAAATGGATCCTCTAGATTTCAACCAGAATGGATCCTCCAGATTTCACGGTTGTTTCCTTAAATTCACTACCAGTTTCTTTCAACTTGTCCCGGGCTAGAATTTTTTCTTTCTCTTCATTTTCAACCCGTTGTTTTTGTTTTCTCATCTCGTATCATTTGCTTCTACTCCTTTTGATTCTTTGGGAAGAAACTTTTGTGTTCTTCGAATCATCAGAGGAATTGTGTTTCTTTTTCCTTGCCTAGGCTCTAGTGATTACTTTGATTGGAACAATCAGTTCGCTCTCTGATGAGCTATTAGGCATTACTTGGACTACATTGACTACAATTTTTTCCTTGTTCAAAGGATTCTTAGGAAAATCTTCCGGAAAGTGTCCTCCCTTTTTGCAACATTGTATGCAATAGGATTTTGTCACGCTCTGGACATTCGTTCTTCCAATGGTCATCAGCACCACAATTATGACAGTTTCATGTTCTGGGCTTCATCATGGGTCTTCCCATAGGAGGTCTGACACCTTGATTAGCTACATAATACATTGGTGTGAGCTCTGGTGGAGCATAAGTCATGGTTTCCTCCATTGGTGGTGGGTGTGGACTATACCAATCTCCCTCTACCATTACTATAGATGGACTAGGCTCTGCATAGGGTGTAACAAGCACTAATGCTTGTTCATCTATGACTGCTTCTGAGTGCATGTACTTTACAGGCACCGCATTATGTCCTGGATAAGGAGGTTGTTGTCCCAACACAGGTTGAGGTCTCTCCATACCCATTGGTGGTCTTTGAACTTGAGCCATATTAAGTTGATATCTGTACATGGGTTGTCCTTGTGGCCTCATGGGCACGTACTGAACATTCCCATCATACTTTGGTCTGAAGTAGCACTCGTGGGTCTCGTGGTTGGTCCATTTACCCTCGATTGCACACCATTTTTGTGGCCTAATTGGTTGTCCTTGTGGGGATATCCCCTGTCCTGGTCCTCTCATAGGTGTTTTTGCATATTGTTCATCATGTCATTCATCCTTTTTAGCATATCTTCTATGGCTGAGAGTGGTGCCATAGAAGCCATTCCCACTTGTGCTGGTTTTGTGGATGCAGTCTTCTCGCTTTGGTTATCCTTAGGGACATCCTCTTCATTAAAGATCTCACAATTGTCTCCTAGGTCGATAGCATCAGACACACACTCCTCTAGGGCTGTATGCTTTTTACTATAGAGTATAACATGAAGTTCTTTGTTTAGCAGTCCCTCCAGAAACAATGAAACAAGTCGCTCCTCTGCAGGTATCTCCATCTCTGGGCATCTGGCAATGTATTGTCTCATTCGAGTTGCACAATCCCTAACAGACTCACCATGTTTCTATTTAAATCTGTAGATTTGAGCTACCGTATTATGTTTAATCCCCGTTTTAGAACACGCAGCTACAAATCCTTGAGCTAATGTATTCAAATCCATGATTGACCTTGGTGGAATGTTTTGGATCCATGTCAAAGCTTTTCCTTCTAATGTCATTCCAAACCCTTCGAATTGGGTATGGAAATCGATTATATGCTCCGCTCTTAGCACTTGCTTGAAGCTTGCTAAGTGGTCATATGGATCCCTTGATCCAGTGTATTTTTTGACCCATTTTTAAAAATCAGCTGTTCTGACACGTCTATTTGGTTCAACTCCAGGTCTTCTAGGAGTTGGTCCTGTTCCGAGTCCTTCAAACCAGTCTGTCGAAAATAGTGACTCATGTAGCCCTGGGCTGGCCTTAGTGTCACCCGTTTTTCTCCATGATGAGGTGGTTTCTGGTTTCTTCACATTACTCTCAGATGATCTCTCACGATGTTCGTCTCTTGGAGTGGTTTCTAGTCCTTGACCCAATATCCAATCTCGTATGGAATACCCCTGGTATTTGGTTTGTTCTACCTCCTCAGGAGTCATCATAACAAAGATGTTGTTATAACAATCCCTAAACAAGTAAGTTGGTAGATCCACAGATCCCTTATCTTTGATTTTGAAGATATAGATGATCTTCATGGCCGTTAATTGTCCTGGTCTAGCATGAGAAGTCCACAAAAGATCTTTTATGTTTCTATCTTCCCAACAATAGACTCCGATCCTAGGATTATCCGTACTAAGCCGTTTTAAAGGCTTCAAGTCTACTTGATCGTATCCCTCGAATTTCAAAGTTGGTGATCCTTCTTTTGCTGACATATCCGGATTATAGTGTTCACTTCTAAGCCCCATTTGTCTACCATATCAGGATTTTCAACATGTACATATTGAGTTCCGTTTTGATCCATGTACATTTTTCCTTGCTTGTTTGCCGTAACCTCTTCTTCAAACTCAATACCATGATCATCAATGCGAATAGCATACTCTTCATTAGAATCCAAGTAAACCTGGGCTCCATCACGATTAGTCTTGTAAAAAGAGAGTATATGCTTGTAGCGCATTGTCGTTCCAATTTTCGAGTGAGTCGAGTAAGAAGACATTTCGGATGTTGAATTTGAAAAAGTGTCCGAGACTTCTTCAAGAATTGTGTGCAAGGAATTGCCTTGATTTACCCTTTCTTCAGTGGATACTCTACTGGTGTTTTCTCCAAATAGGCCTTGATTTCCTATTACACAACCGGATCTAAGGTTCATATAGACTTATGAAGCCCTGGATAGAGTACTCACCTTAGATTGACTTGTAGTCAATTTCCACTTGACTCAATTGCAACTTTCTGTCAAGCCACTAATTCCTCGTCTGCAACCTGATTCCTGTACAAAATTTGTCAAATTAGCTATTTTTCTATTAGGACAGTAGAGCTCTTGAGAACTCCAGTGATTGGTCTCTGTATTTCACTTCAATTCGTGCTATGGGAGTCGAAATTTTGACTTTCAGATTCAACTTAGCAAAATCAAAGGTTTAATCTGCAATCTGTAAACTGAGTGTATCTGTACCAACTTTGATCCAATTGAACCCAAAATTTCCTAGTGGCCTTATTTTATGCTGGTCTAACACTATATAAGCCCAAAAGTCAAATTTGTAGTCTCTAGATAGCAGAAGTAAATAATCGCAATTATTTACTTTTGTCACTTTTTTGCAATTTCTGGATTGGTTTGGCAAGTATACAACTTGTTAAAGCCCTTGGGCCAGTTTCAACAAGTTTGGACAAATTTGATCAAGTTTACCCACTGTTCCGTGTCTACAGACTCTTATTTCAAGAATCTGACTTAAGTCTCACTTTTGTGGTCCAAATTTCACCAAAATTGATTTGTGGGGTCCAATTGAGGTGCTTGACCTTGTGGTATACTCAAATTTGCAAAATCACTAAGTTTTGAAGCAAATGTAAATAATCGCGATTATTTACTTTTGACAATTTTTTGTCCCAACTTTGACACGGATCTATTAAGCACCCTATGTTAAGGTCACTAGCCAATTTCCATCAAGTTTGGACAATTTTTGGTCAAATTGTCATCAATTATCTGTCCGCATACTAACTTTGCAATTTTTGTCACAGTTTTCACTCCAGTGATCCAAATCTTACCAAATTTGGTTTGTAGGCTTATTACAACATGGTAAAGCTAGTGGTATGCCAACTTGTTCAAAAAAGTTCAAAAACAGGACATATGTAAATAATCGTGATTATTTATTTTGTCAAATTTTTGCAAGTTTTTGGTCAATTGAGCATATACACATGTTTATCACCTCCATATAAGCCTATGAATAAATTTTCACCAAGTTTGGATAAATTTTTCCTCTATTCACACTCAAGATTCAGAAAGTCAGTACAAACTTTAGTTTTCACCCAGTTTTTTGCCAGTTTAGTAATCCAAATCTCTTGTGCCTTTACAAAAGTTGTTTGTACACATGCAATGAGTCAATGGTATGAGCCTTGGCCAAATTAGAGCAAAAAGTTAATAATCGTGATTATTAACTTGAGGTTTGAAATGAGCACTTTTTTGAAATTTTCTCAAGGACAATCCTTTTATGATGTGTTTTAAGCGTATGAATCAAGTCAAAACTTAGTTTGGCCTAAAAAGTCAAGAAAAAGTAAATAATCTGAGTTTTGGTCAACTTCTTGAAATTTTTACCTCGAAGTGTCCTTGAGCTTACCCACTGGTTGAGACAACTCTTAGGCTTACTCCCCAGTTGGATTGAGTGAATTCGAGTCTTTTCGTACTAATTTCTAGCCGTAGACTTGAAATTCTGCAACTTTACATAACAACTCACACTTGATTCTTTCAGAGAGAGCAATGCTATGAAATACACCTGGGATCCTACTTACCCTACTCCTAGTTTCTCATGCAATGGGGTTATGGAAAGTGTCCGCAAACACTCGTTTTCTTGTGTTTTTAATGTTTTTCAGAGTCTTGATCTTAAGACTTGTCTTGTCTACCAATCATTCTCCAAATCCTAATCTAAATCTACAATCCTACAATCCTAAAGGCACTCAGCAAGTACGATTACTTCCAAGCTACCTCTACACAGCAAAAGACGACAATCTTAAGCTATGCGGTTTCTAAAAGAGAGTTTTGAACTCTAAGCGAACCTAGAGGAAGTTAAAGGACAATTACACAAGACGCTCGTGTTTTTTCCTAGTTTAGGTCTTTTCGATCCCCGACAGCGGCGCCAAATGTGGGACGCATGTCTAACCTCACAATCCTATCTTATTGCAGTATTATCGAGAACCACGATTAATTTATCAAACCATGGGATGAAGCTGACTTGACTAGTGCATAGAGGCTACAAGAGGTTGTCAATCTCTTGGAAAACATCTAACAACTCGCATCTAACTCAAGCTACACTCAAGTGACTGAAATCACCAAAAGCCAATCGTTCATCGACAACCAAATCACATCCGTTACAGCATCAAATGACATCCAAACATAACGAAACTATTAGGACAACTTTATAAGACCTAAGCACACATGCCTATGGCCTCAAACCCCACTTTAGGTCAAGTTCCAAAATCGCGATTATTAACAGCAGTGGATTTTTGACCTAGTCGTTTTTGACCCAGAATGCATCTAAATGCTTAGCAATGATGTCCCAATACCCCACTTATGCTTAGTTTTCATTTTAAAAGTGTAAATTCCTAGTATGATGAAATTAGGCCGCGGGTCGGCGACGCCAAAAGCTACGAAATACGGTGAATGGCTTACGTCAATGCGTAGAACTCTTACCTACGGTTATAATGCAACAAACACATTTACGATGGGACAACCGGGGAGGGAGTAGGAAGCGCGAGAAGGAGAGGAGTGAATGTTGTTAGCTCATGTTGTGTATTTCTTATTCAAAAATTTATAAAAAACTTATAAAAATTGGCTGTTATACCTTAGCCAAGGTTTTTGGGTGGTCAAAGTAATAATCTAGAGTTCTACCAAAGGCTGGGAATTGAATGGCTGATACAATCTGGAAGCTTGTAGCCTCGGCTCATTAATTACAAGGTTTATCAAGAAAATTGGAGTTACAATATTCCCGATTTATCAAAATAATAATTATTTTTACAAGGAGAACTCCCAAAAATGGTGTCCACGTTAGCTTGCTGCTAACACTTTCTCCTCGATTTCAGCCTTTTGTTTCTGTTTTCTCATTTCATACCTTTTGCTTCTGCTTCTTTTGGTATTTTGAGAGGAAATTTTTGTATTCTCAAAATTATCAGAGAAGCCATGTTTCTTTTTCTTAGCCTGGGCTTTGGTGATTACCTTGATTGGAACAATTGGTTCACTCTCAGACGAGCTACTAGGTATCACTTGGACTACGTTTACTACTAATTTACCCTTTTTTAAAGGGTTTTTTGGACAATCTTCAGGGAAGTGTCCTCCCTTTTTGCAACATTGTATACAATAAGCTTCAACTGGCTTGAGGTTCTTGTCAGGCTCTGGGCATTTATTTTTCCAATGATCATCTGCACCACAATTATAATAGTTCCCAATTCTTGGCTTAATCATGGGTTTTACCATCGGAGGTCTAACACCTTGATTAGCTATATAATACATCGATGCCAGCTCTGGTGTAGTATAAGTCACAATTTCTTCCATTGGTGGTGGATGTGAATTATACCAATCTCCTTCTACCATTACTATAGATGGGCTAGGTTCATCATAGGGTGTAACATGCACGAGTGATTATTCATCTATGACCCTCTGAGTGCATGTACTTTACAGGCACTGCATTATGTCCAGGATATAGAGGTTGTTGACCCAACACGGGTTGAGGTCTTTCCATACCCATCGAAGGTCTTTGAGCTGGGGCCATATTAGACTGATATGTGTACATGGGTTGTCCTTGTGGTCTCATAGGCATGTATTGAACATTCTACTTTGGTCAGTAGTAGCACTCATTAGTCTCATGGTTGGTCCATTTACCCTCGATTGCACACCATTTTTGCAGCCTAATTGGTTGTCCCTGTTGAGGTATCCCTTGCCCTAGTACCCTCATAGATGCTTTTTGCATGTTATTCATCATGCCATTCATCCTTTTGAGCATGTCTTCTATGGCTGAAAGCGGTGCTGCAGCAGCCATTCCCACTTGTGTTGGTTTGGTGGATGTTGTTTTCTTGCTTTGGTTATCCTTAGGGACATCTCCTTCATTGAAAATATCACAATTGTCTCCTAAGTCAATAGCACACACTCTTCTAGGGTCATATGCTTCTTGCTATACATTATAGCATGAAGTTCTTTGTTTAGCAGTCTCTCTAGAAACAATGATACTAGTCTTTCTTCTGCAGGTATCTCTAGCTCTGAGCATCTTGCAATGTATTGCTTCATTCTAGTTGCACAATCCCTAACAGACTCACCTTGTTTCTAGTTGAAGCTATAGTGTCAGGACAAGGGTCCTGTACCCTAAGAACTAGAATGGTCATGGACTACGGCCAAGGGTCAGGCTAGACAATGTGGACAGGGGATCCGTCTAGGGCAAGGGGCTAGGAGCCCGCCTATATAAAGGGAGGCTGGGAGGAGGATCTCAGGTCTAGTTTCCCTAGTTCTTACACTGGTATCAGAGCTTAGGAGTCTCTCTTCCACTCTCTCTCTAGGCGTGGTCAATTTTAGCTCCTAAAAGTAGGATCTTTAGGTGAGAACCGTGGCTTTAGTGGGGTTTTTTTCATTTTTAGCAAAAGACTGTCTAAATCGGGTAAGCTTTCCTTTTTTGGATGCGAAGCTATGGTGCACGAAAGCTGGCGCTCTTGGGCTTGACACAGGCGCCCTGGGGAAGGGGGGGAGTTTCCATAACCTCGCGGCCATTGGCCACTTGGACAAGCTGCCATAACCATATCTCTCTCCTTTGTCAACTCTGCACGCTGTCTGTGCCCTTTCCATTCAACAAGGTGAGTTATTTTCACATAGGCATGGCCACTTGAAACTCAATTTGAGCCTTGGCCATTTTAGGGGGCCCTTCCCACAGGCAAGGCAGCACAAGGACGAGCCTTCGTGTGTCGGCAAGCCTCCCCTTAGTTCTCGCGATCTGGTGGAAGGCAAACGACCACAAATTGTTGTTGAGCAGGAATAACTCAGTATTCCGAACCGGTTGCAAACCAGATTTTGCAGTTTCGCACACCACAAATTCCAACCGATTGGCCGTTTGCATAAGATGCAAATTCAGTTATCGGCCACTACAAATTGATCGGTGTTTTTCAACTGCATCCTCGGCTGCAAGGCAATTGCTGATTTCATGGTTGCTTGGGATTTAAAATCTGACTTCGAATTCAACGTTCGGTTCATCAAGTCTACATTAAACGACTTGCAAGCTGCTGGACTACAACCGGTGCGAACAAGTTTATGGGGAAGCTCGACTTTCCCTATACTTTCAATGTCATCGGCAATTTGAACTTCCTCGGTAATTTCACCTCTGCGCCAATTCTACCGTGACCTTCTTTACGACCGTCGGCGAAGTTAGCACGGCTAACTACCGACCTCTGTGTTCAATACGGCTACAAGATTTTTTGCACTCCAAGGTACTGTTTCCTCTTTTGTTCGCACAACACAGATTCGCCATGAGTGCGGAAATTGATGATGAACACATGTTTGACTTTGAATACCTGGAATTGGCTCCACCTGTGGATGCCATGGGGCCGGATACTCTTACGGAGGGTACCATCGTGGCAACAGGGATGGATGGTGCAAACCCGGGTGATCTATCTCTGTCTCCTCATTTATCAACCCCTCCTCCTCAGAGCGTGTTGGATATTCTAGAGGATGACAATCAATTGCCGGATGCCAGGGAGTTTGTCACTCGACAGGACTGGCAAACTTTTGATGCCCGATTTCACAAGCTAGCAGTAAGGGTCCAAATATTGGTGACACAAGTAGAAAATCTCACACAACTAATTTACAGAATGCTACAAGAATCAACTCCCTGCTTGCCAGCAACCCAAGGGGTTGTCAATCTACCAGTTATGACCAAAGAGGTCCAACATGTCCAAAATAATTCAGTTGTCGGAACAAATTGGGGCACGACCAACGTGGTCAGGAAGTGCCTATCACCATTCGACTTTCAACGTGCAAAAAGTCAAAAATTATGCTTTATTTGCTTAGGAACGCATCAAACAAAGCAGTGTCCACATGTCCGACAACTTAAGCATGATGCATGAGTTCGTGATTTGACATAAACTCCAGTTTTGGTGCACGACACAGTAGTTATATGGCTTTTGAACATGTTATGCTTAGCCATTTTCTCATACTTGAAATGGATTTTCAGAGTATTGTAAGTTTTTTGAATTGGGTACTGTTACGCCCCAATTGATTTTCTGCCATAGTCATTTTTTGGTACGACCAGTCACATCATCTCGGCTTATACGATTTGCCGAAAACATTATGAGATGCATGCAAGATCATTGAATTAGGTTGTATATGTTACACGTGTCCTACAATTTTACGTTTCGCATTTACTTTGGACAATATTGTTTGTTGTGAAAATCCAAATGCTTGGCCCATTTCACATGAAACAAGGCTTCTAATTCGTACTCCGATTAACTCGGCGTCAAGAGCAGCTGGCAACCAAGTTTGGGGCACCTACATTATTTAGGATATCATCTCATCGAATCCCTACCAGTCTAGCCGGTGCAAGGCACTTCGGGTGTTGAATTTTAAGGTTGTCACGGTAGTCACGGGCTTCCGTTTTTGTATGCAAGGTATGCTACCTAGGTGGTATAAAGTACGCTGTCGAGAAATTTGCGGTCTTGCCAGGAAAGCACCGGGCTTATGGCTGTGAGAGTTTGTGAGAGAACTCAACAAAAACTATATGAAGGAGTTAAACCATAGATGCCATGAAGACTAGGGTTTGGAAAGAAGGGCAATCAAAGAAGTCTCACTCTTTCTCTCTTGCACTCACACACACATAGGAAGAACGCAAAAGAGAATGTCAAAACAATACGAAGATGAAAACATCAAGGCTATGGTCATATCGTATCATGGGTAGTATGAAAGGGTTAATGGATGAGTTAATGGCATTCAATCTTGGCTAACCAAATAGGCTACGAATTGTTCTTTGGAATTGTAGTTTTGTGCTTACCATAATATATATATATTTTGTCTAGTGATTGGGATTAATTGTGTGTACAAATCCTCTTGGTTCATAGCAAGATAACTACGCTTACATCAAAAGAAAAATTATAGTCTATGAGAGGTAGTATGATGGGATCCGGTGATAGAAGTATTTCATTGAGCCTTTCAGGGCCGAAGAGAAACACTATACGTTGTTGAAAGTGTATTTTATGGCTAATCCATACGTTAATTCTAATAGATCGTACAGAGTGAAAGTGATAGAAATGATCATCATGTGGGTTATTCATCTAGGATAGTATGTGAGAAATGTAGATATGAGAGAAGTGAAGAGATGAGAAGTTTCCCTCCCAAGCCCTATTCTTGCCCGTAGGCAATAAGGATACTGCGGGGAGAGATGTACCTGTAGCAAGAGAACCTAGAGAGGATGAATTACTAAGAATGAGAGAGATAGGTTTGGTTAAGGAGATGAGATTAGATACATACATATATATATATATATATATATATATATATATATATGCTAGATTAGAGATGAAAATGAAGACAACAAGAAATCAAGAAAACATCAATGTAGAACACATCTTACTTGAAACCCTTCGGCACCATTATTGATGGGAGAGAGAAGAAGAGTGGATAATTACACTTTGATTGATACACCAAGTGCAAGACCTTCTTTGATTAGAGTTGATCTTCCAAGGTTAGCTTGTTGCAAGAATGGCTAGTCTCCCTCTAGGAGAAAGTGTAGGCTTGGGCTTATGTTAATGGCTAAGTACAATTAGGCATTACTACTCACTCCCTCGAGAATTCCTCTCATCAATGGCTTGAATGCTTGAGTTCTTTCCAAGGAAGAAGAGGTCCCCTTTTATAGGTGAAGGGAACCCCCAAGGGTTTACACAAGAAGAGAGGAGCCAGTGTGAACAGGAATTGGAAAAGTTGGAAATGAGCTGCCCCTGCATGATGTGGGCAGACTGGGGTCTAGTATTTTGATCATATATCCTCAACCGTGGCTCCAAATAAAAAAGTAAAAATATGGGCAAAAACTTCAGCTCATTATCTACGATTTTCATTTTAAAATCGTTTTCCAATTCGGATTGGAACCTTGTGTAAAAAATTCATCAAAATAGGGTCCATTTATGGCAGCAAAAGTCTTCATGTGGTCTCCTTAGCCTAGACTTTCATTTAATTCCAAAGGACACCTCATGCCATATGAAAGCATGACATTGCTCCTTGACAAATTTTTGTAATCATGCTTGCAATAATGCATTAAAATAAGTGTATCTTTGAAATCATGCCACCTAGTGTCCCACTAGGATTTGATTCTCTCCTAGTAGCTATTTAAAAAGAAATATAAGAAAAGCATAGAATATATATATATTGGAGTTTACCGTAGATATAGGATCTAGTTAGGGTGTGAGATGATAATGAAATAGTAGAAATAAAGAATCAATGCTTTTTGCCCCAAGTTAAAGAGGCGGAGCTATTGATGCTTTTCCCATAGTATTTTCTGATGGTAAAGTAAGGATATGTTACCCTTGAGAAAAATAATAGGATGAGATAGAAGGCTTATTATTATACTTAAATATGCATATGTACACTATAGGAAATATAATTATGTATCTAAAAAAATACAAGATAGATCTTGTAGCATGCGTTCCCACTATGTACGTGTCACAGCACGACAACGCTCTCACACAATCACTCTGTCAAGGACAATATTAGTTATGCATTGTTTCCCATAATTTTCAGTTGCTATCAAGGTACACACCACTATAAAGAACCTAAAACTTCTACCGGATTCACAACCCATACACGGTAGATGGTCAAGATGTGACTTGTGTTCCCTCTCATGATGCGAGCATCATATAGTCAGATGGTTGCATGCTTATAGGATAAGCTGCTAGTCAGGCATAAGATGTCTAAGTGCACACATTCTGGGCACACACACATTAGAAATTTAAGGAAAGTTCCTCAACCCAGCATGCTCTTCTGTTCGTTATTCATCTCTTTCTCTAAGGAACAAAATGAAAATTTTCTACGATGTTTTGTTCCATGTTTCAGTACTGAGTTCTCCTGAGCCAAGATGCTCTAGAACTCTCAGCTAGAAATTGGGCAAGGTGCCATCCACATTAGTCTTCATCCGTTCGATGATTGAACACTAATTGCCATGATGGCTATGAACCAAGCACGCTGGCTAAGAGCCATTGCTAAACCTAGGATAAGATCCACTTGTTGGTATTCCTTGGACGATTGTTCTCAAGATTGAATAGATCCACCCAGTGGAGTACACATTGACGTTAATTGACAAGCAAGCGTCTTGTCATTAAAGATGTTTAGGGTGTCATTTTTGCACTACATGTTTTCAGTGCAACGCTCATGTGCGTTTTTTGATAATCTTCAACTCACACCGACTGATCTCTACCACGGAGTATAGACACAGTAATCAGTTGTGACAACATGGTTGTAAGGGATCATTAGTTCACTCATGTGGGTCTCCTGCTCTCTCTATAGCACTACGAAGTGTCTATGGACATACTGTTTTGGGGTAAGACCCAGCGGGTGATTGCTACATCACCCCATAGGCATTAAGGATCACAGTTTGATCTGCATTGAAGATCACAGTTGATCTCTCCCAGTTCTACTTTCAAGGAAAGAATTCCGCAATCTACCACGCGGTAGCAGACGAACACACTTTTTAAGTCGATTCCACTCAATCTGTACACGGTTAACTATGTTGGTTATCGTTATCTCCTAGTTGAGCAGTTTCTACAAAGAAGTCTTATCAAGGGGTTTGACTACGTAGATTCTAATCCAAGGGCTTGGGTTGCAAAGGCAACAACTAGGGTTCCCAGTGCAGTACTGTTTGTTTTTCAGGTAGGGGACGTGCTCCTCTCCATTTGCATACAGGTAAGTGTACGTTATGTTATTCCATTTGCATACAGGTAAGTGTATATTATGTTATTCCATTTGCATACAAGAAAATGTACATTATGTTATTGCATTTGCATACAGGTAAGTGTACTGATTTGGTGTCAATTCCATGTTTAGTATGCTTTGCTTGGTTTTTTCAAGACATCTAAGTATGCTTGAATGTTACAGAGCCATGCCAAGGGCATGCCGCCACAAAGTATTTGGGCCCAAGTGTCCAATCTATCTTTCTCTCTTATATTGTTACGAACCTACTTGTAGGGTTTAATTTGGCACATGTTGTCACATGGGATACAACATGATCTAGGAACTCAAGGAGTTCGGTTTAGCCAGTGGAGCAAGGCTAATGAGGGTCCCTCTCACTCCCGTCGTAGAGTGTTTGCAGTTACCTCCACACACAAGTACATCTTGTACTTGAAGGATGTTCCTTTTTGCACATCCTTACATGAGACATATTCCACATGTGGAGAATATGAGTCTCTGGATTGACACTGGCACCATTATTTCAATTATGTGTCACGACAAAGTCCCTAGGTGCTAGTCACATCTGTTTTCTAGACCATTTTTAGCACGACGTATCAAGAGCAATTTCGTGGCCAGAAATTGTCGGATACTTAAAATGACTTGTTAAGGTCCAAGTACTGCTAAAAAACATTACAGATGGTTGTTTATACATATAGCAAGGCTATAAGTTGTTAATGAAAAAAGTTTCATTGTCTGTACCTAGAATTGATCAATGTTTCATCTTCTATTGTGATTCAAACGTTTCAGCAAGGCTTGCAAAAGATTGCAACTAAAATTATTTAGTTTCTTTTCAGAACTATTTCCATTCCTGTTAAAGCGTGCTAGGTGCATCACATTTGCCATAAGTATTGGCAAGGATCATCATGGATATACAGGTTTGGGTTAGTTTTTGCTAAATGCATGCACACTAGGTGTTATGGGCCCTAGTGTTTAGCAAAGGCTGATTTGGAACGACGTGCATATTCCTTAGGTTGTTGCTTATGAAGCATTTTGCACTCTATGTGCACTATCTCTATGAAATTACTTTTGGGTCTACTAATTACCAATAGAGGTCATGGCTTGGTTTGGGCGTTTGTGGATTTTTTCAAGTTAACCACGATGGTTATTTCCGACATTGTTGATTCCTCACCAATGTTATACACTACTGTGATTCCCCGTTTACCAGTCATCTGGGACGACTGTCTGTAAACCGTGAGGAAAACACACCTCAGTATTGTCAGTTATCCAAGGGGATAGGCAGATTACAAAGAGTAATCTTGTGGTAAAGGATCTACTAAGAGCATACGTTAGCACAACGCATTTTTGAATAGATGATTTTCTCCCTATTCTAGAATTTGCTTAAGTACGATTTTCAACTTTGAACACCTCTTGTAGTGGGGTTGGAGATTGTGTCAATACTTTTATATGTCAAGGACTTACCAGGTGTGCTGACAAAGTATGTTGGCAAGTAACCTTCATTAGGGATGAAGCTGTAGTTCTATGTGTTCCAATATGTTCAAAAGTCTGACATAAGGACACACCCTACTATACTTCTTTGTAGCTATGAAGCTTTTTACGATACTCACGCGAGTTGTAAATCTCGCTCTCAACTTCATGGGCAGTTGCGCCAATGTTTCCTTGAATTATTCCAGTACCTTCAAAAGATATGAACACTGGTTATGCCTTTGGACAACTCTTAGTTATGGTTCCTCCTTTACAGTACTCAAGTGAGTTATAAATGGAGTTACCATTTACACCCAAGTGCTTGCAAACGGACAACAATGTTGAAAATCAAGATGTTGCTCTTGGTTTCATTGAACCTCCTCATTGCATCACGTATCAGTGGGCTTGCGTATAGGATACCAACACAGAAAACATCAGTCTTCTTATGAAGATATCACCACTTTTGTTTTTGAGGACGAAAACTCTTCTTTAAGGGGGGAGTAATGTCAGGACAAGGGTCCTGTACCCTAAGAACTAGGATGGTCATGGACTACGGCCAAGGGTCAGGCTAGATAGTGTGGACAGGGGATCCGTCTAGGGCAAGGGGCTAGGAGCCTGCCTATATAAAGGGAGGTTGGGAGGAGGATCTCAGGTCTAGTTTCCCTAGTTCTTACATATAGATTTGAGCTACCGTATTATGTTTGATCCCTGTTTTGGAACATGCAGCTACAAATACTTGAGCTGTATATTTAAGTCCATGATTGACCTTGGTGGAATGTTTTGGAACCATGTCAGTGCTTTTCCTTTTAATGCCATTCCAAATCCCTCGAATTGAGTATGGAAATCAAATATGCATTCTGATTTTAGCGCTTACTTAAGGATTGCTAAGTGGTCATATGGACCCCAAATCCACTGTATTTTTTGACCCATGTTTAAAAATCAGCTGGTTTGACACGTCTATTTGGTTCAACTCTCGGTCTCCTGGCAGTTGGTCCTTATATGAGTCCTTCAAACCAGTCTGTTGGAAATAGTGACTCATGTAGCCTGGACTGGCTTTAGTGTCACCCAATTTTCTTTGTGATGAGGTGGTTTCTAGTTTCTTAACATTACTCTCAAAAGATCTCTCACGGAGTTCATCTCTTGGAATAGTTTCTGGTTCTTGGCCCAATATCCAATTCCTTATGGAGTATGCTTGGTATTTGGTATGTTCCACCTCCTTAGGAGTCATCATAACAAAGTTATTGCTATAACAATCCCTAAACATGTAGGTTGGTAGATCTGCTGATCCCTTATCTTTGATTTTTGAAGATATAAATGATCTTCATGGGCGTTATCTGTCCTGATTTGGCATGAGAAGTCCATAGAATATCTTTGACGTTTCTATCCTCCCAACAATAGACCCCGATCCTAGGATTATCCGTGCTAAGATGTTTCAGAGGCTTCAAATCAACTTGATCGTATCCCTCGAATTCTAAAGTCGGTGGTCCTTCTTTTGCTGCCATATATGGAATTATGGTATTTAATTTTAGTTCCCATTTGTCTATCATGTCAAGGTTTTCAACTTATAAATACTGAGATCCGTTTTTATCCATGTACATTTTTCCTTGTTTGTTTGCCCTGATTTCCTCTTCAAACTCTATGTCATGGTCCTCAATGCGAATGGCATACTCTTCATTAGGATCTAGGTAGACCTGAGCCCCATGGCAATTAGTCTTATAAAAAGAGAGTATGTGCTTATATCGCACTATCGTTCCGGTTTCTGAATGAGTTGAATAGGAAGACATTTTAGATGTTGATTCTGAAAAGTGTCTGAGACTGCTTCCAAGATAGTGTGCAAGTGATTGCCTTGATTCACACTTTCTTTGATGGATACTCTACTAGAGGTCTCTCCAAATATGCCTTGATCTGCTAGTATATGACCAGATCTAAGGTTCATATAGACTTGTGAAGCCCTGGATAGAGTACTTACCATCGGATTGGCTGGTTATCAACTTCTTTCACTTGACTTGATTGCAACTTCTGTCAAGATTTCAATTCCTTGTCTGCAACCTGATTCCTGTATCAATTTTAATCAAGTTATCTATTCTTCCACAAAGACTGTAGAATTTTTGCTAACTATTGTGAGTGATCTATGTGTATCACTTCAAATCGAGCTAAGTGAGTCAACAATTGAGACTTTCAGATTCTACTTTTGCAAAAAGCCAAAGGACTAATCTGCAATCTGGAAACTGAGTGAACATGTACTAATTTGGATCCGATTGAACCCAAAATTTCCCGTTGGCCTTGTATTATGTTGGTCTAACACTATACAAGTTCAAAAGTCAAAAAGTCTATCTCTGTGTATCATTAGTAAATAGTCGCGATTATTTACTTTTCTCAATATTTTGCACTTTTGATTTGCCAAGTATGCAACTTGTTAAGGTCTCTAGACAAGTTTCACTAAGTTTGGACAAAATTTGTTCAAGTTATTAATTGTTTCGTGTCCGCAGACTCGGTTTTCAAGAATCTGGCTTAAGTCTCACTTTTGTGATCCAAATTTCACCAAAATTGATTTGTGTGGTCTACTTGATATGCTTAACCTTGTGGTATACTCAAATGTACAAGAACATCAAATTTGATAGCAAATGTAAATAATCACGATTATTTACTTCTGCTATTTTTGTGCACTTTTTTGCAACAATTTTGACACAGATCTGTTAAGCAGCTCAACTTAAACTCCATAGCCAAGTTTCATAAAGTTTGGATAATTTTTTGTTCAAATGGTCATCAATTTTTTATCTGCAGTAAATTTGGCCACAATTTTCAATCCAATGATCCAAATCTTGCCAAATTTGATTTGTGGGCTTAATATAACATGCTAAAACTAGTGGTATACTAAAATGGAACAGAAGTAAAAAATCACGGTTATTTACTATTGGCAATTTTTTGCATCTTTTTGGTCAACTGAGCATGTACACTTGTTTATCACATCAATATATGCCTATGAGTCAAGTTTCATTAAGTTTGAACAAAATTTTTGAATTTACACTCAAGTTCTCGAAAGTTAGTACAGAATTTAGTTTTTACCCAGTTTTTGTACAGTTTGGTGATCCAAATTCTATGGGCCTTTACAAAAGATGTTTTTACACATGTATAGAGTCTCTGGTATCAACCGTGGTCACTTTTGAGATGAAAATAAATAATCGTGACTCTTTACTTTAGGTCTAAAATGAACACTTTTTTGAACTTTTTCACTGGATAGTCTTTTCATGAGCTATTTTAAGCCTCTGAGTCAAGTCAAAACTTAATTTGGCCTAAAATGTCAAGAAAAAGTAAATAATTCGATTTTTTGCAAACTCTTGAAATTTTTACCTCAATGCATCCATGAGCTTACCCACTAGTTCATACAACTGTTAAAGCATACTTCCCAGTTGGATTGAGTGGTTGACAATCTTTTGGTGCTATTTCTAGCCGTAGACCTGAAATTATGCAACTTCACATAAACATCTCACAATTGATTCTTTTGGAGCGACCAATATTCTAAAATCCACCTCGGATTCTAGTTACCCTACTCCTAGGTTCTACCATCAATGGGGTTGTGGAAAGTGTTCACAAACACTCATTTTCTTGTTTTTAATGATTTTCTGAGCTTTGATCTTAAGACTTGTTTCGTCCCTTAATCATTCTCAAAATCCTAATCTAATCTTACAATCCTACAATCCTAAAGGTACTTAGCAAGTACACTTACTTCCAAGCTACCTCTATGCAAACTTGCTTTTAGGCGAAACAATAGCATGAAATGCTATTGAGCAAACTTTTTATGAAGTACTCAGGAAGCTCCACACCATAACCTTAACCCATGCCTCTTGATCTCTCTTAGGAAAGCCCACAAGCTGCACAAAGCAATTGTCCCTGACACATAAAACCCATAAAAGTGCGGGTGGCTAGGACAACTGAAGAAAGACAAAACAAGAGCAGTGTTACTTAATTTTGTTTTCTTCTCTTCCAACACATCTCCTTCAATCAAAATCCCTCCTTCTAAAAAGACCATGCGTGGTTAAATCAGTGTAGACTAATGTTTCGTTTCATTAAAAAAGCTGTTAAATTTGTCACTGACTACAGAGAGAAAATGACTTGATGTCTTGTCTTATTTTCAGAGACATGAATGCCATTGATAATAGTTAAGGTTCATGTGGTTGATACCCTTGTGAAGAGCTAGGGTTTATATCATCTTGATCCTCCCATAGTCTTGCTTTCATGTGGTTGATACCCTTTTGAAGAGCCTGGGTTTATATCATCTTGATCCCTCTTACAGTCTAGCTTTTAGGAGAAGAATAGCATGAATGCTGGTGAGCAAACTTTTGACAAAGTACTAAGGAAGCTCAATGCCATAACCTCTCCAAGAGACGACATTCCGGACAAGAAGCTCTTGAAGCAAGTTTTGTGCTTTCTAAAGTACACCACATTTGGCATACATGTCGACCAAGGTAGTGTCAAGCATGATGTTTTTTTGTAAACAACCTTTGACTAACAATATCATCATGAATATGTTGTCCCATATTAGTGTCTTGCATATTGCCACATGCCTCCAAAGGTGATTGCATTAAAAAATTATGAAGAACCCGATGGAAGCCCAAGTGACCAAATAAGGGATGGCTGTGAAAATAGGCAATTTAATGGGCTTGAAGCTGACGAGGAACGTAAATGTGGTGGGGGCATTGGGGCTGAACAAAATGGAGGAGGTTGTGATGATGATGCATTTGTGTTGGTGGTGATGTGGTATTGAATATTACGGATGATGGTTTGAACCTGGGGATCTTGTTGTTGGACCTGTGGTAGTTGGCTTGGATCAATTGGGAAGGATGACTGGAGTGTTTGGATATGTTGCAGGTGCAAGGTTCGAGAGAGGCCATCAACAAGAATGTTACTAGAGCCACGATGGTAGTGGGTGGTAAAGGTATATGAATGTAGGAATAGTGCCCAACACAGGAGATGGCCTGGTGGATGAAGCAACGAGATAATGGGTTGGTGATTGGTTTTGACAGTGATGAATGAACCATGGTAGTAAGGGTGAAACTTGGAAAAAGACTAAACTATAGCCATGAGCTCCTTCTCTGTGGTAGAGTAATTCTATTTGGATGGGGTTAGCGAGTGGCTAATGAAGGATATGGGTTGCCAATGGCCCTGGCTGTCCTGTTGCAGAAGTGCAACACCTAAGCCGGGCGTAGGCTAGCGGGCGTGGGCTAGAAGTGCGGACTCTTGGATGACCTCCTTGAGTTTCATGAAGCTCTCTTGGCAGGTAGGCGACCAATGTAAAGGAGTACTCTTTGTCAAAAGTGATCGGAGAGGCTGAGTGAGCTTGGTGAGGTTCAAGATGAAGCGGAGGGAGAATGTAGCCATTCCAAGGAAGCTTTGGGAGAGTATACCCCCCAAACTAGTCCCTAGCTTCCTTGATCGAAACCCCGTTGTAGCCCATGCTAGAAGATGATTGGATCCCTACAAGCCTAGCCAATCACATGCAGGGTGCATATCAAGCAACCATGCTAGTCTTGGAACAAGTGTCCCCCTTCCCTGTTTGAGAGAGAGGACTTGATAAATGCATAATATATTATTTTAATTAACTAAATTATGATTGGAACCCTTGAGAGGCCAACCAATAGGCTTTAGGCACACCATGAGGGCAACATGAAGAGGAACTTGACAAGTGTCCTAGTTGCTTCTTTAGACCACGCTTGCCTTGTGTGAGGGTGTGTGTGTGCTCTCTTATGCTCCTACAATGAGGGCTCGCCCCCTCATGAGTAGGGATGTGTTTGATTTTGTGGAACACCTCAAGCCCCTCAAGCACCTTAGTCATGGAGCACCTAAGCACCTTAGTGATTAAGCACCTCAAGCACCTTAGTCAGCAAGCCCGACAAGCACCTCAAGCTTGGGCCGGTGGGTTCCCACCTTAAGCTCATGCTTAGCTTGCCTAAGATCAAAGGACTTTTAACACACTAACCTTTGGAGATCTTTAATGAAGCTAACCCTAAGGTCTTTAAGCTCATTAGCTAGCTTTGATCTTTGACATACCATCTCTCATTTGGACCCCTTTAACATTGGCCCCATGTTGAGATAGATCCATAAGCACATGTCTATATTCTAACCCTTGTTCCCGTTTATTCTCCCACATTAAATGATCACTTTAATATGGGAAAATCATCTGGGCTGGTTAGATGTTAGATTTTATGACATTACCTCTCTATTGAAATGGTACTCGTCCTCGACTATGAGGTAGAAGAGATAAAGCCTTAGTCATTAGTCTATGTTCCTTAAAGGATAGAGGATCCCTTTTTACCCTACGACATCATTCTGAGATGGATGACTAATCCATTTGGTGCATGGGAGACGTAGCCGCCGCAAGCATGTCTACTCTTTAGTCCATTTTATTCTCCCAAAGTAGAGTGACAAATTCTACTTGATGCGATTTTTGGAGGGTCTTCAATAATTGGTTCTCTTGGTGGCTCTCCTTTGTAGGGCTTAAGTATGCTTACATGAAAAGCATTGTGTATGAGCAATGGTTGGGCAACTTGAGTTGATAAGCCATGTCATTGATTGGCTTCAAGATTTGAAAATGATCATAGTATCTTTTTGCTAGTTTAGCATAATACTTTTGATGGCCCGTAGGATTTTTGCATGTCGTTTGCCTCAATCGAGCCTTGGGAAACTTAAGTAATACCCAATCATTTAAGGCCCTTCTATCCTTATCAGCAACAACCTTTTACCTTTTTTGAGGGATGGATACAGCCTCCTTAATCTTTTGGAAAGATTCTTGTAGGTCACGACTATACTCATCGGCAATGAAGATCTTCCCATGTACCTAGATTTTCAAAGAGACCTTTCCAAAAATCCAATCTTGTACCTAGATTTTCAAAAAGACCTTTCCAGAAAGTACTGGTCATTCTATGGATGTTGGCAACCCATGGTGTTTGAAAATTTGAGATATGAAGAGGGTTGCCATTTGGTGTGCCTTAATAGCTTTTTTGACGGGAATAAAGTGTGCTTGCTTGCTAAACCTGTTGACTATTGTCCATATTCCCGTATTCCCATGGATAGGCTTGGGTAATCCAAAGATAAAATCCATGGATATACTCTCCCATTGTGAATTAGGGATTGGCAATGGCTGGAGTAATCCAGGTTGCTCCCCTCTATCATACTTGGTCTTTTGGCATACCACACATTTTGAAACAGACTCTTGTATGTCCACTTTCATGGAAGGCCAATAGAAGTAAGCTTCTACTCCTTGAAGAGTAGGTTGAATGCCTCTATGCCCCGCATAGAGAGGAGCATGGGATTTATACATGACATTCTCATGAAGGGAGTGGGTAACACAAAGCCTATTTCCATGGAGAAGATAACCATCCTACAAGGTAAATGGTTCTTCTTTCTTTCTCAATGCAAGGGCTGACATTATGTCTCTAAAGTTGGGGTCAATAGCATACTCATCTATCATAGAAGATAGATCATTGTGAGTTGCTATAGACACTGCATTAACTCTTGGTTGTCGTGAAAGTGTATCAGCCACTTGATTGTGCTTACCAACAATGTGAGCAATATGAAAATAAAATTGCGAAAGAAAATTTTCCCACCTCATTTGTTTGTCGAAAAGCTTGGTTTGCGTTGTGAAGTATTTGAGACTTTGGTGGTCCGTTCGCAAAATAAATAGAGTCCCCAATAGATAGTGCTTCCATGTGTCTAGGACATGCAAAACAACGAAAAGCTCTTTTTTGTATATGCCGCATACTCGTTCATCGACATTGAGCCTTCGGCTCTCATATGCTATGGCATGCCCTTCTTGAAGCAAGATTGCTCCAAGGCAATCACCACAAGCATCACATTAGACCTCAAATGGCTTTGAGAGATCCGTAAGCATTAGGACTGGTTGGGAGGTAAGCTTCTCTTTGAGCTTGTCAGAAGTACTTTTCTCTTTAGCAGTCCATGAGTACTTAGCATTCTTCTTTGTTAAGTCATGCAATGGTTCTGCTATTTGAGAGAATTTTGCTATGAAGCGTCTATAGTATGCACACATACCAATAAAGCTTCTTAGCTCATGTAAATTCTTTGGATTAGGCCATGCTTTTATTACCTCCAACTTTGATGGATCCATACGGATACCATCTTGAGAGATAATGTGACCTAAGTATTGAATCTCTTGAAGGAAAAATTTGCTCTTCTTTTGATTGATAAAAAGCTTGTTCTCCCTTTAAACTTGAAAAATCACTTGGAGATGTTGCTTGTGTTCCTCCAAGGACTTGGAGTAGATGATGATATCATCAAAGAACATTCCACTGAATTTGCGGTAGGGCCTAAAGATTTTCTCCATTAAACGATTGAACGTGGCTGGTGCATTAATCAAGCCAAAAGGTATGACTAGTTATTCATAAAGACCAAACGTTGTACAAAATGCGCTAATTAGGATATCTTCATTCACTATCCTTATTTGATGATAGCCACTTTTAAGGTCAATCCTACTGAAGTAGGTAGAGCCTTGTAGCTTCTCAATCAGATCTTCTACTCACGGTACGGGAAGTCTGTTTTTGACAGTGATATGCTTTAGTGCTTGATAGTCCACACACATGCGGTATGTACCATCTTTCTTTTACACTAAAAGGACTAGAGAACAAAAGGGAGAGGAAGTAGGCCTCACGATCTCTTTGTCTACCAATTCTTGTACTTGCTTGATTATCTCCTCTTGTTGAGCTTGGAAAACTCAATAAGGAGGCTTGTTAGGCGGTGAGCTTCCTGGTAGGAGCTCAATTAGATGGTCATCATCCCCTCGTTTTGGAGGTAAGTCCATACAGATATCATCGATGAACACATCTTGAATCCATTTAGAAAATTAAACAAGTCTAGCTCTTCTTGATTCCTACCATTTACATTTGATGAAACATTAGGACCTTTAAGGGACTCTTTGACAAAAATCATGAACGCAAAAACTGAGCTTTTCATTGATTTATCAAAAGCAAGTACGATCGGACTCACTAGCATCTATATACATGCTTTTCCCTTATAGGTGAAGTAGATTCTTCTTTCAAGAACTTCATGTTGGCAGCCATGTGGTTGAACCATGGTACCCCTAGGATAACATCCTCATGTTGGAGAGGAGAGATTAAAAAGTCTTTTTGTTGACGTAGCTTTGGACCTGAAGCCTCAACTTCCCAATCAAGGGAGTAAGGGAGGCTTGCTATTCCTTGAAAGCTCCTTCAACAGTTACAATATCTCCCATCTCGAAAGCTTGAATGCCCAACTTAGTGGCCAACTCCATTGATATGAAGTTGTGAGTAGAGCCAACGTCAAACAAGATGAAGAAATCATGATCCCTTACCTTTCCCCAAGCACAGGAGAGAGGTGATCCTTCACAATGAGCATCCTCTTTTGGAGCTTCAATCGTGGAAGTTTTAGGAGTCTCATTGCGGGCATTTCTCTTAGGGCATGAACGACAGCCATGTCCTTGCTCCCCACACTTGAAGCATTTGTGGTCCTTTCAAAAAGCTTTAAGCTCTTCAGGAGAGATTTTACCTTTGTAAACTCCCTTATCCTTGGACCGATTTTTGTTGTTGGAATTACCTTGGGAAAAATTTTGGGCATTGTTTTTCCCCTTTGCATCACTTTTGTCTTTGCTTTTTATGGGCTTGGCATTTCTTCTAACCCCTTGTTGTAAATTGATGCGCGAAGCAACCATAGTGTGGTGGATTACTTTGGTGATAGAACCAATCCGGTGGGAGTTGATGTACTCGGCCATCTCTTCAGGGTATCCCGCACAGAATTGTTGTTTTTGCTCGATGAAGTCTATCTTTTGAAAGACAATAGCCTTGAGATGTAAATCCCAAAACTTGTCCATATGTTTGTGGATAGACTCGTTGGAGAGTAGATTCAAACTCCGCCATTCAGTAAGCACTTTATCCTTTGCATTGCTTGCAAGGGATTACTTCATGATGGAAACTCATAGAGTTTTCCATGTCTTTGGGGTTTCACCGTTGCCACAAAGGCTAGCCCACCATTTACGAGTAGATTTTTGGAAGTGCATAGCTACATGGTGTAGCTTGGAGGACTCTGTGAAGCCCTCATCTCCAAAGGCCGCATCAAATTGCTGGATGAAGGCCAATACTTTGTCAATAGCACCAAAGTTGCCATCATAGGTGAGAAAAGAGATACTCTTTCCTCCCTCTTTGAGCTTATTGAGCTTTTGGGACCTTCGCCATGCAGGGTAAGATTTGTGATGTCCTCTCCTCTTGTATTCTCTCGGAGAATAATTGTTGCCTTTTTCTTGCCTTTCCCTTTGTTTCCTCTCTTCTCTTTCAAAGTGATGAGGAGAAGGACTATGGGTTGACCGTTTCCTCTTGGGAGGAGTTGACGACTGTCTAGACCGTTGTCTTCGTGGAGCCACATCTTCATAGGAACTTGGAAATTCACTTCTTTCTTGTTCTTTGGATTCCTTCTCTCTTATGTGAGAGAGTCCTTTATGGGAGTCTCATCAAGAGGCCTCCTAAGCTCTCTCTTCTCTTGGAGAGGAAGGGAAATCCCATCAGCACGAAGTTGTTGAGTAACTTCGATTACAAGGTAGGGTTGCCCATAGCTTGCTGCTGCAACCTAGTAACAAGGTAATTAACAAACATGGGGGCATCATCATTAGCACTTTCATGTGCAAAATCAAAGTTATCAATGTTCATTCTACTCTTTTGGTTATTTTCAACCATGCTAATTAAACTTATGTGTAGAATTACGTTGTGCTTTGGTACCCTCAAAAACCTTAGTTGCTACTCTTCTTTACCTTTGAAAATTAGTTCTCAAGCGGCCACACCCATGTTTTAGACACTGTTGATTGCAAAGACTAGTGTAGAGTGTCTAAAATTTTTCGGTTGATCATGGTTCCTGTTGAGCTTTCTCGTAGCTCAATAATGGTTAAGCCAAAGGCAAGCCCCAAGAGACTCCATTATTAAGACTATAGTTCCCAACGGTGTACCTCGAACTAAGTCCTTCTCAACTAAGATAATAAATCATAGTCCCACTTACCCTATTGTAATGAACACGTCCAACCTTTCATGGAAAACTTAAGGACACTTCTTCTTAAGTAAGAAAAGAGAAGCCAATAGCTCTGATACCAATGTAATGGAAATGGCCTATGAACTTTGAAAATAGTGGAATTAAGAGAATTAGAGTGAGCATTCTTGTGAGATTACTTTGAGAACATAGAGGGTGAACTTAATTAGTGGTAGCAACATAACCATAGTACTTAATTAACTTGGCATGAACAATACTTTTGCACAAGAGAGGGAATTAGAGAACATGACAACAATTGAGGACCGGATTTATGTGGAGCCGGTTCCCCCTCCAATAGGCTTTTGTACTATAGATTCTCCCATCAAGAGGAGAGACTTGGTACACTACAATCTTTGTGTTCGTTGTGACCTAGGTGATGCAATGAAGATGGAGAGCTTCATGCATCATGAGCATAACATAAACTTTGTAAAAGCATTAACCATCCCAGACCTCAGTCCCAAGGCCTCAAACACCTTCAAAGGTGGAGAGAGCTAGTGGGGAACGAAGAAGAAACATTCATAGGAGAAAGAAATAGTTCCTCACGTATCATCACTCTTCTTGCTTAGCATAGCATAATAGCATAGTAATGAAGATGAAAAAGATTGAAAGATTAAGCATTTAAGCATGGCTCTTGGTTGGATTTGCATTAAGAGTGTTGGTGAAGGCTCTCAACTTCTCTACAAGCTTGTAGAAGGAGATGAGATCTTGCACTTTGCACTTCACACAATGAGAGAGAGAGAGAGAGAGAGAGAGAGAGAGAGAGAGAGAGAGAGAGAGAGAGTGGGAGAGTATACCCCTCAAGCTATCCCCTAGCCTCCTTGGTTGACCCCCCCTTGTAGCTCATGCTAGAAGATGAATTGCCTTGTGTCAGAAAAGTTACATATAGACATTGCTATGTGAGTTTGGACTTGAGGATTGAAAACCTATTGCCACTCCCATGGAAACATGTTTGAAGTTGAGTCTTCATGATGCTAGTGATCCTGCCAATGTCACTCTTTACCAAACTATTGTTGGCTGCCTCATTTATGTATGCAACATGAGGCCGTATATTCAATTTGCAGTCTCACAAGAGGTCAGCAGATTTATGTATAGCCCAGGGTCTAAGCATTGGCAGGCTATCAAGAGGATTTTTCACTACTTGAATGGCACTTTACATCTTGGCTTGTTTTATCCCAAGGGGGGATTATTGCCGCCAGACTTGCATGCTTTTTCAGACTCAGATTGGGTTGGTTGTTTTGACATGCGAGTGCCCACAAGTGGTTTTTGTTTCATGCTTGGTAGTTCATGTATATCATGGTTGAGCAAGAAGCAACCTAGTGTGGCCACTTCTAGTTGTGAGGCTGAGTACGTGGTAGTCTTCACACCTATGGTTGAGTGTGTATGGCTCATATGCCTTATGCATGATTTGGGTGTTGGACAAGACATACCAACATTATCTACACTGACAGTCAGAGCGCATTGGCAGTTGCAAGGAACCCAATTTTTCATGCTCGCACAAAGCACATTGAGGTGCATTATCACTATGTCAGGGAGAGGCTGAGATCAGCTTGGCTTATGTGCCAACTTGTGAGAAGTTTGAAGCTTTTTGCAAAGCTTTGGGCTTATTCCCCTTTGTGGACAGATCGTGTCCTCAGGGCATGGCACTTCCCTTTACTCTTTATGGACAGATCGTGTCCTCAGGGCATGGCACTTCCCTTTACTCTTTGTGGACAGATCGTGTCCTCAGGGCATGGAACTTCCCTTTACTCTTTGTGCCAGCTCTCATTCACCGCATCACTCCCAGGGGGAATTTGTTACCATATACATGTGGTAGTGATGTGTGTGAACACGCATAGGACCGTCGTGGCATTTTTTCCCTCACTAGGATGTTTTTTCCCCGTGAATTGTATATACGCCCATCATTATAGGGACACTAAGCAATACATTCTTTGTTGTGTGCCTTGAGATTCCTTCGTCTTCTTCGAGCAATGTGTGTTTTCTTGCAACCCTAATTCCAACAACCTTGCCTGAGCATCTTTGCAATTTCCTTCGATGAGCATCGGCGCATGTGCATCTTGATTGGGGTAGCAGAACCAGTGCGGATTGTGTGTGTGATTGGAAGGTTGATTGTGGAGGGATCTGATCCTTTGTGAAGGAGTGAAGGGAAAGATGTGAGGAGTTTGTGGATATCTATTGTGTTTTGTGCTTTGTCAAGAACAATGGCTTGTGTGTGCACAAAGTTGGTTCCTTCAGCTGAGTAAAGAAATGGAATGAGTAGTGATTGAGGAAAGGACAAGAGATGTACATCAAAGTTTACGCGAACTCTAGTTTTGACAAACTAGTCACAACCAAGTTGAAGAGTGCGTGCAAGAGCATGTGTGTGTGTGCAGCAATGGAGAAGAGAGGAGACACAGGTTTGGGTGGACTCCAAACACAATAGTGTTAGGGTTATGAGTCCTTATTCTTTTTGTATATAATAAATGGTCAGTGTTAGTTCCCGGTTAGTCTCCGGCTGCCCAACACTCAGGCGCGGCACATTGGGCTTTACCACCCCAACAGCCTCCCACTTAAAGGACAATGTGCCTTTAAGCTGGGGTGATAATGTATATATACATACAATACAGGTAGACATGATTATCTACCCAATGCCCATGCGTGCCCGACAATGTGCAAACCGCTCTGAAGGTAAGCCCTTTGTTAGAAGATCAGCAGGATTCTCAGTGGTGTGAATTTTGGCAAGCTGCAATCGCTTGTCCTCGAGCACCTCACGAATGAAGTGATACTTCACATCCACATGCTTTGTCTTTGCATGGAACACTGGATTCTTTGCCAATTGTATAGCACTTTGGCTATCGCAATGTAACACAGGCATCTCAACATTGATTCCCAAGTCTCCCACCAGCCGACCAAGCCATATAGCTTCCTTGCAAGCTTCTGAAGCTGCAACATATTCAGCTTCTGTAGTAGACAAGGTAACATAATCTTGCAAATGAGATCGCCATGAAACTGCACCTCCAGTGAATTCAAAAACATAGCCTGAAGTGGACCTTCTCTTGTCCAAGTCTCCTGCATAATCTGCATCCATGTAACCAATGACACATGCTTCCTTTCTTCCAAAGCAAATGCACATGTCTTTTGTACCATTCAAATATCTCATAACCCCTTTCACTGCCTCCCAATGTTTCTTGCCTAGATTTGACATATATCTGCTAACAACTCCCACTGCAAAAGCAATATTAGGAAGTGTAGCAATCATAACATACATCAAACTTCCAACTGCAGATGAATAAGGCACTTTTGCCATTTCAGTCTTTTCCTCTTCAGACTTAGGGCAATCATTTTTAGAAAGTTTCACATATGGAGGCAATGCAGTACTCAATGTCTTTCCCTTCTCCATATTAAAAGGCTTGAGCACTTTAGCAATGTACTTAGATTGAGACAAATAGACCAATTTCTTGCATCTTTCTTGCTTAATGCGCATGCCAAGGATATGGCTTGCTTCACCCATGTCTTTCATTTCAAAGTTTGCATGTAACTCTAACTTCAAAGCTGAAATCTCATCCCTGCATTTCCCGGCAACAATTAACATATCATCCACATAAAGGACCAAAATCAGCAAACTACCATCTTTAGCTCGCTTAGTGTAGAGGCAATGGTCCATATTGCTACATTTATAGCCTTGAGAGAGCATGAACGAGTAGAATTTACGATAACACTCCCTTGATGACTGTTTTAGACCGTAAAGAGTCTTTTCTAACTGACATACCAAGTCTTCATTGCCCTTCTCAACAAAACCTTCTGGCTGTTGCATATAAACTTCTTCCTGAAGATCACCATGCAAGAACGCCATCTTGACATCCATCTGGTCAAGTTCCATGTCATCTTTAGCAACCAACGCAAGTACACAATGCAGAGTAGTCATCTTGACGACCGGAGAAAAGATCTCATCAAAGTCAATACCTTGCTGCTGCTTAAATCCTTTAGCAACAAGCCGTGCCTTGTACTTGGGTTTATTTTCATGAGGTGTAATTTTCTTCTTGTACACCCATTTTCATGGTAATGCCTTTTTACCTTTAGGCAACCGAACCAACTTCCAAGTTTGATTCTTATGCAACGAGTCCATTTCTGATTGCATAGCCTTCTCCCACTTTGCCTTGTCATCCATTGACATGGCTTCCTTATAGCAGGAAGGCTCTCCGCAATCTGTCAACATAATGTAGTCCAATGAGGGAGTAAATCTATCAGAAGGCCTTGAAACTCTTGTAGACCTTCTAATAACTGCTTGAGCCGGTTGTCCCTCAACAACATCTTGTACTACAGGAGGATTTTGCACTTGTTGTCTGACATTAGGCACTTCAGCCCTATTGTGGACAATTCCATCTTCTTGAAAGATAACTCTCCTGACCTCCACTGTATGCATAGGCTTCTTATGCATCTTTTCTTCATTGAAGTATACGTCATTGCTGCGAACTATTCTTTTAGCTTCAGGATCCCATAAGCGAAATCCCATCTCCCCAGGAATGCCATAGCCAAGAAATATGCATTTCTTTGACTTAGGAGCCAACTTGCTTCGAAACTCCTTTAGAACATGGCAATATGCTTCACAACCAAATACTCTAAGATGCTTGTAAGAAGGGGCTTCCCAGATCAAAGCTCTTCAGGCACCTTCTCATCTAAAGCCTTGTTAGGAGATCTATTAATAAGATGGACAGCAGTTGCTAACGCTTCCGCCCAAAACCCATTAGGTAACTCTGCATTAGACAACATGCTACGTAAGTTCTCTTGTATGGTACGGTTCATCCTCTCAGCAATACCATCTTGTGGAGGGTTATATGGAGCAATCGGCTCTCTTTTTATGCCTTTGGAATCACAAAATTTTTGAAAGGCTTTAGTGACATACTCACCACCTATGCTTGACCTCAAGCACTTTACTTTCTTGCCAGACTGATTCTCCACTAATGCCACAAAATTTTGAAATTTTGAAAGAACCTCATCCTTCTTCCTGAGAGGATATACCCACACTTTCTGTGAGAAGTCATCAATGAATGTAACAAAGTACAATGAACCTCCCATGGATACGTTAGGCATAGGTCCACAAACATCACTATGCAATAACTTTAATGGCTCACTTTTCCGAGTGCTTCCCCTTTTGTGTGGTGACTGTGTTTGTTTACCATAAAGACAATGCTCACAAACTGAAAAGTCTGAAAATTGAAGCCAGGCACATAACCAAAACGAGATAAGATTTTCATTCCCTTTTGAGACATATGTCCTAACCGGCGATGCCACAAAGAAACACTTGGCTGCTCGAATACACAAATTACATGGTTTTTAACATTGGATACATGTAGCATGTACAGTCCCAGACTTTGAACCATGTGCTACTACTAAAGAACCTTTGGTGATCTTCCACGAGCTATCACCAAATGTGCAGTAATATCCTGTGTCATCCAATTGTCCTGTACTAATCAAGCTTTTGGTAAGCTTTGGCACGTGTCTCACATTCTTGAGCATGAATGAAGAACCATTCTGAAATTTCAGCTGCACATTGTCGACACCAACTACGTTGCAAGCAAAATCATTGCCAAGACGAACACGACCTTTACATGTTGCATCATATGTACTGAACCACTCTCTGTGAGGAGTCACATGAAACGATGCACCTGAGTCAATAACCCAATCCTGTAAAGCATAGCCATCAGTGGCAACCAAAAATGCTGAATCCATGGCAGATGTGAGATAAATGTATCCATCAGAATCTTCAACAAAAACATTATTGATCTCTTCAATCTTTATACTACTTTGCTTAGTCTTGCCTTCTTTCGACTTCTTGTCTTTACCTTTCTCGTGTTTCCACTTTCGACAGTCTTTTATCAGATGACCCTTTTTGTGACGATGATAGCACTCAATGTCTTTTCGGCCATGTGATTTGCTACGAGATTTTCCTCTCTGATTCTGCTTGCCCTTTTCTTGTGATCGACCACGAACAACGAGAGCATTGCTAGTACCACGAGAAGTATCAAGATTCTTCCTGCTAACCTCTTCAATGAGCAAACTGCCCTCAACATCAGCACATGTTAAACCATCAGGAGGTGTTGAGTTACTTATGGCTGTGCGAAAAGTATCCAAACTTTCTGGCAACGTAACTAGCAAGAACATTGCTTTGACCGAATTGTCGAAATTGACTCCCTGTGCAGAAAGCTGACTGAAAATTGTGTTGAACTCATTGAGATGGTTGCACATGGGTGTGCCCTCATCCATCTTCAAATCAACTAACTTTTTCAGCCAATAAACCTGTGATGCTGCACTTTGCTTCTCATACAGGTCACATAACTTCTTCCACAGCTCATAACTAGTCTTTTCCATGTTCACATTGAAGTACACATTCTTTGACAAAGTCAGCATGATGGTGGACTTGGCAAGCTCATCCAACTCCTCCCAGTCATACTCATCCATATCCTCAGGCTTTATCCCCTTCATCTTTATCGACCGGATCTACTTCTTCTGTACTAAGACATTGTAAATTTGTTCCTTCCAAAATGGGAAATTAGTGCCATCCAACTTCTCAATGTTGAACAAAGAGTTCTCCGATGATGAAGCCATCACTCGACAAGGAACAAAAGTGATAGATCCGCTCCACTAAAGAAGATGATAGAAAACTTGGAAAATTTTGTCAGAGTCTCCCCTGCAAAACTGACTTCTGAACCCAAAACAAACGTGTACAATGACTGAAACGCTGATCAAAGTGGCTAAACCGGCAAGATAAAATCTCAAAGAACTGTCACTGTCAATGTCTCCAACTCTAGAAGAGTGTCTCTGACCAACTGAACACTGTCAAAGGCATACGCATAAAGATGACAACAATGTCAACAATGGCGAGTCAACAGATGCACACCAATACTGCACTAACCGCATAAACATACATCCTATGTCGATGCCGAAACTATGGGGATGTCGGGGGCTCGCTCCAAAACCTGTATCACCAAAAGGTTCTCCACATTTGAGAATCCCCCAGCTCAATAAAACCTCACTACGACCCTCAACAATAGGCTTTGCATATTTCCATCACAATACATAAACCGCATAAGATCTTACATCAACCACAGAAACCCTTTTTGTAACCGTTGCGGCGGTTTGTTTGATATAACAGACCCTCAAGACCTTACATCAAATATGCATGTGACAGACATTGCAGAAAGAGTCTACAATGAAAACCTGTACGCAGAAGAACCGATGAGGGTAGACCACCCTGCTGTCTGAACTGAATATCTCTCAAACGTGCAAAATTTGCAGAAACTTCCTTCTGCAAAGTTGTAGACCAGGTGAAAACGGTTGGGCCACGCGGGAATGGACCTGAAATGTGCTGTTTTTATAGGTCAAAACAAATATGTGAAAATATGCACCTGTGTACCCTAGACGTGCATGTAGTCTGAGTGAGGTATCTCAAAATTGGTGAGGATTTTGAGAAAACTTTCTTCTTCAAAGTTGAAGAGGACAAAACACCGGCCAAGTTTCCCAAGAATCGGCTTGAATAAAGACGTTTTGGTAGGCCAAAACAGATCTGCAAAAATGTGCTGCAGTTTTTGCTCCTTCTCCACTTGCCTCACCGCTGAGCGCCAATGGTGCTCCCAATCCCTGAGCTCTGATACCAGTTGAAGAGTGCGTGCGAGAGTATGTGTGTGTGTGCAGCAATGGAGAAGAGAGGAGACACAGGTTTGGGCGGACTCCAAACACAATAGTGTTAGGGTTATGAGTCCTTATTTTTTTTGTATATAATAAATGGTCTGTGTTAGTTCCCGGTTAGTCTCCGGCCGCCCAACACTCAGGCACGGCACATTGGGCTTTACCACCCCAACACAAGTTTTAGGAAGGACATAAAAATCATGCTGCAGTGTGTGTTTCCCTATGGTGAAGGTACATGTGGCTAAAGAGTCTGGATGATATAGGGTGTTATTGGCATCAAACAAGACAGAGATAGGTGTAGTTTTTCTAAGTGGCAAACTTAAGAAGGTCACTAATGGAAGAGATGATGCTGCTCAAATCCAACAGTGCCTCATGTGATGTGTTTCTTATGTGTACTGAAGTGGAACATACCATGTGTTTGAAAGTTTGTGCTGCTTGGTAATGCGGATGGTTTCCTTCCCCACACCATCCACCTAGATCTTTTCCGGAAGTGTTGCGAGGTCTGTAGCATCAGCTATCTAAATTTGAGAATTTTGCATCTGACTTTGAGATTGGCGCCATTGACAATGCTTGCGGACGTGGTCATAAGCATTGCAGTAGAAGCATCTTGGCCTCCCTTGTAAGGTCCCTGACCCCGATCAAAGAACACCATGTACCTTGAAATGAATATAATGGAAAAAGATACTATTTTTAGCAGTTTTCCGAATTCTGTCAGTGCCATGATGTTTAGAATGTTTTAAAGCTTCGAAATGTGAATTGAAATAATTTTTGTAAAAAAATTCCAAAAATAGTAAGTTTTTGGTCACTCGACCCGTCTAGTTTTGACCGTCTCGAAAAACTGCACCCGTACCCCGAATTTGAAAAAAATGCATTTTCGGACCCCGAGGGGCTGCTAAATATGGCAGGTACTCGGTCTAGTACGTCTTAGTTAGAGCTCCGTATAGCAATTTACGGCATCAAAATCCGACTCGTATGACCCGTTTTAGCCAAAAATCAATTTTTCCAAAAATTGAGCGGGGAGGCACTGGACCGGGACTGTGTGGGAACAGGTCCCAGGCCACTCCAGATCAGCTTTAGTAGCTAGGGGGCGCCCTCTTGCCTTGTGGGAGTCCTGGGAAAGCTGCCAAGCCAGTAACTAAGTCTCAGAGTTAGTTAACCAAGCCAACGTGACACTTGGTGGGTAGGGGAACTAGACTTGCCATGCTTAACTGGAGAAGCTCCTAGATGCATTTAGCAACCCAGGTCGATTTTCAGCCTGTAGGAGCCTATTTAAAGACCTGCACACACACACACACACACACACTTATGCTCATACACACACACACAGTGCATACACACACACCTACACACACTGAGAAGGTGCTGCCGATTCACACACCTTTTGAAGGGGAAGCGAGGAGGAAGGTGCTGCCGAATTCTCATCTCAAGAAGCTCGATTAGATCAGAAAATCGAGAAGATTATTAGCCCTTAATCACGGTAACCACGGTTTAATTAATGCTATCTATAAATTCCTTTCTCTACCATCTAAATTCCTCGTCTATTATGCTTATTCCTAGTCGTAATTCTCTATAATTACTCTCTAAATTCTCTTTAACCATATTCTATTATGCAATCTTCATTCCATAGCTGAATTATCAGCCATCCATGATTTTTAATTAATGATTAGTGCATGATTAATAGAATTTCTCTCTCTAGGTAGCATAGTAATTAACCAGTAAGCCGGTAATTGTGTAGACTGACGAGAATCACACTCTTTTATCACTCATTAATATTGTGGCTGAATTAGATTCATTTCTCTTATGCATTAAGATATAATTAAGGTAAGATTAATCTGTCATTAAGTCTCAAAGAGGTGGTTTTTCTCACAACTATGCATGCGGTGATTCTGCACCCTCTAATTGCTAGGAAAGAGATTAATCGTGCTTAATTAATCTCTCTGGTAATTCCATTAGTGAAATCCTATTATTCTTAATCATCTAAGCCGACTGATTATCTTTAGGGCCGGTTCCTATAGGATTAAATATCATCCATAATCTAAATCTCTCATATAGGAGGGATTATTTAATGTTGCTAATCTATCAATTGGTTGTTATGACGCTCACGGACATTAGCTCTTTTCTCCAAGCTAATCATTTAAAGTAGTGAGTTTAAAATGGCCCCGGTTAAGAGGACTTGCTTTGGTGGAGCCCATGACCCCGAGGCAGGAACAAGCAATGTCAATGGAAAAGGAAAAGCTCCCATGGTCGAACAAGCACCGGCCATCTCACGAGCCAATGACGAAGAAATGGAAGAGGTAGATCACAGTTTTATTCAAGTTGTTTAATTTAACATTGTATACGTTTAGCTAGGAATGAACATATCCCCAAACAAGTTGGAGAAATCCGACGAAAACCTCGGCAATTGAATTCATTTGTATATTAAAGTCTAAAGTAGGAAGGAAATGATTGACGGATATACTGTTTGCAATAGGAAAGAATGTATGCTAGGGAAAATTTAGCTTGGCATGTTCAATCTATTTCCAATGTTGAATCAGTCATGAACCCCCTCCCGATCATAGGGGGCAGAGTTCCTGGTTAAGGGCTCTTGAATCCACGACTACTGGTTAAGCGGTGGATACCCACGACTGCTGGTTAAGCGGTGGGAACCCACGTCTGCTGGTTAAGCGGTGGGAATGTCCATGTCGTGCTTTCTATGTGGTGGACATACCTAGTTGTATGGGCAGCTAGGCGACAACGGGAGGAGTAAACTCTCGCTGGAGGGGGGATGTTGTACCTCTAGAACATTGGAATTTTAATGAATAAGTTTGAGTAGAATTTTTACTAGAACTCTCTCTTGGTACCGCTGTGCAATACTGATTGAAGGGCTGTCTTAACGAACTTGTGAATCGGAATTTAACCAAGGAACTTTTATGTTGAACAACCTTTGTGGTAGTAATTAGGGCACACAAGGAAGTGTGAGTGTGGGGGTGGAAAGTGGGGGCTTGGCTCAAGTTGCCAATGCCTATGAGAAGGGTGGTCCCGATTGGTCGGGAACTCTCTGTCCCCATAGTGCCTACTTCGATATTAGTAATACTCATTGCCCCTAGAGCGGTGAAATCTCGAGAGTACGTGCCTCTGAAACATGGGGAAAAAGGCACTCGGGGTTTCTCTTCTCTTGGAAGGTGAGTCTTATGATCGCTAGATAGCTTAAGTACGCTTCCCCTACGAGGTGGAGCTAGATCTCATTGCTAGTAGGCTCGAGCTCGACTCACTTTGTGATGAGAGATCGTCCGCTAGCTGAACCCTGAACCACTTTGTTTTCTTCCTCAATAGATCTAGTGGCCACTAGGTTCACCATCAGATCCGTCGTTTGATACGACGGGGTGGGGACCTCACATCCCTTGAGCATCCCTATGTGGCAAATTCCTTCGTGAATTCAACTGGGCATTTTGGATATCAATGTTTATTGGAGTTGGGTGTTTGTGTGGGACTTGTGCGTGAAGGGGCATGGGTAATAGGGGTGCAAAAGGAGGTTCAATAACATTGGTGCTTTTATGCATTGTGCTATTTGACTGGCATCATGAAAGGATTGTGGGCCTTGATCTCACACCCGTCGGGCAATATCATGTGTCATAAAATCTAATATCTAACCAACCCAAATGATTTTCACATATTAAATTGATCATTTAATGTGGGAGAATAAACGAGAACAAGGGTTAGAATATAGACATGTGCTGATCTGCTTAACGAAAAACGACTCTTTTGACCCATCGGTCTGGTTTGGGGAGATTATATCTAAAGGTAGGATCTTTAGGCATCCGAGCCCCCCCTTAGGGGGTGGATGCTACGCACAAGAAAAGATTTTAGTGGGTCCTTGAGAAGATTCAAAGGAAAATGAGAAGGTGAAAGTTTGTGATGGTCCCCTTCCAAAGTCGAGTCAGAGTGATTAACCTTTAGATATCGTTATGCAGTTCATCATTCCGTATGGTGGTTGGTGCAATTCTTTGGTTCTTCATCATCGCACAATTTATTCCTGGTTGTCCCATTCTTTGGACTTCCTGTAGTAGCTTGGAGTTTCTGGCATGTGGTATGTGATCGAAGGTGCAGGTTTTCAACTCTTCTCAACATGGGGCCACTGGTAAAGGGGTCCAAATGAGAGATGATCTATCAAAGAAAGGTGCAGGTTTTCAACTCTTCTCAACATGGGGCCACTGGTAAAGGGGTCCAAATGAGAGATGATCTATAAAAGAAAAAGGCTAGCTAATGGAGCTTAAAGACCTTAGGGTTAGCTTCATTAAAGACCTCCAATGGTTAGTGTTAAAAGTCCTTTGACCGGCCATTGACTCTACCGACCACCAGCCAACCGACCAACCGACTGATTGTTTTCCGACCACTTTTCGGCCCTTGTCCGGTCATAATTTTTTGTCAAAAAGGAATATTCTGGTGGGCATTAAAATTTTGGTTTTCGGTGAGTTGTTTTTGTTCATGCACGATGGCTTCTTCTCATAAAGGGGGCCTTACAAATGTGCGTTTTTAACACAAAAAATTACAAGGGGTAAATCAGGCTCCATACTTAACACAGTGGACAATAGCAAGGTTTCCTGGAGCATGGCTCCGTGTCTATATGCATTGGGTGCAGGGGTCACTCCAAAGCAAGTACCGTTTGCCTCAGTGCAGGATGTTACAACTTTTGATGCCATGGGTGGTGCTTACAAAAAATTGGTAAGTACCTTAAATTTAGTTTTAATTCTGAACTTATTCCATTTTGCAAGATTTTCTACAATCTGAACTTGACAAGAAAATGTTGCTTCGTCCAAGCAGAGTTTGGCAGTTTGATGACATTTGATAGCTAATCTTCAAGATCTATCTCTTTTTATTTTGGGAATTCTTATGATTATCAATAATTTGCATGTTTTGGGAAGACCATTCCTCGGAGAAAGATCCACAATTTCAATTTTCTTTTTCTTTGACATTTGTGTGTCAACTTGAGCACCTGTTAGCTAAGAGTAATCATGCCCAGTTTTGTCTCATCTCATTGATGACCTTATGCGAAGCAAGGCTTCACTGCATAGAATTTCGCTTAGAAGCTTTGAGAATATGCTAGTAGCATACAAACTTGGGGAAACTTGGAAACATGTCTACTTGATTTTTATTGGAGGTCAGTATGTTTAACCAATCCACGAGGTCATACAGGTACATCCAATAGCACTAAATTTCTCAGCATACATAGGCAACTGCTCTCAAAGGGGTAACAAGGTTAGACAATTTCAAGTTCTACTTGTATTTTGGTCTTTTAAATTTCATTTGAATAATATTTCTTTGTTGTGGAAAGCACAATGCTTTGATAGCCTGACTATAAGAAGCAAGACTTCTATTATGTGCCACAATGCTATCCATTGACCTAGGATCAAGGATAATAACACACAAATTTGGCAATAAGAGGATATGAGCTCGTAGTTATGGTATCCATGCCAAAAAACATCATGCAAGGCACGTATGACATCTTCTCACATTGTGCTCGCGTGACCGTCATTGAAGCTAAGGGTTTGTCGAACTATTTTTCTAATATACATGCCATTATTGTGGACTCATTCCACTAAATCATGGTTTACGCTTCCGTTACTATAACTTCAACTACTCTGCAAGAAGAATTGAGGCTGGTACATTTGCTTATGATCATTGTATATATTTACAATGATGGGCACGAGCACTTTACATCATTGGTTCTATGCAAGAGGTGCAACCAATATAGATGAAACTTTCCGCGGTAAAGAAATAGGCATGGCCTAACTATCAAAAGTAGCCAATTCATGAGACGACATGAATAGATTAAGAGAGCCCCAAAGTAGGTGATCTCTTGTTTGAGCACCGAAGAAAGTTTAGTATGACTACCTTGTTTGAGGTGTTGATAATTTTTTATCTTCTGTTCATGGAGAGATATGACTACTTCAAGATTCTATTGTGAATAAGATGCCATCTTTGAGATGATCTATGCTTAGTTGTAGCACTGATTGTGTCTCTAGGAGTGGTAATTTTAGGGGTATGATCTAGCTAATATACAATTACTCCATAAGTGTTGCGGGTCACACTTTGATCTCATCACAATCGTACTTTTAAGGAAAAATGTTTACAATCTTCCAAGGGGTAGTAAAAAAGTTCAACTTCCCCAGTTGATTCCAATCACTATTAGACACGATAAACTATGTTGGTCCTTGTTTTATTTTTTAAAATGAGTGTCAACTCTCAAAATTTGACATAGCCTAAGCCATCAACCATTGGAAAACAACCTAATCTATTCCTAAATGGTATTTGTTAAGCACGACTACTCCCAAGACACCGCTACGTAGTTAAAGTAGACACATCTCAATCATGCGGTTTCTAAAGTTAGTTTCTGGTTGTAGGTAAACCTAGAGAAATTTTTGGACAATAATACTTGAGTGCTGAGATTTTTTTTTGTTTATGTCACCTCATCCCCCACAACAATGCCAAAATGTAAGCTCGTTGGTTGCTAAGACCTGTTATCTTAATGTAGAGATAATGCGAACCACGTACATGAATGTTATAGCATGGCACAAAGTCAACTCGACTACTGCATGCATGCTACAAGAGGTTGTTAGGCTCTTGGAAAACACACTCAATACTTATCTACCCAAAGATACACTCAACTACATGTCAGGCCACAAAAAAACTAACTAAAATATCTATAAGAAAATCTCATCAATTCACCAAGCATACACAATCCAGTTGCAACCAACTTATAGAAAAAATATGCAATGACTAAAGACATTTTCCTATGGCCTCAATTCCCCCTTTTAACCACTTGTCAAATTCACGTTTATTATCTACATATATAGCAAATTTGACCTATCTATTTTTTATCCCAAATGCACTCTCTATAGCTTAGCAATGACATGCTAATACCTCTCCTATGCATATGATGCAATTTAGATGTGTATAACTTGAGCTTGAGTAGATTTAGAAGAAAGTTCGCTACAAAAGACACATAGATTTATCACAAGAAACTTACAATGTCGCATAGAGATTTCACTTTCAAATGCAATGGAACAGATGGTGCTCCCAACATACCATTTGAGAGGGAGTTACAAGCTTGAGAAGGAAAAGGGACATGACGGGGTTTTTATATTAAAATGGTAGAATTTACAAAATTGGGCTAAAAAATACTTTAAAAAAGTATTGTCGGGCTAGCCTGTTGCTACCAAAAATATAATTTCAATACAAAAATTTAAAAAAGGCTCAAAATTTTGGTTTGCCCTCAATTTTTCTAGACTGGGTTTCAAGCCCTCTGATCAATACTATGTAAAAAAACGTAGCACACTTTTTTTGAGTGAAAACTTTTCAATTTTGGCTTTTTTAGTGATTTTTTTTTACTATGCAAGTTTTGATCTTGGGAGCCAAATTAACTTCATGGGCATGGTTCATCTCCTAGTTTCAAGATATAGACACTGAGAAAATCCTGCACCAACACTTTTGAAAATCCTCCATACTCTTTTTTTTTTCAAAATCACTCAAAATTTTCAAGTGGAATGAGTTGATCACTTATGATAGCTATTCCAAGTTGGTCAGTTAGTGTTGTTTAGATCAAATTAAGACTTCGTATATCAAATAAGAAAAGAGTGAAATGAACTACAAAGATTGGAACTGAAATACAGTCTGAAACTAAAACTAAAACTTAAAACTAGGACTAGAATATATTCACATCAATATAAGAAAGTACAACAATGTCAACCAAGCTTGCTCTGACCTTAATGATTAGAGTTATAAGGTACAAAAGCATGAAGAGCTCCAAGATACTAAGCAGTGACAGTGTGAAGTCCCTAAAAATGAGTAGTGAGCCCTTGTTTATAGACATCAAATTGGGCCTCTAACCGACTGGCCCCTGTGTTAGTTACCTTAGTAATTGACCTTTGTAACTACCAGTCTAGACACCTATTTGAACCTTCGTCGTATGGAGGCCACCCCCATTGTTCACATTCCTTCCCCCTTTTCTTGAATTTGGGAATGTTTCCAAAATTTCAACAAAACCCTATGATTAATCAAGCAATATTGGTCCAATAGACTATCTTTAATTTGTTAGGATCGTTCTTCCTTAAAGACCGATAAAGCACTCTCGGTGGTTCACTGGAAGCCCCTTGATTAGCCAATAGAGAGCTTCCTGTTCTAGCTGGTCCTTGCACAATGTCCTCATTTTTACCTTGTAAGGTGTTAAGGCATTCCAGGTCTTTGTATCCAGACTGCATAATGTTCTTTTTCCCGCTGTGAATCTAGCCCTGGAAATTTTGAGACAATAAGAGGCTATACAAATCCAATATTTTGCAAGTGGCTAGGTGCATTTCTCTAGCTTGAAAGAGGGTTTCAACCATCTTCTTGAATGGAGGTTCAAAAGATGACCTATTTGCCATTCCCTTCTCAAGGATTTTAGAGGCTTCTATGGTGATTTGGAGAAGTTTATTAGTGATCTTGATAAGTTGTTGGATTCAAATGTGCCACGGCCCCATTTTTAGCTTAAAGGTCTTCAGGGCATTCAACAGGTCATTTGCTAGATCCTTCTTCAAGGCTTCATCCAAGACATTGTTCCAAGCTGTCTATTTAGTGGTAGCCCTTGCATACTAGTCCCTTAACTCATCCACTATCTTGATGTACTTTTGTTGGTCAATTGGCTTAGTGTATTTGGGGTATAACAATGGGAGAAAACTAGGGAGTTTAGCCTCCTTAGCCAATAGGGCATACATGAGCAATGGGGAATCTGGAATGAATTCAATGAAGTTCAAGAATATTTGATTCTCTTATTGCATCAGCTTTTTGGTAATGGAAACTAAATGAAAGAGGCTTTTGAGATTCATCTCCTAACTGATAGACCTGATGATCATGATGTTGTATGCCCCTTGAATCTTGAAGCATTCATCTAGCTCCACAAACAACATCTGGAACCTCTCCAAATCAGTATACACCGTCTCATCATGGAGAAAGTTCTAAACTTGAAGAGCCTTTTTCCTCCTCAGCTTCTTGTTTAATGCTAGCAGAGTACTAGAGTGACGTGGTTCTGGATCTGAATTTGAATCAAAGCTAGAATTAACCATATTGGCTTTACCCTTCTTCTGAGAGCTGATCTACTAGCCTTTTTATGCATATTTGCTAAATGACACTAGATCATATTTGCTCTTTATGTTGGGTGTCTAATTGAGTCTATTGCTATTGTTGCTACTAATTTTGATCAATCTAGTTTTGATCTTGATATTGATGCTGATTACAAGGCTACCCTGGCTATTTGGCCTTGTTTCGTTATTCTTTTTGTGTCTACCAATTGCGTTGAACCTGGAGGTGGATGTTGATCATCATCATCATCGCTATCATGACCTACTCCAATACCATCCCTCCACCATCCTCCTAATCCTGGTCATCGTCATCCTCTTCCTCATTCTCATTAGCATACTAGTTCTTGATGTATTCCACTAGTACTTGGTTCACCAAAATTGTCCAACATTTTCTTCCAAGGGAAACTTCATGGATTCAACTAAATTTTGTAATTTCTCCATGTTGGGGATAAGGTTGCCCTCACTATCAACTATATCAAGCAAGGATTGATAAATATACTTTTTGTGATGGCCCACATTAGAGTGTTATGATGAGGTTATGATTTGCAAGCAACGATTTCAAGGCTGTTGTTTTTTTCATCTAGCCTCCCTTGGAGCTCTTCTTTTGCCTTGACTGCTACCCGCTGTGAGCGGGATGGAAACACATAGAACACCTCTATAATGACGCGACACACACTCTTGGGATGATACACACACACACACACACACACACACACACACACACACACACACACACACACACACACACACACACACACACACACACTATGGGGCACCACTCGGATTACACAACCCACCTGGCCGAGACAGGGAACACACCTATGGAGTGAGAGGAGAGAGACTACCCATTTACCCACTCCACACAGAGACACACACACACACACACACACCCAAAAAACTCAGCTCAAAAGAGGATAATTTCTGATGTTTAGATACAATTGAGCTTGGGCCAACACCAATGGGGCAAATAGCTTACACAATATGGGTAAAATATGCCAGATACAATCACAAATTGGAGCAGAAGCTTCGCTCATACGAGAAACTTACACAGCCCAAACAACAGAAAAATAGTGAGGAATTTGGCAAAATGGATAGTGTCATCGCGTCCGGAACAGCCCAAAACCCCAATCTACAATGTCAATGTGCTCAAATCCGACCTCGGATAAGCAGTTTATGAAGGAGTACGAGCGGAAGTGCGACGCGAGAGAGAGTGCGAGAAGAAGAGCACGACGATATGGTGAACTCGCTCTACTGTAATGTGTAGAGCATAGTGAGTTCTTATTAGGTTTTTACAAAAGAATATGTGTACATACCTGGCGGCCCGCCCACTTACCTGGGCGACCACATTGGGCTTTATACCCCAACAACCTCCCACTTAAAGTCCAATGTGGTACTTTAAGTGTGAGAGAAGCTACTATACAAGCTAATATACAAGAGATGTAGAGAAGTGATGTACTACCCTACACCTAACTGCTTGCGAAAATGCGCAAAGCTCTCTGAGGGAAGTCCTTTTGTAAGTAGATCAGCAGGATTTTCTGTGGTGTGAACTTTGACAAGCTGAAGTTGCTTATCCTCGAGCATTTCCCTGATGAAATGATACTTCACATCCACATGCTTTGTCTTTGAGTGATAAACTGGATTGCGAGCCAATTGTATAGCACTTTGACTATCACAATATAACACAGGCATCTCTTCTTTGATTCCCAAATCTGTTACTAGTCGATTAAGCCAAATTGATTCTTTGCATGCCTCTAATGCTGCAACATATTCATCCTCTGTAGTAGACTGAGTAACACAATCTTGTAATCTAGAACACCATGATACTGCTCCACCAGCCAATGTAAAGACATACCCTGACGTAGACCTTCGGTTGTCTAAGTCACCTGCATAATCCGAGTCTGTAAAACCCTTTACACTTAGCTCCTGACTCCCATAGCATATACGCATACTCTTTGTAGCTTTCAGGTATCTCAATATTCCTTTCACTGCCTCCCAATTTTTCTTGCCTGGGTTTGACATGTATCGACTTACTACTCCCACTGCAAATACAATGTCTGGGCGAGTAGCAATCATTGCATACATGAAACTACCCACTACAGACGCATATGGAATCTTATCCATTTCAGCCTGTTCTTCCTCAGACACAGGACAATCTTGTTTGCTAAGTTTCACATATGGTGGCAATAGAACACTCAATTCCTTTCCCTTCTCCATATTGAAACGTTGCAAAACCTTATCAATATACTCTGTTTGAGATAACCAAATCAACTTCTTTGATCTGTCTCTCTCAATGCGCATACCAAGTATATGACTTGCCTCGCCTATGTCTTTCATGTCAAACGATTTTGCCATCTTTGACTTCAAAGCTGAAATTTCTTCCAAGTGCTTGCCAGCAATCAACATGTCATCCACATACAAAATAAGGATCAGCCAACTACCATCCTTAGCCTTCTTTGTATATAGATAGTGATCCAACTCACTACGTTTGTAGCCTTGAGAAAGCATAAACTTGTGGAATTTATGGTACCATACCCTCGGTGATTGTTTTAAGCCATAAAGACTCTTTAACAACTGGCATACCCAATCTTCCTTGCCTTTCTCAACAAACCCTTCTGGCTGCTGCATGTAAATTTCCACATCTAAATCACCATGCAAGAACGCTGTCTTGACATCCATTTGGTGCAACACCAAATCTAATATGGCAACCAATGCAAGAAAGCATCTCAATGTAGTCATCTTGACCACCGGAGAGAAGACTTCATCAACGTCAATGCCTTGTTCTTGCTTAAAGCCCTTGGCAACAAGCCTTGCTTTGTACTTTGGATGACTATCATGAGCGGTGATCTTATACCTGTAAACCCATTTACAGGGTAGAGCCTTTTTGTCCCATGGTAATTTAACTAGCTTCCATGTCTGGTTTTTATGCAGAGCTATCATCTCTGACTGCATGGCCAATTGCCAATTCCCGGAGTCCTTCATTTGCACTGCTTCCTTGTAACATGAAGGCTCATTGCAATCAGTCAACATGACATAATTCATAGATGGAACAAACCTATCAGGAGGTCGCGTGACACGTCCAGATCTACGCACAATAGGTGGCTCAGGCTCAGCCACAACCTGTGGTTCCACTCTATCCTGTCCTTGCTCCTCTTGAGCCCTGACATTTTGTCTTGCACGTGCAGGTCCATCTTCTTGGAAGACAACTCTTCTAATCTCCTCAACCCTCTCTCGTTTAGAATGATATTTGGATTCATTAAAGTGAACATCATTGCTGCGGGACAACCTTTCTGGATTCGGGATCCCAAAGTCTGTACCCCATCTCACCAGAATTACCATAGCCTAGAAAGATGCACTTTCTACTCTTTGGCTCAAGTTTGTTCCTAAATTCCTTTGGAACGTGAGTATATGCCTCACAGCCAAAGACTCTGAGATGCTTGTATGAGGGCATTTTGCCTGACCATACCATCTCTGGCACTGAATCCTTGTGCAAAATCTTGCTAGGAGATCTATTTACAAGATGAAAAGCTGTTGATACAGCTTCAGCCCAAAACCCATTTGGCAGTTGTGCATTAGACAACATACTTCCGACCTTCTCTTGTATGGTCCTATTCATCCTCTCAGCAACACCATTTTGAGGAGGATTGTAAGGAGCAGTAAGTTCAAGTTTTATACCTTTTGACTCACAAAAGTCCTGAAAGGCCTTTGAAACATACTCTCCACCATTGTCAGTGCGTAAGCATTTAAGCTTCTTGCCACTCTGATTCTCCACAAGTGTCACAAACGTTTTGAAAACACTACACGCTTCATCCTTGTGCTTGAGAAAGTAAACCCATACTTTCCTCGAGTAATCATCTATAAATGTCATAAAGTAAGAAGCTCCCCCTAGAGATAGGTTAGGCATAGGTCCACACAAATCACTATGAACAAGTTCCAACTGTGTATCTCTTCTACTACTTCTATGCTTATGTGGCTGCTGTGTTTGCTTACCATACAGACAATGTTCACAGAATTCAAAATCATTAAATGAAAAGCCAGGCAAATAACCAGAACGAGACAAGATTTCCATTCCCTTCTTGGACATATGTCCTAACCGGCTATGCCACAAAGAAACGTTCGGCTGCTCGGTTACATTGATTACATTTTTAGAGACATTTGATACATAAATCATGTAAAGTCCTCCAGACTTTACTCCATGTGCTATTGTCATAGAACCCTTGGATATCTTCCACACGTTCTGTCCAAAAGTGGTGACGTAGCCAGCATCATCAAGTAAACCTGTGCTGATCAAGCTCTTTGTAATTGCGGGAACATGTCTCACATTCTTCAGCGTGAAAGAAGAGCCATTCTGAAACTTCAATTGAACATCTCCAACACCTAAGATCTCACATGTGTGCCCATTGCCTAGCCGAACATGATCTTTAGTGGTCACATAAGAAGTAAACCACTCCTTTTTTGGAGACACATGAAGTGATTCCCCTGAGTCTATAATCCAGTCACTCAGTGCATTTCCATTAGATGCTGTAAGAAGAGCTGAGTCCATTGTATTCTTCGAGAAGTAGATGTCTCCTGACACTAGACTGTCATCCTCTGCAACAGTGTTTCTCACATTTATTTCTTGAATCTTCACTAAGGACTTGTTCTTCTCACCATGGTCTTCAGCTTTCTCTTTGCCTTTTTCTGCTTTCCATTCTCTGCAGTCTCTTTTCATGTGACCCTTCTTGCCACAATGGTAGCATTCTATGTCACTCTTGCCTTTAGCACTGCGGGACTTGCTACGAGACTGATTCCTCTTTCACCTTTGTACTTTTCTTTGGTCCTTCCCCTGACAACTAAGGCTGTCCCTTTGCCTTTGTCCATTGTCTTTCTGTTGGTTTCTTCAGTAAGCAGGCTTCCTTCTACACCTGCTATGTTCAAACCATCTGGAGGTGCAGAATTACTCAAAGCTGTGCGAAAAGTGTCCCAACTTTCCGGCAATGTGATCAACAGGAACATAGCTCTAACAGGTTCATCAAACTTGACACCTTGAGCTGACAACTGACTATAGATTGTGTTGAATTCATTCAGATGTTTGGACATAGGTGTCCCTTCTTTCATCTTCAAGTCAACAAGCTTCTTAAGCCAGTATACCTGTGAAGCTGCACTCTGCTTCTCATAAAGATCACTCAGCTTTAACCATGCTTGATAAGCGGAGATCTCGTTTGCTACATTGAAGTAAACGCTTTCTGCCAAAGTCAGCATAATGGTAGAAAGTGCCAATTCATCCATTTTGCTCCATTCATCTTCGTCCATATCTTTTGGTTTTATCCCCTTGAGCTTTATAGGTTTTATCTGCTTCTTTGGTACCAACACGTGCCAAATCTGCTTCTTCCACAATGGGAAATTGGTTCCATCCAGCTTCTTGATATTGTAAAGAGCAGTGTCCTGTGATCCAGCCATAGCTACGCTTCACAGTAGTTTACTTTTCTGGGAAAAATTCGGCAGAGTTTCCCCTGTGAACTGACCTCTGAACCAATATCAACCTGTCAAATGAACCAAGAAAGCTTCAGATTGTGCAGAAATTTTGGCAGAGTCTCCTTTGTAAAATGGCTCTGATGTACTAAAAACAAACCAAAAAACAGCTCAAAAACATTGTCTCTCTGACACTGTAAGCTGCGGGTAAACCTGTCCTGCACCTGTACTGTCTCTCACTGTCTTGTCACTGTCCTATAAGCATAGACTGCGACAATGCCTCAACGGCAGTAAAGCAAAGATGCAATCCCAACTGTCTAACTCACAATTATTACATCCTAGCTGCCTATCTAAGGGTGCTCGAGGGATCGCTCCAAGACCTGTATCACCGAAAGGATCTCAACATTCGAGAATCCCCCAGCTCAATAAAACCTCACTCGACCCTCAACAAAGGCTGTAGTAAATCTGACAGTACATAGACTTCCTACAAAGTCATACATCCACAAATTTCCCACTGTATGCTGTAACCGCTGCGGCGGTTGTTTGCTGCGTGACTCATAGCCAACAAACCCTCAACAGACATACATCATCTCTGACAATACATCCCATGTGGAAGTACTTGCAATGTCAGGATGAAATCTGGAATATCAAGCAGCAAACACAAGCTACGTGATGAACTAGTGGATGTCGCCTACAGTCTGTGTGTAGATGCGCCCGTGTCGTATGTGACACTCCTCCAAGAACTGTGAGCCGTCCTTCGATGTGTAGACAACCACAAATCAACACTCTGGGAGTGTCGATATCCTCAGCACCTGCAATCGTAGGCCGAAAACCCCAAATTTGCAGAGTCGGATCTGCACCCGTCGAGACCACGTAGTCGAAAATGGCCTGCGCAGACCTTTGTCGAAGACGAACGGTGGCCGAGATGACCTCAGAATGAAATTCTGAGAACACCGAGCCCTGTGGGCCGCCCCACAGGATTTGGGGCCGTGTCTTCGCCTGTCGAATTTCACTCCAATCTGAGCTGGTGACTCTAGCCTCCTGCAGTGCTTCCCCGAGCCTCGATCTGAGCTATGATACCAGTTGAAGGAGTACGAGCGGAAGTGTGACGCGAGAGAGAGTGCGAGAAGAAGAGCACGACGATATGGTGAACTCGCTCTACTGTAATGTGTAGAGCATAGTGAGTTCTTATTAGGTTTTTACAAAAGAATATGTGTACATACCTGGCGGCCCGCCCACTTACTTGGGCGACCACATTGGGCTTTATACCCCAACAGTTTATGGCCAAAACAGGCTTCAAAAACAGCAAAAACACAGTTACGGCTGTTCCTCCTCTTCTCTCCACGTTTTTTCTGGTCTTCTCTCAGGTTTTTCAGTTCCCACACTTAGATTTATTACTTGAGCACCCTTGGCCTTTTACTTGACCTCAAACGAGCCCCGAATAGGCCAAAAACTGGCATCGCAGTGCATAGTTGTCACCCTGCTGCATCCACCCGCACCCTTGGCACTCAACTTTTTTCAATAATGCATCCCGCCACCACGTGAAGTGGCCCCAAAATATGGTCCTCATGATGACCTTTCTGCATAATTATCACAAGAAAACACCCACGTTGTGTCCGAACTTATCCACATGCAAATATTGACCCCATTCGACCTCCTGACGCCACTATATGCCATCTGACGCATCTGCTTACCTCATGTCATCGGCCCGCGGATAGCTTCCTCGAGAAGTTTTACGCGCTACCAACTCATCATTATTATAGAAAAACACATTGGTACTGGTGATAGTGAAAATCGATGCACTATGTACATGCTGCCCTACATGTACACATGTGGGCCCCACGTAACCACCTGGCTCTGGACAATGAGCAATCCTTTATTTGATGCTCCATGCATGGGTATGTACATATGCGCAATCCCTTGCTCCAAAAAACTCCTGACATAATTTGCCCATCCCCTAGCCTGCTAGATCATTCATGATCAGTAGCAACAAAAAGAGATATGAGACTCGCCACGTCACAGGTCTCCTCATCCCTCACCAACATTACTTACTCCACAGACAACTCATCTTGCTCCACCATCATTAACCTGGCATGATATAATTTGAGATGCAATCCATTTACCCTTGACTTATGTAGGACTCCATCCATGTTAGACAACTGATATGTACCATTTGGAAAACACTCCACTATCTTGAAAGGGCCTTCCCACTTAATTTGAAACTTCTTTTGGAAGGTGTTGTCCTAGCTTACTGTTGTAGCGCAAAACCAAGTCATGCTTCTTGATACCCTTACTTTTGACCTTTTCATTTATCTTCGCAAAAGCCTTATCCTGCATCTGCCCATAATATTCCAATGCACTCATCCTATCCAGCTGAACCTCTTGTAACTGTAAGAGCCTCTCTTTGAATGCATCACTAGGCGGCCCAAGCAACTTCTCTAGCATCTTTACTGCAGGCAACTCTACCTCCTCAGACAATAGTGCTTCCTTTCCATATACCAAATGAAATGGAGTAAACCCTGTACCTGTCTTCACCGAAGTACGGTAAGCCCATAATGCACTAGGCAATTCCAAATCCCAATTCTTTCCTTGGTGCTCTGTCACTTTTGAAAGAATCTGTACCAACTCACCATTGAATCTTTCATTTAAGCCATTACACTGTGGGTAATAAGGAGTGGTATGCTGATGCCTAATCTTCATCTTCGCGCATAAAAAATTTAGCAGTTTAGCTCTAAATCTTGGCCCCTTATCTGAAAGTAGCTCCAGTGGCACCCCAAACTTGCAACATATTTCATCGTACACAAATTTTGCCACATCCATTGCAGTGATTTGTTTTACTGCTATAGCCTCTGCCCATCGAGAGAGATAGTCCACTATAGTCAAAATATAACTTTTGCCCCTGCTTGTGATAGGTAACGGGCCTATTGCATCAATCCCCCACTTTTCAAACACATCAAACACCATAATGGTTTTTCGTAGCTCTGGCTTCAACACTCTCTTCCCAAATGCTTGACACCTATTGCAAGACCGACACCAATGGTGAACATCCTTGTGCAAACTAGGCCATACATACCCCTCTTGCAAGATCTTATGCAAGGTGATCTTTAGAGCAAAATGGCCGCCACATGCGCCTTCATGATTGTCTTCCAGCACTCTATAAAGCTCATCCTGCCAAGGTACACGTCTCAACACGAGATCAGCCCCTTTCATGTATAAGACATCACCAATCAATTTGTACCTGGATGCTCTACACACAAAACCATACTTCTTAGACTTCTGAATGTCCTTGGAATGATTCCTGTTAGCAAAAACTCCTCTTCTTGAGCCAAACTTTCTCGACCATGATAAAGAGGTAAATTGGTCCTCAACACAAATAGCTCCCCGATCATGCTTTGAGCTGCTTCATGTGCCTCTCCATTTAGAGCACGTTCAATGTGTCTGATGCTCCATGCTTCAAACTTTTTTAACAGGCCTTTAATTCTAAAACACATTTCCTTCAATGAGGTGTTCTTGCTCTTCCACACACTCAGCACTTGCTTTACAACTAACAAGGCATCACCTTTTATGCTCAACCTTCTAATCCCATGCTTCAAACAAATGTGTAATCCAGCTTCTAAAGTAGCATATTCAGCCTCATTGTTACTATGCGCATCCAATTTGAACCCTCTCTTGCATACTAGCTTCCCCTCTGGATCATAAAGTGTTGTACCCCCTGAAGCCGCATCATGGCTCTTCCTGTACAAGCCATCAAAGTACAAAACATGTGCATTGTTGATCTGTGGCACTTCTTCAACTACCTTTCTCACCACCTCTTCCTTAACAAGAAGGGGATTCTCCTTGTAAGTCAACAAATCAGCTAGGGTAGCTCTTGTACTGTCTTCCACTAGAAAAAAGAACTCAAACTCTTGCAGCTCAATTACCCATTTCTTCACCACATTTGACATGTTAGTGTCATTAATTATCTGTGGCAAAAAGGCGTAACTCGTCAAGAAAAAAAAAGGTCGTGGTAGCAAGTAATGACGAAATCGTCGACGACAAGCAAATATTACACTAGACATCACTAGCTCTACTTCTGAGAATTTTCTCTCTGCTACTACCAAGTTCACTCGGCTTGCACAATACACTGGCCTCATATAATGGCTGCCCTTCCACTTTTGCAATAGCATGGCTCCAATGGCATCATCCCCTACTGATGGATATACATGAAAAACTTTCTCCCAATCAGGAGCACCAACACACCTAACACCTCTTTCACCTCTTGAAACACTTCTTCACACTTGTCATCCCATTGCAATGGATCATGCTTTGCCACTTGTTGTAATGGATAAAGAAGATGTGAAGACAATGGAATAAACCGCGCCATGTACTTCACTTTGTGTATAAAGGTTGCCAATTGCTTTGTACTCGTAGGTGATGGAAGAAGAATAATAGACTTAACCTTGTCTGGATCAGCCTCAATGCCATTTTCTGACACCATGTGGTGCAATAACTTCACCCTTTGCTGTGCTAGATGACATTTCTTTGGATTTAGTGGTCCTCCACATTCATCATATCGAGCCAATATCATCTGCAACTTCTCATGGTGTTTAGCCCTACTGCTGTAGACAAAGAAGTCGTCCATAAAAGCTTTAACACAACTACCAATGAATGGTGCCAATACCCAATTTGTTCTCTCTTGATAAAAGGATGGTCCATTTGTCAACCCAAATGGCAATATCGTGTAACAATAACAGCCCCATGGCGTAATGAAAGTTGTCTTTGTTCGGTCTTTAAGAGCAATCTTCAATTGAAAATAGCCTGAAAAACCATCACACACAATGTACCTCTCATAACCTGCCACTGAATCCAAGATTTGATCAATGAATGGAAGAGGGTATGTGTTCTTATTAGTGGCTACATTTAAGGGTTTAAAATCTACACAAATTCTCCACTTTCCATCCTTCTTTGGACTGACTACTACTTTGGACTGACTACTACTGGACTCACCCATTCTGTGGTTTCCACTGGGACTATGAACCCTGCCATCAATAACTTGTCCACCTCTTCCCGCAAGGCTTCCATTTGCTCTTGACCCATCCTTCATAGCCTTTGCCGCACTCGCTTAGCACCTTCTTTCATCTCTATATGCATCTCTTTGCCCTTGAATCCTCTGATCTCTTCATATGAAGTAACGAACAAATCAGGGAAACTAGCCAGCATGTGCAAATATATCTGCTTCTCCATAGCTGAGAGGTCTCCATTGATCATTTGTGTCATCAATTCCTGCTTCTTTGACAACTCAACCTTGGTTTGCATCAGCCCTTCAATCACTTCATAAGGCCCTTCACTTTCATCTTTGACCTCATTTGCAAGTGCAACTAAACCAGACTCCTGGATTTCTTTGTCCATCAAAAGAAATGCAACATCAACATCCTCATCATTGTTGGTAGTACAATCACTGTCCTCATCAGTCACTGTGGAATAGTCTTCATCACTAGACTCATCCTCATCTTCATAAAGCTCCTCCAATCGTTTCCTTATGTCCATATTATATAGCTTCTTGGAACTTGTCTTTCCATAGAGAATAATTGTACCACGTCTCCAATATTGAACAGCTCCCACTACACGTAACCATGGTCTACCCAGTATAATAGGATATGCTCCCAACCACGCTGGCATCACATGAAAATCAACCACTGCCTTTGCATCATACGCCTCCACTTCTAAGCTCTTTACAACACCCAAACATTTTACTTTTTGATGGTTTGCCAATCTGATCCAAAAGCCTGACACCCCAGTCACTGTAAGACCCATCTTCTCAATGCATGAGTGTGTTATGACACATATTTGGGCTCCACCATCCATGTAACCTTGTCCCAGATTTTTTCTTTTGTGCCACACATCTATTATTGGACAAATGTCTGGTAGCTCGTCCATTGCCAACACCTTCACTAAACCTCTCTCCGGTTCTTTCTCCATTGGGTTAACCATCCTCTTCCATTGTCGCTTTAGTTTAGGCACCATCTCTATAAGCTTTCCAAAAGTAACATCTGCCTTCCTGCTTGTCAGATCCTCCTTCAAGTCATAGCTTAATTGCCCATCCCCTAGTGGAAAATCTGAAACATGAAACTTGCGACGAGCCCTTCTTTTCCTCTTGGCCTTGACATCCTCGCCCTCATGGCTGTTTCCCTTCTTCTTACTAGGACCTAGGGCACTTCTTCCTTCCTTGTACTCTGTGGTCCTCTTCCCAATAGGCATCACTAATGTATCCTCTAGCTTTGATGCCTTCTCCAAGGTGACTACACTTATCACTTTTGTCTTTCCCTTTTCCTCCTGGGTTAATCCACTGGTTTCTTCTTCTCCCTTGATTTTGATGCCATAATCATTTGACCTAGTTAGCACCTATCTTGGCAATGGATACATGTCTCCCCCCCATCCTTGGTGGCTTATCACATTGCGGGCTGATGTGACCCAACTCTCCACAATTATAACATGTGGACGTCTGCCTCCAGAACCTACCATTGCTTTGTCCAACACCATTCCTAGGTCTTTCTTCACCTCCTGGCTAATTTGCAAATCTCCCTCGACCTTGATTATTTCCCACTTGAACTAGCATGTTTAGGCTGAGATTCTTCATTAAATCTACCACTTGCCTCATGTCTTGCCTTAGCCCATCATCTTGCACTGTTGTAGTGACCACTGCTGGCATAACCTGAGGAGTAACAAAAACCATTGGTTCATGATGAACCCCTGGCATGCGACCTTGTAAAGAGTCCATAGGATGAAATTCAGACCTCATGGGCAAAGACTCCACCCCTAACTGGCTCATTTTCCTCAGCTTTCACTCTTTGTTCCTTGCTACCTCTAGTGCATCTTCATATGTCCTAGGCTTCTTTAGCTCCACTCTCCAACATATATTCTCCCAAAGACTCGCGAAGAACCTGTCCTTCTTCATCATGTTAGGTGGGGGTACTTGTGGTGCTAAGGCCTTGCACATCCTCTCCCATGCCAATGAAAACTTACATATGTACGCATCTACTGGCTCACCCTCCTTTTGCACCAAACCCTGTACTTCTTGCCACACTTTGTCATGATCTTCTAGCTTCACAAACTCCACTTCCAATCCATGCTTTAGATTGTCCCAACTCAATCTTACAGATGGATTAGCCACACGTAACTCCTCTTCAAATGCTTTGGACCAAACTCGTGCATCACTCTTCAAAAAAATCTGGAGAAGACGTAACATTTGTGCCGGATCATTAATCTGGTTGCTAATACAGGCAACCTCCATCTTTTCCAAAAAGTCTTCCACATCTTCATCACTTCTTCCATGAAACTCCAGATAAGAGAAAGCCATGGCTACCCAAATTACGATGCTTTGAGAACCCCTTCGAACACACGTGCAAGAACCCAAACTTTTTACTGACCCAATCCCCAAAAACTTCAATAGAGCTCAACTTTAGATAAGGAAAAACACATGCACATCACATGAGTTTTAATAGTTTTGTCTTACCCTTTGATTTTGCCAAACTGTACTAGCATAACAGAATAAATGGCTTAAAAGACCAAAAAACCAACCATCATAACTTGGAAAAATTTTGGTAGAGTTTCCCCAGAAGTAGAGCAGTAAGAACCCAAAAAATAGATTGTATATGTATGCATAAACTGCCAACAATAGAACCCGAGCATCAAGTAGGAATCACTAGTACATAGCCTATGGCGAGGTCACAAAAAGGGTGCTCCAGCCACCTGTATCACCGAAAGGATCTCAAATTTGAGAATCCCCCAGCTCAATAAAACCTCACGCTATCGACCCTCTCATGAAGGCTTATGCAAATCTCGTATAGTCAAGTCTCAGAAATGACTATCTTCCAGACCAAGTCTTAGAAATGGGTGGGACTGCCAAATAAAACCAAGTATGGCTCCACAAAGGCGTACAATGGCAGTTTCCACAAGTAACGTACAATACCAATAGACAATGCGCTCAAACAGGTGCCGAATGATGCATACCCACGGTAACTGCAAGTGACTCCCACTTGCCAGTGTATCACTCTAATCCAGCCACCTGTACCTGTCCCTGTAACCTGTAACTTGTAATCTATAATCCCAAATCTCAAAGCTCGAAGCTCGAAGCTCGAAGCTCGAAGCAGAAGGTACTCGAAGAAGATCCTCAGTGGGGGCGCCAAAAGAATGTGAGCGGGATGGAAACACACAGAATGCCTCTATAATGACCCGACACACACCCTTGGGATGATATATACACACACTATGGGGCACCACTCGGCTTACACAACCCACCTGGCTGAGACATGAAACACACCTATGGAGTGAGAGGAGAGAGACTGCCCATTTACCCACTCCACACAGAGAGACACACACACACACCCAAAAAAATCAGCTGAAAAGAGGAGAATTTCTAATGTTTAGATACAATTGAGCTTGGGCCAACACCAATGGGGCAAATAGCTCACACAATATGGGTAAAATATGCGAGATACAATCACAAATTGGAGCAGAAGCTTCGCTCATAGGAGAAATTTACACAACCAAAACAACAGAAAAACAGTGAGAAATTTGGCAAAATGGACAGCTCATCGCGTCCGGAACGGCCCAAAATCCCAGTCTACAATGTCAAAGTGCTCAAATCTGACCTCGGATGAGCAGTTTATGGCCAAAACAGGCTCCAAAACAGCAAAAACACAGCTGCAATTGTTCCTCCTCTTCTCTCCAAGTTTTTTCTAGTCCTCTCTCAGGTTTTTGAGTTCTTGCACTTAGCTTTCTTACTTGGGCACCCTTGGCCTTTTAGTTGACCTCAAACAGACCCCGAAAAGACCAAAAACTGACCTCGCAGTGCATAGTTGTCACCCTGCTGCATCCATCCGCACCCCTGGCACTCAACTTTTTTCAATAATGCATCCCGCCACCACGTGAAGTGGCCCCAAAAGATGGTCCTCATGATGAAATTTCTGCATAATTATCACAAGAAAACACCCACGTTGTGTCCGTACTTATCCACGTGCAAATATTGACCCCATTCGACCTCCTGACACCACTAGATGCCATCTGACGCACCTGCTTACCTCATATCGTCGGCCCGCGGATAGCTTCCTCGAGACGTTTTACGCGCTATCAACTCCTCATTATTATAGAAAAAACACATTGGTATTGGTGATAGTGAAAATCGATGCACTATGTACATACTGCCCTACATGTACACATGTGGGCCCCACGTAACCGCCTGGCTTTGGAAAATGGGCAATCCTTTATTTGAGGCTCCATGCATGGGTATGTACATATGCACAATCCCTTGCTCCAAAATATTCCTGACAGTGCTTCTCATACATTAACCATCGATTGCATTTTCTAGTGTTTCAATTTCTTTTTGTTGTGAATCCATTACCCTTGCATATTTGTTTTTCTTGATAGAAATCTCTCGCATTTCTACTCTTCGCCTTTTCTAGTTCAGTCTTGGTTTCTTGAAGTTCTATTTGTAGGGAAGTTACCACTGAGGTGGGAGCTATCATCTGCCCATGGCATGGTGATAATGTTCCATCTAGTCATCATCATCGCTACACGTCCATTTGTAATGGTATCCACATAAGTTTGAGAACCTTCATACACAATGAGAGGAGTGGGATATGGCATAAGTGCCTTACATATAATGTCTTGTCTTGACGGACATGTAAGCCGAACTGTGGGGGAACCGAAGTCGTGCTTGGCATTGCCTTGGCCGGGTTTTGAGACGTGTATGCCTACTATGGTGCCGTAATGAAAGCACAAAAAGATCTTGATGATTTCATAGTGTAGTGTATAGAGTGCAGGCATTGCTTTGTTAGATATGTATGCCCAATCTATGAAGCCAAAAGGGCCGCCCACTTAAATTAGTGGCCGCCCATAAATGAGCTCACCAAGTTAATGGCCACCCTATTTTGTAATGGGTGTGTGAAGCCATAAAGACAAAAGCCATGGCGTGAAGGCAAGGAGGGTGTAGGCAGCGTGGAGGAAGGAGGAAGGAGACACGCAGGCCACAACAGTGCTCGGATGAGCTCGCCCAAGAGACGAAAACTGTAGAGCTTGCCAAGGCGCTCCTATTTGGAGCCACTCTAGCTCGATTTGGCACAAGTCTGAATTTGGCTGCCCTGTCACCAAGGGGTGCTACCCATTAGCGACATCGCTAATGGGTTGGCTGTTTTTAGCAAGAAAAGTTTCCCATGCAACCCAAAGTGGGCTATTATAAAAAGGGGAAGAGGCTCTTTTGGGCTCTCTCCTCGACACTCATTAGCCATCATAAGCCCAAGCTCTCTAAAGCAAGCCACCATAATCCTAAGCTCTAAACCAAGCCATCATAATCCTCGGATCTCTATCCATCATAAGCTCAAGCTCTCTAAAGCAAGCCAGCATAATCCTAAGCTCTAAACCAAGCCATCATAATCCTCGGATCTCATTAGCCATCATAAGCCCAAGCTCTCAAAAGCAAGCCAGCATAATCTTAAGCTCTAAACCAAAGCTTCATAAACGGGCTTATTCCAAATCTCCTTGATCCTCCCTCTTCTTCTCATTCATCTAAGCCATAATCCCTAATCCAACAACCTTAAGCCAAATCAAAACTCCTAAGACCATTTGAAGTCGAAGCTCCCATAGCCATAATGGAAGGAAAATCAACTCTCTCTCAACCTTGAATCAGCAGAAGGAAAACGAAGCAGATTAAGGCAGTTTTTGGCAGACCAATTAAGGCAAAAGATTTTATTTGGTATTGTTTCATCATATCATTACTGGAGCTTGAAATTCTTAATTAGCACCTTGATTAAGGCAGGTTAAACCTTGTAAGGAGCATAAACTCCTCCATTAACGTTTGATTAAACAGGGATACTATTAAGTATTTGATTTGAGTTATCAGGCTTCATAATCTGAATCAAACGGTCTATTTAAAGCTTTGTCCCCATTCATTGTGTCTGCTACAACTCTTTTCCTCGCACCTCTCACATCCCGGGGCCCTGTGCCTTCCCAGCTCACCTTTCGAATACAAATCCCCCAACATTCTTGGTGAACCCGACGTGAAACGAGCCGGGGTGAGAAGTGTTTGTGGAGAAAGATGTTGACACCACAAGAGGCAGCCATGCAACAAATGATACAGCAGTTTGCTGCATACATGCAACAACAACAGGCTGCCCAACAGGAGTATAATCTGCAAGAGAGGATTCATAAAGCTCGACACACAGTTACCGAGAAATTACAACGATTTGAAGGCCGGGATATTAGCAAGTTTGGCAATATCTACGAGTAGGCCATGGAAGATAATGGAATCGATGATCAGAATGCAGTGGAAGGATTTCATTTAATTGTGGTTTCGGAACTTAGGGGCCGAATATGTTGGGGTATAAAGCCCAATGTGGTCGCCCAGGTAAGTGGGCGGGCTGCCAGGTATGTACACATGTTCTTTTGTAAAAACCTAATAAGAACTCACTATGCTCTACACATTACAGTAGAGCGAGTTCACCATATCGTCGTGCTCTTCTTCTCGCACTGTCTCTTGCGTCGCACTTCCGCTCGTACTCCTTCAGAATAAAAGAGATTCAAGCGGTTCAAGGACCGAATTGGCAGGACTTCAAGAAGGCGCTCCAGGAGGAATACTTTCTTGAGGATTCACAAAGGGTAACTAGACAAAGTTTTATGAAGTGGGTGCAGAAGAAAAACAAAAATTTATCTACACGAGAATTATTACGGGAGTTTGAAAAGAAATTTGAACAACTGTCCTCGACAGAGCAATGTTCAATGAAGGATCAGAAGGTTGAACTATTCATTCAGGCAACTGATCCACAACTGCAGAAGTGTCTAGTGCAGTTGCTGGAGGATTCAACAGGTTAATTGGGTTAACATCCAATTGGAAGATAGTCACTGAAGCAGTAAATATGATCATGAAACGAAAGATGAGAGTCGATAAGCTGACCGTGGCTGATATCATGGATGTTATGGAAGAGGAACCTAAGGAGAAAACAACCTCGGCAATACCCAGAGTGGAGGAGCCAGTTCTCGACAAATTGGTGAAAGGTATTCAAGAGTTAAATTTGAACTTCAAAGTTGCAAAATTTGAAGGGTTAGCTACAAAGGGGTCTACTTCTGAGCCTAGACAGCAGCCTCCACGTAAAGGCTGGGATCAATGCATGTGGTGTGATAGTGAAGACCGCAAGTATGTTAAAGAATGTGATGAATTTGATGAATCTTATAAAAGGAACGTGGTTTTCTGGAAGAACAAGAAGATTCACCTTAGGGCAACAGGTGAGATGCTCCACCTAAACTTCGGTAGGGACGGCATGAAAAAGATAGTTGAAGAAATCCAGCATAATGTTGCTCTTGTGGAAGCAGCTACATATGGGCTGCAGGTCTGTGGAAAGGGTGATGATGATGGTCTACTCCGGACATTGCCATGCTACAATGGATAGCCTATATTAAGTCTCTTAACGTCATATTGCAGGTAGAGATAATCCTATTGCTGATATATTATCAAGAGCCAAGTTTGAAGATGAAGAAGAGATGCTGACCACAAGTGATGATGTTGACTTGAAGTTCTACACGTCCTCTTATCTACATGCCAATTGTAGTAATATTGCTCATGTTTTTGAAGTATTTTCTGAAGAGTTCTATGGCGGAGAGTGGCTTATGATTGACCGCTACCTAAGCACTCTCACTAAACAAGAAGGATGGAGTGACCAAGATTACAAGAGGATCAGGAAAAAGGCTTATGGCTATTTTCTGAAGGATGGACATTTATGGAAGCAACCGAAGCACTCAGGAGGGGTACCACAACGGGTTATTTGTGATAAATCAACTCAACAGCAGGTGATTCAAAGAGTTTCATGAAAGTCTATGGACTGGACACAGAGAAGTCTGAGCAACTTTTGTCAAGATTAAAGACTGGTATTGCTGGAAAAATATGTACAAAGATGTGGTTCAATTTGTGGAAACATGCTTAATATGTCAACAATATTCTAATGTGCGACATGGAGATGGATTGCATCCCACCTATCCACTGGCTATGCACTACAAGTGGGTGGTGGACCTTATTACAATGCCAATAGGAGTGTGGCAGATGAGGTATATTGTTCTTGCCAGAGAAGATCTTACTAATCAGGTTGAAGGCAGAACTTTGCGTACCAAAGCTAATAGTTCAGTATGCAAGTTCTTGCTTGAAGATGTTATCTTCAGTTATGGATGTGTTGGCCGAATTATTGCAGAGATAGAGGAGAGCTGGATGCAGATGAAGCTCAAGAGTTTTTTGCTTGTATGGGCATTGAACTCGCTCTCACTACTGCATATAATCCAGAAGGTAATGGGAAAAGTGAAAGAGGACATCCGCCTATTGTTAAAGCTTTAGCGAAGGTGTATAAAGGACATATTGGTAATTGGCCTAAACTCTTGCCATTTGATTTATGGGCTGATCGCACTACACACAATTCTGTTACAGGGTTTATGCCATTGGAGAGGGGGAAAGGGGAACACACCCAGCACACAACACAATGCCACACTATAGCCCAGGGTATACACAACGCCCCAATCCACTAGAGTTCACCTTCAAAACTCAAAACTACCTGCAAGCAAACCATTGCTTTCACACAACCATACACACATATGCCCTGTAAATGCATCAGACAGACTCAACCGATCTGCTCCACTCAACTCACAGCCTTCCACACTCACTCAACATTAGGGAATTTCGGAGGTCATTTGGAGGGCCTTCTAAGAAAATGTATTTTTTGCACTCTCTCTCTAGAAAAAATGGCAAATAATAGAGCTGGGTCTTTCATAGTAAAAGTTCAAAAAGTGTACTTTAAGTAGATTCCTTACTCTTCTGAACATTCGTTCGTAGTGATTGAGGGATAATCCTCTTTTCAGTTGCATTGAATGAACCTCGTCAATATGGAGGGAATGAGGCTAACATGGAGGGACGAAGGCGCAGCCGCTATTCACTTTCCATTAAACCTGCACATTTGGCTAATGGCGCACTCCTCAAATGGCACAAATGTTACCCAGAAACGAGCCAAATATCACCTTCACATTGATTTGGACAATGAGTACCAACCATTGATTAAGCGTAGTAAAACAAACACACATATACCTCCCGCTTCCATAGACACGCTCAGAGCTCAGGGAGCTAAACACATAGATATCTGGACGAGAGGCTCTCTCTACCCTAAGAATATAATGACTAATGCGTCTCCACCGTTTGTCAATCCTACAAGCTTATTGACCTTTGCTGGTGATGGAGAAAAGGGCCTTCTGGGTTATTGTAAATCTCTTACAAGAGAAGCTGAAACTTACAAGGGCATTCTCCAAGCTCAACAATGTGAGATTGTTCGCCTTTCACATTTACATTCTATAGATCAGGTTACCATTTTGCAACATAAAACAGAGGTACAAGAACTGAAAGGAAAGGTGCGAAGTTGTCAAATGAAGGACACCATCTTGGGCGGTCGTATCCGAAAGAAGAAATTGCGCAATCTTGAAACATTGCAGGTTGCATCAAGAGGTCTCAAGAAAAGAATCCGAGCATTAAGGTGATGCTTCTTGGTTGGCTACATTGTCTTGGTTAATTAATCGTTTTGTTTTTTCTTGTTATGCATTGTTTTCATGTGCCTAAATAGTGTTAGTGAAGCAAATTTTATGTTATTTACTTATGCATTGTCTTCATGTAGAGATTCAATCTATCCTGACAAGGAAAACATTGACCCCAAAGCCAATATAGGAAAGAGATTGAAGCCACTTATAAGTAGAAGCTTGGCAGCAGATATAGTACATGACAAGAAGTTTAAGGTCCTACAACGAAATGTAGTGGACCGCTTTATTTCAGAGAACTCAGTGACTGCAAAAGAGATACAAGGCTTACTTGATTCACTTGGTGTAAGCAAAAGAGGATATTCGGCTATCCAAAAGTCTGTCTCATCCATCTTTGTTAAGAAGGGTATAAAATCCAAACTTCTACCATCAGCCTCAAGTGTTTGGAAAGAGAGGCTTCAACTTAACGAGGCACAGGGAGACTATCTTGGACAGCCCTTTCATATTAAAGCAACTTACAGTGGCCATGGAGCAAACATGGCATATGATGAGTTCAATAATATTTTTATGGACCTGCGGATATTACAGAAGAGAATGGTGGAGTTTTACAACATCACATTTGAAGAGTCACAAGGGGTATTACATTTTGTGTTAAAACTGGATGAGTGTGAGCTTGTTAAAGAGAAAAAGCTAGAGTGTGTTACTATTACTTTAATGAATAGAGCCCTCTCAAAGTGTCCCAGTGATGATCCTTTATATTTTAGTGTTCAATCAGAATCTAACATATGGTGGCTTGGTGCGTTTGAGGTAAGCGAGATTCTCAGGTAAGCTCAAATGTTCACATCTACTTAAGTCTCATTTATTTTGTGTTGCAGGTAAAGAAAGAAGATCATGAGATTCTATATTGGGTGTTCCATCGAACTAATATTCCGGAGGTGATTGATCGACAGACTAACCAGGGAGAGGTACTACGTCTAGATGGAAGGGGAGACTTTCAAGTTCAGTGGCATCTTGCAGGTGACCTCAAAACATTAAAGTGCATGTATAATTGTGGAATGGGTGCAATGCCAAAGTCGCCGTGTTTGTTCTGCATGGAGCCTGCAAAGGTCATGGACCCAAAGTGGTGGAGAAAAGCTCCAACACGTCACATTGAGGATTCTGCTTTTCGATCGGTTTTGAAAATACCACTTGTGAATGTCCACATTTGTACAATGCATGCCCTTTGTAGAATTGTGGAGAAATTGGTCTACTTATATATCGGGTTTGCTTGGAAGATTAAGAACTCGGCAGAACAACAAGTAGCCCTGCAGTGCTTAGAAATGGTACTGTCGGATATGGGGCTTCATGGTGGCAATGTGAAAATCCAGTGGGATGAAAAGAGATCAACTGCTGAGAAGGATGTCCCATGCAAACCATCCATCGGTGGGGTGAAGGCACGGAGGTTTTTATCTAAACCCCAAGGTACAAGAGATCCAAAGCTAACAAAACATGGAAAAATATATAACACATCTTATGTTAGCAAGGTAGAGTATCAGAGCTGGAAAAAGCTACATATTGCAGTCAAAGACCAAGAACCAACTACTCGTAACGCGAAGGCTGAGGTTT